>NC_091546.1:26455645-29144718 GCF_030788295.1 Drosophila virilis
AGTTAGTCCGGACAGATTTAAATTGTTCATGGTAATTGGTTGAAAAGATTGTATTTAATCTTTTAAGCAAAAAATCTGCACGAGCAAGACCTGGGAATATTTTCGACATTCACTTGATGATACTTCAGGTTATATTTATTATTTGAACCACAAATCTTGCCACAGACAGGACCGAGAAATACCCACAAGGGGAAATCCTGACAATGCAAGGCAGTTGCCATACGACAACAATATTCCTATTTATCCCATTGTCCTCTTACTTGCTTGTGCGCTGCGAAATACGTAATGCGATGCCGTAGCCTCCGACAGTTACCCTATGACTCCGAGGCTCTTTGGCTCTTGGTCCTGCTAGTTACGTACGTAGCAATTTTCGTGTCGGCTAATTAGGTTTGGGTGTATTGTTTATAAATTTATGACGCATGTTAAATGGGTTTAATTAATTTATGGCACTTTGAGCCGGTCACAGAACGGGGCCAAGTCCGGGTTCCAGGCGGGTGGCCAAAGCTTAAGCTTTGCCCAATTGAAATTTCTCCTGTGAATTATGTTTATGCGTCGTGGTCATTAAGAGCGTACTACATGTTAATTGGGTTCTGTTTCGTGACGGACCCCAAAAGAAAACCCCCAACGAACCAATTAAAACTTAAAACTGTGGTCACTTATCGTCTCCAGGATCAGCCACCCGTTGCCATGGACTCCCCTCTGCGACAGACAGCTCTATTAGAATTACGTATGAGCAGCGGCGAATCAACCCCCGATGAGATAATTATACTCGTAAATGATTGTGCTATTCAAATGTGCATTCCTTAATTCCATTTTATGCTGTGCTCAACTGCTCAATTGAAATTGGGTAGCCCCTAACGTGGGGTATATAAGTTTGCTTTCGTGTTTGCACTTTCCAAACTATGTTTATTTTTTGTTCGTAAATAAAAAATTAGTACATGTATAAGCTAAGCTATGTCTGTTTCTATTTAAACATTTAAAATTAGCAAATGTATAAATTCAAAATATGGCATTATATAATTCAAATCATATTTTATAATATATTAAGATTGCATTCTTGTTTGTATTTTCCCAACACCGAAAGCTATGTTTATTTTCTATTTGAAAATTTATTATTAAAAAGATGGCTTTAGTTAACTTATTACATTTTTTTTTTTATATTTTAAGTTTGATATTTTCCCAACACCCTAAATGATACTAGTTAATTTAGATAATATATTTATCGACACATTTATTTTACGGAAAGCGCATACGAAATTCGTCGTGAGTCTTGTTTATATGCCCTTTATTGTCGTCGTCATCGTCGTCGTTGTCACACCCAGGCGCCAGGCCCGAAATGATCAATGGGCGCTAATTAGTGTGTCATCTCTTTTGGAAAGTTTACACATGCTTCCTGGAGCTCAGGGGCCACGGTCTGTGGTCGGCGGGGTATTCTGTTACAAGTGTCGTCTGGGTCTCAGCTGGGTTCCCTGGTGTGGCCGCAGGTCATTTATTATATTTGCTTGGCTGTTGTTGCTGCTGCTGCTGCTGCTGCTGCTGCTGCTGCTGATGGCGGGGCTTGAATTTCAATCATTTTGTAGCTGCGTCGATTAGAAATTGCGATAATGTCCAATGGCGACAAAGTTTTCAGGGCGCCTACTCCATTCCGCTGTCCATTCCGACTCCGACTCCGACTCCGACTCTGGCTTGACTCGCCTGTCTGCAGTTTGTCAATAAGGCGGCAGAGCCAGAAGGCTTATCTGCCCTCGGCTGCCAGTAAATTATGTTTTGTCTGCATCTGCGGGTCAGGTTCGTGGCAGGCGGTTGCGTGTTCGTCCGTGCTCGGCTTCGGCCTGCCTTCCATGTTGCTATACAAAGTAGTATTTGGACAATGGCAAGCTTCGACCCGACGTCGCTTTGATTAATGAGCCTGGAGCGCTAATGAGCAGCAATTAATAAAGTCATGGACTTTGTTGACCGCAACAACGCTTGATGTGGTCAACTGCCAAATGAGCAGGTTAACGAAGAGTGAGGGGCAATGTATGAAGGGCGAGGCGGCTAAACAATCGGTGTTTGGCGTTGTGGAATTTGATATTTACTTTTTGAAACTCGAAGTTTTTGAAATATTCCGAATTTATTTTACCCAAGGCTATTCAACCTATCGAGTCTATCAAGAACTATTTCACTCGATATAGGTTGTTACTGTAAACATAAGAAATATCACAAGACAACATGTTTCGTTTTGGATGCCAATTTTAAATGGAAAGCAAGTCACAAGTTCACAAGTCACAAGAGAGAGAAAGAGAGAGAGAGAGAGCGCGCCGAGAGAGCCAACTACTTCTGTGTGGCCTTAAGGTTTTCCTTAATAATATTTTTTTTAATTAGGCAAAATTCGCAGCAGTTCACCCACCTTTCCAACCTGCCCAGAGAAAAGTACAGCATATAAAAAGAAAGTATTCATATAATTATTTTTAAATGCATATGTTACACTAATTTATTTATAATTATTCTAATTTATATTACTATTTGCTATTAATTATTGGCAAATGCTATTATTCATATGTAACGTCAACATGAGGAAACGACGTAAACTAATCAACTTTCAACATTTATTATTGGGAATAAAATTATATTTATTTATCCTCTGCATCAGTGTATGAATAATAAATAATGAATAATGAATAATAATAATAATAAAATTGTAAAAATGATTAGTGTTAATTTATATACTGAACATGTTTACTATAATATTGCAGAAAAAAAAGTTATTGAAAAAGTAAAGAAATGTGTGGCAAGATATGTCCCTACTCATAGCTGGGAATGGTCATTTCATTAGGGGGAGAGTAAATTCGATGGAGAAAGCGTGATGTTTGTTGACCGAGTCTTCGATTTATCAAACTCCTACTCATGTAAGGATCATGATAGCTAAACACCCGATATTTAAGGGGCTTGCAGTTACAATTGTAATTGGTAAGTTCTACTTGGCTCGTTAAGTGTTGTTTACTTGCAATGACTACGCTTCGCAGGCAAACATGGAGTCAGTTCTACAAAATGATAACTAATGTTGGGCTATTGTAAACTGCCAAAGAAAATATTCCTGGGAATTCATCAACATTTGTTTATAGGAATCCGAGCCATAAAGAAAGTGGCAGGGGCAGCGTGTGGGCGTGAGACTTGCTGCCCCTTTGAAGTGCCGCTGACAAGCAACTGACGCTCCATGGCAACCGTGTGCTCACCTAATTATCAGATTATTTGAGGCATCATAAACTAGTCAAGGAGTCGGAGAGGAGCTCAGAGCCGTGTGTGGCTGAAAACAAAAATAATGCCCGCGATATGTCTTCGCCATAAAAACCAAAAACAGGCGAAATAAATAAATAGTCAAAAAAGGAAACGAGCAAACTGCAATGTAAATGAAATGCATTCAACGTTGCCCTCCTCACAATTCTGTACAATTCCATTCGGCTCGTTATGTCGCTTTTATGGGGCGTATCATAAAGTCATAAAAGTGTGAAAACCGCGGCGAGATCAAAAGAGCAAAAAGTCGGCACGAGGCCGCATTAGAGAGGAAAGATATTTATACAAAGTGCTGTAGGCTGCAATAGCTTAATGGAAATATTCGTTAGGTCAATCACTGGGTCATTGTCAAAAATTTGTTGAGTTGAATAATGGAAATTTATCACAGAGCGCAAAAAACCCAAAAATCATCTGAATTTTGATTAAAAGCAATTTCGATATATCGACTAAACCTCTTTTAAAGCAATGTGCTTATTTTCCATGTTTCGAATCAAATTTGTCAATTTCACCAAATTCACTCAATTGAAATACTTAGCATAAACAACGAAAATAATATTTTCCGACCATGTTAGTATTATGGTAAGAATCTTGAAACCGAAAACTAAATTTTCGATTATTTTGTCTTTGGCCCGCATTTTCCAATGGATGGTTTAGCGCGAAGGTTGAAAGAAAAGAAAAATACATAGATCTTTTTAGACGACTTTTGAAAAGTTTCATTGTTTTTGAAAATTATTGCAAAGCAAAGAAAGCTCGAAAGAAAGTGTTAAAACTATTTTTCTTAGCATTTGAATAATAGCTTGCGAGCAAAATTAGTTTTTCAAGTGTTTTAGCTAAAGTTTTGGCATTATCATCTCTTTCTATGTTTGACGTCTTTATCTCCCTTTAATGCATTAATAAAAAACTTATTTAGTTATTAAGGCTTGAAATGCTGAAGTCATACAAGAAATACAACAAAATATAAACTAACACCAAGTGTGGCTTTAGTTTCACCTTCATATCCTTGTTGTTTTGATTGACGAGTTCTAAATCGAATCTTGATAAGTTTCAGGATTCCCCCTAATTATATCTCGCAAATAAAAACGTTTAATTTTGCATTATACTTGCCTTAATGACATACAAATTTGATTTTGAATTGGAACATTTTTAGGATCAATTTATCGATTTCGAATATTCCGATATATCAAAAAGCATTGATTATCTCCAGTGTAAAATCAACATTCGTTTCGCACTTACATCGTGATTAGCAGATATGGACTAAACGAGTATCTCAGTTGGAACAATTCTCGGACTAAACTATTTGTGGAGTACCATCAATTTATGCAATACCCGCCAAATTAGTAGCCGGTCACTTCCGCTTCGGGGCGTCAGTTTTGCAACTAAAATCTTTTCCGAGTCCGGCAATTGGAGTTGTACACACACAAACACGCAAATATACAGCCACAGATGCAGTTGCACATGCAAGCTAATAAATTTCATTGATGTGTCTATTTTCGGCTGGCCTGTTTGGCACACCCCTCCCCACCCCCCACCATGATACTCCCAGCGGAGCCTTAAAGTGCCTGCAACGGAAGCAATTTGTAGCTACAAGCTGTAATTTCTATGCGGATCCGCCCTGACCCCGCCCGAGTTGCCGTGCCGCAGCGCCGCCTAAAAGACGTCGATAATTCTTAAGCAACGGCGCGAAAATCGGGAAAATAAGAGCGTGCAAATTTTGTGTGTCAGTGGCCCGGGTCCGGGGGCATGTTAGTGGCGGAGTGGCTGGCCTTACAGCAATTGCTGCACATTTTATTTAACCCTTTTTATGGCCTCATTATAGCCGGGGTAGCTCGCAAACGACGCGCACACATAGACAATATATTTTCGAGGGGGGCGGCAAAGTGGGCGACTGCCAGGAGGGACGCAACACGCGGAAATGAGGCTAGGAATCAAGCAAATAAATGTTTTATAAAATGTTCGCAGCACACAAAGTAAGTAGCGAAATTTCCCGCACTTCTCGAGCCATTAAAATGAAATTTATTGTTCGCAATGTTTTATGGTTTTACCAAATTTCGTGCAGGGAGTGACTTCGTAATTTGCTGGAAAATCAGCAGTCACGATATGAAGTAGTGCCAACCTATTGGTGCTTTGTCTTTTAGGGTCCCAATGATATATATTAATACTAATAAGTAGTTATAAAATATATGCACTAAGGGTAGAAGAAGTGTATTTTAAATGTTTGTTGGAAATAAGTTTCCATTGCATTCCAAAAGTTAAAGCACTTCTAAAACTCGAAATCCACGAGCCATTTGTCTGCTCTTAGCCCAACGGGGTCAATATCAGACTCTTAAATATGATTAAATAATCTCCATTCGGAAACCAGACGCCGCCTCGGATGTGAAAATCATGCATTGCAATTCATATTAAGCGCGAAAGGGAAAGTTCGCTCGTTGAGAGGGAAAGAGAAATTAATAGCGACTAAGACTTTCAGCGACTGGGAATGGCAGGCCCAGCTAGAGCATGGCAATAGCGCCTCCACCCCGCCTCGACACTTACTGCCGCCGCTTCCTTAGCAGGCGCAAGTTGGGGCCATAAATTTGCGGAGCGCAACGCGAAATAACCGAAAAATGCAAGACAAGCTCTGCAGCAGCCTCTTTAGTGCCGAGAATGGAGGCCGTGCGAGGGGTTCGCCAGAGGGGCCTGTGTGATATCTAGCGCACATTCAGCGCGACGATAAATTTCCAGGGCAAAATGTGTAAATTATAAATACGAGCAATTATTTTAACTCTACTTAACAAATTACCATGCCATAGCATATGGGGCAAAAGGTATAAATTACCGTCTTTTACGACTTGCGGAAATTGTATGGCGACGACGATGGCAGGTTGTATGTGCGTGTGCTTGTGTGTGTGAAAGTCGGTTTAATTGTGTGTGTGTATGTGTGTGTGTGTGTGTGTGTGTGTGTGCTTAATTGTGTGTTTGTCAGAGGCGTCGACGTCGGCGGTCGGTTTCAGAAGCAGGACCCGTTGCTGCTTCCTGTGTAGGCACACCCAACACCCCTTCACCCGACGCCCTTCCATGCCACAAACGTGTGGTGTGAAACTTTTCGAATCAACTTTTAAGCAGCCCAAATGACTTTGTGGCCATTTTATTCGTGTGTGCAGGTCGCAGTCTCAGTCTTCCCCTCGCAGGCAACTCAAAGCAGCTTCAATGAGAGGGAGGGGGGGAGGGAGGGAGGGCCCACTTGACAACTCGATAACTTGTGTTTTGTGGTGGGCGGTAGAGGGGAAAGGTTGACTGGGATTTCTTTATATTCAACATTTCTCGCATTTTATTTTAATAAAACATTCGCAAATGTATGTAAGAATAAAACCCATAAAAACGATTTATATATTAATTAAGACATACACATATATAACACATATATAACACTGGCCTGATTTTACCTTCAGGAAAATTTTGCAAAATTTTAGATATTTCTCTTTCACCAATTTCCGTCCGGTTTTAATTCCATTGAATAAGGAACCAACAGTAGGAAATACATTTTCTGCCTATGTTAGTCTTGGGTGCAAATCTGGAAATCACAAAGTAAACTTTTGTTACGATTTTTAACAAAAAAAAAGTAAACTTTCGTTAAAAGATATTTAAAAAATTTCCACAACGATTGTAAAAAACTAGCTTGAAGGTATTATAAAAAGTTGCAACTGAACGAAAATTAAAAAGGATTTTCCGAAAATTGTGAAACTCACTTCAAATTCATTTGAACAAAGATCGTTGGGAATGTGTTTGAGGCCGATCGGATGGAAACAAAAAAGTCTATTTCTAAACAAAAATTAATTAAAATCAGTTAATATATCAGGAAAATGATTTAAATGTATATGAAATTTATTATTTACCATCAATAGGTATACTAACTGTTTCTCCTTGTTTTAGTTTAATTATTTTTTTCATTTATTTCTGGTTAGAAAGAATCTGAAAGTGAAATTCGTCGTAAACAGGCTTATGAACACGAGATTCATGATAATTATACATGAATAATTTACACGTCTTCGCGCTTTTCCAAAGCAATTCATTATAAAACATTTCGAGTCGGGTCTGCACTCTGCTCATCCTAAACGCCCCGTTTTGAAAGGCTGTAATGAGTTGTGGACTACGACAGCTGCATTCATTGCCAAAACTGAACATTATATTACCAAAATGCGCTTTGGATTTCCTTTTGCACAGCCTTTGATGTCTGTAGACTGCGCAAAAATGTTTGGCGCAGTAGTGGAAGGCAAAGGCGCGCGTGCAAATATAATTTATGGAGACCATCAACAACCCTTAGAGCTGGAGCTCGGATGATAGATGGCGTGCCAGAATGTCTGCCATGCCCTGGCAACCATGGCAGCCAGGCAAGCGAAGGCGAAGCAAGTTAACCCAAAACCCAAAATATGCTGCGGGCGATATATTTCTCGCACTCACTGTCGTCGCGGCCATGTCGAGAGTGCAAGTGAGAACGACAGAGAGAGAGAGAGTGGTAGAGAAAGAGAGGGAGTGTAGTAAAGTGCCCAGCACTTTCAAATTGAAATGTCGTTTCGGCTGGCGCTAGAATTTTTCATTGCCAATTTCTTGAAGAGCAGTCGCCAGGGGCTGTCAGAAGCTGCCAGGGCTGCCAAGGGCTGCCATATTTCTGCCATATTTCTCGAGAGCCAACACAAATGTCACATCAATCTTGTGACCAGTGTTGCGTAAGAAGTAAAGAAAATATTCATTTTGCTTTGGCCCCCAAATATAAATCAAGTTTTGCGATGCTGCCGCATGCGTAAATGATTAATGACCTGGCCATTTGGCGCGAATTTCAAATGATGTACTCAGCTAGTTCATACCTACTTGTGTACCGATATTCGAAATAACTAGTTTTAACTTTTGAAATAAATTGCAAATCGAAGCTCGATGTAAAAATGCCCTAATTTCTCTGTGCTTCTTAGATACAAGCAAAACATTATGAGCATTATGAAAAGGTTGTGTCTGCAAGGGTATTAAATCTTCGGCGTGCCGAAGATAGCCCTTTCTTCTGGTTTTAAATTCATTTGTATGCGCTTTATCCATTAAAAGGGCAAAGAAAGTGTAAGCCTACCTATTAGTAGAAGTAGGTTAAGGGTATCCTCGACTAGAGCACTCTTACTTTTGTATTTTCTTATTACATATGAGGAAAGCTGAGCCGCTGCGTACAGCGTATCTTCTAGTTGAATTGAGGTTGAAGGGCTTACATTTTGGGAACTCATATTAAAATGTTACCCAACAAAATAGCAGAAAGTTAAGAGTTGATGCAACTTTTGCCAATTAGATTCACAACAAACAGAACATTAAATTTAGTCAAATAAAGTTGTATTGCATAGTGCAGGCTTAGCTTCCGAAGGCTAAGCTTTTCCGCCTTCAATTACTTTAATTAACAATGTATCTCAGCGTTTACTACTTAGCTTCATCGAAAGTATATTAAAAGTCATAAGTCCACAGCAATTTGGAATTTTTATTCCAAAGTAAATAGTCATTTAGAAAAACTCGAGATAAGTCTCAACTGAAGCTAACAAAATAGATTTTAGAGCAAGCAGATGCTTAATTTTATTAAAACCAATAGGTCAGCGGCATGTCATTTAAATAATGCTCGCATGTGGCGATGCTATAAACGATGCCGCATTGCGACATAACCATCTTTGGTAGGTTTTCACCTGCTCACTTGGCCACGCTTCAGCCGCAGAGACCAGCATGATGTTTGATAATTTTTGAAAATTTTGCGGGTCAGAACGATTGAGCGCCAACAAAGTGGCCAAAGACGGCGTCGACAACAAGTGCGGGGTGCGACCAAATGGTCATGCCGGCAGCTGCTTTAATACCCTGTACACCGAGACACAAGAACAACAAAATGCTTTAGCTACTTTTAATTCTGAGGAGAACACGAATATGACAGCCAGATCGGTTAAAAGAGGAGTGTTTTTAACGTCTATCAGCCTCAGCTGCACAGCACGTACTGCCAGGCGCTGTGGCAGCAACGGCAACAGATGTTGCTGTCGCAGTCCTCTTGGTGCATGTGGCGACTCTTGTCGCTGATTAGCATCGCCTTTGCCACTCGTGTCAGCGCGATAAGCTCTTCAGCCCCCTGCCTCGTGAGCCATGTCTCTGCTCGCATCGAAGCAGATGCCGATGCCACATTTCATTGTCAAACATGCTTTTTATCATGCGGCTTCAAGCTTGTGCAGCCAAATAAGCTGACTAAGAGTGCTTGTTTATGCGACTCGTGGAATTCTATTTACCCACCTTAAAGCATTATATTTTAATAACCAGCTCTTGTTGTCTAGTATGTTGAAACATATTGTTTTTATATTTATAGATATGTTCGCGATTTTCGAGAATCGAGTGGATGGAAACTTATTCAAGACTGTGTGATATGTATATCGATTCATTTTGAATGCAATTTCAGGGGAAAAGGGGAAGTTAATACAAAAATATTTTAGGACTATGTTTGATAATTCAAAATTAATTTTACTGAAATAGGGAAAATATCGAAATATTAGTACATTGATTCCAGCTTTTATAGATTGTAGTAATTCGGGGGTTGGATATTGTTATTTTTTTGCACATTTAAAATGAGCATAACTTCAGAGGGCTTACAAACAATAGAACATTTAGATTAACTCAGGTGCAAATGCGCAATATTGCCTAAGGGAGTAACCCTCAGCTTTGGCACTTTCAAACTGTGATTCGTTGACCATCAATGGTCAGCTGTGAATCTGGCTGAGTAAATACTTATTTTAATATGAAAGCTTAACAAAAAATAGCTCATCGGTAGATAGAACATATTAGCTTTTAACATTCCGCTGAGCTCAAGAAACGTGGCCAATTGGCTCTTCCATCGATTTTTTCATCTTGCCGAAATGCGTAGAAAGCGTGTGCATTCATCCATACCTATGAGTGAGTGTGCATATATCAATTTAAACGTGGCAACCCAACAAGAAACCTTCCTGCTGAGATCTTGCATGCTGTTTTCCCCCGCTCACTGGCCCAGCTCCCTCCTGCACATGTTTGGGTGCAACTACTCTTGCTTCAGCAGAGTCTCATTAGCTGCTGCATTCGATGACGCCAAACAAGCCACTTAATTCAAATTTAAATGTTTACTTCTCGCTTTGCGTGTGGGGCAAAGTATTTGGTTTTACGTTCCTTTTTCCGCCAACCCGCCCGCCTACCAGACTTTTAGCCACCGCTCCTTTCATCTGTCTTTCGCTGTCACGACATGCCAAGATTTATTTTTGGTATTCCACGAGCGACTAAAATGCGCTGTCAGCGCAGCAGTTGCTGCCATACGTCGACCCATCGTTCCGTCCTCTTATATAGCGACAGCTACATTAGCGTCTGATGGTGGTCCTCTGCTGGGTTGGCCCCCGCCTCGCAACCGACCGCAGGGACGGACCAACTTTGAGTTCCCTCTCATTGCACTTGACACCCGAAATTGATGCGCCTTGCACCCAACCCACATTAATTAGGCAAAATATTGACACGTTGATGTGTGGTGTGGATATTGATTTATGCGTTGGCGTGGAGTTCGATTTAATCAACTATTTTTTGATTTGCTAAATCACAGGTTGGAATGTTCGGATAACAATTATGCTATTTAAATATTATATTATCAATTCTATTTGGCAGAGAATTTGCTGTTGCCTCGTTAACTGCTCCTGTTTATCTTGTCAGCGGCGCTGTATCACCTGGTATCACCTGTTAAACGGATTTATGCGAACTACCCTTTGAAGTAGCTTCCCGATGAACTGGGGGTCGGCGTTGCCTAGCACATGGCAGCCTAGCAGTCGCATTTGAAATTGATTTCCCCTTGGAACACCTATTAAACGGATTTATACGAAGCACCAGTTGGAGAAAAGCCCCCAAGCGCTGCCTATTGGCCTTGCCTAGAAAATTGTGGATAGTGAGTTGTGAAAAGGTAGGAAATCAGTGGCTTTTCTTAGGAAATGCATTATCTACCAGTTAATAGCTTACCATAGGGCTGGTTAGTCCAGCCTGATCTATTGTTATACGCCTGTTGGGTTGACGACTCGATACCAAAACAGGGTTCTTGGAGTGAGATGGATGATTTGATGATACTAGGACGCCCGGTTGTGTGCTCTGCGAAAGAAGAGGTTTTTGAGCTCGGCTTGTTCAAGTTTTGTTCATCTCTGTTGCCCTGACGCGCACAGCTTTCCGTTGTTTTCTTCAGTAGGAGCCATGACTTCTGCAGTATGTTACCCTCCACAATCAGCCGCTCATAGCCCTTAAGCAGCTTTCGCACATCAACGCCAACCAGCTCCTCGGGCATGGGCTGGTCGCTGAACTGCCTAGATGTCTGTCGCAGATCCTCGAAACGCTGAATCAACTGCTTGATATTACCAACGCACTCCTCGTCGTCAACCTTTTGAGTTACCTCAATGGGCGCCAATGGCGGGACTGCCATTAATGGATCTGGTCGATCAGTGCTGATGTTCCGCAAAATCTGGGCAGTCTCCTCCATAAATGTCTCTTGGCGCTTACGGAGCTCCTGCAGACGCATCTTCAGCTCGTCCAGGTATGCCAGTTGTTGGGAGGTCGGCTGCTTGCAGGCCATCCTGCCAGTCACATAAATTTAGCAACAATATATAACATAAACATTTAGACTTGTGTTTCAAGTCCTTTTTGTGTAAACGGACTGTGTTTAATATTTGGAAGAGATCAAATCATGTGTCGACTATAGGCGCCCGGTTAACTATGTCGCAAACGGATTCAAGTGCTGTCGTTAGTTTATGGATTAACTAGTTTATATATATCAGAAAGCGTAGCACCACTCGTAGCACCCCACAGAGCATTAGGAATAACAACACACCTATAAATTAGATAGAGAGAGAGAGAGAGACAGAGAGAGTACACAGCGATCGACTTGCGAGGTTCACTTTACTCTTCGCTGTTATCCTATTGCCTTTTATGAGTCTCCAAATTGAGATATCGCATGCAATTCGAATTGTCGAGTAAGTTGTAACCTACTGTCTGCGGCGAATCGCGGGAACAATGGCGATTTTAGTCGGCGCTTTGCAGATACACCTATATATCTTTCGTTAAGCTGGATGCCGTGTGGTTCTGTGGTGGGTGGGGAAGTTAGGAATTTCACGAAGCCGTTGCAAACGTTGAAAACGTGCCGCTGCCGATGGCTGCCGCCTACCACACGGCACACAGCCCGTCCCAAAAGTGCCGACCGACCACTGCTGCTGTTGATTTCACCTGGGGGGAGTCCCCGCCCTCAGCACTACTTGCTGCGGTTCGGTTCGGTTCGTTTGGGTTTGCAATTGTTGTTTCATATTTTAATGCCTGTGAGTTGGTAGGCGTGCTACGACACGATTCTCTGCGCCGATAAGCTGTTATTTTTATGTGCCGCCAGATCGGTGTTGGGTCTCAATGTTAGTACTCGAGCCCCTCTCGACATGGCCTCCTCCTGATGTTGGCTGGTTGGAGTGTGGGCTGGCTTGCGACTTAAAGAAGTTCAAATTATTACAGGGCAATTGTCTTGATCGTTGATTTATGTGCGCTTTTGTTGTCCGCCAGCCTCGGCTCTTCGGGCAAATCCCCGCTGCTGCTGATATTTATTAGGCGGGCCACAACATGGCATCAATGCTATGCAAGATGGGAAGTTTATTATGGCCTCCAGTAGCTGCTATTTTGATGCATAAGGCACATATATTCCTTTTAAAAGTCGCCTACAACTGCCTCTGGAGCACAGTGCAATAAACTCTAAATTGGATAAATAATATATTTATAATCGTCGGGTATAATTTTTGCAGATTTGTTTTCTTTCAATTCAACTATTTAGCATTTGCTCTGGACTTGATGCCATCAGATTATAGACATTTCAACCCGTTAGGCTCACAGCTAATTTCATAACAACGCCCCCAAACTCATCTACACTCTCTTCTGTCAGCCCTTTCAAGATTATTTCGCCGTTCTCTGCACGACTGAAAAATTGCTTGGCCGAAGTTGCAGTCGCAGTTGCGAGGGCAGCCTCCAAATTGCCGCAAACTTAATGATTTCATCTTTCATTGAATTCAAATTTGTTGGCCGTGGGGCATGCAACACAACTGTGGAACGACTCCAATGTGGGCGTGCCCTCATCATACGCCCCTCGATTTCAGTTGATATTGTTGTTGCTGTGGCTATTGCCCTTGCAGTTGCTGTTGCTGTTGCTGTTGACTGTTGAAAGCCGCTGCTGTCGGCCAATATAACGAATTTATTATTTATTTCACCTGACAGCCCAAGCAACAGACTCTATAAATTTCCCTAGCCATTCGACGGCCGCCTGACGACGGACAACGGCCTGGACTCGTGTCGTGGACTCGTATTTATGGCCTATCGCTGGGATGCTCGTATGAAAAAATTATTGATAAGGTTGTTGGCTATTTGGGGTTTCGGCTTCGGTTTCGGGTCTGTGCTGTGCTGTGCTGATTGAAATGCCGTTGCCTCCAACAGCTTTATTTACCTGGCCAGCCAGCTGGCCGTTGCCGCCGAACAGAGAACAGAAATCAGCTGTGGCGGCATCAAACTTTATGGGCAAGCAAAAACAACTTTAACCCAATATCCTGCTTGTAGTCATAACTTGAATGCTGATTTAAGTCCGGAGCAGAAGATGCAGAAATACCCAAATGGCCGACCGCCTGTGCGCAGCTTATTGGACTCCGAGACCCAATCCATATCTACCCGAGCTCGTCCGTAGATCAGCTCTGCCCCCACGATGCGACTTGGCGCGTATTTCATTATGAATTGCTCTTAACGATGTTTCATTTTTCATCTGCGCATTCATAAAGCTTTTGCCCATTTTTCGCTGCTGTAGACTCCAAGCGGATTGTTTGCATGCCGCGAGGATTGCAAGCGGCTTGGGCCCCAGCCACAGAGACCTCGTTCGCGCAAGTGAGTGAATAATTGCAACATGGTGTTGCAAGCCAAACCCGCCGCAGAGTGGATTCGCTTCAATTATAGGCTTCCCCTAGGGAACACTTGGCCAGTGTTGTTGGGTAAGAGAGTTATCTCTGTCTGCGTCCCACTGGAATAAATAGCACTCTAGGTTGCGAGGTACGAAGCACCTAGTGATATAGATATTTAATAGAAATGTTTGGAAATTTTTATGTACATTTTATTTAGACTAGTTGAATGAGAGTACGTTCAAAATTTCATTAGTATAATTAAACCTCGTTTACAAAATAGTCTGAAGTGCCTTGTCTTATTAAAATTTCTAAAAAAAATATATTCATGAGAAATTAAATTAATAAACTTTTGAAAACTCTGTTGATTCTTTTCAACAAAATTATTGTTAATGAGTGGATAATATTTTGAGAAATCTTTAAGTCTTCATGATTTTACAAATATTTCTGCTTAAAATATGCAGTTTAGAAACACATTATTTATTATTTTTTGTATACTCTGGAATAAAAAGTGTATAATTATGAGCATTTTACATATTTATCAAATACCATATTAATTTTTGTCTTAAAACTTCTACAAAGAATTTAAATATCGTTAAAAAAGCCAATCTGATAAACAAAGTTTTAAAATTCATCCAAACCTTTGGAATTTTCCCTTAATTTTTCTCTCTATTTTTTCACTCTATTTTGAAAGTATTACTCGTAAGTGTTTAATGTATTATAGGAAATATTGCATGAAAGAATACCAATTAAATTTTTTTTTCATTTGTAAGTCGTATAACTAAAAGCTCTGTTAAACTTTTTAGTGCTTAACTTCTGGTAAAAGTAATTTGTCTAACAATACTTCAGTTACCTTTGTGAACCCAAATCCAATTCCCTACGCCAGTTTCACTTCCCAGCTGTGATAGAGAGAGAGAGAGAGTGAGAGAGGAAGGGTATCGCGTGCAGCTTCGCTTTCGGTGTGGCTGTCAAAGGCGCAGCGGGCAGTAAAATCGCGGCAAACACAATTGAAAAACGGGCAGATCGTAACCGGGAGAAGGAACTGTGCCCAGTCGTGAGCGAAGGAGTGCGGCAGCAAACACTCCACACTTGTCAACAGCGGCTCTACTGATTGTCTGGGTAACCAAGAGCTCGCCGTTTCAAATACAGACACCGGGCCCCGGCACCAGCACCGGCACCAGCACCAGCACCGGCACCGACCAGGTACAGGCAACGGGGTCGAGGCTGTGGCTGTGGCTGCGGCTGCTGCTGGGCTGACGGAGGCTGAAACGAGGCTCATGCTTATGCTCACAAATCATAAATTGCCGCCTTAAAATTTATCTTCAATTTTGGAGACCCCATGTGGTGCTTAGCGAATGGTGTTTTGAAATTTATTGCTGCATTTGCAATAAATATTGTCAGTTGAGTTCGGCCCGCGAGCAAAAGAGAGAGGCAAATACGAGCCAGAGAGGGAGGGAGACAGCTTCTTTGGCGGCAGCGTTTGCTCTGCTGCTTTATATATGTGTGATTGCTGCTGTAACGCCTCTCACACCATATCCTCCCGCTCCCGCTCCCGCTCCCGCGCCCCTGCCTAGCCCTGCCTGCTCCCCTGCATTGTTTATGGTCTTCGTGCATATTAATGTGCTTTGATTACGAGCCCAGGGACTCGTGCGGGGGCTATAAGCCGCCAGTCGCGCCCCACCCTGCCGGCAGGGCAGTTAGCAGCTGCCATTGTCCCAGGTCCCAGTCAGATGGTTAATTTACAGCGCGAGAAATTGATTGCCAGTTGCGAGAGCGAACAATGAGTGGGGTGTTTCCCAAAATTTTGTTGGTTAATTGTGGCTTATTCGACATCAGGTTAGTTGGCTCTTGCAACAATCATTAATTGGCTGTCCACCGATATTTGCCAACTTAATTGCAGTCAAGGTGTTTATACGCGTTATCGAGTCATCAACGAACAGAAAATAATAGTCTTTAACCAGTTATTAATAGGGACTCGAACCAGTTGTGCAACTTTTCTCAGATAAAAGAAAATACAGAACCTAAGCATAACATTCAATTAAGGTTTTCAGCAATACCTGCATTATGTTACACAATTTCTCTCGTATACAAGACTTTAGACATTCTATTAAAGTTCACCCAGTATGTTAAAGGATCTTATGTCCTTAGCAGCTCCGTTTTTTTAAAATTGAGCTGTCAATTTAATTTTATGTATAGATTGCACTTTTGTGAAAACTCTAAAATTTAAGGCTTTTCCAACTGGACACGCTTAGTTTGATGAAATTTGTGATATTTATGGCTGAAGAGTTTATTAACATAGCAAGTCGGAGTGCTCTAGTTGGGAATGGTACACTTGGAGAAATATTTTCTAGAACAACAAGGCTGCATCTTTCAAAACACTTGTTATACCCTATAATCATTTAAAATGGGCAATTTGGGTATAATGGTCTTATGCAGATGTGGCAGAAGGAAGCATCCTTAGCCCCATAAAGTAAATATTTTCTTGATCAGCATCAATAGCCGATTCGATCTAGCCATGTCCTTCTGTCTGTAGTAACCCAAGTATGCAAAATCAAATGATGCTTCGATAGGAACTAATCAAGAGTTTAAGTCTTTAAATAGAATTTCAAATAACATACTAATTATAGAATTACGTTTAAATGATCAAGTGTCAAAATCAATTTTTAACTGTTTTCATGGCTTAAGAACTACAATCACATACATTTTATGCTATTCAAGAATATAGATTACTTAGTTAGCGATAACTTGTGACCTGAGCTGGTAGTGTTTGTAATTTAGGCTGGGCTCGCTGTCAGTCGGAGAAAGAATTCAATATTGGGCTCACCTAGTTGAATGTCAGGCAACATTGCCATAGCTATCAATCAATTCAGACACCAGAAATGTAATCCTCGTAGCTCAACCGCCATGCGGCACAAAGCTTCTATCCCGCCCTCGCCCTCCGTTTTGTAGTCCCTTGTATTTGTGCACACTTCCTGTCGCCACAATTTGTTTGCGCCGCTGTCAAGATGTGAAAGCGACATTCACCACGTTCCCCTGCCGCTCAGCTCAGCTCGGCGCTGCAGAAGCGATTCCAGTGCCAAGCTGCAGACATCCATTCGATCCATTCAAGCATGTGACAGGCAGCGGGCAGAGCTCATCAATCTCGTGTCGGGGCTAAACAAAATATGCAATGTGTTCACATTGCGGCAAAAAGCGAGCATCGATAAACCAAAAACCCATAGAAAAGCAGCAAACCAAAAATGGAAGTCACAGCCAGAGCCAGAACCCAGCCCATAGCCAACAACAAACACGAGCACAACACACAACACACAAACACAAACCAAATACGGCACCCGAACCCTTTACGGCCTAACCGCACACACAGTAAATATTTTAGCTACATGCATATCTACATATAGAGAAGTTCAAAAAAAAAAAAAAAAAAATTAGAAAATATGTGTTGACAGCAGTCATCAATCAAACGACACAACTTTTGACATGTCAAATAAACGAGCCGGCGCATAAATTACAAAACAACACAATAACAGCAACAATAAGAACAAGAACAACTGCACATGGAAACCGATTCGGAACTGAGAGAAGAGATACGGAAAAGCAAAATGCCTTGCGTGCCAGTAGCCAGCAAACTTGTCAAACGGCAGCAATTGGAAAATCAATTTCATCGGAGGAGCGCTGTGGTCCGGGCCGGGCCGGGCCGGGCCGGGTCTGGGTCTGGGTCTGGGGAGTCTTTATGCGGCATGTTAAATGTCATTACGTTACTGATAAGATTGATAACGAATAAACGTTTTTTGTGTGTTGTTTACGTGACTCAAGTGAGTCATGCGGCCCATTCGGCATTGACAGCAGCGCAATCACTCGAAATACTCATTCGCTCACTCAATCACTCAGTCAGTTCATCAATCAGTCAAATCAACACGTTGACAGACATTTCCACTTAGTACAAAGACTACGCACTTTTATCGTGCTCTTACGCCTAAATTCTTGATTACATATTGTGGTATTTTTAATTGAACCATATCAATAATAAGCCACAGACTGTACAGCAAAAAGTAGTCTTTTTTTTTTTTTGTTCGCTGGAGGTCAAGTCCATTATTTGGTAAACAAATTAAAAATCAGCAACATTTAACGCCATTTCAGTAGAATTCTTCCCTTTGTTCACGCGAGTATAAGTTTATCTCCAGCTGTTAGCACATTGGCACCTTGTGAATCAAGTAATTTCATTTAATTTCAAGTTATTGAAAATTCGATTTAATAAGTAAATTTGACTACCAACCAATAGGCAAGTATGAATATTGCTTTAACATAGCTAAGAATAAAGGCCTTAATATTATTTGTATATTAAAATGGGTTATAATGGCTTTGGCCAAATGTATGTCCTGTTGCATACATAAAGCTAGCATTTCCCATCCCATAGAGTATATATATTCTTCGCAGCAAGCTCGGTCCGAAGACCGAGACATAGACATAGGCCCACAATCCCAATTATTTTAATTAAAAAAATTAAAGAAAGGTAGGATATGTTTGTTTAGGTGTTGCAGAAAAGCATCTTTGAATACGCACAATACTTGGAATATCGGATGTTCATATATAAACGGAAGGGTGCAGGGTATTTTTTAGTCAAGCATACTCGACTGAATTATTCTTATTCTTTCCCATTAAATAGGTAAAATGTGACAGGCAGAAGGCGGCATCTAGAAGCCTATACTTTGTCCATCTTACTGACCTAAACAACCTTCTGAAAAAAACCTTTCCCATTTAAAGTCAGTAAAATAAAATTTCAATTGGATTTACGTATTTTGGTATTTTAGACGTGGTTTTCGAATTGACCAAATACATGAATATGACATAATAGAATCTGTTGAATCTTTTCGAATTAGTTTCTTATCTGCAGATCCGTGCCCCCGATTCGGTCACATTTGATTTTATATTTATGTATATTACATACTCTTGATTGAAGGAAAAAGCCTAGGTGCAGGGTATCTTGAAGTCTCCAGTACTCTCCACAAGAGAGCTCTTTGCTGGCGTTGGCCGTGACAAATCCTTAACCGTTATTTGCGTATGTTGACACTTTGACAGGCGGCGACACATGTGAGTCTCTCACGTACACAAGAGCCCCTATCATGTTACTTACTGTTGGAGCTTACTTTGTAGTTGGCCTGCGGCGAAGCTTTTAATATTTTTGAGCGCGTTGCCAACGGGCCTCGCAGCACATTTCATTCAATTTTCATTTTCCATCTACAAAGAGAATTTCCGTGCTTTTGTTGCGATTTTTTGCACTCAGTGCTTTACAAATTCGTTTCCGGCTCAAATGACTACACACAGACGTGACAGCTGTCAGTTAAGCTCTGCCAAAATACTGACCATTATCATGCGTCATATGCAAATCAGCTCGACAGGCAGCAGGAATGAGGCTTTCTCTGACAGAGTTGGAGCCTTGTAAAGGTTGCTGTTGGCTGTTGGTTCCACAGCCCGTGAGACATTTATCAACGAATATCCCTTACAATTAAGAACTGTCAACAAGTCTTTTGTACACACAACATTTTTCGAATTGCTGACGAATTCCCCAGCAGACAGTTGATTTACTGTGCTAAATGTAATTTGGCGCTAACTTCTCATTCCTCCGATATCCCATTTGTTCAGTCTTTCTCGCCGCCTTGACTGTTTGTTGGCTCTCTGACAACTTGGCATCTCTTTGTAATTGATTAGTCTGGGGGTAAGCATTTCGAATTCAATTTTAAGACGTGAAGGCAAGTGTCAGAGAAGAAGTGTGCGAGGCATGAAGATCACTTAAGTTCACCGATAAAAACAAACCGCACCAAGACGCATTTGTTGTGATTCTGTAGGAAGGAGACTTCATTTGATTGATCGCTTAATTAAAAACATCACAAACCCCATTCATTTGTACAAGGGTTTTAGTACTTTACCAGATCTAAAAACTTTGCTGATTTATCCAATTGCCGAAAAAGTTATATCCGACTTGACAAACTAATAAGTTAACTAATAAGTAAATACTAGTTTAAGATCAACACACTCTTAGGTATTTTTTTTTTGTTAGCATAATCAATATCTTTAACTACATAATGCATCAGCTCACCTTTGATGAACCTTTAGTCTATGGTAAATTTATTTTTTGCCATATTAGAGGGCTGCGTGGCTATACTCCTCATTGTGAGTTCTAGAAACAAAATAGTTTAAGCATATCAATTAAACATACTTTTAACCATACACTAGTATATCTTTGAACTTAAGACCATCCTAGTCATCCTAGCTTACCCCAATCAACTACTGCATATGCTGGTTCGACCGAAAATAATATTTAAAATTTGGCTCGAGATTGAGTTGAGTTGAGATTTACTAAAGTTATTGCAAAACCACCAAATACGGTGATTTGTTAAGATAAAAAATATTGCTGAGAAACATTTTTACGGATTTACAATTAGAGAAATGATTTTTAAGCAGATGCATTTACCACATTCAAGATGTTAGGCACATAATTTAAATGACATTGGGTATAGTCGTTCGTTGACTTCACTAAGATATCATAGAATGCAGTTGATCAATTTCAACAAATAAACAATTTGCATAAAAACCAACAACTAATTTAAGTAATTAACAATACATATATATTCTTTATAGGTAGAGATCATCTTTAATGAACCATGAACCACTCGCAATAACTGCCTGTAAATACTCAAAACTATGGACATTTCTCTGTAGACTTGACTGCAACAGCTTAGTTTATCTCACGGTTTGTTTATTTTAGTTGTGGCATGCTCAAAATGAGTTTGATCGATAGCCCGGTCATAAAGCTGTCAGGATGTAATTCCAGTAGGCGCCAGGGCAAACATCAGTATAGAGGGTCGCATATCAAAGCATTGGAGTACAACACTTTATTACTGTTGGTTTTGTGGGGCTAGATAAACCACTTGTATATAGTAGGTATATATATGTTGGCAGTGCTCAGAGCTGCCACTGGTTCAAGATATACGATATGTAGGGCTTACTTCTGGAGGGGCTACTGTGAATAAGATGTTGATCAACAATAAAGCCGGATATGATGGTGGATATTAATTTTTGATCGCGATTGAAATAGTGTTCGCTTATCGCGAACTCAATTTATAATACAAAATGGCAGACGAAAGCCGACCCACCGGCAACATATTTAATGTTTAAGAGCTCCTCCTGACAGCACGTTCACAAAATCCTCATCCCAATCGCCGTCCTGTTGCTTCATCAGCGATTCCAATCAGATAACATTAGCACGTCACATCACACAGCGTGCAAAAATTATTATTCATTGAATTTGTGATAAATGTGACAGGGCCCAACAGGCAGCCGGTCAGCCAAGCAGCCGGTCAGACAGCCAGTCAGCCAGCCAGTCAGCCAAGCAACCCGTCCATGCGAGTCCGAGTGAGTCCAAGTTCACGTCCACATCGGGTTCCAGTTGCAGACCAGCATTGCGATGCACACGACATACGAGGCCGCATCGGAGCTGTCAAAAATTTGTTGCAAAAGATATTATCTTTGCCGAGTGGGGCACATCGACTGCAGGCAGCTGACTGACGACTGCTTTTCACTGTAGCTCATCAATAATGATGACAAGGACGAGGACGAGGATGAGGGCGAAGGCAGGGGAAGCGGATGGGATGATGATGACCATGATCGATAATTGGCCTTTTTTTGTGGCAGACGCTGACGCTGAGTGACGATTGCTGAGCAACGGACCAGGGCCATAAACTATGTGCAGGCAACTGTGACCACACCCATTGACAGGCAGACAGGCAGACAGTCGAACAGACGAACCCACAGACGGGCGGACAGACTTGTGCAATGTGCAACGATGGCAACAATTATTTGCGGAGAATCACAACACCACACAAATGTATCCATGGAATGGCCACTTGATTGATGGGCCCAATAAATTGCACCACGAGCACATTGTGAGTGTCGTTGATGTTGTTTTTAGTGCTGCCATCACTATTGTTGTTGTTTCTGCTGTGTGTCTGTCACATATTCGCCGCAGAGCTTGAGATAAGAAAGGTGACAGCCAAGAATGGGACAGCTTTCGACGCAATTGGATCATACGAGCGAAACATAAATGGATAGAACATCCGTGTCTAGAACTGCAGTATCAAGCAAATACTCAGGGGGTTAAGCATGTTTATCGGGAAAGAAAGATGACTCATCCGTGTCAATGTGGCTCATTGATTGAAAATGATTTAAATTAATAAGATCAAGGCCTTACCGGTCTTGCTTCATATCTTAGATATCAATTTATCTCCCAGTTCGCCCAATAGGTATTAGGCATTAGGTAGATAGCACACAAAATTCTAACTTATTTCTAAATAATAAATGGCCTTTAGCTTAGACAATACTAGATCAATACAGTAGTGTAGGACTCGAACCTGCATTCGCGCTGAATAGAATATATGTGAAATAAATCACGATTACTTTGTTCTAGTTTTTCCATAGTCAAATGAAAATCTTTACAACAACAGTCCACTAATTTCTTGTTAGTTCGGCGTAAAGCATTTTATTTATAATTTCGTTTCTCATGGCTCACAGTCTTGCTGTCAGGTGATTTTTGTGATTAATGCTCTGAGAGACTTTCGTTTCCATAGTACATATTCTTTCCGCTTCAACTGTCTGTTTGTTTTTAAAACGAAATTATGTGTTAATCTCATTTGATTTGTCATTTTCACATGATGTGATTTTGTTTTTGTGGCCTTCCCTTAATAAAATTATCTTGCGCTGTGATGTATGGCAAACAAATGTTTTCTTGACACATTTATTTGTTTAATGAGACGTTGAATAATTAGTTGGATACACAAGCCAAATGACTCAAATAAACTATTCTATCTACATATATATTGTTTATAAATTCAATTCTACGCATCTATGCAAGACTGAACGCATGCAGTGCCCCTTACATCGGTTGGCATAACAATTTCTAAATTATGATTGACGATTGACGATTCGTCGCTGATTGTGTGACCCGCAATAAGCGCCCTCCTCCATGGGCTCCCCATGGTTCATGCATGATATTTTTCTGTATTTTGTGCGGCGCTTTTTGCTCTGCTCCGGTCATTATGGCTGACAGCGCGCCTTCATAATGAAGAGTTTAGATTGATGGCCACACATCAGTCAACGAGCTGAAGGTATGAAAAAAAACAGATTCAGAATTCAACCGGGCCACACTGAAATTTGGATACCCTTAACGAAATTATTGTTAGTCCTCATAAACATTAAAGTTTAATTGAAGCAAACAAATGTGAAGATGTGCCATTTTGACCAGATTGTGGCACTTTGCCACGAAAGTGTATCACAATAATAATCTTTTGCGAAACAGAATATTGTTTTATAATTAATTAATATTTTCTGAATGTGCTGCATGCGATGTAGATATTTGAAAACACCCTGGACGAAAGAAACTTCGCAGCCAGACACGATTGCAGATTTTGGTTGGTTGTTTGTCTGCTGGCCTGTTGACATGTCACTAATTTCAAGTTTTCTAAGCGCTTTTTCTCTTTTTGGCTGCGAAAATGGTTTTCTCCTAGGGCTGGCTGGCCCGGAACGATGATTGATGCGTTCGCTGCATGAAAAAACCCTTTCTGCTTTCGAAACATATTTTATGTAGAATTGTCATTTAAGTTTGGCAAAATATTAATCATTGTGGATCGGGCCTTAGTCGCCCGTCATGTGATAAATGAAGTTAGAGTTGAGGTGGATTGCGACTGTGTTTTGTGATGGCCTGGGGTAATTAGTGCGCTGGTCGGGAGAGCTCAGCATAATATAATATATGTATGTGTATGCCCCATAATGATGTGCAACAATTTGAGGCACACAAACCAGAAAGCACAGGGCACTGTAAATGCAGAGGAGAGAAATTAAATATGATAAAAGACCCACACACTGTCTGTCGGCATAATTAAGTATGACATGCAAAAGTATGAATTATCACTGAGATGTCAAAATGTCACAGCTGGCGAAGACAGAGACGCAGATAAAGACAGAGGCGAAACGAGCGGAAGGCATAAATAAGATACAAGACAAGGCAAGGCTGGGCGAGGTGAGGTGATGTGAGGCGTGGCCAGAGAAGAGAAGAGTAGAGAGCAGTGCGAAGTAAAGCTGACAAACGAACGCTGCGTGTGGGATTAACTGACTCGAAAATTTATGATATGAAGAATTACTTGTTACTCGACAGGCAAACATTCTCACGAGAGAGAAGAGAGAGAAAGGTGATTGGGAAAAGGAGTAAGAAGGAGAATATTGTATATTATAGTTTTTGTGTATCGCATGTATACGACACATCGAAAAATTTGTTGCTCCAATTCTCTAAACTCTGTGCTGAAAAATTAATGTGCCCAACTGTCATTGCAATGACAGAGATGAACCGGAATGGAATGGGATTGAAACGAAATGTATGTTCAGCGGGGCGTGAGGCTCGCTGTTGTGAAAGCTTATGATAAATGATTCTGAAATGTGACAAAATGCTTACGAGTCGGATTAACAAGACGATGTCAACGACGGCGACAAGAGCCTGCCAGAGGAAGTTGGCTGGATGGGATGGGAAAGAGTGAAAGAGTGAAAGAGTTGTTTGCTTTATTAGGGGGACCCACAATCTCGGAAGGAATAAGGGTGATTACTGTAATGAAGTTGTTGCTTAAATCAAAATTGTACATTACAAGTAAGCACAGCAAAAATCTCTAAAAATACTTAAATTTGTTTATACAATCTCAGAAGGTTGTTTCTAAAGAGATTAATCGATGTTCGATGTACTCTCAGAAGTGGCGACTTGCCTCAGTTTATGTTTTATTAATTAATCGGTCTGTCAAAACATCTGGAGGCGTCAGCAAGCGGCTCCACTTAGATCCATTTTGGTCTAATGGGGCAACGCCAGCGTATGGCAATCGCTGAACGACGATCAACCCGATCACAAGACCCCCATCGTGCCATCAATCTTGTTGGTTTTGACGCATTTTTAAGGTAGCAGTCACAAAGCGAAAGCCAAGCCGAAATGCAGCGCCAGTTGGCAGCTTGGAGTTGTCAGTGCCAGTCCGAGACGCCGATCGATCGATCGTTCAGGTGATCTGGTAGGGCTAAGACGTCATCAGTCAAATGGCGCGATACCGTCCATGGTTGGGTCAATTAAGCTGGCAGCTGCTTGATTTGACGACGGCAGACACTTCAGCGACCCTCTAGATATGGCAGGGCAACTTGTTGAGTTCGTCCACTAGCAGCTAGCTACAATCCATCATCTAATTAAATATATCGACAGAGTTATTACAATGTCCATAAAATGGCACTTAGACGCTTGATAAGCACCTTAAGTGGACGCACCCCAGGTTGGGCAACTTGGTAAGAGCGGCGCAGGGTGTGTGGGTAGCAAGTCTCTGGGGAAGACTGAGATGTTGTATAATACACTCGAACGGCATTTGACAAGATGGTAAACAGTGATTATTTTGCTTGTGACGCCACTTTCCTAATTGAACATATACTTCGATTTTGAACTCCCGCGTCAATTGACCGGTGCTAAGGCCCAGGCGAGGGAGAGGGAGAGGGAGAGGGAGAGGCAGAGGTGGCAGGCGGAAAAGCGCCAAACCTCTGTCCACTTTCGTTTGTCCATATAAATCAATTAATTTAAACTGTCGGGCAGCTGTCAAATTGTTGCTACCGGGAGCGTTTTCTCGTTTTCGGCACGGGCGTGGTTGTTGGTGCGGGTGCGGGTGCGGGTTCGGGTTTGGTTGCCGCTTCAGATGTGAGCGCAGTGAGACGGCGACTGGCAGGCAACGGCGACATGTCGAGATTTACTGAGTGATTGACGACTTTATGTGTCATTAAATACCGTTAGCAGCGGCTGGCGTTGGCGGGCTGTCAGTGCCACGGCTGTTGTTGTTGCTCTGCCCGCTGCATCTGACTCATTTTTCATGCCACGCTGCTTAGTGAAAGTTTTTTTTGTTATTGGTATTGGTAGTTGCGTGTTGTGTGATTAGCGGCAATTAAACATCACCTGCGTGAGCGACATAACCAGCAAACGATGCTTATCTGGGGTACATGTATGTCGGAGACATGCCTGTTGCCAGAATTGGCAGACTTAAGCCAGGGGAGGACACAGGGTGGTTAACCATACGCCCAAGACTCACGACGACAAAGACTACTGGTGTGGTCTCTTTGTCAACGTGAAGCAGGCCTTTATTTGTCAGGATGGTTTTTTATACATTCCTTGAGTTTGATTATTTATTATTATAATTTAACTTTAATTTGATACTTTATTTAAATAAGTTCTTGGGTCCGCGTTCTTATACTACTCTATCTTATATTGCTCACCAGCTGTCTTTTGGCACTCCTGCGCTCATTTATTTTAGAGCTAAGGCTTTACGTCAAAGTTAGAGCAGCGATCTCTCCCTCTCTTTTGTCTTGAAACGTACAAATGCCCCAAAGCGCCATGCGGTCGTCAACTTTACACTGAGGCGTGGCGAAGATAGCTAAGGTCAACGGGCGACGGGGTTGATTAGCCTAACAGCTTATTGACACTACCCTGAGACTATTGGTGTACAACGTCTTGATTGCGCCGACGTGGAGGTATGGTATCTAGATCAAATATTGTTTCCATATCCGATTGTCCATCCAGCTTTTCATCTGTAATTAGGGCATCCAACTAGGACTCTCGATTATAAATTAGCTTATGTCGAAACAAAGAAAAATATATATAAAATAATTTGTCCCATTTCCCCAAGTCAAGCAATTTAGATTTATGTTCTCAGTGCTTGAAAGAGTCATCAATTTTTAGTATGTAGGTTATTGTAGAACATTTTAGAGCATTTTAATTTTGACAACGCATCTAACAAACTTGTTTTTACTTACGTGAAATACAAGTGAAATGTTCTTTAGACTTTAGATATCTTTGCGTGTTTGTTAATGCCGAGAGAATATAGAAACCAAATTCATTATTTTGAATAATAAGACTTGTTTGCAGAACTCTCTTTTACACAAATATTATATTGAGCTGGCATACCATTTATGATAGGCTCCTGCTAACTGGAGCCACTTTATGTGGCAAAACAGCAGCAAAAGCGAGCGCTATCGAAAATCGTCGAGTGGCACTGTCAACTTGTAAGTGTTGCACTCAACTAGCAGCTTATTAGCAAACTTTTTCATTGGATTATATAGTTGAATATTATAATAATCGAGTTAGATTTTCGTTGCCATGTTGTATAATGGGCCGCTGGTTGAAGGGAGTCGAGGGGACAAATTGCATGCACAATTTCCGTTTCATGGTCGGGCACGGCCACGAAATAAGCCCACGGTTTACGAGTGTAGCAAGAGACGGGGGGATGGGGGGATTGGGCGTCGTGTAAGTTTTGCAAAAAGTGGCCAACTTTTTAGGGCGGCAAGGAAATACTTTCCTAAATTGCCTGGGCAGCGCCCCGCACTGAACACGGCCACCTAATCCTCAAATCAAGCCAATAACAAACTCACACATAGTTAGGACTTACATGCATAGCTATTCCAGAGTGTGCGAGTGTGTGTGTGTGTGTGTGTGTGTGCGGGGAGGACGCAACTTTTACAAATCGTTAGCATTTCACACGTTTATTGAGTTGTTTTTGTATGTAAATTGGTTGCATAACTTGCCATTCGTTGTTGTTGTTGTTGTTGTTGTTGTGGTTGGTATGGGATTTTGATATGGAAAGTGTCGAGTGGCTGTGGCCGTAGTGTCCAAAGTTGCCTTTTGCGGCATATCCCTTTGCTATACACCGGATTATTGTCTGTAGATGTTCAGATACACTGCACTGGCTCTGTGTGTGTGTGTGTGTGTGTGTGTGTGTGAGTCTGCTTGAGTGTGTCTATAAAGTTTGATTCCTTTAGAACGCGCCAACGCATTCTAAAAAGTTGCTGCCATTTAGCTTTGCCGTCTGAGCTTTGGTCTGGCACTGGGTTTTGCGTCTAGAGTCGGGCTCTCTGCCAGTCTGCGGTTGCTGCTTTTGTTGCCGGCATATTTGTCGTTTGTGGTTTCAACTGCAAATATTATAGCAAATTGAACTGTAAATAGTTTTATTGCCCCTAAGCCACAAGCCGAGAATACGGGAATACTACTTGCCAAGTTTAAGTACACACATAACTCTGATTCTATCATTGTTCTTACTCTTGACCCGCCTCAATTCAGAGTGCTTGGCATCTGCCTTTGCGTTTGGCAAAAACCACAAAATTAAGTTGTTGAAATTCTCACAGATTTACTCCAAGGAATGTCCTCGGCCTCGCTGCACAACTCAGCTGGGCAAACTGCTAAATCAAATTGTAAGCCACCTTCCACGAAAGGCCTGTCTAAAGAATAAACTGCCGGACATGGCTAGATCGACACCATTATTGATGCTGATCTCTTCATTGGGTTGGAGATAAATCATTCAGCCGTACGTTCATAAATTGAGCGAAGGCGTATTTGAGCGAAAATGGAAATCCACCCACTTTCGCACTTTTCAGATAATAAAGGATTCTATTGCCAAAAGCTTAAAGTTTTTCTCGAGCGAGAAACTCTCAACTTAAATAGGGTAAAAATGGGGAGATAGATAAAATTAATTTTTTGATTATTTCAATAAAATTACACATACATATATAGGACTTTGTCTGTAATAGCTTAATTCGTATTAAAAAAGTAAATATTTTGACTGGAATGCTAGTATTTATATTGAATACGTATGTTCTAATATGAACAGATTGCTCAATTATTTTTGCCAGTTCATTTTAGTTGGGCCCATCGGCTTTTCCGTTTTGTGAATTCAAATCATGCTTAGGTATTTTGTATGCATACGGAACCTGCCATATTTTCGCTGCGACTCCTACTCAATATATGAATACTGTCTATCAAAAGCCCACGCAAGCGATGGAAATGATAAATGATTGGCAAATTAATATAAAATTCATCAGACTCTGAATGCCGTCGTTCGTCGTCGTTCGTATAACATGAAACTAATAATTTTTGCCCGTAATTTGCATAGATATATCATTATTAATATTATTATTTCTTTCCTTCTTTTTTTTTCCGAAACACGCCTCGAATTTTCATCAATCAATTGCGGGGAGTGCGCAGCGTCTGACATGAAAAATATGTCTGCGAGCGGCACCGATGGAAAATGATAATTTATAAAAATTTAAGAGCACTGCAACGTGGCACTCGACATCAATCAAAAAATCTCATCACACTGAGCCACTGACAGACTGACGGAATGACGGACTGACAGACGTCTCAAATACTACGCTCTGTCCAGTCGAAAATGTTATTTATAAATGAGGCGAGCGCCGAGCCGGGACATGACTATGTTATAATGTTATGGGCTTGTTGTCGTTTCTGCTTTGTCTGTCAGCTGTTGGAAAATACGGAAATTTTGAAAAGCTTGACAAGAGTCCATATCCGTATCACACACACTGCGCGTAAGTAAAGGAAATAGCCGGAGCAGCTTATTAGATTTGTTCCACACTACAAACTGACGCTGATGCTGGTGTCGTCAATTTGTTTGCCCTGAGACGAGACTAATGATGCCGCTCCGATTCAATGCGATAAGGGAATATCATAATGGTTAATGTCGCACAGTTTCCCGCATCGAAGGCTGTTAATTAATGATGATAGGACAGCAAAGAATATTTTGAAATCGTAACTCGCTCGTGGGCAACTTTTTGGCCAGAAATTGTGCACATTCTCTTGACAGCTGTGCCGCACGATGCAAGCAGCGAGATGTGAAATAATAAAGAGTAATGTGGGAGTGTGACCCATAAGATTAACGATCTTATTATGCACTCTCGCACATTTTTCTGAACACAACAGATGCAAGTCAAAATTGTTTCATGGCACTTCATTTTTCATTTTGAAATGTGGCTACGAATTATAGGGGAATTTAACTACGGGAAGGTGTGTGCATAAGCATAATTTATTTGATCGAGCAGAAAATGTTATCACGTCGAAAGGATGTTAAGAGAACAAATAGTCTCTGGACGGAATTAATCGAAACTGTAAGTATATAAATATAAGTGTAAAGGATATTGCCCAGTCTTTCCTTTGAGTATAATTAAATTAGTGAAGCAATTTCGTTGGCTCTGTTGTTAAGTTACAACTTCTACGGAAGCGTGCGTCGGACGTGTTTCACGAAGTCTTAAAGCTAAAGTAATAGGATTTAGCTAGCAAGTTAGTTAAGTATTAAGAAGTAAAGATTATAGAGTTACCTTCGGTCCAGAGTGCAGCTCCGGCATTCAAGCTGATGCATTCGCTATTGGTTCTCATCTGCCAGACCAGAAGATCGTAAAGAATCTGGCTGTCCCATTACTCGGCGACGGCATCAACGAGTACTTAAATCAACTTAAGAGACATTAAACTAGAATGGCCAAAGCGCCTAGAAGTTGAATGTTTAGGGTTAGAGGGAGGAGAAGGACTTAGCTGATCGTAGCTTAGGAATTTATTAGTATTATTTTTTTTTGACACAAGACTTAAGAATCTGACAAATGAAGGCCCCAGCCAAGTTGAAATGACACATATAATTGGAAACAATTTGTAACTCTCATGATTTAGCTTTTAATAAAAGCTTTAACAATATGCACCATACAAATCAAGTCTTAACCGTCAATTGGGCGCCTCAAATAAATAGAATACACTGTAATGGGAATGTAAGTTACGAGAGCACAAAGTTGGACATAGAAAATCTCCTAGTCGGGCACTCCCGAAGAAATGCTTTATCATTATAATTATTTTAATCAAAAGCAATTCTTATTGCAACAGTTTTCAGCTACATTGGTAGTTTATTAAAAAAGCGCAATTAGTTTTTTAGGTAATTATTTAAGTATCTTCATTCTTTTCTATAATATATGCAAACATGTTTGTAATATTTCGCCCATCGACCTATCGCTAATCGCTGCCAGGGGCTAGGCGAATTAAAATCTTGCTCTATTTAGCTGAAACATTTGCAACATTCACATTTGGGTAATGTCCATGTGTAGGCAGGGGTGCAGGTAATTGCCGCGGTGTTGACAGGCTGTCAACATGTCATATGATTAATGTTTGCCCAATGCAGTTGCAGTTTTGTGTGAGTAAATAAATGATAAATTGGGTGGAAAAACATTTGACATGAACCAACCGATTCGCAGCTTTAACCAGACCAAATCTCTTTGTCCCATAGACCAATCTCAGCTTAGTCCCTCAATTAAAAGACCTTTTGCCACGTTGCAGGTAGGTTTTTTTTTCGGGATATGTCCACGCTCTGTATGTGTGTGTGCTGTTGTGTATTGAGGTGTGTGCATGCATGTAAAGCATGCCCCTTACGCGCCCAAGGGCCAAGTCCGTTGGCAATGGCTTGTTTGATTGAATGAAACTTGGCAATGCAGGCAACTGAAGGTAATTATCGATGATCTTTGCATTTTGTTAAGTATTAACAGAATAATGTGGAACTTAATGATTTTATGCATATTTAAAACATAATTAACTCCTTTGTTAAGCTTGGCAGCTTTGTCAACGCTCCCAAACTCCTGCGAACTTTTAGAAAACTCCACATTAAAGTGGGGAAATAGTGTTTAAGGTTTGACATGAAATGTATTGGCCTGTGTGGCTAAGGTGTTTGAGCTATCTGGGGAAGGTCGGTGGTTTAACTCCAGCAGCAGTTTTTAATAAAAGTTGCATGCAACAGGTTTCCGCTAAATTTCCACAGTTGCGAGTGGAAATTCCAAAATCGCTAAGACACGTATTTATTGAGTATTCATAGTATAGCATTGAAAATAAGTTTGAGGCCAATCGGACGAAACTTAAAAGAACATCTTAAATATAATCCACGTAGGGGAATTTTGCACTAAACCTTTAATGAATTTAAACAAATGGGTGTGTGCATCCGCAAGACTTTAATTTGTTGCGAACTTTAGCCAATAATCGCATTTGGAAGAGACTACGTAGGTGATTAGGCCAGCCATTTCCTCTCTTGACACCTAGCCCTCTTGTTGAGTGGTAAAGGGTTTAATAAAGCTGCCTATGAGTCTGCACTTGATGATGGAGAAGTGCTCGATGCACTTCTGAGCGCAACAACTGCAAATCAACTCATCATGTGCGGCCCATCTATGGCCATGGCTACCCACTTGCTGCCAGTTGATTTCCTGTGCGGTTTCAAATTCAAAACTAATAACAGGCAGCGCTTAGTAGTTCGACTTAACAGTAGACTGGGCTCGACTGCGCTCGGTTGGCAAACGTTATAAATGCATCCATAAATACGTCATTAACACAGACTGCCTGGAAGAGGACAAGACCTCGCAATATATGGCCACAGGCTGCAGCGGCAACAACATAATAAATTAATTATATGCAACATCAACAGCCCGAGCCCCAAGTAACGTTCCGATTGCTGTTGCCACTGCCCGATGTGGCATGCCCCAGCGACTGATGTGCGGCATGTCGTGAACGTGAGCCTGAGCGTGAGCGTGAGCGTCTATTAGCAGTCAACGTTGACGATATACCAGAGAGACCCGACTCGACAACGATCTGCCTACCCTGCTGATCGCGCAATGCCGCTCCCAGTGGCTGCCACTCTTGACAAGACACACACGAGCACGAACAAACAAGGGGCGTGGATATGGGGGCGCAGGCTGGCAGCGGAGGAAATAGTTTAGCATGTGTGGCATCGCGAAAGGCGAGCTGAGCCGTTGCGATTCGGGGCGAGGCGAGGCGAGGTGAGGCGACAAGATTTGAGTCTGAGGCGAGGCTACAGGCCAGCCAGCCAGTCAAACAGGCAATCCATCCATCAGCCGCTGGCAGACAGCAATTGCAGGTTGCTAGTTGCAAGTTGAATTTAATACGCTAACAAATTGGGGTCAATATGTTTTCAACCTCGTTTGTCAATGCATAAATAAAACGTTTTCTGCTATTTGTGGAGGCTCTATAAATATCGCAGCGAAATAATTTGTCACATTAATAAAATTATTTTTTTAAAATTATGATAATTTAAATATATAATTATATCGTGATTATACAATTTCGTCTCAAAAATAATTTATATAATAATAATTATAATGTTAATAATAATATATACATATTATTTTTAAAATATCAAAAAAGACAAAAATAATAAAATATTATATATTTTTGTGGCTTTTCGACGCCTTTAGAGCATTAAGTCTTCGGAGGAAAATAGTTAGCTAACATTACAGGTTTAAATATTGGTGTTGTTGTTACATGGGTAAAGACTCTGGCACAAATGTTGCTGACGTCTCCGACTGGGGCCCTCTTCTGCTGGGAAGTGAGGGCCCGGGTCTTGGAGCGTTCTGATTGGAAAATCAAGTGTGCGCATGTTTGCCTGCTTTTAATGGGCGACTGATGGCTGCAACATCGCTAATTGCGAATGCTTGACGCATGTTGCAGGCACTTGGCTCAGACACGGACAGCAACAGCAACAGCAACAGTAACAACAACAAGAACAGCGACTGGCAGCAAGACAGTTCAGCCAAGTCATCCAGTCGGCTAGTAATCAAGAATGAGCAGAACCATGGTGGTAGGAGGAAGTATAGGGGAATGGAGGCACGAACTCTTAAGCTGTACAGTTTGGCGCGTTGCGTGATTTTTAATTAGTTTTCTAAGAAATTAAATTGTTAATTTGATCGACGCATTTTCTGCGCCGCTCCGCTGCTAAGTGGCCACTCTTGTCTTCTTCTATATTTGTTGTTGTTCTTTGGCTCTTTGTCTACTCATTAATGCCAATTCTGGCGCGCCAGTGTTGACGCCTGCCGAGACACGACAGCTACAGCCATCCCGGCATTAGGCACGGCTATCACCCAACAGCATATTTGTATGGATCTTGAGAGTGGAGTCCGTAACGTTTGCGGGCATGGGATCCCTGTGAGATCATAAAATATACATAAACCAATATAAGTTGATGATCTGAACGCAGATAATCAGACTCACTGAGTGCAGCGATTGAGTATATAGCTTACATGGCCCGATAACAACTTAATATGACTCATGTAAGAATAGTCGTTGAAGTCTGATTCAACCGACTTCAACGAATCTGTAAGAATAGGGTTTGCTGGTTGTTTAGATGGTGACCTTCAATATGGGATATCGATTGATATACCGATTTTCACAATTTGGCAGGGCGTAGAAGCAATAAGTTGGAGCTGTGTATATAACCTATTGGACGACGCTATACATAAAAATATAAATCAACCCTTAAGATTCTAGGTATAATAGTGTTAAGAGTAAACGTCTCTTCATACGGACAGACATTGTATTTTACACACATGTTACGACAACTCAAACCAAGGTAGCCTTAGACACTTTAGACTTAATATTTAAAGGCTAGTACGCAGCTCACTTACCAATTTATTGGTTATTCCATTAGGGGGGCATTTATCACGAGCAGTGTACTCGGCACGTCTGGACAAATTCCAGCCATTTCGATGATCATCTGAGTTTGTGCCGGGTCCAGCCACCCCAAAGCAGAACCGCTTTTAATGTTGAGCACTCCATTCGGAAGCCCATCTAAATTGGCCCAGTCAACCAACTTTCGCCAGCAATCAATCAACAAACTGTCGGCCCCAGCTCCGCATTGGCAACCGCTCCAGCTTCGTGGTTGGTGGTGGTTGCATGTCGATGATGTTATCGCATTTTGTAGTGTGGTTGGGTGTGACGTGGTGCATGTGCATGTGTCACTCGCTAGGCAATTAAGCCCGAAAATGCCAATTAACCTTTGAATGCCATGCATGGCCACGTAGCCCTTGCTGCATTGTGTGCAGAGTACGTTGCGCAGCGAACAAAAATGGAGCACAGTGCACATGGGCCGAAAGATAAAATAATTACCCAGGCGCATAACTCGAAAGTAAAATATTAATTTAATTTATGCATGCGCAGAATGGAAAGGGCAGCACCACAGTGAAAGAGTGTGAGAGAGACAGAGAGAAAGAGACGGATGGTCAATGCAATTTATCTCACGCGGATTTTAGTCCGAAAGGCTAACAGAAATTGAGCATCTTTCTCTTCTGCTCTGCCCCTCATCCAGCAGCAATTTCTTCCCTCTCCCTATCTCACGTGCTTTTAATAAAACCCTAAATATGAAATAATTTATGACGCGACATTTTCATCAGCAATTCGTTAAAATTCATGCATATATGCATTTTAAAGCAAGTACCGCTTTTCCGCCTGCTCCTCACCTATCCTCTTCCGCTCTGCAGCCCTCCTTGGCGCTATTTTATAAATTTATTAAGCCGCATGTCGAGGGGAATCACTGTCTGGGTCTGGGCGTGTGTGTCGGGCCCAATGAGTGGCAGACAAAGCCAGGCGACGACAACACGGATTGCATGCAAAATTCTTATTTTAATCGATGCAAATATGCAACGCCAACAACAACAAAAGCAATCGACGACGACGACGCTACGCAGCCGGTGGTGCATGCAACAACGGCAGCTACTCGAATGTTGTACGACGAACTGGCAGGCAGCAAGGAGCGGCAATGGTGGTAGCCCCCGTGTGTGTAATTGTGTGTGTGTGGGGAAGGACAGAAACAGAAACCCGACCATCGCGATAATAAATCAATTTTCACAATAAACAGTTGCCCGCACCACGCTTGCTCCACTGTGCATAGTGGGTATCGATTATAAAATCTAATCTGGCGACAAAGGTAATCTTCAAAACACCAGACCTACTCTGTTTTTCCCTCTTTGTTATAATGTTTTATAATATATTTGAATTTGATATTTAAAAAAAAAATAGCATAGTGTTAAATACGGCTAATACCACTGTGCAATTGCTCTACGTTAAATGGAGAAACGGATCGGGGGAGAAATGTGTATCTCGCACCATTTCTTGGCTTGGCAGCGACATAATAAATAAACTGCCCCGCAATTATTTCCACATTTTCGCAAAAGTGAATTAAAATTATGTGGAAAGGCCGAAGGAAACGAACCGAAAACACGAAAGTGTCGTTTCTGAGACCCATAAGTACGAGTTCCGAAAGTGAGAGCTTATGTAAGGGATTAGCTGGGTGCCACAGGCAACTGACCCCTGACACTCTTGTGGAGGCCAAAAACGAAACCTTCCCAAACCCATTTGCAATGCAATCCAACCATTTGTTTGTGCTGCAGTTAATCAAAATATCAAATTAACTGTCGTGTCTGTGGCAAATAAATCAAAATAAAGCCAGCTCCAACTCCAGCTCCAGCTCCAGCTCTGCCACATGCCGCTCCTCCTCTCCTTACTGAAATGAAGCTCCCTTATGAAAATTTCATATGCGCCTCTGCGTTCCCTGTGACGATGATGAGTGAGTTGAATTCATAATAGGCGCAGGGGCTTACGCGATTTTATGAATGAGCTCGAAGGGAGGAGTGAGAGTGCGAGCAGTCGACCAGAGTATGTTGCGCTGTGCCTTATTGCGTAGTATTGTGAGTATAGTCAACGCCTTTTACGGTAATTCTTCAATGTCAAAACTTAATGTCCCCAAATTGCAGTTGTCGGTAGCGGCGAGCCATGAAATTGAATGCTGCCCAGTGGGCAGGCAATAGAGCTGACTGAGAGTGAGATCGGAGTGATTGAGTTGACAGCTGCGTCAGCTGTTGCATAGTTTTAGGCGCGAGTCGTGGACTCTTCCCGAACCCCACACCACAGCACGACACGACGGGCCAAAATGCAGCCGGCAATTTTGGGCAATTCAATTCGAAGTCAAGCGCAAACTCAAACTTAACTTATTTGCCAGCAGCTGTTTCTGACCATGTCCGAGCAAAAGAGGCAGATAGAGAGAGAAAGAGAGAGGGAGAGGGATAGAGGTAAGGGCAAGGGAAGCTTGTTACCATAAAATTGGTGGAAACGAATTGCAGTCGCCATCGTGTCGGCCGCATTGCGAACTCATCAGAAGGGGCGAAGAACTCGCGTCATTGTAAAATGTCTGTAATTTGGACAATTTGATGAATGGTTATTTGCCACGAGATGGCAAAGTGGTCATTATTCTTTATCACTCCACCACTCGTTTCCCTCTTGTTTTTTGTTTTCTTGTATTGTTGTTGTTGGCTTTGGGTTTTCAGCTTCAGTTTTGTGCTTCTTTGTTGTCGCTGCATCGTTTTACTCACTTTACATTGCACATTCTGAAGCTTTTGCCCTCACTCGCTTCGAGCACATTGTTTTCCATTTACCTATAATGAAGGGCATAATAACAATGTCATCAAGTTGGAAAAAAACTCAGTGGAAGTCGAAGTTGCTTCATCATTTCCTATGCTTAACACTTTGTTGTTAGAATCGGAAGGCAAAATAGACATAAGTTAAAGTATATGTTGTTTTTATTTATGTTTTTCAGATTCTTAGAGTTTCGCCGATTTTGCAAAGCCCGGTGCACTCTGCTGATTAAAACTCTTTAGATGCAACGGCTAAGAAGTGAAAATGATCCATTACCAAAAACCAATTACTGTCTTTCGATGCGGCCGCAAATGCCTCCTTCTACATTTAATCCTAACATAATATGAGGAAAGAGTTTCATCTTTTTGGAGGTACGTTGAAACTTTCTCATACATTTTAATATTTATTTTCAGAGGCGTCTAATATAATTTTACAGCTGATAGTACTTGCAGAGTACTTCTTTAAAAAATATGTGTGCATTAATGTGTGAGAAATTCTTAAATTAATACGCAAAAAAATAAGTATACAGCCATTTATAACCAGTGTTGCAGAGGTAATATATAGTCCATTCCTTCTTGGTTGAAATGGTGGTTAAAGATTTGGTGGGTGAAGTTTCACAATCAAACTCATTTACAAGGATATTGATGAAAAATCCTTTTAGTTATGGAGAATTAAATTGAACTATCTAAGTTTGAAAGCGTGTTTCAAAATCACGATTTAAATACTCAAATCGCAATTGTGGAAATTTAGCGAAAAATTCCCGCGCTTTTTTATTACCATCCGATCGGGTTCAAGCGGGCCTAACACTCTTCCTCTTCGATAAAAATGTGGGTGAAAAGTTGAATTAACGAATGTAATTTTTCGCTTTCAAGCCCCCGCGGCTACTAAAAAATAGTATGTATTTGCATTTACGTGGGCAGAAAATTATTGTAAAATATATTCTGAAATTTGTATTTTTTTTGTAATATTTCATATTTTATTTTGCGCTGGAATCGATCACTGCCTATGTATGCAATTATTTGATTTGTTCTGGTTTCTTTGTCACATTGCTAATTTTCAGTGTTCTTAATTGTATTTTTTTTTTTTCACTGATTAAAAGGTAAGGCATTCCGTAGACGATCATAGCCTGTTGTTTTTTCAGCACCTGCTTTATTGGTTAATAAACTGCTCTCTATGAGCATATTCGATCAAAATCCAGCAAGTAATATTGTCATTATGGGTAGCAGGGCTACTTATTGCACTCGGAACAGTTATCGCCAAGTCAAATTGCAGTCCACGGCGTTAAGGAACGCAAGTGCAGTTGGCCTGACCGCACAGGCCGTCAGCCTGAGGCGGGAGGCATCTGTTAGCTGGCCCTCACTCTGCCTCAACTACGCCTCCTTCTTGGCAATGCGTTCCACATGGCGGCAGGCCTAATTACATTTCCCGGCGAACGGCGAATAACAAATGGTGAATTCTGAATAGCGTGATTAGGCCATAGTTCTGCCAAGAGCTATACCTTGGTAGCCTCTCGGGCGCTGCCGTTGTTTAAGTGCGTGAAGAAAAGATTTATGCGCTCGTATTTTATATGCTTAATTCCTACAAGTACACACATTGCCACAGTCCACCGCAGCTGCTCAAGCAATTGCTGCACTCGATCCCCCTAAGCACTTTATTTCTCTCTCTCTCTCTCTATTTCTATTTCTCTCTCGCTTACTCTTCTTTTCTCCTTATACCCTGTATACCCTGCTTGAAATTCTATTTAAATGCTAACAAAATTAATTCGAGAAGGAAGAGTAATCTATATCAAAAACGAAATTTACCCACAACAACAACAGACAACAATTTTGCACCCATTTTTAAATTTTAATCAATCCTTATTATCTCGAATTTCACGTCTAACATGATATTTTAATTGGAAATTAAAATAAAAAAAAAAACCAAAAGTTGGAATCAGAGTTTTTTGCCCATAGTGTGAAGCTCAAAACCGAATGATATACTTCTGCTCATTGTACGAAAAATCTTAAAAATTTTGAGCAAATCGGATGGTAATGGTACGTATTTGTTAAACTCTTGTAGGGGGTTAAAATGTGTGAAATTCGTCTTAAATTCACCAAACAACAATTTGACCAAGATTTCCAACAAGAAAAATTGAATTTTCAGCTTGAATCCGATGATTCAGGATGATGTTTACCATCATATAAACTTTTTTCGCGTTTTTTTCACACTTGTGGGTGGAGTTTCCCAAAACCCCGTCTTAGCGTGAAAAAGTCAATATAAACACTGTGTTTATAATGTCTTTGGTACTGCCGAACTCAACCTCATAACTCAGCTTCCTAACTCTTACCGTTTGGGCTGGCGTTGCTCGCCGATCAACAATTAGTTTTATATAAAGAGACAACTTTCTTTTAATCCTTGTATATTCAATGTATCCAACGTTCAGGCAATTTAAAACTGATATAATAACTAAAAGTAAATAAAAGATATATTAACTATAAAAAAGAAGCAAGTCAGGAAGAGGATAGATTGGTTATTGTGGGAGCATCTACATATACATTTTGTCGACCACTGTCAGTCTTTGAATTTAACGCATACCCAATTTTGTTCTGCTGCCCATTTGCCCCGAGGTCAATTTTATAAGTGAAGTTTGCATGCCTCACGAATTGTTTTGTGGGCAAATCTGTCACTCGGCCTGTCAAGCTGCCACTGGCAGTTGCTGAACGAAACAATGGACTTGACAGCGGCTGCCTAGGCCGGTACTTTAACCCAAAAGATGCACGACGCGTGTGGGTTGGGTCTGAATAAAATTGATGATGGTGGTGTGCTGCAAACTTAGTATAAGACTTTATTCGAATGCAAAGTTTGCTTACACATGGAGAGTTATAAATTGTGAGGCAGCCCCAATTAAATGAAATATGAACTCGTACTATGCGACCTTTAAAGTGATTTTGAGTACAATACAAGCTTATACTGTAAGTGAACCCACTTGAGGTTTGCATTTTCCCAACATTTGGCTAAGAAATAAAATCTCTCAGTATAAGCGACTTCACTCAAAGCCATTCGCCGCTGGCTCTCTGATATCTGGCCCGGTTCGACCCGTGGTCTCTTGTCGCCGGTCGCTGGCCCCACGCTGATTTCAATTTCTCGAACTCAACGTGAAACGTTACAAAATAATAATGATGACGATTGCTGTGCATTACTTTTGCGCATTTCTTGATTTTTGAATGATACGACCTGGGGGCACTATTGTCGGCACATTTCTTTATTATTGTGCGAGGACCGCATGTGGTCGGAGACCAAGTCCCAATACGAGACCCAGTACCCGCAACCATATTGAATTGAGTTCCCATTCATGAAGCCAGTCGACTAATTCAAGTCGAAATGTGTGAACAACACACAACCGATTTCGATTCTGTTGTCGAAGTCGATGCCGATGCTCAGACTGGGTCTGGGATTGCGACTGAAACCCTAATGATTAATGTATGAATACTTTGAGTGAGTAATGTGCGTGTGTACGCGTCTATATATGTGTTGTTTGAGTATTGAAAATTCAGTAGCCATGCGGCGCTGTCGATCGCGCCGCGTGTCATTAAAGTTGACTTAAGCGCAGCTGGAAGCGTCATCCTCCACCTTTCCACACTCCCCAGCTAGAACTCAGCGGTGAAACGTCGAATCCGATTTGGCGTAGCACAACAAACAATATTGCCTGATAATTGGGTTTCCCAGTCCAAATGGACGTTCATGCATCATGCATGATCCACATCAACGTCTCCAATGGAACTGTCGACCCGATTGGCCGCGTTCCATTGATTTTTGCCATTGGCCAGCCGCAAGGTCTGATTTCCTGAGACTTTTAACAATTATGCGGAGTGTTCGCGTATTTAAGATGTTTCGATTTATGGAATCCCCTTGAGGAGTTCTTCTATGGGATTCGGGTATTTTTAATGCCTGTAGCATATTGGAACTTGACTTTCAAAGTTACAATACTGTCCCATTTCTTAAGGATACACCGAACCTCGCTAATATATTTGTATGCATTTAGAATTGATGGAAACTGTATGGAATTTATATATATATATTATATCAAAATCGGCCTATAATTAACTATCGTCGAAAGGCTATGGTTGCCAAAAATGGAATCGCTTCATTGAGAATCCAAATTGGTTTGAAAATACCTTACTGCTTTTTAGAAGAAGTATAACTCGATTAGGTGCTTTTTGAATTATGTTTGCACTTTTCGAAAATTTTTAAAAATTATTCCTTGTTATACTTTTCGTTCTTCTGACAAATTGACACTTTGCAAACATACATATATGTTTGTATTCATATCAGCACGAAAAGAGTCAATAGCGTAGTCGGAGACCCATAAATAACAAAAGCGAAGGCGAAGAGACGCAATCGCATAATAGAAAATGTCGCTAAATGGCAAACAACCCTACGCGACTGCTGAATCTTACTGAGTATCCACAGAGAACCACTTGTTTTATTGTCGGCAATATTTTTAAATGCAGACTGGGAAAGAACGGGATCTGGGTCCGGGACTTGGAGCTCGGCTCTGGCTGAGAGCGTCAAAAGACGTTAATCACGTTGAGTTATGTGACACTCTTATATCTGAGCCACCAAAGTGTCACGTACGCATTTGTTCCAACCGAAATGTTTGGGCGGTTGCCCAGAGTTGGGGGCGTGGCCGCTGTCAGTTGACATTGTTGTTGCTGCTGCTGCTGCCGTTGCAATTTTGCAGTTTTCTTTACTTTCTTTAGCTGTTTTTTTTTTTGTTTGGCCTGACTAGGTCTGTTTATCGCCAGTTTCCAGCAGCAGCCGCTCTTCCACTCATGATCTGGCATCCCAGCACACAACTACACACACACACAAGGAGGACAGACAACAACATATGCCACACACTCCAAGTTTGGAGATTATTTTGAAAGTTTTCGTGATTTTTTATACTGCTGTTACACAGCACAAAGGAGATTTTTCTTTGCTTTTGTCATGTGTGTTGTGTTTCGTTCATTGTTTCTTTTGCCATTGTCAACACTCTTGTGTCTCGTGTTTTGTGTCTCGTTATTAACCTTCCTCCGCTCTCTAACCACCTACTGACTGCCTTGCTGCGGCTGTTCTGGGTGCAAATTGCACTTTTGTTGAAACAAATGGGAGAAACAATGCCAAGAGCAAAACATTTTTCCGTTTGGAATGCCAGCCGTTCCTTTGGCCGACTATAGGAATAAGGGATTTCGAATTTGTCTAACCTTCCTTTTCATTTTGCTTAACTTTTCAATTTCTCGACCCACCCAGGAAAACTTTTGTTGTCGTATTTTGTATTTTGCTGGCGTTGACAGGTTAACTTATATGACTTACGCTATCTTGAAATATCATCTGCGAGCTATCGCTTGTTCAATAAGACGACAGATCATGTGTAAACCTAAAGCAACAAGAATGTCATTAGGATCAGACTAGGTGATGGATAAGCGAAAAGACGAATACAGTTTAAATAGTTGTACCCTTTATATTTGTGAGGAAATCCGCTCAGATTACAATATTTAATCCTGGAAACCCATGTTCTAAAATGGGAATGACTGATTTATTTCTGCTTCGATCTGGAAAGGAGCTCTTCAATGGCATATTTGAGCAGATTATATATAACAATAATGTATTTATATATTGTGAATATTGATTAAACAATTCATCAATTCATCATATGCCAGAAATGGGGCACATAATTTGTCCGGCACACAGCGGGAAACAGGATGAGTTCAAAGCCCAACCAGGCCCAAGTCCAAAATTTGTTCGCGTTCGTGCCAGAAGGCGTCATTGGCGTCGGGAGAACTCATCAATTCGACGAAGACGGCGGCAGCCCCGCCAATAATCACATGTTGTAATTATGTATTATTTATTTTTATTTATTGTATATTACTCAGTGTGAGCTGTGGGCTTGCGGAATGGCCCAAACTTTTACTGATTTATCGTTGATAAATTTATGAAACTTTTATCTCGACCCTTTCGCAGCGCTCTTTCGGCCCGTCGTGGCCAGCCGGCGGTGAGCGGCCGGTGAGTGGCCGGTCAGTTGAAGATGGCCATTGGCCATTGGCGGCCAGTCCGGCCGAAGCCGAAGCCGAGAGCTGTGAGCCGTGAGCCGTAAGCAGCCTGTGGAAACTCATCAATATCATTAATCATAAAATTAAGTATCATTTATATTAATTTATTATTGTGCGGCGCTCGGTGCAGCTCCTCTGATTTATCACATAATGTTCATTATCATGATGATGTTGTGCTCATTTCGTCAGTGCCGTCGCCAATCTTCCATCTCTTTTGCTCTCTCCGAAGCCTTGCCCATCATTAATCAGCTGCTGTTCCCAACACCGTTGGGGACGCAGTATGCGGTGGGGAAGGGGATTTCAAATTCGACTTCGACTTCCACTTGGACTTCGACTGTTCGCTTGTCATTAGCTGCCTCTGTTGTTGTTGCTGTTGTTGCCCTTCGTTCGTGCTGCTCGGGGCGCTGTAATTAATTATGCGCCTTTGTATTCTACCGACGATTTTCAGTGCTTTATGCTTATGAAAAATTACATATAAATTGGAAACACTTAATCATTTCGATTTACATTTTAATTAAAATATTATACATCAAAACAAGCCTGCAATGGGGCAGCTCGCGCAACTGATGAGCCATGGCAATGCCGACAGAATTTTTATCGATACTCGAAATTGTTCCAAATTCAAGCGTAGAGTGCGAACAGATGTAATTGGCTAGCCTATGTTAGATTTTGGGAACTGGCTAGTTATACTAACACAGCCATTAACAGAATAAGGTTCACTTTTCTAAGAATTTGTGGGCGTGTTATTTACAGCAATGGGTGTCAAAGTGCATGGCAATGAAAATAATAATGGAATCCTTTTGGTTTACAAATCAGGCCAAGAGCCTTGCCACTGTCAAGAGTCATTACATCCAACGAGCTGGGGCCAAAGACCAAAATACCAAGCAGCCAAAAAACAAAATCCAAATCCAAAAGCAGCATTGCCCACACAATCGAGAGAGCGAGAGCGAGAGCGAAGCACGAAGAATGAACAACGTGCCGGCCAATTCACAATTTAACAAACTAATAAATATTTGTTGGCTTCCGGTGTGCTAAAAAGGATATGCGAGCCAAGCGACTGCAGTCTAGGACGTCGCATTGAAAATAGAGCGATTCCCTTGGCGGAGCGAGCTGGCAAACAAACAGCAGAAGGAGCTGTAGAAATATAAATCAAAGGTTGTACTAAACTTTTGGCCTGCTCGATGTCGTTGCCAGAATAACAAGGCTCGCGGACAGACAGAGACCAGGAGATGAGGGACCTGAGAGCCTGCAGCCTGCAGCCTGCAGCCTGCAGTGGGTAGGCGACTTTTGCCAGCTTGATAACTTGATAGGTGCTGCATTCTTGTTGTTGTTGTTGTTGTTGTTGTTGTTCTTGTCGACGCTGTGTTGTGTTGGTTCCAACAAGGACACTTTGGTGTTGGTTTAAGGAGTAGGAGCTCTGATGTTGCCAGGGCTCGCACATGGCTTGCAACTGCCAGGCTGTCGGATATGCACTGACATAAATTGCTTCAGCTGACAACGGCAGAGGCAGCGCGACAGGGGTGCGGGGGAAGGAAGATACTGCAGCTCCCAGGAACCTTGCCCCATGATTACTGCTTGCTTGCTGGCTTGCCGCCTGCCTGCCTGCCAGGCAACCAGCCAGCCAGCCAGCCAGCCTGCCAAGGCAATAACTTTTCGCCTGGCCTTCACTTTCCTATCCTATTCTATTCTATCTGGTGCAGTTGGGTTGTTTGGATGTTTGGGTATTCGGGGGCACCGTTTGCGCTTTGGGGTAAAATTAATATTAAAATGGAAGCATCGGCTTCCATCGTCGGACGCATTGCAATGCAAGGACCCATAGATACACAGATGGAGGCAGGCGACGGGTATGGCTAACGCCAGTCAGTGCCAGGCCAAAGGACATTTCCAATTTATTTACGCTCAGAGGCACTTTGTCTGCCTTGCCAGTGCCATGGCTTCAACTCTCCTTCCTTAGCTTCTTCCTCTTCTTTTCATGCCGCTCTCTTTGCTGCTATGCTTTTTGCACTGCGTATGACAGTATTTGTGTAGTCTGTCAGCCAGAAAGAGTCCGAGATGGCGAACAGGGGAGCTCGGAGAGCACGGGGTCCGACTCTCTAGACTAGTTCCCTTCTGCTTTTTTTTTCGTACTTCAGAGAGCTTCGCTCACATTTTGACAGCAAAATGTTCCTTCTGGTTGTGTTAGTGTGAAAAGTGTTGAAAGGTGTGAAAATGAAAATTTACTACTTACCACTAAGATTTATATCCTCTATTCTTCTTCCCTCATTCCTGAACAGGGCAGAGTGCATGCAGAGTACAATGCAGCAAATGTGGAAAAGACAAGAACTCACAGCACCATGAAGATGTCCTCTGCTCTGGTCACTTTATTTGGACGCTGCAATTTAGGACTAACAGGACAGCAAAGCTATCGCTCATCCTTCTTATTACAGTCGTTTTTACATGTTTTACAAAATTGTTGAACACAATTATTAGTTTCAATTTATGAAATTGGCAATACAATTTTGTGTTCAATTAGAAGTATGTCTATTAATAAGAGAACAAACATGGTTGAAAAAGTTAACAATTATACAGCTTATAACTGGATTTGATATACCCGGATGTCCCGGATACCCTATTAAATATTTGTCCTATGAGTATATATGAGAAAAGTGAATATTTTGCAAAGCAACAACCAATGGTTCCTAAGTCAGCTATATGAAATAGTGGTTCGATCTTGTTAGGCTTATGCATATGAACATATAAAAGTTTTGCATACTTTTCGATCCATTGTTCCTATGACTGGTCCGATCCGGCCAGCTACGACATATACGCCTAAAGGACTCCATAACAAAGGCATTCACACTAGCTATCCATTCACATTAGCTAACTCTGTTGAAGTGTTGAAAAAACGAGAAAGAAGTGCTTTCTTCGGAACGTAAATGTCTATCTCAAGTCGCCTGTTGATACTGATTAAGAATCTATATACTTTGTGAGGTTAGAGATGTCTCCTTAAATGCGTTACACATTTCGACACAAAATTATAATACTCATAACGAGGGTATTTCATTTCATTTTCGATCCAAAGTTCCTGCAGAGTTAAGCATATGATAAAATAGACCGATGTTAGCAATTTACAAACATGTACGTTAGTAGAGAACATTTGACAGGTATGCCTATGCATTGCATCCATATGAAACACCTTAAGTGACCAATTAAATGTCCCCTCCGAGGATTTACAATATTTCACATTCCAATTCAACATTCAGGGTGTCCATATTGTAGTTTGTTACATCAAGCTGCAACGTACCATTTTTACAGATCATGCTCATAACGTCCTTCTGTCAACCTGCTGTCATCGATTGGCATCCACACTTAACACATCCTACAAGAGCGAGGATATCGAATCTTCCGTCAAGCTGCGCGATAAATTATTTTATCTAACATGACAAATAACAGTTTGCCTATGGAGAAAGCCAAGAACTGGGCCCAAGAGTTGGTGCAATCTGCACTTTGGCACAACTTCTATTCGGGTGGCAAAAAGGGCAAGAGGCAAGAGACCGCATTCTGGCTAGGCTGAGAAGAAAAGAGTCCGGAACTTTTCAAGTGCGACGCGTAAGTGCTGCGGTAAACAAGTCGTTGTCCAAAATCAAAAGCAGGAGCAGAGGAACCAGCGGCTTCTCCACTCGCCTCTAGTTGCTTGGCCACGCCCAGTTGGGCAACTGTTGGATGCAGCGACCGAGCTCAACGGGCGGCGCCATTTACCAAGTGTCAAAAGCAAAGCTAAAGCCATTGTCGACATGACTTTGGACTACAACAACAACAACAACAACAACAACAACAACAACAGCAACAGCAACAGCAGCAGAATGGAGAACCGTAAAATAAACAACAACAGCTGGCCAAAAGTGAAATGCTGCGTTGGCAATTGCTAAGGAGTTGCCAGAACTTTGGGTCTTGGCCCTTGTCTGTCGGCTGTAGAACAGCATGTGTCAGCTTTGGTGGCGATTTTCCTCTCTACCGACAAGCGGGGAGCGAGAGTGAATCGTTAGAAAAGTGGGTGACAAGTAACCGGAAAATGTATTTTATTGTTTGCATCCGGGCATTTCATTCTGTCGTACTCTCTGCCCCTGCACAACGCCACGACCCCACTGCCAAATCCAGCCACAGTCCTAGTACGTGGTACTAAATTGTTGAGTAATTGATAATATTGCACTTCTTTCGAATAGGATATTTTATGGATGGATAAAAGCATAAAGAAGTCCAGAGCACCAGAAAAAATGTACAGTGTTTTTCCCAATGCTCTGGTTCCTAATTCGGAAATGGAACCAAATGCAACTGCGAAAAAATACTTGACTTTTAAATTTATAAAATAAGCAAAAAGCTGAAATCTTATAATGAGAATCCAAAAATAAAATAAAATAAAACTTCATGAAGTTGGAGACGCTTCTTTAGCCTTTCGTATATATTCTCACAACTTTAAATACATACAGGAAATATATACAATGCTTTTCCCGAAGTCTCAATTAAACTTTCTTGGACATTGAGCCCAGCTATTTCGCTGGAAACGAATGACCTATATATATATGTCTAATTATTTTTTGCTCTAAAAGTTTTCTCTAGCTTATATTGAAATTGCAAATCCGCGAAATAGCTATAAATCATTCTCTAGTCGGGAAATTCCACCCGTATTTTTCTTTTCATACCATTCGATCGACTTCAAAATTGTTTTCATTTCTCTCCGTCGATCTTTATCGGTCTCTAATCCTTAAATCTGGATCGTGTCCTACGACTAATACACCCATAAACAAGTCTGGGATTTGAATAAGTATCCTCCTATATGACTTGGGAGAAATAAATCAGTTTAAGTGTGTATAGAAAAATTGTCATAATTGTAAAGATTCTTTGAATTTGTGCAAAGATGATTTCTTTGGTTGAAGTGCATTAATTATCGAGCATGGAGTCCATAAGTAAATGGTTTAATATCGATTTATGTAAGACAGTGCATTAAGTAAACCTTAAAATGCCACAATAAATAATATGTAAGCGAGTTATTTTAGCTTGGTTTGACGGTATTTCATAGTCCTGTACTCCCCACTAAGGCTTACAGGCTTATGCTGCAATTGTGTATAAAGCGGAGTGTGAGGCAAAGCATAGTTGATTTGCACACTGAGCCCACAACACAGATTCTCGCACACCTCTTGAACTGAATGCCAGCCAAGTTGATAAATTGTCGAAATGTGTTGCGTATGAACGAAAGAATGAATGAAGGAACGAAAGAGCCACGGGATGTGCCAGCCGTTCGCTTGCTGATGCCTGCTCTGCGCTCCCGAGATTGATAGTCAAAATGGCTGTTGATACATCGTCAGAGAGAGAGAGAGAGAGAGTAAGAGAGTGAGAGGAAGTGGGATAGAGAGAATGAGAATGAGAGAGAAAGTGCCAGCAACAGCAGTGTCTGATGGCTGCCCAGCTTCGAGTTCAATGAAGAAAAATAATCACCAACATCATTTATTCTCCGTTTTGCCTGCCGCCGCTGTACAACACCCATCAATCTTTGTTGTTGGCAAAAGTGGGTAGCTACAGCAACAGCAACAACAGCAACAGCAAATACTGTAGAAGAGCAACAACTATCGACCCTGACCATGCCAAGCCGGCTGCTGCTGATGTACATATATATACTCGTATACTTTGAAACTTGACAGCTACTGACGGGCACGCCAAAGCTTTGGCCTGGCACAGCTGACAGACGACGACTTTTGACGTTTGCCTGCAATTAACGGATGTGCCCCACGTCACCCCTGGCCCACTCGCATTAGTGTTGAAAAATGGCTGCAGCTGCAGGTGAAAATGGGCACAGCGAGTGCTGGCTAATGTCTTGACAACTGTCGAGCTGGGTTGGCCATCTTCCATCTATTAGGCCATTTAAATCATTAATTCCGATGCCCACACACATATACTAAGAACATAGATTAGGTGAACCAAGATTCGGGCGCGGCGAGTCAAGACGGAATCTGTCTAAGTCCTTGTTAGCTAAGACTAATTTGTTGGCCGGGTCGTCGACTATTTTAAATGGCAGCAACTCTGCAGCCGATTTGATCCTTGCTGCGAAGTCTCGTTTTGCAGCAAGTCACTTGAAAGCTCGTTAATCATTTTAGCTATTTTCTTTTTTACGGCCCAGACAAGGAAAGACTCGCGAATGGCGAAGTCGATGCCGCTAGAATCCATCATACATGGCGAATGGCTCTTCCATCAGCGACTCACAGCAACAGCCGCATCAATGTCAACGTCAGACAAAACGTAAACGCGGACAGGCGGAAGGAAAGCCACCCATCTTGATTGAATGGAATGATAGTCGAGTGGTGTGGCAGAGGCTGTTGTAAATAGATGATAAGTGGACACCGAAGTGGGATACAGCTGATCAGTTATTAATTGCTAACATGAAAAACTGAAAGCTCCTAATAGAAAATCTAGTTTAAGATTATGTTCTTGATAAACATAGAGGGTTGCTTACAATTACCTACCTTTCGACCGATCGTTCCTATGGCAGCTATATGATATATTAGTATGGCCGGTCCGAAATGTGTACTAAGACGCGTTACACCCTCGAAAAGGGCAGAAAAAGTTCTTTAATTTGAAAGAAAATACATAGGGGATGTTACCCGGGTTTGCCAAGATCCGCGTCATGTTTTTTAGGTATTCAAATCGTCAGCATCACTTTACCTCTTAATTTAAACCCGTAAACAAATCTTCCACTAATATCCTTCCGGAAGAGTAAAAGATTGATGGAAAGGTTTTATGAGATTTTCTTATTAGGTTACTTCGTCGTAAAAATTCGATGTGAATAATCTGCATCCAATCAAATTTCACACCTTTTTTATCTGTATTTCAAGAACCATTTGATTTTTTATAAAATAAACGTTAGAGAAACAAAATAAACGTAATACTCAAAAAGCACTACGGTAAGCGATTCAAATATCTGTGCGCAGCCAACTTCAAGTGAGTCAAAAATGTCCGCGCCGGGAGTTCAATTATGCCCTTTCGTCTTAACGTATATAGCACATTTATTTGAATTTCCCTCACATGAAGTTGGCTGCGAAAGTGTTGTTGACAGCTATATCTTAGACAGAAACCAGAGAAACATTTTTAGCCCAGACACCCACCATCCCACCATTAATTGTTCATACCGTCAGAGAGATATGGTTAGAAATGTCTTAAACCTTCAATCTAGATAATAAAGTCAGTTTTCAATTTACTTTTATGATGATTTTAGTTTTAAAGTTAAAAAATCCCGATTAATTTTTTCATTAAAAAAAGTTTATTGTCCAATATATGCTGTTGAGCGAAATTGTGATGTTTTAAAAAGAAATTTTCACGTAGTTTTCGCTGCATGGTTTATGTGCTTATAAATGGTGAGGAAGACTTAGATGAGTGACATAATTTAAGAATATTTATGATTGAAATGTTGTGTAAGGTCATCTAATCGTTTTCGTCCTCCTTCTCCTCGTTGGGTCTCTGCATATAATGCAGCAATTGGTCGGCCATGTGCCAATACCAGTGCAACTTGACGAGCTCCAGTCCTCCCTTGTCGGCTATCCAAATCTGTCCATTTTTACCACACTCAATCGCCTTGACAATGTTCTTAGCACAGATAGTCGTCGACTGGCAAGGAGCGCTACGTAGGCGGTCGGCAAAGGATTGTCCATAGCTGAGAAAGGCGGTGAGCTCTCGATCCACGAAGAGTTTGGTGGGTCCACAACAAACCGCCATGACAGCGACCCCATTTTGGGAGTAATACAGTGGATCCTTTGAGGAAAATGATTTTACTCAAGTTGCAAATACTTGTAGATTATACGAAATTAAACTTGCCGCTAAACTTCTAGTGAATCCTATAACACCAAATTTTGATGCGCTGTAGGCACAAAATACTGGGGATGGATCCAGCCCGACGACTGAAGTCACATTTACAATCATTCCGCCCTTTCCCAACTGCTTTTTGTCCATATATGGCAGCACCGTGGCGCAAGTGTTCATCATTCCGGTAAGATTTGTATTCACTGTTGCATCAATGTCCTGCTCATCGCACAGGGTCGCCCCATTGATGAGCACGTCGATGTAGTCCATTTGCACCATGACTTCATCAAAGTATTGCTTCATATCCTCCCTTGCCATTGTTACATCATAGGTCCAGAAAAAGATTTGCGTGCTGTGCTTAATAGATTGCAGTTGAGCAATAGCCTGCGGATTCTCCACGCTATGAAGAATGGCAAGTTTCTAAGTGCGAAGGGAGGATGTGCCAAATATTATTACACGCAAGAAAACTTGTTTGTGTGTAGATGTGAACCGAACTCTTAGGAGTGAAGAGCTTCTTGCACAGTCGAACATGTAAAGCTCGAGCAAGGCTGTACACTGTTTTGAGTACTTTTGCAATTCATGTCTGCTACGCAAAGTGAGTACACAACTTCGACAAATACTTACTGCAATATTTTTGCTCATCAGCACTTTGCATGCCTCTAAGGTAATACCTCCACAATCGGCCACATAGCAGACGTGTTTGCCCGTCAAATCGAACATATTTACTGAACGTTACGTCTTCTATTTAATCACTGAGCTTTCGAATTGTTCGAATTGTGCATAACGCGTAACCTAGTTCAAATTTTCTTATGCTTTTTATCTATTTAATTAAACAGCTTATCTCTCCTTTGTTGTGTCAATTATTTTGATTCTGGTCGTATTTATAATTCAAAACAAATGTATATTGGTATATAGTTATAATAAGTTTTATCAATCAAGACTTGCATTTCAAAGCAAGCGGTCCGAACAAAGAGTAGAGGCTATTAAAGGGATATCTCAAAAATATTTGGAAGTCCGTTTGACTTTAAAGTTTGCCTCGATATAGTTTTCAGATGATCCCATTCTAGTTTGCCTCCTTGGTCTAACTGATCAAATAGACTGTAATTGGCGATACTTTCTGTTAATACGTTGTTCTATAAATGCAGATGGAATCTAGTTTATTATCGCAAATAAAAGATTGAAGATAAATGCAACCGTTCTTGAAGGCATTATCCAAACAGATGTTGGCAACTCAGGCTAATCCCGCGCTTTTTCCAGAAGTTCATAATAACAGTAACTTTGTCTGAACTTGTCTATCTATAAGTTCCTTACAAGCTTATTTATTTGTTTTATTTTAAGTAATTATTTGTTAAAATCGATTTAATTCTTTATACGGGATAGCGAATATTTGGCTCTAATAACGGAATTTTTCGTAGTAGGCTTTTAGGCGTTGGCTAAAAAATTGCCCGCGCGTTCGTAAAGTGTTGTGTTGTGTTATGCGCACATTATTTGCTCGCGTGAAGTTGGCTGCGCTTCGATTGTGAAAAGCTAAAGTTAGGACACAAACCTATAGAGATTATTCAGCTAATTCACCTTCCTGCAAAAATGTAGTTTTGTAATTAAAGTCCATTTTGTTCCCATCAGTTCACTGAGTTATAAAGGAATGGCGAACTGCGGAAGTCCCGTCCGACTCCTTTAAATTTATATATTCTGGATCTAAGCGATGAGGATCTGCCTTATCGATATTGGTTTGCTTACAGGTTCTCGACAGTTGGTACCATTTAGATATTGTTTTCATTCATCTTAAGAATAAGAATTCATCTTTGTATAAGAAAACTTGAATTATTACAACTTACATCAATCCCAACAGAGGGACTTTCAAATTGTGTAATTTGATAGCTCAACAAGTTTTAAGCATGAAATTAAAGAGGACTAAAATAGGTTCAATATTTCTCATCTCAGAATAAACCGCGTTCGAAAAAAAGAGTATGACGCAGCCAATTCTATTAGAGAAGAATGTATTATATAGATTTGTAATTTCCAAATGTCTCGGCAGCGTTAGGAATAAATCGAAAGATTTGTTTCGAATTTCTATTACACAAATTATCTGAACAGAAACACCTTGCATATGGTGGACCAAAAAATTTGAATAGTAACTTGAACGATCGAAGTGCGCACCTCTCAAAGTCGTTAAATAAAGACTCAGCGCGCGCACCGCCAACTTAATCTACAACTTCAGTGGGAACAAGTTCTGCGTTTAGTGCATCCTAAAGATGCTTCCTGTTTGATAAATAGAAAAATCAATTGAAAATGCCTGAAAGGCCGACGCCATGCAGTCAAATGGAGAGATTCGCGGAAAAACAGCTGGAAGCAGCCACAACTGTTGCCAAGTGCCAGCGATGGCAAATATCGAAGCTCTGTGTCACGGTTTTGCTTCTTGTCAGCGATTGCGTGGATGAAGCGAGGAATGTAACTCTAAATTCAGGAAAGTACGTAATACCTCTTCTGAAAAACACCTCTGAAATCTTTCATATACTTTATGAACTAAACTGTGACTAAGCATTCAGTCTGTCTAAGGGCGGGAATTTAACCTAAAGCTCGCAGGATATTCCGACATTCACTTGAAGCTAGTAAAAGTCGTGCCTTGCACGCATCTCTAACATTTGATAGTCCCGAATAACTTTTGTATAGGAGTCTGCCCCTCATTTCGGATGCCCCTTTCTGGCTTAATGGTCATGCAAATAAATCACAGTGGAAAATGCATTCGATGAAAAAAGCGACGCATAAGTGCTGCCAAATAAATTCTGCAATTTATTTATTGCACAGCCAGACCGGCTGCTGTTCGAGTCTTCTGGCTCGAGTCCGGTGCAGGCCTTGGATCAGGTTGAGGTTGGCTATCGGCAAAGTGCGCATACAAAGTATTTTATTTCATTGGCAGCAAATTGGCAATAAGTGAAATTTGTTGGCCAGCTCGGCAGGTGTTTGCCATTGTAGGCAGCGACCTGCGATTCGCACGCCTCTTTTCGAGACTTGCAATTGAAATCTGGGTTACCCATGCTACCCAGCTCCCCCCAAGACAGGGCGTGGCTGTCAACAAAGCGTTATTTAACACACGAATAGCTCAATGTGACTGCACAGGTGTACACAGTTGCTGGCTGGGATGCTGACCCAAACAGAGTTTCGACATATCCGTGACCCATATTTGGAATTTGGACGCACTTACTTTTGTGCGCGTGTCCACGGGTCTGCCGTTATTTATTGTGGACCCTAATCGGTTGTATTTCCGCATTAATAAATCAATTGTCGCTGGTCAAAGTGTAAATGAATTAGCATTTTTACTTGGCACCTCGTTTTCATCCTCTCTCCAGTTGTGTCTTGTGCCTGTTGCGTGCGCATCATTAGCCCAAAAGGCAGCATCAAGTGCAATTTAACCGTTCACAAAGGCCTATTGTGAGCCTATTGCTGCGCAGGCAGCAGACCACAAAGACTTTGGAAAGCCTTTTACCTCCACTGAGTCAAGAATAATGCATGTGTCGTGAAACAGACACAAATTGATTGAGCCTGGAGTGTCCCCAGCTTCTCTTCATACCTTCAACTGTTTGCAGCTTCCTTCTGCGCCGACTGCGTGCAAACTGTGAAAAAGAACTTGGCTAATGACCGCAAATTAACACCGAGCAGCATCTGGAGACGAGTGTCATTAAGCCGACTCTTTTCCAGTTGGGAACTACGGCAGTGCTTAGTGAGGGAAGGGGCTACGTAGTTGGCTAGATGGGCCGCGACTTCAAGTGCTCACTGGGCTTTTAGCAATATCTTCTAATAGATCGCGCGCTTGGCAACTTGCCAACTTGGCACACTTAACTTGCGAGCACTGCCAACAACCAGCTAACTCTTGCTGTCTAAGCCAAATAAACTGTGTTGCAAATGCGTCACAGTCGTCCATTTATTATCCCATGGCTAAAGAAATAACCCATACGAAAACTTAATATTTTAAGTTTTTCACGCTTCGAAAGTCGCGTCTTAATTTACGCATTTCTAATGATAGGCAATGCATTCACCTACCCTGCACCCTTTAAAAGTATATTACATCGAGAAAGTATCGCTATGTATATGACTATATGACTGCTACTGAGGTTGGTCAAGATGTCTAAGAAAGGAAACAAATTCCCATTCATATAAATTAGAAGTGCGCTTTTGATAAGATTTGCTTAAGAGCTCGTCAATGCCAAGTTGAAGAAGACTTCGATCGGGACTATGAGAGCTATATAAGAGTACGGATAGATTAATTCACTTTAGTTTTGAGCGAGTTGTGGGGGTAGGAAATTTCGACCTATTCCATATGGGTTATTTATTTTTATGAATTAAGCATACATTACTATTTGAAGTAATATGCAAATGAGCTATGTGATCAAACAGGGTATATGTCGGGCACCGACATTCTTCTTGGATGGTTATTATAAATTTACGACGTGTTTTAAACTTTTCACAAAATCTACTCTTCTTAGTTGGTAAATGCCGGTTAATGGGCGAAGAAAACTCATTCACGCTTTTCGCAAAATGAAGGACTCTTCGAAGGAAAATTCGGGCAAAAGATCTTTCGGGAAAACCTTTCGACCGATCAGCTTTCAAGTGTCTTTTGAAGCCCTACATATGAGATTAATGAATTTCGGAGATTTTGGAAATTCCATTCGTAACATGCATGTGATTCGATTGTAAAGTGTATTAAAACAAATTATTTACAGTGTTTTTTGCGATTAAATATTTGAGCTGCTCAAGATTTTCGTTTAATCCAACCAGATTGCGCCAACGTCTACTCAATAATCCCGATTGGAGTATAGAGAAATGGAAATCTGCACTATTTTCTATTTGTTTGAATAATATGCAAATTGCATGGTCAAATGATCAAGTGGTTTAGTGTGCCTTTGGTTTTCTAAAACTGCAACTTGCTCACAAAGTGCAGCCGCTGGTTGAGAGATTGAAGTGCTCCAGTTTTGTTTTTTTCTCTTCCATATTCCGTTTGGATGCAGCTCACGCACCCAGCGATTGATCCACTGATCCGGTCATGCAAATCGCTCGACTTGTGTTAGCTTCTCCCTGTTGATCCACTGATTCGCCCAAGCGTGAGCAGCCACGCTTGGCGGCCATTTGGAGAGGGCTGGGGCGCCAGTGTCTGGGCACTAGCTCAAAGCGAATCTTGGCCAGCTTGTGCGACCCATTGCCATTCCCAGCACTGACATGCATTGGAAAAGCGCAGTCTGCTGACCTTAATCGATTGTCACTTGGTTGGCATTCGCTACCGCAACGTGGATCTGTTGAATGTGGGCTCGTCATAGCTGCGGCCCCCGTGAAAAGCCTTTAAAATACCATTTGACTTTTACTAGAAAAGCTGCCAAGTCATTTCTTATTGACCCACATGGCAAATGCTGTCTAACGCCAAGCTGTCTCATAGTGTCTCATAGTGCAATGATTGATGTCATTCTCTGTCGCCCTTTTCTCGTGGAAGCACCCTCCGATAATAGGGTCATCTATTGGAAACTGCTGCACTTCGTCATCATTCAAGTCCATTTTCCCATATAGTCTGTTCCCGAGTCTCAGTGCTAGCCCCGGGAAATGTGTCAAGTGTTTCGCCTGCGTTCTTTCAGTTTTCAACCATGCAAATTACGAGTACATTTTACTAAGGCAACCAGTTTTCAGTAGCTCTTAGATTGCTGAACGCACTGTTATGCTACAGATAACGACATCTTTAATCATTTACACCTGTGACCAGTTAGCGAAATCAGCTGGCATTAGCATTAGCTGGATCTGGAGCTTAAGATATTACTGACAAATTGTGGTGTATATATATTCTCAAATTTATGATTTGAAAATAATTTATTTTAATATTAAGTATTTAAAATTAAATTAAATATTCCTAAACTGATAGAATATGCGAACATATGCAGGTATTGTACACTCCATCCGATCCATGATGAAGCAGAATCTAAGCTAATATGTTAGCTTAAATTATAATTTCTAGCCGATACATTGAACAAATTGCTGGTTAGCTGAAAGAAAATTTTGTACGAAGAATCACTGCAATATATAGTAAGCAATTTTTTATATATTTTTAACACGACATTGACCTTGTATATATATTGGTCTTCATGCAAACTTCTTATTTTGTAGCCCCCAATTTGCAGCAGCTACAATTTGGAAACTTACTCTACGTGAGGTGCGTCTATGGTACATGATTTGCTATCTGGCGAACGAACTGCAGCAGCTTGTGCTCTGTGATTAGACTACTTTTTAATTTTCATGTTGTGTTTAAATATTTTGTGCCACACCTGTGCCATAAAAAGGGGAAGCATTGCAGCATAGAACAAGCCGGTGCAATGAGCACTGGGCTTGTTTTGAATCAAGTAAAACCAGCTGGAGGCACAATTTAACGATGACATAAATACTACAGGTAACGAGCAGGTGAGCAGGCTCTGTGGACCCACCCAAGTGCAGGTCCCGATCTCTGAGCGTTCGTAGAAATGCAGATCTAGTTTAGCTTTTCGAAGAGCCATTTCATTTTTGAAAGTTTCACTTTATTACGCGCTTTGTGGGAAGCAATATATTAAATAAATTTAATTAACAAGATTCTATACCCAGAGTCCATTATAATTGAGTCGAACCGGTTTATTGGTTCTATGCAAATGTATGCAACAGGTCAACGATCGCTTTTCTGACCTAACCAATATATTCTATATTTTCTATCTGACCATCTGGCGATCTCAAAAGTCAATAAGCAAATTGTAAATGATGATAATGACAGCTGAAAACTGGGTCTAGGGTATACGTTAGTCGGGTCAGGTTTTTTAATAATTGTGTATATCAATTTATTATCAAATTCCTTTTATTGAATCTGCTAAGATATTGCATTTAAAAAACATTTCTCCTCTTATCCACTCTTTGAGAAAACTCAATCTGTCCGTGCGGTGCACAGAAGTGTTTGTAGTTTCTATTGTTCAACATGAAAACTTTGCCTCTGTCTCAGAAGTTGCTCATTTTGTTGCTGTCAGCCTTGTCGCTGGAAACTGGAGCAATAATCATGCAAACTACAGTTAAATGAAGTCGGTCGTGAAGACCAAAGAAAATATATAGTTAAGAAATTAAAAAATTATTTTACAAATTGAGTCTGATTGACTGATTGTGAGATACCTTGTACATATGTATAATACAGGCTTTTTGTACTCAAAAAATCAAATATTTTTTGTGGCTCTTGTGAAGTGTCGATTGCTCGTCAAAAATATGTTGTCTCTACATTAAACTATTTTTGATAATCTGGTCATACCCTTTTATGTCAATTTTATGTGCAGTTGCAGGGTATACAAAAACCTAAGAAAGGATCGTTGTAACTGCATCTTGAGATGAACAATTTCTGTAAAAATTACATTTTACAATTTGGTAAAAATTCCAAAGAATTAAATTTGTTTTAATCATTGGGTGCATGCAACCAGCTACAAGCTGCAACGGGATTTCGCTGCTGTTGTTGGTGGTATTTTTTTTTTTTTTTTTTTGCTTTTTTGCTACACACACGAGTGGCCAGCCACATGCAACCGCATCCACTGGGTGGCTTTGGGTGTTACTGGTTATTATCTCGTTCGACGGCAATAGTTGGCGACTCAAGCGGAGAAAACGAGGGAGAAAGATAGATAGAAATTGCTAAGTAAAGCATCTATGACAGAGAGAGAGCGAGAGAGAGAGACAGAGAGAGAGAGAGAGAGAGAGAGAGAGAGATGCATGCCAAACAGAGCGCAAAATGCATTGGTGCTCGATGTTTTCTATTCTTACCAACACACAAAATAATTGCAGTTTGAATGAGTATTTTTATACCCCGCACTTATTGAAAATGGGTAAAGGGGTATAATGGTCTTGTACTCTGTATGCAACAGGAAACCTTCTTGTCAATACTCAAGTTGATCTCTCCATGTCCGTCAGTACAAGCTTGTTTCCATTCCGATAACTTCACCCTGCTCAGTAATCGATACAAATCGATATCGAAATCATTTTTTTACAACTTTAGCTTTAAGCTAAAGCGAAATCCTGCGAAATCCAGTAAATACAAATTCGAGTTGGTGCCAGAGAACAATTTGCAGCCTCCATTTTGTGGCTCATATTGCGAATATGCAAATATTCTATGTGGTAACAATTGCCACGCATAGCGCAACTTGCATTTGGTTTGGTAGAAGAAGGTTTAAGGTATCTCATAGCCGGGCACTCCCGACTAAAGAACTCTTGTTAACTCTTATGTTATAACACGTTCCCCTATGATTACTGTGTCCTTTTAATTCTTTTTGAGTTTTAATCTAAAGTGAAATTTAAAAGTCGCGCGCAGTTAACGAGATTTTGATTTATTGCATTTCAATAATTCAAAAAACTTAATGAAAATTTACAATGTCGCCGCTAGACAAGAACTCTACGAAGATTTATGACTGCCAATTGACGCCCGCCTCCACCTTGGCGCTGGCCTGTCAATTTTCCCGAGCCGAGGGGCCGCCTAGCAAATTGAAATTGAGTTCCCTTGAGTCGGTGCGAATCTGTGAAAGAAGAATTCTGCAGACTGCAAGCTAGGAATATAAATGAAAAGCAGCACAAATGATGCATTTTTCGCAAGATTTTTTCATCTTCTGTGCCTCAACAAAACTCTACGGAACTTTATTTTCGGAAACTACGTCCGGCTTGTTCCTAAAACTTTGGATAAGTTCATTGTCCGCTTGTCCGAATGCAGTTTTTTTTGGTGATATTGCAATTAAAACATGCATTATTTGGAATACAAATAAGTCGATCCATAAAAATGTAGTCCTGACTGACTGCCTGATTAATGATCAACGTGCAGCCCCAAACGTAGAAGCTGAAGGTGGAATTTTTATTGTATTTCTATGCGGAGTGTGGAAAACATTCGATTAGCATCAAATTAATGTACAATTATTTTTGTGAAGCTGCATTTATTACGGGTTTTTCTCACTTTTTCCCCTCTTTGTAGATGAAAGTTGAGCGAATGATGCAGTCCACGTATCTCATTTTCAAGTATCTATGTTTTGCACAGTCGGGAAGTCGGCGTGGAACTAATATCTGAAATGTGAAGCAACAATCTTTCCGCGGAAGGTGAACGCTGGGGAACTGCCGATCGAAGCTGGTCGGATCGGAACATTATATCATTCATCTGTCATAGAACTTCGCTTTACTTCAAGCTTCATTACTCTCCACACACATTGGCGATTTAATGTAATTCAACTTAGATGTGCCTTAGATAGCCGTTCCTGTTCTTGGGTGGTAAACTATCAAAAAATATTTGTATCTTTTAAAGCCAAGTTGATTTTTGCGAATACGATTCTTGACTGAAAAAACTACCTTATCGATAATGATATTGTAGGATTCTAGAGATATGAGGGATTTGATTTGTGTTTTTTGTATGATAGGAAGGAATATCTGGTGGTAAGCTGGAATTTAACTTTCAAGTAGCTTTTCTATGAAAAACACTTTTTCAGGCTTATTATTATACAACATTAGTTCGGTTTGAATTGGCTAGCTTTGGCCGACATCCCAAACTTACAGCAGAAAGACAAAATTAATTAGATATTTATATATAATAAGTATATATAAATAATATGCCATTTCCACTGCAGTACTCCTTAACATCTGGCCCCCAGATTTCTAGCCGTTCCACAATCAATTTAACTGCGACGCATCGCACCATCTAATACAAATCAAGTAAAAAGTGTCTTATTTGGATATGGCCGACTAGAAGATGCCCTTAAACTCTTTGTGCAAAATGCACATGAACGTGCGACTCTATAGATCCTCCTGTGTTCAAACTTAATACGAACACTAAACTAATTGAAATACCATCACACATAAATCCTATTCCGTTTTCGATATCGATTTTTATCGGTTTCTTGGAAACGGGCTAAATTATTAGACTCGTAGTGCACGGATGTTCTTGTACCTTGCCCTAACGGGCTCTGCATAAAACCTTTTACCTTCATCTCCAATAAGCTTAGGGTATAAACATTTTCACTGTATGCTGTCAACAAATTAGAGCGGGCCTGGTACCACGACCAAGTCTATAACCGCTAAAAATGCAATTAAAAAATCGAAATGGAAAACAACAAAACGGAAAAACTGAAACTGAAAAGCGGCAATAACAATAACCTGCGAGGCAAGCACAAAGCCAATACGACTAAAGCTCAGCTTACAATATATAAAAAGTCGACAAATATTTTACAACACTTTCGCTCGTTAGAAGCGGGCGGTTTCCGCAGATAGTTTGTGACTTGTATGACGAACAGTGCTGCACGAAAGTCTTCGCCTCGCTATCCAACTTAAGTGCATCATAATGCGCTTTGCGTTCGCTTCGCTGCGGCGATGTAGACTCTAATTATTCGAAAAGTCGATGCCGATCTCAAACCCATTGATTTCCAGCCATCTACGAAAGTGAAATTCAATTGAAAATAGAAAAATGTGATTTCGAAAAAAGAAAATAATTGCAGATGTACTTGATTCTGTGATTTAAGTGACTTTCCTCTTGTTGTTCCTATATCCGTAACCCATTGAAATTAGGTAAGAAAGGACTTTTTGGTATTTTTGAAGGAGAGCATTTTCGAACACAAAAGCAACCTTTTAGTTCTCTTCTTTTGAACAAGTTCATTGAGTAATAATTAAAAATAGTCAAAATAAATATATTTACTACTCAATGGATCAAATCCTTGTCCACTCAGCGGCAAAATCAGAACATATATTTTCTTCGAAACTCAAATTTGCGTTTTCTTGCTAAACATAATATATGTAATTTCTTTTATTTTGAAGATTATGGAGAAGTTATGCCATTAAAGAATCTTCATACAAAATGTTTTTCTAAACGAATCGAAAATAATCGATAATGGAAAACAGAGAAATCTGACTCATATAGTTTGTGTCGACTTGACTAGCTGATCGAATATATATGAAATTAATGCTTTATCGATCTGGAGGTGCTTCCATCTGGCTGTTGCATGCCAAAAATGAGTTTTTTACCCACTTTCTCTATGCATAGAGGGTGTAAAGTGTTCCCCGCTGTCTATCGGCCGATCCATTCATGAACTCTCTCGAGCAAACATTCTGTACCATTTACCAGCGTTGTTTTGTGTCTGCGGCAATTCACAACAGAAACCTTTTACAACACGATGATTATGATTGACTCGAGCTGAAGGTACCAGCTCTGCAACAAGAGCAAAAACAATGGCAATTTGTGCGTCATTACAGAGGCATTAAAGCCAGGCAAACAACACTCCGAGCCTAAAGTACTTCGGAGTTGAGCTCCCACTCCAGCTCGGCGAACTGCAGACTGAGCCGGCGGCTGAGGCGCGGCTCTTGGAGCGCCCGAACCCATTTCCATTTTCATTCGTAGGCCCCTACTCTGCCCCCACACACATACACAACACACACACACACGCACATGCTCGGGCATACGCAGTGGCATGTGGTCAATGGCTGCGTTGAGGCCTCTCTCCGGCAAGCACCTCGGCGGCAACATTAAAAATTGGGTGCGTTTATGCAAAAAGTGACAACCAACATGTTCACCATGGAGCTTGGGTAGGTGAAATCGCTTGGCGCACGCCTCGGGCATATTTCCATGCGTTTATTATTGCTGCATTGCCTTTTTGGACGCCGTGGCCGAACCGCGTCCCCTTAGCTCCTCACACGTGCCCGACGACTGCATTAGAAACATGTTTTAAATTTATGATCAAGACACGTGCATTGGCATTTCTTATTGGGCTTGAATTCTGTTTGGGCTGGCGACTTTTCTATATCTACATATTTGTATGAATAATTTGTATATGCTATTTGTTGTATTTATAGTTCCTAATAGACTCATATGGCCAGTGGAATGGGGTCGGAAGCGTGGAATGCAGGGAAAAAGTCCAATCGCGGCGACAACATATGATAATAATTTATTTGTCTTGAATAGTTTTTAAATTTGTTTAGTAATAAACAAATATTAATAAACAACAAAGAACTGTTGTCTACGGCACGCCGCAGATTAAATTCCCTTGTAGACATGCGGCTTTGCCTTTGCAGATGCATGTGAGAAGATTTCGCTTTAGAAGAAGCACAAATACACTTTATGGAATGTCGCCAACTATGCGTTACATATTTCATGACAAAATAATAATACCTTATATAAGTGTAATATAACAGTTCGACCTGTATTCCGAAAACTTAGTATAGCCTGAGTTTTTTTTTAACTTTTACGTCTTCTTCCAACATATCAAACATAAATTAATAGAAGTACTCTACTTTTAGTCTTAGCTGAGAACTTCAAAAAGTTACGTCTTATAAATTATTTATAATTTTTCACTAGTAATCTAACTTTTAAAGTGTATGCATACAAACCTCTCAGATGATACAAAAACGCTAGATACCTGTTATACGGCTTAGTACGGATTTTTGAAATACGCCTCAATCCTATACTCTTGATCAAGGGAGGGCTCAACAAGCTATTTATTCTCGTATCGACTTTGAAATATGATTCTTATGTCGAGGATTATAAAAACTAGAGGCGGCAAATGTGGTATATTGGTGGCAGTATACCATTTCAGAATATAACGTTAATTTAACTTTCCTAAAATAAACTATATAGCATTTAAGTACAACTTCTAATTTTCTCTTCATTTCGTTCGGAATTGTTGCGACTGAGATCGAACTCGAACCCTTCATTTGCTTGATGCGCGTCTTACTCAGCTCGTTGTAATGTCCAATATTCGTAATTATGCATATCGTTGAATATCATAAAGTAAAAATGTTTTCTAAACAAAAATCCGGAGCCATAAAACTTGTTGAGCTCACATTGTGAATGCAGCTGACACAGGCTTATTTCATTTGCCCAGTTTATGCTATGAATAAATAATTTAATTGCCGTTTTGAGGCCTGGGTGTGGCATTTATAAGTTTGATTCCTTACTAACGCCACTGACAAGTGTCGAAAGCAGAGACCAACGCCCGGCTTGTCAGTGCACACAGATCGCTAGTAAATTTCCAATGAGACCTTTTTCACATCTGTTAACGGCTTGTGTTGATGTGTGAAATGTAAATGAGACAGAGGCTGGGGAAAATGCCGAAAAACACATTGCAGCTAATTAAAGAGAACTCAGGTTTTGGCACACCCATTAGCTTGCCAGCCAGTCGCTTTTCAAACCCCAACGTCACATTTAACGTCGTCCACGTCAGACAATGCTATGACAGACCGACTTCCTCCAATTCCCCCCAACTTCCACCCACACTCACCGACACACACACATCGAAAACCGAGGCGGTTTTATGACAACTCACGGGCTCTCCATTGTCAAAATCAAAACATGCAAAAATGCGGCGAAACTCTTTAAATATACCACGACTACCAGGCACTGCATATTTCCCTTGGGCACCTTAAGCCAGTATGTCCAACGGCAAACATATTCAATTGTAGCTGAAATTGTTGGCATATTCCAAAAGGGAGCTTGGCTACTTGCAAGTATTTCACTAGATAGACACGGAGTGGCTTCTAGTGGCTTTCAACAATATTTCGAGCGCATTGAGTCAAATCATGTGAATAACTTAATTAGTCTAAATAATCCAAAAATCCGCAGCAGACATAAGAGAGAGGGCTGTAGGTTGGAATATCCGATAAGGAGATACACTGCGCCCGCCGCCGTTCGACCTTTAGAAACATTCTAGATTCCTTTTATACATAGATATAGAAAAGCAAAAGTGTCGTCGTTTATTCCGAAATGTAATTTTCCAGACATATATCAGCCATCTTAATGTGTGGGAAATAAGAATGAATTAGATGTTTCCAAAGACAATATAAACAGTATATAATGTGCTTATATTATCTTTGATGTATCTAGCTCTTGTAACTTTCAAGCTATGCCTAAATTTCAAATCTCTAAATCGATTTATATAATCAAATTTATATAAATTATATATGTCTTACTTTTGAAGTTTCTAAGATTCATCAACTGATCGCTTCGCTCAAGAACATATATATTCATGGGATCGGAGATGCTTTCTTCTGTCTGTTACTTACATTTGCTGAAAGGGAATCTACACATTTTAGCTATATTCAATGGGCTTAGGGTATAAAAATAGACGCATTTTAACTCTTCAATTCCTCCGGCGCTAGTCGTAGTCCAATTCAATTAAATGAGTGTCTTACAAGAAATTAAGTAAATTCAATCAATTCTCACAATCGATATTTATCGATATCTAGATATAGAAGTCTTAGAGATTGAGCTCTGAGTACAAAAGTGCGTCGAAAAAGTGTTTGAAAAATAATTTGGATAATCAAATTTGGATATACGAATATGAATATGATATAAAATCTGTAACTATGGTCGATAGTAGGTAACAAGTGGAAGCAGGTACCTTCCGCCCAACACATTCACTTGACTTAGTTTCATTATTGAAACTTAGCTTAGCGTTTTGTTCTAAAAGATACTTTAAACATACTAAGGAGGCAAAAATATTTTTCTGTCGCCTAACATGATGTTGATCCAATTCACATTTTGTGACACTGATTGTGTAGTTGCAAGCTTTTTTGCAACCAATTAATTCTAACTGCTTGTGCAGCGAAATTCAAACACTTAGATTAGTTTTCAAATGGATTTATTTGCCGCGCAGGGCACTTATTAGAATTTATAAGTTTTAAATTGTTGCTTGGCAGCCAACTCGAATTAGTTGTGCCTAGGTTGCGATCAAAACGAAAGACTGACTGGTTATGACAATATGTAAAGCGAATCGAAACGAAACTCCAATAAGACGCTCGCCGGTTAGAGCGAAGGGCAGCAAACACAGCTTTCGTACAGCTCTACGTATGACTCCAGTCGCAGTTTGAAGCACAGCAACTCTGGATACCCCATCAGATCCAGAGATCAGCTCTTGCACTCTGGCGAGTGGCCACTTCAGCGGCGGTAGATTCTCATCCTTTACAAGGACAACATCGTTAATGGAGAGTCCAGGCTGAGGAGTGCGCCATTTGGAGCGCTGTTGAAGAAGCGTCAAATACTCTTCGCGCCAACGGGCCCAGAATACTTGTTGGAGATATGTGACGCGCTGAAAATGATTAAGCCGATTGAAGTTAAGCTGCCTTAGATCGGGCTCAATGTATGATGAAGATGGCGCTGTACCCAGGAAGTGTGCGGGTGTCAAGACGTCAAGATCACCTGGATGCTCTGAAAGTGGAAGTAATGGTCGAGAATTAATAATTGCCGTGATGTGGCAGACGAGCGTACGCAGCGAATCGAAATCCAAAATGGAAGAGCAAACAGATCGATAAAAGTGGTGCTTAGCAGTCTTCACAGCGGCTTCCCATAGTCCACCAAAGTGCGGAGAGCGAGGAGGGATGAACAACCATTCAATTGATTCGGTTAGGCAAAACTCGTTAACGGCCTTGACATGCTCGTCTCTCAGGAACAGGCGGTTCAGATCTGCTAGTTCGTTCTTGGCACCTACGAAGTTTGTCGCATTGTCAGACCAGATCCTTGAAGGTCGAGAGCGAGTCAGGATGAAACGTTTTAGGGCGTTTAGAAACGATGTTGTGGACAAGTCCTTTACAAGCTCTAAGTGCACCGCCTTTGTAGCGAAGCATATGAACAGACTGATATAGCATTTCACTGGTGGCCTGTTGCGCACTTCGTTCTTGTAGTAAAATGGTCCACAGTAATCAACGCCAGTGACCATAAAGGGATACGATGTATTAAGACGATCAGCTGGTAGGTCTGCCATTATATGCTCGGCCAATCGTGGCTTGGCACGAAAACAGATTATGCATTTGGCAACAATACTGGAGACTGTTTTTCGACCGCCAATGGGCCAGTACTGGAGCCGAATCGAAGACAATAAAGCGCGAGGTCCAGCGTGTAAGTTTCGTTTATGAAAGTAAACTATGATTGCTCGCGTCACAGGATGCTGACGGGGCAATATAATCGGATGTCGCGCTGAGAAGTCCAACGACGAGTTTTTCAGCCGTCCACCGATGCGAAGTAGGCCGAAGTCGTCAAGGAATGGTGCAAGAGAGGCCATTGAGCTAGACGGTTTGACATGCCTTCCTTCCTTCAATGCCTTGTAGTCATCGCTGAGAGTAGCCATTTGCACTGACCGCAGCAACCAATGTGTGCCATGATGCAAGTGGTCAACGGTTAGTTCAGCTCCTCGGATTCGATTTACAAATTTGTAAACATAAGCAAAGACCCGCTGCAGCTTGGAAAACGAATTGATGAACTTGCAACCAATCGAGAGATCCGGTTGCGCTGCAGTTCCGAGGAGTACCTTGTGTCGAAGTTCTGGTAAGGATTCGACAGGTACACAGGAGGCAGGCCACTCTTCCTTTCCCTTACTGAGAAAACTCGGACCATGGGCCCATAATGGAGACCGGAAGAGCTCACTAGGCAGCGCTCCTCGTGAAATTATATCCGCCGGGTTTAATTCGGTGGGAATATGATGCCATTCCATTCCAGTGGTGAGCTCTTGGATGGCTGCGACTCGGTTGGCAACGAAAACATTGAATTTCGAAGCATCATTGCGAATCCAAGCCAAAGTCACGGCAGAGTCTGACCAACAGTAATACCGACAGTCGAACACTTTCATTTGGCATATTTCGCTGAGAAGTTGAGCCAGTAATGCAGCTCCGCAGAGTTCCAGCTTTGGTACCGTGATGGTTTTCACAGGCGCGACACGCGATTTGGAGCATAAGAGACGCACGCTGGTGTTGCCATTGCACTTTGAGACTGTATAGACGCATGCTCCATAAGCGCTTAGGCTGGCATCACAAAATCCGTGAATCTCCACTGTACTGTCTGATGAGAGTGCTCGACGGGGATACTGGAATTGCTGAGTATACTCAAAATCAGCGCAGAAGTTGACCCAGGCTGTGCTTAAGTGTACAGGCAGGCTCTCATCCCAGTCCAGCTTTTCTCTCCAGAGATCCTGCATAAAAATTTTCGATTTTGTTATTACGGGACCAACAAGACCAAGGGGGTCGTAAAAGCGAGCAATTGCGGAGAGTATTGACCGTTTTGTCAGTCTGGAGGGCAACCTCAGTGGAGAGAAGGAGAAAAGGAAACAGTCTGAAGCGGGATCCCAAACGAGGCCTAACGTTTTCGTGATGTCACTGCCATCGTCAAACTTAAGCAGCGTTTCTCTATCCTCTTCCGGTATGTTTTGGAGTACAGATGTGTCGCTAGAACACCATTTGCGCAGCCTAAAGTTCCCCTTGGCGAGTAGTCCAGATGTTTGTTTCAATATCTCAATTGCTTCTTGAACACAGCTACCACCAGAAATGAGGTCATCCACGTAGAAATCTCTTTTAACAATGTCAGAGCCAATAGGGAAAGTTTTCTGCTCATCCATGGCCAGTTGGTGCATAGCTCGCACTGAGAGAAACGATGCTGGTTTTGTGCCGTAGGTGACGGTGTCTAATTTGTAAATCTGTATCTTCTGATGCTGAGACTCACGCCACAAGATACATTGAAAATAACTGTCTGCGGGTTCGACTCGTACGCATCGATACATTTTGCATATATCGCCTGTCAGGGCGACTGCAAATGTACGAAACCGCATCAGTATCGAAAACAGCTTCGGTTGGATGGTAGGACCTGCCATCAGTGCATCATTCAGCGAGTGTCCAGAGGTAGTAACTGCTGAGCCATCAAACACGACCCTTAGCTTGGTTGTAGTGCTATCCTCCTTCAGCACGCAGTGATGTGGCAGGTAGTACTTGCATTGGCCCAGTGCAGCTGAGGTAACAAGTGACATGTGACCCAAGTCAAGATACTCCTTGATAAATGCTGCATACTGGGGTTTCAATAGTGGATTACGGTCTAGTTTTCTTTCTAAGTTCAGGAATCGACGAACCGCCTGTTGATAGGAGTCACCCAGCGGATACATGCCTAGACGTAGCGGTAAACGAACTGAATAGTCGCCAGTCGACAGACGTTTAAAATTGGCCTGAAAGTGTGCCTCACAGTCGCGTTCCTCCTTGTTTGGTAAGGACTCAGGGTCGGTGCAGCATTCCAATTCCCAAAAACGACGGATTAATTCATCAATCTGTGTATTAGGCTGCAGATGCGAGTCAACCAGCAGATCTGGATTCTCCATTGATCTCATGGCCATGAATGATGATTTTCCAGCATGTGAGGCACCTCCCGTAGCCACCCAACCAAGGCGAGTCTTTTGCAATATCGGCAGTCCAGCAGCTAGTTTAATCTGGCCGACGCATAGCAGATCGAAGAACAGACTGGCTCCAATCAACATGTCGATTTGCTGAGATTTAAAGAATTCAGGATCAGCTAGTTGTATATTTGATGGAATGTTCCATGATGCAGGGTCAAGAGTGAAGCCAGGCTGATTATCGGTGATGGATGGTGCAATCAAGGCCGGGATGCATGTGGAGTACTCCGACACTCGAGATTTGACATTGATGTTGACCGAAAACCCATCGGACGCAAATGCTGCATCACCAATGCCAGAGACGATTGCTGTTGACTTGAATTTGCGCAGCTGGAGCTGATGAGCAAGACGAGAGGTGATGATGTGCAACTGCGACCCAGAGTCGAGCAACGCACGGCAAGGCACCAAGGAGCCAGCGCGATTTTTCACGTTGATGACGGCAGTGGCAAGCAGGACCACATCGTGCTTGAGATGCTGGGCGGTAGTGAGAGGCGAAGATAAAAGTGCCGCCAAGGTGTTTTGGGATGACGAATAAGTTTCGGTATCTTGAGCATTGTTTGGGCTAGAAGCAGCGATGTGACTGCTTGTGTTGCCAAGATGCAACAAGCTATGATGTTTGCTTCCACAAACTCTGCAAGCGCTGGAGCCGCAGACTCTCAGCTGATGTCCCCTTTGCAGGCAGTTTAGGCACAGCGCAAGCCGCTTGGCTTCGTGAAGGCGCAGCAAGGGCGATAAATTTGCGAATTGCAAACATTTATAAATAGAGTGGCCTGCGACTTCACAAAACACACAAGCACTCGTTCCATTCCTAGTCACTACAAACGTTCTTCTACTACTGTTGTTCTGGCCCACCTGGGAGCTAGGCGTGTACATTGCCGTAGCGTGATCCGCATTTTCCAGCCTTTGGCAACGCCTCTCTATGAAGGTTGTAAACCGCTCGCATGATGGTATGACGTCCAACGGCGCATCATCCTCCCAGCTAGCCTGCGTAACGCTATCTAGTTTTTGCAGCAACGTATGTACTATGACGCAACCGGCGATCTGTTCCACACTGCCCATCGATTTTAAAGCACGTAGATGAGAGTTGAGCTTATCTGAAAATTCGCGCAGCTGTGCAGTCGCGCCCTTGTCCACCTTTCTCAAACCCAAAATTTCAGAGATGTGTGCCTGAAAAATAAGACGCTTGTTATTAAAACGCTTATCAAGCAGTTCTAAAGCGGCAGCATAATTTGCGTTTGAAATTTCCAATGAGCGAATTGTATCCAGCGCTGTTCCTTTAAGGCATGACCGTAGATGCTGGAGTTTTTCAATGTTGGTCAAATACGGATCCTTGTCAATGACCGTGGTGAACAGGTTCGAGAAATCGGCCCATTCTGTGTAGCCTCCACTAAACTCCGGCAATTTAAGTTGAGGCAATCGAGAGTGGTTTGGAACAACAAAGGTAGAACGCGAGTCATCGGCTGCGGCTGAATTGAAGGTGGAACAATGCGGAATCTGCTGAACCTTGCTTCGATTTCCGCGCTCGCGTTGAAGGGACAGCCGTAGCTGCCTAATAGTTGACTCAAAACTTGTCTGAAGATCCTCATCAACGCTGGCATGATCCACCTCCAACAAACCATCACAGACTATCTCAAATTTCGCCTGCAAGTCAGATGCCATGCTTATGTAATCTTGCAGCTCGTAGTCATCAACATCGCGAAGTCGAGCGGGATCAAGTTCCGAGGACAATCTATTGAGTCGATCAGTTAAATTCTTGATCTTTATTTTAAAAACAGCAGCCTGGGTTCCAACCGCCACTTGACTAGCTGATGTCGCCTCATCATTTCCATTTGCACTTGCACCTTCATCAAACATTATGAATGTAGCGCACAACAAGGTTCACACAGCCGAACTACAATACAAGTCTGATCGCGCAAGTGTTCGTTCGAGCGAGATAGCGTATAGCGGGTTATAGCGCGCAACGATTAGCGGGGATTTGCTACGGCGTTTATGTATAACAACCAACTGTATGCAGATGCGCAAGCAAACGGCTCACCACACAGCTTTGCCCGAACTGATAACTGTCCGTTGACACGACAAGAACGAAGTACAAGAAAAAATAGAAAAAATGAAAGAAAGAAAAATCACGTCGGGGTCACCAAAATGTGTAGTTGCAAGCTTTTTTGCAACCAATTAATTCTAACTGCTTGTGCAGCGAAATTCAAACACTTAGATTAGTTTTCAAATGGATTTATTTGCCGCGCAGGGCACTTATTAGAATTTATAAGTTTTAAATTGTTGCTTGGCAGCCAACTCGAATTAGTTGTGCCTAGGTTGCGATCAAAACGAAAGACTGACTGGTTATGACAATATGTAAAGCGAATCGAAACGAAACTCCAATAAGACGCTCGCCGGTTAGAGCGAAGGGCAGCAATGCAAGCAAAGCAATTCAGAAGGAGAGTGGACAGCAGCTTACAAAGAGCGCGCAAAAAAACTATTTGCTCTTAGGCTGTAATTATGATTGTTATTTTCTGCTGTTGGATGATGTCCGCAGCCGTCGGTGTTATCTCTGCTGTTACTTGACCAAACACTGATTTTTCGCTCTCGTTGTCTTTTGCACGTCCAAACGTTGCTCCACCTTATTCATCCATTTATTCAATTTGCACGTCTTCGGGCAACCTGTTGCCTGCCGATGGCCCGGGGGTTGGAGGAGCACTGCGATGCAGTTATCATTACCTGTTCGGGATATATGTGCACATATAGAAATATTATTAATTATATTAATTCTCTGTTGTACTTGAGGTTTTTGTTGTTGTTGTTGCGTGAAATCGTCAGGGTGTGTCCAGATATTGGTTTACTATACGATTCAAATGGTCAGGACTTCTTAAATCTAAAAGTGCTCTAGAAATTCTCTTCGCTTATTGGGTGACATGCGACGGTCGACGTTCAACTCTGTCACTCAAATCCAACCAATTGCACTTCATCAATCAATGCCAGACTGCTGTGGAAGAAGGAAGACCGGGCTTAGCTGTAAGCTGAGAAGCAATTAGAATAATTAAACATTGAATCGTGTGTGGGGTTACAGGTGCCCGGGTCTCCGAGCCATCCAGTCCTTGGTGGTCCATTGGACAAGGTCAGAGCTGGCGTCAGGCGCCTAATGGCACGTCACACGAACACAGCTCCGCGTCCAAGATATGCTGTTTTACTTTTTACAAGTTCGTGTTAATTAAGTCTAGAAAAACATTTGCCATTGTTCAGGTCCAATACAGAAGTCAAAAGCAACAAGTAAGACGCTTGAAAACAAGTGCAACCGATTGCGCAATACTCTGTTCAATGTTGAAAAACAGCTTCAGTTAGCAGAACTTTCCGACTGGAAAAATTCAGAAATCGGTCATCACTAGACTTTTTGAGAGAGTGTGGAAGAAATGGATGAAATTTGAGTATATATATATATATTTCAAGTCTGAAAAATCAGACGGGCAGTATACCCTAGTTAAGTTGTTGCACAGAGTATAAAATGACTGAATGACAGTAGACTGAAAGAATTTCAATGCCTCCAGACTGTCGTACACAGTTCCCAAGTTTGTTTTCTGTCTTACTTTGAACTTGAAGCTGACGTCGCAACTTCTTCCTCTTCTCCCTCTTCTTCTTCTCGCTGTTATTGTGCTTGTTGTGCTGGTTGTGGCTGGTGTTATACTTGTAGTTGTGATTGTGGTTGTTGTAGGGTTCAAGCAGCACGCGATTAAGTCGTAATTTGTAAACATTTTTAAGTGAGGTGTTTGGGTCAAGTTGACGACGTCGACGACGCTGACGTCGCCGTGGCAGGCCGTGAATAAAACAATTTTCTATCACTTGAAAGTGTGTAAAACAACATTTCTGATGCGGTTGAGGTGTCATTTATTTATTTTGGTATTTCGACACAAGTCAATAATAGAGAAAGTTACTCGCCTGCAAAGCGAGTGCTATCGACTTCCGTCTAAATAAACTGACTGCACTTTATATAAACAGAAAAGTGTATTTATATTAAAATTATTCTCTTTTACACTTCGTGTGTAATTTCATCTTTTTATTTTTTATTGAAAATTCACCGACGACTAGAAAACTGCTAATGATGGCAGCCCCTCAAAACTAGAGTATATTTGAAGCTGAGCAAAACTTGATCAGCATTCGACTTTTCTATGAGTACTTGCCTGGAGAGACTGCCACTGCCACGTTCTTACTTGTACTCAATTGTGATTTATTAGCATTTAATGCCATTTGAAACGGTTTAAAATAAAAGTAAATAGAATACATTGCAGCATCTGCAATATTTCTTCTTGCTTTTCGTATAGCATGCAATTTTGATGTTAGAACATAATTATATATTTGTCTGCCATATGAATATCTTAAGTGCACTCATTTTATATTTTTTGGGCAATTGGTCACCTCTGGCGTTGTTGTTGCAACTCGCATGCCAATCATTGCGCATTCATTTTGGCTATTTGCCCTTTTTACCAATATGTGCAACATGCTACATTGTTGTTGCCGCCGTTGCCGTTGCCGTTTTGCAATCGAAAATGATTCGGGCTGAGCTGATCGCCAGTCTTATGAAATTACCATGTCCAGCCGTCCAACATCCCAGGCAATCATCCCAGGCGAAGTTAGACACACGTGTCCGTTGGCCATTGCACCCATGAGTTCGACTATTGTTGTTGCTGTTGCACATTGCCACATGGGCTCGAGTGTGGCGGCAACAATGGTAAATTGCAGCCATAAGAAAAGTGAAAATCATAACTGCTAATTGTATTTAAATGTGGTTGCCACATTGTGCACTTTGCTTACGTAAAGTCAGAAGGTTAACCGGCTACGGATTGGTAATAACATCTGGCTGGCATGGGCGTGCATGGGGGTTTCTTTTACTTTCCCAATTCGAATGGCAATAAAAATCCAATTAAATACGCAAACGAAATGCATTTTAAAGGCCCACACTCTTAGACGCTTAGACTTTTACTTTGCATTTCCATATCGTTCGTTACTTAATTGAATTTGTTTTACAGCCGCGTATTTATCGCCTGCTTTTTTTTTTGTTGGTGTGGTTCTTTTTGTGATTTCGGCTCTCTGTGCGATTTTATGAAGGCTCTTAATTTTGTTATCCGTGACTAAGCAGCAGTAACCAGCGAGCCAGTCTGCGTTTCTAAACTAAAGTCTGAGGCATCTCAGTCTGAGTCTGAGCAGTCGGAGTCTGACTCTGAGTCGGTGAGTTAGTCAGCCTGTTGACCAACATCCCGCTGTGTTCTTTTTTCTTTTTTTTTTTTTTTGATTTATTTGCAGCTCTGATAGGCGCAGCTGTTGCTCTGACGACGCACTCGCACTTCGCCTTTATTCAAAAAGAGAGTGGGTCAAGTGCAGCCAAAAGTGAAATTAATATTTAGTTCCCTTCCATAAATCGGCTAGGATGATTTTAGAGCGTATAACGCAAACTGAGTGGTATCTTATACATATTATTTATCAAATAGTGATCGCATTGGCAAATTGTAAGATCCAAAAACCAAGAAGGAGTGCTCTAATCAACTAGTATACAATCGATCCCAGTAACTAGCTGCCGTAACAAACATGTGAACTCTCCCTTGTGCCCTCTTCAATACCTTTGGTGTTTGTTGTCCGATCTTAAATAACATTTTAGAGCTTACTTATTGCATACAAAGTTGTCTGTCTTGTCTCCGATTTATTCAAAATCGGAGCTACATACTGAGTTTTATGTATCTCTAATCTTAAAACTGAAAACGGCTTTCTATTTATTTTAAAGATCGAGTGTCTGAAATATTTCTTCTTACTAAATCGTAGGAGGTATAGGAAGCCGAAAAAATATAATCGGATAAGTCCCGTCCTCTCGATTTGGACAAACGCCATGCTCTGAAGTTATATAAAGTGAGACTGTGTACAGGGTATTAACTAGGGTATCAACCAGCTACAACTAGAATACTTGCACTGGTTTTGCGTTGCATGTTGGCCAGTTGCACTTTGATTTAAAATTGCTCGAACGATTTATAATTAATTTTTGCATTTGCCAGCAGGTGCACAAATTGGAGCTGCACTACTGCAACCCACACACAGCCACAGAGAACTGAGCACCGAGCCGTGGACACTGGGTGCGAATGTCTATACTGTGTATGGGAATGGTCGCTGTGGACGGGGTGCCCGGTGGAGGAGACTGGACATGTACTCGACTGGGCGGCCATTGCGTGTCTCTGTCTGTGTCTCAATCTTCGTCTGGCTCAATTTGAAATGCCTCGCACTGAACAGAAAATCATTAAAAATGCAGCAATGAAAAATAAATTTCTGTTCAGTTGAGTGTCATGTCAAATAAATCATAAGACACGCCAAATACCCAAAATATAAGTAAATAAAAAAAAGCGGTTGACTAGGAAATCAGCACTCGGATTTGGCTTTGCGTGCTGCGTGTCTGCTGTTTGTTGAGTTGGTTCAAAATGTGAGCTTTTCCAGCTTTTCCAGTGAATGATGAAGAGCTAACGGTAAATTATGCTGTTGTCGCCTTGTCCGAAAAATAAGTGTGTCCGGCGATTCGCTGATTCGCTGCACTTTCCCAGAAATCGAGCAACCGGTAATGTCAATTGGCAGAGACATAAGCCCCAAGCTCAGCGCCAGCTTCAAGTCCAGCCTCTGACTCAGCCAACCCAACCTGAGACCGCAATACGTATACGCAATTTTAAGTAGCCAAAAGCTGGTTAAGTTACCAAAGTGGCTGCCAGCGCACGTCAGATGTCAGGCGCCGTTTTCTTTACTTCAGCTTTTTCGGCTAACAATTTTTGCAACATTTTCCAATTTCAATTTAACATTTACTTTTTTTTTTTCAATTTTCGTTTTTCATGTTAATGAAACGCTGCTTGTTATTATTCACGCGCGTGGAGTCCATTATCAAAGTGCCGCACTTGACGTGCGTTAGTTTCAAGCCGACTTTGAATACTCTTCGAACTTAAGCCATATTTGCGAATATATGAAATTGGGCAGCTAAATAATATAGTTGTCTAGTCTATCATTGAGTTTTGATTCATCATTTTACTAGGGTATCCAATGTGCGATCAGGCTGTTCAAATTCCAGGGGAAACAAAGTAGCACTCATTGCCGTTGCCGCTGCAGTTGCGCACACACTTTGCAAATATTTTCACTTTCACAAAAGGTCTATGTACGCCTCCCCGATTTCCTCTTGTGGCACGTATCTCGCCCGCGCCCCGCTATGCGCTTCTCTTCGCCCAAGAGCTGGCGCAAGTCGCGAATCGACGGCAAATTGGTACCAGCCATAGACTGTCAGACGTCGATTTGCGGCGTTTTTCACGAGTTTTTAGCTTATTTTTTTCCTATGGGAAATTGTTCGCAGGTGGCTGCCGTCGGACAGGCAAATGGTCACAGATCGGCCGCTTGGCTAGTTTGCTGCATACATAGCTCGTTTTGGCTGCTCGGGCCATGGCTGACTGGCCTGGCTGAGCTGCCTGAGTTACCTGAGCTGCCTGAGCTAACGCCCAACGTCTGGTTTTATATTTTTTATTTTCTGACAATGCTTCCTCGTCGAGGAAGTGTTGCTGCCAATGAGTTTTTGATGATCAAGTTTTGGAACTGATTTTTTAATTGACTACCGTCTTAAACGGAAACTCACCAAGTGCTGCACCCCAAGCGCTTACCTAAGACCTGAAGACCTCTATTGACTGCCTATTACTATAAAAAGCCTGGAGTTAGAGGCTTTTATACAGTTGCTAGTAATGCGAGCATATATATATATTTATATATATGAAATGGAAGGCAGACTGTGGAATGCTCTCTTCTTATGTGACATCAACTTGAATCGAAAGGGGTCTTCTTGAAATTGATTATTGCTTACTCAAAGACTGTTTCTCCAAAGCAATTGGGTTTAGGGATTTAGTTTATTTAACCTAGCTCCAATTAGGGCACAAAAATTCGTGCAGAAAGTACGTTTATACCAACAGATGAATAGACGTGCGAGCTGCAAGATGGACTGGATATGAGTTTGAAGCTCTTCGAGTTTACGTACAAAATGGTCATCGGCCGTTTTCTACAAATCTATCGAGTAATATTTTCAAATACGCTAACAGTTTCGGTTTTGGTTACACAATACTTACCAGTTTTCTACATCTGAAAGAGCTTGCAGCTATTTTAAAAAATAATAATAAAAAAACAGGCACATTTAATTTAAATTCAATCCGTAAGGCTTGTTTTCTGGCTGCCGTTGAATGAAGACAAGTCGCTGTTGTGCACTCACATTTTTGATTCTCGAAACCTGTAAATACCTGTGGCAGTAAAATAAGCGGCTCGTCTACTGAAGTCCAAAATTACCAACGCTTTGAGCTGTTTCGAAGACTAGACAAATATTTTGATTAAATACTCCAAAGCGGCATTAAAATTAAAAATAAATTAATCAAGCGACCCTAACGTGGCCAAAAGCTCAAGACAACGAATAACAGCAACAACAACAACAAAATCAAAATGCCATCAATGAAAGGCGTTTTTAAAGTGGCGGCCATAAAAATTAAATTGTTTTCCATATACCTGTAAAGTCAATGCACCTAAAACTGTAAAAGGACCAATCCGAAAACAGAAAATGCGCCTTATAAAAATTGTGTGTTTGCTTTTTTCGAGCTCGTTTTTTTATTTATAAATTAGCATAGAAAAGTGAAAGTGTGATTGGGGTCGGTGTTCGGCGGGCCGTTGTGTGCTGTCTGCAGCTGCAATCAATTTAATATATAGCGACGGCGACGGCAACAACAACAAAAACTACAATAACAATAACAACAATAACTGTGACAACAAGTTTGTATCTGGCTGGCATGTGCTGCATTTCAGCCTCGCCCGTTTTCCGAATTCGAGCCATAGGAAAATCTGCCACGAGCTGCTGTCAAAAGGGCTCGAATTTTTAATAATTACAAAACACTTTGTCGAAAGCATGACGATGCCTTCAGTCTGGCTTTTCATTTTTTGATCACTGAACGAACGACAGAAATACAGATATTGCGAGATGCCATTTACAGATACAGATACAAGAACAGACTCGGGAAGATTCGTAGACGAGTACTGCTACGAATACAGACCGAGATCGACCTAGATTATTGGCCTTATCGGGAATACATAGTATATAGATGCTTCCTTCTGTCAGTTTCATAAATATGTATGAAAACATAATACTCCTTACGGCCGTTTCAATGGGTTCAGGGTATAAATAGCTCGGGAACTATGTAGAGTTCATATTGTCTCCGTTTGTGTGGGGCACAGACGCGCGTGACTCGTTTGACATTTGAATGAGAGTGCAAAATGAAAAAACGATCGTCAGCCAACGGCAGCAATAACGACAATAGAAATCAATATGCCGTAAAGCATTTTGCAGGTATTTCCACAATTACCTGAGCAATACTCAGAGCGAAATAGATTTAGTTCTGTGCTTAGTGTTTAAAAGTAGCCCGGGGCGTTACTTCTGCCGGACAAATACGTACCCGTAAGGTATAGGAATAAGAAAGGTATAATTTTAATATAATTCGAAAATGGGGTAAAACGATATAAAGGTATCCATGCAATATATTGCGTCGAACTCTGAGATTAAAATAGATAGAAATGTATAATATGCTAAAGACTTGTTATTTCAATATATACAAATATTTTGTGAGTCTATATATATATATATATAACTATCTGACTGACTGATGGCTGATCAGAGCAACAGGTGATGGCTAGGCAGAAAACCTAACTGAATTTACCTGAAAAAGCAGAGTTTTGATAAATTGCACTCATTTTCAAAAATCTCGGAAACTCTTTCTTTTCTTCTTCTTTTCGGAAACTCCATCTAATTTATTTCCAATAATATTTTTGAACGACATTCTAGGTCTGGTCCGATCTGCTTCAAACCTATTTTCAAAGCTCAACTTAAGAACTTAATGAATATAGGCCTCAGCGATTCGGGAAATTCCATTCGGAGCAACGGAAAATGTTAGTATACAAATTTTTTGTTTTTAATCCGATCGGCTGCATTTTAAGTTTATCCTGTGTCTAATGCGGGTAGATTTAAATTGCCACGGGCAAAACTTGACATCAAAGTATTTAACTAGTCGGTTACCTGCCTTCACTCCTGCAGATTGGAAAAAGTCTCATTTCTAAGTTTGGATCCTTGCGCTCTGTATTCTCATAAGACCCAAAATAATCAAGAATGCCATGTGTGTGTGTACGTTTTGCAGGTACATATATACTATATGAAATAGATTCTCTAAGTTGATCCCTGAGTGCACCATGATTCAAGGGCGTGAGTCAAAATATTTCGAATGCGTTTCGCACCTTTCCCTTGGCTTTTCTTTTCACCTCATCTAAACAAACATATGAACCTAATTAATCAATTCTTTTCCATTCTCTTTGTTACTGTTGCATAAAAAGGGTTCGTTTCGGTCTATTTCATTCTCTGCCTCTCTCTCTCTCTCTCGCTATCTCTCTCTATCTTGCTCTCTCTCGATGCCTCTCCCTTACTGCTGTTGCGCACTCCAAAATAGGTTGTCTGAGGCTGCTAATGAACCGTACAGTTCATTGTTGTTTATTGCTGCATTGTTGTTGTTGTTGTTGTTGTTGTTGCTGCTGATATTCTGGTTGCCATAAACTAATCATTTTGGGATACTTTTCGTGGCGGGGGGAGGGTCAAATGACTCTCTAGCTTAAAAATGAATTACCCTAAAGTCAATCGTATATAATTTATATTACTTGTGGGTATTTCCTGGCCTTGCTTGGGCTAGGTTTCTTGCCTATAATTTTAGATTCCCGCACATGAGTAAAAAGTTCATTTATGACAGAAAACAGGCTTTTTAAACTAAAGACGACAAAATCATTCGCTCGTACAGTCCCCACCCAGCAGGGTGGGTTTTACGAAAAGAGTGAAACACTTCTCGAATTAGTTTTTATAAAAATCTATGAAAATGGGCCTCAGGTCGATAAAAATGCGGGTGGAATTTCACATAATATAAATATTAGATATTGCAACTTCCCAGCTGTGCGGTTTGACTGTACATGGATGACGAATCAGTTGGTTAGAGTAAACGGTGTTATATAAACTGATAGTACATATTTACAAAAAACTATGATTACCTGGCTCGAACATAATCCTAACTCATTGATTTCGTTCGCTGTTCGCTTTAACTCTCGCGAGCTTCAGAAAACATTTAGCTTTTTCAAGCTGAAATTCCGCTAAACAGTCAGCAGTTTTGCTGTCAAACCAAGTTGGAAACAACAGAAGCAGCTGTTTGAACTGATCAGCAACTTCGTGTTGAATGCCTAGCGGCCTCGTATAAGAGAGCATTGTTGTGATGTCAGAGTACTCTGAAGCATTTGCTTATAAAGAAGCAACAGGTATGTACATACATCTACATAAGTAACAAAGGTAACCATAACCTTCTAATAAATAAAGTAAATACATAAAGAAAATATGTATTGTACTTCTTGAGAATGTTATCAAAATAGTTTGGCTATCAAAAATATCAATTTCAATAAATAGTGAACTAGAGAAATTCCAATCATACAAATTCATAACATAAGTGTTGAATTCTTAGACCATATCTCATAACGAGCGAAAGAGCGAAAGAGAGTTTAAATGTTGCGTTAGCTACCACTCTGGCCACCTTGGGTTTACACAACCTTAAGCGCTCTCCCGGTTTTGTCAGTCTCTCTCGCTGTTTCGTTTTGGTTTTGGCGCTCGGCTCGACTGGTTGCGGCGCGACTTGTTGGGGCTGGCGTGTCAGTGTCGTGTATGCATTCGAACCGATTCGTTGTGCCGAGAGCAGCCAGCATATTTACAAAGCGCGCGTCAGCGTCTAGCAAAACTTCAGCCGTGTGTTTTGTTGGTGTCCGTCCAATGGAGAAGCCAAGTGCAAAGCAAAATTGAATAATTTTTTAGTGTGTCGCGTGTGTGTGAGTGAGTGTGAGTTGTGTGCGTACGTGTATGTGTATGTTTTGTTATTCGTATTCGTATTATTTGCTTGCCATGCCAAAAATATAAAGTTTGATATCAAAATCTAAACGGCAAAGCTGAAGTGCATAACAGTTACGAAGGAAATTGAAACCAAACGTGAATTGAAACGGCAAACGACGACAGGCAGCTGATTCAGCGAATATTTTGCTAATTTTGCAGCAATTAGAAAAGAAAAACAACAACAACATCAACCACAAGAACATTCAAGCAGTGCCGGCTGCTGCGCCGCTGCGTCTGTGTTCCACAAGGAACCAACACCAACAAAAACAAATGCGTGTCTGTGAGGGGCGCATTTGCATAAATATGTAAGGCTGCCCGGCCTGGACCGCGCCCGTTGTAGTTGCCGTAACTCCCGTTGCGTCTGCTTTATCAAGTGTCGAAAAATATAAGAGAAAGTAAATTGTGCAAAATTGTTTAAATTGGCTTTGGGTGTCGTCGTTTTCAGGCCATTCTCAGTGTCTTATATTTGTGTATGTGTGTGAGAGAGAGGGTGTGAGAGAGAGAGAGAGTCCAAACAGTGTGTAAACGCAATGGCGCTAAGCCCCGAGCATCAACGCTGAGCAGAGTGCAAAGCTTGTCGACAGATTCTAAGTTGAAAACGTGAAGCGGCTGAGCGAATATCCAGCCCAACTGCCAAAATGTCAACTTCAACGATAACAGCAACAACAACAACAACAGTCGCACCAGTAGCAGCAGCAGCAGCAGCAGCAACAGCAACAGCAAACACAGCATCGACTTCAGCTGCGTCGCCCCCGCCAACTGCGAGCAGCGGACGTATTGCCGACTGCCGTAAATTCTCACCAAATATATTCAACAAGAGCAAATGCAGCCATTGTTTTCGTCAGCGAGAGGAGCACAGCGCCGCTGCCTTGGAATGCAATAGGGTGAGTGATCGCATTAGGCGTGTGTGTGTGCCTGTGTGTGTGTGTCTGTGCGTGTGTGTGTGTGTGCGTTTCTCAAATTAATATACAAAATTGGGGGCTATGTGTGCCTGTCTTACGTCTCTCTCTCTCTCTCGCTCTCTCTTTCTGTCGGTCTCTCCCCCTCGTTCATCTTGCGACTCTGATTGTGTAAATTTATCGTTAGATGCAGTTTGTATATCTTGTAGGTTGTTTTTTATAGAATTGCGGCATGGCACATAATGCTTTTCTTATGTTGCTCAAATTAGATGCTGCTGTGATCCTATTGGATCTTGTATCTACGCCAATTTTATTATATTTGATCAGATTCTTTTTGACAGTTAAATTTGTCTTTTAAATTCATCATTCAGTTTGTCTTGATTGACGGACTGATTGAATGATAATTAACGCACAGCCCAAGCTGTCAGAATTTGTAAGCTAAAATTTTCACTTATTTGTGTATGAAATGCTGCAAGGCTGGTTGGAATAATGAAATGTATCTAAAAACTGCCGAAACCGAACCAAAACCTTACCATATTTGGTTCAAAACATACTAATTTTGAGAAGGAACCAGCCTCCAAGCATCAATAAAGTGGACCCCAAGCACTGCATTTATTTATTTCTTTCTACTAAATATATTGCATATGAAAAAATGTACAGAAATAAAACTAGGACGAATTTTAACATTATTTCATTGAATATAAATATATAACATGCCAGATCTTGAAAGAAAACCTGTGCCCCAAGGCATGGTAAACCTGGATTACGAGTCCAACCTAGGTATAAGAATATGATTCGCGTCGCGTAGCACCGCCTTTTCTTGAAAATTTGGTGTCTTTTCAAGGAGAAAATAATATCTTTAAAAAAACGTGTTAAAGTGGGATGCCACTTCGCAAGTAGATCGATCGATCGACCTAATTTTAAACTGAATTCTAGAAGAATTTCTCATTTGAATTGAAAGCAAGTGCACTTCTTTAACTGCAACAACTTTAGTTGTTTATTTGAAATGCTGTGTTCTCATTAAAAAAGTTCTTCAAGGCGTAGGGTCGGAGACTTTCACGGAAATTTAAAATTTTCCTGGGCCCACGTGTAAATTGTTATTTATTTTTTTAGGCTAGTACGCATACATCTAAAGATTTTATGTTATTAAAAACGAAACTTTTATCTGTTTTAAACACAAATTCCAGCATCAAAAAAGTAATAATAAACGAATCACAATATAAACACGGATTAAGGTTCCCTTGAGTTAGTCGTTAATTTTGTGACACAGGCAAACGATTTTCACTTTTTCCAATGCTCGAATAAATTTTTTGTTATTTTAATTAGTTTTCAGTGGCGTATTCCAAACGGCGGTTCTTTCTAAGAAACGATTGCGGAGAAACGAGAAAGGGAGAGTTTTTCTTTTGTGCTGCCGCCAACCTTATGTAGGTTGTCATCAAAGCTGTGATTAAACAAAAGTTTAATATATTTCTCAGCTGCCAGACGATTTTCAATAAAACTGGTTCCAACTAATAATTCCCCCTTTTATGAGGCTAACTTTAAACCTCTAAGCATTGGACCCTTACACTGATGCCAACCATGTAGATATAAAAATAGATATACTTGAAATACTAACTGTTTGCTATAATTATTAATTAACTATGGGATCAAACTATTGCATATAATTGACCTTTTTTAATAATACAAAGATAGGTGCTCTAGTCGGTCGAGCCCGACACTTGTATACTATAACTCTCGCATTCTAGGTGATGTTACCTAGTATCCTTTTACTAATATCTCCTTTATACCTTACCCAATCTGCATGCATTTTTCTGTATATCCACATAATAGTGCTATAGCATATTTGTATATTTCATAATAACAAAAACAGTATAGTTGTGGCTGAAATTGGTGTGTAGTTTGCTTTAATTCGAAGGGGGTAGCAATAATTTAAAAACACTTGAGCTACAAATTCAGTTATTCTAGCTCTTAAAACCAAAGAAATTAGCTCAAAAACAAGATTTAGATATTAGTTCTTATCGATTGCTTGGAAAGAGACAAATTATCGACTATCTAAATCAAACTCGCACTGCGTAAAGGCACTAGTAGGTCCTTCTTTCAAAATTTCAATTATTTGTTGCTTATGGGCTCTGAGATTTACATGGCGAGATCGACTTGGCTGTTGATGCTGATCAAGCATCTATATATTTTATGGGGTCGGAGATGCTGCTGTTTGCCTGTTAGATACATTTACATTTTGCACAAATCCATTATACACTTTCTAAACATTTTCAATGGGTTCAGGGTATACAAATTGGTCACAGTCAACCATTTATAATAAAAAATATGAAATTTTCTTTTCAATAATAAATTTGAGTTCAAAGTTGCGAGAGATTAATTGAGCCCAACTGTTCTAGATTAAGTGTGATCCGCTTGTCAACAATTAACTAACAAATTCTATTGGTTGTTCTGTTTCTCAGCTGCTTTACTGGCTGTTGATACAGTTGCGCCCAAAAGGCAGCTGTTGACTCAAATGAGTTTCTATTTAATCGGGCTGTATATATGCTTAGCTCAAACGCATGTAAATAAATATCTGGCTATTTGTAAATTGAGAAAACGCTGATGAGCAGCTACGGAGCTACTATTTCAGTAAACACAAAACTCACAAAGAGCTCAACAGGTCACATGTGCCAGGTTTCACGGCTATTCCGATAAAGGCCTCGGGGTCTATGACTTCCTCAATAGCAGCCCGCAATTGTTGTTGCTGCGCTATTTTCTGGGGGTCATCCGCTGATTCTGTTCGAGTTCGAGTCGGAGTCGGAGTCGATGTGCCACTCTCTCGTCGAGTGTTCTACTCATGGACACGTTTAAAGCGTTTGGCTAACAGTTTTTTGTCTGCGGCAAAATAGATTTCTACACTTAGCCCACAAAAAGCATTTCGTCTCGCAGCGAGCTAAACAGCCCGAGGCTACTATAAGCTGCAATTCACATCAATTAAAATTATGCCATTTGCCGCAACTATACAAGCAAAAAACAAGCAAAAGACACAGCAAATTAATTGCGAGTCAATGCAAGAAGAAGTGACGACAAATTTGCCATTAAAATTTCAATTTCCCTCAATAAAATAAATAAAGTCAACAGACAGTGCACACAAAATGTCTGAAACGAGAAAAGCAACAGAAAAATATATCAGGTCAGTGGCTAAAAATAAAATTAGCTCAATAAAGAAAAATGAAATAAAGCTTTCGACATATTTTTATCAAAGTAAAATTACAAGATCGATCTAGCCATGTCTGTCTCTCAGTCCCTCCGTCCGTATAAGTTACTTTGAGTTATCAGAGTCTTTCGAGCTAAAGACTTTTACATAAGTTCTACTGCTCACGCCGTCGAAAGAGCTAGAGACCCATTTTTTTTCTGCGACTCCCGAGAATATTTAACTTACTGATCACCCTTAAGATTTCATAAAGATCGGACAATAAACACCGATGCATGTTACGAAAGCAGTTCCCGCCGTCTGTGACAAACGGAAGAAGCAGTGCAGCTGCAGCCTTGACTGCGCTGATCCATTAGAGGGACCAATGGTCTATTTGGTAACTGTCGTTCTAAATTTCATAAATATCCGAACACAAATAAATTGTCTTTCAAAAATTGGTTGATATACGTATGTTATGTTCTTAACGCGGAGCTATTTGAATGTGCCTCATCTTCAGTGCCATCATTTTATGCTTTTGCTATGATTTCTCTTTATTCAGGGAAGTCTCGAATTTGATTAGTAGTTCTTAAAATACATTTTGTGCCAGTCTTTGAAGCGTAGGTTCTTTTGCTTAGCCGTGAAGTGCCCGTTAGAGGAGCTTAGATTGTATTTATAAATTAGCGTCTTGAGACCAATACTCTAAATATATCCTGACCAGACGATGAGAGCAGGCTGCCGTATTTCTTTAATATTTTCCTGATTCTCAAAATATCGCTTACTAACGATTTGGAAACATGTTTTTCGATTATATCTATATATCTATGGAGATTAAAAAAGTTAAGAATAACAAGTTTGGATTGTAGGTCCACGTATATCTGACATAAATAATTACGCAGAAAATAAACCGTATTTTCAAAGCAAACCCCTTTCGCATGATTCAACTAGCTGTCAAAATGGTTCTATTTCTTGTTTATCAAAGTCCCATTTCAGAGAGTCTCATTGTTTTGTAATTTGACTTCGATATATGGAACTTAAATAAATGATATAATCGTACAATTATGACAAATGTGGTTTTATGCTCAGATATAATTATTAAATTGATTGTTTATTTCTGAAGCTATTTTTATTTCGATATCTTATTATCTGCTTCATCGATTTTCAATAAGTTCTCTCTCTGTTAGGCGGACAACAGTTGCTGGGCTGAGGTGTAGTTTTCAGAGTATAACTAAGGAAAGCAACATACCCTTTGTTGTTACCTATTTTTAATGGGTGCAGGGTATAAATAGATGTCGCAAGTCTTTCGCTTGCGTTGGGCTGCAACTAGAAGTCGTCCGAAGATTCATCGCATCTCGACAACATCTCGTAGAGGGGAGCTGCAGGCCTGTGCGGTTAATCACCTAGAAAAGCAACCCCAGATATTGAGAGTGAGGCCATCTCGCCAGTCCCCCTAGGCACTACTTCTAAATTTAGAATCACTTTATATTTGTTGTTTTTTTTTTTTTCTTTTTCTGTCGGTGGACTGATTCGCTGCTTTCGTTATGTTTGCTCTCTTATGTTCTCGTTGCTTGTCGCTGCGCATAATGTGAGCATAATTGTTGCATTGCACCTGCCTCGAAATCCGAAGACTTCTTAGTTGCCCCAATGCTGCTCTTGGGCTACAAAAAGCCGACGACCTACAGAAAAACAGCCAACTGCGACTCCTTCTCAAGTCTTAAGAATTCGCAAAGTCTAAGCCATAAACTAACTTTTCATTCTTCTGCACCTTTGAGTCCCCGGTTCATTTGTCTACTGTAGGCATTGTAATTGCATTTAATATTGCGACACGAAAGCTTTCCTAATGATGCTGACCAGCATCACGGATTGCAGAATGATGAGCAGGTCAAAGGCTGTCTACATTGTCGTGGCAGGGCAGAGAGCAGCCATCAGGTCAGCATCTAACCCACATTAAGAAAAACAGTTACTCAAAAAAAGTATCTAGAATAGCAATCAATAAAGTATCAAATATGTGATATAAGGGGAAATTAAAAAACATTTATAAAAGGAAGACACAATATTATCTACGGAGTAGGAAAATGGTTAAGGTATTCTAAAAGTCAGAAATATTCGTTGAAATGTGTTTATTCGAAAATCGATACATTCATATTTGTTGCTTTATTTTCGACGAGCATGGCTAGATCGACTAGTCGTCCTGATCGAGAATGCATATACTTCATGAGTTTAAAGACGATTTGATTAACATGTCTACATTTGTACGGGCAAAGCCGGGTATTACTGGCTGCTCTCATTTATTAGAGTTAGTTTGGTTCCACTTTTCTCGTTGTCATTCTTTGTAGTGTTTGTGTTTGGGTTTGCTGGTCGGGCATCCGACGTTGTTGCCTATCCCTCAAACCGATCTCAATTGATCCCCGGGGTGTTATTGTGCTATTAGCAGCACGCCAGCTTCAGCTGGACTTGTTTTCCATGCAGAGTTCGTCCTCTGCGCTCCTCCCTCCACACCATCCTTGCAGGCCCTTCGAGTTGCCGGCCTGTGCGCCGTTCTGTTCTCTTGTTTGTCAGCTAAATATACACATAATAAATAATACCCCTAGCCACTTTTCATGCGACTTGACAGTCCTTCCAGCTTCCTAGTCGTGCGTGTGTGCATGTGTTTCGGTGTTAGAGAGCCTTAAAGTTTGCTTTGGCCCCTCCAAGCTACGTGCTTAAGTGAACTTAGTTGTTGCTGCAGCGTTGACTGATTGTTTGTTGTTGCTTAAAATTGTTGGCTGTTCCTTAAAGTGGGCGTGTTGCGCGGCAGTTGTGCGGATATTTGCTTGTTTCTAGGTTAATTAGTTGGCCAGGTCCGTTGAACTTTGGCGCGTAGCCCGCCTGGACAGAGCCGGGCTGTAATTTTGTAATTTTGAGTCATCTCGCAGTTCGTGAATTTTTTTTTATCTAAGCTCATACACGATAAAGCAATACAAAAGTCAACACTTTTATAGATAAACTGTGCCCAAGTCCATGCTGTGTGCAGTTGTGCCATCGAAATAACTAAAAAACAGGTACACAGATAAACGAACCAAAGAACAGACGGCCAACTGCCGCCAGATAGCGCAGATAATCGCAGTAAGCACTTCAGGCGTTGAATTCTATGCGCAGTCTTTAGATAAGATACAACTTTCGCTCTGTGCATACAACAGTATGCTTATCGTCGAGTTATGTTGTTCCTCTTGTCGGCCTCTATCCAATGGCTATATTCTCCTGCTGCAATTAGCAGAGGCTCCGGCTACGACTCAACTTCAGCTTCGAATTGGACTTTATGCACTATCAGCTCAAACCTTTTTGTCACTTAACATGAGCACGTTTGCCCCACGCAATGGTCAGAGGTGCCAGCTGACGATTGCCTAGGGCAGGCAGCCCTATTATGCCACACGAACAACAAATCATCAATCAAATTAGAATCTGGCAGAATGACTCTATAAAGAGTCTACCAAGAGCTTAGTTGAATCAACTTCTTTAGGCAAACAGCGTCATTTTTGTTTCGCTCTTCCCTGGCCTTAGATCCTATCATAGAAGACAAATGTGCAAACTTAGGCCAGGAAAATTTTTGAATCATTTAACTCACTTAACATATCTATTGTTAATAGTAAATAATGACAGAGTTATGGTACATAACTTTTCTTGTTTTCGGACCAACGTAGATTAATAACAGCTAGAGGATAAAGTAGTTCGATTTGCAAATTGAACTTGTTCATATATGACAGTCCGTCTTGTGGACCTATTCTCAGTTTTTTTTTACATTGTGTAGCAGGATTAAGAATACTTTCTGAAAGCGTGCTGAAATGCCAAGTAAAGTATATCAAGATCAACAGGAGCAAAAAATCTAAGCTGGCCAAGAAGTTGATTAATCAAAAACACCAAGCTGCCCGTGCCTTAACGTGGCGTTTGTTTTTCCGGGTTCTGCGACATTCTGTTGCATAATTGAACACCTATTCTTATTATTCAGCGCTTTTTGCTCCCCACTCAGCGCTAGCTGTGCCCCAAGGCCCCGAGTAGCACTGGGCTGGCGAAGAAGTTGCTGCGCAAACGCCGCTGAGTTATGGCAGCATTTAGACTTGCACCTAGACTGGCTTTAACTACTATTGCTGAAAGAAGATTGCCCGCCGCATTAGATGGCTAAAGATTGCGAGGACGGCATTTCTTGAAATTATGATGTGCTGAGAAGGGCATCTTGGTGCCGCGATGATTACTTGATAATTGTGATACTGAAGCGGGCATCAGCAGCAATTTTCAGACCGTTTAATTGAAGAGCGATGAAAGTTACCGATAGCTCGCGCTGGATTTCCAGCCATGTAATACATTTCCGATAAAATACTGAATTGAAAACTTATTTGAGAATTTTATTGAAATATGCTCAGCCGAACTGTTTGCCATTGAATGAATCGAACAGACGAACTATCGCCTTGGCTACATCTTAAATCAAATTTGCATGATACCTGTTGTAGTTGTAGTTGTTGTTGTTGTTGTTGTTGTTGTTGTTGTACGGTCAAGGTGAGTGAGCTGGAAGCTGTCGAAAGACCGAGACCCGCGGCAGGTGACAGGCCAAGTTCTATACATGGACTTAACACTTCCAGGAAGAAATCTCGTTTCTGTGCGTTGTTGTTGCTTGATATTCGCAAGATACATAAATCATATGAGAAGCATCGCTTTTTTGGCGGTCTAGCATTTGATAGTGCTTTTTATCGTTGCTTTGTTTTTTGTTGTTTTCTTGATTGCCGCCATGCGTGAAATGTTTTGCGATTGGGTTCTTGGAAGACATACCGCATATCGAATGAATGAAGCTAAAGATTTGTTAATCTGATTGGGACGTGCCCAGCACAGAAAAACAAGAAACCACATTCCAGTTTCTGTCTGCGGCGAGCCAAACACAAGACGAAACAGAATCCGGCGACAGTTATTAATTCCAATATGAATTCGCTATTAAGTGCGCCAATTACCGTCTCGAAATAGACAAAACGAACAAAGACCTCAGCGAAGGCATTGCTTTTGCTTACAACCAATAATTTAGGCAGTCGCCATATAACAACGGCAACAACATATGCTAAATTATGTAGGTGGACACGATAATTTCGGTCTGCAGACATCGACACTCCAAGCGTAAGCGTGGACCAGAGAGCCAGCCAGCCAGCCAGCCAGCCAGCCCCAAGGTTCCTTCAGCCGAACCAGACGAATCAAAAACAGATTTCCAAGTCGCGCCCAAAAATAACAGCAGAAACGTCAACGTCCCCTCCCGTCCCGTAGCGTCGCAGTCGTTGCCCTCAGGCACATTTTATTTAAATAAAATAAATTTGTTGTCTGCTGCCTAAAAACAGCCCAAGCTGCAATTACTATACATTTTCCCAGACAACTAAAAACGTGAACCTAGTCATGTTAATGCAGGGGCCCCAGAGATACCACAGGATCCAGCAAAACTTTCAGAGAGGCCTCTGAAAGGGGGTTGCTCTACAAAGCTGCCAATTCTCATTGTTTAAACTTGGTTTTTAGTGTCGAATGAATTTGTATAGCTCGTGTAACGCTAATCGAAACAATTATGAAATACCTAAATGCTATTACAGCTACAATTTATGAACAGTAAATATAATCTTTGGATATTCATTTAAGAATCATCCATTGAATTCGATTAGCGAATATTCAAGGAAAGGATATGGTCCGTCAAATACTTTTCTTTATTAAGGCCTGTCCCAACTCCGGTTTCTAGCATAACAGACCCTTTGGCAATAGCTCATTTACGAATATAGTTATTATTGCAAAGAAGAAGAACTAGGAGGTTGGAAGTTTTCCAGAAGTTTGCTTTTGTCAGTCATATAGTCGGACTAGCAAGCGGGAGGTGCGCGGCTCAAATCTAGCAGTAATCTTGATGAATGTCCGATTCGGCCGGTTCCGCCAAAGGTGCTAACCGCTGCAGAAAGACGAACCTATGCAAAAGATTGATGACAATAGCTTAAAAACTAAGAGACTAGTTTTCATAGAAACGGGGACAGGATCAAACGGATCCATCGGATCAAGAATATTTAAGCTGTGTGAGGTCAAAAATGTCTCTTTCCATATAGTACACATTTCACGAACAAATTGTGTTCCCTCTACAACCCTTTTCTAAGCTAAAGCTAAAGGGCATTTAATATTTGGCAAGCAGAAGAAAGCCGCCTTTTCTGGTTCTTTATTTAATTTTCTATTTTCCTATTCCCTTTGTCTTCCCGCGGACTTAATCAATAGAATTTCTTGCTCGATTCAATATATTCTTGTGAAGATTCACAAGATAGTCAAATGTAATTTTGTGGATCACAGAGTGCACACAACTGCAGTATAACAAAATACAATTTTGAAGGTATTTTCAAGCTGCATGCTTTGGCAACGGGTGGGTGGTGCGTCTACGACACCCTCAATGGCTCTGCTGTTTTATCTACCTCCAACAATGTTTAAGCTTGTCTCCGATTTGTTTGGCTCTTATACGTGGGTCGACGTCAAATATGGCGAAGTATGCTGCCGTTGCCAGCGACAAAAACAGCCATAAACAAATAACTATGCCACTGCCGATGGCGATGGCGATTGCTGTGGCTCCGACTGTGGCTCCGACTGTGACTCTGTCTATGAGCTACGACTATACGACTATGACTACGGTTATGGTCTGTTGTTTGGCTTAAGCGAGCTCTTTGCGAGCCGATCATGCACACCTGAATGTGGTTCAGACAGACTATGTGGCACGCTAGACACACCCGAACTCAGCCGAACCTATGAAATTGAATGTGTGTGCGCGCATGAGTTGATGTGGAGCGCAATGGAGCGACGAGGAATTCAGCTCATAAAATATTTAGGTGTTTGCCGTATTTGAGCACGTCTTGCATAATTTGTACGTTTGTACTTTTAATTAAAGATATCTCAGATATATGTACTACTTCTTGTATGCCCCTCTATGGCCAAAGATTTCAGCAATGAATCGACTCTGTGTTGCCACCTGATTTTTCTAAAGCTCACCTCAAGCATTTTACAACCCCCCGCGTTGCGCATGGTTTGTTTCGTTTTTTGTTCTCCCTAGCTCAAAGTGTATTGGCCAATTATGAACCATTTGGCTTGACTCGAGCAGATAACATGAAAAGTTCTTCGTAATACTTACTAACGATAGGCTAATGGATTTGTTGAATAGCTACTTACCTCTCAGCACCGTTTTAGCTTTAAAAGATATCATGATCAATTTATATATTTACTAACACAGGAACTCCGTAATCTAAAAGATGAAGACCTCATATAGTCTCCGCCATAGACGGTTTTTGCACAAATATGTCAATCTTATCGATAACTCAAATGGCTTTCAAAAACTTTGATTTTATAATTTGGAACAATCTATTTAAAATGTGGGCTCTAATAGAGTTAACGTATCAGAAGTGTTTTACTTTTTGGATGCGTCCTACTATTAATTATTAGCCCGCATTATTAATCATAAAGCCCGCAACTTTTATAAAAATAAAACTTTTAAGTTCAAAGTTCATTAGGATTGTATTAACAGACTATTTAAATTTATGCATATAAATTTGAATTTTAATTAAATCTTGTTATCTTGTTAAATCTTGATTGTGTTCTCCATCGATACAATCAATAACATATCCTGTACAGTGATATATTAAATAAAATAAAGACATTTTCAAGTAAATGTACGCAGTAGGAAAGTTAAGGAAAAAGCGATGCTGGTCAAAACGACAATTAAAACATGTGACCAGAGGTTCGCGTATCTCACCCATTATCGGTGTACACACCCTGGATTTATTAATTGGTTTTGATGGCAAAATAATAATAATAAAAAAGTATATTGAAATTGAAATTCGAGCAGAAGTCATCGACTTCGCTTGGTGCTCACAAATGTCGATCATCATGTTGTTATTTTTTTTGTTTCTTTTCTTTTCTTTTTTTTTACAAACTTTTATGGTATTGAATTTTATTTGTTTGCCCATAAAATTTAATTTAATTATGTGCAATGCCCAAAAAATATCTTTCAAAGTGAGGTAAAGATTAAATCTACGCCCACATATAAAAGGCGATCGTTATTGCTGTTGTTGTTGTTGCTTTGGCGGCACATGTGAACTGAGAGTCGTGGAGACCCGTTTGTCGAATTGAGAGAGTATGCAGTTGGGGGAAACTGTGCCAAAGTTGTTTGGATGCTCGGCAGCTTAATATTCTTTTCTTTTTCTAGTTGTGCGTTTTTCGAACACTTTAACCATTTAACTGTTCAACGTTTTGTGGCGAATTTCACGTTCTGTTCGCCGTGTTTACATTTTCGCCACGTTATCACTTATTAACCCACTTCCGGCAGCAGTGAAAAAAAAAAAATTAATTTGCAATGGCAAATGATAAAAAACAAAAAAAAAAAGAAAGAGGGAAAGAAAAAGTATAGAAAAGAGGGGAAAAAAGAACAGTAAAAACAATTTACAGAACCTAGAAAAAATCATAAATCATCATGGCAAATTGGGCTAATGTGACTTCGTGTGAAAGTCGACTCGACTTGTCTCATCGCATCTCCTCATATCGTGTCTTGCATTTTCCCGCGAATTAAGTAATTTTCATTAAATTAATTAAATTATTTTCCATTTGCGTTGGGCGTGGCGCGTTGCCAACTGATAAGTGGGACACCTTCCATATCGATTCGCTGCCAAATCGATTGTTAATTGAACTGCACCACACACGGCAAATCACTTCAATGAGTTTTAACCATTTTCCTTTCAGTTGACAAATGCGACAGCAACAACAATTCTCGCACAAGCATATACGTATGCAAGTCTTTAAATATGTATGTGGGGTGTGTGTGTGTGTGTGTATGTACATGTGCATTTATGTTTTTGGCCCACTTTATTTCCATTCCACTCGTTCAGCTTACGGAATGGGTCTGTTGAAGCAATAAAAAGAAAAAAACAACAGCAGCTGAATACGTTGAAATAGAAATACCCTATCTGAATAATATATGGAATATATTCTGTAATAATACCATATGCCTCAAGAGAGAGAAAGAAGGATTTCTTTTAGATTATAGATATAATGATAGTCATTTAATTAAAAGAAAAGTTTCACTTAACATTTTCACCCGTTACAGTTGTTGCCTTATAGGAGAAGCATTGCGAAATTAAAGAGTACCACCTTCAATGTTGACACCAAACCCATGGAAATATTGGGTTACTCAATTTGCATAGAGTATATTATATGTGTTATGTGCATGGGTAATTGTATCTTTTTAAAATCAATTCTGATTGTTTTTCTGTGTTCATTATAGTCGCATTTGAAGTCGCTTTTGACTATTGACAAGGTCTAGGTGCAGCCGCTGGGACAGACCCTCGATCAAGCAGACAGCTCTGGAGCGCCGGACAATTGATTGCCTTACGGATTTCAATTTGAATTTGTATTTACTTTGGACCGGCTGTCATTCAGATTTCTTTCACAGTGCTCGCACGCGTGGCCAACGTCATTGACACAGTGAATATGAGTGTGAGAGTAGCCGAAATCAAAGCGCGGTTCATGGTAATTCACACAAGCTATTTAGTTCGGAAGTTCGAAAGTAGCTTTGATAAGGAAATTCCCTTGGGCAATATACAGTATAATCTGGGGTTCTTCAATGCGGCGTTTTGTAGCTCCGTCAATGAAAGATCTTTCCCGGAACAGAACAAACAGCTACTAACTTCCGCTGTAGTGTACTCCCCTTATATGTGTGCTGTCAAAATCAAATAACTACCTCTAAATCCTGCTGTGGGTCAACGTAATACACGCAGATAAAGATACAAGTTCACCTACTCATCACATGATCAAACTGCGAAGTATCTGCAGTTTGGTGAGCGTATAAATCAATTTATGCGGCGGGTAAATTACTTTGATTCGATTCGTAAAGTTGCCGCGACTGCGACTTTGATGGGGACTCGCTGTGAGAATTACACTACGAATGAGAATGAGAATGAGAATGAGTATGAGAACTCTACATGAAGATTTTTTTTTCATGTACCGTTGGCGCCCTTTGCTGGCGATTCTCGCCCGTCTTCATCGTGATCATCGAAATCGACATCGGCATCGACAGTCTTTGTCGAAGCTGTTGCTAACTTGCGTGTGTTTTTGTACGGCAGTATGTATGTGTTTGTGAGTGTGTGTGTGTGTGTGTGTGTGTGTGTATCTGTGTGAAGTAATCGGTAGTTGCGACTCAAGCCGTAGAGCAGCTCAGGCTCTGGCTCTGGCTCTGGCTATGGCCTGGCCTGGCTCTGGCCTCAAATGTTGTAAGTATTCTTCTCGTTCTCCGCGCCGCGAAAGGTTGTTGAACTTGTTGTACAACTCGGTTTCAATTTTGTTCCCTCAATCAGTTGCTGTGCTTTGGCTTTTGTGCTCGTTTTGTGGCCATTCGCCCGTCGCTCCCCTCGGCTTTCCATCTCACACAGTTCGAGCATTGAGTTCTATTATAGAAAATTATATTATTATTATGTACTCCACTCGCTCTTTGGCTTTGTTTGCGCACACATTTTTACTGTTATTTTACACACAGCTCGCGTTCTCTTTCTTTGCTACCGTGCAAATTCCAATATCCGAACTGGAATACCCTCACAGCTGTAAAAAACCAAAACAGCGCCACCCTAAAATCGTATCTTTATGAAGACCGTAAGCTGCCGCCAGCTTGTATAAGACAATTTTGTGAAAAGGGCTCGTTTTTCATAATTAAGTGTTATTTATAGCCTGCCGCAAGAATTTTGTGTATTTGCATAATAATTTGCTGCACGCAAGATGCGATAGGTTACGAGCTCGGTATTTTGGTTTTTGCTTCGAGGCATATTTAAAAGCAACAGTGGCAAGCAACTTATGGAAGTATTTCGGTCTCAAAAAGAAATTGTCTTTATTCAAGAGAGGGAACAATATTTTAAATACTTTTGATGCATAACGCTTATATTTCATTCTTTGAAATTGTTTGTATAGGACGCAGCTTGTCGCCAAGATTAAGAATATTTACACCTATTTGGCTCAAAGATATCTGCTGTTATGGGTTACACATTCGGAGGGAAATTAATGACTTACTCGTTAAAAACATTTACGCTCACTCTGAATAGAATTCAAACCTGACAATTCTATGTATCGTCCATTATCAGGCTGGGATTTGTTGTTCACCTTTAATTCGGTCCACTAATGCAGACAATAAAATAGAATTTATTTATTTTCTCTTGACCATAAATAAAATCAGTCCTATCTTCAAGCATTTAATACTTGGCAATTAAGTCTTATCCGTGTTTCTTAGATGCCTTTAACTCTTTTGACTGCTTTTTGTCGGCGTCTTCGTTTCTTCGTTTATTCGGTTAAATTTGAGAGGTAACGCTTCTTGAACCTTTCGATTTATTTGCGCTATTTACATAGTTGCAATTAAGATAATGTAAAGAAGATTTTGAAAACATGAAAACTTAAGTTAGGATACTTTACTCTTCAGGTATATTGCATCGATGTCATTTTCATTCATTATTCTGTTTATGCTCTGGTCGGAAAGGGAAATGGAGATTTGTAACTTAAAGTTCATAAAGGCCGTATTAACATATAAAGGACGTATCTCGGATCATATATTATGTATTATATATCATATATTATTAATCGGACCGATCCATCAGTCTACCGCTCATCTTAATGAAAACATCGATCTCAAAAACTACTCAAGCCAGATTATTGAAGTTTGAAATTGTTATATAATACACAGAACGAGTTTATTAGACACAGACTAGGAATATTGCACTTTTGTATACCTTATTGTTGCCATTATCGACAACAAACAGGTAGAAGAAGTTGCGCTACCGCTTCACAAGTTTCACAGGTGACCGCACATGAGTGTGTGTGTTGTCCATAAATTCATTATTAACACCCTGCACTTTATATTCATTTTTGACTGAGGAGTACAGGGGGTTTTCTAGCGAACAGATAAACTCAGCGTTCTGACTTGTACTACCACGATGTCGGAAACCAAACCGCAAAAGTTATTAAACTTTAACTTCTGACGTCCTTCAAAGAACTTTCTATAGTCAATACCTAAATCATATTCAAAGTTTTAAAGTAACTGGCTTACACACACTGAATCACAGTTTTAATTTGAATTGAATAAATCTGTAATTACACATTTCGGGTGCAATCGTGGGTCTTTCGTTATTCTTGAATGTGTATTAGTTAAAATGCTTAAACGTCTTGGAAATATGCTCTGCAGGAAGGAGCTGCGGACATGGATAATAAAAGAGAAATACTTTAATATTACATGAATAATAGTGCAATATTCTTGCAGCACGAGGATATTTGCGATTGGGGCTAGTCGACCATGTGTGCGCCCCTTGCACATTCTTGCCCGACACATTTTTCAGATCGTGTCAATAAATCATCTGTGAGTCTCTTGTTACGCGGTCTCAGCCTCTCCAGCTGGCTGGCTGAATGAGCTGAGCTGAGTTTTCGCGGCAATAAATCAAATGCCTTGCGCCCGTCAATTGCTATTAATTTCATTGGCGTTTCGCAAAATATTGTATACAATTTTTATCAGTATAAATAATATACAATATGCATAAGTAATTTATTGCTAAAAAGCGAATGTCATAAGAGTCTGCCATGTGGCACTGTGGGAATTACTACAACCGCCTGCTCTGCTCAATTGTGTTGAAATATGTGTCGTTTTCTCGTGTCAATTGGCTGAATTCGTTGACCAGTCAACCAGCTGACCAGCTGACCAGTTGACCAGTTGACCGGCTGGCAGTGTCTTAGCTAGCAAATTTCGAGAGATATATGGAAATTAATATGTACTCTGAACTGTAGACCCAAATCTATTAGTCTATGCTTTCTTTTATTTAGAGGGAACGCTGCTTGTGGAAAAAAATATCCTTCTAAGCTTGTAGACTTTGCCCAAATGAGACCTAAAGTAAACACTTAAGCCAATGTATTACTTAATCTTGGCCTGATGGCAATCACCGTGGATGCCGTCGAATTACGAGGCCACTTTAGCAATGCGCCAACTTTCTAGTTCAGCAGATCGTAACGCATTAACGAGTGTAACATTGGCAATTTGATGAACAATTGGATAGAACAACAAGCGTGAAGACGGAAAGCGCCAGTCGGCAACCTCCACGCAACTGGGGCCACTGACCAGCAAACAAAGGTGTACAGAAAATTACAAGAAAACCTTGACGCCCTAATGCCAACTAAATGTTATGCAATGCTTAAAAATTGTCGCTAACTCATTTTAGTTAATTTCATTTTTCGCGCTGTTAACGACGCCTTGAACGGGAACAGTCCGGGTGTACCAGGCTCCTGTTTCCGTGGTCTGATACGAATATGATAATGTTTATTTTCCACTTTAATTAACTCGCGCGACGACTCTTGCCACCCGTCGCATGCACCCCCGCTCATATGTTATGTAATTTCCTCAAAATGGTAACTATATTGTTTATTTATATTATTTTTTTTGTATTTTGCTGTATTTATATTGTCGTATTTGTTTATTGCATTAAAACGCGTTTGACCGTAGTTTTTGTTTAGCTTTGCCATTGTTTGGACTTTATTATTCAATCTAATGCATTGTGCAGTCGAACGAAGTGAGTAGCTGGTGATTGAGCTGGCATTAGGTATTAGGAAAATATCAATGATATTTTAGCCCTCGTCTTTATGCTCACTTATTTTTACATTGTTGCCAGTCATTATACTTTTGTGTAGCCAAACTAAAGATTTTTCATCAAGAAGAAAATACCTTCCAAAGAATCTAAATTATTTCCGAGTCTCATCAATCAATAATATTTATCAATAGAGCATTTAATGTTCGTTTCCCCCATTTCTTTGTTTTTCCCGTATAAGTAGTCCCAATTAACTTAACAGCCGTGGTCCGATTCCAATTCGGATTTCCAGGCCGAGGTCACGATCTCAGCGCAACGTAAAGTGTGTCAGGGCGGGTGTGATGAGTGCGTGGTCTTCTCTGGGTCTCAGCTCCAAACCTAGGCGTAATCTTTAGCCGAGCAAAGCTATTGTTGGGTTGCTTAGAGCAGCGCAAACGTTGCCGTGACCCATTTCGGGGAACACCCACTGATCATTTCGACGGTCGCAGTGCTTTGGAAATGAGTTTACGGGCATTTACTTGTTGTCCAAATTTGGCTGCAATGTGTAGTACCTGCAGTTAAGTAGCTCCAAAGCGACTATTTACCAACGGAGTTCATGTTGATGTTACCGTTAACATTTCTGTTACTGTTGCTGTCACTGTTTCAGTTTCTGTTACTGTTACAGTTGCTGTAGGCAAGGCAATACTAATTAGCTTTTTAGGCCTTTCGCCACTGCACTTTCACATGCAATGAATGAGTTATTGAATTACTGCCGCCGACTTTTGTAGGTGCAATAAATAATAGAAAAGCATTCACCATTGTTGAGCTTTGCATTTCCATATTCGTAAAGCCTGGCGCAGCTACAATACATTCCAAATTTGCTTTTCAGCTTTTACCCGCCTAATAAAACATACGAGATTATCAGATGATCTTCATGGCTTCTGTTTGTAATTATTTATATTTACAGTAGTAAGCAACTTATTGTTTTTAAATCACAATAGAAGCGATTTGAAATATTTTTTTTTTAAATAATGTACCAATCGTTATATAAGGTATTAGTTTTTGTTTTCTTCCGTGGGTAAGGCCCATTCGTTAACAACACTTTTTACTCTACGATTCTACGATTGCCCTAAGCATATTTGTTTTCGTAATTATTGATATTGAAAAAAAAAACGAAAGTATTTCATAGATAAACTCATTTTTTGAGCGATCTATTCTAGATAGACCAGTTTTCACCGATATAGGCATGGCTATATCAACTTGTCTTGAAGTCTTCTACAAGAGTATGAGTGTATGCTTTATTGGTAAAGAGTTGGCTTATCAATGCGATATTTTGTGACGAAACTTCTATACCACCTGTAAGTGCTCAAAATTATCGGATCTTGATGTTGATGTTGCGTTAAACTGCAAGTTTAAAAAGTTATGGATAGCAGCCTACGAAAAATCGTTGTTATGTTTATTAATTTTTTTAAATTACTCAAGTTTTTAATATAGCGATCTGTGCGATTGGAAATAAAGGCAACTTTCACTTCATTTTGCCAGAGTAATTGCCAAACACCAAAGAAAAGCTGCCGCCTCTTGAATTGAAAGTCTTGAATTCAAATTAAATACAAAAGTAAATTTGAAGCGAATTAATTAATTACGAATGCATCAAACGAATGGGCGCAAGTAACTTCTTTCTGCTGGTGAATGCCTTCAAAAATCAAATTTAAATAAACAAAAATTGTACCTATGCCTAAAGAGTTTTGCAAAACCTACTCGACGGGTCTCTCTCTTTTTATCTCTCTCTCTCTTTCTTTCTTTCTCGTTCTGGAGTGTTCCCTATATCTATCTCTACGCACCCTTCATCCAAATTTTTCAACATTAATAGCACGTAAAAATATTTTAATTATAAATTATTTAAATCTTGTCTTTAATGGCGGCCATTTAAGTTGCCAAGCTATTTAGTTGCGGATGGTTAGAGGCCTTGAGTTTGGCAACAACATGAGTTATAACTAAAAGAAGTGCATTCCTTTTGTTGTGTTAACATACGGCTAAAGGTGAAAGGTATCAATAGTTTTACCGGTAAAGAGAATTAACTGAAGGCCAAACCCAATGAAAAAAACACAAATATTCGTCGATATTTGCATTAAATTATTAAGTGAGCATGCCGGTTGCAACAGACTGCGTAAAATTCGTTCACAGTTCAACAATTGTAATGAAGATATTCTTTAGTAGAGCTCATCTATAGTTTTCACAGACGAAAATGTTGTCCGATTAACATAATTAATATTATGTAAGCTCTATCCTCCTAGACAGCTTACGCCTATTTGTTTTTAGTAAAGATTTCAGGCATTCCAAACGACTACAAAGTTATTTTTTAATGCTTACAGTAAGAGCTTCTTGGCCGGATAATATTGTAAACGGAAAACTGTTGTATGGAACGCTTGCGCATTCCAACCCGCATTAAACTCACTTAGATTTATGCAACATTTCATTGCAGTTGCGCTTCACATTCATTTGCAAAGCCCATTACAAATATATGAATACCTGCTACACCAATTTTGAAAAATCCTCATCATGAACGGAAAATGGCTAGTAATGGTTAATGATGATGTGGTTGTGTATATACATATTTATATAAACATATTTTAATAATTGTTAACATTGGGAAGTAATTTATTAAAAATTTCAAATGATTTCCTGTCATACGTATTCGTGACTATAAATTTAAGGAAAATTAATATACAAAGCTTATATAATTTAAAGCAAGTAGGTGCCTCTGGTATATATATAGGAAATGGTATTTTAGTGACATGTTTTCTCCAATTTATTCATAATTTTATTATTAATTGCTTTCGAATCTGTTGGCCGCACTAATTAGTCTAGTACATCACCTTCATTATGTGCATATTTTTGTAAAACAACCTTCCAACCGAGACAACATGACCTTCATTATCTCAGCCGACTCTACCTAGAATTTAATGATTAATCGACACCTAATTAATGGCATTATGTAAATACGGGTGTGGGGAAAAACATATAACTTTTTTTCGAGTTTTCGTCGAGCTTTAAACGAGTTTTAATTGCAAGTGTAAGAATTAAAGAATAGATATTTTCATAGGCGTTCAAATTTTTAAAGTCGGTAATGAGATTAAATTAAAATGTAATTAAACAAGAATTGTATTTCGTAAATGCCAGAAAATGCTAAAATGTTCGTAAAAGATTAAATTAGGCTGTTAATCCTTATTAATTACAAGCTTTCACTTCTAGCTAGAACGTATCAAATATACTTCAGTCAGAGAGGAAAGGTCACACAAAGATGTGAAGTGCTTGGAAGAAAGCAATTCGTTAGGCATATCTTTAACTGATCTTAATATATTAATTCAACTCCTTACTGACATAATAAGCCCAATTTAATAACATTTTTCAATTTTTCAAAACGAAGCGCTTAAACGTTTAGTAACATTATCTATAATAAGTCTTGGATAACTGAGGGCGAAATGGACATAGTTGTACAATATTACATTGGCGTTGCCAGGCCCTGAAAAACTTATGCAACATTAGCAGCTGTAGCAGCAGCAACAATAACAAAAGATCTTGACATACTAGCAAAAAGTTTCTCACATTAGGAAAACAGCAACAGCAAGAGCGGCAAGTCTATGAGAAAAATCACACATTATCTTTTTGGAAAAATCAATAAATCAGTGCCGCAGCCAGCAAAGCAGTTTTAAACAAAGCCTTCGAAAACAACAGAGGTCGTTTAGAGTGCGCCAATCTGGCAGCCAACATCTTAAATATTTCGCCATGAAAAATTGCACAAATATCATTGAAAGATGCTCCTCGAGGCCCCCCCTCAGTCGCAAAGCGTTTCATTTCAGCTGCACAAGTAAAATGTCAAATATGCAATAAGCAGCAGCAGCATAAAAACAAAAACAAAAACAAAAAAATACAAAAACTTGCCGGAGTGTCGTTTGCATTTACATTGTTTTTTCTGTTTTTCGAGGGGGCAATTGTATAATAACAACAATTACAAGCTGCAAAAAATAAATGCAGTAACAATTTAAAATACAAGCAAAAAATCACAGCCACTACATCAGCCTCCAACAAAAACACCAGCAGCAGCAGCAACAACAACAACAACATCTACAGAAGCAACAAAAAGTCCAACTACAAAAAAAAAAAACAAGCGACTAAAGGTAGTCGTTACTAGTCCCGACCGCATTTTGTCGGGCCCGACCTCACTTGACTCTTTTTCACATCGAAAACTTACAAAAAAAAAAAATAATAATTCAGCTCTCTTAAAAAACCTGGCAGCTTAATACTTACTTAATAAGATAGCTCTGCATTGAGCAAATATGTAAAAAATGCTTTGGACCTTTGAACATTCACAGTTCCCTCGGATTGTGTAATTGGGATGCGCTTGCTCAGCAGAATTGCACTTCTATGAAAATCAATTGGCGGAAATTATATGTAAGTATTAATATAGCTGACCTGTTGTGAAGTACAAGCAAGTGCTTTAATATCGAACTATAGACAAGGAGTATCTCAATCTTAAAAAATATAACTACTCGGGAGATTCACAGCTTGTACTCAAGCGCTTTTATTGCAGTTTATGCGAAAGCTAATCGGGAAATAAACCGTTGAACGCATGTGAATCGCAGTTGGCAAACATTATCTGAAGACCTGAATTGTAGATAACCAGCGTACGATTCATGAATGACAATTATTATGCCATAAAAAGTGGAGATGCGCTCACGTCGCATGCGAAAAGCTCGCAACTCATATCTAAGACGTAAATCTGACACCCGATCGAGCGAACTGTCGACCAACCCGACCAAATTAAGGCCCCTAATGCAACAGGTTAAATTCATTGCGATGCTCGCTTACGGTTAAAATGTCCAAAGTTATTACCAAAAGCTGACGAATTGCGATTCAGGTTCGCCATTCGATTACGCCACTTTGCGGAAATATAAATCCAGATTTATGCGAGCCGATTAGCTGGCCGCCAAACGACCCACAGCTGGGCGCTGCTCAGTCGACGCCTAGGCCTCGGCTCGCCAATCATGTCACTGTCCAAAGCGTAACGGTCCACTCTCAATTGATGATGGTTTTTTCGAAGCTCAAGTCAACTCAAGCCAGCTAGCTTAAAACCATGTGGAATTCCTTTGGACTGGATGCAGTAAGTCTTGGTAACCCTGATGCTTGCAAAAAGTTCCAATGCAATTCCGTGGCATAGTTTGGGTTGAGTATTTCCGATCGTTTTGATTAAATCTGTTCAGCTGCCTATCACACAATTTAATTATAGCTGTTATAAGTGTTAATTTATTACTCAAGAATTGGTTGTCACCCAATGCATATAACCAAATAGCTGGACAGACAATGGCTTCTTTCGCCAACGGCAGAGGCGTCTGCTCCTCCTCTTGCTAGTCCTCTCTTGCATTTCAAGCGCCTACTAACCGTTGATATCTGGGATCAAAGACTTGGTTGGTTTTCAGACTTCGGCACGAACTCAACCTGCATTTGTTTATTTATTTATTCTGGCATTTTGCTTGTGTTTTCTCCTGTGCCTTTTGCTGCCAAATTTGGTAATTTTGCAGAAATGTTGGCGGCCATAAGAAGCTGACAGTCGTTTGTTGTCGTTGTGTTTATTGTTATTATATCTTTTATTTATTTATTTTTTGGTAAAAGAAGCTTTTTTTTCGTGGAACTCTACACGTCAGCCTTAACATCGTGTGACATTTTTAATATGCATTTTAAACATACATATGTTATGAAAAGCACATTTTTTTAATGCAGATCAAATGCTGCTTTAGTAAAAAAATATGTAAACAATTAACATGTGCAATTTTCCATTTTGAAAATCTACATCAACCTTAAAAATTTCCAATTGTTCACCAACTGCAGAAATATTTTGTAAAGCCCTGTTGCAGATATTGTTTTGTATCGAGGGGATTCCAGACCTGCAAAATATTGTTACTAAATTCGGGGTATTGACTTCTATGCACCTTTCCGTTAAGATCGAGCCAAGTAAATTCTTTTCAAGAATGTTGAGCTCTTGTTACCTCGTGAACAGAGTATGCTGGCATCGGTTTCACCCGAATATCACAGTCCTACTTGCCTTAAATGCGGTTATTTTATAAGCTTTGGCAGAATTTAAACTGTCACTTTGAATTGTTGCGATTATTTTTGGCATCAGCTCTGTGCTCATCCCGTTGACACAGATTTAAAATGTGAAAAGCGGTTCGTTGTTGGTAATTAACCCACATGCGGAGCTCATCAAATCGGCTGAGTCAAATGCTATAATGTGCCACATTTGTGTATATATACATTTTGGTTGCCTCCGTGTCTCTTTCAAGCATTGCACAATATGATTTCATAAGCGTTGCAGACAACTGCGAGACAACTAACAAAATTTCCGAATTGCTGTGGCATTTTTCCTTGTTATTTTCGTTTCGCATTTTTCTCACTTTTCCGTCGCGGTCCATTTGCGTCCATAGCGTTTTGTGCATGAGTTTTCGTTTTGATTTGATTTTGTTATTGCGTTTGCTTAACAATCCCCCTCTCTTAGCCTTAATGTGAGTTTGCTTTTGTTGAATCTTTTCCCTAAGCAATGGAAACGTTAGACTTTAGTGACTCCTCACTGCATTTTGTATGTGTTTCCAGAAGTCATAAATCTCTTGCGCAGATATTTGTGGAACGCTTAGCTTTGTAAAACAAAAGCAAAAATATAAAAACACTTTTGTGCAATGTTGGAAGCGTATGAACTTAAATCAGAGTTCTTTGGAATGGACTCGTATCAAAAAATATAATTTTAGCGCTCAATTTATATCAAATAGTTTGTTTAATATGTGAATATTAACCTTAAAGCTGAATACGTCGATTTCCTCTTATATTTCTATTAAATGTATTTATTTTCTTTAAGGTAAAACGTGAAACCCATTATGATGCTTTTGAAATAAATTGTGATTAAATTGTGAGGCTAGCCTCCTCGACATATTCGCAGTTTGAAAGCTCTTAATTTCAATGCAAGCATATTGCATTTACAGTGAGACGGACCTTGCAGAATACCAATATACCCCACTCACACTGTCAATAATAATATGAAAAGAGAGCAGGAAGCACTGCTGGGGACCGCAATCTCCCTGCTGCACCATGTTGCTCCCATTGGACACCCCCTACAGTCTCCGCCTGCCTATGGTCGGCTTGGGAACTGACATGCTTGAGGACAGTTCGTCTGCAACGGCAGAACTGAATGTTTAATGCAGACGCAGACTGTGCGTCATCGTTTTTCTTGGATCATTGCCATTGCAGTAATTGCAATTACAATTGCAATTGAAGTTGCTGATCAGGCAGTTAACACCCCAAGCCCGACCGGGAGCCGGAGTCGGAGTCGGAGCCCCAGCTCCAGTCCCAGTCCCAGTCCCAGGCTTGTTTCCAGTCACAGCCCAGCTATGGCTGGGCTATAACTTATGCAGCCACCATGCAGTTGGTCATAAATTATGCGATCGTTGCTGCTTTTTTGTTGTTGTTGTTGGTGGTGGTGTTGTTGTTGTTGTTGCTGTCCCGCCGACTGCTGCTGCCGCAGAGATTTTATATTGTTGACCCCAGTTCAGCGGATCTGGCGACAGGCCATGTGCTGGCCCATGTGGCCCCCGTCTGGCAAACTTGAAATTTTTATTGTACTTTATCGTTGTCGACCGCTGCTTGTCGTTCGTCTTTGGTCCCAGATTGTGTGTTAAAGTTCAAATGTGCCTTACCACATGCGTGACCGGGCTTGGGTCTGTCTTTCATCCTTTCTATATAAAGGTATCTCAATCTGTCTTAAGGTCTGGGGTGCACAAATTTATAGGCTGTAGTTTTTTAAGCTCTGGAACTTTGGCACTACTTTTACTTTTGTTTGCCTTGCCAGGCAGCTTGCCCAATTTTAATACGTTATATGAGGACCCAAATGCGTATTTACTCAATTTTGACATGACTTGCATAACATATTCATGGTTACGCAACGGTCGAAGCCAGAATAATGCTTTTAAAAAGGAATAAACAATTTGGAATGAAATAAATCGAATCTGTAAGTTTAAATATTAATCATAAATTCAATCTTGATATCAGTTGAGAATTTAGTACATATTTGGGCATCACCTGCTTTTATATTTACATAATGCAAATTATTTATTTTTTCTACTATTGCTATATGGTTTACTCAGATGTAGTTTATTTACTGTAATTAGTTGCAATCTCTGTGATGCCAAACAAACGCAAGTCGAATGCTTGTCTGGAAGAGCTTAGATAAAAATAGAAAATAGTTCAGCCGGAGAGACCAACAATCCTGCAGTTGTGATCACCATCATTGTCATTTAAAGTGCTCAGTACAATATGGTGTGCGGAATTTCCATTTTAACCAAATTAGGCAAAGGAATATTTTTTCGCTCCAGGCCAAGAAATGCCATGTAGGAGCCGACTGCTTTTAGATTGGACATGCCATTGCTTGCTCTGGGCCTTGCCTTGGGCCGGGGCGACTAGGACTACGACTGTGACTAAGACTCGACTGGCCCAGCTCAGATATCATCATCGTTGGGTGAACGACTGCATCGAGATTTTCTTTGGATTTTGTAAAAAAGTCAATCGTTTGATTGACAAGACGGTTCGTCAACATCGTCGCTGGATACGCAGCAAAATTCAGCAGCCGTTTACTGTTTTGATAATGTACATGGCAAAAAAGTGATCTTTTCTATGCTGGGAAGTTGTTTTGCTTCCTGGTCGCGGCTGAGGGCCGAGCTCAATACTTTTTTTTTCGCGATTTTTGTTCAGTTAGTGAGACTGACCCACTTGGACCGATGCACAGCACATTTGCTTCCCCCTACACGCCCCAATTCGCTACATTCTCTCTACATTTACAGTCAATTGTTCGAGCTCAGTTCAAAGCGCGCTCAAAGCAGCACAGTCAATTGTATAGACTCTGGATGTCAGGAATTTAAGTATGAGATTCTAAAAGTTATATCTCTCAGCGTTGGCTATTTTAATAATAAATTAGTTAACGATTTGTGTTTAATTTAAGCTGGTTTTCAGAGTTGAAGTTCGTTGGTTTTCTTTGTCGTTTAACAAAACCATTTAAAACTTTTGCATATAGATTTTTTCCAAAAAAAAATATTTTAATGGAGCTATAGGCCAAGGCTGAGGGCATTTAGTACTAGGATCTATATTGCCTATAAGCTTTTCCCCTTTAGCCAGAGAGTCTCAATTATTGTTATTAAAGATGCATTCAGACATGCTGTCGCATTGAAAGAGATTCGCCTGGGCTCAGCTTGCTTTTTTGATTAATTTTCAAGTGTGAAACTAGAAAGTGTGAAAGTTGCCAGCATACCACTAATTAGAGTTGAAATATTTGATTTGGTACTCTAGTTTTAATTTTGCTATGACAAAAAGAACAGAAAACTCGTCTAATTAAGCGTAGCTAGTGACAGACGGATTTTTGCTGTTGAACTGCTGAAAATCAGCTAAGTATTAGATGATTTATTTTTATGGCTGGTCGGCTACCGCTATACGCTTGAGACATATTGCTAGTCTTAGTCCAAGTCCGAGCCGAGTCCGAGTCCGAGTTCGAGTCTAACTCATAAATATTTACAGCCAACACATTCGCAAGTGGCTGACCAAACTAGTTTTCCAGCTGTAAATGGACACAGACTCGGACTTCTTCTCTGCTGTGTGCTCAGTGGCTGGTGGGTAAAGGCTGTGCTAAAAGTGCAATTAGAATGAGCCGCAACACTCAGCGGGATGAGGGCGGACGGGGGCGTAGGGCAGCTCACTGTCCCGGTCCAAGTGCCAGTCTGAGCCAAAGTCGAAGTCGAAGTCGCGCTCGCAGTTGCAATTGCAGTCGCACTTTACCGACACTACGCAATCTTCGGATCAGAGTTTTCCACCGAAACCAGTCGGCAGGCAGGCAGTCCATGCTAGTAATTCTAAGCTGCAAGTTGTTTTCCAAATGCCATGCAAGAATATTTTATTCTTGATGAACGTGCCGCGGCTGCAAGCAGCAACAAGAAGTTACTTGCAACTAGCAAGTACCAACACGAGCAACTTGCAACTTGCAACTCGCAACTCGCAACCGGTAACCAGAATACGTAGCAACAGTAATGCCAATAAAAGCAACAACAACAACAAAAACAACACCAGCCGCTAGAACAACAGCAACAATTACGACCGAAGCAGCAACAACTTTTGACCTAAATTTCAACTTAAATGCATTTTAAATTCATTGAATCGATCTGCGCCAACGACCACAGAAGCAGCAACATTTTTTATTCAATTTTAAATTAAACAAGTAAGAGTGCTTACGGCGAGAATGCTCGACTTAGTAATACCCTCAACCCCTCACTAAGCTGCCTTTATGGCTTCCTCCTATACACACCTTACCTTCTACACTTTGCTTCACGCGCAGAAATGTGTGCTAGTAGAAATACCTCCAAGAATTCGTTTTTGCAATTTTGGATGGAATGGGGAAGGCATTAAGAAAACGAAATATCTTAAAGAGAGCATACGTAACAGCTGTGAAAATGAATGTCTAGAAATCGATACTTATCGATATTATACAAACGAAGGTAGATATCGCAAAAGATTATAGACTATATAAATATTAATTTATGAGGATTACTTTTTGGTAAATTTGAACCTTTCAAATCATAAGTTAGAAGCAATGACATGTTATAAACAAGAAACATCTCTCAAATTTTACGCAATAACTTTTTTTTTATATTAAATATTTTTTAGTTTTATTTCCATTACAATACTTTGAAAAAAAGCTTGCTCTGATGAAATTTATTTGGTTATGGGAGCTGTTTGTAATTTGAGCTCTCAGGGTATATTTAAAATTTCAAACGTGTAACTCCTGTATTTTTCGAGATAGACGCGTTCTCAAAGGTGCCTCTTTTGTTTTATTACACCCATAGAATACCCTCTTTGCTGGGTTTGGGAGTAAAAGGATATCGAAATTCCGCTCAATTAATGCTCTTCAAAAATTTTTCAGAATTAATTAGCAACTAATTGCAGGGCACAAGTTGTCATATTAATTCTGAATTAACGCTGATCTATTGACACTTAACAAAAATGTAATTTGGAGGCGTTTTATGTTTAACATAAAGTCCATATGACCATTGAAGCCTTTTGATGATAAAAAATGTGGCTTTATTTAAGTTAAATCCCTTAAACAAAAATAAATTCTTATGATGATTTTAAACATATTGCTTTAGAATTTTTCACCACGAATACATGTCTTATCAAACTTGTTTAAAATCTGTTAGGTGGCAAATAGATTATCGACATATTTCATATTGCGTTCGTTGCAAACAAGATGAAAAATTGTGTGGTATCCATAATGGAAACAAGTTTAGTAATAGAAAAAGAAAAAAACAAAAATAGAATTAACTATACAAGTCGCAACAAAAGTGGGGGTTTTTGTTTTTTGTTGTCTTACGCGCGACGTTGGTGTTTGTTTGACTTGTTTTTGTTCTGCCTGTTGATATTGTTGCTGCTGTTGCTGCAACTGCGAGTGCACCCAGCGGCTTTGATAGTTGGCTGGCATGTCGTCAGCGTCAATCCCCGACCCCGGCCCCATCTCCGTTTCCGTCTCCGTCTCCGTCACCAACAACGTCAGTTCTTCTTGCTCGTTTTTTAGCCGCTGTTGCAGTCGCAGTCGCAGCCGTAGCCGTAGCCGCACACACAAATTGAGCAATTCCAGTCAACAACTCCTACTTCTAGTTGAAAAGTAGCCAAGTTGTTTTGCTCTGCCTAAGAAAAGCAACGGCAACAACAACCATTAGGCAATATCAAATACGGTCATAAGCCGAAGTAGCAGGTTCTTTTTCTTGTTTTGGTAATTTCGACTTGAAGTTTCTACTGTTTATTTTTCGTATTCTTCAGTTGCCTTGGCTGTTACACGTTAGTTCCAAAGTTAATTTTCTGTTGTCCCAAATAATGGACAACTATATACAAATCTATGTAGCCAAAACTACCGGCAAATAAGTAAGATTTCTCTGATCATAATTGTTCAACTAGGGATACCCTCAATTTCCTCACAAACTCGACCAGGTCCAGCTCGTGTCCTGATCAAAAATATATATTTTAGGCTGCCTACATCACTTTTAATAATTGCTCTGATCTTTCTAGTAAACGTGGCAGATTCTGATTCCTTATTCAAAATAACATAATAACTATTAGAAAACTTTTATTTAATTTCCAACTTGTGCTTCAATTTTTTATATTATAGATGAGTCGAATATCATTTCTTTGAAGTTAACAATATGGCAACGCTTTTGGGCCGACATTTAAGAGGTTACAAATTTAAACGCCTTTGATCCATACAATCTTTTTGTGATGCTTGTTTAAGGACCATATTTCCTGGTGAACGTGGCCAATTATACCCCTCCATTTTAAACACGTCTCCTCGTTTGGCGGTCAGTCCATATGGCCGTATAAAGTGATCCTTATTTATTGATAAACCAATTTTAAAATATGTGCATTAATAGTGAATTAAAGTACTTCGTTACAATTTGGATTTGCGTTGGCTTGACATTCGATTAATTAATATTGGAGCACAAATTCGTCGCATGGAAACCATTTAAAACAGGACACCACCCAGAAATAGCAGCTACCCAGTTGAGCATTAAATAATCATGATTATCATCCAAAAATCAATATAGCTTAAAAGCAAAATCAGACATTGTAAGACTTTTATGGTTTCCTGTTTAAGAACAAGCTCTAACCAATGTTTTCTAGAGATAAACATTTTATATTCTTCGCCTTGGACTTCGCAATGTTCTAATCCTGCCGATCTCGCACTTTTTACGCTGCCGCACATTTATGTGCATACGTGAATGTTGTTGACGTGGTTTCGTAGTGATCTTTGGGGCTGGCATTCGTTTTGACGGTAAAACAGAAGTCAGCTGTCATGTTGTATTCCGTGTATGTAAATGACGGAAGTCATGCAAGAATTTTAACGAAAGCCTACTTCATGATTATACCCTGTACAAAATAACGTAAGGTGAATATGAAAAAAAAAAAAAAAAACAAAAAGATAAATAAGCTCTCCTCATTGTTCGCAGAGTAAAAGAGTATATCTTAAATGTGAAATTATGCGGAAAGGCTCCAATCTTATAAGGTCAAGTGAATCAAGCTTCCGAAACTGCCTTTGATATACGAGAAAAAATATTTGAGCTTGGAGAGAATAGATTTAAAAGTTTTTGAAATCGGCACGTAGACAAACGCATTATACAATTTTTAAACATTTGAACTAGGTATTAAAATGATACCTATCGATTTCTTGGAAACAGAGTGGGTTATCGGGACAATTAGAAATAAACTCGATCCATCTGTCATAGGAGGTCCTACGTTCTAAAACGTTGTTATATTTTAGATCGACATGATCGAATTAGAAGAAAGTCATAACTTATTGACTTCGGTGCATAACTTATTGACATCGTTTGGGTAATTAGTCTTCTTTCTCTTACATTTTCTATGGTGTGATGTGACTTACTTTCTCTTCATCGCTAGTAAGCCCTGCATCAATAAAACATCCTTTTGATGATCGTTAGTGCACTTCAAGTTTACTTCATTAAACTGTTTTTGATATAAGCACTCATACGACAAAGATCCGAGACGAGCATAGTGTAAAGTTGTAGTCATAATAAAAAGCAAAATTGAAGTCGATGCGGGAGAAGCGAGCGCGCAATGTTCCACTTTTCGATTCTCACTAATTGATCAATCGATTTAATAGTAAATGAAATGTGAAATCCGATCTAACCGATATAGTCATGCCGCATCCATAAATAGACTCTGGGCCGACTTGTATTTGGTTTCATTCATAAAAATTGTACGCCGTCGGAGAAGGCTCAACTTTCAATGCAGACGCGGCAGCCAATTTTGTAATTACAACAAAACCGTGGCCTGGCTTCGGATCAGCGGGCCATGTTTGTGCGAGTATTAGGCGGTCAAAACAAACCTTTTTGGGTAATGCTTCGAATAAAGACATTTGTGCCAGTTTTTCAATATGGTCGGACGGTCCGCTGCCCGCCTATTGTGACCGCTTGCAGCACTTTCATTCATTCATTAAGACAGCCACCTAATTTTTGTTTCCTTTATATTTCATTTCAGGTAAGCAACGTTTAACTGAAAAAGTCCAGCGATAACTCCATTCATAAAGCTCATTTCTGTCAGTCCAAGCGATATACTACTGCAATGTGCCAAGCACGGGGTGAAGATATGTAGGTACACGGCTACTGATAAGCATGAAGGTGATCTTATGGCTGATGAATTAACAGAATTTATTATGGAAAATAGATAAAGCCAGTTTTCTTAGATTATAATAACTTCCAATTATAATGTCAAATAACGCAAGAAAAGAAAATACATAAACAAAAGGACTATAAGTTATATATGGACTGCAGGGCAAGCCAATTACATCAATGACTGACCTCCGCTTCCCGTTTAAACTTTGGTAAACAATCGCAGTGATTTAAGACCTCAAAACTCTTTAAAGCATCGAACGATCATGAATCGATGACGATGACAATGACGAAGACGCCGACATCGACATCGACATCGACGACGTGGTCCCATCATGTTCACTTTCACTTAGTGTCAACAAGGCAGTTGCAGCTGCAGCTGACGTTGATAATCATTGATCTTCATCGCAGCGAACATTGCATTTTAGCTCGGCTCCGCTCGCCCCTTCCCTGAACGGACCCACAGGTCGATCGCCGCGAAATTTATGTGCAAGACTTGACTTTGCCTATCGAAGGTTTGTTGCCGGTTTGTACAGCCGCTTTGCCATCTCCGTCCTTATATTGAAAACGAAAGTAGCTTTGCCTTCGACCGTGCCGCAAAAATGTATGCTGTCGCGCTTTTTTTTGTATACCGCGCACCCATTGCACGTAACTTAAATGAAGGGTGTAATCGTTTTAAGCAACTGTATGTAACAGGCCGAATGCCATATAGAGTACACATTTTCCTAATCAGGACGACGAGCTGTGTCGATCGGGAACGCGTCGAGCAGGAAACTACAAAAGCTAGACATTGGCAATTGAAAATATGTAAATATTCTCTTATTATTTACGATTTACGACATTTTAATTGTTTTTCTTTTTTTTTCAAATATATTATCCCAAAATATCTGGTAATACCTTCAAATCGGTATTGTTTTTGAGCATGAAATGAAAAGTACAAAAGCTAGAAATACCTATATTTGTTATTTTATAGTATGCACAGGATGACAACATCTCCTTTTTGGACATATGCACAGTTTTCGTCAAAATTAAAAAAAAAAAAATTTTAAAGGGTATTGTTTTTCACAAACATTTTCATTTGACTAAGATCATTCGGAAAGCACAGCAATTCAAGCAACCTTATCCAAGCTTGAAACTTCGCATAGGTCCACCTTTCTGTAGCAGACAGTACATAAATCAGACACGGACGGTGTGGACTACCATATATCAATTGATTGAAAAGAAGGTTCTTGTATAGATAACTCGTTTGCTTATCAATACATGTTGATACTTACTTAAAAGCCACATCTTATCTATATACTAAAACTATATTATATCGCTCTATACGAAAAATCGATCGAATATTAAGTTCTTGTGCGGCAAAATATTTTATTTTCGAAGACATTTTCATTAAACTGAGTATTTAAGAGCTTCACAAGTGTATTTAATATTCAGAGTGCCGGAGATATCCTTACACTCTCGTTATATTTCAATTGGACACATATTTTTAAGTATCTGCCGGGGAAAATATCTGTAAGACCAGTTTCTTTCTGCTTTGGGCTTGAAAACATATTATTTACGCTGTTTGTTTATATTTTTGTAGACCCGATAGGCTGTCTTCTTATTATAGCTATAGTTGCTTAAAAAACTCATCTGGATGGAGTGTATATTGTGTATAGTTAAGGATTTATCAGATTTTCTTTTGTGTCCCTGTCATACGTAACAACCTAAGTCAACGCTTGTTGTGCATATTTTATAAATTCTTACCTCTTACCTCTTTCTCTTACAAAAGGTTTTCCTCAAAATCACATAAATTTTATTAAAATAAATTCGTTTTTAATAAGTATTTACTTTCTGTTGGTCCTACCTTGCTAATCTTTCTACTTTTGCCTCGGACCGTAAGCCCCCTTATTAAGATTTTGGGATGAACGTACCTGATTTTTCGTTTTCCAAAACGTCGAACATTCTCATAAATTTGCCCAAAAGATTGTTGATTGACCTAAAGAAATTTGTAAATGCTTTGCCTTCGACAGTGTTTCACATATTCGGAGAAATCACCATTACTAAAATATGATATAATTTCAGTTGCAGTGTGATCAGTGTGTATGCAGTGTAATCATGCATCACTGAACATTATCAATGGTAGTAAATTTTTAATGTTACCTAGTGTCTGGCCAAATGGAAATCCATTTGCCAAGGTGGTCACACTTCGCGATTGCAAAACTTTCCTTTTCATTTTGCATTTTGTTCACTTTCGTTTTGTGCACTTGGAGCGCAACACTGGCAAAGTATTTTATGTATTTTTAAATGCATTTCTAAATGAATTGTAATATGAACGACTGTATGAGTTGCCCGTCGTAGTCGTAGTCGTCGTTGCCAGGCACGACCTGCGATGCCTATCTATTTTTTCCAAGAGCCAAAACGCTTCCATCGAGACGGCTGCTCCGACTCCGACTTCCAACCGAATCCATTCCACACAACTTGCATGCTCACGTGGGGCAGCAAAAATAAAATTCAAATGCAAACACAAAACACATGTGGCGCCCAAATTCAGAGAAACAATCCAACCAGTCAAACAATAAAGCAGTTGAGGTGATTTTTACTTTTACTTGCCAAGGCTCATGTGCACGATTTTCCACCAGCCAGCACCAGCTACCAGACCAGCCAAACGTCGATTCCAAATGCCAACTTTCAAATAGCATAAATGAAGAGACGACAGCCACAGACAACAACAGCCATGATTGTACAATAGTTTTACGCAAAACGTAAAGAGCCGAGATAAGATGATAAAGCTACACTATAAAAACGCCCTAGGACCGATTCCGACTGTTCCCTCCGTGGGCCCTCGTATTGCGTCAAGTGTGACGCAGTCTCTACTTTTGGCATTGTTTCATTATAATAGTTCCAGCGACTCCCCAATTTCCATTAAAAAATCAATTTTTGACAACACTTCTATGGTATTACTCAAACAATGCCTTTGTGTGTGGCCAGCAATGACTTTTTAGTTTTTATATATTTCGACTGTATGTAATATTCCAATAGTTTTCAATGTAGGTGGGTGCTTTGCATTTCCATTCATTCATTGTATCCGACTCGGACACAATAAAGCTGTGCATTAAATATTGCTTTTGATTATCATATGTTGAGTGTGCTAATGCGGTCGCCTTTTAAGTACTCAAACTAGTCCAACAATGCAACATTGATGAAATTTAGATTGTTATATTTCTTTGAAATTTAGAGATCAAATTTGTAATAAAAGTGCTTCTCGAAGCTACATGTCAAATTTGGTGATAAACCTAAGAAATTCGCTCAAAAAACAATATTTCGATATCGATTCTTATCGATTGCTAGGAAAGAAGACAAGTTATCAATTATCGAAAACAAAATCGTACTGCGCAGGCTGTAGGGGGACCTACTTTTAAAATTTCATATCCCTAGCTCAAATTAGTTCTGAGATGCTTGTGTTTATATAAGTATATGAACGGACGGACGGACACACATGGCAAGATGGACTCGGCTTTTGATGCCGATCAGGAATATATATGTATATATCCTTATCCCCTTTTGCAATGGGTTTAGGTTAAAACAGACTACATGGAAAACCAAAAACAATATGATGATCAACGATGATAATCAAGACTCTTATTATTGGCCGTAAAACTATGATCGGTTACCGGAATACCGAAGATTAAATATGTTTGTAAAAATATCTAAACTTATCTACATAGAGCTTTAGTTTTTTTTCGAAGTACTCCGCCTTAAATATTGGCAAGAAAAATAGTACATTTATTGCATTTAAATAAAATATTTAAAATTTGCAATAATAAAGAAGATATCTCGTTATTTTCATTACCAATATATCTTTAAACTGAGGGATTAGTTTGTACAAAAAAGTTCACCATATCCAAACTAACCAACAGCTTACCAAGCGACCTTTACACTGGCAGAACCATCCAGCTGGTTCCTCCATCATCTCTCTGCTATGCACATGCAGCTCCTTCAGCTTACAAATGAAAGTGAAAATGCTTTTGACACAAGTTCCCAGTTGAAGGTGCCTAAAGACATGTTTTTATTGTCTTGTTTCGCATGTTACACAATGGGCAAGGCCTTTAAACGGCGCGAGACTGAGGATGAGACAATAAGACGAAAGACAACCACACAGCACAAGACAACACAACATATAAGCCCCGAAAACTTACCCACTCCGCGAGTGGCACAAGTGACCAGATGAGGGGCAGTATTCTTGGCATGCACGAGAACTGGTCAACCGATTTATCGGTCGGTTAGTTGATCGCTCGCTTACATCGATCGGGACGGACAAAAAATCTCGCACCGCCCGAAGTATATATATATATATATATACAGCTCTCCGAGTGCTCCGCATTTTTTAATGGAGCTTGAACTGTATCGCACTGCGGGGCAACGACCACAAAGAGCGACCGCAACGTCGCGTTGCGTCGACGACATTCGCTTTCATTTTGAGCTGCAGCCGCGTCTGCTGGTCAGTCGCATTTGCGACTAGCCGTGTCGTGCAGTGCAGTCGGTGCCGTGCCACGGCATGCCACTTCGATCCACACCTCACTTCCCTCTCGCTCACTCACTCTATCTCTCTCTCTCTCTCTCTCACTCTCCGGAGGTTGCCATCTGGCATGCACTTGCCGCGATCAGTGCGCATCGGTTCATTCGTTTGTTGCACTTGATGTTCGGCTAGCGCTTTCGGTTCGCGTTCCCATTCCCATTCGCTTTCGATTTCTTTTATGCTTTCGATTGTATACCCTTGAAACAATACAAGGGTATAATCGACAGTGCAGCTCACCAATGGAGACATGCACGATCATTAACAAAATAAATATAAGCTATTAAAGAGTAATTAGTTTATATACTTCACATAACAAGATTGTGAACTACTTTCTACTTATAACTGGGATTTTTAAAAAAACGTTCCACATTCTTGAATATGAATGAAATGAAAATAGAGTCTAAATCTGTATAAATATCAAAATGTTATGCTATATCTACGTACTCGTATATAACTTTGGTGCCTCTTAAACACGACATATGCTTAAAAATCTGAAAGTCGCTATAAATTTGTATCGAATCGGGCGATAATATAAACTAAGCTTGATCAAAATTTAAAATCTATATTTTTTTATATTATCTGTGACCGATGAACAAATGGTCTTGCCTGTTGATGCTGAGGAAGAGGGCATACCCCTTTCTTTGTAATTTTACAAATATAAATTATGTTTTTTATTTCGATTTGAAGTCAACGTCAATCAAACTGTTTATTGTCAATCGTCCGTTTTGTTTATTAAAAATTTGTCAGATACTCTCGACCTCGCAAGAGAGATTTATAAGTAAGCGTGCGAAACTTATTAATCATACCCATCATAGCCGCGTCTGAAGACGTCTCGACTTACGTGTGTGGTACTTATGAATGTGCCAAGATTAGCCTCGACTGGTTAAATCGCGGCTAATAACCGACGGTGGCCCTTGATCAACAACTGGCGGGCGACCACTTTCGTTTTTTTTATTTCAAGTCATGGTCGGATTCATACCGGAGATGACGATCGCAGTCACAACGGCTGCCCCGTCATTGATCATTGGAAAGTTGTTCTCGCACACACACACTAATTATAAGGCTGTTTTTTTTTTTATGGCAATTTATCGTCGGATGCCAGACCTGACGACCACACGTGCAGCCCCACATCAATATTCGATTCCGAAATCAAAAAGTTTCATTCATGCATCATATTCACACGGTGGACCCAAGAAACGCATGTATTTCCACATTTCAGTTGTCCGCTCTACCCCACTTAACAGCATGTAAAGTAAATGTAAACGCTTTTCTGGTATGACAGTAGTTAACGTTTCGGTTGGACAGGTTATCGATTGCACTTTGATGCTTTAATCAAAAGAAACGCGAGGCAAGACTTGCAACGAGTTTACCCTTGGCAGATATATTTAAAATAATTAATCGGATATTTATATTTATATATTTAAAAATAAGTATGAAACCCATTGAAAAGCGAACCAAAAGTTGGAATAAACATTTAAGGCCCGTGTTTTTTACCTTGAGTACAATCTTTGACCTCTCTTTTTGAAAACTTTGAGGTTTCAATATTATTTAAGCTTTCTCGATGATGCATTATCCTATGGCATCTGCTCCAATTGTTTTTTCTTCCAAATAAAAGAGCTGTGAATAAATCTAGTAACTATCGAAAAGATAGCAGAACTAGGTATATAATTATATAGAAAATAGAAAGAAAAACAAAACAATCTAAATGTTTGCAATTAATAAGCATTACGAATATGCTGAAAATTGAGATACCTAAAACATAAATATCTCATCAGCCCTCGAAACTTTAGTATACTATTACAGTCTTTGAACGTATTGCAAGCAGGGTACATAGTATATGTACACACAGAGACATGTAATAGGTTGATTAATCTTGTTGCTTCTGCGGTATTTGCGGTTAATAATGATTAAGTCTTTGCTGATTTTGTTGCTGTTGTTGTTGTTGTTGTGGATCGCTTTGGCCGCTGCCTTGGATGCTTGAAACTTACCAACATTAAATAAAATACAAGCGTATAAACAAACAAGCAAGCAAACAAACAACAATTCCAGACTCAAATTGAGTCAAAAGAGATACCACAACAACAACAGCGTCAGCAACAGCGACATTGCAAACAACTTTCCAACCACAGTGGCAAGTTTGGATATAGATTTGATTTGGACTTGGACACGTACACGTGAGCGTGAGTGTCTCGCAAAGCCTAAGCAGGTATCTTAGCACACACTAGTATGTGCGTGTGCTAGTGTGTGTTAGTCCATTTCAAGCTGTGTGTGCCGCAAATTGTTTATTTTTCAATCGGCATTGGCTGCAGCTGCTGCCACTCGAAGAAAAGTGAAATTTCTCAGCAACACCCCGATTTATGATATTCATGTTAATGACTAGACTGCGCTCGGCTGAAAACGTGATTTTGATTTGACATTTTGCAGTCTCTTATGACTTAGATGGTTCGTTATCAAATCAAATCGAAAACAAGTTTTTGGTAATTTGAATTATATGGTTGAGCCAGCCGTACAGCTCATCTTGGGGCACGTCACTTGAATGTCATCTGCCAGCTGGCTAAATGCCATACATCATGGTGTGCCACAGCGAATGTCTCCTCCCTTACCCCTCCCAATTCTCTTTACATACCTATACCCTAATACTAATCGATTGCACTTTATATCTGTATCTGCACGCTTACGCAACAGTCAGCGACTCTGGCAGGCACAGTAAGTACTCTATTTAAGCATTTTGTTGGTGTTCTTTATGTCTTCTATTAGCTGGCACTTGAGTAGTATATGACATGCAGCAGTTTGTTTGCATGACGGCCCTACAGGGTTGTTAGCAATCAATCATCTTTTTATTTGCATTCAGAAATTAACTTTACTTATTGTTGCGATTGTTTATATAAAGCTTTTTTGTATTATGAACATTTGTATAATCCCATGTGCATTGTTAAGTACTTGCTTAAATTACGCTTCTAATAATATCAAGTTGCAACTGTAGACTTGGATTTTCCTTTACCTAGTTCCTATTTGCCCACATTAAAAAACACCATACAATACAATACACAACTCGAAAACCATCTGGCTGTTTTCATCGCTTTTAAACCTGAAGACTCAGAACTTGACGTATCTCTGACTCTATCTGCAAGTTGGCAAAATGGGGTTAATGTTTGTATAGAGCAAGAACTCTCAATATTTGTCAGTCTGACAAGAGACACAAAAGCATATGTAAAATAAAATTACTAATGGAAGCCCAATCTAGAAATGTGACACAATTTTTATGAAAACAATAGCAATTAAAATAATAATCAGAACAATTTGTATGTTCCATGTGAAGTAGGAGGGAATCATTCAATATCAAAAAACAAAGAGCACAATAAATCAATAAAAAGTGACATTCAAAATAAAATTTGTATTGTTAAACAAAAGCTGCTCTTCATATTGTGTTTTAAACAACACACAACTCAGAGAATTTTATATATAACCTTTTTTTAGGAATATAAAGTGGGTTATTTTTTAAAGATAATTTTCTGGCACTAGGGAAATTCTGAAACAATTGTTAACGTCTCTGACGGGTGTAACCGACTGTGCGCTAACTTGTTCTTAGCTAATTAGCCGTCAAAGTCTTATTGATTATTGGGCTGAAGAAGATTTTATAATTTGCATTATTATTATTGCAGAAATAATAATAATAATATACTATTTATCATTAGAACACGACTTTTCTAGTCGAGAGGATATACAAGGACATATCCTTCTATAGATAAATGCATGTAATTAAAAAAAGCGTTTCTGCTGATAAAAACATTTTTTTTATGGAGTTGGAGTTCCGTTCTTTACTTTTTGTTACGTTAACTCTCAAAGGTATAAATATATTGGCGACTGACGCTACTCTATAAAAAAATAGAGAACGAAATGTCAAGCGAGCGGGTCTGTCCTCATAATGTTCGTTTCAGCTCTAAATTTGCATACCTAAGGCCACAATCAAACATTAAAATGAATATCTCAGAAAGTTTTCTTTCAAATTGACGACAAGACATTGAATTATTTCTCCTTAAGCAGTCTTCGACTAATTCTATCTATTAACACCAAACCAATCTGAGTATTTACTGCACCCTTCTCCAACTGTGCAGTCTTATCGAGTCTATTTACGTAACCTTAAACATTTGCCTTTGACTGGCGCGACAAGTGATCAATGAAGAAATGTACTCGGGGCAAACCAATTGTCGCGTAGTTTTTATCGGGCGGCACGTGTAAATGGCCGAGAGGTGCAAGCTTAGCCTCCAAATTTTGTCCCCTTTTTGCTATGGCCCGGCGGAACTAAAGGCGGCGAGTTATAAGACATTGCATGTATTTGTCGGCAATACTTTGAGCATGTGTATAATTTATAGTATTTGCATGGCCCTAAAAAGTAGCAAATACTTCAGAGATAGTTAATTTGCCGCATGCCGTAAGTATTAGTCATGTGTGCTAAGGCTTCTATATCTGAAAAAAAATCACATGTAATGTAGGAATCCAAATTTATCAAAACAGATCTTATTGTTACTGTTATATACACTCTTGTTGAGTTCTTAAGCATTGTTAGTTGTTGGACACAACACAAATTTCGAAATATTTTTATGTGTGCTTATCACTTTTCGCTTATCATTTAAAACATTTTGATTTTCCTATTCTATATACAAAATTGGCTGTTCTTTAGCTCACACTTATTGTATTTCATAATTAATGGTAATTTATTTTCCTCTTCAGGCATCGCGTAAAGTCTCCAAATGTGGCTATTTATTTGTTGCGCCGGATTGGGACTTTTCAAATCCATTGTATCGGACAAAGGTGAGTTTTCAATAGAATAATTAATCAAGTGATTAAGAATACATGTTGATAAAGCATTGGACATGAATTTCTTACAGACGGTCCGATAAAAGTTCTTATATTACCGAATTTAGCTGTTATCGAGTAGGTTACTAAACAAAATAACTCTAAAGAAAGAATTGGCTTGAAAAAATAAATTTATGTTTACGAATTTTGAAAGTATTCTGACCGAATTATCAAACAGTCCGTCAAAAAAAAGTATTTCAAAATCAGTCTAAGTATGAAATGTATGTATGAAATGTGTTTAATCTTAGGTGTGTCGTTGTTTCTGTGATCAATATAAAAATGTATTTGAGAAGTCTATTAAACATTGCGCGATTGAAATGGATACGTAACTAGTACGCGTAAATATACCCAATACGCTTGATTTATTGTCAATGAAAGGGTTAGCTTTGAACTAAAACACTTGAGCAAATATTTGGCAGTCCGGCCTGGTCGACTGAAGAAAGTGCCACTGGCCGTCATAAGAACAGTACATCCCAGGCACTGGCACCCGTACCCGGTACGATTACAGCAGCTGTGGCTGGTGTGGACCAGGCAACGCCTTTTCCTCTCTCGTCGATTCGTATCTCGACCAATTAGCGAATGACGTAGCGACGTGACGGCAGTCAGCGTATCGTTAAATCCGCCATCGTCCGCGAAATACTTGTATGCAAATGCCTGAAAACCAGCGGTTACCAGCTGAGGGAAGCATCATTGGGGGCTTTCTAGAAATGGACAAGTGTCCACTGGAGCTTATGCGACGTTAACGTCTACGGTGACAGCGACGGCGACGGCAATGATAATAATAAAAGTGTACTCATGCGCATTGCGCACTTCCTTCTTAACAACATAAATTTACGTATGTTTTTAATGGTTGGACAGGTATTTAATTAACAATTTCTGCGTGGATCCACATCAAGAGTATCAACCGGATGTATGCATGCCTCTTTCTCTCTCCTCCCTCCATCAGCCTCTTTTTCTCTATATATATATATGTTTGAGTGCGATGGACTAATGCAGAGAAATCAAATCACCCAACCAAGCAAGAAGTTTTAAGAGGAGCAAAATTTTCATTTCGGAGTCAGCCAAAATAATTGCTAATAATTTACCGGACATGTTAGGGATTACTAATAAAAGCTAAGTTAAATAGACAACCGATGAATAGGAATCTCTATCCCCAATTCACAATAGTACTACCGGTCTATTCCCTGGCCTTCTCCGTGTTAAGTTTTGTGCTTTACCTTTTGTATATGTGTTCAAACTCAATCCAAAAGTTTGAGTCGAAAAATGTATCAAGAAATGTAGAAAGATCTTCGAAAATTAGCTTAAGATCAATCGAATAGTAAATCAAAAAAATTGTATGCTAACGATTTTCACAATTTTTCCGATAGTTGCGGGGGGAATTTTACCAAACCCTGTCTAAGCGGGCAGCTCTAGCTCCTAGGGCTTGTACTCCAATAGGTCAGTCAGGACAAGCAGGTTTATCTATAGATGTTTATCTGGGGAGGACTCAACAACCGATTGGCATCTGACCTGGTATTAAATATCGAAAGAGCCTGTAAATATAATTTGATCTATTTGCCAAGCCCTTTGAGGCAGAATTTGCTGTGTGCAGTTAAGCAATTACTGCATTTCACAGTTCAGTGCTTTAGGTGCAGCCATTTTGTATAAGCCCATGCCCCTTTTTGAATTATATTTATTCAGTCAAAGTGGCCGCACCTCAATTCTGAGCTTTTTGCAAATGCCAGGAGCTACAAACTTATCCAGGGCTTTCTTTTTGGTGGTAAAATATTAATATTAACTAAGATTAATATTAATATTGATAATATATATACTCAAAAATATTTCATTGTATATTCATTGTAAAATATACATTATTCCTAACATAGTCTTGAAAAAATAAATAATAGTCCAACAGTAAGAAGACATAAAAGAGTACACTTGCTCGATCTCCCGGTTAGATATATCAAATTAGTAACTAAGGTCAAAAATATTAGTAGTTTTTACAGACAAATTTCTATTCCTGTTAATTTTAATTATTTCTAACTGAATTTATTTGTTGTCTTAAGACAGAGTGTACATATATTTTGCATATATTAGCTCTGTATATTACATTGTTTGCCTGACTGAATGGAAATGGATGTCAAATATTTGTTGGGTTAATTTCCGGCTTCAAACTACTTATTAATAAAGTGCCTTTATGAAAACTTCGCTAAATCCAACCATCTTGAAAAGAAAATTATTGTCACAGATTTTTTTGATATTGATAAACAAGTGATTTTATTTTGTGTCATTACAAAATACTTCTTATCGACTCTCTTAAATGGCTCAAAAATAATAGTATACGATTTCTTGTGTGCAATTTACGTTCTTAAATAACTTTGGAACGATTTTTTTATCTACAATGCCAATGCATTCATTCAAATTGAAGCCTACTGAAAAAAGTCTGACTAGCAATAAAATATATGAAGATGTGGTAAACTACAAATTTTGTATGCATAATTTCCATTGATAACTTAAATTGTGTAATTTGGTGCAGATAATTTATCAATTCACTTGACAATGATTACAATTTGGAATGCATTGAAACCAGAAAGCATGGCCCTTCAGGACACCCATTGCATCACCTGGTGCTAACAGGTTAGGGCGACTAGCTTCTTCTTTCCCACTCTGTGCCGCATTTATTAGCTCGCTAGGAAACGACTATAAAACGTACAGCTAAAAATTATGTAGATTTTTATCGGCGCACCAAGTTTTCTGCATACAAAGTGCACAATTTTCATTTGAGACGGCGGCAAAGAAAACCTGCCGAGCAACCCAGAACGGAAAGACAGTCTTGAGGACGGACGACCGGAGACACAACACGTGGGCAATATAAGCGCTGACTGAGCAGCAGCCGATAAGCCATTATGCAGACGGGTTCGGGCGAGACTGGAACGGGCCTGCCGTGAAGGATAAACAAACCAATTTTAGCTCCTGAACAAGTTCAACGACCCTGGCCGGCGAAACGGAAGTGTTTGCTAGGCAATTGGCCAGCGACTGCGGTCGGTCGCAAATCCGAGTAATGCAGTAGATGATAGTCACAATCATCTTGGCTACTCTCCAGAAATGTTGTTGATTGACAAGTTTGCGAGTCCAGATTCGCGTATGTCTTTTTAATTAAACCAGGAAGTGACTAGCCCCAGGCACCAGTCTGACCTGCAGTCATTTATAAGAACTTGAAATATTTATTAAAAATTATGCACGCATTAGTGGCGCGTCTTTCTACCGTCTATCTAACTGAATGACTTACCTTTATTAAGGAAATGGTCTGCGTTATGAAGATTACACAAAATGTTGCGTATTATATTTTTGTTGTTGTTGTTGTTGTCGTCGTGATTGCTGTTGTCCTCGTCATGATTGCTGCCTTCGCTCTGGCGATTTGATGCGGTTCAGTTTATACTCTGCTCCATGCCAGAATTCACTATAAAAAGCTTAACAGTCATTTCGGCTATTTCACGATACGCCCACAGTGAGTTGTCTTAATTTCCTGTTAAGTGATTAGAAAAACTAATTACACGTCAGAGCTGGATACAGCTAGATAGAGAATGAATATTTGTTGCTTTTATAGGTGAATATTACAACTGAAACACGTTTTGAATCTCCAAATAACGTAAACAAGTTCATTTGTGGCAAATAACAGTTGCACCGAGTCGTTAACGGAAACGGGAGCGCGGGAAGGTACAATGAAATTTCACGTTTGGCCAGACTTCAGACCGCAGACTGCATGTGGGCGAACCAAGTGGAACGGAACGGAACGAAGTGACTTATGGTGTAGGTGGAACATAGGAAATGCAATTAATGCATATCTAATGAGCATAAGCGAGAGACTTTTGATATATACTCACATTTGAACTATTTGACAACAAACACAGAAGCTATTGAAGTATGCGTTTCCCATAGCGTTAGAGAAAATGAATGAGAAATTAAATTAAATTAAATTTCTACAACTAAATTGTAAAATTGCAAGAATTTGAGAGCGATCACTGAATTTGGGAACATTTGAAGAGTATAATAAAATCGAGTGTGCTTGTGGAATCAAATTGTTTTTAAAGAAATGACGGAATCATACGATTAATATACAACAATCTTAATATCTGTTTGGTCAAGTAACAGCAGAGATAACACCGACGGCTGCGGACATCATCCAACAGCAGAAAATAACAATCATAATTACAGCCTAAGAGCAAATAGTTTTTTTTGCGCGCTCTTTGTAAGCTGCTGTCCACTCTCCTTCTGAATTGCTTTGCTTGCATTGCTGCCCTTCGCTCTAACCGGCGAGCGTCTGATTGGAGTTTCGTTTCGATTCGCTTTACATATTGTTATAAGCTGTCAGTCTTTCGTTTTGATCGCAACCTAGGCACAACTAATTCGAGTTGGCTGCCAAGCAACAATTTAAAACTTATAAATTCTAATAAGTGCCCTGCGCGGCAAATAAATCCATTTGAAAACTAATCTAAGTGTTTGAATTTCGCTGCACAAGCAGTTAGAATTAATTGGTTGCAAAAAAGCTTGCAACTACACATTTTGGTGACCCCGACGTGATTATTTCTTTCTTTCATTTTTTCTATTTTTTCTTGTACTTCGTTCTTGTCGTGTCAACGGACAGTTATCAGTTCGGGCAAAGCTGTGTGGTGAGCCGTTTGCTTGCGCATCTGCATACAGTTGGTTGTTATACATAAACGCCGTAGCAAATCCCCGCTAATCGTTGCGCGCTATAACCCGCTATACGCTATCTCGCTCGAACGAACACTTGCGCGATCAGACTTGTATTGTAGTTCGGCTGTGTGAACCTTGTTGTGCGCTACATTCATAATGTTTGATGAAGGTGCAAGTGCAAATGGAAATGATGAGGCGACATCAGCTAGTCAAGTGGCGGTTGGAACCCAGGCTGCTGTTTTTAAAATAAAGATCAAGAATTTAACTGATCGACTCAATAGATTGTCCTCGGAACTTGATCCCGCTCGACTTCGCGATGTTGATGACTACGAGCTGCAAGATTACATAAGCATGGCATCTGACTTGCAGGCGAAATTTGAGATAGTCTGTGATGGTTTGTTGGAGGTGGATCATGCCAGCGTTGATGAGGATCTTCAGACAAGTTTTGAGTCAACTATTAGGCAGCTACGGCTGTCCCTTCAACGCGAGCGCGGAAATCGAAGCAAGGTTCAGCAGATTCCGCATTGTTCCACCTTCAATTCAGCCGCAGCCGATGACTCGCGTTCTACCTTTGTTGTTCCAAACCACTCTCGATTGCCTCAACTTAAATTGCCGGAGTTTAGTGGAGGCTACACAGAATGGGCCGATTTCTCGAACCTGTTCACCACGGTCATTGACAAGGATCCGTATTTGACCAACATTGAAAAACTCCAGCATCTACGGTCATGCCTTAAAGGAACAGCGCTGGATACAATTCGCTCATTGGAAATTTCAAACGCAAATTATGCTGCCGCTTTAGAACTGCTTGATAAGCGTTTTAATAACAAGCGTCTTATTTTTCAGGCACACATCTCTGAAATTTTGGGTTTGAGAAAGGTGGACAAGGGCGCGACTGCACAGCTGCGCGAATTTTCAGATAAGCTCAACTCTCATCTACGTGCTTTAAAATCGATGGGCAGTGTGGAACAGATCGCCGGTTGCGTCATAGTACATACGTTGCTGCAAAAACTAGATAGCGTTACGCAGGCTAGCTGGGAGGATGATGCGCCGTTGGACGTCATACCATCATGCGAGCGGTTTACAACCTTCATAGAGAGGCGTTGCCAAAGGCTGGAAAATGCGGATCACGCTACGGCAATGTACACGCCTAGCTCCCAGGTGGGCCAGAACAACAGTAGTAGAAGAACGTTTGTAGTGACTAGGAATGGAACGAGTGCTTGTGTGTTTTGTGAAGTCGCAGGCCACTCTATTTATAAATGTTTGCAATTCGCAAATTTATCGCCCTTGCTGCGCCTTCACGAAGCCAAGCGGCTTGCGCTGTGCCTAAACTGCCTGCAAAGGGGACATCAGCTGAGAGTCTGCGGCTCCAGCGCTTGCAGAGTTTGTGGAAGCAAACATCATAGCTTGTTGCATCTTGGCAACACAAGCAGTCACATCGCTGCTTCTAGCCCAAACAATGCTCAAGATACCGAAACTTATTCGTCATCCCAAAACACCTTGGCGGCACTTTTATCTTCGCCTCTCACTACCGCCCAGCATCTCAAGCACGATGTGGTCCTGCTTGCCACTGCCGTCATCAACGTGAAAAATCGCGCTGGCTCCTTGGTGCCTTGCCGTGCGTTGCTCGACTCTGGGTCGCAGTTGCACATCATCACCTCTCGTCTTGCTCATCAGCTCCAGCTGCGCAAATTCAAGTCAACAGCAATCGTCTCTGGCATTGGTGATGCAGCATTTGCGTCCGATGGGTTTTCGGTCAACATCAATGTCAAATCTCGAGTGTCGGAGTACTCCACATGCATCCCGGCCTTGATTGCACCATCCATCACCGATAATCAGCCTGGCTTCACTCTTGACCCTGCATCATGGAACATTCCATCAAATATACAACTAGCTGATCCTGAATTCTTTAAATCTCAGCAAATCGACATGTTGATTGGAGCCAGTCTGTTCTTCGATCTGCTATGCGTCGGCCAGATTAAACTAGCTGCTGGACTGCCGATATTGCAAAAGACTCGCCTTGGTTGGGTGGCTACGGGAGGTGCCTCACATGCTGGAAAATCATCATTCATGGCCATGAGATCAATGGAGAATCCAGATCTGCTGGTTGACTCGCATCTGCAGCCTAATACACAGATTGATGAATTAATCCGTCGTTTTTGGGAATTGGAAGGCTGCACCGACCCTGAGTCCTTACCAAACAAGGAGGAACGCGACTGTGAGGCACACTTTCAGGCCAATTTTAAACGTCTGTCGACTGGCGACTATTCAGTTCGTTTACCGCTACGTCTAGGCATGTATCCGCTGGGTGACTCCTATCAACAGGCGGTTCGTCGATTCCTGAACTTAGAAAGAAAACTAGACCGTAATCCACTATTGAAACCCCAGTATGCAGCATTTATCAAGGAGTATCTTGACTTGGGTCACATGTCACTTGTTACCTCAGCTGCACTGGGCCAATGCAAGTACTACCTGCCACATCACTGCGTGCTGAAGGAGGATAGCACTACAACCAAGCTAAGGGTCGTGTTTGATGGCTCAGCAGTTACTACCTCTGGACACTCGCTGAATGATGCACTGATGGCAGGTCCTACCATCCAACCGAAGCTGTTTTCGATACTGATGCGGTTTCGTACATTTGCAGTCGCCCTGACAGGCGATATATGCAAAATGTATCGATGCGTACGAGTCGAACCCGCAGACAGTTATTTTCAATGTATCTTGTGGCGTGAGTCTCAGCATCAGAAGATACAGATTTACAAATTAGACACCGTCACCTACGGCACAAAACCAGCATCGTTTCTCTCAGTGCGAGCTATGCACCAACTGGCCATGGATGAGCAGAAAACTTTCCCTATTGGCTCTGACATTGTTAAAAGAGATTTCTACGTGGATGACCTCATTTCTGGTGGTAGCTGTGTTCAAGAAGCAATTGAGATATTGAAACAAACATCTGGACTACTCGCCAAGGGGAACTTTAGGCTGCGCAAATGGTGTTCTAGCGACACATCTGTACTCCAAAACATACCGGAAGAGGATAGAGAAACGCTGCTTAAGTTTGACGATGGCAGTGACATCACGAAAACGTTAGGCCTCGTTTGGGATCCCGCTTCAGACTGTTTCCTTTTCTCCTTCTCTCCACTGAGGTTGCCCTCCAGACTGACAAAACGGTCAATACTCTCCGCAATTGCTCGCTTTTACGACCCCCTTGGTCTTGTTGGTCCCGTAATAACAAAATCGAAAATTTTTATGCAGGATCTCTGGAGAGAAAAGCTGGACTGGGATGAGAGCCTGCCCGTACACTTAAGCACAGCCTGGGTCAACTTCTGCGCTGATTTTGAGTATACTCAGCAATTCCAGTATCCCCGTCGAGCACTCTCATCAGACAGTACAGTGGAGATTCACGGATTTTGTGATGCCAGCCTAAGCGCTTATGGAGCATGCGTCTATACAGTCTCAAAGTGCAATGGCAACACCAGCGTGCGTCTCTTATGCTCCAAATCGCGTGTCGCGCCTGTGAAAACCATCACGGTACCAAAGCTGGAACTCTGCGGAGCTGCATTACTGGCTCAACTTCTCAGCGAAATATGCCAAATGAAAGTGTTCGACTGTCGGTATTACTGTTGGTCAGACTCTGCCGTGACTTTGGCTTGGATTCGCAATGATGCTTCGAAATTCAATGTTTTCGTTGCCAACCGAGTCGCAGCCATCCAAGAGCTCACCACTGGAATGGAATGGCATCATATTCCCACCGAATTAAACCCGGCGGATATAATTTCACGAGGAGCGCTGCCTAGTGAGCTCTTCCGGTCTCCATTATGGGCCCATGGTCCGAGTTTTCTCAGTAAGGGAAAGGAAGAGTGGCCTGCCTCCTGTGTACCTGTCGAATCCTTACCAGAACTTCGACACAAGGTACTCCTCGGAACTGCAGCGCAACCGGATCTCTCGATTGGTTGCAAGTTCATCAATTCGTTTTCCAAGCTGCAGCGGGTCTTTGCTTATGTTTACAAATTTGTAAATCGAATCCGAGGAGCTGAACTAACCGTTGACCACTTGCATCATGGCACACATTGGTTGCTGCGGTCAGTGCAAATGGCTACTCTCAGCGATGACTACAAGGCATTGAAGGAAGGAAGGCATGTCAAACCGTCTAGCTCAATGGCCTCTCTTGCGCCATTCCTTGACGACTTCGGCCTACTTCGCATCGGTGGACGGCTGAAAAACTCGTCGTTGGACTTCTCAGCGCGACATCCGATTATATTGCCCCGTCAGCATCCTGTGACGCGAGCAATCATAGTTTACTTTCATAAACGAAACTTACACGCTGGACCTCGCGCTTTATTGTCTTCGATTCGGCTCCAGTACTGGCCCATTGGCGGTCGAAAAACAGTCTCCAGTATTGTTGCCAAATGCATAATCTGTTTTCGTGCCAAGCCACGATTGGCCGAGCATATAATGGCAGACCTACCAGCTGATCGTCTTAATACATCGTATCCCTTTATGGTCACTGGCGTTGATTACTGTGGACCATTTTACTACAAGAACGAAGTGCGCAACAGGCCACCAGTGAAATGCTATATCAGTCTGTTCATATGCTTCGCTACAAAGGCGGTGCACTTAGAGCTTGTAAAGGACTTGTCCACAACATCGTTTCTAAACGCCCTAAAACGTTTCATCCTGACTCGCTCTCGACCTTCAAGGATCTGGTCTGACAATGCGACAAACTTCGTAGGTGCCAAGAACGAACTAGCAGATCTGAACCGCCTGTTCCTGAGAGACGAGCATGTCAAGGCCGTTAACGAGTTTTGCCTAACCGAATCAATTGAATGGTTGTTCATCCCTCCTCGCTCTCCGCACTTTGGTGGACTATGGGAAGCCGCTGTGAAGACTGCTAAGCACCACTTTTATCGATCTGTTTGCTCTTCCATTTTGGATTTCGATTCGCTGCAGCATCCAGGTGATCTTGACGTCTTGACACCCGCACACTTCCTGGGTACAGCGCCATCTTCATCATACATTGAGCCCGATCTAAGGCAGCTTAACTTCAATCGGCTTAATTATTTTCAGCGCGTCACATATCTCCAACAAGTATTCTGGGCCCGTTGGCGCGAAGAGTATTTGACGCTTCTTCAACAGCGCTCCAAATGGCGCACTCCTCAGCCTGGACTCTCCATTAACGATGTTGTCCTTGTAAAGGATGAGAATCTACCGCCGCTGAAGTGGCCACTCGCCAGAGTGCAAGAGCTGATCTCTGGATCTGATGGGGTATCCAGAGTTGCTGTGCTTCAAACTGCGACTGGAGTCATACGTAGAGCTGTACGAAAGCTGTGTTTGCTGCCCAAACAGGATGATGTTGAAAGCCCTTGCCTTCCAACGGGGGGAGAATGTTTGGTCAAGTAACAGCAGAGATAACACCGACGGCTGCGGACATCATCCAACAGCAGAAAATAACAATCATAATTACAGCCTAAGAGCAAATAGTTTTTTTGCGCGCTCTTTGTAAGCTGCTGTCCACTCTCCTTCTGAATTGCTTTGCTTGCATTGCTGCCCTTCGCTCTAACCGGCGAGCGTCTGATTGGAGTTTCGTTTCGATTCGCTTTACATATTGTTATAAGCTGTCAGTCTTTCGTTTTGATCGCAACCTAGGCACAACTAATTCGAGTTGGCTGCCAAGCAACAATTTAAAACTTATAAATTCTAATAAGTGCCCTGCGCGGCAAATAAATCCATTTGAAAACTAATCTAAGTGTTTGAATTTCGCTGCACAAGCAGTTAGAATTAATTGGTTGCAAAAAAGCTTGCAACTATACATTTTGTGTAGTTGCAAGCTTTTTTGCAACCAATTAATTCTAACTGCTTGTGCAGCGAAATTCAAACACTTAGATTAGTTTTCAAATGGATTTATTTGCCGCGCAGGGCACTTATTAGAATTTATAAGTTTTAAATTGTTGCTTGGCAGCCAACTCGAATTAGTTGTGCCTAGGTTGCGATCAAAACGAAAGACTGACAGCTTATAACAATATGTAAAGCGAATCGAAACGAAACTCCAATCAGACGCTCGCCGGTTAGAGCGAAGGGCAGCAATGCAAGCAAAGCAATTCAGAAGGAGAGTGGACAGCAGCTTACAAAGAGCGCGCAAAAAAACTATTTGCTCTTAGGCTGTAATTATGATTGTTATTTTCTGCTGTTGGATGATGTCCGCAGCCGTCGGTGTTATCTCTGCTGTTACTTGACCAAACATTCTCCCCCCGTTGGAAGGCAAGGGCTTTCAACATCATCCTGTTTGGGCAGCAAACACAGCTTTCGTACAGCTCTACGTATGACTCCAGTCGCAGTTTGAAGCACAGCAACTCTGGATACCCCATCAGATCCAGAGATCAGCTCTTGCACTCTGGCGAGTGGCCACTTCAGCGGCGGTAGATTCTCATCCTTTACAAGGACAACATCGTTAATGGAGAGTCCAGGCTGAGGAGTGCGCCATTTGGAGCGCTGTTGAAGAAGCGTCAAATACTCTTCGCGCCAACGGGCCCAGAATACTTGTTGGAGATATGTGACGCGCTGAAAATAATTAAGCCGATTGAAGTTAAGCTGCCTTAGATCGGGCTCAATGTATGATGAAGATGGCGCTGTACCCAGGAAGTGTGCGGGTGTCAAGACGTCAAGATCACCTGGATGCTGCAGCGAATCGAAATCCAAAATGGAAGAGCAAACAGATCGATAAAAGTGGTGCTTAGCAGTCTTCACAGCGGCTTCCCATAGTCCACCAAAGTGCGGAGAGCGAGGAGGGATGAACAACCATTCAATTGATTCGGTTAGGCAAAACTCGTTAACGGCCTTGACATGCTCGTCTCTCAGGAACAGGCGGTTCAGATCTGCTAGTTCGTTCTTGGCACCTACGAAGTTTGTCGCATTGTCAGACCAGATCCTTGAAGGTCGAGAGCGAGTCAGGATGAAACGTTTTAGGGCGTTTAGAAACGATGTTGTGGACAAGTCCTTTACAAGCTCTAAGTGCACCGCCTTTGTAGCGAAGCATATGAACAGACTGATATAGCATTTCACTGGTGGCCTGTTGCGCACTTCGTTCTTGTAGTAAAATGGTCCACAGTAATCAACGCCAGTGACCATAAAGGGATACGATGTATTAAGACGATCAGCTGGTAGGTCTGCCATTATATGCTCGGCCAATCGTGGCTTGGCACGAAAACAGATTATGCATTTGGCAACAATACTGGAGACTGTTTTTCGACCGCCAATGGGCCAGTACTGGAGCCGAATCGAAGACAATAAAGCGCGAGGTCCAGCGTGTAAGTTCGTTTATGAAAGTAAACTATGATTGCTCGCGTCACAGGATGCTGACGGGGCAATATAATCGGATGTCGCGCTGAGAAGTCCAACGACGAGTTTTTCAGCCGTCCACCGATGCGAAGTAGGCCGAAGTCGTCAAGGAATGGTGCAAGAGAGGCCATTGAGCTAGACGGTTTGACATGCCTTCCTTCCTTCAATGCCTTGTAGTCATCGCTGAGAGTAGCCATTTGCACTGACCGCAGCAACCAATGTGTGCCATGATGCAAGTGGTCAACGGTTAGTTCAGCTCCTCGGATTCGATTTACAAATTTGTAAACATAAGCAAAGACCCGCTGCAGCTTGGAAAACGAATTGATGAACTTGCAACCAATCGAGAGATCCGGTTGCGCTGCAGTTCCGAGGAGTACCTTGTGTCGAAGTTCTGGTAAGGATTCGACAGGTACACAGGAGGCAGGCCACTCTTCCTTTCCCTTACTGAGAAAACTCGGACCATGGGCCCATAATGGAGACCGGAAGAGCTCACTAGGCAGCGCTCCTCGTGAAATTATATCCGCCGGGTTTAATTCGGTGGGAATATGATGCCATTCCATTCCAGTGGTGAGCTCTTGGATGGCTGCGACTCGGTTGGCAACGAAAACATTGAATTTCGAAGCATCATTGCGAATCCAAGCCAAAGTCACGGCAGAGTCTGACCAACAGTAATACCGACAGTCGAACACTTTCATTTGGCATATTTCGCTGAGAAGTTGAGCCAGTAATGCAGCTCCGCAGAGTTCCAGCTTTGGTACCGTGATGGTTTTCACAGGCGCGACACGCGATTTGGAGCATAAGAGACGCACGCTGGTGTTGCCATTGCACTTTGAGACTGTATAGACGCATGCTCCATAAGCGCTTAGGCTGGCATCACAAAATCCGTGAATCTCCACTGTACTGTCTGATGAGAGTGCTCGACGGGGATACTGGAATTGCTGAGTATACTCAAAATCAGCGCAGAAGTTGACCCAGGCTGTGCTTAAGTGTACGGGCAGGCTCTCATCCCAGTCCAGCTTTTCTCTCCAGAGATCCTGCATAAAAATTTTCGATTTTGTTATTACGGGACCAACAAGACCAAGGGGGTCGTAAAAGCGAGCAATTGCGGAGAGTATTGACCGTTTTGTCAGTCTGGAGGGCAACCTCAGTGGAGAGAAGGAGAAAAGGAAACAGTCTGAAGCGGGATCCCAAACGAGGCCTAACGTTTTCGTGATGTCACTGCCATCGTCAAACTTAAGCAGCGTTTCTCTATCCTCTTCCGGTATGTTTTGGAGTACAGATGTGTCGCTAGAACACCATTTGCGCAGCCTAAAGTTCCCCTTGGCGAGTAGTCCAGATGTTTGTTTCAATATCTCAATTGCTTCTTGAACACAGCTACCACCAGAAATGAGGTCATCCACGTAGAAATCTCTTTTAACAATGTCAGAGCCAATAGGGAAAGTTTTCTGCTCATCCATGGCCAGTTGGTGCATAGCTCGCACTGAGAGAAACGATGCTGGTTTTGTGCCGTAGGTGACGGTGTCTAATTTGTAAATCTGTATCTTCTGATGCTGAGACTCACGCCACAAGATACATTGAAAATAACTGTCTGCGGGTTCGACTCGTACGCATCGATACATTTTGCATATATCGCCTGTCAGGGCGACTGCAAATGTACGAAACCGCATCAGTATCGAAAACAGCTTCGGTTGGATGGTAGGACCTGCCATCAGTGCATCATTCAGCGAGTGTCCAGAGGTAGTAACTGCTGAGCCATCAAACACGACCCTTAGCTTGGTTGTAGTGCTATCCTCCTTCAGCACGCAGTGATGTGGCAGGTAGTACTTGCATTGGCCCAGTGCAGCTGAGGTAACAAGTGACATGTGACCCAAGTCAAGATACTCCTTGATAAATGCTGCATACTGGGGTTTCAATAGTGGATTACGGTCTAGTTTTCTTTCTAAGTTCAGGAATCGACGAACCGCCTGTTGATAGGAGTCACCCAGCGGATACATGCCTAGACGTAGCGGTAAACGAACTGAATAGTCGCCAGTCGACAGACGTTTAAAATTGGCCTGAAAGTGTGCCTCACAGTCGCGTTCCTCCTTGTTTGGTAAGGACTCAGGGTCGGTGCAGCATTCCAATTCCCAAAAACGACGGATTAATTCATCAATCTGTGTATTAGGCTGCAGATGCGAGTCAACCAGCAGATCTGGATTCTCCATTGATCTCATGGCCATGAATGATGATTTTCCAGCATGTGAGGCACCTCCCGTAGCCACCCAACCAAGGCGAGTCTTTTGCAATATCGGCAGTCCAGCAGCTAGTTTAATCTGGCCGACGCATAGCAGATCGAAGAACAGACTGGCTCCAATCAACATGTCGATTTGCTGAGATTTAAAGAATTCAGGATCAGCTAGTTGTATATTTGATGGAATGTTCCATGATGCAGGGTCAAGAGTGAAGCCAGGCTGATTATCGGTGATGGATGGTGCAATCAAGGCCGGGATGCATGTGGAGTACTCCGACACTCGAGATTTGACATTGATGTTGACCGAAAACCCATCGGACGCAAATGCTGCATCACCAATGCCAGAGACGATTGCTGTTGACTTGAATTTGCGCAGCTGGAGCTGATGAGCAAGACGAGAGGTGATGATGTGCAACTGCGACCCAGAGTCGAGCAACGCACGGCAAGGCACCAAGGAGCCAGCGCGATTTTTCACGTTGATGACGGCAGTGGCAAGCAGGACCACATCGTGCTTGAGATGCTGGGCGGTAGTGAGAGGCGAAGATAAAAGTGCCGCCAAGGTGTTTTGGGATGACGAATAAGTTTCGGTATCTTGAGCATTGTTTGGGCTAGAAGCAGCGATGTGACTGCTTGTGTTGCCAAGATGCAACAAGCTATGATGTTTGCTTCCACAAACTCTGCAAGCGCTGGAGCCGCAGACTCTCAGCTGATGTCCCCTTTGCAGGCAGTTTAGGCACAGCGCAAGCCGCTTGGCTTCGTGAAGGCGCAGCAAGGGCGATAAATTTGCGAATTGCAAACATTTATAAATAGAGTGGCCTGCGACTTCACAAAACACACAAGCACTCGTTCCATTCCTAGTCACTACAAACGTTCTTCTACTACTGTTGTTCTGGCCCACCTGGGAGCTAGGCGTGTACATTGCCGTAGCGTGATCCGCATTTTCCAGCCTTTGGCAACGCCTCTCTATGAAGGTTGTAAACCGCTCGCATGATGGTATGACGTCCAACGGCGCATCATCCTCCCAGCTAGCCTGCGTAACGCTATCTAGTTTTTGCAGCAACGTATGTACTATGACGCAACCGGCGATCTGTTCCACACTGCCCATCGATTTTAAAGCACGTAGATGAGAGTTGAGCTTATCTGAAAATTCGCGCAGCTGTGCAGTCGCGCCCTTGTCCACCTTTCTCAAACCCAAAATTTCAGAGATGTGTGCCTGAAAAATAAGACGCTTGTTATTAAAACGCTTATCAAGCAGTTCTAAAGCGGCAGCATAATTTGCGTTTGAAATTTCCAATGAGCGAATTGTATCCAGCGCTGTTCCTTTAAGGCATGACCGTAGATGCTGGAGTTTTTCAATGTTGGTCAAATACGGATCCTTGTCAATGACCGTGGTGAACAGGTTCGAGAAATCGGCCCATTCTGTGTAGCCTCCACTAAACTCCGGCAATTTAAGTTGAGGCAATCGAGAGTGGTTTGGAACAACAAAGGTAGAACGCGAGTCATCGGCTGCGGCTGAATTGAAGGTGGAACAATGCGGAATCTGCTGAACCTTGCTTCGATTTCCGCGCTCGCGTTGAAGGGACAGCCGTAGCTGCCTAATAGTTGACTCAAAACTTGTCTGAAGATCCTCATCAACGCTGGCATGATCCACCTCCAACAAACCATCACAGACTATCTCAAATTTCGCCTGCAAGTCAGATGCCATGCTTATGTAATCTTGCAGCTCGTAGTCATCAACATCGCGAAGTCGAGCGGGATCAAGTTCCGAGGACAATCTATTGAGTCGATCAGTTAAATTCTTGATCTTTATTTTAAAAACAGCAGCCTGGGTTCCAACCGCCACTTGACTAGCTGATGTCGCCTCATCATTTCCATTTGCACTTGCACCTTCATCAAACATTATGAATGTAGCGCACAACAAGGTTCACACAGCCGAACTACAATACAAGTCTGATCGCGCAAGTGTTCGTTCGAGCGAGATAGCGTATAGCGGGTTATAGCGCGCAACGATTAGCGGGGATTTGCTACGGCGTTTATGTATAACAACCAACTGTATGCAGATGCGCAAGCAAACGGCTCACCACACAGCTTTGCCCGAACTGATAACTGTCCGTTGACACGACAAGAACGAAGTACAAGAAAAAATAGAAAAAATGAAAGAAAGAAAAATCACGTCGGGGTCACCAAAACCAAAATGTGTAGTTGCAAGCTTTTTTGCAACCAATTAATTCTAACTGCTTGTGCAGCGAAATTCAAACACTTAGATTAGTTTTCAAATGGATTTATTTGCCGCGCAGGGCACTTATTAGAAATTATAAGTTTTAAATTGTTGCTTGGCAGCCAACTCGAATTAGTTGTGCCTAGGTTGCGATCAAAACGAAAGACTGACTGGTTAAGACAATATGTAAAGCGAATCGAAACGAAACTCCAATAAGACGCTCGCCGGTTAGAGCGAAGGGCAGCAATGCAAGCAAAGCAATTCAGAAGGAGAGTGGACAGCAGCTTACAAAGAGCGCGCAAAAAAACTATTTGCTCTTAGGCTGTAATTATGATTGTTATTTTCTGCTGTTGGATGATGTCCGCAGCCGTCGGTGTTATCTCTGCTGTTACTTGACCAAACATTCTCCCCCCGTTGGAAGGCAAGGGCTTTCAACATCATCCTGTTTGGGCAGCAAACACAGCTTTCGTACAGCTCTACGTATGACTCCAGTCGCAGTTTGAAGCACAGCAACTCTGGATACCCCATCAGATCCAGAGATCAGCTCTTGCACTCTGGCGAGTGGCCACTTCAGCGGCGGTAGATTCTCATCCTTTACAAGGACAACATCGTTAATGGAGAGTCCAGGCTGAGGAGTGCGCCATTTGGAGCGCTGTTGAAGAAGCGTCAAATACTCTTCGCGCCAACGGGCCCAGAATACTTGTTGGAGATATGTGACGCGCTGAAAATAATTAAGCCGATTGAAGTTAAGCTGCCTTAGATCGGGCTCAATGTATGATGAAGATGGCGCTGTACCCAGGAAGTGTGCGGGTGTCAAGACGTCAAGATCACCTGGATGCTGCAGCGAATCGAAATCCAAAATGGAAGAGCAAACAGATCGATAAAAGTGGTGCTTAGCAGTCTTCACAGCGGCTTCCCATAGTCCACCAAAGTGCGGAGAGCGAGGAGGGATGAACAACCATTCAATTGATTCGGTTAGGCAAAACTCGTTAACGGCCTTGACATGCTCGTCTCTCAGGAACAGGCGGTTCAGATCTGCTAGTTCGTTCTTGGCACCTACGAAGTTTGTCGCATTGTCAGACCAGATCCTTGAAGGTCGAGAGCGAGTCAGGATGAAACGTTTTAGGGCGTTTAGAAACGATGTTGTGGACAAGTCCTTTACAAGCTCTAAGTGCACCGCCTTTGTAGCGAAGCATATGAACAGACTGATATAGCATTTCACTGGTGGCCTGTTGCGCACTTCGTTCTTGTAGTAAAATGGTCCACAGTAATCAACGCCAGTGACCATAAAGGGATACGATGTATTAAGACGATCAGCTGGTAGGTCTGCCATTATATGCTCGGCCAATCGTGGCTTGGCACGAAAACAGATTATGCATTTGGCAACAATACTGGAGACTGTTTTTCGACCGCCAATGGGCCAGTACTGGAGCCGAATCGAAGACAATAAAGCGCGAGGTCCAGCGTGTAAGTTTCGTTTATGAAAGTAAACTATGATTGCTCGCGTCACAGGATGCTGACGGGGCAATATAATCGGATGTCGCGCTGAGAAGTCCAACGACGAGTTTTTCAGCCGTCCACCGATGCGAAGTAGGCCGAAGTCGTCAAGGAATGGTGCAAGAGAGGCCATTGAGCTAGACGGTTTGACATGCCTTCCTTCCTTCAATGCCTTGTAGTCATCGCTGAGAGTAGCCATTTGCACTGACCGCAGCAACCAATGTGTGCCATGATGCAAGTGGTCAACGGTTAGTTCAGCTCCTCGGATTCGATTTACAAATTTGTAAACATAAGCAAAGACCCGCTGCAGCTTGGAAAACGAATTGATGAACTTGCAACCAATCGAGAGATCCGGTTGCGCTGCAGTTCCGAGGAGTACCTTGTGTCGAAGTTCTGGTAAGGATTCGACAGGTACACAGGAGGCAGGCCACTCTTCCTTTCCCTTACTGAGAAAACTCGGACCATGGGCCCATAATGGAGACCGGAAGAGCTCACTAGGCAGCGCTCCTCGTGAAATTATATCCGCCGGGTTTAATTCGGTGGGAATATGATGCCATTCCATTCCAGTGGTGAGCTCTTGGATGGCTGCGACTCGGTTGGCAACGAAAACATTGAATTTCGAAGCATCATTGCGAATCCAAGCCAAAGTCACGGCAGAGTCTGACCAACAGTAATACCGACAGTCGAACACTTTCATTTGGCATATTTCGCTGAGAAGTTGAGCCAGTAATGCAGCTCCGCAGAGTTCCAGCTTTGGTACCGTGATGGTTTTCACAGGCGCGACACGCGATTTGGAGCATAAGAGACGCACGCTGGTGTTGCCATTGCACTTTGAGACTGTATAGACGCATGCTCCATAAGCGCTTAGGCTGGCATCACAAAATCCGTGAATCTCCACTGTACTGTCTGATGAGAGTGCTCGACGGGGATACTGGAATTGCTGAGTATACTCAAAATCAGCGCAGAAGTTGACCCAGGCTGTGCTTAAGTGTACGGGCAGGCTCTCATCCCAGTCCAGCTTTTCTCTCCAGAGATCCTGCATAAAAATTTTCGATTTTGTTATTACGGGACCAACAAGACCAAGGGGGTCGTAAAAGCGAGCAATTGCGGAGAGTATTGACCGTTTTGTCAGTCTGGAGGGCAACCTCAGTGGAGAGAAGGAGAAAAGGAAACAGTCTGAAGCGGGATCCCAAACGAGGCCTAACGTTTTCGTGATGTCACTGCCATCGTCAAACTTAAGCAGCGTTTCTCTATCCTCTTCCGGTATGTTTTGGAGTACAGATGTGTCGCTAGAACACCATTTGCGCAGCCTAAAGTTCCCCTTGGCGAGTAGTCCAGATGTTTGTTTCAATATCTCAATTGCTTCTTGAACACAGCTACCACCAGAAATGAGGTCATCCACGTAGAAATCTCTTTTAACAATGTCAGAGCCAATAGGGAAAGTTTTCTGCTCATCCATGGCCAGTTGGTGCATAGCTCGCACTGAGAGAAACGATGCTGGTTTTGTGCCGTAGGTGACGGTGTCTAATTTGTAAATCTGTATCTTCTGATGCTGAGACTCACGCCACAAGATACATTGAAAATAACTGTCTGCGGGTTCGACTCGTACGCATCGATACATTTTGCATATATCGCCTGTCAGGGCGACTGCAAATGTACGAAACCGCATCAGTATCGAAAACAGCTTCGGTTGGATGGTAGGACCTGCCATCAGTGCATCATTCAGCGAGTGTCCAGAGGTAGTAACTGCTGAGCCATCAAACACGACCCTTAGCTTGGTTGTAGTGCTATCCTCCTTCAGCACGCAGTGATGTGGCAGGTAGTACTTGCATTGGCCCAGTGCAGCTGAGGTAACAAGTGACATGTGACCCAAGTCAAGATACTCCTTGATAAATGCTGCATACTGGGGTTTCAATAGTGGATTACGGTCTAGTTTTCTTTCTAAGTTCAGGAATCGACGAACCGCCTGTTGATAGGAGTCACCCAGCGGATACATGCCTAGACGTAGCGGTAAACGAACTGAATAGTCGCCAGTCGACAGACGTTTAAAATTGGCCTGAAAGTGTGCCTCACAGTCGCGTTCCTCCTTGTTTGGTAAGGACTCAGGGTCGGTGCAGCATTCCAATTCCCAAAAACGACGGATTAATTCATCAATCTGTGTATTAGGCTGCAGATGCGAGTCAACCAGCAGATCTGGATTCTCCATTGATCTCATGGCCATGAATGATGATTTTCCAGCATGTGAGGCACCTCCCGTAGCCACCCAACCAAGGCGAGTCTTTTGCAATATCGGCAGTCCAGCAGCTAGTTTAATCTGGCCGACGCATAGCAGATCGAAGAACAGACTGGCTCCAATCAACATGTCGATTTGCTGAGATTTAAAGAATTCAGGATCAGCTAGTTGTATATTTGATGGAATGTTCCATGATGCAGGGTCAAGAGTGAAGCCAGGCTGATTATCGGTGATGGATGGTGCAATCAAGGCCGGGATGCATGTGGAGTACTCCGACACTCGAGATTTGACATTGATGTTGACCGAAAACCCATCGGACGCAAATGCTGCATCACCAATGCCAGAGACGATTGCTGTTGACTTGAATTTGCGCAGCTGGAGCTGATGAGCAAGACGAGAGGTGATGATGTGCAACTGCGACCCAGAGTCGAGCAACGCACGGCAAGGCACCAAGGAGCCAGCGCGATTTTTCACGTTGATGACGGCAGTGGCAAGCAGGACCACATCGTGCTTGAGATGCTGGGCGGTAGTGAGAGGCGAAGATAAAAGTGCCGCCAAGGTGTTTTGGGATGACGAATAAGTTTCGGTATCTTGAGCATTGTTTGGGCTAGAAGCAGCGATGTGACTGCTTGTGTTGCCAAGATGCAACAAGCTATGATGTTTGCTTCCACAAACTCTGCAAGCGCTGGAGCCGCAGACTCTCAGCTGATGTCCCCTTTGCAGGCAGTTTAGGCACAGCGCAAGCCGCTTGGCTTCGTGAAGGCGCAGCAAGGGCGATAAATTTGCGAATTGCAAACATTTATAAATAGAGTGGCCTGCGACTTCACAAAACACACAAGCACTCGTTCCATTCCTAGTCACTACAAACGTTCTTCTACTACTGTTGTTCTGGCCCACCTGGGAGCTAGGCGTGTACATTGCCGTAGCGTGATCCGCATTTTCCAGCCTTTGGCAACGCCTCTCTATGAAGGTTGTAAACCGCTCGCATGATGGTATGACGTCCAACGGCGCATCATCCTCCCAGCTAGCCTGCGTAACGCTATCTAGTTTTTGCAGCAACGTATGTACTATGACGCAACCGGCGATCTGTTCCACACTGCCCATCGATTTTAAAGCACGTAGATGAGAGTTGAGCTTATCTGAAAATTCGCGCAGCTGTGCAGTCGCGCCCTTGTCCACCTTTCTCAAACCCAAAATTTCAGAGATGTGTGCCTGAAAAATAAGACGCTTGTTATTAAAACGCTTATCAAGCAGTTCTAAAGCGGCAGCATAATTTGCGTTTGAAGTTTCCAATGAGCGAATTGTATCCAGCGCTGTTCCTTTAAGGCATGACCGTAGATGCTGGAGTTTTTCAATGTTGGTCAAATACGGATCCTTGTCAATGACCGTGGTGAACAGGTTCGAGAAATCGGCCCATTCTGTGTAGCCTCCACTAAACTCCGGCAATTTAAGTTGAGGCAATCGAGAGTGGTTTGGAACAACAAAGGTAGAACGCGAGTCATCGGCTGCGGCTGAATTGAAGGTGGAACAATGCGGAATCTGCTGAACCTTGCTTCGATTTCCGCGCTCGCGTTGAAGGGACAGCCGTAGCTGCCTAATAGTTGACTCAAAACTTGTCTGAAGATCCTCATCAACGCTGGCATGATCCACCTCCAACAAACCATCACAGACTATCTCAAATTTCGCCTGCAAGTCAGATGCCATGCTTATGTAATCTTGCAGCTCGTAGTCATCAACATCGCGAAGTCGAGCGGGATCAAGTTCCGAGGACAATCTATTGAGTCGATCAGTTAAATTCTTGATCTTTATTTTAAAAACAGCAGCCTGGGTTCCAACCGCCACTTGACTAGCTGATGTCGCCTCATCATTTCCATTTGCACTTGCACCTTCATCAAACATTATGAATGTAGCGCACAACAAGGTTCACACAGCCGAACTACAATACAAGTCTGATCGCGCAAGTGTTCGTTCGAGCGAGATAGCGTATAGCGGGTTATAGCGCGCAACGATTAGCGGGGATTTGCTACGGCGTTTATGTATAACAACCAACTGTATGCAGATGCGCAAGCAAACGGCTCACCACACAGCTTTGCCCGAACTGATAACTGTCCGTTGACACGACAAGAACGAAGTACAAGAAAAAATAGAAAAAATGAAAGAAAGAAAAATTCACGTCGGGGTCACCAAGCCCTTGCCTTCCAACGGGGGGAGAATGTTTGGTCAAGTAACAGCAGAGATAACACCGACGGCTGCGGACATCATCCAACAGCAGAAAATAACAATCATAATTACAGCCTAAGAGCAAATAGTTTTTTTTGCGCGCTCTTTGTAAGCTGCTGTCCACTCTCCTTCTGAATTGCTTTGCTTGCATTGCTGCCCTTCGCTCTAACCGGCGAGCGTCTTATTGGAGTTTCGTTTCGATTCGCTTTACATATTGTCATAACCAGTCAGTCTTTCGTTTTGATCGCAACCTAGGCACAACTAATTCGAGTTGGCTGCCAAGCAACAATTTAAAACTTATAATTTCTAATAAGTGCCCTGCGCGGCAAATAAATCCATTTGAAAACTAATCTAAGTGTTTGAATTTCGCTGCACAAGCAGTTAGAATTAATTGGTTGCAAAAAAGCTTGCAACTACACATTTTGGTGACCCCGACGTGAATTTTTCTTTCTTTCATTTTTTCTATTTTTTCTTGTACTTCGTTCTTGTCGTGTCAACGGACAGTTATCAGTTCGGGCAAAGCTGTGTGGTGAGCCGTTTGCTTGCGCATCTGCATACAGTTGGTTGTTATACATAAACGCCGTAGCAAATCCCCGCTAATCGTTGCGCGCTATAACCCGCTATACGCTATCTCGCTCGAACGAACACTTGCGCGATCAGACTTGTATTGTAGTTCGGCTGTGTGAACCTTGTTGTGCGCTACATTCATAATGTTTGATGAAGGTGCAAGTGCAAATGGAAATGATGAGGCGACATCAGCTAGTCAAGTGGCGGTTGGAACCCAGGCTGCTGTTTTTAAAATAAAGATCAAGAATTTAACTGATCGACTCAATAGATTGTCCTCGGAACTTGATCCCGCTCGACTTCGCGATGTTGATGACTACGAGCTGCAAGATTACATAAGCATGGCATCTGACTTGCAGGCGAAATTTGAGATAGTCTGTGATGGTTTGTTGGAGGTGGATCATGCCAGCGTTGATGAGGATCTTCAGACAAGTTTTGAGTCAACTATTAGGCAGCTACGGCTGTCCCTTCAACGCGAGCGCGGAAATCGAAGCAAGGTTCAGCAGATTCCGCATTGTTCCACCTTCAATTCAGCCGCAGCCGATGACTCGCGTTCTACCTTTGTTGTTCCAAACCACTCTCGATTGCCTCAACTTAAATTGCCGGAGTTTAGTGGAGGCTACACAGAATGGGCCGATTTCTCGAACCTGTTCACCACGGTCATTGACAAGGATCCGTATTTGACCAACATTGAAAAACTCCAGCATCTACGGTCATGCCTTAAAGGAACAGCGCTGGATATAATTCGCTCATTGGAAATTTCAAACGCAAATTATGCTGCCGCTTTAGAACTGCTTGATAAGCGTTTTAATAACAAGCGTCTTATTTTTCAGGCACACATCTCTGAAATTTTGGGTTTGAGAAAGGTGGACAAGGGCGCGACTGCACAGCTGCGCGAATTTTCAGATAAGCTCAACTCTCATCTACGTGCTTTAAAATCGATGGGCAGTGTGGAACAGATCGCCGGTTGCGTCATAGTACATACGTTGCTGCAAAAACTAGATAGCGTTACGCAGGCTAGCTGGGAGGATGATGCGCCGTTGGACGTCATACCATCATGCGAGCGGTTTACAACCTTCATAGAGAGGCGTTGCCAAAGGCTGGAAAATGCGGATCACGCTACGGCAATGTACACGCCTAGCTCCCAGGTGGGCCAGAACAACAGTAGTAGAAGAACGTTTGTAGTGACTAGGAATGGAACGAGTGCTTGTGTGTTTTGTGAAGTCGCAGGCCACTCTATTTATAAATGTTTGCAATTCGCAAATTTATCGCCCTTGCTGCGCCTTCACGAAGCCAAGCGGCTTGCGCTGTGCCTAAACTGCCTGCAAAGGGGACATCAGCTGAGAGTCTGCGGCTCCAGCGCTTGCAGAGTTTGTGGAAGCAAACATCATAGCTTGTTGCATCTTGGCAACACAAGCAGTCACATCGCTGCTTCTAGCCCAAACAATGCTCAAGATACCGAAACTTATTCGTCATCCCAAAACACCTTGGCGGCACTTTTATCTTCGCCTCTCACTACCGCCCAGCATCTCAAGCACGATGTGGTCCTGCTTGCCACTGCCGTCATCAACGTGAAAAATCGCGCTGGCTCCTTGGTGCCTTGCCGTGCGTTGCTCGACTCTGGGTCGCAGTTGCACATCATCACCTCTCGTCTTGCTCATCAGCTCCAGCTGCGCAAATTCAAGTCAACAGCAATCGTCTCTGGCATTGGTGATGCAGCATTTGCGTCCGATGGGTTTTCGGTCAACATCAATGTCAAATCTCGAGTGTCGGAGTACTCCACATGCATCCCGGCCTTGATTGCACCATCCATCACCGATAATCAGCCTGGCTTCACTCTTGACCCTGCATCATGGAACATTCCATCAAATATACAACTAGCTGATCCTGAATTCTTTAAATCTCAGCAAATCGACATGTTGATTGGAGCCAGTCTGTTCTTCGATCTGCTATGCGTCGGCCAGATTAAACTAGCTGCTGGACTGCCGATATTGCAAAAGACTCGCCTTGGTTGGGTGGCTACGGGAGGTGCCTCACATGCTGGAAAATCATCATTCATGGCCATGAGATCAATGGAGAATCCAGATCTGCTGGTTGACTCGCATCTGCAGCCTAATACACAGATTGATGAATTAATCCGTCGTTTTTGGGAATTGGAATGCTGCACCGACCCTGAGTCCTTACCAAACAAGGAGGAACGCGACTGTGAGGCACACTTTCAGGCCAATTTTAAACGTCTGTCGACTGGCGACTATTCAGTTCGTTTACCGCTACGTCTAGGCATGTATCCGCTGGGTGACTCCTATCAACAGGCGGTTCGTCGATTCCTGAACTTAGAAAGAAAACTAGACCGTAATCCACTATTGAAACCCCAGTATGCAGCATTTATCAAGGAGTATCTTGACTTGGGTCACATGTCACTTGTTACCTCAGCTGCACTGGGCCAATGCAAGTACTACCTGCCACATCACTGCGTGCTGAAGGAGGATAGCACTACAACCAAGCTAAGGGTCGTGTTTGATGGCTCAGCAGTTACTACCTCTGGACACTCGCTGAATGATGCACTGATGGCAGGTCCTACCATCCAACCGAAGCTGTTTTCGATACTGATGCGGTTTCGTACATTTGCAGTCGCCCTGACAGGCGATATATGCAAAATGTATCGATGCGTACGAGTCGAACCCGCAGACAGTTATTTTCAATGTATCTTGTGGCGTGAGTCTCAGCATCAGAAGATACAGATTTACAAATTAGACACCGTCACCTACGGCACAAAACCAGCATCGTTTCTCTCAGTGCGAGCTATGCACCAACTGGCCATGGATGAGCAGAAAACTTTCCCTATTGGCTCTGACATTGTTAAAAGAGATTTCTACGTGGATGACCTCATTTCTGGTGGTAGCTGTGTTCAAGAAGCAATTGAGATATTGAAACAAACATCTGGACTACTCGCCAAGGGGAACTTTAGGCTGCGCAAATGGTGTTCTAGCGACACATCTGTACTCCAAAACATACCGGAAGAGGATAGAGAAACGCTGCTTAAGTTTGACGATGGCAGTGACATCACGAAAACGTTAGGCCTCGTTTGGGATCCCGCTTCAGACTGTTTCCTTTTCTCCTTCTCTCCACTGAGGTTGCCCTCCAGACTGACAAAACGGTCAATACTCTCCGCAATTGCTCGCTTTTACGACCCCCTTGGTCTTGTTGGTCCCGTAATAACAAAATCGAAAATTTTTATGCAGGATCTCTGGAGAGAAAAGCTGGACTGGGATGAGAGCCTGCCCGTACACTTAAGCACAGCCTGGGTCAACTTCTGCGCTGATTTTGAGTATACTCAGCAATTCCAGTATCCCCGTCGAGCACTCTCATCAGACAGTACAGTGGAGATTCACGGATTTTGTGATGCCAGCCTAAGCGCTTATGGAGCATGCGTCTATACAGTCTCAAAGTGCAATGGCAACACCAGCGTGCGTCTCTTATGCTCCAAATCGCGTGTCGCGCCTGTGAAAACCATCACGGTACCAAAGCTGGAACTCTGCGGAGCTGCATTACTGGCTCAACTTCTCAGCGAAATATGCCAAATGAAAGTGTTCGACTGTCGGTATTACTGTTGGTCAGACTCTGCCGTGACTTTGGCTTGGATTCGCAATGATGCTTCGAAATTCAATGTTTTCGTTGCCAACCGAGTCGCAGCCATCCAAGAGCTCACCACTGGAATGGAATGGCATCATATTCCCACCGAATTAAACCCGGCGGATATAATTTCACGAGGAGCGCTGCCTAGTGAGCTCTTCCGGTCTCCATTATGGGCCCATGGTCCGAGTTTTCTCAGTAAGGGAAAGGAAGAGTGGCCTGCCTCCTGTGTACCTGTCGAATCCTTACCAGAACTTCGACACAAGGTACTCCTCGGAACTGCAGCGCAACCGGATCTCTCGATTGGTTGCAAGTTCATCAATTCGTTTTCCAAGCTGCAGCGGGTCTTTGCTTATGTTTACAAATTTGTAAATCGAATCCGAGGAGCTGAACTAACCGTTGACCACTTGCATCATGGCACACATTGGTTGCTGCGGTCAGTGCAAATGGCTACTCTCAGCGATGACTACAAGGCATTGAAGGAAGGAAGGCATGTCAAACCGTCTAGCTCAATGGCCTCTCTTGCACCATTCCTTGACGACTTCGGCCTACTTCGCATCGGTGGACGGCTGAAAAACTCGTCGTTGGACTTCTCAGCGCGACATCCGATTATATTGCCCCGTCAGCATCCTGTGACGCGAGCAATCATAGTTTACTTTCATAAACGAAACTTACACGCTGGACCTCGCGCTTTATTGTCTTCGATTCGGCTCCAGTACTGGCCCATTGGCGGTCGAAAAACAGTCTCCAGTATTGTTGCCAAATGCATAATCTGTTTTCGTGCCAAGCCACGATTGGCCGAGCATATAATGGCAGACCTACCAGCTGATCGTCTTAATACATCGTATCCCTTTATGGTCACTGGCGTTGATTACTGTGGACCATTTTACTACAAGAACGAAGTGCGCAACAGGCCACCAGTGAAATGCTATATCAGTCTGTTCATATGCTTCGCTACAAAGGCGGTGCACTTAGAGCTTGTAAAGGACTTGTCCACAACATCGTTTCTAAACGCCCTAAAACGTTTCATCCTGACTCGCTCTCGACCTTCAAGGATCTGGTCTGACAATGCGACAAACTTCGTAGGTGCCAAGAACGAACTAGCAGATCTGAACCGCCTGTTCCTGAGAGACGAGCATGTCAAGGCCGTTAACGAGTTTTGCCTAACCGAATCAATTGAATGGTTGTTCATCCCTCCTCGCTCTCCGCACTTTGGTGGACTATGGGAAGCCGCTGTGAAGACTGCTAAGCACCACTTTTATCGATCTGTTTGCTCTTCCATTTTGGATTTCGATTCGCTGCGTACGCTCGTCTGCCACATCACGGCAATTATTAATTCTCGACCATTACTTCCACTTTCAGAGCATCCAGGTGATCTTGACGTCTTGACACCCGCACACTTCCTGGGTACAGCGCCATCTTCATCATACATTGAGCCCGATCTAAGGCAGCTTAACTTCAATCGGCTTAATTATTTTCAGCGCGTCACATATCTCCAACAAGTATTCTGGGCCCGTTGGCGCGAAGAGTATTTGACGCTTCTTCAACAGCGCTCCAAATGGCGCACTCCTCAGCCTGGACTCTCCATTAACGATGTTGTCCTTGTAAAGGATGAGAATCTACCGCCGCTGAAGTGGCCACTCGCCAGAGTGCAAGAGCTGATCTCTGGATCTGATGGGGTATCCAGAGTTGCTGTGCTTCAAACTGCGACTGGAGTCATACGTAGAGCTGTACGAAAGCTGTGTTTGCTGCCCAAACAGGATGATGTTGAAAGCCCTTGCCTTCCAACGGGGGGAGAATGTTTGGTCAAGTAACAGCAGAGATAACACCGACGGCTGCGGACATCATCCAACAGCAGAAAATAACAATCATAATTACAGCCTAAGAGCAAATAGTTTTTTTGCGCGCTCTTTGTAAGCTGCTGTCCACTCTCCTTCTGAATTGCTTTGCTTGCATTGCTGCCCTTCGCTCTAACCGGCGAGCGTCTTATTGGAGTTTCGTTTCGATTCGCTTTACATATTGTCATAACCAGTCAGTCTTTCGTTTTGATCGCAACCTAGGCACAACTAATTCGAGTTGGCTGCCAAGCAACAATTTAAAACTTATAATTTCTAATAAGTGCCCTGCGCGGCAAATAAATCCATTTGAAAACTAATCTAAGTGTTTGAATTTCGCTGCACAAGCAGTTAGAATTAATTGGTTGCAAAAAAGCTTGCAACTACACATTTTGAAACGCTTATCAAGCAGTTCTAAAACGTTTCATCCTGTTTCAAATGTGTAGTTGCAAGCTTTTTTGCAACCAATTAATTCTAACTGCTTGTGCAGCGAAATTCAAACACTTAGATTAGTTTTCAAATGGATTTATTTGCCGCGCAGGGCACTTATTAGAATTTATAAGTTTTAAATTGTTGCTTGGCAGCCAACTCGAATTAGTTGTGCCTAGGTTGCGATCAAAACGAAAGACTGACTGGTTATGACAATATGTAAAGCGAATCGAAACGAAACTCCAATAAGACGCTCGCCGGTTAGAGCGAAGGGCAGCAATGCAAGCAAAGCAATTCAGAAGGAGAGTGGACAGCAGCTTACAAAGAGCGCGCAAAAAAACTATTTGCTCTTAGGCTGTAATTATGATTGTTATTTTCTGCTGTTGGATGATGTCCGCAGCCGTCGGTGTTATCTCTGCTGTTACTTGACCAAACATTCTCCCCCCGTTGGAAGGCAAGGGCTTTCAACATCATCCTGTTTGGGCAGCAAACACAGCTTTCGTACAGCTCTACGTATGACTCCAGTCGCAGTTTGAAGCACAGCAACTCTGGATACCCCATCAGATCCAGAGATCAGCTCTTGCACTCTGGCGAGTGGCCACTTCAGCGGCGGTAGATTCTCATCCTTTACAAGGACAACATCGTTAATGGAGAGTCCAGGCTGAGGAGTGCGCCATTTGGAGCGCTGTTGAAGAAGCGTCAAATACTCTTCGCGCCAACGGGCCCAGAATACTTGTTGGAGATATGTGACGCGCTGAAAATGATTAAGCCGATTGAAGTTAAGCTGCCTTAGATCGGGCTCAATGTATGATGAAGATGGCGCTGTACCCAGGAAGTGTGCGGGTGTCAAGACGTCAAGATCACCTGGATGCTCTGAAAGTGGAAGTAATGGTCGAGAATTAATAATTGCCGTGATGTGGCAGACGAGCGTACGCAGCGAATCGAAATCCAAAATGGAAGAGCAAACAGATCGATAAAAGTGGTGCTTAGCAGTCTTCACAGCGGCTTCCCATAGTCCACCAAAGTGCGGAGAGCGAGGAGGGATGAACAACCATTCAATTGATTCGGTTAGGCAAAACTCGTTAACGGCCTTGACATGCTCGTCTCTCAGGAACAGGCGGTTCAGATCTGCTAGTTCGTTCTTGGCACCTACGAAGTTTGTCGCATTGTCAGACCAGATCCTTGAAGGTCGAGAGCGAGTCAGGATGAAACGTTTTAGGGCGTTTAGAAACGATGTTGTGGACAAGTCCTTTACAAGCTCTAAGTGCACCGCCTTTGTAGCGAAGCATATGAACAGACTGATATAGCATTTCACTGGTGGCCTGTTGCGCACTTCGTTCTTGTAGTAAAATGGTCCACAGTAATCAACGCCAGTGACCATAAAGGGATACGATGTATTAAGACGATCAGCTGGTAGGTCTGCCATTATATGCTCGGCCAATCGTGGCTTGGCACGAAAACAGATTATGCATTTGGCAACAATACTGGAGACTGTTTTTCGACCGCCAATGGGCCAGTACTGGAGCCGAATCGAAGACAATAAAGCGCGAGGTCCAGCGTGTAAGTTTCGTTTATGAAAGTAAACTATGATTGCTCGCGTCACAGGATGCTGACGGGGCAATATAATCGGATGTCGCGCTGAGAAGTCCAACGACGAGTTTTTCAGCCGTCCACCGATGCGAAGTAGGCCGAAGTCGTCAAGGAATGGTGCAAGAGAGGCCATTGAGCTAGACGGTTTGACATGCCTTCCTTCCTTCAATGCCTTGTAGTCATCGCTGAGAGTAGCCATTTGCACTGACCGCAGCAACCAATGTGTGCCATGATGCAAGTGGTCAACGGTTAGTTCAGCTCCTCGGATTCGATTTACAAATTTGTAAACATAAGCAAAGACCCGCTGCAGCTTGGAAAACGAATTGATGAACTTGCAACCAATCGAGAGATCCGGTTGCGCTGCAGTTCCGAGGAGTACCTTGTGTCGAAGTTCTGGTAAGGATTCGACAGGTACACAGGAGGCAGGCCACTCTTCCTTTCCCTTACTGAGAAAACTCGGACCATGGGCCCATAATGGAGACCGGAAGAGCTCACTAGGCAGCGCTCCTCGTGAAATTATATCCGCCGGGTTTAATTCGGTGGGAATATGATGCCATTCCATTCCAGTGGTGAGCTCTTGGATGGCTGCGACTCGGTTGGCAACGAAAACATTGAATTTCGAAGCATCATTGCGAATCCAAGCCAAAGTCACGGCAGAGTCTGACCAACAGTAATACCGACAGTCGAACACTTTCATTTGGCATATTTCGCTGAGAAGTTGAGCCAGTAATGCAGCTCCGCAGAGTTCCAGCTTTGGTACCGTGATGGTTTTCACAGGCGCGACACGCGATTTGGAGCATAAGAGACGCACGCTGGTGTTGCCATTGCACTTTGAGACTGTATAGACGCATGCTCCATAAGCGCTTAGGCTGGCATCACAAAATCCGTGAATCTCCACTGTACTGTCTGATGAGAGTGCTCGACGGGGATACTGGAATTGCTGAGTATACTCAAAATCAGCGCAGAAGTTGACCCAGGCTGTGCTTAAGTGTACAGGCAGGCTCTCATCCCAGTCCAGCTTTTCTCTCCAGAGATCCTGCATAAAAATTTTCGATTTTGTTATTACGGGACCAACAAGACCAAGGGGGTCGTAAAAGCGAGCAATTGCGGAGAGTATTGACCGTTTTGTCAGTCTGGAGGGCAACCTCAGTGGAGAGAAGGAGAAAAGGAAACAGTCTGAAGCGGGATCCCAAACGAGGCCTAACGTTTTCGTGATGTCACTGCCATCGTCAAACTTAAGCAGCGTTTCTCTATCCTCTTCCGGTATGTTTTGGAGTACAGATGTGTCGCTAGAACACCATTTGCGCAGCCTAAAGTTCCCCTTGGCGAGTAGTCCAGATGTTTGTTTCAATATCTCAATTGCTTCTTGAACACAGCTACCACCAGAAATGAGGTCATCCACGTAGAAATCTCTTTTAACAATGTCAGAGCCAATAGGGAAAGTTTTCTGCTCATCCATGGCCAGTTGGTGCATAGCTCGCACTGAGAGAAACGATGCTGGTTTTGTGCCGTAGGTGACGGTGTCTAATTTGTAAATCTGTATCTTCTGATGCTGAGACTCACGCCACAAGATACATTGAAAATAACTGTCTGCGGGTTCGACTCGTACGCATCGATACATTTTGCATATATCGCCTGTCAGGGCGACTGCAAATGTACGAAACCGCATCAGTATCGAAAACAGCTTCGGTTGGATGGTAGGACCTGCCATCAGTGCATCATTCAGCGAGTGTCCAGAGGTAGTAACTGCTGAGCCATCAAACACGACCCTTAGCTTGGTTGTAGTGCTATCCTCCTTCAGCACGCAGTGATGTGGCAGGTAGTACTTGCATTGGCCCAGTGCAGCTGAGGTAACAAGTGACATGTGACCCAAGTCAAGATACTCCTTGATAAATGCTGCATACTGGGGTTTCAATAGTGGATTACGGTCTAGTTTTCTTTCTAAGTTCAGGAATCGACGAACCGCCTGTTGATAGGAGTCACCCAGCGGATACATGCCTAGACGTAGCGGTAAACGAACTGAATAGTCGCCAGTCGACAGACGTTTAAAATTGGCCTGAAAGTGTGCCTCACAGTCGCGTTCCTCCTTGTTTGGTAAGGACTCAGGGTCGGTGCAGCATTCCAATTCCCAAAAACGACGGATTAATTCATCAATCTGTGTATTAGGCTGCAGATGCGAGTCAACCAGCAGATCTGGATTCTCCATTGATCTCATGGCCATGAATGATGATTTTCCAGCATGTGAGGCACCTCCCGTAGCCACCCAACCAAGGCGAGTCTTTTGCAATATCGGCAGTCCAGCAGCTAGTTTAATCTGGCCGACGCATAGCAGATCGAAGAACAGACTGGCTCCAATCAACATGTCGATTTGCTGAGATTTAAAGAATTCAGGATCAGCTAGTTGTATATTTGATGGAATGTTCCATGATGCAGGGTCAAGAGTGAAGCCAGGCTGATTATCGGTGATGGATGGTGCAATCAAGGCCGGGATGCATGTGGAGTACTCCGACACTCGAGATTTGACATTGATGTTGACCGAAAACCCATCGGACGCAAATGCTGCATCACCAATGCCAGAGACGATTGCTGTTGACTTGAATTTGCGCAGCTGGAGCTGATGAGCAAGACGAGAGGTGATGATGTGCAACTGCGACCCAGAGTCGAGCAACGCACGGCAAGGCACCAAGGAGCCAGCGCGATTTTTCACGTTGATGACGGCAGTGGCAAGCAGGACCACATCGTGCTTGAGATGCTGGGCGGTAGTGAGAGGCGAAGATAAAAGTGCCGCCAAGGTGTTTTGGGATGACGAATAAGTTTCGGTATCTTGAGCATTGTTTGGGCTAGAAGCAGCGATGTGACTGCTTGTGTTGCCAAGATGCAACAAGCTATGATGTTTGCTTCCACAAACTCTGCAAGCGCTGGAGCCGCAGACTCTCAGCTGATGTCCCCTTTGCAGGCAGTTTAGGCACAGCGCAAGCCGCTTGGCTTCGTGAAGGCGCAGCAAGGGCGATAAATTTGCGAATTGCAAACATTTATAAATAGAGTGGCCTGCGACTTCACAAAACACACAAGCACTCGTTCCATTCCTAGTCACTACAAACGTTCTTCTACTACTGTTGTTCTGGCCCACCTGGGAGCTAGGCGTGTACATTGCCGTAGCGTGATCCGCATTTTCCAGCCTTTGGCAACGCCTCTCTATGAAGGTTGTAAACCGCTCGCATGATGGTATGACGTCCAACGGCGCATCATCCTCCCAGCTAGCCTGCGTAACGCTATCTAGTTTTTGCAGCAACGTATGTACTATGACGCAACCGGCGATCTGTTCCACACTGCCCATCGATTTTAAAGCACGTAGATGAGAGTTGAGCTTATCTGAAAATTCGCGCAGCTGTGCAGTCGCGCCCTTGTCCACCTTTCTCAAACCCAAAATTTCAGAGATGTGTGCCTGAAAAATAAGACGCTTGTTATTAAAACGCTTATCAAGCAGTTCTAAAGCGGCAGCATAATTTGCGTTTGAAATTTCCAATGAGCGAATTGTATCCAGCGCTGTTCCTTTAAGGCATGACCGTAGATGCTGGAGTTTTTCAATGTTGGTCAAATACGGATCCTTGTCAATGACCGTGGTGAACAGGTTCGAGAAATCGGCCCATTCTGTGTAGCCTCCACTAAACTCCGGCAATTTAAGTTGAGGCAATCGAGAGTGGTTTGGAACAACAAAGGTAGAACGCGAGTCATCGGCTGCGGCTGAATTGAAGGTGGAACAATGCGGAATCTGCTGAACCTTGCTTCGATTTCCGCGCTCGCGTTGAAGGGACAGCCGTAGCTGCCTAATAGTTGACTCAAAACTTGTCTGAAGATCCTCATCAACGCTGGCATGATCCACCTCCAACAAACCATCACAGACTATCTCAAATTTCGCCTGCAAGTCAGATGCCATGCTTATGTAATCTTGCAGCTCGTAGTCATCAACATCGCGAAGTCGAGCGGGATCAAGTTCCGAGGACAATCTATTGAGTCGATCAGTTAAATTCTTGATCTTTATTTTAAAAACAGCAGCCTGGGTTCCAACCGCCACTTGACTAGCTGATGTCGCCTCATCATTTCCATTTGCACTTGCACCTTCATCAAACATTATGAATGTAGCGCACAACAAGGTTCACACAGCCGAACTACAATACAAGTCTGATCGCGCAAGTGTTCGTTCGAGCGAGATAGCGTATAGCGGGTTATAGCGCGCAACGATTAGCGGGGATTTGCTACGGCGTTTATGTATAACAACCAACTGTATGCAGATGCGCAAGCAAACGGCTCACCACACAGCTTTGCCCGAACTGATAACTGTCCGTTGACACGACAAGAACGAAGTACAAGAAAAAATAGAAAAAATGAAAGAAAGAAAATTCACGTCGGGGTCACCAAAATGAACTCTTTGGTGACCCCGACGTGATTTTTCTTTCTTTCATTTTTTCTATTTTTTCTTGTACTTCGTTCTTGTCGTGTCAACGGACAGTTATCAGTTCGGGCAAAGCTGTGTGGTGAGCCGTTTGCTTGCGCATCTGCATACAGTTGGTTGTTATACATAAACGCCGTAGCAAATCCCCGCTAATCGTTGCGCGCTATAACCCGCTATACGCTATCTCGCTCGAACGAACACTTGCGCGATCAGACTTGTATTGTAGTTCGGCTGTGTGAACCTTGTTGTGCGCTACATTCATAATGTTTGATGAAGGTGCAAGTGCAAATGGAAATGATGAGGCGACATCAGCTAGTCAAGTGGCGGTTGGAACCCAGGCTGCTGTTTTTAAAATAAAGATCAAGAATTTAACTGATCGACTCAATAGATTGTCCTCGGAACTTGATCCCGCTCGACTTCGCGATGTTGATGACTACGAGCTGCAAGATTACATAAGCATGGCATCTGACTTGCAGGCGAAATTTGAGATAGTCTGTGATGGTTTGTTGGAGGTGGATCATGCCAGCGTTGATGAGGATCTTCAGACAAGTTTTGAGTCAACTATTAGGCAGCTACGGCTGTCCCTTCAACGCGAGCGCGGAAATCGAAGCAAGGTTCAGCAGATTCCGCATTGTTCCACCTTCAATTCAGCCGCAGCCGATGACTCGCGTTCTACCTTTGTTGTTCCAAACCACTCTCGATTGCCTCAACTTAAATTGCCGGAGTTTAGTGGAGGCTACACAGAATGGGCCGATTTCTCGAACCTGTTCACCACGGTCATTGACAAGGATCCGTATTTGACCAACATTGAAAAACTCCAGCATCTACGGTCATGCCTTAAAGGAACAGCGCTGGATACAATTCGCTCATTGGAAATTTCAAACGCAAATTATGCTGCCGCTTTAGAACTGCTTGATAAGCGTTTTAATAACAAGCGTCTTATTTTTCAGGCACACATCTCTGAAATTTTGGGTTTGAGAAAGGTGGACAAGGGCGCGACTGCACAGCTGCGCGAATTTTCAGATAAGCTCAACTCTCATCTACGTGCTTTAAAATCGATGGGCAGTGTGGAACAGATCGCCGGTTGCGTCATAGTACATACGTTGCTGCAAAAACTAGATAGCGTTACGCAGGCTAGCTGGGAGGATGATGCGCCGTTGGACGTCATACCATCATGCGAGCGGTTTACAACCTTCATAGAGAGGCGTTGCCAAAGGCTGGAAAATGCGGATCACGCTACGGCAATGTACACGCCTAGCTCCCAGGTGGGCCAGAACAACAGTAGTAGAAGAACGTTTGTAGTGACTAGGAATGGAACGAGTGCTTGTGTGTTTTGTGAAGTCGCAGGCCACTCTATTTATAAATGTTTGCAATTCGCAAATTTATCGCCCTTGCTGCGCCTTCACGAAGCCAAGCGGCTTGCGCTGTGCCTAAACTGCCTGCAAAGGGGACATCAGCTGAGAGTCTGCGGCTCCAGCGCTTGCAGAGTTTGTGGAAGCAAACATCATAGCTTGTTGCATCTTGGCAACACAAGCAGTCACATCGCTGCTTCTAGCCCAAACAATGCTCAAGATACCGAAACTTATTCGTCATCCCAAAACACCTTGGCGGCACTTTTATCTTCGCCTCTCACTACCGCCCAGCATCTCAAGCACGATGTGGTCCTGCTTGCCACTGCCGTCATCAACGTGAAAAATCGCGCTGGCTCCTTGGTGCCTTGCCGTGCGTTGCTCGACTCTGGGTCGCAGTTGCACATCATCACCTCTCGTCTTGCTCATCAGCTCCAGCTGCGCAAATTCAAGTCAACAGTAATCGTCTCTGGCATTGGTGATGCAGCATTTGCGTCCGATGGGTTTTCGGTCAACATCAATGTCAAATCTCGAGTGTCGGAGTACTCCACATGCATCCCGGCCTTGATTGCACCATCCATCACCGATAATCAGCCTGGCTTCACTCTTGACCCTGCATCATGGAACATTCCATCAAATATACAACTAGCTGATCCTGAATTCTTTAAATCTCAGCAAATCGACATGTTGATTGGAGCCAGTCTGTTCTTCGATCTGCTATGCGTCGGCCAGATTAAACTAGCTGCTGGACTGCCGATATTGCAAAAGACTCGCCTTGGTTGGGTGGCTACGGGAGGTGCCTCACATGCTGGAAAATCATCATTCATGGCCATGAGATCAATGGAGAATCCAGATCTGCTGGTTGACTCGCATCTGCAGCCTAATACACAGATTGATGAATTAATCCGTCGTTTTTGGGAATTGGAATGCTGCACCGACCCTGAGTCCTTACCAAACAAGGAGGAACGCGACTGTGAGGCACACTTTCAGGCCAATTTTAAACGTCTGTCGACTGGCGACTATTCAGTTCGTTTACCGCTACGTCTAGGCATGTATCCGCTGGGTGACTCCTATCAACAGGCGGTTCGTCGATTCCTGAACTTAGAAAGAAAACTAGACCGTAATCCACTATTGAAACCCCAGTATGCAGCATTTATCAAGGAGTATCTTGACTTGGGTCACATGTCACTTGTTACCTCAGCTGCACTGGGCCAATGCAAGTACTACCTGCCACATCACTGCGTGCTGAAGGAGGATAGCACTACAACCAAGCTAAGGGTCGTGTTTGATGGCTCAGCAGTTACTACCTCTGGACACTCGCTGAATGATGCACTGATGGCAGGTCCTACCATCCAACCGAAGCTGTTTTCGATACTGATGCGGTTTCGTACATTTGCAGTCGCCCTGACAGGCGATATATGCAAAATGTATCGATGCGTACGAGTCGAACCCGCAGACAGTTATTTTCAATGTATCTTGTGGCGTGAGTCTCAGCATCAGAAGATACAGATTTACAAATTAGACACCGTCACCTACGGCACAAAACCAGCATCGTTTCTCTCAGTGCGAGCTATGCACCAACTGGCCATGGATGAGCAGAAAACTTTCCCTATTGGCTCTGACATTGTTAAAAGAGATTTCTACGTGGATGACCTCATTTCTGGTGGTAGCTGTGTTCAAGAAGCAATTGAGATATTGAAACAAACATCTGGACTACTCGCCAAGGGGAACTTTAGGCTGCGCAAATGGTGTTCTAGCGACACATCTGTACTCCAAAACATACCGGAAGAGGATAGAGAAACGCTGCTTAAGTTTGACGATGGCAGTGACATCACGAAAACGTTAGGCCTCGTTTGGGATCCCGCTTCAGACTGTTTCCTTTTCTCCTTCTCTCCACTGAGGTTGCCCTCCAGACTGACAAAACGGTCAATACTCTCCGCAATTGCTCGCTTTTACGACCCCCTTGGTCTTGTTGGTCCCGTAATAACAAAATCGAAAATTTTTATGCAGGATCTCTGGAGAGAAAGGCTGGACTGGGATGAGAGCCTGCCCGTACACTTAAGCACAGCCTGGGTCAACTTCTGCGCTGATTTTGAGTATACTCAGCAATTCCAGTATCCCCGTCGAGCACTCTCATCAGACAGTACAGTGGAGATTCACGGATTTTGTGATGCCAGCCTAAGCGCTTATGGAGCATGCGTCTATACAGTCTCAAAGTGCAATGGCAACACCAGCGTGCGTCTCTTATGCTCCAAATCGCGTGTCGCGCCTGTGAAAACCATCACGGTACCAAAGCTGGAACTCTGCGGAGCTGCATTACTGGCTCAACTTCTCAGCGAAATATGCCAAATGAAAGTGTTCGACTGTCGGTATTACTGTTGGTCAGACTCTGCCGTGACTTTGGCTTGGATTCGCAATGATGCTTCGAAATTCAATGTTTTCGTTGCCAACCGAGTCGCAGCCATCCAAGAGCTCACCACTGGAATGGAATGGCATCATATTCCCACCGAATTAAACCCGGCGGATATAATTTCACGAGGAGCGCTGCCTAGTGAGCTCTTCCGGTCTCCATTATGGGCCCATGGTCCGAGTTTTCTCAGTAAGGGAAAGGAAGAGTGGCCTGCCTCCTGTGTACCTGTCGAATCCTTACCAGAACTTCGACACAAGGTACTCCTCGGAACTGCAGCGCAACCGGATCTCTCGATTGGTTGCAAGTTCATCAATTCGTTTTCCAAGCTGCAGCGGGTCTTTGCTTATGTTTACAAATTTGTAAATCGAATCCGAGGAGCTGAACTAACCGTTGACCACTTGCATCATGGCACACATTGGTTGCTGCGGTCAGTGCAAATGGCTACTCTCAGCGATGACTACAAGGCATTGAAGGAAGGAAGGCATGTCAAACCGTCTAGCTCAATGGCCTCTCTTGCACCATTCCTTGACGACTTCGGCCTACTTCGCATCGGTGGACGGCTGAAAAACTCGTCGTTGGACTTCTCAGCGCGACATCCGATTATATTGCCCCGTCAGCATCCTGTGACGCGAGCAATCATAGTTTACTTTCATAAACGAAACTTACACGCTGGACCTCGCGCTTTATTGTCTTCGATTCGGCTCCAGTACTGGCCCATTGGCGGTCGAAAAACAGTCTCCAGTATTGTTGCCAAATGCATAATCTGTTTTCGTGCCAAGCCACGATTGGCCGAGCATATAATGGCAGACCTACCAGCTGATCGTCTTAATACATCGTATCCCTTTATGGTCACTGGCGTTGATTACTGTGGACCATTTTACTACAAGAACGAAGTGCGCAACAGGCCACCAGTGAAATGCTATATCAGTCTGTTCATATGCTTCGCTACAAAGGCGGTGCACTTAGAGCTTGTAAAGGACTTGTCCACAACATCGTTTCTAAACGCCCTAAAACGTTTCATCCTGACTCGCTCTCGACCTTCAAGGATCTGGTCTGACAATGCGACAAACTTCGTAGGTGCCAAGAACGAACTAGCAGATCTGAACCGCCTGTTCCTGAGAGACGAGCATGTCAAGGCCGTTAACGAGTTTTGCCTAACCGAATCAATTGAATGGTTGTTCATCCCTCCTCGCTCTCCGCACTTTGGTGGACTATGGGAAGCCGCTGTGAAGACTGCTAAGCACCACTTTTATCGATCTGTTTGCTCTTCCATTTTGGATTTCGATTCGCTGCGTACGCTCGTCTGCCACATCACGGCAATTATTAATTCTCGACCATTACTTCCACTTTCAGAGCATCCAGGTGATCTTGACGTCTTGACACCCGCACACTTCCTGGGTACAGCGCCATCTTCATCATACATTGAGCCCGATCTAAGGCAGCTTAACTTCAATCGGCTTAATTATTTTCAGCGCGTCACATATCTCCAACAAGTATTCTGGGCCCGTTGGCGCGAAGAGTATTTGACGCTTCTTCAACAGCGCTCCAAATGGCGCACTCCTCAGCCTGGACTCTCCATTAACGATGTTGTCCTTGTAAAGGATGAGAATCTACCGCCGCTGAAGTGGCCACTCGCCAGAGTGCAAGAGCTGATCTCTGGATCTGATGGGGTATCCAGAGTTGCTGTGCTTCAAACTGCGACTGGAGTCATACGTAGAGCTGTACGAAAGCTGTGTTTGCTGCCCAAACAGGATGATGTTGAAAGCCCTTGCCTTCCAACGGGGGGAGAATGTTTGGTCAAGTAACAGCAGAGATAACACCGACGGCTGCGGACATCATCCAACAGCAGAAAATAACAATCATAATTACAGCCTAAGAGCAAATAGTTTTTTTTGCGCGCTCTTTGTAAGCTGCTGTGACCCCGACGTGAATTTTTCTTTCTTTCATTTTTTCTATTTTTTCTTGTACTTCGTTCTTGTCGTGTCAACGGACAGTTATCAGTTCGGGCAAAGCTGTGTGGTGAGCCGTTTGCTTGCGCATCTGCATACAGTTGGTTGTTATACATAAACGCCGTAGCAAATCCCCGCTAATCGTTGCGCGCTATAACCCGCTATACGCTATCTCGCTCGAACGAACACTTGCGCGATCAGACTTGTATTGTAGTTCGGCTGTGTGAACCTTGTTGTGCGCTACATTCATAATGTTTGATGAAGGTGCAAGTGCAAATGGAAATGATGAGGCGACATCAGCTAGTCAAGTGGCGGTTGGAACCCAGGCTGCTGTTTTTAAAATAAAGATCAAGAATTTAACTGATCGACTCAATAGATTGTCCTCGGAACTTGATCCCGCTCGACTTCGCGATGTTGATGACTACGAGCTGCAAGATTACATAAGCATGGCATCTGACTTGCAGGCGAAATTTGAGATAGTCTGTGATGGTTTGTTGGAGGTGGATCATGCCAGCGTTGATGAGGATCTTCAGACAAGTTTTGAGTCAACTATTAGGCAGCTACGGCTGTCCCTTCAACGCGAGCGCGGAAATCGAAGCAAGGTTCAGCAGATTCCGCATTGTTCCACCTTCAATTCAGCCGCAGCCGATGACTCGCGTTCTACCTTTGTTGTTCCAAACCACTCTCGATTGCCTCAACTTAAATTGCCGGAGTTTAGTGGAGGCTACACAGAATGGGCCGATTTCTCGAACCTGTTCACCACGGTCATTGACAAGGATCCGTATTTGACCAACATTGAAAAACTCCAGCATCTACGGTCATGCCTTAAAGGAACAGCGCTGGATACAATTCGCTCATTGGAAATTTCAAACGCAAATTATGCTGCCGCTTTAGAACTGCTTGATAAGCGTTTTAATAACAAGCGTCTTATTTTTCAGGCACACATCTCTGAAATTTTGGGTTTGAGAAAGGTGGACAAGGGCGCGACTGCACAGCTGCGCGAATTTTCAGATAAGCTCAACTCTCATCTACGTGCTTTAAAATCGATGGGCAGTGTGGAACAGATCGCCGGTTGCGTCATAGTACATACGTTGCTGCAAAAACTAGATAGCGTTACGCAGGCTAGCTGGGAGGATGATGCGCCGTTGGACGTCATACCATCATGCGAGCGGTTTACAACCTTCATAGAGAGGCGTTGCCAAAGGCTGGAAAATGCGGATCACGCTACGGCAATGTACACGCCTAGCTCCCAGGTGGGCCAGAACAACAGTAGTAGAAGAACGTTTGTAGTGACTAGGAATGGAACGAGTGCTTGTGTGTTTTGTGAAGTCGCAGGCCACTCTATTTATAAATGTTTGCAATTCGCAAATTTATCGCCCTTGCTGCGCCTTCACGAAGCCAAGCGGCTTGCGCTGTGCCTAAACTGCCTGCAAAGGGGACATCAGCTGAGAGTCTGCGGCTCCAGCGCTTGCAGAGTTTGTGGAAGCAAACATCATAGCTTGTTGCATCTTGGCAACACAAGCAGTCACATCGCTGCTTCTAGCCCAAACAATGCTCAAGATACCGAAACTTATTCGTCATCCCAAAACACCTTGGCGGCACTTTTATCTTCGCCTCTCACTACCGCCCAGCATCTCAAGCACGATGTGGTCCTGCTTGCCACTGCCGTCATCAACGTGAAAAATCGCGCTGGCTCCTTGGTGCCTTGCCGTGCGTTGCTCGACTCTGGGTCGCAGTTGCACATCATCACCTCTCGTCTTGCTCATCAGCTCCAGCTGCGCAAATTCAAGTCAACAGCAATCGTCTCTGGCATTGGTGATGCAGCATTTGCGTCCGATGGGTTTTCGGTCAACATCAATGTCAAATCTCGAGTGTCGGAGTACTCCACATGCATCCCGGCCTTGATTGCACCATCCATCACCGATAATCAGCCTGGCTTCACTCTTGACCCTGCATCATGGAACATTCCATCAAATATACAACTAGCTGATCCTGAATTCTTTAAATCTCAGCAAATCGACATGTTGATTGGAGCCAGTCTGTTCTTCGATCTGCTATGCGTCGGCCAGATTAAACTAGCTGCTGGACTGCCGATATTGCAAAAGACTCGCCTTGGTTGGGTGGCTACGGGAGGTGCCTCACATGCTGGAAAATCATCATTCATGGCCATGAGATCAATGGAGAATCCAGATCTGCTGGTTGACTCGCATCTGCAGCCTAATACACAGATTGATGAATTAATCCGTCGTTTTTGGGAATTGGAATGCTGCACCGACCCTGAGTCCTTACCAAACAAGGAGGAACGCGACTGTGAGGCACACTTTCAGGCCAATTTTAAACGTCTGTCGACTGGCGACTATTCAGTTCGTTTACCGCTACGTCTAGGCATGTATCCGCTGGGTGACTCCTATCAACAGGCGGTTCGTCGATTCCTGAACTTAGAAAGAAAACTAGACCGTAATCCACTATTGAAACCCCAGTATGCAGCATTTATCAAGGAGTATCTTGACTTGGGTCACATGTCACTTGTTACCTCAGCTGCACTGGGCCAATGCAAGTACTACCTGCCACATCACTGCGTGCTGAAGGAGGATAGCACTACAACCAAGCTAAGGGTCGTGTTTGATGGCTCAGCAGTTACTACCTCTGGACACTCGCTGAATGATGCACTGATGGCAGGTCCTACCATCCAACCGAAGCTGTTTTCGATACTGATGCGGTTTCGTACATTTGCAGTCGCCCTGACAGGCGATATATGCAAAATGTATCGATGCGTACGAGTCGAACCCGCAGACAGTTATTTTCAATGTATCTTGTGGCGTGAGTCTCAGCATCAGAAGATACAGATTTACAAATTAGACACCGTCACCTACGGCACAAAACCAGCATCGTTTCTCTCAGTGCGAGCTATGCACCAACTGGCCATGGATGAGCAGAAAACTTTCCCTATTGGCTCTGACATTGTTAAAAGAGATTTCTACGTGGATGACCTCATTTCTGGTGGTAGCTGTGTTCAAGAAGCAATTGAGATATTGAAACAAACATCTGGACTACTCGCCAAGGGGAACTTTAGGCTGCGCAAATGGTGTTCTAGCGACACATCTGTACTCCAAAACATACCGGAAGAGGATAGAGAAACGCTGCTTAAGTTTGACGATGGCAGTGACATCACGAAAACGTTAGGCCTCGTTTGGGATCCCGCTTCAGACTGTTTCCTTTTCTCCTTCTCTCCACTGAGGTTGCCCTCCAGACTGACAAAACGGTCAATACTCTCCGCAATTGCTCGCTTTTACGACCCCCTTGGTCTTGTTGGTCCCGTAATAACAAAATCGAAAATTTTTATGCAGGATCTCTGGAGAGAAAAGCTGGACTGGGATGAGAGCCTGCCCGTACACTTAAGCACAGCCTGGGTCAACTTCTGCGCTGATTTTGAGTATACTCAGCAATTCCAGTATCCCCGTCGAGCACTCTCATCAGACAGTACAGTGGAGATTCACGGATTTTGTGATGCCAGCCTAAGCGCTTATGGAGCATGCGTCTATACAGTCTCAAAGTGCAATGGCAACACCAGCGTGCGTCTCTTATGCTCCAAATCGCGTGTCGCGCCTGTGAAAACCATCACGGTACCAAAGCTGGAACTCTGCGGAGCTGCATTACTGGCTCAACTTCTCAGCGAAATATGCCAAATGAAAGTGTTCGACTGTCGGTATTACTGTTGGTCAGACTCTGCCGTGACTTTGGCTTGGATTCGCAATGATGCTTCGAAATTCAATGTTTTCGTTGCCAACCGAGTCGCAGCCATCCAAGAGCTCACCACTGGAATGGAATGGCATCATATTCCCACCGAATTAAACCCGGCGGATATAATTTCACGAGGAGCGCTGCCTAGTGAGCTCTTCCGGTCTCCATTATGGGCCCATGGTCCGAGTTTTCTCAGTAAGGGAAAGGAAGAGTGGCCTGCCTCCTGTGTACCTGTCGAATCCTTACCAGAACTTCGACACAAGGTACTCCTCGGAACTGCAGCGCAACCGGATCTCTCGATTGGTTGCAAGTTCATCAATTCGTTTTCCAAGCTGCAGCGGGTCTTTGCTTATGTTTACAAATTTGTAAATCGAATCCGAGGAGCTGAACTAACCGTTGACCACTTGCATCATGGCACACATTGGTTGCTGCGGTCAGTGCAAATGGCTACTCTCAGCGATGACTACAAGGCATTGAAGGAAGGAAGGCATGTCAAACCGTCTAGCTCAATGGCCTCTCTTGCACCATTCCTTGACGACTTCGGCCTACTTCGCATCGGTGGACGGCTGAAAAACTCGTCGTTGGACTTCTCAGCGCGACATCCGATTATATTGCCCCGTCAGCATCCTGTGACGCGAGCAATCATAGTTTACTTTCATAAACGAAACTTACACGCTGGACCTCGCGCTTTATTGTCTTCGATTCGGCTCCAGTACTGGCCCATTGGCGGTCGAAAAACAGTCTCCAGTATTGTTGCCAAATGCATAATCTGTTTTCGTGCCAAGCCACGATTGGCCGAGCATATAATGGCAGACCTACCAGCTGATCGTCTTAATACATCGTATCCCTTTATGGTCACTGGCGTTGATTACTGTGGACCATTTTACTACAAGAACGAAGTGCGCAACAGGCCACCAGTGAAATGCTATATCAGTCTGTTCATATGCTTCGCTACAAAGGCGGTGCACTTAGAGCTTGTAAAGGACTTGTCCACAACATCGTTTCTAAACGCCCTAAAACGTTTCATCCTGACTCGCTCTCGACCTTCAAGGATCTGGTCTGACAATGCGACAAACTTCGTAGGTGCCAAGAACGAACTAGCAGATCTGAACCGCCTGTTCCTGAGAGACGAGCATGTCAAGGCCGTTAACGAGTTTTGCCTAACCGAATCAATTGAATGGTTGTTCATCCCTCCTCGCTCTCCGCACTTTGGTGGACTATGGGAAGCCGCTGTGAAGACTGCTAAGCACCACTTTTATCGATCTGTTTGCTCTTCCATTTTGGATTTCGATTCGCTGCGTACGCTCGTCTGCCACATCACGGCAATTATTAATTCTCGACCATTACTTCCACTTTCAGAGCATCCAGGTGATCTTGACGTCTTGACACCCGCACACTTCCTGGGTACAGCGCCATCTTCATCATACATTGAGCCCGATCTAAGGCAGCTTAACTTCAATCGGCTTAATTATTTTCAGCGCGTCACATATCTCCAACAAGTATTCTGGGCCCGTTGGCGCGAAGAGTATTTGACGCTTCTTCAACAGCGCTCCAAATGGCGCACTCCTCAGCCTGGACTCTCCATTAACGATGTTGTCCTTGTAAAGGATGAGAATCTACCGCCGCTGAAGTGGCCACTCGCCAGAGTGCAAGAGCTGATCTCTGGATCTGATGGGGTATCCAGAGTTGCTGTGCTTCAAACTGCGACTGGAGTCATACGTAGAGCTGTACGAAAGCTGTGTTTGCTGCCCAAACAGGATGATGTTGAAAGCCCTTGCCTTCCAACGGGGGGAGAATGTTTGGTCAAGTAACAGCAGAGATAACACCGACGGCTGCGGACATCATCCAACAGCAGAAAATAACAATCATAATTACAGCCTAAGAGCAAATAGTTTTTTTGCGCGCTCTTTGTAAGCTGCTGTCCACTCTCCTTCTGAATTGCTTTGCTTGCATTGCTGCCCTTCGCTCTAACCGGCGAGCGTCTTATTGGAGTTTCGTTTCGATTCGCTTTACATATTGTCATAACCAGTCAGTCTTTCGTTTTGATCGCAACCTAGGCACAACTAATTCGAGTTGGCTGCCAAGCAACAATTTAAAACTTATAATTTCTAATAAGTGCCCTGCGCGGCAAATAAATCCATTTGAAAACTAATCTAAGTGTTTGAATTTCGCTGCACAAGCAGTTAGAATTAATTGGTTGCAAAAAAGCTTGCAACTACACATTTTGAAACGCTTATCAAGCAGTTCTAAAACGTTTCATCCTGTTTCAAATGTGTAGTTGCAAGCTTTTTTGCAACCAATTAATTCTAACTGCTTGTGCAGCGAAATTCAAACACTTAGATTAGTTTTCAAATGGATTTATTTGCCGCGCAGGGCACTTATTAGAATTTATAAGTTTTAAATTGTTGCTTGGCAGCCAACTCGAATTAGTTGTGCCTAGGTTGCGATCAAAACGAAAGACTGACAGCTTATATCAATATGTAAAGCGAATCGAAACGAAACTCCAATCAGACGCTCGCCGGTTAGAGCGAAGGGCAGCAATGCAAGCAAAGCAATTCAGAAGGAGAGTGGACAGCAGCTTACAAAGAGCGCGCAAAAAAAACTATTTGCTCTTAGGCTGTAATTATGATTGTTATTTTCTGCTGTTGGATGATGTCCGCAGCCGTCGGTGTTATCTCTGCTGTTACTTGACCAAACATTCTCCCCCCGTTGGAAGGCAAGGGCTTTCAACATCATCCTGTTTGGGCAGCAAACACAGCTTTCGTACAGCTCTACGTATGACTCCAGTCGCAGTTTGAAGCACAGCAACTCTGGATACCCCATCAGATCCAGAGATCAGCTCTTGCACTCTGGCGAGTGGCCACTTCAGCGGCGGTAGATTCTCATCCTTTACAAGGACAACATCGTTAATGGAGAGTCCAGGCTGAGGAGTGCGCCATTTGGAGCGCTGTTGAAGAAGCGTCAAATACTCTTCGCGCCAACGGGCCCAGAATACTTGTTGGAGATATGTGACGCGCTGAAAATAATTAAGCCGATTGAAGTTAAGCTGCCTTAGATCGGGCTCAATGTATGATGAAGATGGCGCTGTACCCAGGAAGTGTGCGGGTGTCAAGACGTCAAGATCACCTGGATGCTGCAGCGAATCGAAATCCAAAATGGAAGAGCAAACAGATCGATAAAAGTGGTGCTTAGCAGTCTTCACAGCGGCTTCCCATAGTCCACCAAAGTGCGGAGAGCGAGGAGGGATGAACAACCATTCAATTGATTCGGTTAGGCAAAACTCGTTAACGGCCTTGACATGCTCGTCTCTCAGGAACAGGCGGTTCAGATCTGCTAGTTCGTTCTTGGCACCTACGAAGTTTGTCGCATTGTCAGACCAGATCCTTGAAGGTCGAGAGCGAGTCAGGATGAAACGTTTTAGGGCGTTTAGAAACGATGTTGTGGACAAGTCCTTTACAAGCTCTAAGTGCACCGCCTTTGTAGCGAAGCATATGAACAGACTGATATAGCATTTCACTGGTGGCCTGTTGCGCACTTCGTTCTTGTAGTAAAATGGTCCACAGTAATCAACGCCAGTGACCATAAAGGGATACGATGTATTAAGACGATCAGCTGGTAGGTCTGCCATTATATGCTCGGCCAATCGTGGCTTGGCACGAAAACAGATTATGCATTTGGCAACAATACTGGAGACTGTTTTTCGACCGCCAATGGGCCAGTACTGGAGCCGAATCGAAGACAATAAAGCGCGAGGTCCAGCGTGTAAGTTTCGTTTATGAAAGTAAACTATGATTGCTCGCGTCACAGGATGCTGACGGGGCAATATAATCGGATGTCGCGCTGAGAAGTCCAACGACGAGTTTTTCAGCCGTCCACCGATGCGAAGTAGGCCGAAGTCGTCAAGGAATGGCGCAAGAGAGGCCATTGAGCTAGACGGTTTGACATGCCTTCCTTCCTTCAATGCCTTGTAGTCATCGCTGAGAGTAGCCATTTGCACTGACCGCAGCAACCAATGTGTGCCATGATGCAAGTGGTCAACGGTTAGTTCAGCTCCTCGGATTCGATTTACAAATTTGTAAACATAAGCAAAGACCCGCTGCAGCTTGGAAAACGAATTGATGAACTTGCAACCAATCGAGAGATCCGGTTGCGCTGCAGTTCCGAGGAGTACCTTGTGTCGAAGTTCTGGTAAGGATTCGACAGGTACACAGGAGGCAGGCCACTCTTCCTTTCCCTTACTGAGAAAACTCGGACCATGGGCCCATAATGGAGACCGGAAGAGCTCACTAGGCAGCGCTCCTCGTGAAATTATATCCGCCGGGTTTAATTCGGTGGGAATATGATGCCATTCCATTCCAGTGGTGAGCTCTTGGATGGCTGCGACTCGGTTGGCAACGAAAACATTGAATTTCGAAGCATCATTGCGAATCCAAGCCAAAGTCACGGCAGAGTCTGACCAACAGTAATACCGACAGTCGAACACTTTCATTTGGCATATTTCGCTGAGAAGTTGAGCCAGTAATGCAGCTCCGCAGAGTTCCAGCTTTGGTACCGTGATGGTTTTCACAGGCGCGACACGCGATTTGGAGCATAAGAGACGCACGCTGGTGTTGCCATTGCACTTTGAGACTGTATAGACGCATGCTCCATAAGCGCTTAGGCTGGCATCACAAAATCCGTGAATCTCCACTGTACTGTCTGATGAGAGTGCTCGACGGGGATACTGGAATTGCTGAGTATACTCAAAATCAGCGCAGAAGTTGACCCAGGCTGTGCTTAAGTGTACGGGCAGGCTCTCATCCCAGTCCAGCTTTTCTCTCCAGAGATCCTGCATAAAAATTTTCGATTTTGTTATTACGGGACCAACAAGACCAAGGGGGTCGTAAAAGCGAGCAATTGCGGAGAGTATTGACCGTTTTGTCAGTCTGGAGGGCAACCTCAGTGGAGAGAAGGAGAAAAGGAAACAGTCTGAAGCGGGATCCCAAACGAGGCCTAACGTTTTCGTGATGTCACTGCCATCGTCAAACTTAAGCAGCGTTTCTCTATCCTCTTCCGGTATGTTTTGGAGTACAGATGTGTCGCTAGAACACCATTTGCGCAGCCTAAAGTTCCCCTTGGCGAGTAGTCCAGATGTTTGTTTCAATATCTCAATTGCTTCTTGAACACAGCTACCACCAGAAATGAGGTCATCCACGTAGAAATCTCTTTTAACAATGTCAGAGCCAATAGGGAAAGTTTTCTGCTCATCCATGGCCAGTTGGTGCATAGCTCGCACTGAGAGAAACGATGCTGGTTTTGTGCCGTAGGTGACGGTGTCTAATTTGTAAATCTGTATCTTCTGATGCTGAGACTCACGCCACAAGATACATTGAAAATAACTGTCTGCGGGTTCGACTCGTACGCATCGATACATTTTGCATATATCGCCTGTCAGGGCGACTGCAAATGTACGAAACCGCATCAGTATCGAAAACAGCTTCGGTTGGATGGTAGGACCTGCCATCAGTGCATCATTCAGCGAGTGTCCAGAGGTAGTAACTGCTGAGCCATCAAACACGACCCTTAGCTTGGTTGTAGTGCTATCCTCCTTCAGCACGCAGTGATGTGGCAGGTAGTACTTGCATTGGCCCAGTGCAGCTGAGGTAACAAGTGACATGTGACCCAAGTCAAGATACTCCTTGATAAATGCTGCATACTGGGGTTTCAATAGTGGATTACGGTCTAGTTTTCTTTCTAAGTTCAGGAATCGACGAACCGCCTGTTGATAGGAGTCACCCAGCGGATACATGCCTAGACGTAGCGGTAAACGAACTGAATAGTCGCCAGTCGACAGACGTTTAAAATTGGCCTGAAAGTGTGCCTCACAGTCGCGTTCCTCCTTGTTTGGTAAGGACTCAGGGTCGGTGCAGCCTTCCAATTCCCAAAAACGACGGATTAATTCATCAATCTGTGTATTAGGCTGCAGATGCGAGTCAACCAGCAGATCTGGATTCTCCATTGATCTCATGGCCATGAATGATGATTTTCCAGCATGTGAGGCACCTCCCGTAGCCACCCAACCAAGGCGAGTCTTTTGCAATATCGGCAGTCCAGCAGCTAGTTTAATCTGGCCGACGCATAGCAGATCGAAGAACAGACTGGCTCCAATCAACATGTCGATTTGCTGAGATTTAAAGAATTCAGGATCAGCTAGTTGTATATTTGATGGAATGTTCCATGATGCAGGGTCAAGAGTGAAGCCAGGCTGATTATCGGTGATGGATGGTGCAATCAAGGCCGGGATGCATGTGGAGTACTCCGACACTCGAGATTTGACATTGATGTTGACCGAAAACCCATCGGACGCAAATGCTGCATCACCAATGCCAGAGACGATTGCTGTTGACTTGAATTTGCGCAGCTGGAGCTGATGAGCAAGACGAGAGGTGATGATGTGCAACTGCGACCCAGAGTCGAGCAACGCACGGCAAGGCACCAAGGAGCCAGCGCGATTTTTCACGTTGATGACGGCAGTGGCAAGCAGGACCACATCGTGCTTGAGATGCTGGGCGGTAGTGAGAGGCGAAGATAAAAGTGCCGCCAAGGTGTTTTGGGATGACGAATAAGTTTCGGTATCTTGAGCATTGTTTGGGCTAGAAGCAGCGATGTGACTGCTTGTGTTGCCAAGATGCAACAAGCTATGATGTTTGCTTCCACAAACTCTGCAAGCGCTGGAGCCGCAGACTCTCAGCTGATGTCCCCTTTGCAGGCAGTTTAGGCACAGCGCAAGCCGCTTGGCTTCGTGAAGGCGCAGCAAGGGCGATAAATTTGCGAATTGCAAACATTTATAAATAGAGTGGCCTGCGACTTCACAAAACACACAAGCACTCGTTCCATTCCTAGTCACTACAAACGTTCTTCTACTACTGTTGTTCTGGCCCACCTGGGAGCTAGGCGTGTACATTGCCGTAGCGTGATCCGCATTTTCCAGCCTTTGGCAACGCCTCTCTATGAAGGTTGTAAACCGCTCGCATGATGGTATGACGTCCAACGGCGCATCATCCTCCCAGCTAGCCTGCGTAACGCTATCTAGTTTTTGCAGCAACGTATGTACTATGACGCAACCGGCGATCTGTTCCACACTGCCCATCGATTTTAAAGCACGTAGATGAGAGTTGAGCTTATCTGAAAATTCGCGCAGCTGTGCAGTCGCGCCCTTGTCCACCTTTCTCAAACCCAAAATTTCAGAGATGTGTGCCTGAAAAATAAGACGCTTGTTATTAAAACGCTTATCAAGCAGTTCTAAAGCGGCAGCATAATTTGCGTTTGAAATTTCCAATGAGCGAATTGTATCCAGCGCTGTTCCTTTAAGGCATGACCGTAGATGCTGGAGTTTTTCAATGTTGGTCAAATACGGATCCTTGTCAATGACCGTGGTGAACAGGTTCGAGAAATCGGCCCATTCTGTGTAGCCTCCACTAAACTCCGGCAATTTAAGTTGAGGCAATCGAGAGTGGTTTGGAACAACAAAGGTAGAACGCGAGTCATCGGCTGCGGCTGAATTGAAGGTGGAACAATGCGGAATCTGCTGAACCTTGCTTCGATTTCCGCGCTCGCGTTGAAGGGACAGCCGTAGCTGCCTAATAGTTGACTCAAAACTTGTCTGAAGATCCTCATCAACGCTGGCATGATCCACCTCCAACAAACCATCACAGACTATCTCAAATTTCGCCTGCAAGTCAGATGCCATGCTTATGTAATCTTGCAGCTCGTAGTCATCAACATCGCGAAGTCGAGCGGGATCAAGTTCCGAGGACAATCTATTGAGTCGATCAGTTAAATTCTTGATCTTTATTTTAAAAACAGCAGCCTGGGTTCCAACCGCCACTTGACTAGCTGATGTCGCCTCATCATTTCCATTTGCACTTGCACCTTCATCAAACATTATGAATGTAGCGCACAACAAGGTTCACACAGCCGAACTACAATACAAGTCTGATCGCGCAAGTGTTCGTTCGAGCGAGATAGCGTATAGCGGGTTATAGCGCGCAACGATTAGCGGGGATTTGCTACGGCGTTTATGTATAACAACCAACTGTATGCAGATGCGCAAGCAAACGGCTCACCACACAGCTTTGCCCGAACTGATAACTGTCCGTTGACACGACAAGAACGAAGTACAAGAAAAAATAGAAAAAATGAAAGAAAGAAATAATCACGTCGGGGTCACCAAAATGTGTAGTTGCAAGCTTTTTTGCAACCAATTAATTCTAACTGCTTGTGCAGCGAAATTCAAACACTTAGATTAGTTTTCAAATGGATTTATTTGCCGCGCAGGGCACTTATTAGAATTTATAAGTTTTAAATTGTTGCTTGGCAGCCAACTCGAATTAGTTGTGCCTAGGTTGCGATCAAAACGAAAGACTGACAGCTTATATCAATATGTAAAGCGAATCGAAACGAAACTCCAATCAGACGCTCGCCGGTTAGAGCGAAGGGCAGCAATGCAAGCAAAGCAATTCAGAAGGAGAGTGGACAGCAGCTTACAAAGAGCGCGCAAAAAAAACTATTTGCTCTTAGGCTGTAATTATGATTGTTATTTTCTGCTGTTGGATGATGTCCGCAGCCGTCGGTGTTATCTCTGCTGTTACTTGTTATCTCTGCTGTTACTTGCAACTACACAATATCTATGCATAGGTTTTATATTTATACAATTTAAAACAATAGTTTATTAATATTTATTTCAAGGTGATTTCCAATCATGTAATTATAAATTAAAAATTTGTATAACATTTCGGACTGACATATAAAAAAGTTTCTCCTGACTTACTCAAGGAGCTCGAGTCCTTAGCTGGTCAATGTTTGAATAAACGAAATAGTACGGATATTTTAATACCCTTGTAGAGATTTACCTTACTGCTTTGCAGAAATGAAAGAATAGTGAAAATTGTCTTCGATAATAGAATTTGTTGCCACACAAAAAACAAATTTTTGCTACTGATTCTTCCAATAAAGCTGTAGATAAGCAGCATAGTAAAACTAACAATTGCCGAGCTTGGTCAAGATATATTGATCAACAAAATAGTTTTACCTACAATTTTCTACTTTTCGATCGATCGCGATCATGGCAATTTGATGTAGTGGTCCCTTCTATGGGTTAAACAAGGATGGAAAAATATTTCTGATATCGGAGCCACATAATTGTTTTTTGCAAAAACATAGAAATGTGTAGAAATGCAATTTAAGCACTCGATTAACAGCATTATTTATTCGAGCCGCCAGACGCCAGGTAATTTTTCTTTAGTATTTTATTTATTTATTTTTTTTGGTTTCTTATCTTGTTGATAAATGTACTAATATGTTTGACAGGCCACGTACTTTTGAAAAATATTTGTGCTGCTTGCAATGCAAAGCCACAAGTGGTTTAAGCACATACAACTAATTTGCATATGGAAGCTATGACAGCATGACGCAGAGTGCTTGACTGATTGACCGTCTGTCTTTCTGTCTATTTGGCTTTGTGCTGTGGCAGCCACATTCCCGCTGCTAATAAATTGCAATTAGAATAACATGCTGATACATCTTGGCATGCTAAACTCTTTGCATTAAACTGCAAAAGAGCTCAGGCGGAGGGGAAAGGAGTGTCAGCCCAGGCCAGGCTTAGGAATGAGCCCAACTGACCTTGGCTAGGCAACGAGATTCATTTACCTCTTTAAATTTGTATACACATGAATATATGCAATTCTGCAAATGTGTATTGCCGCTATTCAAGCTCGTCGACAGAACTTTCAGGTTTCATTCATAAATAAAAATGCGAAATGCAACGTTAATTAATATGCTAATTTCTAATACGGACACAACTGCGAATTAGCCCACGGCTAATTCCGACAATTACACTATTATGATTCAAATGGATTGGCAGCAGTCAGCAACTGGGCGGAGTTGGATGTGGGCTAATTAATTGCTCTTGGGTCCTAAACGATAATCACCATTCCGTGGACCGCCAACGCTTTGTCTTTGTCTTTGCCACGGCTTTTGTGCGAGCAGCAAAAAACTAATTCAGAAAAACTATTCGCATAGGAGTCAGCTCGTGTCCAGACTGTCAGTCACAGAGAGCACAACTTTATCCAGGCTCTGACGAAAGCATGCACTTCCATATTGCTTAAAGTCATATTTCAGTATGACAACAACGCGTCTAGCTCGCGCCTCTGCGCATGCAAGTTTTTCCTCTTGTTTTCCATTACATAAACGGAATGCTGACGAAATTTCCATGCTTAACCGATGACGTTGACTTGGAACAGCGTATTTGGTTACCACGCCATCATTGTCGTTGACCAACGGACCAAGGCGTTTCGGCCAGCTGCGTGGGGCCCGGGTATACCAACTTGAAAGGTAACTGGGTATGCGTTGCTATATTGGGGAACTGTCGAATAGACGGATAGAATTAGACAGACTCTGAAGATCTGAGGGCCGCGAATAACTTTTCTATGTGAATAAAGAGAACTGCATCGCAGATACGTATGACTACGGTACAGGCAAACGATATAGGATACAGGGTATTTTCCGGTTTAACTTGACTGTAATTGTTAAAAACAAGTAATATACCTAATATAGTGATACCTCCTTCTTACCCTGCTTCGAAAGACTTCTCATCGTTGCACTGTTTTAACGAATTTAACTTTGTAAGAGGATAGGACGGTAGTTGCGAAATAAATCATATATTATTTAAACAAATTTTTGTGCCTTCAGTTCTTCGATTTCGGGAAAGTGTTGACCAAAAAATGTTGGAGATATCTTGAAAACATACAATTTCCCAGCTGCAATATACCCTATTTGAAATTCGTTTGCAAGGGTGTTTTACGCATTTTTAGTCAAGCTCAATAGATGAATTAGCTCAGAGAGCCTCTGACTTGTTTTATTTTGTTTACTTTAAAGTAGAATACCCGCTTTTATTTTATTTATAGATTTTTTCTGATAGAGTTATTTCAACTACAATGCTATTACTTAGTATACCCTAAGCCCATTGACAATTGATGTAGGGGTATAATGATTCGTGTAAATTTGTGTAAAATGCTGAATGAAACTGTAATTATGAAGACGTCGATCTCAGAAACAATAAAAGTCTCAGACTTGAAACGATAACTTGTATCTTTCTTGGGAAATCTATAAAACTCGAATACTATTTCTTGATCATATCTCTAAAGTTCTAAGAGCTTGAGTCACCAAACTTGTCGTGTGTCTCCACGACTGGTATATACAGATCAGTTATTTTATAAATTCCCGCACTCTTAGTTGTTTTTGGTACAATCATTCTATAGAGTAACGGATGTGTACAACTGGCAAACAAACTCGCAAACAAGTTCCATTTATGAAGTCCAATTGTGGCATTCATCACTTTGCGTCTGATCTGATGTACCAAAAGGGCGCTAGCGCTTTGTTTTTATCGTCGTGCAGGGACAAAGACAAAGGGCGTCTTAACCTTTCCAAGTTACCAAGTTGCCTGTGGAAACTGCAGCTGTTGCTATTGCTGTCTGCGTTATAAATGATGGTCTAACATTTTCTCGAGAGCTAACGTAGCGCCACATGCCACGGCAAAAGATCTAAAACGTATGCTCTCTGTTTTGCTGTCTGAATTTTGTGCAGCCCACGCATTCCGACAACCAAAGAGAACGGGCGCAACAGAAACAAAAACCTGCTGCATCATTTTTTACTCGAAGATTACATAATGATTGACAATTCATTATGCCAGCGAGCAGTGCTCGAAAGGCGTTCTATATGCAGTCCAATCGCAGGCCTAAGGTCTCCGGACTGGATACTGTGCTTGTTTTTAATGGCTTGTAAGATTAGCCGGCTCTAGGCAATGAGGAAGTGTTCTGCTTGGCTTTTGGGCCCACATCTTGCAGCAATATAAGTTATTAATGGCTGTTTATATTTTACCTTTTCTGGTGAGTAACTGAGAGCCTCTCAATATGCAAGCTGCACTCCCATGGGCACAATAATTAAGTAAGTAGATACGCTGCTCGGCTCCAAGGCCGGGCCACATTATAATTGACATCCCAGAGGTGTGACCGCAAATATCGTGAACTTTCAGAACAATAGAATTCAACACAAGTCAACTTCTTTTGACTGACACAGTGCTCAACTTGTTTGGGGCTTTGCACACCTGCTTCTGGGCTCTGATGCTAATTGAAGCAATTAGTGTGCTCTTAAATATCATTTATTTTGTGTTTTTCAATATTTTTACTGACTCAATCCGCTTGTTCTGTGGGGAGCAGGGGCTCTGGTAGGGGACCTTATAATTATTCAAAGCATTGGCAACTCGTCGGCATTTGCGCCTCGCTGTCTGGTCTTATAGCTCTAAAGCAACTACTACATAAATGACCTTCGCTACGTTCAATTTTTGAATGAGATAAATAAAAAACAAAAAATTCCGTCCTCGAGAGTACTCGACTAGAAGATACCTTGGGTTCAGAGTTAATATCTAGGAAAAACAACGTTTGCCTTTTCTATTATATAAATAGGAAATTAAAGAAAAATATCTGTTAATGCGAAGTTAACACACACACATTGGGCGTGACGTACACTGATTCATAAGAGACATACATCCTTGATCGGTATATCAAGAGGATGCTGTTGACCTCTTTATATTGTCAACAGCTAAATCGATGTAGGACACTAGAGTGTCACCTATTCCAATAGTTCTTCAATTAGATTCCTGACACGGACTTCTAGTCCTCGCCTAAAATATTGTTTTTTCAAGTGAAAGATAGTTGCATATTCATACATATTCATATTCATACATATAAACTAGAAAAGGAATCATGCTTAATGAAACCTGATATTGAAATATATTTTGTAATTTATTATGCTACCAGGTTTTGTTTTTTACTCATTCATTCGATCCACTACATTCTTTTTTTGAGGGAATTTCGACCGAAATGTGTGTGTTGTGTCCCCCAGTTGCGTACATCCTTGCCTGGGCGATCGGCGACGCACAAAATGAGCTGCATGACAGAGAGCAAATCCATCGTAGCAAATCCATCCGTATCCACCTGCCGCGCCCTGCCCCATCTCACGCTGACATCGTTGAGCGCCTTCTTCTCTCAACTCGAAATTGTTGCTGTGCTTGTTGTTCTTGCTAATTTTTCTGCTGCTGCTGTTGCTGTTGCTGCTGTGTAAAGCCCACAACAAAGATGTTCTAAATGTTACTTCATATACTGAAAGCCGTTATTGTTATTGCAGTTGTTGTTGTTCTCAGCTATTGTGTGCTGGTGTCGTTGTTCTCTCTTAGCTTTAGGTGCTCAGCAGCTGTTGGTGTTGTTGCTTCTGCTCTCGCTCTTGCTATTGTTGCTGTTGTTGTTGCTGCTGTTGTTATTATGGTCGCTTTATTGTGTAATCAACAAATAACGGCACTTAATGACTGAATGAGTTTTTCAGCAGAAGCCAGCAAACGGTAGATGCATTTTGCGGTATACGCCATTTCCAAGCTAGTTGCTTGCAGCTTGCAACTTGCAACATTACTCACGAGATTCGAGGCGTTACGCGTACATATCCAGCGCGTCGATAACTTTATTTTTGGGCCGCATTCTGTGGTCCCCTTTTATGGTTGTGTGCCTGCTGATGTCTACGTGTGCGTGTGTGTGTGTGTGTCTGTGCCTGTGTCTGTTCTTACAATTATCTAAGACATGGATAGTTCTCTATGTGTTTCACATAGCATAGCCACCTCCTGGCACTTTCTACTAAAGCACGCCGATCGCTGCTGTCAATCGGTTCACAATCCATTTAACGGCTACACTGCCTTCAACACACGCAACTTTTGATTGGTTCTGTTGTGCCTCAGTGACTTCCACTATGTTTTTTTATGCAAGCCTTAAAAACTTGCCCAATTAGGAGATGCCCGTATTCATTCCCCGTTGCTCTCTTCATCTCTATATATAAAACTGATTGTCCTGACTGACTAACTGTTTGCTGATCAACGCACAGCCGAAATGGTAAAAGCTAGAAAGCTGAAGTTTTTACTGTATGTAGTTACCTTTTGTGATGGCTGTGCACGCTAAGGCTTAGAAAAAACCGTGTTCAACATCCAATCGACATTAAACTCTTTTCCAAAGATTATTCATTAAATTCATTTGATTACCATTCATTTCATTTCCAAAAATCCATTTCAAGCGTGGGTGATGTATTTTGCATGCAAATCAATTTCCAAGGCTCCTTGTCAAAATCATTTGAAACTTATCTCAATCATTTCGCAGAATCCAGATTTTAAGAGCCGAACCATGCACAAGGGTCCAAACCAAAATCGGAAATGTTGACCTATGTCTAAATAGGATATTTGGGGGTACCATTTTGACATAAATTTTGACCAATAATAACAGCCAGCCAGCCAGCCGAACCTCTTGAAAATCGGATAAGATTTGACCGAGTTATCCGCAACTATCGTTCCGTCAGAAATTAAATCGTAATTTCGAATTAGTCTATTAAGTGCATACTTTTAGGTGTTGCAGAACTTTTCTATTAGAATAAGCATTAGAATCTTGTCATTCAGTAATATCTAGACAGAGAGAGCAATTTGATCTGAAAAGCTCATTTTCAATATATTCTGGCTATTTTGCAGCACATACAGCTAACATACTTCAGTTGTTGCCCACAATTCAAAGACAATTAATGTTCATTGTTCATTTTTAATTTTACAATTTTTTTAATACATCGATTGTGTATCTTGCTTGAATAATAAATGCTCAGAGTGAATTTTCCTCGCCTCTTATTTTAAGCAAATCTCGTAGGTGTTAAGGGCCAGAGACATGTAGCTTCTTTAATATCATATATGTTAAATATCTATTATATGTATTTTATTTTATTGCAATCCTAGTTGAAAACTACCGACTAGGATTCACTTGTTTCTCTTGATCTTATTTCGCAATAGCATCTTGTCATGAAATACGCAATGAATTTTTATGAAGCTATTTAATCTTATAAATCGGTACACTGTCAATTCAATTTGTATGTCCTGTTAGAAAAACCTAATCCTAATATAAAGGCCATTTGCAGCGATAATATATACAATTAGAAAATACCGAAAGTGAGAAAAAAGCGAAGCATTAAATATAATCTAAATTATTTTAAGCATATAACATTTACAATATACCTACTTAACACACTATACATCAAATTCTTTTATTATTGCAATATATTGAGAACGATGAGATGTATTCGGCACTCCGAAGATTAATTAACCTTGTAGACAATGGACTTACGGTTTGCAAATATGTGAGAATAAGGAAGCTCATAAATTAGGTGAATATGATTTGGAAACAAAATACGGAAAATATCGGTAGTAACCTGCAAAAGGAAGATTTTATTACTACAAGAGAGAATTCTTAAGTGGAAGAGGAAATATTGCATACTTTCATGCGTCTCAATTTATTGTTTGTGGACGGTGGAATGCTAATTTTGACTCAATATATTTTGTTAAATTTCTAATGCAAATTGTTTGATATTAGAGTTGTCAAGATCTGCCAAGAAATAATGCTTAAATTTCATCTAGTATGTTATACTTCAAAAGCAGTCCTATATCAATTTGTATAAACTTATAAACGTGCCGTACATTAGTTGTGTTTATAAAACTGGAGTAATCGAATTTGCAACGTGGGTCGATTTACTTTTATCGATAGCCATCATTGATTACCAGCCCTGCACATGTTGTTCGTCAGATTGTGTATTTTATATAAACCTGTTATAGAACTAGTTGAAAAGCAACCAACCACATTTTTTAATCCAAACATTCCAGCAGATTGAAAATCTTAACGAAATACAATCAGCTTATATGTAGTACAGATTTCATTAATTCATTAAATCAGATTTTTATTTTTTGGTTATATTCAGAATTCCATATTACACAATATGTGCGTGTGAATTCGTACATCAGAATGATTTGAATGATATATGTTCAGCCTTTTATAAGAATTTAGTTCCGTAAGATTCAACCCTAACCAATTACGAATTTGTACGTTGAATCAGATATTGGTCGCCTAGAGACTATGGGTTTTTTAAATGCAGATGCTCCTTGCTCGGATTTGAATGGTTTAGATATGTGAGTCCCAGTGCTTGGTCCATTCAACGGAGATCAGGCGACCCAAATCCAGTTGCCAGATGGCTCCATTTTGGTTGGCCTCAATGGCCTTAACAAAGTTCTGGGCGCACTCCAGAGTCGTTTGAGTGGGATGCTCAAGAAGTAGCTCGCCCACGCGTGGCTCGACATCCAGCCACGAATTGAATTTGTGCACCAGGGGTGTCCTAGTGATGCCCGGATTGATGGAATAGGCCGTTACACCAGTAATAGGCGCCAGTCTCTATTCAAATTAAAGAGATTTGGTATTTCACATTCGGTTTGTTATCTGACTTACTTACGGCCAGTGAGTTGGTAAAGCTTAGAGCAGCTGCCTTTGAGGCGGAGTAAACAGGCACCTGGTAGATGGCATTAAAGCCAGTCACCGAGCAAATGTTTGCAATAACTCCGCCCGGGCCGCCCTTGCGCTTATCCCAGAATTCCATAATGGCAGTTGTGGTATTCACCGTGCCCGTAAAATTTACCGCAATAGTACGCTCAATCTGGTGATCGTCCAAAATGCCAGCGCCATTGATAAGCAGATCCACAGTCTTCAGCTTGGCAAAGATCGTCTTCAGTAGCTTTGTGGTTTCTGCCACCGGCACAGTTACATCATAGGGATAAAATGTGACTGTCACCTTTGGGTTGATTGCCTTCAGCTCGGCAATAGCGGTCGGGTTCTCGATACGGTCAAGGATCACCAGGTTCTAGGCAAATACATTTTGTTGTTAATATACTATTCCATCTTACAAAAGTCTGATACACACCTTTGGTCCACTCTTGACAATCTCCCGACTGGTGTCCAGTCCAATACCACCCAGTCCAGCGACAAAGATAATGTTCTTGTTAGCGATCGCCATCCTCTTAATGATGCTTTCTAGTCAGTTCACCTGTTCAGACGAAGAACGAACAACAGATTCTAAGTTGTTCAAGTCTATGCCTACTATTTATAACCGCGCAGCCGGTGGCTTTTTTTAGTGTTCCCTTGCCGGCCAATCTTATGTGGCTTATCAAGAACGCCGGCAGCGAAGTCGACGTTAAAACTGACAGAACTGTTCGTGTTTTGTTTTGTTGCGTTTTCTTTTGGTTTTTTTCCAGTCAAGTCTTGCCGAATTTACGTATGTGCTTAATTTAGACGCAACATTTGTTTATTTATTTTTTGTTTTGCTTAAGATTCGTATGCTCGTTCGGCAATGCGTGTGCTTTGTGTGTTGGTAGAATATTAATTAAGATTTCAAATATTTCACAATATCATGCATGCGCAGCTATTTGACTAGTTTATTTAAAATTAGAAAACCAGAACAAACTAGTTTAAGACCATAACTAATAGATGGCCGACTATAAGATACCCTCTCCAGCACAGGACCAAGACCTGTTAAGGTCCGCACTAAGTAAACAGGGCTATCAAGAATATATGAACAAAATCGTTGATAGCCTGCACAGTAATATGAAAATATGTACATATATTTGTGCCCCAGGCTGTTTACTATTTTCCTATTATTACACACTACAACTTACTTTGCGGTCGAGAAATAATAATATGAGGAACGTGCAACTGATCCGATCTGCCTGATTACACTGTGCTGATTGACACTGTTCTCTATGCGAGTGGCCCCTTAAATACTTGTAAGTCAAATCCCAAGCCTCTGTCTAAGTCGCGGAGACGTTCAGTGTCTAGGTAATGTAATGCTCTTGTGTAAATTTACAAAAACAAATGGGCGTGTGCTCACATGTGTACTGGTATGGAAACATCGAGTATTGCGATAGGAGAGAGGCATGGAACGCGGCACGCTTGGAGATTCGACCTTCAGTGAATGTCAAAGCAATATACGTGGACTAAATGTTTGCTTTTTATGGTCGCAAATTGAGCATCGGCTGATTTGCATCTGCCGAGTAGGGCGTACCGAATAGAATTATCATACTTGGGTCAACAATTGCTTAACACGAGTTCCATTAAGCAAGAAAAACCAAGCCCACCACATGCTAAGAACGTTTACAATTATCAACCTTAACTGGCAGGTATTCATTATAGCCCTTTCAAGCAACCGTATCTCACCATTCTGTGTGCATTTACATTCGAAAAAAAAAACTTGGATATTATAATATCCCAATAAAAAAGACTCAACAGCAATGTCTCGGCTAGAAACTGTCTCAGCCGAACGGCATTGATTAAGATAATATACTTAGTACATATTGCAGGCAAATAGAGTATAGCTATACAATGTAAAGAAAATGAAACCAATAACTATTAATAATAACAAGCTTTTACCTCGCTTGCCGAGATTGCATTAATAGCCTTTTGACCTTATAATCTAGACTAAACATATGCATTACCAAAGTACAATTTGGGAGGGGCGCACTTCAGTATGTCCTGAACACAGCGTTAACCTTAACATACAATCTACATAGTTTCTTCCCTAGATACAAACACATAAATACGAAGTTTACAAATGTCAAAAAAGTTTCAAAAAGGGAGTGGAATAAATAAACTAATAGATCTCAAAATTTCGGGTAATGCTTGATAGTAATTTGTTATATAGTCATTTTATAAGCAAAAGTTAGCATAGTCATCGATTAAAAAATGCACTTCTACTGATGACTTTTGGTTTAAGTATTTCTAGAATATTGAACGTAGCTATTCTATTCTTAAAAATGATAAGGCCTGATAAGAATCAGAGCCTATTAAGTCAGGCCTAAGGTCTCCGAACTGGATACTGTGCTTGTTTTTAATGGCTTGTAAGATTAGCCGGCTCTAGGCAATGAGGAAGTGTTCTGCTTGGCTTTTGGGCCCACATCTTGCAGCAATATAAGTTATTAATGGCTGTTTATATTTTACCTTTTCTGGTGAGTAACTGAGAGCCTCTCAATATGCAAGCTGCACTCCCATGGGCACAATAATTAAGTAAGTAGATACGCTGCTCGGCTCCAAGGCCGGGCCACATTATAATTGACATCCCAGAGGTGTGACCGCAAATATCGTGAACTTTCAGAACAATAGAATTCAACACAAGTCAACTTCTTTTGACTGACACAGTGCTCAACTTGTTTGGGGCTTTGCACACCTGCTTCTGGGCTCTGATGCTAATTGAAGCAATTAGTGTGCTCTTAAATATCATTTATTTTGTGTTTTTCAATATTTTTACTGACTCAATCCGCTTGTTCTGTGGGGAGCAGGGGCTCTGGTAGGGGACCTTATAATTATTCAAAGCATTGGCAACTCGTCGGCATTTGCGCCTCGCTGTCTGGTCTTATAGCTCTAAAGCAACAACAAAAGATACATACTACATAAATGACCTTCGCTACGTTCAATTTTTGTATGAGATAAATAAAAAAACAAAAAATTCCGTCCTCGAGAGTACTCGACTAGAAGATACCTTGGGTTCAGAGTTAATATCTAGGAAAAACAATGTTTGCCTTTTCTATTATATAAATAGGAAATTAAAGAAAAATATCTGTTAATGCGAAGTTAACACACACACATTGGGCGGGACGTACACTGATTCATAAGAGACATACATCCTTGATCGGTATATCAAGAGGATGCTGTTGACCTCTTTATATTGTCAACAGCTAAATCCATGTAGGAAACTAGAGTGTCACCTATTCCAATAGTACTTCAATTAGATTCCTGACACGGACTTCTAGTCCTCGCCTAAAATATTGTTTTTTCAAGTGAAAGATAGTTGCATATTCATACATATTCATATTCATACATATAAACTAGAAAAGGAATCATGCTTAATGAAACCTGATATTGAAATATATTTTGTAATTTATTATGCTACCAGGTTTTGTTTTTTACTCATTCATTCGTTCCACTACATTCTTTTTTTGAGGAAATTTCGATCGAAATGTGTGTGTTGTGTCGCCCAGTTGTGTACATCCCTGCCTGGGCGATCGGCGACGCACAAAAAGACCTGCATGACAGAGAGCAAATCCATCGTAGCAAATCCATCCGTATCCACCTGCCGCGCCCTGCCCCATCTCACTATGACATTGTTGAGCGCCTTCTTCTCTCAACTCGAAATTGTTGCTGTGCTTGTTGTTCTTGCTAATTTTTCTGCTGCTGCTGTTGCTGCTGCTGCTGTTGCTGTTGCTGCTGTGTAAAGCCCACAACAAAGATGTTCTAAATGTTACTTCACATACTGAAAGCCGTTATTGTTATTGCAGTTGTTGTTGTTCTCAGCTATTGTGTGCTGGTGTCGTTGTTCTCTCTTAGCTTTAGGCGCTCAGCAGCTGTTGGTGCTGTTGCTTCTGCTCTCGCTCTTGCTATTGTTGCTGTTGTTGTTGCTGCTGTTGTTATTATGGTCGCTTTATTGTGTAATCAACAAATAACGGCACTTAATGACTGAATGAGTTTTTCAGCAGAAGCCAGCAAACGGTAGATGCATTTTGCGGTATACGCCATTTCCAAGCTAGTTGCTTGCAGCTTGCAACTTGCAACATTACTCACGAGATTCGAGGCGTTACGTGTACATATCCAGCGCGTCGATAACTTTATTTTTGGGCCGCATTCTGTGGTCCCCTTTTATGGTTGTGTGCCTGCTGATGTCTACGTGTGCGTGTGTGTGTGTGTGTCTGTGCCTGTGTCTGTTCTTACAATTATCTAAGACATGGATAGTTCTCTATGTGTTTCACATAGCATAGCCACCTCCTGGCACTTTCTACTAAAGCACGCCGATCGCTGCTGTTAATCGGTTCACAATCCATTTAACGGCTACACTGCCTTCAACACACGCAACTTTTGATTGGTTCTGTTGTGCCTCAGTGACTTGCACTGTCTTTTTTTATGCAAGCCTTAAAAACTTGCCCAATTAGGAGATGCCCGTATTCATTCCCCGTTGCTCTCTTCATCTCTATATATAAAACTGATTGTCCTGACTGACTAACTGATTGCTGATCAACGCACAGCCGAAATGGTAAGAGCTAGAAAGCTGAAGTTTTTACTGTATGTAGTTACCTTTTGTGATGGATGTGCACGCTAAGGCTAAGAAAAAACCGTGTTCAACATCCAATCGACCTTAAACTCTTTTCCAAAGATTATTCATTAAATTCATTTGAGGGCTGGCTCACACCTTACGAAAAAGCCATTCCAAGCGTGGGTGATGTTTTGCATGCAAATTAATTTCCAAGGCTCCTTATCAAAATCATTTGAAACTTATCTCAATCATTTCGCAGAACCCAGACTTTAAGAGCCGAACCATGCACAAGGGTCCAAACCAAAATCGGAAATGTTGACCTATGTCTAAATAGGATATTTGGGGGTACCATTTTGACATAAATTTTGACCAATAACAGCCAGCCAGCCGAACCTCTTGAAAATCGGATAAGATTTGACCGAGTTATCCGCAACTATCGTTCCGTCAGAAATTAAATCGTAATTTTGAATTAGTCTATTAAGTGTATACTTTTAGGTGTTGCAGAACTTTTCTATTAGAATAAGCATTAGAATCTTGTCATTCAGTAATATCTAGACAGAGAGAGCCAGTTGATCTGAAAAGCTCGTATTCAAAATATTCTGGCTATTTTGCAGCACCTACAGCTAACATACTTCAGCTGTTGCCCACAATTCAAAGACAATTAATGTTCATTGTTCATTTTTAATTTTACAATTTTTTTTGGACCAGCAAAAAAGGGAATTTCAACCTATGTAGTAATACATTGATTTTGTATCTTGCTTGAATAATAAATGCTCAGAGTAAATTTTCCTCGCCTCTTATTTTAAGCAAATCTCGTAGATGTTCAGGGCCAGAGACATGTAGCTTCTTTAATATCATATATGTTAAATATCTATTATATGTATTTTATTTTATTGCAATCCTAGTTGAAAACTACCGACTAGGATTCACTTGTTTCTCTTGATCTTATTTCGCAATAGCATCTTGTCATGAAATACGCAATGAATTTTTATGAAGCTATTTAATCTTATAAATCGGTACACTGTCAATTCAATTTGTATGTCCTGTTAGAAAAACCTAATCCTAATATAAAGGCCATTTGCAGCGATAATATATACAATTAGAAAATACCGAAAGTGAGAAAAAAGCGAAGCATTAAATATAATCTAAATTATTTTAAGCATATAACATTTACAATATACCTACTTAACACACTATACATCAAATTCTTTTATTATTGCAATATATTGAGAACGATGAGATGTATTCGGCACTCCGAAGATTAATTAACCTTGTAGACAATGGACTTACGGTTTGCAAATATGTGAGAATAAGGAAGCTCATAAATTAGGTGAATATGATTTGGAAACAAAATACGGAAAATATCGGTAGTAACCTGCAAAAGGAAGATTTTATTACTACAAGAGAGAATTCTTAAGTGGAAGAGGAAATATTGCATACTTTCATGCGTCTCAATTTATTGTTTGTGGACGGTGGAATGCTAATTTTGACTCAATATATTTTGTTAAATTTCTAATGCAAATTGTTTGATATTAGAGTTGTCAAGATCTGCCAAGAAATAATGCTTAAATTTCATCTAGTATGTTATACTTCAAAAGCAGTCCTATATCAATTTGTATAAACTTATAAACGTGCCGTACATTAGTTGTGTTTATAAAACTGGAGTAATCGAATTTGCAACGTGGGTCGATTTACTTTTATCGATAGCCATCATTGATTACCAGCCCTGCACATGTTGTTCGTCAGATTGTGTATTTTATATAAACCTGTTATAGAACTAGTTGAAAAGCAACCAACCACATTTTTTAATCCAAACATTCCAGCAGATTGAAAATCTTAACGAAATACAATCAGCTTATATGTAGTACAGATTTCATTAATTCATTAAATCAGATTTTTATTTTTTGGTTATATTCAGAATTCCATATTACACAATATGTGCGTGTGAATTCGTACATCAGAATGATTTGAATGATATATGTTCAGCCTTTTATAAGAATTTAGTTCCGTAAGATTCAACCCTAACCAATTACGAATTTGTACGTTGAATCAGATATTGGTCGCCTAGAGACTATGGGTTTTTTAAATGCAGATGCTCCTTGCTCGGATTTGAATGGCTTAGATATGTGAGTCCCAGTGCTTGGTCCATTCAACGGAGATCAGGCGACCCAAATCCAGTTGCCAGATGGCTCCATTTTGGTTGGCCTCAATGGCCTTAACAAAGTTCTGGGCGCACTCCAGAGTCGTTTGAGTGGGATGCTCAAGAAGTAGCTCGCCCACGCGTGGCTCGACATCCAGCCACGAATTGAATTTGTGCACCAGGGGTGTCCTAGTGATGCCCGGATTGATGGAATAGGCCGTTACACCAGTAATAGGCGCCAGTCTCTATTCAAATTAAAGAGATTTGGTATTTCACATTCGGTTTGTTATCTGACTTACTTACGGCCAGTGAGTTGGTAAAGCTTAGAGCAGCTGCCTTTGAGGCGGAGTAAACAGGCACCTGGTAGATGGCATTAAAGCCAGTCACCGAGCAAATGTTTGCAATAACTCCGCCCGGGCCGCCCTTGCGCTTATCCCAGAATTCCATAATGGCAGTTGTGGTATTCACCGTGCCCGTAAAGTTTACCGCAATAGTACGCTCAATCTGGTGATCGTCCAAAATGCCAGCGCCATTGATAAGCAGATCCACAGTCTTCAGCTTGGCAAAGATCGTCTTCAGTAGCTTTGTGGTTTCTGCCACCGGCACAGTTACATCATAGGGATAAAATGTGACTGTCACCTTTGGGTTGATTGCCTTCAGCTCGGCAATAGCGGTCGGGTTCTCGATACGGTCAAGGATCACCAGGTTCTAGGCAAATACATTTTGTTGTTAATATACTATTCCATCTTACAAAAGTCTGATACACACCTTTGGTCCACTCTTGACAATCTCCCGACTGGTGTCCAGTCCAATACCACCCAGTCCAGCGACAAAGATAATGTTCTTGTTAGCGATCGCCATCCTCTTAATGATGCTTTCTAGTCAGTTCACCTGTTCAGACGAAGAACGAACAACAGATTCTAAGTTGTTCAAGTCTATGCCTACTATTTATAACCGCGCAGCCGGTGGTTTTTTTTTAGTGTTCCCTTGCCGGCCAATCTTATCTTATCTTATCAAGAACGCCGGCAGCGAAGTCGACGTTAAAACTGACAGAACTGTTCGTGTTTTGTTTTGTTGCGTTTTCTTTTGGTTTTTTTCCAGTCAAGTCTTGCCGAATTTACGTATGTGCTTAATTTAGACGCAACATTTGTTTATTTATTTTTTGTTTTGCTTAAGATTCGTATGCTCGTTCGGCAATGCGTGTGCTTTGTGTGTTGGTAGAATATTAATTAAGATTTCAAATATTTCACAATATCATGCATGCGCAGCTATTTGACTAGTTTATTTAAAATTAGAAAACCAGAACAAACTAGTTTAAGACCATAACTAATAGATGGCCGACTATAAGATACCCTCTCCGGCACAGGACCAAGACCTGTTAAAGTCCGCACTAAGTAAACAGGGCTATCAAGAATATATGAACAAAATCGTTGATAGCCTGCACAGTAATATGAAAATATGTACATATATTTGTGCCCCAGGCTGTTTACTATTTTCCTATTATTACACACTACAACTTACTTTGCGGCCGAGAAATAATAATATGAGGAACGTGCAACTGATCCGATCTGCCTGATTACACTGTGCTGACTGACACTGTTCTCTATGCGAGTGGCCCCTTAAATACTTGTAAGTCAAATCCCAAGCCTCTGTCTAAGTCGCGGAGACGTTCAGTGTCTAGGTAATGTAATGCTCTTGTGTAAATTTACGAAAACAAATGGGCGTGTGCTCACATGTGTACTTGTATGGAAACATCGAGTATTGCGATAGGAGAGAGGCATGGAACGCGGCACGCTTGGAGATTCGACCTTCAGTGAATGTCAAAGCAATATACGTGGACTAAATGTTTGCTTTTTATGGTCGCAAATTGAGCATCGGCTGATTTGCATCTGCCGAGTAGGGCGTACCGAATAGAATTATCATACTTGGGTCAACAATTGCTTAACACGAGTTCCATTAAGCAAGAAAAACCAAGCCCACCACATGCTAAGAACGTTTACAATTATCAACCTTAACTGGCAGGTATTCATTATAGCCCTTTCAAGCAACCGTATCTCACCATTCTGTGTGCATTTACATTCGAAAAAAAAAACTTGGATATTATAATATCCCACTGTCTCAGCCGAACGGCATTGATTAAGATAATATACTTAGTACATATTGCAGGCACATAGAGTATAGCTATACAATGTAAAGAAAATGAAACCAATAACTATTAATAATAACAAGCTTTTACCTCGCTTGCCGAGATTGCATTAATAGCCTTTTGACCTTATAATCTAGACTAAACGCATACATTAACAAAGTACAATTTGGGAGGGGCGCACTTGAGAATGTCCTGAACACAGCGTTAACCTTAACATACAATCTACATAGTTTCTTCCCTAGATACAAATACATAAATACGAAGTTTATAAATGTCAAAAAAGGTTCAATAAGGGAGTGGAATAAATAAACTGATAGACCTCAAAATTTCGGGTAATGCTTGATAGTAATTTGTTATATAGTCATTTTATAAGCAAAAGTTAGCATAGTCATCGATTAAAAAGTGCACTTCTACTGATGACTTTTGGTTTAAGTATTTCTAGAATATTGAACGTAGCTATTCTATTCTTAAAAATGATAAGGCCTGATAAGAATCAGAGCCTATTAAGTCAGAAGTCAAACAGCTTGCCGGGCTTAAAATGCTCGGGAATAAACTGACGGGCGAAAAAAATTGATTCTTTACTGTGGCATCTTCATTTGATGGAGCTCAAATTAATTATCAAACATCTATCTAAAATATAATTTTCCACGTGGAATTCAAATCATTCTATTTAAATTTCTTATTCTATTCACGGTTGTTAAAATAATTTATCTGAGCTGTACTAAACAGTGAAAACATTGGAACTCGACTCGTTCGGGATGTTCTAATCGGTTTTCAGGCAAACAATCTATTTCTGATTCTCTCTTAAAAAGATATATTATGTCATGTTCTTTTTTTTGATAAAAATTATAAGCTTATTTAATTATGCTTGATGTAACTTGCTCAAAATGAATATGCTAAAATGGGACAGTATTCGTTGCTACCTTGTGAATATGATTATGAATCTATAACAAACCACTCGTAAATTTACTGATAAGCTGGACTGCTGTAAAAGCCTGATAAGAACGTCTATCGGCAGACGTTCGAGCTGTCGTAATTGTTAATCTTAATTAAAAAGGTTGCGATTTCCTAATTAAAAAAGTACACAGCCCAAACCGTAACAGCTAGGAAGCTGACTGGACGACTCAAACAATCAGTAGAAGTTATTGGGTTTTCTCCCAAGTGGATGAAGTTGAAGATTAAAATTTAAATTTAAAACATTTCCATTCTACGATAACGTACACATAATCATGTAGGCTTTGACAAACCGCCAGCCGCCAACTAATATATTGTGTCTACCTGATATATTGTGTCTACCTGTCTACCTACTTGAACCTCATTCAAATGGGTATACGCGTTGTACTGGTATATTTAACAGGTAGACGAGAGCATATCTGAAATCATATAGAATTTGTTTTCTTGAGCGGAATATGAAGAGCCAATACCTTAAAGCTATAAGACCTAAAGACTTGCAATTTAAAATATTTGTTATATCTATGAATGGCAAAAATACCACTTTTAAATAAAAAATGCTGATCGGGTGGTTTTTCCTCCCAAAAGTCAAATAATAGTAGGATATTCATTAAATGGTCTCTGCCAGATTTGGAAATCTTTAAATTTTAAAAACTGTGGTTATGATACTTTTCAATTTTAGATAACATCGATACGATATGTGATAAATCATCGCGAAAAAACACTCGACCCGAATACCAATATTTTTTGCCAATTTTCGCCCATACAAGCATTTGAATTGTGGGGAACTGTCTTTAATGATTTTTAAACGCAGTCAGTAAGGTTACAGTTTTTAGGCTGTTACGGCTTATACGAATCAAGCTTCAGTCTATCAGGACAAGCAGTTAATTACATTACAGTTAAATAAAGTAAAACAATCCTTGTTTACATTTAAAACCTACCGTAAGTGTTATCTGCCAATCGACCCAAAACACGACTCAACATCAAATGTTTACTCTGGGTGGTAGATACCCTTACTGAATGCAGTTACCGTAAATACACTTTCCTTTCAAAGAGGTGCTTTTAGACTTATATATAAGAAGGGGACTTAATATATATACAACCTGCCACACCTCATGCACGATTTACGACAATAGTTGTCTTTGCAGGGAATATAATAAAAATATTACAAGCTGTTGGGCTTCGGCATCTACCTGAAGCCTCGGCTTAATTTGCTTTGACTTTTAGTAATTTGCATAAATACGAGCTCCACCATAAATCTCAAAAGGGGGCCCGTGCAGAGCATGTGTCTGCGGGTAGATGTATCCTCTACCATGTTGTTGATGCCATGCATTTGTTATGATTTCTGTATTCATCTGCGAGCAACAATAGCAATAAGAACCAGTATAAATGCGAAGGCATTGGATAGTCATTTTTTCAGGGATGACGGCGGCAACCAAAGCGACATGTTAAGGAATTGCGGTTCCTTCTAAGGGGGCGTTACGGCCACGGCCAATGGCAATAATTTACCATCAGCACCAGCCGTAGGTAGACTCAAATGTTAATAGTCTGACAAAGCAGGGGCTATCGTAAACGCTTGACACGCAAATACATTTCTGCCCATGAGCACGGAAGCAAATAAAATAATTCTGTTTTGTTAACTATTGGATTAACTTGAGAACATATCAATGAGTCGTGGGGAAGTGTTGAGCGCAAATCAAATCAATTGCAAGATGATATTGACAGAAATGACCTCATACCGAGCTGTTCACTTAACGATCACAGCACATAACATAATATACGTATATTTATTACATTAATTTTATTAATCGAAGCTAAAACTGAATATTTTATTTTTTTTGTACCCCTAATAGCGTTGGCAAAGACGATGGTTTGTTCTCTACGACGATGGTGAGCTGACTTATTCAGTGGATGATTATGTAAGTACCTTGCCGTTGTTAGAATTAAAACTTATGTGCTGTCAGAGATACAAATATTTGTAGTCTCAGAATGCTTATCACGTTGAAGAAACTAATTACGACATTGCTCTAGATTTTACCTGTGCCGTCGGTGACAGTATTCCAAATGAAATTATAATAAAGCTTATAAGCTGTTCGCAATGTGAACAGAATATGTTTAATTTAGCGGAATATCCGTCCGGCTATTCCTCGGATGAACGCCTTTTATTCCGAATGATCCATATCATCAGCCAAGTCCGATTAGCCACGCTTATCTAAAAATCTGTCTTTTCACAGCAGGCAGAACATATCGGTTTTATGTTTTAGGAGAGAGGGAAACATTTTACACAGTAATTGTCAGAATTCTCTAAGATTTCGTTTGTTTGCAGCCCGAGACAGTGCCACAGGCTTGCATTGATATGACCAAAGTACTCGAAGTGAGCAGTGCCGAGGAGGTTACAGGCCATACAAACTCGATTGCCATAACTGCACAGGACCGCGTGACCTTCGTCAAGGGCATTAGTCCAGATGAGTCGCAGTGGTGGCTCAATATATTAACTGGCTTTCCCAAATGCAAGGGCCGCCACAAGCGCAGCACCACACTGCCAGGCGGTCAGATCAGCTGCCTAAGGCAGTCCTCGAATGTGGACATGGCAGTCAAGTTGGGCAACCGCCATAGCTCCTACCACAAGGACACGCTAACGTCTTCGCAGTCGGCCGGCAATCTGCTATGTAGCCTCGACGACTCCAGCTCGCCGAACACAGTTAGTCTCTCAGTCACTGCTATGGCAAATGACGACGAGGACGATGGGGTCGAGACAGGCGAGGATGAGGAGGACGAAGACGAGACTCAGCAGCGGCAAGTTTCAAACTCAAGGAAGACAAAAACATCGTCTTCATCGAGCTGCCATGGCGGACAGGACGAGAACAATCGCAATGCTGGCAATGAGATCACAAACCGGGGTAAGTTTTTATTCACAAATCAGTTGCTGTTTAAATCCAGTAAAGCAATCTACCATACCTGCATGACTTCTGATTTTTAAGACTACTTATGCAATAACGAATTATGAGTGTATAAACACCTAAATCACTAGTCAGCTTCCCAAGTTGTCCCTCTTTACGAGCAGACTTGATACGCACACATTTTGACATAGCATTTATCTGGCACTGGGTAGTCATTGATGTACATAAACAGCAGCAAACATATGTATGTATGTACATATGTTCGCGACACGTTGGTATTATAAAGATGATAAAGTGACTTTTACTTTTCGCCTCAAAGCATTTATTTGCACAATCTGTTTTATGATTGTGATTTTATACGCCCTTCCTTATCGAGGCATGTTGTAGTTTTTGTTTTTGTTTTAGTTTTTTTATTTTTCGCTGCCCTCTTTGTATCGGCTGCTATAATTTTTATGATCATTTATGGCTTGCAGCAATCAAAATTATCAAGCACTGCCCAGACAGACTCTGAGCTGGGTGGCATAAGGGAGGCGATGCGTCGCAACGGCTGTGCAGACCAGCGGAGAAGGGGCTGCGGTCCGTGCGTGTAGCTAGTTAAAGACCCAGCTACAAAATTAACCTTGAATTCACACAGTAACAACAACTCAAGTCACAAGCGTGCAGCAACAGGCCACCTTTTCTCCAGCTTCCTACTTAATGGTAGGCTTCATAAATTTTCTTTAGATCCACCAGACGCATACAATGGCCAAATGGCCCCTGCCCTTGCCCCAGCCCTTGCTTAGGCTTGCAGTAACTTTGAGTTCTGGGCTCTCTAGGCTCAGTCTGGTAATTGCAGTTACTGTGAATGTTCCCACATGCCTTGCTGTAGGATACTTGTTCATGGAAAAATGATATTCACGCTTAAATTATAGTGTATCTGCATCGTTGTTCAGTTCATCGTTGTTGCTACTCGGGGTTGTTGGCCCACAAAGAGTTGCATGCATAGGTTCAGGCCGTTACTTGATCCTCGCCAATCTTCGAGGACTTGCCACATACAACAAATCTCAATATTTATTTGATAAATTGCCAGTTGATGACGAGCCTGCAGGCGGTAATGGCAAATTCTAGCTAAAACCGGCAAAGAAAACGAAAGAATACAGAAAATAAGCTAATAAGTGCTTGACTAAAGATGTTTTGAAATAAATTTTAATTAACCAGAGCACAGTTGTTAAGAACGTAGACGAACAAATGATCAGCAAATATACATAACTAATGGGTCGAATCAAGAATTAATAACTGGAATAAATGTTTTCCGTCCATATGCTCCTAGTTTCCGTGCAGTACGAGTTTGTTTCCGATAATCGATAACTAACCCCGTTTTCGATAAATCGATATCGATGACAGCATATTACATTCATTTGCCTCTTTACCCATTTTTATTTGGCTCAGGGTATAATTAATTTTTATTAATACCTAACATATACTGACATATTAACCAACTTATTATTGATGCGCTCTGGATAATTATGCAGAATGCACAATTAAAGGAAAAATTAAATATGTAGCTAAGAGAAACAAGGGGCAGAATCATATGAGGCTGCGGCTTGTAAAACTGTTCAAGCGAGGGTAAGGAAGTGAGAGTGAAAGAGACAAATTGCTGTAGACTTGCACCACCAATAACCAATCAATATTCATAAGGACAGCGAGTATGTTTACTGGCAGACGCCAAGCTCAGTTTATGCCAACGTTCCAGTCAGTTAGAAATTTTTCAAAGTCATGGTATAAGGCTTGCCTTAGGCTGCCTTAGGCTAGGTTGGCCAAGCAACTATTGCCCAAAAGATGTGCCCGGACTGGCAAATGAACTTGGAATTTGATTATTTATTATACCAAGGCGGAAGCTGTCCATGACTGAGTGGATTGTTTGAAGTGGCTTAATTGCAGTTTTCATTAATCAAACGTGTGTAATTAGAGATGTGTGGCTGAGAAAAGAGTTTGTCCAGACCAACATATAGTCCCAACATTAAGATATGTAGCTGAAATTTTCACTCAGGAATATTTTCGGATTTAGGGTGAGTACGAACCCTGTAGTAGATTTTTGTTATAATACTTTTCTTATTTAATTATAAAATGATTACAATTGTAAAAAAAAGTGTGTTTTTGCTCTTGTTTAATTGAAGAAATGCACTTAATATAAAGATACATGAATTTGAGTAAGCATATCAGTAATGGGTTTCTAGGTTAGCCTCTATTAGTTTATAGGTTGAGCCGCAAGGTCTTGACAGTTTTAATGCTTAATATTTCTTCTGCATTGGATTGGTAATAAATAGTTAGTGCGAATGGACGGGGTATGATTAGTAAGCTATTCGGTTAAAAAATGCGAAATAAACTGACGGCTTTGGCTGGTCCCTGTGTATGTCTGTTGTGATTTTGCCTGCTTGTATTTATAATATGATAGGCTATATAAATTCAGCTACAGACATACATGCTTACCTTTTGGAGCTGAGCGTAATCAACGGCTACTCAGTGGTCGTTGCCTTTCTTAAACGACTGAGACCGACAAGTCGGCTAATTAAAGGCATGCCCCACCATTTAGCACAGTAACCTTGAACCTGCCTGGTGAGTCAGTCCCTCAAGCAAAGGCGACCGTCGTGATCCAACTGATGCTGGAGCTCAGCATCTGAGCTTACGGAGAAAGAAGTCTTCTTTTTATTTTTGTGCCGGGCCCACAACTAAATAATCAAGATAAACGCAGGGAGTTCGACTGTCCGAAAAGTTGGCTAAGAGTTCAACCTGTTCGACTGACCGAATTGAGGCCCACTCAAGCACAGACACGGTTGGTTTTAATGGCGAGTTGGAAATTTTTATGATTATCATAATAAAGCGAAACGGGTCCAGCAAAGCCAAGAGGCCTTCTAAATATATATATTTTGTAATCATATATATTTATGGGACAACTGCAGCAGCAATGCCTCTGATAGTTGCCAATGCATCGTTTGCTCGTTTGGGTGTTAATAAAATTATGGCACTAGCTATCTCGTCACTCTCTTACGAGAACGTTTTACCATGTTATCGAGCATCTTTTCGCAGGGATCCTTTTACCATTCAACTCGTTTTTACAATTTTCCTATATTTGCACACAAATAACTTACCGCACATCGGATTATGGCTCTATGGATGGCACAAGTATTTCCAGGGAAATGGAATCCTCAAGCAAGACTAGAACCAATTTTAATAAATGGCCCTGATAACTGAATAGTTTATGAGCAATCAACATGCCTATTCGTATTATGTTTTGCGCTTCTTCAACAAACACTTGGGGCACTTAACTTCCAATCGAGGGCTCTTATTACTTTTTTCCTTGGGAACAAAAGACATATGGTCTAGGCAGAGGGTCGGCTCAATAATTTGATATCAATAATTGACTTGCAAAAATGATTCTGCTTGCAGTGTCTCAACCCACGGGCTGTTTGCTGATCGAGGACATGCGACGAGATGAGAAATCCATCAAGGACATTGCTAACACAAATCTAAGTCAACACCAGAACAAGCGTTGGTCTACGGCTGTCAACAATGCCCTAAACAATCACCATCATTACCAGTACCAGACATCGCGTGATGAGACCGATTTCCAAGTGACGTCCACCGGCAAATCGACGAGCGCAAGCTCCGAGCAAACGAGTGTCAATCTGAGACCAAAGTCATTACCATTGGCGGCCAACTCAACGCCAGCAATTGTATCTGCAATAGTCAAAAAGATACCCACAGTGTTGGTGTCCCAGCAGCAACAACAACAACAACAACAGCAGCAGCAGCAACAACCTAAGCAAGGAGTAGAGAGCGCAAAAAACGGAAAAGCCGGCGCCCGATTGCAATTGCAGCTAAAACCCGCAAAGCATTATCAGCACGAACGTGGCGATCCCGATGGCGGTTGTAATCTGGACGAGCTGTGCGCCAACTACCTGGCCAAGGCGGATGAGCTGAGACCTGCGAGCAAAGCCAATAAGTGCACAGTGTCCAACAAGCCGTCAGCCAAAAGCCTAAAGGATACGCTTAACGCGAAAAAAGGCTGGTTAATGAAGCTGGATAATCGGACGGGCGAGTGGAGCAAGCACTGGTTCACGCTATGTGGTGCGGCGCTCTTCTACTACAGAGATCCGCTGTGCGAGGAAAGGGGCGTACTCGATGGCGTCCTGGATGTCAACAGCCTTTCGAATGTAGTGGAAGAGCCCAGCGCCAGCAAACAGCATGCCTTTCAACTGATTACCTGGGACAAGCAGCGCCTGTTTCTAGCCGGCCTCTCGCCCAGCTCGCGCAATAGTTGGCTGGTCGCACTGAGGAGTGCGGCAGGGCTACCGCAACAGTTGGAGACTTCGCCAACGACGGTGACGGCATCGGTAATTAAGCCGAGCGAAATTGAGCAGGACTTTATTAAGGCACAGCTTCAGACACACCCGCTCAGCTCTAGTCCGGCCACGCCTGGAACCCCGGCAAATGCACCACATTTCTCCTCTGATGAGGAGTACCGCACGGCCTCTGAGGGCGGTCGTCGGGACAGCCTCGACTGGGGCTCACCGCTGTCACCTTCGCCACCTGTCTTACGCAGCTGTCTGCGCAATCGCAGCTTGGCTAGTCTGCATAAGCGCAGCCGCAGCTCTCCACCCAGCTCGCGCCGAAGTACGGTCGATAGTGTGGCCAGCGATGAGCTGCCATTAATGGCCGTGCCCGAAGAGATGCGGCCAGACCGCGAGCTCAAGCAACAATGCGAAACGTTGCGTACCGAAGCCAAGCTGCGCGAGGCACGCATGTCGGAGCTGCTCACAACACTGCAGCGCACGGAGCAGGAGCTCACGGCCCGGCTGCAGGAACAACAGCAGCAGCTGAACGGTGAACTGGCGAGTGCCAAGCAAAGTGCAGCGGAGCTGGTGCATAGCCTGAGCGTGCAGCTGACGGAGAGTCAGTGTACTATCAAGCAGCTGGAGGATCGTCTGGCGCAGGGCATTGAGGAGAACGAGAGCCTGTACAAGCGACTGCGCGAATTGCAGGCGGACAACAACCAGGTGCCCAGTCTCAGCAACTTGCAGCGTCACAAAATGAAGCGCATGGACTCACTCAGTGATCTGACCACGATAAGCGATATAGATCCGTACTGCTTGCAGCGGGACTCGCTGGCCGAGGAGTACAATGAGCTGCGCAGCCGCTTTGAGAAGGCGGTAAATGAAATTCGTGCTATGAAACGTGAGCTTAAACAGTCCCAGAACCAGTACGATGCGCTCGAATTGATCCAGACGGCACTGCAGCAGAAACTGGAACGCAGCCAGATGGAAGATGGGGCCCAACTCCAATTGATGGCTGCACGGATTCAAGATTTGACGATCAAGTACAGCACTTCAGAGCGCCAGGTGCGAGCGCTTAAGCAGAAACTGGCCAAGTCCGAACGAAGGCGGTCACTCTCATTAAAAGGCAAGGAGCAACTGGAGCTTAAGCTGACTGAGCTCCAAAGAGAAACCGTGGAGCGCAAGCCTGCAGCTAGCACTGTCCCAAGCACCGAGTCCAGCAGCGATTCCAGTATTCAATCATCGCCCTTGAACTCCCATCTGCTGCAGCGTCTGCATAGTCTAGAGCATGTTCTGCTCAGCAGTAAGGAGCGGCTAGAACAGAGTCTAAACCAGCTGCAGCTGCTGCGCGCGGGCCATCGCAGTCGTCGATCCGTTTCGCCCCTCAATGAGCGCAAGGACGGACTTAGACAATTGGAACGTGCTCTTACCGAGACCTGCGTAATGGTCAGCGAGCAAATGGAGCTCTCGTGCCTGCAGGATTCCTGCCATAAGTGCTGCGAGTTTCGGCAACGCGTCGAGAAGCTGACAGCACTTCATCAGCAGACCGAGACGGACCTCCAACGAAGTGAACAGCTGTTGGAGCAGCGTGAAAACGAACTGGCGATCGCACTGGAGAAGTGCGCCAGCCAAGAGCAGGAGCAGCAGAAGCTGTTGAAGCAGCGCGACGAGCTAAGCGACGAGCTGGGCCGACAGCAGGAGCGTTGCAAACGGATGGAGAAACGTCTCGATCTGCTCGAAAGAGAGCACGGCAAACAGCTTGAGTGCCTCAGGGAGGTGTATCGACACGAACATGCCAATGTCGCCGATGAGCAGAGCTTTCGCAAACGTTATCAGACGGAAATCGAACAGCTGAGGGTATGTCACCATCTTCAAGTCACTTTATTCTTAAAGCTATATCTAACAATTTACATTAAAGACACTCTGCGAGAAGGGCCTGAGCGCTATGGAGTCATCGCATCGTCGCCTAATCTGCGATATGGAAGAAAAGCACAAGCAAGAAATTGAGCGTCTGTTGGCGGAGAAGGAAACCGCTTTAGCTGAGGAAACACAGGTATGTAGTCGTAACTGCATTAGCTTCAAGCATGATCTCAACACCTTTAACCCTAGGCAACATTGGCCGCCCTGGATGCCATGCGTAAGGCCCACCAGAGCGAAGTGCAACGTGAAGTGGCACGCTTCAAGGCGGAATTTCTGCATCAGGTACAGCGAGGCGAACACATGCGTGGAGATGGCGCTAAGCTGAAGGAGTAAGTGACCACAGTCTGCCCAGCTCGAACACTATTAAATTATTTCCACACTCTTTTTAGAGAGGAGCTCGATGAGCTGCGGCTAGAGATTTTGTCATTTTCCGAGAAGTACTCCATAAAGTGCGTGGAAAACGCTGCGCTTGAGGAAAAACTGCACCTGGCCAACGGCAAGTTGAGGCACTTCCAACAAATGCAACAGCTGGAGCTGAGGTAAACGCTTTACAAGTAAATGTTCGAATACAGCTCACTCATTTGACTCTTATCAAAGAAATAGACAATTTCGCGCACACTTGGCCTCAGATGATCCTGGCAGCGATGTGCACTTTGTCCAGGGGCTGACGACAGGTTCGAAAGAGGACGCTGCATGCCAAGATAGCGAGGTAAGCCCTGCTTTGTTCGTTTTTGGAATCGTAAGATAGCTAGATATATAACTGAGCGCAGCTTTTACCGAAATTGTGGCAAAACATATAGTACACTGTGCAACAAATATCTGTGACTAACACTAAATTAGACAAAACCAAAACAAAAACTAATACACTTTGTTACCATCTTCCACAACACAACATCACAACCAAAGCCTGTTCAGTGCCCACCACATATTATGGTTGAACCAAACACAACAAGAATCAATCCAACAGCATCTATAGACCCAGACACAGACCACGTAACAGCATCGAGAGCGCCCGACAAAATGGAGCAAAACCAGTTTGTGATACCCTCCAATAAGCTCAGTCGTTCCCAAACGTCTGCCACAAGCAATTCTGATTCCGGCAACGATATCGAAAGCACTGGCGAAGAGCTAGCCTATGAGCCGTGCTACAAGCCCTGCGATATATTTGCCATATATCAGAATCGTTTATGTTTTCAAGGTAAACGAAATGCATTTCACTTTCCTATTACGTTGGTCTGCGCACCGCCGAATAAGAATCTCTTTTCACTGTTTACACGTACTTCACTGTCGCCCTCTATCTATCTAATCTCTTATCTCTCCCTACTGCAACGATATATGTCCACGTGATCTATTAGTTTTTGGTGTATAAGATATAACTAATGTTGTTTTCCATTAACATACGGCACACACACGAACACATATGTCAACACATTTATTCGTAACATTATATTTTGCATATACCAAAGTATCTAACATGAATTTTCTGTGTCTCTTTTCAAGGTCTAAAACCGAGCTCAACGTTTGGAAAGAATTTACGAAAATCCACTGCAAAACCAACATCACCAGCATCATCATCAGCATCAGCATTAGCATCAGCATCGGCATCAGCATCAGCATCAGCATCAGGTATTAGAAGCCTGCCCAATTCAAAGGGACCCAGTCACAAACGAATATATAAAACAGCTGCCGTCATTAACATACAGCAACAGCACAACCCCGACAATGCAATACAAAAGGAAAAAGCACAATGAACAACAATGAAATAATGAAAAACAAAACGAAAAACAAAACAGTTGAAAATGAAAAACCATAACCAAGAACGAACAACAACAAAACCAGTGGAATAACCAAAGAATAATTAGTGCTAATAATAAATAAATTATTATAATAAATATTTAACATATAAAAATAACTTAAACCAAATGCAAAATCGAACGGAAATACATAAATATAAACATGGCTAATAAAGATGATGTTGGTGATGTTGCTGCAGCTTCTCGTAACTAAGAGCGAGAACGAGAAAAAGATTGAGTTATACTAACAACAACAACAAATGTTCGCCCCCTTCCGCCGTAAGCTGGAAAGGACGTTGAGCAATGGAAAAACTAATCATAATATCCACAGCACCAATAACACTTACAACAACAAAATCATCGTAAACTAGCCACTATTTAAAATATCAATTATTGGCAAGAATTCAATTTTCTATTTGACGAAATGGATTTATCAGTTATTCTATAATCGTATTGTATCTGTTACATTTACCCAAAAGTTTCTATGTCCATTAAATGTGTCATTTACTTATGTAGTATTTAGGACAATCGAAAAAAAAAACAGACCATAAATGTTATGCTCAACTATTTATACACATATGGCATTGTCAGTATGAATTTACGTGCATATAAGTAACTTGTTAGGTTTTTGTCTTTAATATCAAAATTGTTTTGCGAGATATATACCTAAATATATAAATCACATATAAAAAATGTAAGTGCATTATAAATATTAATAAATTAAACTCTATTTGTTCTGTTAACCATTGGTATTACTCAAATTTCTTACTACTGATGCAATTTTAATTAAGTCACGTTCGTGGCAAATAAAATATGTTTATTGTATTTACAATTAAGTCGTTATTTGTGAAAAAAAAAAAAATTAAACATGCAAAATTGTTTATAATTTGAAGTTAAAAAATTTGGTAAAAAGCTTATTTTCCTTGGGCTCGTCCGGGATTTGAACCCGGGACCTCCCGCACCCTAAGCGGAAATCATACCCCTAGACCAACGAGCCAGCTGGCGATTTCATGTCAACAAAGCTATTTGGTTCAGTAAAAGTAGATAACAGGTATTTTCTTGTTTTGCATGATTAAATAACAACCGAATTAATTGAATTATATGAAGTTTTAACGCTAAATTATAATTTAACCAATAACCAACAAATTAAAATTGAAAACATAAACACTATTATTAAATTTAAGAATGTTGACCTAAGATAACTGGCTCGTTGGTCTAGGGGTATGATTTCCGCTTAGGGTGCGGGAGGTCCCGGGTTCAAATCCCGGACGAGCCCAAGTAATTCTCTTTTTTTTACAATAAATAATGACAAAATAAAACATAAATAAAAATGTACAAACTTGGGCTCGTCCGGGATTTGAACCCGGGACCTCCCGCACCCTAAGCGGAAATCATACCCCTAGACCAACGAGCCGATGCTCCACCTGGTGACGAAAAACAACTTGTAACAAAAGGTACTTAAGCAGCAGCAGCTTAAAGCTTTTTACGAATTTAGCTTTTCTAATAAAGGCTTATTTCATTAAAGCGTAATATATATTTATATCTCCGGATTAAAGAAACTTACATTCAATTTAATTTTAACGCTTTATATCCTTAATTCTATTCATATTAAATTTTTTAACTGTTGTTTTTACCTCATGGCATTTCTGAGTACATTTATAATTTAGGGATTGAGATAATATGTCGAATGTGAAAAATAATATCTGAAAACATAAGCAAAAAAATTAATATTTTTCAAACTTAATACAATAGGTAAGGACTTATGCCACCGATTAATTTGCTGAATATGTGAGTATTGAGAGTATTTGCAGCTGGATCATTTAATTTAATATCATGCAATTTAATAATAATTAATTTGGTAGGTCTATAATGCATTGAAGTAGCTACCTTTCCATTTTCTACTCTTAAACTCGATAAATAAAAGACGACCATCATGACCTAAAAACAATTCATTTTAATTGCATTTCCTTTTCTATAAACGTGTATGTGATAAAGTGACATTAGTTAAATTAAGAGTCGCATAAGAAAATCGTTATTTGTTAAACTCAAACAACGAAAAGATTCCGCCAAACCTTGAACAAATTGCAGACAGAGCGCGGTGCTCCTGATCAAGATAACGAGCAATTGATGGATTTACAAAGTTTCCGACCGAAGCTCTGGCCAACCAGGCCACAAACAAAGACCGACCGAACACCATGCACTGCGGCAATTGTGGTAGCAACAGCAGCATCAATAACACGTTGTAATATAAACAATTGGTAATTGATACTGTTTGTGCCACATTCAGACGATTGGGACTTGGCATGAGTTTCGGCCTGGAAATGCTTAACATACAGACCCGATAACATACATTCTCTGCACAATTCACATGTGGAACTGTAGAGTCTGGAAACCGAAAGTGGCACACAACTTGCCGGCTGATCAGCTACGGGCAGAATAGGTCAACCTAATATGCTCCGTGGTGGCAGCATCAATGTTTTCAAATTGAGCCTCGGGGAGCCCTCTGCTAGTGACAGGCAGTGGCTGGACCAGAGTGACCAAGTGGCCAAGTTATCCTCTGGGAAATCTTCAAGGATTTAGGAAAAGTCTCAATTGCGTCTCACGTGCCATAATTGTTACAGGCTTCTTTTGAAGGACTATAACAATTTGATCGTATCAGGCGGGGAGAGGATTCGGGGAATGAAGCAAGAAGAATAACATGATCGCAATCTACTTATGCTTCGGCCTTATGGCATGCTCCAACGCCTGTAAAGAAAGCGGAATACAGCAGCTCCACAAACTTCAGCTGCTGCAATAAAATCACATTACATTGCATAAACATTGCGGACAATGGTGCAGCTCCATGGACTGATCGTAAATTGCGCCAGTAGAGCCGCACAAAAGCCAAAAGGTCTGTTCCCGTTCACAGTTTTGTTCACGTTTCCGAGTTCGTTTTCGTGCGAGAACTTGGAAGTCATTAATTTGCAGCCCGTTGGAGCATTTTTCTTCGCCGGCTTAATAGGGCACACACAATGACACTGGGAGACATCAGAGAGCACGCCCCAGGGAAGCTGATCAGTTGATCAAGCATCTAAGGTCGAAGTGGAAAAGCGAGGCAACCTCAGCTTTTCTCAAATATTGCAAGTTTTCCAAAGTGGATAGTAAGCTGAATAAATAAAATTACGTGTTCTATCTTTAACCCTTAAGGCATGGCTCTTGATTTCTTTACATAACCCTTTTGCCCTACTCTATCTAATCTATCGATTTAAACGGAAAGCTGATCTGAAATGATGCTCAATATATAAACACACAAATTATGTTAAATTGTGTTCTGAAATTCTGAAGATTGCTGTTGTGAACAAACATTCCACAAACTCAATCTATTAAGCCTAAAAGAATGTCACAGTTCAATAGGAAGCAACACTCTTGTGCTGCTAATACAAACTATCAGATTAGATTTAAGAAAGAAGGAACTTGTTGGTTCGGCTCGACTGTTGACTGTCGACTAATAACGAATATACATATATACATTCTATTGATTAATTAACTTGATATGCCCTTACCTTAAAACTTGTAAAATCTCGTTTTCCGATCCGCCCAAAGGTATGTGCCAATGTTAAATAGCTGTATCGATAAATGGTTTCTGTATTAGCTATTAATGTAGTGCACTGCTTAGCTGATACACAAGCAGTTTTAGGATGCTGCAAGCAGTTCAATGCAGCCTGCTACAAATTTATGTGAATTAACAGCGTAAATGGGGCGGATTAGGAAATATTATTGATATTTAATTAAACACACAATCCAAATGAATGAGTGAATTGCAGATATTCGTAAGCCATACCCTGATTCGATTTAAAACCTACTTCAAACCAGCAAGAGCCAACGATGTTTCAATAAACAAAACAGAAAACTTTATACATACATATACACATAGTTATACACGCTTATGATATCTTATATATGTATTCCTTTTACAATAGAAATTACAATTGCCCTCAAAGTGCACTTAGAGTCAAAGCTAACAACTTGTCTCTACCCCTGACCCCTACTAACGGGTCAAAACTTTCTGAAGATCAAAAAAATAGAGTGAACTTACTTGAAATCCTGACTTGAAATTCTTATCTTATCTAGATTTTAGTTACAAAGTGTTATACTTTATAACATTATGCCCTCCAGGTTTTTTCTATTTTATTCGCAATTTGATTCACATCACTAGCAGTAGGGTAACAAATGATGTTTGCTTATCAAATGAGGAAGATCCCAAAGAAAAGTTGGTTCTAACTGCATGAGTGGTCAAATATCACTATACCTATGTATATTATTTGCGGGACCTTTAGCCTATACGATTCGGCTATCAAGTAAGCTCAACGTCTTTTCTATTCTCCGAACAGCCCGCCGCTTCGCCAACTTCACAAAAAAAATCATTGCTATATGGTGGTCAGATTATCCCCTGAGTCATAAAGTCACTTCAGACAGTTGCTTACCACGTTATTAAAATCGGATTATTTCATATAGCTCTATAATAACATTTTGTCGAAGAATAAGTTTTTAAATGAGTTTTCGGTCATAAATAAAACTGGAGAATCTATTTAAAACGAGAGTCAGAGGGGAACCCCGCGCTGCAGGCTGTTTATTACTATTATTATTATTTTTATTATTATTAATAAGAGTATGCTATTATTTTTTATTTTGCCCAGGCCGCCCAGTTTTAGAGAATTATACAAATATCGGACTATAAGGACCCAAGCTACTTGAAATCAAATTCCACATGGTGTGCAGCTGAAGGAATAAGAAATAGGCGACTGGCATGTTCGAGTATTCGAATGAATTTGTAGTTACATTGGATACTACCGAATGTTCATATATAAATCGAAAGTATATTTTATAGTTGGCAATGCTTTTAGCAACTGAATGAAAGAGAGACAATTTGGCTTACAGCAGAAACACGTTATAAAGCGTTTATTGACCGAGAGGAATATATCTAAATTATAAAAGACTTTTGGTTGTGGCTCAGAACGATTTCTTGGCTTCGCCTCGAACCGGCAGCGAGCGTTTGTTAGAAAGATAAGAGATAAGAGAATAATGTTTAATTATAGCGCTGCGATAAACTAAATGTAAAAACCTCATTTCATGTTTGGATTTGAATCGAATGTTTTGCTAGTGCCTGCAGAGTCGAAGAGCAGTAGAAAGCGTTTGTGAATTAACTTGAAGTTTATTTTTGTTAAATTAATATTATAATTTAAGTATAATACATTTGTACAATTTAAAATTAATTTAAATTAAATTAAAAAAAATTGACATATTTATAGAGACGCGTAAATCAAAAGTGACAGACAAAACATTGGCCCTCGGCATACATATATTGAATAATTGATATACATATACACAAGCTTTATTATATATATATATATGTATGTATGTATGTACGATATGTATGGTAGTCAGCATATGTATATGTGAATTTCTCGAATGTCATCGATCAAGAAGTTGTGGAAGGCTGCATCCAAGAATAACAGTTATAAACATTAACCACATATGAATGTGCATGCAGGTGAATGCAGGTGCATGCAGGTGCATGTGTGTAGGTAAATACTAAGCATAATGGAGAAGTGCACTCGTTGTTCTTGCTGTTGTTTTTTTCTAAGGTGGTCTTGTGGGTAACCTGGTAAATTGGTCTAATTCGGCGTGCTGATTGTTAAATATGCGTGTTATGCAAACACGTGGCCAGGTGTACAGGTGTGTGTGTGTGTGTGTGTGTGTGTGTGTATGTTTTGCTTATATGCGTAGTTAACTTTACTTTATGCGTAGCGTAAATTGAACGGTTTAGCCGTTAATGTACTTTAATAGTATATTTCAACAATTGTTTTGTTTGCGTTAAGTACCTGGAATCGAATAGCAGTATATTTATCTTTATCTTTATCTTTCTATTTATCTTTAATCTATCTAACGCTCTGTGCTGTCTGCCACATTACACTAAGTTACGTTTTTCAAGTGAACCACACTTTGGATCGCCTCGTGCCCAGCCCGTCGTCCCCTCGCTGAAGCACTGCCTACAGCTGCACCTGGAATGTTTGCGCTGGCGCCTTGGGCGGCGAGATAAACGGATTCGTGCTGTGCCTGTTGCTGCTGCTGGCGCTGACTGAGCCCATTCCTGTGCCTGAAGCAGCTGCTTCCCCAATTCCTGTGCCCGAACCCAGCACATCCGGCGACATTTTCTTGGCGGCAGCTACATTGGCCGCCCATTCGGCATCGAAGGGATCGGGATCAGTTGCACCGCCAACCGTGGAGCCCGCTGACACGGTCTGAGCGCGTCCTACATTGGCCAAGTAGCTGGGTCTCTTGGGCGGCACAGCGGGCGAAGTGGTGCGCACCACCTGGCCCAGCCACTGTTCGGCATTGGGCAGCTCGACAGCATCAACGTCTGGCGACTGCACTGGCGGAACGCCAGCCACAAAGGGTGTCACCTGAGCTGTAGGCGTGCCGCTGCCACTGGCGCTGCCGCTGCCACTGGTGCTGTACGAGATTACTTGCTGCTGCTTCTCGGCAGCAATGATGTTCTGGTTGATGCTGCGATTGTTGTTAAAGTTCAGATCGTCACCGGCCGCCAGCATCGTGTCCGTCTGCGTGAGCAGCGACAGGCCCTGGCTGAGCTCCTGGCACAACTGACTAACTGTATCGGCCGCCAAGACGACAGCATTATTGCCACTCTTGACCGGCGAGACCTCCGCAATGGGCGATACACTGCGCTGTGGAGTGTGCAACGCATGTGGATGCGGGTTGCCGGCAGCAGCGGCCAGGAAGGCCTTCTGCCTATCCGCATTGGACGGAAGATCGTTGACGCGCAAAGACATCTGTCGCTTGAATGGTGACTGGCTGCCAATGGTGCTTAGCCGGAAGGAGCTCTGCCGCTCCAGCATGTTCGGTGTGGCGTGCGGCCGCTCGATGGCGAACGGATTGAACGGCTTGACCGTGGCGGCAGGCGGTCCGGGAAGCGCGGGTCCATCTACAGAGCGCTCATTGCTGCCCACAGTAGCCATGGCCAGTCGCTCGGTGAGCGTCTGCTGCCGGAAGGAGCCGGTACGCGTAAACGTCGAGTTCTTTGTGTCAAAGGTCATCGTTACGCCGCACTCCTTGTCGCGTCGCTGCTTGCGCTCCAGACAAACGGCGAAAGCGCAGCCCACAGCATGGGATAACCTTTCGCCGGAGTCCTTGCATGCGAGGAAGCCATGGCACATCCAGCGGCGAGTGGTTCCGTCGCGACAAATGTAGCTGAATCCACGCTCGTGATTGCGATCCGGCGCACAAAAGCTCACCTTCTCAATGGTCTGGTCAACAATAAGACCTTTCGTCTCATCGTCCACAACACGCAGCCCATCTCCACTCACATGGAGAAGGCCTCGCACTGGACGGCGACGGGATTGCTGCAAAACAATTAATAATATTGATAAGTAACGTGTTGATTTAATATGTTGAATGACTATTGAATGAAATTAAATTTTAAATTACTGCGTTAAAAAGTTACCCTAAGAATTAACGATCCAAAAACAAACTGTAATTACAAATTTTAGACTACTTAAATTCGAGAAAATTGGAACGACTATTTCTTTTTATTTATAGGCATGAAACATGGAAACTTCGCTCTTTATTTTCTTTCTTAATAATCAATTTAATTTTTATATCCTGCACCCCCTGAAAGTTTGTTAAACCTAATATATATATGAAAATAAATAGGCATATAAGTGACTCGTAAGAATATGCCTTACGACCTTGCAAGTATGTAAAGAGAATTGTAAGCCTCGTAGTTGCTGAAAAATATCAAACTTCTAATTCGACTAATTCGATTACCATAAGATCCAGGAAGCTTAAATGTTTACCTCATTTAAAGAGGTTTATAATAAGAGGGTATGGTATGGGACATTTTGGCACATTTTTGTTTATTATCGGTTTCAAACAAATTTTCAAATATATTCCTGATATTCATTTTAAACGTTTTTCACAAAATTCACCGCACGGAACGAATGTCTAAGTTTCTCACACAAGACCTGAATGGGTTATAGTACGTTAATTCCAACTATTGGTTCTTTGTTTGATGGACTTTGGACATGATTTCCAGATGAAGTTATTAGATTTAAATTTTCACGGCCGTAGGTGAAGAAGAAAGTAATATCTATCTATTCTTGTGGGAATAATTGATAACAAGTTTCGTTAAGATTTCTAGACAACGTTCAAAGTTTCGTTTGAATGATCTAGTTGTTCGATGCGGCTAGTTCTAACATCTGCATTGATCATGACAACAAGATATATTAACTCTCGGAAGTTATGAGCTTCAATATGCGATGTTTTAAATCTAATCTATGTACCTTCTATAATTAATTTAATAATATAAAAATTAATTTTACGATGGAGCAAAGAATTATGTGTCAAGAATAAGTTTTCAATGACATTTTATGTGGATCCATTCTCTTTGAAAAATGCCGTATCTAAATTGATTTCAGAATTGATCGTATGCTATTCGACTCACCCTTAGCACTTTGAGCGCCTCCTCGCAGACCTGCATGCCGCGCGACTCGAACACCTCCACGCAGCCCAAGTACTTGACCGAGAAGGAGCAGGTGGCGGACCGCACGGCCTCCTCGTCGGCCTGCCATTGGTGTGGCTTGGAGGACTCGGGCACTCGATCCTTGCGGCGGCGAAAGGAATCCCGGAACGAGCGTCGCAGTCGATCCATCTTCTTGGGCGACTTCTTGCTAAACCGAAACGAGGCGGATTTCTATAGATGCGAATAGAAATATTAGGAAACGGATTCATATAAGGTGCCTAATGCCAGACAGTAAAGAGAAACAAGTGCCGGCGCGATCAACCCCTGTGTTGTTGTTGTTGTTGTTGTTGTTACCTACCCCATTCTTGACATCGCCGAATTTTCCACGTGTGAAGCCGCGCTCCAGTGGTTCGTGCGTGTGTGACGAAGAGTTTCCCATGCTTGTTGTCTGCTCGCTCTCTCCCTCTCACTGTATAGCTGGCTGAGCAGTCGCTGTCCTTGTCTCTCTTGACTAACTCTTGTGCCTAGCCGGTTTGGCGTTGGCTTTTGCGTGAGTAAAATGCTGCCAATAACCGTTACGGCTTTAAACAGACAGGCTCGGCGTTGCCAGATGTCAGATGACAGCTGCTTGCAGTTTGTATTCCTCTCTCTCTCTCTCTATCTCTCGCTCACTCGTTATATCTTTTGTTGCTTATCTTGTAAATGGCACTCTCGTGATGATAGATGATATATAAATACTGTATTTTATAATTTTTTATTGTTTTTTATTGTATTTTATTTTATTTTATTTTATTGATCTATTTATTGGCTTGTTGCGTGCGCAAATTTATTTGTTCATTAAATTTGATTTATGGGTTTTGATTAAATTAATTGACGACTTTCTGTTGCTCGCATGCGATCGATCTGCAATGTATTCAAAACGAGTGAAGACTGTTTAGGGACACAACTACCCGATACTACACTACAACAACATACACTATCGAGCAGCTGTTTGACGTTTCTGATACGCATTGATTCCATTCCGGCTGTGACTCACATTCAGCTTATCGAGTGAGAGTCGAACGAGGTAACGCCCTCAAAATTAAAACGACAGCCACATTTAACTTAGATATGTATCTATCGGAACCTATCAATAATTTAAGTATTATAGTATTATAACAATGGGCAATGACTAGGCAATGACAACGACAACGACAATTCCAACCTTCCTGCTCGAATCTTCAGTTCAACTGGCTACGGCTACTCCCAAAGCCCATGTGAGAATAGCCTGAGCAACCTCCAAACTAAACACGTTGACAACGGGTCCGGGCCCGGGCCCAGGCCCAGGCCCAGTTCGCTTATCGCCTGTCTCACGTAATTGTTTACACATATTTAGTTTTATTTTTTATTTTGTTCATATTTTTAATTTTTGCTTTTCTTTTTGTTCAACGCTCCTATTTATTTATACTTTGTGGGGCTTTTGTTTTCTTTGCGCTGCGGCGACTTACGCTGACGTTTTTGTGACTTTATCACATGTCTCATATTGCGGTAAACTGTGTGTGCTTTAATTTAAACGTAATTCCCGCACCCCCGGGCAACAAACCAAGCGAGTTACCCGACTCGCCCGCCGATTTGCCTAAAGCAAAATCAACGCTCGCAAAAAAAAATGCACTAAAATTGGTTCTTAAAAAAATGCTTTGAGGAAAGATGATGAGACTTGAGTCCTTATGTAAAATTCATTTCTAAAGAGCGGAAGTATTTATGTATAGTAAAACGTACTAAGTACTAATAAATACTAAAATACTAAATAAAATGACCGAAAATATCTCTATTAAATGTGGCTGGGAGTTCAGCTCTAACTGCATTGCCAGCTCAGACTGAGGAAGAACAAGCAGCTTTCTTCTTAAGAGTTCCCCACTCATAAACTGTAAATGTTACAAAACAGGTTTGGGCTCTTTGTTACCTAACGCCCAGTTCTACTGTCTGACGGTTCTTAGAGCTGGTGGGGCTTCTACAAGGGCACTCGAGAGTTTAAAGCTTTGCTTTCTGATAGTTGCATCGACTTGGTCCATTCTGCTGGTTGCTGTTTGACTACATTTTTGGCCAGAAGCAACGTTATTGGGAACTGGGCGTGACTGCGACTTTGGGAAAGGGTCAGCTAGCTAATCGAATTATGGGCCTAAGCCGTGAGATTCAGATTTGTGTTGGCCATAGCTGCTGCTTTTCAAAGTGGGTCATTCTGAGTGTATTGTGTTTCGCTTTTCAAAATAGGTTAACAAACACTTTACAGTCTCAAAGAAGTTGGTCTAAAAGAGAGTGTAACACGCCTATATACTTGGAATATACATATGTATATATTTATTTATATTGTATGTAAAGTGAAAGACTATACGATAAGCGTCATGTACCACATTCAGAGCTTATACCCAAATGATATATATGTATATATACTTTGATCACGAAATGCCTAGCTGATTAATTTTTAGACTAATAATTGATTTTTTAATAAAAATTACCGCTGTGCCGCATATCTTATATCTGCTTTAATGTCTGGAAGGGTATTTAATCTAGAAACGCACGAAGATAACTGTGCTACCTTGTTACTATCAATAAAATTTTATTCTTTTCAAAGTGTGATTCATGCGCCAAGAAAGTGATTAAATAACACGTATTACACATACAAAAAATGGTCAATGAAACTGTAGAATTTAAAAAGCCTATTAAGTCACGCATAAAAAATAACATTGGACCAAAAATGAACATTATCTGAAGGGGGTTCATTCAACCAACAGACCAAAAAACAGGTTTCACTCGACCAAAATATCAATGCTTATAAGTATATCAACGCGTAGATGTGATGATTGTTTACCCAATTATGTATTTAATATAATTCTCAATATTTACTTTTTATTTATATAGTAGAAAGCTATTTCCAGATTCCAATTTATGCATGACTTATAATCTTATAATCATCATCATCTTCTATTTCTTCTTAGTCTGAATACCCTTTATCGAAGCATGTGAGTAACCAATTCGTTGGATCGCAGACAAACATGATATATGTACGTGATTAAATCGTATGTCGCTGATCTGCAGTACATGGCATTATTCTATGACATAATTAAATAATGAAGTACTGTAAATTAGCGTGCCACTGAAAATGGCAATTTTTGCCTTTAGACGCCATTAAACAATTAACCCTCACGATCACATTGCAGCGCAGTCATTGACACCGAACTAGACGCATGTCTATATCTATATCTTTATATGTACGTTCATATATCGGAAGATATTGGGTGTACTATACATGTGTGCTTATAATTAAGGTTGTATAACTACAATCAAGCTGGCACCCACAAGCTGCCAAGTGATGATACTCTAGACAGTTGGACACTGACCAGATCTGCGTCTATCCAGCTTTGGTCAACTTGCATGGGAAAGCCAAATTGCAAGAGATCCTGCCATTAACTTAAACATTAATAGCAAGCAGGGCTAAATTGTGCTTAAGGATTAGCACCAGTTAAAGTTTAACACAAAATATTCGACGGATTATATTCGGCTAATGACTTGGATGCGAGGATCAGTGGCTAAGAATATTGTTAAGCCCAAAAAAGAAGACCCACTAAATACAGAGATCTTCATGAAGCCGAACCCATCAAACCCAGCTCATCGGTGAAAAGATCCATCGAAGCATTTGAATTGTACAGCTCAGGTCGACTCAATGACACAGTGTCACAATGTGAACTTGCATTCCTGGATGCATTCGGGAGTTCACACGCTTTATGGTGGCCCGGGCAGAACGGACAATAAAGGATATACATTTATGGCTTCCTTTTTTTTCGTTCAGCCAGCTTTCCTGCGAGTACTTAATATGCAATTATAATTATGCCGCCCTGCGCATTGTCTTCTGGCTTCGGCAGAGGGGTATTCAGTGCTAACCAACCACCACAGCTGAAGCCTAATGTGTTCACGACCACGACCACGTCCTTTTCGCCAGCGTCGTCCTTAGCGAAGAGACCCAACAACTACGTATATTGTTTTTTGTGTGAAGCCTATCAGGGGGAGGGTTGCTTGTCAGAGTGTCGGAATTTTGAATTTTTTCTCTCGCTGTTTGTGTTGGTGGTCGTGAGAATTTTCGAAAAAAAAAAAAAACGAATGTTAAATTAATATGGCATAGAAAAATATATGAGCAGGAAACAAAGAACGTTTAGTAAATTAATAAATAATTGTAATTAAACATATTTCCCTGATAAAAAAAAAGGCGGTAATTCGGCTCTACACATGCATTTTCAATGCCGGCTAAGTTTAAAGTTAAAGGAAATACCAAGCTGGATGTGAGATGAAGATTTAGTGCAAAAATTAGACGAAGTGAAACACAAAATTCCCGCGAGTCAAGTTGTCTCAGTCGAAATCTGTGCAAAGTAAAAGGGGTTAGCACAGAGTCAGCTTTTCGTAAGATTTGTTACTCCTCAAGAAGACAAAGCCTCTCGTCTCCGTTTGATGCTACGAACGCTCCGAGTGCGCATAGAAAAATTCACACGGCGGCAATAAAAGGCACCCTTAACTGCCCAGGAGGCAAGGGCGCGCTTAGGGGGCAGAGGGTAGACATTTCTATGCACCCAGGCCAATGCAGTCGGCCCTATTTTCCAGCTGCATTGCCGCGTTCTCTGCTCTTGAAGTGCGTAATTATTAGCTGTAAATTGGGCGTTGATCACGACAGCATAGAGTTTATCTGAGCGGTGCCTTATGGGAACTGCTGGCATCGATGTGCATGGGATGTGTGAAAAAACTAATTCTGCATCATGGTTGCATCTATCGGCATCTATCGAGGCCGGCATTTTGCAACCCATGACTTCTGTTGTATTGATTGCAGCGGAAAACCAATTTAGGCCTGCGAGTCCTTTGCTCAAATCTTCATCAAGCAAATGCGTCTAAATCCTTTTTAACTTTATTCAATTGGTATGTAACATATGTTATTGCACACATCAAGAGAACACCAATTTTTTCAGGACAAAAAAATACAGATAATACGAACCACTTGAGAAAAAGAAAGAAAACAAACGGAAGTCAAAGAGAAAACAGAGAATATGACAGCATTTTATGTACACAAGCAAGCAGAAATTAAACATTTTCTTATGTACGTTCATGCGTAGAATGTCCGTCCCACAGATACACACACACACACACTCACACACACTCGCACATGCAAGGAAGGAAACTCGAGGCTCATGCCAAAAGAATAGAATTCGTTCGACAGCCATTGCAATCGGGCGCATCTGCCATCGGTCTAGACTCAAAGCCATGCTCCGATAATAATGCGGCTGGCATATGCTTGTTGCACGTGGCACGGCTTTGGGTTCTATTCAGAGCTGGGATCCAGCTACAACCAGCCACATGTCCATTGCGGACTTTAGTAAACGATTTGAATTGCCTTTCAGGTAGAGAAAAAACAACGGTTTGCCTGGCTGGTGGATGGTGCTGATTTTAGCTCCGCTGATAGCTGCACGGATATGTGCAGCAGCTGTGCTGGTATCTGCATTTGTATCTGCGTGTTACTGGCATAGGAAATGCCTGAGGAGTGCCAGTGCTTGAGCAGTACGAAGAGGTATTCACTCTGTTTCGAATGCCAAACAAAAATGACAGAATGACTCAGTTGCATACAGGCACAACAAGCGCACACACACACAGACGGACAGAGCCCACTCACTCATTGGAAAACCTGTTTGCACACAACTCGTTTGACTGTCAATTGGCATATTTACACTTGGAGCAAGTAGTTAGACTCGTGTAAGAATCATAATCATATGCAGCTGATTGAAGCGGAGCGAGCAATCAATAACAATCAAACATCAAAATCCGACATACTCATAAATGGCTTAACATGCATAGCTCATATGCATACAATATTCTCTTATGCGGATAGAATTCAAAATTATGTTAATTCACCTGAATCATAAATAAATCCTATGCAAAAGAATTTCAAAAGTCCCAACCTAAACATTCCTTTCAGAAGTAACGAACTTTTAAACGAAATGAATAAAATATTTACAAATTGTTGCATGTCTTGAATGCATTTCCTATAGAAGAACAAAAAGATGGTTAGGCATCAACTTTATGTATATAATTATAGTTCTATCTGTAGATCTAGATGGACTAGATTGCACGTCTTAAGCAAACTTGTTGAGCTCGCCGAATTTGGTTATTCAATCAAGAACTTTGTATGTATCCAAAATCTACGTACTACGCGTTTGAGCATTTCGAGATGACATTGGCAAACATTGCTGCTACTTTATCTGGCATATTAAGTAAAACATTTTAGCTTTTAAATTTTGTTGAGTTGTGTCTTGTTCAGATAAGGGCGCGTGACAGCGAGCCAAATAAATTCAGTTTTATAATCCTCGTGCAACGTCCCAAAGATGTTATTTTAATTTCAACTGCGATTACTATTAGATACGAGCAGTATCTACCTTATGCAGATTATCAGTTAGATTTGAAAAACCACACTTCCCGACAATTTCTGAACGTGACAGCCAGCGTATATTCGAAGCCAACGAAGCTTGACACTTTTCACTGCTATTTCAGGTGCTTTGAGCCCCATTCTCTGCTCTGATTGTTATTGTTAACGGGCAGCAAGCGATGGGCGGTGGGTGGGATTTGGGCCGTGGGCCATTGTGGCTTTTTAGAACCAAATCAATTTAATTGTGCGCGAGAGTGTGACAGTTTTATCGCTCGCAGTTCCAATGCTCCCTCCAACAATTTGTTTAGTTGGCACAAACAACTTCTGTCGCTCGCAACAGATGTTGCCACTCAGCCAGGCGCCTAAATATATGATTTGACTCGCAGGTGAGTCCAATGTGGCAATCGATAAAGCGGCGCGACGTGCAAACAGAGCCAAAAACTATTTACGGGAGGAAGCCCGACATGTGTGCTCCCAGTTAGCTGGAAAAGAACCCACTAAGTAAACCACACTGAGTATGGTGACAGGTAAGGAACACTTTTTTACACTCCGCACGTGAATGAGTTGCTCAGCTCCTCCTAGAAAAGCTATAACATTTGACTATCTAGTTACATTTTTAACAGAGCATGGCATCAATTCTTTGGTTTACAAAACGCGCTCTAAAACGAGCTTAAAATGAATCATAAATCAAAAGAGTCTTAAACTAAACTGTTTTTTTTTTCTCTGCTCGAACACTGACGCATTTACAACTCGATCTATGTCAGCTAAGCTGTGGGATATTCTAAGTGGGATATACTATACTCACTTCAATAAGAAATTAACGTAAACTGCAGTTTTTAGGTGTTATACAATAGAAGTAAATTCTCTATTAAAATGCGCTTACTAATAATCCGACCAACCACCGATAAATACAGGCACGAACAGCTCCAAGGCAACTGCACATCAACCAAGTTAATGAGCAGATCGAGCAGAATCCGCTATGACGTATAATTGCCAGAAAAAAAAAAAAACAAAAAAAAACTGAGCTATTCCTTGTAAGATTAAAAGATCTCTCAGTTTACATTTATGCTTACTAAGCAACAGAGTATCGTAAATACAAGATTCTCCGACAGATGTTAGAAACATGTCTCAGACGACGACTACGCAGCTACAATTACTGCGATAAAGCTCTGAACCGCCATCAGCGTCGACATCATCATCTGAGTTGCCTGTTGTTAATTGACTGTTATGCTGCCTGAAAAAATTGAACGAAAGTCTTATGTATGCCGGCAACAGAGCTCCATGCCGAGTGCAACAGAGCGCCACGAGTCCAAACTTACGCCGAAGATGAACACGATGGTCAGTCCGGGAAAGCCAGCAGCAGCCAGATCCACAAGAATGCAGTTTGGCATAATCGAAAGGCAAGTGAGAAAAGTGGCGTCGCTTTGCCGACAGAAACTGGTTTCCTTTAAGCGATTGCACCAGGCACAAACAGTTGTTGTTTTTTCTTCTGTTTTTGTTGGCCTGATGTTCTTACTTTTTGCTGTGGCTTGTTACCGGTTTTGGTGCGACTCTGGCCGGGCTGAAAGCTCTTTTTGTTTCTTGAGTTTTGGCTGTGAATTTGTAGCCCCAACATTTTCTACTCCAATCGTTAAGTTTGTTAAGAGCGGCTGCACTTATCCGACAGACAAGATATTCAATTCGGATAGTTCAGGCAGTATGACCAATGATTCATTAAAAGCTTTATCTTTTAAAAATACTGGAAATGGAAAAACGCACGCAAAAACGCGGATTTGGGAAATTACACCCACAAGTGTGGGAATATCGCGAAAAAAGTTTGCATGAAACTTTACTGCTTACTCTCTGATTGGCTTTAAGTTCACTTTCAAATATCTTTGTTCAAGTTCATTAGAAATTCCATCCCTTCTTTTTGGCAACGGGAGTCAGAGATTTGGTGTGGAATGTGTTGGGTACTAATTATTTATAAGATTCTTTATGAATATTAATTTAATACAAATCAAAAGTTTGTTTGGCGAAGTTATATGTTTCGTTCAGTCGTCCTCAAACTTACTTTCATTAAAACTTTAAAAAATACGTCTTCCACTGTTTTTTTGAATTCCACCCGCAACCGTGGAAATGTAACGGAAACCTGTTGCATGCAACATGTTGGTAACTTTCATGTTGTTGTAACTTTCAGAGATTTTCGTTAAAGATCATTTGATTGTAAAATGTTGTCCAAAGGTTAAATGAACGAAAGCTTATTCTTCGACTTCAAGATTCTTACACATGGGCGAAGTCTTGATTCAAGATAAACACTCGCCTACTACTATATTTATATTAAAGCTATGAATTAGTGTACTGTCAAATAAAAGTAGAGAAAATGATTATGGATTCGGAGAAAATGTAGAAATAATATTAAGTGTGTGAGAACTCCGTCATCTATTGTTAAGGAGACCTTATCCCTCGCTTGCTACCAGCTAATTTCATTAGTTTATAACTCATTTATTATTATTATAGCCACTGAATGCACAGCATTAATAACAATAAAATCCACTAGAGAAAAGTTTACATTTCAATATTTATGTTTCGACATTGCATAATGATTTGTTTACTTAGGTGACCGTCATTCGAAGCCCGAACCAAACAAAAAGCTGCTTTTAGTCACACACATCTTTGCAATGAATCATTTTTATATACGTGCGAAAGATGGCAATACTAGATACTAATCTTATATATTGTATATATGTATATTTAAATCCGTAATGAGGCTGCTAATTGCAAGTGTCTTTGATGCCTGATAGTTGCAATTTTCCAGATTCATTATATCGAATTGTCATTGGTAAAGTAATACCCATATATTTTCGGAAACTAAACCATGTCAGTCTCTGTATGAACAATACCCAGTCAGTTTAGACAGCTGTCAGCTGTATGTCAAAAGAGAAAGAAGCCATATCCACAAACATAAGTGCATAAGGTATGTGTTTAGGTGTGTTCAGCGAAGATTCTTAGCAGCCATCTTAGTTCTTTGTACTTACTTTCTGTTATATTATACAAATATCTGATCGAATTTCAGTTAAGATCTAGCAATTTACTTATACTTCAGCCTGTTAACTATTATTTCAATGCATGTCAGAAACGTCAAAGTTTGCCAAATCACACGAGACAATCCGAAAACCTGTACCGAACGACAGCAATAAATGTGACTTAAGAATCCAAGAATTGTATGCAAATGATTACATTTCATGCAAAAACTTGTTTTCGGATTGAATCGAAAGTCTTTCAGTGTCCGTACCATCCACATGTGTATATGTAACATAAGCCATGAAGGTGTTGTTGCGAGTTTACGTAGCTTTGTTTGTATTATCGTTTGACATTTTGGCAAAACATACCATTAAAGTATCATGTTTTGGTGGACTGTTCGGTTTCTATCCAGCGCAGTTAAATCCAGCAGTAAATATACTGTTTAGGCTATCATTTGGCACGGTCAACTATTTTTGTTTAGGCCACCAAACCGGTTTCGGGCATTATATAATATATACCGATTTTTCTTAACGTGTTTCATACATTGATTTTTTACATAGCACTTAACAGATTTCACGGCACCGAATATGATTGTGAAACACCACGATTCCGAACCACTAGAACAACCAGTACCAGATAAACGTAACCCCCCCCGACTTGGTATAAAAAGTTACGCGGACATGGGCTCTACGAAGCACCAGTGGACTCTGCAGACTGACGAACTGACGGTCAACGGTTGACGCGCTTTCCAGAGAGGTTTGCTCGATTCGACGGCTCAGATTGGTCTACTGTACTGGCGCGGTACCGACTGGTTCGAAACTCAATTGCCCAGAGAGTGAGAGAAAAAGAGAGGGAGAGAACAAGACAAGAGAACAAGAGCGTGTTGCTGACAGCTGTTGGCTTTGTACACAGGGCGACTGTGTGCATCTGTGTACACATGCACACATGCACACATCCATATATCCATACATCCATATATATTTATATATATATATGTGAGCGTGTGTGAGTGCCGTACGCTCTTAGCGCGCTTGTGTGCGTGAGTTTGCTCAGTACCATTGTATTATTTACTACCAACAACGACAGTTACCTCGGGACCGAGAGCGACACCGATAAAATTGCGACGCGCTTTGTTCAGCCGTAGATTTTGTGGAGTCAGCCGAAAGGTATCGGCCAGCTAAATCGCCAAATACGCTACCTTGTTCGCGATCACCAACAATTGCCTAATAATGAAGGGTATAATTTGGTTCACTATAACAAAAAAGAAACCCTAGATTTGGCTCTATATGAATGTGTTTATCTAAGAACTTATACGAAGTACATTGATCAAATTATACAGTTGTATTCCATAAATCGACAACTCAAAGTTTTGTGAAGATCTTTTAACCCGAGCACAAGTAACAACAATTTTGATAATAAAAAACAGATTCATAAATAGCACAAAATTAACAAGTTTAATGCGATTCTTAACAAATGTCAGTTGCTTGCAAATTTATAATCAAAATTAATATTAAAAATATATATATATATATAGATACAAAATTTTGATATATATAAAAAAATATGCTATTTTAGTCGGTTAATGGTGCTACCAGTTAAAAAACAATTCATCCAAAATAAGAACGTTTTTGAAAATTTTACGCGACTTGCGACAATTTATGTATATAGACTCTTTCAATCACAAGGCCATATGCCGTAATGTTTGAAATGTAGGGCATTCAAAACCAGTTGTTAGGTCTGCAGCTGCCAGTTTTGCTTACGAACACATACAGCTATAACTCCGGGTCTGAATAGTTGGCACTGGCTGAAAAGGAATACGAACCGAAGAGAATTTGAATGATGTAAGAGAAAATAGAAAGAGTGATACATCAAAAACTAGCTATTTTTTAGGGATCGATGTTAACAAATATTATTATGCAATGGAATGAAAGTAACTAGAAGCTGATTAACTAAGCCAAATGATCAACAATTCAACTGACCGACTTGTAACGTTAAAGTGCCGAACATGAATTCCAATCGACAACAATATCGAATGATCGATCGAACAAAGCAATAAGACAAGGTCGTTGCGAAAAGAGAAAAATAGATACAAAAAACTAAAGAGAGACAAATCCATTAAACTGTTGTTGTGTTCATACAATGGAAAGGTCGAAACCATTTGAGAGCGTAGAGAGAGCGACTCATGGCTCTCAGTATTGGAACGTGCGAAAAATTGCAACGCATTGGCTTAAAGGTATGTACAATGTATGTACATACATATGTATACATACATATATGTGTGTTTGTATATGCGCAGAAATACTCTATGTAGAGATAGGCTAGGTAGCTGGGTACAGACAGGTATAAATTTTGCTGCAAATCGTAGAGCTATACAAAGCAACGAATTTTGATTAAGGATCTAATGGGTATATAAAGTTATAAGCAAGAATAATGCAAATGCCGCGCTTACCGATTTTTATAAGCATTTGCATCCATAAAACATCTAGGCAAAAGTCCAGAAAAATGAAAAGCGTATAAGCTAACGCCAGCAAAGAGCTGAACTAAGTAGTAAAAACATAACTAAATTGCAGTGCTGTTGTCTGTCGCTTAGGTGTCGTATTTTTAAATAAAACTGGGCGCTCCCAATGCCTAATGCGACCCCTAACACACCCACAGCCGCCCCTTGGATAGACAGACGATAAGCTACTCTCACAATGCCACGAATGTGAATGGGATTTGCAATGGCCACAAGCTGAGAAATCAATGTCGATGGCTAGACAAAAGCCACAAACTTAAACTAATCAGGAATTCAATCAAAATACATACGCAAATGCAGACCTCGAATTGCACAATATGAAGTTGATAAAAACATAAATAAGCACAATAAAATGCTTTGCATTATATGCATACCGAACCTAAAAGACTTTGATATATTCTATTCACCCGTTTATAACTTATCACTTTTATTTACAAAAACTCTTTGCGATTGTATCCACATACATATGTATGTATAGCTGAGAACACGAAGAACATTTGTACGAACGAGCATAGCTGCAATGATTACCAAAAGACTATTTTATAAAGTTCGTATGGTAGGCACTTGTTTCTCTTTTACTGAAATTTAATTATGAAAGAGTTACTAGACTTACCTCGATCTGAAAGGTTAACCGTAGAGCTCTGAAAAGAGAGAAAAGAGAGTGATTTAGATTCGTAGAAAACAAAGCAAATACAACTGTAAATACTAGCAATACCACTGAGACAATTAGAGCTATGCTCTTAGATATACAATGTGATTTAAGAGCTCGGCAATGCCTGCGACATTGTAGGCACTCAAAGCGCGACAATTACAAAAAGTTCTCACAGTCATTAGGGTCGTAAAGCATCGCTGGTCTCGTGTTCACAATTTGTTTTCCATACGACACATACATGTGTGCATATACATGTGTGTGCATGCATACATGCACATATTCGCCAAGATTAACGGGCAAGCATGCAGCAGGTTTTTTGTGAGTGCTTCTTGAGACGCACGGAGTCTGAGCAGCAAAGCTTGAGTGGCTTTCAAAGCTCTCTCAGCCTGTCCCTGAGTCTGATGCCAAAGAGTTCTTTAACAGTTAAAGCTTGGCTTGTGAATGCGGTTCAATGAACTTAGACCCATCATAGAATATATAGAATTTGAGACTAATGCGAATTTATTAAAATATATATATATATAGATAGATAATTGCTATTTATTTAGCTCTCACTTCTAAGGGGGTGGCAAATTGAAACTTTTTTCACATTTCACACCCATCGCCCAGACAATTAGCTGAGGGTTGCAGAATCCCCGACAATATTCGAAAGCAAATAAAAAACTGCGTTCGCTCGTGAAATTTTCAAGTGCCTGCACTAGTATTTAATGCAATTAAAAACAATTTAACAGCTTAGAGGCAGTTAACGATAGATTGCATAAAAAACCTTTCGTAGCGCAGGCCGGCATTATCTGGCATTTAATTAAGGGCGACACCGAGGCGTGTGAACTATCAGACATCGTGTTTTAAGTGGGTTTTTATCCTGTAAGTGGGACTTCCACCCCATTACAATGTGCAAATATTCACATCTGTAATGTAGGCTAGCTAAAAAATTCTTTTATAGCGAGGCTAGATTTAGTTTATTTCAGTTAACGTAGACATATTTCTTATTGATTTTACGGTTCAGAAAAATATATAAACTCCGGTGAACGTTTACGACTGGAGCACATCAAATGAACCCTCGGTGAAAAAGAATATAAGCAATGCAAAGTTCTTGCTAGGAAAATATTAATTTAACCTCTAATGCATACTTTTAGGCATATTAAATGCGCACACATATGCGAGAATGGAAGATTTCGAGCTAGTAGGGCTTTCATAGGCAATCAACAAATGTATATTATTCTCCTTAATCTTGGTAAACAAAAATAGTTGTCTTGTGATTATAAATACAAAATAAATTTTTCTGCTTAAACGTTATAACTTAAAAACTGGAGCAAGAGAACGGCATTGTTATATATTCAGTTTTCTGAGAGATTGTTGATTTTAAATTTAAAACGTACAAATTGGTAATGTGGTGTCAAGGCTTTAAAGATAACAGGTAACTGTGCTCTAGTTGGGCATATTTTCCCAAAAAAAAAACATATATATATAATAGTTACATCAAAAAAGAACTACAATAAGGAGATTTTTTATGCTTAGGATTTTTAATTTTTTTAATTTTAAATATTCAACAGTAACTTTCCATTGGGATAAATGGGAGTAACGTGTTGGTTGAGGTTTATTTCCAATTACGTTTATTTCCAATTATTACCAGTTGTTTTATCAACAGCTGATGTTTTGGTCGGTCTCACCTCCTAACAAGGTGGGAATATCATGTCCGTCCAACATGTATTCAAAGGGTAAAAAGGGGCTGCTGGCGTCTTTCTTGGGGCGATAGTTCACTTGTGGCATAGAGTATTGTGGATAGTAAGCCGCTAAATAATAATAAAAATCGATATCGAAATTCTGTATCTTTCATTTTATAGCTGAATTTGAGGGAACTTTAATTTTGAAACGTGCTCGTAACGGTCAGGTTATCCTCTGATCGGAAGCTCCCGACTAGAGCCCCATGTTGATTTAATAATTGAGAATAGCACGCGTAAATTAAACCGCTAGCTGTGAGTCCAAATTAGGAATTACAATTACTCCTGTTGTAAATTCATGATTCTTGGGATATTCAAATTTAAATTACAATCGTCGACTAAACAGAAGAGACAAATGCTCACCAAATCTGTGTATTTTAATGGGTATATTTTGAGATTACGGGACATAAAACTGTTTTCCTAAGGTAAATAAACTTATTTTAATTAAATGTTCAGTGAGCGACAATATTATTATCCCAATAGTTCTTCTGACTGAAGATGGCTTAGGCAGGAAATACGATTCGACTAAGCCTTATTTTCCGTACTTCCTGCATTAATTGCATTTCAACTAAAATGTTTTAAAGATTAATGGGCTTATCACCCGATTGCGTGAAAAACGTTTTCGAATACCGTCGCAGTCTCAATTCCAGTCGTAGTTCCAATAACATTTTCATGGCCCACGCGAATCGATATCATGGAGGCGCGGCAGAGCCCCGAACCGTGCTTACATTGATTGTACTTTTGGCGAGCATGCCGCAAGATAAATGACGGCTATAAAGGTGACTAAAGTTATTGGCCTAACCCCGACACCCACGGCGTTCGCTAGCAAGCCTCTACACACACACACACACACTCGCACACACACACACTTGTAGCAGCATGCACATAAATTTTCTTATACGCCCAGGTCATTTCCTTTACCATCGCCCAGTTTGCCATGAAAGTTATTTTCGTGCAACTTATTTTTAATCGCACTTAAGGTGCTTCTTTTAAACACTTTGCAATTGTCATAATAAGTCGTATGTCAATTTAATTGGGGGCAGCAGCATATATAGAATGTTGATTATTCTTGTATTTAAAGTTTTGCAAAATAAAATAACAAACGCAGATGCTAACGCTGAAAGAGTAGAAAAGTAGAAAAAAAAACCTCGAAATGACGCAATTATCTAATGGACCCTGATTCAATGATGCGTCGCAGAGGATCTAATGAAGCCCATTGAAATAACTTTCATCGATCAGAGATGCTCGACAAATTTTTACTATTAATAAAGAAGTCATTTTAGCAAGGATAATACTTTTTTATTGCCCAAACATTGGATTAAAGCTATCTTAAAACTTAAGAATTATAAATAAGAAATTAATATGTTTTTATTGATGAAGGCATTTCAGACCCGTTAACGAAATATAAGTATAGGTATTACCATTAATAAGTCCTCTTAAGTAGCTTAATTAACGTCCATCTCTTTCCCTGCTTAGGCCTCTCCCAATTTCAATTAAATATATGTATTGGGGTAGCCAGAGAGCCAGAAATAAATAATTGTAAAAGTTTGTCAAAATAGGAAAATATACTTACTATATATAAAGATATTTCTTTATTTGATATTCTAAAATTTAAATTTGTAAGGAATAGAATATAATGAAATCGTTTGGTGTATGCTGTGCCAAAATTTGCTGTTGGATGAAGCTAGTCCCTAAAATTCCTGTAATATCGTTAAATAGAAGAAGACGGATTAATTAACCGATATATATCGATTCTTTGGAAACAGGGGAGGGCATTATAATAATTTATAATTATTATTTAAGATAACAACCTGACCATATGCAACATATTTTCGCACGCCCAAGCCATGAAAACCTAAAGATTCCCACGGGAAATATGGCTGGCACGCGTGTCGATTCCATACTTTCTCGAAACCACAAAAAGCAGCTCTTAGCAGTTGCACTTGCACCGGGGACAGACACACACAAGCGACGTTAAAGGATAATGCGCCACACGGCAGCGCCGTCGAACAATCGGTGGACGCGCCTTTAACTTGGGGTTGTTAGCCCCGTCTAGGGTTGGGTAGTGGTTGGTGGGTGGTGGGTGCGCCGCAGACGGAAGTCATGCAAAAACGTGCCGAGCACGAGTCGTGAAGAACTAAAGCAATACTGCGAGCCGTCTCCTGCTCGTTGTCGTCTGTTGTTGACAGTTCCTTCGTTTTTGTACCCTGCTGGCCCAATTTAACTTCGAGCTAGTCCCATTAGCTAACTATTTACAGCTAACTGACATATTTCTAGCCCATAAACTGCAACCACCACCAATAAACGACTCCAGAGCTATCCAGTTTATGAGTTGAACTCTGATCAGTCAATAAACAAATATATTCTGCAGAATTATCAACGCTTGTCAATGTTAATTATCTTCCAATGGATGGTAGCCTGTTGGATTAGCTGCTGTAGAGCATTCGTGTTAGTTTCCAATCTTTCCTTGACAATCTGATAGTCTCCTTCTAAAACCACAATGACAACAGACGGTAGTATCTGTGCAGATATGCTAGAAGTCTTGGGCTTATTTTACATGTTGAGCTAATTATGTCCAAAAATTGACAAGCCAATTTCGGCCACATTTTAGAGACAAGGACTAGATCAACAAATTAATCTAAATATGTATTCCTCGGATCCGCTCGCCCCAAATAAGAAAATGTTTTTGAATTCCATATTACAATCCGAAGTTAGCTTAGAATAGCAGGACACATAAATGGTCCATGGTGCTCTTTAATTGATTTATTTATTAATAAATGGTCAACAAAAACGATATGGTTTCTAAGTATTCAATTATGGAAATCATATGCTAAAAGCCTTGTTAGTTCTCAAATTTTGTTGAACCAATTTAACGACTTTCAAACTATTTGCTTCTGCATAAAATTGTTAGATTATAAATTTATTAAAAGCTACCTTTTGCCGTGTTTAAAGTGCTGAACTGTCTTTCAGTTTCCGATGCACCTTCAGGAGCTTTACTGACCTCCATTAAAAACTTGCGCAAGACGCTAGAAAATCTAATTGCCTTTATTAATCGACAATCTCGCAGTCGTCGGTCGACTAGCGTTGATTGCGATACTAAGTACAAGTTAGGTACACCTTATGAGAGCCACAACCACATAACCCGCCTCCACATCTAGTAAACCCCACGACAGTGGGGAGGCCTCAATAAAGTTGTGTTGCCTTCTCAGAACCCGGCTATATGAGGGGTTGTGGTTGTCGCAGCGACTGCTGTCGTGCTTGGTCGCTCATTTATGACCATAGAGCACAGAGCGTAGAGGCAGTTAGCGAGTGCATGTATCTCAAAGATACACGCACACACTTAGAGTGCAATGCCTAGCTTCAATCAGAGCTCTGCTTGACGCTTCAGTGATTGTCGAGCCACTCTTCTGCTCTTTACTTGCCAGAAATTCTTTGTTTTGTTCGTTTGACTGTGATTTCGAGTCCAGAAACCAACAGTTGGGGTAATGCAGTCACGCCTGAAGTGCACAAAAATTTGACATGAAAACAGGACTGAAATCGCCGCGTTCAAGTTTAAACTCAAATTTTATGACTTTTAAGATTGTCAAAGCTAGCCGAAACCTCGCCTGCTATGCATAAGTCTCTTACTTAAATCTCATACTAAGTTTAGAGCAATGATATTGCCAAGAACCACAAGTTAATGCTCAACCTTCAAAAGTCTAGTATCCATATCTTATGGATTTACATCTATTCAAATATCTATGTGAAAGAAGGCACGGGTCTTTTTAATTTCTTCGCAGAAGGGAAATCGGAAAAAAATTGGAAAAGTCTTGAATGCACATTTGTTGTTTGCCATCCGATCGGTCTTCAAATGTATTTGAGACTATTTTTATATTCTTGGCACCTTGAAAACGGTTTCAATAATGTTTACTGATTGTCAAGGCTTTTAATATTTAATTAATCATCAGTAAAAGCTTTTTGTGTGATTACCAATTATTTTGTTTTTTTGTTTTATTTTAAGCACCGTTGGCGATTTAATTAGCGTTTGTGTGTAAATCGATTCCAATGCATTATTTATCGTTTCCGACACTAAGGTCAATGTATCTGAGCGAGTTTTGAGACTCATTGCAGAACAGTCGCGTTTTTAAATAAGTTTGAAAACGCACCGATTCAATACCTTATATATATTGCATTCATTGTAATCTTTATAAATATAAATGTTTCTCCTGACTAACCAATCCGTGAGCAGGTGCTCAGTGCACTTAGTTACTTATTGTGAAAGGGTTGAACACAAAGACGCGGCTTTGTGGAATTCCGCCCGCATGTGTGGAAAAACTACGGAAAACAGTTGTAAGAAATATTTCTGATTATCCGATTAACCTTAAAGGTGTTGTTAATGAAAAACTGTATCAAAGATTTCTAATTACCTAATTAATAATGAATACCTGTTTTAGAGATTTCGAATATCGAATTCCACCCGAAACAGTGGTAAATTGGCGGAAAACGGTTGTAAGAGTTTTTTGTTACAATCAGTAAAAATTTTTTTTCAAATTTGACAGCGCTTTGATGGAAATTGCGGGTCGAAATTTCAATGAACGCAAATTTATTGTTCGATTTTCAGTTTTACATCACAAGACATCAGAAATGGGCGGAAACTGGTTTTTTATTCAATAAACTATGTATATTTTCAAATATTAACGGGTAGATTTCAGTTTTCCACAGGCGCTAACTAAAGTTATATCTAAAATATTAAGCTCATAACTTACAGCGGGCAAAGCCGGGGAATGCACTCTAATACAATATAAAACACATTTAGTCGAGTTCAGGTTACTAAGATTACAAATATTTTGGAGCGAATTGCGAATTTCCATGTTGAAATTCTACTCAATCTATATAAACCAACCATAAGAGAATAACGATAATTTTCATGAATGACGAAGGGGTTAATAAACAGTCCAACTCATTTCATGACTAACTCTTTGCAACTCAGCAGACCAACTGTACTTTTGCATAATCTAAAATTAAAAATATAAAAATTATAGCTAAAAGCAGAGAGTTCTTGCCATTCTATATGCTGCGTACATCCGAAGTGGGATCCCGCCCGCGCACTAACCTTACCTAATCAGGTCATGGCAAGCGAGTTAACGGCAATCCCATGACTAGCATCAGACAATGGGAAAGGTCGCGGAAGCCCAAACGAACCAGTAAATATTCAGGGGATGCAGTATGCAAAGCAAACGAGCGATAATCCCGACCATATGGTAAAACAGCCACACGCACACACACGTACACACACGGACAAGTACACAGAGAGAAAACGTGTAACAGAAAAAAGCCCGTTTAAGGTTTAAGGTAAACGGAAACGGAGCAGCAGAAAATGTTTCGTTGTTGATGAAACTTACAAGCACATGCAGATGTACGTACATACGTATTTACGTATGTATGTATATGTACATGCGTGTGTATGTATTTAAGTTTGCGTGCACACGAAATCGGCAGAAATAAAAAGCGCCAACGCAGACCTGCAAAGGAAAATCAATAGTACGGCATTTTTTTTTTTTTGTTTTTTTTTTTTTGGCTTTTGGCTTCTTTTCTGCCACCAAAATGTGTCATGGAGAGGAGCGTGAATAATTGGAGCAGATTTTTGCTTGTGGAACCCAAATGTATGCCTATAAATAATTGCCTGTTTAAAAGCCAACTCACCTGTTTTAATGGACTTTGTGACTATGCTTCAAGCTTGAGTTTTAATTGGTTAATTTGTTTTTGGCTACGCGTTAAAGTTGAAGTTCACGCGCAAAAATTTTACCAAGCTCAAAAAGCTTTAAGAAATTTGAAACATACCGCCGACCTGCGTATGCATATGTATGTGTGTCTTTCGGGCAATCGTACAGTGCAAATACACACAAAAAGGCATGCACAGCTTTAACTCCAGTACACTTGGTCCGATTACACAACACCAACGTAAAACTTCACGGTCCGCAACGGAGTTGTGCGAAAAGGCGCTGCCGATAAATCTCTGGCTGTTTTAATTATTATTTTACTTTTGCTTCTGCTTCTGCTGCTGATTCTGCTTGTGGCCGCATTAGCACATTTAATTTAATAATTTGTTAGCTAAAGTCGGTTGGCGGAGTTTTAGTTTTGACGAAATGTACACCAATGACAGCACCAACAAAAACTCACACATGCACACATTAATGTATGTATGTAAAACACACAACGCTGGCGTCGGTCGCCCTCCACAACGCAACAACCGCGATACGCGAGCGCGCACCAACAACTGAGAAGAAACCGAAACCAAAGCCGAAAACGAAACAGAGAATAAAACACAACGTACCCGACGTCGCTGCTGACAGTAGATTGCTTCGCGCGGGGGCGGGAGGACTGGATTGAGGGAAGCGCTTTTGCGTTGAGCGCGCTCAGCTGAGCGTTGTTCGAATTTCGAAAGAGCTTTAGACAACAGCAGCTTCTTCGGCATGCAACGGTAGCGGTAACGGTACAACGAGTTGAGCTGTGAGTGCCTAGCAAAAATGCAGCTCTGATTGACGATGCTGCCAAGCTTTTTCAAATGCGAAAGCGCCACTTTTAAATAATTTTGAATATTGTTGACTTTTTAAATTTTGTCGTCTATTCACCAAAAACTATGTAAATATAAAAAAATTGGAAAATTACATTGGTCGCCAAACATCCTCTAAAGCTTCTTCAATGTGGATTATGTCACCCAGCCGAACGGGACCTTGCAATAGGGCAAAATTAGGCAACAACCTTAGCAAAAAGCATTCATTTTTAAAACACTTACCTTTAACAGATCTGAGCATTTGAATACGCGGAAACTTTAACAACTCCACACGCACCGCAGTCAGAAGGCCACGTGCCCCAACGCGACCTAGGACTTTAACGACTCTGGCCGGGGCAATGGACGGTTCCATGCTCTAGATATTTTACAAAATTCCTCTATGATATGAAAGCTAGCGCAAAGATTATTACTAATCTATTGGCCTACTAAGCATTGAGAAATGCAAAATGCGTCTCGACTTTACAAGCATCGAAATCGAACAGCTACGATTAACTAATCATTAATGAATACAGCCTTATTCGAATATTCATTTTTATATTGTGAATAAAAACAACAATATCCTATAACTTAAAAGGTTGCCCAAGTCTCTCGATTTTAAAATTATCGACATACTTCTTTCTTATTGATCGGAGTAAACGAAAAATATATGCTCTTAATATAATATAGTATTAATTGTAATAGGTCGCAAAATGAATAGTAAATAGAATTTTTTTAGACGCAATTAACCGTGACTAAATATACATAAAACTTTCAAGAAATTGTCGATTCATTTAACTGAGTAGATAATGTGGGCCAAGGTTGTATTGAGAACAGGTTAATTTTCGATCGGATATCACTGCTAGAACCAATTAAAACAAGTGTATGTACTAATAGAAGTTTGGGCTACGGAAAGTACCATTAGACTGGCCCGTAATCCTGCTCAAGTCAAGCTGCTCTAGTTTCCAAAGTGCAAAGTCATGCAAGCGAGACAAAGGATCGAAAGTTTCAAGAAGAGTTTCATCGGAGTCTGGTTTTGGGCAGTCGGCAGTCAATTACCGCACAGATTGCACTTCGTATCCGTATCCGATAGTAAAAACAGTTGTTCTCTACAAGACGCCTTAAATGTGTCCTATATAAGTCTTTAATCCTGTAAAGCTGAATCTGAGAAATGTAAGCTATATTTATTTTTAGCCGTGCACACTTTCAAATTTTCCGCGCAGTGTCAGATCCCTCATAATGGCGGCCAGCTCCTCGTCCTTGTGTGCACGCAGATCATCGATTAGCGATTCCCTAAAGCCGACATCCCTGGCCGGATCCTGTGGCAATTCCTGCTTCTGTTTCTCCAGCTGCAATTGTGGCACCTGCACGCTCAATGTCGCACCAATGCGCTCCACACTCAAGCGATCAGACTCTCCAATGCCGATCTGGCTCCAACTGTCCGTGCCGAACCAAATGGAGAGGGCTTCATTGTAGTCGGTGACATGTGCGCGAAACGGATTGGTGGGACTGCCAAAGCCCAGATGGCTGATGGTGTCTCGCAGCACCTTGGCCAGTTTTGGCACACTCTGGGAATAGAACAACACGGCGCCCCCGACAAGATGCGCCATGGAGCGGAGGCAGCGACAAATGTGCTTCTTCAGGGCCGGCTCGAAGTCCATGAAGACGTCGTATTTGCCGCCCACGAGCACAACGGGAAAGGGCAGCAAGTCCAGTGTGCCTAGGTCCTGTTTGACGTGCTTCACACGTTCCAAGGAGCGTCGCTCCATATCCTCACGGAGCTGTGGCGCTGCCAGCTGCATCAGCCGCTGGGCCGTATCTCGCAGTCCCTTATAGGCGCGCTCCACGTCCGCCCAGACTCGCTGCGGCTGGGACAGATCGATTACGACGAAGACGGACAGCTGCTGCAGTCCATGTGTGCGCATGGGCACCTCCAGCAGCTGTTCCGCGTTGTCCAGTGATCCCAGCTCCCACACGTTCAGCACCTGGGCAGATCTGCCGGTGCCCGTGCGGCGACCATAACTGTATTCCAAGGCCATCGTCGGGCGTGTCGTGTGCTCATCCCGATCAAAAAACTTGTTTATAGCCGTCGATTTGCCCTGTACACAGATCCCCTTCTCGGTTATCTAAATCATATCATGTTGAACATCGCCCACTTACCACACCTTTGCTGCCCAGCACGAACAATGTGCGCTCCTTGGGCGCAGTGCTGGCTGCCTCCAATTGGCGCAGGCGTTCCTGCTCCTCCGCCAAGCGACCGGCGATCTCCTGTATGCTGCCAGCTGCACTTAAACTATTTTCGTTGCCCTTCTCAAACATCTTCTGCATTTTCGCATGCAACTTGTACAAAAACTGTGGTAAACGCATGACATAGAAACAGATTGTTTGCATTTTTCAAATGTTGCCATGGCAGCCGGCCAGTGCTGCCCATGCCTTTTTGCCGACAATCTGACAAAACTGCTTGTATTATAATTAATATACACAAGGAATTGTGTACCACATTTCACTTCATATATCCTCTTTTCATATATAAAATAAGCCGAACCGTTAAAACATTGAATAGTGAAATAATATAAGCCACAATAATAATTATACAAACTTATTTAATTAAATATCATAGTTTATTAGCTCTCTTTATTAAAATTATTTTTACAAAATAGTAATTATAAATCATCCATTGTTGAAAAGAACCAGATCTGAGCTACCATGAGTAACCGTTTTGGTACATTTGTACCACATTTGGCTTCGGTGTCTATATTCATATGCACTCGTACAATATACAGAGGTTCGCGTCTAGGGAGCATATTGATAGCCTCTACTACCAAATAAGTGCTTCCACAATAACGGGCACTGCTTGCATTCGCTTACGGGAAACTTGGATTTATTGAATATGCTTTCTCTAGATTTCTTGCGATGTAAGCAAAATTTGGCTCTATGTTCTTCAGTTTTCGATGATTTGAAAATGTTGATGTCTTTGCTGAGCGTTCTACATTTTAAGCTATGTTTTGCTTAGATCGAAAGATGGCGCTGTTTAACGTTCAGGTTTGGTTAGATAGCCAAAACAAGAATGCTATTATTATTATTATTATTATTATTATTATTATGTGGAACGCCTGACATAGAGTTAGCGATACCTTGTGCTGCCACAAACATTTTTAATTACTGGAAATAAGCTGTAGATTGATTTAGATTTAACTAGAAAGTAAATTTAAAGTGTTTCTCTTTGCCACTGTGCACTTAGTACACTGCTTGTGCACTGCTTACGTGACATTTCTGTCGGAAATAATTGGTCCACTGGTGTTTATGTTCCATTGTAGAGAATTTTTACTCTCCACGTTTGCTGTGTGAATGCACTAGATGGCGTCTAAATTGTATGCTGGTAAATGCGTTGTGCTATGTTTCTGGTATATAAAATACACTCTGGCACGATAGATGGCGTTCTCTACACTGCTTGTTTTAGAAAACATAGATTGTCATCCACAACTGACAATCTGGACTATGTTAATTTTTTCGATATTGTTGTTTCTATGTATTTTGTTAATTCTATATTTTAAAATTTGGTATGCCATAAACATATTTGTCAACTGCTTTGCAGGCAGCTTCTCCTACTGAAAGCCAGGTGGCGTGATTCTAACAAAAAGGAGTACATTCTAGGATCGTTTGTGTGTATGCATGTGCATAGTGTGTACACTTATGTATGTGCATCTCGTTCGCACTGCACGGCCAAGATTTACACACATACACAAAATGCACCCATATACATATGTTTATATACATATTTTGTGTGTATGTCGATTAGTATTTTCTTCAACAGATCGAAGCTGCTTTAGTTTTTTGGATAGATCCTTTTGTGCCTGTGTACAGCTTCGTCCAGTCAGGCATACTTCGAACAATCTGATGAATTTGAAAATAATAAAAACTTAAATTAGAACATGTATGTACATGTTTTTTTAATTTTATTTAGAAATCCTAAAAACTTTAAATCTTGGCAAATCGGCATTGAATAGACAGGTAAAGAACAGGCACAGAAAACGCATAAATGCTGTACGGACGCATAACCAATACATTTAAACTATCCGTAGACATTTATGAGAGAGAACTGAGAGCACTGAGAGGAAGTCAAGGCAGGTGCCTGTGGTGGGAGCGAGATAAAAAACGGGCTTTTACGTTCTACAGCACAAATCATATGACTCTCTCTCACTCTCTTGCTCTCGCTCACTCTCTCACTTACTTGCAAGTGAGCAAGTTTCGGAACCGAACAAAAACGAAGTGGACTTGGGACGAGATCAGGACGATTAGCATTAACAAGCGAAGAGCGAAGAGTGAAAAGCCAGCTGAAGCCAGCTGAAGAGCTACAATCAATGCGGATTCATATAGTCTGTGTGCAAATTGTGCTGACAGGTGGTCGAGCAAATGGGCTTTGGCTTTTGACAATATTACTTATCTCTGTTTGAGCAAGACGCCCGCCGCTCCATCAGGCTGATTCGCTTTTGCTTTTAGTGCTGCGCAGCATAACCGAGCGCCAAGTCATCAAACATAATTACTTTGCCCCAAGGCATGCGCCAATTGACATTTTGGTGGCAGCCCCGACGAGTCCGACAAACTCATTAGCCTGCGTTGCTCAGTTTCAACTTTAAATCGGGTCAGCTCCATTCTGGCCGTGGGCTCCAATTGATAATGAAATTCGTCGGGTTGGCCTTTAGCTGAGACGCTGCACTTAGGATTGCTCCGGTCGAATCGAACTATGCAATCGCCTCTCAGCCAGCGATAAGGTCCATGGCACGAGTTTTGTTTTTGTTGCATCTCCCTCGCACTTTGTGGCCTGCCTCGGAGGTTGGGTGTTATTTGTACGCCCTGTGCCCACTGAAAAAGTAGTCGACCCTCAAAATATCTCTTGAAGTTCCCATTTGTCTAAGATCTCACGTCTATATAAATGTTTATATGCCTTGTCTCCCTTTCAAAACTGCCAAAAATTGCAACCGGGTAGTTGGAATGTTAACAAGAGGCTTACATGTTGCCCGGAGCACAGCCTAAGCTACCGAGCTGTGTACAGAGTATCTTCTAGTCGGGCACCCTTGCTTGTTAAGCGTGCAATTCGTTCTTGATTACGTGCTCGCGGCCTCTGACTGCAACCTTGTAGACGGTCCTTTTGGACCTGGTGTGTTTCCGCTCGAGCTGCGTCTGCCTTTATATTGGCCGTGCTTATATCCTTGTGCTTATTTATGTTGATTAATCTAACGAATATCTCATTTCTATGATAACTTAACTAGTTGGTACCTGGCTTGTACGGTTAGCTAGTTTAAGAGGTTACATAGAGATAGGAGTCGAAAGGCCTTCATACTGAATAAAGTTCTTTTATCCTGCCCCAAAGCAAAAGTTCATGGAACTAGCATGCATCTTTCTTACTTACTACGAACTTTGGTGCTTTTGGCTGTTCTTCAATTAAAAAGAAAAAAAAAATAATAACAAAAATATAATTATTTAGATCGTCAAATGTTTAATTTCTCAACAAATGCAAAATATTGCGATTGAATCGAGTCTTCGAACAGGCTTAAGTTCGGATCCCAAGTATTCCTGGAGAGGATCAGCTGTCCGAACCGATTGAGCTTGTAAAAGTTCTCAAGTGCGTGAATTTGAGCATCTGAAAACATTACTCAAATTAAAGGCGGCATTCTTATCCGGACATTTAAAATGCTATTGGATGAAAGGACGTACAGATTTGAAAGACAGGTACGCCGCTCTATATTGTTTCTCGAATCATTTGCAGCATATAAACCTATGTGTCACAAGACAAGTCTGCAAGAATATAATAAAACGAGAAAGAAAGCCTATCTTCGGCACGCCGAAGATCTAATACCCTTGCAGACCCAACCTTTTCATAATGCTTATAGCTTATAGCTACTATGGCAGAAAATAGGCAGATATATGATATAGTAGCCCGATGATTTTGAATAAATGAAGGAAGCATAGTGCAGTCTTTAAATGTCGTGTTTAATCAAAATATCTTGAATGACAAAAAAGTTTTCCATACAACAACTTAATTTTCGACCGATCGTGCCTATGGCAGCTATATGATATAATGGGCCGATTCAACTGGTTTTGACATATGTGCTGTGTGCAACAGGAAAAGGGACTTCTGCAAAGTTTCATTAAGATCGCCTTAAAACTGAGAGACAAGTTTTGCATAGAAACAGACAGACGGACTCGGCTCGACTGGGCTGTTGAAGCTGATCAAGTATATATATACTTTATGGGATCGGAGACGTCTCCTTCTATGCGTAACACATTTCACGATAAAATTATAATACCCTCTGCAGAGACTACTCAATCGGAACGAACCAGGTGAGCTCTGGTACCGAAATGTGTTTGATATACCAAAGAGTTTTGGTAGAGTATCTAGGCATTGGTTTGGATGCGAGTGAAGACTCAAATGGACAAGCGCAGAAGGTAGCACCTGGCCGGACTTGAGGTAAATATGAAGCTAAAATAAGACAATTCCGTTTTTTGTGCTTTGATTGAATCAATAGGTCAACGCATGAGCATTTAGATAAGAATATGAATTCAAGCGCATGAAGGATATTAGACGTCGACCTCGCCACTTGCAGCTTGACTTTTGGATATTGCTCAACGCAGTTCAATCGTGATAATCCATCCTTAGATTGCCGAAAGTTTTGAATATATGCACACATAATTTATACGCAGCATTAGGGTAAGTTTGCATAAGCATGGGCAAAGGATGCGCTGACGTCATTTGTCATATGTCAAGAAAAAACAAAGCCAGAAGCTAAGTTGGAATGTGAGGAAAAAAAATTCAAGAGAAGTGGCTGACTGTGCAATCGGAACGTGCATAAGTTAAAGTTTTCTAGCTCCATTTGTAAAAGGTCCTGCGAAGGTTTGCCTATATCTCGCAACCTTCTCTGTTTGACAATTAAAAGAGCGACTTGCATCATTTAAAGGGTACTCAGGATTGTCCTACTTATGTTGAGTAAATATATTAACACACAGCTAATGCTGAGCTGGGCCAGACAGGGGCGGAGTGGCAGGCGAATCATCAAAATGCGAGCCTCATCAAATTGAATTCTTTTTAGACCTGCAATTGTTGCAATCCTTCGAGTTGCGTGGATTGAGAACGACAAAGAAGAAAAGGCCTAAAGACGTCCCCGTTCCGCCGACTCTATGTTAATCGATTTTGATTGCCTGTCAGGGACTAGGACTGGGAATTGCTTCATTTTTTTTTTTTTTAGCGCCAAGTTTGTCTGTCAGCTGCAAGGGGAGCTGCATTTTTTGTGACTTGTGAAATTATCGAAATTGTATTATGGAAATTTTATGCAAACCATTTTTGGAGCAGCGCCTTGCGCATTGCTTTTGTTGTTCAAAATTAGTTTTTCAATTTGCCTTTGCATGCAAGCAGCCAGCAACAACAACAGCAACAAAAAGCTGCTAGGACCCAGGGCAAAGTTTTTGCTTTGTGCAGCACCCGAGCAAGAGAAACGACAAGGACTCTGCTTGCCGAACTGGAGGCTCTTATATTTGCTGGCCACCAAGAACAAGTTATGTGCATATTTCTGGTAGTTTTGCAAATGTTCAATATGCAGATTGATTTCTATTCGTATTTGTATACGTTTTGTGTGCAGCTATACTTAAACAGATCGATGTTAAACGGCGCCCTTCGTGTGCAACTCCACGTGCGACTTTCATAAAGGCGCTTCTCATCCGCAATTCTTAATTAAAAACCGCGCTGCTGCGCCTTGCCCAGTGGAGCAATACATAACACAACATTTCCACCAACCAGCCATCCAGCAGTGTCCAGTTTAATTTATGCCAGGAACAAAGTGTTGCACATAGTTCTGGTGAGGTGAGCAATGCGGCCCGATCAACATGCTGCGCCCGTAATGCTCTATGGTAACTGGACGGCACGTAATTGCAATTTCAGTCGAACTTCTTTGACCTCCAGCATGACCAGCATTTTATAGGCTGGGGAGTCCCATATTTGAAGCTGGCTATAGACATCGGCCATGAGTTCGAAATAGTTTTCTCTGTGCGTGTGAGCTGGCAAGTTGGGTCAACAACGTGCCACAAATAGGTCAATGAGCTACCTTAATTATTCAAAATTATATTCATTAAATATGTGATATCAATTACTCCAAATTCGTGATCTAAATAGTAACAGATGGAAATAGCCAACCTTCTTTGGACAAAGATACAATCCAGCAGATAATCAAGCTCACTTGAGCTTGTCCAGGGTAGAGCCTGTCCAGCCCGTTGAAGCAATCGGCCAAAAGAAAAAGTATTTGAAAAGGAACGTGTTTGATCGATACAAGAGTACCACATGCTTGCAATGCTAATCAATTTTCTGGAAATTTTCTTTTTCTTATGACACACTCGTTTCCAGTGTGAAAGAGGGATAGGGATAAGGCAAGGATAAGGATAAGGATACTTCTAGCAGTCAGTTCGTCTCGCTGGCAGTTAGAAAAAGTACTTCATATCGGATGCACAAAGAAATATGCTTTATAGGATACTTAAGAAAAAAACAGCTTTACCAAGGATTAAATGCAATGCGTGCTAAAATAAGACTTTTTGTTAGTTTTCAGTTTTATCTGCCCAGAATTATATGGTAATGAGATATGTTATAGCTTCTTTTCTTCATCGTAATTGTTTTTCGGTAATTGTTCATCGTTGTAGAATTCGCTATTTTTACTCTTGTTTCTCTTCTTTTCAGGTAGACAAGTACCTTTTCATCATCAACCTGGTGTATCCATTTTTCATCGTTTTAATTAGTCGTGCAGTAATCGCACCCCTCAATAAGTAGACTCCACATTTTCCCCTTAAAAGGGCACATTTTCGAACATAAGTTTTTCGTAACGATTTCATTGATTCATCGAATTCATTGACGGTTGTGCCTTCCATTTCAACATTATCAGGACAATATCAATCAATCAAAACAACCTTTAAATTATAAAAGTTCCTGTGAAATAGACTAGAAATAGAAGTCGAAGAAGCTTCTTTTTTGTTTTTTTTTTTTTACATTTGCTTGGAAGTAGCATATGGGGCTTAGAGAGCTAAGAGACATTATAATATCGTAAATATTATTTCTTTGACATTTAAAATGAAAGCCTTTAATTTGTTGCATATATGCATGGATCTAATTATGCTGAATATATCTCTGTAAATATAGCCTAGCCTCTTTACTGCAATTGTTCCTTTTTTTTGCGTTGACTAGAGCTATCCACATTAATCTGCAAATACCAGCAATGCTGGTGGAGAGATTTTAAGAGCAGTTGCTCTTCTATACGGATTCTCCCAGTCCTCGTCCTGCGCTGTTTGATTATATTGTCGACTTGTCGGGAAAGTGCACAAAATGGCTGAAGATGCATTGCTTTAAATTATTTTGTTTTGTATGATTCTTTGATTTTAATTAAATGCTGCAGCTTAAAGCGGTTGATTGCCAATGTGGCACATAAATTATGCCTTGTTTACTGCAATTTGATTGGAGGCTTCTCAAAGTTCACTGTAAGACTTTTCACTTAGTTTCGACCAAGTAAATAGGCAAACTGCAAAAAGGACTTCAACTTTTGACTAAGCAGGCCCCTTCCTAATGCAGCTGGCAATTTTTATTTTTTTTTTATTTTCTCTTTCTTGGCCAAGTCCTGGCTCGACCGACTCCAACTTGTATGCGTTCACGCTTGGCAGCCAATTCAAGTCGTGTCACTTTGTTGAGTTTGTGTTGAGAGTTCTTTGGTTGAGCTAGCGACTCTCTCTCTCTCTCTCTAGTTCTCTCTTTGCCATTTGAAGCTTCTCGTAATTCAAATGTCAGTCATTCAGTAAGTCAGTCAGTCAGTCAGACGGCACACCAATGCAAGGCAAAGTTCTTGCCTAGCTTACACCACTTGAGCTTGGCAACTGCAGCCCCCATCCAGCTTCCAGTTGGCCTCTTGCCATCATGTTTCACGTGGGCAGGTGTTGTCTCATTTTGTCTGGCTTCCCTTTCAACTTAGCAGGTTGTAACATTCGTGCGTTGCGTGTAGCTGAATTATGTTTATATAGAAATCAACATAAGCCAATACATTATTTAACTTTCACTAAACACAACGAACCGACCAGAATTCGGATTTGAAGTGTCAAAAACCAAAAATGTTTAAAATGTTAGTTTGGATTTAATATTATGGCAATAACAATACTTATTCAAAATAAATGTATCTTAAAAATATGCCCCGATAAAAATGTGAAGTTATTTGTCACATTTTTGTCAAATCAATAACAACAACAAAAACATCTTAAACTTCTTTAAAGCAATATTTTCAACGATGTAAGTATTAAATTATTGTATTGTATTACACTAAGAGTCTTAAATTATGCACAATTTTACTGAGCGCATAATTCTGCATTAAATATTCAGTTTTCATTTATTTTATCTAATATATAACATTTATATATAGGAACCCATTTAAAATGGGTAAAACAGAGTTTAATTAAATAAATGTAAGAGGCAAAAAAAAGCATCTCGGACCCTAAAAAGTATAGATATTTATATAGTACATGCCTAGCATCATTAGCCGAAAGGATTAAGAAATGTCTGTCCGTCTATCTATCCATCTATCTATCTATCTATCTATCTATCTATCTATCTATCTATCTATCTATCTATCTATCTATCTATCTATCTATCTAACCATCTAGCTATCTATCTATCTATGCATCTACCATCTTTCTATCTATCTATCTATCTATCTATCTATCTATCTATCTATCTATCTATCTATCTATCTATCTATCCATCTATCTATGCATCTATCGATCTTTCCATCTATCTATATATCTATCTATCTATCATTAGAGATAGATACTTGAAAATGTTGAGTTTGTTTTTGTTTATAAAAATCTATAACTAACCTGTTTACACGAAATCGATAAGAATCGATAACTGAACGGTTTTGAGAGCTACACCACCAAGTTTGTCAATAGACTCTCTTTAAGTAAGCTCATATTTAGAATGGTTATTTTATTGGATCCTCCTTCTTCCAAAATAAAAAAACGCATATTAAGAGGAATAGTTTAGAATTTAGAATTTCCCTCATTTTGATGCTACATGGGTGACCTTAAGATTTCATAAGGGTCGGACTAAAAACATGATAGTGTATCACATAGTGTGGGGCTAAGGGAAGAAGCCGAAAACCTAGTTCCGCAGCATGGGCAATGTTTAGAATATCTTTTGCAGACAGCTTGTGGAGGGGCACTCGGGACTAACTGAAAGCTGCGAGACAAGTTATCCATAACCAACAATATTTCTGTGCACATTAAAGTCATGTCTTTCATTAAAGGTTTCTTTTGTTTAAGATATGAAATGCCTTCAATTTGACTAATATAGTTTACCGGATGGGTGAAGGGCTTACACATGTATCTTCAGAACACATTGAGGTGATTTTCCATTTTTTTGAGCTGCTCGTCTTTAAATTGGATTCATTCCAATTGTTGGGTAAATATGGAGCTTTCATTTGGGCCAACATTTTTAAAGCTTGTGCGCTTAATTAGCCGGATGCAGCATAGGAAGCCAGGTAAATCTAATTAGCAGATAATTATTAGAGCAATAGCAAAACCAAAAAACAAACCCAACTTTGGGCCATGTACTTGCATTTGCTGCCACCCTCGGCGGCAACGAATTTAAGGGCTCGAACCCTAATCCCAGCCAGATGTAGGCGCGCCGAGATCTGCATTGATGCAGATGCGGGGCGAACCGTCTGCACAAGTAACAAATCAAACGAGTGCTTTTGTAAATTACATTTGAATTATCTTTTCTGTGCTGGCTCGCACATTCAGCCCATCTCCCTCTTTCGCTCTCTGGCTCTCTCTCTCTATCTATCTGTCTCGCTCTGGTGTGTTCTGGTGTTCATTCATGGCTTGCGTTCGTCTGGGGCTCTTTTTGTGGCACTTCTGCTGATGCTGCCACAGAGCAGATGGCAAATATCCTTAAACAGAGGAACAACAATGGCAAGGACCTGGCATGCAAAGTGGATCAAACAGCCAAAGTTAATAAACACTTTGCTCGTTGTTTCTCCTTCACACATACACCCTTTGGCCCGGTCCGCTACGGTGTCCATTGCAATTTGGGTTTTGTTGCACAGCGAAATTGAATGCAAATAGAAAAACACACACACACACGCACAGCACAGCACTTAAATTTACGCGTTTTCCATTTCAATTAAAACAATTTCAGTTCTGATGGCCCCAGCATCAGCACCATCAGCACCATCAGCACCATCAGCCCCAAAAGCGACCATTTAGCGCCATGCCCCTTCGAGCGCCATTAAGTAGGCAATGCTTTTGTGCTTTGTGTGCCCTGCTTTTTAGCGCATGTAAATGGGCTGTTTTGTTGTTGATTGTGCCACCGAATGGCTAATTATTTATAGGTTCAGACATAGACAGTCGCATACAAGCACACCCAAACGTATGAACCATGACCGACTGATCGGCCAGGTAACTGCCAAAGATCTACTTAAATAATAAATAAATAATAATTTGCAGCGCTGCTCCAAATAAAATATTTGCTCTTGGCATACCTTCGTGGAGTCACTGACCACGTCCAGCTACGAGTAGAAACAGGCTACAAAATTTCCCCCATCGGACTAGCTAATTTACCATTACTATATCTTAGCTCTATATGTGGAAGAAATGCATATTGTGTAATCGAGTTTTTGATTTAAGCTCTTATTTATAAATTCGGGCGTGGCCAATCAATTTTCAAGCGGGATAGTCTCTGGCATCAAAATACGCTCAAACGAACAGCCGGACCTTCGAGCAAATATATACTGAGCATATTGTGAAGAGAATGTGAAAATAACATCACGTTCCGCGTGGCGCCATCGTAATGTGTCAAATGTGAATCGAGTAGGAAATCGCCGGACGAACAGCATTTAACGGAAATATTGAACTTCTACAGCGGGCAGGCAAACCTAGTATAGGTCTGCGGCTGTTGTGGGGTTCAATGGGTCGGTAGAGGGCCAAAAGGACAGGATGCCTGTACGCATGCGGAAGGGCTTGTCGATGCGTTGAGGCGACGTGTAAAAAACACTTCCACATCCTCTGACATTTGAGCGACGTTCAAATATACGGGAAATGAATTTTATGCTGAGGTGCTAGCCACCAACACAAAAACATATTTTTAGCCACATTGCACAAATATGTGTATATATATATATTGTTCTTCGCTGCTAGAAGACTTAGTCTGCGATGAAGTTAAAGTGAATTACAATAAAAACAAGAATAAGCGCTTCTTAGTCGGGAGTGCACAACTAGGTGATACCCTGAACATTTTCCTAACATATCTTTAAGTTTTTTCAATAATTCCCTTTGCCGGAACCGAACCGACCGAACAATTTGCCATCGCCTCATACCTCACAGCCAAACAAAGACTTCAGCTACCATTAAAATAACTCTGAATTAAAATACATGCATTACAATCAAAATTTCACTTCTATTTATGGAATATGAATGCTTTTAAGCTTCGCAAGTGCTCGCCAATCGAATCACAAGTTTTATTTGATAACTTCTGTGTTTCTTAAACGATCTTGACCAAATGTACCTCAGTAAATCAGTCATTTCGGACATATAAACAAATTGACTGACTGACTGTTTGGTGATTGTAACCTTTTGTTGAAAAGGTGCACGCCAAGCCTTTATTTCGAATTTCCACCCGCAAGTGTGAAAAAATCGCGAAAAACTATTGCATGACATTTTCTGTGCTCAAACTCATTTGAGGGGTGTTTCACACTTTTCGGAAATTCTCTTCCTTCTTGATGGGAATGGGGGTCAGAGAATTGGAGGGTAAATTTTCGAACTTCAATACAATTAAATTTTCGTAGAATCTTAACTTTCTCGATGGAAAATGCGACTTTGGAAAGTTTTCAGTTTTGACCGATAGGCTTCAAAATTAGTTTCTAAGGGAATTTGAAAATTTCTTTCGCAACTATGAATAATTAACGGATCATGCTTGTTTGAAAGTTATTTTTTGTACAATCGAATCGACTGAAAAATCATTTTCTAAGACCCTTGGGAAAATTCATATAATACCTTTTTCATGGAATTTACATCTGTTTGAGGATAAATGCGCGTAAAAGGTGGAATGAACAAATGACATGGGCGAAGTCCAAATATTTTCTCTTAATTCGCTTAAGTTATAGTCGGATATATTTAAATTAGTTGCAAGTGGCATGTGGATGAAACAGTTATATCTAAAAATCGGACAATTATATGTTTATATAAACATATTTATTGCCAATATATATATGTTCAACTGTTAGCTGTCCAAGGCAAGGAAGCAACAAATTTGTGTGCATTGTTTACGCGTTGCTGGCATTTTATGCCAATAAATTACCAATATGCACGGAGGCAAAACTTTTGTTGCATAAAACTCAGGTGGAATCGAGGGGCGGGGGAGGGGGCTGTGCGAAACTGACAAACTGCGCGCGCACACACACACACACACACACACACTTACAAACATTTATTTTTATTTTTTAAATTTTTACGCCGTAACCGAAAAATCGAACTACGAAAAAGTCAGAGACATGACACACAACCAACGCGAGGAGTCAGACAACAACAACAGCAGCAAAGAATGCAGCGTTGGGCTTGTGGGGGAAACACATTTGTGTGGGAGTCTGTATCTGTGTGCGAGTGTGTGTGTGTGTGTGTTGTGCATTGGCTGACGCCAAAGAAATTTGGCGTCACTTTTATACGCAACGAGCGAGCAAAATAGGTAAGGCGCGGGCCAGAGTGGGGCCAATGCCGCAGACGAGCGGCAACAATGGCAAACAAAAATCCGGAAAAAATAGCAAATCGTATAAAAACTCATACAATGGCAGGGGGGGGGGGGGGGGGGGGGGAGCTCTCACGCAGACGTACTCCAAACCAAATTGTGGCTGACAGAGGAGGGCAGGGCAGAACAGAACAGGGCAAGGGCAGCTAATGTGGCATTTGGCTGGAGGCAAAGCTACAAATGGACCATGACGTGCTGCTAATTACAGGCAACTTGACTGGAGATCGAGTGCGGAAAGCAGAAGATCGCTGCACTTAACGATATAATCGGGAATAAACTTATATGTGATCTAAATAATATGGATACTAAATTGAATTAAATTTTTGAATTTTTAGTCAGTTTTACGTAAGAAAAGTTATTGGCAACAAACACATGTATCTCACAGTCAGTGTAGGGTATTGACAATTCGCCTATTGCAATTGTTTGGCGAACTGCGCCTGCCAAGCTATATCTAGAGATGCAAAAAATGCACGGATGTTTGCCTTAAGCTCAAGTAGCTAACATTCACATGCGCACCTGCATATATATATTTGGCAGGCAGGCAGGTAAATATGGCTGTCGCAGCAGAGATAAGGCTAGCATCGCCATTTTTGCCAAACGCATGTGAAAGTGTCTCTCGGTGTGTAACCAGAGTTTTGCATTTGATATTTTTGGTGAAGACATATGGACAAGCAGCGCACACAAACAGAAGCCAAGACAAATATTATTGAAAACCAAAATTTGCAGGTAAACACAGCTGCGAATGCGAGCTCTGAGCTCAGCTCTGTTTATGCGCTACGCCAAGCGAAGCGAACCGAACCGAACCGAACCGATTTTGTCACAATATTTCAAGCACCAGCGACAAATTTGCAGCGTCTTTTTATACCCTAAAAAATGGGTATAAGGGTATATATTGTATTTGTGCAAAATCCAAATGTATGTAACACGCAGAAGGAAGCATCTCCGACCCCATAAAGTATATATATTCTTGATCAGCATCAATAGCCGAGTCGATCTAGCCATGTCCGTCTGTCTGTCCGTCCGTATGTATGAACGCAAGGATCTCAGAGCCTATAAGAGCTAGAGAAATGTTAGATGTAGGTGCTCCGAGTGCCCGCGCAGATCGAGTTTATTTCCGATAATCGATAACTTACTCCGTTTCCAAGCAATCGATAAAAATCGATATCGATATCATGTTTTTTGGGCAATTTTGGTAAATAATAAGAGCTAGAGTCACCAAACTTGACATATAGCTTCTAAAATAGAATATATATGCATTTGATGTTGGAAGAAGAGGGTTCAGGGTATCCCCTAGTCGGGAGCTCCCGACTAGAACCTCTTACTTGTTTTTTTTTGAACCCATCTCTCTCCACGTGACATTATCAACTTGGTGGCATCGGCACAAGCTCGGTCGTCTCATGGCTACCAACAGCAATTAAGCATCCTGTTTTTATGGATCCTTGCTGGTAATTTATTGAGTGTCGCAGCGGCTGTGCCTACAATTTAGGCGCAGTCTGAGGCAGTTCAAAGCAACAGGCGAAAAGAAAGACAGCATACTTATGAGCTGCTCCCAAAATGCAGCGACAGCGGAAGTGAAAACCGTCCAGTTCTAGGTGAAAGCCAAATTTATTTGATGCTTAAACTCAAATGCAGTTCAACGTGCCAAGGAGGACGACTAAAACAATGTATACTACTTGGCTGACACATATATTATCTTCAGTTCCAAATGGCATCAGTTTGTTATGAAACAAGTCAGAGTGCTCTGGTCGGGTGTGCCCAACGGGAAGATACTCTGAACCTTCTTCTACCAAACAGCAAACGCAAAAAGGGTATATTAATAGTACCTGAACTAAATATACTTATATAGAAGCTACAAACCAATTTGTGACTCTACCCAGGAGATTTGTTCAAAATCAGGGTTTCGATATCGATTTTTATCGATTGCTTGGAAACTGGGCAAGTTATCGAAGGAAGACCTACATTCAAAATGTTCCTAGCTCTTATAGACAGATGAACGGGCAGGCGGACATGGCTAAGTTAACCAGGCTATTGATATTGATCAAGAATATATAGACCCAATAAAAAAGAAAAAAGCGCACAAACTATTTAAAAACATTTAAATAAATACTAGGCATAAATATTTTAAAAGCCCACACCGCGTTCTTTTTGAGCGCTTGCCGGCAAAACTGGTGCTCATTTGAGCCATGGTTCCACCCGGCTAATACATAGCAGGATCCGACCAGACTTGATGAGATGGGACCATTATTAGACGAGACTCGTAAGGGGATAAATCGTTGTTAGTCGCCGACAAGATCCTTTTCAGTTTGCGTTTTTCAGCTGGGCATTGTGACATAAGTTTTACCGGAAAATCCATTGTTTTTCCAGTACTTAGCGTTGTTCTTATTCTTGAGCTTTGGCCTGGCACTTGAATGGTGTAAAATGTGTCCTGAAGTGCAAATATTTAATTGCTAGCAAACGCCAGCGGCGAGACAATTGGCGCCTGTGTGCATGCAAAGGGATATGCGGTTCTGTGCAACTGAAAGGGATTTTGTGGGTCATAATTATGGGGAACACGACCCTGGCAAGCAATTAAAAAGCACTGCAATTGGCTTGTTGCCTTAAATATTTAAAATGTAACACACATTTTTATAAAACAATATATGAGTAGCTTGTCATTTTGCAGACGTATAGCTGCCAATTAATCTGGGCTTACATGCTTAATAAATTTGAATTTTATACCCATTTCTCAGTTCATCAAAAGATCAAACTAAAGCTGTAATAAATGTTAAGTAATCTATTATTTCTGTAATAATTTAACATTCTGTAATTAAATGCTGTTTCAGTCAGCTGATTGATAACTGCAACTGCAACTGTAGCCAATGTTAATTCATTTATCAGTTGCAATTGCAGCCGTCAATTTTCGTCCAACTCTTACAGATGCCGCCTAAAACTGTTAACACATATGACATTACATTACAGAACTCTTAAGCCAAATCACTGGAGTATCCTTAACAGTTAAGAGCAAATACTGTTAACTTGCGACAATGTTGGCTACTGTTACTGTTAGCATGCGTAGGGGAAATGCAGGCGCAATTGCTTTTCTCTTTTGCTGTTAGCCGCGACAGTATAGACTACGAAGAAAATGCTGTGTATGTAAGGACTCTTTTTAAGCATAATTGAAGCATTAAGAGAATGTTTTTCAGGTGGCAAGGTAACCAATTTATTAAGTACACGTGTAAAACAATTTCTCTTTGTGAAAAAATAATGCTACCGCAGGTCCTGTTGACAGGACCAAGTACTTAATTGATATTTAGGTAGGAGCTCCCGCTTCCGTGCTTGCCTGCCCGACGCTCATATGCCTAAATTCATGTTGTTAACTCACACACCTGTACATACATGTATGGCAGAGTATTAGCTGATTTTTATATATAATATAATTTGTTAAGAATAGGCTTGAAACATGATTTGTTCCCATAAATGAAAAGTAAAAGCGCTTTACGTGAATTTTTCATATTTGCAGGTGGAATTTTGACAAGCCAGCCTCTTATTGTGTTGACGTTGACAGACAGTTTTAGTCATAAAGATAACATAAGTTAGAAATACTGAACAATTCGATTATTCAATAGCAACATGTTACATTTAAAATATTGTCTCTGGGTCAGACGAACGGAATTAAGATTAATTTAGGTTAAGCAATTTAGTTGGTCATTTTTTATGGTTGGGTAGATCTTGATCGCAGGTAAAAAAAAGTAGCTAGCTTTCTCTGAGTAAGAAGGTACAAAGCTCTACTTGCTCCATTGAAGAAAAATGAGTGTATGACAAACCAAGCTGCTTAGCCTAAGTTCTATGGCACACTACATCCGTAACCGGGCCTTGGCAACGGATCTAAAGTTTTCCTTGGTGGGCGAACTTCTACGACAGCAGCACTTTGCCGATGGCCCGCCTCTCTTTCAGAAGATGGCGACGAAGACTTCGCAGGATCCATTTCATCGATAACCGAAGCCCGATGCTTGGATTGATATAAGCAAAAATGGAATAACAAAAGCGACGTATAGGACGTAAAAATTAATGTTAGCTGGTTTAAGATGCTAAAGAATATTTTCAAAAATAAGCTAATCAAAAATATAAAAATTAAAAAATGTGTACATGGTGGATATTCGCCATTAATATTTAAACCATTTCAATGGAGATGTAATAAAAAACGCCAACAATTATCATGCAAAATATAAAACCTTTACTTTGTAAAAGTATTTGACTTAATAATTTGTAAAAAGTAAAAATTGCCATTGAACCTTTTAGCACCTGCTTCATACACTTAATTCTCGTTGGTTGAGCTATAGATTGTTCAAAGTAAGTCGTATCAAATTAGCTATACAACTGCACAAATTACGATTGCAGAGTCAAAGCAATTTATCTAAATAGCGCCTCGTAAACGTATTTAGTTGCCTGAACGCTGCCTGTTTTCTCATTAAATATAAAATTGCTCTTTATTCGTAATACACTTGCCCAAAATACTTAAAATACTCGCAGAGTTTCGCCAGCAGCGCCATGCCACCAATTTAATTAATCTGCACAAAATATGCAAGACAGCAAAAGTTTGCCAACCGCCCATACACTCACGACCACGCCCACACATGGCAAGAAATTGCCACAGTTATAATGCTTGACACAAAAAGCGTGGGCGGATGGGCGGATGGGCGTGTGGCGCCTAAAAGCAGGCAATGGCAAAAGGCGGAGCAGTAGATGCAGCAGCAGCAGCAGCAGCAGCAGCAATAAGATTACTTAATTGATTTAAATTTGCTTGTCTAGTGGGAGTTGATGACGTTGCACAGTGCCGCATGCGATAATGAAGTTGTTGACAAGCTCTTGGGCAAAAGAAAACGCAAACAACAGCAAAAGCCAACAACAATAACAACAACAACAACAACAAGGCGGCAACGAGGCCGTCAACGGAGAAGTGCAAGTAATTGAAAAGCAGCAAAAGCAGCAGAAGCAACAGCTGCAACAGCAACAACAGTAAACAAAAAAAAACGTGGCAGCAACCAGGCTCAAGTAGTTGACGGTTGTTGCAGCTGCAGCTGCAAGTAGACAAAGTCGAGGGATTTCGGGCTGAGGCAACGTGTCGTATGCGTTATGCCTGCCATATTACATTTATAATTATAATTAATGGCATGACGCGCAAAGTTATTCAATTTGTCAACATACGCCTAAGCCGAGTCGCATCAAAGCCGGAACGGAGCTCAAATCCGAATCATTGTCGCCGTCAACTGACCCCAATCTTGTCCTTGCTTTGTCCTTTTTGCGGTTTCTTGTTATTCCGAGCCCAATGCGCCATACGTCAGTTCGTTGTTCGCTCGTTAGCGTTAGCTGACCGGCAACAAGGACATCCTCGAGGCACGGCCACAGACACGGACGGACACGGCCGTATGAGTCTGTCCGAGCCATGCCCAGCAGCCCTGCGCCGATGTCGAATTGTGACTCCTTTGACTCCCTTGTGTATGTGACCTGCATGCTGCGTTGGGCTCCAAAGTTTCGACCGACCAAAACAAAAGGCAACTATGCAATTGAGTGTGGTAAGATATTTGCCCTCTTTGAAGAACGTGTCCAGCTATGCCTGCAATCATATAGCGCATCTTCGTTAATGCAAAGATCACGATTGGAGCCAGCCACTAACAGGCGAACATGATTGTATAACAATTATTATAAATATCTTAAAATCAAATGTTTAAGATTCGAAAGCTAAATCCAATAGCTCTGTTGATCGATGTTATGTATGGCAAATAGATAAAGGCTTTCAACGTGATTTATATCCATTTATATCCATATATACGTAATCCATTAAAAAAACCAAACAAGTAAGAGGGTTCTTGTCGGGCTAGAAGGCACGCTGAAATCGGCGGCGAGCAACTTTTGCCAATATTGTAGCTTCCCGGCATAATCTGGTCCAAATTTTTAGATATCACTTTGCCAACGGGCGGAAAATCCCGTTTACCTTTAAATATGAACACATGAAAGTTAGTCTGAATATTATCGAATAAGAACCAAAGACTAAAATCAACGTTTTCCTTCCACTTTATAGCTCTTACTTTTGTTGTGAAGGGGGTGGCAGAGAAAGGTATCTAAAATGTGAAATGTATTTAGGTCCAATAACTTTCAAGCTATGCATAAAAAACAACGCTTAAAATTTATTGTTATTAAAATTTTCGATATGGGGCGAGCCCCTGATTAAAAATCATAAACTATATTTTACAAGATTATCGCATTCACACAAAGCGCAGACTGGCATGGCTCGACCGTTTCATATGCTTCTATCAATCCCTATGGCTCAATCCTATGGAAACCCATGCACGAAAGATGCCTTCGCTTGGATCTTCCCGCAATTGTATTAGCTGTATGACTCCATGAGTATCATCTCCCTCAGTACCACTCGAGTTAAGTACACGTTTAGATAAGATGAATCTAAGCTTGGCAGAAATAGTGCCAGTCGATGAGGCAAACTAAGTGCACTGAGCCAATCGCAATAATAACAGAGAGGGACACCCCGTCAGGAGCAGACGCCTCACAGCGAGGGCTCTACGAAAGGACGCTTAAAAGTGTAGTCTTATTCTCAATGTTAATATCCACAGAGATGACGAGCTCTACCTTAATCCAGAGCAACTCATTTATGGCCACGAATAAAGACTAGGAGAAGTGTTCTTAGTGCCCTCAATGAATTGTGGATAACCTGGTTTTGCGCATGCTGGAGACTAGAAACGGGACGAAACAAGGCTAGACTAGGCTTTTAACACCTTTGCGCAAAACTATTTTAGCCTTTTTACCTATTTTAAATGGGTTCGGGAAGGAATACCTTTTCCAATAATAACCATGATAATTATAATAATAATTATGAACAGCAGCCAGACGACAAATATTGGGTGGAATTCCGTCCCTGCATTTGATGCGCTTGACGTTGTGGCCGACGCACAGCTACCAAGCCATATGTTATAGGTTCTAGCGGAAAAAATAGCAAAATGAATGTGGCCAAGAAGAACTAAGCCCGGTTATGAACTTGCGGGTGTCTGTTCGTGCTGCTGTTGACAGTTTCCTTTGACAGTGTCAAACGATTTCGATTTCGATTTCCGTTCAAGACCAGAGGGATGAGGGGATGACATTCGATTTTAATAATATCTAAAGCTGTGCACTTCGGGTCTTAAAAAAACAGTTTGCCTTGGATGGGGAATTGAGTTAAGAAATATACAAATCGTATAAATTGATACATGCTACAAATTTTAAAATGAAGCCATCAAATTTGCAGGTGGTTAACTGAGATTCTTTTTTAAAATGTCTAAAATATTCAATCTTTATAAACAACATTACTATTATTTTACTCCAAAATTATTCCAAAAGTTTTTTATAAAATTCATTCATATTTTCATTCTACGAAGTTCATACATCGATTATTAGATATTCCCTGGACTTAGTTTGTGATTAAAATTTGCAAATAAGTTGAAAGTCCATCGAATATGAAACAAAAGTTGGAATCAACGGCTTTTGTCCTTCTTTTTTTTGTGAGAATTTTAAAGTCGAAAAATAAACTTTCGTTCATAAAAACTTTTACCCAATGGATTATGCTAAAAACTTATCAAATAGATTTTTTACAAAGACCTTAAAAAATAAACAAATAACATTGATTTTTGCAACTCCACCCGCTACAGTCGTAAATTGGTGGAAAACCGTTGTATAAAAGTTTTCTTTGTAAAAATTCCATTTTTCGGTAAATCTACCCTTCTTGGATGATAAATGTTTCGTCTCTTAAGCCCCAAACTTATTTTCAAGGCACAATATAAATTTAAATAAATGCGTGCTTCTGCGATATTGGAAATTCCACCGGCAACTGTGGAAATCAGGCAGATCCTTTTTTGTTTTTCTGTTTACCACCCGTATGGCTTCAATTTCACTTAGAGATATTTGCTAACATTTATTGAAACGAATTTATTTTTTGGCTTACAAATTCTCACCCTAATACTAAGATTTGCGTAGGGACTGCAAAATACAGCCGGAAAGTAGTCCTGACAATTATACGCATAGTTGTAGTGGGAAGGGATCCAGTGATCCGATGTCAAGAATATAATTTTTAAATATTTAAAGTTGAGCAAAATACAAAATGCAGTGAACTATTCGTTTTCAAATTTATTTATTTTTATTAAAAATGTAAATTCAGAAAATGCGGAATACCATATTTTTGTAGACCATTGACCTGTTCTCGAATCGCTTCTTATATGGATGCACAAATAATTTCTGTTTTTTTTTTTTCAATGTTTACATTTTCCGATGATTTAATTTGATTTGGTTGTTTTTCGTAGCTTGGTTTTGGATTACAGAACATTTTACATTATGCGTATACATATAATGGATTATAATATTTATATATGGGACTGTGGTTTCTTGTGCACAAATTTGCAATTCTAAAACAGAACCAAGCATCTATTGATAGCAATATACATATACATATATATGGTGTTATACTTATTTATCTTTTACAACTGAATCGCAAGCACATCGAGCGTAGCACATTGTGGGAAACATTTTGTATATTGTTCTTGTGTAAAAAGCATGCGCTGAATTGGATAAATCGGATGGTTTGCTTTTCGGAGACAGGGTATTACGGATATACATTATATTTTGCACAACAATCAATTTTGGCTAATACTTAATAAGCCCCAAAAATGTGACTCGACTGTATGTTAGGGTATGTACTATAATGCCATATGAATTATATTTGATTATAACGTACGAGGTTTTTATTTTCTAGGCATATCCAATTTCCGAAAAGCAAGCAACTTTGTTCTTTGTTTTATTACATTTCTAAAATTTCGTTTTACACAAAAATATTATGCGCCTATGATCTGATGGAAAAACATATTCCAGTTATAATGTAATTGTGTGCTGATGTTTTTATAGTTTTTAGATTTTTCAAGTTTTTATTGGGTATTCGTTTCTCTTGTTTTTTTTTTTCTTCTTTTTTTTGTGGGCCACAGCCGCACAGCGAAGCTGAAATTAGGTTAAAAGATGCTGGTTGGAGTTGTGGAGCTGATAGATACCTTGTCGGCGTGACCCATGTCGGCTGAAAACGTGCACCCATCCACCAAAGAACCGAACCATATCTATTTACTGATCCTCATCGCCGAGCTCATGTTTAATTTTAGAGAAGTCAAACGTCTCGCCAGTTCCGCGCTTGAAAATGTTTAGAACATCCAAGCAAGTGGTCTCAAAGTGTGTAGTGGCATCATACGATTCCGAGATAAAGATCTGTGAGTCGAGCCCATTGTCGATTGGCTCCAAATAGTCAGAAATGGTGACGAACTTTTGTGCAATCGGTTCCAGCAAATCCAGTCCAGGCTTGATTTCCACCTCGGGATTCTCGGTCTCTACTGTAGTCGAGACCATGCCCACAAACCAACCCTTGGCTGCCACCTGGTGAGTGGAGCTGACCAGCGATACATAAATGTCCGATTTGCGACCAACTTGCTTTTGTGGAATGATGATTTGAGTGGAGAGGCCATCCTTAGTGCTTGCTATCGGATGGTCCAAGATGCAAATGCATCGTATTACCTTACCACGTTTGCGCACCTGTTGATAAATGCATTAAGTAACAGATATTGAAGATAAGAAACTAGCCACACCAATAACTGGATAACTAACCTTGTCGGGCACGTAGCTGGGGTCACAGTACACCTGCTTGCATTTGGCAATTTCATCGCCTGAGCGGACACCCACCACCTTGCCGCCTTCGCCCAGAACAATTTCGTCAATCGGCTTGTCTAGCATGTAAGTGCCGCCATAGATAGCCGAGAGACGAGCAAAGCCCTGTGGCAGCTCTCCCAGGCCGTACATGGGGTATAGATATGGCGATTTGCCATATCGCGCCAGCGAGTCCGAATATAGTTTAATTCGTCGTATGGTGTTAACAGCCGGCTCGTTCAAATACTCGTCATCACGGAACAGCGCCAAGGCATGGCCTGTAAAGTCCTGCGTGTTCTTGTCAAGCCCGAACTTGTCGTACAAGCCCTGCATGTTGGCTTTAGTTGGATCAAAATCCTTCCAGGTCTTTGGGTCATCCTCTCTGAAGTCCTGCACATAGATCAGGAAGTTGCGGAAGCGCCGCTTTTCAAACATACCTGCAGAACAAGCAACAAGCCAAATTAACAAGGAACTAGGACAATCTTAGGTGTGGGCGTTGCGCACTCGCATTAGACTTGCAAATATTTACAGGCTGCACAATTTAAATTGAGGGTTAAGGGTGACCAGCCATTAAATGACGTCATTCTGCCCCATACATTAAGGCTTATAATGAATGGTTCAATGAACCTTGCAACTAACAAAATTGGCAACAAAAACGAATCGAAGAGAAATTCGCTGCTGTCTATTGGGTAAACAAACAAAAAACGTTCATAAATGGAGCGTGCTTGGCTAATTGCAATATGCAGTCGCACACTGGTAATTGTTTAAAACATTTCATTTCAAAATAAAACAAACAATCAGAGCGGCTACAACAACAACCACACAGGTGTAGAAAAGTGAATCAGCGCAAATGTTAATTGCATGAAAGGTATGCACAGGGTTGCCACATGGCGCAGTCGAAGCAGCTGGCAGCTCCAAAATTCTAATTGGCATTAAATATGTATGTATGTATGTTCGCTAAAAATCGCAATTCGTTTTTTACTCCCTATGCTAAGTTGCACATGCACTTACATGTACGGCTAGAAAAATCAAAAGCATATTTATTAAAATATGTTTAAAAAAAAAACACGGATAGAACATAGAGGGCCCCTTCAAATACGTGTCACAGCCATAGCAAAAACACCAGCGAGTGCCAATCGCCGAAAGTAAGCCGAGACAAAGAAATATGGAGAAAACGCAAAAGGGGAGCGTAGATAATTGTGAAGTATGTACGTATGTATATACATATGTGTATTCATATATGTACATACAATTTTCGCATGTACCTTAAGCTTTCACAGTTAATATTCGAAGGCACATTCGTTAGAAATTCATAATTGTTTTTTTCTTTTGGATTACTCACCCATGAGATCAGATGCCAGGGCCTCTTTTTGATCCACCGGCACTTTGGCAATTTTTCCACCCTTGTAAACGTAACTGCCCTCAATAGACTTGAACTCCAGATAACGGGTAACGCCCGTGTGTATCAGCAGTTTTACTAATTGGCCATTCGCCATCAGAAACTTAGGAATCAAGTCTACGTTCCAGTCACGACCACGCCCAAATTTCTCGCCTGGCGGCTCCAATCCATACCGTTGGAACAGCTCCTCCAGCGGCGTAATGGAGGCCGACTCGCCGCCATAGTATTTGTTGCGATCAATATGCAGAACTTTCTTGCCCGAAACTGAGAGCATGCCGCTCAATATGCACTCCTTCAGGCCAGTTCCCAGAACTATCGCATCATATTCCTCATTCATGTTAGCGTTTTTTATTAGTATGCAGCAGTGACTTTTAAAAATCAAAAGTTTTCACTTTGCGACGTTGTAGACGTTTTACACTTCGTACAATACAATTTTCTCTACTCGTCTGAAAATGCCAACATCTTCCCTTTACTTAGATGTTCCACTACCTGGTCTCACTGCTCGAAGGACTGTTAAGTTTACAGAATTTGGCACTCGCTGAGTTTTTGGCGTGCTGCTGCTAACAGTGATATGTGTATGAATTTGCAATTGGCATTAAGGCGCATGCCTTAATTGGCGGGTTACTTAAACCAATACGCTAGGCATTTTCGAAATTAAAAATTTTATAACTATTACTTTTTAGTGGCAAGACATGTAACAAAAATATTAACAAATGTCTAGCAGGACTAAATTAATACATGACTTACTCTGATTGCAGCAAGTAGATAGAAAAGCATAGCTATGAGTCGTAATATGCTATATAAAGAGTTGTCTTGAAATCAAATAAAATACATTTTTACTACTAATATTTTTTGCATATAATTTTTGAAATTCCATATTCTGCACGAGTTAGCTAATAACATGCAAAAGCAACCATGTTTTTGAACTCCACTGCTGTTAAAAATATCGGTATGTCAGGAAACGCACGCGTATATAGCGATATATCGATTACTTATGCCAAAGTACATCGATAACATAATTTTTATTTAGTCAAAAAAAACCATTGAACGAGATGGACGCGTTTGTTGTTATTATTTAGTTATTACTCTTCTGTCGCCGATTGTTGTTTTCTTGTGTTGCCGAAGAAATAAATTATTTGCATTAAAAGAGCTGCAAATAACATCCACGTTGCAATGTACATGATTTTATGTTTTAGTCTATTGTTCTAAAAACAATTGTAATAAGTGTTTGTGTGTGTGTGTGTGTGCCTGGTACTTACTCGAAACAAAGCGTGTTTGTGATGTGTGTGAAAAAGCCAAAATGCAATTTGGGCCAAAATCGTATTGAAATTCTGATAGCAACAACAGCGATCAACTTGGTTACAAGCCACTCAAGAAATATATACATACCTACGTGTTAGAAGACCCACACAGTCTATGCCGATACGTGAATTGTAGTGGAGAAAAAGTGAGCGGTTCGTTCGCTGTGTTGCGTGTTATTTGTGGTACGAAAGTATTGAGAGGCAAACGTAATTAAATGTATTAATTGAAAATTGTTTGAAATGAAATTTAACGTCAATTTCATGAAATCATCGTCTGCAGTTTTCTTGGTGTTTTCCATTGTGCGCTTGCTGCTGTCTTTGCTGTAGCTGTTGCAGTTGTTGTTGACCTCGGCTATGATTTGTCGTTGCTATGCTCAAATTTTGTCTCTTTCAATAAAAATAGCAATATACCTAAGTATATAAAAAATCGGTGTGTATACAACTTGTGATTGAAAAAAAAAAAAAAAAAAAAAAAAAAACAACAACCTAAAAATCAATTAAAAGTGACTTCAAGAATTACCATATCAACATTCTCCAAGAAGCATCTTTTTAATATCGGGTAAGTTATAAAAACGAGTTTATTCCATTGTTAAATTAACTATATTTTATTATACCGTACTCAGCGTACAGCAAACTCAGACGTACGAAACGAGTTAGTTGCTTAGAACCAGTTCCTCGGTTTCTCAGTTTCTCAGACGGCCTCGCCTTCTCCAACTAACAAGCGAGTCTCTGTCTCTGTCTGACTCGCAGCTTCTTTTGGGTGACTCGTCAATAGTTTGCAGACTCTCGAGCTCATTTAAGTTTGCAACACGTTCCCTTGGCACCTTCTTTCCCCTCCAGACTATTTACTTTTTTCTTACCTGTTCAACCAGAATTCGATAAACAAACGAATGCGAATCCCGACTTTCTCTTATACCCTGTCAACATGTGGTTGCCAGAAGGGCGCCTGACTAAGTAAGGTATTGATTTACATACCCAATTAATAAATCATATATTATTCTGCATTTTTCTTGTTAGTTTTAGAATCTAGAGGATCAAAATGCTGATCGTTTGTTGTGTTACATGGAAATTCTATTCGAATATAACTAAGGCAATAAAATTCATATACTCATGTATGAATTACAAATAGTTTAAGGAAAATGCTTACTAAATATCAATTAAAAAATCTGGCACAGATCCATTTCTAGGGCCATTGTTACTACATCACACAGTGAGCAAACGGTAAACGGTAAACTCTGAAAAAAGATTTTAATTGTGTATGCATACAAAATATAATCTTGTTAATATCTCGTTCTCTTTAATTCTTTAATTTCTTAAAAAACCTCAAAATTCAATGAGCTCTTATTCTCAGTTATAATAATAATTTCTTGCTGGTATTCACAAAAAAACGGCTATATTTTGTTTTAAATAAAAGGGCTCGACTAGGTCAAAATGAAGATTTCAGATATATTAAGTATGTACGTTATGCAGGCATAATCAGACGTTTTTGCACCGCTCATTGTAGAAGCACGTTTTCAGTTCATTTCACATTCCACATTTTTTTTTATAGAGAGCATCTACACGTTGGGAAGATGTTGACGGATGTCTCTCTCCTCTCTTTTTGCCTATGCAGTCGGTTTTGCGTTCTAGTTCTCTCTTATGCTCTCTGTACTTGTGGCCGCGGGAACCGTTAACGTGGCGCTGCCAATTGCCTCCAGTTTCTTCTGCAGCACACGACAGTCTTCTTTAGCTAGACAGAGATGTGCATACAGATCTTTGAGGCCTGATACGCAGCTCGCACTCGTTCCGTTTGTTGGTTTTCACGATTGCGCGTTGGTTTACGGCTGTAATTATTTCCATTATTTGTTAGTTTTAGTCCGCATGTGCGTACAAACAATAGAAACACATCATTTATTTATGTTTGATTTCATTTTGGCGCGCTTTACGACCGTGCTTATCATTTTATCCCACACGAGCTACTGAGTTTTTAGCTTCCTGCCAATTTGCAGACTATCAGATTATATAATATAACTGCTATAAAGTGTTCTCGTCGAGAGCACTCGACTGGGGAATATGTATTTTTATTTCCTTTCGGTTGAAAAGAGTATATTTGTTTTTGCACTTGCGACTCTATTTAAAAGGCTGCTTTGGACTACCGAATGTAAAACTGACGGGTTTTTGTCAAATTACAACCGCTAACTTTTTTGATTACCATTCGATCAGCCTCAAACCTACTTATTTTCAAAGAACTTTGTTCAACTATGTTTCAAAGCCTTACATAAGAATCTAATGAACATGTGTTTCAGCGAATTTGAATATTCCACTGGCAAATGTGGAAATTTGGCGGATAAATTGCAAGTGCTTTTTCTCATTTCTTCAAACTCATTTTCAGAGATCTTTGGGAATTTTTATTTTTTAATACGTTCTTTGCAAATTTCAGCGCCCGTTGATGGAAAATGCGGGCCAAAAGTTAAATAAACGAAAATTTATTTTTTGGCTTCAAGACTCTCACATGCGGAAACTGTTAGTTCAAGCTTTTGCTTCTTTATTTGACAGAACTAAAACATAATTTCAAATTGACGTGAAGTTCAAAAAAGCCATTTTAAGCAGGAAACTTGCGACGGGCAAGGCCGGGGAATTCCTGCTAGTGATAGTATAAATGTAATTTTTTAATAATCATATGGTTCCCAAAGATCATGAAGTATAAATACAATTTTATGAAAAGCATATGTACTTAAGCTTGTTAAGAGTCATGGAACATAAATACGTGACTGACATTTCACGCGAAATTTCTTATCATTTTGTACGTACCTCTATTTTGGGATGTATGTGTGCGTGTGCATGTGTAATCTGTATCGAATGCTCATTGCGATAGATTGCTATAGACAAAAATTGCTGACGTAGCAAACCCTGCCCTCAGACTGCTATAGAAATGTTGAGCCCTTTTTAGGCACAATGATAATGTCAAATGTGCAAATTATTGTCATCCAATTAGCCCATAACATTTACCCTTAAATTTTACTGAATGAGATTAAATTCCATCCCAAAGTGTATCATCTGAGAGTAATTATAGTTTTAGTTTCCTAAGCTATAGCTTAGCCATCCAGTTCTATTTTGCTTTGACTGTCATTATGACAGAATGTATCGAAATATATAATATATTATAAGCGCAAGTATTCTGATTGAGATTACCCGACTGATATATACCCTTACTTCGAGGAATACTTTTTGGTCTCTCAGTTGTAAAGCTGTCGTTTTAAAACTTTGCCCAGATGAAACCAGCCGGATCGGACAAATAAGTACATCATAAACTAGATTTATGTATGGAAAACTTCATTATTTAGCAAGATATCTTGACTCAACTCGGCATTTATTAGTTTCATTATACTTCTCAAATATACGTAAAATGCCAAAACATTTTCTTTTCTAAGCTATTTTCACCAAACTCAGTATTCTTACATATCTGCAAAAGCGTAATACAAATGCAACAGTATAAAATCATCAGCGTGCCGAAGATACCCTTGCTTTCTCGTTCTTTTATTAATTTAAAATAAACCGGCCGGACTGACTGATGCTGCTTCGAACGGAATGAACGAAAATATAATCGCCAACTTTGCTGATAAGTCGAAAACTCAACTTTCAAATACTTTGCTGCTATCTATATGTGAATATGTAGAGTACTCATATCCGTTTTGTATAACTCGTTCATGGGTATTTTGTTTTTTCCAAACATGATTTATAGCCACAGCTTAATCGTGTTATAATTTTAAATGCGCCAAGTCATCTGCAATTTTTTTTTATATATTTTTAGCTAATCTCCCTTTTGAATTTCATACTCTCATAAACTTAAAATGCAGTTTATTTTGCAATGCGTTTCACTGCGATTTTATGGTTCCATTGAACAAAAGCTTAAAAAATAAATTAATCCCACTATCGAAAGTAATGGAGTAATTTTCTGGCCATTTTTTCACAGCTGACAAATCGGGCTTCTCTTAAAAGAAAGATATTTTTAAGCGTTTTCGTAAACAAAAATGTTTTTGGTTTTAACTATAAATATATCGAATATATCAGATATTTTTTATACATGTTCTACTTGCCTTCCTCGGGTCTTGAGAAACTTTATCACTTTTTAAAGCGTCAATTCACATATTTAGATTATACGGAATTTAATGTAAATGTGAAATAATTTCTGTATGCACTATCTACAACTGAATGGTGCGATTGTTGTGCATTTCAAAAGTGCATAATATTTGTAGCAAAAGTACATTGACATGATAATAATGAAGTGTACATATTTGTAGAGGCGCACATACAATCATTTTCACTTATACTTGCTGATTCACTGCAAATCGTCGACGAAGAAAGAGTGGCCTAGTAAAGGAGTGTCCGACCATGAGATACCCTGAGGCCAACAATACATAGACGTCGATTGCCGAGCTCTTTACGCAGTGTGTATCCCGCTTCGTTCCTTATTTCCACACACCATGAAAATGGGTATGATATTACAAAATAAAAGCAAAAGGTCTTACAAATGAAATGTAAAATGTTTATAGTCTGTATTGAAAACATAAATACATGCGATAAAAAAAGATAAACTCGTTCTGCGTATAATATGCTAAAATATATATCTACAATGTCAATCATACCCTTTTGCACCCAATTCAGGGTTTCAGCTTTTATATTTGCCACTCATATAAACATACAAACGGGTGGACCCTTTATACCCATTATATACATACATTTAGTGTATATATATATATATACATACTCTTGATCCATTTTGTTATTGGCACAGCTGGCGTAGCTCAAGTGGTTTAACTGATAAATAGAAGAGAAACAAAAATAACTCATTTCCTAAATATACAATATGTCTTTAGCCTCTCCAAATATTTCTTTATTCGATGTTATTTCTTTTGTTGAAAATCTTCCAATTGTTTATCTGTCCCGCAACAAATAAAATATTTTAATTTTTAAGTATACAAATATGATAAACATTGAAGAATTGTGCTAAAATTTGCGCAATTAAAAACATTTTCCACTTAACCCACCCCCAGCTATACTATTACCTGATTCATAAACAGCGATAACCAGACCGCCAGACGGAATCACAGCAAATGTACTCACAGCCAAATCCAATGTTTCTCCCAGCAATAGTGATAGTTTCTGATAATAATAATAATTTAAGTTTTGTTTTAAGGCTGGGAAATACCCGCTAGATTTCCTTTTTCACTCGATAAATAGCCAAGAGTTGGAATATGCGTTTCTTTCCATTTTAAACTTAGGGGTAACTAAACAAACTTTCGTTCATTTAAACCTTGAGCCCAATTTTTCATGCGAAAGCGGTCTTTGAGAATGAGTTTTCTAGCCGATTCGACTTGAATATTCCACAGTTGCGGGTGAAATTTCTAAAATCCCTGAAACACGTATTGATTAAGTTTTGAATTAAAGCTTTGGGAGTCATTTTGAAGCCATTCAGAGGAAACTTTAATCATAAAATCTTTGATCCGCAATTTTCATCGAAGAGGTCTGCATTTGCGAAAAGTTCATTGCTAAATCTATCACTCTTGGATGCAAAGTTGTCCATATCTAAAAATTAAGGCCTGGGGAATGCCCACTAATATCTATACTTTTGTTAATCCATAACTGAGTAGAAAATCTCTCAATTGTTTTTGATTGTGAATATTTCAAGTGCAAAACACTGTAAGCTTGTTTTAAGTCCTCATAAACTCTTTGTGATATCGCTTTATATTTTTTTCTATCACTTTATTCATTTTGGGTGCTGACTTCAAAGTGCTGAAAGAAGAGGTGAGTCGGCTAGTGGGCTTGGGCTGAAAGTTTTGTGCAAATGTATGTAACAGGCAGAAGAAAGCATCACCGATCCCATAAAGTATATATATATTCTTGGTCAGCATCGAGTCAAGTCGATCTAGCTAATTGTATCTGTATCCATCGATATCGAAATACCTTTGTTTCCCGTATGTTTCTTATGTTTTAAGAGCTAAACTCGCCAAATTTGCCGCGTCGCTTTTGGAGTAGTCAGGTATCTATAGCTATTGCCTCCAAATCAAATGGAAATTATTAAGGCATTATTCGTGGCATTTTTAATAAAGGCAAATAGTTATATATTACATGCATGTCGATGAATTTCGAGTGTGCACTGATATCATTAATTGTCAGTCAAGGTCAGCAAAAAAAATTACCGATTAGTGAATAAGTCCACAAAATAATCGCTTTGTGTGGCACCCTGCGAGTACAGTGATTAAAAGCATGAAAGTATATTGTATTTTATTTTGTTATTACACGCATCAATGCGCAATATGCTATTTACCTTGCATAGCAAATAAGTCTGTGAGCTGGCAAATGTTAAACAATTCATCCATATATAATAATTTATACATAAGAGGAATGCTAAGTCCAGCTAGCAAATCTAAGTATTGTCTGACTAGGCTACGTTCCTCAGGTGAGCTAGCTGATAATGTGTACTCAACTTTGCCTTTCCACCAATATGGGCTTTTGGAAAAGTTTGTTTAAAGTTTGTCTGAAAATTAACAACCCACGCAGCCATATGATTGAAGTTTTCTAACGTGATTTCCTTTTGAACTTACAGTATAGTTACCTTATAAGTTTTAATTGTCTATTTTAATTTGAAGGACAATCTTGTCACGGGCTTCTATTGTTTCATAATTTTAGCTGTTAACCAAACCAGACGTCGACAAAGTGCGTCAGCAGCCGCTGCTATGGCTGGTATCCTATCCTGGTATTCTATCCTGGATACCTCCTAGTGGATCACTGCCACCCATAAAACTTGTGGCTTGTTGGTTCGACATAACTCGAGGCATGGCTCGTTGTATTATTCTTTTGATTGTTTCTTAGTGCCGCTGGGGACTGTTGCACTTATAAAATTATTGAGGAGCGCATCTATTTGCATATCCAGACTAACAAGAAGTTTAAATAAATTTCAGGTTTGATGTTATAGAGTATAAAAGAGAACATTGTCGCTGACCATCGATCACCGTGGTTAATAAAAGCCGACGAGTATATGTACAAAATGCCACTCCACTCTACATGACCTCGCATTACTCTTTGACCTTGCGTGCCGCTCAGATTTTAGCGTGTGTGCTTTTTTTTTTTTGCCGTGATCGTGATGTTTTACACTTTTTAGAAGCTTTGCGGAAGTGGGAATCAAGGTTGGCCCCTTTACCGCATACATTTTTTGAGGAATAGCGTGGGTTCGACAAACCTTTTGACAATTAGCAACACTTGTAATTTTATGACTGACGTAAAAAATATGATTATTATTCCGTAACTAATCTTCCCGTTCTCTTTCTTTATTTCACGCGTTGCAGGTGTCATGACGGCTGCAGCTTATGCGTCAGCGCGGTAAAAGGGAACGGCTCTGGCGTATGGTGCTAATTCGAGCGTTCCCTCAACTGAAAGCACAAGAACTCAGTTGTAACATCCATCGCACACAAACCTGATCAGCGCCAACACAAAAACCTGATGGTGTTGACTTTTGAAGATGCCTTCAGCAAACTCCGAAGACTTGCGACGAAAGTTTCTAGTTGTGCAACAGCAACGCTCCGCACCTCCCAACCTGACCAGCGACAGCCTATCGCAGGCACAACACCTCACAATGATGTCGAATGCCCCGGCAATGGTGGTGTCGTCGTCGAGCGGTGTGGAGCCGGAGCGCACCTATGTTTTTCCGGGCACGCATCAGGTGGGCAATACATCCACAGGTACCATTCCTGGTGGGCCTGGAATACCTGGCGTGGCTATCATATCCAGCCATCCGACAACCACGCTAAACCCGGGCGGCTCGTCGCGAGGCGGTCACGCACGGTCTGTCAGCCATGGCGGTGGCGCTATTGTCGCCGTCGGAGCCGGCGGTCGGCCCATAAAATCGGCTATGAAGGGACACCAGCGTGCCTTTTCGCAGGGTCAAATAACGGACTCGCCGCCGGGTAGTGCTGTGCCCGCGGGCCGTGGTCACAGTCGTGTCGGTTCCAAGACGGACTTTATTCTACCACCCGGACACAAGGACGAGCCAGTCAGGGAACGCGAATTCGGTCCGTCGGCGCCAAACTCGGCGACTGGCGGCCGCGGTCACTCTCGACAGGCTTCCCGCTCCGAGTCGATATACACGCTGCGTCGCACCGAGGCGCCACCCTGGTGGAAACGGCTTAGCTTATGCAACTACGACAGCAATGACAAATTCGAGGAGCGCTGCTACAGAATGGTGGTGCCTAACCACACGGTGCCGCCGAAAACACCCAAGCGAGAGCATCCCAATGGCCAGTTTGTGGGCAACAAAATACGCACAACAAAATACACGCTGCTCTCGTTTATACCAAAAAATCTGCTGGAACAGTTCCATCGCGTTGCCAATCTGTACTTTATTTTTATTGTTCTGCTCAACTGGGTGCCGGCCATAAATGCCTTCGGCAAGGAGGTGGCCATGATTCCGGTGATCTTTGTGCTGGGCGTAACGGCCGTCAAGGATTTATTCGAGGACCGGCGTCGTCGGGCGTCTGATAAGCGCATCAATAATACGACTTGCCGGGTATATGACGGGTAAGTCCAATTCAAATGGTTAACCAAATTTCTAAACATTCATTCTTTCAAATCTGGTCATTTAGCTAAACAGACTATTTTTTATTGTTCTTGGTTAAAGATAAAATATTGCAAAATTAGATATTTTCAGAAAGTTTTCATATTCTTATGGAAAATACTCATTGAAAATGGTTAAAAAAGTATCATGTATTTGTGCAAACGTATGTAACAAACAGAAGAAAACATCTTCGACCCCAAAAAGTATATATATTCCTGATCAGCATCAACAGTCGACTCGATCTAGCCATGTCCGTGTCCATGTCCATGTAAATAGGTGCTCCTAGTGCCCGCGCAGATCGAATTTGTTTCCGATATTCGATAACTTGCCCCGTTTCCAAGTAATCAATAAAAATCTATGTCGAAATCCTGTTTTTAAAGAAATTTGATAAATAAATAGGAGCTAGAGCCACCAAACTTGACATGTAGCTTCTAGAATACTATATATATTTGCATTTGGTGTTGGAAGAAGAGGGTATCCGCTAGTCGAGAGCTCCCGACTAGAACCTCTTACTTGTTTTATCTGAAATTGTTAGGTTTGATTAGTAAACTTCCTGTTTGTAATAGTCCTACAAGGCAAAATTAGGTACAGCCAGATCTGAAGACCTTGTAGTCCAACTGAATATGGAGTTTCTTGAAACCAGCTTAATGGGGAATTTTCCCTGCAGTTCTCCCATACCTGCCCAGGATATGTAAAAAGCGTATAAATTGCATATGTTTGCAAATGAACTGATTCATTATGGTGCAAAGATGTTTTTCTTATTAGTAGCTTATATCATCCTTCCCATTAATGAATACTAGTGGCTGGCACAGAAAATTCCTTCACCTCGCCCAGCTAATAGTAGGGGCAGCGGTCCAATGATATTCCATTCCTTTCCTCCTAGCCTATAATCCTCTCCTCTCCTATAATCTCTAAACTTTTTTATACTTTGTTTTATATTCTATATTCGCTCCCAACTCTCCTTTGGTTTTGTGGTTTTGTGAACCATTAATAAAATAAGGAAAATGAAAAGTAATATTCACAGTCTAATAACAATTTTAAACAAGCCAACAGCAAAATTTCTTAGGGCTTGTCGATTTTTCCGAATTGTCACGCGAAACTGAGAGATGTAAATTTTCCGAATTCTCCACGCTCCACTGCCCAAAAATTGCACACTTTAAAGATTCCATCTGAAAGATCCGAAAATACAAGCGTTAATAGGAGGTAGACAGACATTGCCGTGACCGAATATCAAAGGCTTAGTTTTTTCCAAATTGCTATAAAAATTAAGCCGGTACGGCTGCAGAAAAGAATCTGAAAACCAATAAGTCTCGCCAGTGTGGCTTCTCGAGATTGGGTTAAACAAAAGTTGGGCTAATGATTGCGCATGCAGAGCTTGCAATTTGTTCGCAACAGATTATTTTCATATGGTAGCTAGAAACCGATAAACAGACATAAAGCGTGTAGCAATAATGGCGACAACAACAAAACAAGACAACAAACAAAAAACTGAAAAAACTTTCCCTCGAAGTTACTTCGAGTTATGGCTGCCCCGGCTGGCCTCTATTTGTGCCCCCTTTTAAGCTTCTTCTACAATGTCTGCTTGGCTTGGCTGTCCCACATTCGAGTGTCGTCGGCGGTCGATGCTTCTCAGCGGCTTGCCTCGAGAGTTTCATTTATTTATATGCCCCTGCACGCGTCAACTTTCCAACCCAAGTGACAATTTACTTAGTTGTCGCCTCGCATTTAAAAGATAATTTTAAGTTTTGTTTAAAGCTAACAAATAACTCCTGCTGTTCCTGTTGTTATACTAGCAGTAATAGTTATTGTTGCGGATCTCATATTCGGACCACAGAGCAATGAGTCAATGTTATCTGTTCATGTGAAGTACATAGAGCCTAGAGTCTGAAAACTGTATTAGTATTTTTGATCCCCACATATAATGAATATACTCGGCCAGGCCCGAGTCACACTTTCAAAATCTCTAAACGTAATCAAGGAGACCTCGGCAACAGAGTATTGTACAGTGGGTTAATTGTTGCTGTTTCTGCCTGGTCTGCTGTTCAATGAACTTAGGCATTGTTGTTGCCAATTAAATATGGATTTTCCCGTTTTGTTTTGCACATATTGTCGTAAGCCCTGATGATTGTACCCTTGCCGAAGGTATTATAAATTTGTCACAAATAACATCTGGCTCGCCTTAACGCCTGATCATGCCGACAAGCTCAGTATATAAGATATTATTATTTAATATATTTACAAAATGCCTCATACTTAGGAGAGTTAGTCATCAAGTTCACATATTAAGTTCCTCTTGGTGGAAAAATGAGCGATGAAAACCTTGTGAATTTCCATAACCAATTCTATTTACCAAAAGGCGATTATTATCTTTTGAAAATAATTGTTTTCTGCTGTTAGAGTTTCCACTTATGGTTTCCGCAAGTCAACAGTTACAAATGCAAATAGGCAGAGCGCATACCAATTGTGGGATATGCGTGATTTCGAGTGCCAGCAACAGGCCAGGGGCACATTAAAATCGCCCACCACCAGCCCGAAGGCCATTCGGCCAATGTCCAGCAACGGCCCTGATCATCTCACGGTCTTCCCATTTCAGCTTGCCCTGAAAACCGCTATCGAGTTCATGACCATGTGCAATGTCTAAAATATGAATGAGTCATTGTCGCGTGTGTGAATGCGGCTTTCTCGTGCTAGTGTTTGCTCTCTGGTTGTGAAACATTAACTGACCAGCTGACCAATGGAATGTTCACAAAGATAGGAATTATATGCATTACAATCGCAATTTTGCTTCGAAAACACCTCCAAAGTATAGTTGTCAACTGACAACTAACAGCTTATTAGCCAAATTAAATTAAATGTGTTACTTGATTACTTCGGTTGGCAAATTCAACCAAATGTGTGCAGAATTGAGCAAGTTCAGTAACAAAGAAAGATGACACAATTTTTTAGAATGCACAACCTTTAAAATTAGTGTCTATCGGTTAGGTTATGGTAGTTTACATTTACCCGGCTGTGGAGATCTATTTTCATTAAGGAGTCTGTCTACATTTTATACTATCACGTTTCATCACATGGTCTTTCTACCCATACCATCTTGATCTATATTTCTATTTAACAAACTATGCTCGAACTGCATCGAATAAATAACTAAATGTTGGAATTCACAGATTTCGCCCACTTTATTCTTGTTGTGTGAGAATTTTGAAGCCGATAGAACAACTTTTGTTTATAAACTTTGCGAAAACGTATTTAATACTTTCTTACATATAGTTGTATATATTTGTGAAAGTATGTGTTTCTTTTGATAAGTTTCTGCCTTTCGAGGCCTTATCGAATTTCAGACACGACAATTGTAGACCATGATTTAATTGAATTGCTTGCTTGTAGACTCCAAAACAGATTCTTGTAACTAGGTGCAATAAATCATAGATTTTAATGTTGCCCCCCACCCGACAAGATTGCTGCATTTAAGTCAAATGGAAAAATTCCCTCAATCTCAATTACGTGCGCGTTGTAGCAAAGTTTGTCGCTATCAATTGCAAACAATGAATTGCATATATAAAATTTGTACTTTACGTACGTATTTGTAATACGAATGCAACAAGAATGAGACAAGAAATTTATACAGAAGTCAAATGTAATAAAACATGCATTTCGACACAGATATTAAGTTAGACAGACATTATCTTTTACATAGACCATAATTTAAAGATATGTTACTTTAATAAAACAATTGCTTAATTCTTTATAAATATTTTTTTTTTCTACAAGTTGGTAACAATGAGTGTAAATGCAAACTAAATAAATAAATTTCAGAATATATAATCTTAACAATATATAAAGTGTATACTATGTATATAATATAATATAAAAATATTAAGAATAATAAAGATAAAGCAGAAATATTATCAACTTATTTGCATAGTTTCGGGACTGGGTGCAGAGCTTCTAGCTACTAGTTTTACTCTAGTTAATTATTCCTCCAATCATGGCACTCGCAAGTGCAAGCATTGAGAATGGATAACTTATTAAGGTGACAATTCAAAGTTGCGGTGCTGTCAGCTGCCGTCTATCCCAGACACATGGCTGCCAAGTGTGGACTTTCACCGAAATCGCATTAATATTCCAAGACCGGACCCGTGCCTGGGGCAAGCGGTTTGTTGTAGGGCCACAATTCGCACCTCCTCGGCGCTTAGATTGCTAGAATGACAAAGAATACGAGACGTGTTCAAGGTTGTTGTTAGAGTTTGTGTGAGTCCGTATGAAAGCAAAATAAATGAATACCCAAATAGCTAGCCTTGGAAAGCATGCGAAACAGCTGCATATAAAATATTATTAATTATATACTATAGCTACATGTATCTCTCTAATCGAGCTGTACTCCCGCCGATAGACACACTAATTTTAATGTTGATATCCTCCGCAGTCGGAGTAATAAGTAGAGCTAATTAGCTCTGGCCTAAAGTGTCCGACTAGGAAATACCCTAGACCTGCTTCTACTATGCCTTTGCATTAATAGAAAGAAATGTTTATAAAAAGTGTATTTGCCAGACAATACAATTGCGAAACCAATTCTGTTTATAGAATTCAAAACAGAAACCCATACGATTGCACGTGTGCACATAATTACGGCAATTGTTGTGTACGGGCAGACAGTCGGATATGTGTTCTTTGTGGGCTCGGATCTGCTTTCTTCCAGCTGTTGCATATACTTGCACAAAACGATAATACCCTGTTTAGCCATTTCCAATGGACGCGGAATATAAAAAGGCAAACTGATGACATTGAAAACGATTGAATATGGTTACTGAAAAACGAGTTTTTCGTAAAGTTGTCGCCGAACAAACCGGTTGGCAATCAGCTTTGTTGGCTGCTGAATTTGATCTTGTCTAGTAAGAATCGCCAATGGGCAGTTTCAGATTAGCGGACTGCTGACGGCAGAGACTTGTTAACTGGGCTATATTAACAAACCTGAGAATATTATAAACTGCCGGCATGTTTTTTCTCACTGTTTGTACTTCCAGAACTGAAAGGTGTGCTTTATATTGCAATGAATTCCTAATAACTAACATTTGTGCAAATACTCTCGTAGAATGTTGACAGTTTAGGAAACTTGTCGCGAGGCTGATAATTTATTTATTTTATCATCTAAACTTTAGCACTTCAAACAGTTTGCAGTACATTTAAAACACCTGCATTAATATTTGCCTTTAACCGCGTTGCCATCCAAGGAAATATTATAAATAAACAGTAAAGCCTAGTAAACTAAATGCGTAAACATAATATTCTGATTTTTAAGTATGATCTAAAAGCTCTGTTATAAGATCTACTCTCATATATCATTCCTCATTATTTTCTTCTATTCCCATCTTCCCATCTTGTTAAACACATAAAGGAATCTAATTGTTGGCTTCGACTGCTGATTGAACTTACTTGAACAAAGAACATTATTGTTATTTTCATGTATTTACCTTAAACGTTCCCAATGCTGTGTGTGCGTACTTACGTATATGTATATATTTACTTGAACATTGAACGACAAATTCAAAAGCCCAAGCATTTGACCTCTCGTATGTAGCAATTTTATTCGAAAATGTGTACCACTTCTCAGTTGAACTGGACCCTTTGCAATTGTTTAAAAGAGTATAATAATTTTTGCAAATAACATCTCCGACCTTTTATTCTTCCGTCTGTCTGTCCGTCCGTACGTATGAACGCGTCTATCTATGAGTTTATAAGAGAACCTAGAAAATTGAAATTTTCAAAGTAGCTTCTTCTATTGCCCACTCAGTAGGATTTTGAATGCTATGGTCTAAGGGTATTCTCGAGTCGAAACATTCAGAATATTCTTGTTGCTTTACTTTGTTGGACAGAAACATTTTACTATGAATGACCTCGTTGCTTGCTTCATTTAAGAAATTAACCGCATGATAGCCACAGCTCAAAAAGTGCACAATGATGTCAATTCTAATAGATAAAATCTGATGTACATGCTTATTAAAATGAAAAGATTTCGGCGACGGAATTTCCCCACTCAAAGCAAATTACCAGCTAATGGCATTCTGCAGGCCCTTCAATATGACCTGGCATGGACATGGGCATAGCTCGAGGGACACATAATAACCAATAAGGCACTGGGCATTCCCTTACTGCAGAGAAACAGATAAAGGATGGCGCTTTCCTATGACTGATTGCTATTGACCAACAAGACCAACTAACACAATTCAACCGCCGACGAGTGTTGGGAGACCACGCTATTAATTATTAACTTGGGAGCACAATCGAGCGATTTGGAAGGCCCAACAATTGTAGCCATATGTGGATGACGTCTCGTCCCCTTACCTCAGCTGGCTCTGTCAGGGCTGGCACATTGCGTGCCGAGAGCTAATTACTTGGCAAAATTGTCTTTTCGTTTGCTGAACGCGCCCGACTTGAGGGAACGGGATATGGATATGGCTTCGGGTCTAATGGCAGTTTTTGCTTTAGTGAATTGTACTGAAGCACCCTTCGATTATCACTGGATAATGGAAAAGTGCTTTAATAGCGTTTATACGATTGATTCGTGATGGCAACAATTGAAATATGTAGTATTATTGTCCATGTGTGAATTTCTTTATGAGTAAACTTTAAAAATGATTACAAAAGTCTTCTGAGTGCGTTTCGTAGCTTAATCTAATTAAAAACATTAAATATGCACATAACATCATTATACAGCTGGTTTAAAATAAGTTATGAAGTCAGACAAAAGCCCACGTATCAGGATCATGTAGATTTGATTTGATTAATCTTACGATTTCTTAGTTTCTTTAAAAAAAAAACCCTTCTAAACCAATCTTTTTTTCAGCATAACTCAGCGCTTATAAGAGCTAGAGATATTAAATTAAATTTAGACTGTCGTATAGTATAGTAAATAAAAATCGAGAATAACGGGATGTCTTCGGCACGCCGAAGATTTAATACCCTTGCAGATTGATCGTTTATATGGCAGCTATATGTTGTAGTGGTCCGATGTAAATATGATTCTGCCTATATATTAGGATCATGGTAAAATTAAGATATACTGACAAACAAAAATCATTTCATACAAGAACCTACTTTCGACTTATCGTTCCTATGTCTGCTATATGATATAGTAGTCCGATCCAGACAGGCAGAAGCAGCCAAGCGGACAGTGGACTATTGATACTGATAGAGAATAAAAATAGTTTATGGTATCGGAGACGTGTCTTTCTGTGCGTTAAACATTTCATGATAAAATATAATACCCTCTAAAAGCGTATATAAAATAAAGCCCTACCATAGTCTGTCCAACATTCCGACGTGTCAACTGCCTACCTTTGGCTTACCCACACTATCTGCCCCATCTAGTGGGCCCTGACCGACTCGGGCCTATATTAGCTCTGCGTGAGACTTATTAAATGATTAAGCATTTATTTCGATTGTGTAGGATTCTAGTTCGTTGGAGTCGTATATGTACAAACCGTCTAGCCAATGAGTTTACCCTAGGTCTATGTAAGTAACAGCAGTGTATTGTTTGCTTCCAGAATCGATGCGAGGAGGGAGAGAGCTCTGCTCGCGTTTTTATATTATCCCTCTGGGGTCCTGATTAAACATGTTTATAGCATGTTTCTACTTACATATGAGTATTTTATTGGCTTGAGTTATGAGGCATGCGCGTGGGTTTACTCAAGTGAACTTTAAGTAAACTGCTTTCGTACATTTACAAGCGTCATCGAATATCGTAACAATAACAATAACAACGCCAACCCACATGACCCACTTTAGCCCACATAAGTATATACATTTTTTTTCTATATACATGCTATGGACATTATCATTCATGGGGTGGGGAAGTAGCTTATTCAACACCGATTCCACAACCAATATATATGAAGGTCTGCGTATCGTCATGAAGTTTCTCAGATATCAAAAAAGTCCAATCAATTTCTGGTTACAATATTCTTAGATACAAGTATATGTACACATATAGATATATTTTGCTTTAGCAACTTTCGTCTTTGTATATATTAATATACATTAATATTAAAAAAAACCTCAATTTTGCATCCAATTTTTGCTCATCATAAATTTCGGTTTAAATTTGTATAATTATTTAATACCAAATGGTCTTAAATTAAATGCATCTTGGATTGTGACTAAGAAGTTGTAAATCATAATTTGAATAAATATTAGTTTTACAACCAAGTTTTTTTTAACATCTTGTAAAAGCAAAACCCAACCTGGAACAAATTAAAACTGTAACAACAAACCAAATAGAGTTTTAAAAAATGCAATTAATTATTGCACTTTATTTTCACCTTGCTAAAGCCAATTTAAGTAGCAACTGTTTGGCTTAAAGCCAGCTGCAACTTAATAACAATTATTTGTTTTCAACAGAAATTTGAATCGAAATAAAAACTGATTTTCTGAATTCGAATTGCTGGAAATTTCCGTAATTAGCCAAATAGGTTAGCAGATAGTGAAATTTGTAATATTTATGTTCATACGAGTCGCAAAGTACAAAATTGAATACAAACACTAAGCCCTGTAAATAATGCACCATCGTGTTTAACTTCATGAATTTTGCATTTTGCTAAAACGCCCTCTAAATCGAAGCAGTCCCCAGCAGGGGTAAAATCCCCGAAGGCCCATTAAAGATTCAACATTATTTCACCACTTAAGCAATAATCGAGCGTCGCCTCCAGGCCAATTAGATAACATGCAATAACCGGAGAAACTTTGAGAAACGAGGCGCTGGAGACCGCGTATTTCGGATTCATGCCTGATTCTTTATAAACGATTTGGCTATCACAGCCTTTTTAATGGACTTGACACCTATGAACAGTCCACAGACAGTTGTTAGCTTGTTTTAACGCCGCAACGGTCAGCCTGTAATAAGAGTCTCCGCCTAAGCGAATAACCCAAATAAAAGTGAAACACTCATGCGATATGCGAGAATGCCAGTTCGAGACATTAGCATAATGATAAACTGAGCTAAAGCGACAGATATTCTCAAGATGATAAGAGAGTTCAAAGTTGTCATCTGATATTTTGATTTTTACTAATTATATGTACGTTATGTTTGTTTGATTAAAAGATTCAGACGAATCTAGTTACAATCGGACAGAAAAGTTGTTCATTTTTTAAATATCTTGACCAAACTTCAGTGGAAAACCAGAAAGAGTGCATCTAGGAGATACCGTGATCCCATCGCTCTGCTGCCGGCTTATGGCTTAATTTGACTTAAACATGGAAAACTGAATGTATATAGAAAATCGCCAAGCTTTGCACAATTGACTTAAAGTGGCGAAGCTGCAATCCTGCAATCAGTTGGCTGTCTATCAATCCGTACTAAATTAATAAAAATAAGCTTATCAGAATTTTTATGAAAGAGGTATATTTCTTTTGTCAAAGTCAAAGCCGCAATTCAATATCTAATCGGCTAGGTCCAAGATAATTTACAACAATCCAGCTGAAAAAAGTATATTGATGACGCGAACAAAAACGTATTAGGGATCAATTTTAAAACGAAACCTTATCACTGCCAATTAGAGAATTGAATTTAGAAAACACCCAACCTAATAACTCTCACCTGCAAGCCAACGGACAGACACAACAAACCCAGCAACGACAGAGCCACAAATATACAGGGTCTTCTAATTATATTTGTAAAGGTAGCCGTAAAAGCTTGTTGTTGATATGGCCTGAGTGCCCGGCAAATTGCTTTAGAATGTGCAATCTCGCTAATGACCCAATTTAAATGATGGCAAAGGCTTTCACCGCGCGGCTCCGGGAGTCGACGCATGTACTGCTCGTCGCTGTTCATGGCATTGACGTTTACAGAATTTAAGGCTAGGTATGTTAGAAAATTAATCTAAAATCAAGTAGGGCACGAACATGCTTGACACGAACAATGCCAACACTGACAGCAGGCAGCCTGGATGGAATCGAATTAGGAACCCTTGACACGCAAAGCGTCCACATGGACGTTTCTATAAAATGCAATTTTTCATCACAAGTTGCGATGTAACTCGGATGGAAAGTGAATTGAGCTGGCCAAGCTTTGGTTTTTCCATAAATGGTTAAGCAATGACCACCTAACGCTTTCATGAGTTCGAGCCACAGTCACGAATCGAATGCTTTCGCTTTGGCCAAACCTCGGCCAAGCTGTCCTTGGCTGACAACCTTGGACTGGCGCATTATCCAGCAATTTCCTTGTTACTTTGCTAACCACTTTACTAGCTCTAATGGGGCTCACCTTCGTTCTGTTTACACAAACTCCCACCATCTTTGTGGAATATCCTATTTCCTCTACCCAACCCATTCCCCTACAATTGGTGCTTGCAAATGGGCAGAATAGTGGACGCCCAAGAACGGACGTAAAATGCTTATCAATCGAACTTCAAGACCTGAACGACAAATTATAGATTTTATTATCTAGCTCAAGTATTTCCACTGATTAGGTAATTCATTTAAAAAGACTAAAAAATGATTCCTTAAACTCTTATTATTATTAATTCTGCACATATACGCACCGACTACCTACACATTACATTACCATATCTTATACATATTAAAAAGCTTAATGAAAATCAAATGCTTAATGATAAATAACCTCTGGTTGCTTTTAGGGAGACGGAGCGGTATAAAAAAGTTAAGTGGCAAGATTTGCGTGTCGGGGACATTGTCCATCTGTCCAACAACGAGACGGTGCCCGCGGATATTCTGCTGCTACGCACCAGCGATCCCCATGGGGTCTGCTACATTGACACGTGCGATTTGGACGGCGAAACGAATCTTAAGCGGCGCGAGGTATTTAGACCCTTTTGCATCAAATGGTTATCTTGGTTATTTATGCCAGTTATTGATGCTTCGTTACTTCTAATTGCAGGTTGTACGCGGCTTTGCGGAAATGCAAAACATGTTTGTCCCCAGCAAGTTTATGAGCTGCGTAGAGGCGGATGCGCCAACAACAAAACTTTATAGATTTCATGGAGCCTTAATACATCCAACTGGGGAGCGAGTACCCATATCGACCGAGTGCCTTTTGTTAAGAGAGAGCAGACTGAAGGTAAGTACCACAATGTGCAATCTGCCACAAATATGAACAAATTGTACATTTTAGAATACGGACTACATTGAAGGCATTGTCGTCTATGCCGGGCATGAAACGAAGTCCATGCTGAATAATAGTGGCCCAAGGTACAAACGCTCCCAGGTGGAACAGCAAATGAATATTGATGTGATATGGTAGGTATCAGAAGGCAGAAAGTGTCGGTACATATTCAAAGAAGAGTACAAATAATTAGGGAGAATAATAGATCTAAAAGACTAAATTGTTAAATGCGACATTTTTCAATACCAATTACAAGTTTTCTGATAATTATTAAAGAGGGTCAGATGTGCACAAAGGGCAGCTATAAGCAAGCTTTGTTAAAAACGATTTCCTGGGCCTTATAAATTTTAAATAATTGTAGAAAGTATTTTTAAATAAGTTAAGACAAATGTCTTCGATAAGTTTTTAACAGTCAACATGGTTGATGCATTGAAGCTCCGACATGATACAAATTTGTTACAATTTTTTACGGCTGGGTTGTAGTTTTTCAAATTAAAAAATATTGTTTTTAACTATTTTGTGATAACACTTTGTAATTACCACGTTTAAAAGTGCTCTTAAGTTCGTCCTAAAAATTAAAAAAGAAAACCAAATTTTCTGCTGCGGAAATTTTTTATACGAACTTGCCTAGCAGCGCTCGCCGATCCTTTTATTTGATATCTAAAAACGGTAGCATGTATTTAATGTATTTGCACTTTGTATTTGTATTGTATGTTGCAGGTGTGTGATAATATTGTTGATCCTTTGCGTTGTTGGCGCCATCGGTTGCACAATGTGGTTGCGTTCGTTTGTTAATTTTCCCGTACCCTATTTGCCGTTTGCCGTCGATGCTGCCTACGAGGGCATGCTGACGTTTTGGACGTACATAATCATACTGCAAGTGATGATACCGCTTTCCCTGTACGTGACTATTGAGCTGTGCAAGATACTGCAGGTGTTCCACATACATAACAACATCGATCTGTACGACGCGGACACCAACAAGCAAACGGAATGCCGTGCCATGAACATTACTGAGGAACTGGGTCAGATACAGCACATATTTTCTGATAAGACGGGCACGTTGACCGAAAACAAAATGATCTTTCGTCGCTGCGTGGTTAACGGTGCCGATTACAACCATCCACCGTCTGAGTTGGAAAAACTGTACGCAAAGCCAGGAGCGCCGGCCCCCCCACTTTTGCCCAACGAGACGCTGCAGGACGATATGCAAAGACTGACTGGTACTGGCGGGGGCGCCTATCTCACGCCCCACGCACAGTGCATACAGGAGTTCCTTGTCGTGCTGGCTATTTGCAACACAGTCATCGTGAGTGCAGCGCCACATCGAGATTTGATGAACGCCAGCGGCATCATTGAGTTGCAACAAAGCGGCAGCAGTCCGGCGACGGGTTCCTCGCCGTCCGTTATGAAGCATTTAAGGCCGCGAGGAAAGCTGACGACCACTACAACGACGTCAACAACCATTATAAGCGGTGTGCCGCAGGCCGGAACTATGGCATTGCCAACAGATCGTTATACACGGCTGGCCGAGTCGCGCTCTGTGACTCCATCGCCACCTCCTAATCTGCTGTTTGCCATGCCTGCTCAAAGCCATCAGCCCACGCTTTCGCCGATTAGCAGCTCGCCAGAGTCGACGCCCAATTCGGAGTCGCCATCGCCGCCAATGAAAAGTAAGGCACTGTCCAACAGTATTTCACCAACTGGTCGCGCCAAGGCTGTAATCAACTCCAAAATCACCAGCATAGCCACATTCTTAAATGCCAAGACGCAAGGAAAACGCCTGAAGATAAAGTGAGTGCTGACTGGCCGCTAATTATTGTTGGGTTTAATCAATTGAACTCTGACTCAATTTACAGCCAAACTAAGACGCAAACAATCTACCGAACCGCCGATGGGCGCCCTCTGTACGAGGCCGAGAGTCCAGACGAGTTAGCGCTAGTCAATGCAGCATATAGCTACGACTGTTGTCTGCTGAATCGTAGTCCGAATCACATCCTTGTGAGCATGCCAACGGCTGGCGCCACCGTTGAGTATGAGATACTTAAAATACTGCCCTTCGATTCAAGCCGCAAATGCATGTCAATAGTTGTCCGGCAAACAGGCACCCAGGAGATTGTCCTTTACACAAAGGGTGCCGATAGCTCTATCATGCCCGTGCTGGCACCTTGTGGCAATAACAGTCCCGAAGGTAAAAGCAACTTTGATTTTTGAAGCGCATTTATTTTAAAGCTCTCGATCTAAATTTAAGGGTTGCTTCGTGAGCAGACGCAGCAGCAGCTGGATCGCTATGCTCGGGAGGGTCTTCGAATTCTGGTGATGGCGAAGCGGAGCCTTAATGCTGCAGACTATACGGACTGGTGGGCGCGCCATCAGGAGATTGAAATGTCGTTGGAGAATCGAGAAAGACGACTACGCGAATCATTTGCCAAACTGGAGAGCAATCTGACGCTTTTGGGAGCCACTGGCATTGAGGATCGCTTACAGGATGGTGTGCCCGAAACGATAGCTTCGCTACTCTCGGCGGGAATTTCTGTGTGGGTACTGACAGGTGACAAGCCAGAGACCGCAATCAACATTGCTTACTCTGCAAAACTTTTCACACAGCAAATGGAGCTGATCAAGTGAGTGAATGAAGATCTCTATTCAGCTCATTGTCTTGACCGTTATCCGATTATTGTTGCAGGCTAACCGCTCGCTCTCGAGATGCTGCTGAGACAGCAATTAATTTCTATTTGACCGAAATGAGAAATGCAAAGGCGTCAAACTCCACAGGCTACATCTTAGCGCCGCGCTGCAAACCTCGAGCCCTGGTCGTAGATGGAAAGACACTAACGTTCATATTAGATCCCAAGTAGGTTACTGCACACAGCCAAATCTAGCTCTGACCTAAACTGTTTCTATTTTAGATCGAAGTTGATTCTGCCTTTTCTCAAGTTGGCCAAGGGATGCGCTTCGGTACTCTGCTGTCGTTCAACTCCACTGCAAAAGGCGTATTTGGTCAAAGTAGTCAAGGAGGAGCTCAATCTACGTACGCTTGCTATTGGAGATGGGGCCAATGATGTATCAATGATACAAATGGCCGATGTGGGCGTTGGTATATCTGGCCAGGAAGGCATGCAAGCGGTCATGGCATCTGATTTTACGCTCTCACGCTTCCGTTACTTGGAGCGGCTGCTTCTCGCACATGGTTACTGGTGCTATGATCGCCTGGCACGAATGATTCTCTACTTTTTTTATAAGAATGCGGTGGGTAAAGCATTCAGAATTTATATGCTCATATTGTATTAATTCTGTACTTGGTTTTGCAGGCTTTTGTTTTCCTGATATTCTGGTATCAATTATACTGCGGCTTTTCCGGATCTGTAATGATGGACCAAATGTATCTAATGCTTTATAACTTATTATTCACCTCACTGCCTCCCCTTGCGATTGGTGTCTATGACAACCGAGTGCCAGAAGACTTGCTATTGAAAAATCCATATCTTTACAAAAATGTAAGCTCATCGGGAAAAGTCAATGGAATACTTATAACAGAATTAGTGTTTATATATAAATGTATTATATTATATGTTATGTTTCTTTTTTAGGGTCGCTTGGGACTCGTATACAGGCCACACGACTTCTGGCTGGTTCTTTTAGATGCACTATATCAATCTCTTGTCATATTTTTTGTTGCCCTATGCGCCTATTCGGAAAGTGATGTCGGAATCTGGGAATTTGGTACAACTATAACGGCGAGCTGCCTGTTTGCAAATCTAGTGCACTGTTGCATTGAAATACGTTCTTGGGTATGTTCTATCAATGTACTTGCTCACAAGTGTTATCCATATAGACTCTCTTTTCTGTCCAGACGCTGCTCCATGTCATATCAATACTGATAAGTCTGGGCTCCTTTTATCTATTCTCCATCGTATACAATTCTATGTGTGTGAACTGCTTTGGACTGCCCTCTACTTATTGGGTTATCTTTAGATGTTTTGCATCCGCAGTACACTGGTTGGTTATTCTACTTTCCACTGTTGTTGCTGTGCTTCCTCGGTAAATTGACGCTATAATTACATCTTTTGTAGCTCTGCTAATTAATGCAATTTCCGTTGACTTTACTCTAGCTTGGTCCTTACCACTGTACGTACCTCTATGTGCCCCGACGACAGCACCAAGGTCATTCTTCAGAGCAAACGCGAGCACGGTAGAGGTGAGAGTTTGTTAGTTACATGGTCGCGCTCGACGTCAGCCTCATCAATTTATAGGTAAAAGGCACAAAATAAAGCGCAAATAAAATAAATTACAATTATAAGTTCCATTATTATGATTTCAACATTAAAAGTTATTATTTTAGCTATGCATGTCCAATATGTAAAGGCATTTTTCTTAACGTTTTAATTTTTATTATTTTGTGTCCTTTTATTTATACATTGTATTTGACTAATTCTGTTGCTGAATGGATCGATCGACTTCTTACGTTCAATCTCTTGCAGAATCGCCGATTATGGGTCTAAGAATCAGATTATAACCTCGATTACCTGATCCAGCGTTAACCAGCAAAAGTGTCAGAAACGTCACTCACTACAAACCAACCGTTACCCATGTACTTTAAGTTTAAATATGTGGCCTTTCGACACCGATTAGTATAACTTAAAATAGACAGTTTCATTGACAAACTTCAACACTTTCGTTTATGAAACTCAATGATTATAGCTATATTTAGTAGAAATTTAAATAGCATGATTGCCGACTAAACTAGACCATAAAGATGAAAACATTTTAGTTCGAGTTTTGGCTTCAAATTGAATCGGATCAATGTACCACTAAAGTAATATGCATGTAGTCGTTCATGAATATTTATTTGTATATAAGTAGAGATTTAATTTACGTATATATTTAGTGCACATAGCCACGTTACATGGCGTAATTCTAAAAGTAACAACGCAACTCTTATTAAACATAACTGATTAAAATAATACCACGTTGATTTATATGTTTGCATGCAATGCATATGGATTAATTAAGCGTCTTTTACGCATATTTATGTACTATATACCACAAAAGAGAGACGAAATCTTTTAATACTGGACAATTCAAACATTACCGAACTTCAATGTTCGATGTTCGAGAAAAGGCTGTGATTCTACACTCATGAGAAATATATTTATACATAAGAGACACCAATTTACATTATTTAGTTTCATTATTTCAAGTATTACGAAAACAAATTGTTTTTACTTTGTTGCATAATCGAATCAATCTTTTATACTTTCCTTTCAAAAAAAATCAATTTAGTTAATATAATCGTATAGCTGTTCTAAACATTTTACCTTAATTATATGTATATCGTTTTGATAGAGAATCGTATAACAACAATTAAAACTACAATAACATTGTGTTAAAAAGAAAAAAAATTTAGCTGAATATATACATTGTTGAAAAGCAAAATAGAATAAAAACAAAACTTTTAAAAAATAAATGTATATTTACTAAAAAAAATACCAAACCAACTATTAATTTCGTTAGTTGACCTTTTTTGTATATAATAGCAAAGCGTGTAACAATGTTGTGACTCAATGTATAAAGCCCAAAAAAAAAACCTCACCTGCATATCGGTATCTGTTTCGTAAATTAAGTTTTTATGACAACAGTTTAAGTTTCGTTAAGATGGAGTTTCGGAAAATTCCACCCGCAAGTGTGGAAAAATCGATTCCTCCTTGATGGAAAAGGATTTGGTGAATGACGTTTCGCGCTAAAATTCATTTTGAAGGCTCTATATGGAAAATCATTTGAGACGTGTTTCTTACTTATCGCTGATTGCAAACTTCTTCGAAATGCGATTCAGAGTTTTTGAGGACAGTTTTAAGTGGTGTCCGATTTGCTTTAAACTTATTTTCAGAGCTCAAGTTAAGACGTAAATGAATACATGTTTCAGCGATTTGGAAAATTCCACCCACTAAAGTGGTTAATAAGCAACTTTTTGTTAACCATCGGATCGGCGTCAAACTCCTTTTCAAAAATCTGCTCAAATTCATTTGAGGGGTGTTTCGCACTTTTTGCAGAATCTATTTCTTCTTGCTGGAAATGAATGTCGAAGATCTGGTGGGTGACGTTTCGCGCTTAAATTAATTTCTAAGAATCCAAAAGAAAAATCGTTTGAGACCTGTTTTACATTTTTCGCTTAAGACAACTTTTAAACGGCTGTGCCATTGCGAAGTGTACTTTTTGGACAAATTATCGGGTAACCCATCGAAAACGCTTAAACTATTTGCAAGCCTATCAGGAATATCCCAATGTTGCGGTATACGGACAACGTGTACATAAGGTTATGCGAAGAAAACCGATTTTTTGTCATTATTAAAAGCAAAAACAGAGCTGTAAAAAACGTAAAATTAATTTATTAAATACATAACATACGTTTACTTAGAGATAACCTATTTATCTATAATATCCCACAGGGTTTAGAACTAGACGAATGGTAAACGAGAACATATATTGAGCAGACTACGATTCCTTGTGATCAACGCCGAGGTAAGAATTGCCTAGGAAATCAAGCTCCGCACTATTGGCAATAACGCGTGCGATGTCGTGGGGTAGTAGGTTTAGTTCTATATTGGCTGCCGCAGTAGGCAACGTCTCTATTGCATGCGGTTGTTGCTGTTGACGCAATTTGGTTGAGACGGCGCGTCTCACCAACTTTTCTATAAACATTCGAAGAACGTGTGCTAAAAGTGTGATCGCTAGGGACTGCGAAACACCTGGGACGCTCTGTTCTGTATGTAGGACTATGCCTACCTCTTTGCACATGTCCCGCACAAGCTGAGTGGCAGCATCCAGCTCCTCAGGTGGAGGTAAATATAGCATATGATGGTTTAATGGATTGTCTGTTAAATTTGGGGGCCCCTGAATCCGTGAACTGGGTGGAGGTGGAGGTAAGTTTTGCACATCAACAAACACTTCATCGTCCAATCTATGTGTCCGACTTTGCAAGCTTATTATCTTTTTAGTTAGCCAACTATCTAAACGGGACCTTGAGGTGAGACTGCAATATTCCAACAGTTGTGATTGGGGATCCTCTTGCAGCTGTTGTTGAACACGCTCTGACAACGGCAAGACTGCTGAGGATGCTTTTTTTCTGGCAACACAAAGCACTTTTAAAGGCGGCGTGTATCCGTGTAGACGTGCAAAGGCCACAATTTCACGTGTGCTCCAAAATAACTCCCTTCCACTGGTATGCAGGTGTTGCAGGCGTAGATGTTGGCGCATGCAGCGTAACAAAGTACGCCCTCGCATAAATTCGAAAAACCGCTGGCGCAAAGCGGGCTGTGCCATGAATGCTGTCAGTGAAAGAGTACCAAAGGGAAACTCCTTGATCGATGCGCCTGCTAATGGCAGCCGCCGAAGCAAAAACTCCACAGCGCTACGCATATTCTGAAACTGAATGCCGCAAAAAAGATGTTCGAGACTCAAACGTTGGCTAAGCGGCGGTGCAAGCGGGGGAGGCACTTCCTGGCTACTCATGTTGGCATAGCCGTGATCGTTTTGAATGCATTGCAGAATGTGCCACCGTTTGGACAGCTGCTGTGTTGGCTGCTTGAGCAAACTAAGTTGTGGCTTGAGGAGCGACTGCTGCTTGGCGGCCTGCTTCAACTTTGATTGCTGCGGGTCAATAATGTATAGCTTGCCCTCCTTTTGAAAGATCACGTTCTTAAATTGCGATGCTGTGTGTCCTTTACGCAATTGCGTAACCATCGCTTGCGGCTTTTTGTTACTGGTGTTCCCGTTCATGGATGAATAAGCAACGGCCAAACATGGACTAATAGCAGCAGAATTATTGACGCAATCAAGGCGCAGTGGCACTTCACTTGGCCCAAGCTGCTCTGCAGGCTGTTTTTTTATCGGGCTGCTCAGCTTTAACGACTCTGAGACAAGCGCAGTGGGGTCAATATGCTTCAAATCGTCGCTTAAATCGATATTGTTGACAGAGGCAGTTAAACTTTCATTTAGATCTTCTTTTTTCTGTGCTATTGAAATGGTCAACGGCGTGGAAGTATTCTTAATCAGCGAAGGCGCACTTTTTCCGGCTGTTGTATGTGGCTCTTTCTTTACAGTTCTTGGCGGTATCGTGTCTACTGTCGCAGGCGCATCGGAACGCAACCAAACCTCTACAGTTGTCTCGCCCCCCATTGTGTGCAAACCGCACATAGTTTTGTCCAAAACGATGGTGTGCATTAATTGGACTGGCTTCTGCTGCAGATGCTCCTGAAAGTAAAGTTGAATTCGCATGGGGAATTCACCCCAGCCGCGACGTGTCAACTGAAAGGGGGGAGAATGCACGTCCACAATGTCGTTGGGCCGATACGAGTGATGCAATTGGAAGCGCACCTAATAAATGAAATGTTATGGTTATACGCTGACAACAATCGAGCGCTCTCCACTTACCTTTTTTAAATACGCTTCCGGTGGCTGCGGCAAGTTTTTGCCCTGGACATAAACCAGCCATTTGTAAGCTAGCGCTTGGCCGTTTCGGACGCTCGAATCAGCGTCTCCTAGGTACTTAGAGGTGTTGCCTACCACAAAGAAGAACTTGTTTTTGTTATTCAGGCGTGAGGCATTAAGGGCGGATAACGTGGAATCAAACTCCTTTTGAGTCTTATAAGCCTGTCTGCTGGTGCAAGGTTGTTCTTCACAGCTGGTCACATTCAGTTCATTTTTGTTCTCCTGCTGCGAGTGATCCGTAACAATACCCTGCTCCCGAATTTTCTGCTGTCGTCTACGCTCTGCTCGGCGATTAGCAGGGTTTCGCAGCCGTATTGTCTGCTTCGCCAGCGTTGCAGCTGTGCGCTCTGGCAGGTTTAATTGCAAAGGCGCAGGACGCTTACCCACAATTTTCTTAACTGCCGGATGCAACGGCAGTTGAGCTCCAGCATGCTCAACCCCATCTCCAAACAACGTGTCTCTGGATCGCACCCTAGACACGTCTGCAGCTGTCAACGGTACTTGTTGCTTGATATAGTACTCGCTGACGACATGGTACCTCAATTTGTCCAGTAGCTGGCGTGCCTGATAGAGGCGCGCATCAATCTCGCTCAGCTGTTGTTCCTTAAGGGTTAACTCTCTTTGGAATTCGGCACGCACAATTTCCTCAAATTTTTTTAGTTGCGCCACGCTGTCAAGATTAAGGCCAGTTCGAAGAGGGCTGATTCTCTCAGCCCGCTGGTTAAGGGCCTCGCCATCCTCTTCGTTTTCTTGCTCACGCTTAACACGCTTCTTGTCTTTGGAAGCACTGGTGGGGCTATCGTAACCGAACCCATAATCGGGATCATGATACTCACTGTGCCTTCGTTTCTTTGGCGCTGTCGTTGATTTTGACGGCGTCGCCGTCGAATTCTCCATGTGCGTGTGAACGCTATTGTTGTAGCGGCACACCCTAAGGACTTGTATCACCTAGGTCCAAAATAAAACAGCTGAAATATGATGTTATGCTGTCTTTTGCACATTTATGCTTCTGTTGGTACTAAACTACCAAATTTAATAAATAAACGCGCAAAATGTTTGTTTTTTGTCTAGCATTGTTGATACTAGCCGATATATCGATATATTTGGTATTTTGGTATCCAGCACTGTTTTTGGAGAGTCATCTCTAAGGCCACCCGAATTTCGTTACGCAGCACTGCTAGAATTATCTGGGTTTAACGCGGGAAAGAAGAGCACGACGCATTTGCACTAAATATTAACATAGTTGCAATTGTTACATTGATATAAAAAGACTGCAACATGGTAGAGCGGATTGAAGACTTAAATCTACCTAATGCTGTGATTGCCCGATTAATTAAAGAAGCCTTACCGGAGGGTTCCAATGTAAGCAAAGAGGCGCGTGCCGCAATCGCGAAAGCAGCGTCTGTTTTCGCAATATTTATAACTTCGTCCTCGACGGCATTGGCGCACAAGCAGAACCACAGGACCATTACAGCCAAGGATATTCTGCAAACACTCAACGAACTGGACTTTGAAAGCTTTGTGCCGTCCTTAACACAAGACTTGGAGGTCTATAGAAAGATGGTAAGGGACAAGAAGGAGAGCAAGGCCAAAAAGGATAGCAGCGCCGGAGATGCCATTGCCAGTAGCAGCTCTGCGGCAACTGCCGCCGAAAATGAAGACGCCAACTAATAAGAGCCAAAAAGCAGAGCTAAAACTGTCGCTAGTAACATTTGGTTACGCACTACTCTTAATGAGCATTTAATCGTGTTATATATATATATACATAATAGTGTGTCAATACTTGTAAGGGATATGTTTCTAGTATAGTTTACCTTATAAGTAAAATGTAAAAAGTAAGCAAAATACATGTTTCTGATACATCATTGTACATATAAAAATTCACTTAAGACGTGTTTCACACTTTTTACATTTTTTACGATAACCACCGCTCTTGGAAGAATATGAGGATCAAATATTTAATAAGACGCATGATTGGATAGCCATTGATTCCAGCTTATGGTTATTCACATAAAGTAACTACAGTAAATATTTCAGGTTTCTAGCATGTATATCCTGTAAATATTTACAAGGAGCTCATATTTAAATCGGTATTTCTTTGTTTTAATCACCTAGGTACTCCTAGGAATCCAGTTGTGTAAATGCAGATGTAAATCGAGCGTATTCTTTAAGGTGACTTTGATATACGATTTTTACTTATACGATTAATCGATAGCCTAAAAGTATCGTTTGACGTTCATCTCAAAGAAGGCATCGTTAGACAAGTTTTGTGTTCTATTTCATCCGCCGAGAGTCGACCAATTTTGGAAGCCGACAGAGACTGATCCAAAATAGAGCCGATTAGACGATTTTTAGATATGTGAACTACTTCAAATATTTACTTGTATACAAGTCAAAAAGTATTGTTTGCTCTATTTGCAATTTGTATACTCGTAAGAGTTTTTTCATGGTTTATTGAAATACAATTGTTTGCTACTGCATGTTGCTTGCTTTAAATTTATTTTATCCTGAGAGAGATGGGTGTCACCGGCTTATGGAAGCTAATAGAGCCTTGTGGAAAACCAGTGCCTGTGGAGACATTGGAGGGAAAAGTGCTTGCCGTTGGTAAGAGCTATATTTTAATTAATTGTGCAAGCCTAATTGATAACCGGCAAATATTTAAATGGAATGATCACATCTTATATACAGATATTTCCATATGGCTTCATCAGGTTGTCAAAGGTTTTCAAGACAGCAAAGGATCGGCACTGAACAATGCGCACCTTTTGGGCCTATTTCATCGCCTGTGCAAATTACTGTACTACCGTGTGCGGCCGGTGTTCATATTTGATGGCGGCGTGCCGCAACTAAAGCGCGATACAATAGTCAGTTTATTTTGCTTGTTGATCTGCAACTGATTTTACAAATGTATCCATTCTCTTTTTTGAATTATCAGGCGCGCCGCCAGCAACAACGCGGCAAAATCAGCAACGAGGCTGATCGCATACAGGCACTGCTGCTGCAGTCGTTGGCCAAGGAGAAGGTGGTGCAACAGGCATTGGGTACAAATGCAGAGCTACTGCTAAAGTCGCCATCAAAACGGGCAGTTACGGGAAAGTCCAGCAAAGACGATGAAGACGATCTCTTCAAGTTGCCAGAACTGCCAGAAGCATCCGCTGCTCAAATCGGCGAATCGGACTGCGAATTAGATAATCAGGAGTTCACAGGTGGAAACACAACTTCGGACAGTTCCTTTGATGAGTCAACCGCACGGCATACTTATAATGCCAGCTTGCAAGGTATCGATGTACGTAGCCAGCACTTTAAAAGCCTGCCAGCCGATATACGGCATGAAATACTGACAGACATTAAGGAAACGCGCAAGCAGTCGTCCTGGGGTCGCCTCCATGAGCTCCCAGCACGAAGCAATGACTTTTCCTCATTCCAAATGAAACGCTTACTAAAGCGACGCGCCGTTCAGGAAAGTCTCGAGGAAGCGCAACAAGAAATGGGCGGCCACACTCTGACGTATGCAGAGCTGTCGGAGTTTTTCAGCGAAGAAGGAATTGTAACGCCCACAGCTATTGAGCAGAGTACGCGTCAAATAAGTTCCGATGAACACACAAGATTCTTGTTAGTACGGGATCTTAAGAAAAAGACTATGGAGGATAGTCATAGAATGGCGCACAAAAGCTTTGAGACAATTGCCGAAGAAAGCGCAGCGTTTGCTTTGGAATCTGATGAAAGTCCTAGTACATCGAAGAAAACTATAACCGTGAAAAAGTCGCCCCCACCTAACAATACACTCAATAAGGAACCGGGCGCTGCACCTGATGGTGATTATGAACTAGCATTAGCATTATTTCTTGATGAATCAGGAAAAGTGTACGACGAAGAGGACTACAACTATAATACGGATCAGGACTTGCGCCTAAATCGCGAACAAAGCAAGTGCTTGCGCCATGCTGCCAAGGGACCAGCGCGAGCGTATATGATTGAATACGCTGGTATGAACGACGAGGAGGTGGAGAACATCATGGAATCAACACAATTGAATGATACTCAGAGCTTAGAGTGTTTTCTGCATAACAAAAGTGCTGATGATAAGATAACAGAAGTTGATATAGTAAATAATTCTATTGAAAAAGTCAAACAACTCTCTTTGGCTGTTGAAGGTAGAAAAAATGAAAATCTCGAGAAACCAGATTCAGTTCAAGCCATTGATAGCGATACTGATTCAGACTTGGAAGAGGTTACTGACACAAATGAAATGCCTGCAAAAACTGTCCTCGAAATTTGTGTAGGCATTAAAGATCAATTGAACCAAGAGGATGATCTCTTTTCGGACATTTTTAAAAATGATGACCAGGTAAACGGTAGTGGCCTCCAGGAAGTTGATACAGAAGACACAAAGGATACTGAGAAAAGTAACATGTGTGCGAATCAGGCAGAGCATAATAACGAACGTGGCACAGATTTGAAAATTAAGTGCAAAAATGTTGGCAAGTTCATCGATTCAAATGATTTGAAAGTAAAGGAAAGTGAAGAAAAGAAAATCCTAGAACAGAAGTCAGTTGAAACTGTTGTGATACACGACAAAGAGAAACAAACTGACTTTAATGCAAAAATAACAGAAAAGGAAGTCGAACTAAGCTCTATTCTTTCTGATCTTAAAAGGCAAACAGAAGAGATTAAAAATACTAAATTCGATCTCTCCGAAGAAAAAGAACTGCCGGATGTTGGTCTGACCTCAATACTTAATGAGCTTAAGCGACAAACGGATGAAGTGAAGAATATAAAGCTGGAGTCTGTTAAGTTAAGCAATAGCATGGTCATTGAATTATCCTCCGACGATGAGGCCGCAAAAGAAACAACCTCTCCCATATCCAAAGATATTATTGAGCTTTGTGACAGTGATAACGAAAAGAATCGCACATCGCCAAATAAGACTCCCAGCAAGAACAAAGCAATAACCGATTTCTTTCAGACTACATATAGTATAAAACGCACTCCCGATAAGCCAGTAGAACCACATATTACTCCTCCCGCATCACCAATGGTACCCAAGCCATTCTACGTAAAGCGTACACCAAAATCGGAACGTAAGGGCGCAGTAAAGGAGCTGAGAGACAATTCCGTCTCACCGAATACAAAATCTAGCAAAGCAGCAAAATCGCTGTTTAAAGAAAATGAAGGAAAGGATATGGCAAAGCCAGCTACCACCAAGGTAAAGCTGTATACATCTATATTTCAAGAACGATAGTCAAAATGGAAGATAGATCTGTCAGCTATTTGCTCACCATATAAATGCGTAATTACTTGGTTTATTATAATCAGTAAATATGTTTGTGTTTGCAGGATATCCTACAAGACGCAGCGGAAGCTTTAAAAGCTCAAAAGACAGCCGAGGAACTAGAGACAATGGCTACAAGCTTGGCCCAAGAGCGCCGTGAGTTGGAAGCCGAACGTAATCGACAGGATCGAATGGGTATGTCCATTAGTCAGCGCATGAGCAACGATTGCCAGGAGCTGTTGCGCCTGTTTGGCATACCATACATTGTGGCTCCAATGGAAGCAGAAGCACAGTGCGCCTTCCTCAATGCCGTGGGGATTACTAATGGTACCATAACGGATGATAGCGATATCTGGCTTTTCGGTGGTCGTACAGTATACAAAAATTTCTTTGCTCAAAATAAGCATGTGCTTGAGTTCCGAGCCGAACAGATTGAGCAGACATTTAATTGCAGCCGCGATAAGCTTATTCAGCTTGCCTGTCTCGTTGGCAGTGATTATACCACAGGTCAGTTAGAATATGCCACATCTGGCAAAGCGTTGTCACGAAATTATGTTTTCCAGGCATACACGGCATTGGGGCTGTGACTGCTCTTGAAATACTCGCGTCCTTTTCGACATTAACTCCAAACACTGGACCTACAACCTCGTCTCCATCCTCCAGCAGGCCAGGCGCTGTGTCCATGCAGTCTGTGCTGTCCACTTTAGTGAGGTTCCGAGATTGGTGGCAGGCGCATAAGAACGCTAATATACCTATCGGCAGTTCTGCACGTCTTTCGCTGCGCAAAAAGCTCAAGAACATCGAGTTGCATGAGGGGTTTCCCAGTTCGTCCGTAGTGGAGGCCTACTTAATACCCAAGGTGGATGAAAACCGTGACGCGTTTAGTTGGGGATCTCCAGATATTGAGTCTATACGCGAATTTTCGCGTAAATTCTTTGGCTGGACCACCTCGAAAACAGATGACATTCTAATGCCGGTCATAAAGAAAATCAACGAAAAGAAGATACAAGGCTCGATACGCAATTATTTTACAGCGAAGAGTGCGCTTCGAGTGCAGCAACCACAGGTCAGCAAACGTGTTCAGACGGCAATCGATAAAATGTCTGGTAAGATTGAGACGGAAACAACGGAGCAATTGAATCGACCAACCCGTCGAGCACGTAAAAAGAAGGCACCCGAACCGCAGGAAGATGCAACAGACGAAGATCGTCCCGCTCGTCCAAAGTGCGTCAGACGGAAAGCAACGACAGCAACAGCCACAGCGCACAAAGAGGTAATACCGCAGAGAGAACGAGATTTAGAGCAAATGCGTCAAAACAAGGCAAAGGCAGCAGATATCTTAAGGGCAAGTGCCAAGGCTTCCAAATAAATGATTTCCACATTTTGCTTAAAATATATTTTTATTTCCCCTGTAACTTCTTATGGCGCTCTCGTCTAGAATAGTTTTTTTTTTGTTATTTACCTTCATGCCAGTCGACTGTAGCTTTGTTCGACTTAAACAGTACTTAAGAACTCAGTACTTTGAAATAAAACTCAAAAGGGCAGCTATACAAACAAAAATTTATTGTTTAACGTTTAAATTACCACAAAAAAAAAAATTACCTTAAGATATGTTTAAAATTAAACCTGTTAAGCGCGTTCAGTATCAGCGTTTGCTTATAGATAAGGATCGAACATTAAAACGTTTGCAGGGTTTTCGAAAATTAAGGATAATATTGCTAAAAACAGTTTTTGCACTGTTGATAAACGTACAACGCAAATCACAGTATGCGACAAGCAATCAGGCACTTCAATCTTTAAAGCAGTGTAGAGAATGGTTGACTGATTGCTTAGTATCATTACAAAGATTGCACCATAAACGCTCTAAATGTAAGATTATCGTTCCAAATATTGAATATAAGAAGGGTTCCCAAAACGTTTTAGGAAGATACATTGCATGCCTGAAGAGAGTATTAAACAATTATGAAAATTATCAAAGAACCATGCACCCCCTGGCACATAGATCTACAGCCAGAAATAATTTGAAAAAAATGTTGTTTGAAAACATGGGAGTTATGCAACTAGCGATTGAAATGTTTAGACTCTTTATGCAAATGGGCAACAATGTGTTCATCAAAGCGAACGAAAAAAAAATGAGTTCAAAGAAAGTTCAATGTTCGAGTTCATCAACGGGGCAATGCAACAGTGGTCAAATTTTTCTAGAACAGAAAGAAAATACTGTGAGTTCACTATCTAAAGAGGAAAATCTCAACAATCAATCAATCGAAACTCGCACTTCCCAGCGAGACGAGGATACTATTTCCGGCATTGATCAGGCGGCAATTAATTCCTCATCTAGGAATATTGACCAGTCTTCGAGATCGAGAGGAGGTGGAAGAGTCTCATCACAAAATTTGCAGATGTCCAGAATTGATCTCACATTTTCAGATACAAGTCAATTGTATTTAAAGGGCTTACAACAACTTAGGCATAAAATAAGTTCAGCTTCCAAAATCAAATTAAGATCCGCAACTAGCCACTTTAAGTCGATGTTTAAACTCCGTAAACATCACGAATGGGAAAAGCAATCACCGAGCATGTCCGTCGTTTCAGAGGAAATAAAAGCGGATACAATGCAAGACACAGCAGCCGCTATCATTAATAGCTTGTTTGATTATAAAAGTGCACCGAGGGCTATGATAAAAAAAAGTTCAAAATACATAAGCAACTTTGACCTCCATCTTCATTTATATGAAGAAAAAAAGGACGATGAGAAAGTGGACGAGGTCTGGCAAGATTTGATTAGTGAGCATAACCAGCAGCTGTCAGCGGCTAAGGATAAACTGGTTTCCGATATTAAAGAGGACCTTAAAAAATTTTATCTAACAAAAATGCAGTTGCTACTCCAAGCTCAAATTGGTAAATTACACCAAATTAAAAAAAGAAGGTTGCACGGCAAAAGCGCAAGCACATTTAGTATGAGGAATTCTACTGTCAAAACCGACTGGAAGAGTATGGAGAAAACTGAGATTTTGCAAAGAATGCATAAAATGTTCTTTACCACGCTGCGGAAAAAACTAAGTTGCCAACGTAACAACCCTAAGATACGAAGATTACACTCACTGATTATGTCAGAAGAATTGCCAGTAAATGCGTCTGACCACGATATATTGAAAGAATACGAACGTGATCCGCACTTTTATAATGTTCTAATAATGTCACATAATAAAGATTCAGACCAAGATGCTGGTATGTTAGCCATAATTGAACACAACTTTGATAAAATCATGTGCCGATTAGCTCGTCATAAGAGGCAGAAAAGGATGTGGCAATATTCTACAAAGTGGAGACAACCAAGCTTTCATCATTTTTCATGGTACAGGGATGATTTTGAAATCCTTTTGAAACAGGAAAAAATCGGTGAATCTGCTGAGAGCAAAAATGTGTTAGTAATAGATGATTACTGTAAAGTGGAGCGAGCCAAGTGGGCCAAGTACTTTGCCGACCAAGAAAAAACACCAACAATGCTACACTTAGAAGACATACGCAAGCAAAAACGCCAGGTACGTTCCGCTCAAAGGAGAACGGATCGAAAGTGTAAGATAATGCAGAAGAAGAGACCAAAGACAGGGAGACCCCTTACCGCGCTGTATACGGCTCCCCGTTTAACACACCGCATGCGTCAGGCCGTTGATCGAATTGCAGAAGAAGCACAAGTATCCACTGAGCAAGGCACAAAGAGTGAAAAGCATTCTCCTGACCTTAAAGCGAACACCATGCCTTTATCGGAAGAAGTAGAAGGACACAATATTGCAGACGTTCTTCTACACTCTGCGTCCTGGACCAGTTGCTGCAGTAAATGCCGAAATGTTGACGAAGCGATGTCATCTGGATCGGCACTTGAACAATTCTTTCGCACACATGAACAAATATTAACATTGGGGAACAGTTTTTGCAATGGTACCTCTGCACAGTAATTTTGGTAAAATACAAATTATGACTGTTGATCACGAATTCTAGAAATATACATACATACTATAGATAGTATATTAATTTATATATTTTATTGAATTCTAATTTGCGTATTGCTGTAATTAACGTTGTATTCTAAATTCTTTTTCTTCTTATTCTAAATTCCCATACAATACAAAAAGTTATCCCGACAACCAACATAAACGCGTCTAAGGCTCTCAACATAGCACGGAGTGGAAAACAATTCACCTGTCAACTTATCCGACCATTGTATCTGACCATTGCCCAAATTGGACAGCACAATTCGGCCATCCGTAGCGCAACAAAATACCAGATTATCGCTGGGTTCTACTGTCATTATTATGGGTGTCGCATAGACTGGGCCTCCAATATCCACTTTCCAATGAAGCTCAAGCGAAGTATTTTGACCCGTGCCTGTCTTACATCGCAAACAGTACACATGATGATCAATGCATCCAAAGAGCACAAATGTGTAACCCATGTGAGTGGGCGGAGCCTTGACTACCAGCGAAGAGAATATATTGCCCTCTGCCGCATGCGTAGCCAACTGAAAAATACAAAGTAGAAATATAGAAAATGATATATTTTTTCCGGAACATGAGCTTACAATTTGTCCGCTATTTACATCGCAAGCATGCACACGACCGGCTACTTCGGCACAGACAAAAATTGTGGCACTGGAGTCCAGCAAGACGGGAGAAGCGAAAAAGGGTTCTTTACATTTATGCATCCACTGCACCGAGCCATCCAATAGCGAGACGCGTGCATATCCACCATCTAGCGTACATATAATTACGGCTTGATCCTTGGCCAGTTCCAGTGGGCTAGCAAAGATAGCCTTTTTTCCTATGCGCATGCACCAGAGTACTTGCTGCCGTTCCGTCGACAGGCACATGACATTATAATCTTCTGCATAGCTGCAGACGACTATGCGGGATCCATCTGATGACAGGAAAGGCTGAGCCTTAATCATCCCGCCAATTTCTACATTCCATAAAATAGCGCCAGTCAACGGGTTGAACCCATAGAGGCAACCGTCGTAGCAGCCCACCATGGCGAGCTGCTCGCTAAGGAATGTAACTTTGCATTCGATGCGGTCAGGTAACTTTATTGTGCTTTGCTCTTGACCCGTCAGGGTATCTAGTGTGCGCAATAACTTCGAATGGGCGCCCACGCACACATACCGACTGTCGAATTGGGCAACCGGCGAATCTATGCACTTGTTGAAATTTACCTTCCAGTAGAACTGGAAGTGTATGGCAGGCTTTTCAAAGCGCGTGATGATTAAGCCGCTGCTTGTGCTGCTGCCCGCCGCTGCACTGACTGTAGAGCTCAAAAGTGGCTCGATAGGCTTAAGTTTGGTGTTTTGGGTTACCAGTTTGGCATTATCTAGGAAGAGCAAAACGGTGCGTAAGCTCACTTTTTCGTCTAGCAGTAACTCAAAAAGGTGTCGCTGCTCGTCGTCAATGCACATCTGCAAGCCAATTTCGCGACACAGCGTTATGGCATGGAAAGATGTTCCGCCAGCATGTCGGAAACTCAGGTCATAACCGCTAAGATTGGTTAGCGAATCAGTCTGATCTAGCCGAAGTTTTTTTGCTGTTCGCTCATTTTGCACATCCACGCACTCGAGCCTATCGTGTAGAAAACTTTTTAGTATATCTTGGGCTGGCTGCGCTAGGAGTGTACACTCCTTAAGCAAAAGCGTCTTGTCCAGCTTGCCATGTGCATTGCAGGGAAAGTGTTGCAAGTAAACGAATCTGTCCGGTTGCTCAGCAGCCATTAGTTTGGTTAGTATTTCAAAGGTCTGCGCCCTTCTCTGTACCTTTGTCTTAGGCTCGAGACTTCGAATGCAACAAATTAGCTTTTGTAGATCCTCCAGCCATAGACAAGTAGCCAGTTCGCAGCTATGCAAGCATTTCTCTATTTTGCGCGTGATGAGTCCTGTAACGGGGGTAATCAGTAATCCTTACATCTCAGTTTTTAAGTCCGTCATACCCAGGCTGATGCGGTTACCTGCACGCTTAACCACATCATTGGCGCGTTCTTCATAAGCTAAAGAGCCATCTTCAAACCGTCGTACAAAGTCGCCGGTGGCACGATAAAGAACAGAAGAATTTATGTCCGTGCCGTTATCTAAATCATCAGTCTCCGGTATGTAGCAGCGACGTGTGGCACTACCTAACCAAAGCTCACCACGGCCAACGTTTTGAAGGTTTCGTTTGGACTGGAACTCAATGCGCAAAACAGTCTGATCGTCAATGGGCGTTCCTAAATGGACGCGCGAATGAAGAGACTGTAAAACATGCATCATGCTCCAGCATGAAATCTCTGTGATACCATAGATGTTACAGATTTGTTTTTGGAAAAGCACCTGTGGCTCCATCCACGTGGCCAGCTCGGAACTGGACGGGAACGGTTCACCACCTAGTAGTAACACTCTAAAATAACAAAGCACTTTAATATACTTCCGATTGGGTGGAAGCAGCACCTACCTCAGTGTACTGGAACTGTTTAGTATCCGTTCGCGTATTGCGTTCGCACCGAACTGTCGAAAAAGTGATGGTGTCATTTGTAATACGGTGATGCCGGGCGTGGTAACACTCGTTGGAAAGAGGGCACTCAAGACGCGTTTGGGTGACTCGCGCATAGAATAGTGGGTAATAAGCACTGCGGCACCATTCTGCATCGCCAAAAATAGTTCCACAACAGATGGATCAAAGGTGCAGGGCGTACCCAGGTAAATAATGTCAGCCATCGAAATGTTGAGCTTTTGACTATTTAAAAATAAAATAGAAATATTAAAGCCAGCCCTAATTAAACTAAACTAGAGATAATTAAAATATTTAAAAACCGGGTGTTTTTCGAAGAAGAGAATTCTTTTTTTCTTAACTAACTCTAATAAGTAATTTTATTTTTTATTATTCAGTCAACCAGAATCGAAACCTCACCTGAGTCCCACTATATTTGGTGCTATGCATTCGTAAGGAACATGTATTAACTTTGGCGCTCCTGTGGTGCCAGTAGTCGTAATTGTGTAGCACATGTTGGGTGGCAGAGTCCCCTTTGCCTCAGGCGAAGGATCACTAGCGGTATGCTTCAACTTGAACAGTTTGTACTCTTCGTTGTAGACCAGAAAGCTGTCGAGGTTCTCAAAGTAAACAGCACCCACAGGCATGTGACCATTGACAATCAGGTAATCAATGCCAGCACGGCACATCTGCCAATGTAAAGCCTTCGACAGCATCATTTTGTCGTTGCAATAGAAGTGACATTTGTGATTCAGTATACTGAAATGTTGTATATTAGTTAAATAGGATAATGACGACTGTTCAATTCGGATTTCTACTCACGCGAGTATCAATATGCATGACGAGGGTGTGTGATTGGCAATGCGAAAGGCAATTCCTGTGCCCTTGGGCACTCCGTTGCGTCGCAATCGTTCCAAGATTGTCTCAACGCTACTTACAGCCTTGCGGTAGCTAATGGAAAAATCCTGCGGCTCCATCCGTTTTATAATAAAAGGCACGTCCCCAAATTCACGCAGCCGTTGTATCTCGAAGAGCTTCTTAGGCTCTCCCACAATCGTAGGCTCAATGTCGATTTCTGACTTGAACTCGATTTGCAGTGTTTCCTCTGAGCCGGGATCGTGTTTGTGCTCGACACTGGCCTCAGCGTGAATAGCCGGGTCTGTCTGAGTATCATCTTCAAGCTCGATTTTAATTTTGAAGGATTCCATTATCGCCAGGCGATGGCTTAGATCTCTGCCATAAATAGTTTAGGCTTTACACATTGCTTATTACAAAAATCACAGATAAAACAAAAAAATCTATTCTATATATCTCAGCATGATGACCTTGAAAAGGTAAATCAAATAAATTTTAGTTTTAAGGCTCAAGACGATATTAAGCGTATTTATTTGTTTTTATTTTGCTATGTTTTGCATTTTCAGCTGTTTGCTTGGAACAATCGATTTCTTGCTCACACTCCGATAAGTATTCTAATCGACTAGAATATTCATCGTATTATGAACATGCAATCGATTGTTCCAATCAAACAGGGTTATTCTTTTGGATTGGCGGCTATTTTAAACCTCGCGAGCCGTCTATCAAATAATCAAGTGCATACTGTCAATTTTAACAACTTCAAGCTTTTGTTGGGTATTAGAGCATATGATAATAATGCATTGTAAATTATAGATTTTCTGCGCGACGCTCTCGTGTCACTCGATGGGCTTTAAACATTTTTCCGATATTAATCTGAACGTTTTTCAGCGATTTTCGAAATTCCACTCGCAGCCGTATTTGCGTAACATGGTTTTAATAAAGTTGTTAGTTTACCAACCGATGCGGATCAAAGGCAGTATGAAAGTTTATTTTCCGTATAAGGATTCTCAAAGCTAGAAATCGTCATCTAGTAATTTTATATCTCATGCAAATGTGTGAATAAATTCTTTTGTTTTATTTTTTAAAGGGCTTTAATCATTTGTTTTGATAGCTAATGTACATAAGCATTTTTACAAGAGTTGGATAGCGTTGGCACCAAAACAGTTTTAAAAAATACCCGCAAAAATTGAATAACTACGTACGGAAATTCATTAACAGTAAAAATTATTCAAAAGATTATGAAATTGTTATTCATATGTTATTCATTAAACTTATTCATTAAACATTAATTGAAATCTGCTACATATCTACACATCTTTGATATTTAGAATATTAAGTATATTGTTTCGAATTAAAATACCGGTAATGTGTGTAACCTGAGCTTAGACTACTATATCTTTTTCATAACTGTTTTTTTGAGTTCACAGATAGAGCCTCTTTACTCATCCTCGTGTATTCCTGCTGCATGGTCGTGCGGCAATGTTCGATAAGCTTCTCCATATTTTCCTTTTCATACCCATCCGTTGATATCTCAGGCAGTATTTGTATGACAACATGTCCGGGCCGGAAGCTTTTCTTTTTCTCGTCAAAAAACGAGTATTTCGACACGACGACCGGCTGTATTGTGCACTTGCTTTGGAGCGCAATGTGAAATGAGCCCTTTTTAAATGGCAGCAATGTCTCCTTGGAATTGCGCGTGCCCTCCGGAAAGACTAATATCTTGCAGTTGCGCTCCCGTATAGCAATCGCCTCCTTTTGCAAGGAATTAATAGAATCGCTCTTCCGCGATCTGTTAATATACAAAGTGCCCCAGAGCCAGGCGCCAACGCCAAAGAAGGGCATGTAAAGAATTTCCTTTTTGGCCACCACGGTTGCCCTTCCAATCACCGGCCAAAGATGAGCCAGCACGCACAAGTCCAAGGCGCTTTGATGGTTCATAAGCACAACACTCCCGTGCTCCTTTTTTACGTTCTCCACACCACGCACTTCCATGGTTATACCCATTAGCCGGCACAGCTGCACGAAGCACCAGGATGGTATACTTAAAATTTTAAAAACGAAATCAGCTTCAATCAAAGTTCTCATGTGCTTAACTTACAGTCCGTTTCTGTAGTCTCTCGGCCGCAGGATCATGAAAGGAATGCACAGAGTTACAATTGCTCCGGCTCCAAACAGCACAATAAACATCCTCATCTGGTAAGGTGCTTTGGCCGCAATGCTCAAAATTAGGGCGACAACGCAAGCGAGCCCGATTACCTCACAGGTACACGCCATGACAACAGTTTTATCTAGTACTGCGGAATTTTAATAGAATAGAGCATAAATAATACAAGAAGCTAAAATGAAACAAAAATCAAAGAGCACTAAGTCAATATATACAAATATATATATATATTAATACAGTTATTTCATTATTATTGGAAATTCCACCCGCAAGTATGTTTTATTTACCGATCCGATAGCCCTTAAACTCATTTTCAAAGACTTTCGTCAAATTCATTTTTTCAGAAAATGCAATGCTATCTGATATAAATGGTCAAAGAGTCAAAGATTTGCTGGATAATGTTTTGATTTAAAATTCATTTCCACAGATTTTTTGAAAAATCATTTGAGACGTGTTTCAGTATTTTTGCAGAATCCAAGCATTGTCTGTAGAAGGGCGATTAGAAAATATTTTGGGCAAAGTATTATGTTTGCGCAAAGAGAACTTAACTTAAGAACTTCAAAAATACGTGTTTCAGCGATTTTGGAAATTCAATTCGCAACAGTGGCAAACTGGCAGAAAGGCTTGCATAAAAGTGAACCTTTGTGAATATTCAACTGATACGTGTTTCATACTTTTCGCGAATTCCGCCCATCTTGTCGGAATTGTAAGTTTTGCACGATCAGCTTTAAACTTATTTTCATAGCCCTATCTAAAAATTAAAAGAATACGTTTTCAGAGGTTTTGGAATTTCCACCTGCGGAAAGATCTTTATGGGAATTCATTTGATATGAAAATGCGGCTCAAGGGTTTTATGAATGGCTTCAAGATTTTCACCACAAGACAAACATGGGCGGAAACTGTTGATTCCAAGATATGCTTGTTTTTTCGATGGACTTTTGACATATTTTTAAATAGAAGTAGTATTTTAAATTTTTGAAAAAAAGCACGGTAAGGCCGGGCAAAACCAGCTAGTGTATATCGTATACTATTTTTAGATTCAATATTTTAGCCTAATCCGGGAATATGTAGACGAAATATGGGTACATATCGTAAACCCACATTAAAATGTTTTTTTTTTTTCAAAATATTTTTCATTTGTTGTTCTGTATCAAGGGCAGCTATTTATAATAATAATAACAATTTCGTAGCGTAGAAATTCTGTATTTACAATGGAAGGTATCATTTTTCAAATTGATACCATTTGTAGGCTTTAGATAACCACATTATGTATATGTAATTTATATACAGTACATTTACGAGAAAATAAAGTGATATCTTTCACAGCTAAATCGATTTTAAACAGTTCTCCAGATAAGAGCCTGCCTGGCAACACAGGTACCTGCACGTATATTATAAATATTCCTCATAGTATTTAATAATATCATCTTTCCTTCTGGCGTTTTATGGTCTTGGCTAAAGTACAATATTGCTCTTGGCAGCAAAAAACGTTAGGGAGCAACTTCTTCTGTAAGCTTTAAGTTTGACGAACCACTCTTTTTTATTTTCCTAATTATATTCTGAGTAATCAAAACTACTTTGTTTCTGACTCACAATTCTAGTTGAGTTTCTTCATGCGCAATTGCTTTAGGCACGTCCGCAAAGGTCAGAGACTCGCACAACACTAAATGCCCTATCGTATCAGGTAAAGCCTTTAACAGCAAAACGACAATTACTAATGGTAAGGCGCTTATCAAAAATTCCCAATTTAGTCGAACGCAATATTTTGTTTAATAAAGGCACTGAACTTTGATATTATACTGATTCTTTGCAAACAGAACAACAACAACTAAGATGGCTCCACTCGAAGGCGCCCGATTAGGAGACATATTGTACCGAGCTCTAAATCACCGTGGAATACAACTCAACTAATTTTTATGTATGTGTGCATATTCCACATAATCGTACAGAAGTTCACGTATTTTGTACTCTGAAGAAAAAGACGTACAGAAGAGCGGTTTAGTCTTTTTCTTACCGGCGGTCTACACCCAAGAAGGTCCCTTCTTGACAATCTTATTTATTTTTATTTATTTATTTATATGTATTAATTTTTATTGTCTTATCATTAGAACATTTACTAGGCATAAATGTAAAATTTGAATGTGTGTATCGATTTTTTTTTAGATTTGCGGTTTGCGCGTGCTGTAAAAATATAAGATTCAAGCTCTTTTAGAGCTCGACTGCCAATTTAAGTCTCTTGAATATTAAAAATTTAAAAACTTGTTCTCTATGCCCAAAGAAAAGGGGCTCCAGATATGCTAAAAAACAGACAGGAAACAGATAAAAGAGAAATGTTATCAATGGTCTAAAGCAAAGGTAATTGTTTGTCAAATTGCAAATTGGACTTGCAGAAAGATATGGCTAGATCAATCCTTATTTAAGGTATTATTATTATGCCATCAAATTTCATTTGTCAATCCCAAAATCGAAGAGGATAAACAGAAAAAATGTTCCCTGGGATTGTACTTCAGTTCTTATCAAGCTAACCTGGCTTTAAGGGAAACAGTTTATCAAAGAACTGGGCAGCTTGACAAGCTTGCCAGTGAGGGATCCCACATCTGAGTCTTCTTAAACGAGCTGGTACACCGAATCGCATATATTCCGCGCTCCTGCACCAATACGTATCCCTCCCTATAAGTCTCTGGTTGAATCCTACAGCCCGTCAAGGAGTCGTTAAACAGACAGACTTAGTCAGGTTAAATCACGTACGATTTCATTCAGTGAAAAAAGACAACACTGATAAGATTATGGCATGATTCCCACAAATGTATATACATGCATAAATATGTATATTTTGAGACTTTAGAGGCGTAAAATTATATATATGTACATACATGCAAATTATTACAGCTGACAGAATAATTGGTTTAATATTTTCTAGCGATTTTAAGTACAAAGTCAAATGTAAATGTAAAAATTTTGCCAACTGGTCCAGCTGGAAATCTAAGTGAAATGCCAGACGAGATTGATTTATTTTAGCTGCCTGGTAATCAGGCAATTTCAAATCGAATGTCTTATTTGGCAGTGTTTTGCATATTCAAATACGAACAAGGTAGATTAGACGCTGTCGCGTGACTTGAATCATGCTGATCTTACCTTACAATATATATAATTACTTTTTATAGTTATGTAATTATTTAATAATAATAACGAAGAATATTCATTTATATAATACTTTACTAGGCAAAGTAGAGTTGAGGCATAACGAGACTTTGAAAACAGAAGGTAAAAGTAGTAGATAATCAGGCGCAACATGTTATTTGTTGAAAAGTACATAAAACAAATCGTAAGCAGTTTGAAGGGATATTTGTTGGAGGCATATTATAAGGTAGCTCATAACCACACCTTAGAGAATATTTAATGAAACGAATTGAGTGCGCAGTAAAACTATACTTTGGCTAGGATACTTGAAAAATTCTTTAACATGCGCGTATGCATACATACATACATGTATGTATGTACATACATACGCATGTGCCCATGGGTGGCATTTATATACAAATGTCAACAGGATGAATAAGGAGCACAAAGAAGTGGCATGCAAACAAACCGGCCTAGTATACCCACTTACTCAGTTATGGGGCTGGGAAGTAAGTGAATTACAAATATTCATCTCTTGCGTTTTTGCTCGAACTGTTTTTGCGTTATGCGTATGCCGCTATCAAACGACAACATTTACCGTTGCTTTTCGAATTTTTCCTATCGACGTAAATCGCAATTGAACCGTTGCACTACCACTGAAAAACAAACAGCTTTGTGAACATAACACGCGAGCCTTGACAAATATTGTTAATAAGGAAACTGTTCGTAATTAAGTTAAGTAGGAGGCAATTATTAATATGACCGAACAATCATGATCGTATAGCTATCCAATACAACGTCCCGCCAACGCTCGTGCTATACAAATGCCAGAATGCGACTGGTGACTTAAATGAGCTTTCGCATGCTCAACAATTCTTTTTAATGTATGTGTGCGCGCGCAATTGTGAAAATTAGAGGGGTGTGCGTGCCCTTCCTGCTCGTGCCTAAGCATACAACTCGTGTAATTTGAATGCTAGTCGTGACAGTGAAAAATGCGCATGAAGCGAATTAACTAATAAAGCATCGTTTATTATTCTCTGTATTTTTACCAATTGATGTATTCCATTTCATTTTAGCATTAACAAATTTTATTCAACAAGTGCTATGATAAGTACATACTTATGTTATTTCACGCAATCATCTCTAGATCCAAAAAAAAAAAATTACCCTATTTCAAACACATACAGATAAGCTAAGCAAGACCTCGTCCTACGTTTGAAACCGACAACCGCAACAAGTTTGTAAGAGACACACACAGACAATACATACATACATTTATCTGTATACATATCTAAACGATTAACAAATGATGTCCGGAGTATGCTTAAATTTTCAATAGTGTACGTAAATATAAATGCGTGTATGAGTACATATGTCTGCATACATACATTTATGTATGTATATTAGACAAAAATTAATTTAAACTACAAACAGTAGATAAAAATAACTTGTTACAATATTATTACTTTAAAAATGTCGCTGCTAATGATCATAATCTAGAATATTTTATGAGTTCTACCAAATTCTAACAATTGACAATGCGTTGCAAAATAAAGCCTTCTTCTTCTTCTCCTTTCCTTTTTATTCATAAAAAAAATACAATATCCTTGTGTAACCTTGAGTAATTATATCGTCTTTGCAACAAACTTTGTGATACATTGAAGTTTTGCCATCACCGGTTGTGCGAACATTTATTTTGATTTGAAGTAGAAGTTCATATTAATTCAGAAAAAAAATATCCAAATTTGCCTTTTGCTGCTATGGTAGCAAGCAAAGACAAGCGTTTGGCCCCATTGCTAAAAAAATATATTTAAAAAAATATTTTTTATGTTAACAGTGCCAAATGAGTCGAGAGTCGATAGCACTCTGAAGTAAGCGATGTAAGCGATGTTATCAACCCTCAGTTCAAATCATAGTCCTTAAACCAACAAACATGTTTTTTTGATAATTTGTGTTCTTCTAACCAGTTTTTCCAATTTAGCTATTTTCTATTGATATTTTTAGATATTGGCAGGAAAAATATCTTTATTTTAAAAAACATAGTTAGCCTGTAACATTTGGAATCTTAGATTTAGCAATTTCTCAATTAATTCGTAGATCCTTTTGTGCGTAAGCAGCAAATGGCACATTAATTTAAGAGTATTGTTTGACAATAACTTTAATAACACTTTAAGCTATATTTTTTAAAGTGCAATTAATGTGAATTTTATGTGAATATATAATCGTCAATCTAATATTATTGAAATAAAGTATTATTTTAAATATAGATAGACAATATTAGTTTTTACTTTCTATCGATAGTCTACTACTTTGTTTTTTTTTTAATTTCGATGTGCTTCCGATAATTCTTAGTTGTAAAACGCTCATCACAATGAATTTACTCAGATGACACTGTTACATTTCCAATGCAGCTATAGGCCAACAATTATCGAGAAGCCTCGAAATATGTTCTTATTACGAATACGTCTACTTCGGCGTCCAGTCAGCTATCGTTTTTCATAAGTAATGATTATTCGAAGTAGTTTTGCAAGGCGTTGAAATTAAGGAAAATAATTTACGAAGCGTTCGGAAATTTTTTTGCAACATTTTGCAGAATATTTAACATCTGACATGGCGCTATGATACGTAGCAGTGCACAAGCAAAACATTGCAGGCGTCAAAAGGCTGCGTGTCCCTATTCATATATTGTTTTAAATTCCTTAAAAAAGACCATATCAACTTTAGCAAAACAAATTCGTTCATTTTTTAAAGTTTTAAGCGCATTGCTAGTTGGTCAGCATAAACTAAATATGCACAAATGGCTCGTAAGGCAGCAGAGTTGTTAAAAGCCGTTTAACCAAATTAATCAAAAAAAAAAAATGTTTTCCGATTATTGTTACCAGGGATGGTTACTTATATTTTTCCGCGAATTGGTGCATGGTGCTGTTAATAACAGCAAGCCCATAGTTTTGTGTTCGCTGTTATGTTAGGAGTAACATTTATATATTTTATCGTACGCGTTGCCGCTCATTTGTCTTTACAAAGTGCAGAACAAAATGCTCAATTTAGGAACAGATGACGCATTATATATAAATGAGGATAAGAAAAATCATCGAGTATCTATATCAAAACCAATGCCATGTCGTCTATGCCATTCACGCGTGACACTGACGGCAGAATCGCCAAACATTTACGAAGCTACCGTGGATTTTGTTAAAGAAGGATGTGAAAACGGTGAAGGCGAAAAGCACTTAATAGTCGATGCGTGCCAAAGTGTCTGGGGTGTTAAGTATGAGCGCCATGAGTGTTTACCGGAACGTATTTGTGTACGCTGCCTGGAAATGCTCAAGGACTTCTACGAGCAGCGCCGGTGCATGCAACAACGTGAGGCTGAGCTGCAGCAAGATTTGAAAAACATTATTTCTCTGGATGCCAAGTACCGACCGGGTCTGAATGGCAATCCCGGCGTGTTTGAATTCGAGGAAGGCGAAGAAGGCTGCGTCATTGTCGACGTGGATCCAGATCAGCTTTGCGAGACCAGCGATGACGAATTCTTAGGATCCGATGGCGAGGCTGACCTTGACGACGAGGAGTGGGACGAAGAGGATGAAGAGGAGCCTCAAAATGATGAAGATGTTGATATGCCGCTCGGCATGGATGCAGCTCAAATGGCGCTCATGCAAGCACACCAAACTGCAGATGCCAGTGCCACAGTAAATCCACATCCCAAGAGCGCCTTTCTGTGTCAATACTGCGATCTGGCCTTCACACTGCAGCCAGACTGCCAACAGCACGAGCTGGGATCACACGACGTCTCTGCCCCCTTCAGCTGTAATTACTGTCAGCTGCGTTTGAGTACAAGACCTGCTCTTATTGCGCACATCAAGGAGTTGCATGATGCTGAGCGGCCGTATGTATGCGCACTGTGCAGCAAAGGATTCGTTCGACGTTCAGACTTGAAGAAACACACAATTGTTCATACTGGCGTGCGGCCCTTTTCGTGCCACGTCTGTTCCAAAAGCTTTTCACGCAATACCAATCTAACCAAGCACTTGCGTATCCACAGCAGTATAAAGCCGTTTGTTTGCCAACAATGTCCGCGTTCTTTTCAAACTCCGCTAGAGCTGATGAAGCACACGCGCTCTCATGCCGAGGTCAAGCCCTACCAGTGCGGAAGGTGTCCGGCTTCATTTGCTCGCAAAGACAAGCTATTATTGCACCAGCAAGTGCACCTTAAGCGTGACGTGGAGCAACAAAATCAAAATGTGCGCATAAACATGACGGCGCCGCTGGAACAAATGCAGCTTCCATTACATCCCTACGTGGAAGCCGATGTATCCGTGCAGCAGCTTCCCTTCGCCTATCAACAACAGACGCCGTCGCAACCAAAGAATAAACCACCATCGAAGACATCGCGCAATTTTCGCTGTGATGTTTGCGACAGAGGATTCCAGCGTGAGCGGGATCTACAGCGTCATCGGGCTCTGCATATGGATAGACTCTTTGCGTGTAAGATTTGTGGACAGGGCTTTAACCGGCGTGAACAACTGCAACGCCATGAGTTGGAGGTGCATGGCCCTAGCTATACTTGTGCGATCTGTTGCATCACCTTTCTGCAGCAGACGGAGCTGGAAACCCATCTCAAAGTACACGAGCTACAGCATAGTGTGGCCAAGAGCACACAAGAGGCTTTATTAGCCGCTGCTGCGGTACCGCTGGGTCATCCCATTGGCGAGCAGATTGCTGCCGCCAAGCCTAGCGTACAGGAGCCTGCTCAGATGGCTAGCTTAAGGCCTTCGGCCGCTGAGTTGTCCTTCTATAGCAATATGATACCTACAATGAATCTCGGCTTTTACAGCGAGACACGTCCCGAGGAGCGCAATGGAGTTTGATAAGCTATTATTATAGTTAAGTAAAAAGAATATTGAGCGTAATAAAGGTTGTTCTTATATTCACACTTTGTTAATATTTTAGACTGACACCAACGTGTTGAAAAGTAGATATTCAGTATGGATTCAATTCTTACGGACATTGGCCAAAACCAATATATTTTCCTTTACTCAGTGAACTATAATATTTGGGCATTTGACATTCTGTACCCCATTGAAAAGGGGACGTAGACACCAAAAACTGTATATCATACGCAGATTAAGTGTTACTAATAAGATTTGGAATAAGAAATTGAATTTGTATACTCTGAACAGTTAATTGTCACAAAATTCGACATATAGAACCGTACAATTTCGCCCAGTGACTACACATGACATTTGAGGATAGCATTTTTACATAAATTTTAACTCGTATTTTATTTGTAATCTTAGGACAATTATCAAATTTCTAAACAAAGGGTATAACAAGATTGCTTGAGCTCCTAATAGTTTGAGCAATGTATATTAAATTATAATTTGTGTATTTAATATTAAATGAATCAAATATTTAAGAATAGTTAGATGTAAGATGTTACATGCTTCTCTGTCAAAGTCAATGTCAAATTACTTACACCTGAGATGTCGTGGGGGAAGGAACAATTTAACAGTTTGTCTCTGGGAACGTTCTTTCAAAGTCTTGCGCAATATTTTGATCGAGTTGACATAGACCACAACACCAGAATGAGTTAGTCTCATCTGCAGAAGCTTATTATGCGGCTCAACACGCCTCACCCCCAACGAGTTAATTGTTTTAGGCCTGTGTTCAAAAGTTTCTGTCGCTTGACTAACAACAGCGCAGCAGCTGCTCCACCTGGGACAACAGCTTGTGTTACTTTCTTGCAGCACCGGTTCCACGGTTTCGTTCGTACATCCTCCGATCAGTTCAGAAGTACAATGCGACGAGTGAAGACGTGATATAAGCGCGATTCGCTGAGAGTGTAAAACAATCTGTGTGCAGATCGCAAGCGTGGGTTCGACTTTTGTTTACTTCTTGGGTTTTCATTTTTTTTCTTCTAAGAAATTATGGAAAATAAATAAAAATGTGTAAATAAATAAAAATAAAACATATTAACCGACGTTTGTATGGGATCGTACGTGCACATCATAAAAAAAAGCATAATCGCCTGTGTCAATGTTTTGTTTCTTATTACAAGAAAATAGCAGAATAATATGAAAATTTGTTGGCCACTTAAGAAACGCCAAATTTGTGAAAATGTGCATTTAACATTAAATATTGAGAAAATATGTACTATATGTGAGAAAAGAGCGGTAAAGTACAAAATAGAAAATTGCAAACAAGCCGAAAAAAAGACATATAGTTACTATTCAAGGCAATTGGCAGGGATACGCATAAGTAGCTTTGAGAATATTTGAGCGAGGGGAAGGCTAAATGGCCTTATGAATTCTTCCCATACCCCGCCCAACAACTTGCCGGTGCAAACAGCTGCCGCGAATCCGTCATCAGCGGATAGAAAAGAAATATCTCATATAGATTTATTGGCACTTTTGACTTTTTATTTTGACTTGTATTACTGGGATTTGGTTTCAATTTCAAGGAACTTTGAGAAAATTCATTTGAGACGCATTTGATACTCAAGCTTGCTCGATGGACAACGCGGGTCAAAGAATGCTCAGGCGAAGTTCGTCTTCAAACTTATTTTTAGATCCCTTCTTTAGAACATAATCAATATGGGTTTCAGAATTTATGGAAATTCCACCAGCAAACGTGAAAATTTGGCGAAATCTTTACAGCTTTTTTGTTCACCATGGTCTCTTAGTGAAAATTTATTTGTCAGTTCCCTTTATTTTCCATAGCTAAGGGCAATTGAAGAACGTTAATTTACCGACTTACTCGATCGATCTTACTACAAGATTAACCTGGGCGAAAAACGTTGATTCCCACATAAGATTCTTTTATTCAACTAGTGGTAGAGTTCACAATGGTACGGGTGGATTTAAGTTTTCCAAGAGCGGAAACTGGGTGAAAAAGTAATACCTTCTAGGCTGGGAAAGGCCCGCTGCATATTTATTTAAGATTGTCCATCCAGGGACTTATACGACCTTTAAAAATATGTACCTTGGATTGTATGGTATGCTGTCGCACAGTCAAAGATTGTTGTTCTCTAGGCAAGATTATCCGATTTGAAGACTCAAGTGAGTTAGCCCCATTCGCAACATTGTTTATTGTAATTGTGGTTTGTCGATCGAATATATCAATGTCAGTCAGACAGCCTGTGGATGTTATTTGGCGAATCGTTTTCCATATTTAATTCTGTTTCTTTGAGAGAAATGTAATAAGATGAATGCACAAGTCTGTCTGCATTCACATGAAACGAGCCACAAGAGCCTCGTTTCACATCCGTTTTGCATGTAGTTTGATCAGCTTCAACAATTCACTTTCTTCTGCCTCTGGCTGCTTTTTGTCTTTTGTTTTTTTTTTTTTGGCTAATGTGTGTGTGTTTTTGTCCAAGACAATGCAATGCTACAGATAACACCCGTGCAGGCATACGTATGTTACATATGTATGTAAGGTGCACAGTTGTTGCGTTCCACTTGGCTGACAGTCTGGAGTCCGACAGAAAGACCAGGTTTTCATCATATTCGTAGTTAGTCGTCGTCGACGCCGTCATCCGTTTACTGTATCATAAACATTTATGCCAATTTTTTTTTCATTCGCTGGTTTTCGCGTACTCGGAAACCTGTTTCCTGTGATATTTTGAGGTATGTATTTGCCTGGCACGACATTTGCTCCTGCGCTTCCAACGTGCCCCAAAAGACGCTGACACTGACTGTGCATCTGCGGATCTGCGGATCTGCCGCTCTGTCGTTCGATGTGGCAATGTCGACTCACTTCATGTCGTCACGCGATCTTCAATTCGTTCATTAATTCAGTCAGCATACGGCTGGCCGCTGGGGTAGGCGTAGAAGTAGCTGGAAGTGTTAATTAGTTGTTAGTCGCTGCCTTGAGGTATGCACAGGTATACATATACAGTCAAGACAGGCGTTAAAGATTTATATGGGAACTTGTGCCAAATTGTGGGTGGGTGTCGTTTATATGTAACTACGTATTACGGTACTAACGAATACTTTGCATGCTTCTTTCTAACGAAAAGGTAAGATGGCAGATATTAATTTGATTATCTGGCGTGCATTGATTGCTTGGCTTACATGAATTGCGGTTCAATTTCCATAATTATTTAAATTTGTCGGGCCGGGAAACAGACATGTGTTGCGACTCGATATTGACATTGAAAATTCCATTTGTTATTCCGCAACTGAGAACTCTGGCTGCTGTCTGACAGCGAAGACAAGGTAAAAAAATAAAAAAAAAATTAGTGGAAGGTGCATCCCAAGGCTTTGAAATAAATTCCTGCGTGCAACTGCCTGCGCCTGACAATTGCAGCCTGGGATGCGATCGTGAATGGGAATCGGAATGCGAATGTGAACGCGAAGAGCCACAGACTTGAAAATCAAAGATGCGCAGGTAATGCCTAACCCGAGGGCATATCAGCTCAGCTCATGCAAACTACACTTGCTTTCTGCGCTTTATTCCCGCTCAATTGTTGTGGGTGTACAGCTTACACACAAATGTTTATGGCAGCATCGGGGAGCATGGAGCATTAATGCGTCTCCTAGGCAGGCTCAGCAAAAATTGAAAGCCCATGCTTAGGTCTTGCTGGTCACGACATTTTCAATTTGGCTGCAAGCGTTTAGACTCTAGCTAAATATGGTTTTGCTGTTGGCCATATCACAACTGCAAATATCCTAATCATGAAGTCCATTTTGGGTAGGTAGGTGTTGATTGATTAGTCTAAACTATCTGTGGCATTTACCCCTTATTAGGAAGTGCATTTTGATTAATATCGCTTGGTCAAGAATCCCCAACCACACTATCGATCACACATAACTGGTTGGCGTCTCTGGCCTGGGGCCAGGCTATTTTTAAGGTGGAGGTCAAATTCCTGGCAACAATTTGGTGTATACATTTCGATGTTAGCCGCCTCGTGTGACTCGCAATTGCCAATTCATAAAGAGATGCTTCAGCGGGAACGACAACTGCAATCGTATTGACATGCATCTAATTGTTTCAAGCCTTTTACTGCTAACTGATTCAGTGCGAACGTAGATGGTGATGGCAAGTTTTTGTGGCCTGCTGCACTTGTTGGCATCCGACTGGACGCTCATCTCATCTCAACACATCACATCGCATCGCATGGCGTCGCATCGCTGTCATGATATTACATAACTCTGGCACGGAAAGAAATTTAACGCAATTGCTGTATTTGGAGTCCTACTCAAATTAAGAATTTGCTCAGATCAAATCGAAATGCATCTCAGCTGTCAGCCTTGTTGGGCTAATGCAATCAAACTCCGATTAAAAGTTTTTGTCTGTCTGTATTTCCGCCTTCGGGTAAACTCCCACATAAATAGACGCGCAACTCGGTGTTAAAAACGAGCTGTTTCCGTTTCCTGTGCAACCACACCGATGACTCTTATATATATTATTTCTGTCTTACTATCCGACTGCCATTCTTTACTGTTCACTCCGGACATCGCTGTGAAGGGCTCCGCGCCAAGTGCTCGTATTAATTCTTATTACCAGAAACGTGATGATATTTGCAATGTTCTCGTATTTAAGTTTCGCTGCAATGTTCGATACAAATGGGAATATATATTAAATATATTTTCCATGATGTATTCATTGCTGCATTGGGGTTAATCTAATCCACCATCTGAGTTTAATTACCATCCTGAATTTCGAACCAGTTTCTTCGGAATTTCAGAAGGCCGGGAAATGCCGTACTCGTTCCATGTTTTTTGTTTTAAATCTTAAACATCAATTTTCCGCTCATTTCCCATTCTAAATCAACACTCCACGTCCAAAGTTATATTTCACTGAAATATTTTAAAATATGTTAGATACTTCGAATAAAGAATGAAAAGTTGGAAGCAGTTGTTTTCGCTTATTTTATTCAACCTTTGATCAGAATAATTTTTTTCCTACTGGTTGAATTTTGCAAGTGTGTAAAATACGTATCAAAGCATGAATAAAGATTTTTGAAAACGATTTTCAATCTTTAAATTTACCACATTTGCGTATATAGGCACATATTCATTTAGTTCTTATGTAGAGAATATAAGTTTGAAGCCGATCGTAAAAAACATACAACTGTGCCAAACAAATCCTTAAATCGCATATTTCAGCTTGGAAGAGAGGATTCTGAGAAAAGTGTTTACATAAAGAACCTTTTATAAATAACCTTGGAAATTAATCTGAACCCGAAACTTCACCCAACTGGAACAAGCAAGGTTGTATTTTCCGAAAAGTGTGAACACCTACTCAAATAAATTTGTACATAAGTCTTTGAAAATTGTACATATATGTAAAGACATAGCTGGTAGTAGTTAGCCAACGGAAACAACTGTCTGTTTGCTATATGACAATCAGGACTAAAATAAGAGAGAATATCCTTGCTGAGAGTGTCCGATTTAGCGATACGCTGTATCAATCTATTTGATCCAGTCTTCCAGTCTCCAGTATTTTTAAGACTATACGAATTGCAAAAAATAAAAACTGAAAGTTTCATCAAGATCGGGGCAAGAAACACAGAAGTTATTAAGGAAGACGTGTGGTTATAACTTTGGGTATGGATGGGGTGTGGGCAAGTAGTTGGGTTGACAACTCCGGCAGGGAGAACTTACTCTATTTAAAATTTATTTTTATTAATGCTAATACATACCTCTACTAAGTGAGTCGATAAACAAGCATGCAAGGACTGCAGTTGTTGTTGGTAGCAGAAGGCTTAGGGTATGCCCTAGTCGGGCACTTTCGACTAGAACACTCTTGCTTGTTTTTTATATATTTTTTATTTATTTATTTATTTATATTAAAAATGTATTATATGGTGGCTTTTTATACTTTTTTTTTAATGTGCTGCTTTATAAAATTTGCCACAGCAAGAAGAGAGGGTTAATTTTTAGGCATTTTAAACATGTAGGGGATATATGGTATAAAAGCATTGCAATGCTATCACAAGGCTTAGGGCTGAGTTTCATTGAGTTAGACTGCATCGTCTGCCGACTTGATTTGTAAAAGTATTTCTCAATGTCTAGCTGGGGCCTGGAGCCATTGCCGAGAAGTGAGCAACTAAGGAAATAGCCGGCTCTGGCGAAACAACCAGCTATTAATCAAAATCTCTTGATCTGCGCGAATGTCTACACTGAGAGAAAAGACGGCTGGAACAAGGCTATTCTACTGTGCCCAGCTCTAATTGGGTCAACAAATATTTTGACAAGTGTGGTGTTGGCGGCAGCCCACCATGATGGACGACGCCAGGCTATGGAATCGATGGCAGTTCCAGACCAGGCCAGGCCAGCCCAGGCCAGGCCGCAGCCATGATGCTGTTGTTCTATTAGACATGTGTGCCTGGCCTGTGTTGGACTACGGCTAAATCGCGGTAAATCACAAAAGCCAGGCACGAACTGGCTACACGACTCCAACAGATTCCAGTGCGAAGGCGGTCCAAGAGAATAGCATGCGCCCTTGGCTCTTTATTAAATTAAGTTAAATCATGTAATTTCCATGTAGCAAGTCAAAAGGGCAATGAATCGCCATCGCCCAAGAACAGGCTCCGATGATAATAATGGGGCGGGGGCAAAAAGCGCTGCAGGAGTACTTTACTGTACCCTGTGATTACTGATCACTGATCACTGATTTTCTTATTGGGAAACTTTTCTGCTGGCCCACAAATTGATTGTAAATGTTTGCCCAATCCGGCTAAATACTCAGGAATTTCAAAGTCTCTCTTGGCAATAAATTTATATGTATCTAAGCCGCAGCGCTGATTTGTTGTTGCCAACGTTAGCACAAATGCAAATTAGTTGGCATCGACACATGACCAGGGCCAGGGCCACATTGTCTTGTTGTGCATCAACCTTAACTCTAGCTGGGCAAGAGTGGACCAAGACGACGACCTATAACAGCGTTTACGTTTTAGGTTTCTTCTCTGAGCTAAAACTTTTATCGCTCTCGTTGTTTAGAATAAATAACCTCAGCTAAGGGGGCCCAGTGGCATTCGCGAGGTGGCGACTACAGACCTCGGCCACAGAGGCCTGCCTGGCTGCATATTTATGAGACTTATTTTAGTTTATGCGATTTTTCTAGCTGATTCTGTTACGTTCTTATAATAGACAGCCAATGCTACCGCTCACCGATTCTTGTTTTTTAACTGTCTTAAAAAACTAATCGCAGTAGCTAATCATATTTATGCTCTTACTAATTTAAATAAATATGCCTGGCCCTACTTGTCAACTGAATTGTTATGAAGAAATACAAGAAATTCCCTACTGCTTTTTACTTCTACTTCGTTTAAATTGTTTTGCTTTAATTGCACAGTAGAAGAAACTTTTCTTTTCTTTTATTCTGTTTGAATTTATCCAAAAGACATATTTTCTAATTTAAATTAAACAAGGTTGATTTAGTCAAGACTGCCCGACCTAGGAGATACCCTACCAAAACTGGAAGCACCTCATGGTATAGGTAAAAAATATTTGTTTATTTATTAACCAATGCTGGTTGCTTTCACGCTATCTTTTATTAAATAACAGCTTAAATAATTCGTAACTAAACTGAAAATATGAAACCTAAGAAAATATAAATAAAATAATTTTAAAGAAGGAATTCGTAAAACTTATGCTTAATCCAAGTAGTATTGACAGAAAACTCGAAGAGCATTTCAGCTTTTAGATTTTTATTAATTTAATTATTTATATATTCATTCATTTCAGTAAAAAATTCCTATAATTATATTATTTAAAAAATCACTCTTCTATCTATTTTTTGTGTGTAATTTTTTACTTCGATCGAACTCTCATTTATTTCACACAGAATACAATTTTAATTCAATTAAAAAATTAAAAAAAAAAAAACAAGTAAGAGTTTCTAGTCAGGAGCTCCCGACTAGGGGAGCAACATCAAATGCATGTATATATTTTATTTTAGAAGCTATATGTCGGACGGACGGACGGACAGACAGCCGGACATGGCTAGATCGACTCGGCTATTGATGCTGATCAAGAATATATATACTTCATGGGGTCGGAGATGCTTCCTTCTGCCTGTTACATACATTTGGATTTCGCACAAAAAAAAAAACAAAAACCCTAGAACTATACGATTTTAAATTTATTTTCCTATATATCAAGTAATGTCAATAATATTAAGCATTAAACTTGCCACGGGCAAGGCCGGGGAATACCCGCGTTATTTATATTACAAAACACAAGTTTTAATTGGTTTAGTCGGCTGGTTTAAAGGCAGTTTAAGAATAGCTTTCGAGGTGTCAGCTGTGCAGATCTCTCAGCACACAGCGCTCGCCCATATTAGGTAACCGCCATAAGAAACAACAAGAATGTGGAAGTGACTCAGATATGAGTGAGTTTCTGAGTTTAGCTTTCTACGAGTACTCAAACGGTGCCGCCCGCTGTGTTGACACTGAAAAATGCCTGCGGCTCGTGGTGGCCACATGGGCATCCACAGCGCATCCACACTTGCAACATTTTATGACAATCATTTAAGTTAATTGCGGAAAGCAAGAGTTCCCCCGTTACGTAGCTGAGAGGTAAGGCCACACGGAAAGCCAAGAGAGACCACACCAAGCTCCTTGGCAAAGTGTAGGATAAATATTGTGTCTCATTTCCATTGGCAACTCATCCATCTGCCGCAGCCTGCCGCCTTTGCCTTCGTTCTATGTCAGATATCTGAGAGGCGAACAGCTGTGACCAGTTTCTTCATCTCCGTTGCCGTCGCCGACTCCGTCTCCGTCTCGGTCTCCGTGGCCGTCACGCATAGTAAAAGGCATTAGCGTCCGTGTCTGTCACCTTCGTCATGGTCACGCTAATCGAGGTAATCGCCTGCGCCAATAAACTGACAGGTTTATGGGCGTGCAGGCGCAGAAGCAGACGCGGAAGCCACAGACCAATAGCCACCGAGGAGACTAGCTGAGAGCAGGAGCCAGTTGGACACTTGATTTAAAAGCAATTAAAATGCGAATTGATGTTGCGATTGATTTCGTTCGTATTCAACTCATTTGTTGCAGATATCTTCGGTTAATGGGTCACGCAAGATGATGATGCTATGTTGCTGCCGGACCAGACGTACGCCGACTATGTGGACCGACATTTGACCAAGCCGGGCTTCAAGAGCTCCAGCACCAGCAGCAGCAGCTACGACCGTACCGCTGATTTCTTTGAGAATATACCCGACTTCGTCGGCGCATCCCTGCCGGCCTTTCTCTACAGTCCACAAAGCAAGCGACAGCCTGCAGATGCGGACCATGGAGGCACACCGCAGACCCTGCGCACATCCCATTCCAGTGGGCCTGCTAAGGAGCAGAGCGAGACTTCGACCAAGAGCGATAACTGCGACGATGTTTTGCGGCTCTGCGAGGACTTTCTCTGTCGGCATCGCATGCGCCCCGATTTCTTTTGCCAATACCACAAGGCACTCAGGTGGGTAATACATATATCCAAATGTAATTTCCTGGTAAGAGTTCTGTGCTTTCTTAGCTCAACCACACCGTCGCCTAAGCAGAGCAAAGCTTCGCCAACCGTGGACAAGGCAGAATGCTCTGCGGGCTTAAGTGCTTCCAGGGAACTGGAATCCTCGGTGCTATCTGGTAATAACATCAATGATGTGGTCGAACGATTCACAAAGTTCTCAGCTATTTACACACTCCCGGTTGCCAGGCGAAGGAAAACATGCACTAAAACCACAGGAAATATAACCGGTAAGCTACCATCACTTTTAAGTAAATGCACAAGAATGTTAGTTAATTTGCATCTGTAACAATTCAAAGGTAACTTTAAAATATACAGATCAAGTATCATTCAAAACCATCTCCTCGCTTCGCTCTTCTAGTCGGGAAATTCCGACTAGGGCATCCCCTGAACACCCTCGTCTACCAGCTCGCGCAACGCGCTTGTTTGCTTTAGCAGTAATTTAAATAAATTAACAAAAACAAAATAGTACCCCCAACAGGATTCGAACCCGCAACATACCGCACAACTTGCAATCGCCTCCACTCAACGGCAACACCACCAATTGAATTGCTGGCGATGGAGTTCAATGAAGATCTTATTGTACCATAGTATTTTTTATATTTTCAAAAAGTCAATTGCAATACAAATTGATTTATTTACTTGATTTATAGCTCTTGTCACTTACGAACAACTTATTTTCTTTTCTAATATTTATCAAGCCCAGCATTACGAGCTTCAATTTTATCATATATCTGCAAGCCCATATTGCAAATGCCCCAGGGTATTAAATATAAGTCTTTATTTTATTTATTTTATTATTTTAATTTAAGCTAGCATGCTGAGCTTATTGATACATTTTTTGGTTACCTTCTGTGATAAAGAGGCACGCTAATAATCGGGAAAAAAGTTGAGAGGTGAATCAGATTTTTAGCAAATGCAGACCTCCTTGGTGGAAGATGCGATTCAAAGATTTTTTAGGGGAATTGTCTAATTGGCTTTACTTACGAAGCACTAAATAAAAATAAAAATAAATATAAATTAAAATAAAAACAAATTTCACCAGCAACTATTGTTTACCATGGGATCAAAACATTTTCAGAGATTATTGTGAAAATTTATTTCAGTAAATTGACCGCTCTTGAATGGAAAATGTGGGTCGAAAGTTTAATGAACTAAAGTTTATTTTACAAGCTTGAGGTCCTCACCACAAGACTAACATGGACAGAAAACGTTGATACCCACTTTTGCTTCTTTATTCGATAGACTTTAAGCGTTCTTTTAACTAGCATGTAAAATGATGAAAGGCGGGAACGAGGTGAAAAGATATTTTTTAAAGCATACAACTTGCCACAGTCAAGACTCTAGGTTATTAATATAAATTAATGAAAAAAGCGCAAAGCGAAAAGTTAAATAAAATGTATTGCTTATTATCTGAGAACATATATGGAATTTAAAGTAACCAGTATTTTTTATAGATGATTTACATATTTAGCTTTTCTAAGTATTTAGTATTTAAGTCGATGCTGCACAGCATTTTAAAATTTATCTTATTTTCTATTTGTGCAATGTAAAAGTATTTTCGCCACAGCCTGCAGAATATGCTAGAAACAATAATGACGTTTTCGTTTAAATTTACTTAAATACATATTTAATTGTTGGGTGCCTTATTCGCTTTAATGAGATCCGCATTTGGTATACTTGCAGCGAATTGGGTGTTTGAGGCTGTGGTGCAGCGAAATTAGCTTGCGGTGGCGAGAATAAATACCCAAGGGTTACCATACCAGCTGAAACTGGTCTTCGGCTTATAACTTTGTGCAGCGAGCTGGTGTATGTCTAGGATAAACTATTTTCCAGGCGTTATTTCAACGTTTTTTATGATATTTTTGTGAAATGTTCAAATCTATTCATGCAAGGACAAAGTCTTACTGGAAATCTTTATTTAAATAAATAATAATGATGGAGAGCGCAGTAATTATATATTTTTGCGGGAAGACATTATCTTGATCAGAGAATCTGCAAGCCAAATAAATTGCCTCCACTTTCTTTTATGTACGGCTCGCTGAAAATCTATATAAATTCTGTATTAGTTTGGGAAAAGGAGAATCTATCGATATTTTGAAATAAACGTTTTTTATGTATGTTGCTGAAAGTGTATATACATAGATTCGCGTGTTTAGAAAATCGTGTTTGACCTTAAATATGTTGAATAAATTAGCATGTGGCTGTTGTTAGGTGCATTAAATGGCAAACTGCGATGGAAATGATGTGGGAATTATGAAATGCAACATTAACAATAAACAATCAACACTAATTAACACGCGAGAGACCCATAGTTCAAATACTTGACCCCATATTTGAGCACAGCCAGCTCAGACAGAGTAAGTGAGGCTGAAAAAGAGACCTCGGGGCCTTTTACCTGTTTTGTTAAATTTACCTGCGCCAGCACGAGAGCGCCTCGGAGAGCACAACGATCGCTTTTCTACAACGTCCGAGCGGCGTCTGGAGCGGCGCAGTTCCAGCGTTCAGTCTTTGCATTGGCCTGGGAGCGAGCAAGTGAAGTCAACGGCTGTTCGTTTCGCCTCTTCAATGTGCTCTGTGAATGTGGATTATAAGAAAATCAAAGAAATCGAGCGTTCAGTCCGAAAAAAAAAATATCATAAATAAATCGTCCAAAAACAAAACATAGAAGAACTTTCGAAGTTGCTGCTCAATCAAATTGTTTTCTCGCAAGCTGTGTTAATGCGCTGCATACATATATAATACATATATATATATATATATATGCATGTGTATGTGTGTGAATTTATGTGTGTGTGTACCTCGAAGGTATCTAAGCATCTACTCCGAGTTCCAACTCTGCGTGTGCTTGCTGCTGTCTGCGAGCTCAAATTGGTGGTAACTTGTTTTTCACAAAAGCAACAACAACAACAACAACAACAACAACAACAGCAGCAACAAAAATCAACAAAAAATGTCTGCATACAACAAGAAAACAAGCGCGCGCAACTGAGCTACATATATAATTATAAGAAGAATCAATATATGCATATAGAAAAAAAAAAACATAAATAATACGGAGTAGATTCGCACAACTCCGAAAACTATATCGGACTGATTGAGGCAGATGCTTTCCAGTGCTTTGGCTGCTGCCCTTCTGCATTCTTTGCACTCGTTTGTTTGTATTTTGTTGTTTCACTTGCTGCGCAGCCAAAAAAAATTACAAAAAATAAATAAAAATATCCCCAGCAGAGAGACAGTCGTTCACTTCGGGTGTATCGGTATCGGTTCCATGCCCAGTTTGTATGCCGTGCACACTCATACACACACACACACACACACACACATGCATACACACATAGCCACATGCATGTAGACAATCTGGTCAACCTGGACAATGTTTGCCTTCTGTAAGCGTCTCTGCCGAAAACCTGTTCGATCGGGCGTGTTTTGTGCTGTGTATAAGTATACGAAATTATTCAAATAAGAAATATCGTCGTCGCCGGTGCCGACGTAGCACGCTTTTCGTCCTTTTCGTCGTGTGCGTCGCCAAAAGAGAATAATAATAACAATAAAAATAAGGAATACAAATACATCTACAAATACAAATAAAAGCAACGCATTTGAAATCTAAAAACTCGTTTCTGCGACTGCAGCTCGAATTAGTTTGTTTCATTCCTCGCTGGCCACACAAATGTACATCTACGATGGCCACATTGGGCCTGTCAAAAGTTTTCATACTGGATAAATATTTTACGGAATTGCAAAAATTTTGGGAGACCGAGAAGAAGCTGCAGGGTAAGAATCTTTATACAACCAAGTTTGTTTCCTATGTCTTTTGTTCGTTCTACGTTCCCCCACAACTAACATTGCTATAAAAATAATTGTGCAGATTACTTGATTGTTTGCGCAGAGCTTTGAACCCTGCTTGCTTGCAATGTAAAAGTAAATAATTATAGCATAATTAATAATTATAGTATTGGATACGCTTGCGTAACATTCCGCAACTGTACCTTAGTTCCATTATAAGACACATTTTGTTCTGGGCATATCGTATCTGTTGCAGCTCCAGCAGAGTCTGCGATTATTGCAACTATTAGCATAATAAAACAAATTGTCCACATTAAAAACAACTCGATGAACCTATGTGTTGGGCACGTTGTATATAATGCGCAGCTGTATCGCTATAAAGGTGTGTGCTGCTTGGCTTGCAACATATGCCTGCCGCCAGCTACGTCGCATGATCCCCGCGCGCCCATCGTGACCTGTTTTGGTCCCAGGCAATGCCGCCAACACATCCGTTGAGATCTTTAAATGTGGCCGTCGTCGTCGTCGTCGGAGCCAGTTGGTGTTGTTTCTTTTGTGTGCTATTTTGCGAACTCTATGCGAGCTGATTTAAGCTTCTTTGAAAATTACTGGACTTCTACCGATTCGAATTTAAAGTTCTTCTGCATGCAAAAAGTCAAACGAGAAAATAAATTTTTTTCTTTTCATATATATTTGGAATATACGCATAGATGAAACGTTCCTCGACAAAAAAACGAATTTTCATATCTCCAGTCATAGATCACAAATTGGATCTTGAAACATAAAACTTTCTATGAACAGCCTTTAGATAAAAGTTTTAAGTTTTAATATACACAAATTTATAAACAATTTTCACTACTTCACGATATGTTTCTTACATTAATAGTTTAATACATATTTATTTAATTTATTTATACAAACTGGCAGAGAGAGGCTACTAGAAACCTTCTGTTATGCAGACAGAAACACAGACGAAGCTTGTAACAAGTATTCGTAGAAAATATTATTAAATCCATAGACGCTTGTAACAAGCTGCGTCCAAGCGTCTAAGCCAATGCACATAAGATGTATTTCTACAATTAAAATAATAGTGAAAGTAAAATGCTTATTGTTAAGAGTTGAGAGTTAAGAGTTTCAGTTGCCTTTAAGCCCAAACTGGTTTGCTGCCATCACAATATCGAGCTAAGGTTGACACTAATTCGATTTCAAATAACTTTGTAATAATGCTTGTTTTTTAAGTCCCAATTTGCAATCTAATTTCCGCTCTTACTTTTATATAGAAAAAGTTTAGTCCTGATTGACTCACATTTGATAAGAATCAATATCGAAATCCTTATAACTCGTTGGGTTTTTTAAAAGAGTTTAGTTTCAGAAAAGAGACAATAAATTTTGTATAATACACAGAGATTTAAAAGTATTTTACTTTTCAAATAATATTCTCACAGATTAAACCAGTTTCTTTGAAAAAAGGATTCCAGAAACTGAGCAGTAAAAACGGACAAAGTCTAAGACTTTATTAGAACCTGACGACTTCATGAAGAATTTCGATATAGATTCTTATCGATTGCTTGGAATCAGAGAAATTATTTGATCATCGGAAATAAACTAAAGATCGAGGGATTTAGACATTTTGGAGCTATAATTTGAGCTGTTTAGACATATTCGAATGCCATTTTAATGCCCTGCAATGACCGAAAGAAATGATAGCATTTCTCATAGTGCGCGTCTAAGGCGGTGTCTATAATATATTCCTATATAAAAATGTATTCCAATATTCTTAGGCACAAACAGATATGCTCCAGAGGATTCGAGATCAGTTAAAAAACGCAGAAGGTACTTCAGAAGTTAGTTAATGGTCGACAATACATTTACAATAGCCAAATCAAAAACTAATCAGAATACAAATATTTTTGATATCAGTACGAACACGATGCACAAATTTTATTTCTTGAGTAACTATATTATTTTGCATTTTAAATAAGAAAAGAAGGAAAAAACTAGGATTGAAGAAAGTAAAGAAATTTGAAATAGGCTATAGAATGTTACGTTTATAGGGTAAAAAGGGTATGGAAGTACCCTTGAAAAAATTAAATAATTGTCAACGTAGGATAGATTTCAAATAAAATGGTTATCATGCCAAAAAAAATTTCAATTTAGTGTTTGCCGCGAAAATCGAAATGTCTTTGCAAGCGAATGCGGTATCTCCTAGTCGTGCACTCCCGACTAGTACAGTTTTATTAAGTATATGCGTTAAGTCAGAAGCTTATCGGACTGTTAAGGGGAGAGCGAGCCCTTCTTTTATTCACATGGGAAATATTATTAATCACAACAGTTTCTTTCGTCTTGCAGATGCCTCGTCCTCAAATGAGGCAGTGCACCTGCAACAGCGGCTTAAGAGTTTAAGCACCGAGCTGCTGGTCATGCGCAATCGTTTGCATGTGGAGAGTCAGGGGCATGGCCGGGCAGGCGATGTACAGCATCATGGTATTGGAGTAGGCGCTGGTGCTGGCGTTGCAGTTGGTGGATCGAAGGCAGCCAATTATGACTTGAACGCGTCCAGTCCGAACCTGAATCTGGGCACCGGGGGGCTCTCTGCGAATGCATTGCAGCAGCATGCGAACGGTAGCGGCCAGAACAGCCTGTCCAAGGTAAGTTCGTACAAATACACAGAACCACGTACATAGAACGTCTACTGATCAATTGTGTACTTTAATTGCCGTGCAGCATGCGTACAACTACAGCCAGACGCTGCCGAGCAATGCAGGATCCGGCGCTGTCATCTCGGCGCGCAACACGTCCATTCCGCATCCGCTGCCGCACCAGCTGGGTGAGGTGTCCGGCATGGGCCAGAACAAGGGGCACAGCGGAAGTCTGGGCTTTACGGGAACCCTGACGCCCGCATCCCTGCCGCACAGCGTCAATGGCAGATCCAACACGCTGCCCATGCGCTCCTCCGCGGCAAACTCGCTTCCGGCGTCAGTGAATGTGTCTGCGCTTCAAAATAGCCAACAATTGCCATCAACCAAGCATGCCAATCCTTGCCAAAGCGTGAAAACGCTACCATTCGGTTTTGGCTCTGCAACCGGCGGGGCCAAGCAGCAGCAGGCGGCAAACCGTCTGCCCAAGGACATGCAGGATCTGATCCATCTGGCGGGCCCGTTGAACGAGCACGCCGTTATGCACACCCTGCAAGCCCGCTTCAACGAGCAGCGCTACTTTGTAAGTACCCCTTGATATGTCTTCACGGAGTTCTATAGATTCCCTTGTGATACGCTTTTCTTGCAGACGAATGTGGGATCAATACTTCTCTCGATTAATCCATACCTGGATGTTGGAAATCCGCTAACGCTCACTTCTACGCGAGACCTACCGCTGGCGCCTCAGCTGCAGAAGATCGTTCAGGAGGCAGTGCGTCAGCAGAGCGAGACGGGTTACCCTCAAGCCATTATACTGTCGGGAACTAGCGGGGCCGGGAAGACTGCGAACGCCATGCTCATGCTGCGCCAGTTGTTTGCCATTGCCGGCGGTGGCCAGGAGACGGATGCGTTTAAGCATTTGGCCGCCGCCTTTACAGTATTACGATCACTTGGCTCCGCCAAGACAACCACCAACTCCGAGTCCAGTCGCATTGGCCAGTTCATCGAGGTTCAGGTCACGGACGGTGCGCTCTATCGTACCAAGATACACTGTTACTTTCTGGACCAAACTCGCGTTATTCGTCCGCTGCCTAAAGAGAAAAACTATCACATTTTCTACCAGCTACTCGCCGGCCTCAACAGGGAGGAGCGGCAGAAGCTTCATTTGGAGGGCTACTCCCCGGCGAATCTGCGCTATCTCCGCGGCGACATCACTCAGAATGAGCACGAGGACGCGGTGCGCTTTCAGGCCTGGAAAACTTGTCTGGGCATATTGGGAATACCCTTTCTGGACGTGGTGCGTGTCCTCGCTGCTGTGCTATTGCTGGGCAATGTTCAGTTTATCGACGGCGGGGTAAGTAACATATTCTCATACCACATATTGTTTAGACTCTTATATCAATTTAATGGGTACCAAATGCGCAAATATTCTGCAAGTATTCAGATACCAATTCAATATTCGAATTGAGAAAAAATGTGTTAAAATAACAAAAATTGTAGCTTTATGTGAATATTTGAAGTAACAAGGTATTAATATCGTAAATTCTAATATTTAGACACCTTTACTGCTCAATATTTTTTCGAGATATTCCAATAGATGGTGTGTTTTGCTGACGTAGTATTTCGGGCGTGACGCCATCTGTAGCCTTTTCGACTGTTTTGTGAAGTGGCGCCACCTAGTTTTGAACATATATGCTATTATGCTCAGCTGCTTATTCGATTTTTATCCACGCGTTTTGCTTAAGTGGAATGGCGTTCATGCTAGAGTGTCGATCTGTAACGCGGAAGTCGCGAGTTCGATTCGCGCGCAGCCTTAGGTGCTCTTAATTTCTTGCGATGATGATTATTATGGGTAATTTACGTCTGAATTTATTTCGTGTTCGAAATCTGTATATATTACTGAGCAAGAAATTTTATTTTATTACGTTATTGAAAATGAAATAAATCGCGTAAAGAAGGCTTATCTCAAAAAATAAGTAGACAATTTATCTCTATATACAACTACCGCTTGTCCTGACTGAACGAGGGACTACGAGGGTAATCAACGGAGGGTTGACCGGTCCCTTCTTGGTGGAAATGGGGTTCAAAGATTTGGAGAGTGAAGTTTCAAATTCAATGGGGGTCAAAGGCTTTTTGGGCAAAGTTTTAAGTATTGTTCGGAGTGCCCGACTAGGGAATACCATGAATCCTCTGCCACCCAAACACCCAATACCAAACTAAACCACCATTCTACAGCGATCTACATTAGCAATTACAATTCTGCTTATAGAATTCAATGCCTGTGTTATAAAATGAAAGAAACCTGATCTGAACATACTATTCTAGACGCAACATGTCAAATATTGACTCCAAGTATTAAGAGATACTTTTAAAAAGCAGTAAATTCCTGCTAGATCGATTTTTATCGATTGCTTGGAAACGCGTCAAGTTATCGATTAACTCTTAAAGGTTCTAAGATCGACGCGTCCATGCATACGGACAGACAGTCAGACTTGCAGAGAGACGGACATGGATTGTGATGCTAACCTAGAATATATATACTTTATAGGGTCTTCTCCCTGAACAGGTTATCAAAATGTTGCTCAATAAATAATACAATGAAGGTAACGATAGCTCGACGCTGATTACAGCGTAGCTCGTAGTCGAGCACTCCCCGCTAGAGAGTGTTTGTGTTTGTTTGCTGAAAAACTTTTTCGTTGCAACTATCTGCAGTTGGTGCGAATATGAAGAAGAACTTCGGTGGCACTTGCATGCGCAATAATATTCGTTTAACAGCAAACTATTAAGTCTTGAGCATAATAAAGTTTGCTTAAATAAAATTGCCATTAGAGACAGAAAGAAGTGTAGCCATCATTTAATCTGGAATTTTATATATTATTCAAACAAGTTGTTAAAGTAAGCTCTCTGCTTGTCTGTTGCTTACAGGGCCTTGAGGTAGATGTCAAGGGCGAGACGGAACTCAATTCGGTGGCCAGTCTTTTGGGAGTGCCGCCCGCCGCACTGTTCCGCGGACTGACCACGCGCACCCACAATGTGCGGGGCCAGCTGGTGAAGTCGGTTTGCGGGGACGGGGACGCGAACATGACACGCGACTGTTTGGCCAAGGCGCTCTACTGCAGATTGGTGGCGACGATTGTGAGGCGAGCGAACAGTCTGAAGCGTCTGGGCTCTACACTGGGCACCTTGAGCTCGGACTCGAACGAGTCGGTGCACAACCAGGCGGATGCGGCATCGCAGCACACGTCGACCATTGGCGGCGGCAATGCCGGCTCCAAGTCGATGGCAGCTTTGAATAACGCGGTGCGGCATGCCACGGACGGGTTCATTGGCATACTGGACATGTTCGGGTTTGAAGAACCTTCGCCGCACGCTCAGCTGGAGCACTTGTGCATCAATTTATGCGCCGAGACTATGCAGCACTTTTACAATACGCACATATTCAAATCATCGGTGGAGTCCTGCCGGGACGAGGGCATTGTTTGCGAAACCGAGGTGGACTATGTGGATAATGTGCCATGCATTGATCTGATATCCTCGCTGCGCACAGGCCTGCTAAGCCTGTTGGACATGGAGTGCTCGGTGCGCGGCACAGCCGAGAGCTATGTGACCAAGCTGAAGGTGCAGCATCGCTGCTCGACGCGTCTGGAGACACGAACCGCCATGGAGCCGGACGATCCGCGACTGTTTGCCATTAGACACTTTGCGGGTCGCGTGGAGTACGACACTACCGACTTTTTGGACACCAACCGGGACGTGGTGCCGGACGATCTTGTCGCCGTATTTTACAAGCACAGCTGCAACTTTGGATTCGCTACTCATCTATTTGGATCGGAGCTGAAGGCTCTCTATGCCCAGCAGCACGCGCCACGTGGTCTTAGCTTCCGAATCTCACCCACCTCGCATTCCGACTTGCTGAACGGGGATGAGCCTGTCTCCACGCTTACTCAGGATTTTCACACACGGCTGGATAATCTGCTGCGCACCCTGGTCCATGCCCGGCCGCACTTTGTGCGATGCATCCGTAGCAATACATATGAGCAGCCGGGCAGGTTCGATCGCGTAACTGTGGTGCGGCAGATCCGATCGCTGCAGGTCTTGGAGACAGTGAATCTGATGGCTTCAGGCTTTCCGCATCGCATGCGATTTAAACAGTTCAATGCCCGCTATCGAATGCTGGCTCCCTTCCGGCTACTGCGGCGCACCGAGGACAAAGCTCTAGAGGATTGCCAGCTGATATTACAGTACGCCATGGGCATGGAACAGCTGCCCGTGCAGGATGGCTCGGTCACGCTGGCCTGGGCGCCGGGCAAGAGACACGTTTTCATTAGCGAGGGCATTCGCCAGCATCTTGAGCATTTGCGCACGGAGATTCGTAACAAAAGCGCCACCCGCATACAATCCATCTGGCGCGGCTGGTGTTGGCGCAAGAAAATGGGCAGCAGCCTTAAGCGATCCTGTGCCACCGACACCGGCCTAATCTCTGCGCTACCCGCCATCGCCAGCACCTGTGCCAAGCTCGTCAATGCCCACAACAATTCCAATGGCAAGGCAGCCTCAGCAGCTATGGCCGCCCTGGCGGCCGTGGCTACCGCAGCTCCCAATACGGGTAAGATATCTCTGATGGCATATAATCGATCTGCCTCTTACTGTCTTACTGTCTCTCTCCTGCCTGCATTTAGTCTCGCGCCTGTCCGCCAAGTCCACAAATCAAACTACGTGTCTGGGCACCGGAGGCACAGTGACTCGCCCGCGACCCCAGCCCATTGCCGGCACACCACCTCCGGATCCGCACGAGAAATGCGACCAGAAGATTATCCAGCAAACATGTAGTCTCTTCGGACTAGATTTGGTAAGTGTCTCGCAACTCTTTACGAATACCCTTTCTCCAAACTATGAAAACTAGTTTTAAGCGGAAAGAGGCAATAAATTCGTAGCTCCTCTATCGTCATGCAGTTAAATTGTTTTTTCTTTTAAACTTTTTACATATAAACTACACCACTTGCTGGGATTATAACGCTGTGGTTGCCGCCCGCAGGAACGCCCTCCGCCCGTTCCTTTATCACGGGCTTACACCATCACAGCCAATTCAAAGAAGCTGGGCTATCCGCAAAGTCGCATCATGAAAATGAATTTTCCGGAGGATGCACTTGCTAATCCGGCTACAGCCGGCCTGCCGCCGCCAGCCCCAGGTGAACTGCAGCAGCTGAAAAAAGGCGACACCGTAACTGTTGTGGGTGCCTCCAGCGGTCGGGGCCATTTGGTTGTGGAGCACAAAGGCCAAACCTATCACGTGCCCTTTCAGTACATGGAGCTAAGCGGCCAAACAGTTGCCTCTGCCAGCAATGCCGCCAGCAATGCCAACATGACCATATCATCCGCGTTGATGTCGACTGGCCAGTCGAATGGGGTGAAAATTTGAAATCACGCTGATCATGCAGGAGACGCCACTTCAGCGACGGAGACTGTAAATAACTGACATTAGTTTAAGTGCCTAAATTTAAATAATGAATCGCTGAGTTTTGCGAGGACAAACGTATTATGCGTTCCCCAGCGTTGTCCGATGGAGTATTATGTATTTATATTTTTCATATGACAATAGGTTGTAGCTTCCAGTGCCAATCAAGAGAGTTTTTTTTTCCAATAATAATAATCTCTACGGTTTTGTTGTTATATATAGGCTATAAGATACAAACATGTAGTTAGAATAACTCGCTTCTGAAGCCTCTTTTAATTAAGCCCTTATCCGGCTCTCTTCATCATAGCGTGCATTAATAAGGTTTCTCATTGTTGCTCATAGCCTGATTCATGCCCACTTATTCATATGGCAATTTATATAAAAAGTGCTCGATTTAATTTTATCACACATATATTTATTAGTAAGTCATGTTGTGTACATAATGTACTAAGCATCCCACTTCATCCATTAAAGAAATATAAGGACTGTACAACATATTCTGCGTTTATTAAATAAGTAAAATGAGTAATACATATGAGTAGATGAAGTAAAACGAGTACTACATATGAGTCGATGAAGTAAAACGAGTACTAATAAATATGAATGGATGTATTTGAGTTTTCACCATAATAGAAAAGATATTGTGGTTGGTTGAGTTGTCTCACAAATAAAGTAAGCCTTTTTATCCACGCATTTGTGTTTGGCCAATATAAAATTTGATTTGTTATTATCGAACTGTATGAGTCCGCACATATTTATATCATGAGTTTTCTCACTCTTTAATTTGTCGTTTAGCAAGTTTGCACTTGTTCCAGTTGTTAGTGAATAAAATATGTTTCGATTGACGAGGTTATTCAAATCGGTCCAATAGTTAAGGGATTGGTTTAAGTTCAAGCCCACGTTATACAACTCGATATTGTCTTGAAGATTGATTAGATGGGCGTCGAATTGACGACATTTTTCCGCAGCACCAAACCAATTAAAAATATTGATATGCTCGATGTAGTAGTATTTCGGCCCGATTTGTTTAAAATGTTTCGGAATATCCGCTTGAAATGTATCCAATACGCGATGCTCTATATGCACTCTAGTGTTCGAGCCTAAAAATGGACAAGTTTCTTATATTGGCTTTTTTTTAATCAAAAACAATTTCTCTTCAACGTCACCTTCCATTACACTTAGGGATTGGGCAATAATCGACAAAAGTAACAGAATAGTACTTTCCAAAAATATAACATTAATTCTATTATACATTTTAATGCTCAAGTGCAGCTGTCGGAGCTCAGAAACATACTGATTATGAATTAAAATGCCATGGATGATTTATAGGGGCAATTGAGAGGGCCCGTACACTCAATTGAGAGCAAAAGTATAAAGCGCATTCCGATTTGATCAGATAACTTATAGCGTATATATAAATAAATATATATGGTGTTTCGTGATGATATTGAATATGTCAGAACCCGCAGATGGAAGCACTGAATATTTTCTATTGCGTATGCTTCTGGGTTTAAGAGAGCTCGGTGCGATCTTCCGATCTTGTAAGGATTTACCATGCTAAATTTCACTTCATAGCAGAAACGTCGACCTTCTCTTTCCGTTCTCCCTCTAAGGTTTCAAGCTATCAACTGAGCTTCATTGTGAAGGCGAGTCTTTATCATTGTTCGCACGCCAAGTTATTCCTTATTTTCACTTTTCCACTTATTTCCCATTTGTGTGGGAATATGTATGGGTCATTCCACCTAAATTATGTACCAAAAAATTAGAATGAGTCTTCCTCACTTGTGAGGCAAGCTCGGTTTTCAATATCGGTTACCAATTACTTTATTAACTATTTATGCTGGGCGTATCGGAACATGATAATAATACAAATATACCTTTTGTTCCGACTGACTCAAACAAGGAATTACCGTAGTTGCCTTGAATGAGGTTCTTCCTTTGACAAATGCGGAAAAATCAAGAAAACAGTTGTGTGACACTTTTTTGTTTATCATCCAAACGGGGTTAAAAATTTCATTTTCAGAGATCTTTGTTTAAATTCATTTAAGGGCTGTTTCACACTCTTTGGAAAACATATCTCTTCTTGGTGCTGATGGGGGTTGAGGGTTTGGCGGGTGAAGTTCCGGGTTAGAATTATTTTCAAAGGATTTTGATGAAAAATCGCAAAGTCCAAGCCTTGGTGGAAATGGAGATCATAAATGTTCAAAGATTTGTTGGGAGTAGTTTTAATTTCTCTCTGATCTGTGTCAAAGCTATTTTTAAAGCCCAGCACAAAAACTTTATGAACACGTACTTTGGGGTAAAGGCCGATTTTTCGTCAAGTCGGAAAATATATTTAATATGATTTTCGTCAATTTTCTTATCGACCTTAAATTGGTGGAAAATTAATGTCTACTTGGAAAGCAAATCCCCTGGACCTGGTTAGGCAGGGAAATACTAGTTAGTTAAGTTATATTGTTTTATTCATTGAGCTAATCGATATGGGTCTAAGAATATTCACGCTTGTGCAGGATTAAATAAACACATTCAATTGCAATGTATTGGCACATACATATAAGCACAATCATGCTAAAACGAGTTGTGGCGCATTTGGTGCTCCCAAAAGATACATTTGAAATAAGATTGAACGCGGTTATACAAGTATGTTTCTTATTTATAATACACTTAAGTAATAAAACCTGGTGTATTTATCCATGTAGCTAAGAGTGAAGGTAATAAAGACAAGAAGCGAACTTACAAAGGTCAGCGCTTGACTTAAATGGCAACAGTTGAAGTCAATAAATGTCTTTTTAATTGTATTCAGTAGAATGAGTTCCAGACCTTTAAAGGAGAACCAACTTTCTATACAGAGCCCAAATAACACTACCTTAAAGAGTATTAGGAAAAACATAACTCAAGTCATATAATATTTATATGGGAACTATATCCTATAGGAAGATAACGTGATGTAGATGGTATGTTTCAATTCACAACAATGTTTTCAAACCAAACATACTTATATACTTAGCGGAATCAATTTAACAAATAGCATGTTTTCCTAAGCATTTTAATAGCCTGAACCGAATAAAAATGGGTTAAAAGTAGAGTGGGGATTTCTAGTTCAATTTGCTGAATAAATTCACTCGTTCATTTTCTGGCCGTGAACTAAATCGGTCATTTAGTTCACTCGTTCGGCTATTCAGTCGGTCATGAACTATGCGCTTAGTTCAGTTATGCAGTGAAATCAAAATTGAAATTAAAATCCCGCTAACTTTTATGTTTATTAAAACCTGAACATCTTAAAAGAACGGATGAACTGCTGAGTTGCATAGAACGTTCACGACCGACTGAACGAGTATCAAGAATCTGTCGTTCATGACCGACTGAACGAGTACAGAATACATCGTTCATGAGCGACTGATTTAGTTCACTAATCACTGAATTAGTTAAGTAGTTCATTTTAATGACCCGTTCAATCGAACTTGGTCTGAACTAAACGACACAACTCTAGTTAAAAGGATAACAGCCAGAAGAAAGCATCTCCGACTCCATAAAGTATATATATTCTTGATCAGCATCATTGTCCGTCTGTCTGTCCGTCCAAGGATTTCAGAGCCTATAAGAGCTAGAGGCTTGAGTAGAGCCCACATTTGATTTCTTGGCACAAAAAATAACACGAATTTATCACAACATCATGCTATGTTTCTCTAAACGTAAATTTATTTAATCTTGTCCATTAGAATATTAATGTATATATGTTATTAATAGACACAATAATCCGTATATAAGTAGTTATATATGTATAAGTACATATGCAGGCGTACGTTCTTAGATATTTGATGCATGCGTCGCAAACTCTTAAATCTATCTACAGGAAGTGCTTCCAAGCTGCAGCAAATGGCTAAAGAAGATCAAAGTTGTTCGTTCAGATACATTTGTTCAAGCCCAAAACAGATCGTACATAATTAAAATCAGTATGATATTTCATAATCAAAATATAAAACGAGACTTTCAAGTGACACAATAAAATATTATTTATTTCTCATATACTTAATAACTCAACGTGTAAGCGGGAAACTAACTTGCACTTCTATGATTCGGGATCCAGCAAATAAGTTGCCTATGGCAACTATCATGTGCATACTTACATATATAGATACAGATATAGTTATATAGTTATATATATATATATATATATATATATATGTGGGTGTGTATACATATTTTGTGTGTTAATACTAAGGCATACCTATTAAAAGATTTTTTGCGCGAGTTTAATTACAGTTCAATTTTGTTATAGCTTGTATTGTACTTGTTTCTACATTTTACTAAATAGGTTATATTTTTCGATTTAGGCATTAAGACGAGCGCGAGAGCGAGAGTGGATTATGATCTTAATATTAAAAGATTGAGCGTGCATAAATTCATTTAACAGTGGAGCAACAATTTAATGCTTTTTCAAATGTTTTTTTTCGGAATTTTTAAAACTAAAACGCGAATATTCGGATATAACATACGTCTCTTTGTTTAATGAATGTATGTTATACATAGAAATTGCAATTAATATGTATATACAATGCGTTAGAGGAAGTATCAATCGTCACGTAATTAAATGGGTTTTAGTTCAACTGATTGCGAAAAGTTTTGGCAAACGCCTTAAATTGTACATTAGAATAATAAAGTCAGTGGCAATCGTAACAATATCTGTTGTTAATTTCTTGTAGCTTTTAAGGAATTCGGTTTTTTTTTTGTTTTAAGTCAGACATTATCGTGGTCATAGTCATCGCCCATTTAAGCATCGGTCTCGGATCGTCGCCTTCGACCTGGTCCGCCGGGAAAGTTGGCTGCAGCCAGGCCCATGCGATGTTTTGCCTCCTGAGTGCCGGAATATCCGCGTGCCAATCCAAAGTCCACGGTGCGTTTCGAGCTAGCAAAGTGCAGGAATGAAATCGAGAGCCCTTAAACTATGCCCTATAAGCTTACTTTTCCAAATCGTTGCGTGCTCGTATTATAGTGCGACCGAAGCGTGTCATCAGCTCCATCAAAAGGTCGTCCGGCACCTCCTCGAGCTCGTTGTAGGCGCCATAGCCGCCGTTGGCACTTTGACTGTGAGGCGATATACATATATTAACATTACTATAAGTCCTATGATTCGAGCTTGTCAATTTGATTGGATAATTAACTTAAAGGTAAAATTCGGCAGTGTATACAGCACAAATAATTAAATAATCAGGGCCTCTAATTACTTTTGCTTGTAATTGACATTCGCTTCATATCTTGCATTTGCATGGAAATCGAAAGGCGGCCGCTCGCCCACTCGTCAGGTTAATGTCGTCAAAGTTAATGAATGTAATTTTCCATTTGAGCAGTTGCTCATTAAAAGAACTTTAACATTATTTAAATGGGTCAAGATGTATGCATAGGTAAATCATGCACATTCGAAACAAACTTTTAATTATTTCAAGTGTCTCCTTAGACTTACGATTTACGAAACACGTGTGCTCTTAAAACTGTCACATCAGCAAGAGCTTACATTCAGTTAATTAAGAAAAGGCACATTAAAAAAAATAGATAAAAGAAAATGCTCAGACAACATAAAGTCTGAAAATGACTAGGGACATGCACTGCCATCCAGGCACATCTCCCACATTTGCTGTCGAAATTGGCCTCAACATCGCAGCCGATGTCGAAAAAGTCCTCCATATCTCTGTTTGCCTTTTATAATGTCCTGTGTGGCGGGCAGCCTTGTCTAAGCTGAACACACACACTCTGAACAAACGCTGGCAATTGGTTTCCGCAAATATTTTTCCAGCACTCGCAGCCAAAGTGCCAGAAATTAATTAGCTCATGCTGGCGGCGTCTGCGAAACTGTCTAAAAAGAAAATTTTGTGGCGAATGAGGTAATTGCACAACTACCTGGGCATGGGTGCAGCATCGGTCCTCGAGATTGCCAGTAGATAGATGGTCATCAATGCCAAGGTGCAGCAAGCGAATCTATTTGTCATCATTGCGTTGCGATTTTATTATCTAAAGGAAAAAAAAAAAACAGAATAAATATCTGATTAAAGTAGTATTTAAATCTTTCAGGCACACGAAACCCATTAAAACTAGCCACCTGGCGAATGGGCAACTAGCCTCAAGCAATGCTAGCCAACACATAGCACCGAGGCAACAATTAAAAATCGATCGAGCCCTCTCGGTATAATTTCAGTCCGACTTTAGGCATCCCCTCCAACGTACACAAACGGAAGTCACAGGAATACCATTTCCCATTAAGTGATTCATTAACTGCTCAACGAAGCAGAAGCCGGTGCCCTGGCAGCGACTCTCCCTGCTCCCCACCAGCCGTTCTCCCCTTCTCGCCTCTTGACTTCCGTTTGTCCATTTGACTGCAGCTGAGTCAGATGGAGTTGACATCTTGCCGGCAGTGGCCATAAAAGCTGCTCCTCTGCGTTTTGCATTCAGTACTTCCTGTCGTCGGCCTGTCCTGGTCGTGCCCCATAATACTGTTGTCACTGTTATGTTTACAGTTGCAAAAGTTTAACAGCTCTGTGACATTTCTCTGACATCACCCGGTAACAATACACCCTTGTCAGCCAGGTCGACAACAGCTCCCACTACAAGTCAGACAAATGAATTGACTCACTGGACCTGTCCTGTGCCCGCTGCTGACTTCTAACTCATCTGGCACTCCGGTCGTTTGTCAGAAATTGCCGGGGGACATGCACAATTCAAGTGCATTTTCATTGATAGACGAGCGAATTTTGTCATCCCCACATGTTATTGATTGCCTGTGATGGAGCCAATGTCATTAGTACTGGCGGCGGATCGGTGGTAATAAATCCAGTATGGCTCAAATGATTTGATAATGGTAATGGGAAAACATAAATTAAACTGCAGCAAATATTCATACATGCATTTTTTCGAAATTAGTAATTATTTTCAAAATCTAATATCATATTAAGAGGATTGCGAATTCGTTTGCGCCGAATGATCGACTTTTAAAATGATTTTTAACAATGCGATTTGAAAACCAAAACCTAATGACATTAAAGTAATGCGATGAGCCTTACTTTTATACTTCATACCTTCAATTAATTCAATTAGTACAAAGACAAACTACGACCAACTAATTACTCCCTATTTAGGAGAACGGACTAAAGCCGAAAGAGGTCAACTGCAAGACAATGTCAAACGCATGAGCGGACAATTACGACTGCCGATTGCTCTGGCCACCGGGGGCTGTTATTACGGAAAAATGGGCAAACTTTTCTTTAACCTTGGACTCGCATCTGGCAAAGAAAGGCCAAGGCCCATCAGGGAACAGTTGCCAGTTGCAGATAAAAAACGTGCCGGTTTCACCTACCCGAGTCAGCGCCCGCTGCGACTCTTAAGCCATTTTGAGAGCAGATTTCAAATCAAATAAATTGGACCAGCATTTGAAAATAAAAGGAATGACTGAAGCAAAACCACACACACACACACACAATAAGATCAATTTGTGAGTACGTTTTATTACACAAGCGTTTGCCTGTTTGCTGTGGCAATGCGAAGCCACAGGTTGTTGGATGCGTGTAGTGTGGTATTTTTGTGTGTCCTTTGTAAAACTGGACGAGAAAAAGGGCAACAACAACGAATGTTCATCGCACTTTCTACAAATATAGTAATAAACGGATTTTACGCAACGCCGGACAAGTTCCGTGCAACCCAGTTACTTTTTCATACCCTGTAAATGCAAGCTATAAGCCAATAAGAATTTTTCTTAATATCGTTAAAATATTTATTAACGATTTGTGGCATATCAAATAGTATCTCAACCTTTGAACTGAATTTTCATGGTAAATTTTTTAATTTCATTTTTAATCTCGGAAAACTCAGGGCCGCTTACAGGGCATCATTTAGTCGGTTACTTTTGACTATGGAACAAGAGCAACTAGTAGGTTCTTTTGTTTCCATTTATTGGTATTCCATGGGATCACAGTGCGTATGATTGCCGGGTGGCTTTGGGTATTTGGTGTGTGTGATTATTAGACAGCTCCAGCGACAGTTCAGTGAAGCGATGGGCATATGAATGAGTGCGCTTGTCTGACCATCCGTTTATCAATCATTTTCGCATTTGATTTATGGCCGACCGACCACGCGGCTATAATGAGTAGTCCATAAATATATATAACGCATACGCCCTGGGTGACGGTACCAGTTACGGCCCAGCCAAGTGTAAAGCGCTGCGCACATAAATTTCGATTTATTTTTTATATATACAGATATATGTGTACATTTATTTGCTCGTGGCGCTGATATTCAACCGTGAGCTGGTCACAATCGTCCATTTGTGTTTGTGTACAAGCCTTAAAGGCTTAGCTGGTACGCAAATACAAATTATCCGAAAATAATAAACATATAATAATATTTGCGCTCAAACAAGCAGAATATCTGCAACAATTGTTAGGTCAGTGCACAATAACTAAATATTTATAATGTTTGTCTCCAGCAAACAAACGAGTTTTCATAACCAGCCGGATACGTGAATTGGCTGCAACTTCTAATACATCTCCGCCTTGCACTCTTCTGGAATCTAGCGACTGATGTGTGCGTCTCCTCGTTTCCACGGGGCTTTGACGCTGACACTGAACGATTCGCTGCCAGGACTCAGTCATTCGAATTTTATGCTCTCAGCTATCCAAGTGCCAGGCGATTAATTGTAAAATGCAGCTGATAGTATGGTCAAATGACGCTTGAAGCTAACAAAGCGCAAATGCCAACAGTTTTTTATTTGACAGCACTCAACTGAACAGAATCATCATTTCAATGGTACCAACAAAATCCCAATAAACTTAAATCAATCTAATAATATATATATGTTGCAATGATTCTAGAACATTTATAAGGTTACTTTATGCAATTTTGAAATAGGGTGAAGCTGAACCCATTCAAAATGGGTAAGAAGCGTATAATGTATATGTGCAGAAGAAAGCACCTCCTACCCCATAAAGTATTTATATTCTTGATCATGCTCGTCTCTCCGTATATATGAACGCAGTACATATAAGAGCTACAGACTTGAAATAGGAACATATGTCCTTCAGCGCAGTACTTGTTTGTTTCCAGTCGAACTTGCCATGTCCCCCTGTCTGTTTGTCCGTATTAATAAAAGCGTCTTTCTCAGAACCTATAAATGCTCGAGACTTGTAATCTTAAGCGTAGTCTCTCCTAGTGTTTGCGCCGTACGAATTTGTGTCGGATAATAGAAAATTTTGCCCATTTCAAAGCAATCGATATGAATCGAAAGGTTTCACCAAATTTGCCACCAAATAATGAAAGTTCAGGGTATCTCCTAGTCGAGCATTCCCGACTAGAGCATTACTTGTTATTAGTTAAATTTATAATATATATGTTTGCAACATTTTTTTTTAATATTTATTGAATTTCTGTTTCATTTTCTTATGAGCTTATAGCTTAATTTGTATCTAAGGAAACACACAGGCGGCCGAACCAATATTATTCCATGTAATATAATATCTCTCCAAATATCTCTTTCTTACATAAGCAAAGCACATTTCAAAAAAAAAAATGGTGAAACAAGTGTCAGTATCAGACCCAATGCGCAATGCCCTTTCAGCAACTATAATGTTATGGAAATTAAAGTGTGAATTCTTATCTTCTGTCTCTTCTGGATTCTTATATCTGTCTCAGTAATTTACCAGTAAAACGAAGAGATTTGTGCATTTCACAAATTTTACTCAAAACTAATACGACTCCTTTTTACTTAGTGCACAGTGTGTAAAATATAAATTTAGGTGCAGCTGAGCCTTAAATTGTTGACAGTGTGCCTTGGGTGCGGTTTGTTCCGGTCAAAGAGAAATAGGACACGCAGACATTGAAATTGCATTGCGTTGATTATAGTCAACACCTCGACTCGCCAGTTGCCGGCCCCAGCGACATTCTCGCCCTGCTTGGATGTGCGAATGTGGTTGGTCACCTGCTGAGCTGGTAACTGAAAACGTACTTATGATTTTATAGACTTAGGTGTGGGGTTAGGTATCGACGTGGACTTGGGCCACAAGTCTGAAATTGAATTTGGGTCATTCAATTTCTAGCTGATATAAGTTTTGGTTTCGTACAAGAAGGAAAATACGAGAGCAGCACGTGATTTGATGGTTTATTTGAATTTTGTTGCTGCTCTTAAAGCTAGCCGAGTCGCCTACATTTGGATCACATAAGCGCTGAGCGCGAGAGTCGAATAATATGTAGGCTAACTCACAAACGTCAGGGCAGACAAACAAAAACAATTATGAGAATTATCTACGCGCGTAATAGCACTTTAGTTGCATTAAATTTTCATATACCAAATGAAAAATTGCGTATACGACCGTGTTGCCAGGCGAACAAACTAAGGAGCTGCCGAGTTAGTTCGTGCCGCGTTGTAATTGGATGCTTATTGAATAAGCAACAAAGGTGACGGCGGGGGGGCTGTTGGACTGAAAGCGGCAGCCTGCTGAGTCTTTAGATATTTATCAAATTATTCCGTTTGTCAAATTAAGCAAACGAGTCGTTCATGACGCAGCCGTAGAATTAATATGGATTCGCATTCGGAATCGGAAGTCGCAAGCCATTTTTTTTTTAGCCATTTTATTTTCTTTGATTTTACTACACTAATCTGCTCGAACTGTCAATTGCGCGACAGCGACGGTCGGAATTGAAAGAAATCAGAAAATGTCTCACAAATAACTCTAATTAACTGCCACGCCCAAACCACAAAATGGCTAAAAAGGGTCTAATGTATTTGTGCAAATGTAAGTATACACATTCTTGATCAGCATCAATAGCCGAGTCGATCTAGCCATGTGTACCTGTCTTTCCGTCCGTTTATGAATAGTATAAAAATATAGATCAAGCATGATTTTATGCAGAAAGTAGTAGCCAGGTTAATTAAAAAAAAAAGTTACTATTAATACAAAATATACATCTTATCTTGCTTTATATTCATAATTCATACCTCTATCGTAAAGGGCTGGACACTCAAGGCCTTAACTTCCACTTACGGACTTAAGTAAAACTGACATCAAGTAATTACGACCTCTAATGTAGCCCCGAATCGTGGACCTAGCCTTGGGAATTGTAAGTCTTATGCATGCGAGAATTTCAAAGCGTTTTGGAGGACAAGAGCTAAGAGGTATGACGACAAGGAAAAGCACGCGCTGCCCAAACGCCGAAAATAAAAAAAAAAAACATTATTGTCCTAACTCACATACCGCCTTCAAGTTGTTTGCCCGGCCGCAGAGGAGCGACGTGCCGGGCAGGCTGGTACACGAAAACCGAGTTAAGACAATGATGTGGAAGAGGACGTTTGAGGCTAAAAGCATCGCACGCAACAGGAGCGTTGAGCCGACAAAAGCATCCTGTGGGAGTCGAGTTTAGCTAGAGTCGTAATGTTGGGCATTGGGTTTGAGCCGCCGTCAATGTGAGCAGCTACCTTGGCGCTCTTTGCATTAACTTAAAAATTCATTGCGACCCAAGGAATACTTTTATTTAGATTTGGCCGTAGCTTGCCGTCCCCCTCGAGCCTTCTTTTGGCAAATGTAGGAAAATTATGCGAAAAATGTCCGACACAGATTAAGATAATTGTACGAAGGTTTTCAAGGCACAGCAAATCGAAAATTATAAGCAACAGGCAACAGGTTTTGACCTGACTGCAATCCACTGGGAATTCGTTTGCGAATTGTTTATTTATTTATTTAAGCTGAGCATTTTTGTGAATTAGCCGCAGGTGATTTGAATTGTTGCATTTATTTGAATTGTTTTCAGCGTTTGAAATGGTTTACAAAAGCAGCTATGGGAATAAAATAGAGTCTAGGTTTATACAAAATTAAACATTTTGACAGCAAATTCAGCAATTCAGATTCTTATATTTAGCTTAGGGCCTGTGTTTCTTTAGTGTAAGTTCATGATTCATTTGAACCAATATTCAAACAAAATGGAAAATACTTTCTTCTTTTTTCAAAACACAAACTTGATGCTTAAAACTTTTCGAACGACACAACGGGCCACATACGCTTACCGGGCTCAAACGCGTCACAAGATGAAACAAAACTGGCAAAATATTTAAATAATGGGCTAACTATGCTTTTGGCGACAAAAACGCAAGTGACGCATGAGGCTGTGTGCGGCAAAACATGCCGGCAAACTTTTACTAACTGCTTGCCCGTTCCTGGTGGGGATTTTGTAATTCTTACATGTTGCCAGGGCAATGCTCGTGTTGTTTCTGTTTCACTATTCCTTTATGATAACTGTCGTAAGGCATCGTACGCAATCTTGATAAACATTCAGTGCAGCTTCCAGTCCCAGATGCCATGCTCCAATGTCAAACGCAGATCCAATTTCTGGCTCGCTCTCAATTGTCGCCGGTATTGTTGGCAAAATCCTATTGACATTTGTTTGTTTATGTTTTCCAAGCGTTGTTAATACAACTTTCTCCAAATCGGAAAGAAACATCCACCCTCACATATTCAAATATCGAATGGGTAACTTTTTTCACAGAGTTTCTTTTTACTCTCACTTATATCAGATATGCATTTCGTAAGATATTTTGTAACAATGGAGGCACCACAAGTTGCACATAATAAAATATTTTGTAGTTCGTGTCGCAAGCCCAAAATGCCTTTGAGCAAAACTAACCTAATTTAGGTAACCTACTCTTGCTTAAGGACCCTGGGTGAGTAAATCTACATTCATTACTTGCCAATCCGTGTCAGCTAATAATACTGGAAATCTTCTTCTGTGATCCTAGGCAAACTATGTGTATAGTTATTAAAATTGGGTAAAAAGATGTTTTTACAGAAAAATGTATTTTCGAATCCATAAAATATATATGTTTTTGACCAGTACGATACGTTGAGTCGATCTAGCAATGGTCGCCTGTCTGTCTGTCTGTAAGAACACGTCAATCTTTAAAACTACAAAAGCTCGATACTGAAATTGAAAAATTATATTCTTGTATATCGCAAGCAAAAGGATTATATGGATATTTCATTTTATTTAGAAGTACTACTTATAAGAGCTTTATAAATGAAACTTGGTATGTAGATTCACGGGCAGTTTCCCATTATTGTCCCTGCTCCCTCTAATGGAAAAGCTAATTTCGATATATAGCATTGAGCTGCGCAGCTTCTTGTGCCATATTTGACACTTTAAAATTTTAAAGGAATAAAAGAGGTAACTATAACCTAAATGTTCTGCATATGAAATATATTTTTATACACGTCGAGCAATCTCATTACTGAAAAGAACTGTTGCGTATAAGCACACCAAAATTATTCACTTTCATTGAAATGCCTTTATGACTTCTCGCAAATATTTATCCATATTAAAAAAGTATTTTATGTTGCATTTCTTTGCCTCCGTCATGTATACTTGGTCTCCTTTCCGGTTCCCAACCCTCATTGCCCATCATTCAGTGCTCAGCGATGTGGTTGGGCTTCGTTTTGCTTGTTTGAAAGCTTCCAAATTAATTGTATGCCAAATTTTGCATTTAGTTAAAAATTCATTACATAAATATTTTAACATTTACGGCAGGAATTTAAATAAAATATATTTCATATAATTCCAATACTTCACATGTGAAACAAAAACATAAAGAGGCTCTAGTCGGGAATTCCTGACTGAGCGAATACCCTAAGACCCCTTCCACCACAACCACATGCAGCTCGTTTAAAAATTAAATTCATCGAAACCTACTTGCCTCCTAATTTTATCGACAGTCATCCGTTATAGAAAGAAACAAGTAAGAGGCTCTAGTCGTGAGCTCCCGACTAGGGGATACCCTGAACCCTCTTCTACCAACACCAAATGGAAATATATATATTATTCTAGAAGCTACATGTCAAGTTTGCTGACTCTAAAAACAGGATTTCGATATATATATTTATCGATTACTTGAAAACGGGGCATGTTATCGAATATCGGAAACAAACTCGATCTCCGCGGGCACTAGGAAGACAGCTAAAATTTCAAACAGACGGACATGGCTAGCTCGACTAGGCTGTTGATGCTGATCAAGAATATATGTATGGGGTCGGAGAGGCTTCCATCTGCCTGTTACGTACATTTGCACAAATACATGATACCCTTTTTACCCAATTTTAATGGATTCAGGGTATAAAAACTTGTGTCACACGTTTTCTTTAATAACTTCTGTGTTTCTTAACTTAATCTTGATGAAATTACCCACAGGTGATTTTATTCGTGTTATCAAAAATAAACTTGCATTAAAATTGTGGCGAAGGCTATCAAATCAAAGCAAAGTTTATTTTTCGACTTCAACATTCACACCACAAGGCTTTTCGATTGACTTTAAATATATTTTCGAATATAGACGTAGAGTCCAAGGTAATATGAACAGATTGCAATTTTTTAAAAGTGTTTGAGTAAAAGCATATCAACAACATTCATTTTCACATATGCATTCTTTTCGCAAATATTTATCCGCATTAAAAGTGTTTTTTTGTGACATTTTTCATAAGTATTTCTTTGCCACAGCCAAGGAAATTTCGCCACTGAGTGGCACCAGGAAAATGCCAGTCCCCAGTGATAAGGCATGCATTTCACTCGTCTCTTATCCCGTCCTGTGCCCCGTGCCCTCCTCGCTCTGACCCTCATCCAGTGCCCAGGGATGGCGTTGGTATTATGAGGTTTTCTTCATGTTTGCTTAAAGGCTTCCAAATTGTTTGTATGACAATGTTTGCATATTGTAATAAATTCGGTTTAAGAAATTTTTCAACGTTTATGGTCTGCGCTTAAATTAAATATTTTTATACCATCCTAAGCGGGTTATTACGTTCACAAAGCATCAGGTATGAATGTGAGAGCAAAAAGAAAGCAAACTTACTTTAAAGAAAATTCATTATGAACGTGCCAAATAGTTGCCGCAAATCCACAAAGCTTCGACCGATCAGCATCAAATTCATTTTCAAAGAATAACCACATTTCTCGAAAGTCCATTTGTATTTATATCTAAATCAGATGAAATACGATTGTATAGGTTGTTTCGCCGTGTTCGATCTACTCGCCGTCCGTCAGTGGCTTATTATGAACGTGCATGTTCAACTATAAGCAATGAGTCATATGGTATAATATACCAGCGAATATTGCCCGGCATTACCCGTGTAACCTGCTCAAAATTTGAGCACGTTATTACTAAGTACACGCCCATGGAAGATTGAAATCTACCCGTACCATCATGAACTCCACTTCGAAAAAACGTAGTCATTTCATTTTTAAGTGGGATTTTGAAAACAAGCTTAAAGCCGAACGGGCCCTTATGACCTTTCACCCGCATTTTACATCAACGAGGGGCGGATTTTGCAAAAAGTGTGAAACGTGTCTCAAACAATTTTTTGTTTTTTAATAAAATAGTTAGTTCCATTTGTGGGCTTGAAGCTCTCGACTGACCAATCGGTTGAATTGAGCACAAACAAGAGTTTAAAGAAGAGTTCTTAAAGATTTTAAGAAAAATATGCAAGCTGTTTGCAAACCTTAAAATAATACAAAAGAGCCTAAAAAAGAACTTTTCATTCAACTATCCTCATAAAATAACTAAAGAAAATTATTTTATATATAGAATCAAAAAAATATATACCCACTAAATGGAGAAAACACATGAAAAACTAAAAATTATCTTTAAATATTTAGAAACATATTTAAATATGCGAATATTTCCCGGCTTTCTCTCTGTAGTGTCAGACAACATCATGTACAAGATAAGGCGAATGAACTGGCTCCTCAACTCCAACAACAAACTCTCGCTCCAAAACAAGGTGCTCAGCTACAAGGCAATCCTTGCCCCTGTGTGGCGCTATGGGCTCCAAGTCTATCGTATTGCTGCAAAAACACAGCTGAACAAAATTCGTATCATTCAGGCCAAAACCTAGCGCAAAATAACTGAAGCCGAATGGTATATCTGCACACGCGACATCGCAAAGGACCTCAGGGTAAAAATGGTGGGCGACGTAATCAACAGGCAAGCAGCGAGCTACTCGACAAAGCTCCACAACCATTCTAACGTTCTGGCAAGGAACCTGCTAAGGAGGCGAAGAAGAAGGCGTCTGAAGAAGACCTACCCAACTGACTTGGTCGATCGTTATATATAGGTCACAAGCTGTATTATCTAAGCTGTTATAAACTAATTGTTGATCCACAATTTTCGCTAAACTAAGTAATTGTGTCACTCTGATAAAAGTTGCTAACATAGAGTAACAGGATACCAGATTTTAAAATGAACAGAATATATATATAAAAAAAAAGTCATTTCATTCAGTGTCCGCAAATGACCCAAATGACTCTTTATTAACTTTTACGTCCCGCCAGTAAAAATTTTCAACTCGGCTCATAAATTCATCTAATTAGAGACAAACATTTGTTTTGCGCAAGTCGTGAACAATTCGAAACCTGAAAAACTCCTCTGAACGTGTTTCGCAGTACAGAATCATAATAATATTATTGCAGTAATTTGGTCAATATCCCTTAAAATGTTACGAGGGATTCATGATAGGACCAAAGAGTAAATAAAAGTTAAAATTTCCCACGTTCTGTTAACTTTCACAATTCGGCTAGCTAGCGAAATGTTAATTTGCGACAAATGCAGCAGAGCTCGACTAACTGGTTAGAGATTTAAACTCTATGTTAAATAATCAGCATGTGTGTATGTGTGGTTGTGTGTGTGTGTGTGTGGGGTTGTGTATTCCCTACACTGAGGTCCATTGTAAAGGGCATGCAATGTCATGCGTTTGAGGCATGAATTTAACAGCCCTTGATAAACTTACCCAGCTTGAATTAAAATCTTAAGTGCATTTCAGGCTGGAGTCCCACGTACGCATTCATGGTGATAAAATATAACAACACAACTCACATGTTATTCATACAATTATAAATAATATATACAAAAATAAATCTGTTTTTGGCAGCGACGGATTCATGTCTTGCTCCTGTTTTGCCTTTCGAAATGGTAAAACTAGCATGCGTTTCCTTTTTCATTTAGTTATTTAGCATTTTCGTAAATAAAACCTTTGATTACATAAAGTTTTGCATGAAACATTTTATTGGATGAAAAAACACAAGCTTTTAAAATGAGAAAGATTTAATACCCCTCTACACATTTGCAGACACCTGGGAATAGTGAAGCTTGTAAATGCTGAGTTTGATAAAAAACAGATTTTGTCAATAGTGCTAATATAATAATATAATCAGCATATTTTTTGCTAATAAATGTCGAATTTCCACAAGATATCTTAATAAACAAACAAGTTTTTTATATAAGAAATGTTCGACCGATTGTTCATATGACAGCTATATGATATAATGGTGAGATGTTTACAAGACTTTTCATATACTTATATATATATATAGAATTCCGATCCGTCGTATATACTGCCCGCAACAGAAAGACGATAGTTTTTCGGGCCTTGAATAATTATTGTGAGCTCGTTCAGTTTTGTAGCTGACCGTTCAGCTTGAGCATGATACAGGTTTTTAATTGCTGTTTTTTTGGGTATATCCAGAAAACTTTATCAGGGTTTTTGCGAACTAATTGAAAATGGAAAAGTTTGCAGTGAAAAGCAGATGCGCTCATGTTATTTTTGCCCAGTCCCGGCTCATTTGGAAGCTGAACAGGGCAAAACAAAGGTGAATTGAAATGGAAAACTTGACGTGAAGAAATCCAAGTTTTTCATTTTGTTGTTGTTTAATTTCAGTAAATTTAAAGAAAACAAAATTAAAAGCGACAACAGCAGCTCCACAATATGCCTCCATTCAAAGCAATGTAAGAAAATGGTAAGCACAGTATGGCTTACCCTTCTAGAGGGTATACTAATTTTGTCATCAAATGTGCATTCACGTGGGCGTGGTCAGCTTCAGCAGCCAGTTGATGCAATCGAGTCCATAAGCTTTAAAGCTGTGCTTATAAAACTAAGATCTGTCGCTTTCTTACAGGCAGTACATAGGTTGGAACAACTTTATCCTGTCATGGGAAAATATATGTCAAAAATAATGTTTTGTATGAACAACTTTTTCCATAAAAATCTCTGCGTTTGTTTTACCAAATCTTATTCAGATTCCACTAAGCCTTTAAATTATATAGGTCTACAAAAAGAATCGGTCAACAAATGAGTTTTTGTATGTTCCAATATTCCATTCTCCAGGATGCTCTCTCCAAAATCGCTTTTCAATACTTACAACAATTCTTTAATCGCATTTATACACATTAATAATAGACGTCTCATAACAAGAACAAATATTTGAGATGTTATATGCCGACAGCAGGTTTTTTTTTCTGTTTAATTATAGTTCACAAAATCCGTCTTGGCTCTCTTCTTTTAAGGCTTAATTAATCGCTTCAGACATAGCCATATGTTGCCAAAATCTTTATTTTCTGCATTTTTAAAACAAGTTCAAATTAAGCTTAATCTCAGATGAAACTTAAATTTAAAATTGAGCGAGGGATACATTTTGTCATCTTTATATTGAGAGTCAGTTGCAAGCCTAATTAAAATTTTTTTTCTAGGCAGTGTGAGATTTATTGTTTTTAAGCACCCATATTTTAATGAAACTCTTGGTATAAAATTGAAAAGAAAAGTGCCAGAGGGCATTTTATAGCTGTATTATGAGTGCAAAGATTATAATCTAATTTCTACGTTCATGCTCATGTATTTCATTTCAAGTAAGACCCAAACGATAGCTTAAGATTAGTGGAGTATGTCGATTTTGGACTGCTCTATTAGAAGCAAAATTTAACAAACTGAAAACAGCTTATAAAACTGCTATCATACTTAAGCTACATAATATAAATTTAAAAGGCACATTACGTGTACTTCAAATCTGTCGCTTATTGAAGCCAGCAATTTGTACTATAATCCCAAGGACTTGCACTTAGGAGCAAAGCCAAAGTATAAAATAATAAAGGTACGAACCGACCTTAATTTAGCAATATTCAGTGAAGATTTTTGTGATATTAAAAGGGTCACATGAGCGAAATCCCATGCTAAGCAGACAAAAAGGCAACGATGGAACAAATGTCTTTGGCTAAAAACACACATTTAGCAGAAGGACCATGTGTGTGCCTGGCTGATTGGCAGGAGCTTAGGACGTTTAGAAGACAATATTGGAGTATGTTTATGAACTTTTTGAAAACTTTCACTTTTTCCACGATTTTATCTTTTTCTCCAACAAATTTAAAGTTCATTCAACAATTTACATAAATACCATTGCCTGGAATCAACCGCTTCCGCACATGTTAGTCTCATCGTGAATAGTTTGAAGCCGAAGATTTAATTTTCTCTTATAAAACCTTTGACCTTTGAACTTTGCGAAAAAGAATCAACTAAATTCTCACAAAGATCTTTTAAAAATGAGTTTGAAACCGATAAACAACAATTTTGTTTATTTTTAGCAAAATTTACATAGTTGGGGATGTAAATTCCAAAATCTTCGAAACACGCACTCATTTAATTTTTATGTAGGGCTTTGAAAAGGGGCAATTTACAAAGATCTTTGAAAATACATTTCAACCCGAAACTTCACCCAGATCTTTGACCCTTTAAAAGTATTAAGAGATATTATCGGATATTCCACGGCCTTGCCCATGGCAACGTTTTTTTACATTTAACTAAATATAACTTTTTCAAACATTTACCGCCCCTGGAAAATTTAAATTTACAGATATTTTTTACATATCTATTTGAAATAAATGTAAAGTCCATTGAAAAGGAAGTAAAAATTACGGGTTGAATTTCTAAAGGCACTCAAACGTATTCATTATGGTAGACTTTTAAGAAATCTTCAGATCCATCGGGACCTTAAGACTTTTAAACTTCCACCTACAAATAAAAATAATTTGACGGAAGATTGAAAACTTGTTGTTTACCATCCGAGCGATTTAAGTGGTACGCGATCACACAGGAAGAAAAAGATCACATCTGCACATCTGTATACTTCTAAAATTGGGGTACTTTACGTAAGTGTAGATACAAATGTTGCACAAGAAGAAAACTCGTTCGGGTAATGTCGGGGCATACCAGTCAGTTGAATATTATTATAAGTGTAAAATATATACTAGTTTTCTTAACAACTATTATTAAAGAAATTTCAAAGCTTGGCAAATGTTATTGGAACAGATTGGAGCTCCACGACAATTCCAAAAAGCTCCACTCTCTGCATATCTGCTTTAGCTCACTTCCGAACACATTATTGAAAATATCCGAGTTTCTTTAAATATATAACATATTATAATAGAAATATAGAAGGAAACAGCACCAAAAGAGCAAACAACGAGAAATACTTAAGAGCTACAAAGATATAGAATATAGCTTTGTATCTGCTCCAACTTATATTAACCTGGTCCATTAAAATGAAGTTAATGAACAAGTGAAATTTGAAAACAGCACCAACTAAATAATTAACAAAACTTACTACAAAACTTTTTGTAGCTTAACTAAAAAGTTATTCTCATAAAATTCATAATATTCCTTTAGAGAAGGATTGACTTAAACATAATTTGGAGTGCAAGAGCACATTTCAAAATTTAACTCACCCTTTTTTGAGATAGAGCAAAAAAAAAACGAGATAAGTTTTCAGATGACTGCTAAAAACTTTGGATAATATTCAAATTGTCACGACTTAATTATTGCAATAACCGCACTGCAAAAGACACGAAATAAGAAATATATGTTGACTGTGAAAAGCACTTGCAAGATTATTTGAAACCTGCAGTTAATAGCGCGATTTCAAATTGCAAATGTTCACCGTCGCCTGGCTTTTGTTCCTGCTGCTCTATGTAAGTCTCAGGATATTTGCGCTTATAACTGCACCGCTTTAGAACCGAAACCTAAGTGAAATCGCCAGCCAAGGCACAAGCAATTTATACGAGCGTTTCGTGCTTTACTGTTCGTATCAAAGTGGACGAGGATTCAAAAGATTTCAACGGAGTTGTCGTACGTGTATATTCTCGTGCTCGTGCTCGTGTGCGTGTGTGCGCGTGAGTGTGTGTGTGTGTGTGTGTGTGCTGCCGTTCGTCTGTTTTGTGTGCCTTTGTGTGTGTGTGGCAGTGCTTGCCATTCGTGTGCCTGTGTATTTGTGCCTGCGTGTGAGTATGTATGTGTGTTCTGTCAGGTAAATGCCGATGGCACGAGCAACAATACGAACGCCCACGACATTGACGAAGCCTGCATGATTGTGCGCAGTCTTTGTTGGGCTGTGTACGTGCGCCCCATTTGTTTGGGAGCGGGCGACCACACGTCGTATGAGCAATGTGCAACACGTGGTGCAGCGTGATGGCGTCGCTGCCAGCGCCGAACGACTGCGGGCCACAACATTGGGCGAAGAGTGCGTTCCTTTATCAGTTTATCAGATAGCAATTACGCACAATTATCGCACATAGTACGCGATGTCACGCGATCTTATCAGCTAGCGATCTAATCAGCAGCAGATTATTTTCAATTAGTTGCATATTTGGCAGCCGTCAACCGAAATCTAATATAAATCCCAGGCACTATGGTTGCTAAATAGGTTTGGCTTATTAATTCTTTGGCAAGCTAATTATCGTCGTTATCTAATTAGCATTGTACAATATGTTTAATATTTGGCATCAAACCATTTCGTACATGTTTATTCATACTTAATCCCTTTAAGAGCGGGGCTATCAATTTCATCTAGTCAGACAATTTTTTTTTGTTATACAACCTTTTACTTATCTGTTGACATTAAACATCTATGAGCACAAGGTAATGGGTTTTATTTTTGTGAAGTTTAGCCAAGTCTACAGTGGGTCAAGCATTGAAAATCGTATCTTAATAGATAATAGCATTGTAGTTGAAGTATTGTGTTGTTTGTTTGTTTCTAACTAAACAAACTCAAGAATGTCGAGATTTCTGTGCTTCTCACATATGGACAATATTTTGGCAATATCGGAATAGCATTTATCGTGTATTTATGTATTTATATAAAGCATAGAAGAAGACATCACTGATGAATAAAATTAGCATCCGCGAGGTATGTTGAAGATACTTTTATCATAAGCTACTTTGTAAATGGTTTCGACATAAAAACGCGCACAAGTATGCAATATAATACTGTAAATTCTTCAGAGCCTTGAAATACGATTTCGATTCGTATCAACTTTGGACCATAACCAAATTATGTAGGGCTGTCTTTAGTATAAATAAATCCGTTTACCGTTTGCAGTTGCATTGAAAAAGTTTAGATAAATTAAATTTAAGTTGACTGTCTCGTGAACTGAGGTTCAGATTGGGCCATAATCAAAAACAGTCTGGTGAAGAGCATAAGAAACGTGAAAGTATTTTAAGGCACATCTTAAAGCAGAAGTTGCGGCTAACAAATTGGAGATGAACCACAAGTGTTAAGTCATCCCTTGTGCTCAGATCAATTACAATGCCCTGTTGGTAAATGCTTGTATCAAAAAGTTTCGTTTGTTCATTATTATTATTTTAATTTAAAATATGTCCGACTTGCAAGTATTTTTTTTTTTTAACCTTTTTTTTTAAATCTGTCACGCGTCGACAAATTTTAAAAGTTGTATCAAATGTTATAATTGTCTTGTAATTTATGTCGATGTTTAATTAGTGGACGGTGGTTGGTGAGTGCTGTGAGGGGGAATAATTGAATTATTTTGTTCCCTTGAAAGATCCAGCGGGTGGTGTTGCTGTTGTCCAGCAGGCCAAGTGATAGGTTGTTGCTGTTGTTGTTGTGCAGGTGGAGCCTATACAGGTATCTGCTGCAGTTGTTGGCTATCTCGTCACTGACCCATGGGATCTTGAGAAGACTGTGGATGGAAGCGTTGTCATGGTTTATATGTGCATTGGAAACGATGGGCAGTGCCTTGTTTTAAAAAACCTGAATTAACCTTAGGTTGCTTCGGCTGGCAGTGCCCCATAACTGAACGCCTTCAGTCGAAATCGGTTTGATAATTGCCTTGTAGACAAGGAGCTTTGACCGAGTACTTACGACTTCCATTATTTTCTGTAAAAGGTGAGCTCTCTAAGTTAAACTCCTGTCGAAAGGCATGCCAAGGTATTTTTGCGTCGTCTCTTCTGGTATTACAGCTCCGCCTAGGTAGACAGGTGGGCAGTTACCAGACCTGGGAGAGAAAGTGGTGGCTGTGTCTTTTTTGTTGTTCACCATGATGACCAGCAAGTATGCTATACACATTCGAAATGCTGGAGCATGTCGATAGATGACTATGCTCTTATATATGACGTAACTGAATTTAGATTTAGAAGATAGAAAGATAGATAGAACGGAGTGATCAAACCGTTTCAGCATTTACCCAGTCGACTAGCAGCAGACTAGTCTAGCGCTATAAGTAAACAGCTCGAGCAAGGATGTAGTCAAGTTTTCCTTGTAGAAAAGAAAGATGGTACACAACAAGATCACATAGGCTACAGGAAAGTTAAGCGACATGATTATGGATTATTTTCCTGTGCCCATCATGGAAGAGATATTGGAGAAGCTGCAGCAGCTTAAATGGTTTACCATAATGAGCCTTGAAAAGCAAAAGCAAATCGTCAATAAAAGAATAGCTTTTCGAGTTTAATAAAGCGCCTTTGGTCCACTCTGATGTTATAAAGCTTTATACGAACAACATTATTATTTAGGCCACGTCGCAGGATATAATAATACGCAGAAACCAAGTTGGTTCTGGAGCCACACATGTAGCCATATTATTGAGGGAGAACCAACCTGGCCTGACAAAGAGAAGACAGCAGTCGTTTTGCTATGACCAAGGACATTAAGGAAGTGACATCTTTACTGGCGCTCGCCGGCTTTTCAGCCTTTCGAGCCTGTAGTTCATGTTTATTTACTTGAAACCCGTCCAAGCAAGTATTCGGAGCTGTGTTGCTGCAGCGGTTTGATGAAAGCTTTCACCCTGTTTATTATTGAAGAATAGCCAAACATTTTTAAAGGTATAGCTGGAAAGTTTAAATAAAAGTCGAACTAGTAAGTTAATGGAAGAAGAAGTACATATCTCAACGGCAGACTCACCCAACTGAAGCAAGCTTCAGTTGTTTAAAGTTTCCATCATGATTTGGTTCAAATAACAGTTTCCTTGGCTTTCCATCCGAATCTCTTTTTATACCCTGAACCCATTCAAAATGGGTATAAGGGAATATTGTATTTGTACAACATCCAAATGTTTGTAACAGGCAGAAGGAAGCATTTCCGACCCCATAAAGTAAATATATTCTTGATCAGCATCAATAGCCGAGTCGATCTAGCCATGTCCGTCTGTCTGTCCGTCCGTCCGTCCGTATGTATGAACGCAAGGATCTCAGAACATATAAGAGCTATAGACTTGAAATTTTAGATGTAAGTGCTCCTAGTGCTTGCGCAGATCGAGTTTGTTCTGATAATCGATAACTTACTCCGTTTCCAAGCAATCGATAAAAATCGAAACCGATATCCTGTTTTTTGGGCAATTTTGGTAAATAATAAGAGCTTGAGACCCAAACTTGACATATAGCTTCTAAAATTGAATATATATATGCATTTGATGTTGGAAGAAGAGGGTTCAGGGTATCCCCTAGTCGGGAGCACCCGACTAGAACCTCTTACTTGTGTTCAATTTACTTATTGTTAATTGTTTAATATTACCGACAAAAATAATTTTGATGATTAGTCGAGGTTCTTTGATTTCATTGTGAAAATATAGAACTACTTTTCATACATTTTCGATGATTAAAATAATAAAATGTATTTTTTTCCACTGAGTACCATTGAGTACAATGATATAGTGTTCGGTGTGCTTGAGAAACAATTTAGCATTTTATTTAAGCACTATCTACGTCCACATAGTATAATATTTTTAGTTAAGAGTTATTTCCTTTGTTTTAATAGGGTTAACATCTGCAAACGAAGATCAATTATAAATCGCTTTTCATGCCCGCTTTCAATCACCTTAGCTGATGATTGGAAAATATAGCTGATTTATGAACCAGCTTTAATCTGAAAATACAAAATGCGTGATGCTATAAAATGTTGATTATAATACTGTTTTTACAATTATAATAATAACTAGGGGGTAACGGCAACGTCGGGCCGTTGTCAAATTTGCAGATTACAACTTTAAGCTACTTAATTTTTTTTTCACCCAGTTAAAGTTCATTGAGTAAGAACCAAAAGTTGAAATCAACGAACCAGTAGCCGTTGTTCGTCTTGGAGAAAATCTTGAGGCCGGAAAACAAACTTTAGTTCATTAAACCTTTGACACGCATTTTCCATCCAAGATTGATGAATTTTTCATAAAGCCTGTCTAATTAATTTTAATAAAGTCCTTGAAAATGAATAAATTTTCTGTTAAATTTCCCCCCACCCATTAATATTAATAAATAAATATTAATAATAATAATAATAATAATAATAATAATAATAATAATAATAATAATAATAATAATAATAATGATAATGATAATGATAATAATAATAATAATAATAATAGTAATAATAATAATAATAATAATAATAATGATAATAATAATAATAATGATAACAACAATAACAATAATCATAACATATTAAGATATTATGTAATACTTGCCGACCGTGAGACCGAATCACAATGTTTTCCATGTTAAATATTTTGTGAATTTTCTTGTACTCAGTACTCAGTCACATTCAGTTTGAGAATAAATGTTTTTTTTTTCTCAGATTGTCTTAAGTTTACTTAAATTTATATGCACACTCACATCAACCTTATGCGAACCGCAATGAATAAATGAGGCAGATTTATTTATACTTTTCAGCTTAACAATGGTGAGCTAATGCGACTTATATATACATATATATTTTAAATATTATACATTTTATATGTATATATAAATATTATATCTACATATATCTAAATTTATATAACTGTTTGTTGAATGATTGAGTGATTGTGGGTTTACTGTAGTTACCTTCTGTGATAAAGGTGCACGTTACGACGGGGAGACTTTCGGAAAAAAAAGTCGCGAAAGCCGTTTGTATGAAACTTTTATTTGATTCAAGCTCAATTTTAAAGATCTTTGTTCAAAATCACTTAAGGTATGTTTAACACTTTTTCGAAAATCCATTCCTCCTTTGTGGAAATGAAAAAGGATCTATATGAAAAATCATTTGAGACGTGTTTCACATTTTTCGCAAAATCAGAGTGAAAATCGTTACGTTTTGTCCGATTTTTTACTTACTTTCAGAGCTCTACATAAGTACTGAATGAATATGTGTTTCAACGTAGAAGTATGGAGACATTTCCGGTCCCGGTAAAGTATACATATATTTAATAAGTATCAAAAACCGAGTGGATATAGCCATGTCTGTCTGTAGTATAGCTGCCATCGAAACGGTATGTCAAAAAAATATGTGTGTGTATGAAAATCTTGCTGTTTATCAAGTTATCCTTGGTTAAAATACAAATGCTTACAAATGCGTCAATATTTAACTTAGTGTTGTTTCTCTTGATGAAACTTACAAGAGAATCTCTTGTCAGCCAGTGCAAATATGATTTTTTGTAAAAAAAAAAAATGGTTCAACACCTTTAGACCTCTGCTGCCATTCAATTGGCAGACTTTTGTTAAGAAAGCTTTAAAATGATCTTCAGTTTAAGGCTGCACTAATAATATGGCTAATATTTGGGGCCCACTCGAAGTGCTTAAAAAAAGGCATTAAACTTATAAGATAAGAACTATAAGATATGGAATTATAAGATGTCGGTTAATAGATATTTCACTTTTTCGATACCTTTCTTATTCCAACCAAATTAAAAAAAACTGATGCATATTTATCCACTTTACATTTCATGAAGGATAACAAACGGGAAGTTATTCAACATTTAATTTTCAAGAAAGGGACGCAGGCGGAAGAAGCAGCGAGTTTGGAAGCACCTAAGTATTTATACTATGCAAAAATAAGTTAAAATAAAACATATTGGACAATATTTTTAGATTTTAAGAATTCAAATCGGACTGGCACTCGACTAAAGTTCTTAAGAGTTAACCTATAATCTCTTTTTTTTTGGCAAAAGTATTTCGTGCTAGTCGTGGAGTTTCGTGTCACGATACGATGCTTACTCGAAGCTCAAAATCTGTTTATGGCAGGAAGTTGGGGGGGACCCACATATGACAATGCGACTGATAAAAGCTTTACAATGTTTTTGCCAAGGCCGTCGACGACGTGGTCAGCGCCAAATGTCCGTAAACTGAAATAAACGTGATTTGAAATCCCCGGCGTATTATCATTGCCGACACCTCGTCAGTTAATAGAACATACATACATGCAAGCACACACATATGTATGGACACACATCGTTATATATGTTTGTGCCAACATATGTATATAAGTATGTTGGGCTCACATTATCAACTGTCAAAGTTGGGAAACACGTTAAGGAAGAGCATTAGGCTAATTAAGTAAAAGGACTTATGCAAGTCTAAGGTGACTTTTGGCATGTATCTGTTCATCATTATGAGCATATAAATATGGCAGCTTGACCTTTTGACCTTGAATTAACATGAGTTCTGGTCCATCCATCAAAAACTTCAAAGACTTTTGTCTGGCGTAATAATCAACATTTGACGTCAGAACTTGGAATATTGCGTCGGAAAAGCTAATTTATGTATTAGACCAACTTATTTTATGCACGCGTTAGTCGAATCTCATGGAAATCATCACACACACAGTGCAGTGGAGTGCATTTCACTTTACCATGACAAGGAACGCCCGCGGCGAAAGTGTTGTCATATTTTGTAAATTTATACGTTATGGCTACCAACTGTGTGGCATGTGCATATTTTGATGTTATGGACAGCAACGACCACGAGCACACAAAGCAAAAGCAAAAGCCAAAGCCAAAGCCAAAGCCAGCTCATGTCATGTTGTCCTGTTGGCATAAGTCCTTTAAATTTCCAGGACATCGACTTATATGCATATATTGCCCATATGGTGCTTTTGGACTGGACATTATTCTTAATTTTTATCGAGCTTAAGTGTATCCGATTGTATCCGATGAAAATAAGCATTAATTTTTATATCAAATATCTGTTCCATAGACAATTAGAAAGGTGTACTTTTAATACCCTTGTAACACTATTAGATAACAGAATGGTTTGCCATACAAAAATTCAACCCATTTCTCGACCTATAGAACTATACAATATAAATATAAGATCCTCATCATGTTTAAGCAGCAAAGGGAAAATAATAAATGCCGGACTTGGAAAAAATATTTTTTATTGAGAAAAAAGTTGTTCATACAAGAACTTAATTTTCGACAAATAGTGCTCACATTTTGATAAAATTATGTAAAGAGCATAGTGAAACTAGCAGATGCAGAGTTTGGTCCGGATATTCTGAAAAATAAAAAAAAAATGTATTCCTACATTTACACCCATCATCTTTATTATATGATGTCATTATTATATTCACTTTGTGGACATAAAAATGGATATGAATAAAAATTAACAACCACACTCGTTCGACTGTATTATGCACATATGTACAATTCGCGTTTGCGAATTAAATCTAGCGCACTACTTAATGGGTTTTTCTTCAGGTACAAAGATAATTATTTAATACTCTCTGATCGTGGGTACTAACATTTTTACATAGTCTGTCTACTGTCCTCACTTCTAAGCCTCTTCCATCCATTCAATTTCCTGCTCCAATGCTAGAATTTTTGCTCTGCTAGAGACTTCTATATCCAGCTTTGGCAGGACCCCATTAAGGTCAACTCGCAGTACATTTTTTTGGAATAAACATTGCGACAAATAATTTGGAGAATTTACAAGATTCTTGCAGCTTCCGCAAGAGTAAGCTAAAAAAAAGTTAAATAAAAAAAAGCGTATTCACAATTCTAACAAGTTATTGTTGAGCCGGGGTGAAACATGAATTTATTGCAACTCATCTAAAGCAAAGGAAAGCCAGTATTTTTATCATGGCTTCTTTATGTAATCTAAAGTTTCGCGCTTGTAATAATAAAAACAGCAACCTATACGCTTCCCTAGTTGTATTGACCGACAGGTGAACCCATATTCAGCCTCCTTACATCAACTAATTCTTTATTACTTAAAACGCATCCAATTATATAAACTGTACTTTATGTAGTTTGTATATCAAAAATAAAAAAATTAAGACATATAAAGAGCACTGAAGCTTCAGTTAATTGTCTTGATTTTCCTCAGGATCATCGTCTTCCTTTCTTACTCCTTTATTGGTCATCAGATTCGTTAGCTACTTTCACCTTTTTCAGTGCCGAAGTTTTGCGTACTTTTTTTGGCGGTACATCGGTCTCCTCGTCTACTTCCTTTGAATCCGCAGCTTTTAGAGCATTACGCTTCTCGCGAAGCTCTGCTTTGCGCTTCACCTGATCCGAAGTTAACTTGACGAAGCCAACGTCCTTGGTTAATGCGAACTTTGTTAGCACCTCATTCGCCTGTTTCTTCAACTTAAGCATCCGCTGCTCCCGTGGACCAACTACGTACGGCGTGTCCGCGGGCGGAGCACACATGCTGATGTATAAGGGCAGCGCCGTTGTTCCGACAATATCAATCTTTAAATACATCGAGCGTATGTTGGCCAGCCCGCCAGGGTACTGTTGCTGCAGCTGCTGGATGACGAACAGAATATTCTCTGTAAGCTCTTGACCGCTGTGCTCATGATTGCCCACTGGTATGGTTGTTAGATCACCCTTCCGCAGCTGTCTGTAAGCAGTTCGGCAGAGAGCGCGCGCAATCTCCTTCGACAACTGGTCAACTTTGCTCAGACGAACCGCGTGCAGCACATTGCGGGGCTTCTGTGTAGCCTACATACAATATTGGATAACGATTAACGTAGCTGTAACAGGGAATGTGGCAAGTAACATGTAACTCACCTTGCCGAGAAAAGCGCTAGCCTGGCCGGATATGCGTCCGTCGCAGAGTAAGTAGTCATAGCTATTTAGGAACTTGCGCTTAGCCTCAAAAGTGCCCATATCGTTGCGTAAGCGATTAAACGGCACTACCGTTAAACGCTGATCGACGTTATGCTCCCGCAACAAATCCTCATAGTGCTGCACAGTCGGCTCATAGTCACAGCGCGCTCCGCGCTGCAGGTCAGTCACAATCAGGGCAACGTCATCCTCGGCTCCGACTAGCGAGTGCTTCAGCGCCAGCTTAGCTACTCGCTTCGGGCAGCTGGGTATCTTATAGCAGCACACCTGTAGCATATAGCGGTAGTCGCTAAAAATGGGTTTCGCTTTGTGGTTTTTCACCTCCTCGGCCACCTGGCTCATCAGCGCAGAGCACACCTTGTGCACATTTGATTCGCTGACAATTTCATGAAATTTATCCTCGTCAAACGGATTTAACTCATAGTTTAGCTCCACGTCTTTCTGTGCCTTCTTTTTTACGGCAATTGGTTTTTTTGCACCCATTTCTTTTACATTTTTATTTCCTACAGCCTTTGACAGTTTTTTGGTAGTCAGTTTAGCCTTTTTCTTTTCGCCGAGTTTCTTTTGTGCTACTTTTGGTTCTTTTGCCAACGGTGGCTGCTTCTTAGAACTCCTTGTAGTTAATGCAGCAGTCTTATTATCTTCCTTTTCGGATTTCTTGTTAATTGCCGCTTGTGTTTTAGGCTTCGGCTTCTCCACGGATTTCAATATTGGTTCCTTTTCGTTCTTGTTAATTTTAAGTGTTTTTGTCACTTTGGGGGCAGCTGCCGGCACCGCCTTTTTGGCAACTTTTGGAGCAACCGGCGATTCTGGTGGTGCCAAAACCAACGGCTTCTTGGCTGGCTTAGACTTCTGTGGCAGCTTGACATCTTTGAGCTTGGCTTCAATTGCTTTTGATTTCTTTCCCTCCAGAATGGTTTTCATGTTTTTGGCGTCAACTGTAATTGCGGCAGATTGTTTTGCTTTTGATGTAAGTTTGCCTTTGTTAACCTTTTGTTTTTCCTTAGAAACACCGTCATCTTTTGTTTTCTTCTTTAAAGATTTTGGCAGCGGTTTTTGTACTTTAACCATGACTGATTTTCAAATGCAATAAAAATTGAATACAAAATTCGCTGAACAACACGTGCAGTGTACAAAATTATCGAACAAAAAGTGCCTAATCGTTATCGTTTTCTTAAATATCGTTAACATAGTTTCGATTATTGCAACAGTGCTGCACAACGTACACTTAAATATGCATCGTACTAACACTATTTCTATTTCTATATAGCAAAAGGTATTTCTGTTAAAGTAAAATGCTTTATAATATATAAAAGCCACGTTCTGCGCAGAAATATGTGTGCGTCATTCGCACGCCTTAAATAGGATTATCATACTCCTATTACTTTAAAGGTCGACTAAAAATATCCCAATTTTGCGATGGCACAAGTGCCTAATTGCCCCAGGCCATGTCCTTGGGAATACACACGCCCACAAAATTTGGACTGCTCGACGCGTGCCATCTCCCATGGTGCCTCAAATTATAGTTTCCTAGAAACCCAGCGTAGCTGCAGAAACTTGGGATGCGACTCATTTATTGGCACGTGACGAATGCTGCGCGCCTTATTTCGACGTCATGAAAACTAAAACTCTAATAACACAACTGTTGCAATATTACGTCCAAATAACTTTTACTTTAAGAAAGGGCGGTTCCGCAAAGCAGCCCAGTGAAGCATCTTGGCTTGCTCTCGATCGGAGACCCACATGGAAAAATCATATAAAGGCAAAACGGCAGCAACTTAAATTAAAGACACAACAAATGTCCTGGCTGTTAGACCGAAAACCTCAAACTAGCCTAGAAAACAAAGTTAGCCTCTCTAAAGCCATACTCTAGACTGTGTGGATTGATTTCTACACCTTTACAAATTCCTTATGTAAAAGAAGATATTAATCAAATAGGTATTTAGATACATTGATAGACTTCACAAACACCAAAATAGCCTCGCCTTGAATCTAACAGATAATAGTCTAGAAGTAAGAAGACTTAAAAGAGCGCATATTCTCGATCTCCCTGATAAATACTTGAAATAAGTAGAACTCTAAGCTTACATACAAATTAAGTAAAATATAATAGTAGGTTTCGCTGGAAACTTTCTATTCTTGTTAATTTTATGTAGATATGTAGATAAATTTACTTATTGTCGTGAGACAGAGTGTAAATAAATAAAATGTAATAAATTTGATAATTTATGTATATAATTATCATTTAAAAGTAATTTATGTGGTTACAGTTTCAGTTTTTTTGCATTGACTTCAGAAGTAGCCTTTTTGGGACGTTTACTGCCAGTGGAAGCTGACGTGGACGATGTTTTGTCCTGCAGTTTATTAAAGAATGCCTTTGAGGATTTCAGTGCGCCCTGGTCGTTGCTCATGGTGATCTGCAATTTAGTTATTAAATACATAAATATAAATTATAGTTTATAAGTTTGCTTGCTAGCGACCAACCTTATGTACATTGCGACTTTTGGTTATAGTTTTAAGCAGCTTAGAGTTTGTTTCTCGTTGCGTAGGCGCCTTGCCCGCCTTGGCGCGCTGTTGTTCTCGCTGTTCGATTGTTGTATTGATAGCGCGCTGTTTTTGCTTCTTCTTTCGACGCTCGCGGTTTTTGTCGGTGCGTGTGCGCTCTGTCTTGCCCAGCGGAGTGTGCTTGGGACCACGGTATACCTCCTCTGGAGCCAGAAGCTTGACATCGCTGACTGCCAGTGGGGCAACCTCTTCCATCTGGACGGCGGGTGTGTTAGTTACAATTTTAGCTTCGGGCGCTACTGGCTTGGGTGTGAAATGGAAGTTGGAAAGTGCATCAAGCTTGAGGAATAGTGAGCGCATTGCACGTTTAATTTCTTGATGCTCCTTTGGCTCCGGCGCCGCGCTTTCATCATCACGATTGGGATTCAACTTTTCCAGCTCGCGATGGTATTGCTGCTCATAAATTTGGGCCAGCGACTGCTTTGACTTTTCCTGATCGAGCACAAGTTGCTTGCGGTATTCCTGTGGAGTGTGGACCGGTCGCACCGTACGCTCCACATCGTCCCAGGCCTTGTCGCGTATGCGCTGCTTGATTATGTCCTCGATTGTGCGATTTTGCTCATCGGTAAGTGGAGCTGAGGGTCGTGCCGCGGAGTCAAATTCGAGTATCTCCTCAAGCAGTGAGTTCTGGGGTCGATTTCCTGCTTGCACTTCTCCTTTCAGCTGCCACGGCTTCTCGCCTAGCACCACATCCTCATAGTCTCGTATGCGCTGCAGCAGCCGCGCCTCCCGCATTTCATTAGACGACTGTGCCTCCATTGCGGGCTCCTCAGTCTCATCGTCGGAGCTTTCTCGGTTGGACTCCGACTCGAGATCACCAGCAGGTTGCACACCACTTTGGGCCACAAAGTCAGCTTCGTCGATTTCGCTCGCTAGATCCTCCTTAGAGTCATCATTATTTGGCTCATTGTCTTCTTCATCATGCTCGCTTTCGCTTTCATTAAAATAGTCCTTTTCCGTAGCTGCTTTAAGTTTGTGAGCCTTTTCCTGCAGTTCATCATCCATCTCGAAGAAATCGCCAAAGGTCGCATTTGCGCCATCCTCGTCATCGTCTGAATCCTCGAGGACACCAAAGTCTTCAGCGAAATGATTAATTTCGTCAGTTTCGTCAACCGAATTATTATTTTTGTGCTTCCGCATCTCTTTAGCATCTTCCTGTTCCAAAAACTGCTTCATTTCATCCAATTTGAAAAATGTGTCATCGACCACAGAACTTCTGCCCTTTTTGGACCGCTTCGCCTTGATTTGGTTGGATTTCGTTGTTGACTTCTCTTTATCACTATTATCAGAATCCTCCAGCTCTGATTGATGCTCCTCATCTTCGGCTTTCTCCTCCATGCTCTCTTGCTCACTTGTCTGCTCGTTCGGATCCTCATCATCGTCCAGTTCGATGCCCAAATGCTGTTCCCCTATGTTCATAAGCTGGGCAGTTTGTTTTGATAGATGTCCCAGCACAGAATTATTTCGCATCTCAAGCTGTTGCCAGATTTGTTCATCGTCCATATCTTCCAAGACAAGCTTGGACGGGTAGTCTTGGTTACTATCCACATTGCTTCCAATGCACACGCTATATGTTTGCTGTATTAGCTGATATACAGCCTCAATGGACTCCGTTTGGGGCCTACAACAAGGAAAAATATATTCATATTAGCAACACGTGCACTGTTGAAACAACATAAACTAACTTTAGATATCGATCCGGGTGTCTAACCAACTGCTCAAAGTTTTCTGCTAACTCCTTAAAAGTATCTCTCTTGGACTTCTTCTTTGAGTAAACATTGCCTTCCATTCCTGATTTGTCAACTTTAACAACTTATTAAACAAATAACAGACAAAATCCGCAACAATATGACTTTAAATTCCAAAATGAACAAGACGTCTTGAACTAAATGAACGATTTGTTCGTTCACCAGAATTTGAACGGTTGAACTCAGTTCTTCAACGGAACTAGAAAAATATGTTAGAAGGATTTCAAAAATGTTCTCTTAATCATATATTTGAAAAAAATACACTTCAAAAATAAGATCATAAATTTAATTTTTCGACAACTTTTGCAATATATGAAATATGTTTGTTGTTCCAATAATTAAGCACATATAACTGATAAATTCAAAAATTGTAAAATACTTCAACAATGCAATGTTACTGTCTTAAAGCGACTTGATTTTTAATAAATTTTGAACTAGTTCAAAAGATAATTGAATACAATAGTTATGTTTTGAATTGTTCTGTCTTTTCGTCTCTATCGATAGTAAGTCAAAAACATGCTTATACCGGCAGCAATACATATCGATAAATTTGTTCAATGTTTTAAAAAATACCAGAACCTACACAATCGAAGTATTAAAGTATCTAGTTCACAATGGGCTAATCGATTTGGTGTCTTATGATGTTATCGATATCGAATGCTGTACCGCTGGAGTTTAGTACGATTCAGAAAAATGTCCATAAAAGCTGCGCTCATAGATCTAAGTGGTACTCTTCATGTGGAGGATGAGCCAACGCCTAACGCTGTTGTGGCGCTGCAAAGGTACCTAAATCTGTAAGATAAATATAATTAATAAGAACATACATTAATTATCTTGCAGATTGCGCAGCAGCGGCATAACCGTTAAATTTGTAACAAACACCACAAAAGACTCGAAAGCGACACTCTACGAGCGGCTAGTTAAAATTGGCTTTCAACTGGAAGTCGCGGAGATTTACAGCTCATTGAGCGCGGCAGTTGCATTTGTATCAAATGAAAAGTTGAATCCCTACTATTTGCTTACAAGTGATGCACGAAGAGATTTCCCCGATGAGGACCAGAGCCGGCCTCACGATGCGGTCGTCGTAGGCCTGGCGCCCAATGCATTCGATTATGAGCACATGAATAAGGCCTTCAAGTAAGTGATGCGTCAAACGAGAGAAATGTGCATCACAAGTCGGTCTTAAGGTGTTGCCCTCTTTTCTTACAGTGTGCTGCTGCAGAATAAAACGCACAAGCTTGTGGCAGTGCATCAGGGCAAGTATTATAAACGCGCGGATGGGCTGGCATTGGGACCCGGCTGCTTTGTCAAGGGTTTGGAGTACGCGACGGGCAGCACGGCGACGCTTATAGGCAAACCCAATTCCTACTATTTCCAAAGCGCCCTGCCTGACGGCCTTAGAGCCGAGGAGTGCGTAATGATTGGTGATGTAAGACATGCATATATTAATGATTGGATGAAATTTATGAATGAAATTATTGCGGTTTCCAGGATGCAAATGATGATATTGCTGGTGCCATGCAAGTGGGTATGCAGGGCATACTCGTCAAGACAGGCAAATTCTTGCCGGATGCTCTGGCAGCAATCTCACCGCCACCCACGGCTGTGGTCAAAAATTTCGCGGAGGCAGTCGACTGGATTTTGTGCAGAAAGCAAGGTAATTAGTCTTATTATCAATTCAAAAAAAAAAAAACAGACCTTGCTCAAAAGTCAGCAAAATATTTTTGCGAGTTCAAAAATGTTTATAACGGTTGTTTTATAACAGTTGAACTAGGGTAGGCGCGTTAATAAAACTCTGGCAATTTGTATACCAGAATATTGCATTATAACAGTTTTAGTTATCAACTGAAGGAGACCCTAGTTCAAAGCCTAGCTATTCAATTGCAACGGTATATAACAAGAATTGTCAAACAACATTTTTTTCGCCAATAATTAGAAAATTGATAAATGTTTAATATTATTTATATATAAATAAGCAAAAGTTCACTTGAAATGCAGCTTGTTTGACCGTTCGCAACAGTCTACAATATATTTTTTGTCTCGTGTAATATGAATAGTTTGTTGAGTATGCAAATGTGGTATTGGATGCGATTTAGTTCAGCTTTGCCTGGGCAAATTTTCTGGCCAATTGCACAATCTCATCGACGCGCTCGAAGTTGCTGCCGGAGGCCTGAGCAGACTCGGGTTTGCCGCCACCCTTGCCGCCCAAGACGGGTGAGACATGCTGCACCCATTCGTTGGCCTTCAGACCCTTCTCCACGGCGCTCTTGGGCACCGAGCACAGGCAAAAGATCTTCTTGGAGTCGGCATCGACGGAAACGAACATGGCCGCAGCGTCTGGCAATTGAGAACGCACCTGCTTCAGGGCAGCATCCAGTGCCTTGGTATTGTTATAGGCCTCCAGTTGCTGGACCAAAACATTTGCCTGGGGATTGGCCTCACACAAGGCCTTGGCACGCTCCACAACCGTAACCGAGACGGCGGCACGCAGCGCACGCTCCTTATCATCGAGCGTCTTCTTCAGCGACTTGAGCAGATTGCGCATCTCGTCCTTCTTTACATAGGGTATGGTTGCATGCGAGATTTGTTCGGTTAGTTCGACAATTTGCTTCACATACAGCTTGGAATCCTTGCCAGTCTTGTCAGCTTCAATGGTCGCTTGCAGCTTGCTGATTTCCTGCTGAAATGCTTCGGATTTCTTGAGAGCTTTCAGAGCCTCAGGACCTGTTAGTGCCACAATACGGCGAATGCCCTTGGCTATGGCCTCTTCGCTGCTAATGACAAAGTCCATGATGTGGCCGGAGTTTCTTAGATGTGTGCCGCCACAGAATTCCACAGAGGTTTGCTCGCCCGCCTCGGCATCAGGCTGAGCTTCGAGCTGATCGACAGGCACGCCAAACGAGATGACACGCACCGGATCCGGATAGACCTCATCGAAGACCGAGCGCAGTCCGCGTATACGCTTGGCCAACGCCAGCTGCGACTCCTTGGCATAGATGGGCATATTTTTGTACACCATATCGCGAGTCAGTTGCTCCGTTTTGGCGACCTGTTCGATGGTCATGGCCGCCTTGCTGTTGAAATCGAAACGCAGTTTCTCTGGCACCACCAGCGATCCCTTCTGTTCCGTATCCTTGCCTAGCACCTGCAGCAGACAGTGATTCAGTGCATGCGTAGCCGAATGATTCTTCATGGTTAGCCAACGACGCTCGGCATCGATATGCAGCTGCACTTCATCACCAACTGCCAGAGTGCCTTCGACTACGCCAATGTGGAGTATGTAGCCGCCGCGATTGTAAACGCGATCCACCAGAAATTCATTTGCCTCATCGTTCAGCTTGACAAGTGCGCCCTGATCATAGATCTGGCCACCGCTCTCCGCATAGAAGTTCGTCTTATCGAGCACAATGCCGGCCTTTTGGCCGCTGCTGATCTCCTGGACAAATTTATTCTCATACCGCAACGCGACAATTTTGCTGGTACATTCGCTGTAATTGTAGGCGGAGTCGCGCTCATTGGAAACAGCCTCGTATTTGTATTTGAAAGAATCATTTGTGGGCGGCACGCCCTGCTCCTGCAGCTGCGATATGGCATGCACGTCGAGATTAATCTCTTCAATTTTGCTAGCGCCCTTGCCCTGGGAGAGTATATACGAGTTCTGTTTGGCCGCATCGTACCCAGCCATATCAATCTGCAGCGACTTCTCCTCGGCCATCAGCTGGGTGAGATCCACAGGAAAGCCATATGTATCATACAAACGCCAGGCCACATCGCCGGGTATGGTGGTTTGATTGGCGCCTAATTTCTCAATGGTGCGATTAAGCAAATTGCGACCACGTGTTAGCGTCTTGAGGAACTGTAGCTCCTCCTCGTTAATGATGTCCATTATTTGCTGTGGATCCTTTTTGACCTCGGGAAAAGCATCGCCCAGCAATTCGACGACTGTGTTCACCAGAGTGGCAAAGAAACCAGGCTTGGCATTCAGCTTCTCCGTGGCATAGCTGTGCGGGCCAAGAAAATATGTTTATTAACGTTTTTTTATATATATGTTAATATATTTAACTAAAACTTACCGCACTGCGCGACGCAGGATGCGGCGTAGAACATAGCCGCGGCCCGTATTGTCGGGATTGCCGCCATCGGCCAAGGCTATGGTTATGGTGCGAGCATGATCGGCCAGGACACGATAGGCCATATCGATGCCATCGGCATCATCGGCGCCAACGCGTCCTTGATAAGCCGGTGCGCCAGTGCCCGCTTGTATGGCATCAAAGAGCGGCACAAACAAATCCGTATCATAGTTGGAGCGTTTATTTTGTATAACCGAAACCAAGCGCTCGAAGCCCATGCCGCAATCGATGTGCTTCTTGGGCAATGGCTTGAGGCTGCCATCGGATTCGCGATTGTACTGTATAAACACCAGATTCCAAATCTCTAGGACATCAGGATCATCCTGGTTGACTAGCTCTGGCACGCTGCGTCCGCCAATGCGATCGAAATGCAGCTCAGAGCATGGACCACACGGGCCCGTTTCACCCATTTCCCAGAAGTTATCCTTCATGCTGCCGGGTAAAATGTGCTCCGGCTTCAAACCCAAATCCAGCCACATTTGCTTACACTCGAGATCCGGTTCCAGGCCACTGGCAACATCGCCGCCAAAATAGGTCACATACAAGCGATCCTTGGGCAAATTTAAACGAACCGTAAGGAATTCCCAAGCCCAGGCGCAAATCTCCTTCTTAAAGTAGTCGCCAAACGACCAATTGCCCAACATTTCAAAGAACGTGTGATGGTAAACATCCTTGCCCACATCATCCAAATCGTTGTGCTTGCCGCCAGCGCGAATGCACTTTTGCGTGTTCGCAACGCGCACCCATTTGGCCATCTCACTGTTGGGATCGGCAGTGCCTAGGAAAATGGGCTTGAATTGATTCATGCCGGCGTTGGCAAAAAGCAGGGTGGGATCATCCAACGGTATCGTGCTGGAGGAGTGCACATAGATGTGCTGCTTCTCCTTGAAGAAGTTCAGGTAGGTATCGCGCACCTCCTTAGCGGTCAGGAACTTCATGATGTTCTTTTTAATGTATAAAAAACTGTGGGCATAAAATTGGAGAACGCAAGACAAAGGTTAGTTTTGGCCAATTGCCACGCGACCAAACTGTCTCTATGTACGTATATTCAATGCAAATGTGAGAAAGTGCACAAATTTACGTTTAACGTGACATAATTGTATAAAAATTCAATTGCAAAACTTTCACAAAACTATTTATTTTATAATACGTAAACAGTTAAATTTGCATTTGCATATGTATTAGTGGAGTATTACTCACGTCTATAAGAATTGGGTGCAAATACAAAACAATTTCGTCAACCGACTGCAACAACGTGTAAGCCGAACCGATTTCAATGCGGCAAGTTCAGCAAAAGAACCAGTTCAGCCGGCAGCCAGTGCTGAGCAATTTCGGCGAACCTGTGACTGAGGCGCTGTGAAACACATTTGCTCAATATTTAAATTAAAAGCCATCACTCTCTGTCCCGACATAAACTGTCTTAGTTCGCTGTTAATATTTGGTAGTTGCATACATTTAAATCCCGAATATTTTCAAGCACAATAGTAGTTACACACCATTGACGCCAATGCGAGTGTGTGTGTGACTAGTTCACGATTGCAGGCACATTTGAATTAAAATCGAACCAGTTTTTGAAATATATATCGATGCTTGTCTAATTGGCGGCAAAATATAAAGATCCAATTAACATATATTTATAAGCAAATAACAATTTAATCAGTTAACGTATTTGTACATTCATTGTTAATAATCCAATCGCGGTGGCATATGCCTTGCCTCCAGCTCGTGTTCGATTTCCTTCATACGCAACAATAAGTTAAAGTTTTGTTTCTCCTCTTTGCCGGTCAGATACATGGTTAAAAATGCCTGTACGACAATTATTGTGCTAAGAGCGGGTATAATTGGACGCGTAAACTTATGATACAGCATTAAAACCTCCCTGGGACTTTCCGTTATAGAAGGCAATCGGTAGGTATAGCATCTGGTCGCAAACATGAATGCAGCAAATGGTGCCAATATTGTGGGATAGACAACACCCAAAGCTGTTTGGAAGGCGGCACTGCGCACTTGCGTGCACACAGGACACTCGGCTAGAGGATTTAGTAGCAATGGACGCTGTATGAAGAATTTGTGACTCAACATTGTGAATATCGCAGGCACAGCCACAATGGGCAAGTAGCTGGAGAGGCGACCATGTGCGCCCAGACGCAGACGTGTGCGGTAATGGTTATTAACGTAGGCGCCCGTAGCTGCCGCTAAGGCGCTGAGTATGCCGGGCGTATACCGCAATGACCAGCTATGTAGACACAAACATAAAGAGGCTATCAGTGGTTAGGTAAGCGGCATCAATTGAGTACATACACATCTCCAAGCTTGTCCCAGGATGTTATGATCTTCCACTGATATTGCAGAGCCTGATCTTCCGTTATGACAACTGCATCGGCTGGTACCTGATCGGGCTTGCCGCGCGATAAGGCCATACTTTAATTAATAATCAAAATAAAATGCACATCAGCGGCACGAGTACCAATAGAAAAAACAGCTGAGCGCCAATGCGGTGGCAGTGTTGTTAAACGTCAACAGCGTCATTCACTTTCAACCGGGCTGTAAATGTTTAAAAGCTAAGCAAATTTATTTGTATTTTATATAGATTATAAAAATGCCGCACAAGCGCAAAACACGTTTTCAATATAATCCGAAACAAGTAACGCGTCGCGTGCAGCTAACGTCATCAGCGCCCAATGTTTGCGTTAAACCCGACAATGGTTCGCATCCAGAGAACATAATGCCCGAACAGCGAGCGGTGCAGCAAAGGGCAACTCCTCAGGCAACTGGCAATAAATTTGCAGTGCCACAATTTAACACAATGATACGCAGCCAGGCTGAGGTGGCCACATTGCAGAAGATGCGCGTTGCTGCAACTGGTCCAGAGTTAACGCCCCGCAGCAAGGCGGCCATAGCGCCCAAGGTATGCATGAGGGCATCATCAGCAGCAATAATCCAAAAACATAAGAACAGTCTCAAATACGTTCAAATTTTAGCTTACCCAAAAGATGAACTTCCCACAAGCCCGTACAGTATTCAGGGATTTGATACCAATTAATGTGAACGATTCGCTGCGCGAAATTGAGCGTCCCAGAATTGTAAAAGCCAAGGATCCCAGCAAATCGAATATAGCGGAGCCCGTGCTCGCCGATTATGTGGAGAAAATTGAGCATGTGCAGCTTTTAATGCCAGAGCCGGAGCTAATTATGGAATTTCCGGACGAAGAATTTGATTTTCTGCGTGCCTATAAAAAAGTCTATCGCTACAAATAACAACAGATTCTCTTAATGTTAAATTATACATTTAATCATAGCGTATAAATGAAGAATGGATTGTAACAGCGTATTTTACTTATAAGTTAGCCAATGAAATTCATGACAACCAAGAACAGAATCACATGCGCAAATATAAAATCGGCAAAACCACGCTCCGGCGAGATGCCCGCAAACACGGCCTTATTTTGTGGATTCGCCTGGAGACGCAGACAAACGGCCAGCACAAAGCAGCTAACGGTGCTGATGAAGCCCGACAGAAACGAATTGAAGGGAAATGTGCCCACCAGGCAGCAGTAAACAAATTGTATGATGCCGGTAAGCAGAATGTAGCCCAAATAGATGTCCACTAGCTTGAGCTTTTTCGGTGTGTTCTGCACGTAGTCGTTGTAAAACTTGGATATAACGCTGCTGATTTCAACCATTTTTTTTAGTTTTAATTTAATGTGTTTTCGGCAATAATTAATTTTATTTTGTTATTAAACGAAACGCAGACACGTCACGCAAAACGCCTGGCAACTAGTGTTGCAAGACGCGCTCAAGTTCGCCGTAGCGCTGTGAATGGCTAGTAAATGCCTGGGCAAGAAGCAGCACACCAAGAGTCTTGGTTTTGTTTTGGTTGTGGTCTCGTCATCATTGCTATTTAGAAGGTATTATTTATTAGCATGTGCGCTTTGAAATTATTAATAATATTAAATATATTCTTTTGAAATTCAAATAAAATAGCTTTTAAGTATATTTGTTAAGGTGTAATTCAAACTTGCCAAACAGCATTTCTGTGCGTTCCGTTAATTGCATGTCTGTGTGTGTATGTATTGTGCAATATAAAACAGTTGTGGTTTAGATAGAGTAACATGCGTATATATGTATATATACACAAACAAATATGCATGTATAAGCAACATATGTTTAACGAAAATTTGATTTGATACTAAAGTAACGGTGCAAAATATTTCTCAAACAACTTTTGCTATTTGTTCAACAGGAATTCTGCAAAATTCTGCGTTTGCGTCGACATCGTGACCTTCGCTGCGCCACATTCATTGCCAGTGTCAGCAGCGCATAAATAAAATCAATGGAAGACTTAACCCCATTGACCAACCTTCAACAGGTATGTACAAAATAATTGGCATAGCTTCTAAATTTAATTTCATTTAAATTTCTTTTATATTTTTCTTACAGTTTTAGTTGAATGTTTTTATGTTTTCTTAACTGCCAACACAAGCAACGCGACCACTGCCCGCATATATCCAATTACAACAATATCTTATCTACAATTTTTATTTGTAAGTGTTTATTGCATGTCATTGACAACAATTTTTGCTTGTGGGTGGTTGTGCAGGGCTCTAATTAACAAATGAGTTTCGTATTTTGAGCTTCTCAGCAATGTGAGAACATGAACGTGTGCCTAGACAGTCCGCATCTGGGTCTATGTCTGGTCTGGGTCAGGGTCTGCATCGGGCTATATGTGTCTGTGTGTGTGTGTGTCTGGGTCAAATAGTTGCTACAGTCACGAATCGAATAGATCTCATTTCGTTAATTTCATTTCGAGTGGGTTTTCACTATCTCTCTGAAAACTATCTCTCGCGCAGCAATACGCTATCATTTTGGGTTTCCTGGAAATTTAATATTAAAATAAAAACAACGAGAAAGAAGGGCTATCTTTGGCACGCCGAAGATTTAATACTCTAATGCAGACCCAACCTTTTCATAGTACTTTGCCAGTATCAAAGAGGCACAGGGAAAATAGTTAATGCCGGATTTGGTTAAGATATTTTGAAAACCAAAAAAGTTTTCCGTGCAAGAACCCACTTTTCGACCGATCTTTAGTATGGCAGCTATGTGATATAGTGGTCCGATCCAGCTGGATCCGAAGCACTTCTGCAAAGTTTCATAAAGAGAGCTTTAAAACTGAGAGGTTATGGCTATATCGACTCGACTGTTGATACTGATCTAGAATATATATACTTAATGAGGTCGGAGACGATTTCCTCTATGCGTTACACGTTTCACGACAAAATTATAATATCCACTGCAAGGGCATAATAAACGCCCGCAAAATAGAACGCTTCGATTTCAATTTACCTGACAATAAGTTCTAAACTAATGACAATGATAAAGTGGTTGCTCGCAAAAATAACATTTTGCTCTTAATAGTTATAATTTGTTAAGAATTACCAAACATTGAAGCCCCATTTATCAAATATAAAATTTATTTTCTACATTTTGTATGTCCAGAATCTATTATCCGTCTATGTTTTATATATGTATATCTGAAATGCTTATTATTATATATATTTTCTTAAACTATCTTTGTAAATTTAAACGTCACAGACGTGTATACTAAACGAATTGTTATATTTCGAGTTTGTTGTATCTCCATTTGACACAGTTAGATAACTAAGCGTGGACAAAGCCCAAAGCAAATAAGAGAATTTTATAATCATTATAAAATGCAATTATTAAGTCTATGGACGGACGGATCAAAAAGTGTGTCAGAAATAGGTTAATTTCCTAATGTTAGATTTGTGATAGTATTTCAATGTTTGTATTTACTTTTAAGTCTTAAACTATTTCTCAAACGAATGTATTGCTGGGCGTATTTCAGCTCTGATATTGATTTAATTCATCCGTGCTATAGAACACAATTTGACAGCCTATATATTGTATGATATATTCATAATTCTTATCGGCTGTGACTTGTTTTCGTGTCTGAGTCTCTGGTAGGGGGCTGAATATGCCCAAATCAAGTGAGTCACTGGCCTCCTCGATTTGATATCGTTTTATGAATAATGCGCATATGAACATATATATTAATATATATATATATATATATATATATAATATATATATATATATATATATATATGTATATTTTAGTGTAATCTAGTCGAGCTTCCAACTGGGCGCAAATCAAATCAAGTCCAAGTCCAAGGCTTTCATATCAGTTATAGTTGCAGTGGCACACGCAAACAAAATTTTCCACTCCTCCGTTATCCCTTATCACGCATTATCCGAGTCCCTACTTCGACTTTCAGTTCGTTGTACAGAAAAAGAAAAAAAAAACAACAAAACTGAGTCAGCGGAAAATTTGCCAGACACAAAAGCGGCGTTTACAGCGATTCGCTTTTCAGTGTGACTTCAGCTGGCGAAGCGAGCGCATCGACTACCCACATACTCTCACTCACGCACACAGACACAAATACGCAGTTCAACAGCATTCATTGAGATTTCTATTCAGATCGCCGATCCCGCAAAGCGCAAGCCGAAGATGTCCGAACGACAACCGTTGCTGCTGCAAAGCGACGCCTCCGATTATGAGGGCAATCGTGGCGGAAACGATTTAATCCGGCCACCGGTACGCAGCTCACCGCCGGACAGTACGCTGGTTAATGTGCACAGCGAAGACAGCATCGCAGGTAAGTGTAGTGTTTTCCATGCTAGCTTAACAATTACTTAAAATGGCATTTGAGATTAAGATCAATTTCAAAGAGCAGATTAGTCGCTGCAAAAGATGTAAAGGGAGAGAATAGGTCTAGCTTGGCGTTTTGCCAAAACATCTATGAAAATGACAAAGTACATGTACAAAGTCGGGAACTAAATGTCTAGATATACGAATTGCTTTCAGTCTGGACATCCTATTTTAAAAACCCTTCTTGCAAGTAGCTTACTCTTCTTCTCTTATACTAATTGTCGAAGCCTTTGAACATTTGGCGTGTATTGTTATAGAGTTTTCAAATATTATTCGTTTCGATTTGCTAGCCTTCACTGCACTGAAGTAATCAGACCTTGACAAGTTTTCTCGGAAGTTATTGTAGGATTAATATGGACTCGTGAATATCACAGCGTTACACACTTCGTTACAATGAAATCATACCCGCTGCAAGAGTATTAGGTACACACAAATCAAACTTTTGGGTACAGCTCATACAGTTGCGTTATTTCATGTCTCTCTTTCGCCCTATTTCGCACCTGTTTACACCGCCCACATGCTAGCGAAATATCGCAGACAAATGTCAAAGATGACATCACAACTAGCTGAAGACCACAACATGTGTGTTTGATGCTTTGATCTCGTATTAATATAATTTATAATGTATAAATTGTGTAGCTCTCGTCCATATGATAATATTTGATATTATTTAGGCGCCACTTTAAGAAAATGTTAGCATAGCATAAACAAATTATAAATTGATTTATTAATTCAAATTAATTTTGCAAACGCAGTGCACGCGGCAGCCGTTGGTGGTGATGATGAGGACGAGCAGAGCAGCCAAACGGGCGAGGAGCACAGCAAATCGATCTACAATCCCACACATCATCGCACACTGGAGCATCCCACATCGAATTTCGATACGTTGGTGCATCTGCTAAAGGGCAACATTGGAACTGGCATATTGGCCATGCCGGAGGCGTTCAAGAACGCGGGTCTCTATGTGGGCCTCTTTGGCACGCTGATAATGGGCGCTATTTGTACGCACTGTATGCACATGCTGGTCAACTGCTCGCATGAGCTTTGCCGGCGACTGCAGCAGCCGTCATTGGACTTTTCGGAGGTGGCCTTTTGCAGCTTTGAGACGGGTCCGTTGGGCCTCAGACGTTACTCGCATTTGGCGCGACGTGTTGTCACCACATTTCTGTTCATCACACAGATTGGCTTTTGCTGCGTTTACTTTCTGTTTGTGGCACTAAATATCAAGGATGTGATGGATCATTATTTCAAGATGGATGTACGCATCTATTTGCTGTTGATGCTGTTGCCCATGGTGCTGTTGAATCTGGTGCGCAACTTAAAGTACCTGACGCCCGTCTCTCTGATTGCGGCTGTGCTGACCGTGGCTGGCTTGGCCATTAGCTTCTCCTATATGCTGCACGATTTGCCTGATACGCATACGGTGAAGCCAGTTGCCACCTGGGCCACTTTACCGCTATATTTTGGCACCGCCATCTATGCGTTTGAGGGCATTGGCGTTGTGCTACCGTTGGAGAATAATATGCGCACACCCGAGGATTTTGGTGGCAGCACAGGCGTTCTCAACACGGGCATGGTCATTGTCGCCTGCCTGTACACCTCCGTTGGTTTCTTTGGCTATCTAAAGTATGGTGAGGCTGTTAAGGGCAGCATTACGCTCAATTTGCCGCAGGGCGATTTGTAAGTATACGATATATTTATGCTGTTTTATTGATTAGCACACTTCTATTTCGCCCGTTCACAGTCTATCGCAGCTGGTACGGATTTCCATGGCCGTGGCTATATTCCTGTCCTACACCCTGCAATTCTATGTGCCCGTCAACATGGTGGAGCCCTTTGTGCGCAGCCATTTTGATACCACGCGTGCCAAGGATCTGGCGGCTACGGTGCTACGCACGGTTTTGGTCACATTTACCTGTAAGTCAGCTCCAGCGTATAAATACATTTTCCTGATCAGTCCACATTGTTATGCTCCTAGAGTCATGTCCGTCTGATAAGGCAAATTTTACTTTTTACGATCGATATATCCAATTACCCTTGACTCGCCATGTTTTTCCAATATCGATAAAAGCCGATTTACTGCTGGGGATTTTGTGTACAATTTAGAACAAAGTTACCTAATACCAACAATCGTCGTTATGTAAACTAAAAGCTTTCAGTGATAACTCATTAGGTTTCCTTGATATCGATAAATATCGATTTTACACTACATTTATATTTAAATCATAGTTTATTTCGTACTAGATGGGATGATTTTGGAGATCCTTACTATTATAACTTGTAGGTTCTTGAAAGTGTTGCCAACAGTCGCCAGTAAACTGGCATTTTGGAAACAAAAACAGCGTTGTATGACTGAATCAGTTACAAAATCAGCTTTTTTCGACGGGTAATCAATGAAAATAGCCAAACTCGGCTTAGAATTGGCAAAAGTTAAACTGTGAGATCTAAATACTTTGCGCAATAAGTGTTTGGAGCATTTCTTCTATATTTTATATCCTTTTCACTACTGAACATTGCATCGGTTTGATCTCAGCGTGCTCTTTTTTTAATGTCCAACATATCGCTAAAATATATATGAGAGTGTGTGCTGCACATAATTGAACTATTGCCTTATTTGCATGAATATATTTTAGGGTTGAGTATTAGAATTTTCTAATATTGAAGTGGTTTCTTTCTAGTTATATTGGCCGCCGTTATACCAAATCTGGGCTCGATTATCTCGCTTGTTGGTGCCGTCAGCAGCTCCGCTTTGGCGCTCATTGCGCCTCCCATTATAGAGATTATAACATACTATAATGTGGGCTATGGCCGCTATAACTGGATGCTTTGGAAGGATTTTCTAATATTAATATTTGGGCTGTGCGGTTTTGTTTTTGGCACTTGGGCGAGCTTGGCACAAATTCTGAATCCGAGCATAGATTAATTGCATCCAAACTCGAGCAGCTCCTCCAATATTTAATGATCGTGTGCGAATTTACGACGAAGGCTTTACTGTAGTCTTTTTACTACAACTCTACGATAAGTTTTTGTGTTTGATTTAGATAGATATATTTTTATTTGTGTTTAGTTTGAACGTTTAGTTTGCTTTTGTTGCCCAAGCACCTTAAAAACGTTGACGTTAACGGGTGCTTCATTTTGAATCGATTTTGTGTTAGTAATTTTAATATGTTAGTCGATTTTATTTATTTTAATTTAGCGCAAATAATTCGATTAGTACCAGACAATAATTAGCATTTTCTAGGGCTCCAAATTGTCGTTTTATGTATTTTTTTTATTTTTATTTTTTTTGTATTGTCTCATGTGAAGTTACTTTTGTTAAGGTAACATTTTTTCTTTCTGTACATTTTTAATCGAGTATCGCACAATGCCAAAAGTGATTTCGTATAGTATTCCTAAACAATGTTTGTTTAGTTTTAACTGTTTACAGTTTTAGTTTAAGGTCAGCGCCGCTCATTCCAATTGCCAATGGCCGCAACAAATTGTGTTTGAAAATATATAACTACGTATAGCTTAATTAATTTATGTGTGTGATTTCAGACGACATTATACTCTATACCATTTAGTAGATATATTTATATATATCTAGCGAATATATTATACATACAATAACTATATATATATACACACACACACAACACACACGTACAGCTACATATGCTGTGAAATATGCCTAGTTGTGAGGAGCACTCTGATATATAGTTCTCACAGTTCTTGATAATCGCTGGACACATTTCACAATATATGTTGAGTATATGTACATCAATTTATAAGTACATATATGACAGAGATTTGCTTTTTCAAACTCTGTAATTTATGACAACAACAAAACTGTAATTTCATTACAATTTTCAAAAAGTAACTAAAGACAATAAATAATTGCGTTTAAAGTTTGTAAAAATCCATTAAAATGTTTGCCTTTCTCTCTTTTTTATAAAGACTCGACTATGTTCGTACATGTTCTATAATAATAATTAATAGATACGTTTGCGAAATATTGATAGCAAACCGCGCGTCGGGCCCACTTTTTGAGCGCTGACCTAAGTTGTTGCTATCAAAACATGGGAAGCACAGCTTGATTTGATAGCAGGGACAGGGACTATCTGTAATCGCATCTGGAATCTATGATTATACAAAAGCGTAAATAATCTCTGCTAGAAATAAAGTTCGAAATATTTACGGAATGTATTAAATATAGAAAACTGAGTGACGGCATGTCATGCAGCTATAAACTGAGCTTACAGCTGTAGTAACAATTTTGCTTAGGTGATATCAGTTTTTTTTTGGTATCGATATAGATATTTTAACGTATACGTTTTTAACTATCAAGCATATATTTATTTTTATCCCTCAAACTTTTACAAGATATCTAAAACATATGCATATTTCCGTGTTAATATGCTGCTAGATATTTAAAAAAAAAACATCTTAATTCACATTCAAAAGAATTCCAAAAAATATATTTTTATTAAAATTATTCGGAATTGCCGAAAATACTTTTATGAAAAAGTTACAGTCGATCTTGGTGCAATGCATGGCTAGCGTGAGTGCGCTTATAATTCCCAAGTGCTGATTCGCTGTCGCTCACGTATATAACTGGGGTTGAGCCGCAAGTTGGGTTGTGTTGTTTGGAAGGAGAGCAAGTTAGCACTCCCCTAGACAAGGATGGAACACATAAACGAACGGCGGGGCACAAGACGAAGCCGTTCACACGTTTTTTTTTATTAATTATTTTATTTTATTCGCGTGAGTAAATCGAATTGCAAGTAGTCTAAAGCATAATGCGGTTGCCCTTTCTTTTGATTACCCATTTAAATTAAATTTAAGGGGTATAATTATTGTGCGCAAAGAGACGTTGGCATTGCCGACCCTATAGGGGGTGTATATATATATATATATATATATGTACATATTCCTCATCAGGTCAACGACTCCCCATATTATTGATAATTAAAAGATTATACTTAGTTTGTGTGGTCACATAGCATTTGAATTTATTTGCAATTTGAGTGCTGAAAGAAGCCGCTTAGTCGCTTGGGCATGGAGGATACCATTGCCAGGAGCTCCATGAAACGCAAGTCGATGTTTTGGGATCAAAGCCAGTCTGCTCTTCGCATAATACGCTAGTGGCCGTATTACCCTGGCATACCCAGTAGCGAGTGGGATCCCAGTTGTTGCGGTACCTTGTGGAGCTGGTGCCAGAGCAAGTGGGCTGTCCATTGCCATCGGGATCGCAATCGGAGCCATAGGCGACCGCCACGAACAGGGCCAGGCAGAGAAGAACGAAAGCTTCGGGAATGGAATTGAATGGCTTGATATATAGGAAACTTTCGGTTCTAAATACAAAACTCACCTGCTTTCATATTGGTCAGAGTCAGACAAGTGAATGCTTCTGAATGTGCCCAATCAGTCCGATTGTCACAGTTTATATACGCGGTTGACGTTGCCTTTCCCGGCCTGATATCTGGCCTGGCTGTAATTATTCTAGTTCTTTATTAATATAAACTTATCTAACGATGTTGTGTTCTTGTTTGTTATATGAATGGTTGTGCTCCTCGTGCATTGATAGCTACGTTGTTTCATTCAAAATGAAAACGTTCAAACTAATCTGGCTGGGGGGGGGCCTTAAATCTATTACACCACTATCTATACATATGACTAGTTAACCGCCGCCTAAGTGCCTGATTAGTAAATCCGTAATACACTACGCTCAGGTAAATCGAAATTCGTGAATTATTGTATTCCAATCAAACTCAAGCTCTGCATTAAAAAGTATATTTGGAAATGCTTGAGGCTTATAAACAAACTGCAGAAAGTATTTTATTCGAATGCTTAGATGGTGTGTAAATATATTCTATGTTTGTGGAAATCGATATACTAGATATATAAAATATTTGCTATCTATAAAAGTTAGTAAGTTTATTTCCTTGCAGACGATGTTATATAAATAATTGCAATAAGGCTTGGCTTGTTTTTATGAAAAAAAGACTCTAAGTTCTCATGTGAGATCTTCTCTCTACATCATAAAACTATCATAGGCATTTATTTATAAGATATCTTGACCAAACTAGAACCAAAATAGTCTTAATAATTTATTATGTAGCTTTATAGGAAGAATAGAAAACAGAGTTTTTTATGAAAAAAAAATATTGGAAAAAGCTTTAAAAACAGTAATCCTTTTCAAGGCTCGAACCTGGAGCCCCTCAACATCGCAGAGTTTGACCCTCAAATGATTATTGTGAATATTTATTTTTCACAATTTCCACTGTTTAGTCGGATATTGATTACAAAAACTAGATATAGTCACATAAAACTGATTTATTTGCAATTTGCGGATTCCGGGTAGGCGTGGGCGTGGAACATTGCCAGCTGCTTCAAATGATGCGCTCAGATTTTCTAGGGCTAGACACAGTAGGACGAAGACTGCGAAGGATATCTTTCAAAACTAGATGATATATCTATGGTATTTTACTCGAGACTTACAAATTTTCAGATTTCAGTCAGTGTCTGCCGAATAAGTGCTACTGCACTTGGCTACATAGTTTGCTTGCGTAGACGCTTCCTATCTCGCCCCGATACGTCTAGTGAAAATACAAAAGTTTTTTATAAATACATCATTATCTAACAATGTTTTCGTCGAGAACATAATAAAAAGTTAAAACTAATCTATTTGAAGAAGACAATCAAAATTCGCAATTTCCGCATGACATCCTGAACTAAATGAAAAATTGGCGGATTGCTCGCTCTTTTTTTTTTTTGAGTAATGCAACTAACCAGAAATTGGGAAATACCAGATATAATTTTGTTGAAATACTACTTTGATTATATACCTTTATATATGATATGATTATATGATTATATAAAATAATGATATCATAAATTAGAGGTGACCTCTCTTATTTGCTCGGTTAACAGGAGCAAGAGGATAAATTTCGGTATAAACCAAAGTAGGTGTCAAAATTATCAGTATAAAAAAAAAAAAATTTAAAGCACTAAACAATTATAAATCGAGAAGCTAACGATAACAAAATGGAGAGCAAAATATTAAAAGATTTTCGCGTATTGGAAAGATCGGTGCGCTGGTTTCGTGGCTTGTCAGCCAAACAGGTCGGTGCATGCGACAATTTGTTGCACGCCTTGCGCGACGATATTGAACAGGATTCGACATATCGTGTGCGCGATTGCCTCAATCTATTGGGACTGCATCCGATGATTAATGCCAATCAGTCGCGGGTACTGATGGGCATTAGCCAGGCGAACGATTTGGCCTTTCTCTGGTTTTTGTGGGAGTCACACTACAAGACGACACACATCTGCCAAGAGGACCGCAATGACTACACGGTCAACGAGCAGTTAATATTCACAGCTATAGCTCATCTGGACATGACATCGACATTGCGTGGCCTGGACAAGATATTGCCCACTGCGGAACATTCCAAGAAATATCAGGAGCAGCAGCGTTTGCGACAACAACAAAAGCTCGCCAGGCAGCTGCGCAGAAAAATGCAAATGAATAATCACATATGGCCCAATGATGCAGCCAAGGACTCACCGTATATGGTGCCACAATTGCGACCCAAGCCATACCTGCCCAAATTATTCAAGCCCAAGGAGCGTTCAGTGAGCTTTTCGCAATATGAACAATACAAGGATCCCATGTACAACATACCCAATGAGAGTTCGCGCTGGTTTGCCACCTACGAGCTGTCGCCGATCAAGCGCGAGGTGAAGCGTTGCCTGTCGGATGCACTGGCTCAGCTCTTTGCCAGCAGCAATTCCCGTCCATTGGATAGGTCGCTGTGTCAAGTGCATCGCATGATGGAGCATACGACGGCTCGTAAGCGACAGGAATTGACGGTGGAGGCGGTGAATCGTTGCATGCAATTGCTGGACATACCGGGCACACAGAAGCGCCAATGCAGCATTGTGCGCCAGCTGGAGCGGGAGGTGTTGCATGCCGCCAAACTGCTGCGACAGCACAACATGCGTCAGCTGATCGCGCTGCAAAAAATTGGCATAGATTATAGCAAATGCAGGGGCGGATGTCAGGCATGCGAGCTGATGGTTTCGGTTGCACCGATGCCCCGCCATGGTTCCGGTTGTCCAATTGATGTTGCATTGATACTACCAGCGGATTCGGATAGGCCAGAACAGCCGCTGTTGAATGATGATGACCTTGATTCGGGCGTACATGTCATGGAATGGGGGTCCGAGAAGAAACACAAGACCATCCGCATAGTGGAAGATCGAAACAAGCCTCCCGGCCAGACTTGTTCTGGGCCAAAAACGCGTTCGCCCCAGTTGCCTAAGGCTCAGCCCAAGGCTCAGCCTAAGGCTCAGCCTAAGGCTCAGCCCAAGGCTCAGCCTAAGGCTGATAAAAGGATTAATATCCAGATTGAAGATAAATCCATCTCAACTGAAACCTCAGAGGAAAAGTACTGCATCAGTTGCTGTCTGCCACACGGCATGCCGGAATGGAATTTCTACAAGGTCTTTGAGCCGCCGCTTCAATCAGACACACTTGGAGTCCTGTCCGATGCCCAGCCGCTTATCCGTAGCTATTGCATTGCGGCACTCCAGAAAGCGATGGAGGCCAGCGAAGAGACGGAGGCGCAAAAAGTCTATGGCCGAAAGCACATGGAGTATGTCAAGCTGAGGGAATGGAGCACATCCCGCACAGCGCTGGATGCCGCTAACAAAATGGCCGCGCATATGTTTCGCGAGGCCCAGGAAAAGCAAACGCTTTACGTCGATCAGGAGAAATCTGATAAAACGGAACGTCTGGAAATGACCAACATCGATCCGGAGAACTCACAGATGCTGATGGCGCTACTCAAACAAGCTGTAGACATATTGAAAAATGATGCCCATTATGTTCTGGTCACCCTGCCCAATGCCTACAAGTTGCCCGTGCTGCTCGACTGGGTGGCGGAGCGTTATGGGAAAACCTATAGCTATAAGCAAATGTGCGAATTGGCCAACACCAGCCAGACCGTCCACGAGCATCTCACTAGAGTGGCAATGAAGAGGGAACTTCCTTTGCCGAAATATCATAAATTTATTGGCAGACAGCTGTTAAGCGATGATGTTACCCATTATCGGAGCTATATGTGTGGATTTAAGAAAATGCGTCAAGAATATCATCAGAGATTGAATTCGTTGGCACTCGAGGAATCGCGTCTAGCTTGGTTCGCACTGCGCGGCTATACCCAGCTGCCCGGCTCCAATCCGAAAACCTTTTTTGCCTATATGCCCGCCAAGCAGCAGGATTTGATGCGCCTGAATCTGTGGCAATCGTTGGACGTTCGTCGAATTGATAAACTTCGCCGACGTGCGAAGCAGCGAAAGTATTAGCAGGCACTGTCTGTTACAGTGGCGAATATATTGAATATGATTGTCGATCGACTTTCCTTCAATATGTTCGCCACTGCAACAACGCGCCAGCTAGAGTACATATCATTTGTTTTTAAAACAATTGACTAGTGTTAACCTACAATTAAATGCATGGACAAGAATGGCTCAAATTTGCTTTAGCTTTGATAAGCGGGCGCTTTGCCGGAAGAAAAAGGTTCTTTCGGTAGGTCGTCTCTCTATGCGCTTCTCATAAAGTCTTATCAATATACAAGCTTAGCTTGTTCTTTAATTAGATTTGATTTGCTGCTTTCTTTTAGAGTCAAAATTATGTGAGAGCGTGTTCATATTTGATACTATATATAAATCAGTAGTTATAGACATCATTTTTGGAGCGCGTCATCTTTCACACGAGCCAATAATCTGTGATAAGAGCTACCGAAAATTGTTTCATTTCCCTAACACTCTCACCATGTATCGCATTTCGATAGCGTTTCTACGAAACTCTATAAAAATTCTCTATAAGCTGATAGCTGAACTTCGCACGTTTCTGATAAGAATGACGAACCGTAGACTTTCGGGACACTCGAATGTACAATTGGAAACGTTTCAATCGGATCGAAACGATTCGATCACATTGACAAGGCCAAACGAAATTTTGCATTCGCGTTTGCAGAAACTGAAAATACGAAAAAAACAATTTCAATTATTTGTTTTTAGTTTGCCAATGTCAAAAAACTTGCGCAAGAGCTTCTAACAAATTGGGCACGCCCCAAGCTGTGCCGCCTCACTCAGCGAATGCAGCGAACACGAACGGCGTTAATTTCTTAACTATCTGCATGCGATCAGCATTTGCGAGGGCTGCCTGATTATTTGTGAGCTTAAAGTTGAAGTAAATTGTATTTGCAAAATACTTTTCTCTTCAAAGTGTTCTAGATGACGCTCAGTGCAAACTTCTTACGAGTAAGCCCGACGAGTTTGGGTATATATGAATTAAAAATATAATTTTTGAAAAAAATCAACTAGCCGAGGTTTGGAAGATGAAAGGCCCGAATTACTGTAGTGATTTATATAAAGTATCACGCATTTTATATAATTATAGCCTTAACCAAATAGAATTACCTTTATGAGAAGCGCATAGAAAGGCGATTCACGAAAAGAACCTCTTTTATTCGGCTAAACGCACGAGCAAACACGTCACGCTTGGGTACATATGAATTTAAAATAGTTATAATTGTTTAAAAAAAAACTAACTAAGGTTTGAACCTGAGCTAAATGATGTGTAAACCGGAGAACAAGCCGTCTGCTGGTTCGAACCAACGGAAGTGTTTATAGTGCTAGCAAATGTTAAACTTGTTCAACACTAACAGTGTTGGCAAAGCTGAAAAGGCAGCCCTCGACAGTGATCGTAGCGAGGGTCACTCTCTGAGTTTTATTTTTTATAAAAACGGCAAGTCATGAAGTAATGTCAGGCATTTATTTATTTTTATAAACTTTATTTTATTAACCAGTTGCTGGCAAATTGGCAACTACACGCGTGCTGGCCAAGTTAATGAAGCCCGCGTGGAAAAGTGAAACACACTAACGTGCACAATTCCACAAAAATAATACAATAATACATATGTATGTACTCTCTGGCGAAAGAACTCGCCCAGTTGGCGACACTAATTGTCAATGATTGCGCGACAGACGACGGCATCGTCGTCACCGTCAGCCATGCGTCGAAGACGCTCACAATTTCAGGCTTAAATTGCCAAAGCGCAATTTGTCGCCAGTTGTGGTACAATATATGCCACTCATCTGGCATGTGGCATGTGGCAACTTTCTGGGCAAATATTTTATAAAGTCGTTGGCATCGCACTGCAACGCACTTAGTCGCAATGTACGCTAACAAACGGAAACTAGTACTCGGTCAACTGGGCCTCTGGCTCTGCCTGTGTCTGTGCCTGTGCCAGGAGCTGTGCTGGGCGCAAAATGCCAGCACAGTTGTCTGGGAGCCAAGCACTGCCAGCGGCAATGCCAATAAGCGCGAGGTGGGCAACAGATTGGACTATGCGGGCACTAATATAGCCAAAAGCTATGATCCGCCACCGGAATTCTATAGAGGACCAGGCACCACATCAAGCGGCAGCTCCACAGCCAGTCACAGTGCCAGCAGCCTGCTTGGCTCCACAGGCGTCGGCAGCGGCTCGCAGCTGGGCAACGTGGGTGAATCTCTCAGCGAGGCGTACAACAAGTGGCGTCAGAGCACTGGCCAGCACGAACGGATCAGTGTGGGTACGTAAAGCAGCTTGGCTGATCAACAAGGAACTACTACTATTACAAACACCATGACATCGCAACAGGTCATTTTGGTGGTGGCGCAGGCGCTGGTCTTGGTGCGCATATACAAAGTCCACATGGACACGCCAGCTATGCCTACGAAGGACATCCCTATGAGTATGTTGGAGGCGCCGGCCATGGGGGCTACTATGGCGGCAGCAGCAGTGCCGAGGCGGGCATACCATTCGATGTGTACGGCACGCGTCCAGGTCCAGGTCATGGCTCACATCATTTACATCATTATCCGAGCACGGGCGGCGAGTATGCCTATCTGGAAGCACATGATATAGCCAGCCACAAGGGACCGGCGGAGTTGTCGCAGAAGGCGCTGCTGGCCAAGAGTTTTCTCATACCACTGGCCAGTGCTGCAGTGCTGGGCATAGCCGCTGCTCTGGTCAGTAATCCGCTGCTGCTGCAGCTGGGCACCGTATCCGGTGTGGGCGGTGGATTTGCGCCCGTTGTGGGCAAACGCAAGAGAAGGGCGCTGCGTCGCGCCTACTCAGCGCATATATAACTTCTATTGAACATTTAAATTCATACAAATCAATATCGAAATGCTTGCCAAATAAAACTGGCATACGTAAATATCTGACAAAAGGAAAATTTAATTGTGAAAATCCTTTAACTAAGAATTCTATTCAAACAGGACTCATGTTAATAACGTGGCGGTAAATAATGTACAGTAAAAGTTATCGATTGCAACAGCTCTGCACCGCTGTTAACTAACAGTTTCTGTTAAACAGCTAAAGAGCTGTTAAATTTGAATTTCTAATTTGGTTTCTACGAATCTATGACTTTCATATGTAAGTAAATAAAATATAGAGCAACAAATGGAATTTAAGAGCAAATAATTGCTGTAAAAATTATATCCTAAGTGTGTATCAACCCATTGACCCACCATATCGCCTATGTGACTATTGTCCCTAACAGCTCTTTAAGTTAACTAAAGTAGGTAACACGCTTCTTGGCCACAACTCATTTAGCGCTCAGACAGATACAAGGACTTCACATGGCAGCACACACACACACTGACACAAAAAATATATATAATAAAAAAAATGCAACAAATATAGTCGTTCGGGCAAACGCGGATGGAAACCATAAGTACAATAATTGAAGAAAATGTCAGCTACACACGATGCTACGTGACTTAATAATGCCCCATTGTGCGCCATAATAACGGCCACAACGTGTTGCTGCGCTCTTCGGCAGCTCTTTGGTGGCGCCTCCATTGGTAAGTTTGCTTGTCATTGACCATTTCATATCGTTAAGTTTATGACTTTACTCCACAGGCACAAAACTTCAATGACAGTGTTTTTTTTCCCTGCTCCCGCGATATAAACTATTCAGTTTTAATTGTTAAGCAGAGGGTAGGGGAGAGCAAGGGGTTATGGTCCCATGACTGTCCATGCCACAGTTGTGCAAGATTGTGGTTGGGTTTGACTGAAATATATTCAAATGAACAACTATAGGATGCAATATTTCCGCTTTTTAATCACATCTTTAACTGTCAATGCCAAATTTGCGCAAGATTGAGGTTAGGTTTGATTGAAATATGTTAAAATGAACCACTGTTGAAATGAACTGTTCCACTTTTCCATGAATGTTGATCATTTACATGTTCCGAGACTGCGAATGCCGCATTTGCACAAGATTGAGGTTGGGATTGATTGCAAAAATATTAAAATGAAACACTATTGTACAAACTGTTTCGCTTTTCAATGATTTTTCTATCTCTATCATCAACATTAAATCTCTAATTTCGAATACGGTATAATGCGCAAAATTACGGCTAAGTATATGCCGAAACAAAATGTTAATTACAATTCGGTGTGGCCAAAATGTTTTTAATAAATAACAAATGAACAAAAAATAAATATATATATATAAATATAGAATAATAAAAACCATTTAGTTAGTTTGGGAAAAACGCATCAATTTGTTCAGCTGGAAACTAATTTGCATTGCTTTTCAATAATTTAGAGCATCGTGAATTTTCACTGACCAATGCCACAAAATGCCACGCCCCCTCATGTTGGGCTGCAGAGAACCAGCCGCAAAGTTAGTCGTGCAACCAAATGTGATTTTAGACATTTATGTTTCTAATTGAAATGGGGCACAATAAAATGCTATAAACCAGATATGTAATTATTCAACAAATTAAAATCTATAAATATTGCATTTAATTTGTATGCTAAAATAATAAACATCGGTTGCTGCGGTTTGTTTTGGGCCAGTTGCTGCATACGCTTGTTTGTCAGTTGGCCCAAATGATTAAATTGCGGTTAGCTAGTCAACTGGCCAAAGGGATTGGCCCCAGCTCACAGCTCACAGCTCCAGATGACAGTAATCAGTAATCAGCCATTGTGTGAAGTTCGTCAATGGGCTTTTACCGTTAATAAGTTAATTAGTCTGTGATAACTAACTTATCCGATAATTCAAGCATATAATTTGGCTAATATTCAAAGGGAAATTGCGTTTATTAAAATCCATGGGAAGTATGTGTAGCATTTCAATATTTTATAACAAATTAATCAAAATCAGGTAAGTAAAACGATGCCAAAATTTCAATTCTATAAAACTTTTTATCAACATTTTTTTTGTTCTAATTGAAAAATTTAATGTTTGGCCAACTAAGACATATTTCTTTATTTCTTTTATCATTATCTTAGATCCTAGAACATCCGTACAAAAGCCTCAGATTCGAACTCGCATCCAACTAGTTTAGATATTCTATTTTTCCTTATTCATACTTTTATTAAGTACTTTGATCACATTTCTAGAGCAACATCAAATCTCGAGCTTCAATTCTGAATTCGGTTTATGTGTTGTAAAACGTCTTAAGATTTCGCATATCATACTGCACCAGTGTGGCCGCATGTTTTACACAATTTTCTTCCACTCAACGGAATGTCAGCATATTGGCTGGCACGCCCATATCATTGCCCCAGCAACAAATCACATTGACACCCACAATTTGCACAACCATGCCCACATAGTTGCGGGGGTCGCAGCCCAAGCATTCTGACCATACCAGCAAGAAGAAACAAAAAAGGAAAAAAAATAGGATAAAAAAAAAACTGAAACAAAAACAAATTACAACTGTTGTAAAGTGTCATTTTTCAAAGTGCAGAGCAATAGAGTGGGAGGTGGAGGGGTGTGCGTGGTTGGCAGCTGGGGGTAAAACGCAATGTAGAAATAATCATAATGGCCCAGCGCATATTTGAGACGAAATCTTGTGTGGAAATGTTACAGAAGCAACAGCAGGAAAAAAAGCAAAAGGAAACAAGCAACTGCAAAAACAACAATAAGAAAAATGTGAGCAAATTTCGCTGGCAGCGCAAAAGAAATGAGAAACAAAAAAGCAAAACAAGAAAAGCATCAGAAAAAAAAAGAAAACTAAACCAAATTCCAATTTGTCAGGAATTTGTTCAATTTCAGTTTTGCTTTGTTGGGTGCTTCGCTGGGCCTCCCTCCGCTTGCCGCTCTCCACCTAACCATCTGCATGCTCCACACGTGCCGCCATGCAAAACCATAAGCATAACGGCTGTGCCGACCTCCACTGGCCATTATGGAGCTACCACGACAAATCGCACACATTTAACACACACACACACACGCATTCACACTTACGAAAAAAGTGCATACTTAACATCCACACAAAAAAGAGCAGCAGGCGAAGCAGCTGCTCAAAATGGCTCAAACAACGTCGCAGCTTGTCGCCTATTCATATCGATAGAGGTGAGCCTCCAGCTCGTGACGCGTGTCATGTCAGTCTATGTATTCCTTGGTAAATATTAATGAAAAACAACAATACAATAATTTTTTTATATTTTAATTTCATATAATAATCATAAGGCGCGACAATTGCAAAGTTAGAGTGTGACGCTTACTTTTGCATACGATTAAGTGCTAAAGCTATCGATATGCATTAATAATTATATGCATGCATGTGCATACCTTCATATGTACAAATGACCATGCGTAACCTTCTTCTTGCTGAGCCTTGCGCACTTTGCTTTTACGCTCTCTTCATTTACATCGCACTCTCTACTCAAGGCGACGGCTAAGCCTAATCGTCGAGCTTCAGTACGCATACAGCTTTGATCGCGATCGGTTGTATTGTGAGTAATAATAATAATTGTGTGAAACGAAATTTCGCGAAGAATAGAACTAAGCAACGCAAAAAATTGAGCAAAAATGTGCATAAGAAGCACTGCAGCTGCAATCAAGTCAAGGTAGGAAAAGCATATACATATGTCTTCACGTACAAATACGTATGTATACAGATACGTTAAAGCAGGAAATTAACAACAGGTGATACTAACTGTTATTATGTATACATCGATGCGTTGATATTGACGAAAGGGCGGGCAGACTAAATTATTTGCATACAATTTCAGAAATATGTATTTGTATAACACAAGTGCTTCTTTTTGTCTGTTATACAAGTTTTCAAAATGATTGAAATACTTTTATATAACTTCTTACCGCGCTATGATCCACACAAAAATTTGTTAGCAGAAAATACGATAGTGGTACTGTTGTGATATAAAGCTTAGGTAATTTTTTACATTTTTATATATTATATAGTTTTTAATTTTTTTTTTCTTTCAGTTTTCTTGCCTTCTGAGCAGTTTGTAATATTTAGTTTTATATTATTGATTATTTTATTAAATGTTTTTTATTTACTTGAATTTCTATTATGGTCACTTTTCGTGACTCACGCGCCCATCGCTAGTTAATGTAGGCAGCAGAAATTTTTGGCTTTTGTACTTTTGGCCGCTTTCCTAATGACATTTGTATGCGGACCTGCAGACATGTGCAGCAGGGCGATTTAAACTTTCTGGAGGCCCTGGTTCTTAACTCATAAACACTGCAGCCTGCAGCTTGACTTGAAATGTTGAAAAGCGTTTTGATGGAGGAACGGAAGGAGGGGGGGGGGGAGACATTGTAAGCGAATTGCCTTTGGCCCTGTTGGCTACCAAAATGGGCGGCATTATCGTATGTATCGAATATGCCAAACGATAACGGTAAATTTATGTTAAGTGCAAGCGCCAAAAACCAATTGTGTTGCATAATTTTAGCGCATTTACAAGCATCGATTTACCTCTGACAAACATATAAATATTTGAAAATACAGTTGAAAGCACTCAATTGTTGGCATTCTACACAAACTCTCTCATTCCCTTTCGATACATATCCAATAGCCATGGATTTGTGTGTGCGTGTGTGTGCTTGAGCGTGTGTCCGTGCGTGTGTGTGTGTGTGTGTGTGTGTGGTGAGGGCTTTGTAAATCTGTCGGCGCTTGTGCGTCGAGAGTTTTAATTGAATTTTGAGTGGCGTATTTAGGGATTTGTTTATTTTTAATAGAAAGGCCACACAGAGAGAGTGAAAGAGCGGGAGAGGGACAGACAGAGCGAGAGAGTGTGAGAGCGTGAGCGACAAAACAATGGAAAGCAATGATACAATTCCGATGCGAATGGCAAATACAACAAACGCTCGAAAAGTTTTTCATTTTAAACAATTGAAAGGGAACATTTTTGAGCATCAATTTTACTTTTTACGCAACGGAATGAAAATTGAATGAATTTATTTGTTATCAAATACAAGTTGAACAAGTGAAGTAAATGAATGCGAGTAGAATGGCAAGGGTAGGGGCAGGAGGTTGCATTTTAGGTTAGGTTTTAGTTTAAGTTAGGATTTTATGTTAGATTAGGTCTTTTAAAATATTTTTTTTATTGATATGTCTTGTTTTTGAAAGATATTGTGTTGCCCTTTCTCTATATATGTTGTTTATGTTTATGTTTTCTAAACTATTTTATGCTCGGATAAGCCTTCAGTTATTTTTTCTCTATTTTTTCGGTTTTTCTTTTTTCTGCTTCTTTTGTTTTTCCATGCAAATGTCGTACATAGAAATCTCTTGAGAGCCACAAACAAATAGCCAAATATTATTGTGCTCTTTATTTTTTGTTAGCCACAGATCAAAATTGTGTTATAAAATGCAATTTGTTAACGCCATAAAAACTCGATACCCACATGCTTTTTATTATGCTCGATGACCAATTTGAAAAGCAATATGCGGACACACAGTCACGCCCACACGACCGTCCATTCAGTTCAATCGGGGGAGTTGAACCAGCTACTCTGCTCAATTTACAACTTGCTATTTATTTATTTTCTTTTGGGGGGGTGCGCAACATTTGCGGCACATGTGACAGGGTTCCGAATCTTTCATGGGTGCTTGTGAGTGTTTGTTTGAATGTCTCTTTTTTACGAGTGCGAGTGTGAGTGCATTTGTTGTTCATTTCATTTAAATTACCCTGTGGCTGACCTCCCTGTCACAACATGGCGGTGCGCCATATTGAAACATTTCATATCCCACGCTCCAGTCCTTCACAATCGAACGCTCATTGAGGACAGGACCCCGTTTTTCGAATGGTCAACAACAATTTGGGGGGGTTTTTTTTTTTTTTTTTTGGTAGAATGAGTTGCTTTTTGTGGGTTTTTAATCAAGTTGTTTGCTCACCAAATTTTTTGTTGATGGTTTCGGTTTGCAGGTTGTCAATAAAATGAAACCATGAAAACAACAGTCTCTAGAGATTTCGGGGCAAGAGACACTGATACTGATTGAGTACTTGTATAATGGGACTATTTTGAGGTAGAGCTTTTTTAAATGACTGTTAATGCTAACGTTATATTTTGACAAAAGAAACTTTGTTTAAACCAATTGAATTAATCAACTAAACTGAACGCAATTAAAAACTGGATTAAAATTGAATTGTTATACGCTGAAGTTTTAATTGGCGAACATAGTTTTTAATTTAGTTTGATATATCTTAAATTGATGAGATTTGTTTTAAGAGTTTAGAATTAAATGCTTACATAATCTAAAATATATATTTTTTGACTTTAAACATTATTTTGGCAATAACAATAACCACTTTACAGGGCAATAATTTTGGTGGTTACATTTGTTATGAGGCATAAAAATGATTGCCTACTTTTTGGCGGCGTGCAGGCAAATGCGTACAAAATAATAATAAATTTTTATCTGCATGTACTCTTGTTCCTCTTTCTGTCTCTCTTACAGACTAAGTCTCTGGCTAGCTCTTTCTTGTTTTGCAAGATGTACGACATTTTATTATATTTAAATTACACAAAGCATTAAATATAATTCACTCAGTACGCTCCATTTACTAAGGCCATATAAAGGCGCACACACGCACACACACACACACATAAGTCCGCTGTCAGCGCACATAAGTATGCAATGGGCCAAGGCAAGAAAAAAAAAATGCCGCTGAAAATCGCTGTAATACTTATTCATCAATTATATGATGCGCAAAAATATATGTGTGTATATGTATATACATATATGTGCTGAGATTTACAATATCAAACACTCACACAAGCGCACAAATAGACAGGCAGTACTTTATTCTCTCTTAGTGAGCTTCTAACTCTCACACACACACACACACACACATTCGTGTGCGCAGACATGCTCTAGATGGCAAACGCGTCATACTTTACTACTTACTAAATCCATTACAAAGTATTTACGTAGAAAATTGCTTTATATCTCTGCATATCTCTCAGTCGACATCGTTGCCAACGTTCGTCGTGTGTGGAAATTTGTTGCACAACAACAATGCTTGTCACGCTGTTACAGACTCGACTAGCTTATACCCTGTAATTAATTAAATTCAAGTTATTCGCAAATTTAAGGTCTGGTGCTGCATATAAAAGATTAGTTTTACTGTTTGAATGAGACAAATGATATATAAAATGTCAATGATCCAGTTTAGATTCAAACGAAAGATTCGGTTCAAAAACATATTTTTCTACATTTAAAAATTCAGTTCTGGCGCATTTTTAATTTGAAGTTTGGGCTCGAATCGTTTTGAATTTGATCCAAATTCTCACAAAAATGTCACAAGCTGAAAAATTTGGTGTGCATCAAAAAGCTGACACGATATGAATATACATTCTTCAAACTGACTCTGCGGGGTATACAAATTTAAGTACGTGGGAATAATAGTAAGGAAAAAAAGCTTTGTATGGCGTAGTCCCTACCTCTATTTGTCTCTTTCTATCTTTCTCTTCCTCTCTCTCTCCCTCTCTATATATATCTTCTTATGACAGTAGTCAGCAAGGTATTCGCATTCAGGCTTCTTGCCTATGTTTGTTTGTGCACCAGGCATTGCCTCAGTCTCAGCTAGAGCCTCAGGCTCAGTTCGCCTCAGGTCCACGCCTCCCCAGTTCTCCCCCCCCCCCCCAGTCCTGACAATGGCAAGACAAAATGGCTGTGTGCACCAATTTATGTGATTTTTCGTAAATGTCAGTGGCAAATAAGAAAATATTAAAATAGATTTGTGCACTGTGCAAAGACAGTGGACAAGAAGTAAACTGAAAAGATTATGACAATGTAGATTAGGGAAATGAAGCTGAAGAGGCTTTGCGTTGATTGGATGCTAAATGATTGAGTTCATAAAGTTGGTCAACAATATAAGATTGTTGGAGCTTGATACACAAAATGTTGGTGATGACTAAAGAGAGGGCAGAAGAGTGATAGAAGAGAGGACACAAGAGCAGCCAGATGAGAGGACAGAGGAGAGTATGAGAAATGAGAGAAAAAATAAAGGCAAGAAACGATTGATAAACGAAGAAACAGATTAGAAAAAGCAGAGAAAGTAAGAGACAAAACATGAGAAAAGAAAGAGCGAAAAGTGAGAGAGCGTGACGGAGGCCAGAGAGAAAGAGAGAGAGAGAGACAGATGGATAGAAAGAGATGGAACCCAAGGATGCGATGTTAGAACTGAGGCTAGATTGTAATATTGCTTATATTTTCGCACATTCTCCATTACCTAGATCTCACTTCTTGAATATTACCAATTTTTCCAACTATTTAGTTAATTTTCCAACACTAAACAAACTATCTCAACTGTAAGATTTTCACTGCCAAAATGTTCCACTGCCAATCATAGCCACAGTTTCTGCCTCATAAAAAATAGGAAACAAAAAGTTTCCAAAAGCAAAAACGGAAACTGTGTACGAAATGTGCTCAAATCGGATTTTCTTTGGATTATTATGCATAGACAGTCGACTATTAAAGGCAAGAATTATATCGTTTACCATTATCCATGCAGACTGGCAGTCGTCTTAAAGTAGAGGACTATAAATCAATTGTGAACTTCTGCTAATCCGTAATTCCAATTATAGGGCGAATCAGATGTCCCACAACATTTGAAACAACAAGAATTTTAGTACTCCGTGTAAAATACAAACATTTGTAAATATATATGATATGTTGTTATATCTATAATGGCAGCAAAGCTTAAACCAGAGCCTGAAATGCATTTAACCAGGTTCACGTTTGCAACAATTGATTTTGATGGATAGAAAACTTCTATTATTATGGTGCATAGATATAAAGTGTTAACTCAATTGTTGCCCGAATTTAAATGGAACTTTAAATCCTAATAACAACAAAAAATGCGTTGGCATCTCTTGGATGATTGTCATGCTGTTTGAGGAAGGGGAGAGAAGTTGCCTGAATTGCACTACGAATCACTCTAGCGTGCTATCAATTACTGTGGCAAGTGTTGCACGTGCCACAAGTGCCCCCCAAACCACCGAGCTCCGAGCTCCGGGCACCGAGCTGCCCGCTGCTCCCGCGGATTGCTCATCTTATTGTGCTGCTACTTGGCGTTTGGCTTGGCTCGCTCTATTTCTAATTTCTTGTCGCGCTTGCTGCTTGTCTGCTACGTTTTCTTCTTATTTATTTTTTAATTTTTTCCTGCATTTTCCTGACAATTTCCTTTTGGTGCTGCCGCTGCTGTTGCTTTTTGTGTGCTTCCAATTGTTGCACAATTTTTTAATTTGTTGCATGACGGCAAAGATAGAAAGCAAGAGTTGCCGCTCCTTGGGAATGTGAATTTTAATCTAAAATGTGTTTCCTTGTGAGGGCTGATTTTCTCTACTCTTCTATTCTTTTCTTTTTTCTTTACTTCCATTTGTACTTATGACCAAGCAAGAAAATTATTTAATTTGATACAAGTTAAGCAGCGACTGCCGCTTCCTTGCCAATTAAACTAAAATTACACACGAATTGGGTGCAACTCTCAATTCAGATTTATGCATTCAATTAGCCACAAATAACCACACAATTTTCGAAAATTAACACACACACACACACCCACACATCCACATACACACACTTAAAAGATAAATAATGTTATAATAATAATTCAAGTAGCCACACAAGAAAACAAGCTTTAATTTCAGCCTTTCTTACATACAAATACATGCATAGTTTAGCCCGACCCTAAGTAAATTGCAATTAAAATTTATGCTCAAGCAATACTTGAAAATCTATAGTTATAAATAAATATTTAGATATAAAGGACTAATGTGCTTAGGCCTTGTAATAAGCCTAATTCCAAATGCATTTGCCGTTGGCGCTGCTGGGCGATAGATTTATATGTGCAGGCGTTTAGTTCAAGGCAACTGTGATCACAACGAAGCTTAAATATGCTAAAAGTAAATTTATAATTCAATAGATAGACATTTATATTATCTTAAACAAGTTTACAAAAGGTTAAGTTTCCGATATGATAAAATACTAGAATATTTGTGATTGTTCCCCCAAAATTATTTATAAAATATATACAACACAAAATGAAAATAGAAAAAAGAAATTAAATTTATTATTTGGATACTTATTTAATATTAATCTATGATAGAGATTTCATGTATTATAGCTGTTTTTAGAAAATATAAATGCTAAAAGTATTCAATTAGAATATCCGGAATTCAAGGAATTGGGATTGAATGGCAAATGGGAGACTATAAATGAAAAATTAAATTAAATTGAACAGAAGTTTTTTCATTATATTTTATTTGTATTTCATCCTTTTTTTCAAAACACTCATGAACCATCCTCAGATAGTACCTTTCGCTAGATGCGATAAAGAGATGGGTAACCGTTATAAATAGAAATAGGAAATATTATGGTAAAATAATATCAGTTTCATACACATCATATTATATAGAGTATAATAACTTTTGAGCTTTATTGCATGCTATTTTCAACGTAATAAGCTTAAGATTTTAATTACAGCTCTTGTAGGAATGCACTTATTATTAAGATGCATATACATACATACATATGTGGATTTAATTGTGTAGCAAACGTTTTAAATTTGTGTACTTAATGTGCGGGGCTCAAAAGGATTACGCCAAGGGACTTGAACCGGACGTGGGACAAGCTACTTATTTAAGTAGCAGCTTATGACATGTACGATTCAAGTTGCCACTTCAACTGGCTGGGTCTAATAAAATATCGCTTCAAATGTTGCACGTAATTGCCGTGTCCTTTGCAGTCATGCCTAAGTGTGTATCTATCTGTGTTTGTGTCTGGCTAATTGCGGCAACTATACGTAGCCTGGCTTGTATGATTTTAATTGGTTTAGGATTTAAGCACAGCATTTTCCTAGCTAAGCAAAGTGGCTAATCCTACTTGGAACCAGCAGCCAGTTAACTAATCGAAAGTGCCTCTAAGTAATCTACAGTAAGGGCAATCTAGAGTAGCGCGCAATGAGAGACATGCTCATGTTAAGATATCTACATTTTGTGATAAGTCGTGTGTATCCGTGTCGAGTTTAGCCAAAAGAACAATGTAAATGTACACTAATCAACATATTCCTTTTATTACACTAATCAACATATTCTCATAAGAAACTATTACAAATTAATTTACGTTACTCCATACTACTGAGCACTGTTCAATACTACTTGAGTTACTATCCTATTACTATTAAACACTTTTCAACACTGCTCAAAAATACTCAACCTAACTTCAATCGCTACTCAACACTCAATTCTTTTGCAATACTTCTTAAAACATTTAAAAGCAACTTCAACACTTATTACACACTTCCTCTACAGAAAAAATATATGTAATTAAAAAAAAAGTGGAACCAGCTCGAATAAAATTGACAAAAGAATGAATAAACAATATAAGGAAATATATAATCAATATATTAATATCGCTAAATTGTATTAATCTTGTTGATAAATTAGATTAATATTGGAAAAGTTATTTGTTTCCAATCCCTGTACAGCACATTACAAGAACTCAGCTATCCAACTCGCAGCTATCTCCTGGACAAACAGTATATTAATAACTTGAGACCGAAAATTGTTCCATCTGGCGTATGAGTAACCAATGCAGTGGCCAGTTCGAAGGCGATAGCTCTGCAATTATGTGCAACTAGCTGCAACGCATAAATTTCTGCATAACGACTGAAACATAGTCATTGCCAGAGTAAAACCCACAGGCCTCAGAAACCAGAAACCGGAGAAGCAATCATTAATTATAAGTGCCACATAGGTCAATTTCTAATTGGTAGCTACTAAGCAGAAGTTGGTCGAAATATGTTTGCTTGGGGAATTTCCGTCGACTCTGATGTTTAATAAACAGCCATGGAAACTCGATACAATCGAATACACAATTAGTTTGATTGGTTAAATGCTGATTATGCCATGGGAAAATATTATTATTAATGTATTAGAGTTTATTGTTGAAGTGGCAAAAGGAATCTCAAATAATTGCTTAAGTAGCATTTACCCAAATAGGGTTGAGCCAAAACTAGTTTCCATATATCAAATATAAAATACCAGATGATGATGAATCAATCATTTAACAATTATAATAATAATAAGTAACTATTCCCAAAAACTTAAAGCAAAAATTGTTCAGAAAAAATGGACAATTCTTTATCAAGGAAATACCCCACAGTAGAAGCAAGCGTGCTTCAGTCATGACTGCCCGTCGAGATAATACCCTATACTAGTGTTCTTTTGTCTGTTTCATATGCTTTGGAATTTGTATCTTTAATAACTTTTGAGCTCTGCAACCACCTATCGATGTCACCTGTCTGTATATTATATTATATGTGGTATATTATCTGATTGTATATTATAGTATACTCTGCCTACATATCAAACGTCGTGTCTCTTTTCATTTCTTACCAAAAAGCCAGCTACTAATCGTTATATAAATAAACTTGTTCTGTGTGTGGTATAAAGAAGTTACGTATCTCAAATTTAAAGGTTTAGTGTTTAAAGTATTTAAAATTATCTTATCAGCTGGTAAATGGATGAAGATTATTACATCCATATCGACTGTACGTACCATATGGGTTCGAAGATGCCACCCTCTGTATCTTGCATTCGTACAGGGTATAGAAAAGTACTTGCATGCGCATTTTGGGGTCGGAAAACGAAACAATAGGAGTGCAAGCACCTAACTAACCGAACTAGTTGAGCAGCTCAATCTCTCTATATGTATTTAGGTGTGTATATCTATAGACACTCAAGTTGTAGTTACCGATTCGTGTGCATGTTGAACAAACGAGCGAGTGAACAATGCAAATAATTGTCAAACATTGCACAAAGGAGGTAAAAAAGAAAAAAAAAGTGCCCACAATGGCCGCAATGAATGGAAGCGTATGATTTTTATAGCGCTGCCAACAGGCATTGTGCTAAGTTGTGGAAAATCGGGAAAAACGCGCCAAGAAAAGTGAGGAAAACTTCGGATGCTGCCTGCTGATTGTCTATGCTATTGGCTTTTCCCCATTCTGTTACACTTGGGGGCGAACTAAGCGGCGCTTTAATCGCCCCCGAAGTGCACAAGCAACTGAAAAAGGTGCGCATTATGTGTTCTGGCCGGGAGCAGGAGCTTTGTCGGCGGGGCATTTCCCTCTGTCATTGGCTTTGCACATTTGAATGAACGTAAAGCTGCGGGTTAGTCCTTTCGAATCCTAGTGTCATTGTCAACACTGCAAGCCGCCCCTATGCCGTCTTACTATCCAGCATTACAATGAAAGTCAATAAATTTGATTTGACATTTGCCTTAACTACCGCTGCCCTCTCCAGCCACTCGCATTCTGCGACATTTTCTTGCGCTGATTCAGCACATTTGCCTTGCGCTTGTCGTCGGGCTTCGAATGTAATTTTATTATCCCTGCCTGACAAAATGTCAAACATTCAGTTTTTTAATGAGCAGCGCCGACTGGGTGAGGCGGTTGGTGCTGAGAAAGGGCTGAATAAGTTAGAGGAAGTTAAAAATCAGTTAGATGGGAAGAAAAGTTATTGCGAATGAAACATTTTAAATAGAAAACGTTCAGTAGTACATTAAATATTATTATTCTGAGATACAAACTACACTTAAATAGCCATGATTTTCATAGTCCGGAAATTATATTTCTACTAAGTAACAACACCTGGCTGTCTATTTGTATGAAAGTCTAGAATTTCAGAGGATACATTAGTTTGATATATTGTGTTTTGCTTTTAATACGTTACTCAAGTTCAATTTTTCGATAACTGTCTAAAACTTTTATTGCTTTACTTTATGAGAAACCGCCATTTACTAAACTTTTTCACCTTCATACTCTAAGAACACCAAAAGATATTGCCAACCTCTCACCTAACCTATTGATCTATCACCTCACGAAGCTCGTTGAAAAAGACTTTACTTTGTTTCGACCAAAGACTGTTGCTGGAGGGCGCGTTGCCAAAAACCACTTTGATAATTTTACCAACACTGTCAACATGCGCCGCCGCTACACCTATCTTTCTATCGCTTGCGTCTGTCTGGTGACATTTTTTTTAAATGGCTGTTTCCGCTTCCGTTTCCTTTACTTTTGACTTGCTGGCACTTGCAGTCAATTGTGTGCCACTTATGTCTGTTTTTGTACCCTATACACATTGAAACGTTCTCAAATTGTGGCATAAAAATGATGTGCGCATGAAATGAGTCCCGTCTGCCTGTCCGCTCATTAGTCTGTCGCTCTTCGAGACTATAACAAATAAAGATAAATGTCGACGCACAGTCCTATGTTTGTGAGAGGTTTCTCATTAGCATAACTCACTTTCTAAATGCCTTCTTTAATATTAACTATTAAGAGGTTCTAGACGGAAGTTCTCGACTCTACTCAACAGCCACACCAGCCAAAAATAAAATAGTTACCCCGCTTGGGCTCGAACTCGCGACAGACCGCAACACTTGCTTTGCCTTTACTGCCCAGCCACCAAAAAAAAAAAAAAACGAATTAAAATAGCGGTACAGAATTGCAATGATGTTGATACAATTAGAAGCAGACGAGCATGAAAGTGTGTGTGCACATGTATACAGATATTCTTGGTATTTCCGTTAGAAGTTTGGTTATTAACTTGATTTATAGCTCTGCAGTGGTAATAGCGATAGGAAAAATAAAATATATTTGATATATATATATATATATATATATATATATATATATGTGTATATATATAATATTCTAGAAGCAACATATCAAGTGTGTTGACTCTAGCTTTTAATATTTATTTGGAAACGGGACAGGCTATAGCTTATGGGAAACAAACTCGATCTGCGCTGGCACTAAACGGACCTACAGCTAAAATTTGAGGTCTTTGGCTCTTATAAGTTCTGATATCCTTGCGTTCATACATACGGACGGACGGACGGACGGACGGACGGACGAACATGGCTAGACCAACTCGGCTATTGATGCCGTTCAAGAATATATATACTTTATGTGGTTGGAGAAAATAAAAACTCATTTTAAAATATGGTACATTTTTGTCGTCTGGCAATGCATAGTTGGCTATAGGGTATCTCTTAGTCGTGCATTAGCGCTTAGAATTCCGCAACATGTTTTTTTCTTGTGCCTTTTGCGCTGATGTTGGCGGTAAATTTTAGTACAATGCATTTATAATCTTTTTCACTTATCTTTGCATAGTTTCCTTTTGCACACTGGCAAAACTTTTTACGGTCTGAGGTTAAAAGTGGCATCATACATTTTGAGAAAGCCTGCGCCCCCCCACCTTAACCAGCCTCCTTCGTCCCGACCCACCGTGCTGAATGAAAAGTTGCAAAAAGGTTGCGGTGGCGACTGCAAAAGGTGCGAATGCAACGCAATTTTTGCTGAACACTTGAGTTTTTAACCTGTCGACAATTTACAATTTTGACAGATTTATGAGTTAATTACGTTGGCCAAGAAATACACGCAAATAGATTATGATAGATATAAAGATTAAAAGGCAATTTAAGCTATTATTTATTGTAATGTTTTATTGCCTAAGCTAACAAGCCTTTGGGATTTTTATCATATCACAGCAAATATATTTTGAAAATTTTTAGAAAAATTTGTATACAAATTCTTAAGTAAAATATTTTTTGAAACAACTATAAAAGTCGAAATCCGTCTTTTAAATTGTAAGTAAATACACGATGAATATAAAAATAGAAGATATTTTTGACATAAGGTTAGAATTTAAGATTTGGTATAGTATTATATAGAAATATAATAACAGCTAGATAATGTACATTGACATTTTTAATATATTTTAATGGTTTGTATTCTTACAAATAAATACTTTTATCAATAATATTTAAGAGAATACATATATAATACAATATGTATAGTTATCTTTAAGTTGCCAGCTTTATGGGGAATTATAAATTATTTGAGTTCATTTTATATATTGTAATTTGGAATTGGGTAAGCATATTTACTAATTTTTAATTTCAGATCTTCAGTTACTTTTATTTCTTTGAGTTTAAACCACATATTGGGCATTTAAGCATAACAATCATGGCCGAAGAAGAACATCAACCAGCCGTAGGTCCACATAAATCTCCGCTTGGTCTATCCCCCGCTGATTTTGCTCATAGCGTACCTGTTCTTCTATGGAAGCTAGGCATTGCTTTGGGCTGTAAACGACCCATGTTGGAGCATCACGTAGAAGTCGCCGCACCAGAAACTAAAATTAACATAAATCTCAATCATTTCCGGCAAAGATTTAGGCAATTGCACTCCATGGAGGATACGCATGACCAGGTGCTAGATGAGCATCGGTATAAGCTCTTTCTACATCTCTATAGGCTGCTTACGAGACTAGAACCAAATGAATCCAAACGTCAGCAATATCTACTATTTTGCTACAACCTTTTTGATACGGAAAAGCCGCAACAAGTGCATCTGGATGAAAAGTTGCGATATCAGGAGCATATCACCGAATCCCTTATCTCGGTAGCTCGAAATGTAATGCATCTAAATGAGGAGAATTCGGAGCGTCCTTCGGAAGTAAGATCTATCAATATTGAAAATTTTTTTCCTATGCCCAAAAGGTGTTGCCCTCCACAAATATTGGAAGTAGGGTTTGCCATTGTGGAATATAGCGCATCGAAGTTTAGCTGTAACTCAAAAGGTTTGCTTTGGGAGCAGGCAAGCTATAAAATAAGTTATATTCAGGCGAGGAAAGCGGCAAATTCAAAAAATATTAGGGAAGAACCGAAGCCGAACAAAGACGATGAAATGGAAGTGATTTTTATGTTGAATTGGAATAGTCCTGCTAAATCATTTTCAAGCAGTTCAGAGCTTATGCTCTATGAAGATATTGGAATCCAGTTGACAGAATGCAATTCGAATAATCGCGAATCAAGAGCTGGTACGAAAAAATCTTTAATTATAATAATTATAACAATGACATTTTACTAGAGATAGAATTGTTCGATTGCCCAACTAGATATAGAAAATAAGATTTTACAACTCTCAACACATCCTTTACAAAACATACATAGTACAGTTTTCACAGGGGTTGATTGACTTTAATGTGTGGAACTCTAATAAATCGGTATTTTTTTCCAGCTGAAATATGCGAAAAGAGAAGGGATATTATCAAGGAGACAGCTGAGGTAGGATGTCAGTTTGTGGAACCGACACGATCTGAACTTTTAAATAAATCTCAGCAAACTGAACTACACCACACGCTGTCAGATCAGGGCGTTCAAACAAATCAAAGTGCATTTTCCGATATAGCTACGAATACTGATGACGAATTGCTTCTGGTACAAATCAATGGTATAGAAACACCAGAAACAGGAACAAGTACAGGTGAAATGTTCGGCGATATCGATTGGAAAATAAGAGAAAAGCAAGCAATATCCACGAAAGTTATGCCTGAATTCGATCGGTCTAGTGAATATCGCCAATTTACTACTACGAAAAACCCTACCAGTCTCTGTATGGAGCAAGTGAAGCCATCTGTCTGGTGGGCAAATCAGCACGTGACCTCACCTATGGATCATTTTCTTTTGACGACATCTGAAGAAATGCTGTCACAGATCGGTCATACAATAACAGAACAAGAACCGATGGTCAGTAGTCCAACAATGCACCAGAATTCAATAACTTCAAGAATCAGTTCCAGCACTCACCTAGAGCTGCGCAATCAATATCCCTCATATTACCATCGACATTACATTTTTGAAGAAAGTTTGGCGGAAATTGATCTGCCGATAATGGAGCAAGAACTGATAACAGTTCCGTCAAGAGAGCAGCAAGAGTCGACAGTTTCTCGAGTTTATTCCAGGGTTCACGCAGAGACAAGTAGTCCAGTCACAAGCAACTGGCAACATCAAGCGCAGCCAAATATTGAACAATCGATAGCTCAACGGGAATCGATATCTACAACACTTTTCACCGAAACTGATCAGTACACACTTTCCATTTCGGAGCAACCTACGCTTACATCCTCGACAGCTAGCTGGCAACAACTGTGGCAGGATGAAGTATCTAAAGAAATGTTGCCAGAAATTGATAAGTCGATAGCACTGCAAAAACTGATGCCCGAAGGATCGATTCTATTAGAGCGCCTGCCCTCTCCCACTGGGAGGCAACAAGATATGCTGTCAGACCCTGTTCAGTCGACAATCTCTGAAGAAGATATAACTGAAAAAGTTACTTCCGACTATCGTTTAGAGGGAGTTAATCAAGTGCGCGAACCTGCCACATGGCAACATCCGCAGCAGCCGAAAGACATATCAATTAATCACACGATAAATCAGCAATCGGTGCCCGATGGATCGATAAAACGGCAAAAATCGATGCCTTTAAGAGCTACTTCTAGCGTTCTATTAGAGCGCCTGCCCTCTCCCACTGGGAGGCAACAAGATATGCTGTCAGACTCTGTTCAGTCGACAATCTCTGAAGAAGATATAACTAAAAAAGTTTCTTCCGACTGTCGTTTAGAGGGAGTTAATCAAGTGCGCGAACCTGCCACATGGCAACATCCGCAGCAGCCGAAAGACATATCAATTAATCACACTATAAATCAGCAATCGGTGCCTGATGGATCAATAAAACGGCAAGAATCGATGCCTTTAAGAGCTACTTCTAGCGTTATATTAGAGCGCCTGCCCTCTCCCACTGGGAGGCAACAAGATTTGCTGTCAGACCCTGTTCAGTCGATAACCTCTGAAGAAGATATAACTGAAAAAGTTACTTCCGACTATCGTTTAGAGGGAGTTAATCAAGTGCGCGAACCTGCCACATGGCAACATCCGCAGCAGCCGAAAGACATATCAATTAATCACACTATAAATCAGCAATCGGTGCCCGATGGATCAATGAAACGGCAAGAATCGATATCTTTAAGAGCTACTTCTAGCGTTTTATTTGCGCGATCGAAGCGCGTGGCCCCTCCAACTGGGTGGCAGCCAGGATTGCTGTCAGACTCTGTTCCGTCGATAACCTCTGCAGAAGATATATCTGAACAAAAAACTGGCGACTGCCTTTTAGAGATAGTTAAGCAAGTGCGAGAACTAACCACATGGCAAAATCCGCAGCAGACCAAAGAGATGTCAATTAATCAGACAATTAGCCGACAATCGATGTCCGATGAAACGATCACACGGCAACAATCGATAACCAAGTGGCAACATCAACGGCACGTTATAGCTGCCTCTCGTTTCATTGTAAAGCAATTTCAATGTAACCCCGCCTATCAATGCTCGCCCATGGAGCGCGATGCGCCCAATTTCTTTGCGCAATGGACACAATTCCATGAGATTGTAGCGACCCAAGCAAAATGGAACCAAGCCAATCGGAACCCCACGCTCGATGTCGTTGCGATCCGAAGACGCTTAAAAGCTTTTTTGCGTTGCATGCGCAAGAAATATTCCTTCGAACCGGAAGAGTGTGTGGCCGCAATTGCCAAATGCCAAATTCAACAGCTGCTCACCGCCGACGAACTGCGGGAATACGAGACGATGCGCTGGCAGCAGCGGGATCGCGGCACTGCCAGGGAACTGTCGCATGAGGAGCGATTGCAGGATGCGCTGCACGGCATGCTGGGCTACGAGTGCCAGCAGCTGCGTTCCTCGGCTCTGGGTCCACGCCTGATGTTGCGCTCGCCGCATCATCAGCGCAGCGTAAGCGAATCCTATCTGCTCCTGTCGCTGGCCGAGGTGGGCTACTACTACAGATGCCTTCAGCAGCTGCAGAAGCATCTGCAACAACTGGGCGAATGTGGGCGAGCGTTGACGCCCTGTTTGCTGGCTGAATTGCTCAACTATTCCGAGTTTTATAAACGGCAAAAAGTGCAGCCCAAGAGTCTTCTGCACTTATTCTGGCAAACGAGAAGCTATCGACAGCGCTTCCAGTGGCTATTGCAGATCTGTGGCGGCTTTAGCAGGCGACAGCCATTGCTGCAATATTTGCAATTGCAGCTGGGTCAGGGCAACGCAGCCTGCGATATGCTGCTGCAGTTGTGGCTGCGTTGTGCCGCCGAGCCGCTGCTGGCCAGGATTAGTAGCTGGCTGCTGCGCGGCGAGCTGCCGGCGGATGAGTTTTTTATTGTGAAGCGCCGCAGCGACAATTACCTTGTGGAGCACTATTGGACGCAGCAATTTGAGCTGGTGCAGCAACAATTGCCGTATTTTCTGAGCCAAGCGCTGGCACTGCAGCTACTCGGCGCGGGCCGAAATCAACATTATGCCCGTCAATTTCTGGGACGGCAGCTGGAGCTGACACTATCTGATGCAGAAATGCGTGAGCAATTGGCAGCCGCCTGTGCCAGCAGCTATCGTGAGCTGGATGTGCAGCCACTCGCTGAGCTTGTTACCGGCCTGCAGCTGCAGACATCCAGAGAGCTGCTGCAGCAGCTGCATCAAGCGAGTCCGCAACCCTTGGAGCTGCTCAGCCGACTGCATCAATATTGGCTGCTAACAGACGTGGAATTTGTGCGAGAATTGATCGAGCTGCTGGAGCCGGCGCTGGAGCAGCCCGCCGAATACTTTAATCCAAAGCAACTGAACAAAATGTTGGAGCAGCTGCTCTGCGCCCACAATGAGAATCTCTATGTGGTTAAGGGTGACCACAAGGGCAGCCAGAGCTGGTGCTGCTTCCTCTTACGCTGGCAGCAGCCGGCCCACTGGTTGCCCTTACTGGGCGCGCGCCAGTTGCAATACGAGACCAGCTTTGCCTGCCTCTGGCAGCTGCACTATGCGGACTATGTGCTCAATGAGCGGATAAGGCGACATCAAGCGCACTTTTGGGAGCGCATCAATTTGGCGCACTCGAAGGATGCGCGGCATGTGAGAGATCGCTTCGAGCAGTTCAGTGACCGGCTGCAGGAGTTTATGCTACAGCTGCGCAGCTATATGCTGCAGAATGTGCTGGGCAGCGCTTATGAGCGTCTATATTTTGGCTGCAGTACGTCAAAAACTCTGGATGAGCTGCTCGAGCTGCATGGTGCGTATCTGGAAAGCATTGAGTACGGCATTATGCAGAGGGGGAAATGCGGCAAGTTGCAGCACTATCTGGGACAGCTCTATGCGTCCATTATTCATCTGGATGCAGTGCAGCAAAAGTTTCTATCACTCGGTCAGCTATTCAATCAACGCTTGAATAAACGGGAATCGGCACAGCAACTGCTTCTGGAACTGCGTTGGTCCTGCCAGAATACATGCGATGCCATCAACGATTTGGAGCACGATTTTCAATTGGTTTTGGCCCAGTTTTTGACTGGCCTCTACGCCACAGGGGAGACGCAGCTGCAGGCGCTGGCCAAAAAATTGGATCGACATGGGTATTACGAGCAGCGATTTAGGGAACTAAAGGAGGCGCAAACGTTTAAATTTCAGCGAAAACTAAAAACCAAAAGGAAATCGCAATTCGATTAGCTTCAAAATTGAGCACAAAATTTCATTCTTTTTCTTTTTTATTGATTTTTGGCAATTGAGAATTTGGTTTTTTATAATTTTATATAATAATTGTTCAGGTTAAAAACTATTTATTTATAATTTTATTTAAAAAATGTGCATTTGCTTAAGTTATAAAAAAATACATTTTTTTGCTTATTAAATTGTAGTATTCAAATATTGCTTAATTTGATCAGTATTAAGTAAGTATATAATAAATTATTAATATTTGTGATCAGCTGGTCTCACTAAACATACACAGCTGATCAGATATATATGTATATATATTTATAAAATCTTTTATATTTATGTGAATATTTCTGTGTGTATAAAATAATTAATATATTTATCAAATGATTTAGTTTTATATTTTATTATTAAAAAATACTTTAAATTAATTTTTATTTTTTAGTGTAGTTATCAGTATTTTTTCAGTATTTAAAATACTTTTATTATTCCAGTCCCCACTTTAATGTATTTAAACTATATATATATATGGTTTAACTTTTAGTATATCTTCTCATTTGAGAATTATGTAAAATTAAAAACAGAAATGTAACTTTAAAATAGTTTTATGATTCAGCAATTTCTGCTAATCGAAAGTTCCAAGTTTATTTTAAGTATTTTGCTAGTATTAAATATATAAATATATATAAAATATTTCTTCTCAACTGGCAACTTTCTAGACTTACTTATGGAAAGCAAATATTTTTATTAAATTAAAAGTGAATCCTGATTCTGTAATCGTATGCCAATATTTCCTTCATTCTCACCTATTCCACTTTAATGTCCTTCCCATGAGCAAGTACAAAGCCTTCCACATTCAGTCCAAGTAATTCGTAACTCAACCAATTCATGCACATGCTGCGTGTCCGTTTTAAGGATTGACAATGGATTTAAACAAAAAAATATTTTCATTTGAAAAACGTCGTCTCTTTGGCGTTTTTATGTGCACAAATTGGATTTTAATTGAAAATTAAGAATCGACTTAGCAATGTTTGAATTGTGCAGCTGCCTTTTGTTATGCTAATTTCTGCTGTGAATACAACTGAATAACGAATGAATAGATGCAGGCAGTCGTCATCGTTATCGTCGTCGTCGTAGTCGTGTGAGTCTTGTGTAAAATAAAATAAATAATGGATAATTACTTTTTGGCTTAAGCGTTGGCAAATTAATTCCAAGTCCTGCTTTCGTATTTCTCTTCAGAAGTTCGTGTCAAATTTAATTATTTCAACAAATTTCAATTAAATCAAGTTGAATACTTTTTCTTTCCCCCTTTTTTTCTTCTTCATAACTTTGCCCCAATACTTGCGTAAATGCATAATTTAATTTTGTAAAATTTCCACATGCTAAAATTACATACATATCGTATTGTAAAATCTGGCCGAACGCAATGCACAATGCTGGAAGCGTACATAAGTCGAGAACTCTTTGTTATCTTGACAGGCGCAGCTGCTGAGATGTTTTCTGACTGCGTCACATATATCAGGCTGGTAAAATTATAAAGCGGCTGCCTTTCAGAAAGAATGTCAAGAGGAAGATAATTGAGCCAGGCATTTAATATAACCTTTCATGGCTGGGCCAAGGGTTGGGGGTTGCCTTTATTTTGTCATGTGTGCTTTGGACGGCAAAAGGCAAACAAAAGACAAGTGAGTGACTTTTCACTTGCCACTGATTAGGAAAATTAATTTCATAGAAAATTGCGCGCGTGTCTGTGTGTGTGGAAAGTCATAATTATGTGAGCTGATAAAAAATGGCTGATTTAATAAGCAGACAGAAGAACTCAGTTTCGAGGATTGTTGGCCAGGAATTTAATTAACTGACCCATTGAAGGTCATAAAAATGCAGCTTAGCTTAATTCTTGTCCTACTTTGTGGTCTAGGAATTGTCTTGGTAAAATTACCATGAACTCTTACAAGTTATAATATTTGCTATTTGTTATGTCTAAATTTAAAAGTATCTAATTGTTAAATATTTTGCAACCAAATGATAAGTTGAAAAGCGGCCATTTCTCTGATTCATGCGCATTGTAAATTTAACATGGACTTTAACATATTGAACGTCGTTTGTTTCTCGCTTTTGACTATAAACCATCAAAAGGGTTTTCAGATTCAAAGTTATAGTTAACATTTTAATACGCTTTTAACAATTAATTTCACTGGACATGGTTTCCGAGCATCTGCCTTTTAAATAATTTATGTGTAAAACAAGAGTTTTTTCTGTTAATTGCCAACTTACCAGTAGCTAAAAAAAAGTTAACATGGACTTATATTCTAACTGCGGAAAGGAATGAGCTAATGTTTTCAAATGTTTCTTCATAGTTTTAAAAAATTTTCAAACTTCAGCACATAAAAATTGCCATGAAGCTTGCTAAATGTCAAATTTGCATATTTACCAGCCTGAGCCTAATTAAATAAACTCATAAAAGCCACTTTACCAACTAAATTTATTTGCATATGCATATAACTATATAATTTCTATATAATTAAATGTTGTTTAATTGTTGTTGGTTGCTCTTCATACGCTTACTATGTAGCCTATGCCGTAGAGTATACAGCAATTGTGCGTCAATTCCAAATTAAACAATAAAATTTATTATTATGACCGTGACATATGAGTACTTGATCTGTGCGAGCCATAAATTTCAGTTGCAGTTGCGCGCTGGCCGTTTAACATTTTGCCATTGTTATTGACAATTTGTTGTCAGTATTTTACCCCCCTTTTTTTTCTTCTCTCTTTCTCTTTCAGAAGGATACAATTTATGTGGGGGACGGTCTTTATGAAATACTTCTCATTATTGCCGCGAAGCAGCCTGGGCAAACATATTTGAACTATTTTCATTACAATTGCAAACACAGGGCGCGCAGAAAATCAATTGAATTGCCATTTCACATATGAAATGGTCATTTGTCAATGAACACACGTACACACACACGCCCACACACACACACACAGAAGCACAACAATTGATAGGGGGGGCGTGGCTGGCCGACTCTCTGGTTACTGCGGTCTGTCAAAATGGCCGCATAAATATGTCGTTCGACCATGGCCCCGCGTCCACTTGTCGCTAAATTGCTGGTCGTTATTAAATTTCCGCTGCGTTGAGTTCTCATTTCCGTTTCAATGGGCAGCGCAGCTGGCGACGAATATGTGCGACGGATGTTGCCACAGACATAGATACCGTTAGCACTGACCAGCATCGGCTACACCATAAACAATGTTGGGCAACGCAAAAAAAAAAAAACAACAAATGTGTATTGCAGTCGGATGCAAGTCACTGTGTAATGCCCGTTCACAATTTAATAACATGCTTACAGCTTTAATTATTAAGAAATTTATGAATTCAACTTTGAATTGTTTCATTTAAATGTTGCAAATAAATAAGAAACCAGGAATTGAATTGAGCTGGGCAGGTTTAAACCGAACCACTGGACTTGCAACCCTGGCGATCAGTTCCAGAACAAGTTAAAACAGATACTAATATTTGCCGAAGCAAATTATTGTTGGATCGAAGATAAGTTCTTTAGATTCTTACAAATTCGTTACCTCATGGGTATAACCCTTACAAAGGTATAAACCTTTTCGACTTGTAACGAACCGTGTTTCCATATTATCGTGTTTCGAGCAGACGCCCAGCAAGACGGACATAACCAACATGCCCCTTATACTTTGTGAACAGAGTATAAAAAGGGTTAACAGTTGCTGCAGCTTAGTGGGTAGCTGTTTGGCGGGGCGCATCATATTTGCACGCCCCAAGGGGCGTATGCGTAATATTCGATTGTTATTATATCGCATATATACATATATATTTTTGGCAGCGCCTAAACAATTGCACATTACGCACACAGTTTATGTGCCGCAATCAAAATCAATGCTGGAATCCAATTGCATTATTTGGACTTTTAGCAAATTGCAACTAATTGAAATGCCCCTCTGTAGCTACAGGCGGAGCGGGTAGTGGTAGGGGCAGCTGACTTTTTCACTGATTTCATAACTGGTGGCTTGTGCAGCTTGTGTGTCATAAATTTCAATAAAAGGCATTTTTGGTATTTGGTTTGTCTTCTTGCTGGATGTGTGTGTGTGTGTGAGTGTGTTTGTATGTGTGTTGGCTTTTATTGGCGTTGCGTATACGCCGCATGACCCTGTTTGGACGAGCATCTTCTAGTTTTTCTCACTCGCTTTCCCTCTGTCGCCGCCTCTCACTCTCGCTTGAACTAACTTTATGCCTTTATGGTGCTATGTTTTGGCATTTGCTATTATTTTATTTAATTCACATTGTTATTGTTATTGCTGCAAAAGTGCAAAAAGCTGTTGACGTGTCCAGTGCTGGCTAATGGCACAGCACTGACGAGCCAAAAAAACTTTTGTCTTGCCATAAATTTAATAAGTTTTTTTTTTGCTCAGATTTGCCAAAATAACATAAATGTATGAAGTGCTCGTCCGCTAGCTGAAAATGGATATGTTATTTATATAAGTTGTAACTTTTCTATTAGGAGGTTATATATTCTATTTATCTATTTTTGCCAATATTATTATCTTAATTGCAATCCCTGACACTTACATATATTTGCTTTAAATGTTTTTTGTGTTCCGGATATTTTTTCCACTATGCTCAACATCTCTTTGACTTACAATTTCACATTCTGCTTTTTCATTATCAAGTGTTAGTTGTCGGTAACATTGAAATGTCGAAAGTACCTTTTTATACCCTGAACCCATTAAAAATGGGTATAAGGGTTTATAATATATTTGCAAAATCCAAATGTATGTAACAGGCAGAAGGAAGCATCTCCGACCCCATGAAGTATATATATTCTTGATCAGCACCAATAGCCGAGTCGATCTAGTCTGTTCTCTCTGATCCGTCTGTCTGTCCGTCCGTCCGTATGTATGAACGCAAGGATCTCAGAACTTATAAGAGCTAGAGACTTGATTTTTAGATGTAGCAATCGATAAAAATCGATATCGTTATCCTGTTTTTGGGCAATTTTGGTGAATAATAAGAGCGAGAGTCACCAAACTTGACAAACTCGACTCGAAAATAGAATATATATATGCATTTGTTGTTGGAAGAAGAGGGTTCAGGGTATCCCCTAGTCGGGAGCTCCCGATTAGAACCTCTTACTTGTTTTTTAATAATCAGTTGATCGGGTTGATTTCGTATACCTAACAACCGCAAAGTTTTCCTACCAAAGGCCACATAATACGGCCTCGTACTAGGAGCATTACCTTCTCTCTCATATCAGTTGTTTTTGGTAAAATATTTTCATATATTCCATAACAGCGGTACAAAATTGGATAAATGATCTAAAAAACACGAATTACTCGGGGCTAATAACAACATTTTTTTGCAAATGTGATAAATAGGGTTTCTTATGAGAAAACGATCAGGCAACATATGTACTTCACATTCGTAAGAAATGTTGATAATAGAATTAGGCTATAAGAATGTCTCTCTTTCTCTTAACAGATTAATACTGACCTGCCCGTCCGAGTCGCACTCCCCTGTCAAAGGTCATAAATACCTTTGACTAACCTTTTACTGGTAATAAACAGTTTGAAAATTATTTGCACACTCATTTAATTATATGCATATAATTTTAAGTATGCCGTTCTATCCCCCTCAACCGAAAAAGAAGACCATAAAATTGCATGTAATTTAATGAAAATATATTACGAGCTGCCCAGACGGCCAGCCTCGGCCTTTTGGCCTCTAATTTTATTGTGCGCTCGGCCTTTGTGGCTGGTCAACCCCAGCAACAAAAAAAGAAGAACAAAAATGAAAGAAAAAGGAAATATAAATAACGAAATTATTCAGAATTATGAACCATCTTTCAATGGGCAGCATTTTAACCCTTGTTGGTGCGTTTAATATTTGGCCAAGATTTTAATAAAAAGCGCCAAGCGTTGAGCGCAGCTGATAGCTGTTAAATCTAAGAAAATGCATAAAAAGCCGCTAAATAAATACATATTAAAATTGTGTCAGTTCGGAGCAGCTCAGCTTAACCCATTTTACGATGATGAGCTTTATTATTATTATTCTATTCTTTTTCTTATTATTATTATTGTGATTATTTTCTTGGCCAAACAAAGTATGTTAATGGTTGCTCGGCGAAAGGCTTTTGTTCGCCTGGTTGCCAGCCTGGCAACCTTTTATTTATGTGCCGTTAATGGACAGTGTTGAAAAACTGCAAACTTGCCACGCAATATTATTTATTGTTTCTTTTTTTTTTGTTGTTTTTTGCTAGCCCCATTGTAATATTTATTCATTTGGTTCATTGATTTATGAGCGTTCAGCACTTAAATCAAAATCAACGCCAATGTCTTAACATAAATATTCGCATTTTATCAATTTGATGCGCCTATTTATTATTATTTATTTTCATTTCATTCCCTTAGCTGTGCCAAATTTATGTTTCCGCTGACCACAAGAGATTCATTTTCATTTCTGCCCCCGTTCCGTTTAGCTCTTCTCTTTCTCTTAACAAATGCCACTTGATTAGTTGATGACACTTTGTATGAGCACAAATACATGCGCACACAAATACATACACAGAGAAACGTATATATGTATGCACATACCACAGGCTCAAAGCACAGTGACGTGGCCAGAAGGGTTATAACAAACAAACCGTGAGCTTGACCAATAGAATACGTTTAAGTAGAATTTAAAGTCTTATAATAAGTTTATAGTCATTTGTCATTCTCTCTAAATTCACACTCTTCTTGTCACTTTTCATAATTAAACTGAAACGACAATATCTTCGGCACGCCAAAGATTTAATGCCCTTGTAGACATTTCCACATTTATTTCCCCAAATATGTGTGAAAAGTAAATCTCAAAAATGCTGGGTTTTTAAAAAATGTCATTGAAAACAAAATATTTAGATTTAGTGGTCCGATCCGACTGGTTCCAACAAGTTTACTGCGTGCAACAAAAGAAAGGTTTCAAGATGAATAGTTTAAGACTCTCTCAGTCTTCGCATAGAAGACTGAAACAGATAGAAAGACGGACATGGCTTTATCAATTCGGCTGTTGATGCTGATCCAGAATGTCTATACTCTAAGGTGTCAAAGATATCTCCTTCCATGAGTTACACAAATCATGACAAAATTATATACCCTCTACAAGGGTAAAAAAAGTTAGGCGCTAAAATGTTCTGTTCTCTAATGCAGGTAATATTAGAGTATTTTTTAAAGACGTATTTTAACTATAATTATAGCCGAAATAATAATAATATTTTACTTATTTTTTGTGTTCATATATTTTTTAGCAAACCCGAAATTCTTTGAGTTTCCTAACTAAGCCACTGGCAAAAATAATTCGATGTGTAAGTATGTCGGTTGCTCTTACTCTCTGCGGGTCTTGTGGCTAATTTGATAAATATGCGCGCGTTTATTCAAATCAATCAGCGTCAGTCGAAGTGGCTGTGTTGCAAAGGGCTGCGGCTCCTTGCTCCTCTCTCTCTCTCTCTTCCCCACGCTTTTCTCTACTCGATTTGCCTCTCACTCTTTAACTATTTGCTTATCGCATGTGCTACATGCGTCTTTGCATTGTGTGGCATATAAATTCAAGCTGCTATCTTGCTCAAGAGAGCACACACATACACACGCACATATACACTGAGGCCTTCCGAGATTTCATTAATGTGCGGATAACTATAATGAGAGGCCCGCAAGTCCTCGAGCAACAAAAGCTCGGAACACCATGGGGATTTGATGTGTTTATGTATAATACAGTTTTTGGCGAGGCATTTAATTAGGTATAAAATTTAAAATCTTTATAAATAAGAGGTTTTCGTAATTTAAAAATTGGAGTTAATTTATTGGCAGTCATTTACATTGGCAATTAAAATTTGTATTAGCTAAATGTTAAGATATTTTTTTGTTTTTATTTCCCAATCAGAACTCAGAATGTTCTATAATGCGCTCGTGCACTAACATAAATTTATGATGAACAGGGTTAAAAAAAAATTAATTTAGTTATAGTTATATTAAAACAACGTTATAAGTGGCGGTTGCAACGAATTAAGGCTCAAAGTTGTCTGCTAGTTGCTTCGTGCGCCGTGGATTTCCCTGTGGGAGAAGGCTAAAGTTGCGCCTTTTGAGCCCCGGATAGGTGTAGCTACGCTCAGGGGCCCGGCCAAGCGATTACTGTGAACCAACAATCAATCTTTGTATCGGCTGGAGTAGAAGGCGATCTCGTCCTTAACAAACGCAAGATTTTGGTCTCTGTGCAGAGTTGAGTTTCGACATACCATGAACAATCCGTGATTAAGCGTAGTATTTTGATTGATATGCACTCTCTTACCTTGGCACTTGGCAGTAATTCCCAAGCTCAATGTAGACTGGAGATTTTGGCAACAATCACTGACATGATGTGAAGTCTGAAAATTAGCCGCTGGTCGAGGAGCAAATCTTAATGTTTCACTTTATTGCGCTGTGGGAAGACAAAATGATTTTAAATTTATATTCTTTGATAGCAAAATAAGAAATCTGGTTTTTTGTTAGTGTTAATGGTGGTAGTTTTGCTTGAAACGTCCGTATACTAAATCTTTCCTATTAAACGGATCCCCCACGATACGCAAGCACTTTGCACCCCATCAACTTGCAAGCCAGAAAACTTAACTGCCAATTGGATAAGCATTTCAAACGCAGCACACATACACGCACACACCTATTTGAATGGCAAAAATTATAGTTTAGATTTGGGGTAAAAGTGTCTTCGTATTTCGTTTTAAGAGTTTGGCAAATACCAAAATGCTGTCCAAGAACTAAGCGCACGCATTCGGCAAATATTACAATTACACTTGGCGGACACTTTTGCCAGTTGGAATATGTGCAAATTTATTGCGTATACGCAGCGTGCAACGTGCCGCAAATCCTGCAGACAGTTGCTTACCTGACCAAATGCATTAAGATGGGGGAGGTTGGAAAGCAAATACAGAGCGAAACCATTTTCAAGCTGACACTTGGTCGGATTGTGAAATGGAATTTTCCCAAGCTCCAGATTGCGCTGAGTGGATTTCGTTTGTTGCGGCAAAGCCAAGCTTGTTATATGTATAAATTCCCCCTCACAATAATAATCAAAGTCTCAGCTCATTTGGTAAACACGCCTTTGAGTTACTTTTGCGCAGTTTCAATTGAAATTTATTGTGCCAAATATGTAACATTGTGGCAAGAAGTGCTGCTGCACGTCGAATTAAACTTGTACTAAATGTGAGCTACTTCATCTAGCTGCCTTGCAACATTTTGTGGCGCTGCTTTAGTTAAAGTTTTGCTCAGGTAGTCAAGTTTAATTAAATTTGGTCGCAAAACAAAACCTTAGAGCTGGCTCAAGCTCTAAGATATTTAAGTAAATAGCAAACAAATTAAATAAAAACCAAATTCGAGTCAAGCAAAGTCGAACTTGAATTAAATTCATATCTATGCAAATTACATCTTTTTATATATTATGCTTGTTGCTGTGAGCATCGCTATCAAAGATTAAAATGCAACTGAACTTATTACTAGTATTTATATTATTTAATTTCAAACAATTCTATGACTATCGATATAGTCAAAGTTATCGATGGTACAAATGTTGATATTTGTAAAATTCATATATAAACATATATGACCTATACAAAAATCGAATTAAAATTATTTCAAAACCTAAAAATCTGTATTATCGATAATTTGCAGTTATCGATAATAAAAGTGTAGATATTTGCAAATCTTGTATTTCGATTTTTTTTTATATGTATATTAAAAATTGTTAAAATAAAAGCATTTAAACGTGATTTTAATATAATTTTCTATTTATAATATTATATATCGAAATTTTCTGAGATTATATACATGCTGCAATTATCGATAGCAAAAATGTTAATATGAAATGTAGACAAATACATTTAAAAGTATTTAATTCAATATAAGTATCACCATGTTTTTTGGTTTTTTATTAATTTTCCACATGGTTGAACCGGGCTCAGCTTAAGCATTCATTTGCTATTCAATTTCATGGCACCCCTTGCCTCGAGCCTGTCCAATAAATGTCAGATCTATTACTCGTTTATTTTGAAATCCAATCTCGAGTGCCACCGACCGATATAAAAGCGATGCGTTGCCTGTCTCTAGGCAAATTCATTAGAAATCGGGGGCAAAGAAATGCTTGATTGCAGTTCAGTAAATGAATACCCAGAGCATATTTGCCCACACTCCGGACGCCTGCTCCGATAGAACAAAGTAAAAGTTTCACATTCATTTGACAAGGCGCAAATGTCAAATTATATTACGTTAATTTAGATTCTTTTAAATGTCGCGTCAATTTTTTCTCTGTGTTTTATTCTTTTTATACGCTTAGCTGTCAACACTTTTGCTGGCGGCGCAAATTCGAAAATTGTTAAATGAAAATGATTAGAATATTAAAATTCTTGACAAAAATATGAAAATTGACTAAAACACAATTTTAAACTTGGGAATAAATAATTTCTACAGTAAATATTGGCGGGGTAATTGTTTTCTTATCGGATAAATTCTTAAAGGAAAAGCCGCCTCGCTTTTCTATCTTCCCAATAATATGTAAATTAGTTTTAAACATATTTTCAAGGACAATATGCAGCATAAGAGTGGTAAATTCTTAAAGTAAATCTCACTTTTCTATATTCCCTGTTTTCGAGTTTAAATTGAAAACTCATGAAAAAGGCTTTGGTTAGCTTCTAACCATGTAAATGCACGTTTTCGTATGTCTTAAACTGAACTCGAAGTCGATTGACTCGTCAAATAACCTTCGAGTTGTTGTTGTTGTAGTTGCTGCCGTTGGCTGGCTAATTTTCGCTAATGCAAAGAAGAGGAAGCTGCCGAAGCGCCAAAAAAAAAAAAACTAATAAAATTTACGTTTATCCCTGGCAAAGGCACTCGAAAATGTGCGCCTAATGCGCCGGGATGATGATGCCAGCCGAGCTGAGGACGACCTTAATACAGACGGCAGACAGACATGCCACCCCCTGGGGGCTAAGTGCCATCGAATTTCAATTCAATTTACAGCCGACTCGTGTCGAGGGTGCAAAAAATAAAATGAAAATTCCTATAGCATATTTTTTGACTTGATTTGGCCGGCTCAATGCGGCGTATGAGTAATATTTTTTCGTGCAAAGGGTTGCGCGCCATAAGATGCGCTGATATTGATATCAAAAGAAGGCCGCTGTCTGCTGAGTTTTGTATTACCCTCCAAAAAAGAAAACGGCTTGGTGGTAGTTCTTTATTTTTTACACAGTGTTTTTTTTTTTTTTTTTGCTGTGTTTCTTTATTATATCACGTTTCCAACATAAATGCGTTAAGCACAACGTGCGAGGCCCGCGCGCTTTTAGGCGTATTTGAAATGCGCTTAAATTCATTTCGCTTTAATACTCTCTTCACAAAAGGCCACTTCAATTTTTTCAATAAATCTGCAGATATCTTTATATATATATAATCGGTCTCAAGAGATTCCATATAATCACTTTGCATAGATTTGTCATTTAGCTGCAGACACAATCGGAATACGTACAGAATCGGATTAAACAAGAGGCTCAAATGTCGTTCTGGTATAATATATTCCTTTGTATTAATATTTATTATTGTTTTTTTTTTTTTTCAAGTATTCAATATGCTTTATTAAGCGCTTGAATTGGTCGGGATCTTCTGCCCTCTACCAAGCGAGAGAATGCGATATAAAGTAGAGTAAAAAAGTTTATTAACTTCATTGGTATTTACATTGGGTAGGGTGTTAAGATACTTAGCTCGCAGGAGTGTGACCTTTGGAGGCGCCTCTCTGTGACGGGGTCAGCAAGCGCGTTCGGATGCCGCAGCAGCTTATCGGTTGCCGAAAAAGTTGATCTTATCGCGGACCTTTCGATCGTTTGGTACGTACTATGGAAGCCCGGTCACCTTGTGTGAACTATTAGAGCCTTCTCAAGCAAGTTGATCTGCTTCCTTTGATGTGGGAACCCCAGTTGAGCCTTCGGGCCAGCTGGACGCCCAGATAGCAGCATGATCTGGTGCGCTCGTAACCGCTGGCAACTATTTGGACACGAGCAAACTTGGCGCTCCTTATGTCGATGTTCTAGTTCGCTGTCCATAGGAATCCTTTATCGTATAGCTCATTTAGGAATATTTCTTCTTGAGGAATAGTATTGGATTTTGTTTCATATACGCAAGGGTATTTGAAATTCTTTATTGCGAAGATAACTGTATTTTATTCTCCCTTTTTTTGGCTGTCCTGACAGGATTGAATTACAAGCAAAGTCCTGAGCGCCCACACACACACACCTTCACACACATACAGTCACACCCACAGCCGCTCAAACACTCACATGTGTGAGCTTTTGGCTTAAAGCCTCACTACAGCTCAGTTTGGAGGACACTCTCTCTCTCTATATATATATAGAGGGGATTTTAGCCTTGGCAGCAATTTGATGGCATTTGGTTCAAGTGGCGGGCGTCTATTTCATATGTATTATTTGCTCATAGCGCCAGGGGGTAATCCTTTAGTTTATATTATTAGCTTGTAATGTGCGCATAATTGAAGGGATTTCTGCTGCGAGGCAAAAATCCTTGAAAACTCAGCTAGGTGCAAAGTCCTTTGGGATGGCTGCCACTCGAAACTGATGAGCTGCAAGGTGTTAAAAGATGAATGGTTTGAGTGGGGTGAAAATATATGTGCACATGGTTATTCTAAGAAGTCGATATAAAATACAATATAATAATATTTATTCGAATCTCATGTCTGTTTTTAAAGTATATTTTCTTATGTTGTTCTTGCTGTATGAAAATTCGAAGGGATTTTCGTAAAAACTCCAGGGGGAATTACAGCCCATTTTCGCGAATCAAGCTTTAAAATTGTATGGAATTTAAGGGAGTTTAGTATTAAATAGTGAAATTGGAAGCGAAAGTACCAATACTTAAGGAAATTTAATAGTTACTTGTACGAGCTGTGGGGAATTAGGGTAATTTGTAGAATTTAATACTTATTTATAACCGGAGCAGATTTTAGAGATAAGTCTGGCTATATCTTAAATAGAACTTTCCGTAAATTATCATAGTTGGGATTTTATCTTAAAGTTATATGGAATTTGAGGGAATTGGCTTTAAATAGTGAAATTTGATGTACCAAGTCGAAAGTACCAGGATGCAAGGGAAATTTAAAGTTACTTGTACAGGCTGTGGCGAAGTTAGGGTAATTTATAGAATTTAATATGTTTGATAAGAAAAGATTTAAGAGATTAGTCTAAACAATGTCTTAAATAGCGCTTTCCCTAGTTGCGATTTTATGATCTTAAAATTATATGGAATTTAAGGGAATTTTCTTTAAAAAGTGAAATTCGATTTTAAAGTACCAATATTCAAGGGAAATTTAATAGTTACTTTTCAGAGCTGCGAGGAAATAAGCCTAATTTAAGAATTTAATATGTTTGATCAGAAACGATTTAATAGATTAGTGTAAATACCTTGATTTTGAACCCTCAGCTTTTTAGCAGAAGCTCGTAAATTTTCATAGTTGGGATTTTATGATTTGCTGTAATTTCGGGAATGGGCTTAAACATGTTCTTGTGGTCGTTTGCTTGCACCTTGCTTTGGGGCCACACAATTTTGTACCTTTTCGCGCATACTTTCAATTTCTTGGACTCTTTTTTTTGTGTGCGTGTGTGTGTGTGGAAGTGCTGCCATTCTTAGCGCCAGCTGTTTCAGATTTATATGAAAAACTTGCGAGCCCTTAGCGCGCTTTTCAATTTGCTGGCGATTTTTGCCTCTTCGGCTTTTGGGCGTTCCCATTGTTGTTGTTGCGGTGTGAAATGTGTGTTTTAGTGGCTTGGCATTAGCATGTTGGAAATACATAATGCCCAGGCAGCGTTATGAAGCACCATAAAAAAATTTAAAAAAACAAACGTTGCGCATTGCATTGAAAAATAAAATAATATATGGTAAAAATTGTGTGTTTTTAGCTTTTGGTGGCCGGAAATTTATGTGCGCAAAATATGTGGCTTTTTTTTTCTGCTGAGCTTGTTGGCGACATAACTAAAAAATGGAATAGAAATATATGTAGGCCGTGGCATAAGTTATAGAACGGCATGGTTGGGATTACAGAAAAATTCAATTACTTGTAGGGTTAAGAAAAAGTCAACTTTAAGGTAACTTTATGTGTGTGAAGTTGAAATGATAAGGCTGTATGGAAATAAAAAAGTATTTTTATAATTCAGCTGTTAAAATTTGAGTTTATTCAAAATTTGCGAGAAAAACTATAACGAATATTCTGTATAAAAATGATTAAAAAATTATGTGGCAAAGAAAATATATGGGGAAGAGCCTGAACTATGAGAAAAACTTTCAGTATATTAATATATCTATCTATAAAATAATATACAAAATAAATCATAACAATTAATTTTATTTGCATCTTGACACTTTGAACGTAAGTGGGCCGAGCTCTAGGATCTTTTTGCATATATGCTTTTAATAAAAATGAGCCTTAAACAACAATTAAAAGAGGTTTTAAAAAACATTTGAACATCAAAACAAACATGAAATACATTTAAGCCAATTTAATTCAATTAGCCTAGTCAAAATTAAAAATTCATCTAAAATCTAATCTAAAAATAAAATCAATTAGAACTGATTCTATATAATATGTTTATGTTGATCGGGCTCAATCAACATAATCAATTGGTCTGCCATATTCTGAAAGCATCTTATGCTAGAAAGGCATTATTTAATGTTATTATATTATTATTTCCTAATGCCGTTCAAAAATAAGATTTTATTAGAATGTGGACAACCAACAGCATCTGATGAGTTGTTTGAAATATGTTTTAGATATTTCCTTATGTCTTTCTAATATAAGATGTTATAATGTTATATACACCCACCCTTATTCTGTGGTACGGAAATGTCATTTTGTCATTTGGTCATTTTCGCATTGTCGTCATCAACATTGTCTGAGCTCATCAATAAATTTGGACACTACACGTGCTTAAACAAGCCAACAATCTGTGAAGAGCCTCAAATCCTTTGTTCACACTAATCGAAGCAGCAGCAGAAGCAGAGACTAAACAAAAGAATGTTAGCGTTTTTTTTGCTTATTGACGTCGATTCTGGTGTTGACTTCAAGTGGAAACTGGGTCGTCTTTTCAAATGAAATACAATACGAGCGCTTATTATTTATAGTTGTGTTTTGTTGCAAAATTCCACATGCCTCGAAATGATTGCTACTTATCAGTTTGCCGTTGCCTTTGTTCAAATTCAATACCCATTTCTTGTTGGCCTGTGTAGGCCCAAGTGTTGACTGTGATTTATGACGTTGCCTGCCTGAAAAGTCTTAGCAATTAGGCGAGAGCAACAAGTACTAGTCCATGCTATCAAATAAAACCAGCTACTTTATGGTATTACACTTTCCTCGTTTTTGTTTTTGACTTTAAGCAGAAGTAATACTCATTCTATTATCGTCTCATTTGTCTTAGTTTTGCACGCTTCGCAACTCTTTTCGCGCTTTGCCACTTCCACATTTGTTTTCCTTAGTTTCAAGCGAACGACAAGGGGATGCGAAAAACCACTCCGTAACGCAAGTTTATAGCTTTACGAAAACTTTTTCACACACGTCTTAGCTACTGGACATTTTTTCGTTGTTGTTTTCACACAAATATATTGAAAAGTTTTTATGTTTTGGCCAAGTAATCAAAAAAAAAAAAAAAAAAAAACAAACAAAACTTTTCTGGTTAAGAGCCCTGATCGGAAAATATCCTGTAGACAGGAGAAGACCATGTCAAATACGATCTACGATCGCGGCAAACTTAGGCGACTTATAGCTTGATTCTACATATATCTGAAATATTCTTTCCTTTTATACCCAGAACGTATTTGAAATTTTTAGAAAGTGTATAATGTATTTGCGCAAATGAATGTAACAGGCAGAACGAAGCATCTCCGACCATATAAAGTATATATATTCTTGATCAGCATTAATTACTGATGAACTTCCGTCCGTCTGTCGGGACGTATGTACTCGTTCGTCTCAGAACCTATAAGAGCTAGAGATTTTGAAGGTCGCTGCTCCTAGTGTTCGCGCAATACGAGTTTGTTTTCGATAATCGCAATTGATAAGCAATTGATAAGAATCGATATTGAAATCCTTTCTTAGGTTCACGAAATTTGACATAAATAATAGTATACATATATTAATTATCTTCCATTTTTGTTTGCTATTGTTATATTTTATAACACTCTTAATTTGTCACCTTACTATACCCATTTTCCATTTAATGGATGCGTGGTATAAAAGTTTTCTTATTGTTTGTAAATTTGCTAATGCTTGGCATCATAAGAAAACTTTGCACAACAACCTTTAATTTCATGAAAATACTTGTTGAAAATTTTAAGAAAAACTCTTCGGCCAGTAAGAAAATTAGAAATAGAGCGCTACTCAGATAGTATTTGCCATTTGTTATGTTCAGACAGTTTTAACCGAATTTAAGCTTAATTTAAAGCGCTTCTCATGGCTCGTATCCACGCGTTTTACAGCTCACCTCATAAGCACGTCACATTTTTTAATAACCCGCAAAAAGCAAAAAAAGAAAAATATATAAAAAATAAAAAACAGCAGCATTTAAGTATTATGACCGCGGCTGTGCACAAATTCCGAACCCTGCGCTCAGCTCAAGCCCTTCGCATAACATTCATATTAGGCACAAGGCCGCGCGCCTTCGTTCATTATATGAAAAGATACAAAAAAACGAGTCTAAAAAAAAAAGAAAATTTTATAAAAAAAAAATAGAAATTGTAATGAAAAGGAATTATTTACATGGCTCAGGTAGGTTTTGGGTTTCGGGCGAAACGAAAGCTTATACACGTAACGCTCGGAATATGAAAAGAGAATTATGTGTACGTAATTTTGACTCAGCTTTTAGCTCATCCTTTTTTTATGTAGAGGGCAGCATATAGCCGGGCTTAATTGAAAAAGTATGCAAAGTGCGGGCGAGTGTTTAATATTTGGCAAGAGATATCTTGTTTTTAACTCCTGTTAATTCTTTATACTTTTTCTTTTGGCATAAGGCCAGCGAAATTTGAACCGCATTGGCCTAATTGAGTTTTATTTTGTTTTTAATTGAGTCATAAATAGAATCCAGCGAGATACTTTAAGCAAATGCTTGGGCCCACACTAAAAAGTAGTATTTAATAACATTATGCGGCATTCAAAAAATATTTGATGATAGCAAATTGGCATACAAAATGCACAGAAAAAAAATTCAACCCATTTCCATGCTGTACCAAAAAAGCTTTGGCGAAAAAAATAACATTGAAAATTAATTAATGCCAATTTGTAAGCGCTGAAATCGAAAACTTTTCTTCGCCCAGCACTTTCATCACGGGTTCAAACGAAATTAACAAAATGCTGCAGCAAACACAAAAAAAAAAAAAAAAAAAATTGGCACTCCGAAGATTTAATACCCTTGTAGACATTTCCTTTTGCAAATATGTGAGAAGAGAAGAGAAGTTCATAAATGATGAGTTTGTTTAAAATATCTTTGAAAACAGAATATTTTGCATTATAAGATCCAACTATCCTACTGATCCTTCCTATTGCAGTGGTTCGATCTTGATATATTTGAGGATTATATGTATACGGGGCTCAGATCAGAACCAATTATTTGACGGATCGTTCCAGCTATGAGAGAATATATATGCTTTAAGGTGTCGAAGATATCTGCTTCATGGTAAAATTATAATATCCTCTGTAAGGGTATAAAAATTGAAATATAACAAAAGCAGAAAAAATTCTTTTTAACAAAATTCGCCGTAAAGTTTTAATAGAAATTACCATTTTGGCCGCTGGTCGTTTGGTCAAGTGTCAATAAGTAGAGACCCGCGGGCAGCTGAAGCGGCAAAGCCGATTTTTCAACCCGCCTGCCTTCCCCCCTCACACCCTTTACCCTTGGGGCGACACTTTTGATTTCAATAAATTTTCGTAATTAGCGACAGGCGCATTTTTCCTTTGAATTTCGTTCGAGTTTTTCTGATTTCGTTTTTTTTTCCCCGTTTCGTTGTTTTTGTTTTCTTTCACAGCTGTCAGAAAATGCAAATTGAATTTGTTTTCGTGACAAATTTACTCAAGTGGCAACTTTCGCTAACAAATTGGAGCATAACAAATGGAAAAGAGTTGAACAGGTGAGCGATGTCCACAAATTTAACCTTTTTTTTTTTTTTAAGAGAGGATTTAAGCGCAAAAGATTTTGCTTTTGTATTTTATTTTAATTAATTAAAATTATAATCGTTTCTAAGCCGAGTCTCAAGAGTTATAAAATCCAAAGGCGGCGTGCATTTCCCCCAATTGATATTTTCTCTTCTGTCAAATTTGAAGGGAATTTAATTCATTTGGCTTTAATGGTGATTTACGAATTTATATAGATTTAAGAAAATTTCCATATCAGCTATGGGGTTTCCGGAAAATCGAAAATTTAAACCTAATCTATATGGAAAGTAAGAGAAATTTGATATATTTTGCTGTTCTCAGTAGGGAAAACATTAGGGGAAACTCGTAAGAAACGTGAGGATTAGCCCTGGATACGATAAAGCTGTTTACGTGGATTCGAGTGGAAAATGTATGGTAAAATTCTAAGAGAAATTCTATTAGATGTGTTATGTCCTTTAAGTGGAAATTTTATAAAGATTTTTAGATATTGAACATATAGTTATTGAACATATAGTAAAATTTGAGGCTAATTCGTATTGTATTTTGATGGGAAATTTCCAAGAAATTAATATGGAAATATGAATAAATTTGTAAAAAAAGGAAAGGAAGGAAGGAATTTAAAAAATGTAAGCTCGTTTCAAGCAAGTGGAAATTCTTTGAAAATTGCTGCTAAAGTTTTATAATTAAAATCTTCATTTAGCAGGCTCTAGGTTATAATCTTGACTTCTTTTAAAGGATACTTTAAATAAAAATAGTCATAATCTTCAACATTACCAATTCGCATAACATATCTCTTGTAAACGCTGCTCAGTCTCAAAGCTGATTTGTTCACTTGGAATTTCAAACGCTCTGCACAATATATATATATATATATATAAAAATATATATATATATATATATATATAAAAAATCCAAGTCGGAACAGAAAAGAATGACAGGAGGAGTTGGAAGTAAACGAAAGGACACAGTTCCTGTTGAGTCCAGTAAAACGCTTGAGAACAAATACAAATTTGGGTAAAAAGCTGGCAAAATGATGCCTGGCGGCATTTTTCAACATTTGTGCGAGTTGGTGCTTCTTCTTCTGCTTCATGCTAACATCTACTCCTTCGCATTGGAGAATTTATTGTGTCCTGTGCTGTGTTTGTCAGTTTGTCTGTTTTATCGCCCCCATTATTCACATATTTGTTGGAATGAATGTTGCCATTGCCTTTTGATTTCAGGCCACACAATTCTTTGTTTATTTTTCATTTGAAAGCGAGTTTCTGCTCGCCCCCAACTCCACGCCCACTTGTTATGCATATGAGCTGCATGCTTCCCTACTCTCTCTCTCTCTCTCTCTCTCTCTCTCTCTCTCTCTCTCTCTCTCTCTCTGTGTGTGTGTGCGCGAACGGAAATGTAGTGAAATGAGAAATTTCCGTTTCTGGTTCCGCTGTCGGAAGTAAAACAAACGCCGATAAAATAGGCCGCCCCTCAGTTACCAGTTACAGAGCTTAGCCGGAGTCTTAGTCGAGTGCTGTCTGAGGGCTTAAACGATGGCTGATAATGAGATGTGAGCTGAGCTGAGCAGTCCGTTTGAAGCGGGCGGCTAAGGAAGCGAGCGGAGTTCAGCTCACAAATATATATACATATGAAAACCAGTTGCATACTTTTTGGCGCTACTGTGCGTTATTTATGTTGCTTTTGTGTTTTAGTTTGCTGGCATAAATCGACGCACAGCACGCGTTGCCCTGCCGTCCACTCTACCCAGCCCTCGGCTCTTTGTCTTTTTTGTAAACCCTTCCTCCCTGCCTCTTTCGGCTGGTCTGTTTGTCGTGCTAAGTGCGTTTGGCTCTCGCTAATGGCAACATAAATTACGGCTACTAACTAACAGTTCCTAACTAAACAGTCACAACAACTCGCTCGCCCAACAAATACTCTAGCTCTCTCACTTGCACAGTCCAGAGGCGCGTTTCGCCTCAAATTATTTGTCTATATATGATACAATTGTTTTCCTCTATGTGTATAGGTACTCAAAAATGTGAATATTAACATCCTTTCTACTTTAGCTAATCGAAGCACTATGATGTTATATTTATTCAAAGATTAATTATGGGTAAGTCTCTACTGGGTTAACTAGCAGAATAACTACGGGGTTTTCTGCTCGGAGTCTTCTCTTCCTCTTATAAAGTCTTCTATTCTCAATTATTTAGCGAGTAGATAGTTTTAGTCCAAGCCTTAATATGTTTTCGGGTATGTACTTCGATTGGTTGGGGGAGATAGGAGTCGCGGTACGAAAAAAATAATTTCTCTTGATAATTTATTTTTGGATCTGTGCGATCTGTTTAATAAGCTCTAACACAAATAAATATAATTTATTCTTTATATAGTACCCTTATTATTATTATTATTCTTATTATTATTACTATTACTATTATTATTATTATTATTATTATTATTATTATTATTATTATTATTATAATTATTAATATTATTATTATTATTATTATTATTATTATTATTATTATTATTATTATTATTATTATTATTATTATTATTATTATTATTATTATTATTACGATTATTATTTTTATTCAAATCAAATATAGTTGCAGAACATAAATTAAATTCACAAATTATAAAAATTTTCATTGCACAATTTTTCTTAATACATTCGTAATTATATACATTTATATTTTTGTAATCGTTTCCATAATTTTAATTGAGAAAATATTTTATAAATAAGATAAGATAGCGCAACTTTATAATTTCAAAGCTCTAATTATATTTTAATTTTAGACCTCAGACCTCGAGCCAGCCACCATATATTTAGAATATGGAAAAGTCGCCAAATCATCAATAAATTTTAATTGTATATTGTAATTTTATGCACTTAAAATCGTAGTGTATTCAGCTGTCGTTCAGTTTGTGGCCTGCTTTCTTTGCTGTTTTATGCCTGTTGTTTAGTTGGCCGTTGCCTGTGGCGCACATTAAAATTATGCTCTGAGTAATGTAGTTTTATGCCGTGCTTTGGTCGGACCCCTATCCACAACCTCGCCCACCTCTCGACCGCTGCTTGTGCACATAAATATACAAGAAAAAAAAAAACAACAAAAACAACGACTACGCGATGTTCGCTTTGTTTGGGAATCTGCAACTGGACATTGGGAAATTACCGTTACGCAGTTGTCACAGTTTGTGCGGCCATAATTTGCCTTGGCCTGCGGTCATGTTTCATAACCTTTGTGGCTGCTGTCCGTGTGTGTGTGTGTGTGTGTGTGTTGGTTTGCTTCTGTCGCATTGCTCATACGCCGCATGTGCCGCAAGCTGCTGTAGAACAGTCGTAAATCTGTGAAACTGTGTGTGAGTGCTCGTGCTTAGGTGCTTGTGTGTGTGTGTGTTTGCGTGTTAATGTGCGCACAATAAACAATCAATTTGTTAGAGGCCTGTCGCATGTATTTCTGCTTTTTTTTTCCTTTGCTTTCTTTTTGGTTTATGCTAATTAAATGATAAATAAAACGCATGTTGCAGATGTTTATGTGCCTGATGTGATGTGTCAATTAGTTTAATTAAACATTATAGAGGCTCGAATAAATCAAGGCAAAGGTGTCAAGGGCTCCAAGGTGTTAGTTAAAAGGGTCGCTGGGAACACTTAGAGTTAACATGGAGGTAGGACACTTAAATTAAAAGTAATAAATTAATAAGGCCCAGCTAAATGAACTTAACGAATCAGGCTGCATGTTAAAAGTAAATGTAAAAAAACGATACAAAACTAATGAACAAGTAATATAATATTCTACCTAAAAAAATATGTCCAAATAAAAAGGTTAAGTTAGTTAAAAATGTAAAAAATATATAAATATATTAATAAATTCTTTATTAAAGTATTTATTAGGTAATTATTAGGAAATATCATTAGACATATAAATATATAATTTGATATTAAATTTTAATTTGATTCTACACAGTCCAAGGAAGATTTGTTTATAGGTTATTATTTTTGGTACTAATTTAAATTAACGGAGGTGGATATTTTAAAAGGTGGATATTTAAAATTTAAAATAAATTCTTTACACAAAGTACGCCCAAGTCCACGGCCATTAATTAGAAAGCAAAAGTATTTCGAATAGTCCTCAGGAGTATGAAGTATATAACTTTTAATAGCTACAACAAATAGAGAAGACATTTTCTCTGGTTGAACAAATTTAAAGAAGAACTTTTTCCTAACTAAACAGAGGGCAGAAGGGGCCCATATAAAAGACAATTTGCACGCAACAAACCTAAATAAGACCTAATGCAAATACATTAATCCATCTATACATAAATATATTTATATATATACAAATATATACATACGGCCCCCTCTGCGATTGTGGCCTCTGGTGACAAATAACACTAAATTAAAATTTTATTAGGGTCTTTATTGGGCTCCTTTTGACAAAGCCAAATGAAAATGCGAACGCAAAACAAAAGAGAGAAGCAAAAAAAAAGACAAAAATGAAAAAAAAATTCGAATATGTTTTAAATGTTTCGCACTCAAAGCACAAGAGGGAAAAAAAGCAGAAAAAAGCATACGAATTCGCATTTATTTCTATGCATGTTTTGTGTATTTGCCTTTAGGCAGCAAACAGCTAAACAAAACGCGAGAGGAAAAGGGGGTTGGGGGTGAATAAAGCAAAATAAAATTGTGTAGAGCGAATTCCCCAAATTGATTAAAACTTCATAAATTTACATTTTTATCGCTGGGACAAACAAATGCCAAAAGGGGCGAACAAAACAAAACCAAAAGCCCAAAACAGAAGCAACAACAACGCAGCAATAATAACAACAACAGCAGCAAATACAAATGCAAAGCAAGTTGCAAGTAAACAAAGCGACACGAACACACACACACACAGACACACACACGCACAGGCAGACACACGCACACCTTAGCGCACACATTTATGAATATTTACACATGTTTTGGCGCCGCAGTTTCGCACAATTCAAATTTGGTTCTCTTCACATCGAGCCTTGTTGATAATGCAGACATGCAAAAAGAGAATGAAAGGAACGTTAAGAATTAGGGCAAGAGACAGACTGTGAGATACCTCACATGAGGTGTAATAGTAAGATCAGTTAAATATTTGCTAGACATCTCTTTAAATGTATCTAAGCCAAATATACGACAGTTAAGAACTGAACAAGTGATAGATAGCTGCTAACTAGCTGTGCTGTTGAACAAGTGATGGACTGTCAGATACCGTGTACTAGGTGCAATTAGCTGCTAAAACCTTGCTAGGCATCCCTTTCAAGGCAACTAAGCTAAATATGCTACAGTTCAATTGTATAATTACAGGATAGATAGATGATAGACAGTGGGTACCGTGTACTATATATATATAGTATCTAGTATCAACACTCTCCAGACTAAACACATTTCAAGTTGTAAATTCGTTGAAATTTATCGCTTTTTTTTTAAAGAGAATCTTAGAGTATGTTGGCATATAATACTCGTAATGGGAACTTCGAGGTAAATACTTTTTTGTCTTTAATCCCTAATCTTTAGTCTTTAGTCGTTAGTATTTAACCGTTAGTCTTTGGTCTCCAGTCTTCAGTCTTTGGTCTTTAGTCTAGAGTCCTTAGTTTTAGTCGTTATCTTTGTCTTTCGTCTTTAAGCCTCTGCACTTACTCTGAAATACAAATCAAATAGCAGATACTCATAAATGAATGTCTTTTATAAACGCATAAATGAATATACCCAATTGCGAGTTTGTAGAACAGAGTATACAAAAAAGTGTCACCTGCTTTTTTGGATTCAGTGAGCTGACTTTGGCCAAAAAGCCAATGAATGAGTGCCTCTGCGTGCTGGCGCCGTGTAGCGTGTGTGTATGTCTGTGTGTGTGTGTGTGTCTGTGTGAAGGTAGGTAGACTCTTCTCCCAAATGAGAAATAAAAGTAAATTCACATCATCACAAAATATTATTAAGCAATCAACTTCTGTTTGCCCGTCTGCACCGCTGTGGTTTCAAATTTTTTGTTCACCCTCTGCTGTTGGCATTTTTATTACGCGTCTAAGGGTTGGCAGCTAGGCAGCGGGATGAGTTGATTGTTTGTACTCGTACAGCGTACAGCACCTGCCTGGTAAGCTGCCTGGCAACCTGCCTGACAAGCTGGCTGATTAAGCAAAAGTGATTGAGCGTCAAGGAAGGGAAGAAATAAAGAGAGAGGGTGCGAGAGTGAGGTAAAGAATGAGAAACCTGATGCCCTTGCATATGATTGTCAGAACTGGAGTGTGTTTAAGTGTGTGTGTGTGTGTGCCCGTTTATGTTTTGTGTGTGTGTGTGCCCATTTAATTAGACTAACAGAGAGACAAAACTCAAAAGCTCAAGCTATGCAAAAATCATGCGTTTAATTAAAATTAGCTTCACTAAATTAGCATTTGTTATTTTTTTTTCAGACTTTGAGTTTCGGGTAGAAGAGGCTTTAATATTATGTAAAGTGAAGCTCACTTATATCAGATATTTAAGAGAAACACATATATACATAATTCAAATTTGCTAGTATATATATTCTTGATCAGGGTCAATAGTCGAATACATCTAGCCACATCCGTGTTTCTGTCCGTGCGTTCGTACGTATAGATGAATTCAAGGATCTCATAAAATATAAGATAAAGAGATCTAAAATTGAATTGAGGGTAGGACCTCCTAGTGCCCGCGTATATGAGTTTTTTTTTCCGATAATCGATAACTTGCCCCGTTTCCAAGCATTTGATAGGAATATCGAAATCAGGTTTCAAGAGCAGGTGTCACCAAATTTGACATTTTTAAAACAATGCTGCCGACAAATTGTGCCGGGACCTTTTAGTATTTTCTCAGCATTGTTCGTTTTGTGTTCAATTCATTTGCTTTTCGATTCGGTTTGTATTAAATAAAATATTCATTTCCGCATTTGATTCGCTTCTGCTCCAAAACTTGTTAGGAATCAGGGAAATTTCAGAGTTCGCAATATAGATAAATGTTTAACTTAAAAGCAATTTAATTCTCTCTGAAAATTTAGCTGGCAAATAATTAAGTTTTCTCTTGTTGTGTTACAAAAAGCTTTCTGCTTAACTGATTGGCGCCATTTAATTGCAAGTCTCGAGGCATTAGCCAAAGTTTCGTTAACAAAAACTGATTTGCCAAAATAAAAAAAAATAAAAAACGTAAAAAAAAAACCTGCCGCAGTCTCTTCGAGTTTTGGAGAGTGCATTTTATAGAGTTTTTGGCAGCTTGACATGTTGCTTGATTTAATTTCTCTGGACTGAGCCGGCCAAGAGCTTAAGTAATGTTATTTTTAACTGCGCATAAAACTTTCGCACAACTTTGGCAGCCTTTCTTTTTTTAAAGCAAATGCAGTTTTTTGCTTTTGGCTAGAAAATATCGGACTAGTACAGAAATTAGTTGTGGGGGAGTGGTTGGTGAGTTGGGCAAAGTGTGAATAGCTAAAATGCTGGGGATTACTTTCAGGTGAGCGCTAAATTGAATTAAAACTCAAAAGTCATTAAAATGCTAGTTTGTTGTACCCAAAGTTGACATAGAGCAGCTACTAAAAAGCTTTTCAACTTTTGCTTCTTTCTCTTTAATTAGATGCCCAAAATATAAAGCCTTGAAAATGTTTGGCAGTTATTTAGCTTTGATTAGTGGCAAAAACTTCGTTAACAGCTAAAAACAAAAATTCAATAACTATTTTCAAATTCCAAACTAAGCAGAAATAATTCCAAAACTAAATGTCAATTACTGGTTAACGAAATATCGCTAAGAGAAAATAAAATATGAAATAAAAATAAATAATTAAATATTTACAAAATATTGTAATTTCAAGGAAAATTAAGGATTTTACTGGAGCATAATTATTTTCAATATCTTTGTGCGATGTTTAAGAATTTTAAAAACTGAAATTCTAATTCACAACGTGTAAAATAAATTATTGAGGTGGGAAGCTGAAAGCCGAAAAGTAAACTTTCGTTGATTTAACCTTTTTTTTCATTTTCCAGCGTGTTAAATAAAATTTTGATCCCGAAACATCACCCACCAGATCTTTGAACCCCATATCCACCAAGATTTTATAAAAAGTATCAGATTTGAGGCATAAATGATTTTAATAAAAATCTTTGAAATGGAATTTTAGGTCGATCGAATGGCAAACAAAAAAGTAACATTCCACTTAATTTCCACTCTTACGGGCGGAACAGCAACAAACAGCACTTAAAGCACATCATTTAACTACAGTCCACATTTCAGCTTCCTCTTCTTTCACGTTGATAATTCAGTCAGTCAGGACAAACAGTTTTATATATAAATACATATCCTACACATATACATAGCTGGCAACTTTTCCGGAGAGATGTATCGATTAGAGCCTGTAACGCCCGATAAACTGTTAGTCGTCTGTTAGAGAATAGAGTCGGGCTCAAGTTTGTGAAGTGAAGAGACGTATGAGTGATCTAAATAACCTGGTGTACTTTATTGGATGCAAAAGATTGATCCCTTTATATCATATATGTGACCCTCTTTTTAAAGGCAAAGACTTAAAAAATTCGACTGGCAAAGGTTTGCGTAACGAGCTCTTCAGCGCATTTGGAGGCGAGGGGCGTGTCAGGCAGGCTGCACAGCAAATGCCTGCGAAACAATAACAATGCGCAATGACCCAAAACTAAACACTAAACGCGGAACGAGGAAAACTTCACAAAAAACTCGTGACCAAAAAACAGTTTTCCATGCGTTGAGTCTTATTTTTTTTTGTCTATCCCCTCCGCAACCCCTCCGCACTCTGCTCTATAGACGTGGCACAGGCTTTTGCTAAAGCCCATATGACGAGAGGAATTTGATGGCCAGAAGGACGAGTCGGTGGAGAGTGGTCCCAGGTCCTATCTGTGTGTGTGCGTGTGTGTGTAGGCGCCGGCATAATCAACAATATTTTGAGTGCTTTTTGTGTAAAGTTCACCGATTTTTTTCTGGTCGCGTTTTTAAATGGTTTCTCTTGTTGTTGTTTCTCTAGAGTTTTAGTTGTTATAGTCTGGTAACATGGGGCGTTCTTCAATGACTTGCGGATCGGGTTTTGTTAATTTTTGAAGCACGCTCTTGAACCCCTTTTTTTTTGATGAATTATTAGAAACATGATAAGAGGGCAGGCTACATGAGGAGCAGTTTATTCAAGAGCGCTGCAATGTTACGAAGATTTGGGCCTACGATTTAAATGTGAATTCATCACTATTTCAATATTATTATTTATACCGTGAACTTATTAAACAGAGTTAAAGGGTATTATGGTACAAAGGATCTAGCCATGTCCGTCTCTCTGTCCGCATATATGAACGTGTCAATCTCAGAAACGAGTTTTTCAGCAATCGTGTTCAAGCAATCGGTTTTAGGTTTTAGGGGTTGAGGTGCCACACGTCACATGTAGCTTCCAGAATAATGTAGACAGATCAGATTCAGATTTCATTTTATAACAATCGGCAAAGTTTTGGAGTTTGTAGAAGAATGTTAAGATTATCCCCTAGTCTCTTACTTACTTTATACTACTACATATTCAAAGATTTTTTAAAAAATATGTAGTTTTTTATTTATTTAATTTTGATTTTAGCTGTCAATATGGTCAGTAGGAATATTAAGAAAAATATATATGCCTCATATTTTCCTAAGGTAAACGCCTAATCATAATTTGGTCTCAAATTAGTAATAGAAAAGCTAAAATTTTTTCTAAAAATCTGAAAAATATTTTTATAAATAACTAGTTTTATTTATACAAAAGTAAATAGTTTTGTTACTCTTTCTTCTTTTGAGCTTCAGTTTTAGCAACAATTGCTGGCATTTTCATGCTTTGTTTTAGTTTTCTTCTCTTTCTCTTTCTGTCTCGATCTTTTTCTCTATCTCGTTCTCAGCTGCCGTCAAGAAAAAAATAAAGTTTTGGCCACAGTTTTTCATGCTGGTGCGTGTTATCTTGTTAAAGCAAAAGTTCTACTTTTGCCAGCATATATATATGTAGCTGCAAATGTAACTCGTGTACGTGTGCGTGCGTGTGTCTGTGTGCGTTACAGCGGATGCATCAACAAATGTCTTGGCCGTGCTCGATGCTTGGCGCTTGTCTAGAACATATCAAACGCAACATTTTGCGCCAATCGGTAGCAAACTTATTCCCAAAGCAGGCAGCCAAAGACGAGTGTGTGAGTGAGAGAGAGAGAGAGAGAGAGAGAGAGAGAGAGAGAGAGAGTGAGAGGGAGGGAAAGAGGGAAACAGGGAGAAAGGAAGAGAGAGCAAGTAAGCTTGAGGTTGAAGTTGGACGGGGGCAAAGGGCAACCGACTGAGGCACAAAAACAACATAAATTTCTACTTAAGTAAGTGTTTAAAAGAAAGATGCAGCGGAACGAGAGGCAGTCGAAGGAGGAGGAGGAGAAGGAGGAGGGAAAAAACCCTCTGATAAACGATGCCGGTTAGCAGCCAAGGTACAACACAATAGCTATGCCCTTACCGAGATCGTAGCACTTAGACCTTGAAGCTTGTAACAAGCAAAATAAGAAAAACAGCAATGTTTATTTCTGTCTGATTTCGGACCGATTTTCTTGAATGAGTAAGAGTTGAAAAGCTCTATAAATTGACTTAGGTAAGAGTATCAAATGCAGCAGCTTCAGGCTTTCGAAATTTGTTGAAAGAGTATACTATGGTCTGCTTTATTTAAGTGAGAGACTTAGCTCGTAAATCCATAAAAACTCCTTTTGAATATAAAACGAAACTTGTTGCTAGTTGACTTGTGTAGAGTATTTAGAAGCCGGCTTGAGCGTTTTGCGATTTTCTTTTTGTCAGTTTTCTTTCGCAGCTGTTCAGTGGTGAAATATGCAAAAGTGCAAAACGTCAGTGGGAAAACTTTGACGCTGGTTCTGGTCAAAAATTTGACTTGCACTGCAGTTGAAGTTTTCTTGATGGCCCCAACTTGGCCGCTTAGCGTGAAAAACAAATAAAGTGGGCGTAACTAAGGTTGGGAAGGCGAATGGTTAGCTGAGTTGTAATGTTAGCCAGCCAGAAAGCTTAAATTCTTAACTGTGGCCAGCGACAAGGACAAATCCGCAAGTAATCCATGAAAACGTTCGAACCCTGCGAGTTGCCCAGCGATAAGCAGAGTAAAAAGCGCCCGCAGCTACCCAAAAGAGTTCGCACAAACCTGCAGCAGACCAGATCCAAATCCAAAGACCAGAAAAATGTTTTGTGCTATGGCAACTCAAACCCATACACACACACACTCACACACACGCTCACAGTGGCAGCCAAAAATCAAATGAAAACTTTCTTGCAGTCAGGTAAAAATGGCTGAGCGGCTGCTGTTGAACTTTTCGCCTTTTCGCAAAGCGATTTTTCTGCTGAAATTGCTGGAAACGTAGAAGAAAGGACGCTTTTAGCTAGCAACAAACCCCTCGTTGCATGCAAACACATGCGTTGAATGGGCCGCCATTTTGGGGCAATGTGCACTTCTGCTTTGGAGGCTCATCTGCCGCAGGGCAGGACCAAAGCGCATTTCACCTTGAGACATTAAAAGGCTTTTAATCAAATGAATGTAAATATTAGAGCATTTCATATCAATCGATATGCTCAATTCCTTTGACATTGAGTTAAATTAAAGTCAACAATCTATTTCGCTTGGGGCTAGGGACTATGAATAGGGTCTTAAGACTGTGCGCCAATAAAGAAAGTTGTCGATACAATTGATAAGCAAACTTTCACTTTGATATTCATCGGAAAATGTGTTATACCTTATTCTATACATTAATTTATTTTAATTTATATTATTTATAACAACTTTATGAAATTTAATTTAATTATGCCTAATTCCTGTTTCTAATAAATACCTTATTTATTTTAATAAATAGTTATAGTTATTTAATTATGGTTTATCTTTATTTGATTTATTGAGTTGTTTTCATACATTTTGTTGTTTATTAAACTTATTTATTATCGGTTTATCTATATTTGATTTCTTATTATTATTATTTATTTGAATTTATCTTATTTATTTTTATTAATTTATTATTATTTATTTTTATTACTTTATGTATGAAATCATTTTTATTTAATTTTTATTAGTTAATAATTAATATTTTCAAATACACAATTCAAATACAAGTAACATTAATTATACTAATATATTTATGCTTTAATTTTTGAATTTAAGTTATGTACTTATTATTTCATTAATTAATTTGATTATTTATTATTTAATTGTTAATTTGTTAATTTTATAGTTATTTGTTTCTTGTTGTTTTTTAAATTTATTTTTTTAGTTAAATTTATTTAGTTAAACTTGTTTAATTTATTTAGTATATTTTTTTTTATTATACTTTTTCATTTTTGCTTTATATATATTTCATTTATTTTTTAGCTTGTTTTTACATACATTTAATATATATTTTAATTATATACATTTTATATTTGTTATTTTATTTTATTTTTGACACTTAACTTTTACATTTCTTCATCTACTTCACAATCATTTTTACGAAGAATATATATTATATATTAATTCGTAATAAAATTTTGGAAATGAGGTATGTTATAGGGCTAAACATTTTCTAAATATGACTAGATTCAAAATGAATTTATATTTCAATGAAATTTCGTAAGACTTATTTTATTTTTTATTCATTTTAATTTAAATGGAGTTTTCTTTCATGTTAAATTAAGTACGTTTCATGTTACACTGTTAAAATTTCCCAAATAACATTTTCCCTTTGGGACAAATACCCTAACCTTAAACAAGCCCAACATTGAGTTCGAAAAAGCTCTTTTGCTCAATGCGCTCTTTCAATTGCCCTCACTCCATCGTTTACAGTTGCTCTCTTTTTGTCCTTTAGAAAATATCCCATTTGTCTCCCGACTTCGGCTTTTATCTACTGACCTACAACAGTTTGTAACTGTCAGGTCATCCACGGAGTTACTTTGCGAATGTTGTGATAGGTTGCGGGCCACTCTGTGCCACTCGTGCCACACATGGGGGCAGCTAGAATATAGTTCTGTCCCGACTAACTAAAACTCATTGTTATCGAGTGTGTAAAAAACTAGTGTGTGCGTGTGCGTGTGTATGCGTGTGTGTGGGAAAGTGTGTGTTAGATTGGCTCTTGACTTTGCTGGGCTTTCCTTTTCATCAGTCACTTCTTATATATCAATGCGGCTAATCGGCTTTTGTTATAGCCAAAGCAGATCCCGTTTTTGTTTTTTGTGCATTTTGTCATGCCGTTTTTGTTCGAGTTTAAGGCTAAGATGGCAGCAGGTGAAACATAATTAGGTTTTGCACTTACAAAGCTCTTTAAAACTCGTTAGTGTCAGGTTTTTGGGGCAACTAACAAGTGACTGTTAACTGACTCCGAAATTTAACATACTTGTGTTAAATAAAGCTAAGATCAAATTTGACAGTGTACTGAGCAAAGGTCTAATAAAATGTACTCACATTTGTAATGCTCAAAAAGTTTGAGCGCATAACCAATGAAAGGGTTAGCTTTACATCGAACTCTGTTCCTCCGTCTGTCTTCATATTTCTATCAAATGATTGACACAAACTAAAAGGTATATCTAAAGCGCTTAAACGGAGTTTTAGCTGTATGTCTTGTTGTTGGACATCCGCTTTGGGTTATCTATGCTGGCTGTCTGACCAGCGCATAATTCAGCTGAAATGAGAAATAAAACAAAAACGTAGAAAGTAAAACTAGACAGAAACGAAGGTGCAAAGCTCATTAAACACTTGCCAAATCACACTTACGCCCCATTAGCGCACTAAATAAGCGCAAAATGGGGATAATGGCCACGCCCCAGACTAAAACCCGAAACTGAATCCCAAGCCAAAAGCCCAACCAAAAAGTCGGATACACTGCATGAGGCCAAAAAACAAAACCCCAACAAAAATAACCCGCGGCTAGCGAAACGCTCAACGATACAATGAGGGGGCTGGGGAGGGGGCGACACGGGAAATGGGGAATTGAAATGGGAAATGGGAGACCGTATTAAATGCTGGGTCACTCACAAAACTAACTGTGCTGTGCGCTATCGATGCCGCTGTTGTTGCTGTTGTTGTTGTTGTTGTTGTTGCTGTTGCTGCTGCTCATGTTGTGTTGTTGTTAGCTGCTTGCCTTAACCCCTGCTGACCAATAAAGCCGCTTGTGTGATACACAAGGACAACGACAAAGTTTTTCGCCAGCAACACATGTCCTCCGCATGGCTCAAAACAAAAGCACAAAACTGAAATAAAATTAAGCACATTAAAAAATGCTTCACAAATTTACAAATCTCCGTAGCGATAGTCATAAAAAACAAGTTAAAGTGCTGCATACACAAATGACCGACTGGCAGTTGCCCTGTAAACAGCTCTTTATACATTATTAATGAGCAAATGCAATAGCAGCCAGTAGAAGGAGATATTCAATCTTATCTGTATATTGTTGAGATCTATCTTAAGAATCCATTAAATAACTCTTTGTTCTTTGAGTTGATTTTCATTTCCTATTGATATGCATTTTCTTATTATACTCAATACAAGCATTCAATATCGATTGTCTCAGAGATCAACGCATTCATAAAGTTGAACAACTAGAAGAAAAACTATTTCTCTAGCCGTTTTTCGATTCTAGTCAAGAATATATATGCTTAATCATATCGATACATACCATTGTTGCCCATTGACAATCGCCTACAGGGTATCAAAAGTGGGTTAGGGCGCTGCAGGGCTGCCACCAAAAAGGTCAACAGGATGGCCAAAAAGGGTCAGCTTGTGAAAAATGAGCTACCACTTTGAATATGGCAGCGCGCAATCGAGTGCCTGTGTGAATGGGGCGCGGAGCGGCTTGGGGTGTTGCCACACACATATTAAATTAGCCGGTTTTTGGGGTAGCTTCTGCCGTCTGGTTTGGGGTTAAGCGCTGTCTGATTTTTGCTTTTGGGGATTTATTTTTCGGCACACATCTTTATAGCCATGGCCAGCTGCATTTACTACACGCTTTTCATAGTTGTGGCTACTCGAAAAGAGAGCGGGAGCCAAAAAAAAAAAAGAAAATCCCATAGCGTAAACACACACACAAAGATAAAAACTTAATTAAAGACTTCATTAACTTTGCTTTTGTTATGGCGTAGACCACGGACTATAGATACTTATTTATGTTTATATGTATATATTCACGGGTCGGAACAGGGGTCAGCGTTTACTTTTTGTATTTTGAATTATTTTCGTTTCATTACCTTTTAATTAAGCTTTAAAATAACAGCATAACGAAAATAAATAAAAATAATAATAAAAAATAAAAAAGAAATGCCAAAAGCTGACCGAAGTTTCTATAGAGTGCGTGGGGGAAAGGTAATGTGTGTGGCAAGTAAAAAATGCAGAATAAGCGCGATTAAAAATCTAATTTATAAAGAGACGATGTTTTAGCTTTAGGCTGGAAAATAAATGTATAAGAATAACTATAGATATTAAACTTTTGTTAAAATGTGCAGAGAGTATTGAATCGAATCAGCCTAATCCACAAGGTGGAAAATGGGTGAAATTCTGTAAGACCTGCGAATCTTCAAGGATTAATGCTTAGAAGGAACTATATTGCAATGGTTAACTTTAAACCCTTACCTTATGCATTATCAACAGCAGATATGAAACCCAGTTCGTATTACACCTGTACAAATGTTAGGAGTAATCCACGCTTGATGGTGGAAAATGGGTGAAATGCTTAAAGTTGTGAACATATAATGAGTTTATCATTTGCCCAATATATTAACAACAGAGGAGATAAAATACAACTCAAAATAAAAAGCTTAGAGTAATCCACGCATGAAGGTGGAAAATGCGTGATATGCTTAACAGCTGTAAATATATAATGAGATTTCACTACGATAAATGCTTAAAAGAAACTTTACTGCAATGGTAAACTTCGCACCATTAGCCATTATATTACCTACAACAGAGATAAGACACCTTTTTTTTAACATTCACGAATGCTTTTCAAGGTCTCTGGATGCGACATCATTTACAATGTTAGCCAATAAAATATGCGCTCATCGTTAAGTCAGTCAACTTCCTAACAGCCTATTGCTGATATAATGGTCTTTACATAAGCCGAGAGGACCTTAACTCACACTCAATTAAATCAACTTATTTTTGGTCAAATAATTTTACATAATACCAAAAACGAACGCTGAAGCTCATTAATTTAACTTAAGAGTTCTGGGCAAAAAAAAACAGGAAGGCAGGAACCGGGAGAAATGGAGCTTCCCTGGCAGGATGCGGCTGCCTACCAGGTAAGGGATACACAACAGCGAGAAGCGAGCAAGAAGTGCACAAAAAGTAGCACAAAAGCGGATTTTCATTCAAGGTGAAAGCAATCAATCAATATTCATGAAATCAGATTTAATTTTAAGCGCATTTAAGTTGTGCCCATCCCGCTCTAGGGAGGTGCTGGGGCGGCGTAATGATTCTGCCGAAAATTTTCGTGTGACAGTGTAAGAGATTGGAGCAGAGCCGGGAGTTGGCCAAAAGGAAAAACAACAATCATTGGGTGGCAAAAACGACAGCGAACCGTCGAACCAAATGAAAATGTCGAGACAAGGCTAAAGTTGGAAGAACATCATTAGAGGCTCGTGTACCCAAAAGAGGGCGAGGCTGGGCAGGGGCAGCTACACCGACCACGCTAATTGTATGGCAACTGGGAATTGCGAAAGGAGGTGGAGAGTGAGAGGTGGTGTCTGCGAGGGGGTGGTTGCCCCACCTCCCCCCGCCGGCATGCTGCCGATGCTGCCCCAACAAGTAGCTGACGCGCACAAAACTAAGCTGCCAATTCAATTTGGTAATCAGAGTGGCATGAAAAATTAAATAAAACATGCAAATAAAATTATTACGCGTAATTTGTGTACCTGGCAGTAGGCCAAAGGAACGAGCGCTTCTTCAAGAGGGCAAACATTTTAAAGAAAATGCAAAAAAAAAAAATGAATTTACGTAGTAAAAACAAGAACTGATTTAATGTTGGGGTTGAAATTGTGTTGAACGCATTTATTGTTGAAAACTGAGAGTAGTGTTAAGTGTAGTAAAGAGTGCCTTAGTAGGGATTGCCCGACCAGGAGACACCCTAGACCTTGTGCTACCAACATCAAGGGTAGCTGGTGCTAGGGGTGGAGGTCAATTATGGTGACTCTTAGCATTAAGGCTTATGAAATTTGTTTAGAAAACTGGATTATCGTTATCGTTATCGATTATCAAGTCTCTTATAGGTTCTGAGACTCTTGCGTTCATACATACGGACGTACTGACGATCAGACGAGCAGCAGACGGACGGACAGGCAGACGGACATGGGTAGATCGACTCGGCTATTGATGCTCTTCGTCAGCATATATATACTCTATGGAGTAGGAGATGCTTCCTTTTGCCTGTTACATACATTTCCACAAAAACATAATTTCCCCTTTTTTATTAATTTTCAATGGGTTCGGGGTATAAAAAGATTTGAAATGCCAAAATGATTAATTAAGAATATTTCATGGTTACAAAATAAGCTTATTTTATGTTGGCTTTAACTTGGTTTATCTCAGTTAATTTGAACTGACACAAACTTTCTAAAGCCGATGCCATATTGATGCCATAAGAGCCTGCCAACCAATGCGAACTAGCTGCTCAGCTTCTAATTTTAAAGAGCTAGATATAAATCGGAACCGGCTACATTTATTTTATAAATGTTAACTGCATTTGGCATATATTAAAATGAGGTAAGGTAAGGTAATCGCATCGCAAAATCATATCCTTACTTCAATTTTTATTTATGTCAAATGCAGTCTACATTTATAAAATAAGTGTAGACTATATTAAAATATATTTTCGTCTGTCGTTGACTAATTTTCAACAGCAAAACACCAACAGAAAACAACACGTAAACTTTGAGCACATTTAGAAAATAAATTACATGTCGCCTGTTCCACAGTTTCAAAAACAAAACAAAAACGAGAAGGTAATGATATCTTCGGTTTGCCGAATATTAAATACCCTTTTAAATGTTCCTTCAGCAGAAATGGGAGAATAGTGAAACTCGAAAATGATGATTTTTTTTTTAAATATCCTTGAAAACAGAATATTTTGCCATATAAGATTCTACTACTCCACCGATAGATCCTATGACAGCTATATGATGCTAATAGAATTTTCCATAGATATGAGGATCATAATAAAACTAATGAATGCCGAGCTTGGTCAACTTAAATTAGTATACGAAGGAACTAAACTAGTTCGCATACGGACAGACGAACATGGCGATATCCACTCGGCTGTTTATGTTGATCTAGAATAGAGTCGAACATGTTTCATGATAAAATTATAATATCCTCTTTAAGGGTATAGAAAGCGAAAACTTTTCGCGATTGACCATGAGCCATATAAATATTACAATTTAAAAACTTTGTCCCTCTCTCGCTCCGTGTCCTCTTTCGCTCTTTGTATGCAAATACAATACATTTTACTGGGCAGAAACAAAAAAAATATTATAAAAATCAACACATATAGAACACAAAAAAGTTTTTTGTTGACTGTGAAAAATATTGTGCAACAAAGTTGCGCACAAAAAAGTGTGAATTGCATTGGAGAGCAACCCGTATTATATGGTTTTTTATTTCTATATGTGCATACATATAAATATATATATATTTACAAATTTATATACATTTTTTCATTTGTAGTTTGTCCTATTAAATTTGGCTACGTTAAATTTATTTTGGCCGTTTGCGTAGAAACTCGAACAATTTGTTTGCCTTGCTTTGTTTGATATGTTTTTGTGGTGGGTTTTTCTTTTTTTCAAGCTTAACAATAGAACACAAGAACTTGCACTGAAATTTAGGCAGCATTACGCATGTTTATGCGTTGTTAAAGTGCGTTTAATAAATATTACTATATGAATACATCAAATATTTCCATAATTATTAGAGCATCTTTTAAAGCCTTCGCATACTTTGAATTTAAGTTCTACAAAGTAGCTTATTATTTATAAATAATTTCTCAACTATTATTAATTAATATTCCTATTATATTAACTATTATTATTATATGTAATTTGTTTACTTTTTAATATGTAAATATTCTAATTTCTAATTTCTAAATTTTGTACACCTGTGGATATATTTAAAATAATTTTGTTATTTAATAAAAATATATAATAATATAATATTTGTAATAAAAGTTAAATATATTTATATTATATAATAATTATATATATCTATATAGATATAAATATATGATATTTATATTATACTACTTATACATGCTCTTCAGATCAATGTATATATTAAAGATTAGAGTGCAAATAATCAAATAAATTGGAATAATTCGTAAAAATCATTTATTCATTACCATTAAATAATTTTTATAATTTTATTTTACTAATTCGCCTTTTGTATTGGATTAAAATATTCTTGCATATATAAATTTGTCGTTATATATCTTTCCAATCAATTAGTTTTAGTAAGTGCGTGGCCCATGTATTTCTGTTGGTTGGTTGGCCTATTAATTGAGCATCTTTTATTTTTTATTATTATCCTTCTCGAGAGTCTATTGCCTAACTTGCTGCACTTGAACATATTTCGGTGACATCACAATATCCTTTTACGCACGCATAAACCCAGCAAATGGCACAAAACCCGCAAAAGTATGCAACACTTTTGTGCTCGCGTGCACATTTGTGCGTCTAGTTACCGTTACACGGTCGCAGCCCCAAAACCCGGAATGCACGCAGTTATCCTTGCCGCTTGCTGCCACTTGAAACTTTCGCTTTCAATGCGCTCTCATAGAAACTAAAGTCCACATTTAGGTATTTGGGGAGGTGGTCGGGGCTCTTCACATATGAAACTCTTATATGGTACGAAAAACTGGGTTAACGAAGGCGCACAACGCGTTCCTTGGAAGCGTTTTGTTCGTTAGGAAAAAAAAATAACAAAAATAAAAAACGCATTGAAGCTGTGCTCATTTCGGAAGGTTAGGCTTGAACTTTGACTTGAAAAAGGAAGATAACCTAAAAGAAAATGAAATTTAATCAATTTTGAAGTGCGAGCGCGCCAATATCTTTAAGTTCAATTTTGAATGGCATTTGATTTTTGGCTGAGACATATTTACATACCCACACAAACACACACATAGATCGCTTGCAGCTGTCGCCATTGACAGGAAGTCAAAAGTTGGCAGCCAACGGAAACTGAAGCTGACAGCGGCAGCCACCGCAATGACAATCGACCAAAGGAAACAAAAAAAAAATAAAAAAAATAAAAAAAAACAAAGGAAAACAAGCGAGAATGTTAGGGTATATTAGACACTCCGTAGATTTAATACCCTTGTGGACATTTCCCCTTTGCAGATATGCGGGAAAAGTTAAGCTCGAAAATGTTGAGTTTGTGGAAAACATCTTTAAAAACAGAATACTTTTTCAACGAACTTTACTATCGCAACTATAAGATATAGTGCTCTGATCAGGCCGGCTTCGACATATGTATTGCGTGCAACAGAAAGACGGACTTATGCAAAGTTTTCAGACGATAGCTTTTAGACTGAGAGACAGACAGACGGCCACAAGGACGTGGCATATCAAGTCACCTGTCAATCCCGATTAAGAGTATATGCAATTTTTGGACTCGGAGATTTCTTCTTCTATACGTTACACATTTCATGACAAAATAATAATACCCTCTGCAAGCTTATAAAAAAGGGACACCAACGAAATTGAAGTCCAACTGAGAATTTGATTTCCACAGCCAACTAAAATATTTTTTGCCGCCCACGTGGCAGCAGCTGCTCAACAGCAAAACAGCAAAAATAACAACAACAACAAATAGAAAAAAAAAGCTGAGGAAAATTTTAATATAAGAAACAACAAGTGTAGCACCCAAGGACCTTCCGAGTGCGTTTTCCAGCTGTTCAACTTTCGCCCGCTTTTGCTCGTTTTCCCATTTTCTCGTTCGCCTTTGCCCGTCAGACAGTTTTCCATCTTGTTTGCATGTGTTTCTGCGGTCTCGTTTCTTTTTTCTATTTGTTTGGCATTTTCTCTTTTTCATTTACCGGATATATTTTTTTCCTGCCTTTTTATTTTGTTACCGTTTTTGTTGTTTTGTTGTTACTTTTCAGCATTTTTTCGCTTTCATTCTCTGCGTCTTCTCTGCAAGCGCTGATCTGACAAATTGTTTGTTGTTCCTGTTAACATTTCAGAAATGTTGATTTCATTTTCTTTTGTGTATTTCGGTAAAAAGATAATTAAATATATATATTTTTAAGTGCATTTTTTATTGTTCATAAAATTATGGCTAATTGTGAATGGGAAGACAAGCAATTGAATGGCTTACAAAATGAGCTAGACGAAAAACTTATGATAATAGAGTAGAGATTCAATTCAAAGAGCGAGAATCAAGGGGAGAGCCAGCTACAGGCATATATGTATTTTTCTCTTTGAATAAGCTTTAGTCTTAATCCTCAATCCTAAATCTTCACTCGCAAAGCAAAATCTTAGAGCTTCAATCTATTTTAAAGCTTCAACGTTAAATTTCAATCTTAAAGCTCAATTTTACGATGAAAGCTTATTCGATAAGAACTTAATCTAAAAACCATTTAAATTATATTATTTTTATTACTTCTTATTATTATTTTTATTAAAGATCTATTAAAAATGTAAAACTGAATATATTTATTTTCTCTGAGCCTTTCTCATTAAATCTTCCCATTCTCATGGACATATAATTTTTACTAATCACCCAGCACTAAAATAACTCTCTAACTCTCTCTTTTTTTTGGGCTGCAGTAGTATATTTTTTTAGCCTGATTTCAATATTTGATATATTTACAAGCTTAACACTCTGCGATTCCATTAGCAAGTGAATGGCAAAAGTTCCAAAGAAATATGACTTGCATTAACGGTTCAGGGTTCTCTGTGATGATTATTACAAGCACTACAGAGTATTCTGCTCGGAATCTTTCCTTTCTCTAGTAGAAAGTCTTCCCATATAGTTGTAGCATATGTTTGTATTTGTTTGGCACTAAACTAAACTAAAATAAATTTGATATACCAAAGCGACGCAAAGAAAGTTTTCTTCCCTTAGTTCAAATATACGGCCTTGAAGTAGGGGCCCTTACTTTGTTGTTATTTTAGCAGTTTGTGATTAAAATACCTTTATAGTTTCCATAAAATCACCGAAAAAACACGATGCTATGCAACTATGAAAACTGTGGTATCTTCTTTGTAAATATAGAAGCAACATATTTCACATTAGCAAGAAATGTGTCAATGTAAGAAATCTTGAAGTAAAAAAAGGCTTCTTTTTTTTTTTTGATGAAAGAACTAGTTAATTTAAAATTTGTCACGCGTCGACAATTATTAAATGTTTTGAAGGGTACTTAAGTAGGCGTGTTTCATTTGTAGATTTTTCCTATTGTAATATATGTCGATTTTTAATTAGTGGTTGGTGGTAAGTGAGTGTTGGTAGTGAATGATTGAATTATTTTGGTCCATTGGAAGATCCAGAGGGTGAACTCTCTTGAATATTTTGATGGTGTTTCTTGTTGTCCAGTAGGCCAACTGCTAAGTTATTCTTATGCAGTTGGAGCCTATGCAGGTATCTACTGCTGCTTTTGGCTATCTCGTCACTGACCCATGGAATCTTGAGAACACTGTGGATGGAAGCATTGTCAGGATATATATGTGCATTGGAAACGATGCGCAGTGCCTTGTTTTAAAAAACCTGAATTAATCTTAGATTGCTTTGGCTGGCAGTACCCCTTAACTGAATGCCGTAAGTTCAAGTCGATTGTGACTTTAACAACTCGAACATATTAATGAATCAGAGTTAAGTGGAAGGCAAACTAGTAAAGAGAAATGAGAAAGTACAAAAAAAGCTGGCAAGCTCTGCAAATAGTGTGCATAGTTTTAAGCAATTTGTTTACAAGTACTGTTTTTTTTTTTTATTGAAGCAAAAATACAATTCCGCGTTAAGTTGAAAAACAAACAAACTGACTGCCAATTTTTAACGTTCTGCCAGACTTAACCCAGCAATAACAAAAACAACAATGAATAGGAGCTGAATGCAATCGAGTGCTAGTTGAGTTGAGAAACGAGAAACGAGAAACGAGAATTGAGAATCGAGTTCGAGTTCGGAGATGCGAGTTGCGAAATGCTAGAAATGGCAGGCAAAAGTAAATTTCCAGTTGCAGTCAATAATCAACTAAGCATAAAATAGTATTTGAGCTATTGAAGCAGCAAAAATTTGTTGCTGCTGCTGCTGTTGATGCACTTGGCAAAAGGCAGCAGCAGCAGGAGCAAAAAAAAAACATTAAAAACATATATATATATATACATATATATTGGAAGCAAAAAAATCCGCTTAAACATTGTACTTGCACTTGGTAAGTTGCCTAAAAGTATGCTGCAAGAAATAAGAGCAAAGGAAATAGACCAAAAATAAAACAAGCCAGCATTTTGCAAGCGGTGGCAAATGACTGCGAAATACTCTGTTTACAGTGCACAACAAAATTGCAAACAAATTAATTAGAGACTAGAGGAATAGTTGAACCTAAAACTGATCCAAAACAAATTTTTTTAAAAGTTGGTTTTGAATATTAATTTTGTATTTTTTAATATTAAATATTGTTAATTATTACAGCGTTAAACCTTTTGAGAATACAAATTAGCTACTTTAAATAAGATACAAGTAAGAGTGCTCTAGACGAGAGCGTCCGACTACGGGATAAGGCAGGTAGCTATAATATGAAAGATACCTGAGCAGTTTATACTATTCTATAAACTATATGTCAATGTGACTATTGCTCCTTAAATGTAAGAGAGGGCAGAGATATTTCCTTCTGCCTGTTACATACATTGCACAAATACAGTACATCCTTTGCCCAATTTCCAATGGGTTCAGGGTATAAAACTATATAAAACAAAACTTATGATAGAGGGAAGAGTTTTATTGAAAATTGTATTACGTAACCACCTGAAAGTTGCTTTTTAACTGTGATGAAAAAAGTAGATTTTGACTCAAACATTAGAGAAGTTTAACAGTAGAAATAAATATACACATCTATATGTTTTAAGAGTCCAACAACTTAAAGACACACACTGTACACAACGAATATAGCCCCCTTTACACAACGTACAGAGCATAAAACGAAATTTTACAGTTTGCTGCAAGAGTTGAGCAAAAAATATATTTAAAATTCTGCACATGCTCGCACTCAATTTAAGTTAAATTATTTTTCATCAATTTATAGATTTCTACGCACAGCTGTAGCTAACGAAGCGCGGAGTGGGCGAGACTGTGGCAGAGGGCTGGAGAGAGAGAGAGATGCTGGAGACAGGGGGCGGCAAATAGAAGATGGCAAAAGGTAAATGGTAAAGGTGCAAGCGAAAAGAGCCAAAAGATTTCTAGCTAATTTGCGGCAATAACATCAAAGCCGATTTTGGCCTTTTTTGCTACCCTTTTTTTTCCTCAATTTTTTTTTCCACTTTACCTTCTGCCCAACCGATTGGCCTTTTTTCTGTGTGTTTGTGGTGCGGGGCCCGGAAATATGGGCGTGTGTTCGTGAGCGCATCTGTTAAATGTTGCGTAGAAAATCATTTTGTACGGGGTTTTCACTTTATTTTTGCTGAAAAAAAACTTGAAAAAGGCGTTTTAATTTTTGTAGCAAAATTTAAATTTATTTTAGTTTAATATGTTAATTCTGCAATTTAATTAACTTTACATATATATTTAAAACTCTATCGGTTAATAACTATTTTAAAAATTTGACATTTTTATTTATTTTAATTAATTACATAATATTTAAAATTGATGTTTAGTAAATATGAATTTATGTTCCCTGTGCCAAGTCACATAATATTTTAAATACATGAATATTACTATTATTATTATTTAATTTTTTATAACTTTTAAATTTTTACTTAAGCTTTATTTCATAATTATAAGTTTATTTTCTTATAAAAAAATGTTAGCTACAATTTATTTTAACTTATTTTTAAACTTATAAAGCTTTCACAAATTTATTGTAGTTTAATTGATTTGTTATTGCTAATTAATTACTCTTAGTACCTGTTGCCATTACTATCACAGTGTATTATTTTACTTAAATTAATTTGGGCTGTCAAATGTTTTACAAATGTGTAAATATTTTTATTGTTATTGTTATAATTTTATTATGAGAAGCGTAACGCATCGAAGGCGACTTTCCCGACATAGTATATATATTCTAGATCAGCTTCAACAGCCGAGTTAATATAGCCATTTCCGTCTGTCCGTCTGTCTGTTTCTATGCGAACTGGCCTCTCAGTTTTAAGGTTTGTTTCTTAAAACTTTGTATAGATCCGTGCTTCTGTTACAGGCAGTACATATGTCGGACCAGCCGAATCGGTTTATATCCTATTTCTGCCAATGAAGTTGATAAGTTGGCTCTGACATGGGAACCTTTAAAATAACTTGACCAAACGCGAGATTTAATTGTTTCATTATGATCCTCATATCTTAGCTAAATCTTATTAACATCGGACCGCTATATCATATAACTGCCATCGGTAGAGTACTAGAATATTATATGGCAAAAAATATTCTCTCGAGCCGCACTATTTTCGGATATCTGCAAAAGAGAAATATCTACAAGGGAATTAAATCTTCGGCGCATCAAAGATATCTTAACTTTCTCGTTTCATTTTATTTTTCGATTATATATCGAAATAAGAGAAATTGAATGTTCACTCTTTCAATAACTTTATTCGTAAATAATAATTTCATTAATTAATATAGTTATTATTTAATTTCCCCTTTAGTTGGTAATTTACGATATTTTAGTTCCATCAACATCAACATAAGCTTTACAGGTTGAAAACCGCTTTGGCCACAAGTTCGCCCCGCTTAGCTGCCTTTAGTTGCCGCACATTTAATTGCGCATACGCCACGTTTAGCATCGCGTTTTTCTGTTTCTCAACCCTTACTTTTGCGTATTTTAAATAATTTAATTTTTACGCACATCCCAGCACGTCATTTACATATGTACATATACACTGAAAATTCAGCTGTAATAATAAACGCAACTGCTGTTGCAGCTAGAGATTCCGTTCGCTTTTTCAATACATCAATTTTGTTGTTGTGTTTTTTAGTCCGTTTTTCAGTTTTGCACATTTTCCGAGCGCTTTCGCTTTGCTGGCTGCCCTAGAGAGCTGCCAGGCAGCAATCTAAAAAGTCTTTCTAGATACGCACATCGCATGGGCTGGGCGAATGGGCGTGTCGATTAGCAACAACATGCTTTAGATTGGGGGAGGGGGAGGTGTATACAATAGAATATCATTTCAGCGCAACAGAAGATGATTGAAGTATATAGATTTATACCTACTACAGAGTAAAGGCAAAGTTCTTTGGTTTTAGCATTAAAAGCGGTTCAGGCCGTGAATATCGGTTTAGCAGAATTTAACACCACTCATTTGCGATGCTTGGCAATATATATATCTAACAAGCTACAAAAAACTATTTCTGGATAGTGCTTTAAGAAGATACCAGGCGATAAATTTCTCTCCCAATTGAACAACTTACGCAAAAAATAAAGACAATTCTTTGCAGCTGGACGAGAAAGATACCATGGGTTAAGTTTCTTTTTCAAATAATCATAGATACTATATGCTTGTTAACTGTATATATCTTCTTGGTCTGTGCCTTTAATATATATATATATCTGGCCAGCAACAAACGCTAATTAAATAGCCCTCAAAAACTCATCCTGCTAAAGTCAGGCGAAACAAGTTCTACATTTCACTTGTTTGGCCTCTAGCTTGATTTAGCTCTAAGCTGGCAACACGGAAACCCGTAGAAAGGCTATAGAAGAAACATTTTTGTTTATCTGTGTGGGGGAAAACCCACAGCTGCCCCAACTGCGATGCCACTGTCCAGCAGCAAGAGCAGGAGCAGGAGCAGGGCAGCGATTTAAAGGATTTTCACGTTAAGCGTTGCCTGTCAGCGTTTGGCATGCGGCTTACAGGTGGCTACCAGCTTTATGGGCTTAAGCAGCAAATGACTCTCACTAAATGAACGCTGCGGAAGGGGGCAACTGTTTTGCCAATCTCTCTAACAGATATCTAACTGCATTTTATTGCATTTTGTGCCAAAGGCAACCAAAGAGCAAACGCAAACGAATAAAGAAGAAAACTTACCAAAGGGAAAACTGTGTGTTAAATACGTCAAATGATTGGGCGTGTTATTATTAGGCCAGCTATTTGCTGGGCTTGACCCATCATATAAAAGACTCCAATAAATACTTTACTATTCTCGACTATAATCGGTTCGCAAAGTCTAGGAAAGCTGACAAAGTTGACAATGATTTGTTGGCAATGATTTGGGTTAAAGATGAAGCCGAAGCTTCGTAATGGTCTTATAGATCGCAACTTATAGCTATGATGTGTTAAAAAGCTGTGCTGATGTATGCGACAGACTGAGAAAATCATTTCTCAGCCCATAAATTACATTTATTCATATTGTACACCAAAACCAATGCATTTTGTCGAGCGTCTGTCTATCCGCCAGTCCATGCCAAACTGACTAATAAGTATCTGTAATATAACTAATGTATATAACAGAACAAGTATATCCAAAATAGATACATATCGACTACCAGTATCGAATTTATGAGCACTTGTCGATGACAATAAACAAAATAAATAGTAAAAAAAAACTTAAATAACTTTAATCTAATAATTATTAGAGCTCCATATACGAAAACTGATTGCTCTTTACGAAAATGTAACACTTTAAATACCTCGCATTTTTGTTTGTTTTTTTCTTCTAGTAATAAAGCAAGGTGCTATTTAAGATTGAATATATCGAAACGTGAATACAGATTGAAGAGGAAAGAAATAGTTTTAGTAATTGCAAAAAATAAATGTAGGAACATTACATAGTCAGCAGAGGGTATAGCGCAGTCGGTCACATACGATTTGTTAAAAATTTATGTACACAACAGATTGTTGTCTTTCTATCAGGCTTATCGGGGTTTATGCCATTAAAGTTGCACACACACACACACACACGCACACACACTAACACACCCACACACATCTATTTTTAATTACATAGTCGCAGCTTGCGTTCGCGCTGAAAAATCCAAAATATCGAAAACGAAATCATCTACAAAATGCATAATTCAATTTTACGCGCCGTTGAACTTTCTAATGAATTATCGTGCAGTGCAGAACTTTGAATTGGTTTTATGGAATTGCATTTCCATAACATTTTGAACAGCATTCGATTCGATTTTCCCTCTGTCTGAGTGTGCGCCTGTGTGCGTGTATGCCTCGCTTTGCTATGCTGTTTTGCCCTTCGTTTCATTTCATTTCGTTTCGTTTCATTTCGCTTCGTTCAATTATTGAGCAATTTGATTGCTGGACTGAAAATATATTTTTACATTTTTTTCTGCAAATTCTGAACTTTTCAGACATTTACCAAGAAGAATTCAAATAATTCAAAATAAAAAAAATAACATACAAACATGTGGAATATTTAATCAAAAGCAACATATGTTAGATAATAAATATAAAAAAGCAAAGCATTTAATAAAGTTAAAAGAGCAGCCATGTTGCGACGCGTCAGTTGAAGTTAGAAAAGTTTGCTAAGGGGTTTCTTTCTTGAAAAAAATAATCAAAAAGTTAGACTCGACTGGGAAGTTGATGAATTTGAAAGACATGTATGTTATTTAAATAACTCACAAACAGCTGGAAATGGGCAATAACTTGGAAAAGTCTAGAAAAATATGAGTAACATATGACTTATAAACAACAACTTACGGTCGCTTGTGTGTTTCTTTAATTATTAATTAATTACAAAGTGTATTTCGGGAATCTTGTCGCATGACTTATGTCAGAGTATATAGATAACATTCCAAATAGGTGGCAACAGAGAGCAAGCTCACGCAATATGTAGCCTGACTTGAGTAACAGAGTATAAGATAACATGCAAACAAGTTGGGAGCGTCTCTTAACATGGAGCTAACAGCTTAACAGCTGTAAAAGCCAGCTTCTACCATTTTATTATTTTAGAATTCATTCCGATTGGTAGAAATTACTTAATATCAATTTTCAGCATTTAGATTCATAAAAATGCCGTTAAAATTCTACTCTCAAACCAAATCCAATACAAACAGCTATCATATGTGGTCTGTCCTGCTCCCCCCGCTGCAACCTGTTTGCCTCACATAGTTTAACTTCAATACGCATGAATGGCCTCGGGGCAAGGGCACGCACACATTTCATCCACTGTTCACATTCAATTTATATGAAAATTTATTTACTTTACTTTTTCTCTTTTTATTATTATTTTTTTTATTTATATTTTATTTATTTTTCTGCACAACAATAAACTAAAAATGGCTTAAAGGGTTTTTATCAGCACAAAATCATCGAATGTAAAGCGTTTCATATTGAAAAAAAAAATAAAGAAACTCAGCCTCAAGGGTGCAAAATGTCAATCAATTTTGTCGCTTAAAAAAAATGATATACAATATATTGTGGCAATACAAAATGCCAACTGACCTTCAGCCAAATGTTAACCCTTAACAAATTTGCATATAAAAAGCCGCTTGAGGCGGACAGAGTGTGAATAAGTGCGGGGCGAAGAGGGTAAAGGTTACGAGCCGCTTGTCGAGTTGTTAAAAGGCGCTTTATGTTGTAAACTCTTGATGCCGCCCAAGTCCTGATGTCCTTCTGTGTGTGTTGCCCACACATTGTATCACATTTATCACACATTATCTGTTTACGCTTCTCCACTTTATTTGCCGTTCCACTCTTCGTCCTGATAACAGCTGCACTTCATTTGCATGTGCGAAATGTTTTTGTTATCGTCACGACCCCAGACCCGATATTCATAGACCCACCTACCATATATAATACTTTGCATGCAAATCATATAAATTATAAAAGTTTTCTTATCTGAGTTTGGTCGCATATTGTCGACATGTTTGTCCCAATCAACCTGTCAATACTTTGTCATACTGCGCACAAAATTGAAAACAATCGAAAAACAAAAGTTGATGATACTTTCATTCTTCATTTTTCAGTTTGTTGTAGACTTGATTTGGTGATATAAATGAAAATGAAGAAAAATTATATAAATTTGTATAGTTTGTATAGATCTATAAGGGTATTATAATTGTTATTTTTGCTATTGATTTGCGTACACCCTAATATAAAAAATAATACAATTTCCTAACACTAAAAAATCTTTTTATTATACTCTGAACCAAAGACAATATAAACATTGTTTCTATTAAATTTACCTGAACCCATGGAAAATAGGTATTAAAGTCAATGGACTTAAAACGAGCAAGTGCCACAATAGTTTTATCTCATGGTTCCTACATAGGAATAATCTTAGCATCCATTAGCACCAGCCTGGAAATTCGATTCCGCAAGTGCCACAATAGTTTTATCTCATGGTTCCTACATAGGATTATTCTGAGCATCAATTAGCGCCAGCCTGGAATTTCAATTCCGTAGGTATCAAGTAAAGACAGGACTTCTAGATTGGTTTGACTGGAGCTCTATCTTCAACCTCTTTCGATCTATGCATCACGGCACCCGGCAGTAATGCAGGAATAAAGAGTATCGTGGTCTTGTGCATACGTATTTATTTAGGCAGAAGGAAGCATCTCCGACCTCTTTATTTGTATATTTCTTAAGCAGCCTCGAAGCCGAATCCTTCCGTCCGTTCGTCCATTCGCCCATTCCTCCGTCCGCCCGTCTGTCTGTCTGTCGGTCCGTATGTATGAACGCGCATGTACGTCTTTGTTTCCGATTATCGATAACTCGCACCTTTGCCAAGCAGTCGACAAAAATGGATATCGAAATTCTGTTTCTAAGGTCTTAAGAGCAAGAATCACAAAAATTGTTATATAAAAATCAAGTATCATTCATTTTGTGGCTACCGACACCAGGAAAGTTCATGCACTTCCGCAGCGAGCAGCCTTTAGTTGTTTCATTTTGTAAGGTTATTGTTTTAATTTTGTTTATTGCATACAAACTAAAAATTCTTTATTTTGTATTTAACTATTTTGCTTGCCTTACTATGAATATGAATTTATAATATTTTATTTAAATAAATATTTGATTCTTTGTAATAGTATTCAATTTAAAGACTAACATATTTGTTTTAAGCGTTGCTGATTTACATTTCACTTTTTCTTTGCCCAATTTAAGCTTTTACTTAAGGTTTGGCCGCAGTTTTTTTACTTTGTTTGTATTTTATTTCTTGCGCTGTCTTTTAAAATCTTTACTTTAAAGCTTAACACAAAATGTATGCAATGTATAAAAAAAAAAGTAGAGTAAATTTTGTTGTTGCTTAAAATTCGTAACTTTCTGTCAATCTTTTTGCACACACTCACACACATAAACGACCCTTACAATTACACAAGGATCAGCCCCGAGCCCGCCGTCTGTCCCCGTCGACGGGACAAAAGTGTAGCATAAAGTTTTAACTTTTTCATTGGTTTCGCATTTTGGTTGTTATTTTGCTTGGTCCAAGCCGCATATGTGGGATGCTTCTACCCTAATTTTATTCGCCCAACCCCACAACCCACAGCTCAAGCAGCTCATGACTGTGTGAGTTTTTCTTGTTGACATAAAAGTTTCCGCTTTGCTGCTGGGGGTGGTAGGTAGGGCGATAGAGCGGGGTGCAAGTTTTCCGTTTGTTGCAGCATCTCTTGGTTTTTCTTTTATAGTGGACTTATATCCCACGAATTTGCTGCGGCTACAAATTACAAATTGATTATACGTTCAACAAATGTGTTAATGTGGCATTGTTTGCAAACTTTTGCGGGGAGATGTGGCTGAGCTGCTGCTGTTGCTGTTGCTGCTGAGCTGCTTCACTTGCCACTGACCATAATATATTACACACACACACACCCACACACCAACACACACACCCGTTGAGAGAGAGAGTGATATGTCTGCACATGCATGGCAAAAGTTTTGCTCGAGTTTTTCGTTTGCCAATTTTCAACGGCCAACAAAATTCTACACATTTTGTAAACTCGCTGACAAGCGTAAACTTTCCGTTGCGAGTAAAATTTATTATGACCCCATGGGTTGCCGCTTGGGGTGGGGGCATTTGTCCAGCTGCGGTCCGAAGGTCAAAGTAGTTAAAAATGTTGAGCTGCTGTTCTAGATTTGATCAAGCATGGCGTTAGCTTACTTTTATGTTAGATTTTCCAACATGCACACACAACTCGTATTGTGTTCATTAATAATTAATAAGCTTTTGTCTTTTGATAAAAAACGGCCAACATATGTTATTCCATATACAAAAGCTTAAATGTCAAGTCTTAAAAAATTCAAATTCAATTAAATTTTTAATGAAAATAAGTTAAATACAATTAAACTAAAGTAAGAGGTATGTAATAGCAGGGTTCGACTCATTAAAATATATATATTCAATATTTTTGTCTCTTGGTGTAAATACCCTAAAGACGGTTCCGACGTGCAGCCGAAATATATCGGAGAATACAAATGAAAAACAACTTTGTGTTTGATTTTTAATTTTAATAAGCCACGGACCTCAAGCTAGCTAAACTAATTTATCCAATGTTTCTGATCCAAATTATCTTGTGGAAACATTTAGCTAGGCTCTTCTAAAGGTTCAAATTTTACTTAATAAGCCAGCTCGGCTTAGAGCTTGGTTTACGATAAGTAAAAAATAGGATTTCTGGGCTTAAACCATTTAAGTTAGCAGCCTCATCCATAAGTAATATATTACATAAAAGGGATTAAATAAAAATCAAACCTGGCGTGTTTTTTCAATTTATTTATCATCTTGAAGAAATATATGATTTTTGGTTTATCTTTTTTTTTTAATTTAATTTATTAAGCGCCAATCAGGGCTAAGCATGACGTATAATGCGCTTACTATCTATGCTAAATTTCGGCAGGTTTCTGCAGTTATTTATAAATTAAGGACAAATTATATTTTTATATATATCTGGAGTTGTATTTATGCATTGTCATAAAGAATCTGGCAAGGCATGGCTTTAGTTCTTAAATGCACTCCCAGTTTCAATTCAAGTTCTCTCTCCTCCCTCTCTCTCTCGCCCTCTCGCTCTCTGTCTCTCTCTCTCTCTCTCTCTCTCTCTCTCTCTCTCTCTCTGTCAGTTTTTGGCTTATCAGAGAAAACTAATTTGTTAAAATGTTGCCTGGCTTATTTGTCATCAAGGACAAGCATAGCGGCCAGAGCAGCATTTTATGATGATGATGATGATGCGAATGATGTTGCCGCTGTGCAGCAGCAGGAACAGCAGCAGGAAATGCGCTGAACAAAATCTAAAGCATCCATCATACGCCCGATGGGCCACTGTGGGCGATGTCTGCAGGAATGGCAACTGTGACTTTTGGCAATGTCCTCTCGTCGCCTGAATGACATTCTCTGATGAAAAATAAGTGAGGAGAAATAAATTCATGTACCAGCGAGTTTTCCTTTCTTGTTTTTTTTTTTTGCCTGGCTCCTATATATAATGTATATTTTATTTTTGATTTTTTGCTACACTTGACTCTGAATTCAAGTAAACTGCTAGTAAAATGTTTTGTGCGCCTTTTTGCTACACCCAACTTGGACCAAAAACCAGCTCCTTTGGCTTTGTGTGCTCGTTAAGCTTTCTTGTGCCGCTTTGTAGCCGCGGCTTATTTGCCTGTCCCTTTAGCCAAACGATGCCGCTTCAAATTTTAATGCCATAGCAATCGGCCCGTTACATATTAAATTTTAAGTGGCTGCCGCTTTTTGGAGCCAACCAACCAGACAGCCAACAAGTCCCGTTTTCCATACCAACCAACAACAGCCTGATTGCCTCTTTAATGGCTCACGGAGCATTGCACAAGGCACACACACACACACACACACACACACACTATAACAGTTACCGTTAGGACACGGTGGTTAAGGCTCAATGAGGTGTCGCCATGATTTAGTTAGTTGCCATGTTGCAGTCACTGCATTTTGAGGTATATAAATAGAAAAGCGAAACACAATATAGAGAACAGCCATCATGCTCAAAGTTGTTAACTATAATTAAGGTAAGAGAAAGAGAGAGGCGGAGAGAGTGTGTGGCAGATGCTGAAAGAGAGAATACGTAAGAGTAATACTAATAGGAAATGTAAGCTGAATTAGAAGGACACAACTCTTCAAAAATGTTACTTCTATACCGCCTTTCTATGCGATTTTCATTAATTCCCAATTGCGAGAGAATGAGAGAGAAGGAGAGATATACTTTAAACAATAGATAGTTTAGGCAAATAGAGCTCCACCTTATCAATATTAATGTTAAGATTCAAGCATCTCATTGGATTACCTGCCAGCCAACTTGCAGCTTAAAGTCTTGTCCGAGCTTAGATAAAAATGTACCATTTGCCATTTCCTTTCAGTCATCTTGCAGGAACATATCTGATCTCTTTTCCCTTTTACAATCTATGGCATTTTTTTTTACTCGATTTTTATAGCCGACATTCAACTCAAAAAGTGACACTCAACTTTGCCATGTGAAGCAAATAAATCATCGTAAGTTTTTAGCCGGTGCAAAGGGCAGCCACCCCTTTACCACGCCCCCTCCACAACCTTCGCCTGGCCAGTTTGTAGCCCGGACTTGCTCTCAAGTTAATTCAATTTAAAGCAAGGAAAAAAAAAGAAAAGAAGAAACTTTGTCGTGCAGTTGGTTTTTTTTTTTTTAGAATGTTCTTCTCTTTTTCTTTATTTTTACTTTCATTTTTTTTCCGTTCACTGTGTTTCGCTTTGGCGCTTCATTTTGCGCAAAGTTTTGCGCTGGCAGAGTTGACACGTCATCAGGACAAAGCTACCGAAAATGTTCCATTGTTGAATGTAACGCAAGTCACATGATAAACAACAACAACATCAACAACAACAACAATAACAACGCACAATAAACAGGACAATGCGTCCAGGACTCTGCTTAAACTTAAACTTGAGCTTGAAATTTGCTTTTGCTTTTCGCTGTTGCCATTTTGTAAGCATTTCCTGCTTAACTATTTGCCATTATAAGCGCCCCACAATAAATCCCCACTTTGTAGAGCCCTTCGCACACACACATTTTGTTACACTTGCCACTCCCCTCAGCCACGCCCATTGATGTGCAAGTTATGTGAAAAGTTTTGATTTGTTTAGTACATTTATTTTACAAAGATATTTTTAGCTTCAATAAAAGAAGAAAAAATAAGATGAAATGCGAATTCGGAATTAACTGAAATTGAAGTAATTTTTATTTGTTCCAATATCTTGTTCCTCTTGCTAACCAGTTGTTGTTTTTGGTGTTTCTCCTGTCGCTGCTTTGTCTAAGCCAAAAGCGTTTAAGTCTGGCATCCCTTTCACTTTGGCTATTGCCCTCCCACTCGGTTTAGCAAGTTTCGTGTTATAAACTTGAGTTATAATTGAAAATATTGTTGTGGCTGTTGTTGCTGCTGTTGTGTGGGTGCCACTTCAAGGAGCAGCTGTGCTTTGGTTTTAATTAAATTTTCCTGTCCACAAAAGTTTAATAGGTAACATGCTGAGAAATGAGTGTATAAACGGAAATCATTTGTTTACGGCCCTGCTGAAAAATAACAATGCCAACAGTTGGCATATGACAAATGGAAAGTGAAAAATGTATAAGTTTTCTTTCTTTGTGAGTTTTCAAGAGCTTGACTAAAACGGAATAACATTTATTTAAATGGTTTTTAAAACTAGTTTAGCAAATTAGTGGCTTTTGGGCACTCTCAAATTTTCTGCAATAATGAATTACTTTAAAAACAAGTTGATAAAGCAAACTAATTTTTTTTATAATGAGCCTAAAATGTGTGTAAATTCAAAATTGAATCCGCAAGCTTTTCATAAAGTAAGATAATATTTATGCCCCTTTGCTGTTAGTATCATCAAAGGCTTCAAAGAAGCTTATATACAAATATTATTTTGTACAATGTTTGTCTGATTTCATAATATATTGTTAGCTTTTTAATCGCTATATGTCACATGTAAGCTAATAATTAAAAATCAACTATAAGCCGTTCGATTGACACATATTGCACTTTGTTTGCCAACAAAAAAAAAAAACAGCTCATTTAATTTTGATGTCCTCACGCAGATGAATAGCTGCTTATTGTTATGTTATTATTTAACCCTTGTAGAGGGTATTATAATTTTTCCATGAATTGTGTAACGCATAATGGCAGACATTTCCGAGCCCATAAAGTCAAATCTAGCCATGTCCGTGGGTCCTTCTGGTCGTCTGTTTGTTGTTGCTTTGGTTTGGAAACCTGCTATTAATATTAATTAATTATTAATTAATATTATTATTAAATTAATATAATTATTAAATTAATATTATTATTATTATAAAATTTTTTGAGCTTCACTGTTAGCTCATATCTGCAAAAGCGATATGCCTGCAAGGGTATTAAATTTTCGGCTAGCCACAGATATTCTCGTTTTTGTATCAGTTCGGGACACATTGATTAATTTGTTTGCGAGCCGATTGTCCATGCATAAAATTGTACAATTTGTAAAAAGAATTGACTAATGCCGAACCAATTCCCGCATCGAACTGTCAATGAATATGTCCTCAAATATATATAAATATTTTTTTAAACCCAATTGAACTCTGTTCTGTTGCAGACACATCACGGCCATTTAGTTATTAATTAACAGACCGCATTTGTATTAATTAATTTGTTATACGCCCTGAATCAAAATACTTATTTAATATGCTGCCAGCGCAGTTGTGTATTAATTCCAATTTCATATTATTACTAGAATTTCATATGCACGTTGCGCGAGACACTTATTAATTAATAATGTGTATCAGAATAAAAATAGTTTTCTGTTGTTAAACTGTGTGGCAATTGGGTAAGAGAAAATGCAGGAAAATCAAATAAATTACTTATGGAAATATGATATTATATTATTAAATTTGTTATTATTTATTTTGTTCTTTATTATAGAAAGCCCCATCAATAAACACTCCTCATTGTGGATCTTGAACTCTCAACTTCATTTTGGTATGTAACATAATACTATATATATATAAATATATATATATAGTGACATATCCATAGTCGCACCCACCCTTTAACATAACTTAGCACATAAGCATAAGCACAATTATAAACATTTCTAATATTGTAAACAAAGAGCCTGGTGATAACATCGACATTGGTCAAGATCAAACTGTCCCCCTTTTGGTAGACATAAACAATTCACCCTAAATATCACGCCACTGTCAATGTTCCCATCAGAGTACTATCCCACGCATAATTGCTGACGCAGCTCAAACTTCACTCAATTTTGACTCAAACTCTCTCAAAGCGAAGTTTGCTAAGCGACCGCAACAGTTAGATAAAGCAGTTCTTATTCGGGAAGCAAATCTGAATGTACTCAACAAAAGTAGCCGTTAAGTGAAAATAATAAATTGAAATATATTTTTTTATAGTAACCTAACGTGTAAAACTTAATTGGCGCAGCCGGTAGGATACGTCGGGAAAAATTAGAGATCGCTAAAGGATAATTAATTCCCAGATCTAACGCACAATCGCGACCGAAAGTGTTGTCGGAGTGTAATAAAAATTTTCTCGAATACGTATCCGCACAAGAACCTTCGGGTCACTAGTAGCTTAATAATATTGACCCTTTGGGCAATAAAGCTACTACAGTTAATAACGACTGGATTTGCATATCGTTTGATCCCTGCAATACGTTATTACTGAGTCTTTTTAAGACACACACACAAAAAAAAAAAAAAAACATTTAACCAATAATCCATCACAAACTTTAACCTAAAATAAAAGTGCAAAATCAAAGAACAATAAAGTTCAAACCTACAAACTCAAAACTATTCAAAAAAAGTGTATTACACCAAGATGACAATGGAATTATCAGAACAACACCTCAACCAGGCCCTTTCACAACTTAGGCAGGTGCCAAGCTTTGACGGATCAACGGATCAACTAAACGCCTTCATTAAAAGGATAGATTACATTCTACACCTGTATCCAACCCGAGATGTTAGACAACATAGCATCTTATACGGAGCCATCGAATTGCAAGTCACAGGAGATGCTCAGAGAATATCACAAAGGACAGCAGCCAACACTTGGCAGGAGCTGAGAAACGCATTGATTGAAGAATACAAAGTGCAGACACCATTTGAAGAACTCCTTCGACGCTTATACAACACGAATTACCAAGGAAACGTCCGTAAGTTCATCGAGGAGCTCGAGAATAAATCTTTTGTTATATTAAATAAGTTAGCACTAGAAAATATACCTAGCAATACAACCCTTTATACAAATGCTATGAATAACACAATCAAAGATGTTATTACAAAAAAATTACCAGATAGGCTTTTCATGATGTTAGCCAGACACGACATTAAGATCGACACAAAAACTAAAGCAAGTAGCTCAAAGAGAGGGATTATATGAAAATAGCGTTACTGAAAAACCTAAAAATAATAATGTTCAGGGAAATCCAAATAACAATCGTAGGAACATGGGAAATTATCAGCAAAATGCTAACCCAACCACCATTTCAAGTGGTTATTCCAACACGAATCAGAGTTATCACGCACAAAATAAACAGCACAATAAGTCCGAAGACAATCAGAAAGCTCACCACGAGTTCCAACAGAAATTAAGTCAAGGTAGATACCAAAATCCCTTAAACTACCAAAATCAGTCCCATTCACGCTTGAATGCACCAAACCCTCCGACTAAACGTCAAAGAGATAGTAACAGTGGGCAGATGAAAATGGATACATCCGAAAATTTTCATCAGCAAGCCTCGGAACAAACAGAAGAAATCCATTCATAAAATTGATTATGAATGACGAAGTTCTAAAATGTGTCATCGACACAGGTTCAACCATAAATCTAATGAAAACAAACCGCTTAAATTTTCCAGTTTACAACGAAACATTAAAGGTTCACACCATAAATGGTGTTATTGAATTAAAACAAAGTATACGATTAGGAGCAAGCAAAATTTGTCCGAGCAAACAAAAATTCTATATTCACGACTTCTCAGAGCATTATGATGTTCTGATTGGGAGAGAATACCTTGAGGCATGTCAAGCAAAAATAGACTATGCACAAGGATCCGTAACCTTAGGAGAATTTAACTTTTGTTTTAGATATAATGACGAAGAGGTCGAAGAGGACATGACCGCACAAGAGTGCCTTGATCCACCCTCAACAGAGGACAGACCATTTAACTTCGCTATTAATAATGAATTAATAGAAAACAATGAGTTTAGGCTAGAGCACCTAAACTCAGAAGAAAAAGAAAAAATAAAAAAAGTTTTACATGAATTTCGTGATATCCAGTACCATGAAGGTGACAATTTGACTTTCACTAGTACAATTAAACACAAAATTCTAACAAAACATGAGGACCCAATTTACAAGCGTCCATACAAATATCCTCAAATATACGATGAGGAAGTAAATAAACAAATAAGCGATATGATAAAACAAAATATCATACGTAAATCCAAATCCCCTTACTGCTCACCAGTAATAATCGTTCCAAAGAAAAACGATGCATCTGGAAAGCAAAAGTTCCGGTTAGTCATAGATTACCGCAATCTCAATGAACTAACTATTAATGATAAATACCCTATCCCGATCATGGATGAAATATTAGACAAACTTGGAAAATGTCAATATTTCACAACCATTGATCTAGCCAAAGGCTTCCACCAAATCCAAATGGATCCTGGTTCAATTCCCAAGACCGCATTTTCGACTAAACATGGCCATTACGAGTACACTCGCATGCCATTTGGTCTTAAGAATGCACCTGCAACGTTCCAACGTTGTATGAACAATCTCTTAGAAGATTTAATTTTTAAGGATTGTCTGGTCTACTTAGACGACATTATTATTTTTTCCACTTCATTGGAGGAACACATTTTGTCGCTACAAAAGGTATTTAAGAAGCTTAGAGAAGCTAACTTAAAACTACAGTTGGATAAATGCGAGTTTATGAGAAAAGAAACTGAATTTCTCGGTCACATCATCACAACTGAGGGTATAAAACCAAATCCCAACAAGATACAAGCAATTGTCAAATTCCCAATTCCAAAAACCCCAAAAGAAATAAAATCATTTCTAGGATTATGTGGTTTCTATAGGAAATTTATACCAAATTTCGCTAATATAGTAAAACCATTAACACTTAAATTAAAAAAGGGAGCAAAAATCAATATAAAAGACAGAGACTACGAACTAGCGTTTGAAAAGTTAAAAGTACTCATAACATCCGACCCAATTTTAATATACCCTAACTTCGAAAAACCATTTTCATTAACTACAGACGCGAGTAATATGGCAATAGGGGCCGTCCTTTCGCAAGAGCATAAGCCTATATGCTATGCAAGTAGAACTCTCAACGAGCATGAGTTAAATTATTCAACGATTGAAAAAGAATTATTAGCAATCGTTTGGGCCACTAAATACTTTAGGTCCTATCTCTTTGGTCGACAATTTCAAATCCTTAGTGATCACAGACCACTCGTCTGGTTAAATAATATGAAAGAACCTAACATGAAATTACAAAGGTGGAAGATCAAGCTAAATGAGTTTGATTTCCAAATTAAATACGTCCCAGGAAAAGAAAATTATGTGGCAGATGCTCTGTCCAGAATTCAATTAAACGAAAACTTCTTAGGCGAAGATACAATTAGCACAAGAGCAACAATACATAGTGCTCAAGAAGACAACAGTAACCATTTACAAATCACAGAAAGACCACTTAATTATTATAATCGACAAATAGAATTTGAAAAAGGAACCGAGAACGAAACAAAAGTTACGAATTACTTTCACAAAACCAACATAAAAATTACGTACAAAGACATGACTAATACGCATGCCAAAGAATTAATAAAAGAATACTTATGCACAAAGAAAAGTGTGCTATACTTCCACAACGAAGCAGATTTTCCAATTTTTCAAGAAGCCTACTTAGAAATAATAAGTCCGAATAATTCAACAAAGGCAATGAAAACTAGTACAAAATTAATAGACCTTCAAACATACGCAGAATTCAAAGAATTAATATTAAAAAAGCACAAAGAATTATTACATCCAGGAATTGAAAAAACTATCAATTGGTTCAAAGAAACCCACTATTTCCCAGATTATCAAAATTTAATTCAAAATCTAATAAATGAATGTGAGATTTGCAACATCGCAAAAACAGAACACAGAGATACAAAATTAACTTTCGAAATAACTCCGGAAATCGCTAATATCCGAGAAAAATATGTAATGGATTTTTACATAGTAGGAGATAATCAATTTTTATCTTGCATTGATATCTATTCAAAATTTGCATCATTAATAGAAATAAAAAGTAGAGACTGGCTAGAAACCAAACGAGCTATATTACAAGTGTTCAACCAAATGGGTAAGCCCATCGAAATAAAGGCAGACAAAGACTCAGCTTTTATGTGCACAGCTTTACAATTATGGTTAAAATCAGAAGCAGTAAATATTAATATAACCACTAGTAAAAACGGTATATCCGACGTAGAACGATTTCATAAGACAGTTAACGAAAAACTAAGAATCATTAACAGCGACTCAGACGTCGAAAATAAACTTACAAAATTTGAAACTATACTCTACACGTACAATCATAAAACAAAGCACAAAACGACTAACAGAACACCAGCGGACATATTCATATATGCAGGTACACCAGAGTATGACACTCAAGCTAATAAAGAAAAACTAATAAATAACCTCAATAAAAAACGAACAAATTATGAAATTGACACTAGATACAAACACTCACCGTTAGTTAAATCAAAGACGACAACCCCGTTCAAGAAAACAGGAGAACTAAGACAAATCGACGACAAACATTTTGAGGAAACTAACAGAGGCAGGAAAATAACACATTACAAAACCAAATTCAAAAAGAAAAAGAAGACTAATCAAAGCAAATATAACAATTACAGGTCAACAACAGACAGCGATCAAAACATACAAGCACCAGCTTAAATTAATTATTATAATATTACTATCAATAACTGTAAACCATATAAATGCACAGAGTATTGAAATTAATCCTATCAAAGCTCATAACGGATATCTCATATTTAAAACAGGAACCATAGACATTCCGACAGATTACGAATTCCACTGTTTAACGGTTAATATAACAAAAACCGAAGAAACTTTTAACAATTTAATTGAACAAAGTAAAGAATTCAATAACCTTATACAAATCGAATACCTAGTAGAAAAATTAAACAGAGAAATAAACGGCTTAAAAATAGCCAAACGCAGCAAAAGAGGTTTAGTTAACATAGTAGGAACAGCATATAAATACTTATTTGGAACATTAGATCAAGAAGACAAAGCAGAAATTGAACAAAAAATAAGCAACTTAGCAGAAAACAGCGTCCAGGTTAACGAATTAAATTACATAATAGAAGCTATAAACAAAGGAATAGAAATCATGAACGAACTAGATCAAGAGAAACAAAAAGGAAAGAAATTAGATATCCTTATATTTAACTTACAACACTTTACAGAATATATAGAAGACATTGAGATGGGAATGCAGCTCACAAGATTAGGAATTTTTAACCCAAAATTACTAAAACATGACTATTTGTTGCATGTTAATTCTGAGAAATTGTTGAATACAAAAACTTCCACTTGGTTTAAATCAGATACAAACGAAATACTGATAATATCCCATATTCCTCGAGAAATAATAAAAAGCCCGGTATTCGAAATAATTCCATACCCGGATGAAAATAATAATATTTTGACAGAAATAGCTCATGAAAAATATTTTACCCAAGATAAAAAAGTTTATAGCAGAGAAACAAAAAAATTAATTAATAATGAATGTTTAACAGGAATTTTAAACCAAATAACATCAGAATGTAGTTATACTAAAATTTTGCAAAATTTTCAAATCAACTACATAGAACCAAATATAATTTTAACTTGGAATATACCAAAAACTATATTAAATCATAATTGTATAAATAACGAAATAACAATAGAAGGAAACAATATAATAAAAATCTTTAATTGTTCACTGCAAATTAATGAAATTTCAATTTCAAACAATATGTTAGATTATACTCAAAGCATTTACGTAAGCAATGATGTTATAAAATTAGAACCACTTTCGTTTGTACAAACGAAACAAATTATAAATGCACATACAAAATTTAACAATGTATTCCAGATAATTACAATAACTATATTTGTAATCATATTAATAAGTTTAACACTGTATTTGACATATAAGTTCAAAAGCATACCTAAGAAATTAATTATAAAATATAAAAAACCCAAAGTAGAAGAAACACCTACAATAATAGGAGATATACCAATTGTAAAAGAAGAAAATGTTACACTATATCCAAACTTAAACACCTGAGGACAGGCACTTTTCTAATGGTTGGGGGAGTGACATATCCATAGTCGCACCCACCCTTTAACATAACTTAGCACATAAGCATAAGCACAATTATAAACATTTCTAATATTGTAAACAAAGAGCCTGGTGATAACATCGACATTGGTCAAGATCAAACTGTCCCCCTTTTGGTAGACATAAACAATTCACCCTAAATATCACGCCACTGTCAATGTTCCCATCAGAGTACTATCCCACGCATAATTGCAGGAAAATCACAGGAAAATCACAAACGTTTTGGGGTTTCGTTCAAGTAAATATCGTTTTAATAAAATTGCCAAGACAAACTTGCAGCAATATTAAGTGGCGGCAGCAACAACAACAACGACAGTAACAACAATTTGTAGAAATCTTCAACAAAACGTGGCTAAAACTAAAACTAAAACTAAATGCAGACATAAATATTTTATGCTTAAAGTAAAAAACTTTTGCAATTTGACTGCTGCCGTTTTCTGCTTTTGCTGCTGTTGCAGTTGCAGCAGCCAAAAAGCTGGCAAATCTCAGTGCTACACACACACATACGGACACACATGCACGCACACACATACATGCAAACAATGTGGCCTCAGCGTCAGTTGCTGGTTTTGGCCTTTTTTGTGTGCTTGCCCAAAATCTAAACATAAGTTAGCATTTAAGTTGGCGCAGGGCGCAAAAGCATAAAACACGCACAACAACACACCACATGCCAGCAAACACACTCACACACACACACACACACACATGAAACCGCAACCACTCTCTGTCGCTCTCGCTCTCTTTCCCTCCTGCCTGCTTTACACACACTTTGGCGATCCACTTCCGCTGTGTTCAAGATAAGAAATTTACTTGGCTATTTGAATGCCGGAAGCCTAACGTCGTCTGTTCTTAAGGAAGGCGGTGAGAGGGCAGTGGAAGGGGGTCAAGGGATGTACCAGACACAGGTATGGGTCATACTAAGGAAATTTCAGCGTGTTGCAAGTCAATTAAAACTTATATTTTACTCGCTTCCAGCTTTTTTATCGTGTATGTAGCTGAATGAATAATATTTTTAGTGCGGAGAAAATTTTGAAAGTTAAGCTAGTGGAGAGTTAAAAATGTGTATTTAATATTATAGATAAAATAAAAGGTAAGCTCAAAGAACAAATTTAAGAAAAGTAAATAATGAAAAGCATCGAGAGTTATATCTAGCAACTCTCGAATGGGTAGTTGTTCCATACTTTTACAACACTTACACATATAACACTGAAAGTAGGCAATTTATTGTAGTCAGATTGCATATGTACAATATAATTTAATATAGTTTTACAACACTCATGGAACACGCATGTGTATTTACAGTGCTAGAAGTTTGCATTATTTATACTAGTGCTGTAAAACTATACTATATAAAACTATACTTAGTATTAATATATTTTTAAGTATGTTTGGTACTTTAACAGCATATAAAATGCAGTTTAAAAACACTTTCAAAACACACAGCATGTATATTTCAATGCTAGAAATTTTCTTAAGGCACTTCACTGCTATAGAACTATCATATTATTAATATATTTATATGTACTTTAGTTTTACAGCACTCACTGTTAGTGTGAAATTTAATAAAATTGTACAACACTTACAAAACACACAGCATGCATATTTACAATGCTAGAAATTGGCTTTATACACTTTGTGATTGTGCAGAACTTCTTAAGTATGTTTTAAATGCTCCTGAATTATGAATTAATGTAGCTAAGAAAAAGCTAAGACTTTAACTTATTTTATTTATATAATTATAATTCAATAATAATTTAAAACAAATATTTTATTAACTATTGCATCGTAATAATTGTGGATAAAATCTCAAACATTTGCCAACACTAGTCGACACAAAATTTTACGATAAATTCAGGTATTTCATTTAACTGTTTAAGGAGTCAAAAACAAATATTTGTAAGAACTGAAAATGTAGGAAACTTAAATAAAAGCTTCAATTGAATTATTTTTTTAGCATTCTTGGAACGTTTTTTGAACTTTGCCTTTAATAATCATTTATATACGTCATGGCATCAAATGTTTTGACGCACCCCAATTTTAATTTTGTAACTTTCGAATAGAAAAAAAAGCACAGAAATTATAGCAGGATTGTCAGGACTAGCCAGGACTAGCTGGACGTGGCATTGAATAATTTATTGTCGGGCAACTAATTAAAATTGCATGAACACGTCTCGAATGAAATTTAATGAAAACATTTGATTTCAAATTTTCTGACTGCCTGTCACTAGCCGCCCCGCCCACTAGGCTGTGCTGTGTGTACGTGTGTGTGTTTGTGTATGTATGTATGTGCGGTCTGTCCATGTCCTGCAAGCTTTCATTTCATTAAGATGCCGGCGACATGATCTTTTAATTTCATTTATATAAATATTTACTTTCTATTTCCAATTGGCTGCCGTTTGCCATGCTGACTGAATTTTCATTTTCATGTAAGGAAAATTCCCTTCCTTTTATTCTATTTCTTCTTTATTTGAAATTAAGTTCGTTACGTTGAGTGTTTGATGGACGAAGGCGTAACTTAATGAAAACTGAACACTAGCTGGCACGGTTTGAAAAGCTGAAGTTTATTATATTCTAAGGGATTAAGATTTAAAATCCGGAACTTTTCTCATGCCCAAATGCACGAACTTTAATTTCACATTGTAAATCCTGCGAGAATGTTACTTCAGCTAAAAGCAATGTGAATAACCCTGCATATGCAAACAATTTAATCGTTGTTTTTAAGACCGCCTAGCACTGAATTTATTTCAATCTTTTTAATTTTCAGTCCGTCCCGAATCTTGTAACAGTATCGCTTTATAGCTACCTAAAATACTGTTTGAAATTGAGATTTTTTATGCAAAACTTATTAATCATATAAGCAACATTTTATTAAGTCTCTAGCTGTTTTTTTATATGTATGCAAATAACATATATAATTTGTATTATTATTATTATTATTATTATTATTATTATTATTATTATTATTATTATTATAATTATTATTTATACTCTTCTTTCTTCATTTTTATAAATCTATCCAAGAATATAATTGGTATACATGACGCAAAAATTGGAATATCTGCTCATTTATTTTGTATACCCCAAACCCATTAAAATTCTGTAAACAAGTAAGAAATTCTATTCGGGAGCTCCCGACCTGGGGATACCCTGAACCCTCTTCTTCCAACATCAAATGCATATATATATTTATTTTAGAAGCTATATGTCAAGTTTGGTGACTCTAGCTCTTATTTTTTTTACCAAAATAGCCCACAAAACAGGATATCGATATCGATTCTTATCGATTGCTTGGAAATGGAGTAAGTTTTCGATTGTCGGAAACAAACGCGATCTGCGCGGGGACTAGGAGCACTTACATCTAAAAATTCAAGGCTCTACATACGGACGGACGGACAGACAGACGGACTTGGTTAGATCGACTCGGCTGTTCATCCTGATCAAGAATATATATACTTTATGGAATGGAGTTCCCGACTAGAACCTCTTACATGTTTTTACTACCTTAAGTAACCATCCGAATCTTAACTGAAATATGGTCTGCTTAAAACTTTATATTTCTACTCAAAGTAATGAAGCGTTCTTTATTTTATTTGCAAATTTTTACTTAACTCAAATAAGTTTGAAGTCTCTATGCCTTTCTATGCCAAAAATTATTTGTTTATTTTATTTATAATCATTTTTTATTTATTTTGTTATACTTTAATTTATTCATTTATTTTTTATGGTTGATCGTTTTCTACTTAATTTTCCTCGACTTATTTGTGAAAAGAAACTGTTTGTTTTTTCTGTGCCAAAAAACTAGAATTTTTATTATATATTTTATTTTATTTCAGTTTTATTAAATTAATTTGGTTTTCGGTTCAGCTTCTTTCATTTAATTTACCTCGACTACTTTGCCCCCTTTGTAATATCTGTAAGCGCATAGAAATTTTCTCCACATATATTATTATTATATACATCCCTCAGCCTTTGCTCAGTCGGCCAATCAATTTCAATGGCACCGCAATTTGTCGGGGGCATTGTCATAAATTGCACTAATGCCTAAAGTCTCCAGACTGGACCAACTGCCCCACAAGCCTCCTGCCAGCCTGTCTCGCTGGTCACCTGTCAATTATTTTAACAAGACAAAACGCATCAATGGAACTCATGAAGGCTCATGGACCATGTCGGGCGGTTGCTGGTGGGGGCTGGCGGTTCGGGCTAGATTTGGTAGTAAATTTATACAATGTGTCAGCCATTTGCTTCAGCTACATGAGCTATGCGACTTACCATATATATATATATATATATATATATATATAAATATGTATGTATGTGATGTTTGGATTTCTGGAACGTGAAAATCCCCTTTGCGTTGAAATGGCTTAATGTCACTTTATTTCATGCGGTCTTGTCACGTCTGTCTGCGCTTTTTTGGCGCTCAGTGTTGGTTATTTTTTTTTTTTTTTTTTTGATTTGTTGCCACTGGTCCAAGGCTGACCCCAACTTTGGACCCTCCCCCCTTTTGGTCACACTGTCCATCAGTCAAATGTATATCGATTTCTGTGCGTGTGCTTGGCGCCCTGCTCTTGGCATTAGTTTTTGCCAATCAGCACGCCCCAAATAGCTTGTCAATTATTTGGCAATTTCATTGGCCCCCGGTGACAATGGGATTTGTTGCGTTTCATTTAATATTTGTAACTTAAATCAACAGCTCACGCAGCATCAGCAGCAACGGCAACAGCAGCTGTTATAAATAAAGATTTTCGCTGGGGCATTTAATTTATTCAAAATAGTCATTTCCGTGGGCTTTGCGAGCTGCGAGATGGCCAGAAACATTTCAATTAAAATGCCGACTTATGTCCAAATGGGTTCGACAATGTTCAGCCGAAAATCCCATGCAGCCCCGCCCTGCAACAACTGCCGCCTACCGCACATTTTTGTTTCGTTTTTGTCATGAAGGCAGGCTCAATTTAAATGCCGTCATGGGGATCAACATCAACTGCCTATCAATTGCAGGCAGCGTGCCATGAAAATTGAAAATTAGCAGCAGCCGGAAGCCCGAGGAAAGGGTTCTAGTTGTGGTCCCGACTGCCGCTAATTGGAGAGAACCACATCCCCTAGAGCCCCTGCCCGTAGCCCAGCTCCTGCTCCACAAAAACGATCTATTGTCATGCCAAGGGGTTTTCAGAGTAGCTGCTCGCAAATGTTTCAGCCTGAGTACATTTTTATTTTGTTTTTTTTTTTTTTAATTTTTGCCTTCTAGTTGGGAAACTATGCAATGAGCAGACATTTGATTTATTGAGTTGTCGTTAGGTTTGTCCCCATTTCTGTGGACTATAGCGTGTTATTCTGAGCGTGTTCTTGTAAACGAGGTTTTAAAGCAAATGTTATGCAATTGAATCATTTAGAATCGGCTTGCTATATATTAAAGCGAGAGTCAGCGGTAGCATTATCTAAGAAACTTACAATTTATTATAATTATTATTTATTTATTGGTTCTTATTTGTAAGCGTTCCTAGGACAATAAACCCATTGGTTAGGAAATACACTTCACATTCTTGCGATTCCATTAACTTAATAGTTGTTCTTTGCAGGATATCCATCCATGTTGGAATTGCTAGCTGCATAGCCTATGTTCATACTGGTGTAAAATCGCCTTATAAAGAAGAACTTTGTTCTCAAGGTTTAGTTTTGCTATACCACTATGTATTTCGAAAAGAGCCTTGCTTAAGAAAGAAAAGAGTTATCTTCCTTGATTCTTAACCTTCCGAAGCGAGAACTTATGAATAGAAAAGCGTAAATACTGTACATTTATTGAAGAGTTATAACAATAATTAGTCTCACAATTAATTTTAAGACAACATTTTTACTACCCTACGCTAAACGTATGTCTTACTGTAATAATCGGTCTCTATTTCTGCGAGGAAAACTTTAACTTACACCAAGCGATTGATAATAGATATTCCCACAAAATCTGTCACAAAACCTAAAGCCAGTCGAAGATTACGCTCAATAATCAACTTGCAATGTGGACAATGCAATATCTGAGAACCTTAAACCAAATATACAATATATCTGGAAGGCAATCCAAACAACTCGCACAACAAATCACAACGCCTTTTCGCCTAATCGAGCTGGGCAAACAAAACAATCTGGGCTCAAACACACACACACACATAGACACACACACACGACTCCCAACAATGAAGTAATTGAAAAAATAACTTCCATATGCAGCTGGAACTGTGTGCTCTATAGCTGCAGCTGCCCAATGTCCGAGCCCAAACCCCTTTACCGCCCCTCAATAGACCCCTTTCAGTGGTAAAGAAAAAAAATATACGTAGCATATATTACAGCTGCGACTGCAAAATGCGCAGGGAGCTCAGGCTCTAGTCAACTGTCCAGCAAGTACAATAACAACAAATGGAAGAAAAAAACAACAACAAGTCGCATCTCTGGCATCGTTGGTCACTTTTGCTCGTTGAGAAATTGACATTTAAACATGAAATTCCAGCCAAACTCAAGGCAACAACAAAGGCTCCGGCCACTTTTCGGCAAAAGCATATAGCCCTGCCCCTTTACAATTCTGCTTCTTTCCTTCTCTCTGGTCGCAAACCCTGCACGACTGCAATCTCAGCATTGCAAGCATTTTGACCAAAAACTTTATATGGCTGCAGTTGGGCAAAAAGAAATTGAAAATTGTGACACGCCCCCTTTCTGCACTCCGACAGCACTGCTCAATTCCCTGTACATAAGCACATATCTATCTATGAACGCCATGCTAGGTATTCCCCGTATGACTGTCTATCTAAACTGTCTATGCTATATGCCCGGGGACGCGCTGCCTCCACGTCTGTCTGTGTGCACTTATCGATTGCTCATACGTCGCGTTGTCCCAAAGTGTCGAAAAGCAGCAAAAGCAACAACAACAACAAAAGGAGCACCAAGGCAAAAAAAAAAAAGAAAGACAACAAACGGGAAAATAGAATGGAAAAGCAATGAAAATGTGCACAAAAGTTGAATCAAATACCAAATACCAAAGGCAGAAATCACACACATTCTTACACAGAGAGAAAAACCCATTAACACTAATCGCTTCCCCACAGACACATAAACAATTTATCTGCCACACACACACACACACACACACACATACAGACACGTGTGTGTCCTTGTTGTAACTTGGCCGCAAGATCGAAGTCAAAAGTTTTTCGTCGGCGGCAACTTGCATTTCCTTTATTTTTCCTTTCTATACATATATATATATATATATATATATATTTTTTTTTTTTTGTGAATATTTTTGCTTACGCTGCCGGAAATTTATCACGTTAACCTTTGGGAAATGCTCATATAATTTATCTACAGGCAAGTAAATTTTCAAAAGCGCGCGCCTGGAATAAGTAAAAATGAAGAAGAAGAAGCCGCGCCGCTCCGCGCTGAGCTCCGCTTTTCCAGCATGCGTGCTAAAACTTTTCCGACTCTGCCACAAAAATACTCTGGGGTGCTAGCAAACGGCGAGTCTCTATGAGTGTGTGTGTGTGTGTGTGTGTGTGTGTGTGTGTGTAAAAAATGGCGTGGCATTTAAAAACATTCCGTATATAAGTGTGCGTGTGTGTGTAGGGTCTGCACTTACTCTCAATCAGGCTCCACAGTTTGTTGGGCTTAAAAAAAATTAGGTTAATTTGAAGTGGAAGCGATTGATGAGCTGCCATCCAAAAACACTTGGCGAATAATTAATAATACAACAATTTTTAGGTTCGTACGTGGCAAGATTTAATGCTGCAAATGCCTCAGGTGTTCGGTCAGACAGTTCGTCCGCCAGGTGGGCTAATCAAATTTTTTATTTAAGCTCAAAATTACAAGAGCAAACCTATTAAGCTACGAACTTAAACTGATGTGCATTTAAATATTTTATTTGAAATTTTAAATCTCTCTCCCTCTCTCCCTTTCTCACACTCTCACATTCTCACTCTCCTGTGCACCTATGCTTTGTCGTTGCATTGTCAACTCGTTCGTTTCTTGATTTCTGTTCGCTATGCCTAACTACAATTTTCCGAGTCTTTTTTCCTAGATTTTCTTCGAAATGCTCACCACATTGTCGTCGCTTCATTAAGAAAGTTTTTCTTTATAGTTTTCGTTACATAAATGCTGAAAACTTAATTTCTGCTAAGTGAACTTGTTAAGTTTTTGCGCTTTTTGTTGTTGTCATTTGCCGCTGCTTTTATTATGACTGCAAGCGCTGAGCAGCGAATGGAGGGGGCATTAAGTTGTACGGGGAAGGCAAGGGGAGGGTGATTGTACTGGGCAAGGCGTCGTGCTTTCAGTAAGCCTGCGGCTGCCTTTGACACTTTGGTGGCCACGTTTCCATCGTTGTTGTTGTGGTTGTTGTTGTTGTTGTTGTTGCAAGTATATCTTGCCACACGATGTCCTGACGCTGCTTTAAGCGCATTAAATGTGACTGCAACGAAAGGCGACAACTCTGTAAATGGAATTTAAAATGACGGCACTAAAAACCTTACAAATAATTGTGCTGCTGCACTGCGCTACAAAGTCGGGTGAACTTAATGAGGCACTTGCAAAATTATGCCATCTTGTCTGAGTCTGAGCATAATAACAGCGCATATGTCACCATAAAAAAACGACTTTTAAAGGCAGCGAGTAACTAGCTCATGAACCACTCAAAAGAACTGAACACATAAAGAACACATGTTTGTATCTAACGAGCGTATATTTGCATTGCAATATTGCTTATTTGCAGTTAAACGTTTACGAATGTGACACGCAAAACAGAGATAAAAACTCCGCAACATTTTCTAAGCTATAAAAGAGAACGGATAGTTCCAGCTTCAATTTCGCTTGCCAATTAAACGATAACGAATGTGGTCTAAAGAGAAACAAACTTTATTCAATTCGAGGGGGCGATAAAAAGAATTATTGTGTAAGTTGCTTAAGATTTCGGAAAAGCGTTTATGAATGTGACACAAAAAGAGTTTAAAGTTAAGACAGAAACTGCAGAACGTCAATTAAACGTTTGCGAATGCACTACAGAGTAAATTTGATTAATGAAAAATGAAATACTGGCATTATCGCTCGCTTTCTCTCTTTCTCTTTCGTTCTCTACCTCTTACTCATTCTCTCCTCTCTCCCTCTCATTATGAGTGTTTGACTGATCCGCGCACAGCAACATTTTTACTGTAGTTGCGATGAGCGCTAAGTCGGCGTTTTGATAAATTCCACTGAAAGTGTGGAAAAAGAGCGGAAACATTTATTTTTTGGTAAGCATCCAATTTCTGTCAAAATTATTTTCAAACATCTTTGCTCAAATAAACTTAGGGAAAATGTGGATTAATGGCAAATAGATTTTTCAAATCTCACCTCCAACTTATACAGAATTTGCGGAGTACGGTTGTTATTGTATGAAAAATGAGAGTATGAACAACTTAAAACTTTACACTACGAAACAAAACTGGGAGAAATATTATAAATATTATTACAACTGTAATATGGAGTTCAAGTTGTTACGAGTAAAAAATTGAAGTCTGAAATTGTGGGCACAAAACTGCGCCCGTGCAACGCCGGTGAATATCAACTATTATTGAGTCTATAAAAAATGTATATAGTTCTTGTTGACTAGTGTCATACACACATCAAAAACTGCTGACTCGAATGCCTTCACACATGACGGCCATGGAAAACGGCATCAAATTTCAATTAAATCAGACACAGATCAACACTTCATAAGCACACGACAAGGCAGAGATTGAACAGGCGCATGCCACAGCACCTGGAGACGGGCTAACGGGTGGGCGGTTGGTAAAGGGGAACAGCAAGAGGAGAAGGAGGAGGAGCAAGAGTAGAGAACTGCACCTGGCTGACGGCAAGCAGCAAGCGCTGCACATTTAGTCAGGTTAAATGAACCGCATCTATTGACTATCTCGCCATGGCAAATGTCCATGTCCATGTCGACGTCGACGTCGACGTCGTTGGCAAATTTTGCTTTTGAAGGCAACATAAATTTTTCAAACGATTGACTCAGCAAAATGACCATGAATGTGTGACATCAGCAATGCTACATTATCATCATCATCATCATCAGCATCATCAGCATCGTAATCATCATCGTCAGGCTGGCAGAGGCTGCAGCAAATATCCAAAGGTAAACACGTGCATTGCCTGCTTCCGTTATCAGGCAGCTTGTTTGCCAGACTGTCGAACAGGCTGCAGGCCAGCGCAGGAAGCCAGACAGACGAACAGACACACACAGACAGGCCGGCCACGCCCATCTTGGTCGTCTTCTGCTACGATTTGTGTGCTTATTGATGCTTTGAAGTCGCTTGAATTTGTACAATTTTGTCGCCCCAGCTGAGTGGCCCAGCCAGCTAGCTGTTCCTCCCCCCTTCATTCCTTCATTCCCTCGAGGTTCGTATGCTGTGTGCTCGACTGTTGAAAATTAACTTTGAAAGATGTGCGCAGCATCGAATTGCTTGACATTGCCATTACGGTTCATTGAGTCCCGTCGATCCATTGATACGGCCAGCCAGTTGTCATCCAATATGCAGGTCAGTTTCAGCTCTGTGAGCTGCATACATGGCCTGCCTATCGGATATACATATTTGCATTTGACAGCGCTCTGGCTGCGGTCCATTGTGTTATATAAAAATATAACGGCTGCGTTTTGCAGTTTTCAATACAGTGGTCGGCATAATTATTTTGACAAACACTTATTATGACTGTCGGTGCGTGCGTAGTTCATCTGCATTGCCTTATTTATGAAGCCTGTGACACAGTAAATATCAATAAATGATGGCTCATATTCTTAATTTATGCATCACATATAAATAATATTTATGCATGCATATACATACATTTGCCTCGTCAAATTAATTATGCGGGCCACTGTAAAATTAAAGTGCATTCCGCTAGCCAGCCCGCAGTTCAGCCGCAGCAACAGGCAATAATCAAAACAAACGATAAAACAAGCGGAACAGCGAATACAGTTTTTACTTACTTTTTATTTTTTGGGCTACAGCTTATGAATTTAGCTGCTGCACTCTTCTTACTTATTGTTGCTTTTATTTAAAATATTCCTCAGTAGCGAAAGCTTATCTCCATTTACATTGTGCTCTGTTGTGAGTACGAAAGGTACCACAAGAGAGGTAGATACCAGCTTGCATGGATCTGACAGATGAATGCTTTTAGTGATCATGCATTTCACAACAGTGTATTTATGTGCAATTGACTGCTAGGTTCAAAGCAACTCAGATTTAAGTTGAGCGGACGTCAAGCTCTCAAGAAATGGGCGCGCAGAAATCGAAGCAAGTTTTGCTTAGAGCGATAATCGACATCAAAAATCAAGAGAGCGCAATGCATACTCACATAATTCACGGGCAGGCATATACACACATGTATACACCATGCGATGCCCCTTGCACACACCTGCGTCATCTGCATACTTTGTAGTTGCTTATCGCTGATTGGTCAAAGCAAGAATTGGTTGTGTACGAAATTATCTTATGATCGCTTGCTTGCTTGATTTCTGTGCGCCCGTTTTTGAGCGCTTAACAAAACATATTTATGTTTCAGTTAAATGGCAGCTGTCGGTTGAAGCTGTTCTAAACTATATTAAGTGCGATTTATCGGGCATATGATATTCGTTTCTCTTATGGCTTCCATTATTAGACTTTTACGGATCGGGAGTATCATTCTTAATTATTAATTATGCAAACAAATAAAAAAAAAAAAGTGTGCGCAGCATGTATGTAAAGACAATGTTTCAATCGGGCATATGCACACATTCGTCTGTACATATTTGCAAAGATTTGTTGGTGAGTGTTTTTCCTTGAATCTTATTTATGTATGCATACATACACATATACACAATTGCCATCAGAGGAAGAATTTACGCGAGCGGACACTAGAGAAAATCTTGTCGAAAGCTCGGGAGAGCCCAAAATATAAAGTACAAGCAGGCATATACACATGTCTATGAACATATTTGACGACTCTGTCTGCATGTGTATGTTTGCATGCGCAAATTTCAAGAATTTCTGTATACATGTACACACTCACATTCATGCGCGTCTGTTTCGAAATCTATCAAGAATTGTTTTCTGTGCTGCTATTTTAATTGTTTTTTTTTTTCAATAATACTTAATTTTTGTTTTGTGGCTGTTGAGTCGAGGCATAGCAAGTGGTGCGATCTGTCGCGAGTTCGAGCCCTACCGGGGAAACTGTTTTATTATTTTTTTTGGCTAGTGTGTCAATATATTTTTTGACAAATTCAAAACGTTTGATCTTATTTCTCATTGTAACAGATACCAGAGTTATAACTCTAAACAAATGAACTTAACTCGGTTGTTTTACCCATAGTTTAACCAAATGCTTTTGTCCACCTGTTATCAGCTTGCGAAAGAGAAGAATACGTTAATTAAAAAATAGCAGAAAGCAATTTAAAATATATCTTACATTCTCCATTTTACTTATATCTACGTTTTTAGTGCAATAGATCAAGAAACCGTTACATGTTACAATTCTTTAATTCTTGTCAAAATATTAATGCCGCCGACTGTATTTGACGACTGTGTTTACGTTTGCTCAGACTTGTTTGTGTGTGTGTGTGCTTACTCGTGCATTATCTACTTAGGCGAGGCGCCAATTCACATACAGACATATGTACATGCATGTGTACGCATGAATTAGGCAAAGCGAAAATACATACAAACACGCTCAACGGCACCTCGCTTTGTTTTGGTTCCAATATACATACATACACATATATGTATAGCTGACTAGCTTGTGATATGATATATGATTCGCTTTCATATATAACAGTATAGTAAGCTTATGTTAAAGCTGAATTGCTGGTAATGTGTAGTATGTAATTAACTATTACAAATTCAACATACAAAGAAGCATATATTATATATATTTATATGATAAACTAGAACATTTTGTCTAACTTTATGTTTGCAATTGCTAGAACAGCATTTAAAATGCTAAAACATTAGCAACATTTTAAAACTAATCTCTTTATATTTACAAATAAGCCCTTCCAGGCGCAAATCCAGCATTAATTATTTGCAGCCTCTGAGAGCTGTCTATTTAACGTCTAAGCGAACTATTTAACTGCGCTGAACTTGGAGCAGGATTACATATGGTCGGAGATTAAAGTTGTTAACAGATGCCAGTTTACGTTGAGTGTCAAGCTGTACTTGCAAAAGGTTGAGTAAATTTATGAAAAAACAACAATAAGAGGAACAACAACATTGCCCAAGGCTATCAAATGCCAACGGCTGGCAACTAATAAAACGTGCGCTAAATATTTATGAATTTTCATTTTACGACACCTTCGAAAGCAGCTGTAAAATACACACACACACACACATACACACAATGCCAAAAATTGTCGTTGTGACTGGACGCTGGTCAGCGGCTCTTACATAATTTAAACCAACACAAAACAACAAATAAACAAACACAAATGTACAGTGTACAAAATTAGCATTAAACGAAAAAGAAACAAAAGAAGTAGAGAGAGAGAGAGAGAAAAAAAAGAAATCACGTTTTGCAATTACACAAACGAGATTTGAAGCAGCGCACAGAAGCGGAGTTTAAGCTGGCGAATGGGCGCGAGCGAGTGGGCAAATATATGAATAAACGAGCGTGAGCGAGATGCCAATAGCAGAAGTTCGCCAGCCAAATCAGTTTTTGTTTTTGCTTACAGGCTGTGCACAAGCAACAGCAAAGATTTACAGCTAATGTGCCGAGCTTTCGACTGGAACAATGCAAAGCAGCCAGAATGTGTAGGAAAGAGCGAGATGGCCAGCTTCACAGCGTGCAAGACAATGAGGCATGCACGCGTGTGTGTTGATTTAGCTAAGAACTAACGGCTAATTGTATATTCAGGAAATTATTTACAGTTCACAGTTAATTGCAATATTTGTCTGAAGATGTTACTTTTGTCTCCATTTGGCCTATTAAAGCTACTTATTTAAAAATGTGAACAAGATATTGCACTCAATTCGGTCAGCCTGTGTTGTAAAACGTATTGATTAAAGTTATTTTTTAGCGCTGGCCTCTTTTATTTTTCGTTATTCGTTAGTTTTCTTTAAATATAAAACATATATCCGAAATTTTATTGGATTGAAATTGATTGCCCAGCAAATTAAATGAAGATCTAAGGCTAAACTAGAGCCAGCTGTGTTGTAAAACGCGCTCTTAGGCGCGCTCCAAAGTTAAACAGTGACAGGAATTAGGTTATGTTATTGCTTGAGTAAGCTATCATGATTCAAATTTCGTACATCTTTGCAGCCTTGGCCCAACTTTAATTCAAAGCAAGCAAAAATATACTAGCCAAATTTTGAGCCTAAGCTACCAGAACTTCTTAAGAGTTCGCTTACAATTTGTAAACGCACAAAACAGCAGTTTCTCTGCCTCGCTCAATTCCCGGAAAGCCGCCAACTAAGCCGCACAAAACAAGGCACGTTTTTAGCCACTCGCTAACAAACAAAATAAAAAAAAAGAAAGAAGGGCTATCTTCGGCACGTCGAAGATTTAATACCCTTGCAGACCCAACCTTTTCAAAATGCTCATTGTGCCTTGCCCGTATCCAAGAAGCACAGGTAAAATACTTAATACGAAATCCATTCTACAACTTAATTCTTGAGCGAGCGTTCCTATGGCAGGTATATGATATAGTGGTCCGATGTTGATGGGATTTTGCTAATATGTAAGAAGAGGAAACTTTTATAAAGATAGTTTTAAAAATGAGATAGAAGTTTTCATAGAAACAGGACACGGCTATATCGAGTCGGCTGTTGATGCTGATTGGTTGTTGGTTGAATATCTTTACTTCTATGCGTTACATATTTCTCTACGAAATTATAATACCCTCTGCAAGGGTATAAAAAGAGGTGCAGATCTTGGGTTACTCTGCTGCTTCTTCTTCTGCTGCCATAATTGTATTGCATAATTTTAGCACGCTCCGATGTAAAGTGCATGCCATAAATACGCCCGGAAATATGCGGCAATACAATATATAGCACTTGTGCAGGCTCTGCCTACCGAGAAGAGAGTCGCACACGCTACTTTTCTCATTACAAATTGGATTTTGCAGTCACATTTCGCTTATTGCGTTAAAGAATAAAAAAACCTATGTAAATTTCTTTATATGCCCACGAGGGAGGCGGCTCCTAAGCCATACCCCCCACCTCCCATAGGCCACTCTCCCTCTGCTGCTGCTGCTGCTGCTGCACGCTATCTGACTCGATTTTCGTAGCATACTTTTGTGCGCCTTTCGTGTTGCAGCTGCACGTAGCGCAGCGGCGGCATTTTGTTTGCATCTTATTATTATTATTGCCACAGAGCTGCAGATACAAATGCGCACACACACAAAGATACACAGACACACACACACACACACACACACACATACATGAAGCTACAAAATATACAAAAAGCGGCGTCTGCAGGCTGCCAAGTTATTGCGAAAATATAATTCACTGCACTTTTTCTCTTCTCTCTCCACCATTTGCCATATCTCCCTCTCCCTCTCTCTCTCTCTCTTTCTCTCTCACTCGCTGCGTCTCTGCCTGTTTGTTGCAAATTAGCTGTGTGGCAATGTGATAATAAAATCTTTTTTTGTGCAATTTTTGCGCAAAATAAGTTTATTGTCTGCAATTGGCCAGATTATATAATCACGCTTGATAAGCTCGTGCAAGTTGCGCACTTTACGCCAGACAGGTTAATGCCGGGCTTTACGAAATACAAGATCTTAGACATGGGCGTAAGTAAAAGTGCTTACAAATGTATTATATATATTGCCAGCTGGTCAAAGTTGTTTAGCTCAATGTTATTGGAAAATATGAAATTGAATTAGAGCCGAAAATAGTCGAAACAATATTTATGCAGTCTAAAAACTAAAATTGATAAATGTGACTCGTAACGTTTTGCACAATTCCCATTTGTATTTCCCTAGTTTCCTTTTTACCTGCTCGTATTTCGTTTGGCAACTCCCAAGCTAATTTCAAGGTTTTTCCCAACAAAGTAAAAATAAACAAATGCAATTAGCAAAGCGTTTGCATATGTTTCCCAACTCGACAACAATTACAAAATTCAGCTTTCAATAAATAAAAACAGTTCGGCTTTTGTCTAAGGTCGGACTTTTCTTGCGAGCATGGAAAACTTTTGTTAACGGCCGGAAAATTTGCTGAACAAATTGCAATTTTCACTCAATTAAAAAAATTAAGGGAAAACTACAAAAGCATTCGATGCTTCAGCTACGCCGTATTCTATACACAACGAGCGTTGAAATAGATCACGGCAGAGTGCTCGACCAGCAGATACCCTGCATCTTATGTTAGTATAATGCCATTTCATGCATATTATTAATTGCCTTGAGCTTATTTGAAACACCTGAATTGTCATAAATATTTAAAATATTTATAAACATGTCCAAAAAGATATTTGCACCTGCAATTTTATCATAACCCATTTGACAGAGTTTTCGAGCACAGGGTATAAAAATGTAAAATGCAAAGTTTAAGTTTTTCAATTTAAAAATTGCATAGATATTTTAAAAGTTTTGAGCAATTTGTGTGGTTGCTTCGAGCCTTGGAAGCCGATTGCCTTAAATTCCAGTGACATTCCAGGGAATTGCATTAAAATCATTTTGAGGGGGCAACAAAGCAAAAAAATAAATAAAAATAAAAATAAATCTAAAATCAACAGCTGAGAGTATGTGACAACAATATACACACATATATGTATCAATACAAAGTTAAATATTTTAAAAAAGTATAGACAGTATTTGCAAATGTGAAAGTATTTTATTCATGGAATGTAAATCTCTTAGTTGTAAAAGTTGACACATTCGCAATTAGCAGGGCTGAAAAGTGTTACTGCCTTGCATACATACATATTTATATACATGTGTGTATGTTAAAGAAGCAAAGCCAATATATGCATGCATAAATGATAACAGCTGCAACTACACACACACTCTCTGCTCTTCTTTGCGCAAGAGTTCACTCAATTCAGCTTGACGCCAAAAGCCATCGAGTATTTAATGCTTACATACATACATACACATGTACTCTTATAATTGAGCTCGAAAGATTATAATTGCACGGTGCTGTTTGGTGTGCGTGTGTGCGTGTGTTCTCTGCTCGATTTTTCTCTCTGCTCTCATAAGCTCGCGTGCGCTTAGTCAAAGTTAAACGCATTTGAATTAAAATCAATCAACAGCTGCCAGTTAAGATGAGCGCCTGTTATTAACAGCAGCAACTTAACATAGACCTGTAAAGTGGGATGCGCTGCAATTATTCATGTTAAAAGACAAGTTTTTTTTGATATAATATAATGATACATATATATATATGACAAATACAGTATACAAACAAAAATGTCATTTTTATTGCTAGAATTAGTTAAATAATTAAAGCGAAAAGATGTATGAAAATTATATGATTTATTCAACTTAAAATAATTGGCAATATATAAGAAGAAATATTAATTAAGTGATTGTAAATATTCTTTTAATTTTTATAATTCTTTTATATTACACATATATAATAATAGTGCTTCACTCTGCAATGTGAACTCAACTTGTATATCCTAGTATTTAAATATGTATTTAAGAGAATCCAAAGAGCTGTCTGCCAGCTTGTTAAGTACACGCCTAATTATGGACATATGGGCGCAAGTGGAAACCCTTGTTTATATGCAAAATTTGTTTACTGCCCGAAATCCAATTACATATATGTATGTATGTATGTATGTAATAATAACTACTCGCTTTATTTAGCCGCTTGTTCAGCGAGCTTCGGCAACTGTTAATGCCTCCTACAGACACACGCACACACACATACACGCGCACACACGCGCACATCTCATGGACACAACATTAAAATTAATTACCCAACTGGTTCTTATAATTTCAGGCTGTCCATCCACGAGGCGGACGCAGTCCGAGGCGGGCGGCTAATTGTGGACTTGTGCGAGTCGTTTCATTGATTTATGGCTGCTAATTTCCACGCACGACGTTAAAAGTATTAAATAATAAACTCCAACGCGACGTCCTGCCACGAAAAAGGCATCCTGATCCCGCCAGAGCTGCTCTATCTGCACGGCAGACACGCCCGCCTCCTCGTCGCCAGCATGCCGCCCTCCCCCCCTGCTGCGCTGCAATGCCGTCAACGACGTCGCCTTGGAATATGAGCTACACGCCTCCTCGACTCCTGCCCTTCCGCCGTCCCGCACGCCTTCTGACTTTACAAGTGTTTTGTTCTATTTTATGGGCTACTGACGCTGCGTGTGCCCGTACCCCGCTCCCCGACGTGCTCCGCTCGCCCGCATCGTCAACCCTTCTACCACACGCCCAGCTCGTTGGCATCTAATGAAATTAAAGGCGAAATGTAATACAGCTGGCAAAGTTTTCACAGCGGTTATTTCCATGACTGGTTGTTGCTCGCTCCTCCAACTTTACATGCCCCTCCCCCCCATTTACAGCTTGGTAATATAAGCTTTAAATATCAGTTTATTTATTAATATTATCTTGGCTGAATGTGGTCCGATTTTTAAATGTTATACCTCTTGGGAATCGTACGCCTCAGCACTGTTAATTAGCATTGAAATGTTCATTTCTTTAATTTGATCCAATTTTACCGTAATAGAGGGCAGTCAGTCACGTTTACCATTCCTCACAATTTCCCACAACGAACAACAGTAAAACTTTTAGCTGTACAGAATTTTCAGCTTGAAAAAAAAAAAACAAAATCGCAATTAAGCTGAGCGAGTGCAAGACGCATGACAAAGAAAAAGGTCTTATTCGAAGCGATAAACGCATTAGCACACGTCTACATATTTGTCGATGCCCTCTTCATAGAATTATTCGTGTGTGTGCGTTTGCCTAAATGTTATCTATTTATGCAAGTGGGTGGCTGCTTACGCATAACTAAGCTGCGCCAGCTCTGAGCGGACTAAGAATACAGTAAATCGTGCTTAGAGCGATACGCAGCATCAAAAATCAAGAGAGCGCAATGCAGACGCAGGGCAGACACATACACACACAAACACAAACATACTTTGCGATTCACTTGTTTGGGTGTGTGTGTTCGCTGTTGAGTTATCTGCACACTCTCTATGCATGGCGCTCTCATGAGTTTTTCAAGTTGTTTATCGCTGACTGGTCAAAGCATGAGTTGGTTGTGTGCGAAATTATCTTATGATCGCTTGCTTGCTCGATTTCTGTGCGCCCGTTTTTGAGCGCTTAACAAAACATATTTACGTTTCCGTTATTATCACTTTGCCAACAAATTAATTGAGTTTGAGAGACATTCATTTCCCTTGCTTAGAATTATCTTCCCCATGTCCTTTGAAAATCTGTAGGTATTTGGCTGACTTATGGCTATATTCATTTATCTCCGAACTATATTTTTTTGATTGATTTCCTTATTAAAATATGTGTTTTTTTTTAAGGATTCAAAGACTCTAATCGGTTTTAAGGACTGCCACGACCCTTTTCTTGTAAGGTTCGGAGCATGTTTAAACCTGATAAAATCGTCTATTAATTTATTTTTTGTATTTTCATTTTCAGCCAAATATGCAGCACACGAGGACAAAACAAATCAACAATATTGGAACCTAGTTGACCCATGTATCCTTTGGTTATTCCATACCATGGACATAGTCCTAGTGAACCAAGAGGACCGACTTCTAGCAAATGCGCAAGAATATGGTCCAAAAATATGTATGCATCTATTTCAGCAGCCCCCACCAAATTCCCCGCCCCCTTCCTAGTTGACTGTCTTATCTTTGTTTATACCATATCATTGATTTAGTTCTTGGCAGCCTAAAGGATCAGATCCCTGCAATATTTGCATTGAAATGATCCAAAATAATGTATGCTTTGTATGCTATTAACTGTCGACTTTACAGCACTCGATTTACATGACTTCAGCTTAACATAACTCATTTAAAATGAGTTACATTTTTGGCCCTTACGCTTATGCAACGAACAATTTTATTGGAAGATTTTCGACGACCTTCTGAGCATTTCTGTTCGCCTGGTATTTTGGCAGAATTTTAGTACAAATTGGCGACCCAGTCGCCGCCGAGGGCGCCCCGTTTGGGTATGCAACAAAATATTTTTGGCCGCTGAAAAATGTTGGCGACCTTCTGGGCATTTCTGTTCGCCTGGTATTTTAGCAGAATTTAGGAAAAATCTCGGTAGCCGTCGGCCGCCAACGGACAGTTTTATAACGATCGTTGATTTTGGAATTTGTGGCAATCCGCTTGCCTTTGAACTAAACAAAAAACGTAATTTGTTTAATCATTATTAATGTATTATTTATTTTTGTTAAAATTAACAAATCTGTATTTTTACATGTCGTTTCGATTGAAATCACTATATCAAGCTTAATATACTTCCGATCCCGCCAAGAAAAATCTTGTTGGATTCGTGAAGGTCCTTAGAATCGATGAGAGTCGTTTAATCTTTCAATCTAAAAAGATAAAAACACATTTGAATTAATAATGTCATAAGAAGGATATATGGGTATTTTGAGGAAAGAAATAGCCATAGCTCGGTCATATCCTTACAGATTTTCAAAGGACGTGGTGCGTTAGGATCGTGGAGACCAACTGTATCGAACTGCAATACAAAATTGTAGAATCTTGGACACAATAATTTTTCAGTCGCGGGCCGCAAGGAAAAATGGTTGAAATCACAAAATAACAATAAAATCTGAATATATCTCTGAAACTACAAGGACGATCTTGATGTCCTTTGGACGAGTTATAAGCTATTTTCGGTCTGCAAATTTATCCTTAATACAGTTTTCTCTGAAGGACTTTAGTCCTTTGGATTGCATATTCGTAAATGGGAGGATGAGGACTATCTATTATACTAATAGTCCTTCAAATTGCGAAGTTTGGTAATTTTCTGATTGTAAAATATTTTAGTGATATTTTTTGTCGATTGTATTACTTCTCAAGAAGTCAAGAATGTATAGCTCTCCGATATCCTTTAGTTTTAGATCGAGATATGACCATAAAAAGAATGTCCTTTTAGAAAAGTAACCATATATAGGAAGCCACAAGGACGGGTTTTATCACCTCTGAATTTATAGTTGTAATCTATACAAGCTGCTTGTCTAAGAACGTGTAAGGATCCGCAGGGATACGCCTGCGATATAGCCATTTAAATTTAGAAAAGATATGTCCCTATATGCTCGTGTTAGAAAGACGTACTTTGTTTTTGTTATGTATACTGAATCGACACATTAAGGACAGTCTGATGGTCAAAGGACATGCCGGAAGTCCTTGAAGTGGCCAAATAATTGTCAGTTATGTAATAATATCCTTTTGAGAAAAATAGAAATTTTCAAAGGACATGGTGCGTTTGGATCTTGGGGGCCAACTGCATCGATCTGCACTTAAATATAATTTGGTTGTTCAAGAATCATGGACGTATATTTTTATGCAGGTCGATGCGCTTGGTCCTTTCTATCATAACGCACCAAATCTTTCGTTAATCCGCAAGGATATTGCCGAGCTATAAGCATTTAAAAGTAACGTTTTCATTTTGCCTGTCTACAAAATCTATTGCGTCTCTACAAAAGGGAAAAAAAATTGTTATTGCATAAGGTGCGCACAATAAATCGTTGATTTATAATGCTTATAACTCGTCCATTCCTTGGGGATTAACGAATGATTTGATGGGTCATGGTCACATTTTAGACGCAAGGTGCAAATTCCTTGATATGTCTGAAACTATAAAGAGGACCTCGATGTCATACTTTTAAGGATTCCCAAGGAATAAATAGTTAACATCAGCTAATGCATTTTTAATGAAATATTAAAACATTAACAATATTTGCATACGCAATAATGGATTTTTTGTCTATGCTGTTATTGTGGCAACTGTAACTGCGTGGACCTGTTACTCGAGTTAACACTAAGAAAATATCCTGCCCTAGTTCTACAAATAGAAATTGCCATATAACGCCTATCAAACAGCCTTTGTCGTAAATTTCGTTTAACAGTATCTGACAGGATCTGCTTAAATTTTGCTTATGTGTTTGATTTCAGACAACGAATATTAGGAAAATAGTGACTCGGACATGGCATCCCTAGCTGCGAATACCTGCAAAGTGAAGGGCGTGGCAGCAGCAGCATCAGCAGAGTCGTCGGCACAGGTTGCCCCAAGTAGCCCTCGGCCCGTGGCGTCATCTACGCCGGACGCAGGTCACGGCAGGCGGGGCAGGAAGAGCAAACAGACCTCTTCTGGCTGGGCAATGGAATTGCGTTCACGCAAGTACACCGAGATCCTTGGAAGACGTGCCATACATGCACCCAGATCAGGCCAAAAGACACCGAAATCTGCTCGAGCAGCGCGAGCATCTAAAACTCCAAAGGTATGCGGCACGCCCGGCACACCGAAGACGGCAAAGCGTTTGTCCAAAACTCGCCTGAAAATGTGAGATAATGTAATTTGAACTGATAGATCTTCGAGTTATATACCCTTACCTTTTATCACAGCGAACAGCCCGATGTGGCGCCCGAGCAGTCCACGCCCCAAATAACTGCCCCCAAAAGGTATTCCCCGCTCTCCGCACGCAGAAGAAAGGAACTATTGAGCATACAACTGGGTCCAGTTTCGCGTAGACGTCCTCTATACGCACGCCGGAGTCCTAGAATAGCGGAGAAGAGAAGAGCGTGAGTAGGAAACATATTATATAATATATCAATTACATTAACCATTAAATATGTCCATTACAGGGAGGAGCAAGCCTTGGGCTTGGGTAATACCATAGACTCGCCGTACAAGCGCAGACGCTGCGAGAGGGGATCGAGCGTGGCTGTGCCTCAGTTGCGGCCCCCAAATGCAGAAAAGAGCATGGACTCATCCACCAGCCGGCAGCGACATTATGTATTACAGCCGAGCAGCTCCTTGGCCGCATCAGAGCAACAAAGAGAAGAATGTGGCGTGACTGTGTCCGTGTTGGGTACAGTCAAAAAAGACACAACTTTAAAGCTGGAGGCGAATCTTCGAGTGGATGTATCCACAGCGAGCGAAAACTCAGCTATCGAGACTCTGGCGAATAAGAGTCAAACTGAACAGCAGCCGAATCCTCGCGTAGATGCATCCACAGCGAGCGAGAACTTAGCTATCGAAACTCCAACTCCAGTTGAGACTGACCTAGGCGAGAGCACACTCAAGCCCGATGAACGGAGCCTCGAATGTGGTGTTCAAATCCTAGCAGCAGATAACGAGGGGGGGCAGGATGATAATGAACACGGAGAGCAGGTGGCAGCTACTAGTAATTCCCAGGACTTTGTGGAAGATTTACCTGAAACCGAAACGAAAGAGCAGGAGCTGCAGCTGATCAATGCAAGGCAAAGCAGGGAAATAAAAGCCGAGCACCGCGACAAAAGTGGCTGTTTTCTCATGTAATTCGATTGTTATAAAGAATGTGATTCGATTTAAGCAACAATTGTGACTAACTATGAGAAATATACTAAATAAAAGTTTACAAATTTGTGGCTCTTGAATTAATACGGACTAGACTAGATCAACTCAGTTTCTTGGCCTGATCAAGAACATATTTTTATTACAAACTATCAGAAAGAAAGGGCTTAACAGTAATCTGGTCACACTGTATCTGTATCCAGTGTTGGTTAACATCCGATATATTGATAGTTCACGTTCTTTCTTTAAACTTACCTTTACTGTAGCTTTTTTGATGATTGATTGACATAGTCTTAACGAACGCTCTACAATTAACTGTTTCCTGGTGCTAGACGAACGGAAAACACATGAGCTTTTCAAAAAAAGTGATTGAATGTATTTGAAAGTCGCAGTTGCGGCGGTAAAAACTTTTGGGAAATGTCGCTGGTAGAGGGAAAAACTTGAGTTGGCCAAACAAAAAAAGAAACAAAAATATTTACTGACGCACGTAAAACTGAGAAAAGTGCCCGAAAAGGGAAACACACGCCCACTTGCTGGCAATGACAAACTATGTGTTGTACAAGACCCCAGCCCCAGCTCCCGCCCCCGCCCCCGCGCTCGTCTATAACCCGTCAACATTGTTGTAGTTGTTCCAGTTGTTGTTGTGACATTTGTTGTTGTTGTCCCCACGCACGTAAGTTTTTAGAGGCTTAATTAAATGCATAAACTTCTAAGCATAAATACAGTTGCTATTCCCCTCTCTTTGCCTCTCTCGTTCCCTCCTGCAGCACTTCATCAGTTGATTCGTTCCATCTACTTCAAGCCCCATGGGGCAACTTTTTTGAGGTTCACGTATAAATTTGAAACGCTTTACATTGTTTACGTACTTTGTCATAGTTACATGTATGTGTGTACATGTGTGTGCGCGTGTATGTGTGCACGTGTGTGTGCGTGTGTATGCCTTGTTGCTAGCTTTTAGTAAAGTTCTTAGCTAAAGTGTTGCAATTATATTGATTGAATTTTGTGGCAACTGCCAAATGCCTTGCCGCACACCCGCACGCACGCACTTATTACGTATGCGCCACAGAGGCACCCCGCCATGCACTGCCAAATGGGCGCAGCAGGTGGGCGTGGCACTAGCTGTTTCAAGCAACAAGCATTTCACACGTTTGGCGCGACAGAATTTTCACTTGGCATTAACAAGCTAATATGAAGAAGAAAAAACTATTAACGGGCGGATATTCAGGTAAATAACTAATTTTGTACCCAATATTCTTAAGAATTTTCGATGCCTTTACATATAGATATATGTAGCATTTATGCAAAGGAATATATAGGAATAAAAGCAAGCGTTTGAATATGTTTTGATTATCTTTAAGATAACTATTGAAAATAAAAGTAAAGAATTGTTTAAGAATATTGGCAGAGGCCATGGGATAGACGGGGCTTAGGCAGAGAAGTGACTGAAGTCTTGAGTCTTGCCCAGAAAATATTAATTGCCAGGGTTCAATATGGCAGGCATGCTGCATCCTGAGATCATGAGGTCAGCTTAGAAAAACAAAATGGAAAAAACAAATTTGGTATTTCAATTGAATTTGAATATCTTTGTTTAAAACATTGCATTTAACTATATTCAAAGTAACATAATCAAATAGCACGATCTTTAAACAATGTTATAATAGTTAAAACAATAAAAATATAACTTATAATTGATATTATTAATAATATTAATAATAAACTAATAAACAATAACAATAATTATAATTACAATAATTACAAGCAATCTAAAGAAAATATAAATAATTATATACTAATAAAATAAATGAAACAGAATAAGTATAATATAAAAAAATAATTATTATAATAAAATTATATGTTACATATATTTCAATATAATTCGTATTATTTTCATATATTAAACAGAATTTGTTCTCCTTGAATTTTTCTTTTAGTTGCTTTTTTTTGTCGCTCTTTCTCCTTTTTTTTTCTAGTGGAAACCTATTTGAAATGCAACTTTTGCGCTAACGCATAAATCTTTGGCACAAATGGCAAACAGCGGCCAATGTGGCAGTAGATGAGACGACAGATAAAGGCTGCAGGAGAAAATGAGAGAGCACGAGAGAGAAAGAGAGAGAGAGAGACAGAGAGAGAGAGAGAGAGGGGCAGCAGGCAGCAAAGCGTAGCTGCGAAACGGCTGTAGCATATGTTGTGCTTTTCTATATATTGTCGCAACATCAGTCAGGATTAGTTGCAGAAGTTTACCAGTGCGACTAGACCCGGTTTCTACCAGCACCACCGCCCTCCCTGCACCCTACATGCTCCTCTATAGCCCGCCCGCCCTCTTGCAAGTCATTCTCATCTTGTTTGCCATGCTGTAACCGTCTCGCTGCGTGCTCCTAACATGGCAGCAGTTGCCCCCAACGATTGCTGCTCTTCCTGTCCGCAGTTGGCTCCTTGAGGCCCGCTCCAGCCCCCCCCCCCCCCCCCCCCCACCCGCTTTGCAGGCTGCTGCTGCTGCTGTCTGTTGTTAGCCTTGTCCTTGTTGTCTTGTTGTCAGTTGAAGTTTTGTGCCATCTCCTCGTTGTTGTTGTTGTTGTTGTTGTTGTTACTTGGTTTTCTGTTTGTGTTCCACGCCTGCCTCTGTGCATGAAAAGTTGCAGGCATTTTCTTTGCTCCCCTTGATGTTGTTGTTGTTGTTGTTTTTGTACGGCATTTTACTTTTGTTGTAAGAGCTCTCCACGTACATGCACATGTGCTTAAGGCCGTGGAAATTAGTTGTATATAAATTCCACAAATTTTTTAAATCTAAAACGTGTCGCTATTTTTGCTGCTTAGTGCAACTATTAAGGCAATATGGAGCAGTAATATGCAATCTAGTAAGCCTGAGGGATTTCTTAAAGCAATTGTAGTATCCACACAGACTTGTTTGAATGCGTGAAGAACTTAAGAGTAGCCCTTGTACTTTCTGTCCGATTTCACTTAAAGCTTTGTCTCGCTTCTCTTGGGTCAAAGCTCAAAGTTAATTTAATTTAAAAATTGTTTGCCCAAATTGTTCAATTGTTTTGCGTGAAATATGCAACAACAAATATTTTAGGGAATATGTAAATCTGTAACATTTGTTATTTTGATAGTCAAAAATGAGTTTAAGCGCCTTTTTATTATTCCTCTAATATATTTGAATAGAGAGGGAGGGAAAATAAAAATAAAAGGCATGAATTTTGTATATTTGATGCGAAATTCGCATTTCACAAAGTCGCAAAAGCAACATTTTAATTAATTCGGCGCATTTGCAAAAATGTTTTGCTAAGCATTTTTACGCATTTATTAAACAATTTTGTATTTATTTTGTATATTTATTTAAGTTGAGTTTTTGTTTAAATCTCTTAGTTTTGGGCATTAAATCCGCTTTAACATTTTTGGTCTGCGGATATTTATTTATTAAATGCTGACAGCCGCAAACGTTCAACTAATTAAGTTTTCTAATTAGCCGTAAAACGTGATTTAGCTCGTTAAACAAATTAGTTATATTTATGTCAAAACGAAAACACAAAATGGTGAGTGCATAAATTGGCCCAATCAAAAGCTTTAATTTAATTGTGTTTAGCAAATGCAAACAACTCTTTTTGGACCCAGAACGGGTTGGATTTGCATGCGAGCGGCAACTGTCGAATAATCGGTCAGACTCTCATCTCTAGTAAATATCGATAATGTACAAAACTAATTGAGCCTGCACAAGAGATGGCGGTGGTTCGGTTCATGGAACCACGCACCAAGGCTCGCCCTTAAGCAAAGTTTGCTGCATTTTTACACACAGGGTTTTGGTTTCAGCCTTGGCTCGTTTTGAGTATTAGAATATAATTAATATATAAATATAATCCTGCAAAATATTGATCAAATTTGTTTAAGAAAAATCGAAATAATATTGGTAAATAGTGAACAGAAATATATACACGAGAAATTGCGGATATCTTCGGAATGCCGAAGATTAAATACCCTAGACATTTGCCCTTGGCAGATAAGTGAAAATAGTGAAGCTCGTATATGCTGAGTTCGATGAAATTATCTTTGAATACTGAAAAGCTTGCCTTAAGGTAAGATATTGTATATGACGATCATATTGGAGCTAATAAATCCTGAGTCTGGTCATGTTAACTAATATAAACAAGTAAGAGGTTCTAGTCGGGAGCTCCCGACTAGGGGTTACCCTGAACCCTGTTCTTCCAACATCAAATGCATATATATATATTCTATTTTAGAAGCTATATATCAAGCATGGTGTCTCTAGCTCTTGCTTGGAAACGGACTAAGCTATCGATTATCGGACAAACTCGATCTGCGCAGGCACTAGGAGTACCTATATCTAAAATTTCAGGTCTCTAGCTCTTATAGGTGCTGAGTCCCTTGCGTGCATACATGCGGACAGACAGATATGGCTAGATCGACTCGGCTATTGATGCTGATCAAGAATATATATACTTTATGGGGTCGGAGATGCTTCCTTCTACCTGTTTCATTCATTTGGATTTTGCACAAATACAATAGGGTATGTATACCCATTTTTAATGGGTTCAGGGTATAAAAATGGTTACCATTTGTATGATACAATGTTCCCAGCTGGCCTGTTCCGCTGTATGTACGCAAAGTTTCAAGAATATAGCTTGAAAACTGAGAGACTTGTTCGCATAGAAACAGACGGACGGACAAATGTTTAGATAGACCTGGCGATATCTGGCAACATTATAATACACTCTGCTAGGGTATTAAAATATATAATGTTACTACAGCTGCTTCAGCCTGGACAATTATAGGTATTATGTGATTAATTGGTCAGCCTTTTATATTTTTAGTATCTATAAAAAACATATGTTTGCAGGGCGCATTAGCAACCAGTTTAAGCAGTTATTATCCTATATTATATATAGGAATAAATACATAAATAATATTACATTGCATTGAAAAATAGCTGCCGGCGTTTTCAATTGATATCACGAATGAGCTCATATTAAGGATCAGATTTTCCATATCAGAAATTTTAAATAAAATGATTTAAATTCCGGCTGACAGCTAATTTGTCGTCATATTTATTTTTTAACAAATAATTTGTTTCATTTAATTGAGAATTTCATGTGTCGCTTGGCATTAACAATTCAACACGGCAAAAAAGCAGAAGCATAATTCGAATATTGTGCATATATTTAAAATAGATTGGTGCTAGGCTGACAGCGCGGCTGACATGATGTGACTTTTTGGCCAAAAATCAACAAACAATTTCATAATTTGGCCAACAGCTGAATACGCATGTAAGCACACACACACTCACACACACACACACATATCCATTTTGCATGTTTACTTTTTACCGCGCTGCTGCAGTGGAAAATTTTGCGATTTTCTAATTACAATTTTTGGCAATAAATTTTGTCATGCGGCTGACAGCTTTCAGCTGCTGCGCACATGAAAAACAAAACGAACGCAAAACATAAAGGAAAAGCGTGAAAAAACGGTAATAATAATATTTACGGCACGCCTGAAAGGCGGCAACATAATTTGCATAGTTTCAGGTGCGCAACAAAACGGAACGATACGGAAACGCGGCAGGCGAACGGCGCAGGAAAGGCGGGGCAAACGGCGCGGTAAACAATATGCCAGCATTCAGTTTGACGTCGTCGCAAATGCGTTAAACAAATAAATTAACGCAATTCGGCGAAAATCTGCAACATATTTGGTTAATTTCCAAATAGGCTTTTCCCAGCGTTGTCAATATGCAAATTTCGCATTGCAAATTGGTCAGCTACAGCAACAGCTACAGCAAAGTTGTACACAAAAGTATGCAACGATTTTGTTTAATAAACTGCTTAAATATTTACACAAACACTAATTGGTGTGCATGAGCTGGCCTGGGGTGCTGTAATAAAAAACTCGAATACCAAATACCCTTTGAAGTCAAATTAATTACATAATAACATGGAAGAAAATGAATTTCATGTTGCTTTCACTTGCAGTTTTTCTGCAATTAAATCATTTGGAATATTTAATAGGCTGATGGGAACTAAATCCAAATGTAAATCTGCTTTGAAGTCAGGTAAGCAATTGCCCATAAGGTTCATTTAGAAAGAACACAATTTGATTATGTTGTTATTGAAATGCAACATCACTTAGTTCCATGTAACATTGCCATTTAACATAACATAACATAACATAACATAACATAACATTTTAGCATTAGCATTAACATTAACATGCTGGATAACATTATTGTCTACGAATAATAATGAGACCTGTGTCTAATTTGCTACTCGACTGAATAGCATTTGAGTTTTTAACAATATTTAACTTGAGATACATTTCAATACCTGTGGACTACACCCACTGGGACGGATATAACTGCAGTCTTAGAGCTATGAAAGTACGTTTGGCGGATATTTTTCTATTTATTTCTATTACAGATTATATATATTCTGCTACAAAATAGATACCGCGTGTTAAAATTCGCAAGAAACCCAAATAAAAACAGTTACAGTTAGACACTCACTGCCTTTTTTACAGTTTTAAAGTCACTTACCGCATAATTAAGAGGGCGCTCATTCCATCTGACTTCCTTTTGTAAACAGACAAGGCTTTGATTTTCTTCCAAGCTGTTAACCTGGTCTTGGTGTGTAACCTGGTCTTGTTACCAATTATGCGACGTACTCTTCGCTGAGATCATAATTTTGGGAATAATTGAGGTCACTTTTGAAGAGGATATTTTTGCTGTGCTATTAAGAAGAGAGTACAATATTCAAGAGTGAAATACGACACATGAACACTTATCAGCTATATATAATATAATAATAATACAGTCTTTAAAAGCTATATGTTATAGTTTGTCTGTGTTACAAACTGCGGCATATAGTCAATATACCCGCAATGTGATTATAGTTTTCGTTGTGGATTGTAGCTTGAAGCTGGAACCGTTTGATATTTGCATAGGTCGCGTATTTTGTGATTCACGGCATTGCAAATAGATTTTCAATATGCTGTGCGTGCGAGTGAGTGCGTGTGTGAGCGTGTGTGTGCGTGTGTGTGCGTGTGTGGAACAGTTCATTGTATACCTCAATAATTACATTGTATTTATTTGTGCTGTTCTCGATAGTCGCTGCCGTGCCGCAGGGCAGCATGTGGCAAGTGTGGCAACTGCTCGACTCAACCGTTTCCAGCATAATTATTCCAATTTATTTTGTTGCCAAAATCTGTGCAAACTATTTACACACTCTCTTGCCAGGGTGTGTGTGTGTGCGTGTGTGTGCGTGTGTGTGCGTGTGTTTGATTTGCTGCAAATTGCATGCAGAGTTTACCCATCGGCCGCACTTCATTATAAAGTCGTATAACTATAACTATTCGATGCACTCCCTTCAAATCGCTGCCAATCAATCAAAATGAATCAGCCCGCTGCCAAAAACCCAAATCAAATGCAAAATGCATGAATTGGATTTGTTGAGTTTGCAGTTTACTCTGGCAAGGAATTTCTTTACGCGAAGGTTTATTTAATAAAATATAGTTCGGTTTGTGGATTTTGTAAAGTTCGAGAGGCTTTGAAAGATGAATGTATCGCATCCCATGCATACATATAATACTTATATAAAAAAAATATAGTCTCATGATTTCCAAAGTTCTATAATTTCCAATTCCTTCTTTGTATACTTTTTGCGCGAAATAATATATAATTTAAATTTGCATATTTAATTGCGTGATAAACTTGCAATTCTTTTTTAATACTTATACTTAAATTAATTAAAAATAAATGTGATTCCCATCTGCCCATATTTAAAGGTTTGCTTAAACTTTGCAAAGACTTGTAGAAATTTAAATTCGATTATTTTTATTATTATCTAGCTTCGCCTTACTTGTCGCACATATTTTTGGCGCATTTACGGGATATTTAATTAAAGTCCACACGGACCCAGCCCGCTAAAGCCTTTAAATTGCCCTAACACACAGAACTTTACAGTGTCATCCATTCGGGTGTTTAGTTGTGAGAAAAAGGCGTGCTCTCAAATTTATGCACCTTAACTTTGTACGGCAAAGTTTTTAGGCTCAAGGTAGGCCCCCCAGCCCGCATCGCCCTTTAACTTGCAGGAGTCCTTTTAAGTTTTAGCTTTTGGCCAAGATAAGGCGCGTGGAAGTTTGGCATTCATTGCGAAATTAATTAAATGAGCGCATATCTGGCATGGTGTCTCGACTCGAGTTGACTTCACATCGCCTCGGCGATTGGTCCAGAATGGACACAAAGCCGGCAATTTAATTGCGGCAGCCAATAATAATTGGCCAAAGCGGATTTGGCTGCACACGACAAACATAAACCGCTCTCCAGGTGCAGGATCTTAAGTCTTCGGTAAGTACTGCTTGTGCACACTGTAAACATTTCGCAGAGATATTTCTTTCTACACCCTGTAACTATTGAGCCAGCCGGGCTGTTCGTTTCCCTAGGGGAGCAGACTTTAATAAGCAACAATAAACTCTTATTTTATGCCCCGCTACACGTGATAGAGGGAGTCATGGCTAGTATCTAGTGCCTGGCAACTTTATACGAACAAAAATAGTAGATATGTGCTGGCTGCAGGGTATCTCATAGTTGACCACACACGCCTTTAGACAAACTAGTTTTTTATTGCCTTTTGTTTTTTTTTTCATGGCTTTTCCCAAATAACTTATCGAAAGTTATGGCCAGACGGACTTAAAGAGTCGCTAATGCCAGTTAGTTTCTTCCCTTTTCGTTCAACTTGAATGTCCTTTACCCCGAGATCCTGTCGCTGCCAACTGATTTTCCTTTGTGTGCCGAGTCTGGCGTATTACTTTAAGCGGCTTAAATTCTTTGTATGCGTGTGTGTGTGCGCTTCATGCTGGGCTCTGTTATTGAACAACTAAAGCATTGATACGATTTAATCAAAATTGAACAGGACTTATAAATTGATAATTGTTTCAGCAGACAGCAGACAGAGGTAAACAACTATCGATATTATTAGCGATAGTGCTTGCAGTTGAAGCGATATATGCTTAAAAACTATCGATCGAAACAGACGCAAGTGAGATTACGATTGGAAGTTCATTCGGTCAGCTAGGAGACACATTTAGAAATAAATAAAAAAAAAAAACAGCCCTCAGCAACTTAATAGAATTTGACTTAAGCTTGCGCTCAACTTATTCCCAGATAAGATTTAAGATTTATTTAATTTATTATTTGGCCTGAACAAACCCCAACAACTTGCACGTAATGCGAGCAGCAGGCAATACAACAACAACAACCAGGAGCATAACCTGCTGTATAATGTTAGCTCGGCTAGTTCATGGACAGTTTGATTTTCATTACCCAAAACAACGACTTCACATCGATGAACTGCATCAGCAGAGAGGCGACAAGAGCAGCAGCAAACACAAAGCTTAGGACTGGAGACAGTAGCGAGGACACAGCAGAGGACAAAGTGCAGTGATGGGTTATTTTTTGTGTCCAATAAGAGGTTTTCAGTGGGAGGTCTGTCTAGAGAATAGCCCTAGAGCACACACTTGGGCAACTGTGAGTCGAGCTGAGAGCTGGCGCTACAGTTGCGACTCGTCATCATCGGCACCAAACATCAACATCAGCATCCGCATCAGCATCCGCATCAGCATCATTATCATCATCATGGACTGGCTGGAGGCAGGCAACATCATCATCAATGGGTATTCGGTGGCTGGCGAGTTGTTCAGTCGCTTTGGCCAAGAAAGCCAGCGAAGCAAATTGTTTTTAATTAAAAGTAAACAATATCAATTCATTCGACAGTTATCCAGTTATGCTGCTGACAAGGCTGCTGCAGTTCCTGCTCCAGCTTCAGCTTCAGCTGCTGCTCTTCTCTCTGCCCCTCTCTGCCCCTCTCTCACACTATCTCACTCTCCCCATCCCTCTCTGTCTCTAAGCTCGCAGCGGCTGCATTGTTTGTCATGGATTAAGAGAAAAAACACACTGTCTGTGGGCGTGACTGCTCTGAAACTTTGACATGACCTGTCCATTTATATACTTATATATATATATATAAAGTATATATATAAATATCTATACTTAACGGCGTGGCAAACATTTCCATTAATTTTTTTCTGACCATTATTAATTGTCTAAGTTGCAGTTGACGGTCGCGCGTTGCCGTTTAATGTTGCAGCTAACGGTATTATTTTCCCCTTTTCCCGGGCATTTCCACTTGCCATAAAGTTTTCTTTGGCAACTGTTTTTCCTGTTTTAATCAAACTGTAGTTATTTTTTTTTTCGTTCAGCTTGTTTTATTTTGTTGCTTAACTTTGTTGCACTTTTAATTGGTCTGCAAATATCTAAAGTTTGTTTTATGATTTTTATTTTTTATTTCCCTTATTTTTTTGATTTTTTTTTTTTTTTTTGCTGTCTGCGATTTGATGATGCGCTGAAAACTTGCCAGTTTTCGCCAGGGAATGTCTATTAATTTCTGTCTGCCTGGCAAGTATTTTCTCTAATTTTATGAGAATACGAATATATAAAAATATATGGTTGTGAGCTTTTTTATGGAAAACTTTTTTTCATGGGGCTAACTGCAGCATTCCTCGAATTCCTCTTTTTATTATTACCACATCACATAAAAAAAGGATTACAAAAGAGAACAAAAATAATATTGGAATAAGAATGAATTTGTTGTGAGCTGCAAAAGTTTCATTTCATAGAAAATATGCAGCTCATACCCTGACCCAACTTTTATACATACTTTTCTGCATACAGTTTATTGGCAATAAGAGCTCGCTTTTGTTCGAAGCGCTCGTCATTGCCGATATCGTTACAGACAAAACAGTTCAAGCTCCTAACTAATTAATTTCTTAATTGATTGACAGATTGTATCTAATTCGGTTTTATAAATAAATCTTTTAAATTGTTACCGCCCCTTGTCTCCCTGGTCGTTATGTGCTATTCGTTTCAGCATTTATTTATAATTCTATTCAGGACAACTCTTTATTAATAATTTAATAAAAAATGCATAAACATTTATAAGCAAACATGTAAGAGGCTCTAATTGAAAATTCTCCATTAAGGGTTACCCAAAACACTCGACCACCAACACCAAATGCGGATCGCACACAATAAAGAAGCAGAGTATCTGCTAGTCTGGTATGGTCCCTGGCTTTCTATATAAATTTGAAAGGTAATTCTGAGGATTTCAGAAGAATCGGACGATAATTACAAAATATAACTCAAATGCAGATACTCTGCATGGAAAAATAACGGAGTATCCGATAGTCTTTCATGCTCTCTGGCTGTCTTAATAAATTTTGTTGAAATTTCTCACAGATGCACAACAATCGGACGATAATTACAAAATATAAGCCAAATGCAGATACTCTGCATATAAAAATAGCAGGGTATCTGCTAGTCTTGCATGCTCACTGGCTTTCTATATAAATTTGAAAGGTAATTCTAAGGATTTCAGAAGAATCGGACGATAATTACAAAATATAACTCAAATGCAGATACTCTGCATGGAAAAATAACGGAGTATCCGATAGTCTTTCATGCTCTCTGGCTGTCTTAATAAATTTTGTTGAAATTTCTCACAGATGCACAACAATCGGACGATAATTACAAAATATAACTCAAATGCAGATACTCTGCATAGAAAAATAGCAGGGTATCTGCTAGTCTTGCATGCTCACTGGCTTTCTAGATAAATTTAAAAGGTAATTCTGAGGATTTCAGAAGATTCGGACGATAATTACAAATTATAACGCAAATGCAGATGCTCTGCATAGAAAAATAACAGGGTATCTGCTAGTCTTGCATGCTCACTGGCTTTCTAGATAAATTTAAAAGGTATTTCTCACAAATTCACATCTACCCACTTGCTAAAAACACTCTTGCCGAGCCGAGTTATATTACTCTCAAAAAAATGGCACAAAAACCATATACAGCTCTTATAATATTCCACATACGCACCGTATGCAAAAGTACGCATTCTGTGGGCAGTGACTAGAAGGAGGGCTGGTGCGGGGAGGAGCGGGCGAGTGGATGAATTTTCGGGTGCTGCTGTCTCTCTCTCTCTCTCTCGCTCTCTCTATTTTCTCTTTGGGCTGGTCTGCTCTTGTGTTTGTTGAAAGGAAATACATACGTGCGCATTCATTTCATTTCCGTTTTGTGTCGCAATGTGGGCCAGGGACGTGGCGAGGAGGGTGGGCCGGGGTTGGGCGGCTCTCAGGGCGTTGCCATGACTATGTCTCGACTCTAACTGCCTGGGCCCGAGTGTAAGTGTGTGTGTGTGTGTGTCCAACTATTTATTTTTATGACATAATGTAGCTACAGTTGCGATTGCCTCTGCCCCGCTGTCAGTCCCCCTGTAGACCCCCCCTCGGTCTACTTCATGTGAATATTGCCATCTAAATATGTGAAAATTGCTCATTTGAAATGTTACCAGAGCAATACACGGGGTTGGGGCGCTTTCCCGGAGGGGGAGGAATGTCTAGGCAAATTGCCTGTCAAAAATTTTGTAGTCAATTTGTTTTTGTTTCGCCCTATTTTTCCTTTTTTTTTTCTCTTTTCTTTTCGTTTTTGTTGCTCCTTTTGCCCGATGCTTATCGAAAGTGCTTGACGCAATTCTTGTAATAAATACAATACAATATTTTTAAATTTTACGTAAATAAAATTTAAATACAATTTTACATATGCATATATGTTATATATATGCATGACGAGCCTGTGATAAGGACTTTGTATGGGCAATTGTCAGTTGAATGTTTGGGGTTGTGAGAACAAATATCAGAGCTAATTTTTGAAATTGTGATGAAAATGTATATAGAAGATTGCAATAAATAAAAAGTTAATAGTTTACCTCCTTTCTTAAAATAAATCAAGAAAAATTACTTAAAAAAAATAAATAAATTATTCTTGTGGAACTAAATATAATACAGCAAATGTTAAGTTAACAAATTAGAATTATAATAGAATTGTCTTGACATTTATATATTTAATATTGGGAGTGTTAATGAAAAATATTCATACTGTAAAAATCAGAAACGAATAGCTTGACTTTAGTTTTAAAGAATTATCAATAATATTTAGTTTGTGATTTATGAAAATTCTACTTCAGATGGAATTATAGGATGATAAGTCCAATTTTGAACTGCATGTCAAATTTACAGCTTAGTTAAGTTTTTCGAATGCATTTGCCTATCGAAGTATTCAGTTGTAAAGGTGGGCGTAAAGTAGTTAGGATTCACGTCAAGATCCTTGAGGTTTTTGCGCAACCATTTCTGCAATTGAAACACATTCGCATAGACGCCAGGCACATCTTCCGTGTGACAGCCCAAGCCCCAGGCCACAATGCCCAGCTGGAAGTATTGATTCGGGTGATCGAGCAGCGGACAGAAGAGCGGCGAGCCGCCATCTCCGGTGCACGCATCCAGGCCCCGCTCCCCGCCGGCGCAAATGAAGCTCTCGTGCAGCTCAAAGTATCTGCCCAGACGCGTTGAGCGCAGCCTCTGCTGGCACTCGGTACGGTTCACAATGGGCAGATCCACTTTTCGCAGCACATTGCGCATACTTGCAACCTGCTCAAAGCTGGGCTTGCCCCAGCCCGCCACGAAGCAGCGTTCGAAGTTCAGAAACTCAAGCGAACGCGGCAGGCACACGGGCATTATGTGATGTGTCAGCTCCAGAGGTGTTCGCAAGATCAACAGCGCAATGTCGTATATGGCTGTGCCAGTGTGGAACTGCTCGTGGCAAATCGTTTCCAGAACCAAGCAGTTCTTATGCCTGAGCGGCTCGATCTCGGAGTGAATGTCCCATTCGCCTGCGCGTGCCACCAGATCCTGGGTGCGGCGCGTGTAGACGATGTGGGCGGCGGTGAGGACCACATTCGGTGCCAGAATCGAACCGCCTCCAATAAACTTTTGCTCTGTGCTGGCATTTAAAAATATGGCCACCACCCAGGGAAATTCGGGAAAATCCGTTTCCTCTTCCCTGCTCTTGACAATTGGTACTGGCTTACCCTCGATGTTGCGCACGCCGCATTCAAATTTGGGATTGGGCGCTGGGACTGGCACTTGCTGTGATTGGTTTCACTTACAAATAGGAACAACAAAAATACTTAAGCTTTTACTTACAATATTTTCCAGCTTGCAGCATACTTGAAGATTATGTGGACAAGTTTCGCTCGCGCGAAAGTCTATTTCGGCCCTGGCGTATATACTAACGGTTTCCTTGACGCAGTACGATCGAAAAATGCATCTGCGCTCAGGGCCACAGGGTGACTCCTGAGCTGCTAAAACGATAACAAATTCACATACATATATGTATATAGTTGTAAATAAGAAGCAATATATATGTATTTGTGTTTGTATGTATGTACGTGTACCCGCATTTTGGTGCGTTTGCAAAAACAAAATAAATATTAAGCACCACACTCTCCACATTTCTGTTTTTAACTCTCGCTCTCGCTCTCGCTCTCTTGTGTTCGAGTTCGCAACTAGCGATAACGCCTTAAAGCTAGCGGCACATGCGTTCGCGAATTCAGCTGAAGGCGGACTGCCGCTCGCTGAAGTGCGTTGTTTGAGTGTAGGCAAGGCATACAGAGACGAAGCCTGCAATGGACTGAGCGTCCATTGAGAGAGTGTGAAGGCAAAGAGCATAAACAAAAGTGGGAAGAGCACAACTAGGCTGGGCAAGCCAAAGCTCAGCCCAGCTCTTCGTGCCATATTGCAAGTGCTTTGCTTCTGTCGCCGCACTTAAATAGCAAGTATAAAGTTGCACTCCTTTTAATTGACATTTGATTGACGCGAATTCAAGCAAATAGTGTATAGCAATCGCCTATACATTTGTTTATTTATTTGTGTGATTAATAACAAATATTTTCTACTTGCTAGTATACGGCTCCAAGTATTTCGCTTTCTTTCTTGTTGTTGACTAACATAAACAAAGCTGAAAAAAATTATGGTTAATGCATCACACAAAATCGAAGATGCGATCGCGAAGAGAGCTAAGAGCAAGCTGCTACAATGCCGGCAGGTGTAAGGTGTATATGTATGTGTGTGTGTATGTGTCCAATGCATAGAGCTTAGAGAGCTAAGAGTTGATACGGCATGCGTATATGCATGTACATATGTATATACTATCAAAATGTTAATTGCAATCCACTTTCTTCGATCTGTGCTTGTGTTTATTGTACTATAAAAGAGGGCAGTAGGACTGAACGGCTGAAATACCTTCTTTTTTTTTTTCAAATAAAATTTTAACAGTTAAGCTTTTGTCATTATTAAAAACAAATATAAATAAAAACAGCTACAAATTTCGGTTATTATTTAGATGATTTTGCTTTGCCTTTAGGGAATTCCATAGAAAATATAAATTATTAAATAACAAAAAGTTGATTGCATAAATGACATACATATATTTTAAAAATATAATTAAAGAAAGAAAGAATAATATAAAATATCTCTTTGAGCTTCTATAAGTTTGAGTCATTGAAGTGTATCCTTTTATATAGCTATGACTAGGCAAGTCCTTAAAGGAACAGAAGATCGAAGATTAGTCATCATTATCCTGTGTGCCGGCGGGTTCAAAGCAACCTCTCCTGGCACTCGCCGTGATTCGGCGGATTAACGTGCTCTCAGAGCTAGTCTGGCCCAGCCTGCGGAAAAACAGTGATGCAGTTGTAGGAGTTCACGATCCTGGGGCACACTGATGGGAATTATCTGGTGGGTAAATGTTGGGGGCTATTTGCCATTGCCCCTATCAAAGTGCTCCTGGCAAATCGTCTCATTTACATGGGTGTCCATATGAGTCTAGGGCTCCTGCAGCCTCTGCATAACCCATTCGCCAACCAATCCGGAGTTCGGCAGTCGCAAACAACGTGGGCAGCTGTGAGCACCACATGGGGCGCCAGTATGGAACCATCTGCGACAAGTCCCCGGGTATGTTTTTTGTATACGAATATAGAGCCAACATCCAGGGCAATACGGCAAAGTATGCCACTCTAAGGAGTACATCAACTAATTGGATCACTTTGCCACATAAATTAACTTTGTGTCAGTTTAAAGCATTTGTAACAGCTACTTGGGTATATATTTAAGAAAGTTATTGGTACTCATTCTCTATTGGTAATCATTCCTGCAACATCTGTGTAGATAATGTGCATAGGGATTTTTTGATCCTCTACATATAATGATTCCCTCGGCATATCAATAGATTCTTTCATTGATTTAATTTCAATTAGAAATGCATTATGCTACCAGATCTGCAGCTTAATCATCCTGAGAACAGAATAGAAAAATATAAATTAGTACTGTACCCATTGCACAAGCATAAAGGGTATATTGTTTTTTTGTGTGTCCATGTGCGGAGGTTGGGTTACTTTGAGTATATAAATATATTCGAAATCAGCCAATTGAGTCATGAACGTTCGTCAATACATAGTCGTATTATGCTCAGGAAGAAGACTCAGAGAACAGGGTATCTCATAGGGTATACATTTCGGAGCTTTTCTTTATATTATGTATGTACCAGCATTTCCATAAGCTGTTGAGCTAATCACTAAATTATTAAATAATAAAATTCTATACGTGCCTGAGCTGTACATACATATGTTATTATCTGCGAATTATGGCAATTTTATTCATTATTGACGTCTGATTAGAATTTGTTGCCGTCTGAGCTGAATTTTGAGCAAGAAATAATATTTATATTATATTATAAATTCATACTAAATTGCTCTCAGCTTAAATTGCTTGTAAACAAAGCCTAGGGTATCCTAAAATCCCTTTATATATGTGAATTTTTGCGCAGTTTCCTATAGTTTGCAGCCCAGGAAACTTTTGCCTCTATTTATATGCCACAACTTTATACGCATTAGCACAGCTCTGGAAAATAATGCCGCAAAATGTATAGAAAATTTGTTTACATCTGGGAAAAGCAACTAATGAGCGCGTTGCGCAGCAAAAATTATCAATTCAATTGCCAAATGATGATAAATGGGCGCAAATAATGAAAACTTTTAAGCACGGCCTTTAAAGAGCTCGCTCTATGCGACTGCCGGGAAATTGTCCCAGGACAAAGCTGTTGTTAACTTTGCTGCCTATCGCGCTTTTCCATTTTCTATTCTCTACTTCTTTTATGCTCGACAGCAAAACAATCTCTGGCTTTTCAATGCGCTCACAATGGGCATTCTGGACTATGGAATGAAACTTGGGAAATATGTGAAAAAGCGACTATCGATAACTATCGACAGGTTTTTATGAACACATTAACATAATGAAGATAAAACACATAAATACATTCAGTGTAGCACTGCGTGGTATATCGATATCGATATCGCTATATCGATAGTAGGCACAGTCGATAAATTCACTACTTTTAAATTCTGGCTAAAGAAGAAGCCATATTCAAAATCGATTATTTGAACATATATTTGTTATATTGTTATCGATAAAAACGTAGGCACAATCGATGTTTTATGGGTCTATCGAAAAATGAAAAATTATTTAAAATGTTATCGGTTTGTTTTTTTAAATCAAAAGCGTGTCGAATATGTGCCAGCTCTAGCTACAAATAAATCAAGATGTTTCCCAGAGTAAACAGAATTCGTATTGAAATTGAAACATTTCAACATTTAGTTTTTTTGTTTTTCTTTTTGTTTCCTTGTTGTAGTTGTCTATGTAACTGTTTTGCCTGCTTTGTATGCAGCGTCTGCTATCAGTTGTTGGATTTCAAAAGACAAGTGCACTTTTGTGGCTCAACAAGCCCAAAAGTAACACTCGAGCCTCATCCTCGCACCCCTCCTGGGTATTATCATCAGGAGAGCAAAGGCTGTTTAAAAACGAAAAAATATATTCGTATAGGGAATGCCTCGAGTGCATATGAACAACTTGTCGCTGGGCTGACATTATGACAGAGACTCTGATACTTGTGGGTCGCCGGGAACGCCTAGCTGACTTCCTGAACATGGCCAGATGACTTGTATGTGCCTGCTTGTCTGCCTGCCTGGCTGCCTGCTGCAGCGCCTCAATCCATTGTCTAGCAGGCCCGTACACGTTGTCATTGGCATACTCCGCCGAATGGCAACATCAACGTACAACTTGCCGCAGCAGCTGACAGTAGCGAAAGAGAAAGCCAGAGAGAAAGAGAGAGAGAGCGAGGGAGACCGAGGGAGAAAGGCCATGAGGCGCAAAAGATATATATATAGATATGCCGTGGCCTGACCTGTCCAGCCCTTTGGATCAAACCGGCAACGTGCCACTTGTTAACGCACAATGGAGTCTTTTACAACACTGATTGATGCACCAGCACCGACATTGAAAGGACGTTTGCAGCTTTGGGGCAGCTTTTAGATGGGCATCGAATAAGGCCTGTTGTTGCCTCTAGTTCGTATACTCGAAACCTATTTGGCAAATGAGTGGATTCAATTCAACTCTTAATAGTAATGAAAACAAAGAAAGTTACACAATTTTAAGATACTTTCAATGAAATTTAAAGCACTACTTTTTCTATTTAAGGAAATTAATAGGTTGGCTCATCTTCTGCGGTTGGACTACTTCATATAATGGCTGGTAACGAATATAACTTATGTAAAAAATGAAATATACTTTATCTATATGTCTACATATCTATGTGTCTATATATATATATATATATCTTAATCACATAACTCTTTCTGTTGTCATTGCTTATATATTGCAGACTTTGTAAATATTTAAATATTATCCCAGGCTAATCTCTCATATATTTAACTTGCCTCCCAGTTGACGTTAGTTAAGATGTGTTAAATTAATATGAATAAACATTTACTACATACATAATAGGCTGCGTTGCCAATGCGCGTCAATGTTTATTGCTATGTTTTATATTGTTTTTCAACACTGTTTTTATTCAGTTCCAACATTGACACATCCTATTTCATTCACTTTCGCTTTTGACTCTACATAGGCCCCTCTATTCTAGTTGCCCTTCCCTTTCGTGCGACCTTCACAACTAGGCGTCAGTTTACAACACTTTTGGGTCGCACTTTTTGGCAAATGTTTACTAAATATTGACAGAGCTATTATGCAGCTAGTACAAATTAATAGCAATAGCTGGGTAAACAACACTCACACACGTGCACGTGCAAAACGCACATGAAAACACTCACAATCATTCGCACACAGATACACACACAAACATTCACACACACACACACACACACACACACATTCACACATTGGGGGAATGCCTTTCAGTTCTAGCAAAATCTCTTGAATGCTGTTTGCCTGTTTGTACGTGTCTTTGTTGGCAAATTAACACACACACATACACAAATTGACACTCATACACACACACACACACATTTATGGACACATCCATGAGTCCTATATAAACATATACACAGGTAAAGCAAACAAAAACCGTTGCCTACCTTTGCGGGCGGCGTATTTATTTACGCTTTTGAGCGCTTTACAACACGTAGACCGGGAGGCGCCTTCCTGCGGCTGCCCCGCCCATAAAACATATATTTTCTTCTGCCATGGAATTACATACACATTGAGAATTGTACAAAAAAAGGGTATATTGTAGTTGTGCATATGTTTTAAATAGAAACTAGGCATTTGAAGAATGTTTATGCAAAGCTCGGGCAAATAAATTGTAAATAATCTATAGCTTGCCTGCTTGCACCTGAAATCGATTAATATCGGTTTTGAATATATAATTTTCCGAACCATGAGCAGGTCTAATTATCGATAACTTTCTAATTTGCCCATGAAATCAATTCATATCGATAGATCAGCTTTATAACAAACGATAAATATCGATAGGCGTCGATGCTTATGCATTCAATTTTTAAACAAAATACCCCTGGCTTTCCTGTAAATAGTGCACTTTCCACTCTCTGGCCTAAAATTAGTTTATGCTGTCAGCTTTATGCGCTGCACTTTTGCCAACATTTCTCGCTAATTAGACACATTTTTAAGGCAGCTTTAAACTTGGCTGCAATCCTTTCACTTTTCTGCAGAGGTTTTTTTTTTCGTGTGCCTCTTCTATGGCATGGTTAACATAACCTTAAAAAATAATCTGGCACCTGGCAGGCGTCAGTTAATTAAGCGCGTTGAAAAGATGCCCGGCTAATAGAATGGATGTTGCTCGGGTGGCTCAGGCGGAGGGCTGAAGTTAGTTGACGCTGAAATTTTTGCCGCCTGCTAATGAAGTTACCACAAAGTGAAAGGCGTCCAGACTACGTACCAGGCGCTAATTAATTAGCGCATTTTTTTAGTTCATCTATTTTTTTTTTTCTTGCTATCTTTTATTTGTATTTTTCTTTTATCCCATTTCGAGCGCAAGTTTATTTAATGTTGGTCACTGGCTAATGAGCCGAGTGAATGAAAAGTGGGTCAACAGTTTTAGTAGCTCAGATAGCACGAAAGGCATATGGAATATTAATATATATGATAAGCAAGTATTACCCGGCCTTGCCCAGCAAAAGATTTGATCTCTTGCACATATTGCCAAATTTATAATTTAAAAATGAGATGATTAAGTTAATATGACGGAAGCGTCAAAAATGTATCTTAAAAAGATAGAGCGTAAATTGTGTTCTAAATTATTTGTAGACAGCTTGGAGGATCTTAAAAAGGAAACCCAATATTTTTCGGCAAAGCTTTTTCAGCCATTTGTCACGGAAGGAATTTAATAATGAGTTATATTTTTTATAATATATTTCCTTTTATATTTATTTAATATATATTTTTTTTATTATTTACCATTCAGTCAATCGGTAAGTAAATATACTTTTCATTTCATCGAGAGGTGGTTTTATTTTCACATTTAGCATAAACAAACACCAGCTGGCCATTTAATTGTACTAAAGAAGTTTTCCGCAAATATTTTGATTTATCTGCTGGCAAATATGACAAAACTTTTTACCTGTTACCCAAATCAATAGCTGACTCGCAGTGGAATTGTTAATTTATGCATATATTTATTTTATATACAATTTGCATGCAATGTAAATTATTATAAAAGGAAATATATATTTATTAACAAAAAAAAGGCAACATAAAAACATGAGCTAAACAATAAACTTTTGACAGCGACTGTGCGCAGTGTTTTTGGCTTTCCAGGCACACCTGTTACAACAACAACAATTGCACGGAATAATAGAACACCTTGGCGAAAGTTTTTTGTTTTTTTGTGCCGGGTTTTGTAGTTGTTGTTGTGCCTGCAGTTGCTGTTGAGTTTTGTTTGCTTGTCAATGCACAACAGCAGCAGCAGCAGAAGCAGCAACAACAACAAAATATTTAAGGAAGAGGGAGTTCTGGGCTCTGGCGAACTCGAGCAGCTGATAATACTGGCTGGCATTGCATAATGAAATCAAATTGTAAAACAATTTGCATTTTATAAAATAAAGTTTTTGTTTTTCTGCTCAAGTGAGAGAAGAAATTATAGTTGAGCGTTCAGGGGGAAATGCCAGCTGTTGTTGTGTAGTGGGAAAGCGGGCAAGTAAACATGTCCTGCCAAGTTATCAACATTTTCAGTGTACACTCAAAAGAATGTTTGCCCTGTTAGCGAATTACCAAAAATATATACTTTTCAGCAATTTAAAAACAAAAGTATTGTGTAATTAAAAAAAATATTTCTAAGATATAAAAAATATTTTATTTTTAAGAGAACTTATTTACTTTTATTATATAATGTTTTATAAAATTACAAGTATTTCTTTATAATTTTCTTCATGAACGGTCTGATATATTCGTCTAGAAAAAGGTCCAGTCTGATTAAGAAAGCTTTGAATGCACGGCTAAATGAAAACGATTTCATTGTGAATAAGGCTCAAAACATTTTCCAACTCGTTCAAATTTTTAGCGCCGACTTTGTATGGGTCGAGTTTCTGAGCTAAAATTGTTTTACAGAATTTTAAAAACATTGAAAAGTCTAACAAACTTAACCATTTCTCTCCAAATGTTGGCCTGTTTTCTGTTTGTTAACTGTTTTCCATACTTTTCAAGCCTGAATTCTAAATGTCGTCTAGTAAAAACGTGCACACAAATCTAAAAAAAGAGACTTGAAGCTCCGTCAGATCATTTGAACTATGAACAGCGTTCCATATTTATTCTCAGTTCGATCGAGAATTTTCAAACTAAATTTACAAATAAACCAAAAATTTCTAGTTTATTTTCATCGTTACTTAAATATTTCTGATTAAAAAAGATTCCTAAAACTGAAGTTCACAATTTCTAAAATGAAAGTTTTTGAAAATCAGTAAATTCTTGGCATGCCTGGGCAACAACTAAAAGTTAACCTTGAAGAGCGCAGCACAAAGGAACACTTAACAACACACACCAACACAGACTCACGTACACACACATGCAATTATGGGCAAGACACGCAACACAATGAAGCTAAGCTTTAAGCTGAAATCTTGATAACAAAGTAAATAATACAAATTCTCGCCATTTTTCTGTAATTAACACATCCCCCAACAAAACAGCTTGCAAGAGGCAGACACACACACACACACACACACACACACACACACACACACACACACATACACACACATACACAGACAGAAAGGCACTTGAGCGTGTATTAGTGTTGAGTGAAAGCCTGACAGAATTGCGTGCTGCAGGCATGAAACGAGAAGCCTGTTTGGGAGCTGCCTGTGGAGGGTTGCCAGCAGCGCTCGCATTTACAGCTCATACACAAAAGTGTTGTCAGCTCGCATTTTTATGAGGTGTGTGAACGCGAGCGCCTGTGTGTGTGTGAGAGAACATGCAACCTGTGTTTGTTTATGAGCTCATGTCAAGTTTAAGTGGCGTCTCTCAGCGGCGCTTGTCTCCCTGTCGCTCTCTACACCCTCAAATGGCAAATTGGCACGTCACTTGCATTGTCTTTTGTTGTGTGTTTAGTGTTTGCAATTTGTCAGGCGGACAAGTGTGAAAAAAGCATAGCATAAGGCAGCGTGTTAATCATGTAAAAAGCAATTAAAAGCAAGCCCAACACGAGCGCCCACATGCAGCCCGGCCGCACCCCAGTCTGATGGCAGCTCTTCGACTGTTATTGCATCATTCTGCATGTGAAATCAATTGAGGCCAAAAATCGGACAACAAATGTATACGGAACAATGATAAAAACTTTACAACAGCAACAACAACAGCAGCAATATTTATAATAATAATTTCATTGAATAAATTCAATATTGATTGATGAATGCGTTCAACATTTGTGACATTTATTCATGTTTTTCATGTCTGCATTCATGCGTTAAGTTCCATAAATTAATTGCCATAAAAATGACAACGACATTTGTTTATCTTCTCTGTAAACAAAAACAAAGGAAGCGGCCACGGCCTAAAATACACAGAAACTAACAGTTTATTTATGGGCCAGGAGCCAGGAATACAGCTTGGCTGAGCATATACACTGGCAGAAACACTTCAAAATTTATTAATTACATATGGAAATGTATTACAAATTTTAATTGGAATGAAATTTCTTTTAAATTAAGTTAGAGATAACTTGAATTGAAGTTAAATTTCTTTATAGAAAACTAATAAAATGATCCGAATAAGAAGTTGTAAACTTCTACACAGCACATTCTTTGATCTAGTTTAAGCAAACCTTGTTTCGAGTGTTTTGTACCTAATTAAAAGAACTATAAAACTTTCTAACTAAAACTCAGTTCTAAAGTCTGAAATGGTTCATACTTAAACTAAGAATATTAAAAATCAATATTCTTTATGAACAAGACTTTCGCACAGCACTTGTTTTCGATGTGAAAACTTTTGTTTTAGGTATGTTGCTTTCAATTCGAGTCACTTTTTTATATTTTAGCATTGCCTATTTATACTAAAATCAATAATGGTTGAGCTCACCTAGAGAATATATAAGAACTCAAAGATAAGCATATTAAATTTGCTGTGTAATCATATTTTGTATTCTTTTATATTGTAAACCTTAAATATCTGCGGTTCTTTTCAATATTCCATATAAGTAATTTTTATTTCTAGCATTTTATTTGAAATAATTTGTTGCTTCTTTTATTAGGCAACGTGTTTTTGTGTGAAACTGACTGCTTTATAATGTTTTATAATTTAAATATTATCTATTCTCGAGAGTTTGACAAACTACAGTTTGTTAAATATTATCTATTCTCGAGAGTTTGACAAACTACAGTTTGTAGATTAAGTTCTCCAGAAATGTCAATTTGCATGTCTCATTTTCTTTAACAATCTATTAATAGATGTAGCTTTTTTCATATTTGATTTGTTTGTCTAGGCTTTTCGCGTCCTAACTTTGGTTCGTATCTTCAGTGGTTCACGATTTGGCGCATAGATTTATTTGTTTGGGCCTTTTGCCTTGAATTGCTTTTGCGCCTTTTTACTCTCCTCGCAATTGCTGTCTATTCGCTTTTAATTGTCTTTGTATTGTGGAATTTTTATTGTTGTTTTTGATGGTTGTTGTTGTTGTTGTTCTTTGTTGCATTCCTTTCGCTTTGCTTTGATTTTCATTGGTTTTCGTGGCGCGTAAATAAATTTCGTATCATGACATTTATTACTGACCCTTAAGCTTGGCAGCCCACAACAAGGTCCACACCAATACATTCCCAAGTGTGTGTTTATGTGTGTGTGTGTGTGTGTGTGTGTGTGTGGCCAAGCAGATTATACCGCACATACCCCACAGGATCTGGCAGGATCTGCATGCGGCTGCGTCGTTTGGTTACAATTTTCATTTCAGATTTGCTTTGCCCGCTTTGTTTTTTCTTCTCTTTGTTTCTTTGGCCTCGCATTTTGATTTATTTTAGCACTCAATGGGGGTTGGGCTGCCTGCTTGGGGGCGTGGCAGACAGTGGAGAAAAAAACTATATGAACAATAAGCAGGAGGAGGCACGCGAATGTGGGCGAATGAATATGAATGTGAATGAATGCAAAGATGAAGATTAAATGTAAGTGGACGACACAGAAAACAATTGTAGTTAATTTACGCATAAGAAATTAATGAAAACGAAAAGAAACAAAGAAAGGAAAAATTATATTAAGAAAAAAACAAAATAAAAAAAATTGCTAAAGAATTGTAAAACATGTTTTTTTGCCCGGGCCGCAGGCCTCGGCGCGTATCTTTTAAAGTTAACTTAACTGTGAAATAAGCTGTGCAAACAGCAAACGCATTGTCTTTGTCCCGTCTGCATAATTTATTTATGTTTTCATCTTCAGATACAAGCACCCCCCCCAAACCCTCTGGCACACTCCTCTCTAGCCATACAGCGGCAGTTAATAGCGAAGAAAATGCCAGCAATTCCGCCTGAGCAAATAATTACAGGGCTTAATAACAAATTTAATATTGTTCGGGCCAAGGACGCGACGATAGGCCTCTGTGTTTTATTTATACATTTACATCTTTTTTTTTTTGGTATTTATTTTTTTCAACCCCTTTAGTGAAGGCTGCCCCCTCTTAACTGTTGATTTTCTGCTCATACGTTTTATGCTTTTTAATGAGTCTGTTGGCCGACCGGCCGCTCCTCCACCCACTCGTCCTGTTTGCGCTTCAATAACAATGAGCATGTTCTGGCCCTGCTTCATCTTTATGCCTTATGCACTGACCCTTTCATTTGTTGTTCATCGCCACACACGCTTACTAACACCCTTTGACCTGCCTTGTTTGCAGCTTTAAGTTGTCTGAAGAGCTGTTGGCCTTGCAATTAGTTGTTGCTCTCTACAAAAATTTCCATTTCCATCTCATGTATCCTTTGTCAGTTGTCTTCTATCTGGCTGCAGTTGCCGTGTGTGCAAGCCCTTCAGAATTGCTTAACAACTGTTGAAATGTGAGAATTTCAAATGTTGCTCTAGCTAATTGCGTACAAGTTCTCGAGCAAATTCTCTGAAAGTTCTAAAAAGGCCCTCAAGACTTCAACTACTGCAGCTTTTTCTCGAAAGAAGCGAAATAATCAATTCAAAATAAGGGAAATTCGATGGGAAATCTGCAAATGAAATGGAACATTCAAGACCTTGACAACCTTGCAAAATTGACACTACGAAAACTTATTCACAATTAAATAAAAGTAGCTTAAAGACAAGATTTTCACCGAATTCAACAGATAATTGGATGTCAAGGGGATATAGAAGGGAAATTCGATAGATATTTAATACAGTTTTGGCAGAATACAGTATGAGTATTATATTATTTTTGGGAACACTTAATTAATGGATAATCAAAATATGTTGTGTTATGTTGCGAAACAGCAAATATTGTACAAAATATGTGAGGGGCGATTCGAAATGAGATAAACAAAAATAAACAGAACATACGAAATCATCAAATCAACATCAAATGAATTTATATATTCTATTTTAGAAGCTATATGTCAAGTTTGGGAACTCTAGCTCTTATTATTTACCAAAATTTCCCAAAAAACAGAATATCGATATCGATTTTTATCGATATATTGGAAACTGAGTAAGTTATCGATTATCGGAAAACAAGCTCGACCTGCGCAGGCACTAGGAGGACCTACATCTAATCTCAAGTCTCTAGCTCTTATAGTTTCTAAGATACTTGCGTTCATACATACGGACAGATGGAGAGACGGACGGATAGACAGACGGACATGGCTAGATCGAAATTGCTTCCATACATTTGCACACCTGTCACCCACTTTCAATGGGTTCAGGGTATAAATAATTAAATAAGGTAGTTACATTTTCAAATGAAAAATCAATTTGTATGTAAATCAATTGCGACAGGAAATTGTGTGCCAATAAAACTTGGACAATCCGCAAGAAAAACATGTGGATTACTCTTATCATTTGCTGCAAGATGTTATATAGTGAGTGTGTGAAAAAGTTACCAAAATTGGGGCAAGATTTATAATGAAATCCATTTTTAAATAATAACAGGAACCTAGAATTTTCTCTCAGTGTGTGAAAGAATTGCTTATATTAAATTCCAAATTATTCAGTGCAGAATCTTAACTCTTTGTATATGCAGCTAATTGTCACAAAATTAATTGTTTTTGAATTGGCCAAGAAATTTATACACATACATAATCCAAAGATTTAAGAATGGGTGAGTCGACCCGATTTTTTATATGTGCTGACAGGTGTGTTAACGAAAGCTGTTCTTCAGACCCGCCGCTGTTTGTGCCATGCGATCTTGAACAATTTCGCGATCCAAAAAAGAAACTCGCTCAAGCGCCTGCCTGCGAGGAATTGGACAAGCTGAGCGCCCAGGATGAGATCAGTGTGTCGAGTATTATTTCCGCTCTGATAAGACCTATCGAGCCCTCAGATGAGCAGTATAGGCAATGCGATTGGGGAATCGATCCCAAGAAATTTCTTCCCGTCAAACAGGCTGTGATTTTTAAGGAGCAGCTGTTCATCTCCAAGTTGCGCAACACTAACTGCAAGCTGAGCGAGAACCTGAAGGTCTTCTTTGAGCGCGAACTGAAGCAGATCGGCAAGTTCTGCCTGAACGTGGAGGAGGCCTACGATGGCTATGTGATCTACAGCAGCAGCAAAATGAAGAAGGGCAAGGGCATTACCGAGTGCGGACACCAGCTCAAGGGTAAATACGATGATCAGTTTCTGTTGATTTGCGAGAAGCGTTCGGAAACCGATCGCATCGATCATGCGATTGTGGAAAAAACTCTGGAAGTGCGCAACCATGCAGATTTATATCTCACGGCCATACGCGAGACGAAAATCAACGAGGAGACACAAAAGTTCAAGGCCACCATTGATATCAAGGATCGTGATCATACCTTCGTCCTGGACGGTGGCATACAGGTGCTCATGCGGCATCTGGTCTGTCACAATTTTGTTGGCACCTTCGAGTACTACACGATGAATCTGTACGGCCGTGTGCTGCGCTGCAATCTGGTTGTGCACAAGGACCGCAAGCTGGTGCGCATCTTCTATCGCACCTACAAGAATGCCATTCACATCATCACACAGCAGTGCTTCAACGACGAGCTGCAGGATGTGGCCGAGACCTTCATGACGCCCGAGGGTCGCATAGTGCTCCATTTTTGGCGCGGTTACAACTATTTGCTGCACGCCGTCTGCGCCCCGCCCAAGAAAAAGGAGCTCATCATGCCCAAGATGGAGTTGATGTGGCGTCAGAATGTCGTACTTGCACGCAAGTATCGGGAACTGAAGGCTCTCAATTATGAAAACACCACCAAATATCTAGAGTCGAACTCTGAATTGGCTGATTTTATGCAGGATTATGTGTTGAATGTGCTGCGCTATAAGCCCAGCAATGTCCTGGAATTTTCTATAATGTTTTTCCAAAACATGGCGAACTCTTGAAGACGGCTTCGCCAATCACATGAACTTTAACAGAAACAATACAAATAACTTTTAAGAAAACCAACCTAAACGGCCTTTTTTTTGAAAAACAATTACATTTAAATTTCCCAATGTAAGTGCATTTTCCAATATTCAATATAGAGCATTAAAAAGTAATTGTAAGCAAAAATTAAACAAAGAACAATTTTTCCACTTTAAGTGGTGGATTTATCTGAAACAGGTGAAAATCCCATTCCACGCTTAGTGGATTAATAACACAAAAGCAGGCTTCAGCATTTCATATAATTTGATCAATCAGTCAGAAATCTACGATCATGTTTTTGTTTAACTTTATTGATTCCAGATCGCAGCAGGAATGTAAAATTCATTCATGGGAAGAACTTCTACACCATCTACATGCACATTTCTTCCCAAATAGACCTTATATTTTTTGGTCCTTTTTTTTCCAGGTATTTTCTTTATATTTGCATTTTAATTGACTATCAAAGAAAAGTTAATTCACGTCCATGGGTTAACCCAGCAACCAAATTGAATAACCAAAGCAACCTATCGCATTATTTACAACCCTCAAACAAAATGCCTGGAAATTGTCAGTTACACTCCGAGTTTTGTTTGTAGCATTTAACAAACCTTGAAAAAAAAGTGGAAATTAGATCAAAATATTTGTTTATATTTGTTTTGGTTTCCGTACTGAAGCCATTTAAGGATGGCGTGTTGCAAGGAGAAGGACCTCTATGCCGGTGGCGGCGATTGCGAAAACCAAGCCATAGATTTGCATCCAACTTCGGCATGTCCGGCCCCATTGATCTGTCCCCCACCACCCGAGATGGGACCCATTCGTCGTCGCAAATGGGAACCGTCGCCCGTGGGCATTGTGCCGCCCACAGAGGAAGAACAGCGTGAGATACAAGAGTATCTGAAGAAAGTGGCCGTGGAGCCGGCCCAAGAGCACCATCAGGTGCAGGCGGATCTTCAGGCGGGCATCGATAACCAGCAGCAGCAGCTGCTCGATATACAGCAGGAGCAGGCTCGAAAGGCACCCATCAAGACGGAGGAGATGCAGTTCGCGGTGAGTAGCATGATGCCAGTCCCCATTCCCCATACCCCATTGAGGCAACAAAGAAATAAACTCTCCCTCTCTCTCTCTACCGACAGCGTGCCATTAATCCCGATGCGGATAATCTGCAGAATCCGCCGTGCTATCTGCCGCAACCAGGCGACGATTTGCCGCATAAGGATGCATTGACGCCCATGGGACCCATTGGCCACTGGGCCACGGGCAAAGTGGACTGGAGTCCGATGGCCGGTCTGACGGGCACACGCCCCGTTGTCGATAGATACTCGATAACACGTTACAGCTCGAATGAATGGCGCGCTAAAAATCAACAGACGGTCCAATATGTCAACTCAGTGCTAGACAAGGCCGATAAGTAAGTCCTTCAAGCGAACAGATCTCTTTAATTTGCTTTTGCTCACCATCTTTTCCCATCTTCAATCTGCACAGAAATCGCTTTAGCTCAACGACCGAATATCAGCGTCTCACGGCAATGGTGAACAAGACCCAGAACGAGACGACAGAGAAGCTAAGGCAACGCTCCCAGGTGATCTGCAAGTGGAAGAGCACATTGGAGAACGCCATCAGGGCGATGACGGATGAGATCTTCATGGTTGACGAGGAGCGGAACAGGCTGCGCAAGGCGCTCGTAGTGCTTGGGGTGCCCGAGTCCATTGTGAAAGAGTGCATTGAGAAGCGCTGTGGCCGGCCGGACACTGAGCTGGTGCGCGATAATGCCGAGGAAGAGCTGGTCAACGAGCTGGCGCTGATAGCGGAGATCAAGCGGCAGCTAAGAAAGACCATGGATGACTTTGAGGCGCAGCAAATGGAGAATCGCTCGGCCAAGCAGCGTCTAGAGTTCGACTGGAGTGACAAGCAGGAGGCCTACGAAATAGACACCGTAAATCTGGGCCTAAATAATACCTCGCGCACAATTATGTTCCATGTGGGCGCAACGCGTCAGCCGCCGGAGCAGTCGTCGGAAAAGTACTGGGAACATTTCAGTCTGGAGACTCTCGAAGAGTGTGAGAAATGTCGCCAGAGATCCGCCGCGCTGCGCAGCACACTAAACGCAATTCTGTTGAATGGCGCCCGGGATATACGCACTCAGGCCGATGTCGTGGCGAAAGCTCTCACATCGCGCATCAACTGCACACAGGAAGCGGTGCAGCGCTTCGAGAATGATCTACATCGCGTGCTGCAGGATCTGGCCGACACGGAGATGCGCATTGAGCAGCTGCACGGACGCATTCGTAGCTTTGATGCTGCCATGAAGGTCGCCCAGACGCGCATGCACAATCGCAGCTTCCGGCCGAACGTGGAGAGCTGCCGAGACGTCGCCCAGCAGCGTCTCATCGACGAGGTGCACACCATTCAGAGCAGCGTCACGGCCATGTTGCACGAGCTCAAGTCCGCGGAGGAGACAAAGGAGGCGCTCGTCGGCGTACGCAGCGCCTTGGAGCGAGAGATCATGCTCAAGCGACGTACCCTGTTCGTGGACAGGGATCGCTGCATGGTCCTGCGCTCGCATTACCCATCTGCCAATGCCCTCACCGGTACGGGCGCTTTCTAAGTGTCTTTATATATTTATGTATCTGTATCGCTGTATATTACTACAAATTCAATGTCCGAAATTTTAAGTCTTAACCCTTGTATGTCGCATCAATATATTCAGTTAAATAAATTAGTAAGCGAAAGTGAACCACAATTAGTATTATGGTAGAAAAAGTGGAAATTCATTTGCACGCTTTCCTTTTTTTTGTTGCATGGCATGTTGCGATTCTTAAAGTGTTCTAGCTTTGAATCTTTGAAGCTTATAAATTTTTGCGATGTAGATAGGAACTTCATGATGGACTTGGATCGTCCTTATGCATCAATTTTTATATACTAGATTATTTGATAGAGCCATGCTTCAGGGTAGGCTGCAATATAATCAGCTCTCAATTCATATAAAAGTTTCTTATTTAAGCTGTGAGCCAATGTTAGCCCTAAGGCTCTTTTCTTGACCTCGTTTTCCTATTTTTCAATACCCCAGAGACTTTAGAGCATTTTCTTTTCAGTCGCAAACATGTGCACAGCTTGTAATTCCCTGACCTTGCCCACGCAGTAACCCAAATCTATGGATTTGCCTAACAATTTGTGTGGAGCAGCTTGCAACAACACGTGGCACTATAATAAATCTTGGCCAGCAAATGTTTTGCACGTATGCGGATGTAAACTACAAACAGACACGAGAGTAGAAAAAAGTGGAAGAGAAATAAATAGACAAAAGTCGACAGGACATACAGGACCTGGAGACAAGTATGTGACGTGTGTTTTGACTTGGGTTTTGCTGGCCGTCTGACGCCGGCCGCAGCACGTGGCGTATGCGCAACGTGTGTGAGTGTCACATGACCTTTGCAGGCCTCAAATTCTCTTGGTGTACAAATAAATAAGACAAATATTTTGAAACCCAACACACTCGCACTCGCACACTCCCAAAATAGGCTCAATACATGTGTTGTCAAGTGTTGTCTGTAACTCTTTTGCAGCAATTTTAAATTGTGATATTTACTTTTTTCTTGTTGTTTGATTTGCGTTTAATTTATTGTGCCCGAGCGCAGAGTCTGCCTCTACCAAATGCTATATCCTTTCGGACTGTCAAAAGTGTGGCCCTAACCAAAACGCTTACAGCTCAACTTACTTCCCCTTGAACTCTACTTTCGTCTTGCTCTAAATTGAGTACGTGTTGTTCTGGCTCTTGAACGTGTTTGGTAAATAATAAGTGCACGTGTGCGTGTGAGTGTGTGTGCTTGTGTGTGTGTGTGTGTGTGTGTGCGCGTGTTGTTGTCCCGAAGTTGGCAACATATTTCCACTTTTATGGATTTTCAAACGTGTCTGATTGCCATCTAATGTCACTTAGTTGTTTTCATTTTATTGCACTTATTTCGAATATCTGTTTTATATTTTATTTTGCAGTTTCAATTCAAATGAAAGATTGTGCTAGTAGGCAGCAGGTTTCAAGACCATAATACGGCATACATTTTGAAATAAAATTACGAAAATTTTAAGCAATAATAAGATCTTGACATCCTTGAAATATATTACTTAAGAAGCAATTTCATAAGTAAATGGTCTTAACTTGCATTATTCTTAATAAATAATTAAAAATAAATTCGAAACGGGATGGAAACTATATTAATAACTAATTATTGTTCTTATAGATTTCCCTTACATTTATAGGAATTTTACATGCCAATATGGAATGCATTGTAGGCTTTTCGTATCTGTAAATGTATCTGAGGGTCTGGCAGTTGAGGCTTTGAGTTATAATGCAAATTGTGCTTTAAGGTGGCAATTCGTTACGCAAAAACTGCACACACACCCTGCCCCTCGCCTGCGGCACTGATATTTTTAACTCCATTGCCATTTTTCATGCATGCCACATGCGGTGTCGTTTTTCGCATTTGCGTTGTTAATATTTCGTAATGCCGGTAAAAATCACAGCATGTGGGCAAAGCACAAAAAAATATATATAAATAAATGAAAATAAAAAAATGCCCTAGCATACATTGTGCTCTGCGCTGGCGTCGCATGCAAAAATCGGCGCTTGTTCCCGTTGCCGAGGCCCATTGTGTTGCACGTTTTTTTTTTGCTGCTTGTTTTTTTTTGGCACCATGCGGCGTTTGTGCTAAGAAAAAATCTGTTGCATACTTTGTGGAGCTAACAAAAATCTTTATATGTATATGCAGGCATCCCGCAATGTCAGAAAAAAAATATACAAAAAAATATAAAAGAAGTGTGTAAAATGACGCTTTTAAAAAAGTTTTTGTTTTTGGTAAATTTATTGAATAGCAGCAGGCAAAGAGTTGAATGGCACAAACGTGAGAGCTTTTGAATAAAAAATAAAGAACTGTAAAAGTACATACCATACGCCTACCTTTGAGGAAGAACCGCCGATGAGAGCAAGAAAGAAGTGCTCTGCATGACACGCTTGAGGAACTGTCTTGCCAGCTGTCTTGCATGCTCTAATTAGGCCTTTTTATTAGACCTTGGCAGGAGCGAAGACAATCCGTTTCAGTATGTATTTGCATGACCATGTTTGACATGGTCTAGACATGACGCAATCGATGACATGTCACCAGAGATGTCTTGTTTGTTTGCATGTAATGGCCTTGGCTACATAGCAAAAAAGTATGCTTATTTTCGGTTCATCAGCGTGTTGCGTATACGCATAATGCATACTCAGCCTGCCAGACTGCGTCTACTCATCTGCAGATCTCTGGCACAATCACACTTACACACAGGCAGCTGTAGCTGCAGCTGGAGAAAGGTGTGTCTACACCTCTGGAAGCTGGAGGCAATAATTTAAGTTGAACGCAGCAAGACATGCAATTTAATTTTAACAAAACCTGACATTATCACACGAGCCAAACGGGCCAACATACAGTTGGGTCTGCTGCTGCTGTTGTTGTGGGGTTGAGGGGCGGGATAGAAGCAGCAAGAGGTTGTGCAGCAGCGCAACGTAGCTGCAACACAAAGTTAGTAACATAATAAGTAGCAATTTTCGGTTTCCGTTTTCCGGGCCAAGCGGCAGCGGCAGCGGCAGCAACCTACCATAAAAATACATAAAATTGCGCCAGAAATAAAAGAGTGAGAGGTGGCAAAGAGGAAAAGCAGACGAAAAAGCAACCCAAAACGAGAATGAGAAACATCAGCCAAAAGGCAGCAGCGGCAACAGCCTGCAGTTGGGTATTGTGGTACAGGAGAACGGGGGCGGGAGGAGGCGTGTCTGGCTGCCAAGAAAAGTCGTCGCGCATGCAGAGTAAATTGGAATTTTATAGTTGCAACTTCTGCACAGGCTGGCAAAGGTGCAAGTTCCAGCTCAAAGCCCAGTTGTGCTGCCAGCCTTAATCAAGAGTGCCAGAAAATGATTTCGCCCAGTGTTCGCCAAATTGGGAAATGGAAATGCTGAACTTGTCTAGAGCAGAAATGGATTATTAGCCTATATACGAGCTTTTTACTTTTGGTTAACGATCAGTTGCTTACTGTAACAGTTCAGGTAAATAGGAGTCTGTCGCTTAAGTACTTTCACAGTTACACTTCAACGAAAAGGTTTTCAAGAACAGCCCATGTTTTATCCGTGTCATAACCTTAAGCCACATACTATATAGAAACTAATATAACTCCAATAAAATTCGAAGAAAAAAAATTGCCAAGTTATTTGGCGAAAACATTTATGGAAACATCCCACTAAGCAGGGGCAAATGAAGATGCCGCCGTCGGCGAATGCGGCTAAATTAGTTGCAGGCCACAAAACAGTGATGGCAGGGGGGAGAGAAAGAGAATGGCGAGATAGGGGGTAGGGGGTGGGATCTGGACCGAAAGTTAGTCAAAGCAGCGCGGACGTTGAGGACAACAAAGGTTGTCATTTCGCCTGGGCTCGTTAGCATTTTACAACACTGGCGCAGTCGGCGCATTACGTGTACAGCCCACATAGCCGACCGTCCGCCCGTCCGCCCGTCCGCCCGTCCGCCCGCTCGACCGCCCGCTGCTCTAAGATGATTTGTGACCAACTTTTTGCCGACGCCCCCGGCAGCCATTTTTGATATTATTTCAGTTGCCGCTGCCGCTGCTGCTGCTGCTGCTGCTACTGCTGCACTTCCGTTTCCGTTTGCGCCAGCGAGTTGCAGCGTTGCATGTAAATGTAGTTTTTTGATCGCTTATCACAGTGTGCATCTTTGTGTGTGAGTGTGTGTCTTTGTGTGTGTGTGTGTGTGTGTGTGTGTGTGTGGCTGTGCGTGTGTGAGGGTGTAGAAAGTTGGCTGGCATAATGTGGGGTGACTGTTGATTTCATCTTTGTTGCTGACTTGTTGACTTTGCCGGGGTTAACTGTTGAAATGTTTATGACTTCATTGTGCTAATAAAAGATATCATTTTCATTGTGCGGCAGGTGGCTGAGTAAGAGTGAGAGAGAGAGAGAGAGAGGAAGGGGCAGTCTAAGGCACGTGCATGAGTGGCAGGTGAAAATGAAAAGCTTTTCGCTTTTTTTATGAACTGCATAAAAATCCTTGGAATTTAGAGTATGTGATTTGTAGAGCTATCAAAAAAATTGTTACTTTGCTGCTTCTTCTTTCCTCTCATTCACTCTCTCTCCCTCTCTCGCTCTCGCTGGAAAACACTTAAGTATCAACCTATCCCTTCTTGCTTATTTTGTGGCCATAATTTATTACCTAAAATACTTCTGTTGATAAGTATATTGGGCGCAGTTCGCATAACACTCCACTTTTACATTTAGCCATGGTTTATTCAATCACGACTTTGATCCCAATAATTGCAAGGTTTATTGCCAGGACAGACCTTTGCATACTTTTTTCATAAAAAGACACATTATGGATGCATTTTTTAATGAGCTACATAGTTCAAGGCCCACTGCACTTGCTGGAGGAGTTTTTGAAATGAAACTTGGCCAATTAAGCAAAAGTAGGTGCTGCTTCACACCGCCCACAAAACAATGCATACTTTTTTCGGCGTACTTTGTAGAAATGCTTGAACGTATTCTTTCTCTTTCATGCAGAAGAATACCTTTAAGTTACTTCACGCTACCTCTTACAAAAACATAATCCCCTTGAAGTTCCTTCGTGTCCATCTCTCTCTCAATCTGGTTCTCTTTCTCTCTCACTCTGTCAAATGTCATTCTCATGCACTGTCTAAAAAATAATCAGATTAGCATACGTTTAACGCGGCAGGCGCACAAGCCACAAGCCGTAAACCAAGCCGATGGCAACAACTGCAAAGGGGGAAAAGCGCTGGAAAATCAGCAGCTCGTGTCAAAAGCATCAACCAACACAGCCAACAAACAACGCGGCGTATACGCAATGCAATGCAATGCAACGCATTTTGGTTTTTGTCAGCCTGCTGCAGCCACCGCACCTACCCCGCCACCCCCTAAGCTGTGCCTGGTCAGCGGCTAATGCGGCGTGAATATGCAACGTGGACAACGGCAACCTCTGCGGCAACAACAACAACATCAGCGGTCCACGTTATCATCATCAATGCACGAGGCCAGGTCAAAATATTTGTGCACCATCCACAGCCCACTCTTCACTCCCCACTCCCCGCCCGGCCCTCAGCCCAGCTAATGTGCGGTCTGTTGGTCGTCGAAAGATTAGCCAAGGCTTCAGCTTTGCTCCCTTTGCTTGCTGTGCATGTGTGTGTGTGTGTGTGTGTGTGTTGGTGTGTGCGTGTGTGTGTAGCGTGTGTTTTGGGGCTGAAAAATCAAAATTGCGGCACGCGCAGATTGTCTGGCATTTTATTACCTGGAATGTTGACGCTGAAGCTGTAGAAATGATTGAGATTGAATGACATGCCAGTGCTGATGACAAGCCAGAGACAGAGACATGCCCTTACACACGCACACACAACCCCTAAAATATGCAGAAAAGAAGCGCTGCGCACAAAAAAAAGGTTAAAAGAAAATGCCATTTAAATGCAAAGCATATTTTTGGCAGCCGAAATGACTTGAAAACGTGTAAAAACCGACTGCGACAAGTGGCAGGTGGCAGGTGGCAAGTGGCAAGTGAAACTTGGACAAGGCGCCTGTAAATAATCAAGCTGACATGCGTAAGCTACCTAGGGCCCAACATACGGCAATGCCATACTTGATAATTATACAGAGCGGGGAATACCCTTAATGTGACTGTTCTCAGCCTGATCTGGTCGCTCTGCAACTAAAAATATATAGAATAGGTAACAACATAGTGTCTGACAATATACTATATTATACCAAAAACAAAATAAGTAAAAGTAAAAATAAATTAACGAATACCAAATACTATAAAGCTTACTATAAATGAAATAATTTATTCCATATTAAGCTTCACATCCCAATAACTTGTCGAGTTGTGCAACCGCTTAAAAATATTTAACAGAGAGATGAAGCTTAAATTCATTAATACATTCTCAGATACAAATCTGAGCCACCCAGAAACAAGTTCTGACTCTTTATGGAAAATAAACATTAATTTATTTAATTGCAGGTAAATGTGGCGCTTGGTTTAAATAACAATGTTACCAAGTTCTTGTCTCACAACGCAAATACTCTCTTTACATAACACTGGAACACTTGTGAACCGGTTCACAACACAAAAGGCTGAAGAAGAAGCAAGACAAACAGTCGGCATCTTCTCCTGGGCAACCAACAAACAAACCAAATGCTCATTTGCACATTCGGCGAGGGTATCAAAATAAGAGATGTGAAAAGTGAGAAAAGAAAAGAAAACTGCGCGACAGAAGTGGAAAGTGGCATGAGAAAAGAAAAGAAAACTGCGCCTCAGATGTCGTCGTGACTTTTGAGCTGTCAAAAACTTTTGGTGCTGTCGCAAAATGTTCCCACGCCTGCTGTGAAAGAGTGTGTGTGTGGAAGTATGTGTGTGCCGGCATTGAGCTGTTTGTTTTTTAATTGTTTGCACTTAAGTAGAATTTGCCATCTTTTTGTATGTTTGTCTGCGTCTGTCTCTGCGTCTGTGTGTGTGCTTGCTTGGGGGTTATGACTTTTGTGAAAAGTCGTTAAGAGAACGCTCAAAGAAATTACAGCTACAAAGTATGATATGTTTGGAACGAAAGGTGTGAGTTGCAATGAATGCACAGATTATGGGAATGTGCGATATAAAAGAAAAATGACAGCATTTAAATAGCCCGAAAAGAAATTCTTTGATGATTGTTTACATTTTGCTGTAGACAAAATAAATGCCTGAGCTAATTGCACTTGCAGTATAAATAATGTAATTAATTATAATTATATTTAATTAAACAGAAATTACGCTAGACTAAATGAGGTTCATATTTACGTTGGTAGTTCTTTAATGTGATTATTATATTTTTCATTATAAATCAAACTTGATTTCTTTTCACAAAAGTTTAATTGCATTCAGTAGTAAATTGTTTTAAAATAATTAATTCTTTTTATCAATATGCATAAAATTGCTTAAATATATATATATATTTTTTTTTAAATTTATATTGCTTAAGCAAACTTTCATAGATTTAATAATATTAAGTTCTTTAAATCCATAAAAATAATTACTAAACGATTGAGGATGTGAGACACACACACATGACTTTTCGAATGGTCCTCATCCACCCATCACCCTACTCTCCCCTCACTTTAGAGTCTGTTGAAAGACACATACATACACACACACACACACACACACAGAACACACACACACCTGCGCACCATCTGAATGGAGCAGCAATCAGATGGGATGGCAATTGACTTATCTGTGCGGTCAGGCAATGGCAAAATGTTTGCCCTGACAAACATTACAATCTGCAACGCTCCGAATCTGAATCCCTATCCCAAAACCAAACTAAACCGAATCGAATCGAATCGAACCGAAAATGCAATCGGATCGTTGGCGTAGTCTTTGGTAAATTGATACACACATCAACGTTGCTTGCAACGTTTCGTTGCAATAGCCGCAAATCTTTGCGTAAATCAAGCAAAATGCAAATTTTACTAAAAGCAAAAGAAACCGAAAAATAACAGATGACATTTGTGAATTGCCGAAGATTAAATACCCTTTTAGGCACAGACAAGATGGAAGAACATGCTGCTGAATTTGAACCGGTAACCTATCCGTCGGATGCAAGGTTACCCTACAAGATGTGCATCTTTTGGACCCAAAAGAAAGCTTAAGTACAAATTTCAGCTTCGTTTTGGTCTGTGCGTTGTTTTCCAATCAGTCGGTCGGACGATCAGAATAAGCTCTTTTATATACTATATATGGATGGGAAGTCTGCTTGGCCTACAAATGTCGTGATCAAATTTGAATACCCTTCGCGAGAGTATGAAAAAATGTAACGTTCGACCACAAAGAGAACTGGAGTGCAAAATGAAAAAATGCGAGAAAAACAGGGCGCAACGGACAAACAGAGAAAACACAGAAAGCTGAAAGAAAATCGTTGTGCAGCTCAAATGGCTGCCAGGTAAAACGATGAGAGAGGGATGAGATGATGTGGGTAAAAAGAAGCAGCAGGAGCAGAAGTGCCGCAAAGTGTGCAACGTTTTGGGCAAAGCAAAGTTCTCGACCAACAAAAACCTTATTTATCACACGTAACGCCACCTCCAATCCACCTGCCCAGACGCCCCTCGCTCTCCCTTGGCAATTTTTCGAACCCATTTTCGGTTTTAGGAAATCGCATACGAATGCTGCCCAATTGGATTTGGTTAGCCCGTGTCCTGCCATCGAGCACCTGGCCAACAACTGCAGCATCCACTTGCACCCGGCTCTAACATTTGGTTTTTGGTTACTTTCCCGCATGCCACCACCCTCCTCGTGCTGCCCTCCTGCTCCCCTGCCGGGCTCGGCAAGACATGTTCAGAGCGTGAAAACTGGCAAATACAATTCGCACCTTTCGCACAATTTTGCAACGACTTTGGACTCGAAATTCGTTTTTGGACTTTGATTTGGTTTGATTTTTTTGTTTTGTTTTGTTTTTCGAGGTTTCTAATTGTCAGTTGAGTCTGATGCGAAAGGAATTCGATTTTTCCTGTGGTCACTTGATTTTTGCCAGTCTAAAATTGTGTCTCTATTTGACTGTAAAGTCAGTGGATCAAGAGATTCACACACATTTTTTAAGCAATATAACAAATGGAAATACATTATAACTCACTGGGTGCTTTGATATATTTTCCCAATGGTCTCGTGACTTTTTCGTTTATATAAAGTTTATTTAATCTTATATTTTTATATTTTAAGCGACTTCATTTCTCCCATTCCTGGATTAATTTCTCGTTTTTTGGGGAGCTGGGAGTATATAATATATAAGAATGTAATAATTACGAGTGAGAATAATATTATATTTTATTATAATAATAACTATAATAATTTCATATGACTATAAACAATACCAATCACAATCACAATGCATCAATCACAAGTTTTCTAGCCTTGAAAGCAAAATTTCTTAATATTTTTCTAAAGCATAATTTTAATGCTGAATGTGATCAAAAGAACATTACATCCTCAAGCCATGAAAAAACAATGCAACAAGTTATTTACCATAACATGCAAATTATATATTATTAAGCCCTTCTTACTTCTGTTTTCCTCAATAGCTGCAACAACAAAACTCCAGTTAAAAGTTTTGATATATGTCTATGTATCTATGCATGGTACATAGAAATAGCATAGATATTTTGTACACACACTTTTGAGCCTGAAGCTCATCTTGCAATTTAACTTTTAACGTAAATATGAACATTTTCGTGCAATTCGAAACTTTTCAATTTTTGCTGTTCTCCTCCGAAGTCAACTTGTGCTTCTTCTAGTCAAAGCAACTAATCAGTCACTTTGAAGATTGCCGCTTCAACTTATTTTGATATATATACCTACTACTATATTTCATTGTTGGGTTTCTTGCAGCTGGAGCCTGGCTGGCACCTGGCTGGAGGGCCTTCAACTTGGCTCGTTTTAAGTTTAAACAAAATGAAATTTCACATGCAATTTAACGTAACGAAGTCGCTTCTGCGGGCCATTTTTACCTCATTTAATTAAGCAATGGCCGCGAAGCGGTGAGAGGGGGGGGGGGGGGTGGGTGGGTAGGCGGCAGGTGTGAGAGCGGCATGTTGTATTTCAATTAGTTGGTCGGGAAAGAAGCTGCCACTAAGTGAAGCCATACAATGGCCAAAATGTGGGCGAGGAGGTGTGCGCCGGCGGTAAATGGGCGTTGCAAGCAACCTGTGCAAAATAATTAACTGCATGCAACAATTTGCATGCCACGCCTAACTAGCAACTGCGGCAACTCTGCCAACTGCCAATCGAGAGTGACAGACGAGGCTCGGCATGAGGTCTGGACTGGGACTCGGGCTACGGCTCCAGCTCCAGCTCCGGCTCTGGCGCGGCGCTTCTGAGGCATCGCGTGTACAGAGGGCCAAAATGAAAATCTGCATTTAATTTATTGATGCAACAAAAGCAACAAAACAACAGTGAGACGGCCATCGTAAGCACGGCTAGCAGATACCCTGAGCACATTCCAAATTCCAAATTTCTCTGACGATGACGATGATGGTCTATATGTGATATTCCAGAGGCTAAGCTACAAAATAAATTTTATCTAGCTTTTTAACAAATTGAGATATGTTTTAAAAAGCCAAACTTTTAAATCTATCCTAAAGTAAGCTAAATAAATTTTAGAGAAAGTGACATTAGCAATATATATAAGTGGGATATTTGCTGCCAACCAATATACTTACTTTTGGAAATTTGCAATTGTTACAGGGTATAACAGCAGCAACAAAACAGCAAAAACGTTGACAGGCAACAACGAAAGTTTTGTTGAGGCTTTTTATGGCGCGCTGCACGGCGGCGCCTAAATGTATGCAGCGTAAATTGTTAAATGCGCGCTTAATCTGCATGTGACTCGGATAAGAGGGAGAAGATAGGTAGTGATATAGGGTGTACGCCTAAGGGGGCGTGGCAGTTTTGGCTCTACCGCGAAATTGTTTCATTTGCCCATTAAAATGTACAGGCGCAAATTTAAGCACTTTATTGGTTTTTCGTAACGCCCAACCCCAACCTCGCTCCGCCCATCCCCCCCTCTCACTCTTCGCCATTAGGAGAATTGCAACATGCCACAATGGCCCAGCACTGCGGCTGATTGCCACGTTTGCATATCTGTTTTCCATGTTCACAATCGCTAATCGTTAGCGTCTGTTGGACTCAGTGTCCAGCCTGTGTCTGGTATTGAGGAAATTTTGGAAAGGTCGCTTTCCATTTTTGGGTATTGCGCGACTTTAAAGCACACAACTAACTAACAAAATGGCTTCATTTTCATTTGACCTAACCACATAACAGTCTGCAGTAGCAGTTGCACTGCGTATCATTTAAAGCCTTTCTTTACGTCATGCGCTTTTCTACCAAAACAGGAAAGTTTCTTTAAGCCCAACTACTCCAAAGGCTTTTATTTTGCCGTATTTGAGTCGCTTACCCATTCCCAATAGCAGCTACTCATAAATTTGAGCTTGGAATTAAAAAATGTTTTGTTGACTTTGTTTTTGTTTTGGCCAAAGCTTTGAACTACACAGTTTTTTTGTTGGCAGTTTTTGGCAGCAGGCCAGAGAAAGGTTCTTATACAACTAGTCTTTCTATATATATATATCTATTTGTTGGAGCCCTAAAAGCGACTCGTCGACCTTTTTGATTAGATTACGCAACGTAAAACTGGTTTGCAAATTGAATAAATGACTTTTGTGTTGCCAATATAAAACGTGTCTGCAATTTTTGATTAGTCAACAAGCCAGCGCGTGGTAGACGAGCCCTGCAACCCCCTCAAAAAGCCCGGCCAAACTCAAAAAGCCTGCAAAAAAATGTTTTTAGCTTGAATTTTGCCCAGGCACAGGACACACAGGACTCTTTTTCCCATTTTTTGTAGCGTGGAGGCACGCAATGTCATTTGTCAATTTTGCTTGGGTCATTTTTGGGTGATCGCTTTGTGGTGTACGTGAGCTCTTATTGTTGTTTTTGGTTGTTGCTAATGTTTGTGGACCAATTAAAATTCATTAAACGTAAATTAACATGGAAGTCGAGGTGCATTATAAATTACAGCGAGCAGCACCGAACACACCAAATGAAGCGCAGCGAGTTGCCTGCAAACAGAATTTGAAATTGGCAACAAATTGTTTGGCAGTCAGTCGAATTGCCTTTATTTTGGACAGCTGCGATAGAAGAGAGAATCGTATTGTGGAATTTAAGGAGTGCGTAAAATAATTCTATCGAAAAGTGCGTATAACAAAGTAGAGCAACTTTCAAATTAAAAAGTTGTCGAGTAAAAAGTTTTCAAAGTAAAATGGACATATTAAGAAACTAGACTCGAGCAGCAACTGCTTAGCTTTTACTCTAATAGGGTTATTAATATCAGCAAATCCAATAGAAAGAAAATAAAAAAAAAACTAGAAAGACATAATTTTTATAAAGTATCCCAGCGGTATTTAACTTTCCACTAAGTACACGCCTTTAAAAAATTGAAATCTACCCACTTCTATTTTAAAATGTTAGTACTAAATATTAATTCCAATAGACTTCTGATCATGCCAGTCTTGCGATGAGAATCTTGCTAAAGAACAGAAACTTGCTTGAAGCTAAAGTATAAACATTCATTCACAAGAACGTAACAAATAAATTCTCATAAAGATATTTGCAAATTAGTTTGAGGTCGATCGGATGGTAAACAAAAAAATTTCACACAAACGCGTTTCGCGATTTTTCCACACATGCAGCTGCAATTTCCCGAAGCCCCGTCTTAACGTGCACCTTCAATACATAAGGTAAATACAGTGCAAATTTCAGACGGTTTGGGTTGGGCGTTCCTCACCAACCAGTCAGTCAGTCAGTCAGTCAGCCAGTCAGTCAGTCAGTCAGGACCCACAGTCTTATATCTAGAGATAGAGCTAATAGCTGCGACTTTTGATTTAGTGATTTTCTACAAAACCTTTAGAGTATTGAATACATATTCATGCATGATTTAAAATAGCAATAAACAAACCTAAATGACAGGTCATTTTTTTGTAAGAAAAAATCTACATGAAAAGTGAGCTGGGACCGTCAACATTAAGAACTGATCTACTATCTTTTGTGTTATATCATGGTTAATAAATAAATATAAACATAAGGAAAAGTTATTTTATCCATTTGGCATACACAGGTGTGTCGTGTTTCTCTCACTCCCACTTCCCCTCCCCCTTCCCCACCGACACTTCCACTCTCTACAGCTTTTCGCTTGTATATGGCTGTCTATTTCTCCGCAATTCGTTTGCCAACTTTGGCAAAACGTTAAAATCCAATTCAAGCTTAATGAGCTGTGTAATATTTGCATTTCGTTCACACGCTTAACACTAATTTGTGCGCTTCGTGGGGCCAAAAAACTGGGCAACGATTTGATTTTTCTTGGCAAAGTGCCCCAAAAAAAAAAAAAAACAAATTAAAAGCTGAAGTGCCCGAAGGACGCCCCGAGCAGCAGTTCCCTATTTTTTTTGCGGACATGGCAATTGCTTGTCGAACCAGCTGCATGAGTCGAAGAAAGGGTAGCTGCAGGTGAGGGGGGAGGTTAGATTGTATGAGGGGGTGTGCACTGTACACTGAGAAAAACTGTAATGGCAGGCCAAAGAGTTTGGCATATTGGATTAGTCTGGTTGTCAATCGCTGGCGCACATAAATCTATTACGGATTCGGCAAAAAGCGTAACGGAAAGGCAAAACGGAAATCAAAAGCCATAATTCAATATTAAATCACTCATACGCCAGGTTAAACCAATTGCAGCAGCAGCACCTGAAATGGATTTTTTGGCCAACAATTAGTGTGGCAGTTGGAGTTATGAGTCATGTGTCTCTTTGTGTGTGTGTGTGTGTGTGTGTGTGCAGCTTTTAGCCAAATGAAAACCTCAAATGCCTTGCGCTTTGGCCAATAGCAAAGTCTTCCTTGGCCAAAATCAAAATCAAACAAAATATTTCAAAATAACAAATGTGCCCTCTGCTCCACAGAGGTTCAGCTCAGACGGCAACTTCTCAGATGACAAAGTGCTTGCAAACGCACAATATTTGTCTAGGTCATGCATATCAGTGACACCTCCCCCCCCAATGCCCCACCCCTTTTCGCCCAGCTAAATGCAAACACAAACGCACACAAAATGCAGGACATATTAATCAGTCAGAGGTGTAAAACAATGGTAGGTAGGTGTGTGTGTGTGTGTGTGTGTGGAGAGGGAGGGGGTTTCAATTTTAGCTTTGGATTTTGGTCTGGAAAACAAATAAATTGCAATTTGTGTAATTCCAACACCTTGAGGCGAAAACAAGACTGCGCCAACGAAGGCTGCTCGACTAGAAAATACCCTAGGTGCCTAGCTCTCAGCTTTTATCTTTTTAATTAGCCCTAAAATACTATTTTATTTAATAAATAAATTGATTAATATTAATCATATAAATGAGCTCAAATACACTGCGTATAAAGTAGAAATATACCTTTAGGAACTCGAGAGACAGACAGAATAATTTTATTATACTTTGCTTCTAATTTAAGTTTATCATTATACATTTGCAGGGTATTAAAATCAATGCACGCCAAGTCGTTGCCTCTCATTCGTGCACACACTTACTCTCTCCCTCTCTCCCTCGCTCTCTACCTCTCTCGCTCTCTCCCTCTCAATTGTTTATTTGCCTGCATGTGCGGCATGTCAGGTGTGTGTGAAAATATTTACAATTAAACACAATAGCTACTTGCAAAGAGCTGCATTTGCAAACGCTTCCTCCTTGGGGCAAGCCGAGACCTGAGTTGCATATTTGCCTACATTTCAGCCAAGTACGCAGCATTGTGCGTGTGTGAATTGAAAATTGAGGCATCTGAGGTAAGTCAAACGCTATTTGATTTTAATTACATCAAATTTATTTGCTCAGTGATTTTTGTGTAAAGCTCGTTATCGTCAAAGGCCAAAATGGTTCAATTTGTCCAGAGGCAGAGGACAATTCGAGCATTTCGAATTGTTTGGCATCCGTGTGCGTGTCTGTGTGTGTGTGTGTGTGTGTTAATTAGTGTGAAAACTTGGTTGACCAAGGAAAATGACAATGCTTATAATAGTTATAAGCTATATACATGCATATATATTCTTTGTTTACCTAAATCCAGCATTAAATTTCAAAGGAAACAAAGCTATTTCTTTCAGGATAATAACTTGTTCAGAACAGGCAAGAGTCTTATCTATACAGCTTTCTCTCTCTTTGTTTCGCTCTTCTTTCCTCTTTCTTCCTCTCTCCCTCTCTCTCTCTCTCTCTCGCTTGTCACTCGAAGCAAGTTCAATTATGAACCAAGGCCTTTTATTTTTGTGAAATGCTCAAAAACTAATTTATTCGTTTTTAATATATTTTTAACATAACTTGACGGGCGGAAAACAATGAAGAAGACTAACGAATGAGTAAAATATACAAATTATACAAGTATAACGGCACGAGCTTCGGTTAGTTAAAAAGATTTTAAATTTAAATACATAGAGAAGAAACGAACAAAAGCACACACGCACCGACTAAATTATCGCAGAGAGCCTCGTTGACCCACAATTACAATAATAACTAAGAGAAAATAACTAAGATAATTCGCACGCTCACACTATCCGCACTGCTCGCACCCAGCATAGCCGCTCTCACACGCGGACACAGCAAAGAAAACATAAGAAAAGGAAAGAAATAATTGCAAGATGGCAAAAGAGAAAATAACTATGTATATGAGTTACCCCTCTCTCTCAGACCAACCAATAGGCATGCTCACTGATAGTGCACCCTTCAGCCCCTGGCATTACGCATATCCGCTGTCCATGATCTACGCAATGAAGCTGACACATAAACAAACAGATATTGCTTAATGCATACAGAACACATACACACACATATTGTTAATTATATATCGATCATAAGAGAAGATAACTTAGATAATTCGCACGCTCACACTATCCGCACTGCTCGCACCCAGCATAGCTGCTCTCACACGCGCACACAGCACAGAAAACATAAGAAAAGGAAAGGAGAAATTATTGCAAAATGGCAAAAGAGAAAATAACTATATGAGTAACCACTCCCGCTCAAACAGTCTAATAATCGCGATCTCTCTAAATAGCTGTAGCACTCGGTCCCCATATATAAGCGCACTGATCTGTGCAATGAAGCCGACACATACACACACACATACTGCTATATGCATAAACTTCTCTTAAATTTCTAAGATATTCTACATATTTCTTTTAAATTTCTAAGCCAAGCCACAATGCTAGACGACAAACATCACATAACTAAAATTATTTCCACGCTCAAGCACTCCATACTGTTTGAATACTGTGCAAGCGCTCTCACCTGCATACACAACTTATAAATACCCTCAAAAAAAAAAAAACCCTCGTCCAAACCAACAACTATGCGCGCTCTTCTGAATAGGATTCTGCCTGCACTTCTCACACTGTTAAGGGTCCACTCTTTTATTACAGCTCTCTGTCTGGGCGCTTATCTGTGAGCTTGCGCCTAATGCAGACGACACACACACACATACACATATCACATTTTTTTCTGCTGTGTTTTTGCTATTTATAATATTTTTTTAATATAATACCTGGGCTTACCTGGTGCTGCTAAGTCCATTTTTTCTGTAATAATATTTTAATGAATTAAACTTTAATTTTAAATAAGAACTAAACGGTAACAAACTTGGTGCACATTTAAATGTAAATAACAAAATAAATGAAGAGCAGGTAACTAATATAATTTCCACGCTCACATCATTCACACTGCTCGCACATTATCTGCCAACTGGCATTAACATCAAAATAAAGCGAACCAAAAGGAACCCTGCGATAGGCATAAGCGAAATTAATATATGAATTTCCCCTTCCGCCCTTACCAACAACATTGCTCGCTCTCTGCAAGTAGCTGTAATTGACAATGTCCCTTGGCTGCGTAACAGCTCTCTGCTGCTCTGCCCGAGCGCTGATCTACGACGTATACAGACACACAAACACACAAACTCCCAGTGACATGTGTGGTCATGCACTTATTTTCGTCTTTTTAGTTATTTTGTTTTGTTTGTGTGGCTGAGACAATTTTTGAACTAAATCGTGCAGTAAGTCCGTAAGCCGCACTTTATTTGCATAATTAATGCACTCTTATATTCAGTTAATCAATTGAAAACACTTTATTTGAATCACCCTCTCTCTCTCTCTCTCTCACACACACTGACTCTCACTCGGCCGTAAACATAATACACTGACCACATTGGCCACACAAGCCGCAATTAGAAACCACTCAAACTGCCTTTCTGGGAGCTTATAAAACCATCAACACGCCGCATTGATGTCTTTATGACCACGACAAGTTCCAAGACGGGTCATAGAGGCTGGCCCAGCATTGGGTCAGTATCCTCAGGGGCTAACCTCAGTGCTTAGCAGTAAAGCACTCATGATGAATGCAACGGCGGGGGGTGGATGGCTACCTATGCTATGCAAGCAACTCCCCAGCTTAACCCTAAAATACACATTTCAGCAATTTTAAAGGCTCTCCTCGCAGCAACTGCCTCCACGTTTCTCTTACGGCTGTGGCTTAAAAGCTTTAAGAGAATTTATAGCGCGGCCAAACGAAAACACTTCAAAAGCGCAGTTTCTTTCTTTCTTTTGTGCTAGCTTCGTGCGTATAGAAATTATACGGCTGGGCGTTAAATGAAAGCAACTAAAATAATAACAAGCCAATGAACTAGTCAATTGCTCAACTAGAAAATATCCTGTATTCTATTGTGTAAGAAACAAACAAAAAATGGTGCTCTGTATGATGTTTGGTTACTTAATGCTTGCTTTACAAATCAATTTCATCTGCTTTTCATATTTCATGTGGTAGGGTATGTGCAACAACAATACCATCTATGTTGTTTATAACAGGGTATAAGCAAGAACAACAAACAAATTAACAGCAATAAGCAACACTCAGCGCCATTAGCACTGGCACCCCTGGCAGAGTGCGTAGGCATGTGCGTGTGTGTGTGTGTATGTGTGCATGTGTGTTACACACACATTATTTACAAAAAAAAAGAATTTCATGCCGAAAGCAACGCCGACTGCAAAACTGTGCAACTGGGCAACTCGACTGCAATAAGTCAGCCAGCTGGGCAGGCAGAAAGTAGTAGTAGTAGTATTTGTTGTTGTTGTTGTTGTTGTTGTTCTTGTTGTTATTATTACTGTAGTTGTGCAGTTGCCGTTAGATTTGGCCAGTTGTTAGCAAGCTTTCAATATTTTCACACTTTTGTTTTAGTTGTAAGCTGTTGCTCTAATGGTTTTTCTCGCCACTTTTCCAGGCGAGTTTTGTGTCTCTCAGCAAAAGCAATGCACAAAAATCCAATACAGTACAACATGTGTGTGTGTGTGTGTGTGTGTGTGTGTGTGTCAGTGTGTGAATGTGTTGAAAGTAAATTGCCTTCGGGTGTGCGTAAGAAAATAAAAAAGGCCAACTGCAACTGCAACTGCAACGAAGGCGTTGCCAGGACAAAGCGCCTGCTGTTGCTGCTGCTGCTGCTGCTGCTCTGGGCACAAAATATTTGTTGTCCTTTGGGCTGCCTTGGCTGCAAAATATATGGCCTTGTGGTTGTTGTTTTGGTCTGCAATTTATGTGGCCCAGCAGCAGCAGCCGCAGCAGGCAACGGGATTTGGTCCGCTCAGCATTGGGTCACATATTGTTTTAAATGCAATTGTTTTAAGTTTTCATTTGTTGGGTTCAAAGTTCTTCAGGCAACCTGTGTGTGTGTGTGTGAGGCTGGAAGTGTTAAAAGCTTAGATTTTGTTACTGCAATTTATCAACATAATTACACCCATTTAAATGTCTTCTATATGGCTTCTAACTTCATCCTATTCTTATTTTAAATAGTTTTTTTAAGTCGTCAAATTTAATAATGTTTATGCTCTAAAAAGCCTATTTATCAGTTATCTATTTTATAAAACTGTACTTGATTTAATTTTAAAAATTACTTTTGTTCTATATATTCTATTTATTTAGTATATAATATTGCATACCTATTTATACCCTTGCAGAGGGTATTATAATTTTGTCGTGAAATGTGTAACGCATAGAAGGAGACATCTCCGACCCCATATATATTCTTGATCAGCATCAAAAACCTAGTCGATATAGCCATGTCCGTCTGTCTGTTTCTATGCGAACTAGTCTTTCAGTTTTAAAGCTGTCTTAATGAAACTGTGCACTTTCTGTTGTATGCAGCATATATGTCAAAACCCGCTGGATCGGACCACTATATCATACGGCGGCCATAAGAACTATCGGTCGAAAATTAAGTTGTTGTATGGAAAACTTTTTTGTCATTCAAGATATTTTGATTAATCACGGCATTTCAGATTTCACTATGCTCTCTTCATTTTTTGTAAAATTTTATTTACATCGGACTACTATATCAAATATATGCCATAGGAACGATCGGTCGAAAATTAAGTCGTTGTATGAAAAAACATTTGGTTTTTCAAGATATCTTGACCAAACTGGGCATTAACTATTTTCCCTGTGCTTCTTAGATACGGGCAAAGCACTATAAGCATTATGAAATGTTGGGTCTGCAAGGGTATTAGATCTTCGGCGTGCCGAAGATAGCCTTTCTTTCTCGTTTATTATAAATATTGTATCATTATTATTTTCTAAATACCTATTATTTCTATTAATATATGTTTAAGAAAAATGATTTTTAAATGAGAAGCTTGGAGTTTTGTGTAGCTTTTATTTGCAATAATTTATGTGCATAATAAATTGTTTATACATTTTCTAACAGCAAAACAATGCTTGATAGAGATTTGCACAGTTTGCTAAAAATATTTTCAGTAATCGACGCACTTTAAGCACAAAACAAAAGCAGCAATAAAATAATTATAATTATGTTTTTTTTTAAAACATAATATATTCTAATAAAATATATTACTTTGTGTTGCAGTTTAATTAATTTTCATGAGATAAAAGCATAAATAATTCATGGAAAACAAAAGAACTTCATTTTTTAATGGCAAAGGCAAAAAAAAAAAATTGAAAAGCAAACAAAGCGAAAATTTTGGAACGCAAAACTTTTCAATTTGTTGCTAATACCCGTTTCTTTTGTACAAAAATGTTATTAAATAACATACATAAATAATGCTTATATATATAGATATATATAATTTAATACATTTCGATAGAGGTTGTAACTGTAAAATCGTCGAAATATCTGTGTGCATAGCCAAGAGCCAGTTATTCAATGAGTTGGCCCTAATTAATGTCGCATCAAGCGTTTGGATAAACAATTTAGCATAACCAAATGCAATTGCAATTGATTTATGTTAATTACTGTTAAACAAAATGCGCCTCGTTGATTGCTAAATTGATTTTAAATGAAATGCAAATACAAAAAGACGCAATAAAAAATATTAAGTGGACTGTAAATCGGTAAACACGTCTCGTTAATGACAATCTATTTGACCCACAGATTGACGTCAACCGTCGAAAGGCAAATCGATAGATAAACAAGAGGGTGGCAAGAATGAACAGGGAAGGTTGAGGAAAATGAAAAACTGTGAGCACTCTGCACAGTGGGCGGTTTTACTAATTGCCAGTTTCATCAAGTAATTGTTAACTGTGACTTTTGACGGTCACGAGTTAAAACAAGTTTATCCTTCCGCATTTTTTGTTGTGTATTATTATATTTACTATTGTGACTATAATGAACTTAAATGCACCTGTTGATTGAAGCCTAGCACTTACATTTATAAAATAAAACTTAATAAGGTGGCTTTTTAAATGACAAATCATCTGTCGTCTTCTCATTACCTACTTTAATTCTTTAGAATATCCCAAATTATTCCCAAACCCAATATTTTGATTCAAACCATTTTTAGCATGTTCTATTTATAAAATTTATAGTAAAAAAAACGAGGTCATACAACCCGACAATCAGCTTAAGTCATGAAGTGTGTAAAGCATAAAAGATAATGTCATCGACCTCATAAAGTATATATATTCCAGATCTGCGTCAATAGCCGAGTTGATATGGACATGTCCGTCTATCCGTCTGTCTGTTTCTGTGCGAATTAGTCTCTCAGTCTTAAAGCTATTGTCTTAAAATTAAGCATAGGTCCGTCTTTCTGTTGCATGCAGTACTGTAGCATGCGTACATATGTATATACATACATATGAATAAGGCTGCAACACTTTGTTGTTATGCCAACAGAATGCAAACATAAGCAGCGACTTTGTCGCAGCGCGCCTAACGCTAAGTGCCCTCTGCGCATATTCAAGTGCAGACGAAATATGATCCGCACTTGATAGCAACGACCGCCCAAATAGCTAAGTCAGCGTTCTCACGCTTGACCGTCGCTGTGTATACATATGTGCGCGCATGACTCTCTCTGACTCTCTTGTTGTATATAATAAGCCTAAAAACCATGTATGTAAAACGGCTGCTCACTGCTTCACGGTGGACAGCTCTAACTCCAAAAAACATTGAATAAAGAACCATCAAGGAAGACTGACGTCTTTTCATCAGGGACTATTATATTATATGGCGACCGTGACTAAGGTCACAACAGACCTGGACATGGAAGGACAGCAGCAACGGCAGTAACAAAAAAAACACACAACAACAACTATACAAAACAACAACAACTATGAATCGTGTTACAAGTGATGACCAGCAGTCAACAAGTGTGAGAGGCAATCCGTCCCTTACGCCAGCGCGGGAGACTTAGAGATTGAAAGAAAAAAAAAACTGAAAGTCTGAGTGAGTAGAGTGCGAGTAATGGGCAAGCGCGGAGGCCAGAAAAACAAAATAAACAAAAGAATAGCACACATTAAGTGGCTATTATACACGAATACGCCGCCCACATGGGCAACGGCACAAAAATTAACTGCCGAACTTGATTTTCTGAAAGAAAGCCTCCAGCAAAGAAAGCCAAATACCGCAACTCACTCAGCAAATATCAAAGTTATAAATGAAAAACTAATGAAAAAACCACCATCTCCAAAGCCGTTGCCGAAAAAACCTGACGTCTGCCCGAACGACTGCCCTGGACCACTATACGCCCCAGCATGCAAATCCACATGCTTGGGACCAAAGACCAGTACGAAGACCGGCACCGGCCCCGCCTGAGCCAATAGGCCACGGATATCAGCAGCACTGAAGGCAACAGCGCGAGGGGCACTCCGCCACTTTCGCCTACGAAGGAGCGTCAGCGTAGCCAAACCGGCGACGACCAGCTGACGCGGAGGACAACTGGACATTTGGAGCAACAGTTAACATTATTATAATAAAATTTGTAAAATTGTGCGGAACAATCTCCGCTCAATTAGAAGTATAGCCAGTAAAGCTATACAAACCAATAGGTAGAAAAACTTGTTAACGTAAATGCAAAGTAATAATTTTAAAATATATATATATATATATATTATCGAAACAATTTATGTAAAATTGAGCAGAAAATCTTTTGCCCAATCAGAGGTGAGGCCCATAAAGCCAAACTAAAAAATTAGGCAGGTTGCAATGTAAAAAAAAAAAAAAAAAAAAAATTTTACACGTCTCAGGCACTGGGTAAATTACCCAGTAGCAAACAAATTAATCCAAATCTTAAATTCCAAATAAATTTGAAATTTTAAAATGAAAAAAAAATAATAATAAGTTTTCAGTTCAGTCAGTTAAATCAGAAATAAAAAAAAAAAAACAAATTGAATCAAATTTATGAATAGTAATACAATAAGTAAATTTTCCGAAGATTTTCTAATTGAATCAAATCATAATCCTGAACAGAACTCCAAAATGGGATTATTAGACGTTAAGTCAGTGGATTCCACTGCTAACGTTATAAATAAAGTTGAATCAAACAACACAGATTTAGAATTAACAAATATATTACTGGTAATCATAGTTGTTATAATGTGTGCAAATTGTTTTTATAAAATATATAAACTGCATAACAAATGCCTAAAAAAAAGATTCATGAGCCGAGCAAATGACTTGGACAAAATTTAAATTTGCACAGCACAAACAACAATGATTAATCATAATTGACAATATCATAATAACTATAAGATACCAATTAAACTAAATAAATAAAAAAAAAAAAAATAAATAAATAAATAATAATGAACACACAGTATGATGAATAGTAAGAATATCCCAGAATAATCTTGAAAAACAAAGTAGCTTGTCAATATTATGGAATGGCCAGAACTTTCTGAGCGGATCCAAAATATTAAAACGACATTTGAAAAAGCGTATAAATGTCTAACACAAAATAGACAAACGCATATAGATACAGTTAATAGGCACTCCATAACATTGATCGACAGCTTTAACGAAGCTCGAATATTGATATATCAACATAAAGATGTATTAACCAATGAACATTGGTCAGAAACGTCAAGGTTGCTAATAAGACTGAGAAATAATATACAAACAGTTAAAGACAAGCATAATTTAAATTTAATACTACCTTCTATTTTGAATACACCTGCAAAGTTGGAGCTCGGCGAAAACCTTGAAGTTCGGACTGAGGATATTCAATTAGAAGAAGAAGATTTAACAAATCTAACAATCCCTGCTGTTATCACACTGGATTCCAAAGATATTTTATCCGAAAGTGAAGAAAGTGCTGATAATAGCCGTATAATGGTTGACACAGCCGCTGCCCAGAGGGCATATATTAGGGAAATTGCACAAGCAGTCCCAGAATTTGACGGAAAGAAAACCCGTCTTGAAAAATTCTTAACGGCATTAAGACTTGTCAACTTAACAAAGGGAACTTATGAGGAAATTGCCATAGAGTTGATTAAATCAAAAATAACGGGCACAACCCTCAACAAAATAAAAAATGAAACCACAATAGACGGAATTATTGCAAAATTAAAAGCCGTAGTTGTCGGTGAAACACCCGCCAACATAAAGGCAAAAATGGACACTTTAACGCAGAAGGGCAAAACAGCCACTCAGTTCACAACTGAACTAGAAAATCTGCGACAGCTTCTTGAAGCTGCTTATATTGACCAAGGCATACCATCTGAAAATGCTGACACACTCAGTACTACAGAAGCCGTTAACACAATGATTAGTAAAACTAGTCACGAAAGTGTTAAAACCGTTATGGAGTCTGGTATTTTCACTACCATGGATGCTGCCGTTAGTGCATACATCCGTACTAGTACAAGACTTACTGGTAGTGTGAATACAGTGATGTACTCTAAAAGAGGGAATAACAACTACCGCGGTAGTAACAATCGTGGTAACTATCGTGGTAAAGGCAATGGTAACTACCAAAACAGAGGAAATAATAACTACGGTAATCAAAACCGTAGAGGCCGAGGAAATGGAAACAACAATTCCAACCGAGGCCGAAACAACCAAAATAATAATAATACAAACAATGTTAGAGTAACCCAGGACAATCAGGGAAACTCTCAACAACCCTCAGATATTCAGCAGTAGGAAATTATGCAGTTCATACCATCAATCTTAGTTTGAATATATTTGTAAACTTTTTCAATGTGAAGACAAATAAAAAACTTGTATTTTTAATAGATACTGGTGCAGACATATCCCTGTTAAAGGAAAATTCTGATATCTTTCATGATATCCAAAAAAATAAGAAGATCAATATTCAAGGCATAGGCCAAGATATAATACAGTCCAAAGGACTGATTTCAATAGAGATACAGACAAGTAAATACATAATTCCACACGATTTTCACTTAGTAGATTTGCATTTCGCAATACCTTGTGATGGAATAATAGGCATTGACTTCATTAAGAAATTCAATTGCCAGTTAGATTTCAAACCAAATGAAGATTGGCTCATAATGAGACCAAATAATCTAAATTTCCCAATTTATGTTCCAATAACATACAGTTCTGGTAATAATTCCATTGTTCTACCAGCAAGATCCCAAGTAGTCAGAAAAATTCACCTATCATCAGATGAAGATAGTGTACTAATTCCAAACCAGGAAATTAAAGAAGGCATTTATGTTGCAAACACAGTTGCAACAACCAAAAATGCATTTGTCCGATTACTGAATACGACCAGTACTGATCAAGTAGTAGATATTAAAAATTTGTCATATGAACCACTTTCGAACTACGACATAGTTCAAAACAATCCAGAAAATAGAGAAAAAACTGTCTTATCTCAATTAGCTAAAAATTTTCCACCACAATTCAAAAACGAATTGACTAACTTATGCACCCAGTTTAGTGACGTATTCGGACTCGAAACCGAATCGATCACTACCAATAACTTCTACAAACAAAAACTAAGATTGAAGGATGATGAACCAGTCTACATAAAAAATTATAGAAACCCTCAAAGTCAAATAGATGAGATACAAGTACAAGTACAAAAATTAATCGACAATAAAATAGTCGAACCGTCTGTATCCCCTTATAACAGCCCACTTTTGTTAGTTCCGAAGAAATCTCTTCCAGGTTCTGACAAGAAAAAATGGCGATTAGTAATTGACTATCGTCAAATTAATAAAAAACTGTTGTCGGATAAATTCCCGCTGCCTAGAATTGATGACATTTTGGATCAACTAGGAAGAGCAAAATACTTCTCATGCCTTGATTTAATGTCAGGATTTCATCAAATTGAACTCGAAAAAAGTTCAAGAGATATAACGTCTTTCTCAACAAGCAATGGCTCGTATCGCTTCACGCGATTGCCATTCGGTTTAAAAATAGCGCCGAATTCTTTCCAGAGAATGATGACTATAGCATTTTCCGGATTAGAACCTTCTCAAGCTTTCCTTTATATGGATGATTTAATAGTCATTGGTTGTTCCGAAACACATATGCTCAAAAACTTAACTGATGTTTTTGAGAAATGTAGGAAATACAATCTTAAATTACATCCTGAAAAATGTTCATTTTTCATGCATGAAGTCACATTTTTGGGACACAAATGCACGGATAAAGGAATCTTGCCTGACGACAAAAAATACGACGTCATTAAAAATTACCCAGTTCCACATGATGCGGACAGCGCCAGACGATTCGTTGCATTCTGCAACTACTATAGACGTTTTATCAAAAATTTTGCCGACTATGCTCGTCACATAACAAGATTATGTAAAAAAGATGTAGAATTCGAATGGACAGCTGATTGTCAGCATGCTTTCGAACATCTCAAATCGGCACTAATAAATCCGAATTTATTACAATACCCAGATTTCAGCAAAGAATTTTGCATAATAACAGATGCAAGTAAACAAGCATGTGGAGCAGTTTTAACTCAAAACAAAAATGGACTCCAACTTCCAGTTGCTTATGCATCAAGATCGTTTACTAAGGGTGAAAGTAATAAAAGTACAACAGAACAAGAATTGGCAGCAATTCATTGGGCAATAACTTATTTCAGACCATATATTTATGGTAGACACTTCAATGTCAAAACAGATCACAGACCATTAACATACTTGTTCTCAATGGTAAATCCAAGCTCAAAGCTAACGCGTATGAGACTTGAACTAGAGGAGTATAATTTTACAGTCGAATATCTGAAGGGTAAAGACAATTATGTAGCGGATGCGTTATCAAGAATAACCATTCAACAGCTACAACAAATAAATGGATCAATAAAGAAAGTCACTACAAGATATCAAAGTAGACAAAATTCCTGCGCAGGAAAAGAAAAAATAGAATTGCCATGGCAATCTATAGAAAAAGCTTCAAAGCCCAACGTATATAAAGTCATTAACAATGACGAAGTACGTAAAGTAGTGACCTTGCATGTAAAAAATATGCTATGTTTTTTTAAACATGGTAAGAAAATTACTGCAAGATATGATGTTAGCGATTTATATACCAATGGAACTCTTGACTTAGGTCAATTTTTCCAAAGGCTTGAAACGCAAGCCGGTATAAATAAAATCAGCCAACTCAAAGTGGCACCGTGGGAAAATATCTTTGAACACGTTTCAATCGATAATTTCAAAAATATGGGCAATAAAATATTAATTTCATTGAGAGTAGCGCTACTCAACCCGGTGACCCAAATAGAAACAATAAAAGAAAAAGAAGCTCTATTGTCTACGTTCCATGATGATCCAATACAAGGAGGTCACACAGGCATCTCAAAAACCTTGGCCAAGGTCAAAAGACATTATTATTGGAAAGGTATGACTCGAGATATTACTGAGTACATACGAAAATGTCCAAAATGCCAAAAGTCAAAAGTGACACGAAAAATAAAAACTCCTTTAACAATAACTGATACGCCAATACACGCTTTCGACAGGGTTATAGTAGACACCATTGGTCCACTACCCAAGTCTGAAAATGGAAATGAATACGCAGTCACATTAATTTGTGATCTGACTAAATATCTAGTCGCGATTCCAATTCCAAACAAAAGCGCTAACACAGTAGCAAAAGCGATTTTTGAGAATTTTATTCTAAAGTACGGTCCAATGAAGACGTTCATTACGGACATGGGAACAGAATACAAAAATTCTATAATAAATGATTTGTGCAAGTATTTACAAATAAAGAACATAACATCAACTGCACACCACCACCAGACAGTTGGAACAGTCGAAAGAAGTCACAGAACTTTTAATGAATACATACGTTCATATATATCGGTTGATAAAACTGATTGGGACGTATGGATCCAATATTTCGTTTACTGTTTCAACACAACCCCATCTATGGCACATGACTATTGTCCATATGAACTTGTTTTCGGTAAAACAAACAATTTATTAAAACATTTTAATAGCACAGACACCATAGAACCTTTATATAGTATAGATGATTATGCTAAGGAAAGTAAATATAGATTAGAAATAGCATATAAAAGAGCTCGAATTATGTTAGAAGAAAATAAGAGAAATAATAAGGAATTATATGATAAAAAAGTAATAAACATAGATATATCGGTAGGAGATAAAGTCCTACTTAAGAATGAAACAGGACATAAGTTAGATCCAACTTATTTAGGACCCTATACAGTAGAAAAGTTAGAAGATAACGATAATATAATAATTAGGGATACTAAAAAGAAAAAACAAAGAGTACATAAGGATAGATTAAAATTTTATAATAATTGAATTGAAAACTCTAATATAAACAAAGAAAATTGTTCGAACAAAATAATACAAAACAATAAAAAGGAAAATGGAATTTAAGAAAAGGAAACTTAAAAAGAAAGAAAAATTCTTTTCTTTTATAAAAAAGAGACAACATTTAAAATAAAATACTAACACATACATATATTTTTTTAAATACACATAGTTAAACATATACATTTACACATACATATTAACAAACATTTTTATATTAAAATAATATAAACACAAAAAAAAAAAAAAATACAAACAAAAATAATTAACATTAATACTTAAAATAACTACATAAATTACGTTATTTTTTAAAAGGAGGGAGATGTAGCATGCGTACATATGTATATACATACATATGAATAAGGCTGCAACACTTTGTTGTTATGCCAACAGAATGCAAACATAAGCAGCGACTTTGTCGCAGCGCGCCTAACGCTAAGTGCCCTCTGCGCATATTCAAGTGCAGACGAAATATGATCCGCACTTGATAGCAACGACCGCCCAAATAGCTAAGTCAGCGTTCTCACGCTTGACCGTCGCTGTGTATACATATGTGCGCGCATGACTCTCTCTGACTCTCTTGTTGTATATAATAAGCCTAAAAACCATGTATGTAAAACGGCTGCTCACTGCTTCACGGTGGACAGCTCTAACTCCAAAAAACATTGAATAAAGAACCATCAAGGAAGACTGACGTCTTTTCATCAGGGACTATTATATTATAGTACATTTGTCGGAACCAGCTGGATCAGACTTTTGTTAGCTTCACTATACTCCTCGTATAAAGTCAACATTTTACCAACAAAAGAACATTATATCATTCGTTGCCACAGGATCGATAAATGTAGGTTCTCTTTGTTTCCCAAGATATATTCACCAAACTCAGCATTCACATTTCTTATATATCTGCAAATTACTTCAAGGGTGAAAGATCAACTGCGGCATCCGAAGATATCAATTTCTCGCTGTATTTAATATTTATTAAATATATCTTATAGTATGTTATAATATATTTCTTTAAGTTTTACACAAAAAGTAATGGCTTTTGTTTTAGTCTAAAATTATCATTTGCAAATAAATGTATTAATTATCACAAACCGTCAACTAATTTAATTTCTTTGTCCCGTAATTTAGCATAATATTTTAGTAATATGAGTAATATAATAATTTTTAAACAAGCAAGAAATAATATTTAAAAGAAAACATACTGTTTATCAGCTTTTTCTATACTCAATTTACGTGCCATTATTTCTTGCTCTCCTCTTTGTAGGTTTACCTTTATAATTCCCAACTTGTTTTAGCATTTAAGCTAGCATCCGGCGTACTTCTCTTTATGAGCCACAGCTCAATTAAATGCCCCCTAATTAGCTCTATACACAACAGTGTGTACAATTTGCTGCTCTTCTGCTGTAATTGGTTCTCTCGGTTTACATTCTACACTTTTATAATTGACACGTAATTATTACGCTTTACCTGCAGCATGCAAATTGATTAACAGTTTATTTTCTTCTACATTTTCTTTCATTTTCACATTGTTTATTGGCCCTGTGCTCGGCCAGTGCTGGGCTATTGATTGCAAAGTTTAAACAATATAAAAAAAAAAAACAAAGTTAATCGAAGTTTCAGCAAGTTGGCAGCTCCTTGGAGAATTTCTCTGCAGATTCTCGCAGCTAATGAAACTTGATATTAGAGTTTTTTTTTTCTTTCGATTTACTTTATTTATTTTTTTTTTTTATTTGCCATGTCAAATCTCTATGCGCATTAGTTTAATGACTCGCCCAGAAAGTTGTGCAGACACAAATTTTTAGGCGTTGTCCCTACGGGGAATTAAAAAACTAGGCGAAGATTTAATACCCTTGCAGACATTCGTCAGAGTTTATTGTAATATCTTTGGCTTATAAGATCACTGACCTTTTCTATAGCAGCTATATGATATAGTTGTCCGATGTAGATCATAATGGATGTTATCTTAATATAAAAAGAGGTTGACATATCAGAAACAACTTTTCGACGCATCTTTCCTATGACAGCTAGTAGTCGGTTTCGTCTAGCTCCGACATATATACTACCTGCGATAGGATGACGAAGTAATGCAAAGTTTCAATGCGATAGCTTTAAAACTGAGAGATCAGATCGCATAGCCTCACATTGCTATATTAACTCAACTGATCTAGAATATATATCTTTATGGAGTCGACGATGTCGCCTTCTATGCGTTGCACATTGCATGACCGAATGATAATACTCTCTACAAGGTATAAATAACGCCACGAGCTGTAAGGGTTTATAAATTTAAAGAGCTTGGTCATGCCCTCTACGAAGACAATACTCTAATGGGGCTTATCAATTTCATGTCTCGTACATTTGGGTTTGAGCAATTAAAAGCCTTTGAGTACAGGCAGCAGAGCTGCTGGCTGCTCCAGAGGGGTTTGAGGGGTTGGGAGTATATATTGAGTTGTAGTCGCTGTCTCAGCTGTCAGGAGCAGTCAAAAAGGGGTGGGGGACTAGGTGGCTGCTGTCCCGCTGTGTGCAAAGGCCTATCAATGTCCTCCAGCCAGCAACAACAACTTGCAATTGACTTTGGCCAACGATGCAGTCGTGTTTGTGTGTGTGCGTGTCTTGGGCGCATGCCAACGCACAAAACATGCCATAAATCCACAGGCAGCATATAATTAATAAGGATTAATTGTGTACCAGAACTTGCGAGCACGCTGCCATAGTCCAAAATTTAATTAATTAATAGCACAACTTTAGGCAGCATGTAGTGCACCAGCTGGTGTGGGTGTGCGTGTGGGTGTGTGTGTGTGTGTGTGTGTGTGTGTGTGTGTGTGTGGTTGGAAGTGTGTGTAAGTTGCAAATTAAATGCACATATGCAAGAAGCAGACACAATTCTGGCCAATCGATAAAGGCCCTTCAATTTGGCCCTAAAATAAATTGCATAATTTAAATGTTAAATACTCAATTCTAATTTTAAATTGATTTTAACATTAATTATAATTAAGAGAATAGCTAGGCATGACTGCTAATACATATTTAAGGCAATTTCCAAATACGTATTTTATCAATTAATTAAATTTGTATGTCTAAAACCAAATACCAAATATTACTTGCAGATATTAATAATATTAATGCATAGCACAAGGCTACAGGGCGTAGCTTAATATAATTATTTATTAATATTTTTATACTTATGATATTAGACTAACTATTTGTAAGAATAATCATTTATTTCTTAAGCCTGTTTAAATATATTCTAGACTTGAATATCATAAAGTGGCCAGCGTATATGGCGTATACTTAATGCAGCCATCAATTATGTTTATGGCAATTATAGCTCTCAGCTTAAAACCTTGCTTAAAGCTAGATCAAACGAAAATTTGGCAACAAAAAAGTGCTCATTTTCCAACTAGAAGTAATTCGCGTAATTCGCTTTAGGGCCCAAAAACTTTTCCATTAGCTTTTCTCTTTCCGTGAGTTTCTTTTTATCAGCTCTTTTGCACAGTTTTTCCGCTTAACCCGCGCATTAATTCGGCCAGCTCTTCTGCTTCTTGCGCAGGTGCCAAAAAGGCCAACACTAAAATGGAATACGGCAATTAATGTTAAGCTCCTGTTGGCCATTTGACAGCGACTGTTAAGAGTGCAGCAGACGCTAACTGCCCAGAACGGGTAGATTGCTTTTAATTAGCAAAAGTATCTTTATCTGCAGATTGAATGGCAATAAACAGCGATTCGCAATGCGAGCGCATAACCAGACTTGTTTAAGTAGTCAAGAAAGTTAAAGAATTATTTAAAAAATACAAGGGAAAATAAGCTGCTTTTGCGTATTTCATTAGTTCTTCATTATATGACATTGTATACGAACAATACATTTATTTTTAACAATTTTAGCCACAACAAATGCTGAGCTCCTTCTCAATAATAGTATGAAGGAACCGCAAGAAAATAATTGTTATTTAAATTATTTATTTAAAATACCAATAAAATAATAAATGTTTATGAACATAGAAATAAATATAAATATAAAAGCATAAGCACGATATAAATGAATATAAATATATTTTTAAATATAAATATAAATTTAAATATTCCATGCTTTCAATATAAATATAAAAATTGTCTTATAAAAAAATAAAACATTACCTAAAACATTCTGATTATACATAATTATTGTCAATTAAGTAAAGTGTAAAATATTTAAGTTAAATGTTGCTTGCTTTCTTGTTTTTCGTTTTCGAACATGATATATAAAAAGTTTCACTAATATGCATACATATTTAAATGTTTTAAATATTATTTTTCTTTGAGGTAGTAATTTAATTCGATTGTAAATTATTTTTTAATTTTTGCATTATATATTTAGCTATATATTTCTTTTTAAATAACAATTTGTCACAATATTTACAGAGCAGACCAATTATATAAAGTTCGCTCTAAGTTTTCATATAAGTCTTATTAGCTAACAACAAATAAAGATTTCTTTGCACTGGTCGCATAAAAAATATTCTTTCCTTTTTTGCAATTTAAACTAAATGCAATTTAAAAGAGCCTTACAACTTATTAATTTGTTGTATTGTTTGTAATATTAAAAAATTAAACTGACGAAAATTGTTCAATTTATTGATGTGAAATTTCTGCACTTTTGTTTTCAGGTTCGATAAAGAAAACAAGAATAATACTTAAATTTGCATTCTATTGAGCATTGTTTTACACACGCGCGCTGTTTAAAACAATGAGCATTATATTTATTTGAAATGCAGAGCTTATTAATTTTCCAATCTGTTTTATATTGGCTGACCAAACACATTTAAATTAAGGCCACAGAAAATTAAATTGAAATGCGGGTCGAATATTGGCACTATAAAATATTAAAATAATAATGACCTTTTGATTTTATAAAGCCGATACGAAATGTATAGCAAATATTGTCTATAGCTTGCCCCTAAAAACTCCATTCATGCATATACGAATCTTATAAGTTTTAGCCAATAGTTTACACACACACACACACACACACACACACACACACACACACACACACACACACACACATACAGGCAGACAGACAGACATAAACAATAAATTTTGAGGGAAAAAGCAATTTGGTATTTATCTGTGTGTTTTCATACTTTATGCTTGAATGATTTTTCATTTCCTGTTTCTTGGAATTTTTATTATTATACTGTATCAACAATAAGCAACAACAACAACAACAGCAACAACAACAACAATAACATCTCTAAAGCAATAACAACTACAGAACATTTTCTTTCTATTTTTTTTTATGGTTTTTTGCACGCAATTTCTCTTATTTTCGACATTTTGCATGGCCGCAAAACTGTTTTATGCTCTCGTCTGCGCTCTCTTTCCAACTCTTTCGCACCATCTCGCTCTGGCGCCCGTTGGCTTTATGTGTTTCGAGCGCGTAAACAAATTTCGTTTGGGGCCATCATTTTTGGGGCCTTCTGCTCTCTGATAATTCGTTTTTGACGCGCTTCGGTCCGATGATGTCATCAAATCAAAACAAAAACCATTTAAATTTCTCTCATCCCGAGTGTTCGTCGTCGTTTCTCTCAGTGTATCATTTGCATAATATATAAATTTTGCATACTTATTGGCGCATAATTAGGCAATTTCATGCGGGGTGTCAAGTGCAAAAGCGATTTGTTGTGTTTCGTCGTTGTGGCCAACCAAAAAATTTTAATTGCAATTTTGTTTTCGCCCAAACTGTTTGTTTAAAGCGTTTCGCCTTAAAAGTCCCTTCGTAAGTCTTGAGTGAAATGTGAGAATTTTGGAGTTGAAGGTGCGGTACTAGGAGAATACACTATACAGCATTTGTTTGCCCTAAAGTAATATAGAGTATGCTATATCTTAAGGTAAGTTCTTAAAAAGTGCAGCTCGAAAGATCCGAGTAAGATGAATTCTAATTATGATGACTGATAAAAACTAATAACTAATCATCACAATTAATTATTATTTGTAATATTATGTAATAGTAAGAATAATAATAGCAATACTTATAGAAATAACAATAATGATAATTATAAACTATAATAATGCAAATAATATTAATAAATTTATTATAAAATAACAATTTTTTATAGTTTCTTAAGCATCTGCCCACAAAGGTACTTTCTATAATGTTTGTCAGTCCAATGCCAAAATTATGGTCAACCAATAGCCTACCATTAGAAGTACAAAAAAATCATTTGGCTTATTTTTTAATGGAGACTGGAGAGAGACTGGAGAAACTTTCGCGTTGCGAATTTTAAAAACATTTTCAAATATTATTTACATATCAATTCTGTTGTTCATAACTCTTATTGTCACTTAAATCTTATATAAGGGATCTAAAAGAAGCAATATAATTAGATTATACATAGAATATACAGATTATTAATGTCATATGGATTACATAGTTTTTTAGAAAATATTAATTGCAAAATAATATGGAATAAGAATGTCGAAGAAGAATAAAAATTACTTTAAATATCTATAAGCTGCAGTTCGAATTTTTGTCAAGTATTCAAAAGCTTTAAAAATGTTATCGAAATCGTATAGCAAACAATTTGCAATGGCTTTTAAATATTCCAATAATTATCAATATATCTTTTAAAGAAATTTGCACAACTCTACAGCGTATTTAAGCACAGTTGTTTTATGCTAATTGTTACCCACTTGTATACATTTTTTACTTAGATATTTAACTTATCCTCGCTGCTCAAAGTGTCCTTAGGAATCAATGCATTGCGCTTTCCAAAGAGTTATATCCCCCATATCGATATAATAGGCGTCCCACTAAGCGTCGCCTTGTCAGCATTTATGCTCCATTCAGCTACGCTTTATCCCGTTGTCCGTTGAATACCTGTTCTGCTTTTGGATTTTTTTTTTTCGACTCGTTTAGCCGCTGGCCACAGCGGCAAAGGGTCGCAACTGAACACACGCGCATTTTAATAGACTACGCGACCAGTTGGCTATACCTTAAACTCAATATTCTATAGAAACGCACACATACACTCGCATACTTCGGCAGCCATTGTACGTTTTTGCTGCTTGCCACACATTGTTTGTCTAAGATTCACGTTTGCCCCAAAGCGCGCAGCTCCTCCTGCTGCGGCCAAAGTCTAGCTAGAAATACCTTCAAACTACCCTTTCCAACACTGAGGTTTTTTTTATTATACCCTGTACCTATCGCCCCGAAAAGGGCATATTATAGCTGAGGAACTGCGTGTAACGAATAGAAGTAGAAGAATGTTTATATAAATCGATAAATATCGATTTAAAGTTCAGTTTCTCTGAGCATAACTCGTCGATTATAAAAGCTGGGAATGACAAGTTCGGCTTTAAGATCATCTTATAACAAAGGAAATATATTTAAAAAAAAATAAAATATATAAAAAAAAAAATATTTATTTGTTTTGCCAAAACTTAACCGAGTTTTAAGCGCGAAGAATATTGAACAAACATCAAAGAACATATTCAATTTTTAAGGGGAAAAGGTTTAAAGGAGAGGGAATCGACAGCTATATACATGGTATCTCAGAGTTGGGCATTTATGCCTTACATTTTTTTGTAGTATTTTTTTCTTTTTTTTTAGAAAAGTGGGCGTAACACAGACTTGTAGTAAGAGCCGGATATTGGCTTCATACACCGCCAGCCAATTTTAAATTGCCAATATTGATTTATACGCCACATGCGTTGCCACATGGGGCATCCACTTGGAGGCCAAACATGGGGCGACTCTCAAGCATTGTTAAGTTGCAATTTTGCAGGTGCACACGTTGCACTTGCAGTAAGTAAATGGGCAGTGGGATTTCGCAGTTAACGCCTGGGAAATTTATTGGAAAACACGCGCAGCCTTAACAAGTTTATGCGCCCGCATTTTGTAGGCAATGTACGAATACATATCCATATATATGCATATATATAAATATATTGGTATATATATGTGCCAGCTTATTGGATGACTCGCTTATTATATTAGTTAGCGAGCGAATGCAATTTGATATGCCATCAGAGCGGAGCAGCGCAGACACAACTTGCACTTGCCATCTCTTTTTGATTTCGGGGGCTTTTGGCATTCGCAATTGCCAAGTTTTACTGTGCTTGTGATTTCCCAAATCCCATTTAAGTATTCCCTTTATGGGACCGCAACGCACCGCCACAGTTCAACAAACTCTTTTGCATAATTCATGCAAAAACTCCATCACGGTGCTTCCTCTTCGCCATATATGCCACCGCCCCGCCCGCTCGCCCCCTCGCCTCATCACTTTATCTCTTTGGAGCATCTTGTGTGTGGAAAACGCGCAGACAGCATTCGAATCAGCATGTGCTTTAAGTGTTGATTACATATATGCCGGGTGTTAGGACCTCGCATGTATGTGTGCTGTATAAATATTTTGTTAAGAGCTCGTGATATGCTCTGCACAATAGCTGTAATATGCAAGGAGACGCGTTCAAAGGAATTTTAGCTGAAACATCCTTCAACCGAAAATTATTTAAGGTAATACGAAAGAGCATATAAGCAAGTTTATTTGCTTCAACAAAATAGCCTTTATCCAAAGTCAACGAAATTTAAAAGACAGACTAAGATATATTTCAACTTATGGTCAAACTTTCTTTAAGGTGAAATTGACAAGCATCTTGACTAGAAAAGCCAACCAAACCAAATAAAATAGTATTTAAGCCTATTTTAAATTTCTATACTTTTTCAATATATTTCAAGCAGAAAAACTCAGATACATCAAAAAACATACTCCAGATAACGTTCGTAAAATCAAACAAATCTATATAATTTATAGAGAGAAAATTATGTGAACACTTAGCATAAGCCAAAAAATAACTAACATCTAAATTATTTTCAAAGCATTCACAATCCACAATATAAAATCATTCAACTTAATCACGCTCCCAAAAAAATGATTCGCATTTTCTTAAATCGCAGCCCAAGCTAAATAAAGAATACAACTTATATAAAAAGCAATTCCCACATGCCAATAAACATATATATATATTATATAACTTATGCCCTTTAGTCGCTTCAGCTTTAGCTGCCATTATAGTTGTAATTAATTTACAATCATATTCAACTATTCTAAAGAAAATAAAATTTAAATAAAAATATAATTATTTACATTTCTCCAAGCATACAAAGTTTGCTTAAAATTGGATGCTCGTTAAAGATTGTAATTGGATATGTACTGCATTTTTTTTATTACCAAAATAAACTAAATCAAGATAAATAATATATTATTTGTATATACATTTATTTTATGTATGTATTAATATTAATATCATCTTTATCTGGCGTTCAATAAAATAAATAATTTTTAAATAATAGATGGATTTATTTTTATGGGCGAAAAAAATTATTATTTTATATAATAAATATACAAAAAAGGGCAATTGTTCTCCGCGTACCAAAAAAAATTAGCTATTATTTAAGGATAATTTTTTTAACTGCACTGCAACTGTATAAGATAGGTATATATATTACAAAAATATATTGTTAATATATATAACATTAATTTATAATGTGTATACATTATATAAATTATATATTTATACATATAAAATGCGTAAATTATGTTGTATTATAAGAGAGCACCAATCAAGCTGAAATTTGAAAATCCCAAGAAAAACCCATTAATATTGCCCAAATTATGTAAGTTTAAAGTTATTTGCGGGAACATGGACTCAAATCCAATATGTGTCATATAATTTCTGGTTTGCGTTTACTTGTTGCATAAATTCAAATACATGTATATTAATGCACGCCAGAAAGACCCAATTTGATTTACAAAATAAAATAATACAAAAAAAAAAAAACAATAAATAAATACAAAAATATTACACAGCCAGCCCCGAGAGCAGCCAAAAAATAAAGGAAAACAAAATCATCGTTTGGCCGCACAAAATGAGAAAAATGTGGAAAAATACATTTTCCATTAGATTTAATTTGCATGGTTTTAGGCACTAAAGTTCAAGCGCGCAAAAATAATCGCTTTGGGTTAAATTTCATTAAGCGTGAAATACTGTTTCGCCTTCTCCTTTTTTTTTTGTGTGTGTATGCTTCGACGGAGGGTTATATAAATTTGTAATGAAATGCGTAACACCCAAAAGGTATATTACTATGATCCAAAGAAGTGTATGTATGGTTGATAAAACAGACTGGAAAAAATTATACGTATAATTCATTTAAAATGTGCATCTTAAAGCGCGTTGCTCAAATAAAACTAACACGCTTAAAACAAATTATTTTAAACTATCCGAAGAGCTAAAATCTAAAGTTTCATTTTTATATTAAGAAGGTTAAACAATTTCAACAAATACAAGTGTCTGCAAGGGTATATCATTATCGGCAGGCCCAAATGAACTCCTGCCTAATAAAAGATCGCTGTTATGAGAAGGCTTTAATCAAGCTGGAAGCAGGTTAAATATTTAGTAGCCGGCAAATTTCTTGAAGCTGGCTGCATTCGAAGTTGGCCAACTCAAAGAACTGAGCGGCATGTTATTATTGCATTCGCATTGTCATGGTAATGCCAAAGGACACTCGCATTGGTATTGCACCAGAGGCCAAGTAGTCGGCTAGTGTTACGACGGCAGCAGCAAGGACAAGGATATTGTCTTTGGATGGACTCGGAATTTTCCTGCCCCCGGAAACGAGCCAAGACCCTTCGATGCTCAGCTACTATTTTCTCCACTTTTATTGTTATGGCGCTTGCATCATTATTTCAGTTGGCGCCTTGGCTCAAGCGCTGGCAAGGCAAGCACAGTAACTTCTCCGTCCTGCCCCTGCCCCTACCCCTACCCCCCTACCCATCCCCTGGCAACGAGCAGCACACTCCATTTGTGTCGCGGCGGTGTCCTTTTGCATTGTTTTGAGTCCTGGTGCGTTGCTTGAATGGCGCATCGTTGGCTCAGCGCCGTTGTGCTCTTGTTGTAGATAAAGATAAATAGTCTCAGATAACGTTCAGTTATTTGCAAACAAATACAATTGCGGTTCATTGATGGCGGTTTCATTTGGCTCTCGCCCCAACGGAGACCGCAACACCACCGCCAGCGCCACCGCCAGTGTCCCTGCTCTGGTTGCCCATTATTTTGTGGTTGATGATGCTCCAGCTTTTTTTTCGTCGCTTAAGGTGAAGTCGCATAGCAGACAGCAAATGACAGCAGTCAAGCGACTTCAATGCGTTACCAACACTGTCAAACACAGCACTTAAAACTCGTCCCATAAAACAATTCGCACTTAATTTAAATTCCTAACTTCCCGGTTTGTTTTAGAAACTTCTTAGTTCGTGAAATTGTTTAAATATGTATACATATATGCAAATAAAATACTTTGGCAACCCAAGAAGTCTAGAAAGGAGCTTCAATTGAGCTGGTTCGCTCAAGAAACTTCGTTGAAACCAAACCAGTGCAAAATGTGAATTTAGCACCACACGCAATATTTAATGCTTTCAATAACATCTCCAAAACCAAGTTCATAAACCGAACTACGAGGCGGGAAGATGGTGCGAGCCATGAACCGAAACTCCGACCGTTTTCTTTGGAGTCGGCAGCCCGGTTAATGTATGTTCCCTTTAAGGCAGCTATCGATTGACAATATCTAGTCAAGCCATATAACACTTTCTCCATTTAAGTAATACAAATTATAAATCTTGTCGATAAACCTTTGGTCACGTGCTCATAAAGAATAGCATGTCCCACCTATGGGCTGGGGCCCACCAACCTACATATCTGTAGGCATCTAAATTAGTATAGCTGGCTTTACGAGACGGCGCATTTTAAATAGAGAGCTGTGCCCGGGACTTTGGCACACGTCAAGCGGCCGTAATCTTTGGCTTTGAGAAAAAGTAAAAGTTGTTCGCCAACGTCTTGACTTACTTTCAACCTTTCACTTGCTGTGTGTTTGTGTGTTGTGTGTGTGTGTGTGAACGGGAAAGTTTTACAACTTATTGTGCGGTACGTGCATTCGACGATTTGCCTATGCGAATGTCGATGTCGCGGTCTCTAGTCGATGTGTGTGCGTGTGTGTTTTCCTTGGGCCGTGCGCCAAAAAAGTATGTTAAGCACTTTGCTAGCAGTTTTCTCCCAGTTTTCCGGGCCAATCGTATCTGGCCTGCGACTTATACGTGCATGTAATATGTGTAATTTATGACTGACAGGATGTGTGCGTTTAAATTATGTGCAAAATGCTACCAAAAGCCAGCCCCAGCTTTTGGGGCTAAAAAACTTTTTGCCTCAAGTTTACCAAACATACCAAACCGAATTGCAAGCCAAACATATATTCCATTCGGGTGTCACAAAATGTCTGATAGTCACGTTTGATCCTATCCATAATGTGTGCAGAGTTATATATTAGAAACTAGAGCTGGGGCAGGAGTTTGTCGATATACATACATATATATTTAGATTGCAACAGGTCTGCTCTTATTCAGATATTCTATCGAAAAACTTGTAAGTGGAATAAGCTGTCAGCATCTGTCATTTTTTTTGGCATTTAGAAAAGAAGAAGAAAAAACATAATAACAGAAAATTATTTTTTAGTTATTTAAAAGAAAATCTATTTGTAATTATAATAACATACATACAAGACTAAGCCTTAAATATTCCCCAGCCTTATTTATTGTTCTCATAAAGCCCAATTTGTTAACAGCTTAAAGATCAGTTTTATGTTTGCTTTCATAACATTAATGCTCAAAGCTCAAGGCCACAGACAATAAATGATTTTACTATAAACAATATTGCAATAGCTTCAATAATAATACAATGAAGAACACCAGTAAACATCAAGGAATCTTTTCTCAAAAGTTTTTCTGAGCAATTTGAATGCTTTCTTTATTTTATAATATATAATTCAGGTGATTTTCATATAAGTAAACAAAACAATTTTAATTAATTTATTATATCTTTGGTTCGACCTGCAGCTTATTTAAAGCTCGCCTGAACTTTCCAAACAATCTTAAAGCTCAGCTGACTTGCATTTATTAATCTTCATTCGAGTAGCTTTAAGCTCCATGAAAATACGCTTTTTTGCTTTGTGCAAATGCGATTTTCACTCGTTACTGAAGAAATGCCCACGCATTTGTGCAGTTTGATTGTACTTAAGGCCCTCGCCGCAACCCCCCAGCATACCCTTTATCAAAACCCCTTGGCCAAGTGCATGATGATTTTGGGCAAAATGAGTTTTCATTTCCAATTACTTTACAATTTTGGTTTTGTGTGATGCCTCGTCTCGGCGGAGTTTGGGGGTTAGTCTTAGTGCTGGCATCTCTTTGCTCTGGCTCTCAACCTCCTCGCTCCCTTGCACTGCTTGCTTTTATAGCGTATCTGGCGTTACAATTCGATTTCCTAATTTTCAATTTTACACGTTTGGCAAACACTCGAGAGCAGTCAATGCAGATCCCTTCCCCGGCGCCCCTCTTAGAATACAGATACCCCCAGCATTCTCAATCGGTATATATCCGTATGCATGCCAGGCCAGACTTTTTGAGAAATTTTAATTAAAATTGAATTTTCCTTGCATTTAATTAAAAGCTTAGCCTGACGCCGCTGCTGCACATGAAAAATGAAGAAACGAAAAGGCAAGAAAATGCGAAAAACTATGCCAGAGATGAGTTTGGCCCAAAAGAGGCAGGCAGAGGTTTGCCAACGAAGTGGAGGTGAGGGTGGTTGCGAATCGAGCAGCATGGGTGGGTGCACTCTGAGCGGGGCACTCGAGCAGAAGAGCATGCACTCGTTGCGCCAGAGATATGAGAATCATCATAGTCATCAGGGCCAAAGCCTTAGACTCCATGCAGCAGCATTAACAGCGCCTTGTCCTTGCTGCTGTTGCTGCTGCTGCTGCTGCTTATTTTCAGCAACATTTTTGTTTGTTTACACAGGCAGCTGCTCGGCTAAATGCAACACTGACAGCTACTGTCAAAATAAGCAACTAATCTCTGCTTCACAATATTGTTTGCCAACCCAAGACATACACACGCACGCACACAAAAATATAATAACAAGAGCATGAGCTTGAGAATACGTACACATAAGTATATATACGAGTCCATTTAATACATATATATATATTTATCTGTAAGTTGTTGATTTTTAGACAGCATAAATGTTGCATGCAACACACACAGTGGCAAATGCGTTGGTTTTAAGCTCGCAACCGATTTGTTCAACAATTTGGCCACTTGATTTGGGCCAGCGGCAATTAATTGAGTTTTGAGGCCAACGCTCAAACTGCCTATGCAAATTGTGGCAACATGTGGCAGCGTTATAGTATTCAGAAATCGCAGAATATGCGACTGCAATAATTTGCTAATAGGCTGTGAAAATACGTTTGAATTTGTAGTTTTTAAAAACAGGCTAACTTATTGCTTGCAATTTGTTTCTTACAAATGTCGCTCTTCTATGCGATTTTCATGAATTGACAGCCATTAAAAGATGTTCAATAATTTTCTCTTAGTTTATCTCTTGCTTAAACTCCCTTTTTTAAGTTTTAGGTTTCGATTTAATTGATTATTTTCTAACCCAATTGGCGGTATTTTACTATATAAATTTTATCTAGAGGCAGCTCTCGTGCTATGCCAGTCCGTACCCGCTGCCCTCCTCCACCTGTTCATATTTGCGGTGCACGCTGCGGCTGCAGCCACATAATTGCTTAAAATTTTTCATAAATTTTTGCCACAAATTGTTGCAAGAACTGAAAAAAAAAATGTGTTGCTTTAGGTAAATTTCGAAGGCAACTACCAGCAGATGCAGCAGCAGCAGCAGCAAATAGTTTAATAAAATGTAAAATGCAGACAAAAGGATCATTTCCAGCCGCAGCCTCAACTCAGGCCCACATAGTTTGCTGCTTGGCTGCCTCGGCAGGACAAGGAGCCAGCACATCCTTGTGCCAGCATTTTGGATAGTTTCTGCTGCTGCTGCGGCTGGCAAGAGTCGAATATTTAATGCACCCACAATATTTTACTTGCCCGTCTGGTGATAATGCACCCGGCTAGAACTGAGCCACAGAACCCTTTGCCGGCTATTGGCAGCCTCAAAGAGCCAAAGGGCAATGCTAGTCTCGTCAAAGCAAAACAAAGTCCCTCCCCTGCCCCTCTCTTAGCTTGTATATAGATGCATATTCAACAGTGTGGAAATAATAAAGCCAACTTGCCGACAGTTATAGTTGCTTACAGTTGTTACTGCCAGACAGTGGAGACGCCGGAAACAGGAAGCACTCATTGCCGGGACAGACAACGGGCTGCAAGGTGGCTGTGTTGCATGGGGCTTGTGAGGGACGGGACGATGGAGGCAGGGAAGGGCAGTTCCATTCAGGCGCCGGCGCCAATGAAAACCGAACCATTCGACACTTGAATTTGCTTTGGCTCTCTCGCATTGCATGCAATTTATAGCATCGAGTAATAATAATACTTGATTTCTTTTTTATTATTTTACTTTCTTTTTTATTTTCACTTGTTTTGCACAGTTTTTAAGTGCAATTCGGTGTAAAGTTCAAGTGCTCGTTGCTTATCAATGAATCCATGAATGGATGGTGATAATAACGAGGCAGGCAGCATCTAATTTTGCATTAGGTTAAAATGTCAAAGGGTCAAAGGCGTATAAATAATAAAATATTATATTAAATATAGAAGAGAGCAAAACTCTTGATATCTTGCTTTAAGCCAGAAAACAGAGAGGAGTTCCCAAATATTTATTTTTAGTTATAAAAATAATAATAATATTAACAATAATTAGAATAATAATAATAATAAAATTAATAATTAAAAAATCTAGCAAAATAACATTTATAATAATAAGGGCGATCAATCGGCTTTTTTATGTTATTTGTTACAAAATTTATATTTGCTATGATCTAGAGCAGAATTTTCTTCTAATATTTTCAAATTAATATTTTGCTGAACGTGCTCCCATTTGCATCTCATTTGCTTTGGCAGGCAGTGTGGGTGTGGCATAATTAAATTTGCCACAAGCCATCAAATGAAAAATGTGGCAACGCGCGCAACGAGCAGCGACTAACGACATTTTGCTAATTTCCCATTCAAATCACGCCCTAATCGAAGTCAGTGCAACTGTCAAATGACTCAAAGTTGACATTTATGTACATGCTGACAACGTTGCCCCACTGTGCCACGCCTTTCCCGCTCCCCTCGGCAACCCACCCTTGGGTCGTTATCTGCTCATCAGGCAGCAGTCAGGACTTTATTGCCAACGGCATTCGTCTGCGCTGTCGCTTTTCTCGGTTCTTGTCAACATTTTGATTTGAATGCTGTCAACATTTTCGCAACAGGCTGACAGGCAGCAGGGCACAGCTGAGGGGAAGTGTGGGGGGTACAGCAGATCATTTGAGTCGGGCATAGAAAGAGATGAGAGAAAGAGAGAGAGAGAGAGTGAGAGGCCAAGAGCGGGAAACAGACAAATCTAATTGTCAATTTGACATTGGAAATCATTTGGTCAGGTTAGGCTTTTCGGGGTAGCCCGTCTGTTAATTTGTCCGCATTTTGACAGCTGCTGTCAAAACAAAGGGCATTGTCATCGCATATATATGAAGAACTGAAGAAAGTCGGCGCATTCGCAAGTTCTTTGAGCATCGCCGCCCATTCTCAAAGTCCGTCCCGCCCCTTCTCGGAGTGCCCAAAATGCAACTCCTTGTTGCCCTCAGGCTAATATTCATCCAGCTGACATTGTCCCCCTTTGTAGACGCCGGAGTCTGTGTTCTGTTTTAATTTTAAGGCATGATTATACGCTTAAAATAAATGGGTACGACTAGCAAGTTATAAGCTATATCTATCGCAAAATATGCATATATAGCTAGTAGAGGTATTTTACCAAGCTAACCATGATTTAATAATTGATATTGATTAAAAATATATAATGCAATATTTTCTAAGCTTACCCATATATACTACTATATACTATATATATATATATATATATATATATATATATATATATATATATATATATGCAGCCAGGCATTTAATATAAAATTATATAAAAACATTATTACTTGAATAATATGTTTTTTTTTAGCGCGTTTTTATACTCATTTGCCCGGTAAAGCTATATTCGCTAGATTTTATTGTATATCAATTTATATAAATTAACGGTAAAGTTCCAATTAATAGTTCTTTAATTTCGCTGCATATCATTATTTTATTTGTAAGTGTATTTTAACGTTGTTACACACTTGCACGATTCTTGTTTAAGTTTGTTGCTATTGTTGCTGTTGGAAGCTGCATTATTCTGATTTGCGCCATAATTATTTTTCTCTGCATCTAGTGCAGGGCCTGGGTGGCCCACAGGCGACTGGAACCTGGACTTGGGACACCGGGCGCCAGCATTTGCTTGTCACGCAAGTGTTTCATGTCAGATTTACGCTGCTCCAGCCACTTGCTTTTATATATATTTGTATGTATATATAGTAATATATAAAATATATATTTTAAATGTGCTGTAAGTATACTGCCGTACATATAAATATATAGCTGTATATGTAGTTTATGTTTCGCTGTATCTGTTGCCACGTTCGTGCAACAAAGCGCGGCACGTCGTCTGCAGGGCTGCCCTCGCCGCGCCTGGAACTGCCCACCCTCTCTTCAACAAACTGACCCATGCAACTAATATTTTTTTAAGCAGCTAGGCGGCACAGTAGAGCAAGTAGGTATTTAAAATGTACGAATATAAGTATATATATTTTATTAATTATGAAAATAAATTGTCTTGAAGTACAATTTTCAAAGCTATTACAAACTAAATCATAATAAAGGGGGATTACGAAAATGTATTTTGAAGTTAATTAATAAAGTTAATAACTATATGTAGTTAAAATACATTTATTTTGCCTGTGCGCTGTAGTCTACATAATTAAATGCTATCGATAGCTATCGATAATATATGTCGATTTTTATGGATAGTTATCGATAATAGATATATATTGTATTAATAACTTGAATTTGTAACTGCCATTAATATAGATTTCTTTAAACATATTCCAAACTACTGTGCGATTCATTCTGCATAATTAACTATTGTCGATAGTAATCGATAAATTATCTATATAAATTATCTATCTATATCTTTATATTAATTTCCATTGCATTTTTCCATTGATTGCGAACCACTATGCGCTGCTCTTTTTAGCACGTTCTGGCGGTCGTCGCATGCTATATTTTTCAATTTGTAAACATATCCTGCGGTGCAAGCGCTGAAAGCCGGCAATGAAGAAGGAACAAAAAAATATCTATAGCAGACAGCGCAGCATTAGTAAACAGATGCCACGCCCCCGCCGCCAAGCGCCAGCAACCCCGTCGCACCAGTGGCAGCCCTGGAGCGAGGATATGGCGAAAGCATGAAATGCATTTGCTTCATTTGTTTGGCGTGTTTCTCATGTCAACTTAATGTTTATTAGAAAACGTCTGCTCAAATTGCAGTGGACAGAGCACAGGCCACATCAGGCACCCGCTAGCCCATGCCCCGCTCCTGCATCAGACGGCAGTTAGTAGACCCCAACCTCGACCTCGAGCCCAACCCCGACTCCGAGCACAAACCAGTGGCGGTTCTCATATTTCATGCATCGTGCTTTATGCAAACCTCAGTCAATTTCAATTTGCAGCAGTTTTTTTAATTTCAGATCCTTTCAAATGCTGCCCAAGTGGTTCGCATTATCATTGCTAAGGACACTCGCACGAGTTGTCGGCACACATGTGACAGTAGTTGCTGCAATTTGTTGACTTTATTGTCAATATCACGAACATGAAAACACTTGCTGCTAATTGTTCCGCTGGTGAGTTCTTAATTTTATTTAAGGGTAGACTGATTCGCATGTAAGGTAAGCCGACCTTACTATAACTTCACTTCAGCTTCATTTTCTACACACGTACCTATATGCATATCTCTATCTATAAAACTATTTTGACTGACTGACAAAATGTTCCAGGGGCAACGCCAAGTGTATAATATATCTTTTTATATAATATCACACATAATACAATCAAATATACATTCACATATTAGGATTCATTGGCCTAATACAAATATTTTTAGTTTAATAGTTATGTATGTAACAAGCAGAAGGAAGCATCTCCGACCCCATAAAGTATATATATTCTTGATCAGCATCAATAGCCGAGTCGATCTAGCCATGTCCGTCTGTCTGTCCGTCCGTCCGTATGTATGAACGCAAGGATCTCAGAACCTATGAGAGCTAGAGACTTTTTAGATGTAGGTGCTCCTAGTGCCCGCGCAGATCGACTTCGTTTCCGATAATCGATAACTTACTCCGTTTCCAAGCAACCGATAAAAATCGATATCGATATCCTGTTTTTTGGGCAATTTTGGTAAATAATAAGAGCTAGAGTTCCCAAACTTGACATTTAGATTCTAAAATAGAATATATATATGCATTTGATGTTGGAAGAAGAGGGTTCAGGGTATCCGCTAGTCGGGAGCTCCCGACTAGAACCTCTTACTTGTTATTTATATAGACATATATTAGAACATTGTCATTGATTAAATAATGAGAAGACTTCATTAGAGCGATAAGCCTGCTAAATTCGGGTCCAATTGAAGAAGAAAAACTGAACAAAAAGCTGGTTTAAATTAAAAGAATATCATGTGAAACGTTGAACTTGTGCACATTTTTGATTAGTTATTAAAAATATATGCTTAGATTGCTATTGTAAACTGCTTAAGCTTAGCTTCGATCCAGGGTTGCAGCATATTAATATTCGCATAGAGACCGGGCACATTCTCATTGCCACAGTCCAGGCCTCCGACAACGATGCCGACCAGCTTATAGCGAGTAGAGAGGCTGCTCATGGGACAGATGAGGGGCCCTCCACCATCACCAAAACAGGCGTCCTTGTCCTTCTCGCCGCCGGCACAGACGAAACTGCTGTGCAGCTCATAATAGGGGCCAAGGCGGGTATTGCGCAGCTGTGCCTGGCACTTGGCATGATTCACCAATGGCATTTCGATCTTCTTCAATAGGTGTGGATAGTCTGGATCCTGGAAATTACGTTTGCCCCAGCCTGTGACGAGACAGCGGCTCGAATCGACGAGGAGCTGCCGGCCCGGCAAGCAGACGGTGTCAATATGCTCGTTCAGTTTAAAGGGTTCACTCAGCAGAAGTAGAGCTATGTCATTGTAGCCGGTTTCCACATTAAAGCTCTCGTGAATGATTTTCGTCGCCACTTTGCGATCCTCGTGAGGCAAAGCTTCAGCTTTGCTTAGCATATCCCATTCGCCAGCCCGCACCATGAGATTAGAAACCGAGCCTCTGTGGAGAATGTGAGCAACAGTCACGACCACATTTGGCGCCAAGAGGCTGCCACCGCCCAGAACTACATATGTACATTGGCTGCTGGAGCAATCCTCTTTAAGAATGGCCACCATCCACGGGAATTGGCCAAATTGCGATTCGTTGTTATCACCATTTTCTATGGTTATTCGGACACCTTTCGGATTGCTATAGCCACAGCCTCTCGAAATGTATTCCTCCTCCGGAACTGATTTCTGGGGAATCGTTATTATCATGATGAGCGATTACCTTAGCTACTGCAGCTCTCACCTTATCAGCCAGCGCACAGCAAACTTCAGACCAGTCACAGACCTGAGCGCCCTTTCTTGAGAATACGGCTGTGCGAAAATCGATAAGAGCTCTTCCATCTTTGATTACGGTATTAGTCTTATCACATAAGTATCGGGGCGTACATTCCATATTATACCCACATGATTTTGCTTTGGAAACAGGCGCTGACTTTTCGGCACAATTATTTGAAAATAATTTACAGAAAAAATTTTGACTTGAATTACCTACCTCTGCTTTAGTAGAACCCAGAAGAACAGAGACCAGAAAAAAGCATATGGAAAACCGAAAGGTAACAAAAGGATTTCCCATCTCTAAGCGGAGAGCTAACGAAACAATCCGATGAATGTGAATTGAAAACCAGCACTGAGCAGAGCTTGCAAAATCAGTACCATATGATTATATTTTTGACATAAATATATATTAACATATAATTTAAAAATAAATATATAGCCAAACAAACATATATAAATATATAGATGTATGTGTGCGTATGCGTGAAGCTGATAACAAATGACAGAGCCGTGGCAAAAATGATTTAATAAGGGGGAATCATCATTAACAATATTCCGTTTATGAAGAAATCACATAATACGAGTAAGGAAAATTCGCTTTTCGCTTTCGTCTTTACTCACAACTTTTGCGTTATTTATAATCAAATTAATTAATTAAATTATTGTTATAATTATTATTTTTAAGAGTCTCTTGAAATATTTTTTACTATTAATTATTATGTGACTTAATATATTAGTAGTACTATTCCTCATTTAATAAGAACTAAATTGTAACACTCCCCTTTGCACTTCCACTTATACAACTAAATACAAAGAAATAAAATATAAATAATACGAAAAAGCCTCTTCCACGATTAGTCAGAAAGAGGCAGTTGGATTGTTTAAGTCGATGCGTTCGTAATAAAACAATATAAAATTGAAATACTGACGCACAGATTCGTTGGCGTTTGGTTAAAATGAATCAGATTATAAAAATAGAGATGGGCCTGCTGCTGATCATCTGTTGTGCTGCCACATTAAATCTAATCTCGGCTGCTCCCCAGACAGACGCAGGTAATCCCAGAGAAAAACTGAAACCAGACATTCCGTTTATCAAATTAACAACAGCTCAAACAGCTCAGCAAGGGAAGCAAGTTGGCGGGAATGTGAACACAAATGCAACTTCTGCTGATGCTGACAACTTAGATTACGATTATCTTGATGCATTTGTTAACGAACCGTCAAAGGAGACTTATTCCAAACGTCCGGAGATTGTCGATCATGCGGAAGCGAATCCAAATGTGGACAACTCATTGCCAGGAAAACATCTTGATAAGAATGTGAACACAACCGCAACTTCTGCTGAGGCTGACAGCGTAGATTTCGATTTTCTATCGGAATTTTTCGACGAACCGTCAAATGAGACTGATTCCACACGTTCAGAGTTTGTTGATTATGGGACAACGAGGCAAACCGATGCCGATCTGACACAGACTGACAAGAAACTGAAGGATGGGAAATTGCCAACACTCGATCTAACGGCAGAGAAAAATCAGCTAAAGGCAGAAGTTGAAAATATATTTCAACCAACTGCACAGCAAAGAAATCAACTATTCAGTGCTATCGATAACACATTTCAAAGCATTATAAACCGATTATCCAAGCACAATAACACAGACCTAACGGCACACCCTGTAGCTGATCCCAATGCCAAAGCTTGCGGCCAGCAAAGCGAATGCGTTGAGCTCTGGATGTGCAGAAAGAGTATAATCAATAATCATGGAGCCTATAGCATACAATTTCGATCTGCGCGCAATGAGGAACTGTGCAGTTACAATGAAGTCTGCTGTCACATAGCTGATAAGGTAAGTTCGTAGGTTAATATATTTATACGAAAAACAAAAATCAAAGGGGAAAGTGTCACATTACAGATACTGAGTCGCCCCCAAGATGTACAGCCGAACAAGATGGCAGATTGCGGTGTACGGCATGAGAATGGCGTACAGCTGACCATAGAGGATCCAAGGCACAATGAGGCCAATTTCGGAGAATTTCCCTGGATGGTGGCCATATTGGTGAATGAGGATCCACTATTAATCTACATAGGCGGCGGCTCCTTAATTGCACCCAATGTGGTACTAACAGCTGCCCATAAGATAACCAACAGGACGTTGGCCAACCTTATCGTTCGAGCTGGTGAATGGGATCAGCGGACAACACGGGAAATCTTTAATCACCAAGATCGCGCTCTTCGGCAATATATCATTCACCCGCATTATGATGGTAGCTTCAGTAACATTGCATTGCTTCTGCTGCAGGCTCCCTTCGATCCGAGTCCACACATTTCACCCATTTGCCTGCCCAAAGCCAGTGAGCGATTTGATAACACTCGATGCATTGTCACCGGCTGGGGCAAGAGCACCCACAACACCAATGCCTATCAACATATTCTGAAGGAAATCACCGTGCCCGTACTGCCACGAGCCGAGTGCATTGCCAAGCTGAGTAAAATATCTGATTCAAATTTAATTTTTGATCCGAGCTACATTTGCGCTGGCGGCGAGAAAGGTATCGATGCCTGCCTTGGCGATGGTGGTGCCCCGCTAGTCTGCCCCATTCCAGGCCACCCCAGTCGCTACTATCAGGCTGGCATTGTGGCATGGGGAATAGGTTGCGGATTGGAGAATGTGCCCGCTGGCTATACCAATGTGCCATACCTCATGCCCTGGGTTAGTCGGGAGCTGGACAAGTTGAACATCGATAAGAAATACTATACACCCTAGACAGACAAACGAAACATATATATATATAAACTTATAAATATTGTTAGTTAATAGATTGTATTATATTGCACATATTGCATAACTTAAAAAAAAAAACAGAAATTCAAATAATTGTCTTTCCTATTGTAGTCTTGGCCCAGCTAAAGTATTATGCGTTGAACATTTATTTCCCAGCAATTTTGCTTATAGATTCAGTAAGATTTAGAGACGATTATATTGAATTAATTCAAATATTTTTAGCAATAGTTTCAGTGTGAATATGTATACACAGATTCTTATGTATATGTATATAAAATTATTAATTAAATATATAAACAAATACACATATGCTTTACCAAATTGTGACAACAATATATTAATTCTTATCTGCGAGCGTCGACTGCATTGTTTATATTTAATTTCAGTATGTCTAAGAGTGTGTAAATATATGTTGATTTCAATTGGAAGCTTTCATCAGTAGAACTTGAACTGAGCAATAGCTAATAACAAAGAAATTCTGCGAAATTTTCAGTGCTTATTAGTTCATGGTGGTATAATGATAAATGAGATGTGTATTGTAATTTATAATTAATAATTTATAATAAGTAAGTCATTTAATCTGGTGAAATTTTGCGCTAACTTAAAAGTTCTCAATGTATTTTGAATTTAGAGAGCTTTATTTATAGTTATATAATACCGGAAATGCTGATTTCAAGAGCTTGGTTATGTTGTTTTTTGACGTTCATCTACCTGAGGGAGGCTCAGGGACAAGAAGATGACGATGATTACAATATGCTGGAGAGTCTTGTTAATAATGCAACAGATAATATTAATAGTTCGACGAAATCAACTGATTTAAATGAAGATGTTACGGAGAGACAAGAAGAAGAGGATTTGCTTGACATTTATATTTATAATAATAGTGTAATAGATAATATAAATAGTTCGACGGATACCAAACCAACACATAATGATAATAATAATATTACGAGTCAATTACAATTATTTAAAGATGCCTTGCAAGAGGAAATCTTCAGCATAACACACAAATATATCAACATTTCAGATAGAATTAAGGTCAAAACAGAAATCGAAAAAACTTTTGAGCAAATCGAAAGAATTATGTTGGCTCAAGAGAAAGCACAATCAACTGATAATCCCTTAAAAATCACATGCGCAACAACAACAATTGACCCAACAACACCTGCAACAACAACTACAACCACAACAACAACAACTCCAAGTCCAATACGTAAATGTGGTGAAAATATGACAAATCGTTGCGTCAGGCGTTGGGATTGTAAAACCCAAACAACGGTGGAAGAGAAATATATCATAAATCTAAGAGAAGAAAACGAATGTCATTATCTGGAAACCTGCTGTAGCGATTCGAACATTGTAAGTTCTGAAATTCTAGGCCTCATAGACTTAAAAATTTCTTGAATTATTTATAAATCATATTCAATTTTACATCAATGAATCAAAAGTCGAGCGCTTTAATTACAAGTTTAAATGCTCTCTCGCCCTCACTCTCCCTCTTTCGCTTTTTTTTCTCACGCACACATAAGCACTGATGTGAATAAGATTAAATTTCTTCAGAACTAAAAGTTGAATATGAATTAATTTATAATAATAATATTTGCGAATACAAACCTAATAAAAATCAAAATACAATTTTATTTTATTTAATTCTGATTTAATGCATAGATATAAAAAGTGGTTAGTTTTAATAAATATATACATATTGTATTGTTTCTCTCTTTCTCTTCCCTTATCTTTGTCACAAAAGCGAAATGTAACACTTCCGAGCCATTCAGTCGACAAGGATTCGCGTTGCGGCTTAACTAATCCGAAAGGCGTTTACTTTACCATCGTGGGCAACGTTCGGGATGAGGCGAACTTTGGTGAATATCCCTGGATAGTGGGCGTATACACCATTTTGAGTGAGTATCGTGTTGGTGGCTCACTAATTGCTCCACGAGTGGTGCTGAGCACCGCCAACATTTTGAATAAAATCGAGGACTTTAAGGTCAGAGCTGGTGACTGGGATATGGCAACGGAGAATGAGATACTACCCTATCAAGAGCGCTCGGCAAAGATCATACCCAATACGAACTACTCTCTGCAGCCATTCAGTAATAATATCGCTCTGCTCATATTGAATGCCACCTTTAGTCCTGCGGTACACGTCAGGCCCATCTGTTTGCCCGAAGGCGGAATCTTTGATTACACGAATTGCATTGCCGCCGGCTGGAATCGATATACACGAAATGGACGTTCGATTGTGACCACCATGAGGTTAAGTGTGACCAAATGCGCCGATGGCACACACGACAGTTTCCTATGCGTGACAGGTAACTCACATAATCTCGCATTCTCCACCGGTTCGGCGCTGGTTTGTCCCAAAGTAAATGAGAGTCCAAATCGTTACTATCAAATTGGCTCCTGGAGCCATGGAGACACACCCAATCGTACCATGTTTACTAATGTCGAGAAATTTTTAGACTGGATTCATAATGAAATTGATCAAGTCAATTAAATGCTTCAATTCCAAATTCTTGAATTTACTTTCTTAACTCATAAAAAAATTATATATTAACATAATTTTATTTAAGTGCAAACCATTTTCAAATAAAAAAAAAAATTGATCAAATATTCCATTAAGAGAACAGTTATAAAAAATAACACACATAAAAAATATTCCAAAATTAGTAAATATTAAATCGATTTCTTTGATCTAGCTTCTTTTCCTCTTGCTCTTGGCGTAGGAATTAAAAAAAAAGAATAAATAGTTTGCAAATTATATGAATAAGAAGAATATACAATAAACCATATACCAAATAAATACCCCAGATGTATAGATATGCCCGAGATAAAAAATCTAGTCTGAAATTCTTTTCTTTTTTTTTTATATTTAGGTAAACACGTAGCTTAATAATAGCTTTAAAATTCTATAAAATAATGTCGTATTCAGATTTAAAGTCTCCAAAGTCTCTTATATGAAATGTGTTTATACAGACGGACCCATAGCCCATTTGATATAGTCAAATATGCTTTGTTCTGACAGTAACGTACATATGAATAGATCCGTAAAATCATTTTTTAAAATTGCCAATGGCTAAAGGATATAAAATAAAGCTAGTGCAACGATAACATCAAACCTAAAAAACTGCAAAGTTCGCTGAATATTTGTTACACACATATAACACTTGTGCGTCGATAGTCGTAGATAATACGTTAAATTATTCAAATAGTGTTCTTAATAATTTGTTGACTTGTTTTTTGTAAGCCGGACAAATTGGAAGCTACCCTATATTTTTTTAATATTATTTTTGCATTACTTTTGATCGACATTCGTTCAAGAGTGTAGAAAATAGAACTTACCCAACATTTTTCACGCATCACATTAGTTGGTTTTCAGGAACTTTAAGGACTTGGCCATAAGCAGTTGGTGCTTCCTATTCGGCTGCCCGTTTTTATCAACAACCGCATGTGGTGAAATTAACGCCACAACCGTAACGCATTACGGGTTCCGCCTGCCGCACTGATACTCAGCGCCAGTTGAGAACGGCTGGCTGCCACATAAATGTGGCAAGTGTGCCACACTCGCCCGCCCGCTGACGTGTCTGAGCCGCCTCGCTGGGCGAGCTCGGGCATTTCAATTTTTATTCCTTTTAACATTGCCGGCAGCCTCAAATGTTTATACATTAGCAACATTTGTCGGCTTCCTTTACGCCCATCGTAGTCGCAGTTGACGGCGTCGCAGGTGCTGATTATATTGAAAATTATTGGTAAAACATTGCATGGCTACGGCGAGGCGATGCCACGCCCATGCACTGCATGTGTGCCATTAAAATTGATTGCATACTTTGCGGTGCGCCAAATGTGCCTTTCGTCTATGGCATGTGGCTACGTAAGCGAGTTGGACAATAGCAGAAGGCAACTTGCGATCTGTGCTAGGTCAACCTTTATTTGGATCTAAATCGGCCGTTTTTCTGGAGGGTTTCCATTGCTGAAAAGAATTGTTTTCACAGGAATTAATTACATTTATTAGAAGCGATTACTTGATGGACTCTGATTGCAATTCAAAACCAGGATTTAGGCCATGTTATGATCCAGTCTTTCGAAATAAAATTCTAGTGCTATTTTACGACCATATCTTTAAAGCTTAAGAGAAGAACGTGGCCATATCTATATCTATTTCTATATATCTATATCTATACTTGCGTTTATACACCGTCATACACCAAATCTTTGACCCCCATTTCCACCAAGGAATGGATTTTTCGAAAAGTGTGCAACAGCCCACAAATAAATAGATATAAATTAAATATATGAATCCCTTATGTTTTCTTCGATCAACAAAACTAGTCATTTCTAGTACTCACATACAATTTTATTGTGGCAACATGTAAGGTCCATTGGGTCGTGCTCGTGCGAACACGCACGAGCCGCACTCCCCAACGTGAAGCGAGTCGTGCGTGTTCGTGACACGACACGTGCCTAACTCTATCAGAGACACAAAAAGCCAAACGGGTAATGCTAATCAAAAACAATATAGCTTATCAAAATTAGTTATTTGACAATGGCATGTGGCTTGATACTCATCGATTAATTTTGCGGCATCGGCAAGAAAACTTTCCAGATTCTCGGGATTCCGGAAGACATCATTGTTTATCGTTAGCGATTGACCATCCCAAATTTTCCATTTGCGCATGCTCCCGATGACATCGGCGCAAAAGTCAGACTGTACTTTTTCTCTAGCCGCCAAGATTTTCTCCACTCGCTTGCGAAATTTATCTACAGAGCGAGTAGAACGAGCAAGACAGAAAAATTGGAGAATAAGGGGAGTGCGAGGTAAGAGGTAAGGTATTGGGCATATTGCAGAGTTGGGCGCTTGTCGTGTTTGTTACAAAAATTTAAAAAGAACGATTGTGTTTTAAGTGTGTACCGTGTCGTGTCCAAGGCGCGCCCAACTCTAGCTAGAGCTGTTAGCTACTCACGGCCAGCCACACTCCTTTGCAACTTTTTTAATTTGGGATCAACTTGACCCTTTTCATATTCAGCAATTATCTTGAACATGCGACGATCCATGTCCTTGGTTGCAAAGACGGACTCCTCGCAGGCCGGCTTGCACAAGCTATTGAAATTGGGACCAGAATAGGGCACCTTCGTGTGGTATTTGTTTTGCTTAAACTGTTCCCGATAATATCTGCTCGAAGAGGCCTTTCGCGCATGATTGTAGGCAACGTGGACGTTATGAAAGCGATAGGTCATGCTGGTCAGCAGCTTCTCCACCTTGGATAGACAGCTGTTGGGGTTGTTAGGGATGCATATGAAGGAGCTTGCAACGCTTTAAACTCTCGACTACAACTCACTGTGAATTGCGCAGCGAGTAGACGCCCGGTATGGAATAGGTGCGTAGCAGATGATGCAGCTTGTAGGCCAGACAGCTGAGCAGCTCCTCGGCGGCACAGTGTTGCATGTTCCGCAGACTGTTCATATCGTGCACCGTCTGACGTACATACCAGCCGCGGAACAGGGACTGGATTTTGGTCGCCGCTTCATTATATCTATCGATCAGCGCCTGCTGCAGCCTCTCCTCGATCGACGACTTGAAATTGCGGCGCACGCTAAAGCCGCGCCACCAGCGCTGAATAGTGATGGCCGCCTGCACGCGCCTATCGTGCAGTTTGCGTACGTGATGGCCCCGCCAGAGAGTCTGAATACGCCGTGCGGCCAAAAACTGCTTGTAATCGAGCAGCAGCAGCGAGGTGCTGCGGTGTTTGTAGATCAGATTTAGTATTATATTTAATTTCATTATTATATTTTATATTTTAATTTATTATATTTACATATTTTATATATATTTTTTTTTATTTTTGTATGTACATCACAAGTGTTTCTATAGCCTCAAATTGTTATATATATTGTTTAATAATATTTATAGATTTGCATATTTTTTATTTTTATTTTAATATAAGTTTATTTGAATATCACAATTATTATATTTTCAAATGCCAACATTTTAATATAATTTTATAATATTCGTTAACTTTATAGCTTTGTTATACTTTATTTTTTGTATATTTAATATTTTTTATATATATATTCATTATTGAAAACTGTTATTTGTATATTTTATAACAACATATTTTTTCTATATATTTAATATATTTCATTTTTATTAAATTTATATATTTTTAAGTTTTTATTATTATATTTGTTTATTTTATTAGTTTGGCATTTTAGCTTTAGATTTTACTTTATTTATTTTTGAATTTAATTATTTGTTTTTTGAAATGTACGCACCGCGAGAAACTTTGATGCACCGAGCCGCTAGGAGTGGAGGCAATGTATTCCTCACCATCTGAACTTTGGTTGATGAATTGTTATCGCATTTGTTATCGATATTTTGTTAGGCACTTACTCAAGGGCGTAATCTAAGGCGGATGATGTCAAAACATTGGTAAAGTTAAAATTGATCATTTGGTCAACACTTTTTTAGTTTTATTTTTGTCCCTTTTGGAATGCTTTTTATATATTTGGTTTTTGTAATTGTGTGTGAACATATTTTCAACGAAGCAATACTTAAATTAAAACTTAAATGCGCAGCCTTCTGATGCGTAGATATTATCACTAACCAAACAATATATAGACTGGACATCACATAGGAGAAACGTTGGCACAAAAAGTATCAGTGGCATCTGGTCCAAAATCGCGAGTAAGGGAGTAAGATACGCATATAATGTATTTTTTAACCGCTTACACTACAGAAAAGTGCTTGGCACTCTCTCTTCCATATGATATGTGCGATAGAACAGCAGCGCTGTTTATTTTTATCTCGTTCGCACTTACTCTCAGCTTTCAATGCTCTCTCTTTATGTTTAGGGATCGATGTGTATGGGTGTATTTGTCCGACAAGCAAAACTGCGCACAAATGTGTTGTTTGGTTAGTGATATTATTCATTTTAAGTTTGGTCACACTGTTTGTGCTTTTATAGTACAGTTTTTATTAAAACTAAACGCAAAGCTGAAAAGCAAATTTGTACGGAACCAATGCTGATCAGATTTCTTATATAATTTATGGCAGTATTAAGAATATATAAAATATAAATTATATCAAATTTGAATTAAAATTGTGTTTCATTTTATATTGTTTTTCATGTACATATGTATGAAAGAGCTCTGAACTAAAACCAGTCCCTGATATGCCTTACAGCTCTCGCTGTTAAGGCGATCACATCTGCTAATTGCATTTGTAAAGCTGTTATTATCCAATATGTTAACTTAACAGAGACACATAAGTTTTTTGAATAAGCAAGCTGAGCAAGGTTTCGCCAGGCTGACCAACGTGCATAATTGGAAAATAATCATGGCAAATTTTCGATCAGTATTTAGGGGCTATTCTGTTCCACCAACCTGCCTTATCGTGCATATTGTTGTGCTCTTTCGGTACATTGACAATAATTTCAAAATTGATGATGTGCACATAATAAAGTGTCAAATATCAACACACATCAGAGCATTGCGAGACGTGCAGCATCATCATCAGCAGCAGCAGCATCAGCATCAGCGAAATGGACTGATGCTGGGGTTCGGTGAGGGTGAGTGTTGGCCAGAGGGGGTGGGCAAAGCTAAGTGTGCGGGGTGCAGAGTGCAGGGTGCGGGGTAATGGCTATGAAGACAGCTTCAACTGCGACAACCAGCAGGAATAAATAAACCAAACGTGCGCTGTACCCGAATAAAAATAAAATAAGAACGATCTAGCTGAGAGTGCCTAGCTAGAAGATACCCTATAAAAATGATTTTTAAATGAAATATCCGAACTATAACATTAAAGTTGAATAGTTTTGATTGAAAAAGGGCGAGCTATCGAGAAAATGAAATACTCACGAATGTATGAACCCAAACTCTCAGTTTAGTGTGCCAAGCTGAAATATGCCATGATATTTGCGTTCCAACTCGATAACTATCGATATTGCAGAAATAAACTTGGTTCGCCCCGATATCGGATATCGATAGAATCTTACAGATAGACGATAGAATCAGGAACTATTATACCCATGATTCGTTCTCTATTTTCAATGGATACAGGGTACAAGAAGTAGCACTGCTGAAAGCAAAAAACGACTGAGAAGAAAAAACAGCGAAAAGAAAATTGACAAAATTGATTGAGCGCACGAAACAGCACACGTTGGCAGCAAGGTAGGCGGGGCGTGGCCAGGGGCCAGGGGCCAGGGTGGCTGGATGTCAACATTGAAAAGTTAACGCTTGTCATACGGCCAAGCACCTTGAGTAACTGCTGGTGTTCCCTCTGTTGGCGTGCATTTTGATCAGACAATTTTTCACCTTTAAACAATTTGGCCCTCAAGTTGCCTGTCGTTCGAATTATTTATATATTTTTTTATTGTTTTCCTTCCTCCCATTTGACATACCATTTAATCTATTTTCGTCAAAGCTGTTTGCATACTTTTAGCCATCAATGTTGCGGAGCTGTGGCTGGCTTAGCTGCAAATATGTTGCACAGAATATCCATAAACTAATCTTCAAAATATGAAGAAGCAAGGAATCAATAGATATGCTCACAGTATGTATAAATCGGCATAAATAACTAACTAGGGATTTTACTTGATTTGCATAGCATCAACTACTAAAATTGGGGTTTCAAGTAAATATAATTTATTTTTATATAATAATTGCTTTTATCACTTTAGCACAAAGAAAATTGGTATGCTAAGTTCTAGGAAGAAACAAAATTAAAATATAGACCCAAAACAATTTACTTAAAGCCTGACAGCCACACTCGTAAAATGGTTATTTAGGTTCTTGAAGAAAGAAGACATTTTCTTAGCGACCTATTTCTTTCACTTTCCAACTTCCTGTTTGGCAAAGGTTACAGATTCAGTTGTAAGAAGGTGGCTTTAAATGCATTTCCAAAGCTCTATATAAAATATTAATGTGTACATGTTTCACGAATTTCGCCAAATGAAGCACACAGGCGGAAAATGAATGGAAAAGTGATTTAAAATTTAAAGCCGAATAAAACCAATAAGTCTCTTACTTGTATATAACGCTACCCGGCGTTGCATAGTCGGCTACGCCTGGAGTATGCGTTATAAATAAGAGTTGGCAACATGTGCATTTGACTGATTGCTAATTAACGCTCATTTATTTTTGCCTTTGTTTGCCAGAAGCTTTGTTCCTGCTACCGTTTGCTGTTCGAGCTGCATGAGTCGCACCTGTCTTTCGGGCTGGCAAGGCGCATTTTTCTTCTGAGGAATTTTCCCTTTGTTTTGCGCTGGCATTTAATTTATTTTTGGCCCTGGCCAAGAAAACAGCCGATCCCAACGACATCGCACATGAGTAATTTTTGAGCCGAAATTTTGGCCTCAACGCGCCAAATCCTGGCATCCTACCTATAAATACTTGACATGGCTACAATAGCTGCCGTCTCTGCACGTGGCAACTTAACAACAACAAAGCGGCAAACACACACTGAGCGAAGAGTATGCTCACACCAAAAACAAATACTGCCGTAATCTACTTTCTTCAAACACACTTTTTTAGCGCAAAAATTCATAATCACAAGACTCAAAGACTAAAAAATAAAAACGCATGAGAACTTCTTCAACTTAAATTATGTGTTTCGTGCTCAAGTCTCTAACAAAATGTAATAAGTATTTTGTACATCAATCAAGTACAAATGTCTTTTTTAATTAAGTTGAACTTTTTCTTCCGAACGATTGTTTGTAATCACAAAACTCAAATGCAAAACATAACGATGATAAAACGACATTTTTAAGTTCTATTATTTCAAGGAAGCAATTTCCAGTTTCAAATATTTTGAGCCTAAATTAAGTACATTATTCAAAAGAATTGGTAAGCACAAAATTAAAATGCAAAAGCGAACAACGTAAATAAAACTTGTACGCTTATTTAGAGTATTTAAATTCTCAGTTCAAGTATGTTTTACCTAAAATAAGTATACATACTTTCTTAACATTTTTTGCTTTTTACGCATTTTTCGTGCGTTAAATTTTCATCACAGGCATTTTGTACTTAAGTAGGTAAATTTCGATATCAAGTATAAATTCTAGATTGTTGAAATATATTTGATAAGAAAACGTACTTAAAAGGTATATCGTAATTTGGTACCTGGTTTTTCTCCAAGTGTTCTACCCTCTATTCTGGTTGCCCTGCGTAGCATACGTGCAGGCGCATTGCCCGCATGCCTCGAGCTCTTTAGCTCTCGAGCAAATGACATTTAGCATGTGGCTCTTTTTGGGCCAAAGGAGAACTCCCCGTTGCCAATCTACGTGACTACCGCCTGGGTCGTCTTACCAAATTAGATTTACCCCCCTTGCACTTCAAACCCCCTACCACTGGCAAGCCAAAGCGTGGCCCATGCCTACACCCAACCATAATTAATATGCACGATATGTGGCGTTAAGTTGTGTGAAAATTACTTGTGCGTTGACGTGACGCGGCGCAGCTCTTGGAAAAACCAGCGCAAGCCATTTGCCAGCCCAGTTCGTAGCCTATCTCTTCACTTCTTGACGCTGGATAATTGTTATTCGATTACGAATTTTCTCTAAGTATTCAGTAATTAGTTGTTGATCATCAGAGCAGGCGTTCAAATTAGACAAATTAATCAGTATGATATATGAATATTAAGCTTCGAATAATAAATTATTGAGCTGTTAAAATCAATTGTTCAATTAAGCAAAGCTTGGCTGTTCTTTTTCTTAGTCAACAGAAATATAAAATTCTGAAAATAATTTAGAGTTTCCAAATAGTTCTTCAAATATGTAAAACAGGAAGCCCAAATAATGCTAGTTAACTTAATATAAATACGAAAGTTATAGTTTTCTTTTCCTTCCTCTCGTCAAGTACAGGGTATACAAGAAATCATAAGATCATTGACCTAGTTAAATAGATCTACAATTGGGTGAGCACACATGCGAAAAGATCATGTGCGCCTCGCGAAGAATTCAGTTTATATGAAAAGTGACAAACGGCGCACACTTCATATAAATATTTATGCCACAAAGGCATTGAGTAGAGAACGCGCCTAACAAAATCCAGGCAAGAGAACAAAAATCGGGACTAACCGATCTGTAGATGCTCTGTTCACAAATCTGAAGCACAAACAAAACTTTAAATACAAAGAAAAGCTGAAAAGCAAACGAACAAGGCAATATGAGTATCCCTCAAAAGTTTGTTATTTTATTTTTTGGGCAACTGGCTTGGCTTAAGGCTCGCCTCGCTTCATTAAAACCGCCTTTGAACCAGATCGGCTCAAAGGTACGCCATTCAAACCCACAGTACTGATTCTTCTACCCCAAGCTGCATTATTTTAAAAATATATTCTTAAATAACATTTGCTTTAATTCTGCCTTTTAAAATGGCACTGAAATATGTGCATTCACCTAAAATCGAAGGCATATGTTAAAACATTAATTTTTTAATGACCTTTGTGTTTATTACTCAATTTTTATATTATCAAGCTTACATAATATAAAATTATTTTATTATTAATTTTTGTATTTATAATTTGCTTGTCGTATAATTCTTAGTCAGTGCATAAACCAAAAATCAGATATATATATAGTGACATATCCATAGTCGCACCCACCCTTTAACATAACTTAGCACATAAGCATAAGCACAATTATAAACATTTCTAATATTGTAAACAAAGAGCCTGGTGATAACATCGACATTGGTCAAGATCAAACTGTCCCCCTTTGGTAGACATAAACAATTCACCCTAAATATCACGCCACTGTCAATGTTCCCATCAGAGTACTATCCCACGCATAATTGCTGACGCAGCTCAAACTTCACTCAATTTTGACTCAAACTCTCTCAAAGCGAAGTTTGCTAAGCGACCGCAACAGTTAGATAAATCAGTTCATATTCGGGAAGCAAATCTGAATGTACTCAACAAAAGTAGCCGTTAAGTGAAAATAATAAATTGAAATATATTTTTTTATAGTAACCTAACGTGCAAAACTTAATTGGCGCAGCCGGTAGGATACGTCGGGAAAAATTAAAGATCGCTAAAGGATAATTAATTCCCAGATCTAACGCACAATCGCGACCGAAAGTGTTGTCGGAGTGTAATAAAAATTTTCTCGAATACGTATCCGCACAAGAACCTTCGGGTCATTAGTAGCTTAATAATATTGACCCTTTGGGCAATAAAGCTACTACAGTTAATAACGACTGGCTTTGCATATCGTTTGATCCCTGCAATACGTTATTACTGAGTCTTTTTAAGACACACACACAAAAAAAAAAAAAAACATTTAACCAATAATCCATCACAAACTTTAACCTAAAATAAAAGTGCAAAATCAAAGAACAATAAAGTTCAAACCTACAAACTCAAAACTATTCAAAAAAAAGTGTATTACACCAAGATGACAATGGAATTATCAGAACAACACCTCAACCAGGCCCTTTCACAACTTAGACAGGTGCCAAGCTTTGACGGATCAACGGATCAACTAAACGCCTTCATTAAAAGGATAGATTACATCCTACACCTGTATCCAACCCGAGATGTTAGACAACATAGCATCTTATACGGAGCCATCGAATTGCAAGTCACAGGAGATGCTCAGAGAATATCACAAAGGACAGCAGCCAACACTTGGCAGGAGCTGAGAAACGCATTGATTGAAGAATACAAAGTGCAGACACCATTTGAAGAACTCCTTCGACGCTTATACAACACGAATTACCAAGGAAACGTCCGTAAGTTCATCGAGGAGCTCGAGAATAAATCTTTTGTTATATTAAATAAGTTAGCACTAGAAAATATACCTAGCAATACAACCCTTTATACAAATGCTATGAATAACACAATCAAAGATGTTATTACAAAAAAATTACCAGATAGGCTTTTCATGATGTTAGCCAGACACGACATTACGTCGACACAAAAACTAAAGCAAGTAGCTCAAAGAGAGGGATTATATGAAAATAGCTTTACTGAAAAACCTAAAAATAATAATGTTCAGGGAAATCCAAATAACAATCGTAGGAACATGGGAAATTATCAGCAAAATGCTAACCCAACCACCATTTCAAGTGGTTATTCCAACACAAATCAGAGTTATCACGCACAAAATAAACAGCACAATAAGTCCGAAGACAATCAGAAAGCTCACCACGAGTTCCAACAGAAATTAAGTCAAGGTAGATACCAAAATCCCTTAAACTACCAAAATCAGTCCCATTCACGCTTGAATGCACCAAACCCTCCGACTAAACGTCAAAGAGATAGTAACAGTGGGCAGATGAAAATGGATACATCCGAAAATTTTCATCAGCAAGCCTCGGAACAAACAGAAGAAATCCATTCATAAAATTGATTATGAATGACGAAGTTCTAAAATGTGTCATCGACACAGGTTCAACCATTAATCTAATGAAAACTAACCGCTTAAATTTTCCAGTTTACAACGAAACATTAAAGGTTCACACCATAAATGGTGTTATTGAATTAAAACAAAGTATACGATTAGGAGCAAGCAAAATTTGTCCGAGCAAACAAAAATTCTATATTCACGACTTCTCAGAGCATTATGATGTTCTGATTGGGAGAGAATACCTTGAGGCATGTCAAGCAAAAATAGACTATGCACAAGGATCCGTAACCTTAGGAGAATTTAACTTTTGTTTTAGATATAACGACGAAGAGGTCGAAGAGGACATGACCGCACAAGAGTGCCTTGATCCACCCTCAACAGAGGACAGACCATTTAACTTCGCTATTAATAATGAATTAATAGAAAACAATGAGTTTAGGCTAGAGCACCTAAACTCAGAAGAAAAAGAAAAAATAAAAAAAGTTTTACATGAATTTCGTGATATCCAGTACCATGAAGGTGACAATTTGACTTTCACTAGTACAATTAAACACAAAATTCTAACAAAACATGAGGACCCAATTTACAAGCGTCCATACAAATATCCTCAAATATACGATGAGGAAGTAAATAAACAAATAAGCGATATGATAAAACAAAATATCATACGTAAATCCAAATCCCCTTACTGCTCACCAGTAATAATCGTTCCAAAGAAAAACGATGCATCTGGAAAGCAAAAGTTCCGGTTAGTCATAGATTACCGCAATCTCAATGAACTAACTATTAATGATAAATACCCTATCCCGATCATGGATGAAATATTAGACAAACTTGGAAAATGTCAATATTTCACAACCATTGATCTAGCCAAAGGCTTCCACCAAATCCAAATGGATCCTGGTTCAATTCCCAAGACCGCATTTTCGACTAAACATGGCCATTACGAGTACACTCGCATGCCATTTGGTCTTAAGAATGCACCTGCAACGTTCCAACGTTGTATGAACAATCTCTTAGAAGATTTAATTTTTAAAGATTGTCTGGTCTACTTAGACGACATTATTATTTTTTCCACTTCATTGGAGGAACACATTTTGTCGCTACAAAAGGTATTTAAGAAGCTTAGAGAAGCTAACTTAAAACTACAGTTGGATAAATGCGAGTTTATGAGAAAAGAAACTGAATTTCTCGGTCACATCATCACAACTGAGGGTATAAAACCAAATCCCAACAAGATACAAGCAATTGTCAAATTCCCAATTCCAAAAACCCCAAAAGAAATTAAATCATTTCTAGGATTATGTGGTTTCTATAGGAAATTTATACCAAATTTCGCTAATATAGTAAAACCATTAACACTTAAATTAAAAAAGGGAGCAAAAATCAATATAAAAGACAGAGACTACGAACTAGCGTTTGAAAAGCTAAAAGTACTCATAACATCCGACCCAATTTTAATATACCCTAACTTCGAAAAACCATTTTCATTAACTACAGACGCGAGTAATATGGCAATAGGGGCCGTCCTTTCGCAAGAGCATAAGCCTATATGCTATGCAAGTAGAACTCTCAACGAGCATGAGTTAAATTATTCAACGATTGAAAAAGAATTATTAGCAATCGTTTGGGCCACTAAATACTTTAGGTCCTATCTCTTTGGTCGACAATTTCAAATCCTTAGTGATCACAGACCACTCGTCTGGTTAAATAATATGAAAGAACCTAACATGAAATTACAAAGGTGGAAGATCAAGCTAAATGAGTTTGATTTCCAAATTAAATACGTCCCAGGAAAAGAAAATTATGTGGCAGATGCTCTGTCCAGAATTCAATTAAACGAAAACTTCTTAGGCGAAGATACAATTAGCACAAGAGCAACAATACATAGTGCTCAAGAAGACAACAGTAACCATTTACAAATCACAGAAAGACCACTTAATTATTATAATCGACAAATAGAATTTGAAAAAGGAACCGAGAACGAAACAAAAGTTACGAATTACTTTCACAAAACCAACATAAAAATTACGTACAAAGACATGACTAATACGCATGCCAAAGAATTAATAACAGAATACTTATGCACAAAGAAAAGTGTGCTATACTTCCACAACGAAGCAGATTTTCCAATTTTTCAAGAAGCCTACTTAGAAATAATAAGTCCAAATAATTCAACAAAGGCAATGAAAACTAGTACAAAATTAATAGACCTTCAAACATACGCAGAATTCAAAGAATTAATATTAAAAAAGCACAAAGAATTATTACATCCAGGAATTGAAAAAACTATTAATTGGTTCAAAGCAACCCACTATTTCCCAGATTATCAAAATTTAATTCAAAATCTAATAAATGAATGTGAGATTTGCAACATCGCAAAAACAGAACACAGAGATACAAAATTAACTTTCGAAATAACTCCGGAAATCGCTAATATCCGAGAAAAATATGTAATGGATTTTTACATAGTAGGAGATAAACAATTTTTATCTTGCATTGATATCTATTCAAAATTTGCATCATTAATAGAAATAAAAAGTAGAGACTGGCTAGAAACCAAACGAGCTATATTACAAGTGTTCAACCAAATGGGTAAACCCATCGAAATAAAGGCAGACAAAGACTCAGCTTTTATGTGCACAGCTTTACAATTATGGCTAAAATCAGAAGCAGTAAATATTAATATAACCACTAGTAAAAATGGTATATCCGACGTAGAACGATTTCATAAGACAGTTAACGAAAAACTAAGAATCATTAACAGCGACTCAGACGTCGAAAATAAACTTACAAAATTTGAAACTATACTCTACACGTACAATCATAAAACAAAGCACAAAACGACTAACAGAACACCAGCGGACATATTCATATATGCAGGTACACCAGAGTATGACACTCAAGCTAATAAAGAAAAACTAATAAATAATCTCAACAAAAAACGAACAAATTAAGAAAATGTTACACTATATCCAAACTTAAACACCTGAGGACAGGCACTTTTCTAATGGTTGGGGGAGTGACATATCCATAGTCGCACCCACCCTTTAACATAACTTAGCACATAAGCATAAGCACAATTATAAACATTTCTAATATTGTAAACAAAGAGCCTGGTGATAACATCGACATTGGTCAAGATCAAACTGTCCCCCTTTGGTAGACATAAACAATTCACCCTAAATATCACGCCACTGTCAATGTTCCCATCAGAGTACTATCCCACGCATAATTGCTGACGCAGCTCAAACTTCACTCAATTTTGACTCAAACTCTCTCAAAGCGAAGTTTGCTAAGCGACCGCAACAGTTAGATAAATCAGTTCATATTCGGGAAGCAAATCTGAATGTACTCAACAAAAGTAGCCGTTAAGTGAAAATAATAAATTGAAATATATTTTTTTATAGTAACCTAACGTGCAAAACTTAATTATATATATATATATTTATAATATATTCTTAAGTACTTTGCTTTTCTTATTCCATTTTTAAAACATTTAAAAAGGAGCATATAACATAAACTGCGTGCACATACAAAATTATTGAAGATTTAATAATTGATAGTCTAACAAATAAACCGATTTGATATTTATCGACACTCGTTATGCCCACTTTTGGGCATTTTGAATAGATACAGGGTATATACTTGTGAGAGACAAAGAATTTTAATGCTCACCAACTGGAGGAAAGAACTTTTTGTCTATTTGTTTATGTGATTGAAAACAGTTTCCAATTTATAAATAGCAATTGGAAATTGTACAAAATCGGCGTGTTAATTCAGTGCGCATTTGTGTATAGAGTGAAGCAGTTCGTCTGTGGTTGGGATTGTGATAGACAGGGTTAATATTTTTCTTGTGGGCGTGGCAATGCAACTACTGCAAGTACTGCAACTGCTGTTGCTGCTGCAATCTTTTGGCTGGCTGCAAGGTATTTGAGGCACTGTTTGCTGAGCTTACTTAACACAAGTCTCCTTAACCACAGCGCGTCGTGGCTTCGGCGCCGGCGAACAGGATTGGGGCTATGTGGAGGTTCGCAAGGGCGCCCACCTGTTCTACTGGCTGCACTATACGACGGCTAATGTTAGCGCATATACGTCCCGGCCGCTGGTCATTTGGCTGCAGGGCGGGCCCGGTGTCGCCTCCACAGGCTGCGGCTGCTTCGAGCAGCTGGGCCCCATCGATATTGAGGGTAAGCCGCGGCCCAGCAACTGGGTGCAGCATATGAATATCCTGTTCATCGATAGTCCTGTGGGCACCGGCTTTAGCTATGTGGAGCCGCCGCTCGGTCGCTATGCGGAGCATAACAATCAAATAGCACGCGATTTGGTCACACTTATGCGCACATTCTTGCGCCGTCATGCGGAATTTCAGCGCGTGCCGCTGCACATCTTCTCGGAGAGCTATGGCGGCAAAATGGCGCCAGAATTTGCACTCGAGCTGCAGCTGGCCAAGCAGCGCGGCGACTTAGAGTGCCAGCTGCTATCGGTGGTCGTGGGCAATCCATGGACGTCGCCGCTGGACAGCACCTTATCCTATGCGCCCTACTTGCTGCAGCTGGGCATTGTGGATCACGATGGCTATCGGAACATATCCAGAGTGGCCGCCGAGATAGCGCAACTTGTGTATGCGGGCAAGTGGTTGCAGGCGATGGATCAGAGCATTCAAGAGGTCGTCGAGACACACACCGGCGGCGTGTTTCTCTACAATACACAGCGGCGCGTTCATGTAAATGATGTCTATCGCTATGGCGAGGATCCCAAGCTACGTGAATTTATGGTCAATAATGTGACACAGGCGCTGAATCTGACCCACATGTCCGAGTGGATGGTACAGAATGCGACGGTCTTTATCAAGCTGGGCAGTGACATCTTTAAGCCAGCGGTGCACATAGGTAAAACGTGGGAGCAAAATTCTAAAGGGGCGCCGAAGATTCAATACCCTTGCAAACATGTAACAATTAGAGGATATTCCATCCAACAGAGAAGTTCGTAATTGTGCAGTTAGTCTGGAACTGTTGTCTAGGAAAAAGCTTTGCATTCAAAAATTTTATTTTAGACCGATTGTTCCGGATTGTTAAGGAAACTCTAATATTTAACCGATTATTCCTATGACAGATATATGATAAAGTGGACGATATTGACAAATACACACCCTGCAACAGTAAAACGGACCTGAGACTGATTACATTAGGATAAAAAGAGTTATCAAGCAAAAGCTATACTGAACCTGTTGATGCCTGTTGATCAAGAATATATTTTATAAATATTCTTAAAATACCCTCTTATTAAGCTGCTTCTTCTTGAACTAATCTCAAATGCCTTACAGTTACCCGTCTGCTAAATGAGACGCCGTTGCGCGTCGGCGTCTACTCGGGGATGCTGGATCTGCTGTGTGCCACGCCCGGCACCGTTAACTGGATCAATCGGATGCAGTGGAAACGCAAGGATCAATATGTGGGTGCATCACGTCGGCCTGTGCGCATCAATGGCATGCTGGAGGGCTATGAGAAGCAGGGCGGCGGCTTTAGCATGTTTTGGGTCTATCGAGCGGGGCATCTGGTCCAGGAGGATAATCCGGCGGCCATGTCGCATATTCTGCGTGAATTTACTGGCTTTGGATAATGTTTTTCATGTGTGTGCCTCTGTGTGTCTCTTGGCAATAAAGTTTAAGCTACACTCAGAGAAAAAAGCTGTTACAAGCTCAAGTGTAATTTTTGTTCTTGAAATTCCAGATAAATTTCCTAGAGAAAAATTCTTAAATTAAGCTATGCCTGACTTTAGAATTGTGCATAATATACCAATAAAGATAAGACAAAGAGATGGATTTGAGTGTAAAATAACGAAAAATATTCTAAATGAAAGCACCACATTTACTAAAGTGAATTTTGAATCTTCTTCAAGAAAGAATTTTGCTCGCAGTTAAAGAAATTCCACTCTAGGCTGACAATATTTGTACATAATTTGAGTATAAAATTCTTGGTTTTATCTTTACGAAGTCGGTTATTAAATGATTTTATTCTGGCTGGCAACTTGGCTTAAAGTGAAGTATCCAGCAGCTAGCGTCTAGACCAAAATGTGGCAAACAATCTTTTAACAATTTACTGGAAATTAACTCAAATTCATGTTCTGTGCTTGTGCTGGCTGCTTACAATGCGGTCTACCTCAGAGCCCACAGACAGACAGACGTCGGGGTAAAACCCCTGACGACTTCCTTTCCGCAACCCATGCCTATTGCTGTAACGTTTTACAGGTGCACCGCATCAATTTATTTTCCACACAAAAGCCTATTAAAACTCGCACACACTCACAGACACACACTGGAGCCCTCCTGATGGGCGGGCAGTGGGTGGCAGCTCAGGGGGCTAACTAAATGGTTGCCAAATGGAAACACTTAACCTTTTTTTCAGCTTCTTCTTTTGCTTTTACCATTTTTTTTCTGCTGTGAGAAAAATGAGCAAAAGTTGTGGTTGAGTGGAAAAGCTGCTGCTGCGTTGTGTCTCGAACCGCAGCAAAACAAATTAATTAAAAACTTAAAAGTTTTTCTGCAGCCGAGCAAGAGATGAGTACGAATCAGTGGGAGGAATAAATAGAGTGCAGAGAGGTAGAGAAAGAGAATATCGTAAATTCTTATTGCTTGTCCACTTGGATTCGTCAAAAATTGAAGTGAAAATTGATTTAGAAGATAAAAACATGTTGATATCTCCCGAATATGGTTTTAAAAAGGTCTACAAACTGAAAAGAGGTTTTTAAATAAATTTTAAATGTTTTATTTAATCAATTTTAAATGTTTGCATATCGTTAGAGAATGAAAATGTCTGGTTATGGGAAAGTTATTCCATTCTCATTAGTTAAACAAATAAGAATTCACGAATTATCCAAAAGTAAGTCGAAGCCAAATGATAGGTATATATTAGGTTATAATTAAATATTTGGGAAATCTCTCCTCGCACGCCTTGTTGGTTTAAAAATGTATTCTTTGGTTTAAAATGTATTCAAGCAGTATAAAAGAATATCTCACTTTCACATAAGCCTTATCATATTTTTTTCAAATCCCGTAGCATTTATTTGTACAGTTTATCCTTTGTTTTACAATCCTAAAGTGGCTATCGGAAATTTTTGCGACTAGAATAAATCTTTTCCTACTGCGAGCAAACATTTTTTTCAATCTCTTGTCTTGAGTAAAGCCAGCAAAAGGGATGCCTTAAAGCTGTATGTTACTGTGTGCTGATTATTCAAGTTAAATTTCTTGATTCCAGCTGGAAAGTAAAGACATTTTTCAGAACTGTTTCCAATCCAGCTCAACAACATAAAATCCGGAAAAATGTTATTTTTTGCTTGTAACATTTGTTAGAATGAGTTTTCTTATTTTGTTCTTATTTTCTTGAAAAGCAATTAACAAATGTTTTTCAAGCAAGTCAAAATCAAGAAGCCATGCTGACTTCTCTGGTTTCTCACTCCCCTCCCGCATCGCCTCTACACACCACCACCACCACAAGTTTTGCTCGACTCGCATTTGAATGTTTTTGACAACGCGAAGGAGTTGCCAGTGCAGTTTTAATGAGGGCGCCACCTGGCTGCGGCAACGTTGACGCCTGTTGACAAAGGCTGCTGCCAAGCAACCGCAGCCCCGCAAGGGAAGGGCAGGAAAATCAATTTGCACGCACACACACACACACACACACACACACGGATGCACACAGCTGACGCTGGCACCGTTGGACAAAACCGAAATTGCCAGTTGAATGCGTTTTCGATTGTCCATTAGCAGCATCCAACTGCAGCTCCAGATTCAGCCGCTGCTCCTGCTCCGACACCAGCGCCAGTTTCAGCTACAGCTGCAGCTTCTGAGTATCATGGCATCAACTCATCCCCATTTTTTGCTGCTGCCTCGTGCCAAAAGTCATTTTCGAGCAATTGGCTGGGTTCGCTGACTGCCAAAGCAAAGCCAAGAGATAAAGCTTTAGAGAGGCAGAGAGGCAGGGATAAGTATGTGTGGGACGATGTTGGTGGGCGGGGGTGCTGTGCATTCACATGCACAATAAATTTGCAACAGTGCAATGGGCAGCGACCACGCCTCGCTTGCAGATGCTTAGCAAGACGAGGCCCATACGCCCCCGAACTCACACAATCATACAACACACACACGCCCCCACACACTTCTGATTCACATTCAGATCGCCAGCAATGCAGTCGAGTGCGAAATTGCAAACAGCAACAACAAAACGACGCGCTGAAAAGTATGCAATGACATAGGGACAACCACCACACAGACATTGTATACACCAAGGGTTACTCGAATAGGACAAGTTGAAAATAAAATTTGAGAAACGACAGTAGCCAAAACTCAATAAAAATCTTGGCTGGATACACACTTGTAATATAAATATTAGCCACCTCTGTTCTTGTTTTATATACGTTTCAAATAAATAGATATATTTGTATGATGCATACAAACTTAATTTCAATAATATCATGAGAGAAGTAGTAATATGTGTAATCTTCTTAAAATTGTATATTAATATACTATTATTATTATTATAGCTTTTAATATTAATAACATAATTATTATTAATATTTTATCATTTTTTTTTTTATATTATTTATTTTATTATTATAAGTATTATTACTAGTCGAATATATTACTATTAAACTATGATACTTACACTTGAAATAACTCAACTTTTTAAAGTCCCTATAAAACCAACATTTAAAACAACCAACATCTAAATAAAAAGCTAAAATAACCTATAGTTGCAAAAATAAAATCTTCTTTAAATCTTTCGCTAAGGGTGCCTATGCAACTGAAGCGCACTGTTGCAACAATCAGGTTTTAAGTGGGGTGCTGCCAAATGGTTTTTAGTCGGTTTTTGCAGTGCTGCCAACCCATTTGACGCTGTTTTTTGTGTCATTCAATGTCTACCTCGTAACTCGTCCCTCTTTGGAACACTTTGTCGCACTGTTTGGCCCGTTATGCGCCCTGTCTTGTTGTTTTTGCCACCTAAATTACAAGTTTTTCATTTGTGGCTTTTTCAGTTGACGCCATAATATTTTACACTTTGCCGGGGACGACCTGGCAAACCGCAAAAAACACTGAAAAAACTCAAAATTGCTTAACAATAGTAATTTGCAAATGATGAGCAAATAGCTTTAAATGTTTTAAAAAGCTACATGCAACGCAAATTGTTTTACTAACGTGTAAGGAGTTAAACGAAGGAAATCGTGAAATGATGTAAAACATTATGTAACTTTTTTGGTGCATATTTTCTCTAATAAGTTTCTCTGTTCCTTTATAATTATTACTTTTTCCAAAAAATAACTTAATATTTATTCAATTAAGCTTACTTTTCTTAAATTATATTTTAAGTATTCCTTAAATCTTAAAATCCCGCTTCTCATTGCGAGTACGCTTAGAAGTATCTCGACCTTTTCTAAACTTTTTCTGCACCTTGTTCTGAGTTTTTTCTTTTAATGAGTCTTACACTATTTAGCTTTTTTCCCTTATGTATCGAATTTGTATGTCCCATGTCAAGAAATCCTCTCAGTTTTCTCTTACACTAGCAGAAAGTCCAATTTTTTGCAGATACTTTATAGTTATTTTTTTCCTTTCCTTATCTTGGCTTAGATCTATGTATTGCTTATATGTTTCAATACCTTTAGCAAGTTTTTCATTTTAATAAAAGTTTCTCCCTTTCCAAACATACTTACATTTACACATAGCATACACAACCCATGATTCAAATAAAATACATTTAATTTGGCTGCCATTTTATTCACAGTTTCAACTAAAAGTAAATTCACACTTGCTTAACAATGGTTAAATACTTAGTTAGGTATTAAAGTTTTGTAAGCAAGCAGTATTTTTTAAATACTCACATATATATACCAACAAAAAGACGCCTAGAAACAACAACGTTTAAAGTTTTACACACGCAGAAAAAAACAAAAGGAAAATTCCAGATAATAAATTAGGAAATTTCTTGCTTACATTTTTAGAAGTTTTTCGCATGTCTAATGAATTATGTACATTTGACTTAGGTTTAGGTGAGACAAGTGAAATATTAAATTTATACAGCATATGTTTGGTATTTTTATTTATCCTTTTACATTTTTTTTTTGTTGTTTTGGTATATGTACTATGTATACTATGTATATATATATTTGATTTATGGGATTTGAGGGCGCGAGGAGGGGGCAGCTCTCTGTCTTTGACGCACAACAAACATCCGCTATATTCTAAAGTTAGTGACAAATGCTACTAGTCGATACATATATATATATATATATATATATATATATATATATATATATATATATATATATATATATATATATATATATATAGCTCATTGGAGCGGACAACCATGGGTCAGCTTCTTTTTTGAGATGTGCAAAGATATTTCAAAGTAATAAGAAAAGCGCAAAAAAAGTTACAGCAAATAATAATATTATATAGCTTTTTCTTTCCAAATTCTTTTAAATTATAAATAAAAATTGTTTTCTAAGAATTGTCCAGTTTGGTTTTGATTAAAATCGTAATTCGAGATTTATTTCTGCTTTATTCTTTTTAGGTCAAATATCCGCTAAATTTTGTAGTTAAAAAATATTGATTTTAATTTATGTAAAAAACATATAGATAGTTCGCACTGCATGCAGGGAGGACTCTTCTAGCATACAGATTCCCAGGTTTTTTTATAGTTAGCCAATTTCTAGTTAATTTTTTCCTAGTTTTAAAAATATATGCTGTCCCAATCCCATTCCTTGAGCGAATAAAAAGTCTTACAATTAAATTGTAGGAATCTTGAATATAAAAATTTTGGTGATAGCATGAAAACTGAAGCTTCAACAGATCCTTTAGAAGTACAATCAAGCGAAAAAACAGCTGATCTTTAAAGGGAGCATTCACTGTATACTATATGATTTCTATAAATATTGTGAGAGCTCCATGTATATAACTATTTATGTATATAGGCTTTTGCCTAGGTTGCCTTAGCTTGCGTTTTGAAGTCTCCATTTCTCCGGGCAGCTGCTGATCCTCGGGCCAGCGCATCACCGTAGCTCCTTGCCCAGCGTCATTAGCTGCGACTGCAAGCTGCTGCAGCTGCTCGGGTCTTGGCTTCTCCTGCCCGTCCTGCTCAGCTGAACGGCAGTCCAGGCCAAGTGCAATAGACCCATTAACAGGAACCCAGTTGGTTGCTGTTGCAAATCGAGTGCGCAACGTCTGGAGGCAGCATCTGTGCGTGTGTGTAGCAAAGCAGAAAGAAAGTAGAAAACGAAACATATTGAAAGCGGCTTAAGTTTGTTTTACGTTGAATCCGAGTGTGTGTGTGTGCGTGCATGTATGTGTTGGGTTATGTGTGTGTGAGTGCGAGCGGTGTGGGTTGTGTCTGTAGCACCCGCTGGTGAAATTAATCTTTGAATTAATTGCTTGTAGCTTAGCGCAAAGCATTAATAAATCGTGGCGCAGCACAAAGCAAACAACAACAATGGCTAATAAGGTGAGCTGCTGCCGCCTGCCTCCTTCAGTCTCCAGCGTTCTGCGTCCTTTTTCCACTAACTTTGATTTAATGCTCCACCGTTTATCATTCTAATAGCGTGCGTGTAATGTATCCCAATCCCCAGCGGTCTCCTTCGCATTTGTTTTAGTTGCAAAACAATCAGGCTAAGATTTGTATACCTACTCCAGCAGGCTGTGTGTGTGTGTGTGGGTGCGTGGTGTGTGCGGTGTGCGGGTTGACCAATGCTTATTTTAGCATAGACTTTGGGCTAATTTTTAAACAAACGTTCAGCACTTTTGCAATGGTGCGCCCAACTAATGTGCGGCTCTTAATCAAATGAGTTATTGATTACACACATTGGCGAAAAGGGAAAAGGCCAACGGATCCCTTAAGCGTTCCAATGCTTTAGAAATTGTTGAACACAAAGGGAACTAACTGCCGTGATTTGGACTTGAACTCTTTTGTCGTTCGAAAAATATAGAATCGTTTAAAATTGAAGCAGAAACTCACAACACATCGAAAACAATAAAGACGGATTGAGTTATACATTATTCACTTATTTTCCGTACGTGAGTGTGAGTTTTTAAATCGGATAACATTTGGCTTAATTACATTTTAAAGTGCATCTTTTTTTATTTACGTCCCTGTCGTTTTTGGACCCCAAAAACAAAGATTTTCAAAACAAATAATTTTTTTTTAATTTTATATGTGTTATAAGTAATTATAATTTTAATAGGATTATTAATAATGGTAAGCTTAAGAGTAATACAGATAATGACAATGACAATAATACAGATAATGACAATGACAATGACAATGACAATATCAATGACAATGACAATGACAATGACAATGACAATGACAATGACAATGACAATGACAATGACAATGACAATGATAATGATAATGACAATGACAATGACAATGACAATGACAATGACAATGACAATGACAATGACAATGACAATGACAATGACAATGACAATGACAATGACAATGACAATGACAATGACAATGACAATGACAATGACAATGACAATGACAATGACAATGACAATGACAATGACAATGACAATGACAATGACAATGACAATGACAATGACAATGACAATGACAATGACAATGACAATGACAATGACAATGACAATGACAATGACAATGACAATGACAATGACAATGACAATGACAATGACAATGACAATGACAATGACAATGACAATGACAATGACAATGACAATGACAATGACAATGACAATGACAATGACAATGACAATGACAATGACAATGACAATGACAATGACAATGACAATGACAATGACAATGATAATGATAATGATAATGATAATGATAATGATAATGATAATGATAATGATAATGATAATGATAATGATAATGATAATGATAATGATAATGATAATGATAATGATAATGATAATGATAATGATAATGAAATGATAATGATAATGATAATGATAATGATAATGATAATGATAATGATAATGATAATGATAATGATAATGATAATGATAATGATAATGATAATGATAATGATAATGATAATGATAATGATAATGATAATGATAATGATAATGATATTGATAATGATAATGATAATGATAATGATAATGATAATGATAATGATAATGATAATGATAATGATAATGATAATGATAATGATAATGATAATAAGTAATAATTACATGAATATGAAAATTAAAACTAATATTTTTGAACATTTCTATTTCCAGAAATAATTTTTGATCAATTTGCAGAAAGTTGAAATAGGGATATTATATTTTCCAAGGGTAAAACATATTTCTTTATCAGTAGTCAGATTTTAGTCGATGGGTTATTTTCTATACATACTAATAAATTTATGTCGAATTTTATAGTGAGGGTCTTAGTGAAGAACCAGCACAGCGCTATATTGTGTATACGTGAATGTTTGTGTATGGATTATTGTTCGTTCTGATCTGTTCTATCTATATACATACTACATATATATATTAGTAAATTGAGGAGCCATTAACTATCTGTGAACGTTTCATTTGAGCTATTTATTCAATTTTGTACTCACTTTTGTAGGGCAACTGAAGGTCATTATGTTCATCCGCATCGCCAGGCTGGTCGAAGGGATACATATTCATATCCGGCGAGCGGCCTGAGGCCAAGATACGTGGACGATCCTCCTCGATAAGTTTTTCACTCTCCTGTGCATAGATATTATGAATGCGGGCCGAACACTTCAACTGCGAATATAAAATAAATACTTAAAACTTTATTAATTGGATGATGCAAAGAAACTCACCTTAAGGCGACCTTTGATAAAATGATGCGTTGTCACGACAAAATTAAGCTCCAGAACAGCTGACTCCAGGTGTTCGGCCAGATGTTTTTGAATGTCATATGTACGCAAATAATTTGGTGGCACCTGCGGGCAAATAATAAATATGATATATAAAATCTATATACACAAATATATTTTTTATATGCAATAATAAATGTATTAATATCTTGAAAAAAAAACATTTAAAAATTAAAAAATATTAAACAAAAATATATACATAAATAATTATAAATATACCTGTATATCATTGATCCACCACGTGAGATTAGCTGCAGGCTTTGAGTAATCCGACGAGCAGTTGCCATTGATAATATCGCCTAGACGATAACGTGAGTGAATACCCGTTATAATGGGCCGCTGAGTGGGCAGCTCTGTACATTAAAAGCAAACATGAATATTTTTAAATAATACACAGCAGGCAGATTGAGTAACTACATACCCACAACTTCCATATCCGCAGTCACAATTGAGGTATCGAATGTGGGCGCATCTGCGGATACTTCGCAAGCAAATTTGCCAGATATGGAGGTGGGAACATTACGCAACAGCACATGGCTGGCATTCGATTGTGTGGTCTGTGAAGAGATAGTTGTGTTTTAATTAAAGTGCTTCATATTTGGTTAAGAGACTTAAATGTGGAATTGATAAATGTTGTGACGGTGTTAAGCATTGTTTCATATTTATATATGTATATATGTATATGTATATGTATATGTATATGTATATATATATATCCCATTAAAAAGGAATTGCGAACATTTTCAGTATTATAAAAAAAATGTTTCAAATTAATTGTTGGAGACTTTTTATAATTCTTTTAATTTTCTATCTATTTATATTTATGCATCTCCTCTGATACGACATAAAACTATAACGACAAATAAGTATATACATTGAAAAATAAATTCTATTTAAAACCCAAAAATATTTGAATCTTAATTTTTATACCCTTACAAAGAATATTAAAATCTTTGTCGTGAAAGAAGTAAGGCATAGAAGAAGACATCAGACAACAGGCGAGTGAATATAGCCTTTTCCGTCTGTCCATCTATCTGTTTCTTTGCGAGCTAGTCTCTCAGCTGTAAGCTACCATTATGCAACTAACATATGCCGGAACCAGCTGCTTACGACCTGGTTTTCAAAATATCTTGACCAACCTCGAAATTTATTAGTTGTACTTTACCTTCTCGTTCTTACTTCAAGCAGAGGTTGCCTAATGTAAGCAACAGATTTCAGCCCTGCCTAAAAGTATGCTTTAGTAAAATTTTAACTACAGACGCTTAAGCGAGTACAATATCTTGTTGCATACTTTTACACTGCATGTATAAAATAATTAAATCTATCCTTACCTAACATCAAACCAATTTTTAGAATAATTACTATATAAATGAAAATTATAAAATCTTTACAACAAATTAATTTAGTTAATCCGCTCTAAAAATCAATCTCATATATATATGTTCTCAACATTAAAAATAATTAAAATAGATAACTTAATAAATTGACTGGTAGAATTCATATTGAATAAACATGAAAGCAATATAAACAAAGTATAAATAAATATAAATGTATCTTGAATGTAGAATTAACGCATAAATAATTATTTACCTCTATTTGGACTGATTAATGTGCAGTTGTTAAACAAAAAGATTCTGCATTGGTCGCACAAAGAGTTATTATACTTAAATATAAATATATATGCATAATGCACGTGTGCTTCATTTTATGGAAGATATTTTCTGCTCGGCCGCAAACACGCTGAATGCAACAGCTTGGACACAATTTTGCGGCAGTTCGCTTTTAATTTTCGCAATGTCAGCAAAAGTCAACAATAAAATGCACCGGATAAAATGCCAGTCAGAGGACATGTTTGTGCGCATATGTGTGTGTGCGGGTGTGGGTATAACAACTGCAGCAGCAGCAAGTGAAAAGTCAAAAATGTTAATTAAAACTTTTTAACATGCATAAAACAAACATCGATACACACACACGCACACTCACTCTGAGAGTTTTAACTGAGGCGGAGGCAAACTGTTTACAGTGCAGCTTGTGATCTTTGTTGATGTTGTTGTTGTTGTCGTTAATACAACCCCACCAGCAACAACAACAACAAAAGGTTGTCTACAAGTTGCTGACGATTAAATACCCTACCAAAAAGCTTTACATAATATAAGTCTATCTAGCCACACAAAGGTTTATTAATGCATATATTTAGCTCAAGCTGATTGACCCTATAGGAACTATATGCCATAGTAAGGCTGATATTCAATAGACTTTGTACTATGATACATGTTTCAGGTCATAATTAGCACAATAATCACATCATTACTGAGATTTTTTCTAATATCTTTAAAAAATTACAAGTTTTCGATCAAATATACAGTTCTTTACTGTCTATCTGATATTGTATATGATATATCTAGCAGTGCAAAAAGTTAAATGATATATATATATAAAAAATAAAATGTTCTATGATATATCTAGCAGTGCAAAAAGTCAAATGAAATATTTATATAAAAAAAAATAAAATGTTCAAGTATCGGGTACATTCTGTTGGCAAATCCAATTCAAATATTTTGGAAAGAAAATGTTTTTATAGCAGTCACATAGGTAGAAAAACTTTTTCCTGTGGACACTATGTGATATAGAGGTTCGATATTGATAAGATTTTGTAAGCATTACGAAGCTGAGTGAAGCTCATGAAAGTTAAGTTTTAGTTTGGTTTGGGAACATCTTGAAAACCGAACAAGTTTTTTATATAAAGCTCAATTATCGATCAATTGTAACGATGATAGCTTCATAATAACTTAAATTACCTCTCGTCTACATAAAAACTGGCCTGGCTGCAGTTTAAATCTGAAACTACTCCAATTTTTATAAGGATAATCAAATGAAGCGTATCTTTCATTACGTGGCTCAAGGCTTCATAAAATCAATATACTCTCTGCTAGGGCATGAGCAACACATTTTGCAGTTATTTACAGCAATTTACATTGGCAGCTCTTTCCGCTCTCCTTCTTTCACTTTTCGTCTTTCTCTGTCACACACTTTTGAATCATCATCAACGAACATAATTACGAGCTTTTGAGCTGAGAGACAACAGACACTCACCTCGACATCAATTTCATTGGTTTTGGTGAATATCTTCCAGGCGGGATTCTCCTTGGGCGTATACCGATAGAACTCCCTGCGACCCCTATACCATTTAACCGCATAGAGCGTGTCGTTCTCGATGTCATAATTGCAGATTAAGAGCGCATTATCGCCGCGTTTAACGGCCGCCGGAATGTGAACGTTAACATTGCGCAGCCCAGCAGCCAGCTCTGTAAAGAGAAGGAGACAGAGAGATAGAGGGGATTGAGTGGGTGGCCAGACTGAGAGAGGTGTGTATAAATGTACGTAGCGTATGCCCTGCAAGTTAAGCAACCCGTGAGCATTGTCACAAGGGCTTAAATATGACAAGTTATTGTAGCTTAATTATGATACCAGGCAGCTTACATTGGATTTTTGTGCAATCAAAACTTTGGAGAGCTTCACGGCAAACGCTCGCTTTAAGCTGTAAACTGTGTACATGGATATAGACTTATGATAATCTTCCTTTTAGTTACAAAGCAGCCAAATTAGCTTCAAAAAGCGATAACATGCTTTTTAAGTATCCTAATTTCTTAAGTTATTATTTTCTGATACAGAATAGACTCTTGCTGCTGATGCACTCGGCCGCCAGGGTCCTGGCCGACCCCATCACCGAAGGCTACAACCCGACGAACTACCCACAAGGCGTATTACTTAAACATTCTCATCATTGTTTATCCCAATAAATACCATATAAGTTACAAACCAGTAACTATACCATCGCTTGGTAGAGATCAGAAGGCACTGCTCGATTCCCGCGCACAAATAAAACATATTTAAATCAAAAAAAAAAAACTCGTGAAAGTTATAGCTTATAGTTGTAGCTGAAAAGATTGAAAAGATTATATTAAACCATTTTCATTCTTTTTTATTCTGATATTCGATTAGCATGAGACGCCTTCAAATTAAAAACCCTTATAAACTTACAATATCTTGGTTTCTGATTTTTTGTTGTTATTTATTACTTGTTCATAGAGAACTGTGTAAAAATAATAATTTTTTCATGGATAATGCGCTCAACTACTTCTGTATGCTAAATAATAAAAATGCTTTGCCGCCAATTCAATTTAATCACCACCGAATAAGATATTCTTACTCTCAAATAGTTTTATTTTCTGATTATTTATCCACATCCTCTCCCATTCTAAAAATATCTAAACAAAATCTTTTTATAATAAATCCCAAAAACTTCTCTCGCTAAAATTTCATCAAGAAAGCCCCTTAAAGAAAATATACCGAGTCTAAAGGTAAAAAGTAGGTCAGAGATCTTTACAAATACAAAAAAAGAGAAACTAAATAAAACGCACAACCGAAAAAAAACTACCTCTTATGCATACATATATAACAGAGTATACATACACACGCACACACATGACCGACTGCATGTGATGAGTGCAAGCGAGATAGCAAGAACATAGGTAGCCCCGTTTTTACACGTAAAGCTGATAAAACATTTTGTACTCTCCCTTCCCCCCCTCCCCCCTCACAAACCCAAACACGAAAACATTCAGCGCTCTTGTAGGTTGATTTTGGCCAGATCGTCGGGCGCTGCCCTTGCGACCCTGTGCGCCTGGCCGTTTTTATAAAAAACTTCCTAGTAAAATTAAAAATCGAGAGTGAATTTAGTGTTTTCGAGTCAGACGACACAACAGGTCGCATGCGGACTATCATAAATCATAAAGCCGACCATTCACATAGGAAATTGCGCTGCCACCGATTATCAGGGCTGCAGGAAACCATGTCAAGTGCTATATACACACATATGTAAACGGTAGATTAGTAGTAAAATCGGGTTAATGAAAGAAACAGAAAGTCAAGAGGGCTCTGGCGAAGTCTGCACGACGCATAGATACGACGTGCTGCCAAATTCTGGGCTTCCGCTTCACTGTTAACCTTATTTGAATATGACTATGAATTGCATCTGTGAATAATCGACTGCATTTAGGCTTACAGATATGTATAACAATTTGTACTATGCATACACATCTATGCTAAATTTGGCAGCAATAGCTCTCTTAGAGTCTAAGTTCATGTGGACAGTCGTTTTGGTAAACCTTATTTACTCATATTATGTTTAGAGGGTATACAAAATAGTGATGACAGGCTTGTTGTAGAATGTGTTGAGGCCAACAAATTATCATATTGGATACAAGATATGAAGGTACTGCGATAAATGCCGGTACAAGAGTCATATTCAATTGCTTATTTATAAAACTATTTATTAAATTTATATTTTTATTTGCAACTATTTATTTATCTTTTTGTTTGCTTTATATTCATGCACTTATTTGCTTAAGTGTTTTGTATACTCATTTATTTTACATTTTTTGTTACTTTATTAATAAGTAAAAAATAAATAAAATATATTTAAATTATTAATTTATATACAGAAGTATTGCATTTTATTTCAATAAACATTAAATTCTCTTTTTGGTATTCATCGAATTTATATGTATGAACTAGCGGGTATACACTGCCAAAATTTCCCAAATCACTGAAGCATTTTCTTATGTAGAGCTTTAAAAATTAGGATATGTTGCCAGACTTAGATGCCAAATTGATATTGAGGCCAAGCAATGAACAAAGGCCCCAACCTCGTGAAAATCGAATGAGTTTTAACCGAGTTATGGGGCTGAGATATTTTGATCTATGTCAATTTGAGAGTATATTTTGTAAAAAACTATTACAATTACGGTTAAACTATAACTACAACTATTTCAGTTCCCTAAAACATTGTTTAAAGCTTTCAGAGCTTGTATCGCTTAAAAGTCTTTTTACTCCAGAGCTTATGATTTTTTCGAGTTAAAGAGAAAAATATTTTCAGTATCCAAAGAATTCTCTGCGAAATCTAAAAAGTAGTCTACGAATTGAAAACGCTTTATACACTTGTAAGAATAAACATAAAGCATTCCTGGGAAATAAAGGTATTAACACCAATATTGTTCTATTAATAATTGTGAGATGTAAGATAAAGAATAGAGGATATCATACTTAAAATAAAATTATGTATATAAACAAAAACATACAATAAACTTGTTTTTCTATGTAAGACATATCTATGAACATGTAAGAATGTATTCAAAAAGTATTTATAATAAAATAAAGGACTCAAGATAATATTTTACCACAAGTTTGTATATCCATCTACATATGTATGTAAGTAGTAAAAGGTAGCCTAGTCGCAAAGTCAACATGCATATTAAGATTAGGCTACATATGTAACTTGGATATGGATATGGATGCGAGGCGGCACAAGAACCGGTTGTTGCTTGGATCCGGACTGGTAAAACAATTGCTTAGCTGGTTGCGTGTTGTTGGATTGTCCCCAAGTGGGGAACTGCTGTCGACCGTTGTTTCGGATCGCCACGCGACGCGTCTGTCAGCTTATTTCTGGTTAACCTTGAATGCTAATTGTTGTTTCACGTTGATTTTTATGGCACTCGCGAGCTCTGTACACGGTTCGTTGTTGTTGTACACATATCAACATAAAAATTTCATGCTGCCCCCAGACCGGGGGTGCCTCCACACAGCCGCTGTGCGCCGGTTCCAAATAGTACGAAAAAACTAATCACATACGCCGTGTCGTATGCCGGCGCTCATCTAGCCGGGCAGCTGCGCCCAATGGGCCGCACTTTGCGTAAATTTGCGTAAACAAAAACTATTTGTTTTGCCGAAAAAAACAAAAAAAAAAAAACACAAACCCAGAGAGAAGCCGGCAAAAAGCGAGCACACTTTGTGGTAGTTTGTCTAGAGCATCTACAACTATTTAGAAACCGTTGCTGTTCTATTTTGGCCAGGCCAACAGAAGGCTTACCAAGTGCTCGACGCGCGGACAAGTTTAAAGCTAAAAAAAAAAAAAATAAATAACATAAAGGAAGCCTTGAAGCGCACAGTGATCGGACTGGAAAACCTTGGAAAACCGAAAAAAAAAACAACAATGCGAGCAACAATAATGTTCGTACTACCGAATACTCACAATGTGAGCACGAGTATGAGCATGAGGGCAAGTATTAGTATGAGTGCGAGTGTATTTATAAGAGTATATGTGGTACATATGCATGTGTAAATAAACTAAACATACAAATATACTAGAAGCTACAGAAGCAGAATGCTCACCAAATAAATGCGTAAAAGCAGCTTTTATTAAAATGAATGAAAACAGAAATAAATTCAAGTTAAATCAATATAGAAAAATCTCGAGGAATTTTAAGGATCTATTTATATTGTTTATGCATGCGCCGAAAAACTTTAATTTTCACTGCCATAATAACAAATGTTAGTATCATTAGATATATAAAAAGAACATATATTAATTTTAAATTAAATTAATTCAATTAAACTGTATGTATTAATAAATGAATTTAAAAATTAAATCAATAATTTTTATTATATTATAAAATTCAATAATAATTTTTTTATAATAATATACTAATTTTAATGATAGTTGACATATTCCTGTCATATCGTTAGTATTTCTAAAAGTATATTAATTTTAATATTATTAATTTTTTTTAATAGTAATATATTTATAATATAATATTTATAATGAAAGTATATACTATCCTGTCATATCCTTGGAATTTTTTAAAGAATATTTGCAGCAATAATGATAATTATAATAAAAGTTACATAATAATCATATCTAAAGTATAAATAAAATGATAAATATTATAATATTGTTAATAATAATAATAATAATAATAATAATAATTATAATAATAATAATAATAATAATAATCTATCAGGTTCTAAAAGTATGAATTTAAAAATAATAAAAATTACATATGTATGTACATTTACATTTCCTTATCAAATTTCTAGCATTTCCAAAATTCGGATTATTCTCCTATCCCTCTATGATTCCCTGTCATATTTAGAGCATTCCCAAAAACATGCACACAACAAAACATTTTACAAACCCACTAAAAAGACCCATTTTGCCTGTAGGTATTTTATTTTATGTTGTTGCTTCTCTTTCCCATCAATTGTTAAAGTTTTCAATACCAGCCCGACCAAAAAGCAGCAACAACAAACGAGGTCAACAGCAGAGCGAGAGAGAGAGAGAGAGACAAAGATAGAGACAGCGAGACAGTGTGACAGAGAGGGGGAGGGCGATACGCATAACGCAAATTATGGAGTCGAGTGCCGTTCAGCAGGGCGATTATGTTTGCCTGTTACTTTGTGCCTGTATATTATCGATCATGTTTTAAAAGCGAAAGTGAAGACGACGGACAACCACCACGAAATGCCCAGCTCCCCCCGCTTTGCAGTCACAGCAGGAGAGGCAGCAACGGGCGGGTGACGCGGTAGCTGATTCAGAGCTATGGGCATGGCAACGAGCAAATATATATAAATGTGTGTCTGTGTATGTGTGTGTGTACGATAATTGTACGCAACAGTGGCCCTCAATTTCTTGTTGTTGTTGATATAAAAGCTTCAAGTTTTTCATGCGACTGTTTTTGTTGCGTCTGCTTCAGCCGCTGCTGCTGTTGTCATCTGCGCGCCTGTGCCATAAACAAAGCAAGCTATCGATTTCTACATAAAAAACGAAAGTGATGGCCGCTACGAAATACACATCTGTACATTGTTGGCCCTGGTGCAATCGTGCCGTGGTCGGGGCCCTGGCATACAACATCACTTAACCCAGTTTTGGGCAAGGGCAAACGCCTTAACTGACCCCGGACGCAAGGTTCAATGCACTGCCAGTCGCAACGAAGGTAAACGCCCCTCAACAGTGTCACGTTCAGGGACCGCCCATGACCCAGCGACAGCGACAGGGCCAGCGATCGGCGACGATTGAAAGAAAAATCAGACGCCTTTTGCGTATAGCAGGCGCGCAGTCGCAACGACCAGCTGCCAACAGCATTTACAGTTGCTTTTTTCGGCAGTTCAACGAACCGCGCACACGTTCGAAATATTCGAAGTTCGTTGACCCGCAAAGAGTACGCCAGCAGAAAGAGAGAGCAACATGCGGAGAGCGCACAGCGCGTCAGCATTACAGCGCTGACGTCAACGCGATCGCGTACACTTGTTGCGAGGAAGCTTGAGCGAGAGCGAGAGCGTGAGAGTGAGAGGGTGGCGTGAGTGTTGACGATTGGTTGACTTTTTAAGGCTAGAAAGCCGTTGGGGTTTATGTCAATATATTAATGAAGCGCACACGTAACTGCATTTAGCTTCTAATAGAATAATAAAATAATATTCGATTGAATAGAAAAGAACACGTAAAAAGAGATTTATTTAAAAAAGAAAAAATTTCGCGGTTTGTATATTATACGAATTCCTACATACTACTATACAATATTCGCTGAAATATACACGTAATAAGAAGTTTTATTAAATATTCAAAATGATCATATAAACATGTTTATTGTTATTATGATAATTCATTTAAATATTTTTAAATCATGCTTCTAGTAATATAATCAGATATCAGCCAATACATAGCCTACTATACGAATATCAGCCCTATTTATTCTATCTAACAAGTTGCTCAAAGCGAATTTGACATTATTATCAAAACTACCGCATTTCTAGGGTTAATTTAACAATCGCTAAGCGGTTCGCCTTATAGAGGCCACTAAACAACAAATAACCATCCAACTTAATATATTTTTACTTTTTCTGCCCGCTATAAAACATTAATTTTTTTGTTTAATACGAAATCATAAACTTTTTGTAACAAGCGCACAGCAAACGCTTGAAAGTCATTTGTTCAATGCATTTCACACGCTCCACAACTCGTGTGAATGGAAATGGAAGTGGAAGTGGAAATGGGGGGTGGGGTGGGGGATAGTGAAACGGGCGAGCGTAAAGCCCGCACAAGGTTGTCTGATAAGCGCAGGCAATAGCACGCAGCTGGAAGCAAAACATCAAATGATATTGCGTAATGCGGATGTGTATGCGTGTGTATATAATGTATTGTGGTGCGTCTGAAGAGAGCGTTGTAAAGACTGCAGAGCAGCTAAAAAACGCCTACACACATATTAACCTATACAATATGCCCAATAAGACGATCTTGTGCTCAATCTACATACAAAATTTGCATATTGATGAGTAGACTCTGCGTCCATTCGAAACACTTTCGATTTCAACGAGTTTCTGTGGCGAATTCTATGCGGAGCATTTATCCAAAATCACAGGCGTACAGTTTTAAAGTGGACGTGTTTGTATCTGTTTCGTCTCTGTGACAAAGTGTTTCTCGTTCGTTGTTTTTTGTTTTGGATAAAACGTGATTTCTCTGAGCGCTATATGCATACATTTGTATCTATGTATTGCTACACTTAAAGAATACTCAAAGCAACTTGTATGCTTAAATTGGTATATAAAACATTCATTTAAACTTTAAATAAAATACCTCTCTTGGGATGACGGCGACGATCGGATAGTTATTGTCCATTCAAGTGGAGTGTTTGCCTAATAGAGAGAGAACCCCAGAATAAATTGATATACATACATATGTATATTTAAAATAAAATAACTTTGAAAAATGAAAATTCTCTTAAATTCGATGAGCGCCCTTCTTGGGCAAAAAATTCTAATATGATAATTAAAACTTATTTGGTAGATTTTTAAATTTTTGTACACATTTTTCAAAATAGTAAGTTCTTTACTTTTCGTTCAGTGCTTTTTTTTATTATTTAAACAAATGTGTCCAAAGCTAAGCAGAGAATTTCAAATCAACGAATAAACAAATTAAACCCGCATAACAAAAGCGATAAATACATGTATTTATATGTATGTGCGTATGTGTGAGTGTGTATGTGTGTGCGCTGAGAGGCGAATACACACACACATGCGCACACAAACGTATATACAATGGGCGTATATTAAAATGATTGGCCCAACTACGGCATTATCAGTGAATTGTCGCTGTGCGCGAGACGCGTTGCTTCTTGAAAGCTGTACGCCTATTCGAATTAGTACAAAATAATACCGTATTTCCTAGAGTTTTACGGATTTACCGTTACGCCGTAGCCGTAGCAGCATAGAAGCAACGCTATGCTGAGGGCAAAGCCAAAGAGAGACAGTCAGCTCGAGTCGAGAGAGAGAGAGAAAGAGAGAGAGAGCGAGACAAAGAGCTGGAGAGAGGGCAAGCAGGCAGCGATGATCTCCCGTTTTTAGTACAGCCTTCATTTCTGTGTCCCGGGCCGCGTTTTATGAAAAACAAGAAGACGCAGCAGCTATTATAACCAAATGATCTGCTTTCGCAGCCAATAAACGTATTGTTTTCTTTTCGCCCTGTTTGTCGTGACGGCGCTCTTAATAAATATTTTTATTTTGTTTATAAAATTTAGCAGCCGAGAGCGTAAAAAAGTTTAAAACATTTTAAATAGTTTGCTAATTGAACAGGAGAGCAGCAAGCGCAGGCGGTACGCACCTCAAATTCAGTTTTGTTTTTGTTTTCTTACGATTGTTTTGGCTTCTTCTTCTTCTTTTTTTCTTTTGGGTAAAAGTTAAGCGCTCGCAACGTCGACGATGACGACGACGACGGCAGAGGCAGCGGCAGCGGCAGCGGCAGCGGCAGCAGCAACGGCAACAATCGAAGCGTTCTCTGAATCTCGAAACCACTTAAAAGTGGGTCACATGCGAATGAAGAGCGGCAATTAAAGGCGTGAGTGTGTCACGAGCACAAAAAAAAAAAACGTCAGCGACACGCGTCTCTGAACTGATTATATCGTACTTTACGATCTACATACATGACAATCTACATACTCCACATCTTTAATATGTACATACATATATATCATATACTAGCGGGTATAACCCGGCCTTGCCCGTGGCATGAATAAAATAAATGTTTAAACGGATCGGGTGGTAAATAAACAACTTTCGTACCAGAATTTCAGAATATTCCAAATGGCGAAAACAATTATTTATTAAGTTCTTATGTAGAACTCTGAAAATAAGTTTAAAGCAAATCGGACAAAACTTAAAACCTAACCAAAAAAATCTTTGAAATGCACTTCCCACCGAAGAAGTTTACATTTTGAGACAGACCTTTTCCACACTTGCGATTGGAATTTTCCGAAACCCCGCCTTAACGTGAACCTTCATCACATAATGTAACTACAGCTTCCTAGCTCTTACGGCTTGTGCGTTGCCCACCAATCAGTCAGTCAATCTGTCACTCAGTCAGGAAAAACAGTTATTTATAGAGAGATACATATACAACAAAATATAATGCTTGACGATTTAATCTCTAGAATAGCTGATATGAAGAACGAAGTCAGCACTAAAATCCATATTCAAAATAAGAAAAACCTAACCCATAAGTTTTTACATTTTTAAACTTCATTCCTTAATAACCCAAATTTTAAAGTTGTCAACTGCATAAATTAAAGAAAATTTAAAATCTTAAATCTTTTAAGAGATTTAAGATTAAAACTAAAAAGTTCTCATTATTCATATAATATTATTATTTAATTATTGTATACATTATTATATTTTGTATATCATATTATTTAAAAATTCAATTCTATATATATTTTTTAATAAATATAAGTATATTATATTATATATAATTAAATAACATGCATTTTAATTTAATAGGGTATTATTATTATTTTATTATTATTATTGCTTAGTCATAATTATCAAGCAATCCAACATTTATATATGTGCATATCATTAAGTTATTTTTTTTTCAAGGCAAATAGTATTTCAAATCTGTTTGACGTGGTCCAAGCTGTTTGAATATCCAGGGCATTAAATGAGTCAAATTAACAAAGAGTCCAGTTTTAGATTCGCTGCGGTTAATACTACCGATAACAATGCCCGCTTGGGTATACCGATTCATAGCCCCCTGAATGGGGCAAAAGAGCGGGGCGCCAGTGTTGAGAATGGAGGAATTTTGAAGATTCTCATCTATGGCACACATTAGACTCTCATCCAGCGTGTAATCTTGCGCCAAATATGGACTGGGCAGACGTTGATCGCACTTGTGCCTAGGCTGAATTTGGAAATGCGTTTGTTGCGGCCTGTTGTTTGTGGCAGGTCGCCAGGCAGTTGTTTTGCAGGCACTGTAGTCAAATATGGTGCCCGGACTGGGCAGGCAGAGGGTTCTAATGTTTGGTTGTAAAATAAACTTCATATCGACAACGAGTAGGGCAATATTATTGACTACACCATAGAATTCGTTATGCCTTATTATTAATTTCACCGAACGGTCTTGATGCGGAAAGACTTCCGTAACACTTCCAATATCCCATTCACCAGCCCGTACTATCAGATTTTCCGGTTTTAATTCACGCAGTAAAATGGCAGCTGTAAGCACAATATCTGGTGCAATCAGAGCTCCAGTCCCGATAAATGGTTCGTCATTGTGTATTTTCACAGTCCAGGAGAATTCCCCGAACTGTACCTCAGATGCATTGATTTCTTCGGCATACACAGATAATCCATTGGGATAGCCAAATCCGCAGCCTGTTTCCTCCATTGAATCTTTAAACTATTCAAATAATATCAGTTATAGAAACTGAGTTATTAGCTATTCTCCCATATACCTGCGGCAAATAGCTTGGCGTACTTTCCATTCTAATAGATTTTCCACTTCGATTACTGTTATCGACATTCGTTTGATTTGTTTTTAGAAATATGTCAACGTCATTTTTAGCTGTTGAACTGGTTGAGTATTGATTCACTTTGTTGTCAATGTAATCGTAGTTTAACTTGTCGTTAGAATCGGCATTGCAATTTACGCAAGTTAACAAGCAGCTGGCAAAGAGTACGCTCAGTACTCCATTGTAGTATATTTTTGGCATATTTCTAAGTGAATGTTTGCAATTAATTATTCAAACACTTTTCACATCACATTTCCTCTCACATTATCCAACAACGATGCGCTGCACAAAGAGTATGAATACGAACTACGAGCCGTTTCCTCTAAGGTCGTTTAAATATATCTTACATGAAAGTTCTACGGCCTTTAAACTTATATGTATACAATTTATATGTACGATTTATCTTAAGCTCATAAATATGATTTAAACTAAAGTATAGAACTTTTTATACCCTGTATTATTATTGTGATTACTTAAATAATTATCTTTGTTAGTTTTATTATTACTTTTAAAGTTATTAACTTCTAACCTACCTTTTTTTCTTTGGCTTTGTTGAAGGGTTTTCCCTGAATCATAACTCTAAGCAAGAAAGTAAAACTACATTTATTAAGGTAAACTCCATATGAATAAATTTAATACATTTCTTTTGTTTAGTTGATCAGTCAGTCGAGCACTTCGCACGAAATATGTATTATTTAAGGTTGTAATTAATTAGAGTTTTTATTATTCATAAGCAAACTGAAAGCTCTCAATTTATGTTTATAATTTCTTAATTATTTGTCATACGCTCTGCAGAAGCCTCTCTTCATTTATGTATACTATATTCTATCTTTACAAATCGATGTTCCTTTTAATTTAGAAAAAAAAATCGCATTTCAGTTCGCTTCAATCTTTCAAACAGTTCTTATTAATAAAGCTATCTGAAAACTCATACTTACTCTTCTCAATTACTAGAAACACATTACATTAAAGGCCTATCACAGCCTTAATTAGTCGTGCGGACTTTTTGTCGCTCACCAACATTACTTATTAGTATTATCACCCATTAATTAGCTCTCTACAGGCTTCTCTGCTTTATATCTTTAATTATTCCTTAGAGCTGGGCACACTGAAATACCTGTTATGCGCTGGCAGGATGTCAAGCTGATGCTGAACTGCAGTTCCTGTCTCAAACGGCGCCCATTCATGTGCAGCTTGTTGGCAATGCTTGAGGGCCAGTTGACACGGCGACAGATGTGAGCGTTGGCCTAAGGGATGGAGGGGTGGGGTATAGGGGCGTGGCACTGCCATTCGTAGCCTGGTCAGGCAGGCTGGTTGGCTGGTTGGCCGCCTGCCTGTTGCACTTTTGCACATAATCATGTCACATAAAGCGCACGACAGCGGGCAGGATATGAGCAAGAAGAAGAAAAAGAAGAAGAAGAAGCAGGAGCAGGAGCAAGAGCAACAGAGGCAACAGCAGTCGCAGCAGCAAATAGCTAGCTCCCCATCTTCTTTACGGGCTTTGGCCAGGTGACATGTGTCGCTTAACTTTAGATGGCTGCGGGGCGCTCTCGGACCTGTTTCCTTTTTTGAGCAATTTTAATACTCTGCTCGCCAAGCCAAGAAGAGTTGTTTGGTATTGCACTCTGTCATCAGTTTGGCATTCACTTATTCCTCTGCACCAACTTATTTCAGTTGTTGTCAAGCTACGAACAGGGTATTGCGTGGTCGGTTTCATTGGACTGCGGCATTTTTAGTTGTGTTCAGTTTGGTTTTTATGTTCTGTTTGTTGTGCTGTTGTGTTGTGTTTGTTGTGGGTTGACATTTTGTGCTGCTGCCTGTAACCGTACAAAGGATATGAGGAAGCGATTGTCGGTCGCTGGCACCTGGACACGATGGGTGTTAAAATAACAGGCAGCGAACATATTGACTTTTAAAATAAGCATTATGGCGGTAAATTTTTATGAAAACCTTCAGCCTGTCAGAGCCATTTCCCCGGGTTGCCAGTTTGCAAGTTTGCCCAGTTGGCCCGTTTTCCAGTTGCCGTTGGACGTTTGGCTCGTTGTCAGACAGCTGAGTGATTTATATGTATTGTTTAATATTATTATGGCTGGCAGTTTGCAGCTAGCTGGTAGCAGGTAGCAGGTGGCATGTGGCAGGCGGCATGTGGCAACTGGCAGGCCTCTTGCAATCGCTCAGCCGCTCGTTCCGCCCGTCGCGTCGGCTGTGCAAAATGCGAAAAATTGAGCACATTACAAGCAGCCGAGAATGTCCTTGTTCATGTCCCGTATCCGTGTCTGTGTCCGTGTCCGTGTCCATGTTCATGTCCGTGTGGTTGGCAATAATTGTTAAAGTGTGTGGTCTGTGAACGATGCGAATGATGTTCTGCTGGCCCCCGGCCCAAAGAGTTGAGCCTTTCAGCCCGGGCCACAACAGCTTGTGAGTGGCCATTGAGAAAGTTGACGTTGATGTTGCAACAACCGAGGCCTTCAGTTAACTCTTTAACTTGGACAGCTGATAATGGAATTTTTAATTATGACACTTTCAGTAAGCAGCTATCGGAACTGTATTGCATGAATGTACACACAGACAATGTGTTCGCCAAATACAATTGGACAGCTCGCGGAATAGTTCAAAGAATGCGATGAAAAGCTGAGTTACAGTTGAGTTGATAAATGTGTTTAAATTTTTAAAGAATTAATAATTTATATAACAAATTTAAAACTTTTGTAGAGTTATGCGAAACGGCACTAAGGTTGAAATGAAAATCAATTCGATCTATTTATAACAATTCGATTTACTATACTTAAATAAATTTACGTGAATTATACGATTCTACTTTAGGAACCAAACCCTAGTTGTATATGGGCCTTAAATGGAAATTGTTTAGCTTTATTGTATTGTATTGTATAGTTGTTATCAACCAAATATATGGCAGTTAAATTATATTAAATTTATTTAATATTCCAAGGGGTTCTAGGCGTATAGATCTATTACGAATCAAAGACTAACTGGTTGTAAGTCGTTTTTAAAGATCTTAAATATTTATCTTCTAGGCGCAAATATCTTTCGAGTATAATACAAAAGCAACTTTCATACGTAGACAATTTCAAGTATCTTATTTTATTAAAGGAGTCCTTAGACATGTACGCACTCATACACACACACACTCTCACACCCATATTCAGACAGTCGGTTGGTAATCGAGTTAAGTTCTTACCTTAGAGGCAAACCCTAATCACTTTCACTTTGCGTATACCTTAAACTGACCCAATTACAGGCCGCATAATTTGCTCATTAAATCTATACAACTGAATAAACAGCGGCAAGTTGCGAGGATACAAAAACAACAGCAACAACAACAAAACTGAATGTTGACATATTTAATGCGGGCTTAATTAAATTTCAAGCCAGCAAATTTGGATATTTTTCTTGTTGTTGTCAGCCGCGCATTTTGTTTCACCCACTTTTGAAAATTTGTATTTATTTATGTAACGATTGTATTTATGTAACACATGTAATGTATGTAATGGTAGTATTCAACAACAACAACAAAATATGTATACCTCAATTTTTTCGTTATTCCGGCTTTGAAGCAAGTCAAGTGCATGGGACGTTAAATGATTTCTTTACCTTAATTTGATCGGCTTTTACGCGATTTTACATGTTGCAATAATAAAGCAAAAAGTAAATTAATGTTTAATTAAATCGTCGGCGATATAAAGCGGAAATAGCGCAAATAAAAATACAAAGTATATAAGTAAATACATACTAACGCATATATGCATGTAAATGCATGCACCTATGTATATTTATATTTGTATGCTGTGTACTTATGCATATTTAAATGTTGGTATATGCATAATAATTAATTTCAATTTTGCGCTGCTGCGGCCTTTGTTTGGCCACACCCCCAACCCACCCCTACACACACACGCACACACACACTACAGCATCCGCCCTTGATTGATTGCATTTTAAGTGTATTTGTTGTTCTTGTTGTTGCCGCGACGCACTGTGGTTAATATTAAGCATCTGCCTAAAAGTATGCAGCACTCTTTTATTCAAATGAAAATGATTACTTTTTCTGCCTTTTTTGTTTACAGCTTCACAGAAATGCCTACATGGCGGGGCGTGGCATTTAAGGTTAAGCTCCTCTGTGAACAGGTGCTCAGCGTGCGGCCCTTAATTACCATTTGAAAGGGTGCGCCTGGGCTGTGGCGAGGTGGGGTTTATTTTTGCAGCATAAATCGCGGCTTAGCCACAGATTTTGTGCGTACAAATTAATATTTAATGTAACAACTATTAAAGAGTTGTATTAAAGGTAAAAATGTGAGCATGTGGAACATTGCGTAGTAGCCGACAGCGTAATACTCTGCTCAGAGTGTATTCAAAGTTTAAAGTGAATCGGGTACTTTTTTGATTAAAGGTATATATTTGAAGTCATATGCATATTTCTATTTATTTGCATTGGACAAGATTCTGAAAATGGCAGAATAATATATATATATAATACTATAGGTATTTCTACTGTCTTCTTTCTACTCATAACTTGGTCTTTAATCTTTAATCTTTTAATCTTTAATGCCATCTTAAAAGTCTTTCAGATTAGTATGTTATTGTTATCGATTACAAGACAGTGTTGTAAGTGCTTGCAATAATTAACCTTTGTCAATAGTTAATGACGTTAGAGGTCGCTTGGCAGATAGAAACTCACAGCAAAAAGTGTTGATTAGTCCAGATAAAATGCATTAGCTATGCATAGGCGTTAATACAATAGTAGGCCACAAATTCAGGCATTTAAATTATTCAGACACAACACAATTTGTGCTCTTAAAAGAGATTGTCGAGTAGAAGGTGGAACAGCGGCTAAATGAGATGTAGTTGAGTCACTGTGGTTGATATTTTTGCGTGTTTTGCGGCCCTAATTGGAAATACGAGAGGGGCAAGAGTTTAAGATTTGTAAGTTGACACACAGTCTTAGAATTAAAATATCTATAAATAAACATAGACTGTGTGTTTAGTGTTTGAAATATAATAAGCATTTGAATAGTTCAACCTTTTGAAATTCGATTCCTGAAATGAAATTTAAGTATCAAAGCAAACATAAACCGCGTAAAACAATTAAAAGTATTGCAAGACAACTGGTTGCTGGTGAGTGGGCTAAATGACCATTGAACGAATGAGTATAGAAGCTCTTTGCAGCACTGGTTAAGTCAATATTTTATCTGGGCACACCCACACTGTGTCCTGCACAGCAGCTGGCCCTGGTCGGCGACTTTCATCCACATTACAGTATATCCTATTGGTCGCATTGTGGTTTGTGTTCGTGTCGTTATGCTGGAGATCGTCTACTTTGTACTCTATGAATTCTTCAAGTTTATCTGCCCCATGCGCATCCTAAATGATATTGAGGACATAGAGTCAAATTTGGATACGGACCTGAATGTCTGGTATGAAGCCTGACATTGGGTTCCCCATCTTTTTTTTTTTTTTTTTTTTTACATGATATGGCAACTAATTGATTGATGGTACGTCCACAGTTTTCAATAAAGGACATGCTTTATTTAGCTTGAGATTGTGTGTTGCCAGGCAACTTGAGCATTGCCTCGTTTCGCTACGCTTTTTCGCTCAATTGTCACATAATTTTCGCATAAATTATCAAATAATTTAAAGCCCACCCAGCCCCAGCAACCCAACGATTGCGTAGGTAACCAGCGCAATGAGCATCAAATCAAATTTATTGCTTTGGCTTATGCTCAAGTATCTCAGGACCTAGTGCGAGGTGGAAGCTGCAGTTGGGAGGGGGTATCGGGGGGACGGCTTACTATCAGGCAATTGAGTGGCGTTGAGTTGGCTGTAATTGCGTATTAAAATTATACACCAGGGACCATTTGTTTAATGAAATGTTGCGATGTCTGTAAGCTAATTAGGTTGTCCTAGTCGAGTAGTTCGTATTTATGCAAAGTAACGCAGTCCCCGAGCTACGGAGTAGCTAGCACCAACTGATAGTTAACGGTGATAATAATGTTTATGATGATGATGATGACAAAGCGGGTGGTTAAGCTTTTCATTTGCCGCATGATAGGATATATGCGGTAAATGCGTTCAACATGAGCAGAAATGGCAGGCAGAGCCATATTAAATACTTATGTAATCGGATTTAATATACCTGGAAGAGCAAGAAAAAATAGAGCGCGAGCAGCTCTATTAAAGCAATATATCACTTAAATTAAGATAATCTACACTTAGAAAATATAAAAAAAAAAAACACCACGAAATTATACTAAAACTTTGATTAGAAGTTTGAGCCATTTTTTAATTTGTTTGTTACTCAAATATAAAAAATTGTTTCTGGAATTAAGAAAAAAATGTTTATTGGATTGATTTTCAAACATTTAGAAGGAATATGTTTTAGAGGCGACATTCAGATAGTCAAATAAAAAATACAAGAAGGTTAAGCAATTAGGAAAATCTTCAATTCGCTCGTAATTGACAACTGTACACACTTTTATTAAGTGCCATAATTAAACTTCAGAGGAATATATGCTATATACTTAGTAGATAAGTTCAGATAAGTGTCGACTGGAACACATTTAGAAACTAAAGCAACTGTGTACACACTTTTGTATGATTTATTTAGTCCCTGCTCGGGCGCCGTAACCAATTCCTGTGCTGTCCAAAAAGGAATCGTCAATCGTTTGGCTCAAAGGCAATTTGTTTTCCTCTGACACCACCCACACACTCACTCACACATCCTGCGCTTTGCTTTCAGTCAGTTTCCGGGCAGAGTTGCTTTCCTGTTTTTTTTTTTTTTTTCGAGACAATTTGACTTTTGGCAGCGAGTATTGAGCGAACATTGAACTAATCTATTTGTGTTTGTTTAACTTTGCAACGATTAAGTCGACTCGTTGTCGTGTGTTGTGTTTTGAATGCGTGTTACGTGACGGGTTGTCATTTGCTCCTTCATTTTCTTCCTTTTTGCTTCTGTGTGTGTTTGTTTAGGTGTTGCGCATGGCTGTGACTGACAGTCCGTTTACTTGTTTCGATAATCTCACCTTTGCTAGCTGCATGTTCACGTATATATACACGTTTAAGTAGCCTGGTCAATTATGAGACAATTTCATGCTACTCCTTGGCATCCATTAATGCCGTAAATTAGATCGAGCGCCAGCTTTATCTACAGCTCAACTAATAACTTCTAGTTGCGTGGACAGCGAGCCAATGTGAGCTTTAATTAATACGCCTGACCGAGCACAGAGCCCACCTTCCATCTATCAGACCCTGATTAAACGCCTATGCGTATTACTTATATAGATTAGTGTCTGGGTGTGCGTTTCCTTTCTTGGATTCGAGTCGAGATTTGTTAATTATGCACGTTATAATTAATGTTTCCAGCTCAACTTATACACCATACTCTATCTTTATTCATATCGGCCTCTTTCCGTATCCTTGGCTAATTGTCAATAAATTTGCGTGCTCAAAATATCATTTTCAAGTCCGAATAGCCAATCCTCCAATTCTCCAACCCCCAATTAAGCTGTCATGCTGGCTGTCAGTTGTGCTTAATGCTTAAATGAAATCTAATCACGTTCTAATTTCAGTTAAGTTTGACAGCAATTTGAATGAAAGAGAGAGCGAGACAGAGAGAGAGAGAGAGAATGAGAGAAACGAGGAGGGCCATGCCTCTTGGCCCTTGCGTCCCATTCGCCGCCTTGTTTGTCACTTTGCTTGTATTTCATTTCCGGCATTTAAGTGTGGAACTGTTTAGTTCCTTTCAACTTGGCTAACAGCCAAAGAGCAAGCAAAAAAAGAAGAATTTGCATTCATTGAAGCCAACTAGAGACGTTGACAAGGCAAAAGATGAGTGCGTAGTTGAGTTGGCATGAGTTTCAATTGAGTTTAAGCGGGCAGGAAATGTTCAGCGGCTAATGAAATGCAGCAAAAAATAATTTTCCTGAGGCGGGCCTAACACGAACGGGAATAGAGAGAGCTTTCATTATTTGCCTTTTTCTTTAAGAACAAGCATTTTAGAATCTGTTATTGCATAATCTTGCTTTCTAAATCTTGAAAATCTTGTTTAGCATTTTTGGATGAAATATATGAACTATTGACTGGCTAAAAGCAACACCCATGTCCATCCCTAATTCCTACTGAGCATAACGAAAACTTACAGAACGTTAAAATGAGCTTAACATACTTCACAAGGTGCAATACGACTTTGACAGGCCCTGACAAGACTTCACTCTAAGCGAATCACGGACGAGCACAATAGTTCACGACCTCAGGCGTACATAACATGTTCCATCACAAAAAAATATTTATTAAAATTAAATAAATATATATTTTTTTAATGATGAAGCAAGATTAAAGCACAGAGAGTCTATGTGGGAAAACTGAGTATTTGATGATGATAGACAGTTGAAAAGTGGCCGACAAATGACTGATAACTTTTGGCCAATCGAGCAAAAAACTTAATTTAAATTTGTTTTAAACGAACTGTTTTTCCAAAAACTGAGCTAATTAGTGCACCAAATGAAAAGGATCAACAAAAGCTGCATGCAAACTTTGTTGGTGCTGCAGCAAAATAGTTGCAAGCTGCTTGGATGCACAGCTCCACAGCGCCCCCGGGTCACAATCCCAAGCCCACGCCCATTCTATGGAAAAGCTACCTCCAAGTACGTAATACGCAAATGCGCGCAAATTAAGCAATTACACAAGTTTGTGCAGGCGCCGGAGATAGCCGCAGCAGCGGCCAGAGAAATGAGATTAACGGGAATGTGGTGGACAGCTCGGTTGGAGTTCACCCAAGGACATTCGAGGATCTAATTGACACACAAATATGAACGCACTTGGAGCCAATTGCGGCATATAAATGGAATTTATGCGGCCATTCCAGACTGCTTTTTGCCACATTGCTTATTGATTATTTTTACTAATTTATGTTGCCAATAAAATTGTCAATTTGTATGCGTGTGCAGTGCCCAGTTACCCCCTTCCACGCCCTCTTCCCGTTTTCTTTTCAAGGGGCGTGGCTGACAAAACCATTAGAGTTAAGTGTCTGACTGAGGGTTCTGTGCCCTGTTCCCTGCTCCCTGGTCCCTGGTCCCTGGTCTACTGCTGTCCAGAGGGCACAATGCCAACGGCGTCCGCAAATTGACGCTGCAGGACATTTCTGGTAATGATGAGGATTCTTTTTTCTTTATTTTTGCTGTGCTTTTGCTTCAGCCAGTGGCAACCACTGAAGCGTTGCCCATTCGCTAGTTTTTTCTTTGTGCGTTCGGCCCTCTTTAAGTCCGTGTGCAGCTTATTATGCCGCATTGAAGTTTAAGCAGAGCCTTAAGGATTTCGTTTCGGGATTTCTGGCAATTGGTTAAAGGCGTCACGCAGTCATTTGCCGAGATTTCATTTGCACGAACCCTCTGAAGTGAGGTTTCGGCAGCAAGTGACTAGCTTTGAACTCTATATTTAATGGATAATGCGAATAAATGCCGGTTTTATATATAATAAAGAATATATTTCCTATTGTTCTGATTAACTGTGTGCACTTTAAAGTAAGGTTAGCTTGGGATAAAAGCACATATATTATAGTTGATTCTCTTTAATGTTTAGCTGCTTGATTGTTGTTGCTTGCGATTTGTTTCTTAGGCATTTTAAAGTATTTATTTATATTATTTCAACCTCCTCATCAAAGAGCGCAAGCGTGTCAAACCATTGCCCTGAAGACGGTTGCCGAGTTGCAACTGAAATACTATATATCAAAATAAATATATTTTAAAACAAAATTGTTTTCATTTCTACATTATTGATTTGCCCTGGGGAACTCGAGCAAGTTAATTAAATATTTTTAAAATGGAAAGCTTGCCAATAACAACATTGTACTTAAATTATATTTATCATTAATTTCCCAAATTGTTTTACGGCCATAGAAAATATACACAAAAACATTTGTATAAATCTACTCGATTCTAACAACAACTTTGCGGCCCTTTTTTTTTGTTTTTGAGGTAATTTTATATGAAGCTCTTCAATTTACGCCGTACAAATTCTTGTTAGTTCCATTGCGAGCATTACCTAGAAAGAAACCCACGCATTAACAACACTTTGAAGCAGTTACTAGCCCCTGCCCCGCACTCAGCACAAAGCACCCATTGCCACTTAGCAAACCTTTTGGCGATTACAACAACAACGTGCAGCCGTAAAGCTTTTAAGCCATTTCGGGGGGATTGGGCAGAAACGGGGCGGAGAGGTGCTGCCACTTGATGATGAAGACATTTTTCTTGCTAAAAAATGGTGTATTTACAACATCATTTGCGCTGAAATATATTGTTGACGAGGGGGTAGACAGGCAGACAGGCAGGCAGGCGTGGGTGGTAAGGGTTGGTATTGGAGGCAGCTTAAAAGAACCTATTCAAAGTGCGGCCACTCAAGTGCCACTCTTTTTTTATAGTGCCGCCATAGAACACAAATTTTATGCCGCTTTATGGCAACTTTAGTGGTCAATGCAGCAGCAGCAACAACAACAACAACAACAACAACCACAACAACAACAACAGAAAACTCAAGAAGCGCCCATAAAAAATGGCTGACTGACAGCCTGACGAACTCAAGTCCCTCTTTTCGCTGGATTTCCCTTTTTGCCTGCTCTCATCTCATCTCAGCTTGTTAAATTATGTAAAAAAGTAATTTTCATAAAAAAAAGAGAAACAGGCGCGGAGTAAGGAGTTGAGAGGCAACGGTGGCATTTTGTAGGCGTGGCTGTAAATGGCATTACACGAGCGAACCAAGTGTTTACCACGTTGTCCGCCTTTTGATGTCCCTTGTAAATTGAATCAAAATAAAAATTTCAAATACCTTCGCAATTTCCAGTAGCTTAGCAAAAATTTCTTGACCCTTCTTTTCATGCTGTGACTGATGGTCATTTGAAAAATTACTGAAAGAGGGCGGATTTTGATAAAATAGAGCCATGTTGGGTAGATTTATGCATTGGCAGTTAACCATGTTGATTTATTTAGGTCTAATATTGAAAATACAAGAGCTTGCAGCAGACAAATATTGCAATCAAGAATAGAATCTATGGAAAAAACAAATAAGAGTGCTCTAATCAGGAGTGCACCACGATGAGACACCCTGGAACCCGCCAAGTAGCTGTTACAAAGAGAAAACACTTTGTTTGCAAAAATATGTTTTTATTCAAATAAATAAACAATACAGATATTCTGAATCTGTGTTTTGAATACGAGATTTTCATATTGAATTTAGTGTCTCTAGCTCTTATATACTCTATTCTTTTGTCTAAAAATCAATACTCAGCGACATTGTGCAAACGGGGTGAGCTATCGATTATCGATTTAAAATAATATTCATCAAAATGAATATAAATGTTTCAATATCAATTAACTAATTGCTGACAGACAGGCATAGTTGCAATATACATTCATAATCCTTTTGCCAGTTCCATACATATGAATAAAACTTATATACTCTTTTCGCCTATTTATAGAAAAAAAGTGAATACACATTTCATTTCAGTGCGAACCACTTCCGTTTCTTGTCCAAAACTCAGTCGGTTGTCATTAATTTCCAGCTAATTGTAAGAGCTGCCAGCCCCTAACCCCACCTAGCCCCTGCCCCTAATGGCAAGCCACATTCCTGAAACCTCAATACCATTCGCTGGTGGGTCTAAAAGTGGCTGGCTGATTGGAAGAGTGCCATTAGCTTTTATTGGAGCACATGTTCGGTGTTGACACGCACACACACACTCGCACACCCTGAAGTAGCTTTGTCACAAAAATTGCCCATGTTAAGGGTGTGGGGTGTGTGGTATGGGGTTTGACCTTATTGCTTTTAGCTGAAGCCTCTGCTGTTTGTTGTTTGTTTGTTTGACTGATTTGCTGTTGTTTATTTTGATTTCCGGTTCAAATACTCGCAACGGCAGCGCCTTCACGTGTCTTACACAAAGTAGCCGCTGCTTTCGATTTCTGCACATTGATTGTGTTGTCGCTATCGCAGCGGCAGGTCGTCAGCCATGTCCACATGCCACGCCGCCCATCTCTTGGCTTGCCACTACTTCTTTTGCTGTCAGGCAGCTCTAGTAGTTGTGTGTGTGTAGGAGCAGCAGATTAGTATTGACAAACAGGCAGCAGGAGACCGAACAGGATACAGCCTGGCGACAGTTAGGTAATCCAATAAACACCTACTCACACACACACGCACACACACATGCACACATATAGTCACAGTTGACCTGTATCTGATCCTTTGTTTGGTCAGTCAATTCGTAATACGAGGCAAAGTTGTGCTTTTGTTTTTGTTTATGTGTTTAACAGCGAACTTCAAAGCGCATTAAATTTTATTTGTTTTTATGTTCTTTCTGTTTTTGTTCTGTTTTTTACTTTTTATCTTTTCTCTCCTTGTCAATTGGCCCCAATAAACAGTTCATAACACTTCTTTAATGACTGTTTGTCCCATTTTTAAAGAGGAAGCTTTTAAGAAAAAAATATTTGGTTATGAGCCTCGAATAGCTTGTAATATTTTGGTCTTTAGAATATGTGAGCTATAAATACAGAATCCATACCAATAAGTCCGTAATGGTACTATTGGCGTATACAAGATTGGTGTTGTCTGAGGCCTTTTAAAAAGTGTATTTAGGGCGCAGCACGTCTTAAATATTGTAGTTTATTCAAATATGCACAAGTTGTAAATGTAACCTCGCGTATAATTTTTGTGTGCAACATACGCGTGACACACACCCGCGCACTTGCGTACACACCCACACACTCGCACCAACATGCCACACCATCACCAGACACCCACTAACCAGTGCCCGCTCTTAGTTGGCCATTGAAATGCGTGTCTAGTGAAGGATATGCGCGACGTGATTGAAATTTTTAAACAAGCATCGTTGCTATGATTTGCCATGTGTGTGTGTGTGTGTGTGGATGTGTGCATGGGGGAGTGTGTGTGTGGGTGAGTGTAGGCTGTCTAAAAATATGACCAACTTGCTGGCACGTCACATGGCCGCATGTCAGCCAAGTCACAGCACAGTCAAAATCAAGCTGTTGTATGGTATTGGCCTAGACCGGAAACGGAAGTCGCTTAGATGAATTGCCTACAGCCGTACCCTCCACCTCAGGTACACTTGTTGTTGGGGAAGCATTAATAGACGGCATTCAAGTTCAACGCTTTATGCAACGACTTTTTAGCTTTTTAATAAAGAATCGCTTGAAGGAATGCTCTTCATAAAATAGATTCTTATGAAGGAGGCGCCTTGGCAACTGAGGCCATATATAGTTAAACACATAATACCCAAAAGTCTGTCGTTAAAAAGCGTAGCTGCCCAGCGGAAATATAAAACGTTATTAAAGCTACCGGAAATGCAGACAAAGCGACAACTCATTGCCGCCATTTTGCCTAAAGTGTCAGACGGCGACGATGATAGCGGAAAAGCTGAAAAACTGGAACTGAAATGAACTCAAGTGAAAGGCGTAGCAGCAGTAGCAGCAGGCGCGGCAGGCGTGGCAGAAAAAAAGCACGCACAGAGCACCAAATTGCAATACCCAAAAAAAAAAAAAATAAAATAAAAAAAGAAAGTGCTGTAAAATAATAATGAATATTTTTATGAATGGCGAACAGAATAAAGAACTGAGCCCAGCTGAACAAAAGAGCTTTCAGTGCTGGAAATTCATAAGCGACACAAAAAGCAATCGAAATCAAACAAAATTATTATAAAAGCATTGACTAATGTGGGGCAAATGGTGAGTGAGGCAAATACCTGAGCATTACAAATGTAATAAGCCAAAAGTATTTGAATAATAAAGAAGTTAGCGTAAAAATGTAATAGGATTTAAGTAAAAACTGTTAAGACATGATCTTTGAACACGATTTCTTATCCAAAAAGTTGTATTCTTCATATGGCAGTATCTGAATGGGATTCTGATTAAACCTTAAATCCTAATGGACGTTTAGAAGTTTCTAATATCCCAACCTGATCTCTATAAATAGTTTTCTATGTAACAATTGTGCTACCCTATTTAGCTTTTGAAGTGAATTCTTCCATTCCCATTGTCATTTTGCAACACTGATTAATTTGTGGTTTTTAATAGTTGATGACATGTTGCAGTTGTGCACATACAGAAGTTTGAGGTTGTTTATGACATTTGCTGTGGTTTTTCAATTTGCCAGCGGGCAAACCAGTTGGTTTGGCCAAAACGAACAAATTGTGTGCAGTTCTTAGGCCTGAAAGGCTTGACCACAATACTATAAAACCACAAAAAAAAGTTGTGACCCAGAGAACCAGAATAACAGAATATGATTTTAGGGTGTAGTTAATTGTGTATATAGTGAGCTGGTCACACTGTTCACTCACCTGGCAGTGTTGTGAGGCAGGCAATGCAAATGATGAAAACCTTGCACGCTTTTATCCCCGTCAGCTGCATGCTTTTAAATGCGATTAACAGATTAAGCGTTGATTATTTATTTATTTATAAGTGAATTTGTTGTTTAACTGTAGTTTGTTTCCACTTTTTTGGCCGCGCCACTCGCATTTAGCCGCAACGATTTGCAGCCATATATGCGAACAATATCCGTTTGTTGAAACCGCAGAAATCAATTTTTACATTTGCAAGCTCCTGTTTTTGTTTACTATTTTTTTTTTTTTGTTTTGTTGTAAATGTTTTCTTTTTTTGCTGTCCGCAATCGCAATTTCCTTTTTTTTCTTTGAATATTTTTTTTCTATTTTTTGCTGGTCGCTTTTCTATTTTGCGGTTACATTTAATGCATATTTTCATATGATTTTTGCAATCGCTTTTGTCAAATTCCGTTTTGTGCTTTGCTCCAATTGCCACAGCCACAATTAGCCGTCCGCTGTACAGTGCCTCACATACGTATTCGTATTGGGTTGCCTCGTGTAAATACGTTTGAGGTTAGCAGAATTGTGAATTCTGCATGCAACTCGATTTGGCTATTTGCATTTTTCATATCCTTTTTGCCCTTTTTTGCATATTCATTTCCTGATGGCACTAACTTCCACTTTATGTCGTTAAGCGAAAAGTTTATTCGTCTTTCTTTCTCTATTTTTTTTTCTTGTCGGATTTTTTTCTTATACGATTTCGATTTTCCCAGTTGCCATTTACTTAAATGCTGCGAACAGATTGTGTTTACATGAGTTCTCCTCAGCTAAAAGCATACGAATAAAGCAAAAATTATATGTTATTATTGACGGATTTAGCTGTTTTCAGCTTAATGGAAGTATTAAGTTTTAGAAGTATAAAATTATTGGTATAATATAAATTCTAAAATTTGTTATTTCAATTTTGCTTACTTATAAAATGAGTTCTGTTTAATTTGAATTATTTTTGGACTAACTATTTAATAAGCAAACATTTTTAAAAATTAATAAATAAAAAGATTAAATGTTATAAAATTATTTTTCTATTTGGCTTACATTACATTTAATAACCAAATAATTTTTAAATATTGAACTATTGCTTAATATAAATAAACTATTTCAAATAGTTTTTAAAATGAAAAATATTAACCTGCATGTAAATAAAACTATTAGTTGTAATGTTCCTAATTGAAAACAAAAATAAATATTTTGTATTTTACATCTTTCTAAGAAATATCAATATTTCCATTACTTAGCTCAATGTTTAATACATTTTATCATCGTAACCAGTCAGAAGCCTCCATTGAACCGAACTCAACTCAACTCAACTCAACTCCTAAATCATTGATTTAAGCTGCACAGGCTTAGCATACGCTGGCGAAATAAGAAAAGACAATAAGACAAGAAAAACAGTGAAAACCTCACAGTGCATTTTCCGACTGATTTGAAAATCCAAATGTTGCCCATTAGCAAACCAAATACGCACAAAGGAAAATCTGCTGCCGAATGGCAAAATTTCAACTCCATCATTCGCAGTCACGAACCGAGCCTTAAAGCCGCCCCTATATTTGAGGTGGGGGGTAACGAAGGATTAGGGTCTGCTCCCTCTTGGTTGAGTCTACACTTGGAATTGGCGAAATCGAAGCCATGAAATTGTACAACACGATTCTCACATACCGTACATGACACCATTTTGCCCAATGATATGGCAACGGCTTTTCGCATACATATGACGGCGCCCTGGTGTAGATGCCACGCCCCTTCCCATCGAGCTGGCTTCTTAGCATGCCACATGCCGCATGACTTGTGCAACTCGGTTGGGTGGCTGGGCCCAAAAATTCACTTATGGAAATCGAAGAATCTCGTTGCCAGCTTTGTTTCCAGGCAGCGACTGTCCGCGACCGAACTGAAAACTAAACTCACATGAAGTATCAACATTCAGTATTCAATGTAAATCCTTTAAGCTGAAAATGCGCTTGAGAGTTCAGCACACCAAACACACTCACACACAATTTGTATCTGTGGTTCTGATTGGAAAGTGAAAAGTAACTCTGGAGGAGCCCACGGGCCGACTCCCATCTGGCACGTGGTGACATGCATTGTTTTTTGAATTTATATTTCCCATTTCTTAGATTTAATGTGAAATGCCAGCTTGAGGTATTATCTATACTAAAGTGCTAGTACTTTTTATAACAATTGACTTGTTTCTTGCAGATAAGTTTAAGAGTCTTGTCTTTTCCTTCTTCATTTGGCTTTTATCAAGCTAATCTATTTGCATGGAAGAAAGAAAGCAAGTTGGCATTTAATCGTCAGATAGTTCAATTTACTACCTAAAGTTCTTCATTTAACAGCTTGCATAAGCCGCACAATTAAGCCATAAGTTTTCATGAATTTACTTTTCCTGAAAAATATGAATACCTTACTCTCCCTTTTCTTCCCGATATATGGATTATCTGAACTTATTTTTATTTCCATAATATTGGAAATTTCCGAAAATTATATTTTCTGTCTTAAAAATAATGAGGAAATTTATCTATGCAGGGGAAATGCAGTAAAATAAACCAAAGTATTTAAATTTAAAATCTCATAAATTATACTGCAAACAGCTTCGTTTATATTATTTGATTAAATTCTTGAAATAGAAGTGACAGATCCATAAATACATATTACTTTTAGCTGACACTTATCCTACTTTAACTTTCAAATATGTCTATTCATATATCTAAATTTACTTTCTTAGATCAAGACTCGCGCACAAATAATACAAAGCATCGTTAAGAGCTGATATATGTTCACTTTTCCCAAGGACTAGTAGCTAGTAATGCCCCTGCAACATGTCTGTCTCTTCAATCCATCTCGCTCTCCCCTTTCACTCTCTTTCTCCTAAATTCATCAGTCACAAAATTTACAAATTCCACAACATAAAACATATTTTCTTATACAGCTGCCAGTGGAAATCCAATGAGAAGTAAAGCAAAGTGCTTAAACTTTTTCTTTCTTTTTTTTATATGCCAAAAAAAAAACCAGCAAAAATGAAGCAACAGCAGCAGCAGTGGAAAAAAAAAACAAAATAGGAGCTCAAAATTTATTTGCAAACATTTATTATAGTTACTTTGTTTTATTCGCTCGTAGAGTACTTTTGCTTGTTAGCAGGGTGGAGGCAACGACTAGAGGTGGTTGGGCGTGAGGGGCAACGACTAGGGGTTTGGGTATTGGAGGTTTTTACTTTTTATGCTGCATTGTTTTATAGTCATTTTGTTGTTGTTGTCGTCTGGGTAATGAAACGCACCGCAAAGTTGATAAAAAGACGACCACAAAAAAATTGAACGAATGGTAATGTAACAGTCTGTCGGCTAGGGGGTGTACAGGCCCCGCCCAGCTCCGTCGATTAGGGCGGAAAATAAATTAGTTTAGCGATAAGCAAGTTACAAAATATGCCAAAGCATACTTTCTGGCGGCCATCAAACAAAGTGGCGCTCTTGATTAGCCCAAAGAGGGTACACTTTTATGTGCAGCAGGAACATAGCGGGGTGTTGCGTAAAGGGTGCAGGGGGCGGGTGACATTGAGGTGGCGAGCGGGAATTGCTGTAGTCTGCGAACAAATACAATCAAGCGGCAGACGTTACGTGAAAATGTTGAGCAGCTGTCGATGGAAAATGCAGCGCAAATAGCACTAAGCAAACACAACCAGCGACTTTGCCCAGAGTGCGACAGAGAGAGATAGAGAGAGAGAGAGAGAGAGAGCGTGCGAAAAAGAGAGGCAGTTTGGAAAGAGCATGCTAGCGGCGTGTCTGTAATGCGCCTTTGCCCGAGTGCACTGTAAATAGCAAAGCAATTTCCACTGTAAAATTAACAAGCGCCAAACCGCACCAGACGTGGCTGCCCGAGGGGGGTCGCTTGGCCTGCTGGGGCAGGGTGTTGTGTGGTTAAGGTATTGCCATCTTCAGACAGCCAATGTATGTGTGTGTGTTAGTCTTAGTTACATGGCAAGTGGCTGCTGTGCAGCATTTGGCACTAACCCGTTTTGGGCTGATCTAAGGCGCAAAATAAATAATGAATTTTCTTAGTCTACCCCACGCCTTTGGATTGCTAGTACACTTGTTTATTCCCCTTTTTAAGTTATTTTAGCTGGCCTCACATACATACACACACACCCAATTACACATCAGTCTGCAATTAAGCTGTCTTGGCTATTATGCAGCTGAATGCGCCGACTCCTTAAACTGTCGTTTGTGCCCCACACACACACAGGCAATAGTGGGTATACGTACGTGTTGCCGTCTATTTGTTTCTTTGTCTGCCTGCAAAATGTGTCTTGACTTAAAGCAGCTGCACAAATTACTGGACTTCTTTATATGAGTTGAAAGTTAAAAAAAAAATGTATATAGTTTTTAAAAAAAATACAGTTCGATGGAATTCACTTGCCCATTTCTAAAAAGGTTTAATTAAAACCCAAATATAAACAGTTGCAATGTGAATGATATTTTGTCTTACATTGTACTTGAGATAAAAGAAATAAATGTCAGATTTGCTTTACGGAATATTCGACTGGTGTTTTTTTTTAGATTATTTTGTTAATTTTAAATAAATTGGTGGAAGTCCGTATAAAATACAAGATCTATTATTATTTTTTTGTTACTGATTGTTATATTATATTAAATGCATTATTAATATTATTATATAGTTCTTATTATAATAATCCTTTTGTTAACATTTTTTTTATATTATATACTTAATAATGATACACGTTATTGTTATCATTGTTTTCATTATCATTATCATTATCATTATCATTATCATTATCATTATCATTATCATTATCATTATCATTATCATTATCATTATCATTATCATTATCATCATTATCATTATCATTATCATTATCATTATCATTATCATTATCATTATCATTATCATATCATTATCATTATCATATCATTATCATTATCATTATCATTATCATTATCATTATCATTATCATTATCATTATCATTATCATTATCATTATCATTATCATTATCATATCATTTATCATTATCATTATCATTATCATTATCATTATCAGTATCATTATCATTATCATATCATTATCATTATCATTATCATTATAATTATCATTATCATTATCATTATCATTATCATTATCATATCATTATCATTATCATTATCATTATCATTATCATTATCATTATCATTATCATTATCATTATCATTATCATTATCATTATCATTATCATTATCATTATCATAATTATTTCTAATTCTTTTAATTTTATTTCAGATTTTTAGAATACCTAACTGTTAACCCAGTTAAAAGCATAGAAGCGCTCATGCTGAACCAGCAGATTTATGCTATTAAAGAAATTATTATTAATAATATAAATAATTATCGATAACCCGAACAGCTAGCTAGCGCTTCCGGTTTAACTCAGGGGTACAAATGTTTTCATTCGAAATTATGTATTATTGGATGAGACGTTCAGTAAAGCGAACTATTCAACTTTTTTCATGCGAGCAACATTTCAAATCAATTCAGTTCATTCAGTAACGTCTCTTAAGCTTATCAAATAGGCTAATGGATTAGGCCACACCTGGGAAATGTCGCCTGTAGTTAAATGCATTTAACAAACATTTTGCCAAATAAAAAATTGTTTAAAAACTGCAACAACTGTCGAAAGCTGAAACAATCCACTTAAAATTAACTACGCTTGAGTTGCAAGAAAATGGAAAAAAAAATGTTCTTCTTGTTTTGACCAGACGCTAAAATGTAGGGTGTGTATTGAAGTGTGTGTGTGTGTGTCTATGTGTGTGTGTGTGTGTGTGTCTGTGTGTGTGTGTGTGTGTGTGTGTGTGTGACCATGCAGGGGGCACATAAACCGAGCTTTTAACTGGCCATCAGGCACACATCACATGCTCGCATCCAATTTCCATTCCGAAGGACCCAAAATGAAAAGCGTTTCAATAAATTCGTAGAATAAAATGTGCCAATAAATTCGAGTCGGAGCAGCGCATTGAAAACTAAACTAAAGTCAAATTGAATTAAAATTCAAAGCGCTTAATGTAGTGGCAGCAAGGGAGGGACAGAGGGAGAGAGAGAGAGAGAGAGAGAGAGAGAGAGAGAGAGAGAGAGAGAGAAAGAGAGAGAGAGTGAGAGGGAGAGCGTGAGAAATGGACAGAGTGAGTGGGAAGAAGTGTATCAGGGCGTGCGGGTTACGCTGACAGCAGCCTTCAAGTTGTCGCATTTTTCAATAAACTAAACAATTTACGAAAATTGAAGTTTATCTCAATTGTGCAGCTGTTGTTGACAACATTCTGTCCAGCGGCTAACAAAGCAGCCAGGCCCTCGCACTCTGCACCCCACACACAACCCCTAACACTAACACGTCCCTTCCCGCTCTTTTGATAACTCGCACACACACACAGAACTCAATTTGGCAATAAACTGAGCTACTGCACAGGCCCCTAACATATTCCCTCTGTTGCTGCCCAACACTGCCAAAGCTGAGCGTATAAAAGGGGCTGCAGGAGGCGGGTTCGGGTCTAGAGGTTGGGGTTGTGGGGCGGTGGCACAAATGCGCTTAGTTGCTTTATTGGTCAAGCTGTTGTGCGTGGATAAAAACCCTTTTAGTGCACAATTGCTATAAATTTGCTGCGGCTATTAGATGGAGCATTGGTGGATAGCAGGCGGGGTGGTGTGGGGAAGGGCGGGGTGGTTAGTTTCAGTTAGACTAAGTCGGGCGACGAAATGGTTCCATTGTCATGTGTGCAACTGTGGGGATAACCAAGTCGATTGACGAACGAAGCTTATTTTAATCTCATTTGACAAACCCGGGCAAAAGGCTGGCTCGAACAGCTGTTGTTGCCTTCTTTGAGTTTGACAAATGAACAATGTGAAAGGGGTTTTTTTTTGGGCGAGACCCATTTCTCTATTCTCACTGCTGCACCCACATATACCATATAATTTCACCATGATTAACTTTGAAATTTGCATTTGGCTCAGCTCTTGAGTTCTCCATGAAATGGACAGCTCATTTTGTTGACCCACAGCAATGGGTCCGCTTTTGTTACAGACCAAAAATCTGCTGCTGCTTTTTCTTCATCTTCTCCTTCTTCTCCTTTTTCTTGAGCGGCCTTGGTCAGTTCTCTTGGGTTAATTTTGTAATTTTCGCACATGGCCTTTTTGGGCGGGGTCAACATAAAGATTATGGTCTTTTGGGCTTTGGGTTTTTTGGTTTTTGCTTAAGCTTTATGTGCTCTCATGTTTAATTGGAATAGATTGTGTGTTGGGTCAATGGGGGCGACATTTAAGTTTTCCACACTTTCTCGAATGATGTCAAATTGGTTTAAATAAACTAGTGTGAGAGGGTTTTGGGTAAACTTAAATTGCGAAACAGCACGTTACGATAAACTTTTAGCTAAATGCAGCAAATGAGTTTTGGGCGCTTTTCCCATTGATAGTTACAATCAATTTAATGCTTACGAAAATGAATCAGATAATTCACAACAAGTGGAACGCCTAGTTAAAAGAATTGGCAGCTAGTTAAACTAGTACTTAGGTGTTGAAATTGAAAATTGAAGTGAAAATAGGGCTAAGGAGAGGAGAAGCAGCGGCAACTAAGAAGGGCGCAAGATACGAAATCAAAACAAAAAGGTTTGGGGAGAAATTAAAATAGGGGAATAAATAGTATCAAAGAGTGAAAAAACACCGTGACTCTATGAGCTTTTGTTCTAGCAATAATCAATTTTAAAACTTATTCTCATTCACAAAAATAAATATAAGAATACAAAATACTGAATATATATATCTATATCTATATCTATATCTATCTATATCTATATCTATATCTATATCTATATCTATATCTATATCTATATCTATATCTATATATCTATATCTATATCTATATCTATATCTATATCTATATCTATATCTATATCTATATCTATATCTATCTATATCTATATCTATATCTATATCTATAATATCTATATCTATATCTATATCTATATCTATATCTATATCTATATCTATATCTATATCTATATCTATCTATATCTATATCGATATCTATATCTATATCTATATCTTATCTATATCTATATCTATATCTATATCTATATCTATATCTATATCTATCTCTATATCTATCTATCTATATCTATATCTATATCTATATCTATATCTATATCTATATCTATATCTATATCTATATCTATCTATATCTATATCTATATCTATATCTATATCTATCTATATCTATATCTATATCTATATCTATATCTATATCTATATCTATATATCTATATCTATCTATATCTATATCTAATCTATATCTATATCTATATCTATATCTATATCTATATATATCTATCTAATCTATATCTATAGCTATCTATATCTATATCTATATCTATATCTATATCTATATCTATATCTATATCTATATCTATATCTATATATCTATATCTAGATCTATATCTATATCTATATCTATATCTATATCTACTATATCTATATCTATATCTATAGCTATATCTATATCTATATCTATATCTATATCTATATCTATATCTATATCTATAGATATCTATATCTAGATCTATATATATATATATATATCTATATCTATATCTATATCTATATCTATATCTATCTATCTATTATATCTATATCTATATCTATATCTATATCTATATCTATATCTATATCTATATCTATATCTATATCTATATCTATATCTATATCTATATCTATATCTATATCAATATCTATATATCTATATCTATATCTATCTATATCTATATCTATCTATATCTATCTATATCTAATCTATATCTATATCTATATCATATCTATATCTATATCTATATCTATATATCTATCTCTATATCTATATCTATATCTATATCTATATCTATCTCTATCGATATCTATATCTATATCTAGATCTATATCTATCTATATCTATATCTATATCTATATCTATATCTATATCTATATCTATATCTATTTCTATATCTATATCTATATCTATATCTATCTATATCATATCTATCTATATCTATATCTATATCTATATCTATATCTATATCTATATCTATCTATATCTATCTATATCATGGATATGATGATCCAGCTAGACACAAACACACCCACGCACACATGAGCCATGCAGCATCTCGAGGCCAGTTGCCATTCGCTCACATTTCCCAGTTGAATCGAAGCCTCCGCTGAAATAATTCGTTGATATTTTTCCAACAATTTGCACGATTTTCAATTCGAAGTGCGCCCCCGCAACGAGCGATCGAGCGGGCGGACGGGCGGGAGTCTTTCTGGGTGGGCGATATTGGGCGTTCAGTTAGTCGAAAGTTTTCGCATAAAATAACATAAGATAAATTGTTAATGCGTCTGTGGGGAAGCGATTAGCGGTAAATGTGCCGAGTTTATTTCGAGTTTTTAGACGGCGTCTGAGAATTTTGCTACGGCAACGTCCAATGTGGGGTATGCGCAATTTAAATAATATTTCGCACCAGTTTCCCCCCAGTGGCCAGCACCAAAATACCAGAAAGATACAATTCAGTTACACAGTTTGTTTGTAGTTTTAGTAAAAAGAAGAAACAACAACAACAACAAAAACAAAACTTCCTGTAAAGACTTGCCGGCAGTTTTACCCAAAAGCCGAAAACGGAAAAAATAGATTTCCTTGTCTCGGGTTATTGGCAGCGTTTTAAAGGCTAACTAAGGGAATTGTAGCATATATGCTTATGTATATGCACACATTATATAAGTACAAAATAAACGCATATAGCGAAAGCTCCACAAAAGGACAGTCTTCTTGTTCGCACGTCTAATTTATTGGTTATGTATTATAGATATAGATATATATAGATTAAAGGTTAACTAAGGGAATTGTAGCATATATGCTTATGTATATGCACACATTAAATAAGTACAATATAAGCGCATATAGTGAAAGCTTCACAAAAGGACAGTATTACATACTTGGTTTGAATCAGAATAGCTTATGAAATTATTATATTTACAGGTGGTTAATTTTTTATTTTCCGTACCAAAACATCCTGAATGACTGTTGTCCCCCTGGGGATTGTTCACTGTACACATATGCATTTATTTCCAACTGATGTTTGCAAAAACTGTCTCAGTTACAGTCAGTCAGGCAGAGACAGTCAGGCAAATCGGGCAGCTCAGCTGCCACTGGCAATTTATTTCGCTTTATGCTGCCAGGGATTTTTATCGAACCCCTCAAGTACCTGCAGGCACAGCTTCACTCCAGGCATTGCAATTGCCCAGGTGAAGTACTCTCCCACACACACACGCACGCACACACACACACATTCACACACATGCCATACACATACGTCGACTGCCTGGCGCCGGGGTATTCACGTGTGCAATTGGCAAATGCAGCTTCAACTTGGGGTAAATTGCAGCTGCAGCTCATGATAAATCGTTAATTATAATTTGTATTGTTATCGTACGATTTTCCTTAACGCATTTTCCAAGCCAATGGAAATCGTTAGTTAAGTGGCAATCAATGAAAATGCTCAATGCCCAAGGCAACTGCTGCTGAAGCTGTTTGGCTCAAGTGGTCTCCAGAACCGGTTCAATAACTCGATATGGCCAATTCTTACAATTTTTTATTTTTTTATTTTTGAGTATATGCAATTGATAGTGTTCATGAGGCTTTAAGTGAGTCCTGAGAAAATATTTTTATTTTAGACCTTGATCATTATTATGTGGGTAAAATAATTGGAAATTAGAAATTTGACAATCGGGATTTTTTGTTGGCTCAATATCAGGCACAACGTAATACTCGTACTTATTTTCAGAAATGTCTTCTTGCGAAATTATAAGAAAAGTAACTAAACCCATTTTCATACATTGGCATTCAATTTGCCTACCCTAAAGCCAATAAAATGGGTAAAAGTGGTATATTGTGTTTGTGCAAATGTTTGTACACGAGAGGAGCAAACATCTTTAACCCCATAAAATATATATATATATATATTCTTGATCAGCATCAATAAGGAGGAGATATAGCCATGTCCGTCCGTCTGTACGTCTGTTCGTATCTATAAACTCAAGAATGTCATAGCCTATATGAGCTAGATACTGGAATTTGGAATATAGGGGCTCCTCCATTAAGAGTTTGTTTCCGATAATCGATAACTTGCCCCGATTTAAGACCTGGAGTTAGCAAATTTGACATGTATCTTGAAGAAAAGTAATTATAATTAATGCTTTTGTATTAGATGAACAATATAATCTAATAATATAATCTTTTTGAAGATGTTTTACGCATTTAACATAAGTACACACGGATAGGTTTCAATGATAAAGGCGATATTGAATTGTCGACAACTATTAAATGTGGGATAAATGTTTTTTATATTACAGCCAATATATATATATATATATATGTATATATATCTTAGAGCGGAATGAACAACTACATAATATAGCTGCCATAGGAAAGATCGCATGAACCATAAAAGCAGAGTAAAAGAGTTGGGTCTTGAATATGTGTTTTCTTTTAGCTAGGGTATTTAAATTTCGTATCTTACAAACCGAAACTTTTCTTTTTGTTTTAAATTCATTAATTCTATTCATCTTATTATTGTTATTATTTATTACAAGCCCATTTTACAATTAACGAATATTTCAACCGAATTATTATGCTGAATGCACTAAAAATAAAAGTTGAATATTAAATGCCGTGGGCGTAAACTCTTTACACAAAATCGCATGGCGAACAAATAATGTAAAGTGCACCTAAACACACCCACACACATACACACACACACAGCCACCTTCCAGGCCACCCATCGAACACTCAGCTACCTTTACAAATTACTGTAAATACCAAAACCGAAAAATAATTATTAGCAACGTAAATTTCAAAAACCAAAAATGTACAAATTTGTTAACTAGCCAGCAGGGGGAGAGTTGGGAGCGGAGTTAAAAGAAGGGGATAAGGGCAGATGTATGAGTTGTTCGGATTTGGATTAGGGGATGCGTAGCTTGCTCTGTGGTAAGCTAACCTAATTTGAAGAGCAAACAAAATTTATGGATAATTACATATTTTACTGCGCACACACATACATCCACACATATATATGCCTTGGGGTTAAAACTCTTATAGAGGTTTCATATAATGCTTGAGGGGCTGCGGCTGTATGGGGTTGGCCAACATCATTTTGATAGTCAAAAATTTGTACATGGTTATTAATGAAAAATATTTGCGGCAGGCGAAAACCACAAAAGCTGAACTAAAGCTTCAACTTTTCTGGCAGCTACTTAAAGTGGATGCTGCTGGAGGTCAGCAGTTGCTCGGTTAGCTACTGCGGCATAAATAAATGCAACTGTCAGAGGCAGAAATACAAAAAAAAAAAAAAACAGAAAAAATCCAGCTAAAAAAAAAGAGCGAGCAGCGAGCTGAAAGCTAAAAGTCTGAAAGCTGCTGGCCAACTGTCAGCGCCGAGTGCAAGTGACAAGTCAGGAGAAGAGCAGAGCCAGGAGCTCTAAAAAGTGGGTGAAAGCCGGATGCGTCTTAAAGGCAATGGAGGTCAAACCCAATTGTGTGTATGGCTGCAAATGTTTATGTGTGTATGAGTGCCGACCTTTTAATATACCCTGTTCCCATTTCAAATGGGGGCTGCATAAACCTGTTCTTGTGTCTGTCTCTTTGTGCACGTTTATTCCAAAAAAATTTTCTAGCTATGTTCTTGTACAAGAAGTGCAGATCAAGTATATCTTAAACTATCGATAACTCTGCATTTTGATTCCAGAAATCGATAAATATCGGTTTTTGAGCTTCTTTTGTTGAGCAAAGCTCGAATTTCATAAATACGAGATACCCAAAATGTTTTATATAGATTCTGGCTAAGTATACACGGAGAAAGAAGACCTTCCATCGCTTACACAAAAATAAAGCAATAAGGTAACGCAACTGAGTACAGGGTATTGACTAGTCGGAGAACCGGAGGCTTTCTTTTGTGCTTAGCTCTTTAGTGGCTGACTGGCTTTTTATGCCAGCGTCTCGTTTGGGCTCGTTCGCGTTGAACATATTGTGCATGCCGCTGCCACAGACTGTTGCATACTTTTGTGCACTCGACTGCGGCTCAAGTCCGTGCAACTGACTTGCCCCTGTTACCCCCTCTCCCACGAAGAAATTACCTAGCCAAAGTTGCGTAGCGAATCAGGCGTAAAGCAGACAAAGAAAAGTAGCTTCAAGTTGGCTGACAGATATTATTATTTATGCGGCTCTCTGGGTCGCCACGCGCTTACGTGCCTCTCCCTCTCTTTCACTCTCTTACACTCTTGCTGTCTCTCTGTCTCACACTCTTACTCTTACTCTTTCTTTGCATGCCTGACTGCATTTTTAAGTGCAAAAACGCGAAATGAACACGCTCATTACTCATGCGAGTGCAACTTGGGCAAAAGGCAAAAGTTTTTGAAGTAAACTAGAGCTGCCAGTGTTGGGAAAGTCGCAAAAGTAAGCATAAAATTGCATAATAACCTTACAGTTAGAACACCAACTAATATATATAAATACTTTTTCAAATATATAAAATTCAAAATTTAAATATAGTTGGGTATCTTCAAAGAGAGTAGAGTTGAGCGTGTAAAAAAAAATACATAAAAGAAAATTAAATTTTTAATTAAAAACAGAAATTGAATCCTTTTAAAACAATTGAAAATTCCAATACATATTGTTCCAAAAGCTTGCCATCAACCAGTTTTCTGCATAAATTCAAATATTGACTAAAGGCTCGACTTTAAGACTTCCATTTACGATTCTAATATTATTTATTATAGCCCTGAGGTTTTGAGCCCACAAAAACTATACAAGTGGCCATGGTAAGCTTTATGGTAATCAAATAAATCACTTGCCCGCGTTTAATTAAACTTAAGCTGCGACCCTTAACACTTGAGCCTTTGGCATTGTTTTGGGTCCTGCCCTAATGCCCCCTGTTGTCCCGTGTCGGGCCGCGTGCCCGCGCACACATCAAGCGATTTGCATAAGGCGTTTGCTCGACTACACAAACGCCTACAATGCCAAAGATCAACCGGGGAGCCATTCCAAGGGACATGTACGTACCCAACACCCGAAGCACCGACATCATGTGAATGTGTCTTTGCATATGAGCGAAAGTTTGTGTCCACATCCCAACCCAGTCTCCTGTTCGCCTTTTCCTTCGCTAAGCAACGGCAACTGTGTCACGCGCGCTTTCGAGTCATGTGTGCCAATTAAAGGCATGCCACGCCCCAAAAACAGCATACCAACCAAAAAGGACGAGTACAATAGATGTCATTTAAAAGACTGGCTGACGGTATGCTCTGTTTTTAGCTAGTGCGATATTTACTAACATATTTTGATTTATACTAGCTTATCGTTTATACTCAGTAGCTTTAAGAATATTTTTTAGATATCTGATAAAGCTTAAAAAGCTTTTGACGCTACTTTTATTTCCTCAGCACAATAAATCATTTAAAGCATACAGGATTTTATCCTTTTCGTGGACCCAATACACTAAATCGTAATTTAAGCTTTTATAAGCCTTGAATGCTTTAGTTGATATGTATTTAAGCCAATATTAATAATATATTCTTTATAACAAAACTAGTCTCAGTTCGATCATTATCACTCGTTTGTTCAAAAGCTCAAATATAATTCGAGCCTAAAGCTTCAATGCACTTTCAAAGCTTTAAAGCTGATATCTCTAACGAAGCCTAAGCATGGAAAGTTTCTTTAAGCTCTTGAACTTTTATTTTGAATCCCAGTTAAGCTTTCGTATGCTTACAAAATGCTTAAATTATATATCATATTCTGCCTTGAATCATTTGTATATCAAAGATATTTAATTGTTGGTATTGTTTGCTTTGGAGATTTTATCTTTAAGCAAAGCAAGCTCTATTGCTCTGCCAAGGAAAGGGTTGCAAGTACAAGTAGCTTTGCCTGCTGCAGCTTTTACTAACTATAGTCAACTTTTGCGCGCTGCTGCCTTGTTGTGCGCATTATTAGCTGTCGTTTATTTTAAACAAGTTGCGCAGAAGGGCAACGGGGCGGAGAGGAATGTGGGTTTAGCTGGAGCTGAAGCAACTGCCGCAGCTTCAAAGTTCTTGTGCGCAGAAAATTTCTCTTGTCGTCGTTTGCAATGGCAAGGGTAGAGAGGGGGCAGCACCTTTCCTCTGTCGTTGTTGTATATGTTGCTGTGCACATATGCCTGGCAGTCACTGTTGCTCCTCCTGCCTGGCTCCCTTTTTTGGCATCCTCCTTTGTCGCTGTCGTTTTGGCTGCCGTGATGCTACTTATCTTTATACATTTAAAGTCATTAGTTGCTGCTGATCTTAAAGGAGTTGCCCTGGTTGTGCTCGCGAAGTGCAGCAGACCTAAAAATAAAAGGACTTAAGCAAATAAAGGAAGAAGCAGCAGCAGCCGATGTCAGATTGGGTAAACTTCACTGGCGAATGCAGGACTGTCGGGACGTGAAAATTGCTAAAGAAAAACAAACAAATTGCAAATATTTTTCTAATGTCTGATGGCAGCTGTGTTAGGTATTATAAAAGAAAAGGACTGCGAGAAAGAGAGAAAGACAGAGAGAAAAGGTCCGCTAATGAACTATGAAAATAGCATATGCCAAAGCAAAACAAAATACAGTGAGTGCAGTCGAGACTGTCATCTGGGAAACTATGGATACAATGCTCAGAATAACGCTTAAAACAATAAGACTTCGATTGCATTGCGAAATGCGTTTATTATAATTTAATATTATAAATTATATTATTTTATAATAATTCGGAATCTTTTCGATTCAAGTATGCATTTTTCAAGAAATCTTTGCTCCCAGTCTTAGTTCAAGCAAAATTTGTTAAGCTGGTCCAAAGCTCTCTCAACTAAAATTGAGGATTATCATGTTATCCACATAATGAGTATGTATATTGAGTGCTCTTAAAAGAAATAATATACATACATATATATTTTCATGTTTAAAAAAAGAAACTAACTCAGAATAAACTGATCTAAAATATGTCTTTTGGATACTAAACTCTGAACAATTCTAAATCTTTAAACTCCAATTTTAAATTAAAGTTCTTAAACAATTATTATCATACAACAATTTTATCTAATAGGATATTCAAACTAGTCTCAACAAAATTATCTGATGAATTAAAAAATTAAATATAGTTGAAGAAACGCAGAAACCCATGAAAGCCATTTTTTATTCTACGAGCTTACAATGAATTAAAATCTTTGTTGATCATATTTTTGAGTTTGGTTGGCACTAAGAATGATTTTTGCTTTAATTGAAACAAAAAATGTGTCTATATTTAGTGCCTTTTGAACGCTTAACCTGTTCCGTGGTGTTTCTTCAAACTGATAAGTTTAAGTTGATCGAAGTTTATCATAAAAATAAGTGTCGTGTTCTCAATTTGTCCTTGTATATTAAGTTTGTAAACTTAATTTAGCAATATATAATATAATTATACAACTGTCTCCACTGTGCAGCTTATTTAATTGTAAAAACAAGAGCGCGAAAAATGGAGCAATAGGAAAGTGAGTTATTCGTGGCGTTCCGTTTCACTCTGGCAGCTGCTGCAGCGTATTTTCCGGTGCAGTTCGTATACGAAATGAGACAAGTGGCAGCAGTAGCTGCCACATGGGGCATGGAAATGGGGGCAGGTGATGTGGGGGCAAATGCTAATGCAACGCGTAGCAACGCGGCAAGTGGCAGTGCAATCAGTTGGCTCAGTTGGTCGGTTGGTCAAGTAACTCGATTCTATGGCTGGTTGCCCCTCGGACTGTTTCGTAATTTATATGCGCGTGTCGATGTCGTCCCTGTCGTCCTTGTCGTCGTCATCCTGCCTGCAGCTTCCTTGTAATGGAGCGACCGCAACGAACGAAATCTGACAGGAAGCATTTTTGTGACAAGCGCACAAGTTTCACGCTTCAATGTGCACCAGAATGACAGCCCAGGGGGGCTTGATAGAGGGGCGCTGGGGGTAACGGGAGCTCTGCTGTGTCAGGGGGCAAGCGTCAACAGAAAATGAAAACGGCTAACTGACCTGTGGGGCGTGTGGGTGTGGGCGAGCTGTAAGCAGAACTAGAAAATGAAAAGTACAATATGTTTGAGATTTGTTTTCTCCAGTTTTTTCTACATTATTTTTTATATTTTTGCAACCAACGAGTTGCAAGTGGACAGTGCTTGACATTGATGGACGCAAGGGTCGTCTGATAAACTAAGGCAAGAGAGATGCAGAATAAACTTTTGAGAAAATCAGATAGAACAGGTCAACTAAATTGAAGCAGTTGAGCTAAGTGGCTTATGAAGAAATGAGAAAGCAACATGGTAAAATTTTACTTGAGCGCAACATCTCAAGGCAAAGACTAGATTCAAGACTTTCAAGCATAGTTGAAAAAAGTCTGCTTTTCTAAGAAGTTGTAATGAATATACATGAGAATATTGTTAAGTAAATGTCATTGAAATACTCCATTCATATTTAAGCTTGACTCAGTCGAGTTGACAAATCTTGATGCATATTTGTTAAAATTATCTCAGGACGTGCCATAGAAACATATTCAGCAAGGCAACTGCTCTTTAAAATCTCAAAACTCCTCCAAGGCACAAAAGAAGATGCTGTCCGTATAAAATAAAGCCACATTAAATTGCTTAGTATATTTAAACTCTATGCGCAAACTGGATGGAAAAAGCAGCTTCTTTGCCTGTGTGCTTAAATAAAATATAAAACATATGTTTGCTTTCATCAGACAACAGACAGTCACAACTTTTCCTTAACGAGAAAGACGAAGCCCTACAACATAAACATATTAAGAACACACGGCGCTCATTGCAAAAGTTTTCATTTTAAAGCGAAAGCCGCAAATGGGTTTCTTTTACCTTAACTGAGGTAAAAACTTTTAACCATTTTAAGCTGGCGACAATTTTTGTTTTCATATTTTCTTTTTCTTTGTGTCTGTCCTTTTTTTTTCCGTTCCATTTTCAGACACCTACTGCTGCTGCCGCTTCTTGTTATTATTATTCAGTTACGCGCTGTTTATACAGGCGAGATATTCATACATTCATGAATATATATAATGCACGTACTCGTATGCTCGTGGTATCTTCTTTTGGCGCTGGCCCAACTCACACGACGCTGGGCGAGAATTTGCATAAACACCAACTACAGCAATAATAACAACAACAGCAACAACAACAATAACTGAGGGGAAGCACACGAAAAGCATCCGCAGATAGCGCAACGCGACTTGGTTTACTTTTAAATTTGTATTATATGCATTTACACTCCCTAACACCCCACTTCAAAAAAAAAAAAAAAAAAAGAAGGAAAGAAACCCCTCATATGTATTTTTTTTCTGCCTTATACATGTTTATAAAATTGTCTAAATTCCCACAAGTTGATTTAAACTTTCTTCCTTCAGTGCTGTGTAAGCGCCACCAAAAGTTGAGCCTGTTCCCAGTTTTGTTAGTTGCCTTTACTTTCGTTGTAATAAGGGTATACTACAAATTTTAACAGACATTGTAACATACATATTTTAAGTTCCTGTTTAATAGGAAGGGCAGCTTTACTTGTATGCAATCCGACATATAATATACGGGTTTTTTTTTATTTTTGCGAAATACTCTTATGAACAATAATTTTATGAAAACTATTTCACAACAAATTAATTGTTTTTATTCGACTACTTCATTCAAATGTTAATTTGTGTAATTTGTGAAGTTCAATTTTGATTTTTGCTAAACTGTGCAGAGTAAATTCCTATTTTAAATTTAGTTTACAGGGTATGGCAAAATCGTTGCTTGTCGACTTTCCACTTCAGAAATTTCAGGCGCTTCTTTTCTGTGGGGAGTCGCCGCGAATCGGTTCGCCTTTGGCTGGTACCACGTCGCGTATACGTTATTCTTTTTACACAATTGTTATTATTGTTGTTGGAGCTGCTCAGCGGGTCTGTCAGCCCGACTCTTCCGAGCGTTGCCTGGCATGCAGAAATGTGTTTTTTCTTCTAATACACACGTGCATCATATATATACTAATATATACTATTTGTCTGGGGTATTGCAAAGCGACCACAGGAAATGCTAAAAATGCACTCAGGTATTGAGTGTGAGTGTGTGTGTGTGTGTGAATGCTGTGCTGTGTGGCTTGCTTATTTATGCAACTGTGCCAAAGGATTCGGTTTTGAGTTTGGGCAAAGCAAAATACGATAAGACCATGTTTTATGTAATGCTCTCTGTATCAGCGTATCGAATATATGAAATTGAAAGCGAAAATCCGATGAGATGAGCAACAATTGAGAAATTGTTGGGGACAATTGTGCCGAGAATAGGATAGCGAAGACTGTCAGTTGGAAATCACATGTGCATATGGACAGAACATTAGACACAAATGTATATCGTATGGAAAAAGCACATATATAAGCGATGGAAATCCGGAATAAATATAAAAAAATTGTTGAGCTGAGGCTTTCTATGAAAAACAAGTTGATAATTATATAGAAAGTTTGTTATTATTCTTATTTATTCAAAAAATATTCCAAGTCCATTGAATAACTTGCCAATTAATACCAAGGGTACTATGCATTTTACGTCTCTGCCATATATCAATACGCATCCTGACGGAGAAGAGGGAGCCTCCAGTAAAAACTTTATTAAAGAGCGTTCTTATCGTTCCCTTAAAGCTAATATTAAATGTACAATAGCTGTGATCTAACCATGCTTAGAGAACATTTTAATGCGTATATATGTATTAATTTTTATTTTATTTCATTTATGTAAAAATATCGTGTTGGTAGATTAACATGCCTTTCAGATCCAATTATATGAAATCATAAACAACTTTTAGGGCTAGATCTGGCACCGCTATTCCCTGCTTTAGGCAGCTAAAAATAGTCTTTGAGTATCTCCATTTAATGAATGTTTTAATTCATTAGACAATTAAAAAAAAGTGAGAGATAATTAGATGCTCGGTAGATAGAGAGTAATGGAGAGGAAAAAAGGAGAAAGACTTATTTCTCTTCTCATTTATAATCTATTTGTATTGTTCTTTATTATTATTTATCTACTTTACACCCATTGTTTAGTGCTTTTGGTGTTTACCCCGCCCCACACACACTTGAGTGAACTTTTACTATCTTTGCCCCACTTGCAAAATTAACATTCACTTATGCACTCACACACACGCACACACACCGGCGCACACTTACAATCCCACATACACTCACATTCATCGCCTTAACCAGCCAAACACTTGGCTCAAGTGTTTGCTCACTTTGCGGGCCGCAACCTCTTAACCTGCCCGCATCACCACCCCTCACACCACGCCCACCATTCAGCCCCGCAAATACCGCCTCACCTACGTTCTTTGGCCATCCCTTTTGCATTGCTCTCTGCTTGGCCTATGCTTAGTTAACGTTTTGGCCTGCGCCTCTATTTCGTGTTTTCACCATTTTTTTTCGTCTCTTCTTTATTTTTTTTTTTTTTTTTTGGTGTCGACCTAAGTCTGCTTGGCATATGTTTTCCACGTCCTTTCCCTGTGTTTGCCTTGTGTTCTTCTGTTTATTTTTTTTTTAGCACTTTTCTAGCACTCCCTTTATTTTTGCCCCCTCTTCACACTTTGTCTGGCGCCTTTCACTCACTCACTTTATTTGCGCTCATGCATCATAAGGGTTTAATGGATTTGCTGCAGCCTCAGGAGAAGCTCAGCCCGCTCCCCTGAGAGCGGGTCGAAGAGCTGTGCATCATTTTCCCGGTAGCGGCGCGCCCACAATTCACACGCCCACAGACACACACACCAACACACTCGCACACAATGATTATCATATTACGCACACCCCAAGCCATTCGCAGGCTCTGTTTCTGGTGTTTATGACTTTATTTTGGCCACCTAGTCGAGCAGTTAATACATTTTTATAGACTTGCCAAACTACTATTTCCCTTTCCGCTCTCCACACACTAACACACACACACACATACAAACACACACTCAGCAGCACTTTACAGGTCTGTCATTCTATTAGCTTTTCGCGTGCTTTGTCATTGCCGTTAATAGACTTACTTTTCCTCTTACACTTTTATAGAATGTTTCTTTACTTTTTTGTGCCTTGGCTTTCGTTTTGATGTTGATGTTCTTGTTGTTGTTGTTGTTGTTGTTGGCGCCATTAAGTCGTTATTGTTGTTGTTGTAATTGCTCAGCTGCGTGTGAGACTCAGGTGCGAGAGACGGCTATTAAAAAAAAAGTGAGCAACGCTGCGTATACGCAATACATAAATCAAATTGCGACTGCGACTAGTCAAAAGTCTATATAAAATAATATATGTCAAGGCGAGGGCTGTATTTTCGTTTTATGCGTTGATAAAAATAGAGCTGTATTTGGGGAATTGGAGATAGAAGAAAGAGAAGTACATTCCTTAAGAAATTTGTAAGCAGCGATAACAATTTACTTGACAAGGTTTAAGATTTTCTCACCAAATAAGTTTAAGAATTATTGTAATTAAAACAGCACGATACGTATTGTAATTATATGATAACAACTTAAATATAGACTGTACTCAGCCTGGAGTACAGAAAAAAATAAAATTTAAAGAAAAATGCATTTTGTTATATTATAAATTCCAGCAGGGTGGGCTAAAAGTGCATAAGCCCATTTATCATAAACATATAAATAGATAAATTAACTGATGCAGCATAAATTAAGCAGCAATAATTCAATACTTGAATAGTTACCCTAAATCCCATTTGGTCGTAATAAATTAAATTGCAACCTCTCACAAAATTGTTGTGGATTCGCATTATGCCGAGAGCTTTAATACAATTTCAATAGGCAAACCAAACTATTATGCAATAGCCAAAAAATGATTTTTCGAACATGTTGATTTTCCACTCCATTTTCTGCGCAATTTGCTTGTGTCAAAAATGTGCAGCAACTATTCATTTGCATTTGCAGCAGAGCAATCTTTTGGGCTCGGGGCATGCCAAGGCTTCGCCCGGTTTGAGCAGCAGCAGTCGAGTGCAGCAGCCAGAATCGCCCTCCAGAGCCAGCCATAATATATTTAGGAGCTCTAGTGCAAAGTATATGGTATAGTTTGTAGCTGTCTTTAGCACACATCAAAAGCATTATTAACAGGACTACAAGCACAGCGACAGCACACAGGGCGCAGGATAACAGAAAAGATGCCTGCAAGCAGGCTCAGTAAATCCAAAACATGTGTCCCTACTGGATGACAGTGTGTGAGCGTGTGTGTGTGTGTGTGCTTGTTGTGTGTGTGTGTGTGCGTGTGTATTTATGAGCCATGCCACACACTTACATTGCCAGCCACATCAACTGCTTTAGCCGTGCATTAAGTGGCTTTAGCTTGCCACACAAGGACATGCTTTTTGTGGTCTTTAAAAAATTTCGTTTTTTTTTCACATGCGTCCCCCTGCCCTGTGGCCCCTATTTAGTGCTTTACATTTAAGGTGTCTGCATGGAGCATAAAATGTATATAAGTCTAGCTGCCAGCCAAAAATAAAAAAAAAATAAAAAAAAAATTAATATTAAAAGCAATTACTGCAAGTCTTAAAAGACGAGAAAAAAAATGTAAATAGAATAAAGCTGAAAATTCTTAAATTCAGTCTCGCATATTTTCTTATGTTTCCAGCTCGTGAATTACACTGTGAGTGGCTAATCAGCTTATAAATAAGCAGAATACGAGAGAGCATAATTTGGAGACTAGAGAAAATACTGCTTTATTTTTAATTGAGAGCATTATCCGAGAAAGCAGCTATAACGTACGTGAAATTTGCCAAGGAATAAGCGTTCATACAATATTTAGTTTATGCGAAATCAAGCGAATATTTATTAAAGCAGATTGTTGTTAATTATGTAACATAATATTAAAAAGACATTACAAAATTGAAGTAGGCTCTGCTTTTTATTCATAATTTTCGGCCACATCTAAGTAAAAACCTCTCAACCTATTCCCAGTTGAGCTGTGCAGCTGGACCGAATCGGTACTGAACAAAATTCCAAAATTCTAAAAATTTCAATAAATTTTCGTGGCATTCATTTGGTTTAGACTCACACCAAAAATTCTTTTCGTAATTTAATGATTAAGTGCAAAGTTTTCTTTTCTACTTTTTTAAAAACAAGCAAAATCAAAAATATAGCTACTCAAACAGCCGAAAATTGTGAATGTAAGCAAAAATAAGAGTTAAATATTTCATTAAGTTTTCTCATAATCGAAAATGTAGACGTCAGCGGGAAAACGGCATCTATCTGCAACATTATCTACGGATTGTTGGGGGAGGAAGAAAATAAAATTCATTCGAACACTTCACGTAAATACATCAAATACACCAAGGAGAAGACCAGCAAATCGCACACAATCGAGTTGAAGAAATGCATCTATCGCTCAACATCGGAGATAGGAATGGCAAAAGCACTAAATTGGGTTAAATAAGTTTAAATCGGTAAATTGATATGCAACAAGGAAATATAAATAAGGACTTTAAATAAAAATAATAAAACAATTAAATATTTAAAAACGCACATGCAAAACATTCGGCTTGAAAGTTTATAGGCTATTAATTTCTATAGTTATTTGCTAACTCACTGAATTGACGATCAAACAATTTATATAATTAAAAGGAAGTTATATAAATCTGTGTTGCACCCTTGATATCAAATATATTATATACGATGTTATTTGATTTTGTTGGCCATCGGTTAATCAATATGGAAATTGAAACAGTCTAAATAAGTATTAACCATTCTAGTATTGGCAAAAATTAAAGATACGGAAAGTTCACAATTGTAGTAAAATGCAAATCGAAAGCTTGATATCTAAAATGTTATATATATATGTATACCATTTATGTTTATGTAATGTTAATTTGTAGGCCCCACATTTGTGTGACCCGACGAGAAATCTGAAATACATTTTCAATGGGAACAGCATAGAATGTTTTCCACTCTGAATAGCGGCTGCCTTTGCTCTGGTTTTTGAGGTTGCGTAAAAGTGAAGTCCCGAAAATTGGGTTAACGAAGGAAATGCGTCTGAAATTGAAATCTGGCGGCGTGGAATGTGGGTTACACACACACACACACACAAACATCCAGACGCTTAAGAGTATGCAACGATTGCTGCGAATCAATTCAAACCCTCTCACAATTAGTGCGATGTCTGAGAAATGCTGCGTGCAATGCGTTTTTTTTTCTGGCAGACAGCCTGGCAACACCTTGACAACTTTATAGTTGTCAAGTCAACTAGTTGTTGCTGCTGTTGTTGTTTGTAGTTGCTTTAGTTGTTGTGCAGTCAGTTGAAACTGTCGCAGGTGCTCGTTAGTTTTGCTTCGGCACTTTTGGCCTGATCCTCAAGTGTCGCCGAGTCCTGTCACATCCTCAACGCCAGCTTTGTCGGCGACTTTTCAAAGTTCTGCAACGTCGCCAAGTTTTGTTTTGGGCGCGGGGTGAAAGTGTGTGTATGGGGGGGTAAGCGAGTGTAGTTTGGGTTTGCATTCAAATTAAATAGCATTTTGATGAATATTGATTGATTGCTTGTGCCTCGCCTCGAGGCAAATTAAAAGCAATTGGCGCTATGGCAAATCGAAAAACTTTGCCCAAAAACTTTGGCCTTGTAATTGAGATAGTCGAATTGCAGTTGCAGTTGCAGTTCCAATTCCAGTTCAATTTCAAATAAATTTCGCAAGAAATGCTGAAAATTTGTTAATCAACAGTTGTTTGTAGCATTCGAGAAAGTTTAATTTGGTAAAAGAAATTTTAAAATGTGCTTATAAATGCATGAGCTTTGACTTTTAGAGTTGTATGAAGAAAAAAGGGTAATAAACGAATTTGAAGCTGTGCACTTCGAAAATGGAATTTTTGTTGTCTTCTTACCTATGATCCAAATATTGGAAAGCTGTACAGAAAGCAGGTGAAACTATATCGAAACAGAAACATATATTTTTCTAAAATGGATTGCATCAAGAAGCTACTTTTTAGACTCCTTGCATATAATATCGATTTATATTCTTTCCATTTACATATTCTTTCATATATAATTTTCTATTAAATGTAACCGAATAACAATTGATTTTTTTGGTACTACAAACCGGTCTCCATTGTTATTGATTCATATTCAATTCGAGATTAACCAACTTTCGCAGATATTTAAATCTAAAAAGTATGATATTCTTGTGGAATTTGCAGTAACCTTTAAAATAATTCAGTATTAAGTAGCAGACAGCTCGGTCGAGGACATTACGCAACAGAGGGCTTGGGGTTGCGAGAATAGCGTCGCGCTTGGGGGAAGGAGAATTGTTATTGCAGTGCGAGTTGCAACCGGAAATGAGTAAACAAGCGTCAAATAGTAAAAACACAAGCAGTGTGCGGGGCTGGCAAGTGGGCGCCAGGACAACGAGTGTCCTGCTGCAGTCCTTACGAAAATATAAATAAATGAAACATTAAACAAAACTGCGACGACAACAATGGACAAAGCCCTTGTCGAGCGAGTGCTCCAGGACGTGGAGTATTGGAGTGTGGCGCGTGCATAAGGACGCGAACGCGGATGCGGACGCGGACGCGGACGCCACGGCAAAGATGGCGAAAAATGAGCGAAGACAACAACCGGATATCCGGCAACTTTATAAGCAGCCAGCAGGCAGCGCCACAAAGGACAACCAGACTCCAGCGACCAACGCCGATGCCGATGCCGATGCCGCCGCCAACGACAACGTAGTTTATTTTAACTTTTGATTTCCGCCTTTTTGGTATGCTGAGTATTTTCTTTAGCTCAACCCTCCACGCCCGACTCCGCCCGCCTCTCTGACTCAGCTCAGTAACCTGGTCAGCTGCATGGCAATGCAGCAAGCGCTACTTCGCCGAGTCCTCGAGCACATCTTCAAGATGAAGAAGAATGCCGGGCGCCTGCATTAAAAATGAATTAAACTTGCGTTTCTCAAGCTCCCATCTGCCAGTTCCTGTGTCCTTTCCCAGGAGCTGACTGCGATATTCAACAAGAGTTTCCAGCCAGCACGCAATTCAATTTACACCGCCCCAAAGACAATTTCCCAAATGTCGGTGCCATGTTCTGGGAGTGAGATACACATACACATGTAAGTATATATACAAAGATACATATTTGTGTAGAAATGAATACAAAGACTTTCATAGAGGAGAATTAGCTTACAGCAATCTTCTTCAAACTTCCGCATTAAATTAAATACAATTAAATTAATTATTATAATTCATATATCTGTATTAATATGCAATCAGAGTAGGCTTCGCATTCGACTCAAATCATTTTTTTATGTGATATCTCAACACAAAGCTTCGTATTTTGCTCAGTACACTCTTTAGATTCTTACAAACAACATCAAAAAAACTAAAAACTGAAAACCGAAACAAAAAAAATAAACATTACTCGTCGACACAAAGAGGTCCTTATTTTAAGCAAACAGTGTAACTTTTTATAATTTTGTAGAAAAGTTATAAAGCGAAAAAAACTTAATAAAACTAAAACCAAAAAAAAAAAAAATAAATTTCCAAAAATCAAAACCAATAAATAACAGGAACTAAAACTACAAAAAAACTATAAAACGAAACAAAAAAAAAAATAAAAAATATTCTCCAATTTGATTTGGAGATACTGTTGATATTGATATCGGCATGGATATACCTGGCTTTACCTAAACATAACTGGATATAACTCGGACTGTAAGTAGACCCTCCTTTTAAAGCAGGAAGGCTCTCGGTTAAATAATTTCTATTTGCAGTGACAAAGAGATGTATATATATATATATAACGAAATATATATAATCAATTATAGACCTGGATTCTAATTAGGATGACTGCGAGTTGGTTGCTTATCTTCAGTGATCCATGATCCATGATCTTATTTATACAGTGATCCATGCGAGCTTGTTCTTGCCTACGAACGCCTGGGGGGTCTTCTCTCATATCTTAAATCCTGGGCTTCACGATATGGTACACTGTCATCTGATTCACTTGTTCACGCTCAGTGGCTTCTTTCGAAAATTGCACTGGAATAGTTTCGTACGACTATCTGGGAGAAATTTGTTGTTTATCTGTTCGGATGGTGGAGTTGTTGTAAATTCTGGTTTATCAATACAGTAATTCTCTTTGGCAATAAATATACAAAACAAATGGTTGGCCTTGGGAGGGTATCCGCACATTAATGCACTGCTGCATTCCTGGGGAAGGGAGACTGTCTAGGAATCTGTATTTGTATACACTGTAGAACAAGAGATATATTATAAAACTGCAATACAAAGAAAATGAATAAAATTCTGCTCGATGTCATAAGCTCGGAATACAAATCTGTATGAAACTCGTGATTCTTGGAGAGAAATGGATCGGCTTAAATAGGGCGTGCCTGATATTTAATTAGTTGAAATCGAGCTGCTATTCGACATATATCGCTTTATAATGCCGTGATGTAATAGACATCAGATTACGATATAGCTACATCGGAAGAATTGAAAATGTTTTATTTGACAAGATACCAAAATCTTGCAATAACATGCTACACTATTTTTACTCGTAATAGCTGAAGCCATATATCTGCGAGTTTAATATTCGGTTAGCCACAGATAGCTATATATTTCATAGACAATTTAAACCAACTCTGCACACAAAAAGCCTGCCATGCGACAGTTTACCCAAGACTTTCAAGTCTCTGGATATATGTTTAGAAATATGTCATTGTATAGCCAAGCAGAAAGGTAACACAGTTAAACATAACAGGACTTTACAAAATATACACATTTGTATGTGCAGAATGCATTTAAAAACAAAATCGCCTATCTCTATCCGTTCGGTTTTCCTGGACATCGATGATGAACAAGATGAAAGCGACGACCTCTTCATTGACTTCAAGCAACACCAATTCGGGCAAGTTCAGCGACAATTGAAATTTCGCATAGTCTGTCATATATTCTCATGACTGGTGCGTAGCCCTCAGCTGCAGTTGCTCGATTACAAACAGTTCAAGGCGGCACGCACAATTCAAAGGCATTTTCGGGGCTGGCGCGTCCGTCAATCAATGAAGATAAGGCAGCATGCGGCAACTGTTCTGCAGAGATCGTGGCGTTTATATATTAGCAAGCGGCATCTGATCAGCACCTGCCAGGAGCGCGTACAGAAAAATATACTGATCATGTTTAACAATGCCTCGTTGAAGATACAGGCATTCTTTCGGGGCTGGTGGGTACGCAAGCATATCAATAATGTGTTCCTTTTGAAAGAAATGCAGCTTCATTCCTTGGAGGATCTATTGACCGGGTATGCGTACAAGCTGCACACCATGATGCGCACCCAACATTTACCAGGACTTATGAGCTTTTGTAGAAATCCGTAAGTGTCTTGTCAAAATTTATCTATCAGCTGCTAGTGAAAAGCCACTATTATCGATACATTTTAATCGATTATCGCCAATCAGTTGCAATCTATGGATTATATTCTGACGATAGTCGGTCATCAGTTTACGTATATCTTCTTTATTCGTATTGGCCATGATATATAAGCTTTTATATATATATATATCCGTAAGTGTCTTATCGATGACTGATTTATCGCTATTGAGCTGTCGATAGTTATTTATTAGTTTGCTACTAATATCGATAAATTTTAATCGATTTTCGCTTGTCAATGACAATCTGTCGATTATATGCTGACTATTATCTTTTGTTTATTCTTCTTTTTTCAACTCTTCCAGAGATATGCAAAGAATGGAGGACCTTATAGCATGTATGTCTTATCGATTTTACAATCAACTTGTGGGCCCCAAATTTTTGTCTACAAGGGCTATCTTAGAAATGCACCGTCGCAAGTTTGCAGATTCCGCATTTCTGACTTGGGTACCATATGCAGGCTTCGATCACATTGACGACTGCTATTCGCCGCCATCGGAAAAGCAGTCCAAGATCTATGACCAACGTGAATACGATATCATACAGATCTTTTTGCCGTCGGATCACTTAACTGAGAATAAAAAGAAAATGCAATGGGACAAAGAGAAAAGTGAGTAAATTTGAAATGGGAATATCTCTACTAGGCTGTTGCCATATAATTAATTTATTGTTTTTTTTTTTTTTTTCTATTGCCATCATCCAGGTATACGCAGGAAGTCGCATACTCTTTGCGATAAAACAAGGCGTTTTTGTAAGGATCTTGTGTTGAGCATGAAATATTGGCCTATGTGTAATGCATGCAAGATAAAAGTAACGGATCGCTTATTGGGACCCGCCCTTGGTGAATTCCTCGATAATGTTAAAGCTTCCTTGGAGGCCATACACCAAGTGGCCAACTGTAATTGCCAGCGTGATACGAGACATGAGGGTTACTTTCAACCGTGTGAATAATTTGCGAGTTCACACAGCTTATTATTTTCTTTTTTTCATATAAAACGGGCACAAAATTATAAAAATAATTTGCATATCAATCGACTAAAGATAAGAGTTTATATATAAAAATAACCTTTATGTATATTATCATTTGCCTTAAGCTGAATTATCCACAGAAGTTCCAAAGGCAAGCTTAAAAAACTTGCTGTATGCAAAACATTTGAATGTAGCCTGCTCAAGATCGATGTAAAACTACAAAAGGACGCGTTTTGCTCTTTTAAGTACAATTTGTTACATGGCTGAAGTGAACGATTTTTCAAAGTTATGCATAAGAGCGTGATACACGCATGATAGAAAATCTAGGGCCAAGGTAGAACTGCATCAAAAAAAGTGTTGTATAACGCCATTTTATTTTTTATTTTCGGCTTGAGAGTAAAACAAGTTGCATTCTCAAATCAAATATCAAAACTGTGGATAAAAACTCATGTTGGGCTCAATTTCGATTTGATAGAAGGATACTTTACGCAACAAGCCTGTGATTCGAAACCTAAGCCTTGTTATTTAGTTTAATCACTTATTTAAGTAACTCATTTCGCTTGAAGCGTTATTTGTTTATATATTTGAAATCGAAACCTAGGGCAACTTTTGACTTAGACAATCTCCCCGGTTCTCTCAGCTCGCATAATCAACCCACACACACACCCACACACACAACGACGCACACTCACATAATGAGCTCAATCAATATTGGCAACAAATTAAATTTAATGATGTTTGTTGCTTGCAGCCAAAGTCAAGTAGAAGCAAGTATAAAAGAGCTACGAAATTGGCAACTCTGGTAAATATTTACCGACTGACGCTAATGAACTTGAGCATACAAATAGGCAACACACACACACACACAGACACACACACAGGCACACGCTAGAAATACAGTAACTGCCTTTAGAAACCAAAATATGTTCTCAGCAGAATCTGCTCCAAAGAAAAGTCAAGTCGAAATGCTTCTTTGATTAAAGAGTCTTGCACAAAAATTTGCTCACTTACAGATTTCGCTCATGTCGTAGTTTTCTTTCATTTTCTTCTACTGGCTTTTTCTTGCACAGTGAAATGGACGAGAGAAACGTGTTTACACAAAGAATTTTTCGCTATTGATTGTGTGATTGCGATGCCTGTGTGCGTGTGCGTATGCGTGTGTGTGTGTGTGTGTGTGTGTATTTGCACATATGCCAGGACATTGCCGAAGAAGCACGTTTGGTTATCCATTGTGGGCACACAAAAGTCAATAGCACTTTGATTTTTCTTCCCCATTTATACACTAGCTGAGGGTATCTTAAGTTCGCCATGAGACATAAAGTGCATTGCCAAGAGTTTATCTCATATATCCAGCCGTATTCGGTGGGGTAGAATAGGGGCTAGCCGTAACGTTAAGAGATTGCATACTTTTAAAGACACTCTCTGTTTTTAGTAATTTTATTACTCATCAATCATTATTCCCATTATTCCCAATGTTGATGGTTATCGACAATGGAGTTTCAAGGGCATTTCAACTTCGCCCATTTGAAAGCCATTTTTTCGCGTCTCCCATTTCTGGGTGCAGTGATTCACCGTCAAGTTGAGCTCTGAGTAGGCTACTTGTCGAAATTCGAAGAGAAGTTATCTCTGAACCAGTCTGCTCTTTTATGCTTGAAGTGCGCCTATTTCTATAGCAAGCTTGGCAATCGAAACGCATAAAATATACATGGATCGAGCTGAAAGTATTCAGTTTGCATTTGTGCATAGCTCATGCAGGGGCTAAAAACATATGTGAAGGCTAAAAAACTGAACAAAACAAATTATAAAACATGGAAAAATAGTAGAGAAATCGAAAACCTTAAAAGAGCAATAAATTCTATATCACGAGAAATATTATGTGAAAATTATAAAACTAAAACAAGAACCATTTAGTTAAGTTAAAAGTGAAAGCCATTTTAATGTTGATATTCTAATGTACATTTGCTTAAAAGTAAGCAATTGAGAACTCTGCGCGGATTGATGTACTGGCATGCTAAAAAAAGGAAATGCATTTGATAGATATGTGAGTAAAATGTATCTAAAGAAACCTATAAATATGTTTCTTCTATTCCAACAAAATCCACGTCTTTGTTTAACTTCAAGACGTTTAGCTGGGCAACTGAAAAATTCTGAGAGGATTTATATTGCGTAAAAAGAACGTTTTTATACTAGCAAAAATGTCTGTCTGAAATTAGCACTGCTCTAATGAGCTCTAATCTAAGCAAAATCAACAAATGTAATTTCTCCTGCATATTCAATTGCCATCAGCACAAGCCCATTTCCGAATTTTCGCTCTTTTGCTCAGATTCCTTAGTTATGTTAATGAGTACAGAACTGATTTATCTATTTACTAATAATTATCTTTGACTTCAGCTCGTGCCATACCGCAACAAGTTAAGATTCTCAAACGATCAGACAAATCGTAAGGAATATTTTTAATATAAAGTCGGATTGTGCACTTTTTAAAGATCTTTAAATCCATTTTAGGCATAAATATGCCAGTCATACGGAGAGAGAGAGAGAGCGAGCGAGTGTTGTGTATAGTGTTGTAGTGTTGTACAACAGCATTAAATAGAAACAGAATTAACCCAAATATGCAAATAAATTTACCAGCAAAGCGAACAACAGCAACAAAGCTGCACATTAACTTCCGCAGCTCATTAAGTCGCTGTCAGCTGCGGAGAGAGAGAGAGAGACAGAGATAGAGAACGCAGCCGAAAAGAAAGGGAAAACAGGAGAGCGGGCGCCTGCTGTAAATACTCGTATATACAAATTTATGCGACGCCAACTGGACGACAGCACACACGCACACACACACACACATACACACACACACATACACACACACACATACACACACACACATACACACACACACATACACAGCTGCAAATCACAGGCTTGCCAGACAGCAGAAAGTTCGCCGATTCTCACAACAAATAAAACATTTGGCCCCCATGTAAATTATGAGGGCCACGCAACAAACCCAAACCAAAAGCAAGCAATACGTAAATTAGCACCATAAAAAATAAAAAAAAGATATATAAATATGTATATATATATGTATGTATGTATGAAAAGTGCGCCAGAGGTCAACTGTGGGTGAGCATCAGGGATGCTACCGCTGACCCGCCCCGTCCCGCCTTGTACCACCCCTCCTCGAGCCAAGAAAAGGCTAAGGAAAATGTCGACACATTTAATGAAAATAACAGCAATTTTTTCATTTCTCTGAGCGTTGGCCCTACTAAAAAATGATGTAAGCCCTTTCTAGTCGACTTGAAAGACACTCTACACTGAACTTCGAGCTGCCTTGGGCATACACAATTGTGAGGTCTGAAACTCATTTAAGAGCCATTTTGTATTTATCGTTCACTTATTTTGAAATTTTCTGAGACTACAAAATTTTGAGGCAAACTTCACAGAATTAACATTCTAAATTTAGATATGCCGCGTTTGTATAGTTACAGGGTATTTTTAAAGAAAAGAAACAAAAAACCAGTGCACATCCTTGGCCTCCAGTTTAATTAGGCCGTCTGCTGCTTTTGTGGCCTATATAGGAAAAAATGCCTCAAAAATTGTTCGTTTAATGCTGGGCTGGGCTGGCCCCGCGTCCCGGTCGAAGGTCAGTTTTGTTGTTATGGGTCGCGTTACGGGTCTGGGTGTGGCCAAACTAATTAGTGGCCATTTTGTGGGCGTTGCTGTTTAATGAAATTTTAATAGGACTTTAATTGAAATGCAGCTTGAGCCCCAAAATTGTGACGATTGCTGAGCCAACAAAATAGTTAGAGCACAAATTGATACTTGGTCAATGGATGAATAACAAGTTATGAGCTTGGCCCAATATCAAGAATAAGGTGATTGTTAAAGAACTTTTGGATAGAATCTGATTTGAAAACATTAACTAAACATTTTAGGCAAAGTGGGTTAACTCCACTATCAACTCATATGTTTGCCAATCCCACCTTACTTGAAAGAGATTCTGATAGAACGTTTTAAGGGGGAAAACTCATCAATAATATTTAACAAACATTTTATAGTAATTGAAAAGTTGTATTTAAAATTTTGAGTGGGAGTGAGTGTCCTTAGACATGACATGACATCTATTTGTTTTCAAATAGAATATTTTTCATTTACGCCCCAGGCAGCCAGTTTCAGGAAGAGAATTTAATTAAATAAGTAGTTTTTATCAGGACGTTTCAATTGCACGTATTTTATTTGGCAATGATAATAAGAGGAATTTCGCTAAACAAGGATAACAAAATAAAGAGCTAATTATAAAATGTGTGTAAAGGATGCGAAATAAATTTAAATATATTTGACAAGCGCTGACTGCGAATAGTTTTTAATGGAAGAATGAATTAGACATGCGCCTAATTAAGTTAATGCCCAAGTTTAAAATTAGTATTTACATAAACTTATAAATCACTTTCATGTAAATTCAAGAGCGGCCCAATAATGCAAATATAATTTTAAAATAAATATATATATTTATATAGTATATAACTTACCTGCCTGTTAGTTTAAGCTCGAATAGTTGCAGCAATTAAAATCGAATTCTCACATTTGACAAACGAACGAATTGTTTCAAGCAGTCAAATATTGTGAATGACTTTGCTGCAGAGTTGCAATTCATTTAATTAACCGTTCTTCTTGCACATTCCTTGTGGCTGCCTTAAGCCACACGTTCGCACCACGCACACACACTCGCATACGTCTTACACACACACACACACACACACACATACACGACAATAATTAAACACACGCGCCACGTAATGACAAACAGAAGGTTACAAAATGACTGACGACGGGCGACGCTTAACGAAACGTCGAACGAGCAGCTGCCGAAATTTATGAAAAATGCAACTGAAGAAGAAGCAGCAGCAGCAGCCGCCTGTGCCTTACGTTCGGTATTCAGTTGCCGTTAGTTTCGCACAGTTATTCTTGTTGTTTTGCTTACTTTTGCGTGTTATTTTGTTGTTGTTTTTGTTGGTTTGCCACGGCGACGGCTTCGTGTGCGCTGCTTTTGCCCGCTTGGGGCAGAGATCCACTTCGTAGCGCGTTATCAATGGAACTGCTGAACTGCTGATTTTTCTCGTCATCGTCGCTAGCATCGCTCCAGCAAGTAATGTTTTATCGTCTTGCTCGTTCGTGACGGAACTCTCTCGGCCGCTCGGCTTGGTTTCGTGTCGCCGTCGTTTTTTGGGCGGGCGAGTCAACTTGACGAAAGGCTGCTGTCAGCTGAGCGTAAGTGCTGGGCATTTGTTTTCGCACTGTAATGAGAGAGAGAGAGAGGAACAGCGCTTAAGATAAAGGATATTTTAACATTAACATTTTATAATGTTAACAGTTACATTGTAATTCTTGTATTATAAGAATTGGAACGGTATTTACAATTACATATGAAAATTTTAAAATAAAATGTTGAAAATTTGATATATGATTGCATTAACAAATCTCACCCGGAATTCTCGGGATTAATACGCATTTTGTAAAATTTTTACAATTGAGTACGACAAATAAATGTATTTTAAAAATTTAACAAAAACAAAAAATTTAGATAAATCATTTGAAAATAAAAACAACAAAAAGAACAATTATAATACGTTTTTTATTAAAACATTTAATAATCATTGAGAATATTATTGTGTAAACTGTTAACACTTCGACCAGTCAAATGCAGAAGTTGTCCCAAAACGAAATACTGGGAAATTATTACGACCTTTTGTTGAGGCCCCATGGGTAATTATTTTAAAAGTTTAACGTATATTATCTGTTGGTTTCACATTTTTAGGAAATGTTATTTTATGTTATTATATCAAAGGATTAACCGAATGTGGTTATAAATTAATGCTTATTTATTTATTTTTGCTTTTATTTTAATATTATTGTTTACTATTCTTGTATTGCCTTTAAACAAATTGATTTTTTATTGCTATATCTTAGTTAATTTAGACTGCCTTGTAAATATGAAAATAAATAGAATAAAAAATAGTTCAGTAAGCATAGCAGCCTTTAACACTTATCTAAGATGTTGGTATTTAGATAATCATATATAAGCACGCACCTTTAACCCATTAACACGTACAGCACACAGGCGAACTTTCTCGTTAAATTGTTGCTTTCATTAGTTGCCATTAATTGCAAATTATGCATTTAAATATAACGAGTCGAGGTTCTTAATTATAAGTAGCTAAACAGCGAAAACAACAACATGGTCAAATTAGTGGAGAGTTATTCCCCACAAACACCTATTTAAACACACACACTCTGTCAAACACGTCTTTCGTTAGAAGTCAGCTTTAATATGACTAAAATATAATCATGAGAGGCGCAGAGAGAGGCGTTAAATGTTTTTCCAATTTTCCACCTCTCGATTAACGCACACACACACACACACTCTGACATGTCTTTAGTTAGAAGTCAGCTATAATATGCTTAATATAATCATGAGAAGCGCGGAGAGAGGCGCTGTGTTTGGCCATTTTCCACCTCCACCGCTTGCATACAAATTAAAGCGTAATTTAAACGTGGGTGTGTGTACTTGGATTTGCCTGTGTCATAAAAATGTTGTTTTTATTGTCGACGCGGCGCCAAAACCTCAAAATGAAATATGCATTTTGAATTGCCCGTGTTGTTGGTGGGAATTGAAGGTTTAATGAGAGACAGGCATACTCTGAAATTAGTTTAACACATGTGTGTGCATTTTCAAGTTTTGTTTTATGCCTTAAATGGGCTCTGTTAACTCGAGGGAGAGTATGTTAGACGCAAAATGGAAAACTTCTCCCACGCGCCTCATTGTCTATAAGTCAATTGAAATTTATTGCACACACATACGCACATACTCCGTCGTGCTGGCAGCTTGTTTATCTGCAAAAATACTTATTTGTATATGCCGTCCACCCCCAACCCTCTATATACGCATACCTCCATTAGCTCACCTGGTTTGGGTACTTGCTGCTCTATAATAATTTACAAAGCATTTTACGCTTCGCTTCGCCTGCCATCTGCATTAGCCGCAAAGTCAGTTTGCCAAAGCGTTGAGGGCGTGGAGGCGGGGTAGGGGCGTGGCTAAGGGTAGGGTGTAGCAATGTCTGCATTATGTAAATACATAAAAAGTCTACGCGTCCTTGATCTATGGCCCTTCTTGTTGGCATTAGTATTTGTATTCAGCTAGCTTTGCTTGCCGACTTCTTAGCCATTTTGACTAATGGCCAATTATGATGGACGGCAATTCTTATTTTTTGGTTTGTTTTTTTCTCATGCCTGTCACATTCAACTGCAGCGTTTTATAGAGATTTCAGAAATGGCTTTGTCTTGAGATTTGTTAGTTTAAAGAAACCAAAGCAAGCTGGAAGGAATGTTTTGTGCTCTAGCGAGAGCTCAAAAGAACTTTGTAGCCTGTTGATTTTTCATTTTTAAGAAGGTAAAGAAACTGCAACACAGTGACAATAACATGTCCTAAAGAAAAGTTCAAAATTAGGTCCCCTCAAATTATTTCTCTTTGGTCAATGCGAACTCTCCATTTTAAAACAGGAAAGAAAGGAGAGTACACAATTTATAGTTTTCTTAATTCAAAGTTTTTTCGACTTAACTGCGACTTCTTCTACGAAGCTCCTATTCATGTTTAGATTATTTCTTCTTTTTTCTCTATTTAAAGAAAAGCGAGAAATATTGAGCTGGATATACACATGTGTGTGACATGTCTCTGAGGCGACACAAAAACAATTTCCAAGTCATAAGAAAAGCAATGCATCATTTTCATGCCGAAAAGTTTACAAGAGCCGCAGCCGATTAATGTGCCCAGAGGCCAGAAAGAGCGCACGCAGCCAGAGTTGACACACACACACACACACACAAACACGCACGCGCACGCACGCACGCACACTAATAGAGAGGCTGCCAGCGCACAGAGAGCACCCCAAAGGATATTAACAATAATCTAACCAAATTAACCCAAAGCACTAAAGTGTAAGTGACATTAAGTTAATTTTCGAGCTGAAGCATAAGAAAGAAGACGCAGCGTAAGAAATAAGCATAGAGCAGCCAGGCAGGGAGAGCGAGAGAGCAAGTTAGAGAAAGATGAAGGGAAATGTTAGGAGGCACAAAAAAAAGTTGAGGTTTTATTTCAGTTGTTGTTGCCCGCTGTTGGCTGCAACTGTGCAAAATTTCCCACGAGATCAATCAGCCACAGGCAGCAGCAGCAGCAGCAGCTTGGCTCTGTTCACCATTTGTGTTGTTGTTGCTGTAACAGTAGCCGCTGCTGCTGCTGCTGCTGTTGTTGTTGCTGTTGCTGTTGCTGTTGCTGTTATTACTACTTTTTGCAACTTTTTTCTTTTGTATAACTTGGTCGAACGTCTGCTTTTGTTGTTGTCGTTTTTTTGTTTTGTACTTTGTCTATGAGCAGCAGCTTTTTTTCGCATCTCTTCTCTTTTGTGCTGTTCTTTTGGCTCTTTTTGTTTTACACCTTTTGGCATTGGCCTTTCGCAGCGAGCGCAGCTAATGAAGCGACGTTGATGAAGCCAAAGCGGCGCAGGGGGCGTGGTGCGGTTTTGGTTCAGTGGCGTGTGGCTTAACGGGGGGCAGAAATTGAGGTGTGGGCTTTCATCTACTTCACCTGCACAGCTCCTCTTGAGGTTTTGCAAAGTGAGTTGGGATATTTTGTGGCAAGCAAAAATGTGAAACACGTGAGTCATGCAAGCCAATAAATAAAAACTTTTAACAAAATTTGTAATTTCAAGATTCGCCCAGCTAATCAATGAAATTAGCTCTGTTTTTCGTTCAGTTTACGTAAGAATTTTAATTAAATTAATAAAATCGATATACTATTTAAACTATTAAAGAGTATCTAATAAAATGCATTGCTTAAAACTTTTTTAATCTTTCTTATCCACAAAAACGAAAAAATACTAATTCGCGAAGCAGTTATACGAGATAAGCTCTTTTCTCAACTCTGTTGAATTCGCTCTCTCGCGCTCCGACGGCAAGATCTCAAATTCTAGTACGCGCCATTTTATAGCCTGTGCTCATTGAGTAATAGAGAGAAACAGATGAACTGAGACACTGAGCTTTATTACCGCTTTAAAATTCAAGAGACACAGATCGGGTTGGTCAAAATCAAACCCAAAAAAAGCTCATCTACTATAGAAAGCAAAAACAAACACCAACACCTGGTAAACAATAACAGTGCGCACGAAGCCCCATTTTCTTTTGCTGGACCGCTTGCGATTTGAAAGCGAGTGAAGAAAAACAGACATGACTAAAACAATGAGCTAGAAGGTTGCAGAAGATAAGATCATGTGCTGTAGCCTCAAAAAAAAAAAGGGATAGCAAGGACAGAATTTGTGGTGTGTTGTATTTTGCAATTTGTGTTTGCAAGCTCGTTTTGGCTCATGAAGTATTTCGTAAAAGAGCTTTTAATCCAAACGCCTGCTCTTTCTCTTTATTACTCAATGACTGCTGAACTAGTATAACGGGATCGCAAGCATCGACCGACATACCATCCACAATACTCGCTCTGTGGAAGCTGTCGCAGACAGCAGTCCACACAAGAACAAAACACGTCATCCACAATGTCCACTCTCTCTCACTCCTTCTCGTTCTCACTCACCGATACGCTGATCGCATTGAGTAATAAAGAGTACTCAATGCGCTGATCCGAGCTTAAAGCAGCCAATACGTACCTACATTGCAACATATGTTATTAAAAATTAGACATGATATATGTAAGGCATAGAAGTAGACATATTCAACCCCAAAAAGTATATATGTTCTTGATCCGAAGCAACAGCCGAGCTATCGCTTCTATGTAAACTAATTTCTCAGTCATGAAGCTGTCACGAAGAATCGCTCGGAAATAAAGCATTTTTTAGAGTGTTTAATATTCCATGAGCTGAGCATAGTTGGTCGATCTTATCATTGTTGTTTGCCAAGTATTATATTCAAGAGAATCCCTTTTCTGTTATTAACTAGACGCCACTGCAAGCATAAACCAACACTGGATATCCGCCAAAAAAAACTGTCATCAGAAAACTTCTGGCGTTCATCTCATTAGATGCGAAACACTTCAAGGCCAACAACAATGAAAGTAACAACAACTTGTCGCTAATTGTCGCGCTGTGTGTGTGTGTTGCTAAATGCCTCCCCGTTTCACTCGCAGCCTTCACAACACTGGACACTCGGCAATGCCACTTGATTGATTAATGGCTGTCAATGTCAGCGGAGGTGACAAGTGGCCAGAAAGTCAGCGAGGGGATTCAAAGCACGGTAATCAACAAGAGCTCGACTGACTAAATGATGTGCCAAATTGAACAAGGCCTGGCGCTGGAGCTAGGGCACCTTAGGGCGGAACGGGCGGAGGGGTTTGGCTGCTGCCATGTGTCAAAAAGTATGCAATAAACTGTCAAAATGCCACACGGCAAATGACAAGAAAATTGTTGGTATTTTCTGATGATTTCCTTTTCTTGTCGTCGTTTTTTTTTTTTTTTGCGGAAACATTTAATTTTGGGCCTCAACTGCGGTGGACCAGGTAAGTTAAGTTTCTTGCACGACTTGCACTTCCGGCTACTTTTGCATTTCCGTTACAACAAATAGAAAACAAATAAAAAGAAGAGGAAAAATCCAACAAACCTCGAAAATGGAGTCCATTGCGGATATCCGCACGGCTATTTTAATGCAATTTTTATGCGCTCGTTTTGGCTTCCTATTTTCTTATATTTTATTAGTTTCTTTTTATTTTTTCCCTCTAGTTGGCTTTTTATCGTATGGCATAATAGCAGTTGGTTGTTGCGGGCTGCAGGAAATGTGCCCGAGTGTGTCCTGTCCGAGCGGATGTGAAAGGTACGGCTGAATGCAGTGTAGGTACAGTGGTCGCTCGCCTTGGCGAACCCAATATTAAATTGAACAAAATTTGAATTTGAAAATAAAGTAAAGTAAAATGTAAAGAAATATTTCTAAGTGCGAATTGTAGGTAAATTAAAAAAAAAGTATTACATTGATTCGATTCGAAATTGCAAAAGATATTGAGACTACCAAATTTAAAGGGTTTACAGATATTTTAACTTGTCATATTATTTAAGAAACAGATTTGCATTCTGATATGCAATCGACTCCCTCCAGGAGTTGCAAATGTAAAAATATATCTGTAACTGTTCGCAGGAATTTTTTCTTTTCCCACAACAAAAGACATTTTAGCCTAAAGTAATAAATGTTTGGAACGTAATCTTACATATTCCAGAAGAGGAAATAATATTCTAAAAAAATGATAATTTATAGAAGTCAAGGTTTACTTAAAAAAAAAAAACAATTATTCTATTTAATTTAATTTAAAAAAAATGAAATTTAATCCCAAAGAAAAAAACGTGTGAAAGAATTTGTTTCTATATATATATAAAAAAATATATAAAAATGAAAAGTAGTCAATCAAAATTTGTATTAATTCAATATTTAATGGACTTATATTTTAAATATTCAGATTTAATTGATTATTCATTTTAATAAATTGACAATTTTGAAATATTTATTTTTTCCATCAATAAAAACGCGTTATAAATTTGTTTATTGTTTTCATATAATCAGTCTTTTGATTGCCGCTCAGTATCTGTTGATAGTTACAGGTTTAATGGTCTTATTTTGTTCGTCGAGCTCTCTTCGATCTTGAAATACATAAGTTACTTAATTTTAGTCATCGTTTGTTTTTAGCTGTGCGCCGAAAGACGCCTCGCAAAAGTTTTCGCCCAAAAAGCAGCCGAAAAACTCTCTGGTAAAATTTTAGCATAAAACCATTTTACATGCTGCTAACCACAGGCCCAATGTTGGAAAACTAAGAAAAGCAGCAGCTGCACCAGCCAAGCCAAACGAACGCCCAATTTAGCCGCCCACTCGACTGCTCGACTGTTGTTGAAAACCAAGAAAATTCTATAAAAAGCCAGCAAAGACTTCAGCAATGTCTACAACAGCAGCAGCAGTAGCAGCAGCAAGAACAGCAACAACAAAAGACATCAATAAACAGTGTAAAAGACAGTCGCCCGCGTCGGAGAGGACATGGGACACAGGACACAGGACACAGGACACAAAACACAGCGGACGCAGGACTTGAGAGCCGGCCATAAAGCTTCCGGCCACTGGCAGGCTTTGCTCTTCCTTCATATTTTTATCGAGCTAACGGGTTTATGGGGGGAAGGGGGCTAGCAGCACGAAAACATACGTCAAAGATGCTTTATTGAGTGAAACAAACACTGCCCCCTATCCACACCCACACCCACGCCCACCACCCACTAGCCCCTATCCACAATCCACAACCCCGAATTCCCTTTGCAGTTCGGTTTTCTGAAGGAGGGGGCGGGTTTCAAACAATTTTAAAGTTGTGCGGTTACTTAAGCGCCAGCCTCACTGTTATTACCCCAAGCAGCAGCCCCTCGCAACCAATCCACCCCGCAGCCCGCTGCCCGCCAGCAGACCGCTTGGTTCAATGCCGCGCAGCAGCTGCCGCTGCAGACAAACAAAGCGCCTCGGGCGGGATTTTAAAAAGCACTTACCAAAGCTACCAAGAATGGGCGCTACGCTTAGGCAGCTAGTGCAGGGCACTGCGAGGGGGTCATGGGGTCGCGCTGAGCGGCGCAGGGGCTGAGTTTGGGGGCGGCATTTGCGTATAAGCTTGCCAGCCTGCTGGCAAATTTGCAAAATATTGACAGGCACTGGCAGCCCCAACGAACGCTTTTGCCGGGCATTATTTTATAAATCAATATTTTATTAGCTGCCATGTGGGCACAGCCTGACAATAGCTCCCGGGCGGCAGTGGACGTGGGGGGCGTGTTTGACGCTGTCGCAAACAGGTAGGTGACAGACAAACTTTATAAGCAGCTGTTGCGATTGATGAACAGCAATTGAAGTTCTTACAAACAAACAATTAAGTCAGTTGTTAAGGACATTTTTGGAGTCTAGACAATTAAGACAGGTAAGGCATTGCAGAACTATCGATTTGCAGTGACTTTTCGATAGTTTCATTTCATATCTCATCTGATTTACTTATGCTTTTGATTTATCGGTGTATTATTATCGATTCTATGCGAATATGTATGCACTCAGATCATATCGAAAAATTCGAAAATTCTTTTATCGATGTATACAGAATAACCAGAAATATATATAGGGGTATGTCGAAAGCCATTTGGAAATTCATAGTTTATCGTTTATTTATATATTTGTATGCGCTCAACTCTTATTGGACTAATTATAACTTATCGATAAATACAGCAGAACTATCGATACACGTGAAGTGACTTATCGATAGGCATGTACAACTTCATATTTCATCGATGTTAATGCATTTGTATGTACTCAGGTCTTAGTAAATAAATCTATTTTTATTATTGTATACAGAATAATTATCGATATATGTGAAGTGACTTATTGATTTCTAGAAAGTCGGTTAACATTACAAAAATTATTCATAGTATATACACGGTATTAGCGATAGCCAAATTTAAGTAGAAATCTATTGCAAAATTCAGAATTAAATATGTCAAGGTAGTAGTTATCGATCCTTGCAAGCTATCGATCTATTTGAAAAAAAAAATAGTAATTAACGATAGGCAAAATAGTAAATGTTTTGAGAAATCATTGAACAAATTTTTAACAATTTTTACAGCATCAAATAATCGATAATTCATCAAAAAATATTTAATGCTTTGATTTTTGTGAAAGTTAATCCAGCTTCCTCTTGAACTATTTGTTTAAATGGTTGTCGTTCATTTCCAGCTTATTCAATTTTTAGATTCTTCTTTCTTTTGACTGCCAATAGCAGCTAATAGTCATTATAGTATCCATTTTCTTTAATCTATTCTTTGGCCTTCTTTTTTTTTCCAGCCGAGATCAAAAGCAAATGAACACATGTCCGACTACAGCTGGCGGCCATACACAAGCAGCAAACAGCAGAGCGGGTCAATAGGACAACATAGGACTCAAACAGCCACCTCCCCCCCCCGCCCCCGCCACATCACTTAGTAAGGACATTCATATCATGTCTATGGTATATCCTTGGCAGAGCAACTGCGTGCAGCGCCTTCTAAATGCGACGCCTGCAGCAAACGCATTGAAAGAGAACGAAAAGGAAAATATTTTCTACAATTTGTTGTTGTTGCTGTCGCTTTACGCACTCAGCAAGAAAATAAAAAGAGAGAAAGAAAAGATGTTGCAAGTTGCTGCTGCTGCTGCTGCTGCTACTACTGCTGCTTTCATTACTTATTTCTTTATGACGCTAATGTCCTTAATTCGTCAGTGTTAACCTAATTTCGAGTAGTCGAACCGACCCGAGGCAAAGTTCGACGACAGGCGGCAGGCAGCAGGCAGCAGCAGGAGGCAAATAGAAAGAATTATGCCAAGAAAGTTTTCTATTTTGTCGCAGCGGCAAAAGTTTTGCGGCCAATGCGACGACGACAACGACGACGACGCCGATTGTGGCACACATACATACACACACACACATACGCACTGACTAGTCCTATGCTGGCCATGTCCTTTGTGTTTGTCTGGGCCTGCGAGTCTCTGAGCTGTGCGCATTCCCAAAGGCTATATAAATCATAATAATTTTGCAATGTAGCGAATGGCAAAAGGAACAGCCGCAGCAGCAGCGGCAGCATTCTCCATGTCGCATATCCTTGTGGCATGTCCTTTATTTGCTACGTGTTGATGTCCTTTTGATGGCACTTCTTTAGCACAACTTGCCTTGGCCAGGCAGGCCAGGCCAGGCCAGAAAAGCCTCCTGGGCAAACCAACCAAGCGAGTCCCGACCCACAACTGTCTGTCTGCTTGTCTGTCCTTTTCGTCCTGCTGGTGCGTGGGTGCGTTGGTGCCTGCGTGCGTGCGTGCCTGCGTGTCGCGTTGTATTTGTAATTCCTGACAGCATGTCCAGCATAAAAATATACTTAAGTGATTTCTCTTGATTCACTTACATAGATTTGGGTTACATTTTGTTCTTCACTATGCCGCTCAAGACGCTTGCCACAACGTTGCCAATAAATAATTTTTATGTTTTGAATATGTCCCAGCAGTAGCACCAGCAGCTAGCCAGAGCATCCTTTGCCCTGATCCTTCATTTAATTTCGCTTAAAAGCGCCAAAAGTTAAGCTGTAATCATTTAAATGATTTATTTAACTTGATTTTCATATCACGGATCGCCGCTTGTCATCTTTCGGCCGAGGCTGGGCGGAGAGCTTGGGTCACAGAACATTTGCCTTTATTTTGGCCCTGCCCTTGGGGTCAGGTCCAGCGCATAGATTGGGGACATTCTCAATCATAATTTGTTGGTGTCACAATGATAATAACAGATTTATATGCGTATCCGAAGAGTAAGGTGAAATTTTATACATATATATATATATATATATTTTTGTTGGGTTTCCATTTTTGTGACTTGTGCAGAGATTTAAGTTAATTTAAGAGTTTAATAAAGGATTTGTTAAGGGATATCAAAATAAGCTCATATTTTTTTATTTTATAAAGACTTTATATATAGAAATAATATTTTAATTTTTATTAAAGTCATCCTATGCTTGAAAGATTTTGATTAACATTTTATTATATATTTTTTTCTTTTTAATTTTAATTTAAATTTCTGCCTTAATTAGGAAGTTTTTAATTTAAATTATATCTTATTAATTAAATAATTATTCTTATACATTTTACAACACTTTATATATGACAATTTTAGCCAGATTTCGCAGTATAGTTTTTATATAAGAAGTAAGTTAATATATCACAATTATAAATCCATTTTTTTTATTTATTATATATTTTTTAATATTCCCTTTCAACATTTAATTGGCAATTTTAATTTATGAGCTTCAGCGAAGCGAAACAAAGCTAAACACTTTCCCACACTTGTTTTTTTTTTGCATTCGTTTACCAATACTGTTACGCTAATGTTCCTTTAATTAATTGAACAATAGGAAACTGTTTCGCCAACATTCGAAATATGCAAACAAATGCGATAATCAAAAACGAGGCAAACAAAAGCAATTTATCCTTGACCTCAGAGGCAAAACGTAGTCATTAGGAGATTTTTGCGCTGCATAACAATTTTTAATTGTTATTTACTCTATTGTTGTTGCTGTTGTTCTTGTTGTTTTTGTTGTTGTTTTTCTTCTTGTTCTTGCAGCAAAGGGCCCTGAGGCAGCAACAACAGCAACTACAGCGGCAACAGAGGCAGCGCTAATGACCAACTTTTGCCAAGTAACAACAAAAATATCGTAGCATACATTTCAGGGCTCTCTGTTCTATTCTCTGCTGTTACAGTTGCAGTTGTTGTTGCTGCTGCTGCTGCTGCTGCTGCAGTTGTTGCTGTTGTTGTAGTCGTCGAAAACACTCAAAACCCATTAGGCAACACTTTATGCTTAGTTTGAAGTTTGGGGGGCACAGCAAATTCGCAAAAAAAAACAGAAAAAAATGCTTGTCTTTGGAGTGTCGCATATTTAATACCCTGCCTGACAACTAGCAAGAGTGAGCTGTTTCTCATCTAGTCGAGACAAGAAAGTTTATGCGGTAATTATGTTAACAACGTGATTTGTGGTTCCCATTTACCGAAACACCGTCTTAGGGCTAACTTTTGACGATAAAAATACATCAGAAACATGGCAACTTCTTAATGTATAATCTAGAAGTATTTTTATTAATTCTATTTATATTTCAATTTCGTGACTAATTTAAGTTACATCACGCAAGGGCATACAGAAGTATGCGAAACCCAAAAAAAATATATTTGAAACGTGGTGACTGCGGGCCAACTGTATTTTGCATATTAGCAGCAATGAGCGCAAGAGGGGCAGCAGGAAAGGTGGCGCGAGAGAAAGAGAAGTGCAGGAGAGAGAGCGAGAGGGGTAGAGTTGTGTGTTTGTTGCACTCTATAAAAACGTTGCCTCAGTTGTACAACCGACACACACACGCACACGCACACACAATATGCTGTCTACTTAACAGTCGTTGGCGGCGCTGAGATATGCCGCAGGGGGCGTTTGGCACGAGGGGGGGGGGCGTGGCAGCTGCATTTAAAATGCAATTGCCGCCCCTTGCGCGCACACAATGCAAATGATGGCGCCACGCCCGAAAGGCCTACGCACACGCCCCAAAGTTATTCTCAAGTTGCTAACTGCACAGCTGGAGGGGCCGCGAGGGGTGCTGCGCCCGCCGAGCCTGCAGGGGGCTGCCGGATACGGGGGCCGTAGGTGAACGGATGCAGGTCTTGTTCAAACAGCTGCCGTAGGCGTTGCGTTTACATTGAAAATTACCCCACTTACAGTGTTGACGGAACAGCTGATGAGCGACGCGTAGGGGGTGGGATGAGGATAGACAGGTCGAAAAGAGAGAGGGGGGGGGGGGGGTGCGCCAGGCGGTGCAGCAGTCATGGCCAATGTGCAGCAGCACAACGTCTTAAGGACACAACTGCTTGGAAACAATGGGCACAGAGCTGTAAATTATGTGTAGAAGCAAGACTTGGGCATATTTCTTAAATGTAATACAATCTGTAAAATTGTAAATGAAATAATATTTAAATTAATAAAAATAAATAGCCTTAATAATATAAAATAAAATAGCCTTCAGTGAACAATTTTATTTGTTAGAAATTATTTATTCCCAAATGAAATTATTGATTATAAATAAAATGGAAGTTATTGTATATTTTCTGAATTTTATAGGACAATATGGGAGATAGCAAAAAACTAATAATGAACAATAGAAAATAATTATTATATAAAAATAAAATTAGAAAGACAAATCTTTTTTTCTGAAATTTTTGTTTTATTTTTCAAAAGACTATACTAAAATATTATTAAATAAAATGCATTTTTTGTATATGTAAGATTTAGGATAAAAGTATTGAAAAACAGAAACAAATTAATATATCTTTTTGAATGCAGATTTAAATTTTTTTAATTTCTAAAAATAAAAACCTATAAAATTAAAACATTTGTTTAAGATCTTAGTAATTTTTTAGTTTTGATAATAGTTATATGCATATTGAATGTTAAACAAAACATTGTTCAGATTTTAAATAAATTACATGTTCTTAAAGAAATTAATGCAAGATATCAATATAAACTATGTATCTTTCATTATATTTATATTTATCTATAGTCTATCTATCTATTTACCTACCTTTATATCCATCGATCTATCTATCTAGTTATTCATCTATCTATCTATCTATCTGTCTATCTTTCTATCTATCTATCTGTCCATAATTTATTCTATTTATCTACCCATGTACCTATTGTGATATTAATTTGGTTTTAGAATTTCCACGTAATCTATTAAAATTTGAGAACAAATCTATTATTTAAAATCAATTTATTAATATACATCAGTTCTTGAAAAAATAATGTTGGTTTTTTGAATTATGAGCGATATAAAGCTAAGTCTCAAAATCTTAAATATTAGTATTGCAATTATTATATTAAGACCATATAAAAAGAAAAATAAGACAAAATTAAATACAATTATTTGAATGGATGCAGTTGTTTAACAAATGCATTTTTATCTGCAAACTTACAAAATTGTGACACTGTGCAACCGCATCGCAATGCTTTTGTGGTTGCCGCGTGGCTCACGTATATTAACATAAATCGAATGTGTCGCAAAGGACGCCACCGACGAAATGGCGTGAAGACCCTGACGAAGACTCCTTTGACACTCGCAAATCACTCAACGCAATGATAGATGATCCAACCCGCACCGCCGTCTCTCTAGAGCCAGCATACAAAAAGGGTTGCAAGCAGGGTTTATGCCAGGGGAAAGGGGAGGAGGCGGGGAGTGGTTGGCAAAAGGTCGGAACCCGCAGCGTCATTTAACGCAATAGCGCCAACTATAAATTTTAAATTAATTTTGAAGTGGAGTCGAACAACAACAACAACAACGGGAACAAGCGACGAAGGATGCACATCAACGTCTGACGGCGACTCCTGCCAGACATTTGCTGGCGAGGGACGACATCATACACACACACACACACACACACACAGGCACAAACGAGCACACATATGACACGCATTTTATTGCGCGTCAGTCGCCCAACTGTCAGCAAAGGGCAACTGGTTTTTGGGGCACGTGGTTCGAGTCTCCATTTCGGTTTTCGAACCCGGTTTCTCTTTCGGTTCTTTAACGCTTTGTTGTCTGTCATTACAAGTGCATAAATTATTGTAACCACATTTGCTGGCGTCAGTTCCATTGACGATGACGACGATTTCGACTCTGATGCGTTTGCTTGATGTACGTCAAGTTGGCTGCGGCGATAGGGGCTTTGGGGCGCCGCCAGTTGTGGAGTTATGGCTGGCTGGCTGGATAGACGGCTGGGCTTCACTATGGAGTAGCAGCAACATGGCCACTGCAACAGTTGCCAGCGCACGAGCTTGATGACATGACAAAATATTTTCCCAGGCGTCTTTGTGAGCCGCCAACCGCTTCAAACCCCGCCACACACCGTGCCACACAGCGAGCCCTGCCGAAAAGTTGCTTTTGACTTTGATGCCAAAGCCACACACACACACATGTATACAAGCCTTGGCGCCCCAACACGCCCACTTTTGCCATGTTGCCTTATGACCTTTATGCAATTGCATTCTGCGGCAATGTGTCGTCGTTGTCAGCAGCGAGTTGTGTGTGTGTGTGTGTGTGTGTGTGGCTCCGTGTGTGAATGCGTGTGTGCGCGTTTCTGTCTCCTTCTCCTCAGTCTCTTTTTAGCTGTCTCATGATGTGAGTTTTTCCTTTATTTTGTTTTACTTTTTTTCTACTGCTCTTCTTTTTTGTGCATTTCATTGTGGATTCTATCATTTTCTACTCGCATGCTTCAGCGATTTTTGGAATTTTCAATTTGTTCAGAAATTTTTGGACGCTCGACGAAAAGAAAGAGTTGCAGCATGCATCCAAGTAAACCAGGAGCGAGTGAGAGAAGCAACTGCGCCTGTGTACATGCATCTGCAGGAATTTTATTTATGCTATTTGAGCTCATATTATAACAAAATGTTTTAAGAATATTTATTAGAGATTTTTCAAATAAACTTTAGAAAATTAAAGCTCTTGATATAAAACCGACGCTCAACCTGACTCTATTTTTCACTAGTTTAAGTTTTAGATTTTACATAAATATATATATAGATTTAACTAGTGAGTATTGCCCGGCGTTGCCCGTGGAACATTTTGTGCTAATATGGTTTGATGACTCTATTCCACTAAGTATACGCCCATGGAAAATTCAGCAATACCAACCTTGATTTCTACTTCTATTTATAAATATGTTTTAAGTTCATCGACTACAAAGAACGACTACGATGAGAAGCTGTAGCTGAAGAGCAAACTTTCGTTTATTAAACCTTATTGACTCGCATTTGCTATCCAAGAACGTGTGAAATAAATTCTCACAAAAAACTTTAAAAATGATTTTGAAGCCGATCGGGTTGTAAGCAAAATACTTTCATAATTAACCACTGTTGTGAGTGGAATTTCCCAAATGGCTAAAACACGTGTTTATTAAGTTCTTAAGCAGAGCTATAAAAATAATTTGAAACTTAAAACTTAGCCAGAAAAGTCTTAGAATCGCACTTTTCTCAGAGGAAGCTTGAATTCTGCGAAAAGTGTGAAATACGTCTCAAATAATTTTTCTTATATGTCCTTGGATTTGAGTATTAGCGCGAAATGTCATCCAACAAACCTTTGACCCGCCCTTTCCACCAAGGAGGAATGCATTTTTCGAAAAATGTGAAACACCCCTGGAATGAATTTGAAAAAAGATCTTTGTTCTGTAAAATTGATTTTTACCCTTTTTGAATAGTTTTTATTATTGTTAACATTTCAAATAAATTTAATGTGAAGTCAAACTAATTTTATTTTATAAAGTTCGATTCGCTAGGTTACAGCTTAAACCAGTTTTAAAAGATATCTTTTATTCGAATGCAGAGCTAGTTCTGAACCTGTTTTGAAATAAACTCAAGTCAATTTGCAGTTCACGAATGGCCATATCATATGTATGTAGATATATATATATATAAATATACGTATCTTTAATTGCCAGCTTATCAGCCCTGAGCCGCAATGAGTCTTTTTTGTCAGCCCCTCTGCCAGTTTTGAAACTTAATTTCGATATGCCAGAAAATATTTAACTTATTAACCGAAACATGAGTAAAATTTATTGCTAACCGCAGCCACACATAAATACAAATTTGCCATTTTTATTTTAAGCTGAAACTTTTGACATTTAATATGCCAACTGGCTGGAGCGTAGTTTATTTTCGTATCAGCCACGGCACCCGTCCAACAGCGCCCCCGACTGACCTCTGTCAATAATAAAACGCTTGATAAATGCTTAGAAAATTGTTCGAAATATTTTACATGCGAATTAACGCAATAAATTTGATGCCAGTGATTCGCCAAAATGCAGAGAAATCGACAAACTGGGTAGAAGTAACAACAATAAACTGTGAAATTCGTTGGGCAAACAGAGAAAACTTTGATTGCGAAACACATTTGTGATTTATTTGAGCACACATTTAACAAATTGACCACCCTCCACTCCCCGTAATTTATGTATATATTCTGTATAAAGAGTATATATAGAATATATATATATATATATATATATATATATATATGTTTATATATGCGTATTTATTTGTGCGTGGGGCTACTTAAGCCATTAAGCAAACGGTTCGCAGCGTGGCAGCAAACAGGCCCCCAAAAAAAACCCCAACCCATAAGATGCTCTGGGCAAATAACTTGATTAAAAAACCGTAAAAACCTATCGAGTGCCCAGTGCGTTGACCACATACTGGCCAGGGGCGTGTCAGTGGGAGGCGGAACGGTTTGGGTTGGGTTTGGCGAAGGGTTGGGTAACAGTGGGGCCAGTTGTTATGGCCGCCGCAATCCGATTCAATGTGTAATTTAACACGAAATGGGAAACGATTGGCTGTATACATGTGTGCGTACGTGTGTGTGCTCTCACGTAACTGCTTCAAACAGGTGAAGGCAGTTGCTGACCAACACTGAGCCACACCTGTGGGCGTTTGGTTGCTCTTCATGTAAGCTGTGGGCACGCTGTGTGCCTGTGTGTGTGTGGGGTTGTCTATGTGTGCGTGTGTGTGTGTGTGTGTGTGCGGGCTGGTGTGGTTTGGTTTGCAGCGGTGTAGCCAAACACTTTCAGGACTGTTTATTGACGTTGTTGGGATTAATGTGGCAAAATGCCATAATCCACTGGGATTTGCCTTAGTTGCTAACAAATTCAAGAATCAGGCTGTGGGAGTTTCTATAAATACAACAACTATTCTATCAATTTCGATTCAAATGGACATGGAATATGTTTTCAGCGAAGAAGACTTGTTATTATATGTAATGTTAAGTTCTTAGTGATTGGAGAAACAAAGAATTTAAGTTAAAAACATAAACAGCTAAGTTAAAAACAGCTAAGTTAAAAAAAACAAATGTTTGAGAATCTGTGAAATATATTTAAAAATGTACAACATTTGAAAGCAAATTAAGTACGAAATATAGCCATACAACTTCAACTGACTGTGTTTATATAATTCCATCCACTCACACATAAATTATAAGTTTATTATATTTAAAACATACATAAGAACACATCAAATTCAGTTATGTATAGTTCGTTGCCTCACTCTTGAAATTCTCAAGAAGTTGAAGCTTCGAAAGAGGTACAAGGCGTGTGCAGTCCTAGGAGGCTGATCAACATCGATAGCTAGCTGTAATGTTTTGTGCGATACCCAAGAAAATAGGGTTGCGCAATTGGAGAAGGTGTTGGAGTTAGGCTGTAGCGAAGAAATGAATAAAGCAGACGTGATTATACTTTGCAGATTCTAGAGACTTTTTAATTATAAAGGCACCTACATAATGTCGCTGGCAAAGTCTGTTGAGGTTGGTAGATTCCTAAATTTGTTTCCAGACAACCTGCTAATTTCATGATTTTAATAATAATTATATTTAAAACAAAAGCAACTTTGACCACGAATCGGCCAGCACAGTGTCTATGATCCTTACATAGTTGCCATCTCAAATACGCCAAGTTTGCTGGATCGTCTTATTCCATAATTACAATTTTCAATGCCTCTAACACATCAGCAAAATCTTCTAAATACTAAGTCATATAATACAACTCATGTAATCAAAAAATACAAATTATATATGATATAAAGCTTTCCAAGCTTTATTTCTGTAACAGATTTCAGCTATAATATCTATATATCATACTATATCTATTCGTTTATCATATTCAGTTTTAGATTTTTCATCTGTTGTGTTATAGGACATAATTATATGGTAATATAAAGATATTAGAGCATAAATATTTTCTAGAAATAAAGCCTGAAGGGACTTTTTTGTGATTTATCATAAAAAAATACAACATCTGGGCTACAACTGACAGTTAGGGTATTACATAGTTTTCAATCTAAGAAACTAGCGCCATGTTGTTTTAATTAAATATCGTAGTTTCTTAGCCTTACACTTAAATTACTTCTGTCTAGAAATACACATGGCTTACACTTTTGCCCAGCTCAGCAAACATATTTTTTCAGCTTAGTCCCTTGATCTATTTATTTCCATATCAATTTGTGCACTTCAGCAGCAGCAGTCGGCAGAAATCGGAGCAAAAAGATCGTCACATTTGGTGCAGAACTTTTCGATTAAAATGCGTTGCATACTTTTCAGCGCACCAACATTTACGTCCAGAGCTCATGGCCTCCATGTTCCCATAAATAGAGCTCGGCACAGAATCCACTCCGCACAAATAATTAAGTTTTTTTCTTAAATTTTTTATAATTTGGTATCTCTTTCTATCTCAGTCGCTCGCGCTCTCTCTATCTGCGGCTACTCGCCCGCGCTCTTATCACGTAACTTGACAATGGGTAAAAACTTTTGCATTTCATGCGCTGCACTCACTCACTAGCTACCTCTCTTTCTCTCTCTCTCTCTCTCTCTCTCTCTCTGTCTCTCTCTCATTCTCTCGTTCTTGTCTCTGAGCGCTGCATAAAATGTTTGTAAGTGACGTTGAAATTGAGACACTTGTCGCTTAATTGTTTTTCGAGTTTTGCTACCCAAAAGAGATGAAAAAAATGTTTAAAAATGTGAATAAAACTTGTAATAAAATAATAATAAAAAACATTAAGCGAATATGTTGGCCTGAGTTGCATTTGCATATCGCACACCGCACCAATCCCCGTCCCCGCGTACCCCCTTCTGTAATCCCCTTGCTGTTTTTGCTGCCAGTTGAGAAATTGCACTTGGCAAACGAATTCTACGGGTGCCTGGGACACTGAAAGGGTGTTTGGGATTTGCTTTTGCATGCTCTTGTTGGCCTGCTTCTTCACTTGCTACTCGGTTTTTTGGTTTTGCCAGTGGGCGTGGCCCTCAAAGGCGTCGTGTGACTGTAGATTATTTTAAGTAATTATCAAGCGATTTGCGCAACGACTTAAGTGCTCTCAACTCTCGAGTCTCTTATGTGGGCGGATGAGGGCTGGGCTTAGGCTCGGCTTGGGCGGGCTGTGGCTCCACTTTGTGCATTAATTAAACATGTAAATTCAACTGTTAAGTGGAAATTAGCAAGTTGCTCGTATATTGCAAAATGTGACAGTTGCAATGTTTTTGAGAACACACAAATTTCTGACAAATTGTGGGATAATTGCATTTTTTTTATGCAATCCTTGTAATGAGAGCTACAATCTCATATGGATATATATGTTTGCAGTTCTTTGTAGATGATTTATTTGAGTGACCCAATCAGTTGGGCAAACGGCGTCAAATCCCAGGATATTACAGCCAGCCACATTAAATAATACTGCATACTCCTACTTATAATAATTACAATACTATCTCGGTTTAAGGTATCATGTAATAGTAAATTTGTAATTTATAATATCCGAAATTTCTTTGCGAATTTCAGCAATTTTTTAACGAATTATAATACTCTTATTTAACAACAAAAAGTTGTTGAAGGACTTCTAAATTTTGTATATAATTTCGATGTATTTTTTTTTTAATGCCCACAGAAATTGAATTTTTTAAAATTATTTATTTTATTTAGTGCACATGGTTTAATAATTTTGAAATTTAATTTTTACCAAAATGCTTATAGTTCATAAAAGTCACCTTTAAGAGGATTTTGCAACTTTTGCAATTTATATACAATTTTATAAAATTTCTGGGAATTTTTAAGAAGCTTATTTCTTTTATTTTATAGAATATTTTTGAACATTTTATATATTAATGATGTGGAATTTCTGTTAATTTTACTCTAAACTATTTTTAAACATCTGACGGCCCTAGAGCATTCATTCATGTATTAAATAAGTGTATGTTAAAAAGTTTTCAAGTGGAACTTAACTATGTATATAGTTTGCCGACTTTAATTAAACTATACTTAATATTTGTTAACTAATTTAATCGATTTTAATTAACTTCGCTTCATGAACAAAGCCCACAGCTACTTTTAGGGGTGAATGCTCCGTTAAGTATATCTGCAATATGTGACCCAAATGTGCCTTAGACTAATTTCATTATGACAGAAATGAAGAAAACTCATGCGTTTTACACACAAACACACGCACACACACAGTAACACACAGAAGCACTCGGTTTGTCGCAATGCATTAAGGGACAAGGAAATGCCATCGGCATTGACTGTATCCTGGTGCCAGGACGACAACTTTGTGATATGTGAAATTGCGGCCTGGGCAAACATTTTATAATTTGGTGCACGGCGCAACACATAAGTCAGCAACAGCAGCAGCAGCAACAACAGTAGCAAGTGTGGAGGGGGTCAGCAGGGGGATTGAGGCTAAAGTGGCAGCACTTTGAGCTGCCATGTAAGCGAGTCCTGCAACATGACAGGCACTGGGCACAACAGTCAGCCGCATCAGACGAGTCTGTCACTCAGCAAGTCTCCTCTCCCTTTCTTTCTTAGTCTATCTCGCTCTCTCTGCCTAAGTGTGACACTCGGACGGACCGCAAATGATTTTGCAGTTGACAGTTGTCTGTTGCCATTTGGGGAATTTAGTGTTAATTATGGTTGTAATAAGTTATACAACATAAAGCCGCACACATGCCAGGCTATATTGGACACTTTAGTCGCCTCTCACATACTTCAATTTTGGAGAATTTGTCGCAGCATTCAAATGAGAATCCAGAGACTTATTGTACCATATGAACCAATTGAGAATGTGGTTTAAAATCCCGTCATGAGGTTGTGCACTAATATTTGTTTGTCACTCGGCTTCTCGGAGGCTCGAACTCTATAGTTCGTGTTAAATGTTTCCAATAGGCCATAAGGTATATATGTCTAGAATCTCAGACACTACGCCTCTTCATTTTAAAATCTAAAAAAAAATAGCTTGCATTTTTTAGAATTTAATAAATATAGATCTTCCGCCACGAACTTACTTGCTTGTTAGTTCTCAGATGGCGAACACATATGATGCAATTTTGACTCGTTGACACTACTTCACCAAAAGTAAAAATTAAAGATATTTTAATATATGTTAAGCTTATATTTAAACAGTAAATTTGACGCTTAAAAACTCTATAATGATCGGCAAATATAATGAGAAGGTTTTCGGGTATAAATTTATAAAACTTTGGACCTAAGATAGGTAGCACAGTATGTTGTGTGAATACAGGATATCTACTAGTTGTGTAGTCAATTGTTAATGTAAACAGCTTATATGAACTACACACTACATCTATCAAAAATCCTACTTATTTTTTATATATATATTCAATTAATTATTCATTTTTAAGAATTTTGTAAACGTTTTTAAAATAGAAAATCATATCTTACACTAATTGAAGAAACTGTCTTTTGTCTGGCTGGCATCGAAAATACAGCAATTATCCCTCTACCACCGCATGAGCCACGTTTAATGAGCAATAGGCAATCAATAAGCCTCAGGCAATAGACAGCATACACAATATTATCAATCGCAAATGTGTGTGTGTGTGTCTGTGTGTGTGTGTGTGTGTGTGTGTATGTGTGTGTGCAAGGACAATAGGCAAATATTGTGCATCGTAATTATCAATTTCAAGTGCAGTCATCGTATCTTTTGTTTGCAGCAATCATAAACGTCAGACAGTTTGTGAATTTCCTCAGCTACTTGAGGCCCATTTCGGCCCCGGCTGCTGCACCCACATCCCGCGCCTGCTCCTGCTCCCGCTCATGCTCCTGCTTCTACTTCAGCATTAGCTTCAGCTTCTGCTCGAACTCCTGCTTTGTCTGCAGCTCTAGAGTGCTCCGACTGCTGCTTTTATGGGATGGGCGCATTTTCAGCTTGATGACTCAACCGGTTGTTGCTGTCTATTTGCGGTTATGTAACTCAAACTCAATTGCAATCTAAGCGTGTGTTTGTGTGCATAGCACATGAAATTGGGCAATCCTTAGTTACCATTTCCCACAAGCAGCACACACACACACACCCACACACACACATGGGCTCATCCACCTCCAATTTTCCAAGGAGCCTTTCGAAGCAGTCTCTTGCAATATTATTGATTTAGGAAACCCCATAGCTTATACCCCTGACACATCGTTATGCGTTGCACATTTCTGTCTTTAATTAGGAGCCGAATCGTGTTTACAAATGTTTCTGAATATACTTATATGAGCGCAAGCATGTTACTTCAAAGGCTCTTCATTAACTAAATGTCTGAGTTTTGCATATTTATATGGATGCAAATTTATATGGATGCAAGCTTGGCAGCATTTTGAACGCTTTTGAAATTGTTGCAAAATTTTAAGATCGGCCTTTGCTTAAGCAAAATGGAATTGAATGAAAGCTGTAAGAGGTTTACATGTATTCATATTAATCGATCAACATGGGCTGCCCAATCAAATTTAAATTATTAAATTAGTAATAATTTATTTATGCCTATGCATTCAAATACTGTACGCATATATTTTCTCAAATTTAAGCTAAACTTTATGCAAGTAATCCCAATCATGTGAGCATTCGTTGTCAACATTTTGCCAGACTTTGTAAAGATTTTTGCTTTGGGTTTTATGTTTGGCAGACTACCTTGAAAATAGTTTCCGGCTAAAATCTTTACACATAAGTGTGGTTCTCGCAGTGGTTATCAGCTTTTTCTACCTCTTTCTCGCTCTCAGTTTGTTTGCTTAATGTAAAGTTTTCAATATGCAACGGCTTTTCGCTGTCTCCCTCACTCTCACGCACTCTGTTTCTCTCAGTCTCTCTGTTGTTTTGCTGTGGCCAGGTGTTTTATACAGAAAAATATTTTCATACATAAAAGTTTTACAACAGAGACAACAACACCACCACCAACAACAACATAGTTACATTGTGTACTTGGGAGCATTTTGTGACTCATGTGCGAGTTTCTTAAAGTAAAAGTGTATGCAATGTTGCAAAGTTTGGCTGCATCCATTAAATGGGCCAAGTAAATTTCCACAAAAGGACATGCTGTTCAGTATTTTGCAACACTGGCGAGCGCTTAATTTTGTAGTTATACCTTTTACTAAGCGAATATGTGTATGACATGCTAAACACAGAAAGCTGCTATTTTCAAGATACGGTTTTCAACACTTATATCAATTTAAAGGGTTAAATACGTGTGTGTTAAGAATAAAGCTGAGAGCAAGTATATCTAGCGTAGTATCTCTAATAGAGCTTATTAGTTTTTAATATATATAACATTTTGTAACACAACCGCCGACAAGTTAGGTATAAGATATATGGTTATATTGCGCATTATAGAAAATGTATAGAGAAAAGGGCAGAGCGGTACGCTGAAAGAAAACAATTAACAGGTACTAGTCGGGAGTGCTCGTCTAGGGTGCACCCTGAACACTCTTATACCAACTAGACAAGAGTGCTCGTCTAGGGGATACCCTGAACACTCTTATTCCAACACAAAATGCAGTTCGCGCTTCGCGCTCGTTTGTAGTAATCAAGATAAATAAACAATAAAAAGCTCACTTGGCAGGGCTCGAACTCGCCACCTACCGCACTACTTGCCGCCGTCTCTATTCAACAGCCACACCAGGCAAAAGAAAAAAATTGTTTCATCGGTAGGTCCCGAACTCGCGACAGACGACACCACTTGCCACCGCCTCTTTTCAACAGCCACACCAATCATTAAGTCATAACGAGAAAAAAACGAATTAAAATAGCTGCACAGAAAAGTATACAATCGCAATTGCAATGCTGTTGATAAAATTCGAAGCGGGCACGCATGAATTTGTGTGTACATGCATGCAGAAATTCTTGGAATTTGCGCTATCTGCCGCAAACACGTGTTTCTTAACCAACAAGAATGAAATTTTCTACAGTATTTCTTACTGTACAAAAGAATAATTGTAGATTCTCAAATGAAAATTGCATTAAAATTGAAGCTTAATTTAGTGGTTAGGTTATTAACTTGATTTATAGCCATGAGTTAGTAGCGGGGAGGTGGCGATAGGTATAACATTAAAGATACTTGATTTATATATATACTATTCTAGAATAAACATATCATGTTTGGTGACTCTAGCTGGATTATTTGGAACGGAGTGAATTATCGATTATCGGAAACAAACTCGACCTGTGCAGGCACGAGGACGTACTGCTAACATTTTAGTCTCTAGCTCTTATAGGTTCTTACATCCTTGCGTTCATATATATGGACAGACGCACGGACTTACGGACAGATAGACGGATATGTGTAGATCGACTCGGCCATTGCTGATGAGGAATATATATGCTTTATGGGGTCGGAGATGATTCGTGTTACATACATTTTCACAAAAACATAATACCCTTTTTACCCATTTTTAACAGGTTCAGGGTATACAAATAATGAATCGTGCGTGAAAGCTATACAGACTAGCTAAATTGTTGTTGAACCGCACTATCCAATATTATATGCTCTGTTTTTATCGGCTAATCTTAATGATCATAAAAACTCAAAGAGTAGTAAAAACAGAAAGAGAAAAAGAGAGAGAGATGCAAATCGACAGAGCAGTATACAGACAAAATGCTTGATGTATTTGCTGCATTTTACAACACTACAAAAAAGCTATTTAATTTAATGGCTATTCATTTAACAAATTGCGCACCAAAAATATGACAGTTCGCTTGTTTCCCACTTCTCCATTAACTCTTCTCCCCGCTATCCCCTCCACATAACCCGCGCCAGCAAACGCTCTATGCCCCTGCATGTATTTTTCTGGCTACGTCGCCTCTCGCTTGTTAACTGAAACTAAACAGTACAAACACGACTGTCAACAACTGTAACGTTTACCGCATGTTACCGCTGCGCAACGTCCTGTGCTGCATGACAGGACATGTTGTGGCTTCTCGGGCTACCACACACACACGCGCACACACACACAGACACACACACACACACACACGCATACACACAGTCAGCCTGAGAGAGGGAGATGCTCATGCTTGGTTTCGTATGTTTGTTCCATGTGAGTGATAATGCATGTGTCCATATGGAACGTTCCTTGCTGGGCTTGTCGGTTGGCAGGCTCGCTATCCCCTTGCCCGATGCTACCTTTTTCCCCTCGCCCAGCTTGTAACAACCTTGTTTAATTGTTGAAATGCATTTTGGAAACGCTATTGTTGGGCCTGCTGGCTGCATTCGCAAGCAAGCCCATTGAATTGGCCTATTACCTACTGGAGATAACGAAAATTTGGGACAGCTCATGCAAAAAGGATATTTCGAAGGCGCAAGAAAATGGCATTGTTGTCATCGAAGGACTCAAACTTTGGGTTTTTCAATCAAGCAAATTGCCTAAAGTTACTTCAAAGCAAGCTTTTTCGACTAAGTGGCAGCTCTAGAGCGTGCAAAGAGATGGAAACTCCAATTATTAAAGCCATTGATGAGATGGTGCTGCATGCTGATGTTAATAATAAAAATAATTATAAAGTCATTATATATAATAATTCTTAAATAATATTATTGATAGTAATTAAAAAACATACATAATTATTAACAAAATAATAATAATTATCATGAAGATGATTGAGTTTTCGAAAGAACTTTATAGATTCAATAATTTATATGTCATACATACCCTATGACTACACCTCGCCAGTCGCTAGCTGACCGCCCATTGAATTCATAAATTAGACTTTGTATGCATTTCGAAAAATGTTTTCTTTCCTTTTCTGTTTGTCAGTTCTGCCGCATTGAGCACGCAATTTATGAGCGGCCAAATTTCATTTGGCACTCAAATAATATAAAAAACAACCAGAAAAATTACAAAAAATATAAGTCAAATATGTTTTGGCAAATTTCTGGACGATTATCAAAAACGTGCGCCATATGAGCATGTGGGGCACTTATTTTTTTTGTCCAGGTTTTTCTGTCTTCCTTTTGCGGAGCCGCATCAATAAATTCAATAATTTATGGCCAAAAATTTGTTGCAGTTTGTGTGCGATAACAGCTGCTAACAATTATTTAAATAAAATGCCTCAATTTAAAGCTAAAAATAAATGAAAAAAATTTAAATAATTGTCTGATTGCAACAAAAAAATCTGACAAACGGCGGCAGACGGCACAACAGCCTGGTTTGCCCCCATCCACTAAGGGCAAGGCAAACTGTATTATCACCTCAAATATGTGTAATAAACTCTCCAGGGGTTCTGGCACAAAGCACAAGGCACACATACACATGACATACATGACACAAAAAAAGGAGAACATTAAATAACGCAGACGGTTATGTGGCATATGCCAGTTGGGTGGCTACCCCAAGCCCGACCCCAAGGACCCCCAGCCAGCCCCAACCAGACTCTAACAAAAGGCAACGCCAATGAAGTTATCAGCGTGTGCCAGACAGAGCTTGGGGAGCAGCCAAAAGCCAAGTAAACATTGAGACAAATAAATAAATTACATTTAGTCGCCGGCAAGCGAGGGAATAAGGGCCAGAAAGAGTTCTGTGCCTTAGACTCCCTATCGTTTAACTGGAACCTGTTAAAAAAAAACCTATTTAAAATAAACACGAATTCTCTGTAATGCCTTTAAATTCGTTGTTGACGTCAACTGATTGCAAAGAAATATTTGTAAAGAAATTTATGGTATAAATAGAAATCGGTTTCATATTTGAATTTTTTAAGAAGCACAACACTTTTGTTAATTAAAGTAGGTAAATAATTTTGTTAAATAGAAACAAATAAAAATATAGAAATAGATATTATTTTATATAAAGTTAATTACTTTTAATAAACTGAAAATAAAGCTTATAGAGTTTGTCAATATTCCGAGTAATAAATAAAAATAAAAAGCTATGCGATTATTCACATTAAAGCTGGCTGAGCGTATTCAGCTCAGAAAGATTGCCTGAATTGCCCAGTTGACACTTACGAAGCCCGAATCTAGAGAAATCTAGCATTAAATTCGAATACAAGCATGGCCAAGCCGACAACAATTAAGGATGCGCTGGCACGCTGGGAGGAACGCAACAAACAGGAGGCGATCACCGCCCAGGATATTGGCTTGCAATTCCAGTATCCACCGATTGAGAAAATGGATCCCACACTGAGCACACTTGTGGAGTGTCAGAAGCTGAGCCTCTCCTCGAACATGATTGAGAAAATCACCGGCATTTCGGGAATGAAAAATTTGCGTGTGCTTAGCTTGGCGCGCAACTATCTGAAGAATCTAAATGGCATCGAGACGCTGGCCGAGACCTTGGAGGAGCTATGGGTTAGCTATAACAATATAGATAAAATCAAACCGATCGAGGCTATGAAAGCGCTCAAAGTATTCTATATATCGCACAATCTTATCAAGGATTGGTCAGAGTTTGGACGCATGGGTGTTCCACCGAATCTTAGTGATATAACATTCGTTGGGAATCCATTGAACGAGAATATGGATCCGGCTGCCTTTACCGCCGAGGCCATACGCCGTTTGCCCAATCTCAAGAAACTGGATGGAGAGCCACTCATACGTTAGAGTGGGCCTGTTCAAGTTGTTGTTCTCGTTGTTTGTGCAAAAATAAAAGATGCAACCACAAATCTTCATGCATATGACCAACATCCAACCACCCAGCCACGCCCTCAAAACAACAATGAGCCCTGCTGGCAGGTAAGCTATTAGGCACTTGTCTGCTCTAACCTGGCATTGATTTCTGCTCCCTGTTAGTGTGTGTGTGTGTGTGTGTGTGTGGAACATTTTCTTTTCAATTCTATTTGCTATTTCTTTTGCATTTGCTGAACATTGGCAATAATGGAGAGTGCGAGTCCGGGTGAGCGGGAGTGAGTTTTCCAATTTTCATTGCGTTTCTGCTGATGAGCGCCATTGTATTGTTGTGCGGCGCCCCCCTCCTCAACCACAACAGCATTGTAGGTGAAAGGTTTTCGCCTTTGTTTTCCACTCAACGGGTTGTTGTTGTTGTGCCAAGTTCCGCCTGCCCTAGCCACGCTTCCAACTTTGTACAAGACACAAGTACAGATCCAATTTTTGCCTTGCATTGTTTGCATATTTTTAACCTAGTCCAATCTAATGAGTACACATTTTTGCATACACAAAGAAGGCGTGGCATGTTAACAAAAAAATGTTTGTGCTTGTACATTGGATATGTCTACCTGTCATTCTCTGGCATTTTTCCTGCAGGTTAAGTAAGATGGGGTTACCCGTGGGCCGGTTAGATTTAATAGTCGAGCCAAGCTCTTAAGAAATGCCTTTTATACTTTTACAGCGGGTATTATAATTTTATCACGCACTGTGTAACACTCTGGAGTGTCTAGCTGTTGACTCAACAGAGGAAACTTGTCAGACTTAATCTGAATTTTAAATTGACAAAAAAGTTTTTTTCATTACTTTCTTATTTACTTTTTGTTATTGATCTCAAATACTTTTATTAGGGTTTCCCTTATAAAGATTTTAAGCTTTAAGTACTTTAAATCTTCAGTATGATTTCTTACTCCTAAAATGCGGCCTTCTCAAAATCCAGGAATAAAACTAATTGAGCGTATTTTTGTTTCTGCAGACTTATTTCTGATATATATTTTCCAGACTGATCTTATTCTTTTTACTTATCTTTATCTGCACTTCCTAGCCAAAATCAATTGTCTGTTTTTATGGCGGATAAAATACAGCTATGCTTAAATTAAAATGAATATTAGTCAAATAACACCAACAAAATTGATGAAAAGGCATAAAGTAAACATTAAATTTTGGTGTCTGGCAGTTTTCGTAATATCTCGTTTTTTTCCCCCAGATTGTTTTTATGTTTTTATTAAACGTTTTTATCTCCTGTACAGATTCACATTGCCATATATAAGTATTTTGGTTTCGGTTTGTTTGCCAAGTTGTCTGCCCTTTACCAACCAACGCGCTGCCCTCTCCCTTTGGGCGGCTCTGTGTTTCTGATTATTTATGCGCACAAAACAAATAAAATGTTGCCTTATTGGCCATAGGCAGACAGTCTGAACATTTCGAATACACAGACCAAAACCAATGGAGCTAAAGTTTTTTTATATTATATTTATTATATAATCACTTCTCGTATGTCTTTCTAATATATGAATTAATGTATGGGGTTTTATGCAAGTTATAGGTGAGGGCATATTATATTATGCTCTGGTTCATGCTGATTAAATACTCTTGCAAAGAAGGAAATGTTACAAATGTTAACATACTTATGTTCAATTTGTATTTATAATGTTTATCTTTAACAAAAATTGTATCCAATAAATTATAAATTCATATAAAAACACTAATTTACACAGAATAATTCCTTGCATTCATTAAATTATTTAATCGATCGGTTCTTTCTGATCTCGGATCCAAGCGTAACATTATGTAACTACACCTAAGCTAACTGAGCCTAATATACCTAACTAGGTAGGATTATTGCGGACATGGCCTAATACTGATTACAATGCCAGTTATATATCAACTTAAAACAAAATAAAATATAGAAAATGAACCTTTAATTTATTGGAACACTTCTAATGCCAAAAATAAAAAAGCATCTATGCTTATGCGGGTATTACTTTGTATTTATTACTTTATTGTTTATTTATTAATTTATTATTAATTTCAATGTGCAGGAAAATATGTCAGGATGATTTTTCTTACATTTCATAACGTTGATTATTATAAATTATATTTTATGTATATTCTTTTACTCTATCCTTTCTCTCAAAACGTTCTTCTTGTCCGCTTTGCTCAACAACAATTCCTTATTACTACTTAACAGCATGTGTCTTATCTTACACAACTCTCTATTTGTCCTATTACAATATTGATATAGAAGATGTATACGAGTTCATAATTTAATGCACAATAAATTAGGTTTATTTCATCGATTTAATTTAATTTCTTCTAAACTATATAATATCTAGAACTAAGTTCAGCGAGAAAGAAAGGCTATCTTGGGCACGCCGAAGATCTAATACCCTTGCAGACTGAACCTTTTCATAATGCTCATAGTGCTTTACCCGTATCTAAGAAGCACAGGGAAAATAGTTAATGCCGAGTTTGGTGAAAATATCTTGATAAACAGAAAAGTTTTCCATCCAGGATTTTCGACCGATCATTCCTATGGCAGCTATATGATATAGTGGTCCGATCCAGCTGGTTTTGACATGTGTGCTGCGTGCAAAAGAAAGAGGGACTTCTGCAAAGTTTCGTTAAGATTGCTTCAAAACTGACAGACTGGTTCACAAAGACAGAAAGAGAGACGGCTGTCGACGCGGCTGTTGATACTAAAAAAAAATATATAAACTTTATGGGGTCGGAAATATCTCCTTGTATGCGTTACATATTTCATGACAAAATTATAAAACCCTCTGCAAGGGCATTTAAAATAAATATGTTATTTTCTTGCTTTTGTAAGCAGACTTGAATTTTTATTTCGGAATTTTCTAAATATTGCTTATTGTTTTCGCCAATAGGTTTTAGAATTTAACTGGCTTGTGTGAGAGCCCATTTTAAAATTTGCTAGCTTATGTAAAATAAACTTCTTTTGTAATTTTTTAGTACATCTCCCGTTTTCTCCATTTGTTGCACCTTTAAGGCCGGCTTGTACCCTGCCAGCTCTTATCATAGTTGCGGCATAAATCACGCGTTTAGTTGCCAAGTGGTTTTTAGAGCCCGCTTTAGCCGCTTTTGCGTTTAACTGTCGTTTTGGCCACTTTCATGTGGATTGTGCCGCCCACCAGCCCAGAGATTCAGCTCCAGCAAACTGCTCGCCAGCTGGCCATCTGGCCAGCCAAGTGGCCATAGCCAACTGGTCAACGGCGCACCGAACAAGCAACCAACATATTTAGAATATATGGCAACACTTTGGCAACACCAACACAACCCTTGACCGCAGCCTGTGCAGACATGAACGTAAAAACAAAAAATATACAAAACGAACAAAACAAAACAAAAAATACTTGCAAAAGAACCGAACACAAACACAGACGATTGTGCAACCGCAGCGCAAAAACCACTTCAACTTGCACTGGGTGTACTCTCGGCAAGTGTTGTGTGCGTTTGCCGTTGTCACAGACAGAGAGTTGCCAGCAGCAATAACAACAACACAACTACAAGAGTTTTCACCGAGGCATTAAAACTTGTAGCATACATTTTCTATAAGCCTTTACATAGAATTTGGCATTTGGCATTTTAGATTTGTGCAATAATATTTTCGCAGATGCTACTGGTAGGAGGTGTAGTTGCTAGAGTTGACACAGCAACATAATGGGTGTTATCGAAAAGTGTTATGAGCCTAAGAAGTATAATGATATTGTTGTTCGCTTAAATTTTGAGTAAACTAAATTTAACCAGCTGAAAACAAAAACAAAACACCAAAGTTTTCTCTTAATAAAAAACATGTAAGTTTTCTCTCAGTAGAGTTTTAATTTCAAAATTCGAATATATTGTCAATTTTTTTATAAATCGGTTATCGAATCGGCTTGTAAAGCTAAAGCAGTTATCGAAAGTGTCGTTAAGTTGGGGAGAAACATCTAGAACAATTTATTTGTATTTTCGATATTAGCTCTTGAATTCCTTCATTTTATAGAACATTTGCAATTCATTGCAGAACACTGTACACACTGTCAAGTTGCTGATGATAAAAACAGAAATCGAGAAGTTTAGAATATATCGCTTGTAAGTTTTTGCCAGTAGCCGTATCTTTAAGACACTTTAAGCTATAGCTACACGCGACACAAGAAGCACACATCTTGTGCCTGTCAGAGGGGCATAAATCTATTCAAAGACTTTACGAAAAATCCAGACAAATGCCAGAGATTACAAAAAGATTTTGGCCGCATGATGCATGGGCCTCAACTGAGCGCGCATGTGTGTCTCTCTGTCTGTTACGGTTTGCTGTCTCAGTCTGTCCGACTGTCTAACTGTCTGTCTGACTGTTTGGCCCACACAAATGTAACCAACAACACACACACACACACGCTCACACGCAAAACAATTAAAGCCTGATTAATAGTTGCAGGCGGGACCAAAACTCACATTTCTCGCTACCTTTCGCCAAGTTTTGCCCAAAACCAACCCCAGCCCCAACTTCAGTCCGCCTGGCGACCGCTCCCTCTATTCCTAGCTGAATTATGACTTTTGCTGGCTTCGTTTGGGCTGTTTAGCATACTTTTGGGCGCAGCTATTGTGGCCTCTTTGTGTGCGTGTGCTTGGCATGTCTGTGTGTGTGCTGGCATTTACGCCCGCGCATAAGTCAAATTGTTGTTAATTTCACAATGTTAACCCCTTAAAGCGTGCAACGCAGCAGAGACATTACATAAATTCATTTGCCAACCGGCTTTTCCCCAACGGTTTTCATAATATAAATCATTAAATTTTAATGCTTCCCAGGAGATCAATGAACATGACCGCAAATTATACTGAAGCGTGCTTTCAGGCGCATAAAAGATTTCTCTTCTCTTTTTCGCATATATTTTTTTCCCGCATTCGTTTTTTTTTTTCTTCATATTTTTGCACTCGTTTTTTTTTTTTAAACATATATATATATATATTTAAAATGCATTTATGTAGAGAATACACATATGCAAAGTGTTTGGTTTGAAGTTGCGTTTTGTGAGTGTGGGAGGTTGGTGGCCGGGTTCGGGCTTTGAGGGCGGGCTGGTTTAATGCAGCTGCATGCCACAAAGTTGTCAGTGACTGTGTGTGTGTGTGTGTGTGTGTGTTTTGGTTGCTCGTCTGCAACTGTTGAAAATAAAAGCACAACACCTCTTTAAATGCAATTGTGAATTCTGCGCATTTCAAGTTGAAATATTTGATACTTTAAAAGGTGCTTAAAGATAAAATACGAATTTAAAAACAATACTAATTGATAATATTAAAATATTTAATATATACATATATATATATATGTACATCAATTTAACGTGATGAAAGAATATTTTTTATTTTTATCAACATTAATTTAAATATCTTTAGCTTCTCCTCTATTAAGTTTACATATTTTAAAATAAATGTAAACATTTTATTTTCACAATTTAAGCACTTAATGTGCAAATATTTAAATAGTTTAATCATATTTCCAGCATTGCAAGCAAAATCAAGTTTTGCATATCAACAAGAAGTTGCACATCCTTCGAATAGAATGCAGCATAAACTTGCACTTCCGGTTGCCTTAAAGCGTGCAACAACAGCGGCAACACCAAACGATGCCGCTTCACCCATCCACACATAGTAAATCAAAAAAGTTGTCTAGTGCCAAATAGGGGCGTGCCTGTCGTACAAGTTGCACTTGTAGGATATTTCAACTGCTGCTATGCCCGGTCCTTCGACAACGTGCCAAGGCCCCATCCACAAAAAAAAAAGATGCACAGAGTCTAAGGCTGTTTGCCTGCAGCATGCAGTCGGCCACTTCTACACGTATTTGACATGAAATCATAAACAAGTTGGGCAAACTTTGCTCCATCTGCACACAGAACTGCATTTCGCAACAGGAAGTCACACAGTCAGTCACTCAGTCCGCAAAAGCTAAAAAAATGTGTATAAATTAAAATTGTCGCTGCGCTGCGTCGAATTTTGCATATATTATAAATTTTCCTTGACTGGGATGTAGTTAGGAGCGGTTTGTTATGCTAAGAATAATGCAACGGAAAAAAAGAGATGAACTGTAAAACTTGCAAAAGCTGCGGCCGATAATATTAATAGAAAACTTTAGCAATTGAAAAACGTTAAGATATTTCATTAAGTAAACTTTGATTTATGCTTCATGCCTACATTTCGGGATGCTCTTAAATATTTAAGATCTAAGTTACGTACAGATTTATTGGTCTCTCTGGCATATCGATTACCTAATGGCTTCTCATTAAAACTGAATAAAAATTGTTTTAGTGTTGTGAAATTAAATGAATATTTCAATGCTCATTTATTGGGGAGTTAGCGTTAATCATATTACTAATAATGATTTTGCGTGTTTTCTTATTTATGTGACCAAAAAATAAAATTCCGTATATTTTGATTAAAAAAATATATAATATATTATATAAAAATTTATAAAATACAATAATTAATAATTTTTTTAAAAGTTATATATAAATAATAATTTTCATATTATACTATAATCTAATAAATGCATTAATTAATTTTTACTTTAATAAATTAATAGATCGAAATACATAGATCTAAGAAGGTATATGTCTATCGCCTATTTGTCTCTTGATAACTGTAAGAAAAAGTTCACAACAATTGCGGACCTAGCATATCCTACCTTTTTTATTGCTTACTTTTATTTCATTTCTGTATACTAAGAAATTCAATAAAAAACTCGTTCGATTTTCAACATTTCTATTTCAATATTTTTATTTAATAAGAACGCCTGACTCATGCAGTACAGAGTATTCTTTAGCCTGTCAATTGCTGCCACATGTCCAACTAATATTCACTCTGCTTTTATTTAATTTAAGCCTGAAGCTCGTTTTGTTGTTGCTGTTGCTGCTGTCGATGGTGTGTTGCTTCCTCATAAGCAGTTTTTTATATTCAAATATTAAAATTTTGTTTTCCCAAAATATTTTCATCGCCTTACGAAAATCGCTTGCTTCTCAGCCTCTGCGCACATTTGCTGCATAACAATAAGCTTCCGTCTTTTTGTTGGCCTACATGGCGTATGTTTAATTTCCGGCATTGCATAAACCCAGCCCCTTGGCCCTGCCGGCTAGTACATACACACACTACATTTAAACCTGCCTACAATAATTAATGCTCTCTGATTAATTGTGTGTGCCGGATGTGTTTATGTGTCGTTTCCACAATGCAGGCAAAAAAATCGGAGAAACAAACTGTCGTCTAGCTGATAAATTTTGAGATCGGAAGAAGCTGCAGTTACAAATTGCTTGAAAGTAGCCTGGCATTAATTTGGTTTTTGGGCAAAGGCTTAGGCAATATTTGTATTTAGCTGCGCCTGCCACAGAGTAAATAGAGCTCAAAAATAAGAACAAGAAGAAGAAGAAGAGGCAGAGCAGCGGCAGCAGCTGTTGGAAAACTCACTCAGCTCTCGACACGCTTACCACACAAATCTCTAGCAATAACAATCTTTTGGGCTATCAAATTCAATTATGCATATACCCGAGCGAGCGTGCTTGCACACTAACACACGCACACACACACACACACACGGACTCGAACTCATGCACGCAGACATTCTCTGCTGGGGCAGCTGTGCGCCATTTTGTTTGTTCATTCGCCTTGCGGCTCGCCTTTGTGATTAGTGGCAAGTTGCTTGATTTGCTTGTCTTGGCGTTTATGGCACGAACAGACCAGGGTTGCCACCCTGCCCTGCTTGCTATTGTTATGCCTTCCTGAATATCCTGCAGTTGATTTGCTTAGACATTCATTTAAGTAGTTTTCACAGTGAGCTTAGACGTTGCTGCATTGTCGTAACTCGCTACTCCTGTAACATTCTAATATTTGTTGTTAAAGCCTGGTATATGTTGTGTGAATATCTCTTTGTACTTGAAATTCTAAGCCAACTCTACAGTCAGCAAAATTAACCAAGGCTTCAAATCGAAATTTGGAACCGTTTATTTTTTTTAAGCAAGTTAGCTGTTTAACAAACAGGCATACCAGTAAGTAAGAGTGCTTTCGTTTGGAGGACAAGGGGACACCCTGAACCTTCTTTTACCACAACAAAATGCAGCTCGCGTTAGGGTTGGGGAGAACGGAATTTAGCATGTAAGATTCTACTGTGATATAGCATTAAGTGTCCCACTGTTAATATAACTGTAATCACATCGAAGGCTTCGCTAAGAGAGCGAAACATTCGATGCTCTTACTCTCGCTCTGACACGAGCATAAGAAAAACGAGAACGATGGTGAAATAAAATGATCTGCGAGGTCATTCAGTCAGGCCATTCCTATAATGGTAATACTAGAAGTTAGAAGTCATATTTGTTTACTCTGAGTAAAAAACCGAAGAAATGTGCTCAAAAAACAGGAAATTTATATCGATATTTATCAATAGGAAGCGGGGAAATTCATCGATTATCGGATAGAAACTTGCACTGCATGAGAAGTAGGAGGGCATTTTTAAGTCTCTAGCTTCTACAGGTTCTGAGATCCTTACGTTCATACATACGGACGGATAGACAGACGGTTGTCGACTCGGCTATTTGTGGTGATCACGAAAATATTTACCATTTTCAAAATAAACATAAAACATGTGAAATCTTCAACCATAAGCTGGGTTAGAAGCGTTTGCCGCAGCAACGGAAATTATTTTGAGTCTCTGCTTAAAGCTAATATACTCTATAATTTTAAATGAATATTCATTTCTTCTTTATTTCTGCAGAAATTTAAAACATTACTGAAAATACATTTTGGCTTTATGAAATGTGTGTGCTTGTCAATTTCGGTAAACGCTTCAAATTTGTGTTCTTTTTATTTTTCATTCCTTTCCTTCTGCCCCTTTTTTTATGTGCCTTTTAACACGCTTTGTCATCTGATCGGCCGCGTTTCGAACATTTCCTTGTTGATGTCCTGTTTGCCGGCTACTGCCTCAACCGGCCACTCCCGCCACTCATACACACCCACACACCCGCACACAGCGAGCCTGGCTGGACTTCTTCGTCCTTTTGCGCATCGTTGATGTGTAAATTAATGTCATTTTGGGCAGCTCGTTGAGAGTTTTGGGTCAGTTCTTGCTTTCATTTTTTATGTGCTTTATTTTCTGTGTACTGATTGAATTTTTATTATGCCGCGCACTGCCAAATTGTTTGCGGTGTGGCAAGCGCGGGTTGTGGCGGGTATGAACGGATGTTAACCATAATTAAGGTGATTTTATGCATACTTTTTCATTATTATCGTTGGGCCAACTTCCGGTTTGTTGCCCAAATTGATTTAAATTAATTTTTTATGCGCCTCTCCCAAAAGTAGGCAGCACATTTTTTTGCATTAGCTGGTTTAGCTGCATAAGTGTGTATCAGTGTGAGCGGGTGTCTGTATGGGTATGCATATATTTTCATGTTAATTGCGTAAACTTTGCCCATTCGACGACGCAAACGATGATGGCAAAAACTATTCAAGTACAATGAGCAGTACCAACGCCACGCCCACACAAAGGCCAGCAACGACGCCCACACAGCACAGGATTCGTCTATTTCTGCTGCTGGTTCTGTTGTTGTTGCTGTTTTTGTAAGCTGTGAGCGCACTCGAAAAACAATGAAATAAAATTTGTAGACTCAAGTTTTACTGTGCAGACAAACAAGCGAACATTTTCGTACAGCAGAAACTCATTTAGTTGGCATAACAAAAGCGGATGCTTCGATGCAGGGGCATGTAGAGGTGTTATGTAGGCAACGGGGCGAGTGTAGGGTGCGAGGGAAAACAGTGAATAAGGCGGCTCAGGAGAACCTAATAACCCACTAACAAACACACTAATTTGCACTTGAGCCTAATAATGAGTGCGCTGACGAGTGTGCCTCGAATGAGTTGCAGATACAAAACAGAGGGGGAGACACAGAGACACAGAGAGAGGGGGAGCGGAAGAGTGCAAGCGGGCACTGCTGCCAGATCTGTGAAAAGACGGAAGGGGGCTGAGAGCTAACCTCAAGTGGCTGTTCTAGATGAGTTTAGTCTGAATAGCTCTCGAATCTGGACGCAGTGGCTGGCAGTGTGCGTGTGTGTGTATATGCGTGTGCATGTCTGTGTCTTGTCTAATTTCTAATTTGAATGCTGATTTATGCAGTTTGAATGGCATTGTTAATATGGTTTGTCTGTCAGTTAAGACCAGGCACAGACAGGCCTTAAACTTTGGCCAACTTCAACAAGTGTTTCACCCATTCGCTCACAGCTCTCCATTTTAGGCAAAGGCAATTCTCTTTCTAATTAAAACACAGCACACTAAGCACGCAATCTATAAATGCGTAGCTCCAGTTTTGACCTTTCAGCAGCGCATTACAAAAGGGCAAAGCTTGAAAGAAAAAAAAACAAAATAGACTAGAAGATATAGACTGGAAGATATCCAACACCGAGCTGATGTGGCGTGATTTCGCAGTTAATTCCTTAAATACACGATTTTAGTAGACACTTTTGAATATATTATGACTATATTGAAGCATTCAATAAGGTGTCAAGTTTTTTGATTTATATACTTTCCTATATCATTTTATGGATACAAATCTCAGAAAACATTTTGTCTTGCCCATTTTCCGCTGCAACAGAGTATTCCAACAAACCCTTGGAATTTGGGTCGCATTTCAACCTTGAGCGAATCCTATTCAAACTATATTCGTACCTTTTGAGCTGCTTTTGGGCTTACATTTTTAAAGAGGGGGAGCTTGGCAGATTGCTTGGATTTTAAGCTTACCGCAAAATTAAATGATATACAGCTGAGCGACGTTGAAGGTTAATCTCTGACTCAACTCTCTCGGCTACAGGTTCAGCTGTTTGCATTAAATGTCTTTTGGCAAAAATAAAATAAAAATTATAGCCACAAAACCGGAAGCCACGCCCCCACAGCTTATAGAGTGTAGCTAGCGCTCGAGCCTGAACGTATAATAACCATAAGCCGTCAGGAATTAGTTGCATTTTCATCATTTTCATTTTCATTTGCTCGATTTCATATTTTTTTTTCTGCTTTTAATTCTGCCTTTCTCTCGGACGGATTTTTGAAATGAAATGAAAGCGAAATGTGTTTTGTGGTTGGTTGAAAATGAAAAGGATACGGCGCACAGGTTCCTTTTTGTGCTGCCACAAGATTTTCATGGATAAATGAGATGGTTTTTGTGGTCATGCGCTGAAGGCGAAACTGACACAGAGACAAGGCTCAGTGCCCAGAGACCAAATGGCATGAAACTGGCAGCTGCTATGCTACATTAGAATATTATTATGAGACTACAAATTTCAAATAAACCGAATGTCTCCAGAGTTGATTCACATCGCCCCAAGAAATGTGCAAGTCCTTTAACTGGACTTGAGTAGTGGCAAAGTAATCAGACAGTTGCCTAAGCTGAGATCTCATTTAAGTAAACTGAATAAAAGTAAAAAAAAAATATAAATAAACATTGACATATTTGTAATTATTTTAAACAAACTTTTTAACTTAAAGCTAAAACATAGATACAAAATAAATAAAATAATATACGCAAGTAAGAGAAAATAGAAATCGTTAATTATAATAATTATTAAAAACAATAAACACATTATTATATATGAATTATTATATAGAAAGTAATTTTCATCATTTTAAAAACGACTATTTACATTGATTACAGTTACCTTCTTATTATTTTTGAATAATTATTAAATAAATTGCGTGTGCTTAAAATATATGAATAAATGAATGCAATTTCTTGCCGTAAAATTAATTTTAAATTAATTAAATAAATACATATAAAAATGTATAATGTTTTATTATCGGTTTATTCTTTATTTGCTTAAAATTGGGACAATAAGTGCTCATAAAAATGGTTCGGCATAAGAAATAGGTTGCTTGAAAAACCCTTTCCTTTTTTTGACTCAATTTCCCAAACTAATATTTTCTTTTAATATTTATTTATCTTTTGGTTTGCTCTACGTTAATTTCTATCATTTTTCTTGTTCTTAAATCCATTTGACTTTCGAACAGCGACAATTTAATAGATTATTAAATATTAAATATTCCAGTCCGTCATTAAACATCACGTAACTAATTATTTTTTTGCGACGCCGCACAAAGTGCAATTTAAACTTTTTGTCGCATGTTAACATTAGTTGTTCGTTGTTCAGTTTTTCGTGCAATAATGTAAACTATAGAAATACCGAAAAACAAAACAAGGAGTCGCATTTGGTGGCCGCGCTTCTTGGTGCGTGCAACCAGCGAACACACAATTGTTGAACCACCAAAACCGCAGAACGTGGCTCCCACGCCCACAGTTCGGAAAGAACTGTAACCGATATTCAAGCAGGTCGGTAGGGCTCGTGCTTTATGCAGCATTAAAATTATATTGTAGTACAAAAAAATTGGCTTATTTAAAAATGATAATAATGAAATTAAATTAAATAAATATTTTAAATATGCAATTTTGTTAGCCATAAAATGTCCTGGCTAGACAATACAGCAGACAGCCTGAACAAATGGAAATACATAGCCACTGTTGTTGGACGGGGAGGGAGCGGGCATCAAAATGGCAGGATGTGTAACACCACATGGCCGCTCACATACGCTCCCCTCTAACCAGCGCTTGCTGAATCCACTTGTACTTTGCACTGCAATTTAACAAATCGATTTGTTTTGCGTCGACCGCCGTCATTCGATTTTTATGGCTTTCAAAAAGCCAACAGAGCAAATGACCCCGTTACGCTACCCTACCTCCAAAACCTCATTCTCACCCTCACCTTCCTCTCCCCAAGCCATTCGGGCATGGTATGCAATGCAATAAAATGCGCAGCAGGCAGGCGGCAGCCTATAGTGCCCAGTCCAGGCCATAAAAAAAAACGCTAAACGGCCATAATAAAGCCGGCAATGGCAATAAAAATACGATATGAATATTATCTATGGTAGGTGAAATTTAAAATACACTAATATGCTTCAGTTACTGCGTTTTTTAAGCACTTTAAACCTTAAACGAACTTATTGAATTTCCTTATATTCAATTTGTTTATTAATGCCTAACATGATTTTAGGTTGGGTATGAAGCATGGAACTCAATATAAAGTCTGCCTTGTGTAAAAGATTCAATAAATGATAAATATTTTATGACAATATCAAAAAGAAAGGCTCTGATACAATTGGGCTTGGCAACTTGTTTATGGGTGATTAAATTATAATTAAATTTGACGTGGACTGCGTTTATGAACATTATGTTGTGCTAATATAAGATTTATAAATAAATGCATAAAATGTATTTTGAAGAACTGTATTTTTTCTTTTCCTTTTTGTTTTGCTTGCTTAAATTCTTTACATTTGATTCTTTTAATATTATTATTATATTCATTTTTATTTATATCTTATATTTTCCTCAACTATTCTCTCTGTTGTTATATAAATATTACTTTATCAACCATATCATCATGTAGTTAACTATTTGTTTATATATTTATTCTTTCAATATAAGTGCACTTAATGGAACTGTATTTTTATTAACATTTTTTTTGGAATTCAATATTTGAGCACAGTTTGCCCTAGGCATTCCTATATATATATTTTTTACCTCGAACCAGCCAACTATATAATTTTTTAACTTACGTTTTATGTTTTTTATATTTATTCTCCTATTTATTTATTTATTATTCATTTTTTATTTTTTAATTATTATTAATTATTTATTATTTATTGTTTATGATTAATTATTTATTACTTAATTTTATTTTTCTGATGTTTTATACAATATTTATAGTTTTTTAATACTTAAGTTTTATCATGTACATGTTTGTATGTATTTGGATACATACTTCTTTTATTTATTGTATCCTATGTTCGGATCTTCTCATTTTTGTTCTGCTCTAATTATTTCTTTTATTTTTGTTCCATTATGTTCTTGTGTTTTCTTTCGATTCAGTTATTTCTCTTCTTCTTTTCGGTTCTCTATTCCGTCCTTTTTTCTTTCGTATCATATTATATTTTCCGTTTTCGATCCGTATTCTAAGCCAGTCACAAAGCGCAGCACAAATTCAAAATGCCACAATTTTACGCTTTATAAAATGGTACACTGAGCTCGTTTGCGGTATCTTTTTCACGGCTTTGATGGCTAAAATTCACTTGTTGGCCGGAGTATTGCGTTTAATTGAAAGTTGCTGCGTCTGGCGAGATGTCAGCTGAACAGAGAAAAAGCAGAGACTCAAAAGCGTGAAGAGACTTGCCGACCTTCTGTGTGGGTGTGTGTGTGCTTAACGCGCTTTCCCTAACGAAACGAAGCATTGCATACTTTTTGGCGTCACCAGACACGTACGTTGAAAAGTTTGCCGGCTCTCATTTTGGGTGCAGATCAAAAGGCATTAATGCGCAAGTCGAATGGTGAAGGGGAGGGAGGGGGCTAGGGGATAAGCTGTGGGCGCCCGACTTGCTGCTCGGGGCGGGTGTCAAGGGTTTGGGGCTGTTTGCACATTAGCGTCAGCCATTTTAAGCTAATTTCACATGTGAAACAGGTAGCAACAGTTCCAGTTTGCAGCCAACGACACGCGCAATTATTGCCCGGCCATTTTCGTGATTGCAACCAAAACAGTGTGTATGTGTGCGTGCGAGTGTGGGCCGTATGACTCACAGTATGTGTGTGTGTGTGTGTGTGTGTGTGGGTGTGTGTGTGGGTATATTTTAGTTTCGAACGTGGCTGGCATTTAGTTCGTTTGATCTAAACGCGGCGCCAATCAAACAAATTGAATTGAAATCGATTTTCGCGGTAATGTTTAAGTTGTGGAATTGCAAAATCATGTATGGGGATTTAACTTTCAAAGTTGCTTGCATTGGACGCTTGAGAGCAACAGCTCATTAGACACTGCCTAAATATGTAAGTCGTTAGCTCAAAAGGAAATACTCATTTTGATCATAGGAAAAGAAAATTAAAAGCAAATAATTCAAAATACAAACAGCAAGAAATGTCTTAGTAAAAAAAATTAAGCCAGATAAATTGAATAAAATCAAATAGCATTAAAAAAAAAAAAACACACAGAAATATAATAAATTAAAAAAAAAAATAGATAAAATACATAAATTAATTTATATTTGATATTAAAATCTTTAAATGGCCATCCGGACAAATTCGCAAAAAGTAACACATGGCGATCATAGTGGAATTAGACTATTAGACACTATTAGCAATGCCTTATCCATTATATGTATCATTCTTCAATCAATATCATAATTGCAATTCTACACATTCAAATGTTGTATATTCTTGCAAGATAATGTTGATAGAAATGAACTATGAAAGCTGCTCCACATGACTGCAATTGCTCGCCTGGCCCAAATACACTGCAAATTAATCAACAGCTGAAACGAAGCCAAGCAAATTAGTTGAAAGCAAATGCAAATGCAAATTCCAAAACCAGAGCACAAACTGAGCTAAGCTAAGCTGCCGCCCAGTGGCACAGTTCACATTCAGAGTAACTGACAAGCTGACAGCTGACTTGCCTAATTAGAAGGCAAGTGTAATAAAAATATTACACATACGCCATGTATGCTACACAGTCTTTCTTTTTTTTTTTAATTTACCAGCAGCAGCGGGACAAACTCTGCTCGCTGCAGCTCCTGCCTGCTGATGCTGTTGCATTTCAATTGACACAACAAACTGCAAAAGTTGTGCTTGTTACAATTGTTGTTGTTGTAATGCGCATTCGAAATGAGCACACGCATATGGTAAGAATTGAGGGCACATTAATGCACAGATCCTGGGCGCGAACGAATGTTAATTTAGACAGCCCCGACCGACCGACCGACCGACCGACCAACCAACCGACCGACCTACACACCAAACCGCCGTCAACCTGCCCCTGACTACCGCCCAGCGCTGGCTCCATAGAAATTTAGATTCAAATGTGCATGCAACTGAGGCCTGGCAGTCAACCGCAGTATCTCACAAAAGCCCTGGCGCGCATAAAAGCGAAAGCGGCTGCCGACTTTAGCCTGAGCCTGGTCCGGGTCCGGGTCCGGGTCCTGGTCTGGGCTCGGGCCCTCATCAGCGCTGTGAAAATGCGCTGTAACTCTTTTCAAATAATAATTAACAATTTATTCCCCAAACAGAATACACACTGCGAATGTGTATGCACACACACACACACACACACACACCAGCAGGCAATCTGAATGCGAATGACGTGCTGTCAACGTTAGTCATATCATTAGAGGCAACGTGTTGCTGACTTTTTGGGGTTTCGACGGCTCAACTGGGGAATCAAATGGTGCACTGTTCAAAAAACAGGGCAACTCAATGAAAATAAAAGAAAAACAGATTCTTTATTCATAAATATTAAAGTGTAATTAGAGATTTTAAGTAAAATAATAATAAAAACTAACTTAAATTAATAAAAGCGACAATAATCGATTTCTATAAAGATCATAAAATATCTTCCGTCTTAGCGATTTGAAGATGGTTGTCAATGCGCAAACGAAATATATTGATAGTATTTTCTGAAACTTAGTTATTTTACTAAAAATATATTTATTGCATGGAAATGCATCTTTACTCTAACTAATATTTTCAATAGAAATACCCTACCCTATTTATTTATTTAGAGCATTACAATAAATACACCATTCCAATAACTTGATCCATAATATTTATAACTCTTTGAAATCTAAATTATATGCACATATTATAATTATATTTCCGTGTACATAATCGATAGCCATGATAGCCACGCCATGTGTAGAATGTTATAATATCTCACACAAAGCAGCTGACTCGACCTGTACTCGACCTGTACAAAGTGCTGGATGTACCAGCCTGTTACAATACAATCTATTATATTTTAATGAATAAAATTATGTTGAAACCAAACACCTTATTAAACGCATCAAATACAGGTAGATAGGTCAAGTTTTGTTTTGCTAATAAGAATTTGCTTTAGTTAATATATTTCATAGGTCTTTCTTTTGTCTTATCTGTTTTTTTTCATAGCTTGTCAAAAGCTAAGTCGTCTTTCGACGACCAGCCTATACCGCAAGCTGTTAGCCACAGATATCATTTCGCTGGGCAAAATATTAACTTGGGCAGCACACTTCTCCAGTACGGCAATCAAGGATGAGGAAAAACTTACACAACTCATTGGAAACAAGAGCTCACAAAGGTTGCATTGCAAAGGCATAATATTTTAAACCATCGTGGCACCCATATAGACCTATGGCATTTAACTCTGGGGAACTGCATCGAAAACACAGCTGACCGAAATAAGGTAGGTTCAGTCGATGACGACGAGACGCATCAGTGGCCGCCCATGGTAGGTCAAAAACTCGGTGATCAAAAAAGACCGGAAACTCACCAAGATAGATGAGGAAATCAAGCACCTCTCTAGTAGGTACAACGACCTAGTCCATCACCCCATCGCAGCTGCAAGACAACTGTTACAACCGCAAGAAGACTGAATAGATTAAGAACCGCCGACCTACCAAATGGGAAAATTCAATAGTAAAAATATAATAAAAATTCTCAATCTCAGGCTTGGCGAACATTAACACACATAATATATAAGATCTCTAATCGAAATAATAAAATGAAAGAAAAAAAAACTAACCCTTGGGATTTATTTTCACATAGTTTTGCTATATGCCTTTTTATTTGGCAAACTTAAGGTATTTTATTTCTTGTGTTTTTACTAAAGCACAATTTATTTATTTTTTCTTCAATATATTTAGACTCACCTTGAAAACGTCAATAGCAACAAACTCAGCTTTCGCTTGGTCAGCTGTGGAGTTTCTAAATGTCCTTATACACTATATTAAATTAATATATATAATTCGGATTATAATTTATCATAAAGTATTTCAATTTATATCAATTTTACATCAATTTTATGCTATATTCCTATACATTTTCATCATATTTGCATTCCACCAAGTTTGCAGAAATATATATTTTTTGTACAGTGTAGTTTTAGAAAAAATATTAGCAGAAGCTGACGCTGATGTTGATGCTGATGCTGTTGCCGCTGCCACTCGAGTTCATCTCATTTTTCGCCAGGCGCACGGCGAACACATTTATGTGTGGGCGCTCGAAAGTATGCAACTATATTTGTGTTTTTGCGGTTTGCTTTTATATTTGTGCAGCACGCACACGCCAACAGACACAGTCAAACAGGCACACACAGACACACTGGCACACACTCACGCACAGTCGTTGAGCAGAGTCAAATGCATGTGTACAACATTCCACAACATGTCAAGCGGAAGTGAGTGTCTTTCATTTTTGTTTGCCCTGTCTCTCCCCCCTTCCCCAGCACACCAAGGTTCACATATATCTTGCTCGGCTACCTATCTCATGTGCTTTCGCCCAGCTCACTTCCACCCAACTCTCACTCGTGTTTTGTCTTTTATTTTGCTAGCAGCCATCGCTGGTCGCTTACTGTTAATTAAAAATGGGCAACCAGCAGGCGATGGCAAATGAGTGGGCGTGGCGCCAGAAATGGGCAAGAATGGGGAAGAAGAAGACGAACAACAAGAAAAAGCTATAGAAGAAGAGAAAGCAGCACCACCACAGGGATAGCCAGGCGAACGCATCGTATGAGCATTTTAATTAGTTTGCATAATTATGTGCGCCACCCGGACCCAGCCCTTGCGCAGCCGGGCGGCTTCTCTTTGACAGCTACACAAATTTACAACAATTCCTTTCAGCTTTAGCAACTTTCTGATACAAACTGTGTGTGCGAGTGTGTGTATTTCCTTTTAGCGTCCAAGGACATTGCGTTTTATGCACGCGTCTCCTCCATTTGCTTCTTCAGGCCATGCATTTTATTGTTGAGTTTATTGATGTTTGTCATATAATTTCTCCTGCCTCTTTTCCTCTCTCTCTTCCACTCACTCTCTCTCTCTCTCTCTCGCTCTCTCTCTCTCTTGCTCACTCTATTTGCTTGCCACCGCCCGCCCCCCTTTTTATTGCAGCTTTATGTGCACAACTTTTGCGCGCGTGCCCTGCCCCTGCCTTTACTGCATGCGTGCTCAATGGGGCATATGCATAACCTCGCTGCTTCGATACTTTCTTACAATTTTTTTAGTATTCACCCCGCCCCCGCTTACAACTCCACAAGCGATACAGTTTGCAAGCCTCAGCAGCAAAGGCAACAAATTGAATTTGAATAATGCGCCATAAAAAAACGCTTTGAAATGCGAAGCGTTGCGATTTGTGTTGCCCGCCGTTTGAGGTTATATTGTAAGAATATTACAAAGATGTACTTTATAAGAATGTGAGCGATTGCAGCTCATGTTTGTATTGCAATTAAGAATAAAGGTAAAGAAAGTTGTGTTGTAAAGCTATATACATTCTTTTACAAAGTAAAATACATTCAATTCTTTTACCTTGTTGACACATGAATATATTTATGGTTGAATTGTGATATTCAGAACAAAAATACATGAAAGAATTGTGAAGGGAACATTTAACATTCATTAAAATAAACCTCTTAATGTCTACTTTATTTCAATTTAATTTACAATACAACAAATTGGTCTGCTTTTTGTAGACCAAAATAATTGTATACATTTTGATGTTAGATAAAAAGTGTTGGATAATAACGACAACAAAAATGGTGTTGAATAATTATATATTTTATATGCTAATATGGCATATGTTTATAAATATATGAATAATTATTCATATATCAATAAAATTTGTTTTGCTTAAATGCAATTTGTTTGTAATTTTTAATATATATTTTTTATATATTGATTCTTATTAGACCATAAACAACGTTGAGTAAAAACCTTAACATGATTTAAGTATTTTCATAAAAAATTAAATATGAATACTTTGTTATGTATACATTATATATTTTAGTGAATAAATGCAATAAAATCTGTTTATTTTTTTAATTCGTATATTATTTATTTATTACACTTTTACATTAGAAGTTTCAGGAATATACATGAATGTTATATTTTACGGTGATTAAGTCTTTAGGTAAGCATCACGTATTAATTTATAATAAAAACAATAAGCAGCAAAAATTTGTTTATTTTTTTATCAGTCCGATGTCTATTTAAATTATTTGTCTTTATATTAGATTTAATTTTTGTTAAATCCAAATCGTAACAAATAAGGGATAAACATGTCTAACATTCGCCATGTGCTGCACGGCATTACACATGGCCTGTCAGAAGCCAACAACAATTGACAGCCTATTAAACTTTAATAAATACAAAATTAATAAAAACAACAACATTTTTGTGCAAATGAGTGCCAACAACAACAACAACAAATACCGTAGCAATTAACAATTTCAAACAGATAACGCAATCAAATCTGCTTTATTTATGCACAGTCTGATAGGTGTGTGAGTGCGTGTATATTTTTTGTAGGCAGTGTTAATAGAGTGGGCAAGAAATCTGTTTGCCCGTGTGCCACATAATTAACAGAGCATAAATAATGACAATGCAACAAAAAAGCGCTTTAACAAATCAATTGAATGTGGATTAAAAACTAAACACAATTCACAAATTTAAAATGCGTAATTACAATTTATACAATTTTAAGCTGCAACAGGAAGCATTTGAAGGTAACTAGACAGAAAAAATATAATGGAATAATGTTGAAAAATTTGAGGAATTTATTTGAATATTAATGTGACAAAGAATTGCGCAAATGGGTAACAGACGAATTCTAAGAAACTATATGGGACTACTGTAAACGAAAGACCTTTTAGCCTGGTGAAGGAAATTTGGAGAAATTTTAAATATCTATTTCTATGTTTGTTCATAATGAAAAGTTTGTAGCCTACTGAAAGCCAACCTATTTCCCTTGGTGGGAGATACACATTAATATATATAAATATATATATTTCTAGCGGGTAAAGCCCGGCCTTGCCCGTTCTTAAAAATCTTTGAAAATGATTTTGAAACTTATCGGACGTTAAACAAACAACTTTCAAACAAATCCAATAATCCAATTTATCACTGTATTTATTCAGTTTTTATGTATAACTTTGAAAACATTTTTGAAGCAAAACGGAAAAAATTAAATTCAAATTTTTTACCGAGGATGCTTTGCGAAAAATGTAAAAAGGGACTCAAATCATTTTTCTTATGGATCCTTGGAAATGAATCCAAGCGCGAAACGTCATTCACCAAATCTTAGACCCCCATTTTCACCAAGGAGGAATACATTTTTGGAAAAGTGTGGAAGCCCCTTCAAATGAATTTAAGCAAAGAACTTTGAAATAGAGTGTGAAGCCGCTTGGATGGTATACAAAAGTGTTTCATACAAATGTTTTTCGCGTTTTTTCCATACTGCAGGTGGAATATCCCGAAACCCCGTCTTACGTGCACTTTCATCACATAAGGTAACTACAGTGAAAATTTCAGCTTCCTAGTTCTTACGGTTTTATATATAAAGATTACTTTCCTTTTAGATGACTCAAAAGTGAATATAAAGCGAATTTAGGAAAACGTCAAGAACCATTAAAAAATTAATAAGTAGATACAAACATCAAATATTCCAGCTATGAGAGTTCATGTTACCCTCTATATCAATTTTTAGTCGATGAAGAGTATAATAACTTCTAAGCAAAGCAGGCTCTTTACTTATATGTATTTCCGGCATGCCACACCTCAATTCCAATTTGGGCCAAGCCACACCTAAATTTATTTGGTTTTCAAAACTATCAGTTGTATAAATATTTGCAGTTGAAGCATATTCACAATATTCAGACACACACATATATCTAATTCAATTGAATTCCATTCAGAATTCACAAAATTCTTTTCATTATATACCAATCAAATATTCACATATAGCTGAACCTGGGCTAGGGAATAATCAACAGCTTCTCTTCTTTTTATTTGGATATTTCAAGTTGATTACCAATTGTCAGGTGCGTCGTCAATTGATTTCATCTGGACAAGCGGCTCGCTGTATCTATGAATATGTGAATGATTCACAAGATAAATTGAATGTGCCACGAAGCGAACGAAATGAAAAACATTCAAAATAAAAAATAAAAAAAAAATGAAAAGGAAAATAAATAAAATAAAGTGCAGAGAGAAAAGTTTGCCGCAAAACAATTTCTTGATATTTTCTTCTTCATCTACATCGTTGCTGTCAATATTAAATGTATTGTCATTGCAACAATATTACTGGCAGTTGGGCGAGGGGCAGCACAAAGGGGGCGTGCCACATGCGTGGCTGACACTAAACTAGTCGCTGTTGAGTCGCCTTTGACTCGATGACGTTGTCAATGCTGATGATGCGCCATTTCTCAGCAAATTTTTCCAACATCATCAATTTTTTTGTTTTTTATTTTTTTTTATAGATATTTTGTTATCACGATACATTGTTGCTGCTGTTGTTGTTGTTGTTTTTGTTGTATTTTCCTTTGTTATTATTGATATCTATTTGTCAATTTTGCTGTAAATATGTGCACACACAAATTTGTCACTTCGCAAAGAGACGATGATAAAGGCAACGCATAGATGAAGACAATGCATTTTCATATAATAAATGAAATTGTTGAAATTTGATATGTGAATTGTTAATAAAATAATGCACATAACTGACTCAGAAAACGATTTCTATGGGCTATATTACGTTTTTATTTGATTGATAAAATAAATTGAAATGCTGGCTTCTAAAAGCCAAGCTTTATGTTCAATTATGAGCAGGGAATAAAACTTCATGCCTGAAAATAGTTTTACTCGGTTTATTTTTAACTTAAAAGGTGCTTGAAGAAAATTTTATTCGCCTTGTTTCTACCAAAAAATTTAATTTTAATATAATTTTAATGGGCTTAGCTTTAGTTTGTGTTTTCTGCAACTGTCGACCACGAATTTGAGTCGCCTGTTCAAATATAGATTTTTTTGATTTATACCAAATTGTGGTCAAGGGTATTTCGAAACTCAGGCATTTTTGGGCTTTTTATTTATTTGCTAATTTACCACAACAACGTATCCCAAACCAATTAATTTTATTGCATGCGATTTCATATATATTTGCCTAATATTTACAGTTAAGTGGAAGTTTTTGTGTTTCAATTCTTTCATGCTAACTTTTGCGGTCCAAGGTCAGAAAAAAATAAAATAATTGAAAGTATCTATTGCCAAAGGTTAAGCCCTTTGGCAGACTTACATTTAGCTGAATTACACATGTTTTTAGGGGTAACAAAAAACTCGCAATTAAAGAAATTGCTCAACACATCTTTAAAAACAAGATAGTTTATCTAACAAATATATTTATTTAGCTTATTTAATATATTAGAATGAAGAGATTACAAAACCCATTAAATAATATTTCTGAACATTGAAATTATGAACAGCTTCAGTTTTCTAATAAAAATTATTTTCTTGTATCTCGGAATTAACATGGGTTGGCAATTTATGCCATGCTGTTATTAATTATATATAATGCTCCCTATAACTAATATATCATTACATCACCAAACAAATTGTATATATATATATTATAACCGAAATATTAATAAATAATGCCGCGCCATGAGCTGCATGGCAACTGAAGCTGGTAACGGCAGCCCAGCTGCCACGCCCACGCCTGCCTGCTACTTCAACTTGGTTAAAAACTTGCGGCACACATCAAAGTATGCAACATATTTGCAGTTTTGTTGCAAGTGCAGCGACGCTGACGTCAGCGTCGACGGCGTGGCAGAGCGAAGAAGTTGCCAGTTTTAAGTTTCACTTTCGGGCCCAAGTGAATTTATGCGAGAGTGTACGAGAGCGCGCGCGCGTGTATGCGTGTATGTATGTGTGTGTATACGTAGCCTTAAGGTGCACATAACAGTTAAGTAATGGTTAAAAACTTTGGCGGCTACACGGCAACCGCGCCGTCGAGCCAGCCGTGGCACCAGGTAGACTTAATGTGGCACGCATATAACAAGCTATGCGATATAGAAAAGTTGCACGCACACACACGCACTCACACACACACGCAGCACACTTATGCGAGGCTAACAATGTGCAGCTTGTGCAATTGTGGGCGTGTCCTAAGCTGCTCTGTGCGCAACTTTATTAGTTGGCCACCTTTTGGCTTTGGTTAAAGCCCTGGGACTGACTGTTTCACCAAGTTGCCGAGCTTCTCTGTTTTCCGAGTTTTCCTTGATTATGAAACCCTCTGCACATAACTGTAATCAATTTTCTTGCCATGGCCGCCCTCGCCAGCAATTTAAATATTTAATGCCGCACGTTGTGAACTTTGGCAAAGTTTTTCTTTCCAGCTTTTTCTCAACTACTCGTAATTAGCCAAAAAACTAAGCACTTAATTCTTTGGTCTCTCCCAGAAGACGACAAAAAAGCAAATAATCAAAAAATAAAACTGGAAATAAAAGTGAAAATAAAATCATAGTCGAAAATTTAATGAATGCAATTTGTAATAAAACGCATAAGAAGCGAAAAGTCGAAAAGTTTTTTACTTCATTAACGAGCTGATAATAAAAAAAAAAAAAACAAAACCCAACGCGAGTCAAACTATTCGGAAGTGGAGCGAGTCGGTTGGCCAGCTAATAAAATGAATGTTCTGGGCTTTTTGACACTATCATTTCCTCTTTATTCTCTTGCAGAGAGTAATATAAAATTTTCATGAAATAGGTAACACATAGAAGCAGACATCTGCGACTTCATAAAGTACATATATTCTAGTTCAGCATCAATAGAAATAAAATATATCGGAACCGGTCGGATTGAACCGCTATATAATATAGCTGCCTTAGGAAAGAGCGTTTAAGAAGTTTATGGAATACGTTTTTGATTAACAAGATATCTTAGCCAAACTCAGCATTTATAGGTTTAACTATGATCCGTAAATATATACAAAATCTCATCAGCCTGGACATAGATGCATTGGGAACAATACGTCGAAAATTAAGTTTTTGTAAGAACAACTTTCTGCATATAGATATCTCGACTAGCCCCAGCATTTACTATTTAAGCAAAGCTTCGTTGATGTGTACCAAGTCAAATATCTGTCAAAGAGAAAGTCTCATATGGCAAAGTATTCTGTTTTCAAGATATTCTTGTGTACAAATGTATTAAATGTTTGGCGAGCCGGAAATATTCTTAGTATCTTGTTTTAAGCCAACTAAACATGTTGGAAGCGTTCGACTAGGAACTACCCTATACACAGCCAAAAAACTTTTAAGCGACAGCTGTTTTAAATTCCACTATTTATGCTTTAAATTTTTTTTTTTTTAAATTTGGTTTATTTTGCGCTGGAATCGATCAGTGCCTTCTGATCTCTACCAAGCGGAGTTAAGGGTATAGTGTATAGTTATTATTTAATAACTTAAATGATAATTACAGACTTAAAAATATATAACAATAATGGGAAAGGGATGTTTAAGTGATGTGCCTCGTTGGTAGGTCGTCGGGGTGTAGCCTTCGGAGGCGCCTCTCACTGATGGGCTCAGCCAGGGCCCTTGCGGCCGCGTTCGGATGCTGCACCAATTTGTCGGAGTATCGGCTGCTGAAGAAGTTGAGCTGATCTCCGACCTTTGTTAGGCGGAGATCGCGTTCGATGGCGTCTGTTGTTACGTACCATGGCAGGCCAGCAACCTTGCGTGCTGCCTTGGCTTGGACCACTCTTATGCGACGGAGCTGGTGTGCTGATGCCGTGCCCCAAACTTGGATCGCATATGTCCAGATAGGCGTTACCATCGTTTTGATAAGCAGTGTCTTCGTGGATATGTGCAGCTTGCTTTGAGGCTTTAGTAGCCAATCGAGCTTTTGAAGTCTTCTCAGGCATTTTGCTCTCGTTGCTGCGATGTGAGGCCCCCATATGAGCCTTCGATCCAGGTGGACACCCAAGTAGCAGAAAGAGTTGGTCTGCTCAATGGTTCGTCCATCGAACCGTAGCCCCTGGCAGCTGTATGGGCGCAGCGTAAAAGTGACGCAGGCGGACTTGGCACAGTTTATAGCGATGTTCCACATAGCTGTCCAGGTTTCGATCTGCAGCAGCCAGTCCTGCACTGCACTTGTAGCAGCTTGCAGATTTTTGTGGGAGGCTAGGAAGGCAGTGTCGTCCGCATATGTTGCCACCAGCAGTCTCGCAGGGCTGAGGTCTTCATTGCTTTGTCCTTGTGTGGGCAGGTCCGCCGTATACAGCGTGTACAGCATCGGACCGAGGACGCTGCCTTGTGGGACACCTGCTCTGATGCCCTTAATTGCCGACCTTTGGTCTTTAACGGCCACTTTAAAGGTGCGTCCTGCCAGAAAGGAGCTAAGGATGCTGAAGTATGGCGCTGGGAGTATCAGTTTGATCTTGAACAGAAGACCATCGTGCCAGACCTTGTCAAACGCTTGTTTGACATCGAGGAAAACGCCGACGCAGTATTGCTTCTGCTCAAAAGCTTCTAGTACGTGTTTTACTGCCCGGTGGACCTGCTCGGGGCAGCCGTGAGACTTTCTGAAGCCAAACTGATGATCCGGGACCAGGCGCGTGACCTCGTCGAGTTCTAAGAGACGGCTTAGCAGAAGTCGCTCAAAGACTTTTGAGAGCGTCGGCAGAAGGCTTATAGGGCGGTAGGACTCAAGTTGAGTTAGCGGCTTACCGGGTTTGGCGATCATCACAATTTTCGCATGTTTCCATTGCTTCGGAAAGTGGCCAAGGCGGAGCATGGAGTTGAAAATTGTGGCGAGCGCCATGACTCCTTTGCGTGGGAGAGCCTTAGCTGCTCTGTTGTCGATTTCGTCGCATCCTGGGGTCTTCTTTAGCTCAAGCATTTTCAGCTGTGTCCCGATTTCCGCGGGGGAGATGCTTCTTATCGGGAGAGCCATCTGCAGTGGAGCGTCCAGTGATTCGGCTACTTTACGGCGCTGTGCAACATCTGCGAAGTCGAATGGCTTGAAGGTTGTCTCCAAGTAGTCAGCAAACGCGTTGGCCTTTTCCTCGTCCGATCGGAGCCAGAGGCCAGAGTGGTCCGTGATCGGGGAGGTAAAAACTGGTTGCCTCTTAATGCTTCTGGTGAGCTTCCACACTGAAAAGGTGCTGTTGCCGTCATGCCCAGTTGTTTCGAGGAAGCTGTCTAGATTTTCCGTTCGAGTCCTAGCCAGCAGTCGTCTGAGCCGGTTGGACGCGCTTACCATTTCTGCCTTGGTAGAGAGGTCTCCGTTGCGGATGTACAGCCTCCTTAGACGTCTTTTGTCGGCAAGGAGACTCCTGGCTTCAGGGCTTAGTAGGGACCTTCTGAAGGTACGAGAGTGAGGCAGGGTTTGCGGGGCTGCACGTCTAGCAGCTTCCGTAATTTTCGCTGTGAGGTGGTCAACGTAGCTCTCCAGTTCACTTGCCGTATTTATGGTGACGTTGAGCTCTAATGTGTCCTCGAGGCAGGCCCGGTATACTCCCAAGTTAGAGCGCGGCGGGAGCATTTTGCGGATTCCAACTTCCCACTTGGGAGTCTCCTCGAGCTCAATCAGTAATGGGAGGTGATCCGACGTCAGGTCAAGGAGGCTTCGTATTCGCAGCTGTTCCTGTCTGAATCCCTTGTAGAGCCCGAAGTCAAGTGCACTTGGTGTTGCAGTAGCCCTATATGGGTAGCACGTTGCCTCTCCAGTGGCTATGACTTCGATGCCTTCATTCTCAATGGCAGAGAAGAGCGTTCTCCCTCGGGGGCACATGCGGTAGTTTCCCCACCAGCGATGTTTGGCGTTCCAGTCTCCTCCTGCCGCTTTAAATTTAAATAAAATGCTTCTGTATGGTAACTATTTTGTACTGCAGATGTCATGGTTTTTGTGTATGGAATATTTTTCATGACATTTGGCATAGTATTTGCGTGTGGAATATTTTTGGCATACCTCGCGCCGCATTGGACAGCAAAATCAGTATATATAACCCTGCGAAATATATTCTAGTTGTACAGTCTACAGGCAGCCAGTGGTTAACAACTTGCAAATATAGATACTTTAGAGGGTAATTTTTGGGAATTTCATTTATTAATAATAATTTAAATGATATCTTTAAGCTCTCCTAAACATATTTTAAGGGAATTTAAATGTCGAACTTTACGTATTAAAACTAATTTTTTACAAACCTTTTTCCTTACCTTATTTATATATTTTACAGGGTATATATGCCTGTGATAGTCATGTTCCTTTGCCTTTGCCATTTGAATTAATTTTTTTTATGTTAAAAGTAGCAGAAAAAGTGCATTGCTCAACCAATTTCTGAGAGTATCAGCAAAATAGAAATACTAAATAACAACGCGCTGGTCAAAAACATTTCTTCTAAACAAAAAGTACCCAAAGGTAAGTCTTAACATAACTCAAAAAAAAAACATATGAAAAAAATGAATGCAAAAGATACGCAAACAAAAAAAATGTGAGAAATGCGTATTTTTGAGTTCATTTTTTCTTGGTGCGTTGTTCTCTGAGCGCTTAACAAAAAAATCAGTCAAAAAATACAGAAAGTTACAAAGGAAACAACTTTTGTTATAAAGCGTGTCCTGTGGCAAATTTCTTTCTTTTTTTTTTATTCGCTCTGACCCATGCACAGACACAGAGAGACACACTCAAGCGTGTGCTTCTTCTTGTTTCTTTTGCATGGCTTCATCTTGGCATTTTTTTTTTTGCGCTTTTTTGTATTTCTTTCCTTTCCGCTTTCAACGAATTAAATGGCATGAAATTAAAAGTTACTACGAGAATTTTTGTGCTGCATTTGCAGGAAAACGTGAGAAATTATAAGCACAAAAGAGGAAAAGAGGCGGTTGTGGGGCATGCCGCACGCCAAAAAGGAAGCGCCAACATGCGAAAAAATGATAAAATATGAAAGGACATGGAGCGCGTGAGAGAGGGGAGAACGCGGAAGAGAGAGATGGAGAGAGCGGGCGGCTTGGAGCAAAAGAAGACAACAGGCAAATCTGCTTAAATGTCCTGGCGAATTGTAAGCCTTTCATTTCCTTTTCTTTGCTACCCATTCACTGCCCATGCTTGGCAAATTCTTCGGCTTCCTTTCCTAAGTAAGTTGGTTTGTTTGTTTTTCAACTGCCCGCCTTTAGTATATCTGTATATTTATATATATATATTATTTTTTCAACCTTGTGGCAAGAAATTATGAAGCAGCAAAAAATATTTACGACTTATTATTGTCGAGTAATGGTCAGCAGAGGAGTTAAGAACTGAAAATTGGTATGGGACTTGGTGGGCAACCAGACACAGAAAAGAGGACTAATAATAAACAAATAAAACAATACTGTAGAGGCTAATAAAGTTATATACATATATATTGTATTTTATCTAAAAACAAATCTTTTAAATTAAGTTAATATATTTATATATAAGTGAATAAATAAAATTAGAATAACTCAAAGGACGATTGTTAATTATTTAATTCTATTTAATTGTGTTCATTTTTGCCAAAGCTCAATGAATCAATGTCACAGTCTACGTTAATCATTGCACAATAAATGAAAACAGCAAACTTTTTTTTGAAATGTACAAAAACCTATTTGCTCCATTCTTGTGATATGCAAGCCAAATCTTGTTCACATTCCAAGCCATGGTTTTCAGACTTAGTGCTGGAGCAGCGTGATACATCCGTAACCGGGCCCTGGCAAGGGATTTTAAGGTTCGCTTGGTCCCCCAGCTAATTGGCCTACTTCCCCGCTCACCCTTTAACTGACAAGAAGTCTCTGCTAAAGAAAGAGACGGAGACTGCACTGGATTAACCCTTTAGATCTCCCAAAGCGAGTACTTGGAATAGTATAAGAACGAAACAATAGAAAAAAAATTAACAATTAATGCTAAGTATGTTAGTCACCTAATTGTACAGCTGGACTAAGATTCTAAAGCAACAAATGAAAAAGAAATATAAACAAATCAGCTTATAAGCAGTAAGGTATGTTTAAAATAATAGTCTATGTGATGTTGCAGACAAAAACCGATTATCCCTCGAAAAAAAGATAACTGTCCATCTCTATGTGCGTGAATATCTCTAGCTTGACGATAGATCGCAGTTAGATATATGTTTATTACCAGGATGGTATTAACTTTTTTTTCACCTAATTCTGTTTTAACACGGAAGATTGGTTTCACAAAAACCCGTATAAAAAACATGTACAAAAAGACATTATCTCTCAAATTCTCTCTATTCATATTGGATTTTTTGAGAACAAGTTTTCATATTTATTTTATATAACATATATAAACACGCATAGTTATTCAGGAAAAAACATATACAGTCTTAGTTTAAAAGTAATGTAAATTGAATGTATGACAAGTTCGTGAACTAAAAACAATTATGTAAAACAGCTATGCTGTTTACAAAAAGAAAAGGTTGATCAATTTTTAAGGTAGAAAAAATTCAAAATAAAACATTGATAATTGAATGAATATAAAATCTATTTGCATTGTGAACTTTCACAAAATATTAACACATTTCAGTTGCTCTGATAAGTAAATCTGCTCATATGCATAAATCGTTCGTAATATGAACATATTTCGCAAATATTAAATTTGACAAACAAAAATTAAGCCCAAAAGATTTAAAATCGGTTTAAAATCGTCTAAAACAATGTAAAATGGTCTTTTTTTTTTCAAACCGTGTAAAAACAGTATTACTTTTATATTTATAGCTCAGTTCAGCTATATAATAAATTAAATAATTATTATTTTCTGTAAGTTCCACAAGTTAAATTAATTTTGAGACAGTCTTAATTAAATGAAATATGAATACTACCAATATGTTTTATCTTCATCTTGCGCTAGCTACATCTAGCTTAATTTTTTGCTTAAATGGAGCATTTGTTTTAGGTAATTTACTAATTGCTCGTAAATGCTTATTTAATTTTTTTGTAACATCTATTAAAGCATATTTGTTTTCTGGTGCTCATTATTTTACTGTATATATTTCATATAAAAAATTCCACATTTAACGCGGCTGAAAAAGACATTTTTGTAAATATTTCTGAAATTGTATTTTACAACAATTTGTGTCACACGTTATGGTGCTTCTTTTTTGTCACTTTTTATTATTCTAAATCCTTTGGTAACTAAACGCTCTATGTTTGTATTTTTAGTAATATCCTGGCGCTGTCATTTTTACTCCTCTTTTTTTTTGTTTTTTTGTACTTGTTTTTATCTTTTGCGCGCCACGAAATACACTTTTTCAATCATTTACTGATAGATTTTTCGTTGTGGTTTTATTGCCGGCTTCTGGTCGAATGAGCTTGGACAGACGTAGGCGTTGGGAGTGGCACACATAAACACACAGACACATTCACATAGTTCAAAGTGTTGTAAATATTTGTTTTACAACGTTGTTTGCACTTGGTGAAATTTGCAACCATTTTTTATGCGCCAAAACTGACGGTCGTTCGAATTGCGTTTGAGAGTTAGATGCAAGTTTTGGGTGAATTTTGGGGCTAGGGAAAGTGAATATGGTTCTCGGAACTGTTATTGAACTGGGCGGTGGCGGCGGCTTGTTTATTTATTTTTGGCTGCATTTTGACGTGGATTTAGTGCGAGCTATTTTGTTAGCCGTCTCACTAATATTTGATGAGCCTCGAACTGTCTATTTTCCGATGCTCTCAACATATAACAAGGCCACGAAATATAGATATAGATATAGATATAGATATAGATATAGATATAGATATAGATATAGATATAGATATAGATATAGATATAGATATAGATATAGATATAGATATAGATATAGATATAGATATAGATATAGATATAGATATAGCTAAGATATAGATATAGATATAGATATAGATATAGATATAGATATAGATATAGATATAGATATAGCTATAGATCTAGATATAGATATAGATATAGATAGATATAGATATAGATATAGATATAGATATAGATATAGATATAGTTAGATATAGATATAGATATAGATATAGATATAGATATAGATATAGATATAGATATAGATATAGATATAGATATAGATATAGATATAGATATAGATATAGATATAGATATAGATATAGATATAGATATAGATATAGATATAGATATAGATATAGATATAGATATAGATATAGATATAGATATAGATATAGATATAGATATAGATATAGATATAGATATAGATATAGATATAGATATAGATAGATAGATATAGATATAGATATAGATATAGATATAGATATGATATAGATAGATAGATATAGATATAGATATAGATATAGATATAGATATAGATATAGATATAGATATAGATATAGATATAGATATAGATATAGATATAGATATAGATATAGATATAGATATAGATATAGATATAGATATAGATATAGATATAGATATAGATATAGATATAGATATAGATATAGATATAGATATAGATATAGATATAGATATAGATATAGATATAGATATAGATATAGATATAGATATAGATATAGATATAGATATAGATATAGATATAGATATAGATATAGATATAGATATAGATATAGATATAGATATAGATATAGATATAGATATAGATCTAGATATAGATATAGATATAGATATAGATATAGATATAGATATAGATATAGATATAGATATAGATATAGATATAGATATAGATATAGATATAGATATAGATATAGATATAGATATAGATAGTGAAATGCATATGGTATATTTACGAATTCAGTATTATGAAGGTTCAAGCTGACCTCCATCTAAACACACACACACACACACATTTACCCCACCCCACCCCCTTTGCACTGCACCCCTTTGCTGTTGCTAATGGTTGCTGGGCAATTTGATAATGCGCAAAGTCCACACAGTTTAATTGAGTTGGGTTTGGGTTATGCAAAGGAGTTGGGCGTACACGTGGGCGGGGCTCGGTATACGCTGTCTTAGTTCTGGCCAAAAGCTGTCAGGCAACTAAGGCTTAGGCAACGTTTGCCTGCGCGCCTAATTGCATTACGCTAATCCAATAGATTAAGACGCAACTGAGGCAGCGCCTAGCTGCCTGTTGCAAGTTGCCTGTTGACTGTTGCCCTTAGCTTCTGTTGCTGCTTCCCCTTCTCTCTTTCTCTCCCTCTCTCACACTCTCTCCCTCTGTTAACCCCCTTAACCCTGTCTAATGCAATGCAAAACAATAACAAAATTATGCTGGCAGCGGCAGCTGACAAGCTGTCAGTCGAGTTAACCTTAAAAAAAGAACCTAAAAAAGCAGCAGCTGCTGCATTTGCCACCTGATATGCTTTTCTTTTGCCTTAACTTGAGCTATTTTTGTAAAAAATATTTTCTAATTTAATTAGTGGCTGGCATATGCAAATCATGCATAATTTATGAAATGCATATTTGCCACCAAAGGTTTTTGTGCCACATTTTCACATTTGGGGCCGCACGCCATTTGGCCAACTAATTATATGTTGACATGACATTTATTTGACTTGCATAAATTAGCCAATTAGTTGAGTGGCGCAAATGAAGTTAGCTCGCTCGCAGCTTTGTGCCAGGTGTGTAAGTCAAGTATGTGTGTGTGCGTGAATGTTTAAGTGTGTACTTTGCCCCCCCGCAGAAGTTATACGCTCAAGTCGTCGCCTCGACGTCGGGGCGAGGCGGTGCGATGCGTTTCAAGTAATGCGCTAAGCAAGTTGAAAGTTGAATATTTTGAAGTTTATTTTGAACAGTTTGCATAAGTTGAGGCACAGCCAGTCGCAGGTCTAAAAGATGCTAAAATAGTTACTTATCTAAGATAGCTTAACCATTTTAACTAAATATTATTTAACATAAGAATATGCTGTATGTAAATATCAGAGATAAAGCAATTAATCATTTTAGCTATTATTCCCAATATTTCATACATATAAGCATTTGAATACTGAAATGTAGTAAAAAGGGGGCCTATTAAAGTTCGGCAGAAGACGACATCTTCGATAACACAAATATAATGTTGACCATGAGCTTGGGCAGCGTCTCTATATATCAATTCATTGACAATAGAAGTATCGATAACTATCCAATGAATTTCATCGAAAGATGACTCGATTTACTTACAATGTGCGACTGTCAGTCCGTCGATCTGTACAGGGACTTTGAGATCTAAATGCCAAAAATTCAAGCTTACCATAGTTTAGTCATTAAAAACTTTTTAAATTATCGATAAGTCGATCCGTTTATACCAAATCAGGTAATATCGATTTTGGGCGCACCTTTTCAAGCAAACATGGAGCTACTTTATATACTTATATTTTCAAGCAAAGATTTATATATATATGTATATGTATATCAATTTGTAAGTTCTGGGAAAATATGTAAAATTATAGAGTATGCAATTATTTCTTCCTGTTGTGAATACGGTTTTCGTAGCTTTAAAAGATGTCAGAGCTTATAGATTATTTAAACATACTTAGGTCAGATTTAATTAATAGTTACAGATAGTTATAGATTTATTGTTATGGTTATAGATAACTTTCCGTTTTGCCCAACAATTTTTATATTTATATGCGTACTGAAGCAATGTTAATATAATAAACATAAATTAATAAGTGTGCACACACTTGAGTTTGGATTAATAATCGCCTGCACGAAACACAAAACTTGCTACTTAAGTGCGGGCAACACTCAAAGAGGCATTTCCACAGCTTTGGACCAAAGCGTGCGCTTTCTGTGAGTCTGTCTATCTGGGTGTCAGCTGTCTGTCAGCTTGACAAAGCAGCTGGCAGTTAAGGCATACCGCTTCCCCTCGCAACAGATCTGAGCAGACGTGGCAGAAAGGTGAATGCACAACAATTTGGACACAAGTGCAACGCGGCGTATACGCAATGTTGCTGCCATGGCTGAGTGCAATAGCTAAGCGCATGCAGCTAAAAGCCACGCCCACACATTTCCCAGACGACGCTTGTCATCATTAGATTAGAGTGCAGACGCACACACACAAAGAGAGAGAGAGAGAGAGAGAGAGAGACAGAGAGAGCGAGAGATATAGTGAGAAGGGTAGGGGGGGAGGGTAACACAGACTGCGACAAAAATTAAACTGTTGGGCGACTGCGTTTTGCTTGTCAGGATGTGCGTTAAATTGTAAAACAACACACAGCATTGGGGCCAGAGCATGTGGCTAGCAGGATGTGGGGCCGCACTAGGGTGTAGCTGGTAGTAGGGTGTCTGCTGCCAATGCCGGGCTCTGCCTTGCTGTCATGCTGTGGCCAGCTCTCGTTTATTTTTGCGTATTAGACGCAGCTATTTTGTGCTTATTGTTTCCCGACAGAAACAGCCCACAGCCCCTCCAGACTCCACCCTAGCCAGCGACACCACTGCCTAATGCCACGCCCCCAAAGCCCAAAATCAGCCAACATTTCCTTGCTGCTCTTCAAATTGTTAGCCCTGTTATTTTTCGGTTGTTTGGGTTCTTGGTTGTGTTCGCATTGTCAGCTCATTTGTAATTTTTGCGCTACGATTTCAAATTAAGCAACCGGAAATGAGCTGACATTTTGCAGCCAGTGTCCTGTTAGCTGTTGTCCTGGCTGTTATTGTTGTTGCTGTTGTCCTGGCATTGGTTTAACGACGCTTCGAGCTGCATTTAAAGTTGTCCAAAGCACATTTGCTGCTTACTTGTTGTCCATTATGACAATATTAATATTTACATTTTGCCAGCTATTGTCCTGCCACATATCCTTTATGTATGCGACTGTGTGTGTGCGTGTGTGTTTTTACAGCACACATGTTTCCTTTCTCTTGTCGCATGCATTTTGTATTTTCTTGTTTATTGCTTTATATGTTGCCTTCCCCTTTATAATTCATATTAAAGGGATGTCAATATGTTTTCCATAGCTATGCGTGCTTTTTGTCAGTTGATCCTTCATCCTTTGAGTTGTCTTCATTATTGTTTTTACAGCTTAAACGGACGTGGCACAATTACAGTCTAAATCGGCATTTATAAACAGGTTTATTGTAATTTTGTTCAGTTTTTAATAAGGATTAAAATTGGTTTTAGGATTAAAATATTGTAGCTAAGCCTTTGCGTATGATTTCCGATTAGCTTGCTGCGTAAGCAAAATTAATTAAACTAAACGAATTTATGCTCAAATAATTATAAGCCATGTAAAAATGCAATATTTGTTAACCTAATATTTAACCCAATATTTAAAAACATGTATGTATATTATTATTGCGAAAAATACAATTTAAATAAGATATAAATAAATTTATGAATTAGGCTTGTTCTAACTTAACCTTAATATATTTTAATATAAAAAACTACTTTGTAAATACACAAATCTAAAGATTTAAATGGAATTTGTATTGAACTTAACATAGCATTCAATGTCAAAGCGCTGCTAAAATTAGCTAGAATACAGCCTGTTAACTTAACAGTGGACTGCTATGTGAGAAATATCCCCTAAAAGGCACAAATTCGAACTAAAAAGCTTTCGCAAATTACATCACACGCTGTTCACGCTCTCACACAGTCAGCTGTTCGCCGCACTCACAAAATGCCCAAACACGAAGCGCTGTGCGGCCGACTGGTTAAGCACTTCGGCTGCATTCGTTAAGTTGCGAGCGGCGCACGAACGAGCAAAGGGCGACAGCATTGGCGACCGCGGCCCACAGCCGGCGACTGCGACAGGCAGAGGACGACAGCTTCCTGCTGCTGCTGCTTCAGTTACGTTGATAATGTCAAAACGTTTGGTTCGCTGTGCTGCTGCTGCTGCCAGTGCTGCTGCTGCTGCCGCCGCTGATGCTGCTGCTGCTGCCGCTGTCAACGACGCTGCCACGCAAGGACAACAACAAGAAGAGAACAACAACAACGCCAACGAAATATGTTGCACAGGGCGCGTCTGGTGCATAAATAAATAAGAATTAGCGGACGACAACAATTAATAAACAATACAAAGTAAAAATAAAAAATAAAAAATACAGTTGCATTTGCCAAAGGCAACAAATCAAACAAAAACAACCAACAAACAGCTTCAAATGCAGCCAATGGCAATGTGTCAGGAATTGTGAGAATTAATATTTCACTAGAGATTTGTGCGTTTTGGTAACAAACAACGTAAAACTTTTGTTCGGCTTTTACAATATTTTATGCTCTTTACATTATTTTTGGGTAGGGGCCGAACACTGTTTTCTCTGCTTCGCTTTTTTTTGCGTTGCGCGTAAAATTATAAAAAATATGTGAAAAATGCGCAACAACAACAACAAAGAGAGAAATAACAATAACAACTTTTGGGCATTCACGTAGGATAGCACGGTCCGGTTTCGGTCTCGGTCTCGGTCTCGGTCTCGGTCTCGGTCTCGCATTTGATACCGGTTCAAGTCTCAGTCTCACAGTCGGTCACAAAGTTCAAATCCCACGTCGACGACGACGCCGTGTGTGTGTGTGTGTGTGCGGAATGTGTGTGTTTTTACACAGGACTGCAACCGGCGAGCGTTGTGTAACACTGTAACGTGCTAAATTTATTAATTTAGACTGCAAATAATCAAAGGCAACAACAACAATAATGCAAACAATTTGTTAGGCCCCAAAGGTAAGCGGCTATCAGAATAAGTTTTGGCTTTTTATTTGGCATCTCATTTAGCTTATAGAAATATTAAATGAGTCGAGTACGCCAACTTAAATATTATCAATAATATCTACAGTTAGAGGTAATATTAAAAATGTTGCAAGGGTCGAGCTATAATTCTTATGTGCTTTGAATAAATGTTAAGGGACAATTAAAAGCATATTAAGAATTTTAATAAATATTTCAAAGTCATTTGAGAACTTAAGAATACAACTAAAATATGCCTGAGAACTTGAAGAAAATTAAACCCCTTAAGCAAATATGAAGCAAATAATAGAAAAATGCCCACGAATTCAATTAACAAATCTCAAAATCTCTGAGAGCTTACCATAAATATGAATAATTTATTAAATGAATGAGCATATCAAAATAAGAGATTATAACAAATATGAGAAACAATTGATGAAATTCCCAAGCAGTTGAGAACTTATCAGTAATAAGCGATGCTAAAGAGCTTGTTTGTACAAAGCAATTGGTTTCGGCATAGGTAAATTCTAAATTTAATTTATTAATTTAATCAGGAATAGCATCTACAATTACTTAAAAGCTCTATTGTTTTGTCAAAGCCAGCCTGCAAATTCGCATAAAATGTGTGTATATAAATTATAGACCGACAACTTTGCGTATGAGTGATAAACAATGCCCGTGATTAATCTAAGCTGCATTAATTTGTTAGCATAAATAGAGACAAGCTTGTCGTATGCGTAATGTGCAAGAAATTAATTTTGCCAAATAATAGAGAGCGACACAAACATTTGGCAATTTAAGCAAATCAATTTGAAATCAATTTAATGTCGCATATTTATGCATAAATTGTACGCATCTATTTCTAGAGAACTGAAAAGTTTTGCAGCTTTTATATTAAATACATTTATTGATATCACATGAAATCAAGCTGAAAATAAATATAATATTTTGAGAGTTCTTTTGTGGAAATCTTATTTTTCTGTTTAATGTTTGGAATATCTCATGTAAATTTGTTCCATTTCATTATTATTTTTATAAGAAAATGGAAAAGCTCATGTTTATAAAATTTTGTTACACAAAAATGCTCTTAATATTAATTTTTTTCTTTTCATAATTCTTTTATAATTAGATAATACAAATTGGTTTTACTTTATTAAATTTATTTATTAAAATGGTTAATTTTCTTGATAAGTCGGGCTTTTTTTAATCAAGTTTATGAAGAGCAAATGTTTTTCTTTTTTCAATATTTAACTTTTTTATTTTAATCAATGATTGGCAACTTTTTCCATTCCTGCGCATAGTAAAAAAAACGTTTACATGCCGCTTTGCAAGCAGCTAGACTTGTAAACACCTTCGGATAACAATTGTCGCCAGGTTGTAGCGCTTCGCAGGCAGCATTTCCATAGTAGAACTTTTTCACATTTCCATCATAGCTTTGACAATCGACAGGGTTTGATTTTTCCAATTCTTTAAAGCAAAAACATTCGTTGCAGGCATAAGTGCCAAAAACTAGATAGTTATAAATTATATTTAAATATTTAACACGTTTTTAGTGAGATTTTAATTACCTGTGGGCCAACCAAGCAACAACACTATGATAAACATTTTCCAAGAGAAACAAAATAGCTAAGTGGCACGCCAATTAGAAATACAATCCAATTGGATGCGATATTAGACAAGGTGTGCCAATTGGAAGTGCTTACTAGTTAGTTTATGGAACTCTCCAAAAAGCTTAGGTCTTATTATGAATTATTGTTTTAGTGTTATGGATAACTAAATTATTTATGCTTTAATTGCATATAAATCATGTTAATACAATATTTTTGCTTTTACTATTTCTCGTACTTATTAAAATTATTTATACAGTTGCCTTATTCCCCATTCGTGTGTCTTTAGTTAAAAGTCGCCGTGCGTCTAACAATATAGAAACTTGATTAATTTCTAGTAGAAATATTATACCCTTTTTTTTAAAGTAATAATAATTTAAAACTGTTTAAGAGATGTGTTATAGTATATTTTTTCAAAAGAAGCGCAGTCGAAATACATCGAAAGATATAATTTAAAACAAAAGTGTGTTTTATTTTTGTTTTTAATCAATCTCGATAATCGAGCCAGCCAGAAAGGTCGCCCAAGCCAGCTTTGAAAAGGCTCGAAAATTATTTGAAAAAGCGTGTTGAAGGTATCTGACGAGTGTTCAAAAGTAAATCCCTAAATTTACTTCAGAACTATGATCGAGCTCGGTTACAGTTGTATTAAAGCTTATTTAGAGCTTTTTTGTAGTGCCTAGTAATGCCCTGGAGCTACTTTAAAGCTGCTTAAGAAACAATCTCAAATGTATCTAAGAACTGCAGTAGGATAGTAATGTCACATTATCGATGTCTAGCATACACGGTCACACTGGCGAAGTCTTTTACTTTGCTGGTCATTAGTAGTACCCGACGTATAAAGATTATGTCTACGTAAAGCAAAGAGTCACTAAAATATTCATTGAAATTGTGACAAGTATTCAGCTAAAGAGTGTTGTTTCAGACTAGGACTGCCTTATAGATTTGTTTTTGGGATTTGTTGAAACTGTTTAGAGCTTAGGACAGCCTTAACTATTCCGGGTATACTTTTGGATGTCAATATATAAACAAACCTTGCCTGAGCTAAGAGATTATTCTAGTAATTTCTCAATGTCACTTCATACAAAATATTATATCTTTATCTTCCAGTTAAATAATTTATGCTCTATAACCAAGCTATAACAAAAAGCGGCATCTATAAACTATTTATAACAAGTTTAAGCACAGTTTGTTGCCCAATTTTCAAATATTTAATTTGTGAGCCGTGCCAACTTTTCACTTTTCAGTTACAACGTTTTCAATTAACCCGTTTGCATATAGTAAAACGAATTTTGGCTGGACAAAAATACACCGATTGCAGCCCCTGACCTACTTTAATCAACAATACATTCTTGTGGCCTTTCGACAAAAAAAAAAAATGTGCTTCTTGTTTTTACATGTTGCCGGTTTGCTTTTTTGTTTTATTGTGTTCTTTTCTATTATTCTTGCTTGTTGTTATTGTTATTTTTGGGGTTAACCCGAAAACAAGCAAATTGGGTTTCGACGGCGTTTGCCATTGTGTTTAGCCCAATGTTTGCGTTTTTTTATACTTTTACTTTTTGCCTTCGAACAAATTCGAACGTTAAATAATCTTTCATTTCGGCAACCTTGTTGTGCCAGAGTTGTCAAAAGAGAAAAAACGATAGAAAAAAAATGTTGTAAAATATTGTATGACACACACAAATTTATTGAGCTCAAAAATATCAAAAAGTTTGTTCAAATTTTGGAAAAAGCCAAACGCAACGCCGAATCGCCTGGATCTAATAGAATGGCCCAAAGCAGCCCCATTCCCAGCAGCAGGCGCACCTGTTGGGCACAAAATAAAAAGGCGGACAGCAGCCGCAATCGCAGCAGCCGCAGCGTTCCATGCTTGGCAGAACTGGGCCGCAAGGCCCGCTCGTAAGGTGATAGGAGACAACACCGCAGGCCGTTTGACCACAGCAGCATGATCCACAGGGAGCGCAGGATCCGCATGGAGCACAGGCTCCCCCGCCACAGGGGCCGCACGGACCACACGGTCCGCACGAACCGCACGAGTTGCACGGACCGCACGTGCCGCACGAGCCGCACGGCCCGCATGGTCCGCACGAGTTGCACGGTCCGCACGAGTTGCACTGTCCGCACGGGCTGCAGCAGGGCGCACAACGAGTCCCACGGGAACTCTTGCAGGATCCACGGCGGGGGCCCATGCAGGATCCACAGCCCCCGCCAGTTCCGCATTTGGAGGAGCAGCCCATTTAACGTTTTACCTCTCGTCTGCCAAGCACCTGTGTTGTGAAGTACTTTCCGGCGTTATTCTTGCGGTTTTCCTCTTTTGCAAATAAGCCACGCAAAAAATGTGCTAAATATGGCAGGCAATTTGCAACTGCCTCGGTAATATTTAGCACCTTCTTTGGCTTCGATTGGCAAAACACTTTGACCAGGATTTTTTTAAACAGTTTTTTGTCCAATTTTAATATTTTCCAAAATCTATCAATCTGACACTGAACAAATGACATTTGACATTTGACGCCAGGTTGACTTCGGACAGTCGCCTCTGCCCCTCTTCCGCCCGCACGTGCTTATCCAGGTGCCCCATAGGGGCAACCTTAATAGCTGTCACTGTGCTCTAACCTCAAAGCTGCAACATCTAACCTCAAAACTGCAGCAGCAGGCAGAAGCTTACCTCAAAGCTGCACACGCCTGCCAACTATTAAATGTCATTTAAATTTGTATTTACCCTTGCGGTCGCCTATTTGGCTTTTCCCAAGACAACTGCAACTCCTTTCACCTTTAACTGCCCCACCCCGGAGCACGTCTACATGGCAGCCAAGCCACACGAGTGAATCGAGCGACCCGCATTCAAAGGCCGGACTCGGTTTTTGGGCATGCCGCTGCGGTTGGTTGGGTCAGTGGGGCTAATGTAATTGATTGTCTGGGCCTGGCTGAGCAAGACCTGAAAGTGCACTACGGCAAGTGCGAAAAAAAGCTGTAACATAGATTGTCTAGTGGTCCTTCTGGGCGCAAGTGTGTGCGATTTTTGCATACCAACTGCGTGCGAGGCTGCACAGTGGTTGGCATTTGAGAATTTCTAAAGGTTTCATATATCAATGTTTTAATTTGTCATTAAACTATTAATTGAGGCAGCTGAAAGGGTGCCTGAACCTTCATGCCAAATGGAATTAGGTTTGATTAGGTTGTTACTTAACACAATTTATATCAAGGTAACAATATAATTCTTTAGCTAAGATATTTATAGAAATATGTTTGAGAAAAACAAAAATATTATAATTTATAGGTATTAGTTTCTTAGAGTTGCTTAAATAAAAATAATTTTAATTTGATTTGGACAAAAGTTGGTCATTGTCTAAAGATTTTGTTATTCAAATAAATTTAGAAAAATATAATATTTAAATAAAGCTACTATTTACAAGCAATTACAAACGCTCTCAATCATAGTTTCCATAAAGAATACTCTTTTTAAAACTAAATTAAAATATAATACTATCAGAGAATATCGAACACAATTCTTGTCAATTTCGACGTCAATTTCAAGTCAATTTCCAACTGCAACCACTGTGCCTGGTTGTTGGATTAATTTCACTTTAGCATGCCTCGGTTTTTAGCATATTTTTTCATTTTTTTTTTCCTGCGCTATGTGCGAGATTTTCGTGGATTTCAACAGGGCTTGGCAAGATTTACGAAATGGTCTGGCCTAGTCTGGAGTGGGCTGGTCTGGTCTGGCCTGGGTTGCCCGGTTGCCTGCCTGGTTTGCTCTCGACCTGTCGCTGAGATTTCAATTGTACAAGCCGGCGTCGCTGGGCATGTCAACAGCTGTCACGAGTTACGGCGCTGACGACGAGCTCTGTCTATGAAAATGGATTTCATTCGAATTCCTTTTTCGGTCCAAGCAACACCTAAAGCACAGCCACAACAACAACCAATAGACACACACATACACCCACACACAAATTTCCATATACGTTTCGTCTCCAAATTGGTTTAAATACAAATTCCAGATTTTCTCCCGGTTTTCCATTGCAATTTTAACTCAAAAACCAATAGGAAAAAGCAAGAATGTGTGGAGGTTGGGCCTGCGCTTCATATGGCATCGCCTGCAACAATCATCGGTTGTCCAATATGCGCTACACAGGTCGTTGTTTTGCGCCCACGCCCTGTGGCATCTTTGATAATTGCTCGGCCTGCGGTGGCGGTTGTGGAGGGTGTTGCGGTTGGTAGTAAATGTTGAAATAAACGCTGGTAAGATGTGTGATCAAATATACATACGTACATGTTAGTACAGCAAATTTAACAGGAGCTGCAGATTTTTTTTTTTTAAATCAATGTTGGCGTTGACTTCGTAATCCCGCATGGAAATGGGGAAAATATTGTTAAATCATGAAACGAGTCTAGTTGTTGCCAGCCAACATCTCACACCAAAATTTTACAGTTCCAACAGTAAGTTTCTCAGATAAAGCTAATATTGCATATACATTATTCTCATTATATCCATTAGCCAAAATCAATCAATAGTCGAGATGTGCGGCGGCTGGGCTTGTGCGTCATATAGTTTGGCCTGCAATAATCCACCTTTGTCCACTTTGCGTTATACGGGCCGAGAGTTCATACCCACGCCTTGTGGGCCACATGACAAATGCTTTGCCAATGACACTAGTCGATCCCGGGGCAATTGTATGCGGCCGCAAAATATACCAGTCGAAATGAATCCGTGCTTGGATCTAACCAAAGCTGAGAACACTGAACGGGTTGAATCTGATGTCGCCAAGCATGCCAAAGACAACTGGAAACTGGCGTACACAAAAGTCAAATGCACTTCAGCAGAAGATGGTTCTAAGAAAAAAGACTGAAAAACAACTTTACACAACACCTTGCTTCAGCAATAAATTTGCCATGCTTTATACTAAAATAAACCATTTTTTAAACTTTGGTGCAAGATATGGAAGAGAAACCATTGAGTATTTCGATAGTCAATGTTTGGTTGAGTATTTTGTTGCAAAACTGAATCTCATGGCTATCCCCGGGTTTTAGCGTTGTGCCCGATTTTTAGAAATGAATCAAACCATAGAATGTATTTCAAGAATAATCTGCCCATTGACTGAACTTCGATGGAAGTGTGGCATTAAGGTACGCTTGCACTTAAACCATCCCACAATTTTTATAGTATTTCCGTGCAACAAATATATAGAAACATTTAGGCCATGTATTGCAATGGTGCTCAACTCTCTTGAATTGTTCATTACGTGCTATGGGACAAACAAAAAGCGAGCTATTGAATTTTTTCTGCATCTTATTTACAAACCAAAACAAATAACTTTTGCAGATTTACAGAAAATAAACCGAAAAAAAATGTCCGCCGTGTTCCTACGCAAGCATACAGAATAAAATGGTTATTGACTGGAATTGTCTTGTGGACAGTCTTTTTGGTGAGGGACTAGTAGAAGGGTCCAAAACATCCACATTCACCGCAGCAGCAGCATCGATTGGGTGCACAGGTCCAGGGACCACAGGGCGGGCAAGGACCACAACAGCAATTATTGTAATTCATCGCGGGCAAAGCGGGTCCGACCGGGCCATATGCCAGCGCATATGAAACGCTTCCACAGGGGCCACAGCACATTTTCTTCAATTGAAATCTAGCTTAAACTGGAACATACCGAATTTTATGTATTACGCAGCTAATAAGAGACTTATAGGACTTACCAACAAATTTGAATAGACAACTACTTGCGTTTGGAATGCGAGCGAAGATTTTTTTTCGTTTCTGTTATTTTTCGGTGTTACTGTTTAGGCGAGAGACGAAAATATAATAGCACTTGGAGCAGTATGTAGCCTAAGCATCGACTGCTTTAAGGAATTTCAATTCAATGCCAACTTGATTTGTGCTCACGAAAAAAATAAACACTTTCAAACTGCAACGAAATATCGATCAAGAGTTTCGCATGTCGAAAGGTTTGCTTCTTTTTTTCGTTTTAGCACAAATTTCACACATCAATGATTTAACACCGAGACGAGCGACACATAAAAAATAGAGAGAGATATAAAAAAAAAAAAAATAGGAAAAACAGAAAATAACAGTTATCTTTAGAAAGCCGAACATTAAATACTCTCACAGCTATAGGATAAGGCAAATTTATAGATTATCAATCGGTTATTTCTACAGAAACAGAATTATATAATGAGTTAGTCGATGTTATTAACAGATAATAACAGACTTTATATACTTATTTCAACTATCGATCGACAATTTCTTTAGAATCACACTTTTATGGATTATCCGATGAAGTTAACGGTAGCAATTAAAATGATTATCGATTATCATCATTAGGTTATTTCCACAGAGCTTCAATTATATAATGAATCGAATGATAATATTATTAATATTGATAATATTGATGATTATCGAACTATATACAATAATTATACATAACAGAAGGTAAAATAATTATTATTATTATATAGTTGGCTGCTTTGAGGTGCAGCGTAGAAAGGTCGCCAGAACCATCATTATATAATTATAATCGAAATAGCTGCAGAATTATATAATAAGCTTATCGATCATGTTAACAGAAGCAATTATGCAAAATATCGATTATAATATATCGATTATATATATAGAAATACAACTATATATTCACTTCTCCGTTGATATCAAGATAAACTCTCAAACAGAAGCGTTTATAAATAATATCGATAATTATCGCTATCGGTAGTAGGCGCTCTACTTTATGTACTTCCTATGATTATAAGATATCCCTTGCACATAGCAGCAGTCTACTAAAGCTCTAAAAGAGACTCATTCGACTGATCGTTAAGCGTTTTGCATAATGCTGCGATCCGGCCTGCAACAAAAAGACGAATCTACATAAAGACTCTTTTCGTTAATAATTTCAATGGTTCGTCGAATTCCTGATGCTAATCGAGTATATATAAATGAGCTGGCTTTCGAGACATCCGCTTGAATGCGTTGCACATTTAATGACAAAGTTATAAAACCCTTAGCATTGAGTATAAAAATTGAATTTCTCTAAACGAGAAAATAGCGCAACAGTTTTGCCCCATAGCAAAAGTAAGAAATCATTGAAACATGTCTAAAAAAAAAATAAATAAAATCAAAAAGAAAAGAAAAGGGAAAAGGAGAACTCCATAAAATGCCAGAGCAAAGTGGATGGCAAAGGATTTCGCTTACCGTGCGCCTGCAGCTCAGAGAGCTGCAGGATTCGCCTCGACTCCTCTAAAACTGGGGCAAAGTCGAAGTCAACCCACAGACGGCAGCCATGAAAGTCTATTAGACTCAACGAAGCAACCTTAACGTCATTTCAGCTCGATGGGGGTTAATGTCTATGTGTGTACAAGACTGTGTGTGTGTGTGTGTGTGGCACATCACAGGACACGACAAGCTACCTAACTTGACTGTCTATATCTATATACATATGTGTGTGTCTGTGTGTTGTGATTCACAAAAGCTGACAAGCTCATCGATGCCTGAACATTAGCTAAACATAAATTATACAGATGACTGCACAACAATTGAGGCGTTTATTATAATGTGTGTTCACACTTGAAGCTTTCAAAAGACCAGCGCGGGGCAAAGGTAAATTTTAGGGGATAGACGGGTGGTTGGAGGAAAGTGGAGCTTAAAAGTGCAGACTGGAGATAAAGTGGAAATTGTAGACCTAATTTTTCTGTCTACTTTAAGTCAAAGGAACAATATGTTTGCAGGCGCAGTTAAGCCAATGGGCCGCTCCAGAAGATATATCTATTGTGTACAATTCAAGGTAGGCAGTGAAAGCAAGCTGTTATTCCTGGAATTACAATACCAAACAAACAACGAACCAGAAAAGAAATAAGCTCATGCTAAAAGAAAATACATATAGATTTTAAAAATCAATTCACTTTTCCATCAATTGCTGACGCACATGAGAGGCTAAAGACAAGACTTCTGATACTAAAAGGAAATATGCTCTGTATGACGTGAACAAAACAAAGTAAAAGGCATTGACTTTGATTCGAGAGCATTATGTTTAAAACTATACACCTATACAATTAGTTATATTATTATTATTATTATTTTTATTGTTATTATTATTTTTATTAATTTTATTATTATTGTTATTATTTATATTGTTATAATAATGATTATTATTAGTACTATTACTACTATATTATTAAAAAAAAACAGCCAAATAAGACTGCATGCCAATTTATAATTCATAAATATATATCACATGCCAATAGTAATTCTACTTAATACATACATTTAAAATAATACAAATATAAATAAATATATGGGATAAACCTAATCAAGAAAATAGTAGAATTAAAATTAAGGTGACATATATTTTTTTTCTTAAAGCTCAAATTTCTCTTTGATTTAGAAAGGTCTTTCATTTCGTATCATATTCTACCGCAAAATAGTTTTCCCTTTATATATAAAAATAAAACAAACTACTTAAAAACAATTGTAAAACTTATTTAGCAATAACACAAAACCAAATCAAACTCAACTGCAAATCGTGGGTGGGCGGCACCCTTTGCTCGAGGGATGGGGCTGGCGGTGTACTTAGGAAAAATGGTTGCCCACTTAAGATAATCTCATTGGTGGCATGCCAAAAAGTTTGCGGCGCGCCGAGTGAATACACACACACACACACACACGCACACGCACGCACACAATATAAAAATGTCACCACAGCAAACAAAGAAAGCAACAACTACAAAAAAGAAACATAACATGAAAGTAAATAAAAGCAGCAACAGCAACTTCTAAAAAAAGGTATTTTCTTTTAAATCAAATAGATGTACAAAAATTTTTGCTCAACTTTTTTTTTTTTGTTTCTTTTTTTATATTTGGTCTCTGGTCCTTTGGCTGTGGCCACTCGTAAAGGACACAGCAGCAGCATTTTGGCCACTTCATTTCATACCAGAAACATATTGAGCCGCTGCCACTTGAGTGTGCGCCAAGAGATAAGCGCAATTATATGGATTCAAGTGGCGGTCGGACCCAGACCCGGACAGACCCGGACATGGTGGGCTCCTCCTGTCCAGAGCGCACACAACTGTATAAATTAGGTAAAAATTATGTGACGTTGGCCTTCATGGAGACAAATGCGGGACAGCTTGGCCGGGGCTTTAAGTGCACTTTTTCTGAGCGTGTGTGTTACAGCACTTTAAATCTATATATATATATATTTATATATATATCAAATACTCTGCCCTGATATTGAAAAGGTATCCTTGCACGGCTAGCAAATGCTTCTAAACTTTTGCCATGTCACATTTGTCTTCAAGTGCTCGTTATGGGCAATTTTTGGCAACTGCTTTCGAGCTTTTGGCTTTTGTTTTCTGACCGCATGCTGTTTACCTAGTAGTGTGTGTGTGTGTGTGTACAGGGGCGTGGCTTGCTCTCTGCCTTACTTCAAGTGCTCTTTGAGCTACCCAGCGGCATGTCGAGCCTTGTGGCATGCCAAGCAAATTATTGCCAAGAAGTGAAACGTTGACAAGTGCCCATTGAAAACGAGACACTCAAGTCGTCAATATTGTGCGGTGGCAAGTTGTTAGGGCAGAGGATTTGGAATTTTAGAGGGCCAAAAGTTTATGAAAACTAAAGTAGCTCAAGAATGAAACACGTGCCTTCTTTATTAGCTGAAATATTCAAGTGTTTGCACAGAAAGCAAGAGAGAACTATGCATGAAAATATATTGGGAATTTTCTTGTAAATAAGCTTTGTATTAGTTTATCATCAAAAATTGTTTGGTATAGTTTATTTGTATATTTTGAATGTGAAATTTAATTTTTCAAAGAAAAGTTAAGTAAATGTTTTGCAAAGCTAAGCTGGCGTGTGAAATTTAATAACAAGCTAAATAATTCACTTGGTTTTTTGTTTTTAATCTCTTTACTTTTATTTTTCAGTAGACTTTTAGAATATTCAGCTCAAGATTCAAAACCCCTGAGGACAGAATATTTATATTTTTTGGAAAATAATTTTGGCAAGCTTAACAAAACGCGTAAAAAGTACGGCTCGATAGCTTTTTTTGAAACACAAGATCACTTGCACAAAACTCAAGTCCAGGACAAAAATGTATTTACCTTCATGTTTGTTAAGATTTGATTTTTAAGAGTTATTCAAGAAAATGCATTTCAAAACCACTGTAACTGGCTGAACATAGGTGGAAAATTGAATGTTAAATAGAATCAACTACAACTACTATCTGATATTCAAAATATTGTTTATATAAAACATCTTATCTAGAAAGCAATACCTTAGCATCACAAAACCTTAAATTACTTTCATATTAACGCATTAGAATAGTTAAATGTCTTGACTTCCCTTTAGTCAGTTTTCAACAGCATAACGTATTTTTCTCTGTTCGAAATCTCGCACATTCGTTAACTTGCTTCTAAAGTATAATTTACCAGCGCCTTAACACGCCCCACCCCCGCAATCAACGAAAATTATGTCTAGCCGCAAGCCTTTGCTCGAACCAACTAAATCCACTTCGCATTAACTCAAGCGAATTATTGAGTTCGGTTTTTGGCGAGCTTTTGATTTGGCAGGCAGTCTAGGATTTTTTTTTTTTTTTCAAATATTATGCGTGCTGGAAAAATAGAAATTTCAAATTCTGATTCTTATATACTTATATTCGCTTTCGATTCTTTTTCCTCAAGTTGGGGCACACAAATATTATTCGTTTATTTGCAGAGCCTCCTTCATGTCAGCGTCTTTTGCCGCTTGTTTGGCTGTTGTTTTTTGTGTTGTTGTTGTCGTCTACTTGGCACCGTCTATACCACGCCCCCAACCGACCTGCTCCATTCCCGCTATTCGGCTAGTTCGGCTCGTTTTCCTCCATTTGGTTTTCGGATTTTGTTGCGTGCGTTTGCCAGAAGCTCGCTCCTGGACCCCGCTGCCTTTTGTGCGTGGGTGCGTATGAGTGATATTTTTTTCATTTTTTTCTCAGTCTTGTGCGCTTCGTAAATGCTGGCAAACATAAAACATCAAATGTAAATTGAAAGTCGTTCGTGTGTGAAACTGAATGTGTCATCAGTTGAAGCGTTTATCATTTTTTACAGCTTTTGGCTTGGGCTCGCTTTAAGAAGTTTTGTTTTCTCTTTTTTTTTTATATATATTTATTTTTGTTGCTACTCTTATTTGCCTGGCGTGTCAAGTTGCGTTTAAAAATGCGTGTGTGTGGGCGTTGGGCGTGTCTAAGCTGTTTGCTGTGTTGCCGTTTCCTAGTCGAGGCATTGACTGTGCAATGTTTTGTAAAATCTTTTATTTCCGCACACGCCCCCCACCATCCCCCACCACACACACACAAACACACACGTGGCAGGCAGGCAGCATCTTTTGCTGTTTGAGTTTGGAGTTTTCTTGCTTTCATGTCAATATGAATCCAAAGTACTTGAGCGTAAACAACAGCGAATTTCAGAGATTCTCATATGGCTCATTGAAATTGTATACAAAAAGAAAAAAGCAAAAGTAGGCTCTAAGCAGGCGCTCACAAAATGGGGGTATTACTTTAAGCAAAGCAGATACATATATCATGTTGCCAATGCCTTCTGCTGATATCTAGCCAAAGACCTTTTTTCGAAAACACATTTACGAAAGACAAATTTTTAAAAATTACAATTTTCTTTCCACCATTCAAGTCTTTAAGGAAAAGTTTTTTTTTTATAAAAGACTAAGTTCATTTATTTAATATGCTGATGATAGCCTTTTAACTTAGAATCGATACAAAAAGCGGTCTAAATTTATTTATTTATTGTAAAAAAATGGAACATCAATGGGATTTTAATCGATCTATAATTATGCATCGCTGCACATTTTAAATTGTTCTCCAATATCTTTGTCAAAATCTATTTTCTCTGCCACCAAAATATTTTAGCTTATTTGATGCATACTTTCAAATAAAATATTTAAAATATACTTAATATGATTGATATTGTCATTTACTAATTATAATGTTGCCAATGAACTAATTTGCCAATTTATGGTTTCAAAGCATTTAAAACGTAAAGAAATGCAACTAAAACGAAAATATTTTAAATATTTGCAAAACCTCGCAACACTGAAAATCATTTTATGTATATTTAATTTTGGCTTTTGTGTATGTTTTTTTCCGTTTCCTTCCTTTTTGTGATGTGTTTACAAATTATTTACAAATTAATTGAAAATTACACAATTAACGAACGTTTCGCTCTCGCTCCCTCTCTGACTATCTCGCTCTCTTTCTGTTGCTTTGTGCATGCTGCAAATGTCAAACTTAAATACAAACAATTGCAAAAATGCTAAAATGCATTGCAACTGTCAACTGCAGCAGCAACAACAGCAGCAGCAGCAGCAGCAGCTGCAACAGTGCCTGCAAAAACATCTGCCAGCTGTGGTTACCTCCTGCACAGACACAGTGGTAGTTGTTGTAGTTGTTGCTGTTGTTGTTGTTTTTTTAGTTGTTGCTGTTGTTGCTCCTGGCTGGTTGCCGTGGCACTAACTTCATGTCAATCCTTTGTGGCTTTGCCAGTCGTTTAATTTGAATTTTAAATGTTACTTTTACGTTTTTGTTTAGCACCCCCTCGTCCCTAACCTGCAGCATCCCTTAATACGCCCCCTTTGCTGCTCGCACTCATTTTCCACTTATTTACAATTACCACATTTTATTATCCCCACTTGCCCCAACGCCATTTGCCCCCGCCTCACACAGCTGCATTTACATTCTGCCATTTTATTTACACTCCTGTTTATATTTGTCACACTTTTGTCTTTGTTTTCCCCTGTCCACACAGTTCGCCAACCTCCTCCCTTTGCCATTCCGTGCACATTTTTAACTGCATTTTTGTGTATTTGTCAAGGCCCTGAACCTCTAACCACAATATACCCTCTTTACCCTTGCTCTACTCGCTTCCGCATTCCCCCATTTCCCGCCCTGCTAGTAGATTTTGATTGTATTTTTGTTGATTTTGTTGCAATTTTAATTACTTTAATGAAAGTTTTAATTGCAAAATAGCAAAAACGCAGATACAGAGAGTGAAAGAGAGAGGGAGCAAAAGAGAGAGAGAGAAAGAGCAACCCCGTAATGAGTTTCTGTGGTCTAAGAAAGGTTGGCAGCTCCGACAGTTACGACAACGTCAGCGACATCTAAAGCACAGGAAACACCGAAACACGCAACACACACAAACACACACACACACACACAAAATCACTTTGTACTATAATTGTTTCAGAAAGGTATTTTCGGGACAAAGGGACAATTGATTGATAAAGAAATCTATGAAAAGTATTAAGTTGGAAAAGGCGCATAAGGAGGAACAATTGCAGCAGACAAGTTAGAAAAAGTCATAACAAAAAGTTACTTAAGCCAGCAAAAATAGATTTTAACTTTTACAAAATCGTTTGAAGAAATCCTTGAACAGCAGTAAAAACAAATGTTAATTGTTGAATATGTCTATTAAAATAAACATATCAGTTGGGCTAGAGCCTTGCTAGAGCCAATTTCATTCGAAAGTGGAATATAGGTCAATTGTAAAAAAAAAAAACGTTCGTATATTTAATATTACTTTTCTGTGTTTTTTATAATAAACAAAATGAAAGAGCATTTTCTTTGTTCAAATAAACATAAAAAAAGATTTAAAAAAATTTAATTTCTTAATTCATTATATTAATTCATTATAAACTGTTTTCTAATTATCAATTCAAGTTTTCACCTGCTAGAAGTATATTTAAGGCTTACTATGAAAGAATTGTGTCAATAAATATAAAATGAACACAGTAAAAGCTTTAATTTAGTGTTGTGCCAATAAATGTTCAATTAATAGAAATCGAATCCCACTCGTTCTACCTTGTTGCCGATCAATGCACACATGTAATTGCTGTTAGCGTTTGCCGTCTGAGTCATCCCAATGGGGTCTAGAACAACATCAAAAACATTTCAGTTGCGGTTGGGCCCAACGCCCCGAACCCCAGCGCTTGACCCACAAAGTCAAGCAAGCAAATCAGCACAAAAAAGAGAGAAAAGCTAAATACAAAAAAACGTAGAGAAAACGCATGTCATACATGTCGTGCTGTCGTAGTCTCCAAGAGAAATCGTTTAAATAAAATATGCACACAATTGTGAGACCGCAAGGCACTGGGAAATGAAATAAGTGAGCCGTGGCAACCAGGCAAAGAAATAAATACAAGCTCATAGATAGAAAAACCAAAACCTAAAACAGCAACAACAACAACAGCAGCAGCAACTGAAATGTGAGACTGCAAAGTCAATGAACTGCAGCAGATACGAGATACAAAAAATAGAATAAGCAACAACAAATACGACAAAATGTATCTTTGAGCTGCTGCTGCTGCTGCTGCTGCTGCTGAAGTTCTGTGTGTGTGACTTTGATGACGTCGTTTTGAGTGTTGCTTAGCATTCGATGCGCAATGGCTGAGTTGATATTTTGTTATTTATATGCATAAATAAAAAACTATACACATACATATATAGATTTGTATTTGTTATCCTTGTTTGCAGCTTGTCGACTGCGTGCGTTGATTTCTTGTGCACGGTGCGTGTGTGTGTGTTTGTGAAATATGACAGCGGAAATGCACTGCACATGCGATGCGAGCTGCGAAAGAAGTGCAAAGCATTCAAGACACACATTACGCATACGCAGTGTTGAACTGCGTTGAGCGGGCAAAATAAGCTACAACCATTTGAAGCGAAATATGTTTTTAGTTTAAAATGAACGTATATAATTAATAAAAAATATTGTTAATTATAAAGTTTAGAAAAGTTGAGTAATTTAGTAAATTCTAGTTTTATATTTAAGTAGCTTAGAAAAGTAGCTCAACTTAAAAATCCAAAATATAAAATTCATTATCCAAAAAATTCGAAATTTAAAATTTAAAAGCTTAGAAAAGTTGTTCCCTTTCGGAAACTCTACATAGCTAACTTTTCTAAACTATTTAAATTTCAAAATATTTTTTAAATCTACATCTATATTTTTATTTAAATTCATTGTTAAATTGTAATAGTTACAGTATTTCGACGCTCTGATTTATCAGCTTTCAACTCTGTTCAACGCTGCGTATGCGTCATTTGTGACTTGAATGCTTTGCACTTTTTTGCTGTCAGAAATTACTGTGCAACTACTCTAAACTATTTATTGTTATAACTAGAATTTCCTCATTGAACTACATTTCGAAGCTATTTAATTTAAAGTTTGCCAAATTAACAACTTTTTGAAGCGCTTCAATTTTAAAATATTCTTTTCAATATTAACAGTTTTAAAGTTTATATATAAACTTCAGTTTAAACTAATCTTATAATATTGTTATAACTATTTATTTTCCAGAATCTACATAGATACTCAGTAGGAATTTAACTTTTTTTATTCACATAAAAAACATCTAAGACCACTGAAAATTTCAAATTCTTTCGCTTTATACGAGAAGCAATCTTCTTTTTATTTTTTTTGAATTCTCAAGAGATTCGTAATTGTATTCCTTGAACTTGGTAATTTTTAACTTTCCACTTTCAACGAACTGGTTTTAAACTCTTATTTAAGGCTTTTGTTGCAATCTTTTGTACGTAGTTTTTTTCGGCACTCAACTGAACTCATGTTGGGAGGCTCGTTAAATGCATGCGCCGTCGACTTTGGCCATAAAGCGTCTTAATGCGCCTCCACACATTTCGGCTGGCATGGCAAAGAGGGTTGGGCGAGGCGAATGAAAAGAAAACTACGAAAAAATTATTATATGTTGCGAAGGCAAACAGAACGAAAAGCAAATACACTTATTGAAACTATTTATATATGTTAATACATTTACCAAAAAAAAGAGTAATTTTTTAGCTTTTTATATGCAGATGATTTTGTTATTATTATTATTTATAATTATATTTCATTTTCAATGTGCGTGTGGATTACAGCATTTAATTATTCCACGTTAATGGTTTGAAAGTAAAATTCAGAATTTGTTTTATTTCAAGCCTGTTCTTAATGGCAAATAATTTAGTAGACAGACCTTTCATATTTAAGATAATATATTCCTTTAATCAATTAATAAAAAATAAATATAATATATATTATAAATGAAGTTACAAACATCATTAAACAGTCGCAATACCCCTTTAGTAAGATACTAAAGAAATATACGCAAAATTGCATTTTTGGCAACAAGCTTTTAATTGCACTTTGTATGTGCTCATTACCTTAAATTGAGAGCGAGACAGACAGCTTTAACGGACGTCTCTTTCGAGCATTGGCAGCCATTTTAATGCAAAACTTGGCAGCACTTTTTTACAAACCAAGTGACGGAAGAAAAAAAATAACAAAAACAGGAAGAAGTCAGCATTTAAATGCATAAAAAAGTCAATGCAAGGAAAGGACAACAAGTAAAGAATTAACAGCAAGAGAGAAAGAGATAAAGGGTGAAAGATAGAGAGCGGGCAGTGAAAAAGTTCACACGTACGTGTGTGTGTGTGTGCGCGTGTGTGTGTGTGTCACGTTTTGTTGTAATTGTGCGCTAAAGTAACAAAGCGAATGGAAAATTGGAAATGGGAATGAGAAGAAATGAAAATGATATTGCCAAAAGCGTTCCGAAAAACTTTTAACGACAAAAACAAGCCACATACACACACACATATGTGTGTGTGAATTTTATTTAAATGTATAAAGTCTGGCAGAAATAATTAAACTGTGCATTGAAGTTTGTGTTTTTTTCTTTAATGTACTTTGGCGGAACGAAAAGACAATTAGGAAATGGTTCTTAAAGAAGGCAGCAAAACGGCGCGGGACACGCCCTTTCAGATATGCGTAATTTCAATTAAATGCCAGCATACGGAATACCCCTACCATCTAGCTGACATTTGCAGCTTTTGTTAGTTCAGTAATTTTATATTTTTTTTTTTTTTCGTTTTTCGTTTTTGTTACTTTTTGTACACCTTTGTTGGCCGTTGGCTGTTAATACTATTATTTTTTCATTTGCAGCAACAGACGCGGATTAGCGTTGAAATGGAATCGAATTGAGGTGGTATAATGTATGTCTGTGTGTGTGTGTATGTGTATGGGTGTGTGTGTGTGTGTGTGTGTGTGTGTGTGTGTGTAAGTGGGTGTGCTGTGGAAGGTTGGGTGGGGGTTGACGAGTGTGTGGATTGCATGTGTGCATTTGCCTTTGGAGTGATTTTTAATTAAAGTGCTGCGTTAATTGCATTAATCTCAGTGTTTGCATGGGCGTTAGCTGCAGAGGAGCATATAGGGAAAGAGAGAGAGAGCGAAAGGAGGAGAGAGAGAAAGAGATAGAGCAGAGGAGAATCGCTCAAGTCCTGCAAATCTCAGTATATACAATCATTGTATAAGCGCTTTTACTGGGCACAAAAATGGAAAAAGATAAATCAATTTGACGATTGTTTTTTCGTGAACCTATCGAAATATGCGAAACAAATGGAAAGTTGATGCCCTTTGTAGTTACCCATAAAGCTGTCTTAATTAAAAACAATTTATTTAAAAAACTACACCATTTGTTTTAGGCACTGCGTTATATTAATTTGAGCAAAAAGAAAAGCTTTAGTTAATTAATTAAACAGACAATCGTCTTATATTAAAAGCCAAATATTAAATTACAGTTTTAAGACGAGAATGAGGCAATGTTATGATGAAGGTGTGCGTTAAGACGGGATTGCAGAATATTCCACCCGGATGTGTAGAAAAATCGCCAAAAACCTTACGAAGATCTTTGAGAGAGTTTATTTAATAGGTGTCACGGCAAAAAACGGGGTATACCCGCTAGTTGTGTATATCTCAACTCTGAACTATATTTATGTATTATTAAGCATATGCAAAGAATTATATTTCTTATAATAAAATGAAGCTAAAACTGTTCTCTTCATTTCTTTTATTACGTTTGACTTACCCTTTTCAAAATATATATGATTTTTTATGACTCAACTCATTTGGAATGAACTTCTTTATAATTGCAGCTGGTTTCGCAGACTTAAAATAAAAGGCAGCCAGACGATATTGGCCAGCAAAGTGGCTCAAATACAATTGACATTTATTGGCCAATATATATTTAAGGCGTCCGCCCAAAGGAAGTGCCTGCTACGCCAGACAGCAACGCAAAGCGAGACACATATAGAAAGAGAAAGAGAGAGAGAGAGGGAAACTAAAAAATATATATATAATAAAAACTAGGTTTATAGTATATCTTGATGTTGTCAATGCTGCACAAGAACTGGCTGCATTCTGCGCGCATGCAAATGCTAGGCAGGACGACGAACAGGACAAGCAACAGCACAATGTCATCCTGTGGACAACGTGGGCGTGCCCAGACAGCAGCAGGCATTGGCTGTCTATGCTGGATGGCATTGCTATTGCTGCTGTTGTTCGTGCCGGGTAAGTAAATGCTATCAACAAAAAAAAGACAAAGAAAAGCCCAAAAATCTAAAAAAAAAAAAAAAACAAATCGAAGCTAATTTTGTAGAAGATTTGCGCAAAGACCCGCAAAAACTTTTTGACGAAATATTTACAAAAGTTGCCAGGCCCGGAGCCAACAAAAACAAATAAACGACACAAAACTGACAGCAGACCCGACAGAGCCCGGCGATAATTAATTTTTAAGCTGCACAAAATGAAGCGCGGACAAGTGACACGCAAAAGATACAGCGGACGCAATCAGTCAGGGGCAGCTGAGGGTGATAAAATCAATCGTTCGTTAAATAAACAAATCTTATTTTTCCGCAAACATTATTTCTCATCAGTAGCAAGTGGAGACAAAAACAACAGCAACAACAGCAACAATAAATGAATAGAGTGATGACAACAAAATTTTTTATAAATGCGCGCATTTATCTGCATAAAACGAAGAGAGACACGAGGGGAATGGGGGGATAGAGAGAGAGAGAGAGAGAGAGAGAGAGAGAGAGAGAGAGAGAGAGAGAGAGAGAGAGAGAGAGAGAGAGCCGCGGGCATGCAGTGAAATAATTAACGAGGGTTGCCACAGAGCACAATATCAAGATGATTTTGGGAGCAAAAAAGATTTTTTAGCATAAAGAAATTATATTTGTATTATTAATACAATATATTTAATATAATATTACTAATAATAATATATATCAAATATTTTAAATATATAAAGTACAATTAATATATTGAACAAGACCATATTTGAGTGGACGTCTGAAAATCTTTTAACTTTAAACATACTCTAATCAAATTTCAATACATATATATTTAATATATATTTAATTACAATTATTTGTTTTTTCTTAAAAATAAAATAATATTAAATACATTTTATAAAATTATAAATTAAACTGGAAAACTGAAAGAATTCTTGTATAATATTTTATTTATTTTTTTCTGCTAATAATTTTTATCATAAAGCAAAATAAAATTAAAATGTTCACAAATTAGTTTCATTTATAAATAAATCTTGATAGCTAGTCAGATTTATTTTATAATTTTAATTTTTAATTTATAATTTTAATTTTTTCCTAATTTAAAAATTATATATTATTAATAAAGGAATATGTATATTAATTATAAAATAAAATCTACAAATTAGCATAAATGTCTGCAGCCTTGAAAAATACCAAGCTGATTGCCTTTCTGGCAAATTTCATGTGTGAAAATTGAATTACCAAGATGAGACGTAATTATTTTAATTGCAGTTCTACAGTTTTCTTTCGGCCATAAACAGTTACCTAAATTAGTTTGCTTTGCCAGAGCTTTCTTCTCTTAATACCCACCGAATCTCAACCTTTTACAATTGCGCCCATATCACAGAAAAACATAGACAGATGTGTTTCAGTTGCATTCACATGTTAATTTAGTTAACTTTTATTTAAGCAGAAATTTGTTTATAACAGTGAAAAGCCAAAAACAAAGGAAAAGTGTTCAAAGAACTTTGTAATAGAAATCTTGTAATAAGAATTTAAATACAATTTTCCAGGCCTGCAGTTGATATCGTGTCTAACACACTTAGACACAATTAACCGCCCAATATTCAGCAATTGTCTTCGGTTAACCCTCGCTCCATAAACAATAAGAGCAAAGTAGCAGTTCATTGCGTTTGCTTAGAGCACTCGAGAAGCCCCAAAATGATGATGTTGCAAAAGGAACTATGAGATACTTAATATCCAACCACTGACTGCCATTTGCTATTTTATTTTGTTGTTGCTGCTGTTGTAGGTTTTTTGTGCGGCGCTATGAAAATGCCGAAAGGCACGCGGCAAGAAAAAGGCAGACAACAGCACAAGTGTAAACAAGCAGAAAAACAACAATAGCAACAATAACAACAACGAACTGTACAAAACCAACAACAGCAATTGCTGCCTCGAAAATGTTTCATAATTTTTTGCGTGATAAAGTCGCATTTGCTGGGATTAAATAAGATTTTCTTGCAATTACCCAACGAGTGCACAAACTTTTAGTACTCAGTGCTGTTTTCAAATGGCGCTGGGAAGGAGGGTCGAAAAAAGTTTCTTATTGATTTCAACTTGGGCATGCGAAACAGAATCCACAGCTCAATCGATAGTTTGTAATTTATGTCCAACACAAAGAACGAGCTAAGAATTGTTTGGCCCTTTTGCGTATTTAACTGCCCAACATGCAACACGTTGTGAGTTGTGCAGCAGTGTAAATGCAGCAGACAACAAGCACAAAACAGCTAGAATACCTAGAACAGAGCAATAAATGAGCCGAATATCAAATACCCTATTGTAGTGACATGTGTATTTTATGTTAATATCATTTGGATAGACCAATTATAAATACCCCTGTACAAATTTAGCACATGGTTGTAAAAATAGTGAAGAATGAAGATTAGGAAATTTTGCAATATAAGAACAAGAAGGGAATGAGCAAGAACTTAAACTGCGATCATTAAGTTGTTAATTTTTTTAGGAGAACAAACTTTACATAGATTATATTATTTAATTATCAAAAAAGTGGTTGTAAGAAATTATTACTAATTATACTACCTAAAAATCACCAATTTTATCAAAACTCATCTTCACTCACTGATTAATTCTCTGCTCTAAAGCGATTTGTCTTTTACAAAACTGGCGACGAAACGCAAATACCCTTGACGAAGGCGAGCAAACAACAATGCACCAAATTGGCTTCAGCTTTTGGTATTGCCTGGGACTCTGCTCATCGCTGGCCTATAAAGAACTCAGATCATACATACGCACTGTTGTGAAGTGCTTTGTTTAGCAAGCACCTAAGTCTGTGCCTGGTGGCCCAAGCTGCACTCCAGCCGAATGTCTTTCCTCCCCCCTCCTGCCGACCACAGTCACAAGCACAGCTCCACTTTGCATATCACACGAACTTGCACTTTGCAGCTGCCATATATTTTTTTTCCTTTCGTATCCTTAGGTGGTTTTCTAATGGGGTTGCGGGGGTGCTTGTGTTTTGTCTAGCAGACATTTACCGTTTACTGTTTTGACATTCCAACTTGGTGCAGCTGATGGGCATGCTGCCCGCCCACTTACCCTCCCCCTCCAACCCAACTTGCCAACTGACAGCCTCTTTTGTCATCGTCTTCAGCTATTGTGGGCGTGCCCTGTCAGAGCCTGTCTAGTTACCCATTCAATGGCTGCATTCCAAGAGGTAGCACTATATATATCTATAGACTACCAGGGTTAAACTGCATTGCAAAAGGATTTGCTTTGGTAACAGCTATGACAAATTGTGAGTAAGTAATGCATGTATGTATGTAGGAAAATATATCTTTATATGCTTGTGTAAATATTTTTAGAGCCATATCAACTCTATATTGAGCATAAATTGGCAATATGTATTTTGGTAATTTTATTAATAGCTAATAGGAAGAGATAGAGACTAATTGAGATGAAGAGATTTGAGAGAGAGAGAGAGAGAGAGAGAGAGGGAAAGATAGAAAGAGGAATTAGGAATAAAAATACAATAAATACATTTAATGTTTCCATACATACATTCTAGATTAGAGTCCATAGCCGAGTTGTAATAACCACGTCCCTCTGTCCGACTGTCCGTTTCTATATAAACTAGTCTCACAGCTTTAAACTCAAAACTGTCAAAACTGGCTGGATCCAACTATATCTGACTTTATATCATATAGAAAATATATGGGAAAATATGGCAAATATTCTCAGCATTTACGAGCTTGACCATTCGTTTTTTAATAAATTCCTTTTATAAAGGTTAAGCCTATATCTATAAGTCTCTCATAAAACACAACAAGCTCCATTTCTGATCCGGCGACTCTTTGCTTCGTTTTGCATAATGCCCACAACAATTCCGAGCTGTTTATCTTACAATCAATTTGTAATATTGGAGCATTTAAATATTTGTTATTTCTGTTTCGTTTGTTTAATTTTACTTTTTATAATCCCATAATGTACGTGTATCACTTTTAAGAGGCCTAGCGATGTCAGTTGGGTGCTGAGCTGCACTTAAAACGATATTTTAATAGTTGCAAAGAAAAAAAAAAAAAAAAAAAATGTAAAAAAATGTTGGAAAATTTGCATTTAATTTGCACAATTGAAAAAACTTGAGCTGCATTAAAATACAAAATGTTTTTTAATTTTGTTTCTCTTGTTGTTCTTGTATTTATTTTTTGGGGTGTTACGTAATCCACCGGCTGTGTGAGCTTATGAAATATAATGAAATAGCAACACGCAACACACACAGCGACAGCTAAAAAACTGGCTTAAAATCTCATATATCAGACCCACGCTTTCTCTGGGTGTATGTGTGTGTGTGTGCGCATATTTTTTTTTGTTTTATTTTTTGTGGCAACAACAACAGCAACGAATAATTGCAACAGCAACAAGATGGTCAATGTACCAGCAGTTGTTGCTTTGGCTGTGTGTGTTGTTGTTATTTTTTTATTTTGGTTATGAAATATGAGTCAAGTTTTCAATGCATGCCGGATGCATTCATTACCGTTGACGACTGAGTGCGGTGCGTGTGTGCGAGAGAGAGAGAGAGAGGGAGAGAGAGACCGAGAGAGTAAGAGATGGCAAGACGAAACGACGAACTCCATGCATACACATGCTCGCCATTATGCAACTGCGAGTGTGTTTCTGTGTGTTTGTGTGCCTGTGCTACGCAGTTTTGGGTATATCTTTTCGCTTTTTTTTTACATTTATAACAAATGCACTACACACCCTTACACACGCACACACACACAGCAACTTTATGATCTCATGCATATGTATGCGTTTGTAAAAGCCACCACACACCCAAAAATAAAAATAAAAAAACATTACAACTCCCAAAACTTCACTGTCAGTTAAGCAATGAAAATGCTATAAAAGACTTGGAACTCAAATAAATTTGGATGAAGTGAAGATTTGCTATAAAACAAGATATGGATTAGACATGCTAAGTATAAGGGTTGAAAACTTATTTAATACATTATGTAAAATCTCTGGGAACTATGAAAAATATTAGATTATAATACAATAAAAGATTGGAATATAATATAATATATAAAAGCATATGATTAATTCAAAAACTTAATTTTTTATCATATTAATTAAATATATTTAACTATATTAATCATTCGTTAATTTTGTAATCTGCATTTATTTCATGAAGCTTGATTAGATATTGGGAAGGGCATAAAAAATTAAATAAAAATTGATATTTCGATTTCTCATCTTAACTCTTATGTACTTATTTATTTTTTTATTATTATTATCGTTTACCATGGTATAAATATTTATTTAACAAAATATATATTAATTAACTTTGGTTGTCATAATTTTTGGATTAATATTTTAATAAAACAAGTCTGAAGACAAAATAAAAGTCAGAGCTGTTTTCAATTTACAAATTGATTTCAACAATCTACGTTTCCACCATAATTACAATTATCAAATGCATCACAGGAAGTTATTGTTTAATATTTCGCATATACCCAAACTTTTCCCGACTGATTGGTTGGCAATCTTCTGTTCTTGTGTATTGCTAAAAAAAAAAAACCAAAACTTCCCAAAGACCATAATTTCTTAATCTACATCAAATGTTGACAGTTTTTTAAAAAAAAAAGACACCAAAAGTTCGCAACTGACATGCGAATATATGAACAAATGAACAGGAAACGGAAGTTATATGACAAAAGCCAGAATGAGAAAACGAAAACAAATTCGAAAAAAAGAATAAATACAACCCAAAAGATGTGAAAATTTGTTCGCGTTCGCTTAGTTCAGTTGAGTTCAGGGCAAGTGCCAAATGTCAGTTGGGTTTGTGGCAACAAGACCCAAGCAAAACCCAAGAAAAAGTAGCGAAAAAAATAACAGAAAACGCCTGGAATATGTTTCAAGTGCCAGCGGTCGCCTGTTTGTATTGATGTTTGTTGAAGTAGAAATGAGAAAAGTTTTTGGCCAGCAAAAGAGCAAGCGCCTCACAAGGGGTAACACGGTATTAGAGGGGGGAAAGAGCAGAGAAATGGCGCTTATTTTAGATTTGTACTCTGAAGGCAGAGAATTTAGTTTAGTAATCAAAGCAAAATGCCTCGAAAAATTTCCACGAATTTGTTTGTTTTCCGTGCGCTTGCATAAAGCACATCATAACGGACACAGCGCGGGTGGGGGAGGCATAAAACTAATGTAATGGAAATTTTAAATTATTGAAAATAAATGAAAACAAATAAATACATTCGAAGCATTTTTTTTTTTTTGTTTTTCTTTTTGCCAGAACGAAGTCCCCCTCATCTGATTTGGGGGTGACGAAGCGACGCGTTTGCCGTTTACCACTTGAGGGTGAATGTGTTTGCCGCTTGTGTTGCAGGGAGGGGGGAATTGTAAGAGGATATTGGGAAGTGTGTGCGAGCTGTTTGCTAAGAGGTGGAGCACATGGGAAGCTAATAAGAGCTCTTTATAAATATGCTCAATATACGATTTGAATATCATCTTCAATGTAAATATTCTACTCCAATCGTAAAAACTGAGACACTTTACACGTAAAGGTTAATTTTTCGATTTTATAAATATTAATATAATTATAGAATACATAAATATAAACTTATTAAATAAAAAAATGTGTATTTAAATCTTTAAGAAAATTTGAGAATTTAAGAGAATTTGTGTATATGTCAACATATATTGCAAGATATTTATGTTTGTCAACCTACAATATTTTTATATTTATATTTTCATATCCCTATGTCCTCAGATGTTCTTTTCCATTTGTATATTAATTTTACAAAAACATTAAAATATTAGATGTTGCTTCAGTTAACATATTTATGAGCCTACATTTTGTATATATGTATGTTTAATTTTTTTTTTAATTTGTATTTACCTTTCTATAAATTTATTCAGATATGAACACATTTTTTAGATCATGTAATTAATTTAATATAGCTAATTAATATTAAGGCATTATATACATTATAATCATTTTAAGGAATATTTACATTTAAATAGTTTAGAACTTTTTAATAAATAGTTTATTTTACTTAAATGATTTTAATAAGAACTTAAGTATATATTTTAGACAATTTACATTATGTAATATACATTTAAGCTTCGAAAATTTTCCCTGTTTTCAAAGAGTATTGCAACTTCGAGCAGTCCCTTTATCTTGTTATTTCAAGCCTTAGCCGTCGTCTCGCTTAATGGCGTGTAAGTGTACAAATTGCCTAGATTAGTGCCCAAATTAAAAGTGAAATTGAAATAAATTAAATATTTGCTCACACTCCAGAGGCAAAATTGAGGCTCAGCTAAGGACTTGTTCCTGGCCTTGGCATTGTTTTCATTTTGTGTTTTTTCTACATTGTTTTCTTTTTTATTTTGGAATTTATGTGCATGCTTTTGGGGTGCTTTTTGCCAGCGGCTCGAGCAGAGGAAGACAAGTGTTTATTATTGGCATGGAAAATCAATTAGCGCAAAGTGGAGCGCTTATTATGATGATGACATGCGGGCCTGGCTCTGCTATAAGTAGCTAATTAAATGCTGAAACATTTTTTTAACAGCAAAAATTATGTGCTGGATTTTGAAATAATATTTATTGGAGGATTTTGCTTTACACAATGTAAATGTCTTACCATGTCCCGGGATATATTGAAATTAAACGAAAACATTTTGTGAAGATACAAATTAATTGAATTAAATTGAATTTTCGAATGGGGAATGTTTACTATTATAAAAAGTATTGCAAACTGAATTCTGTTTTGGCTAGTACAAATGTCTTTCCGGCTTGCCCGATTACATTCTGCCAAAAAGGCAACCGAAGAAAAAATGCATTAAGCCAATGCTTAAACGGATTATGCACTTTATGCACTTCAACGCACAAAACACATATAGAATCTAACATAATTCTCCTTTATCCAACATCATAAGATGTGCACTGCGGTTCTGACCAACCGCAGCCAAGGATATTGTACACCTGTCCTTCCGGGCGTCCCGTCGCCGCTGCCATGGCGTCAGGATAAATGTTTATGTTATGACATCTTTAAATTTTAAGGTGCATTAGTGTAAAGTGCTTTTTTCGCCAAAGATGTAAAAGAATGACGCTGAAAAATGTGCACAACGAGTGCAAAAATGCTCTTAACACTTTCATTTTTGGTCTACTGTGCAGGTGTATGTGCCTGTGTGTGTGTGTGTGTCTGTGTGTGTGTGTGTCTAAATGTGTATTTTTAAGTTTTCAGATTATCACCCGACATTAAAAATATAATTTTCGAGAAACCCCATTAACTTTAATTTATTAAAGATTTGTCAATTGGGAAAATGTTAATAGGAATATAATAAAATAGAGCGGGACACTTTTGGAATGGAAATACATTCGGTCATTTTATATTTCACACAAAAAAAAACAGTTGGGAAATTGGTTAATTTTTGAATCGTAAGAGTAAATTGTTTCACATTATTGGAAACTGGAGAATAAAGTCAAGAAAGCTTATATCTAGCCAGACTGCGAACGGTTTGTTGGCAGAAATTTTGTTTTTGTGTAAAATAATTTGTGTCGAATTTCAAAACTAAAACATGCCCTGCTATTACAAAGTCTCTAATAAAAACCTTGGTATACCATTTTTGTCTATATCTTTGATATTTATATAAAAATACATACATTTCTACTCAATTTTCGCTGTTTCGGGAAATGCTTAGCAAAATCATTTCTCACAACTTTGTCGCCTGCGCTCAGCTCAGTACATGCTGCAGGTGTGTGTAGCTTTGTTGAGGTAGTTTTGCGGCTGTGCGTGTATGCTTGTGCAAAATTTAGCACAACATCCTCTTGCCGTAGTTTCCACTTACCTCAACCCACTGCATTAGGGCACGTCTGCACCACCTGGCACCACACGGAACCACGCTCGCATCTGCCTTGCCACGAAATGTAATTTATACATTTCCGTTAAGCAAGCGAAATAATTTTTTCACAACTACACACCAACACACAACCACATACACACACACACACACACATTTTGCTGCATCTGGCTTTGTCTCGGCAGTAAGTTTTTGCTTTTAATGCATGTGCATTGCTTTTCACTTTGGACACTTATCCAAAACACTCGCTCAATAGCTAATTAAAATGCCCCCAAGATGCCGGAAATGTCATAGGCAAATACAAATATGTGTGATGTGCAAGAGGAGAGCTACAAATCACGATGTTAATTTATGGGCCGCGACTTTTGGCACGCGCCAAAAGAAAAATATTTAATTTTCCAAATCAATAAACACGCTGATTGCATTGGGGCGACAATTGGCAGATGCCACTCGAGGCAATAAATCTGCAAAAAAAAGAAAGAATAAGTGGTGTAATGCTTGGACGCGAGGCTGGTTGACTCAAAGATACCCTGGTTATTTTATTCATAAGAAAGACTTTACTTATCTATATTTAAATGCATAAGTGAGAATAATTATTGTTATATCATTATTATTCATTCCAAACTAGTTATTTATACTCCCAGTAACATCAATATTTCCGCTATCATGCTCGTTTTGTAAGCCACAGGGCAGCAAAATTTGCTGCAATAGATGCGCCGGCATTTTTGCTTCTCTTTTCTTAACTGAGAGCAAATCGAATCGCTGTAAAATTCTAGTTATTGACCACAGCAACAACATCCAGAGAAGAGTCAACTGTCAATGTCAACTCGCATGACCATGAAGTAAGCGAAAAGAAATAATTGAATTCCCCAAACGCCAAAGTGGAATTTTAATTTGCACCCCACAAAGTGTCAGCCATCCCAACCCCACAACTGCCGCCCACCATCCCCAGCCACGCCCCAAGCAACCCTCGCTGATTGCTGATCAGTATGCAAAATGTGTGCGTGCCAAAATCAGCGTAAAGTTTGGTGAAAATCGGGTGCCGGCTTCTGGGGAGGGAAAGCTACTAGAATATGAGTGTCTACTATTGTGCTGCTGGGTCAAGGGAGTGGGGCACATTGTCACACGTACTTTGAGCTTCAGTACGAATTGATGCCTTTGAAAATTAGCAGACTGTATGGACAAATGGAAAAGCAAAGAATTTCATTCCTTTACACTGTGAGCCCTGGTCCCAGCTACAGCCTCTCCTTGCAGCAGGCATTGCGATAGAAAATAAAAAAACAATTTGGTCGACAGCGCCTGATAGTATGCAATGCAATTTGTATGCACACGCGAATGGGTTGCAATTTATTTTATTGTTAATTTCAAAATATTTTGAACAGCAAATAAAAAATTGAATCAAATCAATTTTGTAATGCTGGCACCTAATGTTAGAACCTGTTGGAATTTTCATTGGTATTTTGATTACCAATGCAAAATGTGATAGCAAAAACTACAGCTAATGTTCAAGGGTATTAAGGGATTTGGTTTAGCCAAATAGGCGCTTAAAATTGCAATTTAAGTGCATCAGAAAAACACAAGTTTTAGTGAATCAACTTCGACTTTTTGCCCCTACTCATTAAATATCATTATCATTATCATTATCATTATCGTTATCATTATATGATTATCAATTTATCATTGTCATTAGCATTAGCATTATAATTATAATTATTATTAAATTAAATTTGGTGAACGTGAACATATAAAAAGTTTCATCCTTGTTTCTTTCTCAATCTTTCTATTCTTATATTTATACATATTTCATTGTTATTGTCAAATTAAAACAAATCCCAAATTATTTTATTCCTATCTTTTCGTTATTTATGCCACTTAATGGAAGCCGCTACGTACTGGCTATGCGCTAGTCAAGCAAACTTGAACTATATCGTTCCTTAAGAAGCTCGTATATTTTTTAATCGAACTAGGCTCACTTTACAGCACCTGCCCAGGCCAGCAATCTTTCGACCATAACAAATATGACCTGTTATGGTCATTGTAGCGGCGGCAGTTCATTTCCTTCTGCCAGTGCCTGTGCCGGTTCCTGTGCCACACAGCCCAAATCGATGGGGCACTTATTGCATTTTGATGAGGCAGCAGTCTTTGAGGCAGCTTTGAGGTGCAGAGATAGGCTACTGAGCCAAATTTCGTTTCGATTCTGGTTTATGGCTGTTTCGCAACCGAAAAGCAAGCTGTAAGCTGCAAACTGCAAAACTGCAATCACAATCCAGTTGTTCCCACATCCACTGAGATGCCACAAAAGGCGGCACAAGTGTTGCCTGGACACACGCCACGTGAAGCCCATTAGCCGTAGGCACTGAGCCGTTTCCTTTCGATTTGCCCAGCCATTGCTTCAAAATCATGCATAACTGCATTTTTTAATTGCTATGAATGAGGCACTTGGGTCTGCATTTTGGCCAAACGTCAATTAGCTGCTTCCTCTTTCTACTCACACGCACGCACACACACACAGAAAGCATGCTTGTAAGTATGTATAGAACACTGTGTTAATGAATAAGAAGCTTAGAGATTTGGTCCAGCAAATTGTCATTATTTCATATTCGAGTGCAAAATGTTGCCACAATCCCCAATGTACCATTCACCAGTGTTGAGTAATTTCTGTTTAATAGTTCTTACAATCATTTGCAAATACTATTAAGTATCACACAAATCACATTTAGAATTGTAGCCCAATTTTTTATTTATTGATAATGAATTGACAGTTGTGCTTGAGCTTGAGCAGTTATTAGGTGAAATGCGTCTCCAAGAAAATAATATTAATTTAAAGACATTTTCATTAAATGTCTTCAAAATGATATGGGTTGGATATCTGTGAGAATAAGTCCACGTTTTGAAAAAACGATAATTATCCCAACTTTGTTAAATTTTAAAAAGAATATGCTAGCAAACAGCTCTAAGAGAAGATTTGAGAATATTTTTTGACGAGACTAAAGATTGTTATTTTCAAAATATTTAAAAATTTAATTGAGACATAATTTATATCAATATATAATACTTATATCAAAAGAATCATCCTTAATCATATAAGAGCGTACTTGATATATGCCTGCTTTTCAATCCAAGCTGTAATTTATGATTTTCTAAGCTCATTCGACACACTGAAAATCCTTTAATTCATTCCACAATCCTTTAATATTTTAATATGAATGTTTATATATGATATGCTTGATTATGTCTGCTGCTTAATACCTTGGCCAATTGCGCTCGGTACACATGCAAATTATGAGCCACAACTTGTGCTTGTGCTTGTTGGCATTTTAATTACATATTTGCTTCAATTTGATTTATAGCATTTGCTTCGCCCTGATATAAATAGAAGTATATGTGTGTGTGTTGATTTATTGGTTGCTTGTAGTATATTTTCTAATTGCGTAAATGTTTGCCTTTGTTTTGACCAAGATCATCGATTGGCCATATATCATTTTCCAGCCCACCTTGGATTGCAGCCAATGTTGACAGGTCGCTTTGAGCTTTAACTTTTGCTTGACCAAAATTGTACCCGACTAACAAGGCCCAAAATGAGAGCTGTCAAATGCACTGACTGGGCTCAGGTTACACGACATACACAGTGGGTTTTCACTGGGCATACGAATTGTTGTCAACAAGAACAACAACAAAATCGGTGGAATCTGTGGAAGGCGAGCCCAAATTTCACTTTCATTTTGCGCTTTGACAAACGTTGGGGTTTTTAGTTTGGGGCTTTATAGCTTCTGGGTTTTGCTACCCTTTGTATTAATTGCTGTGACATACTATTTAAGTTGAAGATTTTATTGTACGCTGTCAGATACAAGTCACAGCTCGGGACAATTCATTTCTTGTGCGGCTGCTTTGTCTGAACAAATTGATTGAATTTACTGCTTAAAGCCAACTGGATCGGTCAGGCCATAAGGACAAGGTCCAAGACAAGACGTTTGGCTGGATGTGTGCGTCTGTGTGTGTGGGCGCGGTCATTTCATTTCAAATCCCTGCTTGGATTTGTAATGAAGATATATACACACGAACACACACACACATACACATACGCACAGCAAATCACTTAGTTTCACATTACAAAGCTATCCTGGACAAAACGTGGCCAAAAGCAACTCCTTTCGGCTCGCTGCTGACTGCTGGCTGCTGGCTGCTGGCTGTTCGCTGCCAGATATCCATGGAACATATAAATTAATGAATTCGATGCTTATCAATAGCAACAACCAACAGCAGCAACAACAACATCAAGACTAACAATCTGTGTGTGTCCATCTATTAGTTCGTTAGCTTTGTTTTTCGGCTTGTCGTGTGATTATGTTGAAGTGACTCGACTTAAGATTTGTGTATAAGACACACAATGTGTGTGTGTGTGTGAGTGCGTGTGTGTGTGCTTGTTGTGCGTGCTGCTTATAGCCGGCTTAAAGTCAACAACAAAGCTTCCTACCCTTTCCCATATCTTTCTTTTTTTTCCATTTATTATGGCACATTCATTTGATAAAAGATTTGGGCCCTCAATCATGCTTTTGTGTTTTGTGGCCAACGTCTTATCCCACCGTGGGTTGTTATTTGCTGTTTCTTCTTCATTTTTTTTCTTGCTTTTGCTCGGATTTGTAATTTGTATTTGATAAGCAGCTCTTCAAGTGCTGCCGCCGTCTCAGGCTCTGGCTCGTGGCATTCGCCAGCTTTTGGTCTTTATTACTGCATTAGCCGTATTTGGCTTAATCTGATAAGTAGGCAAAATTAAACCAGACAACACTAGATCAGATTAGGCGCTTGTTTAAGTATATCCATAGGTATGCATTATATAAGCACTCGTGGGCATTCAACTCAAACAACTTTGTCTGAACTGAAAGGAGTTTTTTGTTTGCGAAATGCCTTTTAAAAGCAAAAAAAATATCTATAGCTAAATTAATTATTCTTTCTTCTAAAGATACGATTTCTATGATTTCTTTTATTTATTTTTTACGATCATTTCATAAAATTTCGAATAATTAATTGATATTAAATTTTCAACTTTAGAACCTGAAAATAATTTTTTTTTAATTAGATTGTATGTGTTAGGATTCCTATAGAACGTCTTCTAGGGCATTTTTTTTTTAATAAAAAAAAAAAGTTCCCAACCAAAGGAGCAATTGAACTTCTTGAGGTCCAACTGCAAAAACTTTATTGAGACTGAATATTATTTTTGCGCTTTTTTCTCCATTTAAGTTTTCCCTATTCTTGGCGTTACATTTTGTTCAATACATTTAATTATATTTTAATTAAAAAGAAAATACAAAAATAAATATTTTGGTTTTTAAAATGCAGTTTAATTCGACAAAGTTTTTAGTTATTAAATTAAAATTATCAGAAAATTACATTTATAATAAATAGAAATCAAATGCAATGTTCCTAAATATACAATTTCGATTATATTTCTGGTTCATATGCTGAAATTTTGCTTTAGCCGAACCAAGTCGCGCTCCTCCTTTTCCCATTTTAAATTAAGCATATATGTAATTGTATACATTTTGACTCCGTAACAAAGAATAGAGCTGACAATTGGTATTCCAATTGGGGGTGTAATCAAATTGCCATTGGAATCTGGTTAATTGGAATGTTGTTAACTGCGCTGCGGCGTGATGCCATTTGACAGTTTCAAGCAGGCAGCAGAGCGCCCCAGCAAGTTATTAACCAAACGAAAACACAAACTGGACGGATGTATAAATTTGTAATTTCTTTTTGGGCTATCAGAGAGTTGCAGTTAAATATACTTCTTTTTTTTTATTTATATACGTATGCAGTATGTAGTGTAGGACTCTGTTTCGAATTTGTGCAGACATTGTTCCATCAAACAAACCAATTTTCGGTATTTTTGCAATAACGTGCCACGTATTCAGTTGCCTGCTGTTAACTGTGAACTGCAAATTGTCGGTTTGCATTTCCTTTGTTTTTTTTTTTTTTTGGCAGGTTTTTTTACTGTACCTCAAACAAGGTAGTAAACAGAGTGAAACGGTTTTTGGGCAGGGCAATGAGACAGCTGCACAGTTTACTGAACTGTCTGGAAAAGTCGGAGCGTTCTTAATTAAGGCATTCTGATAGCCAATGTACAATAAAAGAATTGCAGTTCTGCCAGATGGGCCAATTTTTGTATTCTTTTGATACACTGTGAAAATTAAAAGGGCAGAAAAATCTCGCTGCAAAAAAACTTGCGTCATTTTAAAGAATCTGCATTATGGAGCAGAGCTAACCAGAGCTTCTTCCATAGATATACCATAAAAATATTCAATTTGTTTAACACGTAAAGTTAGGATATTACAAGTAGTTGATCTTCCATATTTACTTTAACAGTCATCACATTTGCCTAAAGCGATTAATATCAATACCGTGGTTCGTCTATTGGCAAATCAACAAGAATTCGTATATCACAAAAGCTTGAAACACAAACTTCATATTTCAAGATTTAGTCTTAAAAGCTAAGAGAGTCTTCCTTAAAAGTTGAACACATCAAGTTAGAATATTACAAGTACAAGATGTACAATATTTACTTAAATTCCCCATCTCCTTTGCCCTAAGGCGATAAATATCGATTTCCGCACTCGCGTATACGCAAATTAGAAAGATTAGAAAGATCATATTAGCTTGAAGCTCAAAACTAACTCTTTACAAATTGGGTAAGCAGCCGCTCTCGCTCTATCGATAAATATCGATTTTTAAATTTTATTATTAATGTTAGCTAACTTTAACTTGTCTTGCTTCTTTTCCATATTATTTATTTATTTTATATGTTTTTTTTTTTGGCTTAAATGCCAATGGCCAGGGACAGTTAACAATTTGCGCATTGGCCATAAAGTAAATACTATCCGTTGCAGTCTCAAAATATCAATTTATCTTTCAACTTTCAACTCCCACCGAAACTTCAGCTGCAGCTCAGAAATGTTCCTGCTTTGCATACGAAATGTTAAGGATGCTCTCGTCGTCCTGCGTTACAGCAGCACGTAGCTCGGCAATTTTTCAGCCTGGAGTTTTGAGTTCGAGTAGCTGCTGCAATGACGATGCATAAGTAGCAACAATAAATACAACAACAATATAATAGCAGATGAATAAAGAGGAAGAAGACAAGATGGGGCATCAGTTTTGGTAGATATGGGAAAAACTGTCTGAAATAAAATAAATTACTAAACAATGTTTCGGCCACAGAGAGAAAGAGATGGCACGAAAGGTTCCACCTTAGAGCAGCTGTCGTTGTTTTTGTTGTTGTTGTGGTTGTTGCCGGTGCAGATCTCTCTTTCTTCTAGCTATTGGGCGTCTTGACGTGCTGGCACTTTTTGGGTAGCCCAGGCACTTTAATCTAAATGTGAATTGCACATTGGCAGAGACGACTCGTAGCACTCGACAGATATCTGCACAACATTTTATATTTTGTTTATGGCACTCAAATGGCATTGTAATGTGCGAGCAGGGTAGGGCAACGGGCAGTGTTGGGGCAGCCTAGGGGGCAGGGGAACCCTTGAGACCATTCGCATATTGATTGCCCCAGTTGATTGTTTTGACATTAACATTAAATTCTCGTTGTGATATGGCAGCTACGAGACTTTATCTAACATTTGTTGTTCAACTTACAAAGCCAGATTGTAGAGTATTCTATAGTTCATATAGCATATTTATATAAGCCATTTGCAATGAGTATCTTTCATATTTATATCTAAAAATTAAAGCCTCATCTATATTATGCTTTCAATTTATTGTGCATTGAAATATTTTAAATTAATTAAATATATATTCTATAAGATCATAAGATTTATCTAATTAATCTAGAATCTTATTAGCCAGTTATATAAATCTATAACTTAAAATTTTTATTTAATATAATATACATTGTGTTTGTTTCTCAAGAGTCTCGTTGAGATCTTTACAAAGTTTTCTCTTTTCTATTTTCGATTCGAACGTCTTAAGTCTGAGTCTCAGTGCAGTCTATTGATAATTTGTACATTTACCAAAACAAATAAAAGAAATCAAGCTCAAAATTCGACTGAACATTGAAATTTATTTCTGTAACAACAAAAAAGTAATTTTCTTTTTTTTGCCGCTGTCTATTTCTAATGGCAGCCAAAAATAAAACTTATATATTTATTTGTTGGCTGGCTCGAGGTCCGTGTTTGTTAAAACAAACAATGAAAAACAATTTTATTCAATTCTCTTCCGATATATTTCGGTTGCACATCGGCAAACCGTCTTCAGGGCACTAACACCAAGATACAAAAAACAATTAACAATTATAATACAATAAATTAAACATTATTTCGAACATTTTACATACATTATTTTACACGTCTGCGCTTTTTGACGTGGAGATTGTTACTGAGGTTGTTTGACTGTTTAAGAGGTGTCTGTACAAGTGAGCGCAATTTTCTGTGTCTGTCTTGTAGTTTAGTCGTTTGTAGGTTGGTGTGTTAAAAACTTATATATGTGTATATGTCTGCATATATATTATTGAAAAATAAGCGAAAATTCATTGAAAATCTATCAAACAAAAACCGACGATGATGATGAGAAGAAGAAGACGAAGTTAAGCCAAGGACTATTTGTTCATGCATTTGACATGTCATCTCCATTGAGCGAGGAATACAAAAGAACAGACTTGACTCAGGGCAGTTGGTGGGTGGCAGGGCAGGGTAATTCAGCGTGCATGGCATTCATGAGAGTGAGTGTATGTGTGTGTGTGAGTGGCTGTGTTTGTGGGTGTGCGAGTGTTTGTCAGCGGCCGCCAAAGCGTCGCCAGCAGCATCATCAGCGCATGCCACCACCGCCTCCAAATAAAAACCCATCCACCAAAGTCTGAAGAACTTTCGGTAAAAACTCATTTCCATCGATATGCAATGAACAAGCGAATGAAAAACGCGTGGGTCATTCCCTGTTGATGGTTATTCAGTTTGTGTTTTTCTTTTTGCTATTTCTGGCTGCTCTTTTTTTTTGAGTAATTTGGAACTTACCCATCATCAGTTCGTGTTAGGCTTTGTGCCGATCCGTACATAAAAGACCTGAAAATACAGAAAGATACTCTTATAAAAGCTTTAGTTGTTTAAAAGATCACAAAGTTTAATAGCAAAAATTACAATTTTAATAGTTAAATCAACAAGCTAATAAATTATACCTATATTTAGCCGGAATAAATTATTCAAACTAATGAGACTAAAATCATATGCAAAAAAAATATAAATTATGTATAATCAAAAAAATTATGTATAATAAATAAATATCTATAATAGAATAGGGTATTTCCACATCCACATATCTTTAAAGCTTAACATTTTGTTATTGAAAATTCTTCTGGCGCCGCGTAATTCTCACTACATTTCTTTTTTAGACCCGTTTGGTAAACTCACAGAATACGCTACACAGTTCTGTGCTTCCATTTTTCACCTTTGGGCATAGGTAGTTGTAGCCTGGTGAAGTGGGCGGCAGCTAGGCAAATGGAGTTGCAAAATAAAATGTAAAATGAAAAAAAAAGAAGAAGAAAAATTGCAACATGCAATGTCCTGCGTCCAGGACTTGCAGTGAGTGCACCTGAATGACAACAGTTGCTGAAAACTCGCATGCAAAATGCATTGCAACATATTCCATATAAAATTTGTCTAGATTTTCGTTTTTTCTTCTTCTACTCGTGTATCTGCTATTCAAATTGTTGGGTAGCTGCATTTGATGGGTCGATTTGTGTGTCGTCGGTTGAGGCAAATGGATTGCTGCATAAATTAAAATTGTATTTTTCATGTAAATATTGCAAAAACTTTCAATATGCACGCTTAGCATTTGTTTTCCTTATGCTTTTTTGAGGCTTTCAACTTCATTGGATTTTATGCATGTTACATGGCATTTGATGCGGTTGGTTACATTTTGGTCATTCCAACTCTATGGAGGGCCAAAATTGTGATGAATCAATGATGTAATGCTTTCTGTGCGTGAATAACAAAATGTTTATGAACATATTTAGCTGTGCAGCAACATAAAGTTATATTATACTATTATATTGCTTATAAAATATTGTATTTTAATAAGTAAATTAAATTTATTTGCCCAAAAATTCGTGTGGTAATAATTATTTATATTCATTAATTATTTTTAGTTATTTTTCGCTTGTAATATTTGAAATGCATGAATTTATGTTTTTATTCTATAAAAAAAATATTTATGACATACATAAATACAAATAATAGTTTTACGTTTTAAACTTGCTATACAACACATTTTATTTAATTAAATAGTTAAATTTAGAATTAAGAATTAAGGATTTAGAATTAAATTTATAACATTTCATATTTTACTCTCACAAATTTCCTAACTAAAAAATAAATTACGTCGAGAATAAAAAAAGTAGTCAAAACTTTTTTTAAATTTCCGATATACAGCTGTATAAAAAAGTAAACTACAAATGATACATGAAACATTATAATTAACCATACAATATTTAAAATATTCTTCGTTCAAATATATAAATAAATATTTAAAAACATTTTCTTAAAACTTTCTAAGAATTTCCGTAAAAAGACTATATAAAAAATAAAATATTAAATAATTTATAATTATTATAAATATATTTAACACAAAATTGATTAAATAAATATTTCTAAGAATTAAGAAAATAAAACAGACAAGTTAAAAATAAGATAAAATAAAATAAAATGATACATAAGACATATTATTTATATATTTTTATTTATTCATATTCAAAGCCTTCTTAGAGTCTTTAATAGAAAACTGTATGATAAAAATTAAAAAAAAATTACATATATATGTGATAAAATAATTAGGTATAAATAATATTGTTTTCATTTAAATATATTTTTAATAAAAAATGTATTTTGTCAGTTTTATGAATATAAATAATATTCAAAGCCTTCTAAGAATTCCTGGTTAACCATCAGGGACTGAAACTCTGTTTATCGTAATTGTCGAAACGTAGAAAACATGACAACAAACAAGTGTCATGCAAAAAATGTCAGATTTTCATTTTGTATAATGCCAAAAAATGAAGAACAAAAAAATGCCAACCGAAAAGACAACAACAACAAATATGTTGTTGTATACACATTGTTGTTGTTGTTGTTGTTGTTGTTGTTGTTGGTGCATTGTCGCGGCATCGCCAGCGATTCAATACAAATATGTACAATAATAATAAAATTTGTATGCAAAATAGGCGTTGAGTGTTAAATGCATGCAGTGAATGGTTGGGGGTATGTGAGGCTTCAGGCTGCGATTTACATACACAAATATGCAGGCAGTGTGTTGTTGTTGTTGTCGTTGTTGTCGTTGTTGTTGTTGTTGTTGTTGTCGTTGCTGCCTGTTGAAAAATCGTAATCAAAAATTGCGCAATAATTTGCATGTTTATTTAATAGTCAAGCGCAGAGCGACCCAAACAAAAACTCCAATCTTCTCGCTCTAGCCCAAAACAATCCACAAAAGGACATTTGCTGCCCGTATGTGTGTGTGTGCGTGTGCGTGTGTGTGTGCGGTTGTGTGTGTGTGTATGTGTGTTTGTGAATTGCATTTCCATTGCAGTGACAAACAATTTGTGAATGCGCCAACTGCAAACTGCGTGCGTTTCTGTGTTTGTTTTTAGTTTTTGGACATTTTTGGTTACTTACCTAGCTGACCACGCCTCCCTATTTGCTGCCTGCAGCGAATCCTTAACCCACTGTTGTCGCACAATGCTCATTATTGTGCCTGTGTGCGTGGTGTGTGTGTGTGTGTGTGTGTGTGTGTGCGTATCTCTCTGTGTGTGCTCTTAATTTTTTACTTTATGCTCTAATGAAATTGTCTGCGGGTACCGCTCGCGTATGATCCCAGCTACCAATCCCTCCCCACCACCACCACCATACCCCTTCATATTTATTTTGCATTTTGGGTATTTTTACCATTGCGGCAAATGCAAAGTTTGCCGCAGATTTTGATGATACCCCAAAATTTGGCGGGCTTTTACAGCAAATTATCAAAGGCTCATATCCCGAAATGTTTTGAGGTTTGAATAAAACCAATGCCAAATATACTTATAAAAGGGAATTAAACCAGATTTGCTATGGCCTGTTATCGAAAAAATTAATATATATTTTATGTAGAATGAACTAAGTTAATGAATATTTGTGCGAAATCTAAATAAATATTAATTTTAAAGACTTTTAATGTATGATAAATACAATGCTAGAAAGCAGATTATTATGCAAAACGATTAGGCTAACGCGGTTTAAAGTCAAGCCTCTTTCGGGCTTAACTTTTGCTATGAAGACTCTAGATTTCAGGCTTGACTTTAGCTAGTAAGGCATTTTGAGAGTTCCTTAGCTGGTTAAAATAAATTTAATAGTATTCTTAGCCGCAGATTGTGCTTCAGCTCCACTTAATTGACATTTAAAAACAAGTTAAAAACTGACTAGTCTAAAATCGTTGCAATAACAATCAATTCAACCGAACATTTTTCTGGCAAGCCTGCATACAAATTTAGTAGACACACGACAGTGATACAGTGTGTATTTGCAACACAAACAATAATAAAAGATATATATATCTATATATATATATATATATATATATATATATATATATAGCCTTATCGTCATAAATGACTTCACACACAGGGAGTGTAACGCACAGATGCCACAATATTTTGACTGTTTTGTTATTTATTTGACATATTTATGGGGTTCATAAATACAGATATATATATATATAAATGCGTTTATTTCGATTTGCTATATTTTTTCTTTTACTCTATTTTCGGAGTTTTATGGCAAAGTACAAAATAAACAAGTTAGAATGTTCCACTCGGTAGAACGCGACTAGGGGATATCCTAACTTTTCCTTATTTAATTTTATTTTTCTTAACCGATATTGATAGAAATTTTCAGCAGATTATTGTGCAATAGTTTATTCGTATACTCTCCAAAATACCTATATTGTTGGATAGTTCCATTTTGGTGTAAAATAAAAGATAGTTTATATATAAGCTGAACAAGTTTTCGGTTCCCGAAAACAAACTCGTTTTGCGGATCTCCATTTAAGATTCATATAGTTCTAATAGGATTTGATATTGGGACGGAAGGACTGATGAGCATTACAGTCAATGGGCTAAACGTAAGCAGCTGCCTCGATGGCTTGATCTCACGGTTCCTATTATAGGATTATTTAAAGCGACAATGAGCTCCACGTCAAGCAACTGCTCGACCCCCATTTGGGTGTTAAGCCACAAACAAGAACGGACAGACTGACGAACATGGCTAAATAGGCTCGTGTATTGATGCTGATCAAGAATATAATGCTTTATGCGTTCGAAGCTTGTTGCACACAGTTGCAAAAGAAAAAACAATATACCCACTTTACACTTTTTCAATGGGTTTAGGGTATGAAAAGAACAAGAAGAAAAAAGAAACAGCAGCCACAACACCAAATTTCAGCAACAAAACGTATTTATACAGCGCGTTGTTGTTGTTGTTGTTGTTGCTATTTGAAAGTTTGGACTACTTCCAACAGAAGTGCGAGCCCTACACAACAACACGTCAGAGTGTGTGTGTGTGTGTGTGAGTGTGTGAGTGTGTGTTGTGACTGTGTGTATGCTGCTCATACGCCGCCTGGTCAGAGTTGCAATAGCAAAACATAAAACACTTTTTATATAATGATTTTCAATGTTTTTCTTTGCCCATTTTTTCCCACTGACCAGCTGCATGAACTATTGACAGCTGATGATAAAAAATAGTTGGAAAAATAGAAAAGAAAAAATTTGTATGCAATGCTTTAGGTTAAAAAAAGGCATACGAACCGAGTTAGTTACGTTTGCAATGAAGCTAGAATTCGCTTTGGGTTGGGAAAACTAGGAGAAGAGAGAAAAACGAATCAAATCTGTAACGAAAGTTTCGCAAAAAAAAACTTGACAAAATATGCCCCAATTACAAGTCTTTAAGCATTTGATGATGCACTAAATAAATGACGCATAGATAAAAAATGGGCATCGAAAATGAATAAACATGAGAGTAGATGAATTGCCCATTTGAAAATAAAATCTTTATAACTACATATATACAAAATAGTTTATATGAGAATTTCTTCAAATTTAGTTTGAGTAAAATGAAAAAGTTGAACTCTTAAGACATGTCTTAAGAATTGTCTAACATAAATGGCAAATGGATTTCAGAAATGGGACAACAATTGCTAAAGAGTTAAGTTTAAACTCGGAACGCTTATTCAAAAATATATTTAAATGCCATTAAATTTGCGAAATATCAAATAACAAATGTTGTATCAACAATAAAATGCAAAATTGTTGATTTTCAATTGTGTCATTGGAAGAAAGCTGCAGCTCCATGACGATATTTAACTCAAATATTCAGTTGTTAAGCACACAATTTCATTTAATTCACGCATTGAACATTTCCCGCCTTAACACTTTTAATTTATGTATTTACTTTTTGGCTTATTTGCTTGCCTTGCCGTTGACGTTGCCCATTGCGTCCCTTTCATGCCCACCGTCACCACCTGCGGCATTTTCACTCTGCTACGTCCAGGGCCTTATTGAAATTCCAAAGTTGAAATGGCTGCAAGACAGTCGGGAGTTCTGGCGGGGCACGGGCAGCTAGTCGAGCTGGTGTTGGCTGCGGTGTTGACAGTCGACATCGTCCTCAGTCATCAGCTGTTGAGCACTTTTTCTGGTCAGGTTGTTGCGGTCCTCGCGGCGGTCGCAACGCTCGCGTCTCGCTCTGAAGTGCTTCTGGAACTGGTTCCCATCTGACTGGCTCTCTGTGTGTGTGTGTCTGGAGGTCGTTTGCTGTGTCACTTCTGTGGCAACACTTACAAGGCAACTCAGTGGCGGCACCCACGTTTTTGGCAGCACTTTGCCAGACCACAACTACCACAGCTACCCTTCGCATTCGCATTCGCCTTTGCTCTGCTCCGCGCACCCCTCACCAACTGCCGGCGGGTATCAAATGGTTTGTTTGTTTTGTCAGAGTTTTGAACAACGCTTTCGAGGTGTCTGTCCCGCCGTTTTCGATTGGCTGCTTAACTTTTGATCAGCTTTTAATGTCAAAGCCAAATGCATTTCGTCTACAAAGTTTTCAAAATGAACTGACTTATTTAAGTCAATGACTGAGGCCACAGCAACAAAACAACTAATCTATAATCATGACAAATACAACAAAACACCATAAATCCGACACACAAAACATTTGCGAAAAAGGTTTCCGAAAACTCACCTTGACAAAAAACAAGCCAACAACATGTAGCCAAAATATTTGTGAACAGTTAACAAATTTGTAGCACAAGCAAAAGCAAATAAAAACTAATCACAGTATTTATGAGTATGAAAGCGCTGCAAAATATGTGAAAAGTTTTTCACTTTTACTTGCTGCGAATTCTGAAAAAACTTTTTGTTTAAAAGCTAAATCAAAAAGTGAAAATAACAGAAAAACTAAGAAATAACAAAATAGAAACGGAAAAGTTTATTGCTCATAAACTAAATTAATTACAAAAATTAAAAAAGCAGTAAACTCATGTAACATGAGAGAACTGGACTTAACATTCTTATGTGAACTTAAATTGAGAAAAAACTTGATATTTTATAAGCCGACATTAATAAACAATAAGCATTCACATATTGAGGAGAAGGCGTGAACGCCTTTCAACAGTTATTGAGAGTCGCATAGAAAGGCGCTATTTAATAGAACCGTATTGTGGTCATGAGAATCGCATAGAGCGGCCATGAATTTAATTAAGGCAGCTTTTGTTATTTGCAAAAATAGTCTTAACTCTTCGATTTTCGACAATTCTCAACGCAGCGCAATTTCAATTAGTGCAGCAAACATTGAAAAGCTCAAATACTAACAACTTTGACCTTCCCCTAGACTCACAAGAAATAAAAATAAAAAACAAAACACAAACCAAAAACCAAACTCTATATTGGGCACGGCATATGCGCAAATTACAAGCCTGAACAATCGAAATAGAAACAGAAGACACAGCCCCCGCACCTGTCTGAACTCTGTGTGGTCCAATACAACCCGCTGTCTTTTTCCCCATTCTGGAACAGCTTTTGATAAGCAAGTTGCAAGTTTTTGACCTGACCCCCCAGTACGTGTTTTTCTGCTTTCCGTAGTGCGTTTCATGTGACAACAAATGTAGCACTAAATATCACCATATACGACCAATAGGTGAGCCCTCTTCCGCTTAGCTTCGATGTTTCTTTTAGTACCCTGTATGCTTTTGAAAATGGACAAAAGGAGTGTAATAAAGATGTGCGATGTGATCAGATTGAGCAGCCGAGTCGATATCTCAGAGACTTAAAACCAAGAAACATTTTGAAAAGTATGTCGAAATTAGTTTTTATATATCTATCTATATATCTGAAATAATCGCAATCTTACTAAATAGAAATTTTTGTAGGGGTCAGATTTAGGAAGCAATTGACTGGGGCTAAACGAAAGAAGAAGCCTCTGGCATCGGCTTAAGGCGAACTTTCCCTTGCTGCTATATGATAGGGAACTCTCTGAACGGAATACAGGGTATCACATATTTGGGCATGCTCAGCCCGAGCACTTTCATTTGTTTTCTTTTCCTATTTTTTTTTCATACATTTTCACAATGCTTTTTGTTTTATATTGACCCATATAACGAGCGTGCGCTTTGTTTTTGCTCTAGCTGCACATATCGTATCGCCGTATTCCACAACCCCCCCCCCCCCCCCCCCCCCCCCCCCCCCCACCCCCCTCATCACCCACCATAAACCGACCCAAGCCCCCATTGCATTGTTGTTGCTATCGGACAAGGGCCTGCAAGTTAAATTGTTCTTCAGCAGAGGTTGGTTGCATTTGTCGTTGTGGTTGCAGCCCGTATACAACAACAACTTTTTCCCTGGCATTTTATATATTGTTGTTAAAAACTTTTACAATCTACGTTTGTTAAGTATTTTAACGGCTTTCCCTAGCTGAGCGGCATGCGGTGCTTACAGGTAATATAAACCAATGAAAATTGCAAGGGCAGGACTCATTGTCGAATCCCACACTCAACCCAACAGCAGCTAAAGTTTCGCCATGTCTGGGCGTTGGGTGTTTATCTGTCAGTTTATGTTTACAAATGTCCACATTTAATGGTTCTCCATTTAGCTGGTTGCCAAGTGTATTATAGAGAGAGTGGAGAGCCCGTCCGTGCAGTAGCTGAACCCAGCTTTATCATACTCGCATGCTGTAAAATTCTATTGTAAGTTTGGTTTTCCGTTTTTCATTCTGTCTGTCTATCTATCTAACTGTCTGTCTGTCTGCCCTTCTGCTGTTGTGCGCTTCCTTTTTAGAGCTTTACATTTTTGCCATATGAATAAGCTCTAACTTCTCTATGGCATTTATGTCTTGGCCAAAAGTGTAAACAACAAAAGTGCTCACAGCAAGCACTTATCAAAATGTAATTCTCAAAATATGTTGCTGCCCTTCTATGCGATTTTCATACCCTTAAGTTTTACACAAATTTTTACCGAGCTATACATTTTTTAATTGACGTGTTGTTTAAAATGCTAGCCATTTTAATATGTTCAGCTCAGTTGCTCTTGAATTTGATTCTTGACGTATTACATACGGATTGCCCTTCTATGCAATTCTCATGATCTTATATTCTCATGAGCTCAAATGATGCTTAATATGCTTAGCTGAGTTGCCTTATAAACACGCTGTGGCATATTAAACCATCTAAAAGGGATTTGGCGTTTTATACGCGGATTGCCCTTCTATGCGATTCTCATAAGCTGAAGTAGACCTTTTATAATAAAATAAACATAATATAAAAGCGTTTATTGTTTTTATATGTTATAATATATCTAGGATAATAAGTATGTTTTTTTTTTTTAAATGAATGAACCAAACTTAAGCTTGGTTTAGTTTACAAAGTCGGTTTGAGCCCATGTAAAGCCCATCAAAAAGCCCACGCTGATTTTTCTTAAATTCTTGACAGCGTATTAACAAATTATACTAAATATACTCTCCCTCATCTTAAAGTTTTCTCACGTAAGGCTCGTTGTCACAGCTCGTCGGCTGTGCATAATTTCATTTAGTGAAACACATAAAACTATATTTCTATACTCATTTCACTCAATCTCTCTCTCTCTCTCTCTTCCTTTCTGTTTGTTATGCTTTGCAGATTTTATTGTGGCGCTCAAGGATGTTTCGGTTAGGATACCACAGGCTGTTAAACGCGGCAGCAATGCCTTGTTCACCTGTAATTATGATATGGAAAACGATACGCTATATTCGGTGAAATGGTATAAAGGCAAACGTGAGTTTTATCGCTATACGCCAAAAGAGAATCCCGCAATGAAAGTGTTTGCCATGACAAGTGGCCTTAATGTCGAGGTGAGTATAAAGACAAGGAACATACAAAGATATTATATATTATATATAAATATATGTGTATATATGGCTCTTGGTTTGCTTTGAGTTTGGCTCACATTAAGAGCACATGCTGCAGTGCGTGTCATAAAATAACAAACGCACTGTAAATTATGCCCATAATGGCTGATTGCATTAAGCCAGTCACAGGAAAAATCTCATTCGTTTTACCCAACAACAATCTCTGAAACTCTGAATGTTGTAATTATGCGCAACAACAACATCAACAACAACAGCAACAAGAAGAACATCAGCAGACAGAACAGTATCCAGTGAGTTCCATTGCCCAATTAGTTGGCAACGCGATTGACTTGCGGCTCATTAAAAAACAATATATGTAGATTGCATGAAAAAATACTACCATAAAAGTCGAACAGCGAAGTTTTCAACTTTAATTATTACGTTGAAATGCATGCAAGCCAATTAGGTGACCGGGCAAATTGGGTTAAATGTCCGGCGTAAAACCGAATCCACTTCAATTCACTTCACACCCAACCGTGTCGTCGATCGAGTCTAGCAAGAGCCATATTTTTGCATATTAAGTCCCATCTTTAAATGCAATTTACTCAATTTAATTCTTATTAAGTGGATTTACGCATGAGCACCAGCACTCGCCGTGTCAAAAATTAAATATCGCGTTAACCATTTCCTTCACTTCGAGTGCCTCATGAGTGCACAAGTGAATACTCGACCAGAAAGCAAAACATTTGATGCCCCAATTAAATGAGCAGCTAATGTGTTTTTAAATTCTGTAAATTGAGCTGAATACAAGTTAATAAAATTTAAGGCGAGCCTTTAGTTTGAACCACTAAATTAATTTCAATCAATTATTTAAATGTTCAACAAAGAATTGTTCGAAACTTTTAAATGACTTTAATTAAATAATTAAGAACAGGTTAATTTTGAAAACTGTTTTTATCAGACACTAACTGTTATACCCTTGCAGAGGGTATTATAATTTTATCGTGAAATATGTAACCCGTAGAAGGATACATCTCCGACCCCATAAAGTATATTTCTTGATCAGCATCAACAGCCGAGTCAATATAGCCATGTCCGTCTGTCCTAAGTCTCCCAGTTTAAGGGCTATCGTCATGAAACTTTGAATAAGTTCCGCTCGGACCACTATGTCATATAGCTGCCATAGGAACGATTGGTCGAAAATTAGGTTTTTGTATGAAAAACTTTCTTAACCTATTTAGGTATTAACTATTGTCCCTGTGCTGTTAAGATAAGGCTCAAGATAAGGTTCAATCTGCAAGAATATTAAATAGTCCTTTCTTCTCGTTTAGCTAGCAAATATGCTTTACATATTTTATCTATTGGATTTTAGAGCAAATTTAATTAATTATTTATTATTAACTTTCTCAGTTTCGCAGTTTGTAATATATTTACATTTTATAAATTTAATTTAAAATTGTATATATACATATATATAAATTTATTATATATTTTATTATCATTTTATATTATTATATATATTTATATTTATACATATTTCTATTTATTTATATAAAATATTTTCTTTTAACTGTTGCTAAATGTTTTGAAATAATTCAATATGTCTATGATAAGTTGAGACTTATCCTATTATAATACACTAAAGTCTACAATTCTGCAGCTGTTTTTATTCAACATGTTTATAAAAAACGGCAACTTTTATAAGAACTTATAGAATCATATTTTTTATTAAGCCAGAACTTAATTTGTTTTTGCATAGATCAAATAGCTGCTTTGTTGGCTGCAATTTTCGATATCAACTTTTCAAAGTCATTGTAAGAGCTGCTCAACTCATAAATAAAATATCTGCCAAGCACTTCACTTCACGCAGCTCATAACACATTTCTTTTTTTTTATATTTTTAATATCGCAAATCATCGCATAGCCCAAAGGCAAAATTGCTTTGACTCAAAGCAATCAAAAGAGGGAGTGGGGGTTGGACAGGGGTCGACTTAAAATGCAAGCTCCATAATTCCATAGCTCCAAAGCTCCATTTGGCGAGCACCTTTCATCAACATCTGTTGGCAACCGTCCGCAAACCAAAAGCGGAAGGACCCAATATTTGTTTTTTTATATCTTTTTTTTTTTTAACTTTGCCATTGCGTTATATTCAATTTCTATGCAGCGCATCCTGTCAATTTTTTCAACTAATTTTTATTGCACTCCTGCTCTCTCTCTCTCTCTCTCTTTCTCTTTTTCACTCTCTCTATCCCTCGCTTGGAACACTTTTAGCGTAACCTGTCGAATCAAAGTCATGTCGTGCTGCAGTCGGTGCCGCTGAATATTTCGGGCAAATTTACATGCGAAATATCTGTGGAGGCGCCCACTTTTCAAACGGCGATGGTCTCTGGCGAAATGGAGGTGGTGGGTAAGTGAAACAAGATGAAGTAGCAGCAGAAGATGGAGTAGAAGATGAAAATTAACCCCATGCAATAAAATTGCTATCAGCAGTTGGCAAAACGAGAAATGGTGGCAAATAAAAAATTTGGTAATGGCAGCCCGCTTTTCCGAAAGCAAATTAATTAGACAAATGGGCGCCAGCCTTTGCCAAATTTTTTTTTTTTCCAACTAATTTTACATTTTCATTATGCACACAGTGTGACTGCCTCTCTCTCTCACACACTCTCCCTCTCTCTCTCTCTCTCTCTGTCTCTTGCAGAGTTACCGGAAGAGCACACAGTGGTTACCGGGATACAGGCACGTTATCGCATTGGCGATTTGGTCGACGGCAATTGCTCAATTAAATACTCGAAACCGGCTGCTAATTTGACATGGACTATTAATGGTATTGTGGTAAGTTTTGGTTTCGGTTACGCTTCGGTTACTCTGCTCGTTTGGCATCCATTTCGATCCCGCCATTCAATTAGAGTGCGCTTCGGGCCAATTTCAATTGATGGCCCCGCAATTTTTCAATTAGTCGCAAAAGCATTCCGCATAAAAGTTTCCTTTCAGCACTTAGTTTTCACTTCAATTGCGCATTTGTGGGCAACGAATATATTTAAGAGGTGTTATCGACCATTTTACGTTTTTGCGATATTTTCCCTCAAGGTTAAATGTTATTAGAATGCATTGGCTTATTGGCTGGTTTGTATGGTTATTTGTTCTTTACTCGAACTTATCGCTAATGCGTATAGAATATAATTATTTATAATTATCTTTGCCTTTTGAAGGAGACATATCCGATCAGTATCAACAGCAGTCAATAGTTATCGAGTTATCGACGAGAGCCTGTAGCAGCCGACGTTAAGGACTGTTATGTAACAGAAGGTATGATAACAGAAACATGTTACATGCTAAAGCTTTCAAAGTGAAGAGACCTGTATGAGATCGGGGTATTCAAGGTTTAACAATAGCTTTTGGTTCAAGGAAATAGTTTTTAAATATTTTCAAGTAGAAGATGGTATATATTTGAATGTTGTTAAGACTCGAGTGGGATCTAGGAGAATCTGAGATCGCCTAGATCTTTTGAATTATAATCAAATATATCCAGATTCACAACACAAAGATTTTAAGTTAAAACCAATTATATATCGACAAAAGACAACGGCCCATCTATTTGTGTGTGTATATCGGTTTCTTATCGATAGACCTTCGTTAGATATATGTTAATTAACAGGATAGTTTTAAATCCTGACTGTCTCGATATTAAGCTAGACGAAAGCAGCCCGATTTAATGGCTCCAGAAGATCTATCCCTACCTAAATATATTTCATTTATTTCACACAAAATATTATATTCATCTTTGTTTAATTTTACATTTAATTTTTTATTTGGTCTGACTCAAGATTCTACTTCTTGTACTTCTTTGGCAAGCATTTGATTGCTTCTATTTTATTTTTTATTTTTTCGCTTGATTCTTTAAAACTCTTTAGAGCTGTTGGCCGGCGATTACTTGCTTTCCCGGCGCTTCGAAACTTTGTGCAGTTGGATCGTTTGGCAATCTTTTAGCGTTTAGTGTGTGATTTTTCATTTCCCGTGTGTGTTGCACACTTTTTGGCACCTGCGTTTCCTTTTGCTGTTTTGCCTTCGCCTCGACTATCCCCAGCCATACTATATATATTTTGATAGGCAGTCACTTTTTATGCCTTCTCATTCTCTCTCTCTCTCTCTCTCTCTGTTGCTGGCTGTTTTATGGCCGCAACCACAGCAGGCAGCTTCAACATATCGCGCCATTTGGATGTTGGGTGGTACAGGTGTGTGGAAGGGGTAGAGGGGGAGGGGGGGATACAGGTAGCTTGGCTTGGCTGGCTGCTGTCATAGTTCCGCATGATTTCACACAGTTCTGTGACTGTGCCTGGACCTGGGCTTGGGGTCGACAAAAGTGACATGGCCCGGCATTTTTGGGTCTGCTGCCATTTTGGTGCGTTTGTTTCAAGAGACGTTTCGGTTGTCAGCTAATTTTTTATGTGTAGAATAGCCCCCATACCCTGAACTGGGCGAGAGCATTACGTATGAATTCTTGTCTACAGACTATGTTATTGCTGCTTTAAATTATTTGCGAGCGAGCAAATGGCTGGATATGGTGTAGAGGTGTAAATGCCCTGTAAAAAAACAGTATATTTTATGTGGAAACTCATCTTTCAATCGAAATTTGTCTAGTTTTACGCCTAGTTTTATGGAGATAAACAAATTGAGAAATAGTCAAGCCCATATCAAGAACTTACATCTCAAAGATATAGAATAAGTTGATCTACCCTCAGCTAGGGTATATAAAGGGACAGCAGACAGCAGAAGTTAGTGTGGGCGTGTTTGGGAGCATTGTCAATGTCAGTTTGGTTGGGTTCAAGTCATATTTCATTAAGTGTGGGCATTTTTTTGTTGTCGTGTACAAGTTGTAAGTTTTGCTTAGGTGCTGGTAAAAAGGCGAGGACATTTTCACAGTGAATTGCTGATGCAAATAGTACGAAAGAAAATGGGAAAAGCCTGAGATTGTGCCATAAATAAAATATTTTATGCCAGCTTAAAGGCGAGAAACCGCTGTTGTTTGCTTCAAAACTAAATTAAATGTAATTAAATCTAAAATGTTCTTAGCAACATTTGTAAAAATTGATCTCCAACTTTGCTTTAAAGAACTATTTAAATTTTAGATTTTACAACGCGCCAAAAAACATTCTCATATTTTACATAGCCAATTCATAAAATGCAATTTTATTCTAGTAACTCTCTAAATTAAATTTATTAATTTGGGCAATTTTAAAAAATATTTTATAGCTAAAATAAAAAAATAAATTTCGATATTTAGCGTAATTGAAAAATTGCTAGGCATACCTAGTTAAGCTAAAATTTTGGAAATAGAAATGCAAGCAAAAAATGCAAAAAGTAAATAAATAAAAGCAATTTTATATACATGTTATATAGATAAATTCCACATAAAAGTTTGCCATTTGCGGCCACTTTTTCGTGGCGAAAAAAAATACAGGTCCTTGCTGGCATTAAGTGAAAGGACCCAGAGAACAACTGAGAAAGTTGCAAATATATATAAATACATATATAGATATAGATATATTTTTTATCATTATCAAACAAGCAACTCAGCAAAAACTAACACAAACAACACTCGAGTGTGGTCTGGTGTGTGTGTGTGTGGGTGTGTGTGTGTGAGTGGGTTTTGGTGTGTGTGCGTTGGTTCGCCACTTGATCTTTTAGCTAACGAGCGCTTTTCAACAGAACCTGCCCCATGCCTCCCTCATTCATGTGTGGCTGCGTGAAGGGACGAAGGGGCGAAAGGGGTGGTGGGAGGGTGGTGGGAGGGTGGAAGGGGGAGGGGGTGTGGCTGTCAGGCTGGCAACGTTATCTGCAGGCACTTCAAACTAAACTCACCGCAAACAAAGTGGCCTCGTGCTGGCTCGACTGCCTTCGTCCTCACCTCGTCAACCTTCCCCCAGGCTTTGCTCCACTTAATCACTCAAGCGTGAATCTATTCATCATTCATAAGTTATAAATTTGCCTGCTGTGGCATGTTTTTTGGGCGTAAGAAGTGGCACAGGCTCAGGACCCGGCCGAAGGACCACAGCTCAGAACAGGACACGGCACAGTTTCCACTTAACAGTCGCCACTTGTGCATTGTGCATTGTGTGTGTGTGTGTGTGTGTGTGTGTGTGTAGTTGAGTGTGGCATGATGAGTGGAGACAACTGATGTCGCATATCTGTAAGATGCAGCGCCTTTTGATAAATATATATTTATAAATTTGAGTCTGAAACTCTTTTGAACAGATGTATTGAAGCGTGGATTCGTTTCGATTCATTTGTGACCCAAAACATGCCTCTTGACACACACACACACTCTCAATTGACAATATCCGTTTCTCATTTTTGTTTCGTGCAGGTGCCGCCGCATCATATCAAGACCTATCAGATTGAGAAACAAGCGAATAGCACTCTGGAATCGGTGACAAGTGCCATTCACTTTATGGTAACCACACAGCATTTTCTCAAGGGTCAGATGAGGGTATGTGCCAAAGAATGCACGGTACAGTGGTCGCACGCTACAAAGGACTTGCTGCAAATCTTCGTTTATTATAATAGAATATATATTGCACAAGTAACAGCGGTTATAGTTTGCGAGCGACCACTGTACTTGTAATATGCCAGGCATATATACCAGAAGTACTTAAAGCTCTCTTCAAATTCACAGCTCAAATGCACGGCCAACATATTTGATATATTCAAAGAGGAAATCGAAAGCATTATCGAAGAAGATCGACCCAGAATAATGGCATCCGGCAGATCGTACGATATCAATAATTATCCCCTGGACGAGCATGGCAATGGGCATGGCGATCGAGAACGTGGAGGCTATGAGGATCACAATGAATCGTATTTGACGCACTTGGCGCGTAAGTGTTGAAAAATGCAGCAAAAAAAAGTGTTTTAAGCAACTTAACTATAGGTCACAAATACTTAAGAATTTTCTAAGCAGAGCTTATTCCTTTAAGCAACTAATTGCAACTAATTGACTGGGCATATATCTTATATAAGTTGTCTAAGTCTTTGGTCCAGTGTTGAACAATTTATGGATATACGATGGGCGGCTGTTTAGATCAAACAATAGAAATTCCATTTTTTCCCCCCTTTTTCTTTTTCTTCTGATGGAATTTACTCAGCCGAGCACCGAGCTCTAATGCCGCCTCAAGTAGTTTTAAAACTGAACTGGAAAACCTTTTAACAAGTGTTTGCCTGCCTGATCCTAGCTGCATGCAAACTGCACTTGAACGGCAAGTGGGGGTTAGGTGGGGTGGGGCAACATTTTTGAGCATCTGCTATGTCAACTTTCAATGGTTGCCCATCAAGCCACTTGGTGTCCTGCGATCCCCGCTCCCCTGCTCAGCGCCCCTCTCTCACGACTCGTTTGCCGCTCGAACATACAACGTAAATTATGCAAATAACATTTGCCAGCATAAACATTCCGGCAGAGGCAGCTGCTGCTGCTGCTCCTGGAAAGTGGCAGCAGGATAACCGACACGCTTATCGAATCAAATGTTGGGCCAAATCAAATTGCTATAAACTTCGTTTCAGACAGTGAAAGATTGTCGCGGATTGTCGTTGCAGACGAGAGCTGATTTTGTGTAGCTGTAGCCCAGAGGTAATTCCAGCCTTTGGGGTCTACTTGCATACCCTGTAAATGGCCTAGGCTGGGTATATGCGATGTTGGTTTTAGTTAATCTGGCAGAAAGTTATTCATATTTGCATTTTTCATAGTGTGCGGCAGAAATAGTAACTACGAGGTATCTGCTAGTCGGGCATTTTTGTTGGTAGCACACTCGCACTTGCCTCTCTAATTTTCGCTGGGGAAAAGCAAGCTGATTGCTGTGTGGTTTATGGGTAACACTCGTTCTCCCTCTCACTCTCTCACACACACTTTCGCTATTTGCCAGAGTTGCCACTTATTTGCGGCAACATTTACTTAACGCCAAAATGCAACAACAACAACAACAACAATAACAAATACAACATTGTAAACGCATTGAGCTGCAAATTGTATTTAAAATTACATCGACTTCAAAAAATTGAGAAAATATATTCAACGTGCGCATAAAAGTATGCAACATTCTTTGCTGCAAGAAGAGCTCACGCTCGGGAAATTCACAACATTTTTGGGTGGGTTTTCGCAGTTTACCCTTTGTAGTTTCGATTCGAGTGAATTCGATTTTTGTGAACTTTATGCAAATGCAATGTTGACATGAACACCACACACACACACACACACACACACACACGAGAGTATATTGACTGGCCTTTTTTTTGGGTGGCAGAGACTTATCAGATATTTTTCAGCTGGTAGCAAGTGACTTAAGCTCAATGGAGTGCAAGGGTGTAGCACAACTGAATGTAGCTAATATGGAAATCAGAATTTCAAGAGCATAACGTACTAGCAAATATTACACGACTTTGTCAAAAAGTACAACAAATTTAAAATAATTACTCTTGCAACCACATTCGTTCATTTTATAAATAGAGAATTAGAGAATCAGTTGAAAACAGTCTGATAACTTGTAGTGTATTCAAAGTGCGATATGGCCCACAAGGATTCAGTGGAAACTGCGTAAGCTCTGCTTGAACAAGACATGAGAGAGTGAATAACCCCAAATATGTGCTCTTATTAAGAGAGCTCTGCTTAAGTAATACATTAGACAGTAATTACCGTTAGTATGTATGTAAGAGAACATGCCAATATACTCAAACATTACAATTTCCCATAGCACATTTGATTAGGGATGTTTTTAAGTTCGATATATCTCAAAGAGACATATCCCATTAGCTTAAACTCTTATTAAGAGTGAATAACCCTTAATATGTGCTCATAATAAGAGAACATGCAAATATCCTCCAGCAAAACAATGTCCCATAGATCAATCAAGTCAATATCCCTATTGGACATTTAATTGGGGATATTTTTATTATTTAAAATCCCATAAATATCTTTGCAGCTCCACGGCACACACTCTTTAAGCTATATAGCTTTTTTAGTGCTTAGAAAATCTTCTTGCTAATGCACACGTCACGCAACACACAGACAGCTTTCTCTCTTAATAATCCGCTCTGCCTCGCTCACGCTCTCTCTTTCTGTCGCTTTTGCAGCGGATAACAGCGCGTCGGGCGCTTCGAGCGCTGCTCACGAAATCTTCTGGCGCGTTTGGCCATTCAAGCTTATGGAGGCGCTGCCATTTCAGCACATAACAAAGCTTCACACACACATCAACAGGCAGCTTTCAAAGTGGGCGTGGCACTCTGCTAGATGCGCCACATGGCTTAGCGCAGCGAACGGAATTGCGACGGCGACTGCATTCGCACTGCCCCTCTGCCTGTGGGTGGGCCATCAAATTAACAACTGTCAATACGCCAGCGACAAAGCAGCGACGCAACAGTCGGCCAGCGACGGTGGCGACGGCGGCGACGGCGGCGACAGCTGCGACGGCGGCGTTGCGCGTGTTGTCAATGTGACAATGTCAAAGGCAGCGTCGAATGAGAGCGACAAATGCTTTTATAATTGTCAAATGGCATTGGCAACACTTTCGGGCTGTCTGCAACGGAATGACGATAAAGATGATGATGTTGATGATGATGGCGATGATGATGATGACGATGCTGGGAATATGGCAAGTGCTGCCGAGTCAGGCGTTGATTTAACTGCTGCAGCAGCAGCAGCAGCAGCAGCAGTGGAAGCAGTGGAAGCACTAAAGCGCCAACATCAACAGCTGTCAGCGACACTTGGCAAAGTGGGCGCGGCCGCGCTGCCGGATCAACGATTATTGATGACTTGGCCGACGCTGGCTGCGGCAGCGGCAGCGATAGCGACCTGCTGATGCTGAATTAATGATGAAATGCATTCCGGAAAGTAGCTTAAGGTGCTGCACATTTCTCTTAACCAACACGCCATATTTGTTTTTTTCTCTTATTTGTTTTCATGCGAGTAGTAGCGCAATAATTAACGCCAGAAGCAGAAGCAGAAATAAACAAAAATTAATAAATATTTGCGCAGCAGTACGCCTTGGCACAAACATACTTAAGAGTGGCAAAAGCCCGGTTTGGGCTTCAGGCCGGATGACGTGGGGGTAGAGCAAGCAAAGAGAAGCTTAAATAATATTAAAGAGGCAAATTGTAATATGATAAGGCAAAGAGAAATGTAATAAACGTAATTCAAGTAAATATTATAATTATAAAAAATAATGTTTATATGTATGCAACATATGTATGCAAAAACAAAAAAAAAACAGGTGAAGCTCATTAAAATAGCATTAATTAATATAATAATTACAAAATCATAAGTATACAAAATTATATAATTATGTATGTATAAAATGCCGTTGCAATTAGTAAGCAATAGGGAAATTTAAGAGTAAAACTTACCCTGCAGCCATTTCCCTCGCTCGCTGCCTTCGTAATTTCCCCCCTTTCATTTTCACTCACTTTCGTTAACATCGCGAAATACACAGCCAAAGCCTATCCAAAATTGACGTTGACTGCGCTGCTTTGGGCAGTTGAGAACACAGCAATAACAATAACAAAAAACAAAAAATTCACACACACCAACAAGACTAGGCTTTTTCTTCTTCTTTCTTCTTGCATTACCCATGCTGACTGCGCTGCACATGCAGACTGCGCTGCCTTTGCGCAAGGCTCACAACAGAATGGAGATCAGAATATCACAGCAAAAAAATAATAAAAAAAAAAACAAACAAGCAAAACAAAACAAACAAAAAATCACACACACAAGCTGTTCCCAAGGTCAGGGATTTTTATTTTCTTTCTTGCATTACCCACGCTGACTGCGCTGCCAGCTTTACGCGCGCTTTCCGTAATCTTTTAGGCACACTTAATTACGTAATAATAACATTGAATACAATTCCTTTACACTACCGACGCGATTTGCGCGCACGCTCTCCGTTTTAATGCGGACACACGCCAAACCGAAGCACTTCGCACGACTGCGCAAAAGCAACTGGCAATTCGAAATTTCCTTTGCACTAGTAAGTAGTGCCCAAATAGGGAATTTATGCTCTCGGTCTCCTTATATCGCTTCCACACACTTTGTCAGTCTGTTGTTTATTTATTTTTTAGCAGGACTTTTTTTGTTATGAGAAAAAATACATTTTTTTTAAAAACAAACCTTCGCTTCGTACAAACACCTTACTTTAGTTAATTTTTATATCTTATTTTCCAACACAAGGCATTTTGTTGTGAGAAAAAAACAATTTCCTTGGCTGCAGGCTGCACACTTAATTGAAGATATTTAAAGAGAGCAAATATACACATGTTTTTGTATGGCAGCGAGCTTTCCTTCACAAATTGCGATCACATGTTAATACATAACATTAACTTAAGCCGCACACAAACGAAAGAGAACTGTGAAAAGCTTTTGCGGTCAAACTCTAATCTGATCTTCAACGTTGCACTTGAGCTTAGCTTTTATATATCGTAGTGCAGTTTACAGAAGAGAAAGAGGAAACGCAAGAAGCTTTTCATATAATTTCTAGTGTTTGCGCAGTTAATTTGTAAATAAAGTTCTGCTAAACATGAGAATGGAAGAAACAAACAAAATGAAAAACAAATATATATATATGTATCTGTATATGTAAGCTGGTATAATAATAACAAGATTATATAGAAAGGAACTTTTTACGGTTTTGGAAGCACGCAAAATTAATTACAAAAAAAAAATATAAGTAACTTTTAATTTGTAGACGCAAAAAAAGGTGAATTACAGCAAATTCAATGAAACGCTTAAACAAAAATCTGTTTTATTTCAGCAAACTAAAAACAACTACAAATTATTTAACATTTTTGGCAAACAAAAATCCAACGGTAAATAGTTCCTTTGCCTTATAAATGAAATCGATGTAACTGTAATTTGGAAGCATGGAAACGCAAAATGTAAATGAAATAAAAGCTCTTGGGAAATTAATTCCAAAAAAAAACAAGTTGGGAATTAAAAAAAAAGAGAACTAAATAGAAACTCCCGTAGCTAATAATATTAATAATCAAAGGGCAAACAGAAGTAAATAAAATATTAAATAATATTGTAATCAAAACTTTTGAATAATTGTATATAGTAAAGTACGCTGAAAAGTTGTCTAAATAGCACAAAATCAATTGTGAATTTATGGTTAGTAAATTTGTATGTGTAAATGTTGAATATGATATACATGCAGATATATACCCAGATATATATATATATATATATATCCGATATAATGCATGCTAAGGTTTATCTAATCAAAAAGTGTTGTGAAAGTTGTCTTCCCTGATTTACGTTTGCTCAATTTTCTATATAAATCAATTTTTCATTTCCCGTTTCAGTTCTGTTCAGCTTTATAAACATAGAATATACATTGAAACACACACATATATATATAATAAATAATAGGCATTATATAGATGTTATTCATGAATTGTTAGTGTATATAGAAAGTCGTAGAGAAACTACGTATATTTGTTCATTTCAATGTTTTCGATATAAACAATAAACAAAACGATATTTAAACATGAATGTTGTCTAGCAGCTAAGCCCGAAATTAGACTTTAGATTAACATATAATATACGATTAATATAAATAAAAGCTTATATTGAATATAAAATACATATTCATATCTGAAAATAAATGCGAAATGAAATTAAACAAATAATCAACAATGTAAAGCAGCAAAAGAAAGAAGAATACCAAAATAAAAAAACAATCGGAAAATGTTGTAAAAAGTAAAAATATACATTTAAAAAAAGAATCACTTAATATAAGCAACAAACATTTAAATAAAATAAATGCATAAATGTAAAAAGTAAATTTAAATAAAAACTGGCAAGCATTAGTATTTATGGCTATGGGTTAAATAAGAAGCAAATCAAATATATAAACATAAATAAACAATAATAAATTATAAATAACGATATCAAATGTTTCTTTCTACCATATTTTTAACAGGGCCACGAACTTACGCCGCACACTGTAAGCCAGCCACAGCGCCATCTATGGGCGCACGACGAGAGCACGCAACTATTCGTTAAGCTTGTGAACAGGCTGTGGCCCACTGCAAAGCTTTCCTTACACAGGCAAAGCTTTTGTGCGAGCGCAGTTATTGCTGCAGCTGCTGCTGCAATTGTTTTTTTTTTTTTTCATTTTTATCTATTTGCACACGTTGATCTGTGAGCTTTTGGATACGTGCAGCGCCCCGCGCAACCCTCGTGCAGCACCTTAGTCAAGCAAAGCTCCGCCTGAAGGTCAGATGGGACAAGATCCCGCATCGGGCTGTGCAGTTAACGCGCTTCAATGACGACGAAAGCACCGCCCGAGTCCGTTTGCATTTACTACGACGCGTTGTATTTCGAATAAGGCCAAAGAAAAACTCAATTAAGTTAAGTGTTTAATTTAAAAATAGAAAATAAAATAAAACAAAAACCAAGCTACGCTTTAAACCACTTTACCTTGACTCGGTTCGGACAACAGCTTCAATTCGTTTTTCAATTTCTTTTTTTTTTCTGTCTTTTCTACGCACGTGTCTTGCTCTATTGATTGTATCTCCCCCTCCTGCGCGCACCTGTCTTCGGTAGTGATTATCTTTTTTGTGCTTAAATCGAAAAGTTAAGCGGCTGAACACAAATTTGACCAATTGACGAGCGTCTAATATTTTTTTTCTTTGGCTGATTTATTTAATGTGCCTATTTATGATTTTATAAATATTTATTGTGTTAATTCAAACGAAAAAGTTAATAAATAACTAATTTGTGTCCTTTGTGCTATTTAAAACAAAAACCTATTACAAATTGCGGTAAGTATTTTTTCATTTTTGTTTTGGCGGGAAAAAATGTGTGCTTATAACTGTGTGCAAGAACTTTTATCTCTTCCCGATTTGCTTTAGCGCAATGTTCTTCCAAAATGTTAACGGCATGTTAGCTAGTTAACAGCGCTCTGTTCATGCTAAACAACAGATATGTTTAACAGAAACGTTTAAATCTAATGCTCAATACAAAAAAACGTTATTCAAATGTGGAAGTGTATAAGATATAAATAAAAAATCTCAAAAATCTCAATTTAATAAAAATACAAATATATATATTAAACGAAATGCGTGTGATTTTTGGTGCTTATATTATGCATATACCTTTGAGCTGCAGTAGCAGGGAAATTCGACTCTGTGGATATGACAAAAGAGAGCGCTCTCTTTATTAACAGCCGCTCTCACAAGCTGTCGTCGCCTGACAGCTCAAGCCCAACTCTCTGTAAGTTTGTTTTGTTTGTAAGAATCGAATTATTTTGCACTCTCTGCGAGCGGTTCGTTGACCCAGGCGGCCTCTTTAGTGCATTTATCCAGGCGTCGGGCCACATTTTTCCCATTGGCTAATCCCAATTTACAGTTGCCGCCTTCTGTTGCCTCGGCAGCTTTTGCCGCTGACAAAAGCATGCGATCGATCCCTGGCCTCCAGCTCAAATGCCGACAGTCCGTTCAATTGCCTTCGAGTCGTCCAAGTGAAAGCAGCAAAGTTCCTAGCTAAAAATAAAAAAAAAAAAAAATTATAAATAAATTGCTAGCAATTTATGCGAAAACAATAAAAAAAAAAACCAATATCACTTCCAAGTTCAAAGTTATTTCATACTTGAAATATATCTTAAAAAAAAGAAAATAAAATAAAGAGATCAACTTTATTATAATAAAAGACTCTATATATGCTAATATAGACAAATCTATTGCGTTGATCACAATTTAAATGCCTTTCGTCGAAAGATTCGTACAAATTCGTAATTTTGTTATGAACGTTTGTCTCGTCGAGGCCCAACAATTTGTCCAGGACCTAACGCATGCCATTTGCTTGGACTTTCGAGGCCTACTCAATCTTAAATAGAGCTGGCGAACTGGTTCGGTAAGTGGTTCGGTTGTTCGAAAAGTGACTCAGTTAAAGTGAAAGTGTAACTGTAAATATATGTATGCCCAGTTTTTTCTCTTCTTTCTTTTCTGTGCGTTCTTTGCGTTTCCGTTTCTGCAAATGGGCTGTGTCAAAGGAAACCTCATGGCTGTCTAGCAAATATCACAGAGAGGTTATGTTAGTGCCTGGAAATTAGAAAACTATCTAAAACTCATTCGTAATTATAAGGGAAACCGAATGCATTCATAGCCATAACCTCAAAGAATGGACTTCAATTATAATTATATGACAACTTTGAACGATTGATTCCATTCCATTCTCATTTCCATTTTCGCCTTACTTTTACGGCCATTTGTCATGTACACTGTTAACATTGCACTTTCATGTTTCATACACAGCTCACCTCATCAATTACAGTGTTGCTCAGACTCAACACACACACACACACACTCACACACACACACACACACACACACACACACACATACACCTACTCTCACACACGCACCGAATCGCATCTGAACCAAAAACCAAAGACGAACATCCTTTAAACGACCTTTTGCTTGGTTTTCAAAACTAAACGACCATTCGATAAACAAATTGAACAAGTTGCAAACAACAACCGTTAATCGATTAGTTGATAACCGTTAACCGTTAACCGATAACCGATAAGCGATAACAACGACATGCTCTCCTGTGCCCCATTTAATAAACTGATTTACCCAACGGCCGCGGACATCTCTGCCATGGCCAGCGCCAAAGCGACCCCCGTCGCCGTCGGCCTCACCACCCTCTCCCTGCCCACGGGCCCAGCGGGGGCCAGCGGTGCGCCGAGCGAGACGCAGAGCGAAATCTCCTCGGTGGACAGCGACTGGAGCGACATACGGGCCATTGCATTAAAATTGGGCGTACAAAATCCGGACGATCTGCACACGGAGCGCTTCAAGGTTGATCGACAGAAACTGGAACGCTTGATAATGGGTAAAAAGTGTGGCCAAATTATTCGAATTATTAACAACAATTTAACTACAATTACAGCGGACAGCGCCATTGAGGGCATGAACGGGGCAGAGTATTTCTTTGATGATGTAAGTTGAGAATTCAATTCGTAAATTCACATAGAATACTTTCTGCATGACATATTATATTTTATTTAAATTTAAATTAATTTAAATTTTATTGAAACGTCAAACGTCAAGAATTTTATATTTTTCCTTGACCCCATTCCTTTTGAATTCCACTAATTTATTAATTTAAAATTATTATATATATGTGTTATAATAATAATAATATCCTCTAATATATTTCCCTCATTATTAGATTATGTAAGCGTATTCCAATATCCTTATATACTAATATCTTTAGTTAAATATTAAATTTCCCTCTAATTATCTTTTATTTATTTAACAATATTTTTATTTTATTATAATTTTATTCTGTTATATAGGTAGTTACATAATACAGTGAAAACTAGGTAGTGAGAGTCGTTTATTAATATTCTTTTAATTCAATATATAATTATTATTATAGACAAAAATATATATATTATTCTATTAAATATGCATGTACATAATATTAATTTCTAATTTATTTTTCTCCAGTCAACATTATTATTAAATGTGTGCCTATATTAGATACTCGCTAATATCCTTGTCGAATATTAAAATCTAAAATATCCTATAATTTTGATTTATTCTTGAAACTTTTTAATAATATTTTTACATAAATTTCAATTTTTATGTATCTATGAAGTGTTTAAATTTGTATTCTAACTTTTTGGAAACGAACTCTAAACTTTATATTGTCCAAAAACACAAATTGTTTAAAATAAACACATCTATTTGTTGCAATTGATTTTTGTATTTTTAAAATACTTATTTTGAGTGAACAATCTATTAATTAACTGTCGTTTTTTATTTTATTCAAATTTATTAATAATATGCTCGTGTTGCTTAAGCTCAGATATAAGTTAGTTGAGACTTGAACCAGGAGGACCTCTCAGGCACATGTCACAAGTTTCAACTTTATTGTCTTATCTTATATAATTGCAAATGGAAGTTGGAAGATGGAAGTTGTTCGGGTTTTGCTCAGTAGGCATTCGATTTAGTGTATAGATCAAATATATTTCACACTCGTACAAATTATTTAAACGTTACAACAAAATTCACATTTAAACGTTTAGCCGACACATTACAAATTTTAGTGAAGAAACCATAAATGTTTAGCTAATTATAATTACCGAAACAAAATTCAAGTGTATTATAAAAAGACGCATATATATAACCTATATATGCATATATACTTATTATCTTTTAGATCATGAACACCACGGATACATATGTGAGCTGGCCTTGCAGACTGAAGATCGGCGCCAAAAGCAAAAAGGGTGAGTCCCAAAAATACCTACACTTATGCAGCTTATATTTATCTATCTATCTATCTATATATCTTCCATCTAGATCCACATGTGCGGATTGTGGGCAAGGTGGAGCAGGTGCAACGTGCCAAGGATCATATTCTGGGCAGTCTTGACTCCAGGGTGCATATGAAAATTTACATGAATATTCAGCTGTATTTTCTATATATCTCAATATATTTCCTTCTGTTTTTTTTTTTTTCTTTCAGGGCACTCGCGTCATTATGAAAATGGATGTTAGCTATACGGATCACTCGTATATCATTGGACGTGGCGGCAACAATATTAAACGCATCATGGACGACACGCACACGCACATACATTTCCCGGACTCGAATCGTTCGAATCCAACGGAAAAATCAAATCAGGTGTCGCTGTGCGGCAGCCTGGACGGCGTGGAACGTGCCCGTGCTCTGGTGAGACTATCGACGCCGCTGCTCATCTCCTTTGAGATGCCAGTTATGGGGCCAGGCAAGCCGCAGCCGGATCATGAGACGCCATACATCAAAATGATTGAGAGCAAATTCAATGTGCAGGTAAATGAAAAACACTTGACGAATAGGAATAAAGTCGGGTTTCGGTTTACGGTTCGAACCAGCTCAATTTCATGCTTGCCTAGATCCCAGGGTTGAGCCCAAGTTAATTATCCCATAAGAGTCTTTTACTCAAAAATGTGATTCTTTTTGTAGCAACTTAATTTCGATTCAAATTCATGTTCAAATAATCTGAATTTCTTATATCGCCATCTGCTTGGGCCAGGTCATATTCTCATCGCGTCCCAAGCTGCACACATCTCTGGTGCTGGTCAAGGGCTCCGAGAAGGAGTCGGCGCAGGTGCGCGATGCCACCCAGCTGCTGATCAATTTCGCTTTTGAGAGCATTGCGGTAAGTTTCACGTAGAGCAGCATTGGAACTGATATTAAGTTGCGTCTAATTTAGAGCCAAATTCTTGTGAATGTGCAAATGGAAATATCGCCGCAACATCATGAGATTGTCAAGGGCAAGAACAATGTTAATCTACTGAGCATCATGGACCGCACACAGACCAAAATCATTTTTCCTGATCTGACTGATATGAATGTTAAGCCGCTGAAGAAATCACAGGTGACAATCAGCGGACGCATCGACGATGTCTATAGGGCGCGACAACAGTTGCTTGGCAATATGCCCGTTGCATTGATATTTGACTTTCCGGACAATCAGACCGATGCATCCGAAATAATGGGACTCAATCTCAAATATGGTGTCTATATAACGCTGCGCCAGAAGCAGCGACAGAGCACACTAGCGATCGTCATCAAGGGCATTGAGAAATTTATCGGTGAGTCTTTGAAATATTTGTAGAAATTTGTAGTCTCTACTCTTCTCTGCGTTGACAGATAACGAATTACCAATACGATTACGATTACCAATAAACGATATGAATTTATCGATAGTCGAACGCATTATTTACCATTTCTACTTTACGATACGAATATCGATATATTTGACAGCAGGACTCAGTTGATGGTTCAAACCCACACTTTGCCTGCAGGTTCAGTTCGTGGACCACATTTTCCTCATCAAGTAGCCTCCAGGCAATGCTTTGAACTTCTTTCACTTATCAGAAACAACTTTTTCAACTATAAAAAAAAAAATAGTAAACTTGAAAGGCAACATTTATAATATTGAATATTTTTATGTCACAAAATTCAATGTCATAAAATTCAATATTTTGCATTAAAATTTATGAATAGAAAAAAAATCTATTACAAATTGTCTCGCTTTACGTTTAATTTATACGACCTTAGCTTTACCTTCGTATCCAATTAAATTTCTGCCATTCGAGTTTTGTAACAATCTAATGCATAATCGCTTTGCATTCTAGATCTATAAATATCCTATAGACCCCTCGCTTAAATGAGTTAATGAATTATGGAAAATTCTTTGAAAATATATCTTGAAATTATATGCGTATAAAAGATTTATATTTAAGTCAGATAATGTACTGGAGTTGTCTTTTTTTCTTTCTGGCTTTGAGTCTTCAGTATAATTTAATTTCCTTTTATTTTCTTAAGAGATATTTAAAATATAAATACAAAAATATGTATATATCGACTTTAATTATTGATGTCAAAATGAAATGAATTAAACTACTTAGGACCAATTATGATAACTTTATTAACCGAATATTTTTAACGTTTTCTCAAAGTGAAACTTCCCTCTAAAATTGACATAAGAATATTTAAAATTAAAATTAGTTAAAATTTCAAAAGCTCTTCAAATATGATTTAATCAAGTTTAATTTATTTATTATACAAATTCAATAACTCTCAAGTAATAGTGAAATATTTCTAGCCCGAAAATTTATATATACAAATATTTATTAAAATAAATGAGAAGTAACTATTAACTATAGTAATTTGTTTAGGGTGTTTACTTAACTTCTTTTAAGCATTGCGATTGAATTTAATTAGGATTTCCGCAAGTATGTTCCCATACTCGAGATATTGATTAGAAAAGCTAAGCTTAATTAAAAACTGATTTAGGAAAAATTGTATTAAACTAATATGTAAAATTAAAAAGCTTAAGCAGCCAAATTATCAAAAAAAAAAAAAAACTTATAAAAATATTTAGTATAGAAAAACTACAAAAACAATAATAAAAAACTAAACATTTTTAAATATTAATTTAAAAATTTTTTTTTGAAATAGTCTTTAAAGTTATTATGAAACAATCATTTTTAACATTTTAATATAGAAAAGCAATTTAAATAATGTTAATGAACAAAAATGTTGAATACTACACAAAATTAGAGAGTAGATTTCTTGTAGAGGTGTATAACCATGCCAAATACTAAGCAGCTTCTCATTTATCTTGCAGACAAAATCTATGAGGCACGCCAGGAGATACTACACCTGACAACGCCCGTCATCAAGCCGGAGATACCCGATCATTATTATATGCCCAAGGACAAGGATGTGAGTCTGGCGTATCGTTCACAGTTGACGGCTCTGCTTGCGGGTTATCCGGATAGTCCGAAGACGCCCTCGTTGTTGCCCCCAACAATGGGTGGCCAGTTGACGCCGTATGGCAATAAGGCTCACATGCTGCTCGCTGCTAATGTGGGCGTTGGCCTGACCACGCCCACGGGCATATGTGCGCCCACGCAGAAGTATATGCAGCTGCATAATAGTAGCTATCAGCCGCGCCAGGTATCGACCATGAACAATCTCAGCAATTGCAGCAATAATAACAGCAGCAACAACAACAACAACAACAACAGCAACAATAACAACTGCAGCAGCAACAACAACAACAACATCAGCAACAATAGCAATAACATCAACAACAACAACAACAACAACATCAGCAACAACAACAACTATCTGCAAGTGCCCGGCAGCGGTCTGCTGAAACCGCCACCCGCTCCGATGCCTTCAACGAACGTTGGCCCACCGCCCACAGTGGGCGTGAATCTGTCACCACGGAACAGTTGCAGCCAAAATACCAGCGGCTATCAGAGCTTCAGCAGCAGCACCACCTCACTGGAGCAATCGTATCCACCCTATGCCCAAGTACAGGCGGCCGTATCATCGACCTCCTCCTCATCGGCGGGCGCCAATCGGGCCCACTATTCGCCGGACTCGACATACAGCAGCGAGGCGGGCAGCATTGCGGGCGCCGCCGCCCGACTGGGCCGGCGCCTCAGCGATGGAGTGCTGTTGGGTCTGGGCAATGCCACGGGCGGGGGGGCACATCTGTTGCCCGGCAGCGCCGAAAGCTATCGCAATCTGCACTATGACCTGGCAGCAGCAGCTGGCAAACAGCAGCTGCAGCAACAGCAGCAGCAACATCAACAGCAGCAGCAGCAGCAACAGCAGCAACGCGCATTCGATTTTGATATGAAACGTGCGCTCGGTTTTAAGGCCATGGAACGGACTCCGGTGGCCGGTGAGCTGCGCACCCCAACACCGGCCTGGCTGGGCATGGGCTTAAGTCGGACCTCGCCGGCTCCGATTGAGACGGTCGATGATGGCATTGGCAATGCTGGCAATGGCTGGCGCATGCCGCCTCCACCGCCGGGCTTGGGCTCACCCTATGGACTGAGCGCGACAACGGGCCTGCTGGATGCAACGCCCGTCAGTCGGCGCATGCAACTCTCACAACACAAGGATATACACACCCTACTGACAAGCCTCGGCCTGGAGCATTACATAAGTGAGTAAATCCGCACTCTAATCAAATTCTCTGTAACTTCCATTAATTATACAAAATTAATTCAGTTCCCTAAATCCGCTTGTCTGTCTGTCCTTGAGATCTCTCCATAAAATAAAGCTCAGATCTTCTATTGCTGCCAATCGCTATCTATCTTAAAAGAATGCAATCAGCGTCAATTTTCAATTTTAAATGCAATATATTGTGGATAATTTTTCTATAAATTATATTATAGATAAAATGGAAGATAGATAAATTATTTTATATAATAGTTCAGATAGGCTAACATTGAAAAAATCAGTCAAAATCAAAATCTTCCTATTCAATTTATACTCTAGAACTATTATATTATTAGATACAAAATACATATATATTTTAAAAATAAATATATATATATAAATATATATAAAAGTTAGTTTCGATTATTTTGTACTGTAGTTTAGTCCAACGGACTTATTTAATATTTATAATTTCATATCCTGACACCTTTTTTATATTTGTTGAGAATATCAAAAAATATATTTTATTTCCATATATATTTTTTTTTCTTGCACAATATGAAAAAATGTTCGATAAGTTAGTTTAAAAAAAATTATTTTAGCACGACATTTCATATATTAATTTTTATTTATGACAATTTCCTAGTACCAGCTGGGAATATTATGAACATATATTTTAATATATAAACTAATTTTTAAGTGCAAGAAATGATCGATTTTTTCCCATAAGTTAGTTTAAACATTTAAGTCGATTTTTTATATTATTTTTTGATATTTATATTTTTATTTCGTATTAATTTGCTAATATGAGAATATATAAACATATTTTGCTTATGTACTTAATTAATTCCCTTTTTGTTCTATATATAATTAAAAATGATTTTTTTTCGTTCCATTGCTTTTATTTAAAAAAAAAAAATTTTAAATTGTTTTATTAGAGCTTTAATTCAAAAAGTCTGAACACTAGTTAGAAATAACTTAAGCTCCAAGTATAATATAGAAAATATTTATATTTACATTTATTTCTTTATTGATATATAATAGCAAGAAATTATTTTAAAAAGTTATTATGATAGTTTTTTTTTAAGGATAATTTTTGTGTCATATTTTTAAAAGTTGTACGTCTTTTTTTTGTGTTTTACCAATTTATACAAATTTTTCAAAAATATAGGGACTAAATAGCCCGATATATATACAAAAATCTATTTAGTTTCTTAGCTTATTAGGAATTTAACAATTTATTATCTAGAAAGTGTATTATTATTAGAATTATTATTAGTTTTATAAGCATTAATTTTATTATTATAATTATTATTCCTTTTATTATTTCTATTATTATTTTAATTATTATTACTTATATTATTATTATTATTATTATTTTTATTATTATTATTTTTTTTATTTTTATTTTTTAATATATTTTTTTGTAGGAATAAAGGAATAAGGAAGAAAGTTGGGAATAGTATGGGAATATAGATTTTTTCCATTGTTGTTTTTTCTTCATTTTTCATTGATAGCTTGTTTTATGCACATTCTCTTACAATTTGCCAATTTCATGAGCCATCAATGTTGTGTATTGTTTTTTTTTTCGAAAGAATCCAATGTAGAATATTTGTATAAAAGATTTGCGTAGATAACTTGTGTAGACGACTTATGTACTTTAGTGTAAGATTTAAATTTTCCTTATGTCATATGTGAAAATGTAAAAGCGTCGCAGAAGATTTGTAGATGTTCAGTCTATTCCCATTCGGTGCTGCCGAAGTTTAATGTCGTTTTATATTTATATTTATATATTTTCTTGATAGACTCAAGTGTTGACGACTTATGTAGAAGACTTGTGGAGCAGAGTTCGGAGATTTTTTGTAGCTTCTTTTGAATTGTAGATCGTTTTAATACGATTTGTTCTACTCAAATTCTTTTCGCAGAGTTATTAAGCGATATTGTCAGTGTTGGTAAGAGTATGCAGAAAGATTTCATTATCCAAAAATTGTTAAACGGCATTTGCAGTTTTGTTGTGTTAGCCTTGTTTATGCGTTGAATTCGTTGAGATATTGGTTTCTTCGTTTGTTGTACTTTTGAGATATTTGATGCGAGGTGAATTTGATGTAGTGTTGGTGAGGTGTCGATAAATAAGGAAATAGGTTTAGATAAGGATATTATTTGAATTTCTTTTTTTTTTGTGTTTTTGTTAATTTAATCAAATGTATTTTTTTTCCTTGAGTAGTTTGTGATTTATTTTGTTTTTTCTCTCTTCGTTTTGTTTTTTTTTTTTTTGTTCATATTTGTTCATATTTTTAAATATTTTTTTTGTGCTTTTTTTGTTTGGTTTGTTATGTTCTTTTTATTTTATATTATATTTTGTTTTGATTTTTTTGTTTTTGTTTCTTTTTTTGGTAACTTTTTTTCTGTTATGCTTCCATTTGAGCATGTGTATAATATATAATGTGTGTGTAATAGAGTATAATTATTTGTTTTTTTCTTTTTTTTTTTATATTTCTAAATGAACGTAAATATTATAGTAATTTTACAATAAGTTTGAATATTTGTTTAATATTATTTCTGACTTCATTTGAATTGCCTTTAAATTGTTTCCATATAAATATACCGAAAATATAATATACAATTTTTTTATTTATTATTTTTATATTGTTTTTGTTAATTGTTGGTTTTATTTTCTAGAAATTTTCGTGCTGAACGAAATCGACTTGGAAATGTTCTCGACCCTGACCGAGGAGAATCTCATGGAGCTGGGCATCACCGCGTTTGGAGCTCGCAAGAAGCTGCTGGCGGCCATTCATACGCTTCTGGCCAACGAAGCCGCCTGCAGTAGTATGCCCAGCAGCAGCTCCTCGCAGAGCTCCTCGCCGCGATTCTCCGGCAGCGCTGCGCCCGGAGCTGAGCGTCGCCCCTCGAATCAGTGGTAATATGCTGTGGATGGTGTTGGTTTATCCATGATGATGAGAAGTAGCTTAAAATAAAAAAATTACTGCAAAAACCCAAAAAAAAAAAAAACAAAAACAAAAAAGAAACCAAAAAAAAAAAAAAAAATTAAGAAAAATGTAATAATAGCTTAAAAATAATGCCTACACTCAACTCATTTATTTATTCAACGTAATCCTAAGGTCGCTTGGGGCATTGAAAACTGTAACAACGAATGCGAGACCCACAAAAAAAAAACATCAAAAACAAACACAAAAAAATACAAACATAAACATAAACAAAACAAAGTAGTGTGCACAACAAAATTCACAATTTCCCGTTTGGCTTGACTAATACTCGCATTTGTGCTCAAACGAAATTTATTATATGAACTATTTATGAATATATAAACAAACGTATTTATAATGTATATTGTAAAGAAATGAATTTAACTGATGGAAAAAAAAACACAAATTGTTAGAAGAATACGTAACATATATACCCCTTGTAAAAAAAAAAAACAACGAAAAAATAAACAAAAAACTAATTGGATAAAACCAGGGAATATTGCTTTTGAAAAAACTAATTTCGTAAATGTATTCAGAACAGCCTAATGAATATTTCTTATATAAAAAACTAAATTAAATTTTAAATAAACACTTTAACCAAAAATACTTTTCCTAATTAAACATTTAGCATATTATAAGTATTGAAAATATCCTATTTTCAAAACTTATTTGATTCTATTTGCATTTTATTATAATTATTTACATATACTTTGTTTACATTTATTTTATATTTTAAGACCGGTATTTTTAATAGTATTTTTTCCATTCAGCATAATCAAAGATCAAATTTGTTTTGACACTTAATATGCATTTGTAGAAAGGGGTTTTTCTTTCAGATTTCTGATTATTGTTTGTAACCGAATTTTAAATATTCGATAGTTATTGCTTACGATGCTTGTGTTCGATATCTCTATCAATACTTGTTCCGGTACGCTAGTTCATGAGTGAATAAGCAGGGTTGTATTTTGTCGATAGCATTAGATACCGATAATATAAGATATCGATTTTAAAATGGTCTGCTTATCCCAATTCGAGCAGTAAAATATATACAATTGCAATCAGCAGCATACAAACAGATAGCGCACATGTGGTCGCATGAGATTCAAAAACGTGACCTATGCTAAAAAATATTATGTTTGAATGATAAAAAATAAGATAAAAATATTCACATACTACTGCGGCAGTCTCATCGCCTTAGTAAAATATCTATAATCGATAAATGATAGCTAAGTCGTGAACAAGTTTGGAACTGAATCAGCTCTCGGTTCCAAAAAACTACTCACTAGAGACAATTCATGTGAATTGCTTAATCATACAAAATATATTCATACCTTTTAATTAATAAATAAAATATGCGAGTAAAGTCGCACACTACATTGAAGTTAAAAATTCAAATTATAAAGTACTTGTTAAGAAAATCTTAATAAATTTTTGTTGGAAAAATGAAGTTGATAAAACCATAGAATTGTTGAAGTTGTCGCAATCGATGGGCAGGATTAAGGAAATTGATGGTGGTCAGGGAGGCGAGTTAGGAGAGGTAGGAGAGCTGCAAAGGCAGTTTCAGTAGTAGAGTACTCGATCATGACTACTTCAATAAGACTCAATACGATGTGATAATGGCAGTTATAGCCAAAGTAAAGGTAGATTAAAGGGCGAAAACAATAGTAAAATGTTTGGATTGAGGAGAAAGAAGGTTGCTCGCAGCAGAACACCCACTGAATAATATTATATTTGAATTATCTGACTTACATTATATCTTGACTTCTCAAATCACGATATTGAAGTCACATACAATTATTTTGAAACCACCACGAATACCATTGTAAATTGCTCATCACGAATCTATCGATAGTTATTGTTGGAAGTTCGAGAAGTAAATCACGCAGTACAAGCAGTCTAAAGGATCTTTTGATTTGTATTAAACTTTATAGAACATAAAAGGAGGCAAAGCGGGGTGAAAACTAACATCTCCTCAAAACAAAGATAATAATTCTATAGGAAGAAATACAACAAGTGTTGCGGTAGAGCATCCTTAACTTATGTTGCAGATCCACCGATACTTGCTGGGGCGAACTGCATATAATAGCCAAAAATTGTGAAAATCCGTCTCGAAGAACCAAATGTTGTGGTAGAGCGTCCGCAGGGCTTCCAGGTAAACTTCTGTTGAATTGCTGAATCCTTGGGGAAGCGCTTATGCTCTGCACAACATTTTTTCGTTGGTTTAAGAAAAACACGTTTGTTCACTCTTTAGGTTATTTGTCGTCTGGTACTTTCTGATTCTATGTTACAATGTTTTAGTTTAAGTGTAAGTGTAAGTGAAGAATATGTTTTTCTGCTGGTTCCGGAGTCAGAGCCAACTTCATTGAAGTAGCGACGGCTAGATACACTTATTGTGTGAACAATAAGAAAAAGAATTATTCAATTATTTATTTGATAAGGAACTAAAAAGAAGGAAATAAAAAAGGATTCGAGGTACAGAACACGTTAGAAGAACCAACAGGACAGATGCAAATTGATTCAATCTAGAGAGGATTTGAATGGTTTTTTTTTTGAAAATATATATACATCTGTCAATCTTTTTAAAATTTTCCATCTGGCATCTATCGTAACTATATCGCTAATATGTAGCATGCGTACATATGTATATACATACATATGAATAAGGCTGCAACACTTTGTTGTTATGCCAACAGAATGCAAACATAAGCAGCGACTTTGTCGCAGCGCGCCTAACGATAAGTGCCCTCTGCGCATATTCAAGTGCAGACAAATAGCTAAGTCAGCGTTCTCACGCTTGACCGTCGTTGTGTATACATATGTGCGCGCATGACTCTCTCTGACTCTCTTGCTGTATATAATAAGCCTAAAAACCATGTATGTCAAACGGCTGCTCACTGCTTCACGGTGGACAGCTCGAACTCGAAAAGAAAACAGATAATAAAGAACCATCAAGAAAGACGGACGTCTTTTAATCTTGGAACCATTACATGGCGACCGTGACAGGACGTGACAAAAACATGAAAACGTTAAGATACATAACTTCAACTCTAATTTTAAACCAGTCATAAAAGTAATTAAAGGAAGTAAATTAAAAGGAAATAACACTCAAAAACAACTGAAACAACGAAGCATCTGGAACGGCACACACCCTGGAGAATCAAAAATTAACTGAGTGAGTACAGGGGGCATGAGCTCTAAAAATACTTTAAAGCTAAAAAGGCGCAGTCGCATTAAAGAGCGGATCAGGCAAAGAAAGTCTGAGATCGTAAGACTCTTATATAAGTCCTTAAACCCAATACCTTGGGAAACTGCAGTCAAGCTACATGACGAGCTCAAACATCTTGAGTCGTTAAACAAAGTAAAGAGCCCCCCCTGTCCCTCAGAGGAAAAACTTATTAATCCAGTTTCACATCGACCACAGCCACAACCTCTCTCTGACTCTTGCTGTATATAATAAGCCTAAAAACCATGTATGTCAAACGGCTGCTCACTGCTTCACGGTGGACAGCTCTAACTCCAAAAAAACATTGAATAAAGAACCATCAAGGAAGACTGACGTCTTTTCAACAGGGAACTAAGTAGTATGCCGTTTATCGAGAACTCACTGTAATCGGCATTAACCAAACATATTGAAAAAAAGAATTTGAAAAATGTTTGAATTAAGAAGAAGAACAATTTAGATATATGTAGCAAAAAAAAACAGCCAGACTTGGGTCTTATCTGTTTGAAATAATAAATAGATGAAATTATAGAAAAGAAAATGACGTATTTTCATCAGGGAACTATTATAGTAGTATGCCGTTTATCGAGAATTGACTGTAATCGGCATCAACCAAAAGTATTGAAAAAAAAAAGAATTTGAAAAATGTTTGAATTCAGAACAATTTAGGTATATGTAGCAAAAAAAAAAAACAGCCAGAACTAAACACTTGGGTCTTATCTGTTTGAAATAATAAATAGATGAAATAGAAAAGAAAATTTTTAAATCAAGAATAAATCAGAAGAGAATAATACGAGAAATTCATTAAACAAATCGAGGAAAATTCATTCACCTGCATTAAAAGTCGATTATGAAAAATGAAAAAACTCATAACACATTCTAACTACAGAAAATAATATGTTCATTGTGAGCATAGGAAAAATATTTAAAATTTCTTCGGCCAGCCGAAGTTAAAGATTTGCAAAGTGTTAGCTATAAAATTAGATATAGCACTGCGGACGGGCGGACCTAAGTCGACTCAGCATTTTGATATATTTAACTAACTAGTTGAACTTTTTTTTAACAATTTGTTTACAATTTTAAATTATATTGTCATTTTTTTAACGTTCTCGTACACACATTTTTACAATTTACTCAAATATACTAGAAGCAAAGCTGAGTCGACGGCGCGAATTTGCAACACGTCACAACGCGACAACGTTTGGACTGAAATGAACTGAGGATCACGGCTGTAGCAGCCCTTTTATAGGGCCAGTTCAGGTACATGGACCAGGTACAAACGGACCTTCAGCTAACGGTCAGACAGGCAACTGACGGATTCAGAAGAGATTGTCCTTGGCAAATAGCTCGGCTATTCAAGGTAACGCGTTTTTTCCAGGAAATATTGTACGTACCTAAAAACCAGAAAAACCCGGTTGTAAATGTTTGCAAAAGGCAGCAAAGGCTTTTTTTGCACAAAATTTGCTATAATTTTTGAGCAATTAAAATAATGTTAGCTGCCTATATAAATACATATTTTATTTAATAATTATTTCTCCCTTTTGGGCAAACTTAATGTATAAAGAAACTAACTAACTTGCGCTAATTTTATAAATCGGCATAAGTATATAAATTTATAACAAATCATGTTTTAGCATCTTAATTTATGTTAATTCAAATATACATACATATATATTTTGGTATTAATATCAATATTAATTTTGGTTCCTATTTAGTTTTAATATTAAATAAACGATTTGTTAACTTGTTATTTTTTTTATTCAAAATATTGTTTTATGTCGTGTTATAATATAATATATTGATTTTTGAATTTACTTCCCGTTTTTAATTAAACATTTTTTAAAATTTTGTTTGATATTTTACATAATGTTATAGTATTGTTTTATAATTATGCTCAATTGATATATAATTTTTGTTATATGTAATTTTATAATTTTTTATTATATTGTTTAATGTATTTATTATATCTAAATATTATTCTATATAAATAAATAATCAATAAATATAGCATAAATGTTAAGCGAGAGTGTGTGAGGATGTTCGTCATTTTAAGTCAATGTCAAGTGCCATCTCTAACAACCAGGCGCACATAACAATCAGCTGCTGTTTTAATCTTCGTATTCCCATCACTTCAATTAAGAATGTTCAGAGAGCGTAAACTTGAGACACGTGCATTTTGCTCTCACAGCAAGGTAACACACACGTGCATACTGATAAGCCTCCGATTATGCTCGCACAACTACTCGCTCAGCTGAGCTCTCAGCTGCGATCCGAGCTGCTCCTTATGCCTTGTGTCTTGTAGTTGTTTTCTCTCACCCCCTCTCCCTCGAGAGCGATAAGGCAAACAGCTGCACTCAGCACAAACAATACACATACAAATGTAAGGGCGTCTGAGTGTGTGTGTGTGTGTGTACGTGAGGGTGAATGTTATGTGAGTTGGATCGTAGCTCATCAGCAGAGTTGAGTGGAAGCTGTATTAAGCGCTGTTCCAATAGCAGAGCCATTGAGTAATAAACTGCCGTTAGCATTGATTTATGCTGTGTGCATGTGTGTGCAGCTTTGCTGTGAGGGCAAAAGTCGCCTCCAGCCCGCGCTCTCCGTGTGCGCGGAGTGGCAGTAATAAGAATTCGAAGACTAAATCAGATTAAACAGTTACCTATTTTATGAGCCTGTTCCTTAGTGATGGCACTTGACGTTGACTTGCGATAGTATTACTTCATATATCTTTAAATCAAATGTATATAATATTGGTTACTAAAGTTTTCACAATTTAAACTTAATTTGTATGAAATATTAAAAACTAATACAAAAAAAATATATATATTAAAAAAAATATAATAAAATTATTGATAATGGATAGAGAGAGTTTATATTACATATATGTGTGTAGGCCTCTCTGTGCCCAGAGATGAGCACTACCAAAAGCCAAATCGATATATTTATTGATATTATTGATTTTAAAAGGATAGTTAAGCCCAACTCTCCTCGCATTGACAAACAAACATGTATCAACTCAAGCACATATAGCACATGCATATGTATATATTATAAATCAGAGCATAACTCTATCCACTTAGGCAACTATTTTAAGTGCCTTGTTGGGAGCTCCCAGTTTGATGCACTGCCAAAATGTCCTGCCAGGCGACTTTCTGTCTGCCCCAAAAGGCTCAGCTGCATAATTGTAAATCAAATAGGGAAGAAAAGGAAAAAGAAGAAGCAGCAGCAGGAGCAGCCTAACCAGTTGCCATTCACGGCCAAAGGACCAAAGGACTCAACAAACGTGAACACGGAAATTGGTTGCCATTGGGCAAAACACTTGAAGCGCAAAATGTCATAATCATAAAAATTGCAATTATGCTGATGTGTGTGTGGCCGCAGCAACTGGAACAACACATTTCCAGTTCATTAGCCTGCCACGCCCACCACGCCCACCATCCCAACCAGCCAACCAGCCAACCAGCCAACACACACGCACAACTCATTCGTGTCTGCCAGTTGGCAAGCCTTGTGGCGGAGTCTGTGCTAGAAATAATACAAATTATGCAGACAACTGGAGACAATAAAGTCATTAGCATCCTCATCGGCCAACTAGGATAACGGCCAGCCCAAGGATAACAACTCGAACGGGGCGAGTTCAGCGACTCGATAAACTTTACAACACTACAAAACATGATGCCACAAAATGTGGAGCGCCAATGCGAATTATGAGATCATCAAGATTAACCGGAAACGGAACCGGAATCGGAATCGAAACCGGAACCAGCTGTTCACAAAAATGTAAAATATAAAACTGACTTTTATATTGTTTTAAGAATAAAACTTACAATTAACAATATTATAAATCATATTTTTATTAAAGGCTATAAAAGTAAATATAAAAGGATTAAGAATAAGCTTTTATTGTAGTTTTTATTTATTTATGTGCGTATATATTATTTTATTATTATTATTTAATAATTTGATAACAGAATGTTTTTAGGGCATATTTGTTAGCGAATAAATATTTTCATGTATATATTTTTAATTATAATTTATTTTATTAATTAAACTAATTTAATATTTTTATTTATTTATTTTTTAAATTTAAAATTAGTTGATGATTTTATTTTATTTTATTAGTTTCGAATATTATTATTGCCATTTCATAATAGAATGCCATTTGATGCATATTTGTTATCAAATATTTTCTGTTGATTGTTTTTATGTTAATTCTAATTTAATTTTTATAGACTTTAATGAAATTTTGAACTGTGGGTTTCGGGAAATTCCACCCGCATGTTGTGGGAAAATTGCGAAAAACCTTTGTATGACATTTGTTTCTTTACCATCTGATCGTCCTCAATCAATTTCAAAGATCGTTTTCAACATTCATTTGTGGGTTTTTTTACAATTTTTAAAATGTGCATTCCTATCTTGGTGGAAAGGGTGCTCTAAAATTTGGTGGGTGCTCAGTTTTCTTTTTAAAGATCTATGCGAAAAATCATTTGAGATGTATTTCACACTTTTCGCCAAATTCAAGATACCTCGTACGATTTGTTTCTCACTTTAAAACATTGATTTAGTGTTCTATGTAGTTTACATAAAATTTTATTGTTTTATATTTTATTTTATATTGTTATTTTATTTTTATTTAAATAATCGAGTTGCATATCGATAAACCAGTGTATCCGTTGCGCAAGCAGTGGATTTGTTTGCGATATCAAGCAGTATTCAGGCACAGAAGCAGTTAAGACGTAGGGGAAAATTACATGTGCACTCAGCAATTTGGAAGGGGAAATGTGAGGTGACTTTACTTGTCTTAGGGGAAGGTTCGTGGAAATGCAAGCAGTTCGAAAACCTCTTTACATATCAAGCAGTTCGCTATTGTGTCAACAAAACAGGAGTAAGCGAATAGTTGGTAGCCTCAGGTATTCCAAATATTTGCAGAAATAGTATCAGTGAGGTAATCGTGATTAATATGAATTATATTAAGGATTATAATCTGTATACTTTGAAACTTTCAAAATTGGCATAGCCGTTAACTAAATCGCATTCTTTGAAATCCGTTTTGTATAAATATACATATACATTAACATATGCATACAAATATATATATATTTTTTGTATATTATATGTTTGCATTTTAATATTGAGGTAATTTTAAGCTTATATTAAATTTCCAATAAGGTAAATTGCAAGAAAGGCATAAATTGTTGCACCCCTTGCCTAACGCCAAGCAGGTCAACTGCTTGCTGACCAATAGCCATAAACACGCCCCTCACTTGTTGCCCCTGTTGACACACTTAACCGGCCAAGCGCTCACAACCAAAAGGGCGCTCTCTCTCGCTCTCCCACTCTTACGCCAACAGACTGCTCTCGTTGGATGCGTTTGTTAGGCAACAAGCCGAATGCAGCTTCGTACAGTGCTTCGTGCAGCCAGCCGAAGCATGTGCGACGCTTCGGCCGCCGCTTTCGTTGTTCAATTTCAGTGCAAAGGACACGAAGCGACACGACTCGGTAAACGGCTCGCGAGTTCTTAGCTTAGTTTTCATTGCGTTGTCCTTGCGTGAGGATTGCTTTGCGTTTCAGCTCCGTCGCAGTTTTTTTGTCGCGCGTATAGAGGACAGCAGCAGCAGCAGCAGCGAAGCAACAAACTGCAGCCAACAAATACGCGAATTGTAACTCACGTTGCTACGCAGTATATTAGTGTATATATGTGTGTGTGTTTGTGTGTGCGCATATTTCCAATTTCCCGCAGCGAGTCGTGTGCAGATTTTTGTGTTTTTGACATTGCACCTGAGCAGCTAAAAGAAGCGGGCGAAGGAGTAGAAGGTGAAGCATCATACAACAGCAGCAGCAGCAACAGCAACAGCCCCAGCTGAACCAAGGAACAACGGACCGGCGATCGACCTAACGGCACACTTTGTTTTTGCTGCCAGCGTATATGTGTGTGAGTGTGTTCGCGGCGCTGTTGCTTCAGAACTGCATGTGTGCGTTTGTGTGTGTGTGTGTGTGTGTGTGCTTGTGCATGACGTGCAGTCACGTGTTCTAAGGTGATTTTAACGAGTTCCGTGATACGCGAAATAAGATAAGAAACAACGAATAAAAGTCACAAGCAACGACAAACGACGCTAAAACAAAAACCCGCAAGTAATACCAATACCGTTATAGTACTCTGCCCCCCTCTGTCTCTTACACTCTTTCTTATACTCTTTCGCACTCGCATGCTGCGGCTCGCTCTAACGAATCTAAATGAAAACAACAGCAAATTGCATTAAATTTGTTTGCCAAACTGTGCGAAAACAGACGAAAAGAAGAAATGCACAAAAATTATCAACAAGGTTTTAAAGTGTTGCAAAATGCGTGAAAACGTTTGAAGCAAATATACAAAACGAATTATAATTCACCCGAAACTCAACTTAAACATATTGCGAATTGCATTTATTTGGACTTTGTAAAGGTAAGCCAAGAGTTCTAAGAACATAAATAATAAGAAGATTTTCCAGCTCTGAATTCTTAACTCGAACTGTTCTGACTTGCTTTTTTGTGGCATATTTTCCGTTAAAAAATGTTGCCCCATATACAAAAAATGCAAATCTCATTTATACTTAGAATGTGTACAACGTATATTTGTTTGATATTATTTTTGTTAACAATCATTTTTTGAATAACCAGAATGGCAAACACATTTAAGCAACGGCTTTTATTTATACTCCTTTATTTATAATATTTATTAAATAATCTTTTCTAGCATTTACTTATGTATTTAAATTCTTGAAAAATAATAAATTTTACATTTTTTTTGCTATTTTTAAATTTTATTTGAGCAGTTTTATAAAACCAATTTAATGTTTTGACTGATAAACTTTTTTAAAAACTCTTATAAGATATCCTCTTAATATTTCTCACAAATTTGTATATACTGGAATATTTTCCTCCAATGTGTGAATTGGAGTAGAATTATTTTTTTAAAATTATTTTTCTATTACTAAAAGTACTTTGTACATAATTTTAATTATAAAAATTTTTAATGAAGTGTTCCTTTCAATCAAATTCAAAATCAAGTTCTTGAAGTTTTATTGTTATAAAATTATTATTGCTACTTACTTTTTTGAATAGTCTTTTAAGTCAGAAATATGATTTTAAGGTCTACTCTATAAATATTTTTTTTACTTATTAACATTTGTTTAAATGTACCTTTCTTTTAAGAGCTCATCATGCAAAGTATTTACTAGAATATTTTACGAAAATTATCTCCCAAGAGCTTAAAAAATTAAACAAAAATTTACCGGCAAACTTATTTCTAGATATTAAAATATTCGTATGGGAATATTTTGTCCAGTTTATGTATGTATATTACATTTTTTAAAATTAAATATTTAATAACACAGACAAACACAGTCTGCACAAAATGAAATTGGTTGATAAAGTGTACAGTCCTTTTACTAGAACAGTCGAGGTCCCAGGCGAAAACATACAAAAAATAGCGTCTGGTTTGTTCGCTTTCCCTTATTCTCAATGTTTGATGCTTGCAATTCGCAACAAGTTGAAGCTGCGAATTTACCGCTGGCTTTTCAGGCAATTTACTAATTTAGATTGTGTTGTTATCTCTATTTATAAAATTAGATTAGAGGCTTAGTTTAGGAGTTCTTTAAGAGATCCTCTCAAAAATAAAAAGGCCTTCTTCTTTTATTCCTTTATCTTTAACTATTTTGTATTCAAGCTTAGAGTTAAACAATTTCTCTTGAAATAATCCTTCTACAATTCGAAAACTTTTGCCGCAAACTAAATTATTTGGGAATTTCGAAAATGTTGATGTATTTCTCGATAGTTTCGTACATTCTCGATTGTGCTTATCGCTAAATACATTTCAATCAGGCCATTTAGGCAGTTCCGTGGCCAATTTCAATTTCCACATGTGTGGGCGTGTCATGGACTGTCCGTTCGTATGGCTTGGCAAACAAAACTTGTCAAATGCACAAAAGTTGTGCTCATGAGTTGGGGATTGAGAACATGAGGACTGGGCGCACAGGACTCTCTGTGCTATGCAACAATGTGCTTTTTTTTCAGCTTCAGCATTTGTCGTGCGTCCTTTCACATGTCTTGCTGTGCTCCTTATTTCCTTGCCATTCTTTTTTCTGCTGATATCATTGACGGAAAATGTCAAATGCATAGCTGAGCTTTTTATTTTTTTTTGCCAAATATGCTGAGTCAGGCATAAATTGTAGTTGTTGTTGCTGTTGTTTTTGTAGCGCACAATCAATATGTAGACAAGTTTCTGGGGCATGTTTGATTGACTGATTGATATGCGTCATGATTTATTATAGCCAGTCGAAGGCCAGGGACCTTTGGGGCGGCTTTAAACCCTTAAACTGTAGCTAGTAAAAGCCAGCTGGACGGGTGTGCGTGACTGAAAGATGCCCTGTAAGCAGCTGGATCTGTTTGTGCCGGCTCTTGTATTATATTATTTCTTTGAAATGCGTACCGAGTATAAAAACTAAAATACAAATATTTCACATAGAGCTTAAACAGGCGCAAGGCTGTGAAATAACATTTATTTGCTGTTGCCTACTCGCTCGCACTCTCTCCTTCTCTCTCTGTCGCTAGCGCTGCATTTTGCGCTTTTGGCCATAAAAATGCCAAAAGTTTTTTTTCGTCCGCTTTATGCGAAAAATAAAGTAAATAATGAACGCTATTTAGCACGGCCAAGGGGCGCATTAAGTTGTACCGGATTATCCTGGCACCCAAAAACTCCATCAGCAGGAGCCGCAACAACAACAGCAGCAGCAACAACAACAACCGAAGGGGGCAACTGGTGACAAGCGTTTAATGAGCTGTGAGCTGCGAAAAGGCGCCTGCCGGTCCAGTCCAGGAATTTTAACAATTTTTTACTGCCACCTGCAAGGACAATGCATTCTTCTTCTACCTCTGCTCTGCTGGCTAAAGGCATTTCTCTCGACGCCAGCGTTTTCTTCTCTCATTTTTTTGTGCGCTCTGCTGTGGTTTATGCGCAAGATTTTTCAAAAATTTTCCAGCAAACAAAAAAAAACTCGCCCAGTTCACCTGGCAGCTGCGTTAATTAGCTTAAGGTGCGTCGTTGTGGGAATTTTTGCAGAAATATTGCCAAGCCTTTTCGTAATAATATTGCTTCATACAGTCTGTTATTTTATATATATTTTTTCTTAGTTTTTCTTGGCTTGATAAAGTTTTGTAATTAATTTGCATTTAATTAAAATGAAATTTAATGCTGATAAAGTGATGTGAGCTCAAGCGCATCTGCAAAACCTGCAATTTGTATGACGACAGCTGATGGAAGCCAAAGTACACAAAAAGTTGTAGACTTCACAAGACATAAATAGTTGTAGGTTACCTTAACATAAGGCTTAAACATTTCACGCCATTTCGGCATTTGTTGCCAAGAGATTGCAGAGGCAAGTCTCTAACTCTTGTCATTATTCATTCGGCTATTGCTGCTGATCAAGAATATATATACTATATGGGGGGTCGACATATTTTCTTCTGCTTTGTTCTACATTTGCACCAATGTGGTTTACACTTTTTAATCATTTTTAATGGGTTCAGGGTATAAAAATATACATTTATTAAAAGAAATGTGGTACGCAATTAAATGAACAAATATAAGTATTATCCAACACTGGTGCTACCCACTCTACGCCCAATACTTATTTAATTATGAATAAACGAGGTATTGCTGTGTTGATTTGGGCAACCTTTCCATTATTTTAATTATAATCATCATTCAAAATAAATGTTTCACATGATATGTTCCCAATCATTTGTGATCCCAAATTTTGGCCACCACACATGATTGTTCATGAGTTCAAGCCTAAAAAGCGTAACCAGCCTGTCACCCTTCCAGTCCCTTCAATACAGGGTACCATTTCTGCCCCAAAAAACTAGCTTCATCTTCTGACCAAATCTTTATTCATTATCAGAATGTCAGAGGTCTCACTTCAAAGCTAAAAAATCTTTTTATTGCCAGCACTTCCTTCGATTCGGACATAATAGCATTTTCAGAAACATGGTTAAACTCAACCATATCTGATTTTGAGATATTACCGAATAACTTTATTTTGTTTAGAAATGATCGGCCGACTCGAGGTGGTGGGGTGTTAATTGCCGTTAAAGCCACTCTCCAGTCTGAACTATTCTGTTTTAGTACGCCTACTGACGCTGAGATTGTCTCAGTTAAGGTGTCTTTTCCTACACGGAATATCTATGTAACATGCTCTTATGTCCCACCTTCTTCTGATATTCAAGTTTATATGAATCATATTACTTGTATTAAAGAAGTTTCTTCACACGTGCGGGATAATGACCTATTATTGGTGTTGGGTGATTTTAATTTGCCGAACATCTCTTGGTCATTATTCACTGCTGAAAATTATCTAGTGCCCTCAGCACAGCACGATTTTTTAGACTGCATGCTTGATCTTTCGTTGTTTCAAATCAATTCAATTTCTAATCATATGAATAGAACACTTGACCTTGTATTTGTTAACGACTACCTTATTTCTAATGTGTCTAGGTCACCTCCTTTATCTCTTCCTGAGGATGTCTATCATCCAACTTTAGAGATTGCAATGCTAAATTGTAATCCTTCCATTTCGTGCTCATCAGCCAATAAGCCCCGCTATTGCTTTCGCAAAGGAAATTATTCCTTGCTGAATCAGCTTATTTATTCAACCGATTGGTCTTTCTTATATGACTCAGTTGATATGAATACAGCTATTAATTCTTTTTATATCACCCTAAACTCCCTCTTAGATGTGTGTATTCCTAAGTCAATTCCTTCGACTACTTTTTCAAAACCACCCTGGTTTACTCCCAGATTATCACATCTAAAAAATGTAAAATCCAAATATTTTAAAAAGTTTAAAAAGTCTGGTTCGTGTACAGACTTGGCTAAATATTCCATAGCCAAGTCGAACTTTTTTCTTCTTAATTCTCAATGCTATGAGAATTATCTAATTCGTTGTAAAAGGCAATTCGCCCGAAATCCGAGACAGTTTTATAATTTTGTAAACTTGAAGCGTAAGTCTTCAACTTTGCCATCTTCTTTTTTTCTTGGGATGGATAAAGCTAGCAATGACATTGATTCTGCTAACCTCTTTGCTAATTTTTTCCAATCAACTTACTCTTCAGTCTGTCCTAATACTAATTCTTACCCTTATACTATTTCCTCCGCTAGTTCTATACCTCCCCCCATTATTTCACACTCCTCTCTCCTATTAGCTATAAACTCTCTAAAATCTTCTTACTCTCCTGGGCCGGACAATATTCCTAGTTGTCTACTCAAGGAGTGCAGTTCTTCCCTTTTCTATCCATTGCTAAAGCTTTTTAATCTATCCCTTGAAACTTCTGTCTTTCCATCTCTTTGGAAAGAATCTTATATCATTCCTCTTCACAAGAAAGGTGGGAAGTCTGATATACAAAATTACAGGGGCATTGCAAAACTGTCTGCTATTCCTAAATTATTTGAAAAAATAATCACTTCGAATTTGCAGCATTTCTGCAAATCAGTTGTTTCCCCTGTTCAACATGGATTCGTAAAGAATCGGTCAACTACGACCAATCTGCTTGAGTTTACTTCCTTGGTAAATGATGCTTTCCTTTCGAAAATGCAAACTGATGTCATTTACACTGACTTCAGTAAGGCGTTTGACTCTGTGCACCATGACATCTTACTTTTTAAACTTGACCGAATAGGTTTCCCTCTGTCCCTTTTACTTTGGATTAATTCTTATTTAAAAGGTAGGACCCAAAGAGTAATAGTGAGGTTGACTACCTCTAAAAGGGTTCACGTTACTTCTGGTGTTCCTCAAGGTAGTCATCTTGGACCTTTACTCTTTACACTTTTTATAAATGATCTTCCTTCTGTTATATCACATGCCCGTGTACTCATGTATGCGGACGATGTCAAACTTTTTCTATCATACACTAACCCCCTACATCATTCTCGTCTACAAGACGATTTGAACGCTATGCAACTTTGGTGTTCGGCCAATCAATTGCATCTAAATTGTTCAAAGTGTATGTTTATGACTTTTAATCGTACTACACCTTATCTTGTTAGTTATACAATCGACAATATCCCTTTGCAACGTATACTAACAGTTAAGGATCTTGGCGTTATTTTTGATTCTAAACTCTGTTTCAATCTTCATATAGATACCATTGTTAATGAGGCAAAAGGTGTACTTGGATTCATTAAACGATGGTCTAAAGAGTTTAACGATCCTTTTATAACAAAACTTCTGTACATCTCTCTTGTTCGCCCTATCCTTGAATACTGCTCTTGCATCTGGTCTCCACAGTATATCAACAGCCAGGATCGTATTGAATCTGTTCAGAAGCAATTTCTGCTTTTTGCCTTACGAGGTTTAAATTGGGACCCTAATCTTCGGTTGCCGTCCTACTCCAGCAGACTGCTTCTTCTCAACCTTCCGTCGTTAATCAACCGTAGGACAATTCTCGGTGTTGTCCTTCTACATAAGTTGATTATTGGCGACATTGATTCTCCTTTTCTGCTAGGGCGTCTTCAATTCTCTGTTCCGGCTAGACCAACCAGAAATTATCGCCCCTTATTACTATCTACGTGCACAACTGATTACGCTATGCACAATTCTTTTCGCGTGCTATGTAAAAATTATAATAGTTTGCATCACGTTTTCTCTACCGAACTGTCTCTACCCCTAATAAAATCGTTGCTTTCAGGATACCTTCGGGAAGTCGCTGACCATTCCCAGCTATGAGCAGGGGCATAGCTAGCCGGACAGGCTGAAAAATTTTCCCCCACCGTGTCGGTGATTTCCCAATACTTTTCTCTTTGTCCTATCCACTTAACACTCTTTATCTAACTTACATTGCTTTACTTTATTAACAATTTTCTTACTTTCTTTTTTCCTATTTATTGTATTTTCTTTATTAATTTAGCAAATTAAGATTATTTTTAATTTCACTTGAGATCACTTTTTTCCTACTTACAACCTTCTGCTTAGATGTAGGCTCTAATAGCGTCACTGACAAAATTAGCTGTGAAAAGGGGCACAGCTGGCCGGACTGGCAAATAAAACACCTCCATCGGTCGGTGATGCTATTTAGAAAATTGTATCCTTTAACTAGGCTTTTAGAATATACTTATATTGTACAACCTTTTGAATAATGAGGAAGACACTCGTTTTGTCGACCATTAATAAATAAATAAATAAAAAATAAATATATTTAAGGTCCGTCTTGCCTTCTCCAAGTCTGTGCGTCAAGAATTTGTTACCACATTTTTCGAAATCGTTTACATTTTAATTCTTACCAGCGCCCAAAATTGCAAAACTGCAAAAGTTTCTAGCTTGAAATCCTCTAAAAATTTTTCAGTTTGCAACCTTTATTATATTTATATTCAGTATATAATATTACAGTCTGGAGAAGCGAACACATAATCTTATACAATTTATCCATTAAGAAGGAGAATAGTTTAAAACTGAGTTTCCCAATTAAATAGCGATTTTTTCCTTTTAATATAACTTTGCATAAGATATGACTTTGGCTTAAAATACATTTTGTTGTTTTTAAAACATGAGTAAAATAAGTTTTATAACCTTTTTTGTTTCATTTTACACGTTCAGGACAATTGCTTACACGTCTGCGCTCTCTGAACCTATTCAAATGATTTAAAAGGGTATAATCTATTTTTGCAAATGAATGTAACAGGCAGAAGGAAGCTTCTCCGACCCCATAAAGTGTGTATACTCGTGATCAGCATCAATAGCCGAGTCGGTCTAGCCATGTCCGTGTGTCTGTCCGTCCGTCTGTCCGTATATATGAGCGCAAGGATCTCAGAATCTATGTGGGCTAGAGATTAGAAATTTTAGCTGTGGGTCATCCTTAAGCCCGCTCAGATTGATGTTGCTTCCGATATTCGATAACTTGCCCCGTTTCCAAGTAATCGATAAGAATCTATATCGAAATCCTGTTTTTTGTTCAATTTTGGTAAATAAAAAGATCTAGAATAGTGTGTATATTTACATTTGGTTTTGGAAGAAGAGGGTTCAGGGTATCCCCTGGTCGGGAGCTCTCGACTAGAAGCTCTTATTCTCTTTTGTATTTACTTGCTATGACAGAACTTTTTGAAAAATTATTCGGTTTATTCCATACTTTTTATAATTTTATAACAAATTGTAAAGCTTTTAACTGTTGAATTCTTTTAAAAAAATTAAGCGCTTGCATATATATTTTTTGTTTTCATTGACGTAAAGCTTAAATTGGCTTATAAATAATATATGAAAAGTTTTTAAATAAAACTATATTAATTTAATGCTAAATGTGTACAGAAAACAATAACTAGGATTGATTTGGCAATGTTTATTTATTGCAAGGGGCAAAGCAATTTAAGTATTAGTCCACATCAAAGGCTGCAAATGTGTTTCTCAGCTAAAAAAAAAGAATTTATCAAAAAAAGATTCTATAGGCTCTGTCTGAGCTCCCTCCCTTCTTCCCTCTCTCTCCCTGCCTGCTTTACTAATTCTCACTCTGTTGACTTATTGGCATCTCACAAATGTTCCAATTAGAAAATATTTAAAGGAAAAATGGAAACACTTGAGCCTTCAGTAGATGCATGGGCAGCATTCGGGCGGGCGCTAAATCAAAAGGTTGCCAGAGTGCTATTAAACCGCTTTTAGCATTGAGAACAAACAAGGACTTGCCACACTGCAAACACACACACACACACACACACGCAGGCAGACTCACACACACATATGGCTGAACAGACAAACTTGTGAAAATTGGTAAACAATTTATGTGGTCAAATAAAATTGCAGAACAGCAACAAAAATAGCAGAAGAAGGCAAAGACGAAGTAGGCGAGAAGCAGCCGCAACAAAAGCAAATTTATTGCAGCTCCAAGAGAACCAAAGACTGCAGCTCCGCTGCTGTGAGCTAGAGGAAGAGAGTGGCAGGGAGAGAGATGCAAAGAAAGACAGAGAAAGAGAGAGAGAGAGAGAGAGAGAGCGCACTAGAAAGTGCGACGTTCAAGGATATAAATTACATGCTTAGCTACTCGTGGCTCTCATATGCAAAAAGTTTCCCTGCTTTTCCTTCTTTTTTTTTATTCGGGCTTGGGCTGCAGTTGTTGTTGCTGTTCTTGTTGCTGTTGAGATTATGAAATAAATTTCCACATGCCACAAAATTTTGCAGGCGACGGCGCTGCCAACCGCAGCCAAATATACAACAACAACAACAACAATTCCAGCAAATTTTGTAGGTAGATTTCTCTGCATTTTGGCCTTCAGCATTGCCAGGCAAATTTATTGTTGTTGTTGCACTTGAAATGCAAGTAGGCAACATATATATCGATACATATATAGTTGTGTATGTTGGCAACAACAACAAAAATGTAGAGTCCCCGATTGGAAGATACCCTGTAGAAAACCCTCGCTCCAATCGTTATGCTACAAGCATTTTACGCAGCGGCTTATAGCCTGATTCCACTAACTAAACATTTGTAACATTGGCATACTTTACATTCTGTGAATTTCGGGTCTAAGACAAAATTTACTTCACATTCGCAAAAAATGTAAGAAATGATGATAGTGGAATTGGGCTTTAAGCCTTGACTTCCATCTGTTTCTCATCTATAAAATTTCATTCTTCAACAACTTTTGTACTTCTTATGCAATTCATTTGAAATGTTCGGGCCTTACAGGTCATATTATGATTTGTGTCTATACAAAAAATTGTAAATGATTATATTTATAGTAGGTCGATAGTTTTAAAGCAGCTCTATACTCTTAACCCTTGTTTACAATATAAGAAGCTCCAGCTTCTCTCTAACTCTTATATGCTTAACGAACGTTATGAAAGCCGCCTTAAATTTACTCGAATAACATTATACTTTCAAATACATGGGCTGCATCGACTCGGCATTTGAAGCAGTTCCGAAACTATATCATATATAAACTAATACCTAATAGAATTGACGGGGCCGAGCTTCTGTCAGTTACAGTAAACCACAGAGCGCACATTTTGCTAACCAATTTTTCGGCCAGTACAGGGTATAACAAGAATAACATTTGGTAAATTTACATATGGAAATATTTTTCAATCGCCCAAAGGTCTGTCTGTTGTTTTATTTGCCCAAAGAACTTTTGATATGTGGGATCCCTTGGCCAAAGTTTGTGTGTGGCATCGCAAAAAGTTCCACACTTGCCTCGACTCGATTTTTTTCCATTACATCCCATAGAATATAACCATTTACGCTGGAAATTTGTAAAGTTTTTCTCGTTGCCATTTTCAATATATGGCCAGAGAGATAAAAATAAGAGCAGAGTGCAAGTTGCTAAGCCTCTCTGCCAAACGAGGTTCAATGTAGTTTTTACTTTTTCCTCCCCATCTATTTTTCGCAAAGTAATATCTGAGCAAAAGGCATGGGAAATTGCTGTGGTGCAGGTTGTTGTAATGGGTAAATATTGTAGAAATTGCATACTTTTATTCTTGCTCAGAAAAGCATCGAATATAAACTTCAGTGTATATAAAAAAAAAAACAACAATGAAATTTCAGTTATAATGTATAAAAAGATATATATGCCTTCTTAATAAATTATTTCATTTTCTTTTATTCTTATTATTGTTTTTTCTTTAATTATTTTATATGCCTTATATAAATTTAAATTTTCCTACGTCTTAGCTTATTGTATATATATTTAGTATTGCATTATAATTTTTACTTAATTATAATTGTGTCATTGAATTTTAAATTGTTTTTTGCTTCCAATTTGACATTTGTGCTGCTATATTTGAACAGGAATATTTTTTGGGAATTCAAATAATTGTTATTGCCTGTTTTAGACCAATATAATTTACTTATTAGCGCATGAAAGATTGTAAATAAAAATTTAAATCGCAAAATATAATTTTGTTTTTAGATTTTAGTTCCTTAAAAAAATCAAAGAAAACCAAGTCAATATATGTTAATAAAATATAGTTGATAGCATTAGAGAATACAAATTTTAAGAAGCAGAAACCTATTTGAATAAGGTAATATGGTAATATGTTAATAAATATATGCTTTCTACATTGTTGAATCTGGAGTAGATTAATATAATTTATTTTTGTCGATTTAATACAATTTTCTTTGTCCAATTAACTTCTGAGCTCACATCCTTTTGCAGTGCGGTTTACTGTTAAAAGTTTACTGAAGTTAACCTGCTCTTAAATTAAAATAAGTATATGTATATTTTGACATTATCACTTCTTAAGCTATTTATTTATACATTAAATTTATTTACTTATTTGTGCGTATTTAGCTATATGAAGTCGTAGGATCCTACATTTATTGAATTTTATTTTATGCACAATTAATATTGTTTAAATATTGTAAAATTATGTTAAAATTGTTGCTTGCAACAAAGCAATTGGCTTAACTTTACTGCCGGCGACTTTGGGCATCTAAAAGTTGCGTCGTTTCAAGTGAAGGCAATTCCCTAGAAAGGTCTAAAGCGCCAGAGGCGCAGGAAGCAGCTATACGAGAACCAGCTGCAGTTGGCGGAAAGTCAACTCAAAGAAACGCTTTAAAAAAATCTTGTGCTTTTTTTTCTACTTTCTTTATTGTACACTGTTTGACCGAAAACCAATTAAAAGGTTTATGCTCTTGTGCGCTGTATGCAATTTTTGCGAGCAGTACGTGTGACCCGTATTTAACCCTTGACGCCCCACAGCTGTGCGAAACTCTTGTGTCTGAATTGCAGTTTGAGGCTTATCTTGCACTGCCCAGGCGCAGTTTTTGTTGTTTTTGCTGTTGTCTTAGCCCATTGACCACTTAGTTCTCAATGGGCGGCAGGGTTTGTTTTTTGGACCCCGAAGTTTGTCAATGCATAAATTAAAAAGTTGTTTCTTTTTTTTTTTGTTCTTCTCACAGCTGCTGTTAATGAAGCCAAAGCAATTAAAAGCGGGCACTGCAAAGCTTAATGGGCCAAAAATACTCGAAAATTCTTTTATATTTGCCCTTCCATTTTTCGGGCATATGAGTTTGGGTTTCTGCATGCTCTAATACAATTTGCTGCCACAAAAGATTACAACATGTCATGCGTCGGACAGAAGAGACAGAGAGAAGGCTATGCTCCTCTCTGCACAGAATGAGCTAAGGGGATTATAATAATCCGATTTTCAACTTTAAATGTGGAATATTTCTCATATGAGCACACTTTTTATTTTGTATACCCACAATATGTCTCAAATGGGGTATGTTGCAGAGCAAGAAGGACTCCGAACCCAACAAATATGTACAACAATTTCTTAAGCTTATCGCCTGGGTGCATTTAAATAATAAATATATTTAATAATACTTATCATACATTCTTAGCATGCCTATATTTTAAATGTTTGTGTAACTTCTTCTCTGCACGGTAAGAGGGTATCTGCTAGTCGTGCAGTCTTGCTCACAGCACTCCTGACTTTTTTCCCCAACATTTTGTGGTTCGTTAAGTCAACCCCCTTGCCGCTCTCACGTCTAAAATATTAAACTTTTAGCCCAAAATGTGTGTGTGTTTTTGGGCGCTTGGCTAAATCGCTGCAGTTTTCTTTATAGTTATTACTTTATAAAGCTTTCTTCTTCCACTTGTTCGCTTGCTCTTTCCATTTTTTTTTTTTTTGGTTTTTTGATTACAAAATTGCTTTCAATATTTTGCGGAACAACAACAAACTCGCTTTTGCCACACCTGTCCAGGTGCAGTCGCACAGTAGCTGCTGCCCCAGCTGCTCCCAACTATAGAAGCCCATTCGGGGCACCACCAACTGCAGCCTAACTTGAGTTACGTGTTGCAGCAAAAGTTTAACGCATTAAGCAACCCATTTTGTTGTTATTGTTTCTGGTTTTATTGGTCTTTGAACAAAAGTTCAACTCTAAGGGCTAGCAAGTATTTTGAATGCTTTGCCGAAACTGACTTTCTTGTTACCATAGCTAGCCGTATCATAAATTATAATATTATGCTAGGCTGGACTAAATTCAAGCTTGACAGCTTTTGTACCAATTCACTCTTTTTATTTATAATATTTTTAATATTCTTTATACTTTCTTGCAGATTTACTAACAAATAAAATAAACAACATGCGGTTTCTTCAAGTTTTCTATCGAACTGCGTTTCTTCTCACCTTGGCAATTGGTAAGTTCCATTTTCTATATTCATTCCCAGTTCAATGGGAATTGCTTTTTTCACGAAATTTTTCTTTTCTTTAATATTTGCAATGTAAAAACCGGTTACAAATAATTTGGCGCCCTTTAAAAATTTCTAAAATTGTTTTCTCTTAAATCTTGAATAACATAAATTTGTTTTATGATTCCCGTCAAACAAAGTCAACATTTAGTTGACAATGGTTATTAAATTAATAAATTAGCAAACTTATGTAAATATTTTGTATTTTGACGAAATAATCGCACGCTAGTCAACACGAAAATCAACAATTTAGTTCAATTAGCAAACAATTAGTTTAGGATTGACAAACGTGATGCATTCTGAAAGGTTTATCTGTTTGGAAAAAAGATTGGCAGGTGTGATATATTATGTGAAATTATTTTAAATTTGTTGATCAAGTGCAGCTGAATTAATTCTAAATAAAATATGAGAGAAAATAAATTAAAATCAAATATGAAATCAAAATCATATGTAAAATTAAATAATTAAATGGCATAATCACAAAATTAATGCACTCAATAAATTTGCAGGGGCAAAAAATGGCTAACAAATCACACAAAAAACAATATTTATTTATGTGCATACATTTATTTTTTCTTAATTAGCCTTAATTAAATATAATGCCACTGAAAGGCGGTGCGATTAAAATTTATGCGATTTGGAAAAAAAATAACATTTATTATTAATTTTAAATGCAAAAGCTTAAATATTAAAGATTGCAACGTGCAGCAAATTTGATTTATACAACTTTTTTTAAACAAATTATTTGTGCTTTTTTAGTACAAATTTAACTGAACCGTCTTTGGGGCTGTTTCTGGGCCGCAGCATTAAAGGGCTTGAACCAAGGTCTTTGTCAAATTCGTGCAATTGGTTTTCATAGATTCTTTAGGCAACATCTTGATAAGAGCTTCGGCCTGGCAGCTTTTGATGTTCAATATTGCAATTTTGCTTCTACATATAGTTATATTTTTTTAATAAACGTTTTTTTCAGATTTTCCTGTTTGTTGATCCAGATGCCAAAAACAATAAATTAAATAATTTAAACAAATCTTTTAATTAAAATAAATTATAACTTGCATTTATTTAGTCTTTTTTCTTAAAACATTTTTTTTTCGGATTTTTGGGCTTCGGTCTTCGTTTGTTTGCTGGTTTTAAAAAATGATGAAATAGGGGCTTGGAATAAAGCTCTTTACCTCCTCTGCCGCTAAGTGTATGCACATGGTTTAAATCCTTCCGCCAAGTGTGTGCACACAAATTCTTTTTCGAAAATGTGCTCTTTAATGTTTAACACACACTTGCACAATTTTCTTACACGTTTTTTATTGCCTCGTCTTGCGGCTTTCAGCAGGTCTGCGGAGGCACATTTTATTTACCTGCGCACATAAATTTCAAAACCACACGCACACACACACACACACATACACACAGACACACACTGGCACTGATAAATATTTGAAGAACTCGTGAAGTTGAACACCCCACTGATTTATTCAATAAATCACAAGTTGCCCACATGGAACATGCGGCGCAGATTTAAATTTTATCTTTTTATACATATCGTTATATACATACATATATATATATATATATATATATATATATATATATATATATATATATATATATATATATATATATATATATGTGTGTGTATATATAATTGAGTTGCTGCGACAACTAACGTTCCGTCTGTCGATCTGTCTGTCTTGGCCAAGACACATGTCAATAAGGCAGACGACTCCTAGTGCCATCGTCCTTGTCACTTAAATGCATTTAACTTGCCGATTCTTGGGTTTATCCACTGCTATATGCATACAGCTGAAAGCGTTTCGTTGTTGTTGCTGTAGTTGTTATTGGCAGGGCCAGGCCCCCATCGACTCGATTCAATATCTGCCGACATGCATGTGTATATGTGCAGGTATATGTATTTATCTATCAGTCACTTTATCAGCTCGGCAACTTAAATGACAGTGAATACATCAAATGACTTTCAATCCTTTCGCGTGACTGAAATTTTCGACTCTTTGTCAACAGCGACAGGCTCATCTCCGTGTGTGTGAATGCGCATGTGTGTGCTTGTGGGTGTGAAGGTGTGCCAATTGTTGTTGTTGTTCTTGTTAGCACACATGACTGTTGTGTGTGTGTGTGTGATTGTGTTTTTGTCATTCGCTTGATAAATGCGAGCAACGTGCCTGGCATTTGTTGTTGTTTTTTTTTTTCTTTTTTTTTTGTATGCGGCGTAGCATTCGAATTTATTTAGTGCTGCAAAATATGCTCCTTTTTTTGAGTGTAGGTTTCTCTTAGGCCAAGACAAGTGGGCTTTGTGGCTTTATTTTTAGCGCTTAAAACATCGCCAGACTCAAGATGTGCTTAAGAAAGATTTTATAAAGCAGCTAGTTGATGACAAAATTGTATGCCAAACACTGAATACTCTTAAAATTTCGATATATGTATATGCATAAAAAGTTTTTGTATGAATTGTTTGGATAGCTTGAAAAACGAAAGAGATGTTCAAACAAATTTAATTTGCAAAGACGACGAATTCTATATCTATGAAGTTTCTAAAATACTAATAGAAATCCGGGACTTTTATGTAACCAAAGAATTACAAACGGTAAAAATAAATTAAGACAAGAGGTCACGACTAGGGGTTACCCTGGTCCCTCTTCTTCCATCATCAAATGCATATATATATATTCTATTTAAGAGGTCAGTTATATGTCAATTTTGGTAGCTCTTGCTCTTATTATTTACCAAAATTGCCCGATTTTTATCGATTGCTTGGAATCGGAGTAAGTTATCGATTATCGGAAACAAACTCGATCTGCGCAGGCACTAGGAGCACCTATATTTAACATTTCAAGACGGACAGACAGACAGACGGCCAGATCAGCTAGATCGACTCGAATATTGATTATTATGGCGTCAAAGATGTTTCCTTCTGCCTATTACATACATTGTCACAGAAACATTTTTGAACAAAAATGTATTTTTGATTACATAGATGTTAATTTTGATTAGAGTTTAAATTGTGAAAAACCAGTTTCCCGAATCGAAGCTAAAAGCGAAGAGCTGAATTGATGTAATCATAAGAGGTAAAAGCTCGCAAAATCTGGTCAGGAGTTCAGTTCATGGTTTGAACCAGCTACCACCTACTTAGCAAGTCATGCGTGCTTTCAGCACTCGTTCTGTGCCAGATAATACTTTATGATTTTGAAGAAGTGCGCTTGAATGTGCTGCACATTTCATGACAGCACTTTAATACCCTCCGCCAGAGCATTCATGTAAGATTGTTCGAGATGCTCTGTGACAACTGAATGACAAACCAAAAATAGTTTCTATGTCGGGTCTTAAAACAATTACATGTCATTTATTTGACAGCATGATGTGTGCATATCTGAAAAGCAGCATGTTAAAAATAATTTAACATTGAAAACGTTTATTTATTAAATATATATTTGATTTAATTTAAGCTTTCAGTTTGAACTTAATCAATATCTAGCAATGATTTTATTTCAATCAATCTGAGTGCTCTCACAAGTGTGTGCCAACGACCTGCGCTCAAAAGGGGTCACGCTTTCCCTTATCACTTTGCCACTGATTTCCTATGCATCTACCCCCTCGTTTGAACACACCTTTGCCTTTAATTAAATCTGAATCCAAGCTGTGTGTGTGGGGGAGAAAAACAAATCAATTGCTGTATTTATTATCGAACCAATTACAGTGTATGCCAGAGCCACCCACCAGCCAGCAATAACTGTGACGCACTCGAGACGTTGGTGATCCCAGCCCCTAGACAAGCACCTAACCCCAGCGCTTTGGTGCTTGACTTGGTTCCGCATTCGTTTGCCATACTTAAAACTAACGGGCGAATCAATGGCAAACACACACACACTTACACGGGGAAAATATGAATAATCTGAGAGGTGGGGAGGCCTGTTGGCCAAGGGGAGTAAACTTCGATTGCTTGGATAAAAATCAAAACAGCCACGAACGAATCGCACAACTATTATTGAATTTGCAATTCGATGCAGTTTTTCAACGTGCGACACGCCCCAGCCCAATGCCGGCAGCTCCGCTGAGCGGGCGGGCCACAGGAGGCTGGCCGAGAGATCGTTACATAAAATTCATGAAAATCTCGCAACGAGCTAAAAGCCAAAAACGAAAACAAATTGAAGCTTTAGAGCGGCTGCCTGACAAACTGCAGGCTGTAACAGCCGGAAGTTTGGGTGCCATTTTTCCATTTGTCAAGTGGTTGCTGCTGTGGGTAGGGGTGTGGCTGGTGGAAGGGATGTGCTAGAGAGCAATGGCAGCTTAAAAATTTTTATGCGGATTTAGGCGGAGAGTGAGCGGTTGGCTGCATGGTGGAGGCACCGGTAGAGGAAGAGGAGTGTTAGCGTTGCGAGCATGACTCTGACCATTGGGGGTTAAGCGGCTTAATTGCTGTTAAGGTCAATTCTCTGGACTCATTTTACAATTTTTTTTCCTCCTTCTTTTTGCTATTTTTTGTCGTCGTAAAAAACAGTTTTTATTTTCGCTTTTCATTTTCAATGTAAGCTCACGCAGCTGCGACTGCAGAACCTGCTGCGTTATTTACATAATTACAGGAAACAATTTCTATGCACATTTATGTTTTCGAGTGCGTGCTGCGAACGCATCGAAATGGCCGCAAAATAGCTGTGTCCAAGCCGCATTTGCCTAGAAGCATGCACCGGAAAATGATGTGTTAGTTTGACAAAATGCGACATGGCCAACAAAATGTGCAGCTGCCAGTTAGCCAAAATATGTGCATAAACGATTGCTGGACAAATTTGAAAATACGTTATTTGGCAATTACGAAGCCAATTGCATAGGCAAGCCCAAATGCCAGGCGAGCGCTGCATTTAGCGACTATTTAAATTAAAGTTTTGGAAGAGTGAAAAAACTGCTCGTTATTATGCTCAGTTAGAGCGGCCAAACAAGAGCTTAGACTTAAAAACAGTCAGGTTTAAGATTCGAATCAAAATATCACACAGCTAGGATGTCAACAATTGATTCAAGGCAAAGTTTTTTCATATATAAAATATATATATTATTATGTGTAATGTATAATGTAAATAATGTAATATATTGGACATCTGATGTAACTTGTATTACATAGTTGACACTCCGAAGATGAGATTTTGTATAAGAGAAGGAACTTCATAACATAATAACCAAAAGTTTCTAAGCTGCTGCTGATGAATTAAAATTGGATATTTTTTTCACTTAAATTCAATTTCTTTTATGAAAAAGTGTTATAGTTATAGTGTTATGTAACTCTTATCGTATTTACTATATGCAGTGAAAGGATATTTATGGTGATGGGGATTGAGGTCGAATGCTGTAGGACATTCAAGGGTAGGTCACAGGTAGGTATATTGCGTGTAACCTTTGGAGGCGCCTTTCGCCTGCAATCCGACTATACTGAACGATGCAAATAATTGAACGAAACGCTTCAGTTGCACATAACTATTACCCAAAGCCCAATAAAAGTGGCCTCGTTTTGTTTTTAAATCGAAAATATGCGACACGGATTCAATGTAATGTAATGTAAAAATGTAACAAAAAAGTTTAGTACTTTTTTCTTGGCATTTCAATAAATTGTCTGTGCATGTTTGGCCTTTTTTTGAAATAATTTTCTTTGTTTGTGCTCGTGAAGTGCGAGTCCTTGAAAATGGGACTTTCAAATAAACAAAACTACAACCAACTATATAGCAAATCCCTTCGCACAACAATTGTTTATATTATTAGCATAGTTGGTCCAATTAAAGCTAATCCATCTGAATGGGCATATGTAGAGCAGCTGTTTGAAACTATTTTCATTTGCAGCTCAGGTGAGCTCCGTGCCCTCTCCCCCTCACATCTAACCAAATATTGTCAGACAACATTTTGTCGTCTGCCTTAAATTAACTCAATTAGTTCGCATTGCATTAAAAATTATGCAATGAGCAGTGGCACTAAAAGCGACACGTGTTTGCTCGATTGCCACAAAAACTGAAACTCAGTCAAGCGCGTGTGGGTGCGTGTGTGTGTGCGTGTTGTGTGTGTGTCCAGGTGTCGCTTTATAGCGTTTATTAACCTCCTGCCAGTAACGTGCAGAGCACTCACAGGTATTTGCCTGTCAGGCAATCATCTGTTGGCTGCACAATTTACACGAACCGATAAAAATCTTCGGCACGCACTACAACAAAACGTAATTTGTGTCTGCCCCCGCCGCCCCCTACCGTTCTCTGTCCGGATCCCACCCAGCCTAATTATTCTGCCTCTGTTTCGGGTCTCTGATTTTTTATTTGGGGCTCGACAATGGGTCGTGTACTTGATTTTATTTTAATAAGTACAACAAGTTGGAGGCGCCGCCCGCTAAGCTTGCCGCTGTGCATATGTTGGCCTTTGTACCCCACACCAACCCCCCAGCCCCCCCCCCCCCCCCCCCCCCCCCCCACTATTGTTATTAAACAAAACGATTTTAATGCTTTACTTTTATTTCGTTTGATACGTTTGTTTTGTATTATTTTTTTCTGCTTGCCCTTTGCTAATGCCTTAATGCGTTTGGTTTTGTTCTGATTCCTGTTTTTTTTTCGAGTTTCTGGAAATTGACATTTAATTACAATTTGCCTGTGCTTCAAGTCGACTCGAAATTAGTGGCCACCACACACACACACACACACACACACACATGTAAATACTATGGGGCGATAAGTGCCTAGATTTCTATTACCCGTAAATGTATATTAAATTGCAATCGAAACGTAGATAATTCATTGATTTTTCCCCAATGACTATACTTAAGTATTATATTGAATTAGCCTCGCGGCGCACACTTGCCATTAATGACATATTTCAGTTCGGTTTGACTAGCTGAAGGTGTAAAAGCTGAGATTTACGATTTTTATATTCATATATGCGTTGGGAATTGCTTAGACCTGGTCTTTTTCATGTTGGCTGCCAATTAATTGTTGTTGTTCGTAATTTGCTGCAGAAATACCTTAATATATTTCAGTTGTATTCCAACATAAAGGTAATTTTATATATTTGTATTTTTTGTAAATTTTTTCCAATTATTTAATTTATTACAAAACTAGATACTAATATATACATTCAATTTTAGGATTATTTCTATAATGCGTAGTTTTGATATAAGAAATATATATAAGATCTTGTATAAATATATAAATTTTTTAAAGTGCAGTTTCTTAACTTGTTTAAATGCTGAATGTCATTCTTAGACGCTTTTAACGTGCTGTAATTCTCAAAGCCTTTTAGCATTGAACAATTGGAAAGGCCTTTTACAAATCAAAGCCAATTGAGCTGAAAATTGTTTGGAAATTTAATGTGTTTTCATTGCTCAATAAAAAGTCCGGCCGCATTCATTTGCATCAACCAACTTAAAGGTAGAATCTACTGTTTAAATATAAGCAAACTATGCTTAATTGTTGGGAATAACGAAGTGTCTTATTTCAATATTTTAAACTCCATTCCATTGGCCCTGTTTTTCTATTATTTTATCTATTAACTTGAATTGTTTTGTCTGTGCAACTAATAATAGTTTTATGCAGTGTGTCAAGGTATAAGCGAGCATGAAAGCCTTTGCCATTTGTTGTCGTTGTTGCTGTTATATGCGCCGGGCACGAGCCAAATAGTTAATAATCATTATTAACAATTTACGTGGCTAACGTCTGGCGCATAATAACAAAACGATGCACACACGCAAATGCAGACAGCCACACCCACAAAAACACCTGCAGACAACAATTAAGGCTTCATGTTGCAGCTGGTAGCCCTGAAGTAAATCTGAAACCATGTTCATTATGGGAGTTTTCCCAGCACATTTTGCGTGGCTGCATTCAGTGGAAAATTGCTTTTTCTTTTTTCTTCTGCTGCACTGAGTCGCTTTTGAGCAGGGCTAAAACACGCTTACAATGATTAGCAATTATAATTTTAATTATTAATTGAAATTGCAGGCAAATAAGTAAAAAAGTGAATAAATGCGTAAGTAAAAAAATATTTGTGCATATTTAACAAAATATTATTTTAAATCAACAAATACATTTCTTATTCACATTATTTTCACAAAAGTATTTGATTTACCCTATTTATTTATTATTATTTTTTTTTAATTTTTTGTATACATTTATATTTATTTATTATATGCGCAAAATACTTTACAAAATTAAATGAAATATTTTGCCAAACACATAGGAAGCACACACACTCTCAAGTAAACACACGCACACTAACACATACACACACAAAATACCTTTGCGTAAAAACAAAATGTGTCGCATGCGAAATTCATTTGACTATTTTATGTGAAAATGAAATTGTCGACACACCTGTTTTGGAAATTGTCTGCGTTTTTGTACAGCATTTAATTGATTTTATATCATTTTATTTTTAAATAATTAAAAAGCGTTGTTCATATGCTTAATATGTGTGTCAGGAGCTGCAATCTCAATTAACACGAATTTATCGAAAATTTGTATCATCAAATAATTTATGAACAGCTGCAAATGACAACAGCAAAGTGTATTTGGCAACAGTTTTATCAAATGAATTGTAAAATTCAGTCATTATGCAAATAGCTCAAGTATAATTCATTCCAGGTCAGTTTTCCTATTAAATGAAGATGATATTTTATTTTAATAGCAAATTTTAGATTTCAATTCATTAAAATGGAATAAGTATGTTTTATTCAAAGGCATTTCCTTGCAAGATTAATAGCAACTCTGATGAATTTGATATTTTACTTAGTTTCAAATATACTTTATTGAAAATCGGACGTTTTGCTATTTAAAAAATTTGAATTTGTATTATGATATATATATTTTTTTTGTTAAATATTTCTTTCTGGAAGACTCAATTCATTTGATTGAATATGTGACGAATGTAGATTGTTAAAATTGCATACAGATTTGCATAAAATTAAACGCTGTTAATATACAAATTGCGCATTCAAAATAATTTTCTATCTATTTTACCAGGAATAGCTACGTTATAAACATTTATAATTATTGTGTGTATTAGCTGATTTTTTATTTACGATTTAAATGATGCTTTTCATACATTTTAAATAAATGAATATGGTGTCAGACACTTTTTCCAATAGTTCTATTAAATATTTTGTGAAAAATTTATAAAATATTCGCAGCCATTATTATTTAAACTTGTTATTATCATTTTTATTATTATAATAATATCTTTTATTATTACCTTTACTATATTATTATTATTATAATTGTTATTAATAATAAATAATAGTATGCTAAGTAAATAGAAATAATGAGTATTAATAATAATATTAGTTTGTAACTGTTTTTTTTTTATTATTTTATTTTATTTTATTATTAATATTATTGTTATCATTTTGAGTGCTATTATTGTCAAATATTTTATTAAAGTATTATTTTTGTTTTTAATATTACTGTTACTCTTCTAACTATTATTTTGTTTTTTCCATTATTTATTATTACAATTTTTATTATAATTACTATTAATATTATTATTATTTTTATTGAAGCTAAACTTATTTTTATTTACATTATTGCTTTTATTATTATTATTTCTGTTTGTAGTATTATTTGTCTCATTAGTTTTTATTATTATAATTAATATTATTATGATTTGTCTCCTAATTTTCTATATTATATTTATTTGAATTAATATATGTGTTTCTTTTAAATATATGCCTTATAGTTCACATTTTATTTCCTCTAAATATATTTCTTCTATCGTATTTTTGTTTATTATTATTACTATTTTATTATAGCATTAATTAATTGTAAACGGGCCTCCATCTTTCCGAGTTCACGAAGTGCTTCTTCTGATATTTCCTAAACTCTCTAACCAATGCGTTTGACCAGCAGCTATAGTTTTTTCGCATAACACATTTTTAAGGCTTTCGAACAGTCTTAATAGCTTTAACATTATCTTTAAAAATGCAGCATTTTTGCATTCTTTCAGTTCAATTGGGTTTACCACAGCCCTTTTAGCTATCTCCGTGTGTTATTTTTTTGCGCCAAGTTTTAAATGCATTACAATTTCGAATTCCTTCGTGTAGTTGGCGCCAAGTTAACTGCCACTAGAAAATGCATGGCAATTTATAAAAACTGCCACCCAGAGCGACGGCAGCACCTGCCTCAGGTATGAGGCTGTGTGTATGTGTGTGTGTCGTGTGTGTTGCATATTAAATAACAATATCAGCGTTATCACATATGAATTGCTGACATTTGCAGACGTCGCAGCAATAAAAACATAATGAAAGCATTTTCCATGCATATTTCGCTATTAAACATTTACGAGGCGCCACAAAACAGGGCAACAACAAGAACAATGTGCATAGCTGCAACAAAGGTGTAAAGCTTGCCACAAGGGTGCAGCAAATAAAGTTTTGACTTCTTTCTGTTGTTGCTGTTGTAAAATTTAATCAACTTGTTGGCATTTTGAGGAAGTTTTCAGCATTTTGCTGCGATACTAATCAAAATTATTGATTACACTTTTTGCCTTGCCGTCACCTCAATGGAACTTTGACGTTCCGTTTAGCAACCCTTTTCTTTCTTTTTTTTTTGTTTACTTTTTTTTTTAGAAAAGTTTGCCAAAACTAGAGAACATTTCGTTTTCGTTACAATTTTCGGTTTGTGACCTCAAATGAGAAATGTGAGTAGCCAGAGTTGCCAATCAGCACGTACATATCGAATATATCGAATGGCAGTAATGGGTCAGACAGGCAGACTTTTTGAGGTTTGGCATTGGCTTCGCTCTTGATTGGCAGTTCAGGTGGTTAATTTAAAGGTGGAGTACGTGCAGATGATGATGTAGTAAAGGAATGCAATCGAGAAGGGTGGGAGCTGCTCTGGTCGATAGTATTGATCGATAACTAGTCAATTAGTTTAATTGGGTGAGAATAGTATTTGAAAAGTAACCTTAAATATAGTAAGGTATTTAAACATAAATCAATTAATAACATATCGATAGTGAGTAATATAGATCAATGCATATCAAAGGATTAGAAAAGAAGAAAAATGAAAATTTTAAAAGCGGTAGCATCAAATTAACTAAACGCATTGATAGAATATAATACCGATGTAATGAAGATATCTTCTAATTTTTGCAAGCTGTATGTAATAAAATTAAAATTAAATTAATGGAAACATGATGCTGTAATTGTAAAATGGCAAAAAGTTAGTGATAGGTTTTTGTTATTAAAGCAAAATGGTAGGTCGAACAAATATATCGATGAATTATGTTATTGAGTGAGCTTTTTCTTTCAAATGAATTATAAACAAAGTTGTCGTTGAATCTTATATAAACAGATTTTTCGATATACCTCTCAACGATTTAGCAGCTATATCGAAAAACTGTAAAATTATTTCATGGGAAAGGTAACAAAAGTGAATTATTCTGATTTTCGTTTAAAAATTTCAAAAGTTGTGGTATAAAATGTTCTATATATAAATTTTTATTTCATTTTGAATTAATTTGACCCTTTTCTGATCGTTATCTAGGTTCTATCCTTTAATCAGCCGCTGACTTTAATTTCCCGGCAATTCTCGTTATGTTTGCGTAATTGTAGACGGCTTTTGGCCATTGTTAGGGCCATTTGCAGTTGTTGCTAACGGCTTTGCTTCGCTTTTGACCCCAAAGCCAACCAAACACACAAATCGATAAATAAAAATTGCACACAAAACCTAATTTTCAACAACTTTTCCGCATTCTAAACGCGCATTTTTCTTACCACGTGCTCAACGTGGCCAACAACAAAATTTGGCTAAGGCGACAATGTGGCAAGTGCTTCAGACCGAAATTAAGGCCAAGACGTCATGATAAAAACTTTCTGCTTGTTGTTGTTGTTGTTGAACTTGACGCATGTTTGTTGGCAAACAAAGCCAAAAGGTGGGGCAGTTGCTAGGTGGGCGTGGCTGCCACACTTGGCTCATTAAAATGCGGGGCGTTAAGTCGCCCGTGTTGGCATCAGCAAAAGTTCGAGTGCCCTGACCTGGGCGCCGAGTCACATCTTGAATGGCAGCCAAACAAATCTTATTTAATTTGGCTTTGGCGCTTTTCACGCGGCTGCTGCCAACAAGTTTGCCACCAGCCCACGCCCCAACACACACACACACACACGCACACACGCACACAGACATAGGCAACTCGTTTAGCAGGTCGCAGCTGTTGCTTCAAGAATTTCAAGTGCATTTGAATGGCGACATGGAATGGCACATCGCCCGCCTGTTTGCCAAAGTGTTAAATGTCATGAGGGCGTGGCAGTGTGGAGTGTTGTCTACCATCGCCCAGCTGAGCCTTTCTGAATTAATGTGAATTTCAGTGCGCATTTACATTTACTACATGCCATATTTATTATTTATGCGTTAGCACTAGCTTTCTATGGGCCAACTGTCTATGGCTCAAACGTTCGCTGTCTGCCAATAAAACAGACAAGTCGCATTTCCGACTTTAGCATTTCGCGCCGGAAGAGTGCGCCATACGATATCCGCTTGATATTAGCCTGCTGAATGGCTGCCGGCTGCCAAGCCGTACAGCTCTTTTTCCAATATTTTTATGCTCGTTGCACTTGTATTTATATATAAAAAAAAAACAAGTGTGCTTCCAGTCAGAAATTAATATGCGCACACGCGTTTGCAGCTCGACAGGGTAGTTTTTTGCATCACTTGTTGAAAAAGTCTAAATTGAATTTACGCCAAAAATTATGCAGCACATTTTTTACGGCGCCCGCAAATTTACGCCCAAAGCGGGTTCAGCAAATACACAAGTGCACAACTCTGGCATATTAATTCCATTTACACAGATTGCCTGCGAGTGCTTTACGTGAATTTTCAGTCGTTGTAGCTGTGAACTGGTCGCTGTCAGCTATTCAGAAGTTGAGTGGATGGTAACATGAGTTTGTATATCAACAATTAACAGTCATATTTTATGCTGATTGATGGGTAGCTGTGCCGACGACAGAGGGAGAGAAAAAGAGCTCAGTGGAGGAGTGAATCAAGTGGGTAGCGTAAAAGTAGGCTGTCCGGGCTTTAAATTCCCTTTAATCAAATCACATTCATTCCAGCATCTAGCTTTCAGATGCTTTTGTTATATTTTCTCAGCATTATTTTGATGGTTTCCGGACTAATCTGGCTATTCCCTATTTCCCTGCATTTAACGCCTTATTAGAGTTTTTCTAAGCAAAAACTGTGTGCCTAATCCGAGCTTTAAGCTCTGGCTGCCTGTAGGAAATTAATCCGTTCAACCGTTCTATTCAATAGTTTCTGTTTACTTTTATACCTGCCGTCAGAACTAATGACATCTTTAAAGCTAAAATCAGTTTCTTTAATGAGCTTGCAACTTAATTATTAAGTAATATATCTTAAACAATATAAGTTACCCAATAGCATACAGGAAAATGCCCACGCTCGCTAAGCGTTAATATTAACAAGAGTCTTGTAAATCTTCTGCATATTCAAAAGTATCAATTATCAATTAGATTTCGTTAAGCAGCTTTTATAGTTTAAAGTAATCCTAATTCAAGCTTTCATGCTCTTTTTTTTAGCGGCATCCTAAAAGTAAGCCTTGATAATTCGAATAAACTGAGCTTTTAGCTTGCGTTTGATATATATAATCTTACAAAAAGCTTTAATGTGCTTTAGGAACTGCTTTAGGGGTTTTAATGCTTCAAATATATGCTAAGTTTTTTCTTGGCTTGGCATTTACTTTGAACAAATTGCCCTTGATAACTTGTTGAGCAAAGCAGCTTGTCTAAGAACCTATTACTTTGCGACTCGCGCCACTGTGCACTGTCTGCTTTGGACAGTTGCCCTTTCAGCTCTCCGTGCGCCGCATTGCCTGCCACAAATTGTTCCACAGCTTAGCTCAGAGCCAGTTTCACTTAGCTGCGTGCCGCTAATGGCACAAATTTCAAGCACAATTGAAGCCAGTTTATATGTCCAAAACGCGCCGAGCTGCCGCAGCTGGGCAACCCCTAGACACGGCGGGCTGGGCCGTCAGCCAAGCCGCAAAAAACCCAACACCTTTACCTTTACCTGCCCTTACCTTGGGCTGCCAACTAGACGACAGTTGGCGGCATTTTTCACGCTACGAGGAGGGGGAGGAGAAGAGTCTTACTGAGGCAAGGACGACATGGCCAAATTAAGTTGAAATTAGCAGCGTTTAAAGCATAATGAGCGTATAAATGATTAATTTGATTTGCCTTTTTTTTCGAAAATTGATATAGGCAGCCCTGACTGACAGCCAGCTTGGAGACGCTTAATTAACTTTGCTTTATTGGCCAATCGTATTAAGCTAATTGCCCAAGTGACACCTGAAAGCTGCTCTTCTTCTATATATTTATATATTTATATCGCTTGGAGTGAGTGCAGCTTCTCGCTTATTTGTGCCTTTGATAAATTAAGTCTTTGGTCAGCGTCGCACTTGGCTGTCAAATAAATTGTATCCAGTATTCCCCAAAGCGAGGGCCGCTTGACAATTCGAATTGTCGTTGGCTGCGTCTAATGCGATTTCTGCTCGCTTTTCACAATAATTCTATTTTTGCTTTTCACATTTTCCAATTGTCAAGTTTGGCAGCTTGACGGAGAAGGGAAGAAGGGCTTCTCCAAGGACCCTACGCAAAGTTTCAATTACTTTAACTAATTCATTAATGTCTGCTGAAGTTTTTGGAGGATTTCCACACATATTTTACATACATAAAAATCTTGAGGAAAATCTGCGACAATTTTTGCCATTTCCTGACAACTTTCGGCGCAAATATTTGAATATAATTATAGCTGAGAAATAGTTGACATAGCTAAACAAAACTCCGTTTGACAGCGGCTTGTGGGAAATTCTTGAACTTCAATTGTGGTTAACATCAAGATGAGCAGAATGTATGCTATAACATAATAAAGCATATAATTTAGATTAAAAACAGGGAATACGGCTTTTTACTCTAAAAAATTAATTTTGATTTGTATACTTAAATATATACCATTGAACCAAAGACAATATAAACACACACAGTGTTTATATTGTCTTTGATTGAACCCTTTTGGTTTGTTGCCTTTTTGATCAATTAATGAAGACAATAACCAAATTAGTCTCCCTCTAAGCCAATAATTAATACTAATAAATAAATTAAAATTTTAAGTACTTAGAAACTTACATTTATTGTATATATAAGTATCTAAGAGACCGAAATTCAAAAAAGTTTGTTCTGGCCATAAAAAATATGTATTGAAATAACCGGAAAAATTGCCATTTCACTTTAACTGATTTTCCAATTTTTCGGTACATTTTGTTTAGAAAATAAAGATCAATTGTCAATTGTCAATTTTTGTCTATTAGATAAATTCATTAGCTAAAATTTGAATATAAAATAATAAATATAAATCAAATAAAAAGTGTATTTAATGATTATTTTATTATTTTGCTTCAAATGAGAGTTAACCAACTTATACGTAGCTAGAACCAAATATGCTTTCCGATATTGAGAAGGTTAGATCAGTGTCTTGCTTACTATTCTTAAAACAAGAAGCGTTTTTATTATTCTTTTTTGTCTGATAACCACGAAGGTTTTTTTTCGATTTTTTTTTTTTGGCACAGCGGAGAGGCAAACAATATCCAACTGACTTTTATTAAGTCGCCTTTAGCCAATTGGTTTTTATTTAGTTCAATAATTTCAATGGCTTTTTATCGTACGTTTATCTTTAACCAAGCAGACAGACAATGGCAATCCCAGTTGAGTTTTTGTTCTCGCACACAATTACCTCCATTAACATTTATGGTGTCGACCTCAAAAGTGGCAAGTGGAAAGCAGCCAAAACAAGCAGCGAGGAAATTAAGTAGAAAATTGCAAAAATTAACAGCAGCCAACCAACAAAAAAAAAAAAAAAATAGAAGAAAAGGAAATCCTGTGGAAAATGCAGAAAAATTCTCCTCACTTTTGTGCTTTTTTCCCTCCCATCCATTTCTGGGTTGCCTCTAAGGCTTAGACTGCTTAAGGAAAATTAATTAAAAATAAACATGGCACACGCTTGTACTTTAGGAATTCCAACCAAAATAGACCTGTGGCAAAAAGCGAGTGAGAGAGAGAGCGTGAGAGGGAGAGCGAGCGAACGAGCGTGAGAAGAAAACAAAATGAAAGCCTGGCAGACAAATAAGAAAAATAAAAGCTAGTCCGAGCAAAATTCCAACAAAAGCGCACGAACATTTTGTGGCCACAAATCCGAGACGATAAGAAAATAAGTAACACGGGCAAAGCATAGGAGAGCGCAGCAGGAGAGAAATGACACACACACACACACACAAACACACACACACACACACACACACACAAACACATACATGAAAGACAAAAGAAATAGCTGAACTATTGCTGGAAAGGTTCGAAAACCCGAGTCTGGACAACGTCAGCAGCAAAAGTATTTAGTAATTACGTCAGGCGCGTGTGGAGTAGAGGAGAGCGGCGCACAGTCAGGTGAAAATTGCATTAGGTCAATTTTATTTTTTTTTTTTTGGCCCCGTGACTTGGTTTTTTTTCTCGTGCTGTAACATTGTGAGCATGCGAGGCTATAACAAAAAAATACCGGGGCCCCATAAGCTGAGCCGATTTTGGCGCATTAACGGTCCGTGAGGGCGGGGCGGCGTTAAATACCCTTACGAAAATATCACACATGAAAACTTTAGCACTCAGCGTATTAGAAAACTATTTACCTGTGGGTTGCCAAAAGGTCATCTGACACAGCTGCAGCTGTGGGCTTAAATACTTTAATAGGTATATTTGGGTATATAAGAGGGTTTCTTTATCCTTAAACATTTTCTGATTTCAAGCTAATTTATTGCGATCCAATTTTGTATAAATATGTCCTTATATCAATACCCAAATCCTCAAAAAGTTAAAAAATGTAGGGAAATAATATAAAAAACATATGTGGGATATGAAACAATATACATTCGCCTACAAGCGAGGTGTAATGCAGGTAGTTGGCGACCTTTCCATTTTATATTAATATTTAATTAGCTGGCTCGGGATCCGGGGCTTAATTTGTTTATATATATAATTATTTTCCCTCCGGTATATTTCGGTGCACCTCGGCATTTAAAAATTTGTTGTCAAACTTTTAAATTAAAATTCTGTAAATTCAAATAATAAAAAAAACAAGCTTATGTAATATGTCTTAAAATTAAAAAGTAGTATTTGTGGACGAAATATTCTTCCACGTAAAACTAAATTTAACTGCACCTAACGAATATAATATATGCCAGTGCATTCTTTTAAAACAACTATTAAATATACTAACGAGAAGAAAATCTGGTAGACAACATTTTAATACTTGAAAAATATACAAGTAAAATACTTTATGAGAGGCTTACATTCTGTTTCCACTATACTCCATTAGTAAGTGTCTGCTGCCGGTAACATATGCGTTTGATTTACCTTAACGCCGGATAGTTTTTCTTCTTTCAAAATTCAAACAATACCTCGAATAATGGGCTCCATTTAATGGACTCTGCGAGATTTGGCCAGATTCTAATGCTAATCTGTTCTTATGGAAAAACGCACAGGCAAAATATTTCACATTGGCAAAAAATGTAAGAAATGTTGATAGTGGAATTAGGCTATTAAAAATCACGAATGTAAAAAGCCAGATTTTTTTCGTAGTTTTAATGGGGATTATTTTGTTTTTATATCTTAAAAATTTATAAGCTGCAAAAAAGCTGCAAACTTCAAGCCTAAATAAAATTTGACAACTCTGAAAATATTTGTAAAATATAATGAATAAATAATGAATAAATAGATTTGCATTTATTCAATTATTTTACCTCTATAACAAAATATAATAAAAACATAAATAAATAAAAATATATATTTAAAAAAAATAGACCAACTGGGCAATTCGTCTGACAATTGTGTGACCCAAATACCCATCGGTTCGTGAATGATTCCCAAATGGCCAAAGCTAAATTCTATTTCAAGTGAAGCGCATTTCTTATTATGCAACTTGTTGGGTAAGCATTATATGAGCCCCAAGAGCTCGAGCATGAAAATTTATCCCAGCTCGTCTCGCCGAGCAGCTCGGACTCAGACTCGGATGAGAGTACACGCTTTTTACATTGAGAAAAGTAATTTTATTAAAACAATGAAGCAAGCAGCGTAAACTGATAAGCGTTTCGCATATGCTGCTTCTTCCTTCTGGTAGACTGGCTCGGTTCGAGGGGTGGGTGGTAGTTGGTTCTTTGTGCGGTTGTGTAATATTTTGTGTAGCATGTGAAACGCTTGAGTTTCTCTAGTATTTAAATATTTTCATAATGTTCTTTGTTAAAGGCAAAACGTATTAGGTTGTTTATTGTTTTTTATTTTTGTACAATTTTTTAAGGCTTTTATAATGCAAATCCCTGCCGTATGTTAAGAGCATTTTTTACCTGACAAGCCTTTGTATATTTGCCTACAATATCTAAATAAAAATAATAATAATAAAAATAACTAAGATGTGTATTAGATTTATGCATCATATTATTTAATTTCGCTTTGCATTTCTGTGTGTCTCTGTCTCTCTCTCTCTCTCTCTCTCTCTCTCTCCTTAACTTAACAAAAATATTTTAAATAATTTATGGAATTTTCCTTACACAAACACACACATTTTGTTGTTGTCCAATAACTGTCAATTAAAAGACAATATCAAAACGTATTTGTTACAATTTCCAAATTCAAAGAGAATTTTCGATATTCATGTGAGTTCTTAAGTTAAATACTCGCTGTTTCGGTTCTCAATTATTGGAAAAATTGCAAAATTTTCCTTTCAACAAAAATCAATTACCCAAATCTGATAATAAACAATTTCTTAAAGTAGAAAAATCCCTTAAATTCTTTACGAAAATCGTTATAGCTAAAAATACCTTAAGAATCAAACTAAAAATGTCAATTCTTTGAAGTCTTTAAGCCACAGAGAGTAGAATAATTTTGCTTTGCATTTGAAATGTTGTGGAAATCAAATATTTAGTTACCCGCAAATAAAACTGTGTCACGGCAGCTGTCAAAAACAAAAGCCCTAAAAATATTAGTTGAATAGAAATTCACGAATTGCCTGTAACTGAAATGTAATTAAATTTACTGGTTGAAAATGGTTTTCTCCTCTATTTTTTTGGCGCCGTAGACATGTCTCGGCTCTAGCCACACTGCCACTGACATTATGATGGCCCAATGACAGCTATTTGCAAATCAAACATGAGCACCGATTTCGTATAAATCAATTGATTGCCAATGCGTTTTGATTGCCAGGCAAATGCTAACTGCCAACAGAGAAACGGCTAAAAAACTTGTCCCTCGCACGCGATGACATTTCGAGTGGGGCGGGACCTTTGGCTGGCATTGTGACGCCCAAGTTTTACGCCCCTATTTGTAGGTGCAGTACAAATAGATGGCGTTGATTTTGTGTGTGTCTGGCTGTCGAAGTATTTGCCTCATTTAATATATGAATATCCGAAATGCATTCAAATGTGTTTTATTGTCTAGAAATCAGACAGGTTTTAACCTCTCGGCTTGCGGTTTGGTTTTTGGGCTTGTAGCCAGAAACCAAATCAATTGAAATTGGAAATTAGCGCTTTATGTCTGAATGTGAAATGTTTGAATATCATTTAGAAAATGTCACAAATTAAATTTGTTAATAAGTCAAATTAAATTATTAGCAGTATAGTTGTTCCATGGTTAGCATTTAACTTCTCAACCTTTGCAAACATAGACTTGTATATGTATTTAATTATTTTTTCATAATATCTATATAATATTTGTTAGTATGCCTCATCTATCTAGTCGCCACAATATGCTATTCATCAAGACAGAACTGAATCTGTACAGAAACAATTCTTGTATTGCATTGTTTAAATTGGGATCCTCGTGTGCGGTTGAGTCAAACTTTAGTAGAAATTACCTATTCTTCTCTATCTCTACTAGAATTACATGAAATTATACACCTTTGTCGCTTCAATTTTGTTCAACGAACTATGCTTTGCATGAAGCATTCTGTGATAATTATAGCAAGTTTTATAGAGTATTCTGCTCGGACTCTTCTCTTTCTCTATCCGCCTCATGGACTTGGCATATACTCGATAAATTATAGCAAATTCGTAACTGTATTACAACTGGGTTTCCCAAGCGCCTCTCTCGACATAGTAGTCTGATTAGTGTACTCACTTAAATTTCAATAAGACCTTTTTGTAATAATATACAAGTATAATCTCACAGTCCATGTCGTACGTAAGACGACTGCCTCCTCGGTCGGTTGGGCGGGAGGTGACATGAGCCCATTGCATCGGTCATATAATATATACATATATAAACTTAAAATTAAAATTTTTGTCTGAGCTGCCTTCTCTTTAATCTTAAGGACTTACACAGAAATGAAATGCTTTGGCCATATTTCATAACGATAAAACTATTACACAGCATAGATTGGCGAGCACTTGGGCCAGGCTACCCCTACCACCGCTTGCGCCTTTCAGTATTACCCCAATTTTCTTTATTATCTGCTCGGGGTGCCCTGCCACTGGTCCTGGTTTGGCATTAAGCGACAGGCAGCACGCGTAATTTTTAATTTACCATGGCATAAATCGCATAAAACTGTCACAGTCACTAAAAGCAAAGAGCAACAGCCCGATCTGCTGCTCGAATTCCTGCCGGGGCTGGGCACAAATTATGTTGGCGCACACACACTGAGAAAGGTGTCGAAAGTCAATGGGGAGCCCAAAAGCAGTTCAAGACGAAGGCGACCGACGACGTCGAGCCCAACTCGAGCCAAACAAAACTTCAAAACAAAACAAAGTAACGCAGCGGGTGGTAATTCTGCCTCGGTGTCTGTCTCTCTGTCTGTCTCTCTGGCGGCGTGTTCGTCCTTTTTGCCAGGATGCCATTCGGGCTGGTATTAATAAGTAAATCTTCAGCATGTGACGGCTATCAGTGGCACTTCCGCAACAATCCACCGACGCACACACACACGCACACATACACAAACATCCTCCCCTCGGCAACAATTCAAGCTATTTATATTTTATCTTGTCGTCGTCGTCGTTGTCGTTGTCGCTGAAGGAGAACTTCTCTAAAGTTCCGCTGCGTTCTCAAATGAAGTTGCCAGGGAATCTAACTGTAAGTTTCCCATGCCTGGATATGCCACAGATTGTAGCAGTGTGTGTGCGAGCTTATGTGAGTATTTGTGTATGTGCTGTATGTGTGTTGTCACGGGCGGAAGTTGCAATTCCTGGCTCAATGCCTATAAATTTAACTTAGCCTTTTGCAGAACTTCTTGTGCTGCCATTTGCGGCTTGTCCTTACAGGACATGCAAACTCTTTGCCTAAACACTCAACAGTTCGACTTAAGCGACTTTCCAGCTAAACATTTGTTTAATTAGATGATGATTGTATACACAATGTTGACATGATTCGGTTCTACTTATTCGGCTTAAAATTAAATTTACAATAAATATAAAATTTTAAAAATCTGTTTTACTTTTCCAATATAAAATAATTGTAGGTTCATTTTCTTAAATTTTGTGCTTACTTTATCTTCAAACGGGAGGCAAGTAACAAATATATGTTTATTATATAAAATATTTAAGGCGAAACGAATTTGAAATCAATAAGTTTCATACGAAACAAAAAAAAAAAATTATATTGTGAATAGGAATTAAGACCAAAATAATATAATTAATAATTATATTAATGCTGGTTTTGGTGAACTTACTATATTTTAAATATTTATTTAATGGCTCGCAAGATGGTAATTAAATATTTAAAAACATATATATTTTAGATAAATTAAACAAAAATAAATAAAATATCAACATTATATAATTTATCAAATAATTTAAACATTGTATTTTTATACATTATTTTAAAATATTTAATTAAAAAGGGTTTGTTTTTAGGATTTCTTAATTATATTTGAAAACATAAAAAACAAAATAACATATGAGTTTTTTAGTCAAAATTCCAGGAATTTGCTAGTAATTTTTTGACTTTACTTGTTCTTCAAAAAAAATATTATATTTATATTTTATCAAGGTTTATATTTCTTTAGTATTATATCTAAGAAAGGAAAGTACGAAATAAACAAAATAAAAATAATATAATTTAATATAAAATATTAGATTAATTAAAATTGTACAAAATTTTGGAATTAGAATTTCACTTTGTTTTGCTGTCTTAAAGTTACTCCTAAGAACACGAAGTTGTCTGCGCATAATTAAGGTTAGTTACTAACAATAAATCTACCTCTCTGAGGCCCCCTCCTCACCCTCAAAAGACATCAATATGCCGTGGCAAACGAGCGTTTAACATGTTGTGTTCGGTTGTGGCAAATTGTTTAATTTTCTTTATGTGAAAAATGGAACAGCGCAAATTAAACAAATCCGCAAATATTGTTGAACCTAGTCAAATTGCCCAAGGGAGGAGGGGGTGGCGTACAAATTGTGGGCGTGTTCGTAGGTGTAAAGGATATAAATTTGCAGATGTGCAGAACGGTTGGCGACCAGCCGAAAACCCGCTGCCATTGCAAATTCTCTATCGAAAGGAATGAAAAAGAGTGTAAAATCCCGAAAGCAATGCACACAGAGTTTGGATTTGTGTAAGGGTGTGTAGGTATGTGTGTTTGTGTGTGTGCTTGAGCACGTGCATTTGTGTGTGTTTGGGTGTATGTGGGGCAGTGCATGTGAGTTGAAAATGGATAATAAAAAGCTCATTGCAACAAATTCTTGCGCAATTTTCAGTGTTAGATTAGAAACGCTTCAAAGTGGTGGTAAACAGGGTAAGAGGAAGGGGTTGGGCTTACCAGGTGAGACAAGGTGCTGCAACACGAAGCGATGTTCACTTTTTACAGCGTTAGGCTAACCCTGACATGTCATTCTCTTTAATACCCTAAAAGAGGGATTTTTAGCTTATAAACAGATATTTTATAGGGTATATATCAGAATGAATATATATAATATGAAAAAATAATAATATATAGTATATTCTTGCTGATATATACTCTAAATGAGCTGCGAAATGTCATCTTCGACGTTTATTTATATATCATTATTATTGAAGGCTACATGACATGGCTTGATTAGGTAAGCTTTTCTTGAAATCACTTAGCCTATATTTCAAATAAATAAATATATTTTATTAGCTGACTCACGGTCAGGGGCGCAATTTATTATTTATATATAAGTTTGTTTTTATATATTTTAATGTTTGAAATATTCCAAAAGAGACAAACAGTATATATAAATATATATGTTTAAATATCTATATATTTCTATACATAAGAGTAAATCGGATTGGATTCCTCTTTTATAAAAATAATTTCTCTTATTTTATGTTAAAAACATTTTATTTATTTAAGCTAAATTTCTTGAATTAAAAATGTTTGCGGCTGGTTGCACTTTATTGTAATAATATTTCGTATTTATGAAAAACCTTGTAGCTCTAGGAATTGAACAAGAAATAAATTCAAATAATGAGTAAATATGAATCAAAACATAAACAACATAGAGCTACTTTATAATTTGGTTATCATAATAACAATTTATTGAGAATTTCATTTCCGTAAGAAAAAACTTTTTGGTTTTCTGTATCAAAGGATAACAGTAACCTAATATCGGACTACTATATATGATAGCTCCAATTAATTTGTTGTGTGTGTCTGTATTGACACATTTGCAGAGTATTTAATCTTCCACAATTCGTGAATAAAATTCAGCTTGTTCTTTTTTCTTTTGTGGGTCTTGTTTAGTGTCTCTTGCTTTCAGTTGTTTGATCCCTTGCACTTTTTCATAGTCCAGGCGCTCAGTTTTTTTATTTGAAAATTTTTTACTCGTTTTTTAGCTGCTTCCGCATGTTTTTTTTATTTGTTCACTTTTTCGCTTTTTCAACGTTGCTTTACACGCTGCTTGGCACTTGTTCCTTTTGCGTGGGGGTTTCATGAGCTTAGTTGGCGATTTAGCGATGCTTTTCTTATTTAGTTTTTATATAAATGACCAGAGTTGCCGGCAACCCCACGCGAGTATCTTGTAGATACGCCAGCGTTTATTTCAGTGTAAATGAGTTTCGGAATGAAAGTGTGACGAAGTTCTCAAAAGATTTGCAGTTTCTTAATTGTGTGCAATTGAAACTGTTCGTTTTGACTGAGTGAATGACTAACTGACTGACAGGTTGACTGACTGACTGATTGTCTGACTGACTGACTGGCCAATTACCTGGCCAACTGACTGAATGACTGACTAACTACCTAAAGAACTGACTTGCTAACTGACTGACTGACTGACAGACTGACTGATTGATTGACTGACTGACTGACAGCTTGACTAATTGACTGATTGTCTGACTGAGTGACTGGCCAATTGCCTGGCCAACTGACTGAATGTCTGACTAACTACCCAAAGAACTAACTTACTAACTGACTGACTTACTAACTGACAGGCCTTTTCGGTTTTCGAGTTATGGACATTGAATTCATAATGAAATTCTATATAAAAATGAACGAGAGAGACATTTAATAGTTTTCTAAAATTCACCATTCATTGTAAATAAATGGGATTCGTGTTATTTGTACCCTTGGAAGAGGGTATTAACATTTTTTCTTAAAATGTGTAACGCATAGAAGTGTCATCTCCGACCTCATGAAGTATATATATACTTGATCAGTATCAACAGTCGAGTCGATATAACCATGTTTATCTGTCTGTTTCTAAGCGAACTCGTCTGTCAGTTTTAAATCTCTCCCTCTCTCTGTTGCACGCAATACATATGTCTGAACTGGCTGGATTGGACAGCTATATCAGGTATATAAATTTAGCTTCGACTTGGCCAAACACACCCTCGTAAATTGCATCCTAAAAATTTTGGTATTTTGGCAGCTGTTTTAAGTGCCGGATCCGTTTGCAATTAGGAACGAAACGCATTTAATTTAATGTCAAAACCAACAGCGGCTGACAATGTGACTGCGTCTGGTTGTTGCTCGGTCCAAGTGTCAGGCGTCAGTCCGGGAAAACCCGGAAAATGTGCCATTAAACAGCAAACAACAACAACAACAATAACAACAACACCCGCACAGTCGCTCTTTAAGAAACACACAAAAGGCACGAGGTTTTTGCGCGCTTAAATTTCATAATCCGCACAAAGCAATGAGTCAGGACATCAATGTCCTGCCCGCCCCCTCCTTCCACGACCCCGCAGGACCCAACTACCCAGCAGCGCCCAACTTTGGCTTAATTCCTGCGGCTGCCATTTTCAATGGCTCCAACGAGGCGGCAAAGACAACCAAAAGGGAGTCGTAGTAAAGAGAGGGAGCAGGGCGAAAGCGAGACTCATCAACTTGTTCGCAATTTCGAGTTGGCAACGCTAAAAATGCATGAAATGAATGAAAAGCGTGTGTGTGCGAGTGCGAGTGTGTATGTATGTATGTATGTGTGTGTGTTTGAGCAGAGCAAACAAACTGTGCAGAAAGCGCGCAGGAAATAAAGCTGCAGTCGCAGTCGCCGAAAAAAACTGACATCCAAATGCATTAAGCAAAAATTGTCAACAATTTTTCAGTCACCCTCGCAACTGGAACTCACCCTCTGCCTAACCCTCGCCCTTGCCTGCGCCCCCGCCATCACCCACGGACAACAGCATCCCAGACGCGACGGCGTCAAGTCTGTTTGAATAAACAGTCGTTGGTCTGCGGGGCGGGGAGATGTGGCATGCAATGCCCGACTCCGTTTCTGACAAAGTCAGTGAGTCAGCAGCAGCAGGTTGGTTGCTGAATAGTAATGAAAAAAAAAAATCAAAAATAATTTTTGTATGTAGATATACATAAATATATAATATATATAATGGTTCTAATTTACGTATTGTTTATTAAATAACAATTACATAAAAGTGTTACATTTAAATTTGCATTTGATCTTTGCAAGCTGTTTCTGTAATAATTCCATATTCTGTTTGCAAAGAAGAACGGCAAAATAAAGCCGAAAAATTATTTTTATTTTTTTTTTATGTTATGTTACATTCATCCCGTTGGATCATGTGTGTATGTATGTTTGTATACGTATAACACCTGTGCAATTCGAAAGCATCGTGGATCGTGGGATCTATGTTCTAACCGTTTTAGTGCAAATACACGCATAGTGTGTGCATAAGATTTTTGCGATGATTTAATCTGTGCGCATTTCTTGGGCTGATCTTTTTTTATCGTAAATGCTATGTGTGTGTTATATTAATATTATTTTATAACCAACGGTCGATAATAATTCTATTAAGACAATGTTAATGCTAAGAAATGCACAACGTTTCGTTTTTAAATGAGCACCACATTTGTTCAGTGTAAAGTATTAAAAAAGTAAGCTTCGCTCAACGAGTGTACATTATGGGCAGCGTCGAACAGATAGGATGAGAAAGAAATAGAGAGAGGGAGAAGGGGGTTATTCATTTATTTGGGTATGATGCATAGCGGCGACGAGAATGCAGAACCTAATTGAGGAGTTCAATTTGTGTGTGCTCCAAGTTGTCAATGGTAGATGTGACTAGTTAGTCTGTATCCGTCTGCTCTGCCGATCTCTATAAGATTATTATAAATTTATTGTGAGAATTCTGATGACTCACCCAATACATAAAGCTGGATCGGACTACTATATCATACAGCTGCCATAGAAGAGATCGATCGAAAGTGAGGTTCTTCTTATTATTATTATTCATTATTTTCCCTGTGCATCTTAGATACTGGCAAATTATTATGGGCATCAAAAAGGAAAAGGTTCGGTCTGCAAGAGTATTTTCTTTTCCTTTTTTTAATAAAATTGAATTGCTGGTATGACTAGAAGACTAGAGAGACTAGAATAGAGGCGGTTGCAAGTGGTGCGGGCTCTTAAAGGCTCGAGTCCTATTGAGGGAGAGATCGTAGCGCGAGCTGCTTTTGGGGTTGGTAGAAAAGGTTTCAGGGTATCCCCTAGTCGGGAAAACTAACTAGAAAGAACAGTCAACTTAATAGTATAAAACAATGTGTCTGCGTATACGCGGATCAGCGTGCTGGGAAAAGTTTTTACTCAATGAGTGCACAACATGTTTTAAGTGGTCTGCAGGCTGCAGGTATTAACATTACATTGACAATATAGAACACACCTCCATATTGTCAATGTATTGGTGTAAATAATGGCTTAGCGTAGGCCTGTGCTTAATGTAATGATTTAATCTGTGCCCGTCAATTTTGAATATGTATAAAAAATATACACCTATTCTTTTTTGCCGTGTCAAGTTCTATTAAAAAAGTGTTTGCAATAATCTGATAAACTAAAAATATTTAATAATACAGTGGGCTGGGCAGCATCATGTTTTGTTTTGTCAGCATGTATGATTTCTCCGTTGTAAATTTATCCCGGTGAAGCTCCAATATATATGTATGTAGGAAAATGGTACATACACATATACACCGGATTCGGCTGTTAAATAAGATACAGGTAATTAAAACTGAAATATGAGGATAATTGCTTGTTCTTGTGAATGTAAGCAATATTTTTCGTGTCACGAAACTATACAATTTAATGACTTGACACGACACGTGCGCATCTCTAGCGCATACACTCGATTGAATAATGACTGCTTCACAAAGTATGTGCCTGTCAGTCGTTGACACTAATAGTGTTGGAAAATGCGGCAGTGTGGGTCACTATGTGTTTTTATGGGGGTGGCTGCTGCCGCCACCGCTTCTGCTGTTGCTGCTGTTGTTGCTGCTGCTGCTGCTGTTATCTGCAGCACCCGCATCGAGTTACACTTTGATGCGATTTTACATTTTTAATGGCTCAAATGTCACGACAAATTATGATGTATTTGGCGCCAGTGGAGCCAGACACCAAAAACCAACCCCAAACAAGTGTGAAATGGCAGCTGCCGATAACGTCAGAAGAGCCCCTTAGCCACCCCTCCTCTGACCCATGCAGTGCACCTGCTTTGACTGCAGTCGGGCCGCCCGCCTGCTAATAGAAAATTTAAATGCCATGTCCCGGTAACTGGCGACTGGCAACTGGCGACTGGCAACTGGCGACTGGCAACAGTTGCCCAAGTGAAACTTAATGTTCTGCAACAATCTAAGCAAAGTTCATAAACTTGCCCTGGCCAAAGTTTCAAAAACTTATAGCTGCCTTAATTTTTTTCTATTTTATGTATACATAGAATATAGGGAATATATATATATATGTATATATATATATATATATATATATATATATATATATTTGTTGTAAGTTGCTCGTGTAAACAGAGTGGTCAGTGAGGCAAATGTTGGTTCTTAAGAGTTCATGTGGAACGAAATTATGTGGCTGCTGTGGACAGCTTGCAGCAGAGCTGCAACTCAGTAGGAAGTTCGAAAGGGAGGGTGGATAATGAGAGTGTGACCAGGTCAAGTTATTTCACTTTTGGGTTAAGCTTTTTACTTCTTCCTTTTGCACTTTCAAGTTTCAATTAGCTGCACTAAATTTGACTGCAAACTCACTTCCAAAATCCGAGAGAAGAAATTTCATAATTTTGCTAAAAAGTGTCTTGTTACGTGTAGAAAAACTTTGTCTGTGTAAGTTTTTGAAAAAAACTAGAGAGACAATGAAAAAATCGGTTAAAAGTTATGAAAAACTGCTATATTAAAAAATATTTTGATAAATCGTAACTGCTATTGACAAACTGTTTCATATAATACTAGCGGGTAAAACCCGGCCTTGCCTGTGACACGCATGTTGCAAAATAAATCTTCTTCAAAAGCTTTGAAAATTATTTTGAAACTGAGCGGACGGTTAACAAACAACAACAAACAAAACAGACATACGTTTACCGCCATTTCAACCAAGGAGAAATGGATTTTTGGAAAAGCGTGAAACACCCCTCAAATAAATTTGAACAAAAACCATTGAAAATGAGTTTGAGGCCGATCGGATGGTTAGCAAAAAACGTTCATACAAATATTGTTCGCTAATTAACTACTGTTGTGGAACTGTTACGTTCCTTTGTAGAGTTGGAAGCAAATCGGACAAAACTTAAAACTGCCCAAAAAAAATCTTGGAATTGCACTTTTGACAGAGAATGCTTTGAGTCTGCAAAAAGTAAAAAACGTTTCAAATGATTTTTCATATAGAATACATTTTTGGAAAAGTGTGAAATGCTCCACAAATGAAAGTAAACAAAGATCTTTGAAATTGAGTTTAAGGCCGATCGGATTGTTAAAACAAAATTTCATACAAAAAAAAAAAACTAATCAAATTAATGTAGTAGTTGGTTTTGCTTAAACTAGCTAAAATAGCAATGAGATAATTTTGTATACTTTAAAAAATAAGCGACCGATACGCTTATAATATTAAATAAAATCATTGACATTAATTAACTAGAAAGTATTATAAATCAAAACAACATTTTAAATACTATTTATATGTTTATTTTGGGGGATTAATTGCTCCCCTCTTACAGCTGGTATTCCCTTGGCCAATCTATTAAATGGTTCATCACATTTGGACACTCTCTGTTTTGGTGTTTGCATGTATGAATCCCAGTCGTTGCCGGACATTTGTTTGCCACAGATTGTCTGCCGGGTTGGCTGGCTATATAAAATATTCCATGCATGTTGCATAAACAAGGATTAAACAAAAGAAGACACAGAATAAGTCCTATGCCTAACCCACTCGATTGCGCCCCTCAAGCGCAGCACAAGGCAAATATTTGCCGCCGTGTGTCGCCTCGACAAGTTCAGGCTGGCATTTTACTGCCAGAGTGGTGTGTGTATGAGTGTGTGTGGGAGTGTGTGTGTGGGCTGCTTTTTACTTTGTGTGCCACTCACGTTGTGCTCGTTATTCATATTTATTGCACACGTTGCCAGTGCCACCGACACGACGACGTGAAGGAGGCCTCCATGAGGAGGCCTTCATGAGTCCTGGCAATTGGGAGTTGCAGACAAATGGACGAGTTGCATGTGCATTGTTCCTGTTGCCGCCGCTGTTGATGCTGTTGTAGGCGTGCAAAAACTTTGCAATTACAGTTATTTGATGGGATTTACACCCAAACAAACACCCACAAACGCAATCCTTGCGCCTTGGCTGTATAATACGGGTGTGTTGCCTGTTTGGACATTCATTTGCTGCCGCATTTTTACAGCCTTGACGATGCACTGTCAAGGGCGGGGGGCGGCGTCCAAGTAGGAAGCGTAAAGTGGTGTTAAATGACAGGAATTACAAAAGAGGATAGAATAGGTTTTACAGGTTTTTAATGGGAAAGTGCGAAAGTAAATTTCTGTGGTAGCGAAAGCTCTTTATAAATAATAATTTTTTGAGAGTTGAAGAGGAATTGTGAGGGAACATTGAGAGGAAGATTGAGAGCGACATTGTGAGAGAGTGAAAACCTAAAGTTGCTATCAGGCAAAGGAGATATTAATGATAGATTCTTAGCTAAAGTTTATGAATGTAATCGAAAATTTAGATAAAATTGGAAAGATTTAAAATAAAAATAATTAATAAAGAAAAATAAATAAATAATTAAACCTATTTCTAATCAATTGGTTGTGATTGTAAAAAAAAGCCAAAGCCATTCGTACAATTTTTTTATGGCGTATTTTATAATCAATTTTTATGAAAATCAACAAAGAAGCGTGCTATATTTTTTGTAATTCTCATCACACTTAATCAGACACAAATCAAAAATATATTTTTTATTGCATATTTTATCAAGCACTGACAATAAACAACAAACAAACAAGCTGTTGGGGAGGGGGCTGGGGCAGGGTGCAGAGGGATATGTCTCCCTTGTTTTATGCTGATTTATAATGTAGCGACAGGCAGTTAAATGGATGGCCTAAAAATGCGCTGACAGTAAACAAGCGTCGACATGTGTACAAATTTCAGCAGCAGACATTTCAAGTACATGCATAAAATACATGAAATAAATATATGAATTATATAATAATCATTTGTATATTATTATTATGCTATGAAAATGCTTAGTTAGACATTTGTGAATACGTGACTGGACTGAATAATTTGTGGAAAAAGTTAGAAAAAGAGAGAGTTAAAAAGTTGTTGAATTTAATGTACAGAAAATTAGGTGCTAATATGGAATAAGGATTATATGAAAAGGAAGTTGTTAAAAGAATATTTTATTGCTAATTTGTTATAAAACTTTACAAATTCAGAGTATACTTTAAGCTCAAATTAAATTTGATTGATCAATCGACCAACATAGTTATGCAACAGCTACCATAGGAAGGGTATCAATATGCGCCAAGCAAACGTCAGATGTGCTTTGGGGAATTGGCGAAAGTCCATAAAATGCTGTTGGGATTTATTTAATAAAGCGCAGAAATAAAATATAAAATGCCCATCATAAATAATTCGCAATGCTGTTAAATAAAAACAAAAATGAAAATAATAATAAAATGCAAATTGTATATAAAAGAAAATTAAATATGAGAATTACGCGCCCCAAGGATTTGATTGCTTAGTTTGATTTTATACGCTGTCAGCAAATAAATTTAAAAAAATTCCTATCATATTTATATTTAATTCGAACTGCAACACTTTTTTCGCAGAACTGTCCACGGCACTGCGCGATGTGCGGGTGCGGGTGCCGCACGCGGTGAGGCGCGGGGAGAAAGCGGTGCTCAAATGCTTCTATGATATCGAGGATGACAGCTTGTACTCGGTTAAATGGTACAAGGGCAGGCGGGAGTTCTACAGATATACGCCCAAAGAAACGCCGCCGATGAAGGTTTTTCATTTTCCCGGAGTTAAAGTCAGGGTAAGTTGGGTTGGTTTTTAAAATGGTTATAAACAATTGAGAGAATCAAATCATATTTTACCTTTTGGCCTTTTTACGTATTTTTTCAAAATAATTGCAGAACAAATAAATTCTTATAAAAATAGCTTTGTTAGTATTTAAATTTGTGCATAGTTTCTCACATTTTCAATAAATATTTGGTTCAAATCGAATCTAAAAATAAAATACCAAAATAATGAAAACTAAACGCGAAACGCAACAATGTGAAGCATTTGCATTTCGAGCGCTTCGAAGCGACAGTGAAATGCTTCACTTAACCAGGCAGCGGGATAGGCTGGGTCACCATTGGGGCAACGTTGGGGGCATAGTTCAACGAGCACACAACATTTCAATGCACAATCAAATCAAAACACGGGTTTTAACTTCCGCTTGATGGCAGTTACAGGGCCGGAAAAAAACACATCGTATTTTCGTGGCGCTTCCTTTTTGCAACTCTTGAGTTGTTTTTTTTTTGATATTCTGCCTTTTGGTTTTCTGGTTTGGGCGAGCAATATTTTTCAATAAATATTGGCATTTTTAACTTGCTTTACAATTTTCGAAATTATTCAGGCATATGAAAGAAATACATGGGCATTTTATTTATTTTCATTTTTATTTTCATTTCTATTTCTATTTCATGCGACAATAGTAAGAGCAAAAATAAAAATAAATAAATAGCAGCGAACAATTTGCAGTTCATGGAAAAAAATGGCAAATGGAAATGTTTGTGCTCCAATTGCAAACAAAAAAAAAAACAGTGCGAGTATTTAGAAAAATATTATAAAACACGACTTTGGATAGTCCAGAACTATAGAGAATTGTGCGAATTTTATGTAGCTGACACATCCGTTTAACGAGCTTTGTGTGTTTTTTTTTCTATTTATATTGAATTAAATGTTTTATGAAGTTTTCGGGCATATGTCATTCGCTGGCCTTAAATATTTATTAATATAAAACTCATCAGAGTGCCAGCTGGCAAGTCGGGTCTATAAAACCACTACTGGGATTTCAATATGGCATAATAAAGTCCAGAACATATTTCTTTTCGATTCAAAATATGCAGCAGCAAAAAATAATATTTCATTTAACAATTCGCGACACCTTTCGGCATTCGGAACCGCAGAAAAAAATTATATAAATTGAGAAAGTAAACATATAAATATATATATATATATATATATATATATATATATATATATATATATTTATAATATATATATATCTTTGCAAACATTACACACGCGCAGTTTTTATTGTTTAAAATGTTGATGATTTTGAAACAGCCCCCAGAAATATTAAATATCTATATGTGTATGTATATGTATATACAATATACAACAGTCAGAGCCATAAACTTGTGGCTTATGAAATGCGCAAAATAAAAACGGCGCAAACATTCGTCGAGATCCGCATAAAGTTGACCAGTTTCAACAATTTTGCAGCCATAACCAGCGGATTGTGTTTTATATTTTTATGTTTTTTTTTTCGGGCGCCCGCTCAATTATTGAGGAAGCTCAACACGAAGCCAACAGCAATCCACGAGATACGTTTGTTTTTGTATGTTCATATATATATATATATATACATATTTATATATAGTGGATATACATAGAGTTGTAGTGTGTATTTTTTTAAACAAATTTATTTCGCTTTTATGTCGACAGGCACTTCCCATACTCATACTTGCCATGCCCGTGTTAACCCCTTTCTCTCTTGTTCTTTTTTTCCAGCGCGCATCCTCGAACGAGAGCCAAGTGGTGCTCGATGCGGTAACAATGCCAACATCCGGTAAATACAGTTGCGAAGTATCTGCGGATGCGCCCTCATTTCATACATTAATAGCGGCCGCCGAATTGGAAGTTATTGGTAAGTGAACAAAAACAAATAAAACCAGTAAAACACAAACACAAAGGCACAACAACTGATAAAAATTGCAGTACACGAAAATATTTAAATTGATAGGCTCAATGCTGCTGGGTTGGCTGAAACACACACAATCGAATATTAAATAATGTAAAAGTATTTTAATGAATTACGACTTAATGAAATAATCAGGGATTGGCTGATATTAATTTATAAGTATTTTATTCTTGCAATTTGTTAATAAAAGTCAATCCCAGCTCGGAAAATATTTACACTATGACACAGTCACAATGCGTTGAGCTTTTATAAATAGGGTCCTTTTTAGAGAAAACGTAAAAATCTGCTTAAGCTTAGTAATACCCTAAGATAAATTGTTTACTATAGCAACCAAATATTTACTCCCTAAGGAGACTCACAAGCTTATTAAAGGAAAATAAATATTTGCCCCATTCTACAAAAATCAATGTGGGTAAGATCCTTACTACCCAAAAAAATTATATATGTGTTGCACAGTGTTATAAGCATGCGCTAGACTATGTCAAATAAAAGCCAGACACTTTTCTCATAATGCAAATATCTTTTGGCATCTTTCTATTCATATTTAATTCTGATATAATAGAGTATCTCTGCTTGTGTGTCATTTGCCAAGCTGTCTGGGTCACAGCAGAGCTCTTAAATGCCTAAAGCTAAAAGTCAGGCGACAGTTTAACAAAGCTAAGCTATACGTATTTAATATTTTAATAAATTTATTGTGCGGCTACTGAGTTGCCAAGAGTTAATCAATTTTCTTACCAAATTAGACTCTTTGCCCACTTTTTCCCAATTATTCCTATTCTCTCTATCTATCCAATATGTGTCTGCTCAGGAGCCAACCATAAAAAAGCTCCTGACTGTGCCACCTTACATACATATGTTGTTCACATAAATGCTAAGGCTATCAAACAATTTGATATTAATTAATTAAATGATGTTCGTAAGTGCCTGCTCGGCCGACCATCGATTATGCGATAAGCCTTAGCAACACGAACAGCATTAAATGATGTACGCCACAAATGTTGCAGCCATATCGGCATAATCAGAAAACAAGATAATATATATGGGTGCTGCTGCTCCACTGTGTTTGGCGTTGGCTTGTGGCTGGTCCGATTGCCGCAGAAACCAATTCCAAATGCACACAAACATATCAGAAAGGCATACATATGGTCATATAAACATGAAATAGACACGGCCAGAGTTTGCTGAGACGGGCGAGCGGCCAATTTGTGTTGCCCCCACTTTGGCAAAGTCCGTAAACCAATCATCCGCTCACACACAAACACACAGGCACAAACACAAACACATACACAAACACACACGCATACACACTCGCTTACACTTGAAGCCAAAAGTTTATTGACCATCTCAAACGTTTTGCCAGTGCATTTTATTTTATTTTTTGTTTTTCTGCTTAAATATCTTCATCTTTATCTGCAGCCAGCAAATTTGTTTGTATTTTGTCTGCTCGAATACCGCACTTTCGAACAAGAAGTTTATTTTTAAGTAACGCCCACATTTGGCTCTGGTGCTCTGGTGTCTCGCATTCGCCTGGTCCCCAATCTCTTGATTTCTGACATCGGCTCAAGTCTGGGTCTGACCTCGGTCTGGGCATGTCCTGTTCACATATGACAGCCAAGCATGGAATTAGACGGCAGTTGCCATCTCATACTTCTCGTGTTTGACTTGGTGCAAGTTTATGCTCAGCTTTGACTTGTGGCATGAATTGGAATGGGAGAATAGAAAGTACTTGGTTTAAGTTCTTTTCTGTTGCGTCTGCATTGAATTCGTCGTTCTATTGAACCACAAGTTCTATTGTACTTGCTTAAAATACTTATGCTACTTGCAAATATCAAGCACGATTTTATTGCTCAAACAGTTGACTGCTGGCTAGGGTCTGGTTGACGCTAGGTTTTAAATGTCAAAGATATTTCATACTATTTAATACTCAAACAATTAATCTCGACTTAAACTGCCTCATAATATGCTTCGCTTTAAAGAAATAGTTTTAAAGTTCAACCTTTCATAATAGTTTGTTCAAGATCGAATCAACGCTGGCTTAAAACTGGTTCAAAGCGGATTCAAACTTTATTATGGGCAGGTCTCAATCTTTTTTAAAACTGACTCAAGAGCGATTCAGGACTAGATCAACCCATTTCTGGAACCAGTTCTAGCACTTCTACACAAAAGCTAAGAACTGAAGCCATGCCAATCTCATAGCTATCAGCCCAGTGTAGCCTGAAGTCTAAGTAACTTTAAGGTTAATAACAATTTGAGCAGCCAATTCAAAGCAATTCAAAATGCTTTCATGACTCGCTTCCAGCTTGCAGAACCCAACCCCAGTTAACAGCAAACGGATTCTGTCATTTTCACAACCAAAATTCGCGGCTCAATCATAACTGCAGCAGAGGGCTCTTTGGTATGCGTAGGTTTACAAAAGCATTTCAATTATAGACTGCGAAACCGCACGGATCAGAACTCGACTGTCATTACGCAAAATGTCGAAATGTCGACATGAATACGCAGACAACAACAACAGCAGCAACAAAAACAAAATAAAAACAGCAACGAATTGGAGGCCTTCAAATAGCCAGACATGCAGGAGCTCTGGGCATTCGGACAATGCTTGGTGGTATACTACGTGAAAACTATAGTGACAGTCGATGGCCAAAATGCAGGCCAATCTCCAGAGCCAAACAGCAAAACTTACAGTCATATCTCTCTTGCTCTCTCCCGTTCTGTCACACTTTCTCACACTCTCGCATTGCATTTACAGAGACGCCGCACAATGCACCATTCATAACCGGAATCCGGCCCAGATATCGGGTCGGCGACATATTGCGGGGCAATTGCACATCGCGACATTCCCGGCCGGCGGCCAATCTCACATGGACGGTGAATAATGAAGAGGTGAGTCGCAAATTATGCAAACACAATTTTCTTGTTTTTAAGCGCGGCATGCCTGTGTGTAATTTATGCGTGTGCCTGTGTGTGTGTGTGAGCCCTGCAATTACCAGGCAGCACACACACTGGCTCCGATCAGCATCTGTTATGCCACGCCCCATCCATTACCCGCCCTATTTTCGGCTCTAATAATTTAGCGCAGTTTTATGCACGCGCGCACCGGACATTAAAATGCGGCGAAACGACATTGGAAAACTCTTCAGTTGGCGAAACGAAATTTTCACAGTTTTCATTTTTAGTTACGCCCACCAAAACAATGCACGACCAATGCACAAGGGGCGTGTCTCACGGTTTGGCTTTTTGTTTGGTTTACGGTTTGGCTCCGACTAATTTGCCATTTGTGCGCCAAAATGTATGCAATGCTATTTTTCAGATTGCAACGCAGCTGTTTTTCGTAGCTCATTTAAATAAGTTGAATGTCTGCGCATAATGAAGTGAATGTTTGGTATAATGGTCCTATATGAAGTAGAAAGTGGGATGAAAATTGCGCTGATTTGTTGTAAGTATTACGGTATTTGTGTTTGAAAGTTGAAATGAGCCAAAGCAAATGGTTTGCGTAAATCAAAGTCCCAACTCTTGAAACGGTTGTTGTAATTTAAGAAACAAATTAAAGAAATAGGCTGCATGTTTAATTAAATACTCATATAAAATAAAATTGTTTATATTGTATCAAAATATTTCTAGCCAGATCTAAAACTTTAAATGAGAAAAGTCTCAAAGGAACATGGAATTAAATGTTGGACGTATTGTTATGATTAGTTTCAAATATTCACAAGGCGTTGCTGAGTAAATACTCGTGGAGAAGAATTTATTTTTTTACATTTTCTACAACTTAATTTTTGACTCCACTTTATTTCAAATCTCGTTCGCTTTTGTACAACTTTATTTCTATCATAAAAGATTTAAATAATTTGGCACACTTTTAAATACCTTAGCTCCCTGATGCTGTAACTAAGATTGTATTTGCTTCGGCCACTTCGTAGCTTGTAATTCAAATAACTAACACAAATTATATTACAAGGACTCTGTTCCACTTGTTCTACAATGTAATTGCAAGACAGTCCTTAATTGGGTAAACATACTGCCAAAATAATTTCAAGATCCTACTGGAACACAAAGCTGTGCTGAAAGCAGGAAGGCTTAGTTAGTTTCTGAGTGCCGAAGACTGAATACCCTGCAAAATGGTATCAAAATATTGTACAGGATCTGTATAGTATTAACTAAATTTCCCAGGAATTTCATTTATTTTTATCTTCGTTATTTTTTTACAATAAAGTAATACGATTGTTAATAGATTCTATATTCTCTGCGAGCGTATAGCAGAAAAAACTTACATAAATATATTATGTTTATTCAATAAATTTTTGTGAAATAGAAAACTTTTTTCATATTTTCCGATTCTCTTAAATTTTGGAATCAAGCTATTCCGTCTGTAAAACTGATCAGTAATATTTTAATGATGATTAATCTTTCTATATACATATATAGTATTTGCTTAATTTTTCTTGCAGTGCATCCACTTTTTAGCGCTATTTTCTATTTAATTGTTTGTGGCTTTATTGCTTAAGCACATTTCAAGCGTTACATTGCTGAGAGCTTGGGCCACAGGGCAGACAGTGGGGGGCTGTGGGGAGCTGTGCACTTGCAATCAATCGACGGCGGCGAACCCCAAAATACATGCAATTCAAAGCAACGCAATCCTGACCCACGAATTGCATGTGAAGCGCCTTTTCAGCTGCCAGCGCGCAATTGCGGCGTGCCAATGTGTGTGTGTGTGTGAGTGTGTGCACGAGTGTGTGAGTGTGTGTGAGTGTGTGTGAGTGTGCTTTTGTTTAGCTGCTAACGTTTCCGTCCTTTGTTGTTGTTGTTGTTGTTGTTTCCGCTATTATGCGCCATCAATGAGCATTGTTTGCCATGGACTGAAGCTCAAATTGCCCCAACTGTCTACGTGTGAGCGTGTGAGTAGCCGTGTGCGTCGCTCGCTCCCTTTCTCTCTCTCTCTCTCTCTCTCTCTCTCTGTGTATGTGTGCGTGTGTGTGCTTCGGTAAGCTAATTATTTAGCTGGCTGCGTTTATTATATGATTTACCATCCGTTACGCCTTGTAGTAGAACTTTATGCTAAATTAAACATTAGGTAAACTGTTTAAAAAAGAAATAGGATCTTTGCCTTACAAGGAGCTCGAATGAGCTTGGGCATATGATGTTTTAAGTGGAATATTTTCTTTCTAGATACATGTGGTATAGTAAATTTGCTCAACCAAACAAGATTTTGATTTATAATCAAATTAATTATGCGACATATGCCGTAAATTCAAGTCTGTAGTACCTACAATTGATGGGCATGGCTGATTATACATAACATTATTGCATACATTATTATAAAATTGGAGAGCAAGGTTTTCGTCTAACACATTTTCAATAGCAAAAGGCCATACTATTTCTCAGAGGAAAATAAGAAAATGACAATGACATTATTAATTAATAATTATTATTGTTTTATTGAAGATAGGAGCTTTTTTTGTAAATTTCTTTTCTAATATAACTAACAACATTTGATTATATATCTTTTAGGTTAATCCCTCACATGTGCGACATCATAAAATACTGCGGGATGCGCGCAACGATATGGAAACTGCAATTGTTGGCATTCATTTTGTGGTTACTGATCAGCACTTTGATAATGGCAAACTTAAGGTGAATACAGTTTATATATTTATGTATATATATAATAGTATCCAATGCAGAACTGATTTAATGATTAATTGTTTTGTTAAACAGCTCCGCTGCAGTGCTCAGCTGCATGATGTGTATTGGAAGACGACAGAAAAGACCATATTGGAGGCGGATCCGTTTGGCAAATATGGCGGCAATGGGGCCAACGGGAATCGCGTGAGTGCCGATGAGATATATGACCAGTATACGCTGCACGAGGATGAACAATTTCACAGCAAGAAGAACAGTTACCTGACACAGCTGCAGGGTAAGTTGTTTTGACAGCCAATTAGTGTGCACATACACATAAACGTCTCCATAGAGACAAAAGACAACAACAGTAGAAACAGTAGCAGATTCAACAACAACAACAACAACAACAGCAACAACGAAAGAGTACATCGCCTGCATTTTTCTATTTCTCGCTAGACTTTCTCTTTCATTTTGTACCCTCAGGCGAAGAAGACGATGTCGCCGATGGTTTAGAGGATGGCGGCGCGGCCTGGCGCGGTGTCAGCTCGTCGGCGTCCAGTCTTCAAACTGTGGCAGCAAATGCTGCAACTGCAACTGGAACGCTGTTGGCGCTGCTCAGCTGGTCGCTGGCCGGGCAATTAGTGTCGCAGCTGTTGCAGATTACAAAGCACAGGCCCATGCGGGAGGGCACATACAAAACGCAGCGGCAGCAGCAGCAGCAGGTGGACGAACCGGAGCAGAGGCAACGCCTGCGGGCGCACAACTGCACGAGCAAAGGATGCAGCAGATGCAGCAGGCAATTAACATGATTCAATTGTCACGTAATTCTTGTGCCACACTTCAGGGAGGGTCAAAAGGCAGCAGGCGGAGATGCACCAGCGGCAGCAGCAGCAACAGAGGCAGGCAGCAAAGTAGGCTTCAGCCCTAGGCAACAGCAAGTAACTGCTAAATGTATCTAAAATATTTACACCCAAATACACAGACACCAGTTTCAGCTAGCTCAAAGTAACTTCAAAGGCATTCAAAACTAACAACAAACATTGTGCAGATACATTTCTATTCATTTCATTTTTCTAAAAAATAGGCAAAAATTGAACAAAAAGAAATACTTAAATTTATCGATAGGTTTCGATAAGCAAACAGATTATTTTCTTTGCCGAGCCGAGCCAATTACCCTGTTACACTTGCCTACATACCTAAACGGAACCACTTGCGAGCTGGTTCTTTTTCTGATTTATACACTATAAAATATAAACGAAAAAGATTTGAAGAAAATGTTGTGCTAAGCTTTTCACTTTATTTCTTTACAATTAAATACATAAACAAATATATTTATTTGTATAACGAAAGTAAAAATTATTTATGTATGAGTATATAAATGATGGATCTTTATATGTACCATATAAAGTTATATACATTCATACATATAATCGTATGTGAATTATGCCTAATTGTAATTTCACACACACATACACACAAATCCAAAAAGAGTAAAATTTAAAGAAGAGCAATTAAGTTATAAGTATATAAATACGCCTATGTATGTAAAATCATATATATATATATAATTGTATATAATATAAAGCAAAACCAAAAAAAAAAGGAAAACGTAAATTGTATAATTGATAAGTATTTACGGTAGATAATCAAAAATAAAACGAGCGACAAAAAAAAAAAGAAATTATGCAAAATGTGTTATCTGTTTGTATGAAGATGTTTTCCAATTCGAGTAAGTAAAGGTTCTTATATGTAAACCTGAATTTATTTAATAGCATAATGTTTATTATTGCAACTAGACAACTCCTGTTTGTTTTATTAAATATATTTTTTAAGATTGTATTTATTATATTACATGATTCAAAATGCAAACCTTTTTGTACAATTTTCTAAACAATTTTATTAATGTAAAAAATATTTAATGATGATTTTTGTGAGATTTTCTTTGAATTTGCAGATTGTATGTTTGTTTATTTTTTATTTTAATTTTTTAATATTACTTAATTTAATAAGAATTTTATAAAGTTAATTGCTCTTCTTATTTTATATCATGTTTTTTTGTATAACGATTTAGTGCACTTCTGTTAACTATGATCCTTTTTAAAACTTCATGTTAATATATTTTATGAAGATTTTTTAATGAACATATTGGTTTTTGATATTTATATAATATATTTTCCGATTAATAATAAAAAGTAATATGTTTATTTTCATTTTTATTAAGATATAACACATATATTTATTGAAGATCATTTGATGAACATATCTTATCTTGGAAGTATATAATTTGATCTATTAGATTAATTATATAATTATAATTAATATATATAATTATTTTATTTATTGCACGTTTATGTTTTTTCTTAAAAGAATTTGTACTTTAACGTTAAATAAGATTTGTGTTTTTTAACAATTTGTATTTGGATAAATATCCAGTACTTATGTATTCCTATACTGCTGCTCCATATAATTACACAATTAATTATGTACATTCCAAGAACCCAGAACTCACGCCCCAAATGGCAACGCATTAGTGATCTCATGCCTGTGCCGGACTCGAGATGCGAAATAAGAAATGACAACAATAAAGATGAGCTGCTGGCCATTGCTGTGGGTATGGGATGCTGGGCCGGGGGAGTCGTCCCCTACAATTAGCATAACTAAAACGCTCAATTAGGCGCCTAAAACGCTTCAGCCGGACAGGCAGGATGTGCCGGTGCTGGCAGCAAGGACCACGCACAGGCTCAGGCGTCTGGTTGTCCTGCAATGCAATTTGCACCTTTTATTACACATTTTTTCTTCTCGCTCTGTTATTTATTTATTTTTATTTATTTTTCTCATTTCATTGTCTGCGTAATGTTTATTTTTAATTATATTTTTTTTTTTTGCACATTGTTTTTATTTTATTTCTTTCCTTTGTTTTTTTTTTTTATATATATTTTTTTTCTGTGTATTGCTCTTTGCTTTTTGTGTTGCGGCTTCATTGTTGGCGATTTGCGGGCGTAATAAACGTTAATGGCGGTTGACCACAAAGAGAAATTGCGGACACTTTGTTTTTTCGGCCACTTCTTTTGTCGCACATTTTCTCGAGCGCATTTTCCTGATTAGCGCACTTTTCTTTCATTTCAAAAACATTTTTCGCCTCTCCCTTTCTTTTGATTATTTTTGTTGGAGGCCAGCGCATTAGATTTAATTGGTTCTATTTAATTGATGATTTGTTATCAGTTGCTTAGTGCTTAATTATTTGCATTACTTATGCCATTTATATCTACAAAAGGAAAAGCGAACAGAAACGAACAGGAAAGTATCAGTGAACGCTTCAAGCGTATCAGTTAAGTTTCTGGCAAAGCGGCTAAAAGCATTTAACGAAAAATGACACAAACAAAAAATAGAAAAACAGAACAGAACAGCAAGAATGCAGTTGGGCAAAATGTTCGTCTTTCTATGCAGAGCTTCCGTCTTTTTCTTCCCGGCCGTAGTGTTGGCGAAAAGTTTGCGCCCAAGCAAAAGTTGACTATTTACAAAAGTAAAGCGGCTTTTAAAAATGTTCAAGCAACTTGGCTTGGCTTTTCACTTAGCGACAAACTGACGCCCAGCAACAACGGCAACTACAACAATGAGGCACATACATCAAGTTAAGTTGATGTAGCTACATATTCATAATGCTGATTGTCGTTGTTGTCCTCGTTGTCAGACGGCAGATTGAAAATTTATTCAAAAGTCTGGCAAGTCGGCAAGTGGCTGCTGCAGAGCACGCCCGCCTGCCTGCTAGCCTACCTCAGGATAATAACTTTAACTTGAAAAGTAGCTCGCAAGCGGCTTTGTGCTGCAGTTTTTTTTCTTTTCTCATTTTTTTTCTTCACCGCTTTCCATTTAAGTAGTCGCACATTACTGAAGAAATTTGCTCTAAAGTTAACTTCAGGCAGCAAAGCTCATGAATATTGCGATTGGTCATGAGTATCCCTCTGCATGAACTACTCATTCAATTGGCCACGTGCTACACATTTTAATAATATAGATATTTAAATATATATGCGGTTAATAGAAGCCACTGATTTCAGCTAGAATTCAAAAAAAGGAAAATTAAATAGAAGAAAAGTAAATAACATACATACTTTATGTATATATATATATTTATATTTATATATATATATTTATATATATATATATATATTTATTTTTAATATAATTTTGCTTATAATTTATTTTTCAGCTCATTATCATTAAAATTGTATAAAATTTATTTTTTTTGCTTTATTATATTGCAAAATATTTGTAAATTGTAATTAGTTTTTATTATGTAATATTCTTTCTTTATAATATATATTTCAGCTCATTTTCATTTGCATTTTATTGTATTTATTACTTTTATACCCTGAACCCATTAAAAATGGGTATACGGGTATATTATATTTGTGCGAAATCCAAATGTATGTAACAGGCAGAAGGAAGCATCTCCGACCCCATAAAGTATATATATTCTTGATCAGCATCAATAGCCGAGTCGATCTAGCCATGTCCGTCTGTCTGTCCGTCCGTCCGTCCGTCCGACCGTCCGACCGTCCGTATGTATCAACGCAAGGATCTCAGAACCTATAAGAGCTAGAGACTGAAATTTAGATGTAAGTGCTCCTAGTTCCCGCGCAAATCGAGTTTATTTCCGATAGTCGATAACTTACTCCATTTCCAAGCAATCGATAAAAATCGATATCGATATAATGTTTTTTGGTCACCAAACTTGACATATAGCTTCTAAAATAGAATATATATATGCATTTGATGTTGGAAGAAGGGGGTTCAGGGTATCCCATAATCGGAAGCTCCCGACTAGAAACTCTTACTTGTTATTATTATTATGTTCATTGTTACTTGTTAAATTATTATTTTTATTGTTTTAAAATGATTGTTATTATCTGTATTATTATAATTGTTATTATTTTATAATATTTATTATTGTTATTTATATAATTCTAGAGATGTCGGAAAAATATTATGCCAATCTTGTTTCTTAATAATTAGTAAACAAATTATTATTACTTGTTTCAACTGTGACGACCTGTCCTCAAAATTAACTTTTGCATACCACCCAAAGGAGCCAATTAAAATGAACTGTTATCTTTGAGGTGCCGAACTTTGAATACACTTTCCGACACACAATGATGTTTTCATATATTAATTTCATATATTATTATATTAGAAATTGGAAACAGACTAAAACTCTCAATAGGTGAGTTGGGTATTATTCTATTGTTTATATAGGAGCTATATGATATTGTAAAACGAGACTCATAGAGAAGCAAATGCCTTCTGGGTATAGTTAAGATATATTGGAAATCAAAGAATTGTTGGACCTATACTGTAATAGTTATATGAAAGACTGATATTTGCCAAGTTTCCTTAAGATAACTTCGATTCTGCGAGACCTTAAATAACTTAACATGAATATTATTAATTTGTGAATGTGGAATGCATAGCAACTGGCTGTTGCTAAGGAGCTAACTTTTAGCAGGGTATAATACGAGAAAAAAAAAGTACAAGCAGCAACCAACAAACTACAAACAGATACAAGTGCAAATAAGGTAATATTTGGGTAAACAGAGGAAAGCCAAGCCAAACCTACACCACAGACACGCGTACACACAGAACCACAAAATTTTCCCACACACTACACACACTCGCATTTAAAGTCATAAATTTTTATTTGTATGATGATGACTTAAGTTCTACGTGCGTTACAAGAACTCAACTTACACCTGCGCTGCTAGCAGACTAAAGCTACACCCCTGTCACACACACACACTCACATACATACACATACGCACGCACGCACACGCAAACACCTTTGACTACACCTACAGCTGAAAGTTCCATGCTGGCTTTAGTTAAGTGCATGATTATGCTTTTAGTGGCATGTTGAGGTTTTGTCAGTCAGTTGCTCTTAGCTTTTCACCTACCCCAAACTTACTTCTGGCCATTTTCTTTTTATTGCAATACTTGAAACTAACTTGACTATGTGTGGAACAGCTGTTCCACTCGTATATATTCCAGCCCCGCCCCTCACCCTGGCCACGAACATCTTGTGCATACGTGCGTTAATAGAAAATTCTCTTTGGATTTTCCCTGCTTCAAAGCAGTTGGCAGCGCAGCTTTAGATTTGCATTAGTTTTTCTAAGCTTTTCTAAAATTCATAATGGAACTGCCTCCCGAGTTGAAGTAATATTCACTTTGTCAAAATTTTGTGTCAGTTTTCGGGCATATTAGATAAAGTACAAATAATTTATAGGTTAATATAATTTACCAAAGTTTTGTTGTTACTTATTTTATATCTTCTCTCAGCAAAGCAATAAGGAACTAAAAAAAAAACTATGATAATATTTTCAAGTATTTATTAGATATTACTTAAATATTCCGATAGAAATAGTCAAGAAATTAGATATCAAAATAGATATAATTTTTATATATTTTTAATCACATTAACACACAGTTTTTTATTAATGCCAAAATATTGTATATTATTTTTATTATTAAGACATTATTAGACAACAAATTCAAGTTATTTTTTTGTGTTATATTTTGCAACCACATTGATAAAATCATAAAAAAGCAATATTATCTGCGAAATGGATACATTCAAGATTTTAGTGCGCATAAAACCGCAGAGCACAGCCAAAAAGCATGCTATCAATTTTGATAGGCATATGCTAAAACTACAGCATAAAAATTCAACTAGATACATTGTTAGCCGAGCGCTGGCTATAAAATATAAGACATAATGAATCGCAAACAAAAAAAAAAAAACTCAATGCTTATAAATTTTAATAAGTCATAAAATAAGAAAAAACTAAAAGAAAGAAGCTACTTTAGTGAAATGCATCTCCATTCCATTCCCCCCTCTCTCTTCCTCTCTTTCTTTATATATATAAACATAATTATGCAGGCTGCGAGCAGGTTCAACATGGATTTAATAGCCAGAACAAGCGGCGAGACATCTGTGAATTATGTGTATTGTGTGCCTGGCTGTGAATATAATAGTGCAAAAATCTGGCAAGAAATTAAAACGTTTTTAAAACTGGCAGACAGACGCACAAACAGACAGACACACAGATAGACAGACGAGCTGACTAGCAGACTCGAGTTGTCGCCGCTCGTGAGTCATGCGACGCGTTGTCTGCGCGGCGTTGCCAAAAAAATATATAAAAAAATTGGAGGCAAATCAAAGGTGCCAGGCAAGCCGCCTGCTGAATACCCTTGCAGGCAGTAGCTTGTCATTTAGTTGGCAGCTCAATTTCGACCGATCTTTGCTTTTAGCTATGTCATATAATAACTCGATTCGAAAAGTGTTCATTGACAACAGGACGCATCGTTCTTTTCAGCTGATGTGTTAATGCTAATCAACAATATATTTTTTCAATGAAAATTTATTCCTCATAACATTTGCATAACCTTTTGGCAGGGTATTTCTAAAGAAATGCAAGTAACAAAAGCAAAAGAAACATCAACATAAATTTTAGTCAAACAAAGCGTAACGCTCATGTTTTTTTATACACCAAGTGCGAACTTCGGCTACAGCTGCCTTTGGCTTTGGTGGGGTTAAGGCGGGCGAGGTGATGGGCAAGGGAGGGGTTAGGGTAATGGCAAGTTTGTGCCATTGCCAAATTTCAGGCTGGCAGCGATTCTAATGTCGTTGTCGCTGCATGGCTGAAAATGTTGCGTTTTATAAGGCGTAAACACTCACAATGTGAATGTGGTTACTCACACACACACAAACACACACGCACACGCACACACACACATTAAAACTTGCGCCACAATTATGTGAGAGAGAGAGTAAGATGGAGTGGCATGGCTTTTTGGCCTGACGCTGGAAAGTATGCAGCAGAAAAATCACAGCGCCATGAAAACCCAACAACAACAACAACAACAACAGAAAGTCATGCGTTTGGAATGCGTTGTCTGTTCTGTTTGAGTACGAAAGGAGGAGGGTAAGCGGCTTGAAGAGTCAAAGTTGGAGTTGGGTCTAGTCTATCCTGCTCTCTCTCTCCCTCTTTCTATTTTCGTCTGGCCCTCTCGCTTGCTCTTTCTGTGGTGAAATGATGCGACAAAGTATCAAATGAGGTTGCCCCAAAGCAACTGCTGTTTCTACTGCTACTGCTGCTGTTTACTGCAACATAAATCAAAATCAAAGGCAAAACAGGGAAATCTACACACTTGGGTCGTACTTTCCATTTAGTTTGAGGGCTTGCCTGCTCAGGGAAGAGATGAGGCAGGGCGGGAAGGAAGAGGCAAAAGTCGTTTGTGTGCCCAATGTGGAACGGAAATGCAGCCTTGTAAGTAAGATACTTAGATATGTTGAAATAAACAAATTTGGATTGCTGCATACGAAAAAAAAAACGAGAACAAACACAGAAATCAACTAGGTGGACAGCTTTACACGAGTCGGATGGCTAAATGTTTGCTATAAAAATAAATACGTGAAGGTGTGTGACAGTTTTCTTGAGATACCTTTAGGTACTGCATAAGCTGCATGAACTCTTCGCCAAATTTAAATATTCAAGAATTTTTAAGGAATTAAATCCCGATTAAATCATAATCAACAATCAAAACATCTCCTTATATAGAAAAAAATTGTAAATACTATTTGACAAAAAAAATATATATATTATATGTATATAAAATGTTTATGTTTGCCACACAGTTTGTATAATGTATGTAGGAAGATGTAATTAAAGGTTGAGAATCTCCAAGCTCGAAAAAGTTGTCGATAAGTTGATGAAGTACTGCGTCGCCACTTTTCCCGACGTTCATCAGACATTCGACAGAGGGGATGACGGCTTAAAATTCAAATTAAAACACCTGCTTCGACACCAGCGTCGTATTATTGCATATTGCTATCATTCCTATCAAATAGAACCTTCTTTGTCTCCTGAAAGCGTGATCTTTCAGAAAGAAAGCACATAAAAGCTGGAGTTCCACAAGGAAGTGTGCTAAAAGCAGTGCCATATACATACATTATACATCCGACATGCCAAGTCAGATTTGGCACAATACCTCCAAATATGCTCATTGCAACATATGCCGATGATTCAGCAGTATTAGCTGCAAATCAATGAGAGTATGGAGGAAAATTAAAATCAATGGCGCAAAGTCTTCCAAAGACCCTAAGATGAAATACCTGTCCAGGCATATTTTTCGACGACCAGCTTATAATGCAAGCTACAAGCCACAGATATCTTGGCATTTCGCTGGACAAAGTATTAACTTGGGTAGAACACTTATCCAGCACGGCAATCAAGGCTAAGGCAAAACATTGAAAGCTTGACTGGCTCATTGGAAACAAGAGCTCACTACGATCGCATAATATTCAAATCGATCGATTGATCGAAAATGACCTCATACTCGCCAAGATAGATGAGGAAATCAACCACCACTCTAGTAGGTACAACGACCGCCCAGTCCATCACCCCAACCCAGCTGCAAGACAACTGCCACAAGCACCATCCGCAAGAAGATTGAAAAGATTCCGAGCCGCGGACCTACCAAATGGAAAAATTCAATAGTACAAATTAACTTAATTAACTAAATTAAATAATAATTTAACTCACACAATCTAAGACAATCCGACCTGGCGGACAAAAAAAACTAGTAAGTGGTTCTAGTCGGGAGCTCCCGACTAGGGGATACCCTGAACCCTCTTCTTCCAACTTGCTTGCTTGCTTTCATACATACGGAGGGACGGACAGACAGACGTACATGGCTAGATCGACTCGGCTATAGGTGCTGATCAAGAATATATATACTTTATGATGTGGGAGATGCTTCCTTCTGCCTGTTACATACATTTGGATTTTGCACTAATACAATATACCCTTATACCTATTTTTAATGGGTTTAGGGTATAAAAAGGTTGACCCAGATATTAATTTGGTTGTATGCGGTAGAAAAATCGCTTGGGAAATGCCGTAGATTCCATCTAAATCGCATTCACTAACTAATTTTCGCCGGATTTGTCCATACTGAATGTAAATACATTTGCTACTTAATCAACAAACATATATTATAACTATATTACATGTATATCACGTGGAAGTATATATATATACTATATAAATTCGCAACAATCTTAAAAATAATATGTTTGTTTTTCAATAAGCAAATATTAAGCATTATGTGAAGTTCCCTGTAAAATAACGTCGTATCTCCTAGGCAATGCGTGGTCCATAGCTAATTATTCTAACCGTAACTTTTAGTTTTCAGGTAGATCGTTCTCATCACCGTCCGTCAATACAGCTTCTCCTGCCTTTTCTCGGCAGGTTGATATAAAAGCGATATAAAGACAATACTGAAAGAATTCGATCGAAACTAAGCTAGTCGTTCAGGTTTGTAAAGCATATTTAATTTCTATAAAAAATCAAGATACAACTGAGGCACTAACTTATCAGCTGTGAAACACATACGTGTCAGACACCCATAAACACACCGACACAAACACGCCTACGCAAACATACTCATCCACCCGTATGGGTGTATACACATCCACGCAGCTTATTAATAAACTCTCACAATTCTGCAAAAATCATAGCATACTTATGCGCGCAATTTAAACAAAATGAAAAGTGAAAAGGCGAAAGGCACAAAAACAGTTTATTTTTTCGGCGCGCTTAAGAAAAACAATTTTGTACAAAATTTAAAATGAGCAAAAAAAGGTAAACGAAACACTGGAGGCGCTGCCAGAATTGCTGCAAATAAACATAAATAAACAAATTAAATGGCCGCCACAGAATCAGTGTATTTGAAAGCTCGCATCTGTTTACTGTGTATTAAAATAAATATTTGATTAAGCACGCATCGAGCAGTTGGCGCAAATGAGTTTCATATGGTTGCCACAAATGTAACCAAATATGGCCACGGTCATAAGGAACTGTATTGCCTTTTGGCTGCAAAAATATGCACGGACATTGAGAACGTTGCCGCTGTTACTGGTCCACGGGGCGTATGCGAAATGCGATGCTTGAGTGAATGGCGGCTAATGAATGGACACAGTGCCAAAGCGTGAGCAGACGAGCGCTATGTGCGTGTCTGCTTGGCTGTGTGTGTGCATTTTCACATGTTTTCAATTCCATTTTGCATGCATAACAACAGCAACAGAAAAAACCAGCTCTAGATGTGTGTAGGACACCTCTTTTAAGGCAACAGTTTTTTCCATTTCCCTATTTGTATTTTTTTGTCGTTTGCCATTTTTTGTTTTCGTTTTTTCCCATTTGTCTATTGTCAGACTGTCCAAACGCAAACGCAGATTGCGATTCAATTTCAATGTTTGTTTTTGACTTGTATTTTATGTGTGCGTGTGTTGGCACAACTGAGACTCTGAGAATTCGGTTATAAATTGGCTTAGCAGTTAGTCGCCAGAAAGGTGAAAAAATACAGATTCATAAATAGAGGCATTGCTTGACAGAAAACATGCTTAAAGTGTTAAAATTATTATATGTAACAAATAAAATGGTTTACGAATTGGACAACAAATGCAAGTATGCAATTTTTAAGTATCTTCCATTAATTTCCTCAGGTCAACTGAACTATTGGCCAATATTTTAGTTAATTTTAACTGGAACTGGAATAAATCTGCCTGTTTATTTGAAAGTAAAATAATTGTCTACGTTTTCCGTTTGTTAGAGCATCTTTTTCGCTGATCCACGTTTTTTAATTTTATTAAAAGCAAGAGGTAAAAAAAAGGTGAGTCAGAGGCTCTCAAAAACTTGTTCTAAGTGTACCACATCTTAAAACTGAAAATCGCATTTCTTTACTATCTCATGTTTGATAATTCCTTTTAGAACTATAGAAAAATATATGCTTAGTTACACTTTGTTAACTTAATATTGAAAATGTAGCACATACTCTAGGATGCAAGTCCGCAGTTGTCCGATTGTCGGGGTCACTAGGACAATAAATGTACTACGCACTGGTTCTCAACTTCTTAGAATCATTTACAAGAACAGTTCGCTGCTGATTTTAGACCATCAGCTCTCGCTTTAGTTTTCTTTAAAAAAAATGCAAGCCATTTGATTAAATTGAAGTATTTTGTAGCACACAGTAGGTGTGTGTGTGCGTGTGTGTGTGGCACAGTGGTCAAATTCAGAAAAAATGTTTAATATGCAAATGGGATGACAGAAGCCAAGGGGCAGCTGAAGCAACGCACAGGACAAGGAGCACACCAAATCCGAAAGCATTAATTAATATTCAAGTGCGCTGCTTGCTTTCTTTTTGCTCTTCCTCTCTCTCTCTCTCTCTCTCTCTCTCTCCATAGCGCCCTTTAAGTGCAGTCCCCTTTTGTTATTTAATTTGAGGCTGGCAACTGGCAGAGTGATAGAGGGAGTGTGAGAGACAGTGGGAAAGAGTTTCCCGGGGGAAACTTATCAGTGTCAACGTTGTGCCAATAAAAACTATACTAGCATGCAAATATTTCCACAATCAAACAAATAGCTGCTAACAGCGGCAGCAGCAGCAGCAGAAGCAGCAGCACAATACAAACAAGCACGAGATGTTGGCCAACAAATGCTGTGGAATCCCGCAGGACGAAAAGCAACAACCACAGCAACAACAACAAATGGAACATGCAAAAATAATGGTAAAGAGCAAAACGACAACCAACAAAGGAAAAGGCACAGCGAGAACGTGAAGTGCTCCAAACTGAAGCAGCTGCCTCACGTTTTCCTGTTACGCCACAGGACAACGGCATAAGAGGACACACAACAAACAGAAGGACGATCTGCGTTTTTCTTTTTTTCTTGATACCCTATGTACAAAGTGTAAGAGTGCATATTGATTTGTGCGTCTGTTCATAAATTCGCTTTTGTAAGGCTCGTCAAAATCTGTGTCAGGAAAAGAGTTATGTTAATTGATCAGCCAGCACAATTTTAAAGCTACTGTCAACAAATTTACCAGACAGACGTATGATAATCTTCACTAAAGAGATAAGGCCTTAACAGCCTAAGAAAACCTGATATTTTAGAAAGTCACAGTTTGAAAGTCATTCCGTGAAAGTAACAGCTTAAAAGACACCATTTATAAGGACCAAGTCAATGTCGCATTAAGGAATCACATTCGCAATATATCAAAGTAACAGTTTAGAATAACAGTGAAAAAGTCACAGGATGAAAGAAACATTTCGATATCACACTCTAAAGTCACTGCTTAAACGTCACAGCCTAAAAGTCATTTGTAAAGTCACATTTGACATCACAGCTTTAAGCGACAAATAATAAGACGCCTTTCGGTTATTTCCAGTTGTTGTCAGCCGGCGAACAGAGTAGGGGGCAGTCGGGTTAAATGAACTTCGCTCTTGTGCTGCTAACGTTTTCGCCATTCGCTGTTCCGATTTGTTCACTTTCCGCTTTCACTTGAGCATTGGCTTTGATTTGCCCCAGCTTCGGCTTCAGCTTCAGCTGCAGACACGGCTAAAAAGCACAACAACAAATTTGCATAGCTCAGTGCAATTTTGCATTCTTTGTTTGTATCAACTACAACAACAACAGCAACGACAGTATTAAGCGCAATTCCCCCGTCTTTCGTCTGCCTGGCCTTTATTACACTTCCTCTTCTTTTTTTCGCTCAGTTCGCGCGCAAGTTGCCAACTTTCATACGCCATGTGGGACGCACTTTTCCTCTAAGTAAACTCAGCCGAGAGAAACGCAACTGAAAAAGAAAGTTTCTCTTTGGTTACCCCCAACTGACCCTGGTATTCTCTGGCAGCTACTTAAATGTTGCAGCTGCTTTCCATTTTTATTTGACTACTTTTATTTGCCACAGGACGCAGCTTATGCAGCTTTTTTTTCAACATATATCAACAGTTAATACTTCATAATTACGCTAAATGTGCATATTATGCATTTTGTTGTTTGTGTCTAAATATTCAATTTGCTTTTAGCTGTTTTCTCCACAATTAGCTTTCAGCAAGATTGTTTGTATTTTTTTATATAAGTATATTAATTTAATTTCATTTAAGTTTGGCCTCAATCGATTTTCATGTTTTTGTCGGTTTGCGTTTACCATTGGAAAATTTTATATATAAAATAAATTTTCATTGCACAAAAAACTTGTTCCAATCAATTTACTTGTGTGCATAAAAAACCAATGCTTAACAAAGCCCCAAGGGAATGAAATATGTCCATAAATTTTTACAATTAAATTGATTAAATTTTCTTGATTAGTGAAGACTTCAATTTTAAATTCACCACTTTTTTTGCAAATACAATCCGATGGTTATTTCGCTTATTTTATATAAAATAGGTCAGTAAAACATATACTAGTACGTGTAATATAATTGATATTTTATAAGCAAAATGTTCACTGTATTGTATATCCCCTCGTAATGGTATGTACTTAGTAACATATATGAGGAATTTATATTTTTGTTAAATTATTAAACTTATTTATCATAAATTTAGTATATATGTTTGACAAAACGAGTTTAAGTATTAAATACATAAATTATAAGCTATATTAGAAGTATATTATAATTTCTGTAATCTAATTTCGTTTAATATACACTTCTTTTTAAGTTAATATTTACAAAATTTAACAATTGTCCCCATTTTATATTTTAAAATTTATTTCATATATTTTTTAGTTAAAATGTATTTACATTTTAAATTTAACAATTTGCATAACTTATATTTTGCAAAATGTTTTTTCAACTCTTTTCATTGTTGTTGTCCATTATAATTTTTTTAAATATATTATATCACATTATATATATTTATTTAAAATTCTTTGTTTGTTACTTTAATTTGTTTTTAGAAATTACCTATTTTTGTAGAGTTAATTTTATTTATATATATATTTTGGATTTGTATATATATATATATAAGTTCCCCTCATACATTTTTGGCAACTCGAGAGTTCAAATTATATTTCAAATCAAAAACTTGATTCATTTCAGAACTTTAGTTGTCCTGCCTAAGTCCATTTGTCGCTTAGTGTTGGCTCTATACCAGCTTAGCAAAAGATATCTGGTTGTGAGGCCCTTCCATTTGAAATATGTCTAAGAGAACTGAGTAAGTCCTTTATTTACGAGTCATAAACCTGGCAGCTATTTCCCAGTTTGCTGTTGCTTCAATTGAGGTATTCCCATCTATGTAATAATTTTAATATTAACATTCTGTCATTTTATTCTTTTAATGCTCTTTCATCACAGCTACATAAATTGCGTGGCATATTATTTAATTGTCGTTAATCAAATAATTTCATCCTTAGCCCAGACTCATAAAAATTCCAACAGCATTTTATTTGACCCACTCAAACGAGAAGCACTTGCAAATTTTATGCAATTTTAACCCTCCTTCCAATCCTCCTCCCACCCTTTGTTCTTAAATAACTTCATTTCACTTAACCTAGTCAAAAATACCGCTTGACGCGGCTCGCAACTTAAAAGCCATAAAAGCCGCAACAAAGGCAAGCATGCACACGCCCTACCCCTTCCCCTCTGGCCGGCAACACAAACATGCCACACCCACCCCGTACCGCCTCTAACAAGCAAGCACCTACGCAGTTTATGCAAACTTACGCATTTGGCATGCCTCGAGTGGTGGGGTGGGAGGGGCATGGCGAAAGTTGGGCTTGATAAACTATAAGCCACAAATTTGCATGAGGCAGCCGCCCTCCGACTACAAATTGCCATTAAATGCAGCAGGCGGTCGCACTATAAGTGGGCGTGGCGCGAATGCCAACCGGCTGTAAGCGAATCTATGTACCGTCCTGTTTCTGTACTCTACTATAATACTTAGCTCGGTGTACCTGTGCTAACCCAACAATAACAGACACCAGTTGCTGGGCGCCCACCTTGCCACAGTCTGGGGCATCACTTTGTTGCAACAATTTGCGCGCCGCCCGAGGCGTTCGCCTAGGATGTGAGCAACAGGAGCGACAGGATGAGCAGCAGCCGCTTCATTGCATTTAATTCATTTTTATTGCAAAAGCTTACAGACAGATAGAACCAGCGGATAGGATGGGACACGACAGGGCAGAGTTGAGCAGAGCTGGGCATGGCAGGACAGGAAGCCACTTGCCGCCGTGGCCTGCTCTTTAAAATTATATTGGCGAAATTTTATGCAGTTGCAGCCACTGCTGCTGCCGCTGCTGCTGCTGCTAAGCCAAGACCAAGCTGGAGCCAATGCTTCCCGCAGCTACCCACCCGCGCCTTCCACTCCACTACCGTTCCGTACAAAAGTTTTTACAAAGTAGCTGCGGCGGCAGCTGCTGCAAGTTTGAACAGAAAAGGACTCCTAGACACAAAGCAGAGACCAAGCGCAGGACCAGGCAGGACGATGAAGCAGGCATTTTGATGAAGCTGCTCCATATTGGTCGGTGGTAGCAACAGCGCCCTGGCTGGCAACATAATTTAAATAGCATGTAAATTAGACGGAAGTCTAAAATGAGTGCATAATGTCTGCTAAAACTGTTCTAAGTGATTGTAATTTAGGATAAGTTGCGAGCAACTCGGCACTGCCTTCCACAAAAACTCGAGCACAATTTTCATCTGAACTTCCTTCACAAACTTAAGCACAATTTCAGCACCGAGCTATGTTCTCTACGTGGACAGGCGAACTATTAGCGAGTTTAAACAAGCAAATGAGTTAACACTTTTCTTGTGGTAAGCACTACTAATTAAATAATACAAATAAAAATTGGTAGAAGTAAACAGACATAATTCGGGCTTGTTGCCGAATATTAATATTTACAACAATTAAATTCAGGCGGTTTTTTTTGTACATACTTAGTTTTGCTTATAGAATATATGGATAGATTTGTGCGAATTTAATTAAATTTAGTGCCTAACATTATTTATGACATTCGATAGTGCTGCCTTATCATGCGACAACTAAGACAGCACAATTTAAAGTAAACATTAAATGCCATCTCTAAATGCGCCTGGGCGCATAAAATAGACAGCAGTTGATTGAGTTGCTCTGTAGATTTTCTTGACTCTTGCGAATTCTTGCGCTCAGAGCACGGCACATAGCACAGCAGAACATAATGCTAAAGCAGATTCTGCTCTCAGCCCAACTAACAGAGTGGCGCTCGAATTAGCTTTCACACTAACGCACTCAGTTCAGCTCACGTGCTCGATCTGGATTAAAGGGTCTTACGATATTGAGGGTTGTTAGATCAGATACATTTTAGAAACGAGTCTGGGATACAGGATGAAATAATAAAATCAATAAAATCTCGGAAGCCACAAGTACGGTTTTGATATACTTTGGATACTTCGTAGCCCTAGGCGAACCAAGTCATTAGGTATATGACTCATCAGGATTCGGAAAGATACAGCGGAGCCATTGCATATATATTTTAATAGATAAATATCCATTCGTTCAGAAAACTGCAAAAGTTCGGAAAGCTTCTATTAAAGGATCTACGAATCACACAAATTTGAGAAAAGAAAATACATTTCAGAAACGAACAGAACGGTTTTCATGCTCTCTGGCCAATGCATGTCGCTGGCCGATACAAATTGTTTAACACAGGACTCGTCTGGATATAGGCTAGGAACTTCGCCTTTGAAAATTCATAAATATGTCGAACGTGAACCAATTTCGACAGAACTGACATTTAGGAATTTGACGATTTCGAAACTAGTTCGAACCTGATGCAATAAACATGCATGCGCTATATTTTTTTTTTGGTTCTCGACTAGCTCGGCAAAATCCAAGACCAGCAGATATCTGTTAAAGGTACAAAGGGAATGTAATTGCAATTGAAAGCACACTCACAAACGCAAAACAGTCGATGAGAAGGAAAATGTACTTGGTGTCGAAAGCTAAAGGACCCAAATGCTCCATTCGCATGCTTAGTGCGTGGGCATCAGATAAAAAAAAAGGAAAATGAGAGAGAAAAGGGCAAACGGAAGTGAAAGGTGCTAATACCGTAGCAAATCCGCAGAGCAACACCCAGGCCGCAGACTTTGAGCCGAGTCTTAGCCAAGGTAATGCCTCGGTTGCCCATTCGCAATTTGAGGCTCTGTTTTTGGGATTGCCGCAAGAAGCTTTTGGACCAGACGGCCCCAATATGCGATCTGTTAAAGGGCTGGCGCAAAGAAACTGAGGGAAAAGCACCGAAATGTACTCGAGCTCTTTTTTTTCTCGAGTAGTCATGAAATGGCTTGCCAAATGGCCAAATGAAGTTTTTAAGGTATAAACGGCAACAAGTTTTTTATGCAGCTCTCAATCTGCTGTACACTTCTTCGTTTTTTGCAACATCCATTAACAGTTCATGTGCTTGCCGAAGAGACAATGAACGGACCGTTCCTAGGTATAAAAGATGGCAGCTGCACCTTGGATAGGTCCTTAATCATCTTAGATAAACTCCACACATAAGAGCAACAATAACTGCATTTGAGAACGTTCGTTAGCTAACTTGGCCCTGCGCAGCGACCCACTCTAATCTATCAATAATATTATTACTTGTTACTGGGGCCAAGTACTTGCCCAACAACTTGGCCTGGCTACTTGCAACCTGCTGCCTGCCGCGTGCTGTGTGCTGCGTGGTGAATAGCCCCTGCTTTCTGTACTCTCCCGACTGCTGTCGAAAGTTTCGTGCCGCCACCTGTAAACTCCTTCAGCTGCACTCAACGAGCTTGCGTAATTCCTTAGGTAAATTTATAATTACTGTAAGCAACTTGAACTAGTTACGCTAGCAATTGAAGTTCTTCCTCTTTGCCATGCTCCCACAGGCAGCAGTTACAAATAAAAACCAACAAAGCGTCTTTAATAAATCGACTAAAAGATACCCTATACTTGAACTTCAGTTGCTTTAGGCATTTTGTGCATCTTTCTGGCTAGAGATACGGAATTTAATGTGATCCACTTAGGCATTCCCCAGGCTAATGTATGAATATTGTATTATCTTAGCCTTATGCCATATTAGCCAGTGCTTTTTAAAAAATTCATAATAAAATAATAACAATTATTACAATAAATATAACAATAATGATAATAATATTCACAACAAAATAGTTAAAATAGTTTACAGCCTACAAATCAAGGATATTTATGGAGAAGTTCTTGTATCGATATTCATCGATTTGCGAACGTTCCGGTTAAATTATCAAAATTGGCAATAGTTGAATTTTAAGATCATATACGACATTTAAGACAAAAGCATTTTGTACTCAATTGAACTTAAAATCTTCAGCCCAGTTTGTTACATAGCTTTGCTAAATTTTATTAGACTTTTGTTAACAATTTTATGAGCATAGGGTATGCAAAAAAGAAAAAAAGAACTTGTATCAAGTTTTGTCTGGCAAACTGGCGTCGGGGCAATCTAATTTCCATTTGCACTGGGCAGCACATCTACTAGCTGGTACCAAAACCCTCTTTGCTCCTATTGCCCCTTTGCTCCTGCCCATGCCTCTGTGTGTCTTGGCCGCTTTTCGTTGCTGCTTGCATTTTCATTAGTTTTTTCATTTTGAAGCACTCGCACCTGGCTGACTGTAAAAGTTCTTTGCGCAATGAAGTGCCATTTTTGGGGCCCGGTTGCATAAAGTGCACTTTCCTCAGCTGCGAAGGGCAATCGAATGGGTGGGCAGATATTTCGGGGAGTTTCGCATTTTATTGATTTTAATGAAAATGCAATTAAAATTTTAGCACACGCAGTGAACACACGCACAGTGCATTAACCAACAGCATGATTTATGCCATGTTTGACATTTTAATTATGCTCTCCGCTCCGCGAACACAGCGAGTCTCCACCTACTTATGACAATATAAATATATATAACCATTATTTTTAATCAAATTTCATCAGAGGTTTCTGTTGTTCATAAATTATCCGGATCGTTTGTTTTCATTCTTGCGTCGTGCTGTGCATTTTCCATTGCACTTTTAATGTTCAATTAATTGCATTAAATTATGTGTAATACATAAATTTATGTATTTAAAATGCACTCCATTTCGTCGACAACAGAGTCAGAGTCAGAGTTCAGCTCAGTTTATCTTTATACATTGTAAAAAACTTCTTTTGTTCCGGCTAAGTGACTGATTGCATGTTTTAAGCAAAGTAGATCTGGGTGAAAATTTGTTGGAACTAACCTTTTTAATATTAATGCAAACAGGAAGCAATTACTAACAATAATTTCAGCTGATCAAAACAATTTGATTATTTTATAAATTCTAAGCTGGGATTCCAGTTAGAGAATTTTCAATTTGAAGCAATGAAAAATAAAGCATAAATACAGTCCTTTTCCTTTCCACCTTTTCCGAGTGTTTTATTTCTGAGCGTCATAATCTGTTATTAACATTAATTTATTTTGAATGGATTTGTTATATAAATAAATCATAATAATAATCGTTGATATAAATAATATATAATAATAATCGAAGCTGGGCATGCCAAGCTTTAAATTTTCCCATGAAGACAGATATTTCCGTATATGTGCCACTATCCCTCTCCCGTAATCAGCCTTTCGATGTCTCTGCACCCACAATATATCTACAAAATGACACTTTAATATACTCTCATCAGCAGCACTTGGCTTTAAGAACACGTCGCATACAAATCCAATTAATTTTTATATCAGGCTCGTGTCAGTTTTTGCAGCATCCTAGTGTTTGGGTCAGTCAGGAGCAGCGCACAGGACACACGCAATTAGTCAACAAATTTAACACAGTTCATTGAGCAAATTTGGACATGGCAACCTAATGGCATAATTTGCCATGAACTGAATTGGACAGTGTGTCTCCCTCTCTTTCCCTCTCTTTCCCTCTCTCTCGCTCCGCGTTCCTTCTCTCTCCTTGTCTTCATTTATATTCTGTTCCATCTCTCTTCGCATATTGCCTTCTTTGGTCAATTCAAATAATTGTTACATGCATCTGACATGAGGATGACAATTACAAGCTGCTGTCTGCAGCTGAAGATTAATGATAAGAAACGCATTAATAAAGGCATGAAATTTCATATAAAAACTCAGCTTCATGATGTGTTGATTATGATAACATAGCCAAGAGCTTACCCTCTCTCTCGCTCACACTGCCTGCTCTCTTATTCATGAGCTATTTAAATTTTTGCTCTTTTGCATATTCACCTTGTTATTTTATTACACGGCGGATATGAACAGAGCAAAAATAAAATTAAATATAAAAAAAAACAGAGAGAGAGAAAAGTGGAAGCTGCCGCATAAACAGCGCGAAAACATTGTCACAGCATGAAGTCAAATGTTTTTTATATGCAAAAATATTTCATTTCCTACAGCGACAAAATGAAACGAAATGTTAAATAATAATAAAAAAAAAAAAGAAATATCCACATCAAGTGCGACAAAGTAAATTCCTTGTAAAAAAAAAAAAAAAAAAAAAAAAAAAAACAAAACAAATGCCAGAAAGAATATCGGGATCCGTGAACAAGAAATGCAAATAAAAAAGTGCAATAAAAATCTGTTTAACATGAAGTGAGGGGACGCACAAAAATCTACCCGGCAGAGTCATTCAGTCAGTCAGTCGCTTTGTGCTCGCTTCTTGCCATACACTTTACAACTTATGAGGGCTAATAAAATTCACTCGCCATATCCTTGACAATTCACAAAAAGTGCGTCAAGGTGCGAGCAATGATAAAGACGGCAACAGTAGCGGGGTTAGTCGTTGGGCAGGGGGTGGTAAGGTCGCCTTATGGACAGTATAAAATGCGATTTCATTTGAGTTTTCTTTTTCTTTTTTTTTTCTTCCTTTACACAAAACGCACAAAATGAAACACTTACTTGTATCTGCTTTGTGCAATTTCTGTGATAATTTCGCAAAAGATTATGTCCGTTCGCTCGCACAAAAGCCAGACTTTATAAAGTCTTCCATTTGCATTCTGAGTGTGAGGTTGGGCAAAGTCCTGCGATTATTTGTTTATTCGTTGTCAAGTTTTTCAGTTGAAGATTGGCAGCAGCATGGATCTACGAGAAATGTAAAGCAGTGAAGTCCAGCTGGGATTACAACATAATAAAAGTTTACCTGAAAAGAAAAATATGTATTTATATAAATTATATTCAAAGCATAGATTGATTACAGTTTTATTACAATTTCCAACTATACGTCAGAGAATTAAAAAGCAATGAAAGACCTACATATCTTCTTTTTATAGATAACTTAAAAGTAGGAGGTTCTAGTCGGCCATTTTTAATGGCTTCAGAGCATAAACACTAAAAAATGTGACATATATGTAAAGCATTAATTAAATTGATTGCATATTGATATTTTTTTGTAACCTTTGGCGATTTAGCTCTCCAGTCAATGAGCTTGCGTTTTTTTTATACCCTGAACCCATTAAAAATGGATATAAGGGTATATTGTATTTGTGCAAAATCCAAATGTATGTAACAGGCAGAAGGAAGTATCTCCGACCCCATAAAGTATATATATTCTTGATCAGCATCAATGGCCGAGTCGATCTAGCCATGTCCGTCCGTCTGTCTGTCTGTCCGTCCGTCCGTATGTATGATTTCAGAGCCTATAAGAGCTAGAGACTTGAAATTTTAGATGTAGGTGCTCCTAGTGCCTGCAAAAATCTAGTTTGTTTCTGAAAATCGATAACTTACCCCGTTTCCAAGCAATCGATAAAAATCGATATCGATATCCTGTTTTTTGGGCAATTTTGGTAAATAATAAGTCATCAAACTTGACATATAGCTTCTTAAATAGAATATATATATACATTTGATGTTGAAAAAAGAGGGTTCAGGGTATCCCCTAGTCGGGAGCTCCCGACTAGAACCTATTACTTGTTTTTTTTAAATAATTCGTGGCTTTTGTGAAAGGAATAGATTAACAAACTAGTTAATAATAATTATAATATAATCTATATCAGTGCAGCCAATTTATGATACTTATGTAGGAATCGATATCTGCATACAACAGCTAACAGTAAAAGCTTTTCGTTAATCTTGTTCTCTTGCAAAAAAACTAAATACACAGTAAACGCGTTGATTGGGATCCCTTCCCTCGACAAAAAACCGTGGCAATTACATATTTTACGTATTGAACATTTGTTTTAAAACAAAGTTCACTTGGACAGGCTTACAAGAAAATCCAGAATTAAAAAAAAATTTATATATCTGGGCAATGTCAACGACTTGGCGACTCTTGCCGCAGCTGCTGTTGCCTCTGCTGCTGATTCTATTTCAACTGCAGACAACGGAGGCAATATGGTTTCCCTGGTACTTTCATCGCTATGGTTTCGAGGCGCACAGCCATGGAGCTACTACAAAAGTATTGCCGTCAGGTAAAGCTGAGAAAACGACACCCATAAGCAAGTCGAGTAATGCCGGATCCGCTACGTGTCCGCCTGGCTATCAGCTGAAGGAAAGGACTCCGGCAACATGTCCGCCCGGCTATCAGCTGAAGAGCAAAAGTGCTGCGTGTCCCTCCGAAAGTCGTCTGTGCGACGATAATCCCCTGGTGATGCAGCTGGCACGCCTTTATGTGGTAAGTCCGGAGCGTATTGTGTTGTTGCTGGCACAGCCGATGCTGATGGAGGCCTGTGAGGAGATATCCGACGTGGTGGATCATATACGATCCGCCACAAGCAACTGTTTCATTTCCGATGACAACATCTATGGCAAGCTAGCCGACGGTCTCAAGTACTACAAGGAGGAGGTCTGCGACGGCGGCGCCGACAGCAGCAGCAGCAACAAGAAACGCTGCGCGAGCCTCAACGAGGCGCACAGCTGCTTAAAGGAGCTGCGCACGGACATGATCGAGTGCGAGGCGCCAGCGGATTGGTATGAGCAGCGCAATGCGACCAAGGTCTGTCAGACCTTTAACGATGTCCTCGACTGCTATTACACGAGGGGCGCCATGCTGTGCGGCCTGGAGGCGGCCCGGCATTTGCGTTCCTTTGCCGGCGATAGTATGAAACGCTCCATGATCCATGCCTGCGATGTGAACAGGCGTTTGCCACGTGTTATGGATCCTATGCCCGTGATTACTGCGGCTTCAACAAATTCTTTAAACGTTTTGTTAGCTTCTAGCTTTGTAAGTTTACATATTATAGATATATTTATATAATTTATTTTGTATGCCACACTCTGACCCGTGAGGGAGCCTAAAAATCATTTATCAAATGCACTTCAACTTGGTGGAAGGCCTAATGCCAACTTAAGTGTTTTGCCATTGCGAGTAAATTTCAATAAATACCCAAGGGACTTAAACTGTCGACAAAATAAGCCAATTTACCTACATGGCCAACACGCAGTGCTCCAAGTGTGCGAGTACTGTGTGTGTGTGTGTGTGTATGCGTCTCACCGCAGGACACAACTAGGATATATTCGGGTTTGCTACAAGCCAAAACTCATCAATTATGTCGACGCGGACTGCGAATACACGGCTGGTGTGTGGTTCCTGCTAATGACCCTTTCCTCCGGCCTCCCAATATGACCAGAGTTGTCAGTCAAACATTGCCTTTTAGCAGGCGAGCCAACAAATACCAAAGTTTTCGTTATCCTCAAAATAAAACTAGAATTCAACGATATTTGAAGTAAAAAATATATTTTTTATTTGGGTTGCAATAGCTGGGCAAGTCTAACTGCCTATATGTATAAAATAGTTCAATTAAAAAATATATTTATCATTTTATTTTCGATCCTTACAAAATATATATTTAAGGCTTCGGCTTTTCGTAAATTGAGTGCCAGGCAAACAAAAGTTACCACCGTCGATTAATCCGCTCCTTCTCCGATGATGAAACCGTTGACAATGATGCTGAATGGGTGTAAGTAGATTTATATATTTATAAATATAAATCTAAATAATGTACTAATAGATATACTCACAGAGTCACGCGATTGCACAGGTAGTTTTTTCAAGTGTTCAGTGTTATGGTCGATTATTCCACTCCTGCGACGAGTGTTACCGAACAAGCTATTAGTATAAAAGCTATATGTAACAGTGTAACAGTGTTGTATAGTGTTATGCACAAGTAGTGTTACTACAGTCGATTCCAGTCCTCCGATGTTTCAAAATGTTACTGAAAGTGTAACGTGAATGAGCATCGATATTATGTAGACGTGAATATGGATATGGATATACTTGGTGTTTCATTGTGTAACGCGATTGCACATGTGTTTTTTCCATAGTCTAGTGTTGCATTGATCTCCGTTGGGTCTGTAGTATGTATTACGTATCCGAGTGTATTATGTTGTATAAGGAGTTACAGGTGTATGATGTGTTAATTATTTTTAATTCCAATTTGTCCCGATTTATATTTGGTCCAATTCGGATGTCTAGCTATCAGTTGCTGTTGAAGAAATGTCTACATTATTTTAGGTCCAAATTGTTCCTTTTCGTATAGAAAAACTTACATTATGGTCCTTCGCAAACACTCGAGCTCTTGGCTTCTTTTTTGAAAACTGCACTTTTTACTTAAACTAAAATCTGGAGTGCTGGAGTACTCTAGATATGCGTTTTGTAATTATATTTGTTGGTTTTTTTTTGTTTTCCAAAAAAGTTGTGTTTGTTTGATCTTATTTTTAAGCTCCTACTGCTATGAGTTGCTAAAGTGTACTGAACATCTGTTGAGCGGCTCTGGTCAATGTGTTTTTCAATTTCTCAAATTCCAGGCCAACTTCGATAGTCCAAATTCTGATTAGAGAAATGGAGACTGTGAAAATAGATTGAAGTCATATATGTTTAATTATTATAAAGGTCTTTGGGTACAATCCTTATAAATTACATGGTTTTCAATTAATATTTAAAAAAGTTAGTAGCAAATTTGGTGTAGCAAAGTGCATTTTTAGGGCCCAAGCTGTATATTATTGAAATTGCTTTATTTTGTTAGATAGTGTCAATAAGTAAACTGGTTCCAATTGAAAAGCTCTGCCGTGGCTAATATGAAAATTGGCTTTGCCAATATGCGTATTAATTTAAATTATATTCGCAATTGCAGCAATAAAAAGATGGCGATAGAAGCAGCTAACAAAAGTTATGAGTGCAATGCTCAAATTTAATGACACAATTAAACAGACAAACACACAGACACACACACACACCCATATCCAGCTGATAGCCGGGACTCTAAGCTCGTAAAGTTGGGCACAGAGACAAAAATGCTAGGCACACGCATAGGAGACGTTGACAGGACGTTGAGGGAAAAGGGGTTGCGAACTGGCGCCCATTTTATGTCGCCAACGCAGTTATTTTTGTTGTTGTTGTTGTTGCTGCTGCTGTTGTCTACTCCATTAAAAGCGGGCGCTGCTCGGTTCGGTGGCGCCAACGAGACGTTCAAAATAAAAAGCAGATTGTTCGCAAACAAAACACGGGCACATTTCAATGCTTTTTACCTGTTACCTGCAAATACACAACGTAGCATTGGGGGCAAATAGACAGCCAGACAGACGGCTGCTGTCGCCTAGCACAGATAAAATATCTTTTTGTTCTCTGCCACATAAAAATAAGTGCTCACAGAACAGACCCTGAACCGCACCCCAAGTACATTTAACATCTCTATTATTTTTCTCCCTCTTCCCTGCAATTGATAATAAACACACGTTGGCCGAGAGGATGACCCCAAAAAAAAACGGTTGTCATTTGGTCAGATGAATGTCGTTTGTCAGGGCATTGAGTGTGGCCTCGCTCCTCTAGCCTGTACGTGAGTGTCTAGGCGTATGCGTAATATGATTTGCAAAGCACTCGCTATGTGGGCTGGGTCATATTTACATTGCATTCATAGTTAATTTGCCATTGATGAATTGATGTTAAATAAATCAAATTCAAATTAATGTCAATTAAATTATTAACTCACTCTGTTAAAATTTATTAAAGGATGTGCGTATACGCAATGTATTTAATTAACTGAATGCTTAATAGGGCGGAAACTGAAACTTCAAAATAAATAAAGCTTTTAATGATTGTCAGCAGCTTTAAATACTCTCACAAAACAAAGGTTAAACATAGCTTTCGGTTGTTTTCAAAGCATATAAGTACAACAATAAATGTATATATATATAAATTATAGCAAAGAAAATAAAATATTGTAGATGACACTATTAAATTTGATCAATTTAACAACATTATTAACTCGATATATGTTTGCCACATTTAGCACTAAATTTCCACACTTTACCTTAGCTTATGGCCAAGGGTTGTTTAGCAAAAGCAACCACAGCTTATAATTTAACCATCAATTCAGTCACCGCATCACGAGCTAAACCTTTTCTCTTCTTGACATTCAAATGCCACAGCACGTAGCCGAACCCAAAATAAAAAAGGAGAAAAAATAAAGAAAAACAGAACTGAGCATATTTAATAAGTTGACAAAACATATTTCACACGCACAAATGCGTCAGCTTTTGGCTGGGATGTTGTTCGTGCAGCAGCTTCTTCCCATTGAGTCTACATATGTCAAGCGTCATTATTAACAGATTTTGGGTGCGACACGCACATCGAACCAATCCTGCCAGATCCTTCTCATACAACCCCAAAAGCAACGCCCAAACACCTTACAACATTTGCGTGTGCTTGGGTGGCTTAACAAAACAAGCACAGCGTGCGAAAACGTTATTGACGTCTATTTCAATATTTATCAACACCCCGAAAGTATTATGCATGTAAAATAAAAAAAAAAGGAGCAAATACGCCAGCCCTGGTTTGGGGTGGGGGGTGATGTAAGGGCATTTCGTTTATAATTCTCTGCCAGTTGAATGGAACGTGCCTGACTTTAAAACCCTGGCAACTCAATGAACTCAGACGACAGCCGAAAGTCCATCGAATTCAATTTATCAACAACTCTAGAGTTCAGCCTGGGGTTACTGCATACGTTGTGTGTGTGTGCGGGTGTATGAGTGTGTGGGTTGTGCGTGTGTTGACTGATTTCGTTCATTGCAATTTTTGGCCACTAAAGCATGGAAGTCCCATGAAATATGCATCATTTAGCATTTACGACAGCAGCCAAGGGACAAGCACTGCAACTGACAGCGGCAAGCGCCAGAGGATGGGGCTTATTGCGGGGCTTGCAAACAGCAAGAGGTTGAGCTGGGGGTGGGGGGAGAGATTGGTTAACTGCAACCACTGTTTATGGTTCCATCTGTCCGGACATAAATGCCACAGCATTGGAGCTGACACTAATACTCAAAGCTTGGTTAGGCAACTAATAAGCGTGTTGCCGAGGTGCGGCCCCAGATCCATGGCCAATGGAAGGACGCACAGTTGTGCTAGTTGTTGTGTCCTGTTGTGTCCTGCGCCCCACCCTCAAATTGGGCAGCATCTTAAGTGGGCAAGAGACACCTCTCCCTCTATCTCCTCAGTTATGGCCACGACAAAAAGGCAAGCAAATTAAACCCATATCAAACTAAAAGCATTGAACTGTTATAAGCCTGGCTAGACAGCGTTCCAAATACCAGACGGTAGAACAAGACCAAGAAATAAAGGTAAAAATACATAATGACCTCCAAGCAAAAGTACTATGGGCTAAATATTGAAATTAGTTGATGAAAATTTTAAATACAATTCGAATTAAATGAAAGACTCACAAAAGAGAAAAGGTTCCCAAAACTGACTGAGTCTATATATTTTAATGAACATTTTTTTAATAAAAATAATTTTGACCTGTAAGAATATAGAACCAGATATCTGTATATACATGCGAAATACATATTTTATAACATTTCAAATAAACATTTTCATTTCAATTTTGAAAAATCGTTTTAACATACATTTTCGCTTTTTTGCCATAAATTTGCCATTGTGACCGAGCTTTGCCTTTTACAAAATTTAAATCGTGGCACCTACACGAATCCACGTCTCAGACATGCAAAAAAAAAACGAATTTTTCCCACACAAAAAAAAAACACGCAAAATACGTAGAAATCATATCAATGGCATATTTATACTGCACGAGGGGCTGGCCCAAAGAGAGAGAGGCAGATGGAACCAAGTTCAATGCATTGATTATATAAATATTACGCATACGCCGAGTGTGCGTTCAGGCAAATTTTTGGCTAGAAATTAAATTAAAGTTTGCCACGCTGGTCAGGGCCAAGTTCAATAAATTATTGATTATGCCGAAAGAAGGGCAGACTGAGAGAGAGGGAGAGAGAGAGAGAGAGAGAAAAAGAGAAGGAGAGAGAGGGAGAGAGAGAGAGAGAGAGAGAGAAAGAGAGAATTGGGAGGACAGAACGACTCCAAAGCAAACTGAAAACTTTAATCAAATGAGGCGAAAGGCTGGCACAGGCCTGGGCGGGACTGGGCGGAGGCAGAGAACCTTCGTTGCGGGCGACGCTTGTGGTTCAGTTGTTGGCGCTGCCATGGCACTTATTTAATTTATAATCAAATCAAAAAGCAGGCAAAGCCAAGTCAATAAAAGTCAGGCCAAAGTGCGAGCACAAAAACTTGAGGCATTTCTGATTATTGGACATTCAAATTGCCTCAAGCATGAATTATGTGCGGGCCCAGCTAGAAGGAAATTTGTGCTCCGTCTTGTTTTGTTGTTGTTGTTGTTTGTTCTATTGAAATACTTGGAAATGAAAGTAAATAAGCGTAAAGATTCGCTTAGTGACTCTCAATTCGTATTCGTAATGCGAATGCGAGAATTGTTAAATGATAAGTAAATTTAACTTTTGTTTAGTTCTCAACTGTGCCTGCTCCAAAAATATTCAATATGAGAAAATGTTGCGGTTGCGGATTTGAAATGAAAGATATTTTGCGTTTCCGCTGACCTAAATTAACAGTTGCGCCAATGCCAGCATTATGCCTGGCTGCAAATTAGAAAATTCACAAAATGCCAGCCAAAGCAGCGGAAAAGTTCATTGAAAAACATAAAAATTAAGCTCGTGCGGTAGCATCTTTAATTTCAATATCTGTACAATACGAATAGTCCGTGTAGTTCAATAGACCAACTGGAAATTTAAAATTATACTTTAAAGCCTTTGTTATGGCTGCAATTGTTTCTGGCCTAGGTATACGCTCGCGCACAAATATCGAAATAGATCCTATAATTAAAAGATATAAACTAAAAATGAGCAGGCTATAAAGATTTTCAAATAAACCCACTTGAATGCTGTCGACCTAATTTGCGCTGGCGATTCTCGTAGCAAAAATACTGTATTATGAAATTCTCATTATCAGTTTTCGCAAACTGTGCCCAATAGAAACTATTATCAAAGGCTCGTTTAATGCATTTATCCTGCAGATAATTTGGATGCACTGCATATTGAAACCAAATGCCAGAAAACTGCTAAAATCGGAAAAATATATTATAGTTTGATAAACCTAATACATATTAACACATATTTACCGATATTTCTGAATTGCCAGCAGACTGAAGCTCCACAAACTTGGGGCATTGTCCCTTAAACAAAATTCGCTTATAGCTGGCTAGGCAAAGGGCTATCAACATCAGACAGAGCAACAGGAAACTAAATAAAAGAAAAGTTTTGAAAAGATCTTAGTTAGGAGTAGAAATACAAACCAGAAGCGTTTAAACATGTTGTTTAGCAGTTGGCTGTTGAATATGTTACTATTTTATTAGCTTAGCACATAGAAAGACTTCATAATTGTTAGTTACGCTTTGTTTATTTATATGTTTACATTGGTCACGCCCAGCTGCAGGTGCTTCTAAATAAATATGAGTCGAATGGAAGCTAAGAGAATTAAATATTTTGCTTTAGCCACGGCTCGAACTTAAAAATTTGATTTACACGATGCTAAGCTCGATTTTGAACGTGATTTCTTTAAAATTGAAGTTGCTTTGGTTTCGGTTCGGCCTGTTACTGAAAAGTAATATAGGTCGAGGAAATTTAAATAAATTGTTGCTCCCGTCAAACTGGCCGAGAGAGGTTATTTGTGAATACAGCAAATGGTATCATGTATTTACCAAGCGTCAAATATTAAATACTCGTGCAGTCTCGTCTGTTTGCTGACCTAAGATGCCTCTTGAGACGTTTACATAGATTAAATAAAAATAAAAAAATTTGGAAAAAAATCAATAATTAACAATCTAAAAAGCTGCTAGGCTAAGCTGCTAGGAGCACGTTCTGTGAAGCACTCATTAAAATGCATTCGGCTCAGAGCACCTCAAAGTCCAAATGCAAAGTGTGGCCAGAAGAGTCACTTGTTGCAGTTACCCAACTGAAGAGCAAAAGAGAGGGCAACTGTTTTAGAGAGAGAAACATGAACAGATAGCTAGATGAGATGACACACAGCCAAGACTCACTTGAGCCAAGTGCTTGAGCTGCTCGTAGACGCGTCTTTTACTATCCATCCTAATGATGTGCCACACAAGTTATTTAAGACATGTTTTTCCTTTTAATATTGTGCCTTATATTGAAACGAGTTGCCCCACTTTCAGACTGGCTGCAATATGTCAATGTCATTGCGCAAGAAATGTCAGCGACTTGCGGCTTGTGACCCGCTGCTGTAACTGCATTTGTTCAGTTTAACATAATAAAACAAAAAAACAATGCAAGCAACAATAAATGCATAAAAATATTATATATAAAATGCATGTTTTATTTATGCCTGTGCCTGGCTGCATTTACAGGTATATGTGTGCTTGTGTGTGTGTGAATTTGTAAAACAATTTTTATGCTCCAATTTCCAATCAAGACACGCACCAGAAATTCATTGCCACCTGAAGCATACAAAGTTGGACGCGACATTAATGTTGGCGCCACAACATTTTTCTGCTGGAATTCTTGTGGTTTACAGTTGTTGAAAAAATGCCATTGTTATTATGAATATCTCATTACAATCTGCGGAGTCGAACAGTCTTTAAAAATTCAATTCAATGCTGAGGTAAAAATACTAGAGTATTTCGATAGTTGGTAGAATAAATGGCTAAAGAGATTTCCTAGTTAAATTCTGCATAAATTCGTCTCTTTTTAACTGCTTTAGGAGATTTCTAGTAACTAATCTATGAACTGATCAGAAATCTAATCTAATCTAATCAATCAATTTATTTAATTACAATTATTTAAGAATTGGAATGCTCCATACCATTTATATATTCATAAGCATATTCTATATTACAATTGTTTGCTTATTAATGTTTCTTTTTTTTATTAATCTGCGTAATTTTAAAAGACAATTAATCCTACACAAAAATTGGTACTTATAGTATTTTAAGGCTCATTAAATACTTAAAATAATATTATTAATTCAGAGTGTTAAGCACATTACCTTTAAGTAAATACCAAAAGATAAATATTTATCAAAATGAAATGTGCAAAAATAAAAGAGAAAATTCTCAGCTGACACACTTTACGGGTGACATTTTTCACTTTTCCTGTTGCCGCGTATGTTATCTGACTTGACTCGCGCCTCTCATACAAATTTAATTAAAGAATTTTCCAGTGTTTTTCCACGACAAATAAAAAAATAAATAAATAAAGAGGAAGAAAAAAAAACGGCGAAAAAGAAGCGAAATCAAAAAGATTTATTTACCAAGTGCAAATTTATTTTCATTTCCCCCACTTAATGACTTTATGCAGGCGAAACCCGAACGAGTACGCGACCAGCTCAGCAAACAGCATCGGAGACACAACATGTGTCGTTACCCCATTCCAGCAAGGTCGATTGTAGAAGGGGTGGGGGGGGGGGGGGGGGGGCATGCGGGTGAGATATAAGTCCAATCTCTTGTGCAACTACTAAAGCCTGGGGCTGTCTCTTAAATAAAGGTGCAGGCTTCACTTTCATTCGTGCAGCCAAACCAAAAAGCAGCAGCAGCCTCTCTCAACTTCTTGACTTGCTCAGTTACAGCACAACAACAGCAGCAGCAACAACAACAGCAGTAACAAAGTCAACAACAACAAGCGGAACAAGATGTATAATTTCCTTTTCTTTACATTATAGTTTTCCAAGTTTTCGTTAAATGCATTCAACATCCTTTCCTCTCGCAACAGCCTTGGCCAAGACAAGTTCGTATAAATATCTTTACACGGCACACGTATCAGCCAAAGATACTTAAGCTCCCATGTAATACGTGTAGTTTTCAGGCTCGCCAAACCTTGGCTGCTTTCCACTAGCCCAACATTTGGAAAATGCAATTTTCACCTACTGCATTGTCTTTCGTGCTGTGTAATTATTTCCCCTTTTGCTTCAACGCAAGAACTGTTGTTGCTCAATTTTCGCCCGTTTTGCCAATTCGATTCTTGTGCTGCTTCTTGTACTTCCTTTGTTCTGTTTCTTTTATTTCTTTCTTCTTGCGGATTTTATTTTTTAATTAATTTGCTACGAGTCGGAAATGAAATAAAAGATGCAAGCGTGACATCAAACGATATTAGGGAAACTATTAGACGAGCAGCCATATAGGACTTTGGACTAACTAAAGACTGTTGCAGGTTTTTGCTCATTGTACGGCTTTTTATGGCAAAGCTTAAGGGTGGCATTAAAACTAGTTTAATATACCCTGAACCCACTGTGACTGGACAAAGGGGTATACTCGTTATGTGAAAATGTATATAGCAGACTGACAAAAGTAACCTTGACCCCATAAAGTATATGGTAAATGTATATTTTTATTTTGTCTGTTCTTCGCATTTAAACAGGAGATATAGATAGCAAAAGAGCTAAAGATAAAAATAGAGACTTGAAATTCGAAAAAAAATATTCTCGTTTGCCCTAAGAAGAACGAACGCACCATATTTTCCATTGCTCCCATTTTCATTCGAAGATAAATATTACATTTGTACAACATTTTTTAAGAAACCTCCAAGCTTAAAAGGGCCATATTTGACAAACTTGGACCACATATTATTGTATACACAAATAGAGAATATTTAACTTTTTGAATACCTGCCTCATGCCTCCTTGCATTTTAATTATTACAAAACACACCATATTGGATAGTTAATATATTCTAAAGGATCGACTGTAAGAGCCGAAGGTATATAATTTCCATGGCAGTGTTTGTTTAGAGGAAGAAAATGCGGAGACGCGAGAAAAGAGCATGGCATTTTTGTTAAAAAATGCAGAAGTAAGCTAATAAACAACATTTGATTAATATATCCAAGACTCTTTTGTTTTACCCGGCGGTACTTGCGCGCCAGATTTTTTATTTCAATTGAAGATATAAAGGGATCTAAAAGCTAAATTTCAACGCCGAAGAGAATCGTCCTCCAAGTAGCAAATTACAATTCCCTCAACATTTTATCAACATTATTTAAAAGTGTGGAGTGGATATTGCCAAATCAAATATTTAGTTTTTCATATGTTTAAGGCAGACTCAATATCAAGCAAGGCTTCTGTTATCAACTACGCGTATCCTGATGTCATAACTATTGTGCCCAAGCACCTTGCTTGAAGTTCCTCTCTTTTCAAGGGGTTAACAATATAATTTTTATAAGCAGCAGCAGCAGCAGCAGAAGCTACTGCAAATAAGTAAACTCTCATCAGCTGCATCAGAAAATGCGTAAACATTTCACGTAATCGCTCAACACCTAATCAACATTCAGGCAAACCCTTCGAAAGCTGCCACTGACAACCACTTCGCACACATACACACGCACTCGCGCACACACAATGCAACAAAGTTGGGAGTGTGCCACGCCCACAGCAGCCACAAAACTTGATGCAAAGGAAACGAGCTGAACGTTTATCGCACTGAAACTGAGTTTTTGGTAAGCAGATGAGAAGCTGAGCATATGAGCATAAAGGATATACGCTGTAAATTTTCATTTTTATGAAGTTGCACAAAGTACGAGAATGTGGTTACATTTTGGATTAAAATATTTGATGTTGTTGTTGTTGTTGTTACTGCTGCTGTTAGCTGCAGTAGCAGTTGCGGTAGTATGTGCCAATGTTGTATATTGTCAGCCAACAAACGAGCCGAGTGAATATCAAGCGAAGAAAGCGAAAAGTGCATTTGCCTTCATATTTTGCGTAGCAAAAAGTTGTTTAAAATGGTATAAAATATATAAAAATAACTGACAGCAGGTGCTCAGATATATTTCAAGGCTAATAATGGCAGCAACATGGTGCAAAGTGCGGGAGAGCGACATGTAAGAGTAAAGAGAATGTGAGATTAAGTGTGGCATCACGGAGCAGAGTGCTTATTTATATTGTTATAAACTTGGCAAAGTTCTCCATAATGACACAATAAAAATCTTAAACATTAATAGATATAATTTTTTTGTATCAATAAAATAAAATAAAATAAAATTTGCTTTTAGGATAACGACTTAACTTACTTTTAATATGAAATTCTTCAAATTCGTAAATTTAAAAATTTAGAAGAAAATGCTACATGCCAGATATTTAATAAGTATTATAAAATGGTATTTATATATATATATATATATATAAGTGGTATTTATCAAGAATATGATTGTTAATAGTTGAGTTGAAAAGGTCTATTCTTTTGTATCTGTCCGACTTTTACGAACTAGTCTCTCAGTTTGCAAAATTGTATTTTTTATAGGAAACTTGTGTTGAATCTTCTTGATCCTCTTAAAAAAACATATCAAAATAATTTCCTATAAAAAATTACATTTTTAGTATATTTCATATATTTAAATACAAAGTTTTACCACTGTATCACTGCATCAGTCGCATTTAAATTTATAGTCTTTTATTTATAAATATATATATTTATAACTATTTTTTTAAAATCTCGTTTTCTCTAAGCAGCCGATGTTACATGTTCACAGAGATTTTCACAGATTTTCAACCTTCTCAACTATATTCTTCTTTGGGAATAGCACTTAATTTTATAAAACTGAATAATAAATTATGAACAATAAATTATGAGTTTTTCGAGCAAAACAACTATTTATAAGTAGATTATGTACACTTATAATCTGTGGCGTACCATTTTCTATTGCTTGACCACTTCAGCCCTAAACTATGAATATAATAGCACAATTCGAGCACCTAGTTGAACCCTAAAATTTATTCCAAACTTATTTCGCCAGTCAAAAAACTCAACCAGCAGCCATTGCAATTTCATTGCCAGTCAGTGCCTCGAGAGAGTCTGTGTCTGCCAACAGATGCTATTACCATGCCCTCTTACAACCAGCCCCCCCTCCCTTTCGCATGTCATTCTCAGAACCATCCGCAACCACAAGAATTCTCTAGTCTCCACGCATGTTAACCTCAAATACGCAGCGTTTTCTTTACGCAGCTGCGGCAAGTGCGCTCTGGCGGCATGAGGAGCGTTCTATGGTTGATTTATTTAACATGTCACGACATCAGCGAACTCTTTCCACAAGCCACGTCGCCCACCGACGACTGCAAATGCGACACGTTTGTGTGTTTTCGTGCGTGTAATAAATTTTTTATACGAGCAAAATACCAAAAAAAAAAAATAAAGAAGAAAATAATGCTAAATTCTTAATCGACACCTGTCAATAAAGCACTTTTTTTTCCTACATTTCTTTTCTCAACCGATTTTGGATGGATGGCACGACTACCTATTGAGTGTTCGGGTCTGACACTCTTTTTAATATGCCTCCCATGTGCGGCGGCTGAAGCGCTTAATACACAATACTTTGCATACACACAAGGGGTTGAAGGGGATTCGATTGGGACATGCCACAATAGAAGCAGACCAGGCACTTCTGATTAATATCTGGTTGTATTGACAGCTGAGATTTGGCACACACCCCCATTGAGTTAATAAAACGTGGAGTGACATGTTTGAGTCCTTGGAACGTGCAAGAAATTCTAAAATACGCGGGGAGTAAAATCAGAGAAATGAGCAAAGCCAAAGGACTTTCATAACATTTCATTGCGTGCGTCTGTGTGTGTGTGCGTGTGTGTATGGTCCCTTGAATTATTGTCAAGTTTTTATTAAATGCGCTGCGTTGTTTGCCACCCAACAACAACAACAACAAAAACCAACGACAACAACAAGAAGCAGAGAGCAGGCATAACTCATACGCCATGGAGAACGCAGCAACCGCAAGAACTTGTTCTCGACCCCCAGCTTGACCCACCTAACCGTAAGCTGAAGGGGGGCTAAAGCGACGACTGCCCAACAAACAAAGTCTAATGACAGAGATTTATGCTGTAATTGCATTTACTCGTACAACGTACCAGGTACTCGGTACTCAGAGAGCCCGAACTTAAGCCTTATGCAAAACAACGACGAGTGTATGCGCTTACCAAAGGATTAGACGGGATAAGTGGAAAGGGAACTGTAAACAAATGACAAAGAATTACAAAAACAAGCTAAACTGTGATAAGTTTCCCTTAAAGATGGCTTTTTGCTTTTGGATATAAAAATGCAAGATACCTTATTAGATTGTACAAAACGTCCAAGACTTATTATTTTTAAATATTAAACTCAATAATATATTTAGAAAAACAACTGTTCAGTTGCCTAAATAAAAGGCTCATTAAAACAAATCATAATAAAGACAATTAAATTAAATTTTTATCAATTGTTAGTTGTTAAGATTTTAGCAATTTTTTAATATTAATTTTTTTTGTTGTAATAATTGTATTATTTAATTATTTATTATTTATTATTTCTTTTTTTATTATTTATTATTTATTATGTATTATTTATTACTTATTTATAAATTATTATTCATCATTTATTTAATTTTATAATTGTTTTATTTAATTTTTTAGATATATATCTCTCTCTGGATGCCGCACAGCATCCAAGCGATTACTTATATCTTTCATTTTGTTAAGGGTATTTGGGAAAAAGAAATGCGGCATAAATAAGCAGTAAAACCAATTATAAGTCTTGTTTTGCTGCCTGTAATTGCACATTGCACATTGCACGTTGACATCCGGCAAATGGCCGGGCACAAAGTTTAATGAAATTGAAAATAAATGAGAAAAAACATTTTACACACCTCTTGCGATGCGCTCTCGGAAACAGGGTTTTCTACAGCGTTTCAGCATTTTAGTTGCACGCGGAGCAAAGTTAGGCGCAAGTCGAGGCAAGTTGGGGTAGGGAATTAGCTCAAAGCAACTGGCATTCGCAATTCTCATCAGTTGCAACAGCAGCAGCCAAACAAATGGACAAATTAGCATGTTACCAACGCAGCAAACCCCCCGGCCACCTTCCAGGATACCTCAATCCCTCAATGCCTCAACGTCTACGCTCACACGTGCGCACTTGACTTGGACTTCATTGCACTCACGCAGCACGTGGAGCATACTTGTGGAGTTTATGGGTCAAGTGTTTATTACGCCCACGGGCGTGGCCCGAGCACACTGCTAAATTGTAGCACATTGTTCCGGCTGCAATGAGGCAACGCGGCAACGAGCCAGCCAAAGTGTTTGTTTACTTATGTAATTGTGACGCCTCATGTGCTCCACACACACGCCTGCCCCACAATAAACCGGACTAAAAGTAGGCAAACATTTATTTTTTTTGATGTTTGTTCTTTACCAACTGCCTGTCCTAAACAAGCTGCGACAGCTGCGAGTTGAATTTAATTGAAAGCTAATTGTGCTGAAATGCGAGTTGCTTAATGGTGCCATCGCAGATCAATCTATCAATCTATCAGTGTTTTAGCATCATTTCGCATGCGACTAATTGAGTGCAGGCAAGCGCAGTCAATGGCAATTTTCTCTATTAGTCTCAGATTTTCTCACTCACAGTCTCTCTATTTCTCTCCCTATTCCTCTGCCTCACCCTCTCGCTCTTTTTACCTTTCATTTTAAGCAAGGCCTTTTAATTGCAGTTAATTGAACCAAATTGTTGTTTGCCATATAAGCAGGAAATTGTTGCCAAATATCTTCTGCATCTGTCTCTATTTCTCACTTATAAGTGTCTCTGTTGGAGTTGAGCGTGCCTCGTGTTATTTTTGCGTGATCAAGCACGACTGCGTTTGTATTGGAAAATTTTACCTATGCGTAATCGAGTTGAGCATATTATTGTGATTATTTAATCTGGCTATTTAGCCAGACTCAAAAATGTACTTTACATGACTTTTCACGAGCTTGGCAATAATTATTATGATTATTAGCACCAAATGCACGACTCAATCCACGTACACGTCTTAACATGACTAATTGCGTTTAATATCACGACTTAATATGATAAAACGAGATTAACTGTAACACGAATTAAAACATGACTCGACATAGCTAGACACGCATCGACACGACCTAATACATTCGACAACACGATGAAATAGGATTAAGCACATCCTAACAGAACATACAGACTGTACTGTGCCCGTCACAACACAACTCAAAACACGACTTAACATGGCAAAACACGCATAAACACGAAGTAATATATTTGAAAGCATGACTTAATATGACCAAACACGATTTATCCTTACTCAACAAGTGTTAACACGGCGCAAAACACGACTTAGAACGATTAATCAGAAGTAAACTCGACCATTCATGACTTATCCCTACTAAATCGGTTTGATTATGACTCAAAACATAACTCAACACAACTTCAGAACACAACTCAACACGGCTCACATCTGAAATCACGACTAATCAAAGCATCACTTAACATGACTTATCGTGCATATCGTTTTGTATCGTGCTGAGCATATCGCATACCTTCTTTAAATTTCGTGATTCGTATTCGGGTTATTTTGCTCATCTCCATCTCGTTTATCTCTGCGTGTGTTGTGTCTCTGGCTGCATAAGAAAAATATTTTGTAATGAATTGATGGCTCACAAATTGCTTGAACTGTAATTGAAATTTGCGTCTGTGACAGCAAACAAGAAGCAGAGCAGCATCTGACCATGAAGTTAATTGATAGTTGAATTCGACAAATAAGAGAAACAGTGAAAGTTGGACAAATTAGTTTGTGCATTGTCAGACAAACAATATTTACAGCCAATAAGAATTGGCAAAAGCAAAGTGTATTCATAGTTAAATATGCCCCAATCTCCTCTAGACACATTTTTATCTCTCTTCGCTCTCTTATCATGCATAAGTATTTCGCTTATAAACGGCACATAATTCCAGTTAATACACTTAGGAGCCACTTGTAAAATCGTTTACAACAAATCCCATTTAAGCTTTTATTTCATTATGTATTAACACTTGGAGCGCGCTCATTTCGAATAAATTACGCCATAAACACAATTAACTAATTAATTAACGGCATGATTAACGGTGAATGGCCAAAAGCCTGCCAACGCGACATCAATTTTTAACGCATTTCTGCGCTCTTGCCACAGCTTTCAAATTGATAATTTAACTGTGTCGACTTTCAAGTTCAAGCAGCCATGAAATGACTGACGCTCCGAGCCCTGCGTCCTGCGTCCTGCATCCTGTCGCCTGTTTAAGCCGACGAACCGAATAAATAGAAAACTCTGTTGACGCAGGTTTAAACAGGACTAGGAGCGTGGCTTGGCTGAGTGTGATCGACTGGCAGATAGCCTATATAAGAAGCGAATAGGTCAAAACCCTTAGATATGGATAATTAATGCATATAAAAGCTAATCCTAAAATAACAATGCGTTAATTTTTGCAGCTTATCTATAATCATATCCAACAATTTAATTATAATCAACAATGAGTTAATATCCCACAGCAGATATAAATTGTACAATATATTTCAATACAATATATTTCAAAGAAGCTTTCATAAAAATATTTAATCTATTTAATATATTCTCTATATTTATCTCTCTTCCCTCTCAGAAGCTTCAAATGCAATCGCAATACAGTTCAATTGGAAATCTTTCTTTTTATATGTGTGAAAAAGCTTCATATCAAAAACAACAGTTTTTGATCAATATACTTACCTTCACAGACGAAGTATAAAGGAAGTGCTGACTGGCTTTTATTTTATAATCACATTTTATAAGGAGTGAAGTTAGTTACTTATTTAATTATTGGCAACTGTTTCATACACACACGCAGACCGTAGCACAGGGCAGACGCACACTGACTAAATTAGGCTACTTTGTGTTGGTATTCACACTAATACAATCAAAGCTCAGAGCAAACAACAAATAAAAGTTCTTCTAGACCTACAATGTCCACTCTCTGAATAAAAGTTATCTGTCAGCGCACTGATCTGTGCAATTCCACTCACGACACACACAATCACATTTGTAAAAATTTACAAAGATAATCAATTTTTTTTCTCAGTGACTTAGTGATATATATATTTAGCTGGACTTGCGCAATGCCGTCCAGCCCAGTTTTTCTGCTTGATCTTTTATTTGTATTTCATCTATTTTTTGTATGAACAGACGTAAAATTTGTAATAAATCGCATAAAAAAATATATAAGTATGCATGTATGTATGTGTGTGGTTGTGCTTTTCGAATTTTATAAAACTCAATGAGCATAAATCTTGCCTCTTTCAAATATTTAATAACAGTGATAAATATGCATTTTCACCGAAGCTTGTAAGCACACAAGAATCGTTTTTTTTTTCGCGTTGGTCAATTATTTTAACAAAATGGTTGTATTTACACTTGCGAAAAAAAAACAGATCAGCGAAGTAGACGTCGCCTACGTTCTGTCCGCGTTCGCACCAATACAACAACAATTATGTGCATATAACTAGGATAATGCTCACGATTACAGTGTTCGCTCGTTTTTCGCTCTCAGCTCAATACACAAAAAAAGCAACGTGATCAAAAGCATGACTGCCAAGCGGCGGAAATAAAATGAACATATGAAATGCTCCTCCCACTCTAAGCGATTATAATGCTCGCTCTCTGTAAGTCCACATTGATAGCGCAGTCCAGTGTCCACGCTCTGGGTAATAGTTTTTTGCAGCCGATATATACAGAACCATGCAAATAAACAGATGCATAAATATATTTTGTCTTCTCTTTCACTCTCTCCTTGATCTTACTGATCGTTTACATATTGATGCTGAAGCTATCCGGCGTTGCCAGGACCAGTCGTTTCTTTTCAAATAATTTGATTCATAAATTGAGTTTTCCAATAAGATTTGGTATTTCTACAGATCGTATGTAGCATCTAAGTAGCTAAATTATCAGATCAGAGTTATATACTTTTTTAGGTGAATGATATTACATATTTTGTATACCCCTGTGTGCAGCACTTCCTTGATTATTTTAAAGGGTATATGGATTAAATATTTATGTGTGAAACAGATATGAAGGGTTTTTAAATATGTGTATTCATATCTAACTATCCAAAAAATTTAACTATATTTTAAAGAATAACTTTACTCTATTAAAGGCACATAAAAATATATAAACAAAAGCAAAAATTAACTCAGCCTTTGAGTTGTTTATGTTTGACATTAGCAAAACTTTTTGGTAGATACTTTTCCACTTACACACACAAAGGGAGCTGCTCCCCTGACGGTCTGGCCAAATTGGCTAATTAACTAGCAGAGCAAACTCACATACTCACGCATACATAAATATGCGTGTGTGTGTGTGTATAGATGTATCTGCCCCTGGGCCATTCGGTGCTAACAAGCACAACGCAACTTATCTAACTGTGTCTGTATGTGTGTGTGTGAAAGGGGGAGTGGTTTTGGGGGCGGTGGCAACTCATTCAGCGAACTAATGACAATAATTTGGCAAACTCTTGACGCTGTTTGGTGTCCAATAAAATAAATATACTTTGGCAATTGCCACTTTAGTCATTGAAACGACTCATTCGAACTTTGAGATTGACTTTGTCTTCGCGCTACTTGGCCTATTGGCAGTGGCCAGGATTAGGCCAAGTTTGCATCCGGCCTTTACTCTGCGTAGTTGACAGCCGAAAACAACTCACGTTTGCTTCTATTTCTTTCCCCACATATAGCAAATTGTTTTTTGGGTGAAAATGAAAATGAACTATTTTTCAAATGAGTGCATGAAAATTTTGCATTATTTGTCACGTTCTCCATCAAAGGCAAAATACACAGCAAAATGCTATCAGCCAGCGTTGGCCGATGCGGCGTATACGTGATATTATTTTTGTTTGCGCATCAAACAGTCAACGGAAGCCGCCGCCCCGGAAGCGATCTCATTGAGCTTTATTGTTTCACAAATCGAATTCATTTGTATTTATTCCAACATACACACACACACACACACACACACACACACACACACACACACACACACACACACACACACACACACACACACACACACACACACACACACACACACACACACACACACACACACACACACACACACACACACACACACACACACACACACACACACACACACACACATACACACACACACAGTACAAGTTTCAATTTCTATTTTGTTTTTTTTTTTCACTTTTTTCCATTAGTTGCTTTGGCGGTTGCGTGTTGCCAGTGGCTTAATTTATGCAATTTTGCATAAACAAAACCAAAATGTTAATGAACTCTGCGGTTGTCAGAGCGCTGCGGTATTCTATTTACTACAGTATTATCTAAAATTAGTTCTTTTTTGTTTTTCTGTGACATTTCTCGCCGATTTTGGATTTGAAATGGAAATTTCGATAGCGAGCAGCACATGATTTTTGCTAGAAATTAAATTGAAATATAGTTTATACCCAGATAATTACCTAGACGGGGTGACAATTGAACATGGATAGGAAATTTAAAACAAAATCGAATTATTAAGCTGCGCTAGAAAATTGTATACATACACTAGCTAAACTACGAGCTCGCTTAAAGAATTGTTAATATAATTCATAAAAATTTGTTAAAAACCTCTTAAGTCTGAGGGATTCAACAAAAAAAATAACTACATATTTAACAGAAAATTTGTTTTGAGTAGTCATCCTCTCACAACAACATTTATTTCTGTTCCTTTCCTTAATTATTTCCGCCTGGCAAAATATACTTATGAAGCCAAATATTTTCCAAGAATCCCGTTGCCCTTTTGTCCAAAAAATAGCTATTGAGCTTATCAAATTTCAAAACTTAGTGAAAAATCCCTAGTCCAAACAAAGGTCCGCATTGATATAATGATTGATTAACCCAAATAAGGTCTATAATGCTGCTCAAAATAACCGGCAAGAATTTTGCTCAAAAGTTAATATGCCATAACGTGATGTCACAGACAAACAGCCCCAATAAACAATGTCCAATTTTTATTTTTATTTTCAAATACCCTGTAGCCATGGACTATATCAAACTGCAAACATATAAGCATACATTCCTTTGCCATATTTATGCCCTGAAAAATTCCCTCGAAATATCCGAAAGACAGTAAAGTTATTCCAGGATATAGTTTCTATAGTTGGAAAACTTATGTAAGAAGAAGAACAGTCGCAGTATATTTTGTGAGATGTGAATGCTTGTAGCGAAAGCTTAGAGCTGCTTACAGGGTATCTGCTAGCAGAACCAAGCACTTTTACACGTTTTATTTGAGTTTTTCAAGATGAGTTCAAATTACGTTATGCGCTGCTCAAAAATAAAAGCAAATCTCACACACAAATGCATATATATTATTATTAAGAGAATGAAAGAGAGAGAGAGAGAAAGAGAGAGAGAGAGACAGAGAGACAGAAAGCACTGTGTGAGAGACAGGCAGCACTCGCATGCGTTGCGACTCGGTTAGTCTTCGTTAGAGTAGCCCTAATTGCTTGACTGGCGACCCAGCATCTTGTGTTCCTGGCCCTTTGTCCATAATGTTCGCCGTTGTCCACGTTGCCATCCGACTGGACATTTGGCATTGTGCGGCCGCAGTTGCCTTTGGTTTTTTATGTGCCGCTGCAATCCTCCCCATTTTACCCACCCTTCGGCTACCCTATCACCCCCCGCACATTTCTGCTGCCAGCTTCAATGGAATATTGAATTACGTCTAATGGCCAGCCACTGCACAATGGATAGCCACAAAGGTCTACGTAATAACAGTTGCCAGCAACAAAAAAGAAAGGCAAAAAATGTATTACAAAATTGAGAAATATTTTAAATATTTGCCAACCTTAAATATGTTTCGCACACAGTGTATATTAAAGAGTCCCAGCTCCCAAACTAACGCCAACTGTTTAAAATGCGACCACAGTAAATATACTTGAAATTTATTTACCTAAGTCAGCCACGAAAAATACACACACTGCAAGCTGGGATATGAGACGATACTGAATACTGAAGAGTTTAGATAGTTGTTACGTATAAAATATAAATAACAAAAATATTTTGTAATTTAAAATAAAATATTACACAACATTTAAAAGAAAATAAAAATATTAATATCTTATACGGAATTTAAAATGAACTATAATAAATAAATGTTGCATGAAGGTAAATATTTTAATAATTTAAATATTATTTTTTTATATTATTTATTTATTTTATTTATTTATGTTTTTATTTTCTTTATTATTTCTTTCTTATTTCTTATTTCTTATTTTTTATTTTATATGTTTTCAAGACAATAATAATATATTTGTCATAATCTAATGTATCTTATATAAAGATATACATATATATGAAATTATGAACTATTTGCCAAATCTTTAAAAACGTTCAAAAAGAATAAAATTTAAATAATAAGAATACAATTTTAATATATTTCAATATAAATAATATTATACTGAATAACATGATATTTATAATATTTAAATGTTTCAATAAATAACCATTTCCATCCGAAGAATAAAACAAAAAATATGATAATTTGAATTTTCATTCGGCCATTATTTTATAAATTAGATTATAAAATAAATTATTAAATAAACTTAAAATAATAATCACAATAACACATTTTTTTTATTAATAATGCCTACGTCTATATTAGCAAAAATAATTTTTTTATATACCGCAAATCTTTGCAATGTATATTTATTATTAACTATTTTAATAATCCTTTTAATAATTATACTTTCATATGCTAATTTTGGCAATTATTATGTGCAAAATTGTGAGCTTTTATTTTATTATGATATTATTATTTATTTTATTATGAAATTATTATTATAACTTTATTTACTTTATGAACATTTTGATAATTGATATGATTTTCTAAATATTTATTTAATTTTTTTTAATTTTGGTACAATTTTGCTTGACGCTTCTATGTTAAATAAAGAGCTACACAAATTACTCTTGTAAAGGGTTGTAACAATACGAATTGTAACTAAGAAGCTATATCCAGTTAATCGGTTGAATTAGCCAAATTTAATTTAGCTGTTCAATTCCTGCTTTATGAGTATTAGCCAACTGCGATGCGCATAGAATTAGCCGATCTGAAGCACCAGCAAAGGTGATCCAAGAACCACAATGCCCTTACCCTAGCCTAATACCCTATATTGAAATGTATGCGTAAAGGATGCAGCAGAAGAAGCTTTATGTACAATGGTGGTCATCGGAAAGGAGCAAAGCTCATTGAGAGAAGCGCCTTGCCTTTTGCCATTTGATGGCATAATAAATATTTCGCCTGCCCTGGGTAAATAGCTTGGACAATGAAGACGCAACCAAAGTCCTGGCGACCATCCACACGAGCGGATGTTCAATATGTTTGCATAGGCCTTGGCTAACTGAAGACTAGACAAAAGGACTCCGGAACGGAAGGTGGAGCGATTTGTGGCACATTTGGGTCTAGCTGCTTCATTTTTTTTTTTTTTGTCAAAGAACTTGAAGACAACTTAAAATCGCTTTTTTATGAGTGAGGGCGAGTTCAGAGTTTTCTTTCGGTTTGTTTGCCCACACAAGACACAAGATTCTTTTGTGCGCGCCGAACTATTGGCATTTGGCATTACTGAGATGCTCTCGATGAGGATAAGGATAAAGCTGGTGGCCCAAAAAATAAACCACTTAATGGCAATCAATTAGCAAAGATTGAGTTGCAACTTATTCAAGTCGCAGGCTCGACCATAAATAGCCCCATGCTGCTCGCGACAGCGACACGCTCCAATCAGGGATATCATTGCGCACTTTGGTAAGGTTTTCACAGTTTTCTCTTCAAAAAGGAGAGGGGCGTTTTTGTTTGTGCCCCTGCCACACAATGCCACATTGTAAATACAGCTGCCAAGTTGCGTAAAAGGTGCAAAAGCTAAATAACAAACTTGTTTGTGTATTGCTTTTTATGCTCGCCCAAGTTTCATTGACAATGGCGAATGAAAGGGAAAATGGAAAAGGCCACGCACAAGGAAGCTGCCTTTCATCAGGGTTTTCTTTCTTCAAGTTTTCTTTTTCGACAATTTTTCAGATATCTTGTGTTGTGGAAAGTAAATGAAGCCGTATTTGTTGAAGGGCTTAGGTCATAATAAAGATAAATGATAAGCAAGTGATAAGAAGCTTTTTTTTTTTTTTTAAATAACAATAAAGTTAGCTAAGCAGGCACCCTGGTGCCAAGCAATGAGAAACTCAAACAAAACTTTTTAATAGAAAAGATTAAGTTAAGTAGTTTGTTAAAAGTTTAATTCGGTCGGGCTGTACTTCAGATTTATGATTGAGAACGATTTGATATATAAGAGAAATTATCTATAGAATACTTGTGCATAATGTAATATAAAGTAATCTCTAAATATAAAACTGTTTTTCCTAACTAACTGACTTATTGGCTGACCCAAACCGTTCGAGCTAGGAAGCTAACATTGCACTGTAGTTACCTTATGTGATCAAGGTGCATGCTAAGAATGGGTTTAGGGAAATTCCATCCGCAGTATGGAAAAATGGTGAAAAACGTTTGTATGAAACATTTTTGTTTACTATCCGATTGGCCTCAAACTCATTTTCAAACTTCTTTGTTCAAATTCATTTGAGGGGTGTTTCATACTTTTTCAAAAATGTATTCCTCCTTGGTGGAAATAGAGGTCAAAGATTTGGTGAATGACGTTTAGCTTTTCATTTTCAAGGATCTATATGGAAAATCATTTAAGACGTGTTTCACATTTTTCAAAATCTAAACTCATTCGTTAGAAACCGCATTTCTAAGATTTTTTTTTGTGAATTTTAAGTTTTGTCCGATTTGCTTCAAACTTATTTTCAGAACATACGAATACTATGATTTCTATTTTGGGAAGTTCCACTCGCAACAGTGATAAATTAGCGGAAAACGTTTGCATGAAAGCTGTTTGATTACCGTTCGATCAGTTTTAAGGTTACGTTCAAAGAATTTTTAAAACATTGATTTTAAAACATACGTGCCACGGGCAAGGCCGGGTTATACCCGCTAGTACATTATAAAATAGATTAACTTATTTAAGTAGATTTTCAGTGTATGAGATATCAGGTTGTACTTAGAAATTAATATTTAAAAAATGTATGAAATTGACATCAACTAATGTTAATGAGAATATTTATATTTTATTTATTTATTTATTATTTAATTTATTTATGTATTTTATTTTGTTTTGAGCTCTTTTTTTTTAAATATTCTGAATCATTTATTTAATTGCTTTGCCTGTTTTCTTTTAATGCATGCCATATATATATTTTATTTATACGTTCAGTTTTCTGCGCATGTTCTCGCCTTTTCGTCCCAAGGTGCAAAACAACCTGCACAGGTATTTGGCAACCACAGACGCTAATCCTTTGACCTTTTCGGCCATAAACTGACAACTTTGCAGTAAACAAAAATTCGATTATGAAAGACGCGGAAAGGCACCACAAAAAAAAGTGAGGCCGGAAAGCGGCGTCGTGTAAACAACAACAAATTGATATAAATGTTGGAAATGAGCAACAGCCCCAACAAAACAGTTAACCAAAGCAGAAATTGTTTAATAAACCAAATGTTTTAAGCGCTGCTGCTGCTGCTGCCAAGGCAATTAAATGCGCAGAGCGCAAGCCGTAAACCCAGCCGAGGGGCCGGTTCGATTGAGGCAGACGGCTTGGCATACTAAGCCAATATCCGGGGCATGAAACAATGTCCCATGACCGACTTACTGACAGCCAAATATTTGCCAAATAAATATTACGGATTGCCATAGCACTCACGCACCCGCCGGAGCAGTTCGCCCCCTCGACAACATTCAGTTGCCAGTGTTGTATAAATCAATTGATTGTCGTCGTTACGATTTAAGTTTCTTGAGCTGTTCGTCGGGCGTGGATAGCGACGGACAGAAATTTGGCCTACGGTGCTGAGCCACAACCACCGCCACATACCCCCGCCACATACCACGCCACGCACACCCCCGCAAACCCAGGCAGTCGCCCGCTGTGTTGGCACGCGTCGAAATACTTTGGGCTAAATTATGTGCGACTTTCGACCTCGTCATGCTCAGAACTTGTCCATGGGGGCAGGGTGGAAATATCTAATGTATTAATTTCGTACATCCGACCAGAATGGGGCGCAATCTGGGGGTGGGCGGGGGGCTTGGCAATTCTAATAAAATTGCAAATTTGTCTACGCGCTGCTTTAAGATATTTGTGCGAAAAGTCGTTGGCCAAATGTCAAAATTTGCGGCTATCGATTTGAGTCAAATGCCAAAAGGGGGATGGTTTAACATTCGCATATTGATTTGCAATTGGACTTAAGGGTGACGGGGGCTGAGCCCGGTTCAATGCTTATAAAGACATATCTATTGAATTGAAACAAATTAGGGCAACGCATTTGTCAGTGTTGTGCAGATGTGTGTGCGTGTGCATAAAATGCATTTTAATTTAGAAATAGACAACGCATGAGGGTTGCTTTTTAAGAGGGTGTGTGTGTGTGTGTTAAACGAGGGTGCTAATGCCCGAGTGCCCAATGCATTAGGTTTGAAATAAATTGCACGGAAATAAAGAAAAGTTCTCAAAAATTGTTGTGGGGTAGAGGAACTGTTGAAATATTCATTAAAAATTCACAGAATGGGGCGAGGTTGTGAAGTTGAAGCTAGCAAAAAAACACGAATACGCATTTAATAAATAATAATAAAAAGCGCCATAAATTACAAATTGAAATACGAGGATATACAATACACTAATGTTAAATATAAAACATTTAAAGATCATTTATAGTAATTATAGTATTCACGTTATATATTTAAGTTAGCCAATACGTTCAAAGTTTTAATTAACTTTTAAAGCTGTTTTTAAATATAACTTAACTTCATTAAGATTTTGCAATATTAAAAAACTGTTTTCTTATTTCAGTCAAATTTACAAATGAAATTTGTTATAATTTTATAATTAAATATTTAATCACTGTTTTGGTATTATTTATTTTTTAGAATAATACAGTTAAGCGTGCTTAAAACTTCCGTGTTCTTAAAGCAGTTTTTAGTTTCAATTATTGAATTAAGGTTTTTTCTAAATAATGTTTTTTTTTTTTTGAATTCATTTAAAGCCTCTTGTAAGTCAAAAAAAAAGGATTTAAATTTAACTTAAATCAAGCGTACTTAATGTCCCCTTAAAGCTCCGTTTACATATATAAGTTAATATCAAATTTATTTAAAGCTAACTTGACTATTTGATGTAATAAATTATTTAAAGTAACAAATAGTTAAGTACAATATGAAATATGCATATAAATATAAATTCTATAAATATTTGTTTATTTTAATATTTATGTTAAATTTGCACAATTAAGCTTTAAGCACATGCAATTCCATGTTTAATTGACATTAGGTAAACTAAAAAACGAACTTTCATTTAATTATGTTTCGAAGATTAATCTTGGAAAGAAAACACGACGCAATAAACCGTAATTGTGGTCCTTGCCACCAATTGCAGTGCCACATGTGGCAAAAGCTTCAAAGTGTCAACCATTTCACGGATCTAATCCATTTGCGACTACCCACCAGCTCGGTTATAAATCAATGAAGCAATGTTAAACGCTGTCCGCCCAAAAAATCAGCGCATTCGGCGCCCACTTTAAAATTCAAAGTGAATGGTCAAATCGCCCAGAGACAGAGATGGAGCTACAGGGAGTGCGGAAGAAAAAATAGCGAGTGCGAGCGAGAAAGAGAGAGGGACTCTCACAAAGTAAACACTTTAAATGCGATTGCTGTCACACTTGATGACTGGCACGGGCGGTAAACAACAATGGAGACCAGCAGGAAGGGGGTGGGTCAGACCTGGCTATCACTCGAAGGGCCGAGGCGGACGGCAAATACCTTGAATCGCCCCCCGCTCCACAACCCCACCGGCTGGGCACGCAGCAATGTCACCAATGCGATTTACGGCCATTATTCAATCAGTATGACTGTTTGTCACTTTGTGTGCAACATACCAATACCCTTTCCGGCCCTCCCTACCCCCACTCCATAGCCAGAACATTTTTTCTGCTCTTGTCCTCTGCGGCAAGTACCCCCAATGGGGCTAGCGAGCGGGTGGCTGGCAGGATTGGCTGTGCTGCAAGTTTGGGTTGAAGTCAACATGACGCTGTCGCGTCTGTTGCATTGTAGGAAAAGCATTTGCCAGTCAGCGAGTGAAACAGGTGGGGTGAGAAAAAGGGGTGAGAGGGAAAGAGGAGGTGCTAGAGCCGGCGTCGTAGTCAGTCAACGTTGACGCGCGCGGTTTTAATGCATTCTTATATCATTTTTTGCACTGCGTCGCACTCGAATGTCATTTCTTTTGTTAGTACGCTGAAGCGGGTGTGCGGGTGTGTGTGCGTGTGTGTGTGTCTGCACAAGTCCTAGCCAACATCATTTTTCTACACTCCTGTTTAATGTTGTTGTTGCTTTTGCTGTTGCTGTTTCACTTTTCATTCATTTTATACTTTCAGAAAGCTGGACGCATTGGTGGGGGACGCGACTGTATGGGACGGGCCTGTATGCGAATGCGAATGCGTCGTCAAACTTGAAATTGTGGGCGCATTTCATTTGTGTTGACAAAAGGCGCTTTTTGTGCTCCCCAATTTGAGCGCGTCCCTGTTGTTCGCTTCTACTTTTATTTATTTTTTCTCCACACACGGCTTTGTTTTTGTATTATTTTTCTTTTTTTCTCTCTCGCTCTGCACTTCTGGCATCAATTTGAGGAGTTGATGCTTGCGCTTTTGTTGCCAGCCATTGTTCGTGGCTAGCAACAACATATGACACGATATACACACGGTATATACACAAGAGTGAGTGCCACTCACTAAATGCGAGTGTGCAGGTGTGTGCGTGTGTGCCGATGTGTTTGTTCTAAAACTCGTTTGGGAAATGAAATGGCAACAAGCTTTGGATTAACTCCGAGCCCTAATACATTTTGATTGCGATTTGGTTGCGACCATCTAGTACATCGCAAAATATGACGAAAAGGCGAATCAATATGTCAAGAAATCATAGAAAATGTGTAACAAACTTAAATATAATTCTGCTCATTGATGAAATGGTGTGTATATAAAAAGCTCACTAAAATTTTCAAAATATTGGTTCGTACACAAATTTAGTACTGCGCTCCAGTTTCTAAAGATTAAATGATTTGATTTTTCTTTTGCATCTAAATATAATTTAAATATCTAAATACGATTTTGTAATTTAAGATGCATTTTGAGTACTCACATAAAAGAACAGGGGAATAACCCGTTGAACAAAATTTTTGCTGTTTTTGCCAGAGTTTGTAACCATTTCAAGTCTAGAAAGACAATTCAAAATGCATTTGTTAGCTTTATAAATTCTGAAAATACACACGCCTAGGGCGAACAATTATTTTAGCGCTTAGCGACAACTACGGCAAGTGAAAAAATTAAAGTAAGTTAAAAAAAAGCTTCGGAATATAAAACAGCAGTTAGGAAAGAAAACATTTTGGAGCATTTGCCATTTGCAGTGTCGGTGTCTCCATTTTGAAGCAATTGTGCTGCCAAATTTTAATTAAAGCTTGCGAAACGAGTGCAAAAAAAGAACATAAAAATATTTTAGAAAGAAGAAAAAGAGGTATAATTTTTATGGCAAATTATCACAACATTTTTCAAGTGTGATTAAAAATGCATTCGCAAGTAAATGATGTGCGGCATTTTAATTAGCCGCGTAGCGAGCCAAAATAATTGAATCTGCGCTCGCGAAGCTAATGCAGAGAAGCAGGCATAAGAGATTTCCAAGGAAGAAAAATAACCCAACTGAACTCAACTTCAAAGACGACTTTTTGATTCAAAGGCACTGATGAGAGTAAACAGAGGGGAAGAGAAACATAGATAGAGAGGGGGAGAGTCGCACGAGTAAACGACTCTCGAGTGCCTGGCATACAAATTAGTTTTTGCCACTGAGCAAATTTGACAAAAAGATGCCAAAAAGATGTCGTCGAAAATTTGCTGCAAACTTTCGGTTAACCGAAAAAATTAAAACATCATCATTTGGTGCACTGAGCCACATAGAGAAGCCGAACTCGACGAGTTGTCTTTTGTAGCTTAGAGCTCAGGACTCAGTACTCAGGACTCGGGACACTCTCGTCTGTCTGTCTCGCCTAGTTATCCCGATTCTATGTCTGTTGAATTTCAATTTGTGCACCACGCAGCCTGTCACTGTCACTTTAAGGCCAGCCGGCAACGAGTTCATATGAAAAACATTACGCATACGCACGGTTGCACAATTTTAAATGGCACGCGTAAGAGTCGCCGCCACGACTGCCACTGCCTCTGTCACACGGCTCCACCATGCGCCGCACCTTAAAACTGTGGCCACATTTTTTGACTAACCAGCCGTGTCTTTTAGGTTTTGGCAAGTTCGTGCGTATTAGGCGCCTACTTGACATCTCTTTGACCCAAAGTTTGCCCAAGCTATTTGCCCCAGGGTAAAACGAGTCTCCGTTGACTTTGTTTTTAAAACACGGAAGCCAATTCGCTTGTTGTTCTTTTTTACTTCGGTCACGTTGTTGTTGTTGTTTGTCTTTAGGTAATTCGCAAATAATCAAGAAAGTTTTCGTATTAATTTGTGCCGCACCTTTTCTCTCACTCTCAATTTATGCAGACCACGTCAATTTGTTTTCTTTATACGAGTTTTTTTTGTGTGCTGAGCTGGCTTATTTGAAATTTTTAGCTTAGGCCAGGTAACACACGTATATAAATGAACTAAAATATATTTTTTTGTACTTTATTACTGTTGCAACGTTCCAATATTTGTAATGCAATTTTTAATAGATTTTCAATTTTACCAAACAGCCTAGTAAAATACAAAATTAAATAAATTGGGAGGGTGGATAAAAAAATTAATATAAAAAACTATAAAGGAATGAACTAAAAATATACGTACACAAATATTTAAAAATAAAAAATATATGTATTAAAAAATAAAGTTTTAAAGATTTAATATATATTTAATATTAAAAGTTGTATTTTTTTATTTTATTTTAATAATTTTTGAAATACAATTCTTTTTAATATTCTTAGATATTTTCTGTTTAGGATTGTTATGATTATTTTTACAATAATGAACAAATTTTAGTTTCAAGCTAAATGTATGTATAAGTGTATGTATGTATAAGAAGTGTTTTTTGTTTGCTTATTTGTATTTATGTTTTTTAATATATTTCATTTTCGTGTATTATAATATCATTATACTTTTTGAAACCGTCTCAATTAATTTTACTTATATCAATATCTTAAAAATTGTTACTAAATATAGTTTAATTCATGCCAATAAATAAAGTTGCAGTGCTCATGAATGAATAATTTGCACTATTATATCTTAAACGTTCCCAAGTCAACTTTAAGCACCTACCATATTGTTACAAAATTGTAAACATTAAGAATCAACATATTTTTGTTATATGCGCTGGCCAACCAATTTTATATAAATAAATTTGCTGCACATCATCTAAGTAGTGCATTCTAATGATTTGCTCTTAGGCATAGCTTGATATTTGAGCAGCAATTAATATTATGCAAATTATTCGTTGAATCAAAATTGATTTGAAATATGCAAATCAGTCAATAAATATTTAATGCGTTGTGCTTTTTAACAATTAGCTAACGAAAAGTAGCTACAAGAAATCATATTTCAAGTGCCTGCCGGCTGAGCCGTAAAAAGTAAGGTAGGCGGCACGAACAACAAGACGAGGAAGAAGATTTGTAGAAACGGATGGCAGCAAAATTTTATTACTGCTCAATTTTTACTGCTTGCCTCTGCTGAAATCAAAGCCCATTTCCCAGTGGCTTCCCAATCTGTGTGTGTGTACGTTTGTGTGTGTGTGTGGCCCCAATTTGTACCGCCATCATCCAATCTGGCAATACTTACTTATGGGCATGCCCGTGTATACTCGTATACAAATGCTTTGCGTGTCCTTTGCAATTTGCTCATACATCAATTTTCATATGCTCGCACACACACACAAACACGCACACACAGACGCTCACACATATTGTGCAATATTCTCTGGCATATTTGCAACGATTTTCTTTTGTGCGATTTTTACGCACGATTTCATTTACATTTGTTCGGCTTACGTTGATTTTTTTTTTATTTTTTGCGTTTTTTTCTGTTTTTTTCTTTTTTTGTCTTCGGCTCCATTTGGAGCAAGCTCCACTCTTCCGATTTTTATCAGTTTTAATAAAAACGAATTAAATCTCAGTTGCAAAGATTCTTATTGTGTGTCTCGTATTTATGAATTGATTGACAAGCGCTCGGTTCTGCCATCTGTGGACGGGGCAGCTGAATCTGTTGCAAGAATTGTTTTTAAGGGTATTTGTGATTCGTAATATGTATATGCATGTGTCAAGAGAGTTGCACAGTTCTCGGAAATAAATATAAAAGTCATTTTTGATGAGGTACTCTTCGCAGCACATATTTTAATAGCATGTTTCAAATTCAGATTCGCCTCCAAAGAAGAGCTGTTGGCTTGAGCTTAGGACGAGACACGACGCAATTGGATAATAAATGTATGTTTTGGAAGACGGTCAAATTTTGGCTTCGGCAATTTATTTAAAATGTTTATTCAAGCTCTTTAGGAACTTTCTTTAATTGCATTTAAAAGTTGAACATTTTTATTATTTAGTTAAATAGTTCTCTTCTATATACACACAGATTTAAGAGAATCTTCTATTCGTTCTTAACATCCCATCCCATTTTTGACACAGCCTCTGCCACTTGTCGCTGTATTATTTATGGCACGAATATCCTTTGCCACATGCTGCGCTTCAAGGATTTCGCATGTGCAGAGTGGGCACCAATTTTCGGCTGGTTCTTAACGCACGTGCGAGAAGGGATTCCCATTTGTAATAAACTGTCTGCAGGCTGGCATGACATTCAAGCCAGCAGCAGTATTATTTTGAAAGAAGACCCACGCCAGGCACTTAAAAAAGGATCTACGACCATAATTTAGTGCTCACAAATTATTCAATTATCGCGTAATTAGACATCAGTGAAATTTCATTAGGGACAAATTGTTTGCGGCCCACACACACACGGGCTAAAACCAATTTTTAGCCCAAACATCAAACCAAATTTTTCGCCGGGAGGTATTTGTGTTTTGTTGGGCAGCTTGTGTGTGGCATGCATTTAAAAATGATTGAAAAATTATATTCCATCATTGACAGCTGCGGCATTTCATATTCATTTGCATACACATATGAAAAATACATAAAACAACAAACAATTGACCGCATTTGGGATATTGAATTATTTTAACTGCCGATTCGGGTGTTGTTCAAATGGAAATTGAGCTTGTTTCTAATTTAGTTATGCGGTAAACGAAAATGCATTAAACTTTATTTATTACAGTTAAATTGGTAAAATGCATAACAATTATTATTGCATGTGTCTGCTTGTTGGCAAATTATGAAATTCCGCTTACTTATTTGCATAATTTCCAGTTGAGCAGTCAGAATAAAGGGATTATAAAAGTTCTTGCAAACAGAAATCAAAAATAAAGTCCACAAACAACATTTATAAATAAAATTTCCACCATCCTATCGAAAAATATAAATGCCTCAAATATTATCTCTACTCTATTTTAACTTTGATATTCCCCTTTACACTTTATCCCCAAACATTTCTTAGCTCTTGCGGACTTAATAAAGAAGCGAAATATTTCGTAAATTATATATTATCTAAAATGATCTAGCTATCAATACTGGCTATTCTTTGCAATTAATCTTTGTGATTTATCCTTTAAGGTTGCTTTGTCGGACTTGTTATAAAAGCGTAATGAATTCAACTATACATTTAACCTATGGCCTTATATTATTTTAGAGTCTAAGCAGATTGAGTAATAATCTTCTTGGAGAAGAATAAAAGAAAAACAAATTCTTAACTTTTAAATTTTTATGAAATAGGCTTGGCAAAGTAAAATAAATATTATTCACGTTCTCGCATATATCTTGAGAGAATTTCTCTTTCCCACTGTCTTGCTCTAGGTCTCCTTCCACCCACCTGACAGCTATTATCTGCACCTGTATTTAGAAAGCGATCTCCGTGCAGCATTCATTACCTTTGCTGTTAGTGGCAATCATAATGAAAAACAAGTTAAAACTTAGCCCCCCTCCCGAAGCCCGCAGGCGGGCGGGCTCCTGATGGCATGGCCAGACAATCACAATGGTTGGCAACAATGGCCAAACGCGTTAAACCCGACGACCCCAATAGAAATAAAACGCATCCTTTGCAACATTGGATGCTGCCCACCCCCTCCCTTCCTCCCCTCCGTACCCTCACCCACCTTTGCGGAAACTAACCCCAAGCACAGCTGTTCGCTGTTCAAAAGGACATTCGCTGCAAGTGTCGCATGCTGCATTTATTTTGATCCTTTCGAACGCACGCTTCCAAAGCAACCCCCCGCCAACCCGCCCGCCCACTCGACTAGAAAGCGTGGACAGCGCGCGCTGGCCACAACAGACAATGTTGTTGTTGTTGTCGCGTTTTATTGTTGTTGGTTATCCTTTTGACTATGTTGTTTTCACAGTGCTTTATTGCTGCTGTTGGCTTCACAATTTTTCCCGCGCTGTCCCCTTGAATGACCATGTTTTTTCTTGTATCCTTCTTTTTTTTGACCATTGATTGTGCGGTTGCGTTTTTGGCCTTCAGCTGCTAGCTTCAAACTGGGCTTTGCCTTTGACTTGGACACAAAATGTCCATAAATTTAACACCAACATTAGGTTAACTTACACACACACGTCCACACACACACTCACAAAATCTGTAATTCAATTTGTTGTCTCGAGACAATTGCATTTGTGTCTGCTGTGCAATCGCAGTTGTAATGCTGGCCAACAAATTGGCCAGCCTATAAATTATAAGCCGCATGCCCAAGCCCAACGCAAATCCTGCCATGCAGCCACATACACACATGCACTGACACACAAATACATATATGCAGTCCGCTCTAGAATTGTCATATCAACAGTTGCAGCAATCGAATGAGCCACAACAACAGAAACTCAAGCCTTTCCAGTTGGAAGCTCTCTCATCTGTCCGGCCTGGTCATGCTCTCTGGCGCCTTACGTTAATTGCATCAAATGGAGGCCAGGTCGAAGGACCTCCCGGCCAGCACTCTGTCTAATATGCTAATTACACTGCAGCAAGAATGTGTGCGTCTCTCTCTCTCTCCCGCTCTCTCACTCTCTCTCTCTCTTTCTCCGGCTCCATGACTCTTTCTGTCTGTGTGTGTGTTTATCAGTTGTCTGACTGCAATGCGTTGGGCTCGTTCATTTTTGTTGGGATTTGCTGGACAGGTAGCAGCTGGGAGGCGTGACTGCGTCCATGTTTGTGCCTAAGCCGCTTTGGTGAAGTGCCAGCTTAGCCTCGCCCTCGCCCCGCTACAGTTGTCCCATGTCTGTGTCTGTCTAATTAATTATACTTTTCAATTGTATCGCAAACAATGACAATGACATTTTCCACGTCCTACTCACACACACCCGAAACACTCACACGCACACAAATTTACCCATTTCCACTTTGTGTCCGCTTATCGCTGTGGCATACTCTTAGGCGCTGCAGTCAAAAGTTTTCCCAATAAAACAAGTACACCGAAAATTTGCATGCGACTGCGATAAATGTTTGTCTAACCTGCTTATCGAAATTTGGCACAAGAAATTCAAGTGTGAAATTTGTTGAAGTGCTTCTTTTTCTTTAAGAGAGGTCGAGCTTAAACTAGATAAGGCTTTTTTGTCAAGTTAGGCGGAGTAAGGTTTGACATAATCGAGAAAATGTTTTATTACCCATGAATTGGGAATTCAATTGTTGGAATTGTTTTTAAACAAAGACAAAACTTGGGGATATATTAAAAGAGAATTTTGTATGCAACATTTTTAACAAATTATATCTTGATAAAAATTACAAATGATATTGAAAAAAATAGAATAGCAAAAATACAGACTGCACAGCCCCTGGAACAACGTTGTAATAATCCTCCTCGGACACAGCCCGCAGCCCTGGACGCCTCAAAAGACATCAACCGCCTGACGTGCCTTTAAGGCCGCCTAAAGAGTTATGGGGCAGAACAGAGAGATGTTGAAAATACAATAAATATAATAAAAAATATGTCAAAACAAACAAAACTATGCAAATATTTATATCACATTCTTTACTTATTATCGCAAGATAAGTTGTAAATAAAAATTGAAACTATAAAAAAATACAAAACAAGTAACAGGTTCTAGTCGGGAGCTCCCGACTAGGGGATACCCTGAATCCTCTTCTTCCAACATCAAATGCACATATATTTTCTATTTTAGGAGCTATATGTCAAGTTTGGTGACTCTAGCTCTTATTATTTACCAAAATTGCCCAAAAAAACAGGATATTGATATCGATTTTTATCGATTGCTCGGAAACGGTCTGCGCAGGCACTAGGAGCACCTACATCTCTAGCTCTTATTGGTTCTGAGACCCTTGCGTTCATAGATACGGACAGACGGTAAAGTATCATCTTCGTCTTTTAATATGCAACCTGTGTGTACGCAAAGAACCACACAAGCGCACACATGCTTATAGCTTTGCTCTATGTGCAAATGTTCTCTAATCAGTTTTAAGCTTTGGATTTGCAGGGAGAGTTCCTCAGGGAACAGGAAAGAACAATAAAATCCACAGCTTCCACAAGGGCCGCACACGTGCAGAGTAAAGAGCTCGGATTGTAACTGAGACTGTGGAAGATGTATACACACACCTACACTTATTTGTATATCTTTGCGCTGTAAGCCATATTGTTCTTAGAAGAAGAGGAAACAACAACAAAACAATTGAATACATAGATGTAGGCACAGCTCGGATCGTGGATGAGGGCTGAGCTAAGTGCATAATAGTGAAAGCTAAGTTGACCTGAGAGCAGGAATAAAGGCGTATGAACATTAACATATTATTTGGCTGTGTGCATTGTATTCTTGTATTCTGACCGCAAAAGTCACCTCTCTTAAGCTTACGCTTTCCGTGCGCCTGCACATTCAGAGAGGAATTAATAGCAATTTTAAGATCAAACCAACGGCTGCGAATTATGAGCGCCTGTTATTTAGAGATGCCACTTTAGCCTACAATATGCCGTGGCGGCGCTGCCATCGTCCAAGACTCATTATTATTGTTGCTTGCAAAGAAAATGGGATAATAGACTTTTGGTAAATTTTAAATAACAATTTGAACCAATCAACACCGGGTAATTACTATAGCCTTAAGTAAATCTTAATTTTAATATATAATAAAACTATCATTACTGTGGAACCATTTTAAAAATTTAACTTTAATAATAACTGACTAAAATATCAATCCTGATCATGGAAAGACATACTGATTTAGATTCCTCCGGCTCAATATTACTTGGTTTTATAAATATGGCGATAATAAGTTAGCCACATAATAAAACGATAATTAATGTAACGTCTTCAATGAACAGGCGCACAAATTCGACAACTGTTGATTTTTTTGATCGCCGAGTTCCTTGTACTTCGACTGAGAATGTGAGTGGACAACGGAGAAGCTAAATTGCGATAGCTGAGCTTTTGTAATCAAAGCAAAAAAACACACACTAGGCGCTGTTAGCTAACTGGGAATTACGAATTCTTATCACTAATTCAAGTTGAGTTAAAAGCAAAACTGAAAACTCAATAACATTAACATTGTTCTGCGTTGCTGTGCTTTGAGCGCAGGTATTCACCTCTCTGTGTGCGTACACATTCTTGATCGAAATCGAAGTCGACCAAAATTTGAGCATCAAAACAACCCACAGCTGGAACTGGAGATGGAACCTTACTTTGACTTGAAAACATGACAGCGATACTTTTGTTATATATTAAAATCAAGTTTTATTTTATGTAAAAGCGTTGTTCGGGTCAATTTAATAATAATTAAAGGTGTTACTGCGGTATATTGTATGTATGACTTATTAAAAAGCAACAAACGGAAATAAATAAAGGAACGTAATTGTGTTTGAAGCAGTTGCCAAAATAATGTTTTCCACTCATGTCACTGAATCAAAGCAAGCATTCTGATGCACTTACATCAACAACAAATTGCCCACAGCGCAGAAGCTCATTCAAGAACAACAACATCAATAATAATAATAATAATATACTGGCTTCGCCTAATTACGCACAGATCTCAACGTATGAAAGCAATAAATATTATATTGACAAATCAAGATGTTTCTATCTGTTATTGTGCTGCCTTTGGCATCGTTTGACCGACAATATCGAGACACGCCCCAAGCAACGCCCACGCAAAACACAATGCTCGAAGCATAACAAAAGAAATAAAACCCAAATTCACTTCATTATGTGGATTTCTTGTATGTAGTGTGTCATTAATCATCGAGTTTAGTTTCACTGAAGAACAACACAAAATAAAAAAGAAAAAATGAAAACGCAAACAACTTCATTCACAGCTACGGCTAATAAATGTATTTCTGGGCAATGGCCAAAGACCAACTAATAACTAATCCGAAAACATAATTATGATTTACGCTACAAGGCGTATCAATTTTCATTAGCTAAACGCGTGACTTCCACTTTCTTAGCACAAAATTTATGCAATTCCTCAAGCATTCGCCATGGACAAATTCGACGTCACGAAGAACTCCCCAAGTTTCATATTAAAGCAGCCCCTCCGTAAAACAAGCTACTTGCTGTGTGGCAGGCGGAAACATGCATTTCACTGTAAATGCTTATTGCTTCTTATAATTGTCACACTTTGCATTCCGTCCAGAAGAGCGAGCGTGAGAAGGAATGTGCAAGAGAGGCACAGAAGACACAGCAATTAGTAATAAATTAAAATTAGTTCCACATTTCAAATTAACACCTATAACAATTGTATGTAACTAACATACTTTCCATGTGCTTTGGAATTGTTTTTTTTTTTTTTATTGTATAACTTCCAGCTACCTTACACTATCCACGCTTGAGGGTTCGAAATACTCATTTGATTTATGCAACAAGAAAGAGCTACTAACCTAGCACTACTGAGAGTTTTATGAACTTACATAAATACTAATAGAAATATATGTTTTGCCTAGCTAGGGCACTTAACTGAAATAAAAAAAGTTTTGGTGAATATGGTACAATGAAATAATAATATGAATTATGATCTGATTAAAAAAGTAAGAGGATCTAGTCGGGAGCTCCCGACTCGGTGGAGTACAATTTCGCAATAGACCGTTATTTTGCTGCAGCCTCTACTTAACAACCACACCAACCATTGAGTCTGGATGAGAAAAAACGAATTAAAATAGCAGTACAGCAAACAATACATTCCAAAATGAAAATTGCATTAATATTGAGATTCTTGCGTTCATACATACGGACAGACGGACATGACTAGGTCGACTAGGCTATTGATGCTGACCAAGAATATATATACTTCATATGTACAAATACATTATACCCATATTTAACGGGTTCAGGGTATAATTCATATAATGCGCATTTTAATAAATTAAGTTCAACCGAATACTTAGTTTTAATATGCAGTTTCAATACTGTGCATATATTATGTTCTGCATATTAGAACAGAGCCTTACTTGGCTTAAGATACATTTATATTTATTTTTATATATTAAACTAGCGGGTATAGCCCGGCCTTGCCCGTAGCACGTATAAAATAAATGTTCTCAAAAAGCTTTAAAAAAGATTTTGAAACTGATCGGACGGGAACGTTTTTTCGCCAATTGACCACTGTTGCGGTAGGAATTTCCCACATCGTTACTACAGGTATTCATTAGGTTTTTATGAGCAGCTTTAAAAATAATTTTGAAGCAAATCGGAAAAAATTGCATTTTTAGCGATGATGCTTTGATTCTGCGAAAAATGTAAGGCAGGTCTCGAATGATTCTCCTTATGGATTCTTGGAAATGAATTTAAGCGCGAAAGTCACCCACCAAATCTTTGACACCCATTTCCACCAAGAAGGGATAAAATTTCCAAAAAGAACAGAGTTATCAATAATTTGAAGTCAACTAAATTTGTTTTTGTTGGGAAATTTCTAGTGTGCCTAAGATGCACATAAAGAAAACACACGTAGTGGTTCGGTTAAATGTTTAATGGAAACTGCAAAGCATGAGTACAAAAATCTGAACAAGTACTCAATTACAGAATGAGTACTATGCTGATACAATGTTGCCAGATTATAAAGAAGCTTAACAGCTTATTGTCACTATTTTAACACTTCTTCTTAAGCTAATTATAATCAGTTGCAAAATAACAAATTTAATTCAATCCAAGTGTTTTTACAAAGCCTACGTGCTTTTGCTTACTTAAACATTTTGTTAGTATATCTGCAACATTATTATTTGTAGGTACGTATTCTAATGCAATATCATTACATTGTACCTTTTCACGTATAAAATGATACCTTATGTCTATGTGCTTAGTGCGCTTATGATGGACTGGATTTTGCGCAATATGTTGCGCGCTTAGGTTGTCGCCACATATAGTCAACGGCTCTGTATCCTTTGACCATCCCATCTCACTAAGTAGCCTGCGTAGATAAACTGCTTCTTTGGCAGCCATGGACAAAGAAATATATTCTGCTTCAGTGCTGCTCAATGCGACAACGCTTTGCTTTGATGAAGTCCAAGAGAACGCACTGCCTGCCAGGAAAAATGCGTAGCCACTATAGGATCTCCTGTCCAGCCGATCGTTGCCCCAATCTGCATCTGCATAGCCTTTTAGTGGTTTGCCATTTTTACGGTATACTAATTTCATATTCTTTGTACCCGCAAGATATCTTAGAATGTGCTTTGCTGCAGACTGGTGTTCTCCATGAGGATTAGCATTTCTTTGTGATAATTTGTTTACAGCATGCAAAATGTCTGGTCGGCTCAAAACTGCTAAGTATATAAGCGAACCAATTAATGACTGATATTGCGTTATATTTACCTTTACACAAGTATCGTCGTTGCAGTCCACTTGAAAACCTGGGTCAAGAGGTGTGCTTACTGGACGGCAATTGCTCATGCCATACTTGTCCAATAGGCCTTGAATGTGCGTCTTCTGGCACAGCGAAACGGAACCTCGATCGCCGTCGCGTTGGATTTCCATGCCTAGGAAATAGCTAATGGGGCCTCCATCGTGCATTTTAAAATTTGATGCAATCTTCTTCTTAATCACGGCTATGTCTTCTTCGCTGGGACACACTATGATTAAATCGTCGACGTAGACAGCGATGTAGCTGAATTGTTGTTGCTTTTGCTTGACGTATAAGCATGCTTCATTTTTGCATCTTTTAAAATCCATGCCTCTCAATACCTCATCGAGCGTATTGTTCCAAACTCGTCCGGATTGTTTAAGCCCGTAAAGTGCCTTTTCTAGTTTGAGGACTTTATTTGGATGCTGCTTGTCAATAAAATTCGGCGGCTGTTTCATGTACACAGTTTCATTAAGCTTACTATTTAAGTATGCGTTTGAAATGTCGACTTGATGCATATACAGCTCTTTTTCGGCAGCTATTGCGAATAACATGCGAATGGTTTCATATCGAATTACGGGAGAAAACGTTTCCCAGTAATTGACACCAAATTGTTGACCACAACCTTGTGCAACTAGTCGAGACTTAAATTTTTCAATATTACCATCTTTATCTCTCTTGATTCGGTAAACCCATTTTGAACCAATGGCCTTTTGTCCAGGAGGTAGCTCACACACTGACCATGTCTCATTTGCTTGTAAAGCGTCGTACTCTATTTGCATAGACTTTTCCCAATCCTGCGCATTTTGGCCATGTAATGCTTCTGCAACTGACTGCGGAGTTTCAATGTCTTCAATCTGATTAAGACTATTGATCAATTGGTACTGCTTTCTGGGCCTGCCTGGCTGACCTGTACGTATAATTTTTGGCCTGCCACGCCCATGTTTTACTACAGCTTCAACTTGTGGCAGCGCTACTTGGTCATTGTCGTCATCGTTGCCATCTTCTCCTGGATCGCTTGCGCTCACAAAATCCTCCTCTTCTTCTTCATTTGAGTCACTGTTGTACTCTTGCACCTCGGCAGGTTGCTCTGGGTGGTTTTTTGCAACCTCATGATTTGACTCAAACGGGATAATGTACGTCGTGAAGGTGTTTCTGTCTGAAATACTGCATGCATCAGTTGTTGCTATGTCAAACTCACCTTCAATGAATTTGACATCCCTTCTTTCAATAACTGTTCGCTTCTCGCGATCATATAGGCGATATGCCTTTGCTGTAAAGGAGTAACCAACAAAAATGTACTCCTTGCCCTTTGCTTGGAACTTGCTTTTTCTGACTTTGTCGAGTGCAAATGCCCGCGAGCCAAATACTCTCAAGTGCTGTACTGATGGCTTGCGATCCTTCCATACCTCAAATGGTGTGCTTCCATCTAATGCTTTTGTGGGACATCTGTTGCGCAAATAAACTGCTGTTGCAACAGCCTCTGCCCACAAAAATTCTTCAAGCTTTGAATGAATTAGAAGACTTTTTGCCATTTCAACGATGGTCCGATTAGCACGTTCGGCCACACCATTTTGCTGCGGAGTGTAAGGAACTGTTAATTGCCTCTTTATACCGCACTCGATCAAAAATTCAGTGAATTGCTTATTCACATACTCTGTTCCATTGTCGCTGCGCACAGCCTTTATTTTATTTCCTGTTTGGCATTCTACAAAAGTTTTAAACATTTTAAACTTTTCAAAAACTTGGCTTTTTGAGTGCATAAGGTAAACAAATATCTTGCGTGAGTAGTCATCAATAAAAGTTACGAAATATCGATTGCCTGCAAGCGACTTAACATTCATCGGACCACATACGTCTGTATGTACTAAGTCCAGTACTTGCTTTGAGACACGATTCGCTTTCTGTGGGAATGGCAATGCACAAATTTTTGCTTTATTACATGTATCGCAATTTATTTCTAATTGTACATTTTCAACTTTCATACCACGCACCAGTTGCTTATCATTAAGCAATTTCAAATCCTTAAAATTCAGGTGGCCAAATCTATTGTGCCATTTTATGGAAGATGAATCAGAACTATTTAGCATATGAACCTGATCAAGACTATGTTTGTAAACATACAAGCCATTTTCGTGTCTTGCCCTTATTATCTCGTTGCCTTCTTTGTCTTTTATCAGCGCAATTTTCCCTTCAAATATGGTAGAATTCTCAAACTTTGCTGCAGCACTTACTGATAAAAAATTCATGCTTAAGTCAGGGACATATAAAACATTTTGCAGCTTTAATTTTATTCTATTGCAGTGCAACTCAACACTGCCACTGCCGGGTGAATCGATAAACTTATTTGCGGCCAACATTATCGATGTCTTTTTATCAGCATACGTAAGGAACATGCTGCGGTCGCAGCACATGTGCGATGTTGCACCACTGTCAACGCACCAAAAAATCTTTTGCTTCTCCTTGACACACGTGTGCATTAAGCATAGAGACTTTTCGTCCTTTTGGCTCTTTTTATCATCCTTCTTTTTATTTCGGCAATCGCTCGCTCGATGCCCTTCTTTTTCGCAATTAAAACATTTGCCTCGGAATGGCTGCTTACTGCTATTCTTTCTGCCTTTGCTTTCGACACTGTTGTTGTCCCGCGGTCCATTATGTTTGTGTGTATACACTGCTTCTGGTGTCCCTATGCCGTCTCTGCTAGCTCTTTCTTGCTTTCGCGTGGCCTCTTCTAACATTTTAACCTTGACGACTTCGAATTTGGGCAGCTCATCGCGTGTCTCAATCGCTATTACAAAATTTTCCCATGTGTCTGGTAGACTGCTCAAAAACATGATGACCTGCAACTCGTCATTGAGTTTGATGTCTAATTCTGCCAACTTTTCAATTGTCTCAACAAATGAATTGACATATGCGACTACATCGTCACCCTGCTGCATATTGAAACGTATTAATTTTTGATATAATTGGACCTTCCTAATCGGTCCAACTGAGACATGAATTTCCTTTAGTTTTTTCCATACAGCTGCAGATGTTGGGCATGACTTGATATGCATCAACTGTGTTGGCTTCAGATTTAAAATTATGTAAGCCATCGCTTTTTGGTCGACACTAACCCATTTTTCGATATCCTCACCATTTCCTTCTGGCTTAACATATTTTCCACACACAACATTCCATAGGTCCGCCACCACCAAGACACTTTTCATGGCCATATGCCATACGTCATAATTGTCCTCACCAAGTTTTTCTATTTGATGCGACATGTTCATTTTGACAATTTCACCACGTTATTCTTCGCACGAAATAAACTTTTTAAAAATTTAACAAAAGGAAGCTTTCAAAACCATAGACACTTTGTGTACTTATTTAACCGAAAACAACGAGACCTGGGCCCATAACCAATGTTGGGAAATTTCTAGTGTGCCTAAGATGCACATAAAGAAAACACACGTAGTGGTTCGGTTAAATGTTTAATGGAAACTGCAAAGCATGAGTACAAAAATCTGAACAAGTACTCAATTACAGAATGAGTACTATGCTGATACAATGTTGCCAGATTATAAAGAAGCTTAACAGCTTATTGTCACTATTTTAACAGTTTTTGTCACGAAAATACATGTACTCCAAGTTAATTCTAACTGTTATTGCCGTCAAAATTATGCACAATTTAATTATGTCATTAATTAACAATAATATGTTTTATGTACGTTATTAACAATAATATGTTTGTATAAAATACAAAGAAAATTATCATATGAAAAATTGAATAATTTTTGAATTAATATCGATGTCAAGTCCCAATTGCTTTTAGCTTTTCTTTATGATAATAATACATTTTCGCAATATATTCACACAGCAGTAATAAATGAACAGCTTCTGAAAGATATATAAATACAGTTGTAAAATTTTAATAAAATAATTCAAGCAGTGAAATAGCACAAAATGAAAACGCAATGATTAAATTGTAAATGATATTGCTTTGCCCGCTGACTGCATTTCGATGCTTGGGCATAAAATAGCTCCCCGAACAACCGACAAGCCCGCATACACTCGCCCCCGCAGTCAATGGCAGAACTATTAAAAATTATTCATTAAGTGTGCAGCACAACAAGAAATGTGCAGACTGAATAAAAATGAGGCAAAGGCTGGGGGCAACAATTGTACGAATGTTGCCTGGCGCCCGGGCGTGCCAGCTCACAAAAGTATGCAACGAAATTACAAAATGTACAAGGGTGCAAGCAGCCAGAAAGGGGCGCCTTGGCATAGGAGCTAGATTGAAGCAGTCAACGTAAGCTGAGCGGCAGGCAGTCAGGCAGCCAGCCAAAAACTAACTAGACTTTCACTTTATTATTCATGAAAAGTGAAAAGCGCACAGCAGCAGCAGCAGCGACAGCAGCAGCAGCAGCGGCAACGGCGGCGGCATCTCAGTTTTGGGATTGTCGAAATGACTAGCGAGAAATGATGTGATGTGGGGCCTGGCTGAAAATTAAATGAAATTAAATGCAACGAACGGTAGCTGTGCGCAACACAGGAGAACTGCTGAAATTATATTCAAATGAAATTGCATTTATCCATACACAAGCACGCACACACACACACGCGCACACCCGCATACGCGCAATGTTTGCTAGGCAATGATATATATATATATATATATATATATGGTTCATATACAGCTGCACATGTCTTTAATAAATTTTAATTAATTTTCCATATAATTTTTATAAATAAGAAACACTAATCGCTGGCATTATAAGCGCGCAACCGCCCCACACACACACACGCACACACAAGCAAAAACAATTTGTTTCTATTAACGAAGCTGCGCCTACAAATTGCGTTTCATTTATCAAGCTGCGCAGCAACGGACACACCTGAACAATTGATGATGGTGCCGGCATTTACTATAAACAAAAGAAATTATTGTGGACTAGTGAATGCCCTGCAATTAATCTTTAATAAAATTACATAAGATATTCATGAATACTTAAACTTCTGTACGCGAAAATAGGGTTTGAAGCTAAGAAATTTTCACTTCAATTATAATTCAAAATTGTATGCTTTATCCATGCAATTTTAAAGGGGATAAAGAATAGTAAAATAAATAAACAGAACACAATACGAAATAAAAGTTTCAATTTTGTAGCCATTAAATGTAAAGTGTTATTATTATATATTATATTATACGGGATTTGAAAAATTCTATATTCTAGAATAATAAAAAAAAAATAAACAGAAAAATATATATATAATAATATTAATTAAAACGAATAAAGTTACGTTAAATGTCATAAATAAATATTTAAATATATTAGTAATTCTTTGTAATGGGTGCAAGATATTCAATAGATCACCGATCATAATGTAAACATTATACCTTGAAATTATGTTAGGTAAGAAAATAAACGACTACTTAATAATTGAATTAAAAAATATAAATAGAAATATATAAAACTATATACTCGAATAACTAATAACGACTTATTTTATTAAATTTTCAGTGTACTTGGGAAAAGGTTGCCTTTCTCAAGTCTACGTCAATCAAACCGGAAAGCCAAACATAGATATCAAAGCCAGAACGCACATGCGTGCATTTGATGGGGCGAGAGGGAGTGTGAAAGCGTGAGAGAGAGTGAGGGAGACACATGTGTTTTGGCATTGTAAACGGTCCACCAAATACACGTAGGTCCATCATCAACGACGGCCAATTTGAAGTCATCATTCAACGCTGACAAACAAGCAGCCAAAGGCGAAACCCAGACTCAAAGCAAGACCAAACCCTAGACTAAAGAGACGCGCCCCCAAGCCGGACACAGCGATAAGCGGACTTCAAGGGGGCATCGGCCAAGAGGGGTAATGGGCTAGAGGTGGTTCAAGCAAAAGTTGGCAAGTCAGCGTGAGGCGCCCCAAAAAAGCTTGCCATTACTCACAAAAACACATCAATTATGCGGCGCTACATATGTGTGACTGGGTGTGTATGGGTGTGTGTAGGTGGGAGAGTGTGAGCGTGTGTAGGTGTGTGCTAGAGGCTCTTTATTAATGACAGTTAAACTGTCAGAGGTGTGTGCGTGCCATTGCAGGTGCCAAAAGCAACGGCAACGTTTCGCATTCAATATTTGGTTCACACACCACCGCCCCCGCTGACCAGCTCGAAGACCAACCCCTTGCCATGTGGCTGCCACTGCGAACAATTTGAGTAATGCTCGCTTGTCAAATTTGACCAAAACGGACTGCCATAAGTCAAGTTTTGGATGCATTGGCAACCAGTAACTGGCCAGACGCTAGACTTGACCAACAGCCCAGGCCAAGAATCGATTGTGTTTGTCAGTCGACTGCATTTTCAGATCATGTTGAGTGCAATGTGAATGTGATTGGGATTCGAATGGAAATTGAAATTGCAATTTGCAATGGACTAACCGTAGCTGCTGCTATAACAACTGATAATATTTAATAGCCATTTTAAATATATTACAGAGAATTTTGACAGCTCAGAAAATAAATCATCAAATCAATATATACGATATACGATATATATATATATATATATATAAATATATATGATATTGTGGTCAGACCCAGCTGGTTTTGACATATGTGCTACAAGAATAAGAAGAAGACGAGCAGCAAGAAAGACTTCTGCAAAGTATTATAAAAATATATTATAAAACTGAGAGACTAGTTCGCATAGAAATATATATACTTTATAGGGTCGGAGGTTTCTTCTTCTATGCGTTACACATTTCAAAACAAAATTATAATATCCTTAAAAAGGGAATACAGATCAACAAATAATGACAATAAGAACAATACTATTATAATAATAAAATGCAGAAATATGTATAAAATAAATTTTCTATTTTGATAACATTTTTTTACTGTATCTCTTCTTAAAGCCTATTAGGCAGACTTCCCCCTATTTATTCTGATTTAAGCTCTGAAAGCAGGTCAAACCTGAATAACAAGTATTCGAAGGTCACTGTCCACACAAGGGAATTTGCACTGCATTTAATTGTTAACTCTTTCTTGATTTTATTCAAAAATATAACATAAGAAAATTAAAAAAAAAAAACAATTAATCAAAAAGAGCAATGGGAAATATTTGACTATATTGACCATTAAATATTCTGAAATTTAAGGCACACGATAAATAAATAAATGAAAATAGTAAAATAAATCCACAAATTAAGATAATGTTTCAGTTCGTTTCGAAACAAAGGTGCGTTACAAGAGCCCGGTGTCCATTAGTTTAGTTCGCAGAATTTAGCGTGTTTGCTTTAAATATAAATAATATTTTAATAACAACAGCAAGAAATTCTTATCGACCAATTTCACCTTTAAAATGTATCATCTTATACAAAAATATGTTTCCAGCTTAGGTTTGGCTTTGCTTAGCGAAACTAATATGGATCAAGGTTTGGTTCACAGTAAACATCCTGTTTGTAGCCTTGATAATCCATCTCATTCCCTATCGAGTTTTGCACAGTTATAAACAACAATACATCTTTGGTAAACAATTGAAAGCTGTGTCAACATTATTGTCTGTTTTTTTGCAAAACACTTTCCATTTTAATTTTTTCTTCTTATGAACACATTTCAGCTAACTTATCCAAGCAATTCATCAATGAGTCCCGCAATGAGAAAGCATCTTTAAATAAAAAACAAGTAAGAGGTTCTAGTCGAGAGCTCCCGACTAGGGAATACCCTGTTGCATTTACAATTTGCGCAGTTACATATAACTTAGGTTTTTTCTTAACCGATCTTTATGAAATTTTCTACAGTATATCTTATTGTAGCATATAATTTATGTGTATTCGCAAAAAGTCAATTGCATTTAAATTTTGGCATAAATTGGTTGGCAATACAAGTTGGGTTATTAACTTGATTTATAGCTCTGCGGTGTTAACGGGGAGGTGGCGATAGATATAAAATGAAAGATACTTGATATATATATAATATTCTAGAATCAACATATCAAGTTAAGTGACTCTAGCTCTTAATACTTACCAAAATAGCTCCAAAAACTGGATGTCGATATCGATTTTTATCGATTGCTTGGAAACGGAGTAAGTTATCGATTATCGGAAACAAACTCGATCTGCGCAGGCACTAGGAGCACCTACATCTATTTCAAGTCTCTTGCTCTTATAGGTTCTGAGATCCTTGCGTTCATACAGAAGGACGGACGAACGGACAGACAGACGGCCATGGCTAGATCGACTCGTCTTTTGATGCTGATTAAGAATATATATACTTTAGGGGTCGGAGATGCTTCTGCCTGTTACACACATTTGCATTTTGCACAAATACAATATACCCTTTTTATCCACTTTCAATGGGTTCAGGGTATAAAAAAACGCAAATGCCATTCACATTAATTGCTATCGAAGGAGCAGAACAACAGCTTACACTTTCATCCACACACACGCACAAGCACGCACGGGCATACACACATGCTCAGGGGCAGCGCTGGTAAGTGTGCTATAAATTTGTTGCCTAGCGAATTCCGTGAATGGGATAAACTGCAAAACCGAACGTATGAATGACTTCCATTACGATTTTGATTCGAAATGCTTAAGCATATAGTATACGCAGTTGTTGCTAACGTTGCCATTGTTTAGATTGATAGGTAGATGGGGGTTATGGGATAAAAAACAAGAACAACAAAAACAACAACAAGAAAAACAACAGCATGTTTCTCTATTCTCTAGAGAATGGAAGTGGGTGTCTATTATAGTGCGGCAACTGCGCCTGTTTTGCATACTTGCCTGCAATTTACAGGGAGCTCTCATTGAAAATAAATGATGACATTATTCTGATTTGATGTTTGCTTTGATTGCTTTTATCCCAAATGATGTTGAGGTAGTGCACAAAATAAACTTGCAAAAGCGATACAGCCCAATACACACACGCACACTCCCATCCAGTTGACGTTTGTTTTGGTTGGTGAGTGATTTGGCTTGTCATTCAATTTCATGGTCAGTGGCTTTCACTTGAAAAATGAAAATCCTTGTGCCCACGGCAGTCACCCATTGTCCAGGACAAATGCGGCATGCGGCACAGCTGATTCGCAGTGTCAGTAAAGTAACAGCTGCGCATACTTTACGACACACTGTTCGCAAGCTGTGCCTCACGCCTACAACTATGCAACAGCTTTTCCGGCCTGCATAAATGTTAATAAGCAAAAAAAAATACAAGAAAATACCGCATACAAATCCTTGGTACAAACACTGAGGGGCACTCAACGCAGCACCACCAACTGTGCCAACAGCAATAACCACAACAAAATGGCCAACAAAATGCCCCTCTTCACGACTAGCCCACCCCCCCAGCCAGCATCCACTACACTCCACGCTGAGGTGCGCTGCAGTTGTAACTAATTTGAAGAGTTTATGGTTGGCTGAAGGGCTTCACAAAGTGTTTGTACAGCATTTTGATGGACGTTAAACTGAAAAGCGAAAAGTAAAAAGCAGCGAATTTATGATTTAACGCAAATTAATAAAATTAAAGTCATTTTCAAAACAAAAGGTATGCAATTAATGCACTTTTTTTTACAAAGATAGATACTAAATTAAGAAAATGATTAATTTGTACATTTATAATTATATAATATAAGAAGATAATAAAACATCTTAAGCAAAGAAAGTGTGTTTACTAGTAAAGAGTTTAGAATTAGAGATTAATTGTTTATGCATTTAAAGACCTTAACAATGAAGATAACATAAGGTCTGGACACTAAAGTTTAGTTTAGACACAGGAGAAAAAACTATAAAGCGAATTAAAAATTGTTTAATTAAATTTACAAAAATATACATATATTTCACGTTCATTATCGAAATTTAATATGGGTCAGGGGTTATAAGGTAGTATGGGTAAACATCTGGAAAAGTAAGAAGGAATATTTTATATTATAAACTTATTCCGAGCAAGTTAACGGCACATGCGCTAATATAAAGATGTACATATAAAAATATATATATTTATTTAATGCTGATTTTGACAACCTTTCCATTTATGAATATTAGCTGGCTAGAGTTTGGGGATTTATATTTATTTATTTTAATTGTTTTTCCATTGACTTCATTTTCGACTCATATTTCAAATTTGCTTGCTTTTTATTTTATTCTTACTGCCAGTTGGCCACTCGCAAGCTTTTGTTACTGTCAAAGAAAATAAATACTATAGAAATAGATAGATGGACATGGAACTATTGACCGAGACAAAATTGTTGAATCCCCGACAGTGTAAATGTTAAGCTTAATTCGAAAACAACGTGTGTGTGTGTGTGTGTGTTAAACGTAAAATAAATATACAAATGAAGTGTAATTTAAAACAAAGAAACGCTTCATGAATTTGTAGTACATACTAATGGAATGTGGAGTTCTCTGTTGTGCAAAAAAGCTCTCAATTTAAGGCACTCTGAAATGCGTATAAAAGTTTGATATAGGTAATCTCGTATTTTTTGTGGAATTATTTATTCATTAACATGCTATGTGAAACTAAACCCTCATGTTGGTCTGCGAGCAAAAAACTTGCAGAAAAAAAGTGTAATAAAATAATACAATTCTCGCATATTAAATGCTGTTAAATTTGTAACGCATTGTAGTCCACCCCCCTGTTGGCTGTATCAACAGTTCCCCACGCACACTCTGAACCACCTCACGCTGCATGCGTTAACAGCTAATAAACGGCAAATATTGAAACATTTACGCGCACGCAACTCAGGTGCCAGTTGGAAGGAGCAGACAATTCAAGCTCAGTGCTCTCAAGTGTGCCAACACTCAGCACAACACGCACACACACACACACACACATACACACATTGACACAACACTCGGTGCCAGCTGAAGTGTAATTTCCATTGTTTATACACCAACACACACAGACACTTGGCCAGAGTGTAAAAACAATCTATTACAACACGAAAGCGTCAGAAGACGGGCGACACGCTCGCGGACAAGACAGGACGGCAACAGGACACGCTGTGCAAGTACAGGTGAGAGCGTGGTGCGCGGTTGAAGAAGAGGGCAATCAGCAAACGCCGCCGACAATCGTCAATTACTCCAACTGCAAACAGTTAACTGTAAACTGCAGTGGAACGCATTTCATTTTATATTTTGCATAAGCAGCGCCTGAAGGTAGGCAACAAAAAGTTGTGAACGCATCAGCACGCCCGCACACACACACACATACGCGTGCAGAGTGGCACCCACACACATACAGGCACTCAGACAAGCACTCACTAGGCACTCGCTCCACTCCGCACTCAAGTATGCAATTAAGTGCTTAACGTGTTTATTAAAAGTGAAATGCCAAACAACTTTTCATGCCACACTACCCTATCAATTTGTATGTGTGTGTGTGTGTGCGGGTGTGTGTTGTTGCTGCTGCAGCTGCTGCCCGCAGCGGCTGCTGCTGTGTAAGTCACTCAGCATGCGGTCGGCGTTGTGTGTAAAAGTTGTCCACTTTTGTTGTTGTTCTCGTGTTGTTGTTGTTTTTGTTGCTGTTTTGCAGTTGTTGCGTTCTTGTTTTTGTTTTGGTTGGGGACGAGGGTGCGGGGTGGCTTTGGCCACATGTCAACGGTGCGGCTTGTTAGTTTTTAAGCCGTGGCGTTTGCTACTAAGCCTCGAATATAATAGACGTATTAAATGCTAAAAAGGGTTGTTTTTTTCAAATTTTGTTTAAATCCTTTTTAACATTAAGCAGCGAAGTGTGTTTAAACATATATTAAGCCGCGTGGTGGAGAAAATATGTAGAGGGTATTAAGAATGTGTATGTGTAAGCGTGTGTTTTTATGTTTTTTATGTTTTTATGTATATATTCTTAATCATTTTAACAATGTCTTATAACACACAAGTCTATAGGAACAATCGGTCAATATATTAGGTAATTACGAGTGCCCAATAAAATTTCATTTTAAATATCGATAAATTAAAAAAATATTTCACTACAAATGGAAAAACTTGAACTAAGTTATCACCAATAAAAACCTAATAAATGCAGAAGCTATTTATTACTTATAACTCCCAGATCCGAAACTAGTTTGCACTTTGGCTCAATTTCACTTGGCAAAAGGTTGCCCTCAAATGTTGCTCTCAATTATAATGTTAGACAGTGCCATTCAAGCTTGAAATGTAAAGTCAAAACATTTGCTGGCAACTTCAAATATGCATCAAGCATACGAGCTGTTGGCCAAATTTCAAGTGGCTATACAAGATCAACAACAACAACATCAACATTGGTATGTGACTGCTAGTGCTGTACTTTTGTTTATCCGTTCATGTCCTGTAACAAAAGTTAAATATGTTTGCAGACTAGGATATGCTTGCCGCTAACGCAGCCCAAGTCATTTCCTTTGAGACGTTCTGCTGTTGAGTGTGTGCGCGTGTCTGTGTCTGTGTATAATAGCATTGCGTGTGTGTGTGCGTTCAAAGTTTTGTCGATTCCGCTCGACTCTGTGTGTTAAATATAAATGCAACAGTTTTGCCAACAATTTTGCCAACAATTTTTCCTGTACGTTGCCATTTAAATGACCAGAAAATTATCACGAAAATTTCACTGACTTCTTTGTAAGCCTTGGTAATGCCAAAAAATATGGCAAAAATTAGAAAATTATCAGGCACATGGTCAAGTTATTCAAAGCACAAAAGTTGAAAGCAGCCGACTGCAATAATTGCACAAGCAAGGCTAAAGTCTAATTCTGAATTTAAAGCACTGACAAAGTGCATTGTCTTCTGAGTTAGGTAAAGTAAGTTTTTACTAAGTAGAGAAACATTTTTGAGTATATGAGTATGAAGTTGATTGTAGTTCGCTCCGCTTATTCATTGGTAACAATAGGTTTTTATGCTTCCTGTTATCAAGTGACAGACTCAAAGAAAGAGCAAGAGTATGGAATTAAGCTAAAATTCCAAGACAGTGAGAATCTTTAAGTTACCATTCTTTCGTTTAACTCTACAACATATAGAATTATAACATATAAATCTACTATTCAGCCTAATCAACGCGTGGCATAACTTAATTTATTCTTAGTTTATTTTCAGTATATCATGTTTTTAACATTGCTTAGTACGAGTCATTTTTAAATATATAATATTAAAACAAACATTTTATAACTATATAATAGTTCGGTAATTTATATTATTTAAAAGAAAAAAGAACACAGATATTCGCTCATAGGAAACGTGTCTTAAACTTTGTCTCTTAGTACCTGTCAAAAAATCTCTGTAATTCTAAAAACACCCGGAAACATAATCGTGCATAGAGACCGACAGCCAGGCAAACATTGTACCTTCTACGAATTCAAAACAGAATAAAAAAAAGTGAAAAACATTTACAATTGTTCATACACAAACAGAAAATCTATTTAGCAAGAGCGAAACCTGTTCAATATTAAATGAGATCAACTAATTATAAGCTACACAAATTTAAGTAAGTATATCTAGGACCAAACTTATCTAAGGCAAACTCAAATGGATTGAAAATTATGCGCTGTTTTTAATTTAATGCCAAACACTATCAACACACGCAAAAGCCACAAAAAAAAAAAAAACGAGAAAACCAAAAATGAAAAACCAAAATCCCAAAACTCGCAATGTCTGTAAACTTTTGCACGGTCAAAGCCAACAGCAGCAGTCGAAATTATTAATAAACCACATAAGCGTCGAGATAGCGGAATATCAACCTGTCTCATGCCCCAACTTCCTTCTCACTCTACCTTGCTCTCTCTCTCTCTCTTTCTCTCTCTCTCTCTCTCTTGTTAATGTGTCGCTCGCTCTAGTTCTCGCTCTTGCCCACTGTGTGAGCCTGCAGATAAAAACTCAAATATGCACCATCGACAATTTTGCACAGTAAGAGTTGAGCGCCGAAACGAAAACTATGAAAACACCATAAATTTTCCACAGACACAGGCAAAAAGTTTTAGCGCTGACTCACCCACGCAACACACACACACGCAGACATGACAAAGCCACATGGATTGAAGTGAAAATTATCCAAATGATGCATGCGCAAGTCAAAGGAGCAAATTGAAAGGTCTGCCCGCCTTTAACAATTAATGCTCGAGCGTTGCCAACGGCAACAGCAAAAACTACAACAATTGCAGCTAACTCAACAACAACAACAACAACACTAAGTGCAACTGCAACAAGTCTGTCCGCCAATCCATATAAACCACTCAATATTTGCTCTGACAGCATTTGAACTCTGCTCATTTGAACATTCGCAATTGAAAAGCAGCGCCTGGCTTTGACACAAAGGTCAAAATTACAGCACTCATTAGGGTTACGAGCAATTTGCGGAATATATACCAGCTGCCAGTTGCCCCTGGCCTGTTGCCTGTTCCTTGCTGCCTGCTGCGCTTAGCCCCTTTTTTCACTCACATGTTGCAGGGTGACGAGGTTCGAGTTTAGAGGGTTAACCTCTTAATCGTGCACTAATTGTGTGTGAACTCAAGATGCCAACATTTTGATAGTGTCAATTGGGTGGGAGAGAGGGATCAAATGGATAGAGTAAAAGAGCTAGATAGACAGGCAAATTGGTCAATCCAGGATTAAAGCATAGCTGGCAAGCAACTAGTAGAAATGGTTGGGTAGTAGCAAAGCAATTATATTGGATTTATATGAGAAGATCAAATATGCTTTCTTATATGTATATCTAAGTAAACTTTAATTTTTAAATAGTTTCTGGGCTTTTGGTGAATTATTTTATATTTTTAAGACTTTTTTGTTTGAACAACTTTAGGTCTATGTTTTTTTCGGCCCTAATTCAATAAACAATAAACAATAACAATAATTTTATTAATATAGGTATACTGAGTGTGGACTACCGAGTCAGTAAGCGCAGTATTGAGCTGTTAACATACATAAAATGCTTATAAATATCATATAAGATAGATAATAAAGCTGCCATATTTTCGGAACATTAAATACATAAAAGCATTGTCAAGGGCCCTTCTATGTTTCTAAGATATAAGAAGAATTTATGAATATCATACTATTATAACTCATATAAGAATAATTATTTCATAAAGACATTATTCATTCATAGAAATTTATAAAGAATTTGCCAACACATACAACAGTTAGTTAATTAAGAATTATTGTACAAAATTAATATTTAAATACTTCTTGCCTGAATTCCACTCTAGAATATGCTGTTCAGTTAGTTAAGAATTAGAAAATATTATTAAATATAGGGCTCTGATGCTGCAACGATTAGAGCCTGAAAGTTAACATGTTAAATCTAATTAAATTTATAATTTATAATTTTATAAATAACTTAAAAAAATATTTTTTGCGAATTATTAAATAAAAAACTCTCAGCGTGCACTCTTCTGTGGAAATACATCATTAACATATATTTGTTTGTTAAGTTAATGGCATATCATTTAAATAAAGCGCCCAGCGGCCACCCCTCGCGAAAATTGTAATCAAGTTAGTTGCCCATTAAAACAACAATTTGCATTACTTTATGCAATTTCCGTATTTACGCTCATTTTATTTGATTTAATCAAACTCTCGTCTCTTTTTGCCACACTATTTTGCCTCTCTCCCTCTCTCTCCCTCTCTTTCTCTCTCTCTCTCTCTCTCTCTCTCTCTCTCTCTCTCTCTTATTTGTGTTTCACGCTTTATTTATTTGTATTGACTTTTGCTCTCTGTGTGCCTGTGTCTGTGCAGAACGCGAAGGAAGCAACAAAAGCAAATACAATTACATTGAGTGCTTCAGTTCCTGTTCTTCCACCGCCACCACACCCTTTGGTTGGCTAGAAATTGGCTGGCGCAACAAAATATTCCGCACAGATAAATGTAAATACATAAGCAAACAAATCATTTGGAAAATATTTCTCGCAAAATCACATCAAGGTGCAAAATATTTACGTATATTATTTTTGGGCAAGACAGCGGAAAAAAAGAACTCACAAGCAACAGAAAAAATGCCAACAAAAAACTCGCAAGTCAAAGGCAAAAGTGTGAAAAACTCTGAGAAGCATGAAAAGTGTAAATATTGCCACTGACATAATATTTGCATAGCAATTTTTTGATTTTTCCTTGCATTTTGTTGATGAATATAAGCTTCAATGAGTACTCCTTAGACTCCATCAAAGACCCAAAGTGATTGACTAACTGACAGATAGACTAAATGACAGACGGACTGAATGACAGGCAAGTGCAGTGAGAAGAAGCAAAAAGAGCTTCAGCTTGTTAAAGCTGACGGCTTAAGAAATTTCTTGTGGCAAAGATAAGCTTAAGAGTATAATAAATAATAAATCAGTTGCATCTGTTTGCTTGATATGGATACAAGAATTATTTATTTATTTAAGAAATTAATAAGCTAAAACGGTTTTACTTTGATGCATACATTTATTAATTAAATTTATTGTCTATTGATTTAAAATGAGTATACATTCAAATGCTTTAAAACTTTTTATACAGTTCTGGAAAGAAATAATTTAAGGCTAAAAGTGAAATATATATTTATAGCTATACATATATATATAGCTGTACATATATATATTTTTAATGTAAAATAAAAGCAGACAAAATTTCAGAATTTACAATTTTCATTTATATTGCAATTATTTTTAATTCAAATAATTATAAATTTCAATATTAATAGCAGACCGTATTCGAATCAATATTAAATTTTAATTTTTATTTATAATTTAAACCTAATAAGAATTGTATTTTAAAAACCGCCTGCCCAGAGAATACATGGAATTATTTGATTAATTTTCCTATTGATGTATTTTTCATATTTAATTAAAAATGTATATTTATGGCTAACAAATTGTGTTTAAATAGTTAAGACTACAGTAACAGCATTCCAGATAATAATAAAATATAAAATAATAAAAAATTAAATAAAAAGTATATAAAAATACATAGAAAAAAACTATTTTTATAGCAAGCAATATAGATTGCTGATTAACTAGTAAAATTAAGGATTTAACTTAGTTTTCCTAAAAGTTTTATCAATAGCCATTTCAATTACTTGTGCAAATATTTTTCTCAGTTATGAGTGTTACCTCAAGCCTTTAATTGATCAGAATTATGTCAGCCAATTAGATGGTATTTGCTAATAAGACCAGGCCAAGGTCTCCCAAAAACACACACACCCACATGCTATAGCCTGCGGTTTGCATAAATATTGTTAATAATAATAAAGCAGGAAAAATAAACAATATTTATGCAGACTGTAGAGCGCAAATTATTTACATACAGCCCAAACACTCACAGCATAGAAATAACAGAGTCGCAGGTTCTTTTACTGCTGGCACAGATTATTATAATAAAACAAATAAATACACAAAGGACGGGCACTTGGCTCTGGGACCACTGTACAACGGGGCGTATGTGTATTTGTATTTATGGCAAAAAGTTGTGAGGGGCACAAAATATACGCACAAGGCGAAAACAAGCAAAAATTTTTGCAAGTTTTGCTCTAAAATGGCAGCAAAGCTTTTTGCATGTAAGTTGTGTACGTGCCGGCAGTGTGTATAAACGTGTGTGTGCAAGTGTGTGAGCATGTGTGTGTGTGCCTATTTGACTGTTAGTTCCATTGTGGCGCACAGCTCCATGCCACTAATAATGTTTATGTAAGAACTCTTTAGAGTACGCGCTCTCACAATAATTTCATTGTTCGCATTCTATTTGCTTAGCTGTTGCCGGTTTGCTTTATTTTTTTCTTCCTTTTTTTTGCCCTTACTTTTTCAATGATAATTAAGTGTGTATTACAATTCACCTACGTATGTGTTCCACCTTTCGGGTGGTAAAGGGCTAGAAAACCCTGCAGAGAAAACTATGAGCTGGTGCATGTGCTTTTGTTAGTTTTTGTCGATTTTTTACCTGGCCGAATGCTAAAATAAAAAGGTCAGGCATATAAAACTGGGCGTAGAGGTGGGTAGAGTGCATTTTGCATTACTTCCGAAATTTTCCAGAATTAATATTCATTCATAGTTCCTCTTTCGTTTCTTTTCTTCAAACTCCAACTATATAGAATCAATTATATAAATCAACTTTAGAGAAACAATTGTCTTATCGATAAGCCTGAAGAAATGAGCTACAATTTATATCTAAAAAGCAATTTCCATTGCATTCAAACAGGCGCAACGTCCCGTTGCGACGCGTGTTGTAAAACGCGTTGTAAAACGTGTTATAAAACGTGCGTGTCAAGGCGCAACTATAATTTAATTGCTACTATAACACTTAAGTTAAATGTTTTTACATGCGTAGTTACATGGCACATTGCAAATAAAATAAAGTGTAGCTGTTCGAAGACAACCACAAAATGTGACTCGAAATAGCTTTAAAGTTGCGCCCCATAATGAGCATAAAAATATAATGGCCATGCGCACATATATATAAACATAATATGCATTTACAATGTAAGCAAAACTACCCGGCTGTAACTCGATGGGTAAACTCCTGAAAATTGTTTACCAACGCGTCGCGCTGATGATGTCATCAGCCAGACTGATATGGGGGTGTTTGCCAAATTATGCATCCTGCTATACGAGCAGAGTATCCCCAGCCACACTCCACGCTGAATCAATAACAATAAACAGAGAAGAGCTCTGAAACTCCGAGATGAGAGTCAGACGTCGCCTTTGCCATTTGCCAGACGACCCGCCAAAGTGGCGCCAATATTTTTAGCCAGTTTTTTTATCTTTTCTTTTTTGTTTTTTTCTTCCGGTTTTTCGTAGGGGTTGAAGCCAACGTGTCTTGTTGTCACGTTTGACTGGCTTTCCCAAGATAGTTTTCCCAGCTGACTTAACTTTTCTTGGCAAACTTGGCAGCGCTTTTCGCAAATTTTAAGCATATACAATTATTTTAAAGATTTATTAATTTCCATTTTTATTTGTATTTCATTAATTAGAACATTTTCCTCAGGCTGTAAAAGTTAATTGGATTTTGAAATTAAAAAAAAAATCAGAAGGTAAGCAAAAGTTAAGGCAATTTTTACTCTCATAACTGGAAAGTGATAAAAACGCCGTTTTCAATCGGGCTTAAGCAGTTGAGCAGCTGCCTGCCGGCCAATAATTCAATTTGGGCTTTGATCTTTGAATAAAGTGAGTGTTAATTAGATAATTTTTAAGTAATTAGCAACTGACAGTTGCAGCTAAAACAGAAGTTCGAACAGCCTAAAATTTGCAAGTTTGAGTTTAAATAAAATTGTTGCAGGTTTATCGAAAATTGAAATAGCCGGAAGGCAGACAAGTTGAAGCTACTTTTGCTGTTAATTAGTACACTAGCTAACAAGATTGTATTTATTGCTGAGCATCAGAACGTATTATAGGCAGCATGCTTTCATAACTTCAATTGAGTACAATTTTAAGACTATAGTTAAACCAAAAAAGGTAAGCGATGCTGCTGGTTGAGTGGAAAAGGACTCGCCTGGTAGATTGTCAAGCCATTCTCTTAAAGGCTAGGAAAGCTATTCGCCGCATGAGTAGAGTCAGTCTTACGGTCTTATAGCCTATTTTAACGAAACCACGATTTTTGGGTTGACCTGGCGCCTCTAACAACAAAACAGACAAAAGTTTTGAACCTATTTTAGTTGAGTATGCCCGAATAGGAGGCACACTGAACAGCGTTGGCTATAAAATTAAAGATTCTTGATATACTACAGTATTCTAGAAGCTGCATATACAATTTGGTGACTCTAGCTCCAAAACAATTGCTAACAAATAATTTTTTCGAAATTCATTTATTACAAATAATTAAGTTATCGTTTATTGAAATCAAGCTCATGCTGCGCGGGCACGAGGAGGCTTCTGAAATCGACGCAATTATACATACGAACAGACAGACAGATGGACATGGCTAGATCGACTCATCTAGTGATATACTCTATTCGGAGATGCTTCCTTCCGAATATTAAGGTCTATAGTAATCAACGAGGTAATATTAATTGGGGATCTAAAGCATTTTCTTTCTGACTGTTAAAAGCACAACTTGAAAATAAACCTCAATTTACAGGAAACAAGTACGTTAATTGAAAATAATGTCAAAGCTTTATTAAGCTCGTGCCATTTCGAAAAATACCTGAAATAAATCAGCCATAAGTTCGTAATACCGTCATGACACATTGCATAGCCAAAATGCGCACTAATTAAATAATAAATTAAAGAACTTACTCGAATCAACTTGTTGTTGCTTTTCCTGTAGTTGCAATTGTTATTTGTTTGTTTGGGCCAACATGCATTTGCTTTATGGCGCGGTCGTCATCAGAGCCATCGTCATTTCATAGAAAGCTTTGCGCACACTTGCACACAAATGCAGGCAAGGACGAAAAGGACAACAAGGAGCGCTGCTTGCATTGCGCTGGATTGCATTGCGTTGCGTGGCGGGTTCCGGTGCTGCTAATTACTCAAGCAGACGGGCACGATGAGCATTCAAGGACCTTGTCGGCGGCAGCACATACACACACACACACACACACACACACAAGCACACGCCCACACATAATGAACATATGCGACATAGTGGCATAAAAAGGTTTTTGCCACTTCACAAGTTATATACGCAGCTTTGGTGGTGGGTCAAAGGGCGCGGGGGCAGGACGCGGACGCAAAGCGCAGGGGCGAGGCCGCCGTATAATGCGAACCATAATTTTAATTAGTGGCATATGAAAAGCCAGAAGAGAGATAGAGCAACACAGAGAGAAAAATGCGCTTGCAACAAAAAATTATTATGTTATTACGGCTTTTGAGCACAAGCCGCTTATGCGTGGGCGGCTCCAGCGGGCCAAAAGGGCGTGGCTTAGGCTTAGAAGCAGCACGAGTTATGTATGTGTGTGTGTGTCTTTTACGTAAAACTAGTTGGCAAAGCAAGCAGATTGCAGGGAGAATATTTGGGTCAGATAGGTTTTTGGTATGTTAACACATAATAAAACTTGAGAGAAAGAAAATTGGATGGCAGATTATGCTAGAAAAGTGCAGAGAATTTGTCAGTAAGCCAAAAATAAGCAATAAAGTGTGCATTATGGAAATGGGGGAATAAATGTATTTTCTAAGTTTTCAGATATTCTTACCATTTCTGACTTTAAACGATTCGAGACCATAAAAGCCTATAAACTTTCTTTAGAGACTTACGCCTATTCTAAAAAATTTCAAATGAACAGAAAAAGAAAGCTGTTACGTCAATAACGCTGCCTTTTGAAAACCTAAAACATATATTTATATTTTATAATTGTTGATTTAATTTCTTATTAGTAGATGATTGCTCAGACACGGGATGGCCATTTAAGCAGCTTTGCACATGTCCATACACAAGCATATTTGGAACCTTATTGAAACCGAGTGATGCCGGGTAATGGCGAGATCAGCTAGCTATTCATTTCTTTTACATTAACTTACTTATAAAAGCTTTTCGAGTAGAGTTTTATTCTAAAAGTCAACCCAAGCATACACAATTTAATTTAGCTATTTTTTGTGAATGAGCATCGCCTTGCAATTTAGCTAGTTGAAAAAGTTGAAAAATACAAAAACGCAATTTACTACTTACACCCAATATCACGAAGGAACATGTTTTACAGAAGCATTTCAAAATTTCTAGCATACCTTGCTTTTTTAATCAAAACATTTTAATAAAGGAACACAAAATAGTTCTCATAAATGCTGAAATACGTAAGCTCCCTAGCAGTTGCTGTCAAAAGGGTCCGCTTCAATGTTTAATATCGCTCAAGTTAGCCCAGTATCATAAAATTTTTGGTTTCTAAAAGCACAGAACGAAATTCGTGATTTTCAAAAACCAATTTAAAAAACAAAACGAAACACTCATGTCTAGTTTAGATGATTTCTTTGCGAAAAAGGACCGAAAAAAGTCCGCAACAAAAACAAATCTCTTGGCCGCCGACGAGCTCTATCGCACACTGGAAGAGACCACCAAAGCGCCACAGGAGGTGGACAGCAATGAGAAGCTGCAGATGGATGTGGCAAACAGTCAACATTCGCCACTCGAGTTCGGCATTCGCTTCTCTGATGAGACCATCGACGAGGAGGACGAATGGTGCGATTTTACCGAGGAGCACGATCAGCCATTTCCAAATTTAAAACGCAACTCAAAACTGGTCCTAAACTCAAACGCCGTGGTTGCCAGCAGCGAGGAAGTGAAGCTGGCAGCCGAACACTGTCAATATCAGGACACTGGCGGCGATGGGCTCGGCGTAGGTCAGGCTAGCGATGAGATGGGCAAGCCTGCTTGTCCCTGGCTAAAACTGGAGCCTACAGAGCTCACCAGCTTCAGCCCCAAGGCCGTAGAGACCGTGGAGCGCAAATCGCAGCCAACGATTAAATCACAGCCGAACATTGCGCCCAAAAAGCAAGTCTATGTGCCGCCAGCTCTGCGCCAAAGCCAAAGCGAGTTCAGTGTACGTCCACGTAAACAGGCGCCACCAGTGCCAGTGAAGCTGGCCAAAGGCCAGGCACCAGATCTAAATAATGTCGATTTCTTTCCGTCACTCTGTAAATCACGCATCTCGAAGCGTGCCAAGTAGTTTTCGTATTTCATTATCCGTTCTTCTAGTTAACACTTTTTAAATTTGCAACGATTAAAGCTTGAGTCCCGATAAAAAAGTACACAACAGCGCTTTTTATCTCACTCTCTCTTCCTCTGTCTAAATCTGTCTCGCTTACTTCAGTTCTGCACAGCCTCGACCGTACTCCCCGACGTGTCATTAGCCAAATATTTACAATCAAATCGCTTTAGCGCTAAATACACCCCGCGGACTGTTTTACGTAACACGCGCAAATGTTGGTAACAAAATATTTTGGCATTTATCATGTCGTTATATTTTATGCACACATATGCCTATGAATAAATAACGCGTATTATACAGCTGAGCTTAAGGCATGTAAATGACTCTACTAACTTAAGAAGCAATGAAGCACAGTCCCTAGACTGGGAAATAGTCTGTTTTTAGCACTAAGCAATAATAAATCAGAACCTAATTAAAGTAAATAAGAAAATCAAGTAAATAATTCCAGGCCAAGGAACATGACAAAATATACACACGCTCACACCACAATTAGAGTTAAAGTTGTGGGAGATTATGAAAAGCTTCTGGCATTAATTAATCTGATGCCAGTACCTGGTTGATTCCAGGCGCGATGCCATTTAAATTGCTACCAAACTGATTATAACCCAAAAAAATAATTTATATTATAGGTCAACAATTATATAAATATTTAAGCATTTGCTTCGATCAGTAAAACAAATATAGTGATCTATGTTTAGAATTATAAAGTTGAATTTTTATATCTCCCTTACAAATTTATTAAAAATAAAATATGAAAGGCAAATCCAGAATCGAAAAGCATATTAAGCAATTTCTAAAGACTCTAGAGCACAACAGAGTTTCAGAAAGGAACAGTTTTTATCACACAGAACAATACTCAGTTCAGCAATAAAATCATTAAGAATCACAGTCGATTTATTGTTTGAGACAACACAAGTTTCGGTCTATTACTTATATATATAGTAGCTTAGGAATCGGCCCATTAAATCACAGAAGCCTCTTCCTTTTAATAAAATCTATTACGTCTTTAGCCGATAACCAGTCTTTTGATACGTTTGCTGAAACCTACTATCCTTCTAAGCAGGCTAACAGTGTCCACCAAAGGGTCCGTAGCATGAACAACAGCCGTATGGTCCAATTGGACCGCAGCAATGGTTTATCGCCCGGAACCACTGTCCATTGTAGGGTCCGCAAAAGCCACAGGGCCCCAGTCCACCTGTTGGTCCACAACAGGTGCCAGGCATTGAACGCAAGCAAGGATTGCACATTTTTGTTTTGCTCTTTAAAGGGGAAAAATATATAAACATTTTAACTATTTTACAGGATTTTTCCTAATGAATACTCACTTTAGCCTGATTACGGAAGTAGGTTGTCAGAAATTACTTTTCGGTTACTTCCAAAAGATGTTTGTTGTATGAGAGCCCAGACGAGTATGAGAATAAAAACTGGGCAACGGGCTGAAACGGACTTTTTAAATTGGGACATGCAAACCAAAGCCTACTGAGCTCGTTTTTCAAAACTCCAATAAAATGCAAATTCTGCCTAAAATTTACTTATTTTATTTCAAAGATTGTTCTGTTTATGCCTTTTTTTAAATGTATCCCTTAGCTAACCCTAAGTAACTTTTAGTAATAAATCCGAAAGAGTTGATTTTAGGGCTTGTCTGAATACTTGCAAAAGACAGGAGTAAAAGCTTGTGATGTTACTTTCAAAAGAAAATCGAATTTTTACATCTTATTAAAATCCAAAACGAACTTATCGAATTTTTTTAAAAAAATTTCAAAATATGGTATTCTATAGATTTTAATCCATATGTAAGTCAATGCCAAAAATCTTATTTCTACATCTAAATTATAGAACCAAAGCTGGGTTTATTTCAAAAATCCATTCAAAATTTTGGCCGTTGCTAATCAGCAGAACTCCTGAGAATTGATAGATATTATGCAGTTTATATCTATGTATTGCATTACATTTTGCTTAAAACCAATGAAAAATGTTTCGGGAATTTCGTTTACATAACTAGTAGAAACTCTGTTGCTTAGCCATTAATTCGGTGAGCTGTAAGATTTGAATATAACATTCAGCCCAGCTACTTTTGAATGCCACTCAAATGCGGCCCAGCCGAATCTCGGCTCCGCTTTTACAGGTCCCCAGGCTAACCATTAGCAATTGTGCTCTCTAAAACTTTTGTTAAATCAGCGCCCACAAAACTAAAAAATAAATCCGTGTAGTCATGTGCCTGGTTGGTAGCCAAATCAGGGAGTATCAAATAGAAATACACTTGACTGCACTTGTGAAATATTTCCAGTGTCGCTCGCCGTTCTCCCCCCAAGGCTGTTCGTGCTGTACAGAATGGAGCCATAACTCAGAGCTGAGCGGAGCAACAAGTGTAGCCACTAGCCCCACTTTTAGTTTTCTCTTTTTGATTGTTTTAGCTGTGGCGTAAAGGCACAAAAAACACAAGAGCCCGAACCACTTTGCTTGACTGTGCATTTCATAAGAGAGAAATATGCTACTGTTCCTTTAGTCGGGTCTTTTTGGTTTTCCCCAGCTGCCGACAAGCCCACACCCGCTCCCAACAGGACTTGCGTTGTTTACTTCAAACCGGATTCACAGTCAAAGCGAAGTAAAGTCATTTGACAAGTTTTGTCACGTGCGTCACATGTTGGAATGCGCCCAGCTCCGAGCTTTCCAGCAGCAGTCGCTCCCTTGGTCCTGCCTGCCGCCTGCTCCCTAGCTGCCGGGTTCTTTGGCTTGGCTTCTGCACATTTTAAGCAATTTTCCACACAGCAGTTGTCGTCATTGTTTCACAAAATTATTCTACTAGTTGTTGTTGTTGTTGACCTGGTTTTTCTGCTTACACAGCGCACAACATTGTTGTTCTTGTTGTTGTCCTGTTGTCGCCTAGAATCTGAAAGTGTTGTTCCTGTCGCTTTCGTTGTTTGCTTAAATGTGTTTGTGATTATTTAGTTATGGCATCTAATTGAGTTTTGTTTTGTTATTGTTTGTTTAGCTGCTGTGTGTACAAACCCTTGTACGCTCCGGCTAATTGAGTTGATTACCTCAACATTTTGTCACTTGGCCGTCAGCTTTGAAGGCTTTTAGTCGCCTAAAATGGAATCAAGTTTAAAGATTGGACAGGCACAATTGAACAATTAAAAGTAATTGGAGTTCGGACAGCTTCTTCTTTTACTTTGACATCTTGTAGGTTCTTTTAACCGGCATTTAGACATCTTTTCGCTAGAGCCTTGCGTATTTAAAATATTTGTAGGCATTTTCACTTTATTGAGATTGATTACACTCACATATGGATTAAATTTCTTCTATAGCTTTCATATATATTACAAGGCGTTCCATATATATTATTAGGCAACAACTTGAGTAAGAAACGTCACAGTTCCTTCTGGTGCTGTTACAAACGTTTGCTCAACTTCCTTATACCCTTTGCTGTTGCCCCTTTTCTATGGGTATGCGGAAAAAGAAAAGACAGACATAATCTTGTTTGCGCTTATAGAAGCTTTAACCAACTCACAGCAGCACTTATACAAGTACAATACACAACATGCACGCACAATAACCACCACACACACAGTCATATACATAGTCCTTGAATCATTCACAATAGACGATTGGCAATAGACAAACTCCATTTGAGCGTATAATTGCATGCAGCGGCGCTTTATAAGTCAGCATCCGCTCAGCTTCATGACGTCTTCACAGCGCCATCCACTCTGGGGTTTTGTGCTTTTGATTGCTCAATTGCTGATGGACTCAATGACAGATTGACTGATTGATTGACTGACTGACTGCTGGACGGAGTGATTGAGTGACTCGCTGACTAACTGACTTGTTGTGCATTTCAATAAAACATTCGCTGCAAAACTACAATGGGCATAAGTTATGCTCTCATGGCGGCGGCATTGATCGACTTGAACGGATTTCAACACAAAATTCAACCAGTTAAGAGGGAAAGAAAATTGCTAGAGAGAGAAAGAGAGAGAGGAAGAAAGAGAATGTGTTCTTGACTCGCACTAGTTTGCACACTATGATAATGCATGCATCCAATTGACGGATTGATGTCATTTGAAGGAACGCATACAATCGTCAGCCTGACATGCAGAGGCTTATTTGAATCCGTAAATCACACATTCTTAAAACAGAAACATTTCCAAAATCTAATATTTATTAATATAAGCATATACTTATTGTAGTTTTGAAATAACTAAATGCTTGGTAACCGAGCGAAGTTTTAATTGCATTTTCAAATTGTGCCCAAAATTTCGTTTTCTTTCTCGTATCTGTAAATAAATTTTAAGCATTAAACACTTAAAAATCTGCTGTGCAGATTATATGCTTTTTGATAGTTTTTCTGGCGCTATTTCGTGCATAAATCATAATGAAAATAACAACAGCTCAAAAGTTATCGCTGGACTTCCGCTGCACGGATGCCACATTGAATGGGGACATTGAACTTCCTCAATTTCGAGCAGCTTGAGGCAATGCGCAAAATAACAACACCAGCAGCAAAAGCAACTGCAAACACGTAACATTAAACAAGAACAGTCACAACATATTCAGCTACAGATTTTTAAAGTTCTTTAACGAGAGCGCCCGCAACAAAGAAAACGAAATATGAAACCAGCACGCGATGTAACATAAAGTAAGCTAAATAAAACAGGCAACCCTCAAGTCCAGATCTGCTGCAATTCTTGAAGCATTTAATATAGGGAAATTCAAAACTATAGAAAAAAAATAAAAGTAATGGAAATATTTGTACGGCACTCAGTTGTATTTTAAATTAAAAATTCTCTTTTACAATTTGACTTTTTTGTTATTATAGCATATCAAAAGCCACATTCCATTGGGTCAACGGTTTTCAATTGAGGCTTCAAGACTTGCATTTTCTCATTCATATTGCAATCAATTAATTAAATTGATTTTTGCGTTTGCTACATTTTCAATTATACAAAAAGGTATTCAAATTGAGGGCAACAGCAACAACAACAACACAAATCAATCAAAAATTCGTACTATTTGCATTTAGAATTTGTGAGTTACACTTCGTTGCGGGTATTTAAATATATACCATTAAATATGTAACACATTCTTTGGAATTTCGGGAACCGAGCAGAAAAAATAAGCTGAAATAATGTTCCGTCTTTTGGATGTGAGCTAAACGCTACAGAGATATATTATATAGAGTTTTTCTCATCTTTCCTTCAGTATATGTTGATTGGCAAAAGTGCGTATTTCGTATACATGTATTTTTATTATATTTGAGAAAACATTCAATGATAACCTCATATAGTTGGGCGTATCGGACAAAGCAAAAATTGGAATAGAGTATTAGATTATCAGCAAATCGAAAGATGTACTATTCTACCGTGTTTTCGCAAGCAAATTGCATTGCAAGTGTTGAACAAAATTGTTCAGATCGTTTTAACTGATTGGCCTCAGGGCTTTAAAATTTTGAAATTTGCTATAAATCGTCGAGCTTATTAATTTAAATACATGCGGCAAATTAGAAGCATATAACGAGCAACAGCTGTTCAAAAGCATAAATCTGGAAAGCAATTTGTCTGTAAAGTGTCATAAAATGCATGCAGGCCAGAAAGTTGCCAAGAGCTTTACGCCAGTCAAAAAGGAGTACAAGTAAAAGTTTATAATTAAAACTTTACGCACGTTTTGTCTAAGTAAATACGCAGGCGAACACACACACACACACACACTAACAGCTGGCCAGCTATTTGGCTTTGGCCTTTACGTATGCGTGATGCGAACCAAAATTTGTGTTGCATACTTAAGTGGGCGAGCACTTGCCCAGAGCTGCATTCGGAATGCCGGACGGCTGCTCAAAGCGAGCATATGACCCCAAAAGGCTACGCTAGTCGCGAATTCTGACTAAATTGCACAAATAAATAATACAAAATACATATATCAACCAAAACTGCAGAGCGTATGTGACACATATGTGATAAACATATATAATTGTGACCAAGTTTTTTAAACATAACAAAAAGCTAGTCTATATTGTACTCAGCTTTAAGATTATATTATACAGTGAAATAATATTAGCTTAAACTTATTTTTGTGGAAGTTAACAAGACATAGGAAATACGAAAATGCCAATTTATATTCATTTACGTTTTTGAAGGACATTTTCAGAAAAATGTGCGCCATAATGAACAAAATGTTAAAAAACACAAGCTAAATAAGCATACTCAATTAATTATGAAGTATTAATTATTAACTTAGTTATAATTATTGTCGTTGTTTATATTTTGCATTGCTTAGATTTTTGTTCGCACACAAGTTTTTTAGTTGGTGAGCATTATGTAGGTAATGTAATGTAATGTATAAACCTTGCGCCACAGAATTTATTATTAGTATTTTATTTGATTATTATATATTACTGATTATGACTTTCTATTTTAATTGCTACCTGGTAAACATATGTTCAATTTGAAAAGTCCTCAAAGAATGAATATTTTATTGAATTTCGAAAAATAAATAAATAAATAATAATAATGATAATAATAATAATAATAATAATAATAATAATAATAATAATAATAATAATAATAATAATAATAACAATAATAATCATAAAAAATAATAATAATAATATTAATAACATAAATAGTAAAAATAATATTATATATATATATATATTTATAAATATATTTATATATATATATATATATTTTAATATAAAATTAATAATATTCTTTATAAATAATAAAAAATATTATATATAAAATATTTATTAATTTAATGTAACTGTACCATTGGTATAATATAATGCTGGTTTTGCCGCCCTTTGATTTTTTTTAAATGTTGAATTAGCTGGGTTTAGTATGAAATATATTTTCTTTAGGCATACACTCTGAATTATTTGTCGTGTCTTCTCAATCTTCAAAATGAAAATGTGACACGCGTTCATCTCAAATCCAAAACACACACGTACGAATACTTTATGTAACAAGTAGTATTAATTTGGGAGTAACCAACAAAAAACAGCAAGAATTTAGAAAGTTAAACTAAACGAAAGTTCAAATGTAAATATTTGCACAATGTTTGTTTTATATGTAGTTGGGTCAACAATTTGAGTTGAGTTTTTGGTCAGTTGATTGTTAGTTGTTGTTATTAGTTAGTTGTTGCTGTTACTGTTGATGTTGTTATTGCTGCTAGTTTGCATTGGCGCAAGGCAGCTGGGAAACATTTTTGAGTTTAATTAGTTACGAAATTTTTCGGCGTAAATTTTTAATTTATTTAATTGTATTTATTTTGCTCTTTCATAAAAATGATTTAATGAATTGAACAACAGCAGCATGTGTGAACATGTCTGTTCATGCACAAGTTAAAGTTGCGGTAGATTGTGGCACAGATATTGGCCTCTCAACAGGCCAGGATTCATTTGCGTGTTAATTGTCGAAATGGTTCGTCGGTTGTCGACTTTAAAAATTGCATGTAAATTATTGTAATTTGTTGCGGTTTTGTCCTTTATGCAGTCACCGAAGGGTAATGCACTTTATTGGTTGGTTATGTTACGTTCCTTAAGAGACTTTGAGCTGGTTGGTCAAATATTTGTATGCAAAATTTTTATTTAAGAGAAATAATTGAGAATAACTTTATGATTTTGTACATAATATTTTTATATATATATATTATATTTTATAATATTATATATATATTAAAATTGAATTTTCAATTAGTATAGAGTATTTAAGCTTTGTTGCACAAGTTAAACTTCCAATTATTGTGTGGCATTAAATTTTCGCAAAAATGTCGCATTCTGTTTTTATTGCCATTATTGCCAGAGTTCTGTGTAAAGTTTATTGGTTTTCATTTTTTTGCCCTGTTTTTGTTGTTGTTGTTGTTTTTGTTTAAACATTTATTGTACAAATGCCGCTTACCATGCACACAAATTGTTAATTTTCGGCCAATGTATATATTTTATATACACATTTTCCCCCGATTTCTTATAATTATATAACATGTGTTTACTCCATTGTTTTGCATATTTACAAAGGCTAGTCCTCAGGTTTTTTGTGTCATTTTTAGTTGCATTTTCTATTGTTATAATAGGTTTGTTGATTAAATTATTGGTTTAATAAGTTCAAGTGTGACATATTTTTGGAAAATAAATTATTCAAACTGGTGTTTTAGTATTAAAATTGTTCAAGCGATTATTTACGTGCCAAAGCTTTTATTGCGGAGATTATTTAACCTGCATTTTCAAACGATGCGCTCCTCTCTGCTACATAAATCCACTTCTAAATATATTCAGCATTTTTTTATATTTTATTTTTAAATTATCATTCGACTGTCATCAGCCGGGGCGTCGTCGCCCGTGACAATGAAAAAATACTTCGGCAAAAAACAAGAGAAAAGGTTGAACGGCTTTTGGCCAACAGCTGAACATCATTATTCACATGGCAAAAGTGAGCATTATCATGTCTAGCAAAAGGAAAAAAATATGAATAGAAAAAAACCGACAGAAAGTTAGAGCGCTAGGCAAGTGAAAGTGCTACAGAAAAGAGCCTGCAAAAAATCCAAATTATTGCGACAAAGACACAAAAACAGCAGGCACAAACAAGAGCAAAAAATATGATTATATGCACCTAAAGGTATATCAGATAACACCCCAAGGACATGCCGCCCTTTCATTATATATTTCGCTAGCTTCGGACTGGTTTGGCTTTAGACTACACTTAATTTTGTTGAGGTATATCTAGGTTGTTGCTTTATTTTACTTTTTTCTTTTCTTGATTATATGGAGCTTAGATTGACATTTAAAGTCCTTGATAAATGATATTCACCTGCTTTAAAATACAGTCAACTTGCTATTCAGCGACATTAACTATCCAAAATGGCCAACAACAATTCATGATTTGCAAGTAAGGCTCGAAAAGAAATTCAGACCAAAATGCCAAAATGTCATCATTAATAACCACGTGATATTAAATGTATTTATTTTGAACATTTGTGATAAAATTAACATTCGCTTAAGATCAAGAAATTTTCAAGATCATAATGAAAACTGTATATCTTTTAGTTCTGTTCAGCTTTAAATTCTAGGTTTCTAGAACGTACCTTATATAGCTAAGGTTACTCAAGCTTTGTTAGACAAATCATCATGTTTATGTGCAGCTGGCTTAATAAATTTGTTTTAAGCCAAGTAACCGCTTAAATGGCTTAAAGGGCAGCCAACGGCAAATGCAACTAATGACACGCAAATAGAACAGCAGCAATGCCAACAGCAAATTATCAGTTTCACATTTCACTTTGGGCAATCAGTGAGTGGCCACAACAACAACAACAAAAACAATATCAGGTTAACACCTGCAAAACCAAACAACAACAGCAACAGCAACAAATGGCAGGACAATATCGTAAATGACGCCATGCTAAATCGGTCAGTTTGAAGTTGGCCAAGCGCAGTGCAATGCAACTAATTGCCATCATTAATTTAGCTTAAACGTGCCTAAGATAGTGTTAGCTAGCCTACATACATATATATATAGAGATATATATATATAGCTCTGCCACATGCCTATCAGCTTGCGTGTCTACTAAGCGGATTCGGTGTGCATAAAAAATTAAACAAAAAAAGCAAGAGAAAAGAAAATTTTCGTGTGCGCGCATTTTGCAAGCACACAGCGGAAACTGTTTAAGTTGCAAAAAAAATTAAATTCAATTAAACTTTAATCAATTGTCAAGCAGCTACGATCAGTGCAACACAACAACAAGGCAGACAACAACATGCAATAACAACCACAACAACAGCACACGCATCCTGCTGGCTGCTCGTCCGCCAGGCCAGGACTGCCAGCCCGGCCCACGCCTCAGGCTGACTGACATCACGAGCGACAGCCACAAATAACCGCAGGATAACTTCATTTGCATGCACCACACACGCATGCATACACACACACAAACATGCACACATGTCCAACACTTTTCATTGCATACTTTTGTGAGCTGCCGCCGCAACGGGAATTAAAAATTTGTTTATTCATATAAGTATATTATATTTATATGTATATATTTATATATAAATGTGTGCATATATGTTATATCTGTTTTCTGCATTTACATTAAAAGAATTTTTATTATCGTTGCTCCCTGCTTGCATTACAACCTCACAAAAACATTTTTTCTTTTATTAACAGATAGTCAAAAACGCGAAGCGTAAATTTTTATATTTTATAAGTAGAATATGAAATGCTCTATTGTCAAAAATGTGCAAGAGATTGCAGATTTTACTCAATGAATTATTTAAAATAAAATTTAATGAAAATAGTAAATATATCATGTGTAATATTAAAATCTATTGAAAAATATAAAGAGTAATTCAAGTGTATTTTTCAATACTTAAATCTAAAACTGAATAACTTTGTAGTGTTGTAAATATAATTATTATGATAACATGTTATTGTTTTTGTTTTCTACTCTTTTCCAAAACTTTTCATCAGACCTCATCGCTCAGCTAATAAGCTCAAGATTTCTGCAGACTTGAGCATTTATGCATTGGCGCTGCCAGCAAATAAAAACACTTGCAAGTGAATAAATAAATACAAATTAAATAAAATTTGTGCAATTCTACAAGAACGACAACACATAATTGATGGGCGGCACAGTCGAATATTTCGTGAAATATTTTTAAGCGAAGCAACCGCAAATTGAGGGCAAATGTGGCTTCCTTTGCGTAGCTTAAGACGCCAGCGCAGAATTCTTTAAAATCACGAAGAGCAGCCACATAAAATTAATAAAAGTCCAAAGAATTTGCATTGGAATTGACCATTTATAAATGGTCAGTTGTTGTTTTTGGCATACGGTATGAAAAAAAGGGTTATTGAGTCAAGCCCCAACTCTATATCATTTGCATGGAATGCTCATAAATTTTGGACTAACTGCCCTTTAGGTTGGGTTAATGGCCAGGCACGTGCGAAATATTGCTTATTGCATGTCAAATAAAGATGCCAAGCCAGACTGAAACTAAAGACCTTTGTGTGTAACTTAAAGGCAGGCAGCTTGGCGACTCTGTTAAATGTCACATCATTATCGACGTTAACAACAAAAAGCACTTTATTGCCTTCATCAGGCGGTGCTGCAGTCACGGCTGCCACGGCAACCCAGGTGGCTGCAGGTCGCCAAGCATGTGGGGCAACTTATGCAACCAGGGGAGCTCGGCTCGTCAGCCAAGCCTATAACGGTAATAGGAAGGAACCTGGCATCGCAGTTGGCAATCAGCAGCTCGCTCACGCTCAATGCAACTCCACACTGATAATATTTGCCATGCCCACAACGCCTTGCGGTGACTTGCGATTGCAGCTTGTGTCCTGCGTGTGGGCAAAGACTCTAAGCAATGTGTGTATGCCATATCTAGCACAATGTAATAGGGGCCCGCTGCCCAAAGGAGTTGTGGGGTGTGTGTGTCTATGTTTGCATTGGGACACTGTGGGTCCTGTGTGGTAGGTCGAATGACTTTAAGTGCGATTAAACTTGAAGAAAGCTCTGGCATTTGCTACGAGCTTTATGCCAGTAGCTATTGATTATGGGGCATTAGGCAGGCAATTTATGTGATTTTGAACGCGTCAGTGTTGGTTAACGCATTAAATTTTATGAGGTCTATAACAATTTGTGAATTATAAGCCAATTACAAGTAAATAAGACTTATATGTATATGCTCACATAGTATAGGGACGAAAATGTTGCCCAACGTCTTATAGTTAGAAGAATTATAATTCAATAGCCTCGTGATCTATTTATGAACGTAACTAACATTTTGGTTAAAATGTTCCTTTTTATAGAGTCAGCATGCTATTTATAATAATTTTGTCTGCATCTTTACAATTTACTTTCTGAACTCTTAATTATTTTTAACTGATTTTTGCTTGCCTATCCATAACATAATATTCAATACTGTTTTTCTCATCCCTTGCAGACAATTGGCTATTGAAAAATGATCTCGACGTGTTGCGCATATTAAAAAACATTTCAGACCCAACGAAAAAATGTCTGGTGCACATGTTTGTAAATCAGTTACAAATACTGATGCTTCAACGTCAGAGGCATAAAATGTAAAGACCCAACGTCAAAGTATCTGGGGAAAAAAAACTGAGCGCGAGTCATAAACGGAAATCAAGTGAAAAGGTCAAAATATAAAATACTCGCAATTTGCCAGGCTCGCTGTGAAAATCTACCCACAATGCGACCTTTGCTCCTCAACCGCCACGCTTTAACTCCTAGCCTGGCGTTAATTTATTTGTCGGTTGATTACAACGCGCTTCCGGCAGACGACAGCGGCGGCAAAAACAAATTAATTTTTATGTCTCTATGTTTGGGACGCAACAAACATTTTGAGTAATGTGCTGGGCGCCTCCTATGCGGAAGTATATTAATTTCCGACCCACACAACAAAACGAACCTGGAAAAAAACACAAAAACGTTGCAAATATCAACCTGGAAATTGTCATCAAGGCAAGCCGAACGTAATGAATGGATGATCTGTGTGACTGCTATGAAAGATGCGAAAACAATATTATCTTATTAACAATATAATTAACATAAGTGCCAATGAAAGAAAAACATTAAAATTGGAGAAGTAAAATATATGCATATATCTAAATATTTATATCCCATTTGGTTATTTTTAACCCATTTAAAGATTCTCCCATTAATATTAACATTATATATTTAATTTTAAAATTATTTAATAATAATGGCATATGACATTAACAGGCGCCGTGATAAGTCTCATGCTATTTTCGGGTTCACAAAGGAGTGGAACGCCTGGCTTTTACGATTCCCAAGAAACCACGTTAAGTGACTTTATAACACACTCACACCCTAGACGCACAGTCGCGCCCGCACTCCTGCTGCCACACCCACATTTGAGACTTTTAATGCGCCAGCTATAAATGTCAAGTGCCGTGGGGAGACGGGGATGAAAAAGAGGCGAAGGAAAAACCACAGCAGCGCACAAAGGGCCAAAAGAAAACAAATAAACAACAACAACAACAAAGCTAATGACACTGACACACACACACACACACACACACACATAAACACACAACATACACACAAAAACGAAACATTAAGAAATTTGTTGAAACGAATGCGTTTTATTTAATTTTTATTGCCGCCAACGACGCTTAAGCTAAGCGTGTGTGTGAAATATGTGTGTGTGTGTATATCTGCGGGTGTGTGTGAGTGTGTAATAAACCATTTAAGAATTATGAGCAGAAAGCAACAAGCTGCAGCTAGGAGCTGAGCGACGGGGCGCGTCGCTGCACAGAAAACAATTAGCTGCCGCCGCACAAAAGTATGCTACTAAAAATGAGTGAATGTCCGTGTGCGTGTGTGTGTGTGTGTTGGCAGTGCAAAGTGCGCAGATTGAGACGTGATGCCATTAAAGTGCATGAGCGTGACCTGCCAAACCCCAACCACGCCACGCTCAAGCAGCTTGTGTGCGTTGAGTCTTATGATTAATGCTTTAAATGAAGCGCACAAACAATGCGCAGGGGCAGGCAAATGCCGGGGCAAAATGCGAGCGGCTGACTTAGACTGCAGCGTGAAAAGCCGCACAGGATCCAAAGGATGTTGAGGCCATGCCGACAAAGTTTTGCATGTGGCAACAGCAGCAGTAGAAGCAACAACAGCAATAAGAGCAACAACCACAACAACATCAAGTGCCAAATGCACATGTGCACCCTCTCCTGAACCCTATCGGCTCGCTGCCCGCCACCAAACCCTACATGCCACAGCATGGCGGGCAGTGTGACCGTTGGGCTTCAAATTAAAGCGCAACATTTGCCACTACGCTGACTCGTGCAACTGAAGTATTTGGCCGCAACTAAACTAGCAACAGCAACAGCAACAACATTGTGTGTGCGCATTCCTATTTGACATTAGTGGGCGTTGGCGTGGCCATGGGCGTGGCTAGCTAGCAGTTTGGTCATTTGATTCGCTCGGTTTTGTCTGTTTGCTTCTAATTAAGCTTAATGTGCTCACATACATGGACATTTTAAGCATGCATTTGCCTGGTGGTTGTTGTTATTGTTTCTTGTTTATGTTGTTCTTGTAGCTGGCCATGTTGTTGCGTGCAGTTTTTGGCTTGTTTGAACTGTTTTGGATACAGCTTCTGGGCTTGGCCCTGCCCCAGAACTCACAATTATCGCAAAAGTTTAAAGCTTGGCTAAGCAAAAAAGAAGACACACATAAATTTTATGACTGTCAGCAGATTATTTAACGTGAATGAAATGAAATGAATTTAAATACAGGTATTTCTAAAAAACGCTTACAAGTTAAAATCATAAAAAATGAAATGATAATTCTACACGAAATTTCTAAGAAATTGATGTCTCGTTTGCAAAAGTTATATATATATTTGTTAATTGCAATCGGAAAATTTCGAAAATCGAATGAAAAAAATAAACAACAAAACATTACTTTCTTGCTCCCATGCGTTCCATAATAAACTGTTCCCTATTTTCCCACGTACTCAACTCAAAGAAAATTCCTAGCGCAAATGATGCGAAAAAAAAACATTCAGTTCCAACAAAAAAGTAAAAAAAGAAACAAAACGAAGGCGTCACAACTTACGAGAGTTTCACGCGAGCTCAACAATGCCACGCCCCCTTGAAAAGTTTCATGTCCAAACAGCAGAAAGGCAACGCTAACCAGCAGAAGCGGAAAATAACAGGGGCGTAGGGAAGTGACAGCAACAAAAAAATAAATATATAAAATAAAATAGAAAGAACACTCAAACAAGTCTCGAGTTTTTATTCTCTGCGCTGCATGAAAACCTATTAAAAATGGTGGCCCTCGTTTGGGAGGTGTCCCGAAATGGGCAGGGGTCTCTTTTATGGGGGCACTGACCCGAAAGAGAAAGTTACATCACTTGGATAAACAAACTTAAGCATGTTTTTCAAAAAATACGTATGCGCAATTTTATTTTGATTTATGCCAAGGTCAAGGAATTTAAAAGTCAAAATTCAACTATACAATGAATAAAGGAAATGAAACTGAAAGAGTGCCTCCCTGAAACATAAGCTGTCGATAGGACCGAGGCAAATCGGCAACTGAATTACAAGGTTGCGAGCTCAAATTCCAGGCTGGGATTAAAGGCTGTATTAGAGACGGAGTAAGATTGTCAGCAAAATGTTTTATAAATAATTAAAATAATGTATGCTTTATTATAAATAAAAATGAATAACATTAATTATAATAATCATAATAATATAATTAGAAAAAGGCACAATAATTTTTACTATTAACATAAATAATATAATATTAATTAAATAAATTTTTAATATAAACAAACAAACAGATAAACAAATATTAATGATAATAATAATTATATTAAAAATATTATTTTATATTATAATAAATTTAAGAAAAATCTAAAGATAACAAAAATGTTTCCTATACAAAAGCTCTACTTGTAAGCGATTGTTATTGTTATTATTTGATATGTCTTTTTTTTCGACTCAAAAAAATTACTTTTATGCTATGCTCTTTTTATGAATGAATAATAATGCCCTATTCAAGAACGCAATAATAAACAATAAAACAAAAGTATATTCCTAAGAAATTTTTACTTTAAATCGAAAGCACAAATAAAACAGGATTAAACAATGGATTATTTGAAGCTAGTAAAGTTGTAAAGAGCTTAAATTCTTCAACATATTTAAGCCTATAAGTTGTCCGGCTGTATGTGTGTGTTGGTGTGTTAATTAAAATCGAATACGGCTTTTAATTGAAATTAACCTGGCGATTGACGCGATTGCAATGCGCATTTGTGTGACAAATGTGTGCGGTTCAAAATGCAACACATAAATCACAAAATGGCGGCGATAATCAGACAATGCACTAACACACACACATAGGCAGTTATATATATATATATGTGTGTGTGTGTGCGAGTCTGTGTTTGTGTTCGATTTCAATCTCTCAAGCCAATTGACAATTGCCGCAATGCAATTGAAAATCTGCGCGATTTCCGTTAACAAGAGCTAAAAAGGCGGCCCAGCAACAAAACGCATAAATAACTCCGCATAAATACTTAAAATTTATGCACACGCTCTTGTTGTTATTGTTGTTGGTGTGTTTGTTCGTGAGCTTGTTGTTGTGGCACCCACAACCACCTATATGGCGCTTCCCGCACCTTCTGGGCAAATTGCACACAATTACAAAATGCAATGGAAATTGATTTATCACGCACACAACATTTACGGTCACGCATCCAACATAAATTTTCATTCACTGTCTTTTTGGGCAGCCCAAAATCTTTGTTATTGTTGCCGTTGCTGGGAAATTGTTTTGTGCCGAGCATAAATTGCAATTTCATATAGAATCGTATATATATATTTATATATATGTATGTGGCAGCTTTTACATGTCATAGGTTCGAGGGTACCGTTTAAAAAAATGCGTGTATGTAACCCCTTATTAAATAACAATAAATTGACAAAAATATTTCGAGTAATTTGCGGTTAAGCACAGCATCCATTAAAGTCACATAAATTGTTTGTTGAAATTTGCGTGAATGCAAGTATTTAGTAAATTTGTGCCAACACTTTAAATTTATTATAATTTATATTAATAATTTCGTAACTCGTTAGCATATTTTTGATTTCAGTTGTCAAATTCATTTAGCTGCGATGCTTTTGTAAATTTATTTTTAAAGAATCAAATGTTTTACTGATTTAAAGTCTTTAAAGTTTTGAAAAAATGTATATATATTTTGTTTATATAATTTATATATTAAAAATGTTTATAATATTTATAAAATGTTTTTTAAATTTGAATTTTTTTTTTTGGTTTATATTTATTTTCTAAAAATACGCTGAATATTAAAAATTGCTCGACGTTTTTAAAAGGAAAATGTATGATTTATCCAGATTAAACATTGCACAGATCTGTATACTTATTTAATGCATTGGTTGGTGTGAACCGAATTCTGATCACGATATAGGTGCCATAGAAACCGTCTCAATATATTGACTGCTTAACTATATGTTTCTAAGATATTTAACACGAACGAAGACTGTGTTCTCATTAGTTTTGTTCATTAGAAATTAACATATTTCCTTGCTTGACCTTCCCATTATACATATTCGCATATGTGTCTTACTAGTAGAAATTGCCCGGCGTTGTTCTGCACAAATTAATTATGTTGAAAATTTGAGTGGATTTAAGAAAGAAACAAAGCAGCTTTAATTAACATCATTTGGAGGTCGCTTTTCCGGAATCCCGTCATATAGTTATATTTTGACCGTGCATCAGTCAGTCAGGAAAGACTGTCTTATATATAAGAAAATGCCTTATGTTATATTCTTGTTAATCTAATTAATTTTGCGAAACTAAAACTACTCCACACAAAACATGAGTTAAATGCACGCTGCAGTTACTGCAGGTGTTTTAATGTCTAGACCTGAAGTGACTACTAACATTTTGGCTGCTGCTTAACCCGAGCGCCCGAACAATGCACCACCCAATGACCCCGCCCCTCAAGGGGTCACCTACAATTGCACACATTACGAGCGAGATTTGCATGCCAAAAATTCATTAGCACTTTAACAATGACAATTTATGTAATACATATATGAGAGAGGAGGGGCAGTCAAACTATGCCGAAATGAGTTTTGGGGTTGTATGTGTGTGAGTGTGTGTGTGTGTGTGTGTGACTGTGTGCGTCTGGTCACATTAGACGGATATTAGATTACATGCGGCTCGTAATTATTGCTTCCTGAGGTAACAATGCGCATTGCATTATGCATTTTACATGCTGCCCAAATGTGAGCAATCGATTTGAATGACTTGAATGATTCATTCATTCATTAGCCACAGCTCAAGCTGAGCTTGGGTAAGCCATGTTTTTGTGCCTATTCAATTGCAAAAGTCAGCATTTAATTTCGTTTAAAATGGCTGCCGCAGTGTCGCTTTGCCGCATAAATCAGTGTGTTCGCTTACTCAGATACTTATTAAGTATACGCCACGTGGAACTGCCGGCTGACATTGGGGTCCACTTGCGATGACACTTTTCTATTTTCAATGTCTCCCAAGACGCCACTAAACAAATTAGCGTTAATTTAATGACAGACGTTCGCCCATTTTGCAACAAACACGAAATTTATTGGTTTCCACTCGTTTGTGCCGTAACGGCTGGCCAAAAAAAAACCAAGCGACGCCAAAATTGTGAACTCTGTTTCTGTTTGTGCCCGTGTGTGCTGTCCATAAATTTTATTAGGTTTCCAGATGTGCGGGCGGCAATGTCAGCAGCAACTGTTGCATAGGCGTGGCTCAACTAACGAATGAATCAAGTATTTCCCGCTTTGAATAAAGCAAAGGCAAAGGTCCGGCTAGCTGTGCATTGCACTTGGATAAAGCGATTGGAAGTAAAATATTGTAATAAGAAAATAATGTATTTCACATGTTTATGAATCTAATCTAAATCACTGATTATCCTAAATTTCCAGCTTTATGTTTGTCCATTTATTGCGGTAATTGGGTAATTGAAGCCGAGAGTATCTACTATCTAGACTCCATTCTGTATCATCTTATCTCTATCGTTTATAAGATCTCTCACCTCTACAGTTATTTTAAATATTAACTATTAACTTAAATTGTTTTCGAAATTTTAGTATAAGTTAATTTTCAGAAGAGTTAACGTTCAACTTTTATTTAGTAATATTTAAATAACCAAACAATTTAAGAACTCAAATTTCAAACGAAATCACGTAACCATATCAACATACATAACAATAATACTCGCATACTTACATCATTTCAAATAAGCCGATTGTTAGTCACTTCTAGAGCGAATTGTTTTCGCATATTGAGCAGAATATTTTAGCTGCCGTTGCAGCCCTTTAGCCAAATACGTTCCCAAAAGTAGCATCATGTGGCAGTTGCACTGCCCCGTTGCAACTGAATAATAAATCTCGCTACCTCTCGCTTGGCATCACAAACTCTCCCTCGCTTCTCTGTTACTTTCGCTCTCTCTCTCTCCCTCACTCTCTTTGTGAGGGGTTGCCCAGACAGGCAACATGCCAGACGGGCTGAATTTTAGATGCTGCTCTACTTAGGAATCGTGACTGGTCTACAATAGCTTTTACAATTTACATGCATATTTTAAACTTTGCTTAGCTGCCAGAAAATTTAATAAAAAAAATTTCAACCGAAAAATATGAAAATTGAAATGCATGCAACAACGAAGACGCCACTTTGCCAAACTATTCAACAACTTCCAATGTCGAGAAATTATTAACAGCAACAACTACAAAGACGAACAAAGCGAGCAGCTGTAATTTATCTACTGCTTAATGCTCTGCTTTTCGGTTAATAACAGAGATCGTAAGACAGTTTAGTAAAGGTAGGAAGAGTGTGGAAAATAGATATACAGATATATATATATATATATATATATATATTAAAATAAATTCAAGCCTTATCACATACGCCCATTTTGTATTCACGACACTAACATCTAATACATAAAAAACCCAATATACTCCATTAGACTAGCTGTAACCAGTGTATTCAGAAAAAAACTGTAAGAAACAAGAAAATGCATCGAACTTTTTGAAAGCATTTTTCGCACAGGTGTGCACAAATTTTCGCACCTCTTTGCGGGCTGCGCTCAGTTCTGTTTCGGGCTACTGAGCTACAGTTCCCGGGGCCAGCTGACTGTCAAGCATGCTCCACAAATTTCTATTTGTTGGGCTGCTGTACATAAGTTCAGTTCAACCAGCCCATTTACCAGCCCCCGGCAGCCACACTTGAAGGTATATTCCTTCGGCTGCTCCTTTTTCATACCGTTGGTAAAGTGCAAACTTTTGCATACAACTAATGTGCACTTCCGCTTTGCACGCCATTTTGTTTTCTTACAAACTTGAGCTAAAAATGCGATGTGTACGATATTATTTTGTGCTTCGAACTTTCGAATGGCTCGCATTGTGGATGCTTGAAAGAGGTGGGTTGCTGCGGGTGAGCTATGTGAATTGTGTATTGTAAAAGTTTGCCTGGCAAAACATAAATTCCCAACAGGATGTGACCCTTAAAGCTGTTCCACTAGATAAATATATACATGTATTGTTATAGTGGCTCATAGTTTTCAAAATATATATATAACTAAAAGGTAAACATGTAGTTTTTTCAATGGAATATGAACTCGATTGAGATTCTTTGAAAATCCTAACCCTGTTGAAGTGAAGAGCTGTATGTGAGCATAATTAAAATTACATAATTAAAACTAATTGCAGTTAATACAAATTTAGGCCACATTTGCCTTCACAAATTCTTAGGCACTTGGGAAAATTAGGTAATAATAGCATTAAAATGAATTCCAGAAATGATCTACAATTGAAAATCGAATTATTTCTCCATCACAATAAATATTTAATTGGCTTAACGCAGAGCTTATGCTTAATATTCATAATCTTCTCTAACACAAATGCCCATTTTGTATGGGCTCTGTTGAGCCAAAGCCAAATTGCACAGTCACGCCCTCAAGATGTGCTCAAAATCTGCTGACCTTTTAGCGCAAATGCAACTCAAGATGTTTGATGGTGGCTCGCTTTGAGCCGAAATGCGTAATTATATTCGCACACATACACACACTAAAACACACACGCATACACATAAATCATAAGCATAATTGCAACACTCCAGCTTCATGAGCTTCTGCCCCACAGCTAACCAACAGCTGAAATGCCTTGGCAGCTACTCGAGCGTTGGCCATTGCTTAATTAAGCGACGCCATGCGGCGCAAATGGCAGCGACGATGAATGCACACACGCACACACACACGCACACACACACGCACACATGGGCAGCCTTTTGTCTTTACAATTATTAGCTAGACTATAATAAAGGTTTTTATTTCATTGCCACAAAAACAAGCGACGTGAAATTAACACGAACCACCATTACTGGCGCGGGGCGAGGCGACGAGGGGCGGCATGTGTGTTAAACAGTGACTGTAACAGTGACTATTACCGTGCCTGCTATTTTCCCAACATCTGACCTAAGCTGCTTGGGCTACACGTACAAAAATGTATTGATAAATAAAAAAAGAATAATAATAAGTTCTATATGTATAATAATAATAAAAATAATTTAAAGGAATAATAATCTTAAAGCGGCAAGAGCGAAATGTATATAAACCATAATATTTAACATAATTAAAAAATTAATAATTAAATAACAATAATAAAATGCTGTACTTAATTTAATTAAAATAAATATATATTGAAACATATATTTCAAAGTATCTTTTCAATATTATCAAAATAAATATTAATAAAAGTAATAACTACCTAAAAGGGCCAGCTAATAAGCTGGCTCGATATCCGATATCTTTTTTGTTTGTAAAATTAAAAAGTTGATAACAATTTTGTTTTATTATTATTCGCGCGATATTTCGCCTGCACATTGAAGCCCGTCTTCAGGGCAATTATTTTATATGTCTGCGCTTCTGACGTGGTCGACACTTCTTATTTTAAGAAATTGAATCCGGTCCTCGATCCATCCAACAAAATAATTTAAAAATGGAAGTGTCGCTAATTTATCCCATTTAAATAATTCAAACTAATAATAAATAAAAATAAAATATAATTGGAATTATATAATTCAAAACACTTTTACTAAGTCTTAAATTATAATAAAAATTTATAATAATATATAATTTCAAATAATAATAATAATTGGTAAGATATTCTCCTTTTACCTATGTTAAACTCATCAAATTTAATTATTATTAATATCACTATCATATGCTAAAGAATTAGGTCCCAATTTCATAATTTCAAAACCTGGAACTTTTTTAAACTTATACTCTCTACAATACATGGAATAAGTTTCACATAATGACAGCCCAATTTATTGTGTTTCTTCTCTCAAAATAAATTACTATAAAATATTTAAAAAATAGATTCTTAAAGTCTTCGTAATAATGGATACATGAAAAACTGCTGACTAACTGAACCTACAAAAACCTTTAATCGATCCATCTTTATAAAAATATATATATTTTTGCTTGATATTGATATTTAAAAGCATTATAAATTTTTATTAATTTATCTAATATACTTGGTAATCCGAGTTAAGAATACATATTTTTTCCTCACACATTTCTCTCAGTACATGCGGCTTTATTCTCACGCCTCACACACGCCGCTTTTTATTCATAAATGTTTTTCCTTTAATAAGATTTTTTAAGGCCAGCTCTTTTAACACTTAATTAAGCCACGCCTAATGCGGAAGGCGTTACGCTTACATTTCGCATTTTTCTTTGAACTGGAGTTAGACAGCGCATTTATGAGGTCGGCCGTTATCAGAGAAAAGTTGCCATTTTTCATGGATTTTTCGCCCCCTATTTTGTATTCCTTTTTACTCCTCGGCACGCCTCGCCCCGCCTCGCATCTGTCTCGTGCTGCTTTACTTATTCTTCTTTTTTTGCTATATTGCAAGTCCCCTTGGCACTGATAAGTGTACCCAGAGCACAGCAAAAGGTAAGCAAAGCTGGCAATTTAAATTGAAATTGTTTGCCGCAACGCAACAGCAGCACACACAAAAAAAAAAGTATGCAGGAAAGGGGGAAAATGATGAAGAAAAAAATCTGAGCAGAAAAAATGCCAGTTGCCCAGAGAAAAATTAAGTGAGACAAAGTGTTTTGTGACAATGCAGCAGCAGTAGCAGCTACAGCAGCAGCAGCAGCAGCAAATGCAAGCCCGGCCAACCTCTAGACCCACCCAACTGAGCAAGGGTTCGATAGTTCGGTGGGTTCGGGGGTGTGCAGTGCGTGTTAATTCCCTTTGGGCAACAGTTTTATTGACTGACCACATACAACGTGGAGATCCATTCAGATGCGAATCGATGCCTTCGATATGCGTGTCCTGATTGTTTTGTTTAACATGCAGCTGCATCTACTGTAACAGCAATTGAGTGGTAAAAGATCTGCCCGAACATACACACACAAACTCGCCTATATATACGCATTGAGTTGTTATCCAATTTGGGCTATTGCCAGCATTTCATGGCTGGAAAAGGCTCTGAATAAATACACGAAAATGCCATTGCATTTTTTCAAATGTCCGAATGCGTCATACGATTTTTTTAAGTTGGGTTCAGCTGTAGTGCATTTTTTTTCAACACAATTAATAAAGAGTTTTCTTAAAATCTGGTTAAAATGTACACGGAAAATACATTCATTTTAAATAATTTTTGAAAAATACCCACAAGTATGACTTGCTTTAAATTCGAATTTAGCTGATTGTTGGTAGCTGATTCCAATCAAATAGACGTACAATCAAATCAGGCTTCAGAAACAAATATTATTGATATGAGTATACCTATAGTTATAAATTAAGTAAGCTTCAAAATTGGGCAACCATATAGAAGCATCAATAGCACTGTCGTCTGACAACATAAATTGCAAATGAAAGCAAAAAGAAAACAAATGATAAAAGTCAAGTGTGAAAATCAAATATTATTTGAAAATTCAATTGAACAGAAGAGCATAAATAGCTTTACTAAAATGCAAGAAATAATAAAAAATACTCGAAATCTAACTAAACCGTTTGACGCATCTACCATTTATGGGTTTGAACGAATTTAATTAAAAACCATAAATACGAACACGAAAATATTTCGTTTTTATTTGTGCCATCAGACCGAAAACACAGCTATTTATGCAGTTTACCAGCCATAACAAGCACTAGAGCGTAGTCAGCACGGGGTGAGGTCGCTTAAATGGACGCAATTCCAATGTCTGGACACAAAGAGTTTTGGGTCCAACTTTCCTGTCTGTCACCCTCCCGCTGCGAGGCCACGCGTTTTGTTTGTCTCTCATGAACTTTTAATAAAAACAAAATTCAATGACTCCAAGTGTGGGTGGTAACAGCTGAGACACGCCCACTGTTGACCAATGCTGCTCATAAGAGGAATCCCCAAAGACAAGGCAAATATGACAAATATAAACATGAAAAAATCCTGAAGGAAGACCTTTCTTCGGCACGCCGAAGACTCCATACCCTTGTAGGTCCATTCTTTTTATAATGCTCATAATGCTATGCACGTATCTAAGAGGCACAGGAAAAAATATGATATACCGAATATGGCTAGGATTTCTTGAAAAACAACGATTTTTTCATACAAGAATCTATTTTTCAATGATCGTTCATATGACAGCTATTTAAGACTTTGCATAAATGTAGGGAGCGTAGTGAAACTTATCAATGCCAAGCTTGGCCACGAAATTTTGAAAAACAAAAAAAGGTTTGCTTAGAACAACTTTATTTCTGCCCGATCGTTCCTCAGGAAGCTATATGATATAGGTCCGATGTTGATAGGATTTTGCACACATAAGAGGAGCTTGGTAGAACTAATAAATGATTTCTTACAAGAACCTACTTTTCGTCCGATCGTATGATATAATATTCCGCTATAGACAGATCCGACAATTGTACAGAAAGAGGACTTCTGCAGAGTTTCGTAAAGATAGCTTTAAATCTGAGAGACTTGTTCGCAAAGAAACAAACAGACGGACAAATATATATACTTAATGGGGTCGGAGTTCTCTCCTTCTATACGTTACACATTTGGAGACAAAATTATAATATCCTCTGCAAGGGTATACAAATAACTGAACACAGAAATTGAAAAGCAGAACTGTTAATGCAGAAAAAAGCTAAGAGTAAAAGATTAAGTCACCAAAATAAATAAAACTAGAAATAAAACTCGGCTTCAAAAGCAATATAAAGATATTGTGTTTGTTGTAGCAAAAAAATGTATTAAAATATTTTGCATTATAAAAAACTAACTATGGCCCGGATGTGCACGAGCAAAGTGCTATTTATTACATTTACAATCAGACATCAGCATATATTCGCTTTTTGGATGAACTCTCGCTGTAATTATTTTCTGTAAGTTTTGAAATAGGTTTGAACATACAATAGTACGCCTTCACTTTTCATTAAGAGAGCTCAGATTAACGTCCATAATCTTAACGAAAATCTTTAAAATGTACTTGTTGAATGCGATTGAATGATCAACAAATAAGTTATATACAACTTTTCTTTAAGATCCTCCGCGCTTGAGGCAGGTATTTTTCAAGCCCATGTCTTAAAGCGTGAACTTACATCAGAGTCAGTCAATCAATCAGTACAAACAGCCTTATGCATATGGGAATTTTTTTAATTTCTGTTTGAGAGAGTCGAAATACCAAAAGTATTAACATTTAAAGAACTCCAACAATACTTACACGCACACACACACACTGAGTAAAAATCTCATTTTCAGCACAATTTTCACATTGCAACACAAATTAATTTCCTTTGAGAATTGCCTTTTGCGCAACTTTATCGAGTTGTCCTAGCCAAACAGTTGCAGTAGCTGCCACTGCTGCTGCAGTAACGTTTATGTATATTGTTGCAGTAGTTGGGTCTGGACGACTTCCCTCCCTCAAACCCTTAGATAACCAACCCAGAGGTCCAAGTATAAAATGTCAGTTTACAGTTTAAATGTCCAGAAAATTATCAACTTTAACATTTTGCAGCAGTTACTTTCAACTTATAATGAAGTCCGCAAGGACATGCTATGTCTGTGTACGTGTGCGTGTTCTGTTTTTCAGTTATTTTAATGCAATTAGCTTAAATATTACCTGCAAATAAAAAATCGAATTTGTGCTTGACGAGCTCTCTTTGTGGCCGCTGCCGGGCAAAACTTTTAATTAGCCGCCAGTTAACATCGCGCATACGCAGCGTTGTACCCCAACGAGTAAATGCGAATTTTGCTGCAAGGCACTCGAATGTCTCTTAGCATACTCAAAACATATTCATAACATGCATTTTTAAATATGCATTACATTTTGCAATACACTTTCTGCGACAGCTGGGCACTCACCTGTAGGCATTTCATTTGTGTCCTCTGTCGTTTTCCTTAAAACAGTTTCGAGTAGTCTGTAATGAGATTGAAAGGCGGGGAATTATTAAGATTAAGAGACTGTTAAGAAGAGAAGGGTAGGAAGTAGATGGGAAAAATTATTTCTCTGTTTAAATAATAAAAATAATATGAAGAAGAAGAAGTAATATACATATTTACCTATAGTATAGGCATACGTAATGTAAAACGACAAGTAATTTATCAATTATTAATATTATTAATAATATGAATTAAAAGAGTATAATATTAAATAATTATTAAATACGAAAATAATATAACATTTAAAAAGTCCTCAGTGCTCTAAATTATATGTCCATTTCGTTAAATTAATTAAAAATAAATAAATATATTAATTAACGGGAATATATCCTATTAATGACTCTCCATCTAAGAGTCCCAGTGTAGACAATAAAGATAAATAAATAAATAAATTGAAAATATCCTCTTGTATAAATAAATTAAACTCTTTAAAGAGAAGCAAAGTAAAAGAAATAAATTAATAAATTAATATGTGAATATCCTTTACAATAAATAACTCTACATTTAAAAATCGCAAGCAACTTGTAAGTATTTAAACCCTCTTGAAACTATTTATATGCATTTAGAGGGCATTTATACTTCGTTGTGTTACATTTGTTCAATTTTTTTATAGTTGTTTTTTGTTATATCATTAACATGTGCATAATTATATGCAACCAGATGCCAAGTGGCTTGTCGGCGGTACAAAGACAATCTGTGAGTCGTTTCCTGTTGGCCCCATTTATTGTTGTTGTTGTTTGTTTGTTGTTGTGTTGTTTGTTGCTGTTGTTGTTGTTACTGGTGCTGCTTACAAGTTCAACTCCTGTAAATATGTTACGTGCACACACACTCGCACTCCTAGAGACAGACAAAAGTTGGTCTGGCTCTGAGTCCGTATTTTGCCGACAAAATCATACATAAATATTGTTTTTATATGTTTATGTATGCGTATGTGTATGCGTGTGTGTGTGTATTGCCATTTAGATATCGCTGCACTGTTGTTGTTTTAATTGGTAATTATGAAAGTTTTTGGGCATGCTACACAGATTTAAACAGGTTGCCCTAGGCACTTTTAATACAGGTATATAAAGACATTAGTATTATGACACTAAAATATTTTCATTAAATTAATTTGTGTTAACTTTAAATATTATCTTTAAGACTTTAGTTAATAAAGGGGTTAAATGTTACTAATTATAAATGTAAACTACTTGCATGTATTAATTATATAAATGACCTAGTAGTAAATATATTTATTGAATTTAACGAAAAGGAAGTTCTCTATTAAAGCTTCAGATAGCTTTCAAAAGCAGCACCAAGCAAGCTTTGTTCAATGCTAAAAGCTGTGCTGTTAGAGCTTTGAAAGCGAGGACAAATAAGTTATATACCCTTTCTTGAGAAATATATACGCCATGTTCAATACAGTTTGCTACCGTGGAACTTTTTGTACACAAATTTTAACTACTTCCTTGGGGAGTTTATTTGTACATATACTTTAAATAAAAAAAACTTTAATATATTTAAGTCTTAATTAATATAATGGAAATCGAATTGAAAAACGATAATAACCATTCGGCAAAGGCTGGAAAACAGAGATAATGGCGTTATAAAAAAATATTTTGAAAAAAATAAAAAAAAGTTTTCCAAATCTTATTATCATTTATGAAAATCGCATAGAAAGGCTTTAAAAAAGCTTTTAAACGTAGTCATTCATTTATAAATGCCAACATATAAATGCATTTTACACAAATATTCTTTTCTCTAAGAACCAATAGAAAAATATTGGAAAATCACCTAAATAATGCAATTGCCGAAAAATACATGAAAAATACCAGAGAGTAGCCACTTAGAAAGAACTCGCCAGCCAACTGACAGTTCTCGGCTGATCGTTGGCGTTATTTGGTCTGTTGGCTCGGCGTATTCGCGGTCTCCCAACAGCCGCGCAACGCGCCCGTGTGTGTTCAGATTTATTTTTAAGCTACACACACAAATTATATTCTCTGTGCGGGTGAAGTGAAAAGAAAAAAAATTATATTATTAACACTGCACTGGATTTTCCAAATACAATTTTAGTCATTTTACGAAGAAAATTAATCGGAAATTGTAAAGAAATTGCACTGAAGTGCTACAAAAGATAAATTCTCCAAAAGTTGCAAGTGTTTTATTAAGAAATTATGCATATACGTATGTATATGCAGATATAGTATATTTATATATACTAAGTGTACAGTGCGCTGTCATATATATGCTTGACCATATTAAAAATAATTTGGCAAGCAACAGAAAAAGAAATAAATTTTAATATTTAGTTTAGTTAAATTTTAAACAAAGTTGTTGTTCTTTTCGGTTTAATATAGAGTCAGAAAGGCGAATTTTCTCAGCTTAGAAAATAAAACACAAAATTAAAAAAGAATTCGTAGAGTTAAAAATATCAACGCCACGTATGCTGTGCCCCTGCCTTGGCTCGGACTTTCACGTACATCGGACACAAAAAAAAATTTTGCTGCCTGTATTTCTTTTGTTGTTTTATTGTTGCCACGAGGGAACGAATTGATATCTTGTAAGTAAAATGTAGAACATGCAGACGCAATTTACTATATCTATTATACATATATATACATATATTTATATTCCTATACAATGGTACATGGGGGCGCTACATCTGTTAGAGCTCATATTTGGCTAAATAGTTATGAGTGTTTCACGCTTGCATTGCATTTATGAGTTTCTTTATTTTTTGAGGAATTTCTTAATAGTTTTGGGCTAAAGGCAATTCAATTAAGCTAAATTTAATTTCATTGTCTGCTGGCTACTAAAAATTGGGGCTAACAACAATAACATGAGCAGCAACAACACGATCGCATCGACAGATCCAACTACGTGTGCTTGATCTAAATATAGAAGTGCGGGCAAGGAAAGCAGCATCATGCCCAAGCAAACCAAATGACCGACGAACCAGCCTCCCCACTAATGCTGGCCCCAGCAACAATGCCCCAATGCCCCTCTTGTTCCCCTGTTGCGCAGCGTTGCCCACAATTTGGCAGCTCTGGCGTTTTGCTGTTGTTTTCAATAATATTTAGCAACACATTTTTCATTCAAACAACCGAAGCGTTGCGCGTCTTTTTTTCATTTCTTTTCTAATATATTTACTAAGCCGACATGCCGCTAAATCAAATCGGTGTTCGCATTCTATATGGCCATATGAAATTTATGCACAACCTATAACTGGCCATGTGGCCTTCGGAATTGATCAAAGTTTTGTTCTTGAGTTATTAAATTTGAAATTATTGCAAATATTTTTTGATGAACAATCAAAAACTATTTTTATGAGTTGTTACAAAAATGAAGCAGCTGAAGATCGTACGTTCTCTACGAAAGTGAAGAAAAAAATGTATATTCTTTTGTGCCTGCTTCAAAAATGTTTTTTTTTTTTTTAAATGTGTTAAACGTGTTATCAATGTTAAATTAAATTTTATAATATTATATATATATATATATATATATATATAAGGCATAGCTTATAGATCAGCCATAATATATTGGACGATTGTGTACATAGTTAGCCTGAAAACAAATTCTAACCCGATATTTAAATGCACTTTACATATAAATCGTATCTTAAAGCAAACCATTAAAAAGAATTGATTTTGCTTAAAATGCCTTTTCTTCGGAGATCTAGCACCAAATCATAAGTAGCTCCGGCCCTTGCATTTATTTAACTATATTTTGCAGTTGCCTTTTTAGGTTAGAGCTTATATTTAATTCTTACATGTAAAAAAATGCAAGGCTTGCAATAATGGGCAATCATTATTAAAAAATATATTTATGCCAATTTTTATAAATATAAAACGAACAAAGATATAAAAGAGAAAACTGGGAAACACTAGGGTCATTAACCAAGGCTTAAGGCAGGAAGTTGATTGGAACTGTAAGCTGAACTACGGAAAAACAAAAGCTTCAAATAGGCCAGTGCTATGCGGTCCAAACCCGGATTCAAGCCCGTAAACTCAACATTCAATATTTGGAAAAGCTACCTATTTATATACACATATTAATAATGTCAATAAGAAAGACTGAGTGAGTTTTGCTGACACATATACCGCCTGTCGCACCCTCTATAATTATAAAACAAGTAAGAGCTTCTAGTAGGGAGCTCCCGACTAGGGGATACCCTGAACCCTCTTCTTTCAACATCAAATGCATATATATATTCTATTTAAGAAGCTATATGTCAAGTTTGGGGACTCTAGCTCTTATTATTTACCAAAATTGCCAAAATAAACAGGATATCGATATCGATTTTTATCGATTGCCTGGAATCGGAGTTAGTTATCGATTATCGGAAATAAACTCGATCTGCGCGGGAACTAGGAGCACCTACATCCTTGCGTTCATACATACGGACGGACGGACGGTAGGACGGATGGACGGACAGACAGACGGACATGGCTAGATCGACTCGTCTATTGATGCTGATCAAGAATATATATACTTTATGGGGTCGGAGATGTTTGCTTCTGCCTGTTACATACATTTGGATTTCGCACAAATACAATATACCCTTATACCCATTTTTAATGGGTTCAGGGTATAAATAATAAAACAAATTCCTAGGCAATTACCCAAAAGCCAAATGATCAAATTAATAGCCGTACAAAAATTGAAACACTTTTGACAATTTGTGAACATTTGTTTTTATATTTCACAACAATGAAGGAAGAAAAGAGGCTAACCAACAACTAATTTCCAGGCGGATGTCGCTCATTAACAATTTGTAGAAAACTCACAAAGTGCGAAAACACATTGAAAACATTTTCAATTTCGTGATTTATTTGTCAGTGTCAAGAATATTGTGGCGATGAGTCAGCTGTAAGAAACCAACGAGAAAGTAGAAGAAAAAAATGAAAGAAAATTTTTTCGAGCCCGTAAAAGTTCAAAATGATTTGACAAGCGATTCTGAGTGCTCTCCCTTGCGCTCTTTAAATTTGCACTCACTCTCTCGCGCCCTCTCTCTCTCTCTCTCTTCTCCGCGCTCACTCTCTGCAACTGTCAAAATGTTACACAAGGCTATCGGCGCATGCGTCGTTTACGAACAGCTGTGCGATGAGCACTTGACAACAAATGTGAGTGCGAGCGAGACCTAACTAGATCTGTCCGTTTTAATAAGAGATCGAGCAAACGTATACATAAAAGAATTAATAAAAGTGTTTGAGAACGTATATGAAACGAAATAAACGTGAAAAGATGTGGGTGTATTTTATTTTTTTCGAATTTGTTTGTAAACAAAGCTCATTGTTATGACCGAGAAATGGATTCTTTCGTTTTTTTTATGATTTCTGTGCCTCAGTTATTTGAAAAAACTTGCAAAGACATAAAGAATCAAATCCAAGGGGCATTATTCGTGATTTCATTAATTACGACTATTTGCACGTTTTTTTCATGGTTTATAATTGTTAAGTATGGGATTTCCTTATCTTAAATAGAAATAAGGGAATTTCAAAATTTTGTTTCAATATGTCGATTATTAATATGTTTTAAGCCTTCAGGGTGTTTTGAAAAGTTTTGGTATTGTTAAAAATGATTTTGTTTCTCGAATTTTAAATATCCAACTGAACCTGCCGAGTTTAGTGCAATGGCACGACTCCTTTGAAATGTGTATACCCTTTATCGCCTGGCAAAAAGGGGTAGAATATTTACATATACATTTTTTGGTTTTTACCTATTTTTGAAAAAGTACCAAAAATGCAGATGTGGTTTTCAGAACAGAAATTTTGTTTATGCCTTTTATCTTATTTATGTTTATGTTAGCTTAGATTACTTTTGTAAAGACACCAAAATTTAAAGCAACAACTCCCTATCAACTGCACAAACCCATAAAGTGACTGCCTGAACCCAGTTGCCTATAACATGAGCACCCCAACAATCGATAAGGTCAGCTTTCCTCTTGTAAGCTCTGTCGCACAAAAGCTCCTATCATTGTGTGTCAACATTTTCACGGTTGCCACGCGAAAAGCTAACGATTCCTGCACAGTGTGCTTTTGTGTGTGATTCCTTAAACGCGTTCACGTTGCTGTTGGTCCAGTTGGCCTGCCCGTAGACCACAAAGAAAAATAATAATAATAAAAATAATTTTTAAAACACATTCACCAAATGTAAAACAAAGTAAAGCCTTTTAAGTAACCCAATTCTAGTGTGATGCGAGTGCTCTCTTGTTCATTTTCCGTGGCTGCTGTGTAAAAAAAAAAACGCTTTCGCTTTTCTACGTACTGCGTCTGAAATTTTTCACACGTGTGTATGCGTGTTTGTGTGTGTGTGTGTGTGTGTGTGTGTGTGTATGAATATGCTGTGCATGTGCATTTTTCCGTGTATGTGTTCAGATGTGCGTGTGTGTGTGTGAGAGTGTATGTGTGTGCTTATTACATATGCCTGGGTAGGTCAATCGGTCAGCAGTTACGGTTCCAGGAAAATGTTTGCTTACGCTGAAAAGTGCGCTATGCATTTTCCCCAAGCGACTCATAAAATAAACGCGCAAATTAGTTTTTAGACGCGCGCACTTGACCCCAATGTGACTAAATGCCAACGGACGATACACCCGCCGACCCCGCCAGGCCATCAAAACCTGCCACCACACTTGTGGTTAGAATTTTACCAACTTTAATCAGTGACGAATGCGACACTGGGCGAGATGGAGCGGGCGGGACTGGGCGGGGCGGAGCACGGGAGTAGCTGCCATTCAGTGAAAGCAAAAAAGGCTTTTTTGACATTTGGCTTGAAACTTTTTTGGCTGCTGCAAAGCAAACTGTGCTTTGCTGCACAGAGAGACAGGCAACGAGAGAGAGAGCAGAGAGAACGCGAGAGAGTGTGTGTGTGTCTGTGTGTTTGTGGAAGAGAGCGCTCTAAAGTTGATTGCCCATTTGACAGTTCGGTTTAGGCAAAAAAAAAATAACAAAACAGAAAGAAATGTTGCGACAACAAAGAAAATGTAAACATTGCGTATGTTTTTGTTTTGATGCGCACGCACACACACGCATACACACGCGCGCACACACACACACACACACGAACAGAGGCTTTGCATGTGTGTCAAGGGTTTCGATTTAAATATAGAGCGCCAATCAATGATAAGCTATCAGCACTAATGGCAATTCTATGTAGTGCAGCCGTCTGGAAATAAGCAAAATTCAATAATCGTCATAAGTCCAGATATAGCAAGCCACAAGAATAATAATAATTTATATTTATAATAATAATTATAAAATAAATAAACCAAAACCTAACAGCAGACTTCAACAAATGCCAAATTTTAAATAATTTATTAGCCAATTAACAAAAAAAAAAAACAATAGAAAGTAAAAAACACAACACAAAAAACCGTCATTTAAACGTCCAAAGAGCAACAATTGCACCACCGTCTAACATAATAAAAAAAAAAAAAATATATATATATATGCAAACATATATACCCTTCAATTTGTGGTTAACAACAACAAAAAGCTTTTAGCAGGCCCTGCCAAGCAGTAAGTGAGTGAGAGCGAGAGCGAGAGCCAGCGTGTGTGTGTGTGAGTGAGAGCGCAAGCACAATTTGCATGCGGGCATGTGTCAATTGAAGACTGAGACTCAGCACACCTGTTGGACGGCTGTTTGTTGACCGCATTTAATGGAAAAGCGTTTATAAAACAGTTCTCGACAGCGACGTGAATGAAAGCAAAAATCAATTTAGTCGAGGGAAGGAAACTTCAAATATGAATACAGGTACCAAATGACGTGGCGTATGCGCAATATTCACCTTTCCACATGATTGCCATCTGAATATCATTCATCAAATTGTCAGCAGGCATCATTTATTGTTTACCCTTGTCAATCATCAAATAAAGGACTAACACTTGCATATGATATGAGATATACTTAAATATTTCTAATACAATAGGCGAGACAAGCTTAAAGTACGCTCCCTTTAACTTTTAGTGTTGAATTGAATGAGTTGGTACCCAACATTAACAAATTATAGGCCAAGAAATTGGCTTTTCAAAAAGAAGAATTTTAACTCATCTAAAGGGACTGCCTTAAGCCAACTATGGCATTATACCAAAGACAAGCACTTCAAATATATAAATTGGTAACTGAAATTAACGCCGTTCATTCACAGTAAATTTAGCCAAAATCACCAATTTAACAGACGTTGTATTTGCCTATGACCATATTTGGGAAAGCTTCTACTGTGACCAGATATTTGAATGAATTTAAATTCTTTTTGATTCTAGAATCAGACATTAAAAATATATAATTTGTCTAACGTGTTTACTAAATTATTTAATTCTAGCAGAATTTTTCTTTTATTAGTGTAGAAAACCTCTTATAATTTCTGACGGAGACTTTTTCTTTATAAGTGCGTAAAACCTCTTATATATTCTGTCAGATACTCTTCTTTTATAAAAGCTGAAATCCTTTTATATTTTCCTATCCATAACATGACACTTAAGATTGCTATACCCAGTTACTAAAAGCAGTACCCAAAATATATATATTATTCATCTTATAGGATACATTTACATTACATACCATAACTTGACTGAATGACCACGACACTAAGACATACTTCTGACCGTTATAGGAATAAAATATTGGAATTTTTATTGGTTTTTCTTCATATGGAGGGCTCTATAACTGTCCATATGCGCATTGCTTTGTTTATGTTTATTAGATTACAGCCCCATATCGAAATTTCATTGCGCACCATTTTAACGCCCCGTATACAAACCTATAATAACTATACTAATAAATCTGCCCACTAACACATATCATAAACCATTAAAACTAGGAGAACGTAAGGAGCATGCAACGTCAACGCAGCAAAAACAACAATCGCCAACAGCCGAGGAGCAACAGCAACAGCAACACCAAACGCAACACCAACAGCAACACCAGCAACAACAGCAACAGCAGCAACAAATTAACAAACACGATGCCTTGGATAGTTCTAGTAATAAATTAAATCATAAAAACAATAATAATAAGGCTAAGGATAAGGATAGAGCTAGAGACGCATGCAAAGATTTGTCACCAAGTTCCATTGATGAATCATGCCTGACCAAATACACACAACAACAACAACAACCACAACAACAAGCAGAAAGCAGCTCGCGCAATGGCGCAAAGCCAACAACAACATCTTCTCAGCGTCGCCGTCAGCTACAATTTCAGCGGCAGAAGGAGTTAAAACTTTATGACCCCAGCGATGAGCCGCAAGCAACAACAACAACAACAACAACAATAGCCACAACAGCCACAACCTCCACAAGTGTGATGGGTGGGGGTGAGCTGGTCAATTGCATAGCTTATGATGATAATACGCTAATAATTGAACGCAAGCCCTCGCCCACATCTCCAGCTAGTTCCAGACGTTATCTAAAAGCCGAGACGCCGACGCGCGGCAGTCGCAAATACAATCGCAAGTCGAGTACAGCGAAAGGTGAGCTGGAGGTGATCATTGTCAAGCCGGAGCATCATCATCAGCACCGATCGCCGACGATAACGTTGCCGTTGCCGTTGCCAGGCGCAGGACACAGCAGCACAACAGCAACAACCTCAGCAACAACCACAACAGCAACAACAACAACAGGTCCAACGGTGCTACAACAAAGGTATATGCAGCTCCAGCTAGGGCACGAAAAGAAATTCATTTCCAATGCAATCCAAAACTTTGATTATTTGGAACAAACAAATTCTAGGAATTCTAGGGCATAGTAAGTTAGCCAAAGACACCCCTCATTAATCTCAATAACTATCGTAAACTAACTATCGTAACTATGTGTTGTGCATCGCTGTTTGTCCCACTGTGCAAGTGTATATTTGTATAAGTGTGTGTGTATGAAAGAGCATGAAGAAGCATGCTTTAGCGCATGATATAACATGATACTTCAGAGCAGTGGAATCTACTGTGGGGGACAGTTTATTCTGTTGCAAACGTCAAAGAGGATATTTGATACATATGTATTTATTTATTTACGCATTTTATGATATTTTATTAAGTTTAATTTTTATTTAAAGAACGTATAGAAATTACTAAAACTTTGATCAACCGAATTCCAAAAAGAATTACTATGATTTGTAACTCATTCATTTGTCAATTGCTGATATTTTTTGTATTATCTAGGTGTCGTTTTAAATATGCATCGATTTATAAGTATTTTTACTGTTATCATATCAATGGCTTATCGAACCATAACATAACCTTGGGGTTCCCTCTTTGCGATTTATCGTGCTTATATAAAAAAGGCTATTTGGTATATCTACGCATTGTATGGTTAGTGAGAATACTCACTAGCTTGTTTGAGGCTTTATTCTAGGGCTGCTGAACAGCATTAGGGGTATGCCCAAGCAATTTATTATATTTTTATCTCTAGATAACTCACATATTATAAGAAACATATAAGGATATACTACAATTGATCTGTTTGATAAGTTCATTTGCCCGATTAAATAATTTCTGTGTGACCAAACAGAAATTATGCCCACACGATCATTGTCCACAGATAAAATAGGACTTTATGTAGATGGCGATGATATGATTAAATTTGTATTTGGAAAAATGCTATGAACATACATACAATATTATTAATAAAAAAAAATAGAGTGGCTGAATATTTTTAGAAATAAAATAAGTTAGCTAGAAAAGACAATGAAAAGCTATTACCCTAGTTGATAAATGGAGGAATCGGAATGAAAAACTGACTTAAAGGGTAAATGGGTTTTATGAATAAGCAGGAAATTATTACATAATATGCCCATATTCCCGTTTCGAAGAGCGTGTGTAAAAATGTAAAGTGATACTTTTCTTGTTTTTGGCAACTGCATCCAATGAGTATTTAGTATGAGTATAAATGAATAAGCAGTAAATAAAAATGCTAATGTCACATTTTTATTTCTACCACAGTTGCAGTCCGCTTGAGGTAATTGCCAGCTGTGAGGATACGACAGCGGGCAGCTCCAGTCGAATACGTGGCGCCAACACAGAGCTAGCACTGAGCACGGTCACCAGCCAAATTGTAAATAATAGCACCTACAAGCTTGACTTTAAGCAGCGCAGCAGGCACAAAAACAACAACAACAACGGCAGCGAGGCAGGCTCCAGCAACGGCAGCAAGCGTCAGCGTCGCAAATCTAGCTGCACCTCGTGCGGCGGTACAGCGGGCACCGGCAGCGCCAGTCAACGCCTAACGCCGGAGGAGGCACTAACCGCGGCAGCGCAGTCCGCTGCAGCAGCAGCAGCGACAGCGGGTTGGCAACAACAGCCACAGAACAGTGTGACCAGCGCCGGCAGCACCAACAGCAGCTACAGCAGCGGTGCACGAGACGAGGACAGCAGCTACAGTGCCGTTGGCGGCGACAGCAGCAGCAGCAACAGTTGCAACTGCGACATCACTGGCGACAACAGCACCTTGCATGGCTTTGGAGTTGGTGACATCAGCAGTTTCATAGGCGACGACGACTGTGAGCCGGGTGAGGCGGACAACGACGACGACGACAACAACGATCCGGACAATCCGGACGGGACAGATCTAAGCTCGCAAACGCTGCGCACAGCGGCAATTGTTGCAGCTGTTGCGGCAGCAGCCAAAGAGCAGGCGGCTACCGACTGTGAGAGTTACAGTGAGAGACGCCAGGATGCGGATGATGATGCGGACGATGATATTAGGATCATTGCAGGCGCAGCGCGTAGTGGCAACGACTCGCTCGAGGATGTTGGCGATGTCGACGACAATGCGGATGTCATTGTAAGAAGGAATACACGCAATCATCGGCCCTCCATACGGAGGACATGTAGAATCACTGAGGAAGAGGACGACGGCGCCGAGCAAGACGACGACGAGTACGACGAAGAAGACGAGCCCGAGGGCACAACCATTGATATTGATGAGCAGGAGCAGCTGGCACAGCAGCATCAGGACTATTACGAACAGGACGACGACGAAGACGACGACGAGGAGGTCGAGGACGACGAGGAGGTTGACGAGTATTACGAAGAGGAGGAGGACGATACTCAAGCATTCTCGCCATTCTACTCCAGCTCCGCTGAGCTGATTGATAATTTCGGCGGCGGCGCCGGCAAATACTTTAACATTATGGACTTTGAGCGAGGCGCCGCTGGCGGCAGCACCTTCACGCCCAATGGCAATGGAGGCGCGGCGGTCGGCGACGACATGTCCCGTGCCCATAATCCGCAATCGGATCTGGGCGGCGGCAACAACATTATGGGTAAGTTTGAACCCCCAACCACTAATTGTTTGTATGTGCTGTTGACCATGCCCTGACCAACTCACCCGACACTCTGTGCAGGCATCGATGCCATGGGCATTGCTAACATTCCGGAAACTATGAACGGCACCACAATTGGACCCAGCGGAGCCGGTGGACAAAAAGCGGCCGCTGCCGGCCAAAAGCGGCCGCAGCGACGCGGCAAACCGCAGCCGGATCGACCACAAAGGGCGCTCTTCTGTCTAGGCGTTAAGAATCCCATACGAGCGCTCTGCATACGGATCGTGGAATGGAAGTATCCTTTTCCATATAGACAAATAATTAAAGCCTCGTCGTGGATTCAATGCTCAAAACTTTTTTAGATTCTGTACGGAGACTTCTCCGACCCCATAAAGTATATATATGCTTGATCAGTCCGTCTGTCCGTCTGTCCGTCTTTCTGTTTCTATGCGAACTAGTCTCTTAGCTTTGAAGCTATCTTTATGAATCTTTGCAGAAGTCCCTCTTTGTATTGCATGCAGTACATATGTCAGAGCCAGCTGGACCGGACCACTATTTCATATAGCTACCATAGGAACGATCGGTCGAAAATTAAGTTGTTGTCTAAAAACATTTTTGTTTATCAAGATATCTTGACCAAACTCGGCATTTAATAGTTTTACTATGCTCCTCATATATGTGTAAAATCCTATTAAAACCTGACCACTATATTCCCTTAGGAATGATCAGTCGAAAACTAGGTTTTAGATTAAAAACCTTTTTTGTTTATCAAGATAAATTGACCAAACTGGCGATTAATTATTTTCCGTGTGCTTCTTAGATACGGACAAAGCACTGTGAGCATTATCAGATCAAATATATTATTTACGCAATCAAAAATAGTTCAAAATGTAAATATCCAAAACAAATTTTAATGCACGTCTCTGGGTCTGAAGTTCAAAGTTGATTTAAGGCCTGCAAAACGAACTTTTAATCCTTATTTTAAGAGAAGTCTGTAAAACGTTTAGTCTTTTGTTCCGAATATTTACCAGATCAACAGACTTATTTTGCTCTCTAACGTACACCCCTATATTAAAAGAATCGTCATAAAATAATTCAATTTCCAACTTTACCACTAGTTCAAAGTCTGAAAATAAAAACTTTCAACGTAAATTGTAAGGCTTGCAACATTTGGTCACATTTGCTTACTAAACCTCTTGTTCAACACAAAACAATCGAGAACTCATTGAATCTAATGAAACCATCTTAAATAACGCCAACTGGTTTTTCTTAATCCAAATTATCCGCTAGACCATTTGAGTTCCTTATTTTGTTAACCATATTTGCCAATTGTATTGCCTTGGCCGTTTATACGCCTTATCCGGGCAGCGATTCGAACGTGACGAATCAAACCTTGGTAAGTTCCACGCAGCCTGCTCCAGAAGGCCCAACTCTTTATATATATATAAATATTTGCTGATATTGTGGTTTATTAATCTATATATATTTCTCTCATCTGTCTTTTATGCATTCCACTCATCTGCTTCATTTATATCATGCATCAACATTCACCCAAAACAAAAAACATTTCATAATACACGCACACAACACAAAATTAGGAAAAAGTTGAATATATATTCCTAGTTATATTCACAGCGGAATGTGTTATGAAGATTTTAGCATATGGTTTTGTGTTACATAATGGTGCATATCTAAGAAATGGATGGAATTTATTAGATTTTACAATTGTAGTTATAGGGTAAGCATATAAAATATGCCAGTTAAAAGCGTTAAGCGCCCAGGCCATCTAATCGGCCTCGTTTTAACCATTTTCTATGTTACCTTATATCCAATTCAATCGAAACTGAGACACGTATGAAATTGTCTATCCAAATAACAATTTTACAGAGCAATAAGTACAGCACTTTCCCATTTGATGAAGGATGCCTTCGATGTGAAAGCGCTCCGAGCCTTTCGTGTACTGCGTCCATTGCGACTTGTATCGGGTGTACCAAGTAAGAGCTTTCTGCAACAACAAAAACAACAAATTTCAAAAACCAAATTCTAAAATTCACTTTTGTCCTTGTAGAGCAAAGCAATCAACAACTACGGTCTCTAACGTAGTTAACATATCGCACAGATTGAGTAAGGGGAGAGTGAACAGTAAGATTTAAATGTATTAATGGGAAATCTTGAAGATCGATCAATCAAGTCCGTATTATATTAAAAATACAGCAATAAATTATATATAAGTAACAAAACGACTTGTCCGTATTCAAAGCAGCGTCAAAATGTTTCGAATACTACAAAAAATTCCAAGCTATGTTTATGCAAATCAACAATCTTTTCCGAATAAAGTTCAGATTATTTTAAAGGAAAATTTAATAAATCCAAAGTGTCCGAATTTGATAGAAACGTAGCGTTCCCGCTTACACTATAAAATTGAAAATAATATTAATATTAATAATTTAACTCTCGCCCCGAATCAACTTCTGTGCAGTATGACAAGCTTTTGTTGTGTACCATAGTGTAAGCCGCACTTGATGTTTTGTAAAAACCCACCCACTTAATTATATGTATATGTATTGGCTATTCATACGCTTTCCGCAGGTCTACAGGTTGTGCTTAATTCAATTTTAAAGGCCATGGTGCCACTGTTTCACATTGCACTTCTGGTCATATTCGTAATCATAATCTATGCCATAATTGGTCTAGAGTTATTCTCTGGTAAATTGCATAAGACGTGTCGAGATGAGGTAACAGGTAAGCGCTTCAACAAATTATTATAAAATCAGTACAATATTTATACGTTGTACGAATATCATTCAATGTCTTGAATGCTACCAGATATGTCGCATTAAAATTCAACGTCCTGTAGCTCTATTAATAGTAGATTAGTGCACGGTTTTGCGGGCAAGCACACACCTCAATTAGTCGAATAACAAAAAACAACAGCAACAAAAGAAACGCTCTACACACAGCTTCCACACATCCATACAAAGAAAGATATGCATAAAAACCAATTAGCCAAAAATTAAATACATTATACACCTACAATTTTTGCCCAAGTTTCACCGAGCATTTCAGCTAATCTGCTAGTTAATAGAGCTGTTGAAATTTTAAATAAATGGGACAACTGAGCGGCATATTCCGCAACAAAATTAAGACACCGAAGCATACCGACCCCACAGACATACAAGTCGAAAACATTATCATCACTATTATCATCTCATCTCATAGTACATCTCATCACTAATGCATGAACCTAAAGAAAAAAACAAAAAAAAATACAACAAAAAAAAAAAAACAATCCCAAAACAAATAAATCGGAATCTAGGTGAATACGAGGACGATGTGAGACCCTGCGGTGTGGGCTATGCCTGCCCCGAGGGCATGAAATGCTATGGCAATTGGCCCGGTCCCAACTATGGCATTACGAACTTTGATAATTTTGGACTGGCCATGTTGACGGTATTCCAGTGCGTCACACTCGAGGGCTGGACAGACGTTTTGTATTATGTACGTATAGAAGCAATAAATGATCATATAATTTATAATAAATCGTAATTTCCAGATACAAGACGCCATGGGCAGCGAGTGGCAGTGGATGTATTTCATTTCTATGGTTATTTTGGGCGCATTTTTTGTGATGAACCTGATTCTCGGTGTGTTGTCCGGTGAGTTCTCCAAAGAGCGTAACAAGGCCAAGAATCGCGGCGATTTCCAGAAGCTGCGCGAGAAGCAACAAATCGAAGAGGATTTGCGCGGCTATCTCGACTGGATCACGCAGGCCGAGGACATTGAGCCCGATGCGACGGGCGGTCTGATGCCCGATGGCAAGGGTAAGCAGCAAAATGAAATGGACTCTACCGAGAATATGGGCGAGGAGATGCCCGAAATGCAGATAACCGAATCGCGTTGGCGCATATTGAAAAAGGATTTCGATCGCGTCAATCGTCGCATGCGTCGCGCCTGTCGCAAGGCGGTTAAGTCACAGGCCTTCTACTGGCTCATCATTGTGCTGGTGTTTCTCAATACTGGTGTCCTGGCGACGGAACACTATGGGCAAGTCGATTGGCTAGATGAGTTTCAGGGTGAGTTGTCAATAGATGTTACCATTAGATGTTAGCATTAGCTTTTGCTGTTAATAACAGCATGTTAAATATAATTTCATCGATTTGTGCTGTAAAATTTTCACATGTTATTTACAGTCGTTCTAAGAGTTTCGATCATGTAACAGACTCTGTTAAATTTGACAGAAACTGTAGAACAATGTTTCCACATTATTTCTTCACATAAATAAGAAATATTCATACAAAAAAATTAAAGATTTCCTTGCAATATTAAAAAGACATCATTATTATGAGGTTAGTGACTCTTAAACTGTAACATTTAAACAGTTTCTGTATTATATCTCGATTGTTGAGAGGTATTATACTAATATTTTTGGTTCAATCATGAAAAAGCTCTGATCAGATTATAGTGACTAACCCGCCCATATATTCGCATATCATACGAATGAACTTTGTCCAATACTATTTCGTCAAGTTCTAATTTTTTGTTTGTATATTTCTCTTTATAGAATACACAAATATGGTGTTCATTGGTCTCTTCACCTGCGAAATGTTACTGAAAATGTACAGTTTAGGCTTTCAGGGTTATTTTGTATCGTTGTTCAATCGATTTGACTGTTTTGTCGTGATTGGCAGCATCTCAGAGACGCTGCTGACAAAAACGGGAATGATGCCTCCTTTGGGCGTCTCTGTGCTGCGTTGCGTGCGCCTGCTGCGTGTCTTCAAGGTCACCAAGTGGGTTGTAAATTTTATCAGGAGCAACAGATTTAATTAGCGTTTGCTTTTTCTTCTAGATACTGGCGTTCTCTATCGAATCTAGTTGCTTCCCTTTTGAATTCAATACAATCAATTGCTTCGCTATTGTTACTGCTCTTCCTATTTATTGTGATATTTGCATTGCTGGGCATGCAAGTTTTTGGTGGTAAATTTAATTACAATGAGGATGAGAAGTATCGCATGAATTTCGATTGCTTCTGGCAGAGCTTGCTCACAGTGTTTCAGGTAGGGTATGCCATATATAAATCTGTTACCTATTACTTATATATCCTTTTATATGACAGATAATGACTGGTGAGGATTGGAATGCGGTCATGTATGTGGGCATAAATGCATATGGCGGCGTCTCCTCGTACGGTGCCTTGGCTTGCATATACTTTATCATATTGTTCATATGCGGTAACTATATACTGCTAAATGTATTCTTGGCCATTGCTGTGGATAATTTAGCCGATGCCGATTCGCTCTCTGAGGTGGAGAAGGAAGAGGAACCGGTAAGTCGCTACATAAACAAATCGATCCGCATAATTCATTTGCCTTTATTTCTTGAATAGCAGGACGACGGCGCCATGAAGAAATCGCACAGTCCCACACCCACCATAGATGGCATGGATGATGAGCATCTGAGCATTGACATGGATATGGAACATAATGAGCTGGACGATGATAAGTTGTGTGCTGTTTTCTTTTAGTTATCGAAGCGTGCTAAAGTATCATTTTCTATCTAGGGATCATGAAACACTATCCGATGAAGAGGGCCGCGAAATGTGCGAGGATGAGGAAGAGGGTATGTTGCTAACACAGCATTTGGCTAAACCTAACTAAGCTATAGGCGTTCACTAGTTTAAGTATATGAAAAGTACCTAGACTATAAGTATATTAAGTTAAGCAAACACACACATTATACACGCCGCTTAGACACTTTACTAAACCATACTCGAAAGATATGATATGATATTCATGCCTACTGACGCTTTCATTTGCCGCCTTGGAATACACAATACAAATTCTCAATTTGATATTAATCGAAAGACTCCCATTCTGAAGTATCAGCACGTGTTACTGCACGACCCCGGCGTTTATCGGAAGTCAGCATGAAGAAGACTAAAAAACCTATACCACGCGGCAGTGCATTTTTCATTTTCAGTTATACAAACAGGTAAATCAACAAGAACAACATGCAGAACAACAAAAAACAACACACTTTTACACTTGTTCGATTCATGTGTTATACTGGAGCATTGCACTCTGGTTTTATGATTATTTTTGCATGCTTGCATTTTATAAAAACTACAAGAATTAATTAAAAAAAAAACTTTAATTTATTTTAAGCTTACTTGATGGCTTTCCGATCGAGCTCTAGTTATTTGCATACTTTACTGTACATAATTTTAATTAAAAATTAATTTTGGTTTTCAGTTGAAGAGAAAAATTAAGTTACCAGCTTTTTTGACTGAAAATAATTTGATTAAAATTAACCATAATTTTTCTTTGCATTTAGCAAAAGCAGCTAGTGCCTTAGAAGTTTTCAGAACTACACACAGTCAGCTCATCCTTCTAGCAGACAAAGAATTTAGAGCTTAAGAAATTTTGTTTTGCTTTAGTTAGATAAGTTTTTACTTATGATAAGCTATTTATTTTTTTTTCTTATATATACATTTTTTAAGTTAAGCAGCTCTGTTTTTCTATATGAATATATATGTGTTTATTATTTTTTCCACATTGGCAAATGATAAATGATAAAAATTAATTGCATATAGTGGATGAAGAGGGCATGATAACAGCACGCCCACGCCGTATGTCTGAGGTTAATACGGCTACGAAAATTCTACCCATACCACCGGGCACATCATTCTTTCTTTTCTCCCAAACGAACAGGTTTTTATGTTTTAGTTAACCATACAATACAAAAAAAAAAATTACAGCTTGGCTGAAACCAAAGATATTTTTTATTTTTCTTCAATTTACTTTCCTATTTATTTTTTTGTATTAATTGTATTCTGTGTGCGTGTGTGCTAAAACTTTGTGTATTCCTTTGTTTTAAGTATAATAATATTGTATTTGTGTTTTGTTTAACAATATTTGTGTACTTCCAAATGTGTTATAGTATATGTAACGTGTGTCTAGATTATTAGTATTATATTTGATGTAATTGCATAGCATATCCTGAAATGTTTTGTTACGCCAGGCCCATCAGGCGATTGATTGTCCCTAGTTGTTAGAGTTCTTAAAACTGGATAAGCCAAACTCTTCCCAAGAAAATGCTTTTATTATTTTAAATTTTATATATTCTAACTTTTGTTTCATTATGATTTCTAACTGCATGTGTTTTTTGTTTGCTGTATTCCTATTTGATGAATGGGCATATATTTAAAACCTGTAATTCCTTCACAGATTTCGTGTTTTTTGCCACTGGCTCTGCAATCACAGCAATTTTGGCAACATTATCCTATGTTGCATCATGTTCTCATCGGCCATGTTGGCTGCAGAGAATCCCCTAAGGGCCAACGATGATTTAAACAAAGTAAGTAGCTCCCGATCCGAACCAAAAACAGACGCGCAACTGAATATATCGTAAGTTGTCTGTTTCAGAAGTGAGTTCGTAGAGTCCCCTGCTGTTTATTTATTTATTTTATTTTTGTTGATTTGCTCTAAACACTTTTCATGTTGTCATTCATTCAATTTTTGCAGGTACTCAATAAATTTGATTATTTTTTCACGGCAGTTTTCACAATAGAACTGATTCTGAAATTGATTTCATATGGCTTCGTATTACACGACGGAGCCTTTTGCAGATCCGCATTTAATCTATTAGATTTACTTGTGGTCTGCGTGTCATTGATATCTCTAGTATCCAGGTAAACGAAAACAACCGAAAAAAAACTACTCTAATCCAGTAGTTAGATAATTTACTTCTGGAATATATTTATAACGTCGATTTCAACTGCAGTTCGAATGCGATTTCAGTCGTGAAAATTCTACGAGTTCTCCGTGTTTTAAGGCCGCTGCGTGCAATTAATCGAGCCAAGGGTCTGAAGGTAAGCCACATCGTTACTTTCACAGTTCTCGTTTATATTTTGAATTTTTTTTATTCACCTGCTTCTATTAAACAAATTGTTTATTTTCTTTCCAATTTTAAGTTCCAATTTCGTTATTATGATTTCAACAAAAGTTACACTACAAAAATAATATTGTTTTCTTTTTTTTCTGCGAGCTAATAAATCTTGACTATTTTGCAATAACCCCATACGAAGTGCAGTTAATACTTAAAAGCGTGGTTTTGGTTTCTATACCCAAAAGCCAAAAAAAAAAATCAAAAACCAATTCAAAATAAAACCTTGAAATGCTGGGTGTAGGGTGCACCACGAAAAAGCTCTTATTATGCTGAATTATACACTGCAAAAGTAAAATTATATAAATATATAAATTTAAGCTCAACAACTGTTTGATTTTGAGTTACACTTTTAACACCTAACGAAAATGGGCGTGGAATAAATGCTATGGGCGTGGCGCTTAGGCATAAAACTATGTGCCATACATGTTGATACTAAAAACCGAAAAGCAATTAAAACACCAATTATTATACCCTCAATTATATCTAGAGCTATAGAGTATAAATTATATATCGTATTATAACTATAAACATACAAATAAATATATATATATATATCGTCGTATACAGCATGTTGTTCAATGTGTCATAGTCGCTGTTAAGACTATCGGAAATATTGTGCTCGTCACATGCCTACTGCAATTCATGTTTGCCGTTATAGGAGTCCAATTGTTTAAGGTATGATTTTGTTCTTAAGTGCTTGCCCAAATTTCTTTTCGTTAAGATTGCAATAAAAAAAAATATTTTAAAAAATTGTATAAGTTCGCGCGATATTTAAGCATATTTTTGCAGAGCAAATATTATTTACTAGTTAATTTTAAATTTAAATAGGCTTAAAGTTTTTTTTTTGAAAAAAGAATTCCCATAGAGAATCAATTGTAACTATAAAGCTCCATGAGAGCTTTATTTGTAAATTGTCTAAGTACGCGTATATACTATAATATAATTGCACACACATGCAACCTTTGAATATATATTTAACAATTTTGTTGTTGTTTTTAAATTGTTCAATGTTTCGAATTGTTTTGCCTAACATTTTAAGCAATTAACCTTTTTTAAGCTCTACAAAATTATTTTTGTTGTTTTTTTTTTGTTATTTTTGAATTCTTACCTATTGTTAATACTAATAGCTAACAGTGTTATAAAATGTACAAAAGAAAATCTATTGTAAATAATACCATATATGCTACCTAGTATTGCTTATTAATGCTCAGCATAGCTGTGTGAACATTTTTTAATGAGAACCCTTCCCATAGAAATAATATATTGAAATTTTAAGCGAGAGAATACTTAAAAGCAGGACATAATATTTCAATAATATATAATAATAAACTACTAAATGAGGCTGGTTTAAAAAAAAAACACAATTTTTTTTACAGTGCACTTAGCAGAGATTTTTAAAACAAACCCTCCCCCAAATACAGACCTAACATAACTCACAAAATTAAAAACCGTGTAAACTTGTCAATTATTATATTCCACACCCATTTTCTGCGTTGTATGCGTCAATCCAAAAGCAACATGTTTGAGAAAATAACTACATTATGATTGTAAGCTCATAAGCAGAGCACAAACACAGATGCACACACACACACATGCATACGAACATTAGATGAAAAACACACACATAAATAATATAAAAGCACACGCATATTGATTGAATTATTCCAATAGTCAATTATGATATCATGCAGCGACCAACCTTGCACCCTAGCATCAAGGCAACCCAATCTCAACCAAAACCGAAGAGTATCACAAACAAAAATAATAAATATATTTAAATCTCGATTTGTGTATAAAACTTCTAGTTAACATTATGTTGGTAGATGATTCTTTTGTAGTAACAAGCCCGATCACAAAAACATACATATATACATATTACTTTTTCATGCTCTAACATTTAATTTAGTCATTTATTTTTGATCATATTATTTTTCATCAATTTTAATTTCTTTCTTCCACTGTCCGTAAATGTCATTAACCTCATGATAATTGTATAAAGCAACACGCACACACACACTCACTCTTACACACACACACACTCATCTATTTTTAGAAAAATACAATTTTCAGAATTGAATCCCTTACAAATGAATTTTCCTCTTTTTCTCTCTTTTATCGTTTCGGTTTTTCGAACTTTTGCCAAAACACAACCAATTGCATTGTGTACCGTTTGCTTTGGTGAAAATATAAAAAAAAAATACGAAACAAAAACAAAAAACTTTTGATTTCAATGAAACTATTCCAAAAATGTGGGCACAATAACAAAAATTCCACTGATTGATGCTGCATAAACACACGCACACACACACCCACACACACCCACACACACGCACACACACACACACACACGCACACACACACACAAACACACACACACACACACACACACACACACCTACACCTACACCTAAACACACACACACAAACACATCCAATAAAATAAAAAAAAAAACAAATACAAATCATACACGCCTGTCAATTCGTTTGCTCCTAAACAAAAAATTTGTTGACTACACTGAAAAAAAACACAATATATAATACAGTATGTGGTCAAGTGCGTAGTAGTCGCAATTAAAACCATTGGTAATATCATGTTGGTTACATATTTATTGCAATTCATGTTTGCCGTTATTGGAGTGCAACTCTTTAAGGTAATTTCTTTTCAATTATATAAAAAAAACAACCAAAAAAAAAAACGTAAAATATGTGATAATTAAATTGGTGAAGGGTAACTAGAATCGGCTTTATGTGTGCGCTTTTTTTTGACAGAATTCAAATAGTCGCTGCTTAATATGTGTGCTTTGAATTGTTGATGTACTTGAAACGACTCTCTAAATATGGTTTGGAACTGAACTATAGCACTTTGATATGGTGCAGGGAATACTCTATTATATTTGGGGCCTAAACCTTAAATGGTTTTCTACTGATGTGTGAATTCTTTTGGTTATCTCTCAGCCTTACACAAAGATTTATATGAAATAATATTGGTAATCTGTACAAAAATATTTTTCAAACTCATTTAATTAATACAAAATCGAAAAAATTCATTAAATCGTTGCAAACAATACATTTCCCAATCTCAGCTTATACAAGCTTTCAATGCCTCGCTAGCTTTTCTTTAGCTCTCCAAACTATAAACCTCTTTTGTACGACTTTTAAGCCCAATGAGTTTTGTACTCTAATTAGCTAAATAATACTTCCACCAGCTATTTAGATACAGCTAGAATAGCTGCTCGCTAACCATTTGTATTATATATATATATATATATATATAAATATATATGAATATATCTGTTTAACACTTTGAAAACCCAACCCTGAAATTTTTGTAACATTTGTGACGTACCGTCTGTAAATATTGTGTTGTCCAGCTAAAATTAAATAAAAGCTTGTCCGTGCCGAAAAAATTATATATATATATATTAAAAACAAAAAAAAAAAAATAACGTTTGTGTATGTAAATTTGTTTGCCTATAAGACACCCTGTATATGTGTGTATAGACTAGCTTAGTCTATTGCATAGCTGCATACTATATTTATAATTAGGCTTTAGTTGATAGTACCTATCAAGTTGTTTTTGTCAAGTGTCCTCAACTGTGGATAAACTCAAGTTTAGCGCACTTTTCATAAGAGCAACCCCAAACATTTTATCCTATAAATTTTTAATATACATAAATCTTTTGTGGTGGCCAAAAAAAAAAAACCAAATATAGGGTAAATTTTTCTCCTGCACTGATGGCTCCAAAATGGTGAGAGAGGAATGCTAGTAAGTATCTTATTACATCCAATTAACTGTATACACTGCTTATAAATGATTTACATTTTTAGTGGCACCTATCTGGTCTATGAGGATGGGGATATGAACAAGCCGCGCCTGAAGGAGCGCGAATGGAGCAATAACGGTTTCCATTTCGATGATGTGGCCAAGGGCATGTTAACACTATTTACCGTTTCCACCTTTGAGGGCTGGCCATCGTAAGTAATACCTCACTTTACATTGTTTTCAATGAAACCAAACTATTTTCTCTACTGTATAGCCTGCTCTACGTCTCTATTGACTCGAATAAGGAAAATGGGGGTCCAATACACAATTTCCGTCCTATTGTTGCTGCCTACTATATAATCTATATTATTATAATCGCCTTCTTTATGGTCAACATCTTTGTCGGTTTCGTTATTGTCACATTTCAAAATGAGGGTGAACAGGAGTACAAGAATTGTGATTTGGATAAGAATCAGCGTAATTGCATAGAGTTTGCGTTGAAAGCAAAGCCCGTGCGACGTTATATACCCAAACATGGTATACAGTATAAAGTCTGGTGGTTTGTGACGTCATCATCGTTTGAATACACCATATTTATATTGATTATGATAAACACGGTGACACTGGCCATGAAATTCTATCAGCAACCGGTATGGTATACCGAAATGCTGGATGCACTGAATATGATATTTACCGCGGTGTTTGCCTTGGAGTTTGTCTTTAAACTGGCTGCTTTTCGATTTAAGGTGGGCTTGCATTTTTGTTAAATGTATAAAGATTTTCACATGAAACTCTCATCGTTTACAGAACTACTTTGGCGATGCATGGAACGTTTTCGATTTCATTATTGTACTTGGCAGCTTTATAGATATTGTTTACTCGGAAATTAAGGTTTGTGCACACATACATACTATACGGTTTTATTACCTTATCAAACTGCTCTTTCTATTTCCACAGAGCAAGGACACTTCGCAAGCCGCTTGTGATATAGTCGAGGGCTGTAAGGCCAAGGCCAAGGCGGTAAGTTCTTAAATATTTTCCCAGCTCAGTTGGTTCATACAATTTTCTTTTGTACGTTTCCAGGCTGGTTCGAATCTAATTTCCATCAACTTCTTTCGCCTGTTTCGTGTGATGCGTCTCGTCAAGCTGCTCAGCAAGGGTGAGGGCATACGCACCCTACTCTGGACCTTCATCAAATCCTTTCAGGCACTGCCTTATGTAGCGCTGCTCATTGTGCTGCTCTTCTTTATCTACGCCGTGGTGGGCATGCAGGTGCGTCCATTAAAATTAAGAAAGCGATTAAAAGGATGCTCGGAATGTTCTTATTAAAAAATTTGAATATTTGCTAGCTATTCATAAATTCCTTACACACTTCTTCCAATATTTGATTACTTCTAATTGTATTCCGCTTTAGGTCTTTGGCAAGATAGCGCTGGATGGCGGCACGGCAATAACACGGAACAACAATTTCCAAACGTTTCAACAGGCGGTGCTGGTGCTTTTCCGTTCGGCTACCGGCGAGGCGTGGCAGGAGATTATGATGTCCTGTTCAGCGCAGCCGGAAGTCCGCTGTGATATGCAGTCAGACACACCGGGCGACCAATGCGGCTCATCCATAGCCTATCCCTACTTTATATCCTTTTATGTGCTGTGCTCCTTTCTGGTGTGTAGAATTAGATGTCTCTATATACATATATAAAGCTATAGCTGCCCATTATTTCAGATTATCAACCTGTTTGTGGCCGTCATTATGGATAACTTTGATTATCTGACGCGCGACTGGTCCATTCTGGGTCCGCATCATTTGGATGAGTTCATTAGGCTTTGGAGCGAATACGATCCGGATGCCAAAGGTCGCATAAAGCATTTGGATGTGGTTACATTGCTACGCAAAATATCGCCGCCCCTCGGCTTTGGCAAACTCTGTCCCCATCGCATGGCCTGCAAGCGTCTAGTGTCCATGAATATGCCACTCAACTCCGATGGCACGGTGCTCTTCAATGCCACACTGTTTGCGGTGGTGCGCACCTCGTTGAGCATCAAAACGGAGGGCAATATCGATGATGCCAATGCCGAGCTGCGCGCTACCATAAAACAAATCTGGAAACGCACAAATCCCAAGCTATTGGATCAGGTGGTGCCGCCACCAGGCAATGATGATGAGGTCACAGTGGGCAAGTTCTATGCAACATATTTGATACAGGACTATTTCCGGCGCTTCAAGAAGCGCAAGGAGCAGGAAGGCAAAGAGGGTCATCCCGATAGCAACACGGTTACACTGCAAGCAGGTCTGCGCACGCTGCACGAAGTGTCGCCGGCACTGAAACGCGCCATCTCTGGCAATCTAGATGAGCTGGCTGAGGAACCAGAGCCCATGCATCGCGTAAGGCAGATTTGATGATAGCATATGCTCATACCTAATTCTCCTTCTCTTGTCCTACAGCGCCATCATACACTCTTTGGTAGCGTTTGGAGCTCTATACGCCGCCATGGCAATGGTACGTTCCGGCGCAGCGCCAAAGCATCTCAAAGCAACGGCGCGCTGACCATTGGCGGCTCCTCCCTGGCTGCTGCAGGCGTGGGCGGCAGTAGCTTGGTGCTGGGCAGTTCAGATCCCGCCGGCGGTGATTACCTATACGACAGCCTCAATCGCAGTGTGGCCGATGGCGTCAATCACATAACGCGCAACATTATGCAGACACGTTTGGCAGCCAGTGGCAAACTGCAGGATGAGCTGCATGCTAGCAGCGGCGGGGAGCTGCGCACCTTTGGCGAGAGCATCTCGATGCGCCCGCTGGCCAGAAATGGCGGTGGTGCAGCAACTGTCGCCGGCACGCTGCCGCCGGAGGCGAATGCGTTATCTTATGAGTGAGTATTAATGGGGGGCAGGGGCGGAACGCCAGATGGGGTTGGTTGGGGGAGAGAATTGCGGGCTGCAGCTGTTGTGAGTTGGTCGTTTGGTTTTACTCTATTAGCCGCACATTTGGAGCTGTCAATTCTTGAGTTTCCATAACCATATATACTTCCTGTTACTATGGCTTGCTGTTTAGTAAGTTTTTCTTTTGTCATCATTTTTTGCCAAACAATTTTAATGGCATTTTGTTAACACTTTAGTGCGCCTTAAACGTTTGTAATGAACAAAAGGAGCCCGGCCAACAGATTCTTGTTCCGGCCCAAAACAATTTAGTTGCAATTTAGTGAATTAGTTGCAAAAAAAAAAAAAATATCACAACAAAAACCGAGTTAAACTAAGCAAAATAATAACAAACAAATCATATAGATTTTTAAAAATGTTTAAAAACAAAACAAAAAATAGAAAAACCAACCAACATTCACTGAGAACCGAACAACAACAAAAATTTACTCAAATCCCCGAACATTAATTTCAGCAACCGCAATCGTGGTATTTTATTGCATCCATATAACAATGGTAAGCGCAAAAATGCTGCAATTGCAACAACTACAGCAACAACTGCAACAATTGCAATTGCACAAAACAAAACAAATTAAGTTCTTTAAACGTTATTTTTGAGTTTACTTTCCATAATAACAAATAACATTTAAAACAAGACATTTTTAAGAAAAACCTTCGTTTGTTTGTTTGTTGTGGCATTTTCTGTTTGAATTTTTACTTTTTGGCTCACAGAAACAGAAACCAACCATAATCTCTTGATTTCTTCAAAACCTCTAATTGTTATTATTTTGCGCATACTAATTAATTTAATTATGAAATTATAATTATAAAATTTCGGTATATACATAAAATATTTGTAGCGCAGCATTTAATATTATTATTGTGTACATTTCTTTTCGTAATCGCCACTAAAAATTCTGAGTTGTGAGTTCTGAATTTTGCCTGCGGCATGCCAAAAAAAAAAAATAAAATAAAATAATATTAACTATATAACTAAAAAAAAAATAAGAAAACTAACTAATGCGCGCAGCTAAAACCACAAATGCAATGAAGCAACTTTAACAAAAACCAAAATTCGTTTCGTTTTCAATGTATTTTTTGGCTGTTTGTTAAATGCGGCGCCAACTGATTAGACAACACTCAAAACACTCAAAATCAGAATGGTTTTCCATTTCGATTCGTAGTACACTCACATTAGTTCAATGCGCAGCTAAAATTATATTGCAATCGTATATAGTATATAGCTTTAGCATACAATTAATTGTAGTTATTTAGTTGTTTAGTTTGGGCTAATCTAGAAACGCTTTTGCTGCCTCTTATACACAATTATATATTTATATATATACTCAGCGTCTGTAGATGAAATACATAGTTCCACAACAGTCACACAAAACATAAAAACACACGGAAAATAAAATATGCATAGAATTGAAATTAAATTCTATATACAACGTTAAAGAGCTACACAAATAGAATTAAGCTTGGGATTAACTCAAAACAAATAGGATATTGAGACACACCCGAAATTCAACTTCAAAAACAGCTTCAGCTAGACCCTAGCGACGATTTTCTAGGCAGTAAAAATGTTTTTATGTTTAAGTGGGATTCGAGTGCAAATATGTAAAATAAGTAAATTTGTGGACTTAATTAGTCAGTTTAATTGAAGTATAGCTTTGTTATTTATTATATGAATACGTCTCTTATATTTTATTCAATCTATTCAAGGTTAGGGTAAAATATAAAAAGTAAGCTACTCAGTAGGGTTCCATTTGAGGCAATAAGTGCTTAACACCGTTTAATTGTAACTAACTATATATAAATATATATACGTAACTCTTCCAGTTTCAAAGCGTTGTTCTCTAACAAAATGCACAAGGCTCCTTTTGTTGATTACAAACTAACAAATTGAGATTATTAAAAGTAAAATTAACAATTGATCAAATTGCCAACAAATGGAAAATCATGAATATATTATTTATAAGATCCATTTTAAAAACCTCTATGCAAAATTGTGAAATTGTTGTAAAAGTAATTTGTTTTTGTATAACTTTTTCTTACAAACATCTTTATTATAGCATAAGTGATTCGAGTTTAAAAACAACCGAGTGCTGAGTTTCGAACACTGGATGAGTCTCAGAGAGTTCGAACCACATTTTTAGCCTCTCATTCAGGCCAAATGGGCAGAGAGTACTTTTTGTTTAACTTTCTTTGTTATTTTGTGCTAAGTTTACAATTATTTTTGTACGAAAAAAAAAAACATTCCATAAGTATTGTTAAAACCTTTAAAAACGAGTTTTACGTAACTGCTTAGACCTGCGAGGAGTATAAACATAACACCAACAACAACAACAACAACAACCAACAACAACTGAACAACAAGAACAACAAGAACAACAACAACAATCGTTTAACACGCAACAAAAGAACGAATCGAATGAAAGAATTTAAAAGAAAAAGGTTACCATAATCAAAGTATTTCCTCACAAATCTTAATCCAAATGATATCGGTGTCTATATAAAATACCCATATAACAGTGTTGTTGTGCCCATGTACTCATAATAAGCTGGCCTGGCCGATTGAGCGTATCCATCAAATAATGTGTGCCTTGCGTCCATCAAATATTTATATTACAATTATAATACCCATGCCAAAGATATAAACATATTCGTATATACTCGTATACCTAATTATTTTTGATATGCAAAATCTTCAAAAAAAAAATTGTTTATTGTTGTTTAAATGTTGTATAAACGTCGCTTCTTATGTTTTTAATGTGCGGGTGTTCCCTTAGGAAAAGACAGAGAAACCCAATACAAACACACTCTGTGTATAACCAAAGGACACACACACACACACACATCCTACCTCAACACATATACAGACATTGCTTGGTTTTTGGTTAGCTTTAGCTGAGCCGCCTGCTTCGTTTTATAACGCTGCCCATGTCCATGCCATAGAAAATGCCTTAGTACCGTCTTTGTAGAGCCCAACTTGGAGACATGCTTGCCATGTCTTATATTGTATATGCATATATATATATATTCATAAAGAGAGATCGTTGCTTGCTTTAGCTCGTATATATATAATAATCAACTTTTGTTTGTATAGAAAATGCTTATATATCATTTACATAAAGCTGTACAATAACATCTAACATATTAATATAGCCTGTATATTATTGAATGCTTAACTAACAGTCAACAGTAATTTAAGTTGTCTTTTATAACTATATATCTAGTAAAATGCTTGATGATCATTTTAGTTAAGGGAAATTCTATGATGAAGTTAGAAACTGGATGAAAAAAACACTATTGGATCTGCATAACATATTAGTCACACAGAACTATATTATAAGCCAAGCGGCCCTATTAGAGTTATATCAAATGAATATTAATTGACAATCATTATGAAAAGTACATATAATAAAAAGCTCTGTATGAGCTGTGTATGGCATATATTTTGCTTACACGAAAGTATTAACTCTGCTTCCAGTTGAGATAGCCTAAGAACTGAGGGACTCAATATATTCTTATTAAAATCTGAAGTTAATAATTCAATTTTCAAATATTTTAACAAATAAAAGCTAAATTCTTGTAGATATTTGTTAGTCCGAGCAAAATACTATATATTCCCTAAATTTAATTTTATTTAAATGGGTATAAATTTGAAGAATTAATGAAGATAGGCAAAATATTGTTTAGTTTGAATATTAAATTTCTAAGACTAACAAATAAAGACAGGTAAGATCCTTATAACTTGTATATAACTGAAATTAAGGCGCAAATAAAGGTAGGTGAGATATCAAAACTGTCAGTTTTATAGAGATTTTATATGATCATCAAGCGCTGTACAAATTTACTAACCCCTGCGAAAATAATATGCCAACCAATAGCAGCTAATATCTTAACTTTTGTATATCTTTTGCATTTATATAGTCTACGCGCCCAATGGTGCTATTCCTGGCCACGAACGCATGATCCAATCGACACCAGCTAGTCCCTACGATCAGCGTCGTTTACCAACTTCATCTGAAATGAACGGCCTAGCCGAATCATTAATTGGAGGGGTAAGTACGAAACGAAAAGAACATTATTCTAATTTGTATGCTAAGCGACTATTATTTGTAGGTACTCGCCGCTGAGGGTCTAGGAAAATATTGTGATTCAGAATTTGTGGGCACAGCTGCACGGGAGATGCGTGAGGCGCTGGATATGACGCCCGAGGAAATGAATTGGGCTGCCCATCAGATTTTATCGAATGAGCATTCGATGAGTCTTCTTGGCAGCAGCAATGGCAGCATCTTTGGTGGTGCTGGCGGTGCTGGTGGTGGTGGTGGTGGCAGCAGCAGCATTGCTGGTGCATTTGGTGGCAGCGCCAGTGGACCATCATCATTATCGCCAATGCATCAGGGATCGGGCACTTTACAATCACCACCGATACCAGATAATCGTCTAAGACGAGTTGCCACAATATCGACCACTAATAATAATAAGTCTCAATTTAGCCAAAATAATAATAACACTAATAATATAAATAGTAGAACTAATGCAGCAACGCCTACGACTAGCCAAAGAAACATGTCACCCACACAACAACAACAAATGGAACTGCAACTACAAAAACAACAACAATCGCCTGAGCATAACTTGGGCAGTGGTCAGGGCTATCCTGCCACCTCATAGCATACAAACTGCAGTCCATACATGCAAAATGTCTTCTTAATGGAATTTTAAATGTAACATTAATGAACTTTTTTTTTTGTATAATTTTTGAGAAAAAATACAGCACTAGTCATAGATAATTCAAGTCAAAAAAAAAAAAAAACAAAGCAACATTATGCAAATCTTGTAAAAATTATTGTATGTACTTACTTATATAATTAATGGTTTGCCTTTTTGATAACGTCTATGATGGTTTATCGTCCTGTATGAAGAACCAATAAATAAATGAAAAAAAAAAAGAAAATAATAATAATTATAATAGCAAGCACACACTCACACACAGACACAAAATATTGTATATGAACAAATATATATTTTTTAACAATTGATTGAGTAGTAAAAGAAAACAACCTAATTGAATAATTATTATAGTCACCAATAATAATTAAAATAATAATAATAATAATCATTATGTAATTCATCATAATGTGTACATCAATATGACATCTACTTACATATGCTGTAAGTATTTCGATTTAGACGCATTTTATTTTTTAAGTATTTAATAATTGCGTAAATAAAGCATACTAAATATGGAATTGTTTAATATGTAAAAATGCAAAAACTAAAAAACGACAAACAAGCAACTAATTAATTTAATAGCGAATTTTCAATGAACGCCCAAACTGATTAAAGAATTGTTATGATTGATTTTATAAAAGCAAATAAACAAATTCAAAAATGAACAAATAAAATATTCTTTAATTTAATAACTTATGAAAAGAACAGCTAAAAAGTAGCTATTTCAAATTGGGGTTTGGCTATCTTGTAGGCAAATGGTTCAGTTTAAATTTCGTTTAATAGTAAAAGAAAATTGAAATTCCATTCTCGAACTGAACAGTAGAGGAATTTCAGAGAGCCAATAAAAACAATACAAGCATATATGATACGCTTTTAAGGCTTTTATTTGTCAGCTTTTAATCGTGAAATGAATGGTTTAAGCGCTTTTTGACCCATCTTTTTTAATTGATAGAGGCTATAAAAGTTAGTGCTGCCAACAAGATTTATTGGTTTATTTAATTTCATTATATTAACAGCAGTTTACACGTACTTTAATTTAATTCTCGTACACTTAAAACGCCGCTAGCCATTTGAAATATAACGAGAAAGAAATGCCATTCTCGGCACGCCGAAGATCTAATACCCTTGCAGACCCGACCTTTTCATAATGCCTTGCCCGAAATAGTTAATGCCGAGCTTGATCAATATATCTTGATAAAAAAAATGTTTTTCAAACAACTTAATTTTCGACCGATCGTTCCTATGGCAACTATATGATATAGTGGTCCGATCCAGCTGGTCTTGACATATGTACTGCGTGCAACAGAAAGAGGGACTTCTGCAAAGTTTCACGACGAAAACTTTAAAACTGAGAAACCAGTTCGCATAGAAACAGTCAGACGGACATGGCTACATCGACTCGGCTGTTGATACTATCCAAGAATATCCTGAGATGTCTCCTTCTATGCGTTAAACATCACGATAGAATTATAATATCCACTGCAAGGGTATAAAAACCTACTTTGCTACCAATTCAATGTATGATATAGTGGTTCGATTGCAATAGAAAAGTTTTCCATACAAGAGTCTACTTTTGGACCTCTTGTTTCAATTCCAGCTATGTGATATCGTTGTCCGATCCAGCCGGCTTCGACATATGTACTGCTTGCAACCGAAAGACGGACCTGTAAAAAAACGGAAGTCTAGTTCGCGTAGAAATGAAAAGACGAACGTACGTACAGACTGACATGGCTACATCAACTCGGTCGGAGTTGTCTTGTTCAATACGTTGCACATATCATGAGATAATTATAATAGCCTATAAAAGAGTATACAAATTCCAATTACATCATATACAATTGCTGCGACTAGCCAAAGCTACGTTTCCCGTGCAGCAGCTGCAGCCGTAAGGCATAAAAGAGACCAGTGGGAAACTGGAAAAGGGCGGTGAACAAGCTTAATTAAATAAGTACAAATTGATTAAATTAAATTTATAATCGATTTTGACAGCCTCCATTAAATCACATTCATGTTATTTAAATGTAAGATGCGTTTATTTAAGTTTTTTTTTTTTTGTTGCTATTTATTATTGTTATTCAAAGATCTGAATTGGTTTAAGCATATGCTTACTTTATTTTAGTTATTCAGTTAGTGCTATTTTCGCTGCAATATTGGTATTTTATTTTTATATATTTTCGTTTATTTATTTGCAACTCGAATTTGACCTTCTGTTGCTGGCAGCACTACGTTTATGGCTTGACCAGGACGTGTTAATCTGCCACACCGAGGATTTAGTGGCAACCACCCACCCGCAATAAAACTTTGCAGAGTCGACCACAACACGCAGATCGATTTTATGTCTTGTGCATTTTCTTAACAACACTTTTCCTTTTTATTTTATTTTATTTTTTCTTTTTTTTTCTATCCCTTTTGCACTGTGCTGGCCTCTGCACATTGCAATTTGGCGCTATGGCTGGGGCTTGCCAATGCCATTGTTTGACTTGAGCTAATACGAGCTGAGCTGCGAGCAGAGCTTCTGGCGGTGGTATTGGTGATTCTGCTGCCATTGCTGCTGTTTGGCGGAATACAACTGAGATTTCCAAGACGTCCAGCACGTCCGTGGACCATGGACAGCAGCAGAGGGGCAAAAATGTACCAAGATTAAATATTTGCACGGTCAAAATCATCGACAGCTCGGGGAGCTTTGCCTGCACATGGAATATGCAACTAATCATCTGACGTCTACAATGCTCCTCCATAAATATTTCACATGCTCTCATGTAAAGCTCTAATGCATTCTGTGCAAATATTCAGCGAGTGTGTGCCTCTATGAGTGCACGTGTGTGTATGAGCGCATGTGTGTTCGTATTTAGTAGCCCTGGAGTATTTGATAAAATAACTAGGACAGTTTGTTCCGTCTAAGGGGCTTACATAACATTTTATTCATAACTCCTACATTAGCAGTACATGAAAGTGCTGTCAACTTGATTTTAATTTACAGTGTTGTAAAACTAAAAAAAGTATTGTCAGTATCAAAAATTGGAAATTTATAGTTGGTTGACACAGCAAATTGTAGACTGTGTGGAAAGTAATTTCTAGAAAAAACACCCAGTGTTGCTAAATTGAAAATGCTAGGTATAGTATTGGCATACACAAATACGACCATTCATAATAGTGTGACACAGCAAATCGTCAACATTGCAAAATTTTTTCGAGAAAATTTTTTTTACATTTATAAGAAATCATTTTTTTTTTTCAATATTTTAAGTGCATTCAACGAGAGAAAGAGTGAAGACCATGAATATCGGAGCTGCGCAAATCTAAAGCTAAGTGCAAAATCTTTATTTATTGATATTTTTTTAATTTTTTTCATAAATCAACATTCTTATGTTTATTGAAATATACAACAAACTCCTTATAAAACTTAAATTAACTTTATCAGAGAACCAGTCGATTTGATGTCCATTTTAATGAAGCCTCTTTGGGGCTGCGGGCCGAGAGAGGCTATAAATAAAACTATCAAACGAACTAGTAATATTGCAGTCGAATTGCACGCAGTTATCCAATAAAAGGGTTTTATAAAAAAGTAAGAAGCACTTTCGCCAGTTAAGCAGTTATCAAAGGCGTCCGCAAGTCTGCAAGATTTAAAGCTGATTCGTAATCCGGCAGATATATAAGTATAAGCGCCCGTTAGCAGACAAGTAATTGCGCGTGGCCAAAAGAAATGTGTAAACAGCACGTTGGCTTACTTTTGGTTAGCAGTGTAGGGGGAAAGGGTCACGTGTGGAGGATAGTCATAGTTAAACGGCCCATTAAACAAGCTGCACACGGCATTTAGTTTTTGCCGCAGGCCTAATTGGCCTCATTATGTGTACACAGGAATTGCTATGCTCATTTGCGATTAACCGCACAGAGCATAACTAAAAAAATAGCAATAACAACAACAAAGGAAAAATATAAATAAGACAGAAAAAATAAATATCGATGTGCCGAAGTTTTAATACACTTGCATAGAGAATGCGATCCAATGATAGAAGTCAGATGCTGATGGGCTTGGTTCGAATATTTATTTCATTAAGATTTGACTTCCGATATATTTTTTGCATACCTTAACTTTTTTTTCATTCAATTCAAAATAGTATAAACATACTTCGATTATTACTTAAATATTGAAAAAATTGACAGATTCATTGTAGTGGAAATTATAAATAAGATGATGTCAATCTTTAAAGAAATAAATTTCTGGGTTTTATAAACTTTTTGTTCCTTCTTTAGGGTCAAAGACCGTATTTTTATTATATATGTAAAATTGCCCACATTGAAAACTTATATAATTTGTTGCATAGAAATACACGCAGAGAGAGGGAGAGACAACTTTATTAGTAAGGTTACCCTTTGAAAACAATTTTACACACATTTCAAAATGAACCGAAACACGATTTCTCCAATCTCAGAGCTGCAAAGTGAATTGATTGCAATGGCGACAAGCAATGTTGAGAGAAGCAGCTCCATTAAGGTTGTCAATTAACATTATTTATTTACTCGATAAAATGTGTTCTACAACGTTTAACATATGCGCTAACATGCACCCAGTTAGGGTATAAAAAGAGATAATTTTTGCTTCAAATCAAGGCAAAGTTATGCATGGTATCTCCATATACCCAGTACCCCACTCGAATTTGGTAGAACAATTTTCGCACACTTGCCGCTGGCGAAATCTTTTGTGCTTTTATCTGCCAGACATTTAGAGGGATTCAACTCACGGAATAGCCCGCATTTGTATTCCGCTATAGAACGAGCTAATTTTACGTTCAGTAGAAAATCTAGCCGCAGGTCGAAAAATACCAAAAAAATTATGTAAAGAGAAACAGAGAAAAGGTATAGCCAATTGGTACTGCAAAAGTATTAATTACATCTGCCAAAGGGGGGCCACACACAGCAAGTGTTGATAAATGAATGCAGGTTATGTTGGCAGCAAAAGGTAGTCTGCGCATATCCCTAAATTCTAATAAAATGTTATTTAATATTTTTTTACAAACAAATATTTTGGATTTTAAAGTTTGTCTTTTGACACTATTTAACGAGGTCGTGTATTGTGTTACAAAAAGGGTTTTCTTTCCTAAGATTTTTTTTCTTCTTATTTCTTTAACTATTCAAGTTTCATTCAACATTTCTTGCTGTTCACATTTTCTGCTTTTCTAAATATTCAACATTTGAAGTAGCCAATAAATTTTAATGCAGGGCCTCTTTAGACCTTACTGCTTTCGTTAAGACCCGCCTGGTAAACTGGCCTAAAGGGGCTTATTAAAAATGTATAATTTAATATCAGTAGCCAAACTCATTTTGCATAGCCGCGCAGCAGGGCAGGCAAAATTTCTTTTATGCTTTGTACAATTGTTTGTCTTTTGAGCTAACGTTTAGGTGAGCTAATCTTGTTGAGCAGTTTCTAAAGTATAGGAAAGCGTTAAAAAAAATGCACAAAGTTATTTATTTTTATATATATGTTGATTTATGAAACTGCAGTTTTGAATTATAGTTATTTGTTGGAAACATCAAATGTTTTGCCTTCTGGATCACTTTTCAGAATTTGTTCTGCAGACTTTTAAGTTTATCAATTACAGCCCTTTTCATATATATATATTTTAATATTTAAGGTGTAGCTTAATGAAAGCAAAATTATTTATATATTCATATACCCCAAGCGTAGCTTAACTTTTTACATTTATTAAAATTCTTAAACTATCATAAATGTTGAGTGCGAATTTATGCAATCATTTTGGTATTTAGGAAACATTTTGTTGACAAAAACATGAACACAAAAAAAATTATAAGCAAATGCGATTTAACATATTAAAGCCATAAAACGCTTTGGGCGGCTGTAGTGTGCCTCGCCAGGCACATGCAACATTCGGAGGCAACACCAGCCGAGCAGCGCGAAAAGCAGAGCTCATGCTGACATTGTTTATAAGATTAAAAAACAGCGAAACCACCGCAAAAATGTCTGGCTGACTGCCTGGCAGCAGACTTTTCACTCAAGTTTGTCTCTCCTCCCTCTAGAGTTGCTATAGAAATATGTCACAGCATGTGAAAGTGAGAGACAGCGACAAAAACCGAGGTGTAATATCCTGTTTGACAAACACCCAAAAAATAAAAAAAAAAAAATAAACAAAAAAAAAACAGAACAATGTTTTGTGCGCACAGGATGCGACACAACCAAAAAAATGTATTTTTAAGAATGGCAAATGCTAACGCACCGCTGGTGGTCGCTTCCCAGGCAGCTCTCTGCAGCTTATTTTGTGATTTCGAGTGTCCTTTATTAAAAAAAAAAAAAGTAAGAAAAAAGGCAGGATATCTGAAGTATTGCATCAGTGGCTAACGAGCATGTTGACCAGCATGGCGGATAAAAGTTGGCAACGTGTGCAAACATCCAGCGTGATTTACATCGTTTCACATCAATCCACAACAGATGTATATACCCAAATCAGAACAACTTGCCCACAGGCCATTTGCTCATTTGTATAGACTCAAGTCATGTGTCAATATTGCCCGCCCGAAACATCAGCCGCCAGGCTCGCTGTGGCAATTGCACCGAATCTGCTAATCATGTGCGGGCATTTGGCCTGTACAACTAAAACTTGTGCAATTGGGAGTAAGTTTTATATGTATGTGTACCATCACAGTCTCGCTTTTATGTTCGTTTTGTGAATCTGGTTTTCCACATCTTGGTTTTTGTTTCCCAGTTGGAAATGCAGAGTTTAAATAATAAATTAAATTAAAGATTTCCATTTCATTTTTGGTTTTTTGATTTAAGTCAATTTTTAGAAATAAATAAAAGATATTTGCATTTTAGGTTCGACTCTTGTGGCCTTAATATATTAATTCTTAGTCAAAAGATGATTCATAGTTAGTTATAAAATAGGGCTCGAGTTTACGTTTAGTTGCACATTTTTTGACATGTTTTTTTTTTTTATATAAAAGAAATTTAACTATATTTCGCGCATATATGCTGTAATTATTTTGTTTAATTCTTAAACATTATTAGTTTATATTAATATCATAAGGGAAATGTTTTAAAATGTGACTACAATAACTTTAGCACAAAACTATTAGCACACACTGAAAGCGTTTTTAAAAAATTGTTCATGGAATTTCTGCATATATTTTGTTCTCCATTTCAAACGATATTTAAAGATCAAAACTCTAAGCCGTAGCCACAACAACAGCAAATAAATAATAATAATGTAAAAAGAGAGAGAATACGAAAAACTAAATAAATAATGCAAACTCTTGACGCCAAAACTGGCGACTGGTCCCCGAGTGCAACAGTAACGGGCACACAAATCCGCTTTAACTGGCAACTATGGCCAGGGGTACCAGCCAGACAGACAGACAGGCAGAGAGAGGAGGGGCGCTGTGCCAGGAAGTCAGCTAGTCAGCGAACAATTCAAACAGCCATCCATTCCATGCACTCATTCATTCATCCATGGGCTGGGGCGAAATGAAAAAGAATGATGCGAGTCGTAAGTGACGGTGGGTAAAATTGCAAAAATATGAAAGACGGCCAAATGCATTTAAGACTGATTCGTTCAGAGACCCGCCAGTGCTTACATCTTAGTCCTGATTCCTGTGCTAACAACAACAACAACAGCAGCAACAACAACAAGTACAGCTGCCTGTCATATTAACGCCACGTTGAGGCAAATTTAACCGCGACTATTTGTCACTTTTGAAGTGCGTTGCGAGTTGCTGCTGCGCTTTGATTCAATTTAACTTTGTGGCGCCGATAACTAAATTTGTCGCTTAGTAGCAACTAAAATTAGATTTTACAAAGAAAAAAAAAAAAAAAAACAGTCGTGTTGGAAAGTGCGTGACTTAGAGATACTGTGTACACAACTGACTCTGCATATATAAATTTATAATTCAGATTACAGAGATTTGGGTTGGTACAGCATGTATACCAAAAAGTAAGCGCCTACCAAGAATCGAAAGTGTACCTTCTTATAGAAGTCTAGAAAAAACTTATTATGAAGATTAAAAAGTACTTGGCAAATTATTCAGATTACATAGATTTTGCATGTAACATTTTTAAATAGAGAAAATCTAAGTCAAGCATTAAAAATCTTGTAAAATCCTAATATGAAGAAAAAAACTGGCTTCTTTCCAAATTCTTTGCAGTAGATACCTGAGGCAGGCTTTTGTTTGTTTTTTATTTATAAACTATAAACTAATTATTCGTATATTGTCCAATCGCTATAACATTTTAAGAATTTACAAGATAGCATTTAATGTCTTGTTTGCATTAAAAATAATGTAAATCAAAAGAAACTGAAATAAATTGCTTGAATATGTGCAGCTTAAAGCCAGCCCAATAATTATAATTTTAACAAAATTGATGCCAACAATTTTTACAACAAGTAAATAGAATAGATAATTTTTTTTGAAGTCCTAGCTCTTGTGGTATCTTTTTAACAAAAGTTCTGTAAATGGACAGACGTTTATAAATCGACACGGATTTAAAATGGTGTCCAAAACATTACTTTACACCTGTTACAAGCAACCTTTACACCGATTTATCAGCCATTTCTAATGAGTATACAAATAAATAATCTTGTTTATGGCTTCAAGTTAATGGGATTTTCTAATAGATTTAATGCACTTGCAGTTAGTTCAATTGCACAAATTTGCATTCGCATTGAATTAATCATGTACTCACGCCCACTGACCACCGCCCACTCATTTCCGTTTGGCAGTCGTAAAAATTCTGTAGTCGACTGCATTTAAAAAAAAATTGTCCTTCACTTTGGCGCAGTTTGTGCACTTTTCATTTAGTTTGCTTTGGCTTCCGTTCACTTAAGCTGACATTTTTAAAAAGGCAACTTCAACTAAATTTTTAGTTAATATTGCAGAAAATCAAAGGTAAAGGCAAATTAAATTTTCTCCTCCTTCTACTCTACTTACAACATTTATTCCCATGCGATGCGTCCTGACGTATGTGGGTAATCTGATTTAAAGGCATCTCTCAAAGGCCAGGTATAAATAAATTGACATAAAAATGTCGCAAAGTATCAGCAAGTAGCATAAGATTGGGGGCACTTGTTCGCTGAATGGAATTTTCGAATGAGTAAAGTTTTCAGCAACATATACTAGACTCAACTCATGTTGTGTATGCTTGTGTAATATGTAAAGGCTGTTGTCCAAATGCATATAAATTTTCTATTAAATTATTTAATTATCGAAATAAAGTATTTAAACTCTTTACACACAAGCTACACATTACTACTAACTAAAAAATATGTCTTAACTCTATTTTAATAAAAAATATTTCATGGGAGCTGAATAAACAAAACTGTTAAATTGTTATCTATAAACCATTTATTAATTAAATGGTGTTTTCTGATTTTCAATCGTTAAAAAATGTTTATAGGCCAAGAAAATAAATGTATAATTTTTATGAAATTTTCTGGAATATATGAAAAGCTTTTTACAATAAATATATTAATAATAATAATAATAATAGTGGTAATAATAATTATAATAATAATAATTATAATCATAATAATGATACTAATAATAAATAAATACATTTTTATAGTTATTTTATGATGATAATATTTATGCAATAACATTTTGAATATTTGCTTAATCCGTGTTGTGTTTTCATCATCCTGTGCTAAAAATATTAACCGCTTAATCAGTAGAAGGATAGGTATTAAACAATACATACATAAAAAATATTTCGAATGTAGATTATATTTGACAGATTGCAGAAAAAATAATTTGGCTTTGCTTAAAACAACATTCCTCGAAAATAACCCTAAACTAACGCAGCTACTAAATAATTACACTCATTCAATACATAAATTTCCGCTGTTTTAAATTTCTTTTCTGACCAAAAAAAATAACAAAGTTTTTAATTTTTCTAAACAATTTGATTACAATTACAATTTTCATATGAAACCAGTTTTATCTTTGCTTATTTTTGAGGTTTTTTTTGGTTGCGCGTCTGTCAAAGTTATAAACTCATTTGCGTGATGGTTTTGTCACGCGTTTGCATCCATCAGCGGAAAACTGTCAAATTTTTGCACTCAGCACAGTTTTGGACACGATTACCAACATGTGTACATACATGTATACAGAGGAAAGTGACGTGAAGAGAAGAAAATGTAATGCAGCAATGTAAGCAGCAGCAGAGAAATATTTTGCCACTGCATTAGAGCCAAATACTAAAACATCAGAGCCACAGCCAATGTCAGACATGTCGCGGTGGCCAGTATGGTGATCTACTAATTACAAACATGTCAGTGGCCAGGTCATGGAAACAGCGGAGTTCATCCAGAACAAGAGTTCAGAGAGCGTCAGATTCCACTCATCATAATCAACGCGATGCTGGAAACTTGACTTCATTTTGGCTCACATTTGGCACTGATGTGCCATCAGCAGCTTTTGCTGGTCAGTTGTAATTTGGTAGCGCATTTTGGCAACATGAAATTTGATTTTGACGCGGAGACCGACACACACAACAACACACTCCACACACACCATACACGCACACACATCACCGACAGTGTTGGATAATTATGATGCATGTAAGGCTATGGCAGGTTCGCTGAACCCTTTTACTGCTGTAGCTGGGCTCCTGTGCTGTGCAGGACAAAAGGAACCAGCTGCCTTTTGTTGACATGCTCACCAAAAAGGACACAGACAATTGTAGTTTAGAATTTATTAAGTGTTTCCTGCTGAGACACAGTCAAGATGAGCTGCCAGGATGCACTTACAACTGTTGCCAGGCTTTTAACCTCAGACATCTTGACTCACACGCTTGCTTTGTCCCCGTCCCGCACGTATTCGAGATATATGCTGCTGCTCATATTTTAGCCAAAGTTCGTCCTTCCTGTCATGCTGTTAAGTATCCTCGTATCTGCTACCAAGTGCACTTAATGCAAATGTCTGGTCTTTTAATTGACACACTTCAGCGTATTAGAAATCTGAAATTTCGTTATGAAACTGGCCTTGATAAAGACTTCAATGTTTATGGCACTCAGATATTTGATTAGCTTTGCCTTCTAAGCCAATATGTGAATACAATATTTGTGGTTTGACTGAAGAGTAAAAAAATAATTACTGTCGATTAAAATTTTGCTTTGCTCCTAGATAAAAGTGAAACTCTATTATCGGTGACTTCTTCGCGTTCTTCAACACTGCTAATAGGGTGACCAGAGTCTGTTAAAAGTGTAGCAGAAAAGTACCTAAAATTATTTTACTATCTAATAAATGTGAATATATACTTTAATATACCCTGAAACAGGTATGAATGTAAAAATATAAATAATAAATTCCTAATAAAATCCAAATTCTTTATAGCCTTTTAAATAAATCGTTTCGCTATCGACAAGTAAATCGATATGTATACATTTATCGACGCTTTACCAACACTTAAAACTGCTGCGTTTATTTTAATAAACTTAATTTTGTTTTGACGACAGGGCAAAGGCAAATATTTTACATAAATTTACAACGCTAATAATTTGTTCACATTAAATATGAATCGATTTAGACTGAATTTCTGGCATATTCAATACTTAGTCAAAATCAAATATGCATGCTGCACAGCTCAAAGTAATTTTTATTGCAGGGCAAAAATAATTCATTATTATTATTAAAATTTTAAGCACAAAAGAACACTTTTTGTTGGTTAGTGTGAAAACATGTGTTTTAAAAATTAATTAAAAATGTTACAAACGTGGCTTAATTGTTTCTTATTTTTTGTCTCTCTCTCTCTCTTCCTGACCTGTCTGGACAATTTGTTAACGAGCGATTGCGAATACATTCACACACACCCACAGATCTACGCGCACACATTTGTGTATGCTCTCACCTAATTAGTTGTCATTTTTGGTTGCACATTTCTAGGTCCAATGCCCAGTTCTGTTTGTCCCAATTCGAATTGCAGCCTTTGGGCGCACCGAAATTTGCATGACATTTGTGTTTAAATATTTATGGCAACTATTCATGACAAAAGTTGCAGCCCTCGTTTCCGTCTGGTTTGTTTTCGTTTCAGTTTTGTTTGCCTATTTTGCATATATTTATGTGGCCAAGGGAAGAGGACCATGTTAAATTAGTTTAGAAATTGTTGCCGCAATAAATATATTTGCATTTTCGTCGGTCAGGCAATCTGTGAATCTATGGAATATGCATACAATATGTTTACTGATCCAACTCATTGTGTGAAGCTTGTAATTATTGTGAAGCTTTTGGACACGACACTGAGATTTGATTCCAAAAAGAAACGAAGATGGAAGTAAGTGTGAATACATTAATTTGCAACTTCTGTTTTTATTTAATAAATTGATTGTGATAAGAGAAATACTATATTAGAATACTATATACTTAGTAGAGAATTATTAATAGAATGTGGTTAATTTACGGCTGCTACTATTCGTAGTATATTTTGAACCGGTGACTTCTCTTTAGCTTCGGCATGTTAAGCAGATTCAAATGGGGCCCAAATTATTTATGCTTTAGGTCTCCCTCTCTAACAATTTTAGTTGGCAATGCTAGTTATAAATCAAATTTAATACCGCTTTTTATAGTTTCCTTACCTTTAGCTCACATATAAAATCTACTCTATAACAAGAAATTTTGAATGGCAGAATTTTCTGTATAAATCCGCAAAAGATATACGTGTGCCACTCTTTTCTGAAAATTTACTTGACTGCACAAGATGTGCGCACAAAGCTCCTCAAATACGCTCCATTAAGTGCATCATTTCGTGGTGCTTGCCACGCAATCACAGCTACAATTGAGTGCTCCCGGCTTAAACGCCTTGCAGTATGCAACAAGTTTTTGCTGCGCTCCTTATGCAATTACATGCAGCAACATTTGCAAGAAGTTTACACGCAACTTTGACTCTTGCCATCGTGACAACTAAAAAGTGCTACCTCTTCCTTTTCAACTTGTATTTTTTGGCTTCTTTTGCGCGTTTCCATTTCACGTGGTTGCCGTTGGAGACGTTTGCCAAAGGATTTGTCACGTGCCATTTGCGGGATTGTTTTCACGCTGCTTTGAAAACCACCGCCTTGGCAAAAGAGTTAAGCTGCCGCAGTTATGTTGGATTATATTTTAACAACTATGTGATAAACGCTGGCATACCTTGGATAATCATGGTAACACATTAACAGAGTATGTCTGCTGGGGTATCAAGTCCATCTTTCTGTTCAAAGCTGGCACAATTTTTATACATTTACCATTTAAAACTCCCAATTGACCTTACATTGAATTTAGGTCTAAAGGCCTTATACAACAAGGTAAAAGCGGAATTAGCTTCTCTATGGAAATTTAGCTGTATTACTATATTTTATTCTATACTTTGCCCCGATTCCAAGTAATCGATAAGAATCAATACAAAAATCATGTTTTTTGAGCAATTTTGCTAAATATTAAGAGCTAGAGAGTCACATTGATATGGTGCTTCTAGACTAGTATTTATATCAAGTGTCTTTCATTTTATAGCTATCACTACCTACCCGCTACTACCTCATAGCTATAATTCAACTAAATAAACCAATTTATGCCGCCCACCAATATAAGGCACAATTAAAACGCAATTGACTTTTTGAGAATACACACATATTCTATGGTTCAATAAAATATACTGTAGAAAATTCCATTAATATCGGTTAAGAGAATACCAAAGATATGTAGCAATTGGATGCGGCGCAAATTCCAAGAATTTTTATATTCATGTACACGCATATCCATGCGCATTTTCTTCGAATTCCATCAACAGCATTGCAATTGCGATTGTTTTCTGTGCTGCTAATTTAATTCGTTTTGTTTTTTTTTTCGTTTGTTTTCTCAGTAATACACAATTATTGGTATGGCTGTTGAGTACAGGCATAGTAAGTGGTGCGGTCTGTCGCGAGCCTCTTGTTTTAATTGATTTCGTCTGATTTTGCTCATTCATCATTTATGTATATACAATTAAGAATTTGTGTTTAAAATGCATGACATAATTTTTATCCTTAGTTACATTTTGTGAAAAGTGCTTTTTCCTATGCGCTTTAATTTGGTCTTGGTTTAGATTTTAATACATTTTTAAATGTGTTGTTTACTTTTTCTCCAGTTTGTATAGTTTGCCCCTTTTAACAATCGGAAGGGTTTATATTCAGCCCCTGAAACAATTATGGTATAAAGCAGTGCATAAATTCGTATCAGCGCACCAAATTCAACTTGTTTGTGAGGAAACCCCACTGTAGATAAAGCAGTGCACCCGAAGTTTCTCCAGTTATAACTAACCCTCAGCAGCAAAACATTTCATAAAACTCACCACGAATGAACCCCTGCAAGACTTTCATCTCCTTACCGGCAAACACCTGTTGCATGTCTCTGGTGAAAATTCACCTTTACCGTGCTTCAGATGGGGGTGCACCACCTTCTCCTACTGCTGAGCAAACATGCGCAAAGAGCGTGCATTAAAACGATTCGAGTCGCATTTCTGGTCAACAAATTTATTTGCTCGATGCGTTCGATGCACTTCGTACGTCCCACTGCATTTAACACAGATCCCAAAATAAAAAGAAAACAAAATTTATAAAACGAATCTCAGAAGCTGTTGCAACAATTACGGAAAGAAAAATTTATATAGCTGCGAGTTAACCAACTGCTATTCAATATTTTGACTTTTATATTTCCAATCTATTAATAATTTTCCTGCCATTACGTGTTTTCGTGCTATTATGTTTCTTCCATTAACAACTTGTTTATATCCTTTGCGTTTTCTTTGTTTTCATGCTGTTTCATGCTGTTTTTACCCTAGTTAAGGATAACACATATATATTTTCCCCTATACTTCCGGCTACATTTTTTCTGCTTCGCATGTTGTTGTTTCTGTTTTTCCCTGTTTATGTTTTCTTTTCGGCTGTCTGGGACGAAGTTGTTCTGCCTGCACTGAAATTCATATGTTTATTTTTGTTAAATATACGTACGTACACATATTCATGTGTATCTAAATATGTGCGATATAATTATACTTGTTTATTACTGAGTTATGAAATTGAGGCACGAATTACGATGTGCCAATTTAAGGTTGAAAATAAAGTACGTGAGTTTTTAATGTATTAAATGTTTTAATTTCGTTGTCTGCGTTCCGTGCAAAATAAATCAGATTTTTTTTGTAGATATTTCAATAGAGACCAAAATTTAAGCTATGTCAGCACAAACAGACACCCCCACACACAACCACACACCCAATTTTGCACACATTGACAAAATGATATTGCAATTGGTAGAGTGTCATTTTGTGAAAAGTTTTCTGTTTCAAGCGATTTGCGTGCATTTAACAAAAATATTAACTTTTTTGTTTTTGCTTTTCAAATTTTTTTGCGGCAAACTAATGCAATAACATTCAATGGCCGAATACAATTATTATTGCGTAAGTTTTTTAGTTTTCTGCTTTTCTATCCTTTTTATTATTGGCTCATGCAATGCTCTTGTTATTGAGCTGGCATTTTGTGCGTTCTCTGGTTTCTGTGTGCAATTTCGTTGTTTACTTTTGTGACTTTTTTTTGCAAATTTTTATAGAGTACATAAAAGCTTTTGGTCAGGACTTTTGCCCAAATACGACTATTCGCATATAGGTTTTTGCATTTGTATAATTCGAATTTAAATACCAAATGGTAGAGGGTGGCGGGAGGGGGGCTTCTGTTGGTTTTTTTTTTTTTGCGTATCATTGTTTTTATTTGCCAATTAATGGACATATTGTTTGGAATATAGCTTCGAACAAACCCATTGAGTATTATCAAATTTAATTTTTGTCATTCCTTTTTTTATTATTTTTTTTTTTTTTATATTTTTCCCATTACAAAGTTATCAGTTTGTGGCATTTTCAATTAATGTCAGAGCATGTTTTCAATTTGTTTAAATCCAATTTGCAATGTTAAGCAAATGCGTGTCTGTGGTTTTTATTTAGTTATTTTTCTTTAGTGATTCACTAAAGTGCCAGCTATTTAAATGCTTTGATTGGCAAATATAAAATAAAAGTAACATTTAGAAAGTTAATTGAATTTCTTGTGGGGCTTGTTATGAATATTTGACACGGCATATTTATTGGGTAATTTTTGAAGAGTTTGCTTAAAGTACATTAACTTTGGCTTGTTGAATTGAGAGGACTATTTATTAAGCTTTATAAAATGTAATAGTGGTTGATGGCATAGGCAAAAATCAAAGAAATTTGAATTTTAAAGCACCTTTAAAGCAGCTTTATTAAGTAGCATTTGAACATTTAAGCTGATTTCTCTGCGCTTTATTAAATTGGCAGAATTGAAGCTGATAAACTGAGCATGCTCTATTACAAATGTTCATTAAAATAAAAAGCTGTAATAATTAGAATTTGATAAAGTAAGCTTAATCTCTCAAACAATTTCAGAGTGAATTTTAAATATCTTATACTAGTCTAAAAAAGGCAGCGAGCAAATTAAGCTAGCAGCAAGCCAAACGCTTTTTAATACCTTTGTTATAGAGCTTTTAAAATTATTTCTTAAAGCAAAGCTTATTGTTCAAAGAACTCGTTAATATAATATTTAAAACGCAAGAGCGCTGATCTTTTTCAAAAGTGGATATAACTTTTATCTTTGAGCTTGAATCAATTTCTTTACTAAGGAATACCTTGTGATGTAGAACTTGTTTTGCCCCTCGCAATACCTGCATTAGTCAAAACTTATGCATTTGTTTGTGCTTCTTATAAAAAGACCTTGATTAAATCTTGCAAATAGCGTATAAATAATTATTAAATAATGCTTTTTACCTTATGCCATATATTTCTTTTAAAAAATAATTTTAAGCGAATTAAAGTGTTTTATATACAAGTATATACTGCTTAGATATAATTGAATTTAATAATGACCGTGCTTAAATTAAACAAATATTTTGGCTGCTCTTTCATTAATACTCATAAGTTAAACTTCGAAGAACAATTAATTAACATACAGCCCAACCCATTTTTACCCCTGTCTGCACGTTAATTAAAAACGCAATAAATCATTGAGCATTAAGCAAATTTTTGCCGCACATAAAATTATTCAAGTAAAGAAAGCAAAACTATTGAACAACTCAAACCTGAGCCAATGATAGAATGGGCTGCGCAGTCTGAAAGGCGCGCCAGTTGTAATCGTGATCATAATAATCCTAATAATAATAATGGCCATTAGGGAAACGTTGAACCGGCAAACCATTTTGGCCATTGAATTCAAGTCGTGCGGAAATTATTCATTATAAATGTGGTGTGCGGGGATAGTAAGGGCAAATGGGCGAAAGTGGGGCCAAGTGCCCGGGAACCTGCACCCAAAATGCTAGCAAATCAATTCACAAAAAAAAAAAAAAAACAACGTGCGCAATGCTTTTCCTTGACTGCATTGCATAAGCGAAAGGAAAATTCAAGTAGGGAAAACAGGCAGGCATCGGGCAGCAGATGTGGGCCAGGACCTGATTCTGGCGTGGCATGCAAAAGTATTTGCGGAATTTCAACGGCTGACAGTTCGAGAACCGAAATGCGTGTCTATATCGTATTACATGCAAATACATACGAATTAAATGAATTTAATGCTACGAAACGAAACAAATTGAATTGCGCCAAACTTTGCCGTAAAACTTAAGGAAAAACATAAAGAACTTTAAGCACCATGAGCGGTTCGAGTTGGAGTTTTTCGGGGCAACAGTTTAGCAAATTATTTGCAGCACAAGTCGGGATTATCACTTAAACGCCGCTTCTCAGCTACTGCAAACAGGAAGCACAAGGATGCAGTCAAGTGAGGGCCGCGCGAAAAGTTAAAGAAATAAAGAGGAGTAGAACACAAAAAAAAAACATGAAATGGAAGAAAGAAAAAATCAAATAAAATAAAATTCCACACTAAATCGTTGTAAGCGTGTTAAAAGAGAGAAATGACCAGCTACAAGCGCAACGCCCACTGTTTGAGAGATGGCTTCATGACGGGGGTATCCTTAGAACATGACAACTTATAGTCAAGGACATCAAGCCCAGTTCACGTTATCACCATCCTCATCGTCGGCAGCAGCCCTGCCTTTGGATAGCTTCACTTCATTTAAAGGCCACTTGTCAATGGGGCCCCATTGTGCGAGGCTGTTGGCGTGGCAGTCTTTTTTCTCTCCATTATTTTCCTTTTTATATGCGCTTTGGTATTTTACTTTCTCTTCTATTTGCCTACCATTATCTGTTTAACGCTTAAAATGCTTATTTAATTTTAAGCATATTGTTGGCGTTCCTCGAGGAATGTTCAACTATGCTTTGTATAATTTTTAAGCATCATCCAAAATATAAAAAGGATTTATATAGCTTCTTTTTTTGCTTTAATGAGTCGTATTTTTAATTCGTTTTTCAGCAATATGCATTTATATTTTGTATGATGTTGAAGTATCGTCAAAAACATGTATTATTGAAAGTTTCTTTTTTAGCTTTAATACAATTTTAGAAGCATGCTTTTTTTTTTTGTTCTAGTTTCACTTGATATTCGAAAACGTTTTATATTTAATACTTATATGATGCATATTTGTTCAATATCATTAAATATTTATAGATTAAGATTCGAGCCTTTTTTAACATTTTATATTTTCTTTTGATACCACATTTTTTTGTTCGGCTTTCAGCGATATTAGTGTATGTCTTCCTGCGCTTCTTTAACGTACTAAGTAGCTGATCCTTTATGCTGTTGAATTTTTTTACTCTTGCAAAGGCTAATCGGTTCGATTGAAATTATATCGTTTGACTATTTCTTTATAAAATTTCTTAAAACCTTGCAGTAGTTCGACTCTTTGTTCCAGGCAATATACATTTCGGCGTCCTACGAGTCGGAACTTATTAAGATAGTAATAGTAGTAATAGTAGAGTAAAAGTAGAGTAATGCAGCCAATAATTTATCAACATTTTAATATAATTTTCTTATAAAATGTAGCTCTCTGTTTTAAAATATATCGACTTAAAATCTAACCCATTTTAACCAAACTTGGCAGTGGCATTGAAATATATTCTATATTTTTCCAACAACCATTCTGCTTTGTCACTGCTTAGAAAACTGGTCTACTTTGATTAAATATAGAAACTACGTGCATACTTTTAATTATACAGAATCTCACCTTACAGTAAGCTGATTGATCACAAAAAGCAACCCTCTACACCTACCTACCTCTGCCGATAAACATAGCAACTGTATTGCAACAGTAACTGGTAGAAACTTTGTAGCTGGTTTTATGCCCACAATAACCGCAACAAAAAGTTTTTAGTCCACTTGACTCAAAATGCGCTTTGCCACACGACTTTACAGGCAACACAGTGGCTCACCTAACTGATTGAGCCGGTTGAAAAGGGGCGTTCGAAGAGCGGTGCATTGCACACAATTCAATTCAATTGAAGTGTTTTTGCACTTAAAAGTTTAAACTTTAATCCTTCAATAATATTATTGCTAGAGTGAAAAGTTTGAGCAGCTGCCGAGCCCCCCTCCACTTGACAACCACCAATAACCAGCTCCAACCACCTCACCACACCCACCTACCTACTCTGCGTGCTTTCAATTATACGTAGAGGGTATCGAAATTTTGCCTGCGGCCAGGAAAGGCGCGCACACCAATTGCCGTTCGGCTCATTGGCCAAGTTAAGGGGAGCTTTTAGGAAAATTTGCATTATTAAATCCCTTACAGAGAGTCCACCACATTGGCTTACCTTGGCGGGCTTATGCACCACAATTGCCTGGCATTAACGCATTCAATTATGAGCCAACAACAACAACAACTAGAACCTTATTGGAACAAGGTTAAGCATTTAAGCACTTTAAATTTTCACTGCTTTTCTGCATCGAATTTTTGGTCGTATTTCTCGTGTCACTTTGCGGCTGCATTCTGTGCTATAATTAGCTAATTGATTTCAATTGGTGTATTGTGGTTTTTTTGGACGGTCTCGGTGGTTTTGTGAATACATCAAAATGTGGTTTGCCGACGGTTCGTGCTTTTTGTATGTTGGCTTTAAGCACCTTGACTGAATGGCTCTTTGCGGCCTTGAAGCTTGAGGTGAACAGTTGACGATATGCAAAATGAGGCTATTTAAATTTGCTGACTTTTAATCGAAAAATTCAAGAGACATCTCAAGAGCAATATATGCAACATTTTACTCAATGTATGACCCTTATATTTCAAAAACAAAACTAACTGATCAAAAAGTATCATTATCACTTTTCTATGATTTCCAACCTCACCCATTTACTAAATAATTATATACTTAGTAAGTTTTTAATGCCCTTAATAAAAATTTTCCTAGTTTTTATTTTTTTTAATTCTATCTCACCTAATACATAATTATATATAATTATTAATACTAAATACATAATTATATACACACTTATTAGTGAACCTTTAAAGCTCTTAACTTTAATTAATAACTTAACATTCGGTTCAGGCCGAAGTCCTTAGGAGTATCCTAACTTACATATATCTTTAAAAAATAAATACTGCCTTTAAAGTTTTTTAATCAGTTTATTGTTTTTAAATATTTTATGTATTTGTATACCTCATTCAATTCTTATTTAAATAACCTTTTAATTGATAAAATTCTAAATTTCTTTCGTTAAATAATATATTAACACTTTAATACTCTTTTGGACAATCAACAATTTATATTAGAATAGTTTTTAACATTATTAAACATAGTCATTTTTACTGTTTATTACTGTTTCATTATTTAAACTGTTTAGCCTATTTAAACCATAATTGGAACAATTTACTTTATTTTTTAAGCTTTAACTTAAATGTATATATTTTAGTTTATAAAACCTTAATCTAAGCAACCTTTTATATGCGAACTTTGTATATGAAAGACTTAACACTCTAAATAATTTTAGGTCTATTTCAATTTTAGTTGCTATTCACTTCACTTAATGTTGGAAATTAACAACTAAAAAGTTGCAAACCGAGCATATAAGGACCTTTTAAATATACTTATATAATTATATTTAATTCATTCTTAATATCATTATAATATACAATTTAATAATTTTAAATTTAACTTTCACTATCTTCGACCTTAATATTTTTATACATATGTTCACAGCGCAAAACACAAATTAAAATATTATTTCAAATATGTACACCGGTATTTATCGAATATTATTATTATTTTGGCGATCTTTTCTATTTTATATATTTAATTACATAGATCCTATAAGAGCTAGATTCATACCATTTATTTATTATAATAATAGTGTTAATTAAAATAATCATACCATTAACGACATCCCACATAATTTATGTTTACTACTTATATATAATAATCCGTATCCCGATCCCAAACATATTAAAGCACTGTCTTAAAAGCTTGCAGAATACAGCACCCCCATTTAATGAACAAAAATATGAATGTTGCCCGAAGTGTTAATGTACGTTTTGTGTATAGGCATGTATTAAAGCTAGTTTGAATGAATAAAGGCAATTCGAAGCTATGATAGGTTTTATCTCCAGTACTTCAGACTAGATCATTCTTTTAGAAGATGTCCATTTTCCCAATTTCACTCAATTAGAATAAGCTTGAAGCAGGCTAGTCACAATACTAGCCGAGGGCGCCTGCATGTCAACCCATATCTTTGGTAACCACAATTGTGGACTGCTTGCAGCAGCTCGAGATATGGCCAGAACAGCAAGCCAATCGACAGCTTTGTTTCGGGCAGCATCCTTGGCTTGGTTCGTCCTTGTAGTCATTGTTGTGTGCATGTGTGTGTGGTTGGCTAATCAAACGCTTTGCTTTGTGGCACTGTTTACGGTTACGGTAACCTCAACTAAACCAAATGTAAGCTGATATTTCACTTGCAACAGCCTAAAAGCAGGCAACAGCAGCCGCTTCCTCTGGTTTTGCTGCTGCTGCTCTAGCTTCCTGCTGCTGATCCTTCATCGATTGTTCCTGCTCCTGCTGCTGCTGTCTGAGCTAATCAAAAAGCAAAAATGCTAAAATCGTCTTTGTCATCATATGTCTAACACCCCGCCCGTGAACTCGATGCCTGTAAATTTACATAGGCGTTGATTTTGGGCCGGGGCACTAGCACGAAAGACACGCACATGCATGCAGGTGTGCGTGTGTATATGCCTTGACGCTGGGCGCATCAATCAAAGGATTACATATCGAAGTTGAAAGGCGCTTTAAAAAAAGTACATAGATAGAGAGAGAGAGAGAGAGAGAGAGAGAGAGAGAGAGAGCGAGAGAGAGAGAGAGAGAGAGAGGGCGGCATATGAAATAAAAAGAGAAAGGTAGCTCCGGTTGCCATTTGAATACAAAATAGAGCAGAGCACACGCACACATAGTATATGCTCTTCGTTCTGATAAAATGTCAAAAGTTTCTCATGTACATGAAATTTAAAGCTTTCTTTGCATATGAGAGCAGCCCCCCCTGACTTCCTTCTGCCCAACTCAGTCCCACACACATTTGAATAACAGACACATCAATCACCAAAAAAAAAACTACCTCGGCTAATGAGTGTTGGCTCTTGTCAATGGGGGCAGAGGGCGTGAGGCGGTATTGTTGTTAACAGGCCATACAAAAAACCGCAGGGCTACGCAATAAAATTGAGCGTTGAAGCATTAATTAAAATGTTGACATGTGCCACAAAAAATATATTTAATATATGTATATGCACAAATTTATAGCGCAACAACTATATGAAGAAATATCGGTAGCTTTTTGTTCACTTGAAGTTTCTATAGAAAAACATTCGACACAAAAATTTACATAACTATTTATAAATTTTTTAATAAATCGGATGTCTATAAAAAAGCAAAGTGTATACGAAATATGTATAAATATAAATATATGCACATTATTTTTTTTTATAGCTCAGGCCACATCACAACTAAAATAATTATGGTAAGAAAATCTCAGAAATTTCATGAAAATAATAAATGTACATAAATATATAAAGCAAGCCATAGTTATTATCAAGATAAATTTACAATGAAGATAAATAGCTTTGAGATTTTAAATTTTAATTGTAATGAAATGCCACAGCTGCATATATAAGACAACGCCATTGTCAAGTGGACGGGGGGTTTTATAGATCGCAAGCTTATAATTTTTATTATAAACTTTATTTTAATTACACATGAATAAACACATTTTTATATTTTTCTTGCCATTATTTTATTGCAAGGTGCAAACCTGTAACTCTGAGCTAATTGCACATATTACAACTTAGATAAAGTGCCTTGCAAATTGTGTCATGTAGTTAAAGCGAACACAATTTTTTATTTACAAAAAGTAGTTTGCAACTATTGCTAGTTAGCTTTGATATACTTAAGTATAACTTTTGCGATTCTCAAAAACGCCTTTGACCACAAATCGTGAGTGACAAATTCGTGCGGTGTGAACGTAATTACTTTCATGTAGTCGCTACACACTTCGTGGATAGTACATTGAGAGCTTTGGGCAGCAGTTGCCAGACGCACATATACAGTCGCATTAATCTTGTAATTAATTAAACCAAAGTCCAACCATAAGCACAAAAACTGACTACTTAAGCCATTTTGTCTCGAAAGCAAACACATGGCCCATGCACACACACACACGCACACGCACACATTAATACACACACTCACACATGCAGTTGGCCAGTCAACTAACTGGCATATGGCTGCGTGTGGGGCATTAACATTGGCCACACACACGGCGCATTTAGTGAGTGACAAGCCGTTGCCCCACCCGCCTTGCCCTCGCAACGCGCAAAGCTACCAAAAATGAAATGAAACATTTACCGAGCGGAAACGGAAACAGCGGCCTGAATGCGTATGTGTGTGTTTGTGTGTCTGTTGTGTATATGTCATGCTCGTAAAATGTAATGGCGAGGGCCGTCGTCCGGAGAGAGCATATGCCAGTTATCAGGGGACTGCAACTACACAATTTATTTTGTTTTGTGCGCTTTATTCGAGCCTCAGCCACCTGTTGTTATTGTAGTTATAGTTGTTGTTGTAATTGTTTTACACAATTAGGGGTCGTGCTAGAGTGAACAATCCTAAAAACAGGTCAATTTGCATTACTTCTTCTTTATTATGTAGAATTTTATGCTTATTCAAACCGAAGATTTTTAATTAAAATAAGATATCCAATGTAAATTGATTCAACTTAAAGCTTACAAGTGATATTAAAGCTCATAGAAACAATAAAGTTGTTCTTGACCAGGTTTTAGTGATATGCAAAAGTATTTTCAACCGAGTATAATATATATAATATATATATATCATATAAAAATATTTTCGACCGAGCTACCGTAAAGTTGAAAATCAGCAATATTTAGTCAATATTATACAACACTTATTTGCTGAAACTTTAAAGCTTGAACCACTTTGTCACAAAAATAATAGGAAGTAATAAATTTGACTAAAATGCTATTTATTGAAACTAAGTTTGTAAGTTAATCACATCACAGAAATTAATAAATAAATACTATTTTGAGCACTAACAACACTACAACAAAGGATAACTTAAAATTTAATTTGTGAATAATTTAGTTCGTAGAGTAAAGCAAAAGCTTACAGAAACAAATACTAAGAACAAATGGTATTGATTACTGCATAACAATAATTTTGTTAAGTATCAGATATCAGTATAGTATGGAATACTGATATCTGAGTAGACTTCTAGAAGAAATATAAATCCAGCTACCAGCAACATTTTAGTCATCTTAAAACATTTAATAGTCAGAAAATTAAATATAATTACTAATCAGAATTCATTTTGTATGCTCGTTTACATTTAAAATGCAACGAGAATAAATATTTTGAGAAATACAATTTTGTTTATATATACAACTGTAAATTGATAGAAGATCCTTATAGATTGTATTTAATTTAGAGTATCAGTAATGTGCCTTAGAGTGATTTTAAATATTCCGCTTTTGTCTAATATGAAATGAGTTAGCTTTGCGTGGAGAACTATTAATCATACCAATTTAGCTGGCTCGCTTGGAAATATAGTAGAAAATGGCTCCTAACCTCATATAATTATTTCGGCTGCGATATAATATTAAGTCCTTAAATTAAATGCATCAAAATTGGCTGTCATGTGCTTTTAATGCTGCGAGAAGTATTTATTGGGCCTGCAAAAATATTAACTTGGCAATTAAAAAGAATGTTGACTACTATAAAACACCAAGCTTGTAACCGATAGTCTTTAAACAATACTTTTATAAACATTTGCATTTAACATTTAACATTTTTAATCAACTTTCTTTCAATTTCCAAGTAAACATAAACAGTTGCATGCAAAGTTCGTAAACATAACTCATTACAGTCTGACTGACAGCTTTAAGATTTTAGACTTTTAAAAGAAATCTGTTAAAGTAATTTTAGTAATGCATTTTAAGACTTATCTTTGCAATTTAAAGAATTTTTGATCTATGTTAACAGTTTGCTAGATATCCTGTAGCCCTATCATATACCGATTTATTGTAGTCAACAGCAAAAAAATGGCAATTTTTGGGCATCGTTTTTGTATGGCAATGGCAATAACAAAGGCAACAACAACAATAACAACACTTTACATGTCCATGTTCACCGTTGAACTTCATTTGCATATGTCTCTTATTTCTTTTTTAATTTTCTCCTTGCTTTTATCTGACTATCATCATGCACACGTTTTTACTGGCCTATAGCACGAGCGACACGCCTCTGATGCTGTCCGCCCCCCAATTTTTATTTATCTTTTGCTTCTTTTACTTAACATGCAACATGTAAAATGCATTCAAGTTGAATCCGTAACGCCCATTTGCAAAAGGGTATTTAAAAATTTGAGAGATACTCTTATCTATAGTTGGGTGTGTGTCATTTTTGAGTACTGTATCATTTGATATGAGAGCTTATTTAATTTGTTTGCAGAAATAAAATAAATGTCACTAAAGTGTTAAACACAAATCTATTATAGTAATTAATATAATAATATAAAAATTAATGAACACTTATAAAGTGTTTACTTAATGGGAAAAGGCAATTTTTAAATAGGAAATTTAGTTATATTGTTATTATATTGATAAACTTCGTCCGTATTAAGGACCACAAAGCTCAGAATATTCTGAGAAATTAAATAATTGTTTCATGATAGCGTCGGATTCGCCTTAGGTGTATATATTAAAGGTGTATATATGTAAACTTTCATCAAGTTAGTTTCAAAGTATGAGACTGGCTTGCATTTGTTTGATTACGTTGGTTTATCTTATCGAGCTTATAATACATTTTGCAGGGTATAAGATGGCATTAATACGTTACATTTCTTTACAAAACCCTTGTAACAACTTATTTAATTATCACCGAGTTAGCTGGTAGGATGAGTACTAATAATTTAACTGAAGGCATTTATTACGAAGAAATTGCCTTAAATTACATTTAAGCTATTTTCTTAAGTCAAGTAAAACTCTCTTCTTTAGTTATTTAACCAGATTTTACGCCCTTTTCAGCAGCCACGCCCCATGCGTTTCATTGTTTCGATGATCCATTGAAATCAATTGCAGTTGCACGTCCATCATCATATTTTGCTGTCGGAAATTAACACACTTTCCGTTTCCGCTACAGCACGCACACAGACGCACACACGCGTGTATGTGTACCCAAGCACACACACACACACTGATATTATTTATTCATATTGCCAGCCATGTCCTTGCGCCATTTTTCTTACCTCTGAGCGACGCACGGCGGTTTTCCTTTGTATTTTTTTTTTGTCTGCCGCTACGAAAATGTGCTAAATAAAAATTAATGACTGCCGGAAGCGAATTGTAATCAACGGCCCAAACGGTCAGACGACCATGGACGCGCGTATATAATAAAAATACAACAACAACAACAATAATGGCAAACATGGCCCATGTTCATGGCCAAAAGTCTGCGTATAAATTTTGTTGCCTTTTCTTTTATTTGCGCTCATTTCCGGTGGCCATTTTTGATGTGTGTGTGTGTGTGTCAATCAATTTGCGTCTTTATTTGCCGCAACTTATAAAATTTTAACTCTCTGCCCGAGTTCTATATTTAACACCAGCTTGCAAGTAATCAATCAAGTTTAACAAATCGATTCGGAGCGGTAAAGATTATGACATCAGCAACAGCAGCGTGAGCTGGAGCAGGACCAGCAACAGCTGCAACTGACAGCCATTTTGTTGCTTCAAATACCTGGTTAAGCAACAGATTGAGTACAGCCTCTCCTCTCTATCCTTTCTCCTCTACTCTGACTGCTATTCAAGCATGCCCTGTTGAGGCTTCTGCTCTAATGCTGACGCAATGTGCTGTGTATTGTTCTCGAGGCTATTGCGAATTCTTGGGCGACCCAACACGACCTGTGCTCTGTCAGCCAGTTGAACTAAATTGGATGTCTCCAGCGATTGCTTTTTCTGAGAATTTGCGCAAAGTTCTAAAAATAGCTAAAAATGCACACATATTCAGCTCAAGGTTTCAAGTAGAATATACTTGATAGCGAATAATAATTATACTATGATAACCCACGAAATATGTAAACTCTTGCAGTGCATATTATAAGTCTATGAAGAAATGTGAAGAAAACAGCTTTAAGCCCTTGACGAATTCATTTAACTTTTGTTATGTACGAACACCCTTGTTTTTTAAACCGGGTCTATTCGAATGTAGGCATCCAAATCTCTCCATATCCCTAACAAAGTCTGAGATTTGTTGTTCATCTTTATATATTATCATTTTTCATATGTTATTATCATTATTCATTTGATTGTTTAAAATTTGCTGAATAACTGCATGGCTATTAAATATTTGTGACCCCAAAGATAATCGCTTTAACTATTATTAAAATAATATCCAAAAATTAACGACAGCTTAAAAAATCAACCTTTCTTTTTTCCTTAAGGTTTTTGTTTATACATTCACTCCTTTTCAATCTGAATAACATATATGTGTATATCTTTTATTATTCCAAACTATTCAGCACATCTTATTTACGGTGTATTTGCCATAGCCTACGGACAGTTGTTTCCATTAGTACAAATCCTCGCCAGGTAAGCTGCGCAACACGTGGCTACATTTTGTCTAAGCCCAAACACGCAACGCATTTTTATTATGCATATCCGGAAGAAAAAAAAACAATGAGGATTTGCGAATATGCGACGAACAAAAAGTCTTTTGAAGCTGTTGCACGTGGTGCGTTTATACATATAAAATATTTATATATATAAGTTTTGGGTTAAAGTCAACTCAATCCGCGCAGAATACGAACAGAATAAGCGCTGTTAGCAACTGGGGGAAAATGTTTTCATTGTATACAGCTTTTCGTAATATTGCATAATATGCTGAAAGATTTTCAAGTGTTGGGATTGAAGGATTGTGTTTGGTCCTAAACGCGAATAGTAGCGTGCGCTTTAAGCAAATTTAAGATTTGAACGCAAAAAACTGTTTGTGAGTTTCATATTTTAGATATAAGCAATAAGTGTAGAAATAAATAATAATATTACTATAACAATGACAATACGGGATATTTCTTACAAAAATCATTGGCCCCATTCCCGGACTAGTATATACACTCGCATATATACTTTTCACTTTTTACACGCAGTGCGTATTGAATTTGGTATTTCTGTTCAAATATATTTTTGTATATCAATTACCAATCAGGCCAACTTTTTAATTACCTTATGCTGCCCTACACAAACAATGCATCGAGCATGACGGAAATGAAATTTAAATACACTTGACCATGTCAACACTTTTGGCAATGGCTTTATGCCGCAGCCACGCCCCCAATCATAGCCAGAAAGCAATCAACAAATATCAACAACTATTGCTCATTCTCGTGTCCACAAACAAAAAGCGCAAACCAACTGTGAAAAATGGAACCATGACAAGGCAGAGTGGGACAGAATAGCGCAGCGCGCAGCTCAAAGGCCAGCTTTACACAATTTTGACTATACTCTACCCACTTGACTCTGGCCGCCCCTCCACCCACAGCGAGCATTTGCCGGCCCAACTGTGTCACTTGACGCAGCAAACCATGAATATTTTAGTAAACGTCGCGCTTTGACTTTGAACCAGCGCCCAGCACTTGGACACCTACACGGCAGCAGGCTAGGGCGGAGATGGGCAAGTGTTACGCAGCTCGTCCTCCACAATTTACGCTATTTTCGAAAAAAGTTTAGTTTTATTTTTTTTTTTGTTTTTTATTTTTTTGGCGCTGCCCAGGCGCAGATTTTAGTTTTCAGTTTTTCGAAAAATGTGCAAAGTTTGCGGGTGTGTCGACAGGGTCTACGGTGTGGTATGACGCGGGTCTGCGGGTGCTTGCGGGGGCGTGGCATGGCATTTGAATTACGTTATTGCCTAGAAGTATGCTTTAGTGTTTTGCGGTTGAAAAAGTTTCAATTGCGTGGGTCGACGATGTCTACGACGGTTCCTTGCAGCACCGTCCTTAGCCACGTTCGCACATTTTATTAAATAAATTGCAGCGGGACATCCTCGCGTTGTCGTCACTTTGTTATGCAAAAAAGCCCAAAAGGGTTCCACCAAACCCTACCCATAACAATTCCCAAGTGCTGAAGTGTAAAAAAAAATAATCCAAACAAATAGAGAGTTTTTCATGCATGCATTGAGTTTGTTTTATAATTTGAATATGCAACTGAATGTCTGATTGGGGAGTGCGAAATATGATTAATAAATGAATGGTAACTGTAATGAAATTAAAGGCGCAAGACTGCAGAAATTTGAAAAGTTGCAAAATCTAATTTTTTTAATTAAAAACAGTCGATGGTTTAAACTTTAAGTGAAATTGTGCAAGCCAGAAATATAATAAAGCATATGTGGCTAGCCTTAAAACAAATACAGCCGCCCATCAAAAACTACGTGCAAAAAGAGAAGAAAAGTATACTTCAGTTGGCTTTCTGTTTATTATTATTTCATGCGTTGTAATTCCTAACGTGTTTAAGCTTCAATTACATACAAAAAATAACTAAATAAGCCCTAAAAATCTTTAAAATGCTGACAAACTTATTAGTTTGACAGGTTTTAATAAGGCAAGTATAAAAATATGTCTTATATCAAATATGTTTCAAAGTTCAGCATTCGAATATGCATTCTAAAGAATTTTTAATTTGAGTAAAATGAGAAATTTTAAGTTCGTAAATGCCATTTCGTCGTCGAAAATTTGAACAAACATATTTTATTTATCCTAGATACTTAATTGTCAAAATATTTAAAAATCACTTTTAACTGCGACTCTTCTCATATAGCAATTTGTGTACTTCATAAAAGCATTTAAATCAGAAGGCAAACATGAACCAATGCTCAATTTTCTCTCAATTTTCGTTTTTAATGGACTCAACAAAGCCCCACTTCAAATATCACATACGTAACATATGTTTTTTGTTTTTTTTTTTTGGTTGGGGAATCTTTTCATTTGATTTCATTGTTTTTGTGGGGCAGAGAAAGAACAAATTAAACAGAAGTAAACCAGACAACCTTATCCATGAAAGGCAGCTAAACAATTCAATTACACAAAATAAAACAACAACAACAACTAGTTCAAGTCTAAATTGGCAAACAAAGCAAACAAAATGAAAATGAAAACAAAACACGCAGACTGAGAGAAAGAGAGGAAAGCTGAAAATTATCTGAGCATTTCGTGCAAATGGAAGCAGAAAATTCATTTTTGCCGCAGTCAGCTGGTATTCTTTTCTTTTTTTATTTTTTATCTAGGCCTCAGAGGAGCCCAGCACTATCTCTGTAGCTGCATACCGTGCTGCCTTTAACTAATTACAATAATTAATTAGGACTAACAACTGAAGTCGGCAAGCGGAATGCAACCAAGGCAACAAAATGTTGCAACAACGTTTGCAAGGCAAAGAATGTTTTGTTGCAAGCGGCCCAACACGCACACACATATCTGCCAGCTAAAATCCAGGCGATAATCCCAGTTCATATAAGTTTACATTTGGGCTTATGCGAAATGTTGTTAATGGGTTAACGCCGTGTTAAAGAGCCGAAGACATGGCAAATGGCAAATAATTTCGTATTATTTTTCTTTTTTGATTTTCTTGTAAATTTCCATGATTCATATTTCATGATTCCAACTTAAACATGGCTAGTCAAGTCGTGAACTTCAACTTACATTTAGAAATGACTTTTGATTATGGCTTGTGAGGGATATAAGCACTTCATTAATGTAGGATATAAGAAAAGAAAAATTAAAATGTATTACAATATTTAACGTTGTTTTCGCCTTAAGAATATTAACAAGTAGTTAAATTTATAATATTGCTCATACGTAACTTAAGTAAACGTACTTAAGTTAATGTCTAGCAATTTAACCGATCGGCAAAATAATCTTGGCGGCTGTCAAGCATTTCACAATAAATACTAATATATATAATATAACAAGATATTCAAACAAGATTAAAATATTTTTCGCAAAAGAATTTAGTTTGTCGGACAAAAGAACAAATTCGACAGATATTGAGTTATTTCCATATAACTTACACAGGAGTAAATAAAAATATTTACGAACTGCAAGCTGCTAGCTTTAAGCATACCAATACTTTATTCAATGCCAGAGGGATTTTTTTTATTTTTAACAAGCAAAAGAAATCAAGGCAATTGCATATAAAATGTAAAGCATAGCGAAGTAGTTGAGAAATAACATAAAACATCAGTAAACAATCTGCATTCCGAGACGCAGACAAGAACAGGGCTGCGGACAAAGACATAGACAATGAATAAAGCATTGCCAAAGGATATGCCAAGGCAGGGTCACGAATGGGTGCGTGCCTGTGTCAGTGTGTGTGCGTGTTTGTGTGTGAAATCTTATCCTAAACACATGAGTGCGCCAGAGAGAATCGCAGTCAGAGTAGCTGCAAAAATCTGCACTGATAAATAATAAATATCCGACATCAGCAGCGTGTGGAATCTACGTAGCATAGACAACTAAACATTGATATATGTCTCTCTTTCTATATATATATATATGTGTAAAATAGCTATACGTATTTGCATGGCATGCTTAAATCTATAGAACTTTAACATGTTTGATAATGAACTTTAATATTGCAAAAGGCGAACAACATTATATGTATATATGGTGGCATATGGCAAATCTGGTATGTCTTTTCGCAGCATTAATAGCATTTTTGTGTTTGCTTTGTGGGCTGCGCTCTAATGTCGATAGGCAAGGCGACAAAACTGAAACGACACAACTTTTGCTTATAGCCATGTCGAAGACATGCCAAAAGTCCTGCCACTGCTTCTTATGATACCCTATAAGATCTCAAAATATTCAAAGGTGTATCATGAATTTGTTCAAATTTATGTAACTGGCAGCTGGGGTCATTTTTAATACGTTTAGTAATATATATATTCTTGATCAGCAGGAACTGCCGAATACACCCAATCATTTCCATCTGTACAAATAGGTCAGCTTTTTTATATATTATTATTACCTTTTATTATTATTATTATTATTATTACTTTTTACTATTACTTATTACTTATTACTATTTCTGTTTATTATTACTATTATTTTTATTATTTATTTGTATTATTTATTATTAAAAACATTTTCTATGTTTTATTTGATTAATATTTGATTGATAGCTTTTCTTAGCTTTACGTAATCATAAAACGTCGGTTATAGGCACCGATCTTTTGAGCATAACTCACAGATTATAACCAGAATTTAACATGGTGATTCTCGTATAACATAAATAGATAAAAATGGTTTCACTTTTGAGGCGCCATTCTCCTATCTTGATGATTATGAAATGTAAACATACTTGAGAGCATAGAAGTAATTAAATAATACATTTTCTTAAGTGTGAAGGAAGTGCGTAAAGTGCAGAGATATATATTGCACGTTTTTGGATAAGTAATGTACAAATATTAAAAAAAAAAAAAGGGTATTTACACAAACTGTTCAGATTTTGTACTCGAATGTAGTACCAAACGTTAGAGTTTGCTGCCACGTTTTTCTCAGAGGGTAACTCGCAGTCAGGCACGCTCGACTAGCACACTTTTGCTTGTTATTATTATTGTTGCAATGCGAGAGTTGTTATTGTTGGCGGCTTGTTTTGACACAAAGCAGCAAAGCTGGCCAAAAACTTTTCGCTGCGCTCAACTTTTGCACCATTGCATGTTGCGCAGCACGCATAGCGAGTCCTTTTCGGTATGTGTACGTGTGTGTGTATGCGTTTGCTGGTATTTCCCTGCAGGACATGTGCATAATGTGAGCAGCAGAGAGCATGGCTACAGTCTGTCCAGCTCAGAGACCACAGCCTGCTGGGTCCCAGTTTGGCCAACAGCGAGCGTCCTTTATGCATTTTGCTTATAATTAAGCCTCGTCCTGAACAGCAGCCGCCTCGTGGTTGGCATTAAGTGTTGGCATGTGGTTTGGTTGTTGTTGTTTTTGTTGTAGCTTTTGTTGGCCAGTTTGTGTTGCAGTTTTTTTCAGCTTAATTTGCACAATTAACGTTGCAATAAACTTTATGCGCAAACATTTAGGGGATTGTAACGTGGACAAGTGGCCGCAGAAGCATTGAGTGCGTAATTAATTATAGTTATTTAGAGAGCGCTTACCAAGGTAAAAATTCTAAATTGTTTCTTTTAAAAGTCAAGTAAGTTGTATCTTTAAAATATATGCTATAATATACCTAAATTATTTTTCTGCTATGAATATAAAAACTGCATATGAACATATAAAATATTAATTAATATTGCTTTTATTAGCGTGTATCAGCAAATTACAGGTACAACCGGCTTGATCGGACCACTATATCATAAAGCTATCGAAAGATCAGAGCAAAAAGGCAGTTTTTTGCATGAATAACTATTTGTTTTCAACCTACTCTGACCAAATTAATGAATGAATTTATCTATGCTTCTTATATACGAGCCAAATCAAAACTGTCTTTCACCTGCTATATGCTGATATTATTGATATAAACAAACACTATACAATGATCGATAGAAAAATCGGTCATAAATTGACATTTTCTCTTTTTCCTCCTCACAAAACCTGCATAATCGTAGGCACAATTCTATAAAGGCACTGTGTCTTCGGCGTAGCAAAGATAGCCATTATTTCTATTATCTACTTTTTATTTCATGTTTTAATAAACACATTTATTGCTTTTAAATTGAAAAACAACTATTTCAACAACTTTAAGCCAGATAAATGCAACAGAGTTTTAATTGAAGATGTCTGACTGATATTAAGTCTTCAAATCACAACAGGCCCACACTTAAGTTTACTTATAGCTTTATACCTCTAAGATTTTTAGAATAACAAATATTAGAGGCTTTTTAAAATGGTATTGACCGGGAGATGTTACCCTGACTAGACGGAAGCTTATGCCTCGTGACAAATGAATTTTTCACAAACTGATGCAGTTATCGAAAGCGTGAATTATTCTTATGCTGTGCATGGTATACGTAAGTCTGCATACCCTACTGAAACCGCTAGCTAGAAACTGATATTCATCGTTTATTTATATGAATATAAATCTTATGAGTATTTGATGCGATTTTGACTACGGTCTGGGATCGTCGCGTTTTTACAGATAGGCGCGATTAGCTGTTGATGCTGTTTATCAATATAAATACTTCATGGGCTCAGATATATCTACTATTATGTATTCAACATGTCGTTACATAAACATAGCACCCACTGTTAGGGTATTAAAACGGCTAAATAATAGCATTGTGACGAGATAGCTTGTCATGCTAGAGCTTTATGGAAGAGGAACAAGAGAACATAAAGCCAGTAGCTTATTATGGCTCATTTCACAAAAATTGTGGCACAAAAAAGGGTCGACGGATAATCAGAGAAGCCAAAGCAACGAACCATACAGCTTACACACACACACACACATGAACACACATCCAATAACACACATGTGATTAAATGGCTCTATTGTTTCCGGCTTATGTCGAAGGCGGCTTCTCAACTGCTTTCAGCGCTTTGTATGGCAATTTATTTGAGCTTGTCCAATAAATTGATTTTTGATTAATTAAAATATTTATTTTGCTGTGGCAATTAAATGATCAACGAAATTTATGTGAGGCCCCATAGCCGCAGGAGATGCGTTAAATGTGCATTTAAGTTGTACCGGAATTACTCATACGCCGCGTGGGCAGCCATAAAAGGGTGAGAGGGTGAGCTGAGCTGGGTTGCGGGGGCTATGTGGGGCGTATTAATAAATTTCCAAGTGTTTGAATTCCCGTACATGGTTTATTTTATGGCTGCCTCAGCTTACCACGCACATGTGTGCGCAAGGATATCTGGCGGTAAGATATTGTCCTGCCGTGCGTGCGGCCATAAAACACTCGAGAGTTATGTCCTGGTCGCCTGGTCACACAGCTAGCACTCGCTGCTCAATGCTAAATGCATTGGTATGCCTTGCGTAACGAAAAACAATTAGCTGCGGCAAAAATAAAAATGGCCGGAAACGGGTCGCTGCTTTGTTGTGTGTTCGAGTATGTAAGTGCGTGTGTGTGTGTGTGCAAAAGTTTTATATGGCTTGTTTTCGTGTTCCGATGCGTCTTCCTCGCCCTCCCTTTCGGTCTCACTCTACGGGCCTTATCACTTTTATACTTTGTTAGCCAGCTGCCCCCGTTGAGTGATTGGAGCTTGGCAATTGAGTCTACATGTCCTGCATAACGACGCCAACAATGTTCCAGGAGACACGTTTCTCATATGAATTGTGTGTGTGTGCGTACGTAAGTGTGTGTGTGTGTGGGTGTGCTTTACTTTGGCCAGACTCAATTAATTGAAGTTTTATTGGCTGATTGAATTCGGTGTGTTATGAGTGTGCGTGTGTGTGGGTGTGTGTGCACCACTACAGCAATTGGCCCATAATAAAAGTGGATTTCATACGAATCAAATTGATTGATTGTTAACGTGCTTGAGAAAACTTCGCAAAATGCAATAGTTATAAAACTTTTTTTTTTGTGAATGTGATCCTTGACAACAACATAAAGTTAATAAATAAAATGACACTAGAAAACCGAAGGAGTTTCACAAATAATCAAAACACTTAATTGTGTATCATTTTTGTTCAGTTGTAAAAATAATTACTTAAAATTACCCATTTAAGTACCAGTGGAATTGAGTTGGTTAATAAATATAATAATGAAAATAAAAATAATAAGATATTCATTGTCATTGACATTGACATCATCATTATCATTATCATTATCATTATCATTATCATTATCATTATCATTATCATAATGATGATAATATTAAATATAATATTAATGTTAATAATAGTCAAAATCATAATCATTATCATAATCATAATCATAACCATAATCATAATCATTATCAATAACAATAATAATCACAATAATCACAATAATAATAATAATCACAATAACAATAATCACATTAATCACAATAATAATAATCACATTAATCACAATAGTAATAATCACATTAATCACAATAGTAATAATCACATTAATCACAATAATAATGATATTAATACACTCACACAGACATGCCTAAAGGCTAAGGCAGTAATTAAATGTACTATGTTTAATTACAAAATTATTTTAGTATTATTTATTTTTAATTCCAAATTGTTTGATAAAAAATTTAAGCAAAGCCTGATATCTGTATTTGAACCAAACCGAATTTCCAATTATTTTCTACCACTTATAAACCTAACCTGAAACTGAACTATTTTAGCTAACTTTTATGTGTTGTCCAGAGTATTATTAACAACAAAAAACTTGATTAAACATAAATACATTTTGAATTGTGTTGAATTTTAACATTTCTAATTGGGATATGAAAAGCCAAGGTTTTAAACAAGACCTGGATTCAAGTATGTAATTAACTGAGACTAAACGTGGAGTCATTGATTCAAATCTTGAAGAACATCAAGATTTTGTTTTTGTTTTACAATAATTGTGTTTAAATAGAAAATTACTTTAAATTGCACTCTTGGTGATGAAATTTGAAATAAATGTTATCCTAATTAACTATACGCATATGTCAGGCAGTCGAAAAATTAAAAAATATTTAAGATTTATCTGGTGATTCTATAAATAAAATAGTATTTAATTTATATAGCTTTGTGGCACATGAGTCTGTTAATGTGTGTACATCAAGTGATCAGCCAAGCGCAGCTGCATGTCACATATATCATATTTAACGAGTTGAGTTTTCCACTTTTTATTGCTCGCTGCCCATCTTTCTCTATTTAATTTCCTGTGAACATATAGATGCCACACAGCATGACAAGCAGAAGTAGCTAGCAATGACCATAATATAGTAAATTCCTAACTAAGTAATCCTTTAATGCCTTTTAGCTGCTCCTGTTCGCCTGCTGCTCCTGTTACTGGTGCTGCGTTAGCAGCATCTCGAATACCTTATTTACTTTATAGGTAAGGCAAAGTAAACCAATACCAAAGCTATTTTAGTCGCTTACCTTGCCAGCAATTCTTTTGGCTTGGCCAACAACGACCCAAACGACGCTGCTCGGTCCCCGACCACACTGCGAGCTGACTTTAATCAGTGGCATTCTTCGATGCGAATCCTGCATCGTCCTGCACTCAATTCGTTTTCTTTATTTTCCGTCCAAGCGGAAGTCATGTGTGCCGGTTGCACATCCTTTATGCGCTCAAAAGGAGCAGCAGCATTGCCAGAACACCGCTTACATATATTTAAACCATTCCAGACATACATACATACAGGCATTTCGCAACTATATACATACATATATATAAATATATATATAGATATCTATATGTAGGGATAATCGCTTTACAATCAGACAGGAAGCTATTGTAAGCATGATTGTTTCCGCGAAACGTGTTTGCTACTGCAAATATTCTACGAAATAGCTAAGGAATGAGATACAATTGAAGGAAATCCATTTTCATCGAGATGAGCTTAAAACTATTTTTGTATTGGTGTAAGTCGGGTATTTGGTTAAATGGGCATTTTCCATGTAAATATTTGTTATCAAATACGCAAATATATTCAATCCATTTTATTTTAATACATTGAATTTATTTACTCTTGATTATACTTTTTCTTATAAATTCTCTATTATTTAACAGGAGTATCCTCTATCCTTACAATTTATTTATTATTTAATATTAAATGCAAAATAAATATAAAGAGAAATTTGTATAGTAAAATATGTAATACCAGGATTTTTAATTCATTTCAAAGAAACAAAGTTGATTCATCAATTACAGTCTCAAGACTAAAACTTTCATCGCCGTCTTAATTATCACTTTCTTCAAGACCAGCTTTAAGAAAAATAAGAGCTTATCTCATGATTTTTGATTAGCTTTAATACAAGCTCGAGCTTTTCACAAGTGTCTTGACCTTTTAAAAATGCAATAGCTTTTCAGTATTTTCTTGTCTAGTCTCGAGTTTTAAGAAAACACGAGCTTTCTACACATTTGTTAGGCATTTTGGAGCTTTAACCAGCTTTTGACAAGTTTCTTGATTAGCTTCGAGCTAATGTGGTTCATTTAAAGAATTATCCTAATCCTAACCTGTTCAATTACTATTATATCACCAAAAAACATTCAGTATTAATATACCTGACCGTACTTTGACCTAAGACACAACATTTTAGCTTAGGGCCAACCACTCCACAGGCCAATTTCGTGTGCCATGTAAACGGGCAGTCTGGCAAAAGTGCGCAGCAGAGGGCAGACCACAAATAAATTACCCTGGCACGTTGAAGATTTGTTAATAAAGATAAATTTACTTATCGTTTATCTTGATTATGCAAAATGCCTAAGTGAAAATTCAAAGAACAGGCGAATTGCCGTAGGCTGTTAACCGCGCCCAACCACCGCTCGTCGGCTGAAAAGCAGCTGCGCCTAAAACTTTTCCATTTCCTTAGTCCATGCCACGGTCCGTTTGTTTCATTTGTGTAGAAGCGGGTACAAGAGTGCGGCGCATGAATAAACATAGTACATATTTCAATGTTTTATAATGAATTAAATAAATTGTCGGTCGATCTTGAGCGGCGGCCAAAAAGAGGACATTCTTGAACCTGGCTGCTGGCCTGCAGAGAAAAGCCGACAATGTTTGCCAACAGCGGAACGTGTCTAAAGAGTCTGGAAACGGACTCAGACTGGCGCCTGACACTAACTTTGTTGGCTAGCAAGGCATACATATAACAAGGTATACATGTGCTGATTTAGTCCTTAGCCCTTTTTACAGTTTAATTTAGGTAGACTTATACCGAGTTCTTCTGTTGTACAATGACCAAGACACGGATTTGAGCTGGCGGTTGATTAAATATTCTCAAAATACCTAAATTCGAGAGACAGGTCGTGTTTTCTTATCCAAAAGGATATTCAGTTCACTGAACATACAAAATAAAATGACTGTATTATATGCTACAAATTTTAACAGAGTATCAATATGGTACCTATTTCCTATCTCATTAACAAAATTAACTCTATCTTCCATTCTGTTTATCACATATCATATCATATTTAATACAATTTTCTAAGTTCTGTAAATCTGAGAGCCCGCACTCACAAATTCCCTTTTGGTCAAGCCGTCAGCAACTGTTTAAGGAGCACACATTTCCACAGTGCCCACAAATTTCCCTAGAAAAACAACTACAATATCAAAATAATTTACACTACTCTGGTCACAATGAACAAGAAAAAAGGAAAGAGAAGAAAAGAGCAAAAGAAAAACTGTTTATACATTTATTATGCAATTTTATGGCCACAACCAAGTGCAAATAGTTTGCGGACTTTGGGGCTAAGGATGTGTAGCCAAGAGGAGGGTGCACGACGCCCAGGCGTAGACCCCAAAAACCAACATCTCAATCAACAGAAACTGGACAGAGCAAAGTTCAGCTAACGATTAAGATGTGTGTGCGAGTGTGTGTGCGGATGTATGTGTTGGTCATTTAGGAGCTGTAGTTCTTTTGGGTTGTTTTAGAAAAAGTATAATTTGGGCTGGGGTTTGTCTTGGTAAACGGACACACTTGAAAATTTGTTGTCGACCGTGTTGGCAAAGGTTTTTATTTATTGGCATATAAACCACAAATGGCAAACATGCCAAGATGCCAACGCACCCACAATAGTCCCACGTAGCGAAAAAGTGTGAGAGAGGGCGAGAAGAGGGAGGGTGGGGCATACGCACACATAAATATTTCATGTCCTGACTTTCAATTTCTACTTGGCCTGCCATGCCTTGGACTTTTGTTTCGTTGCCTTTCCATTCGATTTGTTTGTTTGTTTCGAATGAAAAACCACTTGATTTCAAAATGTTTTATTTATGCGCACGATTATTATTTTGGATTGTTCGTATAGTATAAACTTCCCCCCCAAAACACTCTACTATACGCTCTCACCTAAAGGCATTTTATCATAATCCCAAGTCCTGTTCCTGTCTGTGGTCGTGTTTGGCTCATTGGTTTCGTTTTGATGCGGGTTCATTGTATGCGTCCTTGGGGACCATTTTGTGCACGAATTTTTTTCTTTTTTTTTTCTTTTTGTGCATTCTCCAAAACCATTTTATTATCGTATTTATTGCTCATCATATTTACCAGTATTTTATAGGATGTTAAATCACTTTTAACTTCTACACGACTTGCGTTTGCTTTTTGCTTATTGATTCGACCCACATTATTTGAGAGCTGTCCACACACAAATCATTTTGTACGTATTCAAATGTCTTTTTGAAATTAAATTACAGTTAATTAAAAGCTTCCAACTAAGTTGCTTGACTTACAGTTTTGTAATTGAATATAAGCAGATATCCAATTAAAATATAACGCATTGGAATTTCAACTCAATTAGCAAAATTTCAGAGACTGCGCCATGCAACTGCCACAACTTGTAATTTACATTGACATCTAATCAATTTATGCAGCTTTTAGTTACATGTTTACTATTTAAATTATGTATTAATAAACTGTTTGAATGCATTAAATATTTCATTTTCAATCGCAGACATATTTGCTTGTTAACCTAAACATATTTGACGATAAAGAAATCACTTTTAGCCAAAGTCAACAATTAACAATTGGTAAATAACTTTTTAAACAACTAAACAAATACTAATTAGGTCAATTATTATACCCTTGCATTGGGCATGCTAGTTTGCCTACAAATAGTGTAATTACTGGAAGAAATTGTTGACAAATTTCTTTCCTATATATACATACAAAATTACAACAATTTTAATTTAAAACAATCTAAATAACTAAGTTTGTTAAACTCGTATCTTATTCAATTTCTCGTTCAGCGAATTCATGAGACACTTCAAAAATAACTTCAGCAACTTTTCAAGTGTATTGCACTTTTTTGTCGCTTTTATTGCTGTTACTACTTTGTCAACTGGCTCATTAAAACTAATAACTCATTTATAACTTCTGCCGTGGACATGAATTGTGCCAAGTTTTTTCTAAACATGCCCAAAAGCAACATATGTCCAAGTTTATGATAAGTTTAATAAAACAAAAACTGAAAAAAGAAATATATATAAAAGTTTATTTTCATCAGGGGATTGTTCATTCAGAAGGCAAATGAATTTGGCTAAACCGGTTGCTGTGGCACAAAAACTGGCTCGAATTGAAAGCAATATCAATCATACGCACTGTTACAGGCCTTAAATAATTTGCAGCTAAAACAATTTCCTGCTGTAGGCCAAGACTTATGCTTGTTTATCAGAAATTGAAATTGAATTTGATTAGGATTTCGATTTTCGTTACAAGCAAATGCATAAATTTTGCATAACGAGCAGATGAGTTGCTGTTTTTTTTGTACTATACTAAACGCAGCTGTTTTTACATGTTTTGTGTGTGTATTTTGGGCTACATACATACAATATTTATGTATTTACTGTGCCACAAATGCATTTCACTTTAATTATGCAAATTGAATTCCAGTCAGGCATAAATATACCTCATTGACTTCATTTGGCAGGCCACGGCCTCTTGAAGCCCAACTCTCTGTCTGGCAGTTGATTTGCATTTATTTTTGAGTTTTTATTATTAAATTAGCACTTATGCAAATTTTTTTCTTGGGTAAATTTCTTCTTGAACATTTTCTATTTGATGTTTGCAGCACATTTTTAATGCAGTCGTCAGCACTAAAATTTGCCACATAAATTGTTTTCAAGTATTAAATGCATTTGAATGCATAAATATGCATAAAAATAATGAGTACACTCAACCAAACACACATTGCCAATTGAAATGGAATGCTGCGGAGATGTGCCTGCAAGTATTCTAAAAGCATTTCATGGCATGCTTCAAGTTTTTCGCCGAGTAAATCTAAGCTTAAACCCAAATTTGTCAGAAGTTTAGTCTAAAATTGGGGGTATTCTTTTTTTTTTTTACTTATATGCAGCAAACTTTTGGATTTTTGCATTTCGCTTCACTCATCAATGTCAGGCACTCAACAGAGCTGCAGTCTGAAGTATTTTTTTGTACAGTTCACAGAATGCAAAAGGTCACAAAATAGCAGTTACATGTGTGTGTCTGTGTGTGCACACTAGCTCAATTGACGTGTTTGTCTTTTTTGCCTAAGAGTTTACCTGTCTGTGCCTGTTTTTAGCTAGGAGTTTATCAACTGCCTGACATTCTTGAAACTTACAAAAGTCAGCTCTTTAAGCTTCTGACGGAACTACTTCATAAAAAATTTCTTGATATTGTGCAAATTGTGCGCAAGCTGCAATTAAATAGTTTGCCATTCACCAGTACATCAAAATAATCTATGAGCTTATGTGTAATCGGAGAAAGCAAGCAAATAAATAAAGAAAATTAATGTATGTTAAAAACAAGCTTTTGTGTTGTGCTAGTCGAAAAATTTGATATTGATATTGATTTTACACACAAAACATTTGAAGAGCTGTGATATTTTACGTATTTAAATATTTAGACGCCATCATTATATCCTGGTCATTGTTGAACAATACGATATTTAATCCCAAAATAATTAAGCGGCTGAGGAATGAAAATGTTGCTGTCTAAAAGACGTTTGTGTATCTCTTCACTAGAGACTTTGTTGTCATGACATGCGTAACGCATAAGAGAAGACATCGCCAACCCCCCATAAAGATCTAGATATATTGACCAAACGGCATTTATATATATTGTATATAATCTTAACAACCTATAAAATACCGGACTACTATATTATAAAGCTGCCATAGGAAAGAGCTGTCGAAAAGTCAGCTTGTATATGGAATATATTTTGCTTTCACATTGAATGAGTACAAGGGTATTAAATCTTTGGTGCATTCTTACTTTCTCGTTTTATTATACTTTAGCGTCATTGGAAAACAAAGTTTACAATTAAAAAAACTCTAAAAATGGCTGTCTTTGCTTGGCACAGATTGTGACTTTACCTTTGTTGCTTTGAGCTTATGATTACACGTAATTATTTAAGTTGTTTATATTTTGTGAAATGGCACATTTTGTAAAATTAAAGTTGTTCAATGGCGTGCAGAAAATCTCTTAATGAGAAGTTGCATAATTTTGTGTGCTCTGCTGCGGCAGCAACTGGCGGCAGCTTTTGTTTATTTACTCATATTACAGGTATTTAATTTATTTAGGCCGATTACCCAAACACGGTTGGTTTATCGATTGAAATGTGAGTGTGCATGTTCATAGTTGAAATTAACTTTTGCTCGGGTTTTGTTAGAAATTTGAATTCATTGCATTTAATGCTATTATGTTTTATAATTAAAGCATTGCCCTTTGATTAATGATGTAGATTAAATAGAACACCATAATTCTGTTTGAGTTTCAGTTAGTTGATAAATTATTTATGGATTTTTCTTTTAATTTGTGTTGACTAAACGGACTTTATATGAATTATTAACGCGCATAAACATGAAATTCTGTTGAATTATTTAAATGAAGACATTTTATTAAAATCAAACACAGTGCAACGTGTCAACACTTTAAAGTGTAGAGGGAATGTCCTTTTAAACAGAAAGTGTATTTGCGTGCCATTAAGCCTGTTTTTTAGCTTTGTAAATAACATTCTCTTTCATTCTGTCTAAAAAGCGGCTTAAGCAATATTTTGAAAAATATAAAATATACCATTTGGTATATGCGTACACACAACATTACGAAGTTAGGTCCACTTACAGACATGCAATTTATGCTTTAGTCCAAACACAATAAATGCTCTCCCTGAAACCCTTGCCGTTGTCTTTAGTCACCAAAAAGTTTCAATCCATTTACAGATTTATAATTAACTTATTGTAGAATTTACGAATTAACAATTATTTGTATGCACACTAAATGGATCAGAGCTCCAGGTGTCTGGTTGCTTTCAGTAGATGTAAATAATCGTAGAATTATGCTTACTGTAATAATACTCAATAATACCTCTCGTAAGCTAGGCGTTCCTTTCCTATTTATTATCTCACTTTGGTATTATTTTTGTAGTCTTCTCTATCTCGCATGAAATCTTTTCTTCTAAGCTATCTAGCATGTCAATAACCTTATTCTGTAGTCTTAGTCTGTAACCTTTCTTATTTTTCGCAGCTTCATTTCGTCCCTTAAGCGACGAGTGCCTCTTAATTGGTTAGATGGTAGTGGGAATCGTGCCTGAATAACTTTGCTTATATTAATCAATTACAAAGATCTAATGCAAATACGTATGAACCAAACTGGTGTAATCTGTCACAAAACTTACATTCTCACATTCAAAGGTTTTAAAACCAAAAAATTCATAATTTATAGATATATATTAAAGATTATATAAATATAAATCTTATTAGCAAACGCAAGCTCAAAGACTAATTAAAATAAGCAAAAGAAAACTATTTAAATTAACCTTTAGATTAACCCTTATAATAAATTTTATCATAAATCAAATGTAGAATTATATTTTACCTAACTATTTCTGCACATACCGGATATTAGAAATTTAGCTACAAAATCAGAGCAACAAATCTTTTATATAATAATTATATGCATGAAATATTTAATTGAAGTCGAAAAATATATCTCAAGTAGGATATGGCAAAATACAATTAGATCTGTTTCCAGTCTTATTGATGGTCTGGCTGTTTATACATTATGGCTTTTGGCGGTATTGGTAGCATGCATAAATCATTAAACCAAAAGCTGAAATTTACAAACACATACGCGCACCCGCACACACAGATAATTGCATGAATATACATACATAGAACATTTATAATGGCATAGAAATAGCTTAGACTGTAATTGTGGGGGTGTGGTGGCTGGCCCAAATTGTTATTGTGTGCGTGTGGCTAGGACTATACACGCATAAATCTCGGCAAAATTTGAAATCTCATTGACAATTGGAAATGTGACCGAAATCATGCATTTCCGCAAAAGGCATCTAACATGCGCTGGCTCCATCTCATTCTCACGTCTTTCTCTCTATCTATCTCTCTCTCACACTCTATCGCTCGCTGCTCCTTTCTATGCCTCGCAAATTGAAAATACATTTTACACAATTACAAATTGCAATGAAATTGATTTATCACGCCCAAACGCACGAAGGTCACGCAAGCCACATAAATTTGGACACACCAGCCAGCGGCGTTCTGGCCGGCAGGGCAGGGTCCTTAAATGTCCTGTACTTGCGACTGCAATTTGCAATCGTTTTGGGTCACATTCCTGCCACACGCACCCAAACACACATTCACAAGCACTCTGGCCTGTTCCAGTTCTATTTAACGCTTTTAAGCCTATGAATAATGCGCATTGCACTTTGGCACCAGCCGAAATATATATATATATATATATATATTCAAAAGTATAACAACCCCCCACAGACACACACAATTTACTATCAGCTGCATTAAATTGCCTAAAATATATGCGAAAAAGTTTCCTAAATGAGCTTCAGCCAGATCGCTTCCAACGTCTGACGGCAATAAAGTAGTCAGAATGCGCCTACGTGACTTGCAGTATTTGTTCTATGCAGAATGCATTGGTCAACTGTGGAATTTCTTCAAGATGTGACGGAATTCCATGCAGTTTTTCTAAATAATTTCTATGTTCCAGAAATCAATATCGCTACAATTTATCAATACTGATAAATCTTAAATAAATAAGAAATGCTTTCATCGCTCGGCCGTACTATAGAAGTTTATTTTTATATAAACTTTCTCAGCCTCAAAAAGGTTTACATATATCACCTTCTGTACTTTTACATTTTTGCTTTCAGGTTACACGCTGGAAGACTAAGAATTTAAAAATAACTAATCCCCTTAAATAGCATATGCTTCTTTAATTGAAATCCTAATTTATTTAATTCCAACTGAAACACTGAGTGACAACAAAAAACACCCTCAATTCTACGTTAATGCAATTAACACTAGTTTTGTTTAAATTTGTTGAGGGTAATACAGTTTCCTAATGAAATTTGTGGCTTATTGTGTAGGCTTTTCTACTAATCGTAACAAATTCATAAATATTTGTAGTTTTTAGTTTTAGTTTAGTTTGACCAAGGCAAAAATAGAGAAGAGGCTAAATAAAAGTTAGAGCTTGGAAATTCTATATTAAAAATATAGTTTGCTCTTTAAAGCTTGTCGGCCAGGGTATTTGGACTTCGTCAATGGTTAGGCTTTCCGTACTTGTCTGCCAGCTTCGTATGTCCAGCTGGCATTCCATGTGTTTATGCCATACTTATGTATGTGCAATATATATGTGGCATCTCCGCCTGTGTAAATAAATGATAATCGCTGGGGTCTGTTGCGGCATGACTCAACTGCATAGACAAACTTGGGACTGGACTGGTCTGAACTGAAGTGAACGGAAGGGAACTGTTCTGGTCTTTTCTATCGCCTGTCCATCTGGCTGACTACTTTGGCTGATTGTTGTGCGCCGGACAACAACGAAGTTGTCTACATCAATGACATTTTATTTAGTACGTGTTGCATGCTGCAAATTCCTTTGTAAAAATGTTGTTTATTGTAAAATTATTTTGCTCGCTGGGGAATTTATGATGAACAGTGCACGCCACCGAAATACTAAAGGGACTTCCACCATACAATATTAATATAAATCAATCTGAATTTAAAAAGATTTTTTATGCACTACGGCAATAAGAGCTTAAGTCAAGCCTTACAATATGCTACAACAGACATAATATAAATATTTATGTGTGTGTATGTGTGTAAATACAGTCAGTAATGCGCATACCATATCTTATTATAATGGATGTAACAGACGATAAATTACTTTTATTATGCATGCGCTATAAACTTGTAAAGGGCAATTTAATTACGCATACCAAAAATTGCATTTATATCAATAATTCTGCTTTAATGAGAAATAATCGAATATTTGTCAGGAATATATTAAGTATAACTATACATGCCCAGCCATGCACACACACGAACAGACAAACCATAACACTAACCACATAGAATTAAATTGATGCCACTTTTGTAAACTTTTTGCATTGCAACTCGTTATTTTAATTATTTTTAATAATGGATTTAATTTTTTGAACAATATATAATTTTAACGTGCTTTAGAAATATCGATGAAATTTTTGCTTAAAATAAATGAAAGGCATTTATTGTTAAATCTTTTTTTTAATTTATAACATTTTCTTCAGCCTATCTGTATTAGCCTTTCGAAGTCCTTTTAAAACGCTACCTATTGTAAGTTTTTGGTACTATTTAAGTATGCTTTAAGCTCACAAAGCTGCAGCAATGGCCGCACCGCAAAAGCTTTAACTGTATTTAGTTTGACAAAAGCTAAAAAGGCTTCAATTCACTTTAACAACCACTTCTACAGTCGCGGCTAAAATATTAGTAGCTTATCGGATCCTTTTTTATTATAGTCTTTATTTTGTATGGTCTTAAAGTCTTATATTAAAATAAGTAATATTTATGATCAGCTACTTATTAAAATGTATATTCTAGTTTTAAAATATCTCTTTATTTAGAATTTTAAGTTTAGTTAGTTAGATTTAAAAATAGTTCATTTAGAATTTTAAGATATAAGTATATTTTCAAAAATCATAAAAATATCTTCGCTTCTTTACATACCGCGCATTAATTTAAAAATATAAGAACAATTATTTAGTTTTAAAAAATATTATGAATTTTAAATATATAGTTACCCCTTATGCTGTTTCCACAATTTAAGAATAAAATGTTCTAATAGTCGCGAATTGGCTCAAAATATTTTAGATGTTGTCTACATTTCTAACTACGCCTTTAATTTTAGTTTGCTATAACATTTGAGAAAATTGTCCCACATAGTCGTTTTACAAATATCGATTCCTTAACCGTAAGTTTTCATAGTTACCTATTGAAATCTATTCCCATTTTCTTTTGCTAGTTATATATGTATTTTGTGTCTGTGTGTGATGCTTGCACATTGCCATTGTTGTTGGTGTTTTAAATGTTCTATCAATTGCATAATGCATGAGCATCAGCCACTAATACATGCACGCTCTGGCATCTGCTACACTGTAAGCATATGAATATTCAAACACTCTCACACACACACACACATGCACACACACACCTAGCCAACCTGCAAAGTGCTAACAATGCTGCCAATCGTCGCAAGGATGTCAATGAGAATGCATGTCCTGTTAGTCTCTGGTTGAAGCCAGTGACCAGCATTTAAGTGGATTTAAGCCCTTTTAGTATTTTATAAAGGTTTTCCACATTGGCAACGAGATATGTACATATCGCATTTGAAGTTCTGTGCAAGCGAACTATCCCCATTCGCTATGATATTTGCTTTGCTCTTGTCTTTGCCATCGTCTTCATTGTTGACATTTTAATTAGTTGCATAATGACAGATACTTAGTATCTCAACACGTTGTCTTGTGTTTTGCCAGCCATGCTAACCCCTTTCCCACTTTCTCATTTTGCTTGAGCTTTCTTGTTAGCTGAGTTTTCCTTTGCCGCTTTAAGGTAAAAACATTTTGCGGCGTGGCGCACAGAACCAAAACTGTGTTTTGTTTTGGGCGACAAGAGATGTTCTGCCAAGTAATTTCTGTGTCTAATGAAGCGCATCAAAGAACAGATAGTTTACTTGGATCAAAGAGCTTAGTTACAGAAATATCAAGGACTTAAGATTCATTTGGCTAAGAGGCAAATTTAAATAGAAAAGAATATATTGTAATCTAAGAAAGTAGCAACTAAGAGACTTGCTCTAAACTATCCGTATACTCATTTAAAAACAAAGCCATGACTTCCAGAAATATCTCTTTCGCACAAAAAGTATTTCAAAACTCAACTTCACTTATTAAATTCCTCGCCTATGCTTGCCAAAAAAAAAAGGTTCTCTCTCTTAGTAGAACGACTGTCATTTAACATTCCTTTATAACGTACAATTTCCAATTTTTTGCCACACATACTTTCTGGCAGCCAACAGTTTTTGCTGCTGGAAACCAAACAAAAACAATTCTAATGTCACTTTGTCTGCCCAAAACAGCCAAATTTCTCTTGTGACTTTGCAGTTTTATTCTTTTTGTTTTTTTTTTTGCGTTTTCTATCTTTTTGCATATCAACATCGGAAGTTTCCTGAAGCCAAAAATTGAAATAATAGTCAACTGGGCAGCGCGTGCATGTCCATAAATCATAAAACGCCCATCATCAGTCAAGGACAATCAAGCAGCAGTAGGCCCTGATCTGTCAGCCTGGCCAAAAGTCGTTAAATACGCTCAGGCGCGGCTACACAGATGCCCCTGTTTTTCAACGTGTCCCCAGCATGTCAATGGAAATTAATTGCTGTTGCGTACCGTAAATACTTTTAACTTCAGCTTTAAGCTAGCAGATGAGGTCACATATCACGTCACCGAGATGTTTTAAGCCAAACCTAGGCCTGAAAGTTCGTCGAAAAATAAGGTTTGACAGATACTTAGTAGGTCAGATGGCTGCCGATTATCTCCCTCTTTCCTCTTTTCTTATATATACAACTTTATCCCGATAAAAGTCAATCTTTGGTTGTTCCCACTAGACAATTATTTGCCGCAATGACTTCGTTCTGCAGACTTCTCTTGGCCGATTTTTGGTCTCTCCAAACCAATTTTAAAGTGTTGGCATAGCAATTAAAGGTCTGTCGGAACGTAAGGATAACCATAAATTTGGTCACAAGTTATTAGGCAGAGCCCGATTGGGGCATAATAGCTCAACAATTTTTGCGGCACATTAAGTTTAATTTGTTATCCACAGATTTTGCTGGCCAACAAAGCAATTATTGATTACCGAAACAAATGCTATTTATAGCAGACCTTGCGAGTGCTTCATAATGTTGAACTTAACGCAAACCCGAAAGCTATTTATTAAAGTTGAAGCGTTTCTGTGCCAAAACGAGCAAAATCTTGCTCTGCAACTAAATCTCCTTCAGAAGGTGGCACAAATTAATTGAAGATGCTGGCAACGCGTTTTCATTGAAAAGATAAATTAAGCTAAGTGGCACAGACAAAGGCGGCAAAAGCAAAAAAAAAAAAGAAATGGACATAAAAAGAAGCCTATTCAAAAGCTCTCACGCCTAATTAAAAAGTACGCACAACTTGGCAAGAATTAGTAGAAATAAAGCCAACATTAAGACCAATTCGCATTTGGCATTAAGCAAATGAACAAATGGTGGGCCCAATATTATCACAAGTCGTTGCGATATGCCAATCCAAACGCCAAAGTTGATGCCAAAACAATTATGGATTAACATTTCGGGCAATTTGTTCGGATTAAAAGTGAAGCACAGATTGTGGCCAGACGTGGCTTAAAGTTGCCAGTAACTATGCAAAATTTAATCATTGAAATTGGTGTGGTTGAGCCAGAGCTACAGAGATTATCATTAATAACTTGAGACTGATTTGTTGGGGAACATGAGTTAATCAACAGGATTAACAAAGAACTTGCAAGTAAAATATCCTTAGTAAGCGAGGAAAGTTATCTGCCAGACGAAAGAGTAGATGAATATAAACAAAGCTAGTCGGAGTACATACATACTAAGGAACATCTTATTTGCATCGTCAGGAAGGTATTTAGGCGATATTCAATTATAATATGTATTGGTTGCTTTTCTGTGCCAGATGCCACAGTAGATGCGCCAAGCTTTTATATATAGTCAGATAAATAATTTGCTTATAAGTTGGCGTTATAAGAAACTAAAATTTGTCACAGTTTTAACTTATCCAAGCAATAAGCCAGCAGCTCTTATGGGCACGTACTTTTCCAACAACTTGTGTCCCTGAGACTACGTGCTCACTTACACTGTTTGAGAATTATAAGCTTTACACCTTTCAACACTGTTTCCAAGAGTTGCAAAATGTGTGTGCCAGTAATTTATCGTTGCCTGTGATCTTTTTTACATTTGAATCGGATTTGAAACTGCATTCCTGGCAAATGCATTTAATTTTGTGCTTACTTTCCACAATAACATATTAATTTATTTCAAGTGTCACGTGAATTAAATGCCATTCAAAAATGCAATCACTTTCAAACAGAGGCAAAAATATGACCGGATTAATGGCCAACTAATTAGCGGTTTCATGTTTTTTTAAAACCACAAAAAGTTTAAGTACACCAACAACGATTTAACGGGTTTTTTGCAATAAGGCTAATTGCAAATTAGTAAAAGAATAAATTAATTAAATTGCGGAATGCTAAATGAGGACATTTCGACATCACATATAATCACATTTTGGCTGTGTGCGTGTGCGTAAATAAAGAATAACAACGATGTGTCAACGGCAGAGCTCACAATGCGTGTGTGTGTGTGTGTGTGCAGAGACAAAAAGGATAAAAGGACACGTGCCGAAGTGGCCATAATTTACGGCATAAGCACAGCAAATGGGCACAAGTTCATAAATTATCGTCCTCGCAGGACGAGCGAACTTGCCCTTCTGAGCTCGTAGTGAATTTATGTAGTTGTTTGCGTTGTGAATTCGAGTTTGGGTTTTTGTCATCTGATATGCAATTAAAAAACAATGCAAGTCCTTGAGCGAGGCCCGGAAAGTATGCTACAATTATGTGTTTGCTTTATTTGCACTCGTGTTATAGCTGTCACAGCTAACGTTAATGGACATCCACGACAACAATATTGTTGTGTATTTCAAAAATGTCAACTGGTTCGAACTTTTCGTCCATCAAAACCCACGCTCTCACACTCCATTCTCCACCTCCCTGTTGTGCTCGATTATTTCCGCTGACTGCGCACGGCCCGATTTTGCCAGTGGAAGCAACATTCTCTGGCTAAGGATTTGCGGTCTTAATGAAATGCTGGCTGCTGCTGCTGCTGCTGGCACATAAAACAGCGTCAACCAACTGTAAATAACAAGCAGCTCAGGCTATGAACGCGGTCAACAAAAGGCACTGCACACAATTTGAGCCGGTTGGGTTATGGCCAACGTATCCTAGCCACATAAATAGATTCAAGAGACTCAAAGGACTCAATTGCAATTCAATGTCAAACGCCTCTTAAAAATTTCACCGAAATTCGTGTTGCAATAAATGTATAAAATATTCATGACAAAAAACTGTCACGAAGGATACACACACCCACGGAAGAAAATCGTCGTGCAATTGGCATTAGCCCAACTGCAAAAATGGCAAATAACAACTGACACGGCTGTCAGGATCTTTACAATTTTGTAGCTGCTTCTGCTTTTGTTGCTGTGGCTGTTACATTGGTGCCCGTAGTCAAGCGCAGCGAAATAAATATAAAACAAGTAAGTCGGGAGCTCCCGACTAGGGGGTACCCTGAACCCTCTTCTTCCAAAACCAAATGCATAAATTGGAGGCCAGCATAAATTGGATTATTTACATGATTTATTTACCAAAATAGCTAAAAAAAAATCAGCATTTTGATATTGATTTTTATTACAATTACTTGGAAACGGGGCAAGTTATCGAATATCGGAAATAAACGCAATATGTGCGGGCTGAGATCCTTGCGTTCACACATACGTACAGACTTGACTATTGATGCTGATCAAAAATATATATACCTTATGGGGTCGGAGATGCTTCCATCTGCCTGTTGCAAACATTTGCCCAAATACATTATGCCCTTCTTGCCCATTTTCAATAGGAACAGGGTATAAAAATAGGTTCAGGCATTCATCTATTCAAACACAGGGTGTTTCATTTTGAAGAATGAGTAGTAAATTCCGCCTTGAAAGCCTCAACGAAACCCTTTTTTATAGGTAAACTCGAGCTTAAAATTCCCTTCCCTCACCTCTAACTTTCATACACTTTGCAATATACAATTTTGTGTTTGACTAATTTGTAATTTGATTGTTAAACATCTCGTTCTTGTTAAAGGTTTCGGTTGAAGCACCCTCTGCTCTCCTGTTCGCTATTTTCAATTTTATTGCTCTTTCATTTTCTTTATTATCAATTCGATTTTTCCTTTTAAGCATGGTTGAATAAACCAAACGCAAGTTGCTGCAAAATATTGTCGTGGATTGCCCCAGGGCAGCGAATAACTCAAAAACAAAAAACAAAAAAATACAGCTGGAAAAAGTTTGCAATTGTCAAAACTTTTTGAAATGCCTCGAGGCGTTCCATTCGATCGGTTTTGCCTATTCCGCGCTGTCAATTATTGAAGTTGCTTTTCCCACTTTTTCACATGAGTAGTTGCGCCTCTTTACTTGGTTGGCTGCCACTAATTAGGAATTCAGTTAACTTGGCGGTTAGTTATTATTGAAGTGTAATCAGCATCAAAGGATGTCAGTTACACGCACCTCGCCGCTAAGTGCGGTACACTTATGTCTGGCAGTCTCATCACTTGTGGCTCATAAATTCCATGCAAATGAAATGCACACGGGCCAAATTTATGGGCGCGTTTGCCTTCGTGACACGGCCGCCAAAAGGTTTCAGGACATGTCAGGCCCCAACACACAGATACAAACCATTACAAATACTTGCACAACTGTGCGGTAGTTGCGTGTTTGCCATCTGCCGCAAATTATGCTCATTATCACGTAGAGCGGTTCGTGCGCTCGGGCTGCCCTGAAAAGTATGCTATGCGAAATAAAAATGCCAGCTCGTAATTAAGCCGACTTCAGTACAAGAAAATGCATGCCATAAACAATATGCCAATGCCGAATATTTAATATGCTTGCATATGCACGTATTTGTCATTGATTCTGCGAAGCTATACAAATATTTCCAACTTAAGCATTTGAGTAAAACATAAAAATAAGTATACAAATAAAAATAGACCCTTTCTTAGCAAAATAAACACAGCTGATAATACTGCTTCAGAGTAAAGAATACATAAAATAGACATATGCATGCACACTTTCCTTTTTTTTTTTAACCCGACGCTTGCAATTCTCAACTAGCTTAAGCTTCAGAATGGAAACAAGACGTTTGTAGAGTTGATAGCAAAGTCTGCTGAATATAGAATCGAGAGGTTCTTGAAGTAGCTTAACAGACGACAAGCTGCTAATTTTTATGCGTGCCTAGTTTGTTGATAAATATATTTAATATAAATATAGCAAATATTAACCTCGTGCCGACCAGCTTAATATTAGCACTTTTTAAGATCATATGCTTACATATACATTCTAGCTTCGAAAAGGTATCGTTCAGTGAATTCCCCTTTTAATAACATATTCAAGCTACTCTCTGCTATACCCTAACTCATGCCACAGACAAGTTGTGCCCGCTCAGCCAACTGCACTAAAAAGTGTCCTTCGTGTTGTGATCCTTGTGCAGATGTTCTTGTTCTTGCTGTTGTTGTGGTGCTTTTAAAAGTAAAACGCTGTTGAGTTCATTAAAAATTTGACTAAGTGCGTTGTCATCATAATTATTGTCATCATCATCATCATCATCATCATGAACCGTTGGCTGCCGCACAACCAGCAGGCCATAGAGGGCACAGGTACTTGCCTTCCTACATGTCCTTATAGCTGTTATGACAATGTGAGTCGTGACTACGACAGGCACATACTTGAACTGTATGTGGATGTATAGGTCCATCTGTGTGTGTGTATGCGTGTGCGTGTGCGAATGTGTGTGTTTAAATTGCTTTACCCGCAAAATTTGTTATTCGTGCTGAGCTCAGCCAAAAATATAATTTGCCACGAATTTGCGCCGAAAATTGCCCGCAGCCTAATTTGGATTTATAAAGCATTAGCATCAGGAAACGGGGAAAAATGAATTATTCATCAAATTAAAAGAGCTCAGCGATAATTCAAATCAATGAAAGTTGAATATTTTATAAAAAACTGCTATTTTATTGCGGCTTAGGCATTTCCAATAATACAATATTGTAATTGAAAATGTGTAAATGCCCACACTTTCAGGCCAATAAATGGCTATGAATAATTTATTATGACCTGCATTGTGTGAGTCACGGTAATGAAATCACTTTCAAATGGTTTCCAACATGCAAATGCAGCTCATCAAAAATTTATAAAAACATAAAACCCTTAAAAAATACAGAAATTGAGATTTATTATTCTATTCAATAATTCGTATATAAGCGACTTTATACTGAGTTCAATTTGCGAAAGAAATCGAATTCTTCGATTTTTCCTTTTATTTTTTCTTGTAATAAAATATATATTATAAATAATATTTATTTAATTTGGTCAATGATTAGAGGTTTTAGATTTATATTAGGCCACAAACAAAAATAATTGTATTCAAAATACGATTTCAAATTCCAGGTTCTATATTTAAAATAATTTAAATCCCGTAAAATTTGTCAATCGCATTAAGACCAAAATCTGAAAAAATACATTTAGTCCACGAAATGGGACCAAATGGAATCATAAGCAAAAATTATGCAAATAATAATAAAAAGACGCATAAAAAATTGTGAAAATAATGTTATAGCCAAGAAAAATATACTTAAGAACCAACATACGCACACACACAGTCACGCGCTCTCTCTCTCTCTCTCTCTCTCTCTCGCTATCTTTCTCTGTAAAGCGGCGCTCCCAAAATTTGTTCTCTGTTATGAATATGCGGCGTAAAGCGCAGCAGGCAACAAGAAGAAGAAAAGCAAATGGAATGCCATTGTATGAGGTGTGCTACGAACGGAATCCCTCATGATAAAATCAATAGGATACCAAACAGCTGTGCCGCCGCCTGGCAAATGTAAACGTAAACGTAAACAAGCAAGCAGAGAAAAACTGAGAGAGGCAGGCAGAGAAATGGAAAGAGAGAGAGAGTGTGTGTGTGTGCGCGACTATAAATAGGGCAACGTCAGAGAAAGAGACGCGCGCTCTCTCAATCCGTGGCCGAGGCAGCATTCAGTAAATTTTCAGTTTTCCACTTTAGTCAAACGCAGCTCTTCAACGTTGGCGGTAGCCGAAAATCAAGCGGAAAACTAAACAGCGCGTACACACACACCAACACAACAACACTCACTCAGGCAAATATACAACACTGATACACACACACACACACACACAAATGCGCGCGTGTACAGCGACAGTGTGCCATATGTGTAATCAAAACGGGCCGCACTAAGAGCAAAAGTTTATATATAGAAAATTGTACGCACAGCTGAGGGAAAAATATAAATTCGTTGTGTAGCTGAAAATAAATTTAACGAAAACTACGAACAACAATTTATAAAAATTCTAACTTGATTTTGCATTTTAAGAATTTTTGTTTTTCGTTCTCTTGTTACTTGTATGCAATAACTCAAATATTACGCATACGCCGCGTGTGGTGAAATATAACTGACAAGAAAAAACTGTGAGCCTGGCGCCAGCGTCAGCGTCAGCGCCGCCGCTGACGTCGCGACTCCACCCAAAATTGTATACCAACTTTGGGAGCAAACATAATTTTGGTCAAATGCATTGTGCACTGGATAAGTGAAATATAAGTGCGTGTGTCTAGGTTAACACAATAAATAAAATAAAAACAGATTGAAAAATGCTAACAAAATGTTTGGTACATGCAAAAAGTTGATGACACATTTTGCTGTCATTTTGACCGCATTTCTTGCCGCCCAGCCGCTGTTGTTGTTGCTGATCTGCGGTCCGCCACATGGCGGCCCCGCCTCCACCACATTTCTGGTGCATGCCTCCGCCGCGGACGAAGCGTAAGTTTTCAAAAATTTTAAATTACCAAAACAAAAAACAAAAAAAAAACATAATATTTACCAAAACTTGAGTTTGTTTTCGGCTTCCATGAAAATGTTTTTTAGCGCCCATTAAAGGGCGTGTTCCCATCATCATCATCCACGAGAATGTCCTCGGCCCCTCTTCCACAACGCGTTGTCGACGTCGCTCGTTAATTTTTCGTGCGTTTTATGCTAATTTATTTTGGCATTTGCCATCGTCCCTCACTTTTCTTATCGAATGCCCTGCGAATCGTGCGTTCGGCATTTGGGCTATAATTATGTGCAGGGTATGCGTAGCAAATTATTTGCAACTTTGCTGTTCGAAATGTTCGTTTTACAGATAATTGCTTTTGTTTAAATGTTTTGTAGTTGGCTTTAAGGAAATTTTCAGGCACAGCCAACTTAACGCATGCAATTTCGTGCTGCCAGATCGCCTAAGGTTTGACAGCTAAAAAAAGGCAATTAAGCTGGTGATCAAAATTTAAATTGCTTTAGTTGCTAAAATTTGACTCTGGCTCCTATTTGTCGATTGCTTTAAATGCATATAATCAACAATAAAAGATTTTAAGAATTTGTACCTGAGAGGCGTTCGGCATGTGGGCTATAATTATGTGCAGGGTATGCGTAGCAAATCATTTACAACTTTGTTGTTCGAAATGTTTTTTTCTCGGACATTTGCTTGTATTCAAATGTTTTGCAGTTGGCCTTTAGGAAATTTTCAGGCACAGCCAACTTAACGCATGCAATTTCGTGCTGCCAGATCGCTTAAAGCTTGACAGTTAACAGCTCAATATGAAGCTGATGATCAAAACTTAAATTGCTTAAAAAGCTAAATTTCAACGGAAATCTTTAACAATTTCCATATTTTGTCAGGGATAATATTAAAAGTTTTACACTGTAACTCCTGTTTGTCAATTGAATTATTTAATTGCAAATTAAACTCGCATTGTTAACATTTACCAGCTATTGTTCCGAACGATATACTTATGAAAGCTCACAATTTCTTGGGGAGATATCACTTCATAAACAAGTATTTCAAACGAATATTTACCGATTAAGTCTTAGGATCGGTACGTCTATACGCTTTTCAAACTTCATACATAAAAATTAAATCATTCAATTTCTCCATGACTTTACCAAATTAATCTATACATCATTTTACATTTTTATTATTAATTTGTGCTTTGGGTAGCAAGAATGTTGTGTGCCATAAAGTTTTATTATTTTGGTCAGCTTTTAGATTAAATATTTATTTCTGGCCTGAATCAGCTTTTGCAAGTAAAAACAGAGAAAGGTCACGCAGAATAATAAATACCCTTGCATAGGCATTGCTTATAGTTTTGCGGACATACCTGGAGAAAATTATAAAAATTTACAAGCAAAACAACTTTTTTACGATATTATAGTCATATATTGAGAAGATGCATAAAAGGATCATAGTTAAACTAGGTATATGCCAAGTTTGAATACAATTTCTTGAACAACAAAATGTGTGATATAAGAACGTATAAGAACTTACTTTTTGGTTATTAGTAATATTGATTCCAATCGGACATACAACTTAGAACAGAAAGAATGTGATGTTTTATAATTATAGCTTTTGAACTGAGCCATAAAAGCAGAATGAAGGACATGGAAATATCGATTCAGCTGCTGATACCGAACGAGAATTAAAATATAATTTATAGTTTCTTTTCATGTGTTGCTCATTTCATGCCAAATTTGTAATTACGCCTACAAGGATATACAAAAAACAGCAGCTCCGAAGGCTTAACGCCTAAAAATCAATAAGATTATAAGAAATATTTGAACTTTGAACTATAAATATTGTCATAAGCTTAAATCGCAACATTAACCTTTTAAGTTTAATCTTGCATTTTTACTACTAAATCGGACAGAAAAGCTAAGACCGTACACTTAATGCTTACAATTGTTTAGCTTGAAAATATTAGAGACGTCTTTTAGGGAACAGAACAATGTGGATTGTGTTTCAAATCTCAAAGTGTATGCATCTAGTTTTGTTTTAGTTTAAGGCCATAACGGCATATAATATTTGAAATAAAGTACAACAGCTTTAAACTATATATAATAAATATAATAACTTATAACCGTTATATCCTGCTGGTAGCTTAAACGCGACTTTTAACAATCGGATTTTAACTAGCTTAACTTAAACATTGACGTAGCGTATTGGACGGTCGTCTAGGTTTTATTGTAATATTCTCAGTGTTCTTTTTTCCTGCCTTTTGGCCGTTGCGTGTTTACGCGTTTTGTCTTTTGTTTCGAATTTTCATTTTAGCGCTCGCGTGTGTGTATGTATGTGCTTGTGTATGTGTGCGTCTGTGTGCGTCTGTAAGTGTGCGTCAGCGTATTTGCCCACAAATTCAGCTGCCGCTGCCGAAAACGGCGACGACCTTTTTGCTACTTATTTCGCATGTTTTGTTTTTTTTTTCTGTTGGGGCGCACTTTTCATAAGTCACATAAAAGAATTATTTGTCTGACATGTTGACTTGGGGCCACAGCAGGTACTACAGACGTCTATTTACGCGTAATGCATATTTTATTGGGCATTTGGTAGGGCTGCTGAAAGTCAACGTTCTATTAATTTAACGCCACGGAATGTTTACCTGCGACTAAGTAAACGGCTAAGTAAATACAATTAGCGAATGTAATTAAATCAAATGGTAAATGGAATATCTAATTAACAGGGTTCAAATATTACACTTTGACATGCACTGACCGAAAAGCCTCAGCTGGACAATCCTTCGTTTTTGTTAATAAATTTCAGAGCAACGCCCAGAAAACTAATTAAAATGTACTTATTATTTGGCAATTTATGCATTTAGCCAGATTAATAATAAAAATGTTTGTGGGGCGTGCTACGGAGCTGCCGTATTCTCTATGATATCATCATTTTTAATACGAGATATATTCAGAAAGGTATATATTATATTTGTATATAACAATGCGCTTGTGTTTTTGTTGATTTTTCGCAGCGTTCAAAGTTGCTTTTATAAAATAGAATAAAATACTTTATTTAATCAGCTTAAGCCACGCGCAATAATTTAAAGCGTAACAGCTTATTTAATATTCAGATTTGTGCAAATAAATATATATCAACAGATATTGGCTATTCCTGGGTCACACATTTGATAGTCGTGAATGAAAGGCACAATATTGCAATATTGCCATTTACCACGGCTTGAAAGGTGTAAAAACTATCGAAATTTGACTTTAATTTTTTTTATATCAGAGTTTATCCGTGTTGTCTCCCATGCTAAGAATTATATTATCTATGAAAATTACTTAATTTATGCCGTTAAGTCGCACAATTTAAGTTCAAATAGAATGAAGAAGAAAGACAACAAAATAAGAACAAACTGGCAAAATACTTTTTAATTTATGATCGTGGCATATCTAATACAACATTTTATGCGATTTTTTCGCTCTGGCGCACTGCGCACATTAATAGACAATGGCCATAAGGCAAGCGCACATAAAAAATCAATGTAAATTGTAAGAAAAACCAAAAATAATCATTAAAGAGAGAAAAGAAAATAAATAACACAGTATACAAAGGCAAAAACTTGGCAACTCACAAGCTACGTCCTACGTCCACACCCACGAGCCAGCCAGTCCGATATTAAGTGCAGATAAGAACAGAACCCGTTCAAAAAACAATGTGAGAGGAGCAGACGATGTGGGTGCCCCACGGACTGCTGCCACAAAGGAATGTTGCGAATTTAATTGAACAACTTCAAAATGAGACAAAAAGCTCGTAACTACAACAACAGCAACAATTAAACTTGAGCAGAGGCGGCACTTACGCACAGGCAAATAATTGTGTCAAAGGCAATGGGGCAACTACAAGAGCATCAGGGCAAACCGAAAGAGAAAGAGAGCGAAGAAAGCGGTACAATTGTAAAATCTCATAATAAGTTAAGGGAGAGAACAGACACTATGAGCAGGTGTATAAGATAGTGGACTCAATAATCTAAAGTAATCATCCTTTAAATATATATAAAAAAAGTATTGCAAAACGCCTCTATGCGATTTTCATAAATGTTACCTAACCACTATCACGGATTAGCAGCAGTTAATTTGTAATTGGAATATTTTTTGTAATAAGCTGCTAATTTTTTCTTATTTTGCCTCTCAGTTCTATTTTTTATTTCTCAGTTTACGCGCTCGCACAGTTCTCATTATCTTTTGTTTCTCTCGCACTTACTGTATCTATAGCTCGCTTTTCCGGCATTCCTTGCTCTATCTAAGAACTTTCATTTATTATTCCTTTCGATCAATTCCCTTTCTCAATTTTTACATTCTCTTAATTTCTCTTTTCTTTTACTTTCGCAGCTGTGCATATCGCCTAATAATTTCATTTCCTCCTTACTCCCTCGGCCTGTACTCCTTCCTCTTTCTCTTTATCTTCCATACTTCTTACTATATCCCTACCTTTCTCCCTGTCTCTTTTAATCTCTCTCCCTCTCTCTCTCGCTCTCTTCCTCTCTCACTCTCTTCCTCTCTCACTCTGCTACTTCTCTTTATCTCAAATTCTCTTGATTCTAATGTATAAAATATTCTATATGTTTTATTTCACCTTCCTGCCTTATTTTTATATCCATTACTAGTCTATTATATCTATTATGTGCATCTATTATTTCTCTCTCCCACAAGCACACTCTCGTTGGCTACTCTCTACTTATATTTTCCTTAAAATTCATTTTATCAGTCGGTATACAATTCGGGGTCAAACTAATCGGATCACACTAATGTTATACATGTTTCTCTTTACCTCTCTTACTTCTTTTTGTCTCTTACTCAGTATTTCTCATTTCCTTTCTCTTCCACTGACTCTTTCTCTTATTCTTCTTCACTCAGCAACTCTCTCTCTCTCTCTCTCTCTTTCTGTCATATTTCAGCTCTTTTTTAGTATCTTTCTCTTACTTTCATACAGTCACTGACGTTTTTCTTTCAAATATCGCCTTACTATGTGATTCTCACTAATTTTTTTTGGTAAATTAAAGATATGGCTTCAGTATGCTTTCAAATGTTAATAATTTTAATGTATATCGTATGTATATAATAATAATAATATGTATTTATGTTAGACGCGTGAGGAGGTATTTTAATAGGTCATCTAGTGGCTCTTTAATTATAACACTAGTAAATGTTTAACAACTATAAATAAATATGTCATCAAACAAAATTTTAGCTTTCATTTTATAGATTTAGATACATTTTTTATATACGTAATTAATTGTAGCAGTAGTTATCGTTGGCCGTAACCAAAATAATTGTTTTTATAGCGCACCTTTTAATTTAAGAGCATCATTTTTTAAGAGTATTTCAAAATGAAGAGTTTCATAAACAACCTGCGCGCGCATTATCTGGGCACTTGTTGATTTCTCATACACACACACACGCAACAGTCGCACACACACACTTATGCAATGTCGAAGCACAGCTGTTTCTGCTCGCTGCCTGCGTCACGGCGCTGCAGCGCTGCTGCTTAAACTGTTTTTGGTTTGGCTAGTTTCTTTGCCGCACACACACAAACACACACACACACCACGCTCACATGCACACCTTTTGGCTGTGCTCGTTACCCACACACTCGTGCTAGACATTTGCGCTAATTTAATTAGAGGCCTCGTTTTACTTGCAAGTCGACAGGTGGTTGACATTTCTATACGGGGCAGCTGTGACGTTACCATTTGGCGTTGCCAGACTGCTGACAAGTTAACAGGAACAGGTGTAGGATAAGCCCAATTGGAACTTCTGAGAAGTTGGAGAGATGTAGAAATTTAAATAAGTCCGATTTGGATTTCAGCTTCCAATGTAAGGTTGGGTAGAAAAAAGAGTTCTAGTGGGACAAAACATTTTGTTTTTGTGACTTTAATTTAATATAACCAGAGTCTTGTCAACTTCTGGCAATTATACAGTGTACCACTTCCTACATTTTGTTAGGCCCTCATTTCGACTGGTTCTTGAACTTTTCATAAACCTATCAATGCACAGAGATTTTTTACTTAGTTTTCTAATGCAATTCAACTTCATATTTGCTTTTCAGCGTTGGCAAATGGGCAACCCAATTTGGAGACGAGCTATTTCTGCTGGCCCAAAAGATAACCAAATCGCAGCAGATCAAAGAGAAATATAAAGGGTACAATGCACGCGTGGAACTAAAAAATGGCTCCGAACTGATCAAGTCCATCACAGCGAATGTGGGCAAAATGCTGGCACGAAAAATGGACGCAGTGCGCTGCATACAGGAGAAGGCGGAGAGTGTTAACGAGAACTTTGAGTTCAATCAGACATATGCTGAGGCGAACTTCACATACTACTCCAGCAAGTACTCGGCATTCAATGGTAACAGCTCGGAGCAGTTGGCGCCCAATGAGGAAGAATATGCGTATATGTATCGCGATATGATGCTTAATCCGGACACCCATTTCTACAATATATCCGTAGATACGGAGCACAGCTCGGTGCATGTGCCCTCGAATGTGTGGGATCGTGCGCCGCATGTGCTTAAGACAATACAATGGTCGGAGCAGCTGGATGAGGTGTTCCGACAGAACTATCAGTCCGATCCAGCATTGTCCTGGCAATATTTTGGCTCCGATACGGGCATATTGCGTCACTATCCCGCCGCACAGTGGACAGACTCGCGCGCAAATAAACTGGATGCGGATACCTATGATTGCCGCAAACGTTCCTGGTACATTGAAACGGCCACATGCTCCAAGGATATTGTCATATTGCTGGATCACTCGGGCTCGATGACTGGTCATCGCCATCATGTGGCCAAGTTCACCATACGCAGCATATTGGACACGTTCTCCAACAACGATTTTTTCACAATTTTTCAGTATTCCAGCGAGGTGCAGGGCATTATACCCTGCTTTAAGGACGCACTGGTGCAAGCCACGCCCGAAAACATTGATGTCTTCAATTCGGCCATTGCCGATCTGGAAGATCCCGAGGGCTATGCGAATCTAACGCTGGCCTACGAGCACGCTTTTCAAATTCTACGCAATTATTATATAAATCGTCGCTGCAATGAAACCTCCACCTGCAACCAGGCTATTATGCTGGTCACCGACGGCGTTGCCGGCAATACCACCGATGTCTTTGAGAAATACAACTGGGGTGATGGAGAGAACGGCACCTCGCGCATGAATGTGCGCATCTTTACGTATCTGTTGGGCAAGGAGGTGACCAAGGTGCGCGAGATACAATGGATGGCCTGTCTGAATCGTGGCTACTATTCGCATGTCCAGACGCTCGACGAGGTGCACGAGGAGGTGCTCAAGTATGTCGATGTTATAGCCACGCCCTTGGTGCTGCAGAATGAACAGCATCCGCCTACTTGGACGCATGCTTTTACAGATAAAACGGTTGGTCTGATTCTCTCGTATATTTCCAAAACATGTCTGAATCTTTCATTCTTGCAGTATGATCCTATGAATAGCACAGAACGGCGACCTCGTCTCATGATAGCGGTGGGTGTACCCGCCTTTGATCGTTCCTATCTCCATGAGAACAGCACAAGGAGACGCGCCCGTCTACTGGGCGTGGCCGGAACGGATTTGCCAGTCGAGGATATCGACAAGCTAACCCTGCCCTATAAGGTAAGAGCTACTTGAGACTCTTATGAGAATATATTGAAAGAGCTGACCAATTCTTACAGCTGGGCGTAAATGGTTACTCCTTTGTGGTTTCCAACAATGGCTACATGCTGCTGCATCCGGATCTGCGACCCATTGGCGTAAGCAAGATACTTTTAACCAGCCAGAAAATTGTAGTTACCTATTATCCCTGCTCTTCAGTCCAATGGCAAAATGAATCCCAACTATAACAGCATTGATTTCACCGAAGTGGAGCATTTGTTTGAGGATCAGAATCCGCGTGAGCCTGGACAATCCATATTAAACCTGCGCAGCGCCATGGTGCATCATGAGGCCAACGAGTTTAGGGATATTCCGGTTAAGTTCCATTATGATAAAATGCGTCGCGTCTCGGAAGAGAAACAGGATTATTTCTTTGCGCCGCTGCCCAATACTCCATTTACTCTGGGCATTGTAATGCCCAGCGAGTATGGCAAGACTTGGATCAAGGTGGGCGATGAGGTGGACAAGAACAAGCACATGAAGGTAAACATATCGGAGTTCTTCATTGGCGAAAACTGGAAGGTGCATCCCGATTGGTATGTGGAAGATTGTTTTACCCATAGTCAGGCATTTTCGACTAACGCGCTGTTAATTCCCAATTCCTATCCCAAACAATATTTCTAGGGTCTACTGCAAGTATCACTATCTTGAGGGTCACGAATTCAAGACGCCTGAAGCGGAACTGCGCGAGTTTTTGGTAAAGATGATGGAACTCGACTGGAAGTGGCCGGAACAATATGCCGAAGATGAGTCCGATTGGGATGATAAAGATGATTGTGAGTACTCCATAGCAGTGCCAAACTACAACCAGCGCCAATTAATCTCTCTATCAATCGCAGTAAATTGTGGTCGCAAAACGCTCGGAGATGATGCCTACTATTGCAACAAGGAGCTGGTGAACTTGCTCATCTTTGATGCCAAAGTGACCAATTTTAGCTACGGCGAATGGAAGTTCGAGAATGATCAGGAGCGACAACTAATTGAACGCTTTGGTGCCACACTGCGTTTCGTGGCCACCATGAGTGGCCTGACACGCTGGCAGTTCATCTTTGGCGAGGTGGAAGTGGATACGGATCGGGAATTTGGCGATTATCATACAACAGCCATTGATGAGACCTGGTACAAGAGCGCCATATTGCAGCATCATCAGGAGAACACCGAGAGCTTTGTCTATTCGGTTAAACACTATCACGATCCGCTGGAGGATAGCGAACTCAAGGTAACCGCCTCGCATGCCATCTTTCCACGAGATGGCGGCAAAGAGGCGCCCGCCTGCGTAGTCGGTTTCCAGTTCTCACATGCGCGCATGTGGGAGCGCTTCTTCAACATTACCGCCGTGGATAATGTGAGTGCAGGGGGGCACCAAAGCGAATCAATCGGATCTTTAATTCTTTTTTTTCTACGCACAGTGCAACAATTGCTTGCCCATCTGCACGGATGATGACGTTGACTGTTCGGTCATCGATAACAATGCGTACATTGTTGTTGGTCAGAACATAAACACGACGGGCAAATTCTTTGGTGAATTCCATGGCGATGTTATGGCCGCAATGGTGCAGAAGGGCATCTTCAAAAGCATCGAGGTCTATGACTATCAGGGGCTATGCAAAGTGGAGCCAACAACGCCCAGCGATGGACACAGTTTGTTGCATGTGAGTGCACGGACCACGTAGAAAATTCAATTTTAATTTTATAAATATAATTTTTAACTGCGTGAATTCTGATACAAGCTTTTTTAAAAGGGCGTAAAGCCCTGCTTAAAAATCTGTCAGGAGTCTGTGTGAGACCTGTTCGCCGAATCAAACCTTTGTAAAACATGATTCAACCCCCTGGCTCAAACCGGTTTTTAACCAGTTTGAAACCTGTTTCAAACCAGCTTGAATTCATTCAAACCTGCTTTAAATATGCTTGAGGTCTTTTTATACCTACTTCTAACTTGTGTGAAATCTGTAAGCACCGTTTCAATCCCGTTTGATAACTATTACAAACCTGATAAAAAACCACGTCGTGACATCTTAGAGACCATTTTTATAAAAAATATTAATATGTGTATAACCACATACATATATATATTATATATATATTTATATATTTCGCAGCCGCTACAAGTGCTCGGGCTAGCTTGGAAGTGGTTAATAGCGCAGCTTTTCTGGCACTATCAAAGAGTTCAATGGTGGGTGGATGGTGCGCCCTGTAAGTAAATCGTAGCTGGAAAACCAACTTGAATTAACCAACAAATCGGTTAATTTATTCTGTCAATTAGTTATGGAGTATTTGGACAATATTGAGGATGAATATGTGGCTGTGGGCGACAGCAATTCGCCATCAGCAGCCAAGCCCAAGGAGGATGGCGACGATGGTGAGGCCATATTTCAAGAGCCCGAACCGGAGCCCATTTACAAGCCCTGCGATATGCGTTCAACGCTTTACGCGCTGCAACCCTCCGCCCTGGTGGGCATCAATGACTACATAGAGGTGCCATCGACGCGTCCATTTCTGGTAAAAAAGATACCGAACACGAATCTAGTGCTGATGGTGGTCAATGTACTGATGCCATCGCGCAGCGTACGCCTAACCACCGAACCGCAGCGCATAACCAACTACGAAGAAGAGTTTCCCTGCTACAAGCTGAATATGAGTTTCTACGAGCGTCGCCGCATTGAGGAGTGCTACACGAAGCACGACGATGTGAGCTAACCATTTCAATTTAATACCGATATTTCATTATATTCATAAATGTTTTTTTTAGGAGGAACTGTTCACCTATTGCGGCAACGCCTCACGGCTGGGCCTGACGCTTCAGCTGCTGCCGCTGACCATACTTTTGATGTTTTACTTGACGCGTTGCTTTATGCGCGTCTAGTTTATACAATATATGTGTATATATAAATATATATATACATATATATATATATACTATATACCTATGTACTATTGCGATCTGTTTGTTTTTAGATTGTAAACTATTGTGTAGTACAATTCTAGTCGAATGTTTAACAACAAATAACAGAAACCAACTAAAAAAAAAAACAAAGGCACAATCTTATAAAAAAAAAAAAACTTAAAGCAAATTTAGTAACAACAATTTCAACTCTTAGACTTATAAAATACGCCAAATGTTAAGAATAAAAATCGTTTTACTTTACGAATTACAAAATCGTTGCTAAGCAGTCGAGGAAGCAACTCCTCAAATATTTCTAGATTCGTATAATTTCAACCACTTTTTTAGCTCTTACGGCTGTTTATCGAAAACTTAGAAGGAAATTTAAGTTTTATACAAAAGCATATAGCTGAGAGGCGAACGTTTCATTAACTATTTTGATGGTTTAAAACTGGTAAAACCTATGCCAAATAATAAACAAAAATTGTATGTAAACAAAAATAATTCAAATAATAATTATTTTTGTAATTTTATAAAATTAGTTGATTTTTTACAAATGAAAAAATCTAAAAACACACAAAAGCACACTATAAACCGATCTAGATATAAAATATTTCGTCCCTTTTGCCCAACCGAAGAATATATATATATTACTTGTATGGAAAGTCTTGCAAAATTCTTTAGCTTTTTCGTATACAATCAGATGGATTTTTTAAATGGTAAAAATCAAAGGATATGTTTAAATATAATATATTCTATATAATATAAAATATAATTAATGTATTCAATGTTTTTTATAGATATTTGTTAACCGCTATTCAAAGTTTATATATATGGTTTTTGTATATGTATTGTAATAATGTACGGGAAGTATTTGTAACGATTTTATTGTATTTTATTTATTTTACGCTCGAAAACAGACGAAAATATGCACTAAATTCAAGAAGTTGACTTCGGTTCGGCCGATGCTCTCAATACCCTTGCAGATCTTTAGGACACACAACTTTAAAATGTCTAGAAGAGCCCAAAAATGGTTTCAAATCATGAATGAAATTAAAACTAAAAAAATAGAAAAATCTTCACAATTATATTCTTTAGCCTATTATCGAGATATTTTATGATCTGTTGTATTTAGTTCTTAACTTTATATAAATAGTATCAAAAAAGCTAATCAGATCCGCTGCAGGGGTATTCAAATAGGACCACCTGAAAAGTATGCAATACTTATTTCGAGAACCTCAATTAAGTTGCACAACAAAACAAAAATAACTTCTTATAACTAACTATATCGGTTTTTTGGCTAAACAAAATTCAGCGCAACATTTACACGAGCAACAAGAAATTGTAAAACCAAATACAAAAAAAAAAAAAAACAAAAAACAAAAAGAGAAACAAATATTGTTGAAAAAACAACCCAATTGCCTTTGTATCGTATTTCGAAACATTTTATGAATTTATGCATAGAAAAGTGAATTTGATGCAAGTACGAAGTGTGGTGAAATGTTTTTTAAATTCAGTTTCTTATCGAATTTGAAACATTATTGAAATCAAAATGAAGACGGAAATTTTAAAACTAAACAGTTAACTATTAAATGTAATTTACAAAAATAAAAAATAAAAATAATAACAATGAAACTAAAACTAAACTAATTAAATGTTTACGCGTACTAATACGATATTTATTTTTTGGAGTGTTTAAACGTTGTAAAATGTAATAAACTACTAAACTAAATGATGTGCATAAATATAACTGGTAATAATTCGCTTGGATTTGCAATTCAAAACTGGCGACAACATCGCAATTATTACTATATAATACCAAATGTCCACTAAACTAAAAACCCATTAATAATATTTAATAATAGTAAAATTATTTTTAGTTTCATTAGAAAATTCAGATGCATTAGTGCAAAATTCGTATGCAAAAATTTGATGTTTAAAACAGAAACGGTTTAAAACTGATACAATATGAATTAAAAAAAAAAAAAAAAGGGAAAACAGAAAAACAATTTTACAGCTAATAAGAAAAAAGACCAATAAATGTTTAAATAATAAACGTAAGACTCTGGATGGATAGCTTTCGTATGAATACTGTATATATTACTATAATCTCTAAGCTCTTTTAATATTTTACAGCAACTATTCACTTTAAAAGCGAAAACTTTCCTTTAAATTAAAGTAGCTTCTGTGTGCTAAACCTCGCTGCTGGTTAGCACAGTCTTGAAATAATCGCTGTCCAGCTGTTTAATATCCTTGGCAAACTTGGCCACCAGCTGTGTTAGATCCTCCACATTGATATCCGTATTATTGCCAGCCGTTGATAGCTGTTCTATGGCCACTTGTATCTTATCCAGCAGCGCCTTATCCGCCTCACTTTGCTTGCCCGCATGTTCGTCCTCGAACTCATTGTACACCTCTTGCGCATTTTGTACCACATGCTCCGGAAAATTGGCCAGTCGTGCAACCTGTATGCCAAAGCTCTTCTCCATGACACCCGGCCGCACCTGATACAGCAGCGTGAAGTTATCCTCGTCCGCCACAGCAGCCATGTGAACGTTTTTAACCGTTGGTAATGTTTCGGCCAGTTTGGTGATCTCGTGAAAATGTGTTGCAAAGAGCGTAAAGCATTTCGTTTGTTTTGCCAAATGCTCGGCTATCGACCAGGCTATGCCACAGCCCTCATATGTGGATGTGCCGCGTCCCAGCTCATCAATGATAACTAGTGATTTCTCCGTTGCAGTCTGCGATTTAGAAAATTATAATAAGCTTGCTGGTGTAAAATCTGGCTTTGCCCGTGTTTTCCTAATAATTTGAAGCCATCAGCCGCTCGTGAAGGGTGACATATTCGTCATTAAGGCAGGAACCGCCAATTTCAATACATGGGTTGAAATTTTGGTTATCAAGAAAGTAGAAATTCCAAAGCAGCGTTAACATAGATCTGGGAGTTGAATTTGAATAAATACAACCATACAGGGTGTTGAATTTTGTGATGTTGGTAAAAAAAAGAAGTCCAGTGAGTGCTTGCACAGTGCATAGAGTTGAGTTTTAAGGCAATCGATTCAAAATTTAAAAAAAATTCCTGGCGATATGAATATGGTCGTTCTAACACCTCAAAGCAAAACACAAAAGAAAACTAGCAAGAAAAACAAATACACAAGATGTTCAGTCGAGCACATTTCTGACTCTTTAAAAAAATCCTCAAATGCTTGCCTTATGCCAAAAACATGAGCACAATTAAAAAAAAAAACAGCAAGAACTTTGCAGTCGAATGCTACAGACTGAGTAATGATATTTTCAAATAATGGAAAACAGGCGAAAAGTCTCCATAACAACGCATTTACGCATCGGATGTGTCTCTCAAACTGTAACTGAAGGTAATATGGATCGTAGCATATTCTGGGAAGAGAGTAGGCTTTATCTTATACAGATGTTTTACATTTACGGGGTCGGGAGTGGGCATGACGGGTGGAAATATGACTTTATCTTTGAATATAAAGGTGTTGACAATTTAAATGGCCACAAGTGTGCGTGAGTTTAGAGTAAGGACTCGATCTTTAAAGTACATAATTAAAAACCACCTAATTAGGTGTCTATGGATCTCAAACTGGGGAATACATGGATAGTGGCGCCTAAAGTGGCAGGGAGCGGGCGTAGCAGAAATATTACTATAAAATTTAAGACAGCCGGGCAAAGAAAATTTCATATTTAAATGGATATATTGTGTTACTTACCCTTATAATGCCCGAGGTTTCAATCATTTCTACCATAAAGGTGCTTAATCCCTTAATTATATTATCACTGGCGCCAACGCGGCCTAGTATGGAGTCAACCATGCTTATGGTAGCCATGCTGCAGGGCACAAAGGCGCCAACATGGGCCATTAGAACAGCTGTGCCCACGGAGCGTATGTACGTGCTTTTGCCGCCCATATTTGGGCCCGTTATTATAAACATGTTGCACTTGTCTGTGAAAATACAAAAAGAACATAAACAACGATCTTAAATCTTAAAACAACAAACACGCACCCTTCTCAAAAGCCACACTATTCGCAATAAAGCTCACGTGCTCCTGCAGTTCCAAGCACGGATGACGCACATCCTCAAGCAGCAGCTTGCCAGCGCCCTCGGCTAGCATTTTGGGCCGCACATATGGCGTCGGAGCACAACGTGCGGCTATGGCAAAGCTGACCAGACAATCCAGCTGGGCGAGCTCATTATTTAGGGAGGTTAGCGGAGCCGCATAACCAACAGCCACTTGGATAATTTCCTCGACAATGGACTGCTGTTGCTCCTCATAGCGCGTGCGGCAGCTGGCGAACTCATCTGCATAGCTCTCCAGCTTGTCGGAGGTGAAACGCACGCCGCCCTTAATTACATCCACAATACGATAGTTTTTATTCTTGCGCAGCACAGAATCATCTTTGATTGTGGTGCGCAAATGATAGCCCAGCTTGGCCACATTCTCCAACTTGACCATCTTGCCATCCAAATCAAGCTCCTCACAGCACTTGTTTTGCAGACGCTCCATTTTGTTATACAATTCCGTCATGGTCTGCTGCAGCTCCATGAGGCGATTATCGAAGGTGCTCTTGACCAAATACTCGCCCTTTTCAATGGACTCAAAATCCACCACTTGCTCGACCATTTGCTTCAGACCAGTTAGATCTTCCAAAAAGCTTTTAAAGGGCGCACAAAGCACGCTCTGCACTGTGCTGTGCTCCAGGCTCAATAACAGCTGAAGAATCTTTGGTGTACGCAAAATGACCTGATAAATGCGAAATAGATCCTGCAGACTGGCCTTGCGACGCATCAGCTTCTTGGTGAGCATTAGGATATCCGGTATGCGTTTCAAGTAGTCCATACTTAGCGTATCCAATGTCTCCGGTGACTCCAACAGACACTGCACTATGTTGTGGCGATCATTGAGAATCTCGGAGCTGCGCAGCGGCTGCTTCACCCACTGCGCCATAAGACGATGGCCCTGTGGCGTGCGGCAATGATCCAGCACGCCCAGAATGCTCTGCCAGCGATACGAAGGCATGGTGGGATGTGTGCCGGGCTTGGGCATTATATTGAGAGCGGCCACAGCGGCCGAATCCAAGTGCACAAATCTGCAAAGCACATAATTTAATAAATATAAATATTTAACGTATTATTGAACTATACACACCGCTTTAGGTCCAACTGCTTGAGCTCGTAGTGCCCCAAATTTCCGGCATCATTGATCAAATCCAAATATCGGATGGCCACACGCAGCGCCTCGGCGGCCAATTGCATTTGCAACTCCTTGCGACCATTGGCATCCTCCTGCTGCCCCTTGGCAAAGCGCAGCAGACGATTCAAGTCCTGCAGCAGATCATTGCGCTCGGCGGCGCTGCCACGCTTGGGCACCGTAATCATAACACCATTGCGTTCCAGCAGCGTCTTGACGGCTGTGTATTCGCCATCAGCTGATGGCAGCAGGCACTCTTTGGGACCCAGTAGCACCACGGTCGCCTCCAGTTCGGTAAAGAAATCGTCGTCCACAAATTCAAGCAGCTGAAATGAACAATCGTTTTGTTCAACGGCAGCCACTCCCACTCGACGCTGAGTGCCGCCCTCCAGCTTAACCTGCAGCGATATGATGGTATTGCCCACCAGCACCTCCTTGTTGGCAAACAAAATGTCCTCGAACTGTAACAGATTGCCCGGCGAGCCGCGGTATTCCAGCTGCCACTCGGTGCGTCTCACGTATACCTCGACTCGCAAATTGCGCACCAGTAGCAAATCGCGCACCGCCAGCTCAAAGTTGGCCTTGGACATGGCCACATACTGCAACGTTTCCTGTTTGTCGTCCGGCAGCAGTGGATGCACATACGCCGTCGATTTGTAGACAATTTTGGCCACCTGTTCGCAGTCATCGCTGCCGTGCACCGTATAGCAGTCGGTTTGATCGTAAAAGCGCACTGTCGACCTGGGTTTCTATGGGAAATGTAATCTAATATGTAAATTAACTAAATTCAAACGCAATACAAATCAGCAACTCACCTCTCCCAGCTTGTTGTAGAACTTGATAAAATTGCGACGTGCATTGGTATCTGTACAGCAGAGCGTTTTTATATGGTTAAACTGCAAAATGTGTGTTTATTTGATGCTCACCTAAATGCAACACCGGCTCCTGTCTGCTTACTATAGATTTTCCTTCCATTTTATGGCTTTTAACTATGTTTTTTTCACTTGGTTTTAAACAATTTGCCGATTTACGCGCCACTTTGCCAGAACGACGCGACCAAACTAGTGCTGGTTAACGCCCGAACAAAAAAACAGCTGCAAGCACTGGAATGACACGTGCTAACATTTCGTCGCACCGTGCATCAACACTCAAATGAGACATAGAATGTCATTCCATCATTCGCTTGAGCGCTATTATTATTTAATGCTTGCTAAATTTGCAAAAGCATTTTAAAAGCTCGACTAAAAATGATTTAATTGAAAAAGAAATCGACGTCAATTTGCAAATCATGGTGTCACAAACCTTTTGTTTATTTAAAGTACTACCACCCTATTTCTATTTTCATGTTTTATAAATTCGAAAATTTTTAAATAAATTATGAACGCTTTATTATTACTGAATATTGATAATTAAAGTTATATTAATTACATTGCTTCCTTACGTTTTGATTTAACAGATGTATATATATAAATATATTTTGAACTTATAGATATCTACATAAATATATTTGAGACATTTTAATCGAATCGTGATTTTTAATGACTTTCTACAAAACATTTCGATCGTACGTTAGCATATGAATACTTTTAAATTAATGGATTTGATTTTTCTTGAATTGTAGCATTCACCATTGTCATTGATTGTTAAAAATATACTTTTGTGCAAAAATACTGACTATTCGAAACTTAATACAGCATTGACAAAAAAACAGCTTATACTTAGAGACTAACTTCAGTCTAATTATTGCATGACGGACCGACTGCGCCGTTCACAGCTGCTTGTCGGGCTTTGGCTGCTGCTGCTGCTGCTGCTCCTGCTTTAGCAGCACAATATCCCAGGCGCCGCCCACGCCGTCCGCCTTGGAGCACAGATCCAGGCTGATGGTGGCGCCTTCCTTGGCAGCATCGGCACGCAGACAGGTGCCTTTGGCCATGTTGTAGACGGGACTGTTGGCATTGCGCGTGTGTCGCCACTGCTGATCGCCCAGCATTTCGTGGCATTTGTTGATTATGACCAGCGTATCCGCTGCCGCCTCAAGGCACAGCAGCTTGTCCAGTATGATCTCCGATTTTTCCGTCTCGTACCACATCTGGTTGGCAGCACGCGTTCGACAGTTTTGCAGAGTCAACGAGCTGCCTTTCTTCCAGAAGCCCTTCACCTTGGGCGCCACCACAGCGGCGCACAGCTGTGTCCCGGACAGGCGCAGCTGGAACGAGTCCAGGTAGTTGCGTTTGCGCGAATGCCAGGGCTGAAATACAGGCGCCACAGCTGGCTTCTTGGACTCGTCGCCGGGCACACGCAGCTCCGGATAGACATGCTTCAGATACCAGTCGAAGTCCTTGCAATGCAAACGCTCGCGCAGCTGCAGCCGCGCGCTGATGTCACCAAAGTCATAATCCTTCGGCACCTTCTCATGCTTCAAATAGTAATCCTTGTACTTGTCCATCCAGACATGGGCCAAACGCAGCGAATTTTTCAACATGGTATTGGCGCCATCGGGCGCCGTATAGGGACGTCGCTTCCGGAATATGTGACCAACACGAGAGCAGGGCACAATCTTAATGGCGCCGCCGCATTGCCAGACGCGAAACGAGATCTCAATGTTCTCGCCGCCCCAGATATCCATGGCCATGTCGTATTCGCCAATGTGCTGGAAATACAAGCGACTCACCGCGAACAGTCCGCCCGCCATGGTGGGCGATCGAAAGGGACCCTTGAAATCCTCGGGCACCTTGAGCGTGCCCTCGGGCAGATTTTCCCAGCGAAAGTGCAGTCCCCAGTTAAAGCCGCCGCGAACCAGCGGACTGGGAGTGTACTCAAATGTGTCCGCATTGATGAGATCGATCACGGGCACCGCCAGCGTCGCATTCTCAGCGTGGACCAGGCGCAGAAGTGGCTCCAGCCATTGGCGATTCACCTCGATGTGCGAGTCCAGAAAAACCAAAACATCGCCGTTGGCATCGCGTGCACCAATAACGCGGGAGCGTATCAGACCCTCGCGGCGCTCATTGCGCACATAGCGCAGATTGTCGTACTTGAGTCGAGCGTGCAGATCCGCCAACAGATGAAATTCCAGCTCCGGCAAATCGCTGTTGTCGTCCACCAGAATGATCTCCTTTAGCAGATGGCCCGGCGTACGCTCCAGCACCGTTTTAATGGAGCGCATCAGCGTCATTTTGTGTTCATTGTAGAAGCACATAATAACCGACGCCTGTGGCAGCTGTTCCGGCTCCAATGGCTCCTCGCGCTTGCACACCTTGTGCCGTGTATCGGGTATATCCCGGTAGAGACCAATGTTATTCGATACAAGTGCATTGAACGCATGATGTTTGTAGCCAATGTCGCGTATGTACTTGTCCTGCTTGTTGCGCACCACGCCCAGCAGCTCGAACTGATCCTGCGCCGCCGCCCCCGCTGACGCAGCGTGCGTGGTGTTAAGCGAGGTGGGCGAACACCCAACGGTTACCTGTGCCTGATAGCTTAACTCCGCACGGGGCGTTGCAGAGTTATTGAAGCGCCAGCCAGCCGCCGGAATGGAACTACGCAGATGGTGCATGTAGGCCAACAGCGCCAGCATCCACACGCCCGCAATGAGCAGCGTGCCGAGGGTGCAGGATTTGCATAGCAGACGCTTAATTTGCATCATATGTTGTTTAGCTGTCGTATGCTTAACGATTAGCGCAGATTTCATCACAGCGAGGCCAAAAAAACCGGAATTTGTGCCATGTCGTCAACACAAATCTTGCATTACCAGCGCTGCCTTAATTAAATTCAATTAATTTGCATACTTGATATCGATAGTTCGGCTATCGATATCGAGCGTTGCCATCCGTGCGTGCACCAGCTCGTGAGAGCGCATTCGTTGGTTTTTGATTGGATGGCTATAACTGGTTACTAACCTTTCTACGTTATTGCCTATGGTTTTGTGCATATATATATAAGATTCACAAATATTAGGCCGTCTTTATTTTGGAATCTCTTGGTGTACAAACGCTATTTTAATTTAATCATGTTGAAAGCCTTGGTTGTTAACAGCTTTGACAGCGTTGCCACATGTTTGTATGTGCGCACTGTAACCAGAGCCTAAGCGCGCACTCGTTAGTCTTTTAATTTGGAATACGTACTTTTCTTGGGTTTTATAAATATTTTTTGTTTATTACCTATAGCATTTTGTGTTAAATACGTCTTTAATATTCATATAACATTGCTCGCCCAATTATGCACGTTTACAATACACAACATTCAACAAAATGAGCATAAAGGAGTTACAAATTCATATTATAATATATACATATTATTTCTAACAAATTTTTGTATTTAGAACAAAAAAAATATGTGTAAAATGTTCAATGTAGAAAGTATATTGAAATAAGAGACATTCCAACATTTGCATAATTTTCTTTTCTAAATATCAAAACAGTTTCATAGCTTTTGCAACGATTAATGAGATGTAATGCAACAGTTGAATTTAGCTATTTAATTTTCTATCAATAGCTTACTAGATATTACACAGATATCTAAATGTCGGGGACGTTTATATATTTTGGTTGTTTGTTCACACTTTTTCACGACTTAATCCAATCATTTAACTACATACATATGTATTTTTTGTTTTCATTATCATTGCATATTTGTTTACGTGTTGGTTTTAGATAGATAAGAAATCAATATGATTATGAGTTGCACTAAATATTAAATTTCGATTGTTTATAACTATGTGTGTAAATAAAGTTAATACATTTAACACGAGCACTGATCCTTGGCATGCGTTGCCTCGCTGCTGAGAGATGGACGTGACGGTTGCGAGGGTCGATGCTGCACACCCGATTCGGATGCATTTAAATCCAGGCGACCCTCCTGTATATTTTGATAGATCTTGCGTGCCGTTTCAAGAAAGGCCTCCTCCACATTTTGACCACTAAATTAATTAGAAATGCATCTAAGAATAAGATATTTTTGTTATATATCTGAATATTTACGTCATGGCGCTGGCTTCCAAAAACATGAGACCATTCTCATCGGCGAATTCCTTAGCCTCTTCGTATGTTACCTCGCGTGTGCTCTCCAAATCGGATTTATTGCCAATGAGAAAGATCACAGTGCTGGGATTTGTGAGATTGCGCGTATCGGTGAGCCAGCTGCTCAAATGATTATATGTGGAGCTGCGAACATTGTTTGGTTTATTTTAGTAATACATTTACTTGCGGATCATTGAGGTGACTTACCGCCTGGTTATGTCGTAAACCATTAAAGCACCAGCAGCACCGCGATAATACGAACGTGTCACAGCACGAAAGCGCTCCTGACCGGCCGTATCCCAAATTTGTAGTTTGATTTTCTTGTCATCAACCTCAATGATCCGTGTACCAAACTCCACGCCAATTGTGTGCGGACAGTTGGCCATAACTGTGGATTAAAATATGTTTAGTGGTACGTTTAAGAAACAACAAGCCAAAAGCGTGTGAAACAGGTATTCGAAACGGAATATCTATTACAAAGCAGTGTATTCCAAATATATATTATTTCATTTCCTTTCAAAAGGGAAGAAGAATATAGGAATGCATGTATATTCTATTTTGTACATCCAATTTATTTATACTTTATTTTGCGGTCCTCTGTCTTTAATGAATTTTTTTTAAATATCTTTAAAATGGATCGGAAAAATCCCAAAAAATATGGATAATTGATTTTCACTCTTGTGGGAGTGTTTGAAAAACTCATCAATCAGTCAGGCAATCAGTCAGATTCACTTTTATTTATATATAGATAAATACATAGTAGTAGTACTTACATTTCTTCTCGGTAAACTGATGCAGCAGACAGGATTTGCCTACGCCCATGTCACCAATTATGATGTACTTAAAAATATAGTTGTAGTTATAGGGTGCTGCAGTCATATTGGGACCTGTGGATTGATGTTAAGCATAATTTTTTTTTTTAATATGTGCTCAGAGCAAGGTTTCCTCAATTAGGTAACTCGCACATTTCTCTATCAGATAATCAATGCGTTCGTAGAGTTTGTTAACAACACTCCGCATTTTGTGCCGTTTCACATCCATTTTGCTGCCTCTTTGGCGAACCACTCAAGACAGTTAACATTGGCTGCATTTATATGCATATGTGGAGGGCACAACTTGAGTGTGGTGTCGCGACCTGTGCTTATCAAGCATTTGTAACGCTGCATTAATTCGTTTCAGCGTCGCTTCACTTCTGGATGCCTTTTGTGGCACGTCGCCAGCGTGGTCTGGGCCTGGCCCCAATTGTGAGTCTTGTGCCTCATGTTTAAACAGCCGTCCAGTTTGTTTATTGACTGAGCTAAAACCGAGCTGTTTTATTTAAAGAGTTGTCTCGCATTTGGGTCTTAACCCCCTTTTCAAGTTTTTCACATAGTCGCAAAACAACGCTCCCCGCGTGCCTATCAAATAACAGGCACTGAACAATACCAAAAATATCAAAGGTAAAAATGGCGAGCTATCAAAATTTGGAATGTGTTCAAAAAAAAGCATAGTCATCGGAGGGATATTAAATAAACATTGCAGTACTGCGATTCTGGTAAGCCAAATGTCAGATGAAATCAAATCAGTTTCTTAGCTGGGAAACCAGTTTTATCAACTTTTTCCCCGATAAGTTAGCGCATATATGATAAATACTAGCGGGTATAGCCCGGCCTTGCCCGTGGCACATATAAAATATATATTCTCAAAAAGTTTTCAAAATGAGTTTGAAACAAATCGGAGAAACGTTATCTGCCAATTTACAACTGTTGCGGGTGGAATTTACCAAATCGTTAAAACACGTATTCATTAAGTTCTTTTGTAGAGCTCTGAAAAAAAGTTTGAGCTAAATCGGACAATACTTAAAACTGCACCAAAAAATCTAAGAATCGCATTTCTACCAAGGATGCTTTAATTCTGCGAAAAATGTGAAACATGTCTCAAATAATTTTTCATATAGCTCCTTGAAAATGAATTTGAGCGCAAAACGTTATCCATCAAATCTTTGACCCCCATTTCCACCAAGAATATGTTTTTGGAAAAGTGTGAAACACCCCTCAAATGAATTTGTACAAAGAACTTTGAAATTGAGTTTGAGGCCCATTGGATGGTAAACAAAAAAGTTTCATACAACATACAAACGTTTTTCGCGAATTTTCCATGCTTCCATACCCCGTCTTAACTTGAACCTTCATCATATGAGTTAACTACAGTGAAAATTTCAGCATCCGAGCTCTTACGGCTTGGGCTGTGCGTTGATCATCAATAAGTCAGTCAGGACAGTTTTATATATATATAGAGATATATAGAGATATATATAGGACTAACAGTCGAAACCGAATCGAATTTGTTAGCAAAGGCTATTTTAAATAAATTTATTTGACTTGATTCGCTGTTTTATATTAATCGTAATCAAACACAAGACTCAATGGAAAATACATTACATTACATGTGTCACGTAATATACATAGAATACTTATTATGGCACGAATAAAGCGTATATAACAATGGCAAAATTATTATTATTCAAAGAATAATTTATTACTTTTATAATATGTGTGCTCAAATATTGTCGGGTTCAGTATAGATTTAGGACAAAACTAATGAATTTCAATTGGCATGTTCTTAAAATAAGTATAGAAGGAATTAAACAATGTCTGAAACTTGACAAAACGTAGTTAAAACAATCCTGATTGAGCTTTGACTAACCCAAAAAGGCGACATTTTATTTTGAAAAATTCACTGCAAATAATTATTTTGCACTTTAAACAAATACAAACAGATTGGCGAGAATAGTTTTTATACCCTGAACCCATTAAAAATGGGTATAGGGGTATATTGTGTTTGTGCAAAATCCAAATGTATGTAACAGGCAAAAGGAAGCATCTCCGACCCCGTAAAGTATATATATTCTTGATCAGCATCAATAGCCAAGTCGATCTAGCCATGTCCCTCTGTCTGTCTGTCCGTCCGTCTGTCTGTCCGTCCGTCCGTATGTATGAACGCAAGGATCTCAGATCCTATAAGAGCTAGAGAAATTTTAGATGTAGGTGCTCCTAGTGCCTGCGCAGATCGAATTTGTTTCCGATAATCGATAACTCACTCCGTTTCCAAGCAATCGATAAAAATCAATATCGATATGGGGAATTTTGGTAAATAATAAGAGCTAGAGTCACCAAACTTGACATAATGCTTCTAAAATAGAATATATATATGCATTCGATGATGGAAGAAGAGGGTTTAGGGTATCCCTTAGTCGGGAGCTCCCGACTAGACCCTCTTACTTTGCTAAATTGGAGTTAAATTCTGCATAATTCTCGTAGCTTTTGTTCTGAGTGTATTTAGTAGCATATTGTATTATATATATTGCTATATTGTATTGCTTGCAGTAAAATTCTGCATAATTCTAGTAGCTATGTGTTGTATGCCTATTAAACAAACAATAAATTATTGTACGTATTGTATAGATTACGGCTTCCCCCTTATCACGAGTCAATCACAGAACAATGAATGAAAGCGGTTGCAGCGCTTAGGAAATCGCAGCTTGTTCTAGTTGACTCAGGGACAAAAAAAAAACATTGAAGCTTAAAATGTCTGTTGTGCATAAAAGACGTTGATAATGAGTTTTAAATTTATCGCAAAAAATAATTAATATATGCATGTGCGTGTGTGTGTGTGAATATTCCCTGTGGCATGCTAAAGCACCGTTATTTGATAAAATAAACACAAGGCGCGCCCGGGCAGTAGAGAACGACAAAAACAACAATTGAGGGGAGTCGACCAAGGCAGAGAGACCTAATATCAATTACAAGGGCATGAGTGCAAGGGGGGGAGGGAGGGAAACTGTGCTGCCCTACAACAAAATCGACAACAAAAACAACCTAGCGAGTATTTTATATAGTACAAGGGAAAGTTGTCTTTGCATCCCTCCCTCCCTTCGACGACCCACCCACACGTTACGTACATTATAAGACATAGTTTGGGACGCAACCAAATCGGCAGCACTATATAATTGGCTTAACAGCAACAAAATAACGTATTACTCACCGTTTTTATTTTTTCTGTATTTTGGTTTCTGCTAGGGAACAGGAATGTAGGGCGGCAACAACGAGCACGGGCCTCGCGGGGGGGTTTATATTGCTGGGTGCTTCTTTGTGTGTGTGTGTAACGCTTCTGTATTTGTTTATATTTTCAGTTAAGCAAATGCGATTACAGCACAATTATGTGCCTATTACATGTGCAGCACAATAAGCATAAATATGCGGGAATATATAAAACACCGAAATTAATAACTTTAAATAGCAAAGATAAAAACTGTTGGCAGCAAGCAGCAAATTTCTTTTGCGTTTTCTTGTTTGCAAATCTAGCGACGAGTTGCGCGGTGTTGCCACACTGGTTTTTGGTATATATATATATATGGTAATCAAATTAACAGCTGTGCGCAGCACTTGCTGCCAGTGCTGTAAAATTATCCAGTTATCTTGCTGCACAGCACTGTTATACCGCACGTGTTTTATTTTGTTTATGCACGATTTTTGCTATTAAAATGCAGTAATGTTTGTCAACGAAGTCAACGATGTGAAAATTTATAACCTGAGCGCCGGCAAATCGGTGCCAGATGTAAGTAATAGTTTATTAATTGGACACGGCAGGCAATTAATGTTTGTTCAATTAAGTGGCTCACCGATCGCCGCAAGCGCTCACAGCTGAAGAAGAAGGCGGATTCCCGGCGCCAGATTGAGCTAATACAAGACTTTGAAATGCCCGGCGTCTGTACCAGCATACGGATGAGCCCGGATCAGCAGTATATACTGGCGACAGGCACATATAAGCCACGTGTTAAATGCTTTGAGGTCTCCAATCTGTCCATCAAATTTGAGCGCTGCTTCGACTCGGAGGTGACCACGTTTGAGGTGATAAGCGATGATTACAGCAAAATGGTGTTCCTGCAATGCGATCGGTACGTGGAAATCCATGCGGCACACGGACGACACTACAGGCTTCGCATTCCACGCTTTGGCCGTGACATGAAGTATCATAAGCCCAGCTGTGATATGTACATTGTGGGCGTGGGCAGGGTGAGTATACTGAAGCACTTAGACAATCAATCAATTCGAGCTAAATATTTCTCATCGCCAGGATATTTATCGCCTTAATTTGGAGCGTGGCCAGTTTCTGCAGCCGTATGAATCGGACGCGAGTTGTTTGAACGCGTGCGAGGTAAATCCTGAGCATCAGCTGCTTACGGTGGGCAGCAAAGAGGGCACAGTTGAGGCCTGGGATCCACGCATGAAACAGCGTTGCGCAACCTTAGATGTGGCCATTAAACTGCCTGACGTCAAAGTGTTCCCCTCTGTCACAGCACTCAAATATCGCAATGGTCTACAAATGGCCGTTGGCACTGGCTCGGGACATGTGCTGCTGTACGATATACGCTCTCGCCAGCCGCTGCTTATCAAAGATCATCTAAACAAGGTGCCCATCAAGCGACTGGCATTCAATCCGGCACAGAATGCTGTCTACAGTTTAGATGAAGCCACGCTTAAGCTATGGGATGAGCAGACCGGCAAGCAGATCGCCTATGTGGAGTCCACATCGTCTTTTAATGACTTTTGCACCATACCCGATACGGGCATGTTCTTTTTGGCCCAAGAGGATGTCAAAATGTTGACGTACTATGTGCCGGCCATGGGCCCAGCGCCGCGCTGGTGCAGCTTCTTGGATAATCTTACTGAGGAGATTGAATCGGAGGTTGTGGAGAACGTCTATGATGATTATCAATTTATTACACAAAAGGAACTCGCCGAACTGGGCCTGGAGCATCTCATAGGCAGCAATCTGCTCAAGGGCTACATGCATGGGTGAGTCATTGGTTTTATCTATTATCAACTCCTTTTAAATGCAATCTTCTTAACCAGCTACTTTATGGATGTGCGGCTGTACAATAAGGCAAAGGCTGTGGTGGAACCGTTTGCCTTTGATCGCTTCCGTAAAGAGAAAGTCCGGCAGGAAATTGAGAGCGAGCGCAAGTCGCGTTTGCAAATTGAATCCAAACTACCCAAAGTTAACAAGGAGCTGGCACTTAAAATTATGGACGAGCAGGCGAATCCCTCAAATAGCGCCAAGCAACGCAATATGCCCAGTTTGCTGCAAGATACACGTTTCAAGGCGATGTTCGAGAACAGTGACTTTGCTGTCAACAAGGAGGCCGAGGAGTATCGTCTGCTTGCACCAGTGCTCAATCGCCTGGACAAATCTAAGGCAAAGGCGATTAAACAGCGCATTGAGGTTGCACGCGTCTCTGAGCTGCACGCAGAGGAGGCGCAGGCGCACGAGGACAGCGATAACGATGAGGATCTGTTTGGCTTCGAGAAGAGCGATGGTGATAGCGAGGCGAGCAGCGGCGATGAAGCCTCCTCAGATGATGAGGATAGGCGTGAGTATGTCAAAGAAATGAAGCAGGCCTACAAACAGGTCAAGCGTCAACGTGATGACGAGGAAGAAGCAGATCAGCAAGCAGAGAACGAGGATGAGGAACCGGATGGTCCGGATGATTATGCGGCGCCACTGGCAAATGGCAATTACAACAACACATCCAGCAGTCGCGCGCCATTCAAGCTAACGCCGCTGGACAATAGCCATGGCAACAGCGAGGCGGAGCAACGCATCAAACAGGCCAGTCTACAGGATCGTGTGCGCGTCATGGCCAGCCTGGAAGGACAAGTGACCAATGTGGGTCGCTCCCTGGGCAATCGTCAAATGACCTTCGAGGTGAATAGAGAAAAGAAGAACCAGCATATGGCAAAGAAACGCGAAGCGGAGTTGAAAAAGCATCGCGAGGAACGCAGAGGCATTGTGAGGAATATTAAATCCCTAAGATTGAAAAAGGTTAATTTTAAGTAGAATTTCGTGGACAGTGCTTGTACATAAAGTTTTAATTTATGTAAAAAAAAAAAACATCTTTAGAAAACTATTAACTGTAACTAGCCCAAAAGAAAAAAAAAACGGATTTGTTCATTCTTCATTCAAATCGGCAACACGTATTATAAACTCCTGCTCAAATTCCAGCTGAGGATCATCAATATTGAGCAGATCTATGGGCTGTAGATCAACAAATTCCAGTGGGATCAGCTCAAAATCGCTGTCATCGTTATTTCGCATATTATATATAGTTGAACTGGATTCTATGCTCATATCACTATCGGATAATTGGTCGATAATTTCTTCCTCCGATACCATATCAATATCCTGTTCCTCCTCACTCGTTTCTTCCGTTTCTAGCTCGTCGTTTTCATAACCCGAATCTGGCTCTTGTTGACTGGCCCAGCTGGCCTGCTGCTCTCTGGATTCTACAGATGAATTGTATTTGATTTAATGGGAATTTTTGTAGCTTGCTGAACAACCTACCCAAGCTCTGCTGTGGCGCATGCATTATCAAATGGAGCAGCGCTTCTGTTACTGGTCCTGTTTTGGGTTCTGGCATTTTATCGAAATACAGTTGAAAAAATTGTTCGGCATTTTGCAGCCTCAGAGGCCTTTCCGGTTTCCCAGTTTGTGTGCAGACCAGCAAGGCTGATTGCTCTGCTCCCATATTTTGGATTCAGTTAAATATTAATAAACATTTAACGTGTCTAAGCAAGGACTGCTAAGATTTGCTTTCGCAATTCCTATTTGACGTTTGAGAAGCTAGAATTATTTGTAATACCTTTTCGCCAATCAAACTGTTTAAAATGACAGAAAAACGCAATTATGTGGCAACACTGGAGAGCCGCCAGATCCTTGAAAGTTTATGCAACGCAGCAAAAGCCCGCTATCTAAAAACGGGTAATGCAAACAAATGTGAAGATGCCGTTAAAATTGGGAGCTTTAAAGCACACAGCAACAGCATTTGTCTTGGAGTTAACGAAGACCTAATACCCTTACACAAGTATATCAGATGTGCAATTTCTCTATAAAAGCCTGTTATACAGCAACTTAGCTTTATATTGGGGATAGCCTATTATTGGGAACCTATAAAAATAAACAAATGGCAAATATTGAAAATCAATAATAATTTTATTGGACAGCTCTACGAACCAATCCAATATTGGCCTATTTTAAGGAGCGCTAAACTTTACATGAATGCATTTTCGCACCTAAGAGTCTCATAGGTTTTCTATTTAACTTTCCAATTAAACGCTTTGACATTTATTAGCGAATTTATATTGAGAAATACAAAAAAAAAAATAAATAACAAAAAAAAATGTATGTCGCTAATTGTTTGGCATTTGTTGTTTATTTAGATCAAAGCATTAGTCAGCGTTTAGCTAAGCACAACACGTATGAGCCATGCTAGTCGGGCGGACATGCTTCGGTATTCCTGAAATGAGCCGAGGCAAAAAAGTTCTCATTGAAATGGCGTTTCAGCCTCAGAGCTTTTGGGCGCTTAGCTTTTGGCCAAAGCTCGCCGCTGACCGGTCCACAAAGCTATTGTTTATTATAGTTTAAGTGGACCGGCTTGTAGTTGGCTTTAATATTATCTTGCTGGTATAAATAGGCGGCTGTTGTAGAATTTTCAGCTCATTTCAAGTTTTTCTTTTGTGCCGTGTGGTTTTGTCTTTAAGCGGTAGGTAACGGTTTAACCAAACTTCAACTAAGCAAACGTGCAGTGTCATAAAAATATTATTTTAATAATAACGCTAGGACTGCGGCTCAAAGTTCAATATTCACAAAAACAGACTTGAGAAAAGGAATCAACTTGAATAAATAAGTTTCACAACGAATACAAAGCTAGGCATACTGAATATACTAATTGCATATAATTATAATATTAAATAAATTTTGCCAGTTTTTCGCATTTATATTTTGCGTCCAGATTACCATAATTCCAATATTATAGTTGTACTCGAGCTTCAAGCTTCAATGAACTCAACTCGAATAATTGCTGTTATTGCGCCAGGCAGACGTCAGAAAACGTCGATGTTTCATTTAAACAAATAAACCAACCGGTTTGCCCAAAGGCCTAAAGCCAAAAAACAAAAACAAAAAAAAAAATAACAAGAAAAACATTGATTTCATGTTGCTAGACAAAACGCCGACGACAACTTGTGTCCAATGCTGAACTTTAACATATAACAAGATATATATGCTTGCATATGAATATGGCTATATAAATCTCAGACTTGAGGCTGGGCTCAAACTGGCTTGACACTTGGTTTTTTTTTTTTTTGTGTTTGGGTCTTTGGGCAACGACAAGGTCTTCGATGCTCGACTGCGTCGGCGTGAGAAGAGCTTGGCTTGAAAACAGATCGTGGTGCGATAGGAAACTAATGAAACATATCTAATATCGTTTGCCTTGAACTTGAATTAAAGCTTCAGGAAATGTTTAGCGCAATTGAAACATTTCCCACTCACGAAGCAAATAAATTATTTGATTTTGTTGTCCCGAACGTAGCTAAATGATCAGATAAAGGTAATGGAAATGGAAATGTACTGAAAACGGGTTTCGTTTTTATGTATTATTTATTTTATTTATTTTTTTTTTTTTTTGTTTTATCGAAATTCGTATAGCTCCAAAAACCAGTTGTCTGTTTTTTTTTTTTCTTTTTTTCTAAAGCTTTTTTAATCAGCATGCAAATGCAACCCGACCAAGTTGATAATTATTTTGTTATACATTGTATATATATACATATATACATATATATCGAAAAGTAATTCTTCGAAACGATTTATGGGCGACGCGTGCTGAATTTTGAAGTCTTAAGATGGTCTTTGGTCAGTTGAACTCGGCTTTAAGATAGCCAAATATCATTTGGGAACGGCTTCAATTATTCAAGGCTAAGAGCCAGCTGTAGAAGCTGCATCAAAATAATAAAAACTTGTCGTCGGCAAAGTGCATAGGCGGATTCTGGTTTTCAATTCATACATAAATTAAAAATGCAATATGTAGATAAAATATTATACAGGTAGCTGGACAAGCTGGCCAAGGGCAGCGCATTGGAGAAAAAAAAAAACAGTCGCACAGCAGTGCAAATGTTAATTAATTAATTAGTGAAAAACAAGCGTGCATGCAATTAGATACAAATTAAAGCAGATATTTAACGGCTATTTAAAAACGATAAGCAGCAGTGCATAACATTGCACTGTTAAGTAGCAGTACTGCATAATGTTAGCATTAACAGAGGGGCAGATGCTTATTCTAATGTCTGTATCAAGGCTAAACAATTCTTTACGATAAGCATCAGTGCATAACATTTTAGTAGCAGTACCGCATATTGTTAACTTTAACAGACAGACAGATGCTTCTGTTAATGTCTGTATCAGGCTAAACATTTCTTTACAATAAGCAGAAGTGCATAACATTGAACTGTTAAGTAGCAGTACTGCATAATGTTAGCATTAACAGAGGGGCAGATGCTTATTCTAATGTCTGTATCAAGGCTAAACAATTCTTTACGATAAGCATCAGTGCATAACATTTTAGTAGCAGTACCGCATATTGTTAACTTTAACAGACGGACAGATGCTTCTGTTAATGTCTGTATCAGGCTAAACATTTCTTTACAATAAGCAGAAGTGCATAACATTGCACTGTTAAGTAGCAGTACTGCATAATGTTAGCATTAACAGAGGGGCAGATGCTTATTCTAATGTCTGTATCAAGGCTAAACAATTCTTTACGATAAGCATCAGTGCATAACATTTTGGTAGCAGTACCGCATATTGTTAACTTTAACAGACAGACAGATGCTTCTGTTAATGTCTGTATCAAGGCTAAACTTTTCTTTACGATAAGCAGCAGTGCATAACATTGTGATGTAAAGTAGCAGTACTACATAATGTTAACATTAACAGAGGGACAGATGCTTATTCTAATGTCTGTATCAATGCTGAACAATTCTTTACGCTAAGCAGCAGTGCATAACATTGTGATGTAAAGTAACTGTTCTGCATAATGTTAGCATTAACAGAGGGGCAGATGCCAATTCTATTGTCTGTATCAATGCAGCCGTGGATAACATTGTGATGTTAAGTAACAGTACTACATATTGTTAACTTTAACAGACAGACAAATGCTTCTTAAAGTCTCTATTAATGCTGAACAATTCTTTAAATTTACTCCCCAACTTACAGACAATATGTTCCGTTTGCTCTTGCTTGCCGCCTGCTTGGCTGTTAGCGTCAATGCCTACTCTGAGGGCGCGCCAAAGGCTGCCTGTCGGGACCTGACGCCCCAGCACGGTGCTGAGCTGCAGACCAGGAAGCCGCCATATAGTTTCTCCGGCCCCTCTCATGTGCGTGGCGATCAGAAGCTGACATTAACTCTGGGCGGCGATGAGTTCTTGGGCTTCATAATTCAGGCTCGCGATGGCCAGAACCGTGTTGTGGGTCAATTTAAGGTTGTGGACACGGCCCACTCGCAGACATTGGACTGCTCCGGACCACAGGTGAGGCGTACAGCAATATAATAAAGATAAATTCAAGCACTGACTGGAACATTTATGATTTACAGGACACGCTCACCCATCTGAAGGCCACCAAGGGCAGTCCGCTGAGCGGTGTCACCTTCGACTGGATTCCACCAGCAGGCTACAAGGGTAATGTCAAGTTCATGGCAACTGTCGTGCAGACTGGCTTCGTTTATTGGGTGGGCCGTGTCACCAAGGACATTGATGTGGAGTAAATCAATGGTTTTCAATATTTGTCAGATTGCTTTTAACACTTTTTGATTTTCTAAATGTGCGTGTGCTTTCTTTTTATACATATGTATGTATGTATGTATGTTTGTTTCGTCCATTTGAAGGCTAATGGAATTTTTGTGATACATATCTCATGATTTATGTACATGTTTGAACTTGTTTGTAACGGTTAGTTGATCATATGCCAGTGTTGGAAAACAGTATTTTTTGCGCAATAAAGTCAAATATGAAAATAAAAACAAAAACAACTTTTTTAACATTACTTATTATATATATATATATATATATATATATATATAGGAAAAACTAATGAATATGTACAAGTTAAAACGAATACTTTTAGCTCTTGTACGTCATAAAGGGTCTGTTAAAGATTTAGGACTAGTATTTAGGTCTATTGAGCCGTGTAACATCTGCCCCTCTGTTCTGCTAACATTATGTAGTACTGTTACTTAACAGCACAATTTTCTGTAATGTAATAGGTTTTAACATTGAATGCTTGTAAAAACAACTTCCAAATAGTTATTTGCATAAATAACGGTTTCATCGTCATCGGGACAGGGATTGTGCTGAGGTAATATCTCGCGATATGGATTCTCTGTGCAATTGTAGACACGTTCAATGGCAATTTTATGAACTTTGGCCAGCGCATTAACACAATTGAGATCCGAACGCGCCTGCAGCTTAGTGGGTGAGGTAAAACAAATAGGCACTCCATAGGTGTGGAGAGTCTCCAAGAGGCAGCCATGCCAGCTATAGTCATCCTGCTCCGATGGCTGCACTGCATGCGGATACTTCCGTTCCACGATACCTTCTGTCAGCGTGTCCATTGCCGCGAAATCGGGATTATATATTATAATCAGCACGGGATCTACTCTATGTGTTTTGACGAAGCGCTCGAAAGTTTTTGGAAATGTGCACAGGACAACTTTGCGTTGGCAGCCCTGCGGTCATATATAAATCATTCAAATTAGCATAATATATAGATATATATCTAAATTAAATCTGCTCACCCCTTGCATAAATGTGAGCACCTCCTCGCCAGTTTGGGGTTGCAGCTTGTGCCCAATGAGGTAGACTTCCAGCTGGCAGACATCTGGGTATTGCAGAAAGAAGAACTTGAGGTGCATCAGTTGAAAGTAGCTCCGATGCAGCTCCTGGGCGCCCACCACATAAACGCTGAGAATCTCATGAGGTGCGGCGACAAAGGATATATTAGTAAGCGCCAGGCAGACGCTGGCAATGCCACTGAACGAGGAGCAAGCGGCAAACCGTTCATACTGCTCCAAGGAGCGCCAAGGCTGGCTATCAATGCGAATTTCTGTGGCAGCGTAAAACGTTTCCACCAAATGGCTGCGCTTCAAGTCACTGCGTTGCTTCAGCTGCACAATGTCCAGTTGACTGGACAACAGTCGGTAGGGTGAATAGTAGAATGCCAAGGTCCGGCACACGGCCGGCGTGTGATTGCAGCAATCCAAGCGACGATGCTCCGCGGAGCAATAGGCGACGCCCGAGCAGCCCACGCAAGCTGTCAGCGGCTCCAGGCGATAGCAGACTACACAATAGCCGGGATAGCCAATAAGTTCGCATTCGCGACGCGTCAGTAGACGCCGCAGCTTGACGCGGACCGCCAGCATAAGTTGAGCTGTGGCCTGCTGTAGTTGGGCGCGGCCCAAGAGCGGGCCGGCTAGAAGCAGGGGATGTGCAATGTTTTGTGACTTTTGCAGCTCAATGAGCACTCGACAAAAGTCACGATGTGCTTGATCCTCGACCAGATGCTGCAGGCTGCAGTATCGTTGCATTTTGCAGCCTCTGCAGATAATGTTGGGCGTGTCACACGCTGTGGGCGCAAGCTGCTTGTTGGCATCTGCATCGGTCGCGTGTTGTTGTGGTTGTTGCAGGAACAGCTGTTGATGGTTTTGCAAGTCGCTTGCTTTATTTATAGCACAAATATAGCACTGCAGCGGAGATACATATTGCACTTGATCAATATTTATGGCTGACATATTAATGGCCACAAATGCAACTCAAATTTAAATATTGTCTCAGCTTTGCGCGCAAGGTTCCATAAATATGCTGTGCCAGGGCTGTTATGCATGGGCCCGCCTTGCCAGACCGCGCAGCTAGAGAACAATTGGCACGCCGGCACATTTAGTGGCAACGCTGTGCATTAAACAGCTGTTTGGTAAAGTTTTTCAGCGCGTACAAATTGTTAAGTTTAAGTTTATTATATTACAACACAAATTGAGCGCTCAAACGTATAATGTTGCGCAACCTAGTGCGCAGCTTTGAATGCACGCTCAATCTGCAGCGCCACACTCAAGCAGCACGCCTGCTAAATAGATCAACAACTGCACGCCGTGCACTCTTTACACAATACGAATGCGAGAGTCGCTCGAAAAACAAGCAGCCAGTGTTGGCTACGGCAACGGCCAGGCTTAGTAGCCATGTCACGCCCCCGTCCAGCGAGGCGGACAATGAGTATGTGCCGTATCGTGCGGAGGTGGAATCAGGCAGTCGCCTGGGTATCTTAAGTGCAGCACTACGGGAACGCTTTCGCCTCACGGAAGATCAAGTGAAGCGTATTGTGAACGATGAGCAAGTGCAGCGCAGCTATCGCAATCGCTGCCTAACTGAAACGCTGGACACGCTAATGCTAGAGGGCGTCAGCAAGCACAGTTTCTTGGAATATCCCTGGCTGCTGGTCTTAGATCTGAGTAAGTGCTCATTAAAACATCAATGCTGTTGTCGAAATGTTTAGTCTCAATCCTTGCAGAACGTCTGGGCCTCAAGCTACAGCTAATTAAATCCATGCATGTGCGCGACATTAACCACTTTGTTCCCTTTCTGCGTCTCACGGTGCCACGCCTGCGCAAGCTGGTAAGCGCTTTGAATGCAGAATCCAGCGAATTACCGCAAAAGAATCGTGTTTACTACATCAGTGAGAAACTGGACGTTAGTCCAGAAATAGTCACCAAATATCTGTCGAAACGACTGTTCATACTGGAAATGCCATATGAAATGTTTGAGAAGAACTTACAGCACATGATACACTACAATGTATCGCCCATCAATATACTAAAAGATCTGTGGGCCTTTCGCTATACGCCCAAATCGGTGGAGCTGCGCTTGGAGCGCGCTCAACGTGCCAAAAAGGATAAAATAATGCCGTGGATGGTGCGTTGCCCGGAACCTATACTGCAACGGTGAGACAAATCAGTTTTAAGCATAGTTTACCAATTGAAGAGATGATTTCTTGTAGCTCGCTGAAGCTATCGCTGGACGAGCTGAAAGTCTTGGGCAAATTCTCCTCTGTGGTGGAGTATGTAGCGCATCGTTTGGGCTTTACCGTTAGCGAAACAAAGGCCATTATGGACCGACATCCGCAAGTGCATACAGTACGCGTTACCAAGGTTCGTAGTGGGCGTCAGCTTCATTCATATATGTGCATTTAGCCAAACCATTTTACAGATTAAAGAAGTGCTGGACTATTTGCTTGATGAGGCCAAATTTACGCGCTTTGAAATAGCTCAAGTGCCGCGCATTTTATGCCACAGCCTAAAGACAACACGGCAGCGCGTTGAGGAGTTGGCATCGTTTGGCTGTCGACCCTCCTCGCTGGTCATATTGTGCCGCAGCAGGCGGGAATATGCCAAATTTTTGCAACAATGGAACAATCAGCATGACAGTACGCCCCCAAAGGCAACCGATAAACATCAGTTGAGTAGGTAAGAGCAATCTTTTGTCTGTTGTTCTTATACGTCGACTGATTCCTATATAGCATCTATTTTTCTATTAATCTGCGGCAAGTTGTTGATCTGTTTTAAAATTTAGTCTGTTAATAAAATGAGAACATGTTTTTGGAAAGCTAGAAATGCTGTTTGTTAAGATTTAAAAAAACCTATTTCAGAATTTACCAATACAACTTGTAAAGAAAGAAACGCAGGTGGAGTGATTTTTAAAACTAGTGGGATGAAATAGGAACTGTCTGTCCTTGCCATGCTAATTAATCGTCTAGACGCTCTCTCATGTAGATACTATTGGAAGTATCCACCCAACTCAGCATCCGACAACTATATTATAAATCTCTAGAGACAGTTTTTGTGTACAAACACGCATAGGTCGTGCACATGTTTCATGTCTGAAAGGACACTAAATAATTGTTATTTTTTCCACATTTCTGTTGACGCATTTATTTTCGACAACAACAATTTAAATATTTGAATAATTGGCTTATTTAATAGACATAAATACATTTATATATATAATTAATGAAACAGCATAATGCGTGTTTTAAATGTAAACAGCATGCTTAGCTAACATTTAAATATGTTTTGTGCTCTTTGTGAATACCTTTCAATAATTGTACTTGGAACAGAACAGCGATTTAGCAAGTGCCCATCGATTGATTTGTGTTTCGAACAGACTTAGTAGCTAGAGAAGACATTGAGAACAAGCAACCGGCTGAACTTAGTTTAAATATAGTTAAATATAAAGCTTTTGTTTAAACATTTGTGAATACCTTTTTCTTTCAAATTTTGGGGCGCTTTAAGAACCGCCAAATAAGCTCGTTAAAAAACTAAAAGCTAAGAACCTTTGTGTGATAGCTTAGAAATATCTTTGGTTGGTAGCGCATTTGTAATTGTATATAGATGTAAATCAACTAGTTATAAAGATTGTACTTTGGAATTAGTCGCGCAACGCCCGGCGTCGCTCCCAGGCCACTTGCATCGACCAAATGCTCAGGGGTCGCATATAGCCAATCGAGCGATAACGTTTCTCGCCATATAGTGCTTCCGGCGTCTCATAGTTCATGCCAATGCGCTGCGATATGGTCTTGTACATGCCGCCAGCGGTTTGGAAGGCCTCCTCAAACATGCCCTCCTGTATCATGGTGGCCGCTAGAGCATATACAACGCCCGGCCAGACCTCCTCGGCCTGTATGTTGCTGTTGTCCACATGGCCTGGCTTTGAGGGCTCACTGGCATTCGCTATGAAGCCATTGGCGGCGCCAATGTTGCCCTCATGAAAGCCCATCACATTGTTGTCGTAGATGCGTTTGAGAGCTGTGCGGACATTCTCCTTGGGATAGATCTCATAGTCAAAGCCGCAGGACTTTAAATACCAATGACCGCAAAGCTGATCGGCCATAATCGTATCGCGATGATTGTGTGACAAATCAAAGCGATAATAGCTGCCATTCCAGAGCTTCTCCTCCAGCGAGTGCTTGCCCTTCTCCAAGATATCCTGATAGCGCAAACAGTCGTTGGGCTGATCCAAAAGTGTGGCCATGACGGACATGGTTTGCAGCGCGGCCAGCCAGAGGCCAGCACAATAAGCGCTCGGTCCATCCATGACCCACGAGTCATAGGTCTGATCCGGCATTTTGGTGTTCTCAATGAGGCCATCATTATCCTTGTCATACTCAATGGTGCGTTCCATAATGGCCTTACAGGCGCCATACATGGCCTTCAAATAGCCCATGGCATCCATGAGATAGACCTTGCCATTGGTCTCATTGATGTACATAGAGGCAGATTTACGATTCTCTGAAGGAATAAATAGAGAGATAACATGTAGAGATTTGTCTGTATAACACGCTACTTTATTCTTACGCTGTTTCTCCTCCGCCGAGTTCTTGCGCTTGTTGTCCTGCGTGTACAGCTCGTAGAGGCTCTCCTTGTCAATAAACTCAATCGAACTGAATTTGCTGGCATTGTCCGCTTGCGCTTGGGCCAGTTCATTGAGCACATAGTAATCTCTGTAGACTTGCAGCACAAACTTCGTATTGAGATCCTTCCAGTCATTCACATCGTGTATGTTATAGCAATTGATCAGTGTAAAGGGTTCTAGAAGAAAGTTTTATATTATATTTTGCTTGCATAATGGAATGCAATGTAGGAAAAGCTGATTTAATCAAGTAATCAAGACCAAGTCCTTGGCAACTTGCCTTCATCGGGATCACCCAGATCGTGTGGCACGCAATTTTTAACCTTGCGCGGCATTACTTTTCCATCGTAGAGCATTTTACGTGTATCATTCAGCTCAGCGGCAATCGCATCTTTGAAATCGTATTGCAAGCTGACCTGCAAATTGGGCCACAGATGCGCCAACGCGGGCGAGGCATAGAAATGCACATCATACGTATTGTACATGCGATACTCATGACCCTCCAGATAACCAAAGCGACCATATGCCAAGCGTGGATCATCAAAAGCCAGCGACTGGCCCAGCGATGAGTCGCATTTCAGCCAGATTGTGCCGCCATCCGAGATGAAATAAAGCTGATTGAATATGGCGCATTTATACCAATCGGGCAGGCCGCTATAAAAAATAAACAAGAGTTTAGCTCGGAATTAGCTATATAAAGCTGATATGAAAGCCTACTCATCATTCAGTATGGGTCGCTGCCAGGCATCAATGAGCCGCTCCCAGCTGGCATAATGCTTCAGTGCATACTCGCATATCCTGGGGCCGGACTCGCCGCTGTCATCAAAGTATTTGGTATAGTAGCGTGTGTGCGTTTGCAGCTTGCGCGGAAATTGTATCTTGGGCATGTCCCAGGCCAGCACAAACTCCAGCTCATGGTAGGCCTGCGGCTTGAGTGCCAGCTGTGCGCAGACAGCTACACCTATGTCCTTGGCTGTGGGCAGAGTTTGGAATTAAATAATTTGCAATTCGATTTTACGGTTTCAAGATTTATATGGCCATTTGAGACAATATTGAGATCTATTTGTACTTATTGGAATTTCTTCTACTTACATCTCAGGGTCTCCGCGGTGGGCTGCTCGCTGAGCTGGCCATGCTCCTTGAGCTGTGCCCACAGCTGTTCGCCATTGCCAGCCGGATCGAATTGGGGACAACGTGTTATGCTTATTTCGGGTAGCACGCGACAGGCCAGATTATAGCTGCAGGGCATATCTGCAATATTCTGCCTAATGGCCACGCCCTTGGCATTGCCCTCGCTGATTAGCTGCGACTCGGCATTGCCATCCGCATCCTGTTTTTTGTTGCCGGTGCCATTCTTAAACGTAAACGTAATGGACACCTTGCGCTCCTGATCGCACACATTTTGGACAGACCACACGAACACGGCGCAGGGCAAACTGGATTCCTTGTAGTCGTGCGGTATCACGGGCGAGATCTGGCGACAGATCAATCGCACACCATAGTGCGACAGATCGTATTCGGTCCAGGCGCGCGGATATAGACCCGTATAACTGCAGCGGGAGTCTTCGATATTCGAGTGCCAGGCACTCAGTGGCTGCCTGGGTCGGCTGCTGCAATTGGGCAGTTGACATTTAGTTTTTTGTGCATCGGCTTCATCGGCCTCAGCATCGTTGTTGTTGGTCTTTGCCTTAAATGATTTGGTGCTACAGATTCGCATACGCATATATATGATGTATGTATATATATATATTGTTTGCATTTATGAATGGATTGTTGATAAGCAAAGCAAACCAAATCGTTTCCCGCAAGCAACAAAAATAAACCCAATAATAGTTTTTCCATTTTCCCCAGTATCAGAACGTGTTTTGATTGTTGTTGTTGTTGTCGATTATTTGACGTGTTTTGGGTGCAGCCAAAATGAGAGAGAAAAATATCACGTTGTGAAATTATAAATTAAATTCATTGACATTAGTCCGTTAATTAGTGGATTACCAGAATCATAATGTGGTAGTGATTAGTGGTCGAGTGAAGAGAAAAGGTTTAGCTAGGGGTTGAAGGGAATAGTACGAGATCAGAAGTAGGCCACGGATGTGTTATTAGTAGAAGTAGAAGAATAGCAAAAATTATATATAATACGGGACATTCAAATGTCGTATTTAAGGTTGTAAGAACTTAATTTTAGCATTAAAACATATGGAAATATGAAACACATACATGTACAGATATGTTATTTTATAACCATACGTGATTATTATTAGTCATTCTGAAGATTAGCTTTGTAACTATGTTAGCTGCTAATGAAAGACGTGCTGTTAATGTTAACATTAACAGCGTGATTTTAACAGGTTATCAACAGAGGCTGTGTCACTAATGTTAATTCAATCATGTAATATTAACAGCATCAGTTTAACATTTTTAGCTTTATTTAATATTTCTGATTGAAGGAAAAAGTACTAGTATGAGCTAAATAGTCCAGACATTTTAGATTCACGTAGAAATAGTTCATCAATAAATTCAGCAAAAGCTGAATAATGAAATGCAAATAAAAACTAAGATGTATTGGTGTAGGCTAATAAACATTTTCATGAGATGACTTTCACGATATCAAATAAACAAAAGCTCAAAGCTGAAAGCAAGTTGTGTTTACATATACAATAAAGTAATTTACTTGAATCGCGTGCTATTATATAGCACCAGCTGCGTTTAGAATACAACATGCTATGAAAAGTACAGTGCAATAAATAAGCATGAATTAAGAGTTCCCAGTGGGATCTCAGAAAAAAGCAAGAAAATCAAAAGCTTCAGAGCAGAAAGTCGAGCAGAGGTGAAATTTTGAATTAATGACAATTAATGGTAGACTTAAAGTTTTCTTTGAAAGTTATATTATAGTCAAGATGAAGGTCAGTGTTGTCCACTCACCTGCACCTGGAGAGCAAACTCTGAAAGATGGTGCAACCCTTGTGATCCTTGATGGTAACAATAAATTGATTGGCATGCACCACATTGTACTCATAGATGCCGGGGCGCATTTGAAAGCGACAGAATTCACCGGCATAGCCGCGTCCAATGCTGCCGCCACCAATGCCACCGATGGGCACGCCATAGATCTGTTTACCGTTCTCCATATAGTAGTAGTCCATGTACACCCGACGACCTTCGCGCGACACCTTCCAGTAGTAGGCGGCATATCTGAAAAGGAAGAGCAGGCCAAGAGGTCATTAGATTGGAGCCACTCTAATGGATCCCTCACTTCATTATGTTGATGATGTCACATTGGCGCGTGAATGTTTGCCTAGCCCCAATGCGGGTCGCGGCTGGTCTTTGGACAAGGGGTTGGTTTGTGCGCTCTGCCAAGCTCTGCACACACAGCACACATATCGAATTTAGGGCTAGTCAGTTGGCCAGCTTAACATTCCGACCAGTGTCTCGTTTTGAAGGTCAGTGTCTCTCAGTGGTGCCCAAGTCAAGTGCACGTGTGGCGGAAGCCAAGCCCAGTTGCAGGGTCAATGGCGTTGGTTACCAAGCGGAAATATGTGGGCAACACCCTAATATTATGTTAAGTGCTTTCATATACTTATGATGAGTGTCAGCCAAGTCAAGCTGCATTAGGAAACAAAACATTCTAGACCCCAGACTGGGGTTGAAGAAATTAAACATCTTTCTCTTAACATGCCGTTTAAGTTATCGCCAAGTTTAAGTTAACATTAACCGCTTCGCAAAGTTGCGCATAGCTCCGCAGCGTTGCCACCTAGCTTTAAACTTGTGCGCAAACAATTTACCCGCTTGGTATATTTATCATGATGGTAATCATAAATCTATATTCTTGCGTGATTACTTTAAACTTGTGCACAAGCAATTTACCCGCTTGGTATATTTATCATGATGGTAATCATAAATCTATATTCTTGTTTGGTTACTTGTTGTTTTTTCTCTATCTCTAAATTCTCAACTTGGCGTGACACCTCTACACACACCATTTGGCTGACTAATGTACAGCTGTTCTGAATGCTAATAAGAGAACTGAACAATGAATGCGTTTATTTCGTATTGAACATTGAGTTATATTCATATAAACCCAACAAAGTATGAGTTAATGGTTGTTATTCACATAATAATAATAAAAATCTTAAATATATCCATTAGGTAAGAAATACGTATGGTCAAATTGCATATAAGCTGCTGGATAAATCTCATTATAATCTCTTCAGAGAGGGACTGAGATGGAGGAAACACTCGATTGACACAAAGGGATTTACATATCATGTGGCAGCTGCAGCGTTGCGCTTCCATTTCAATTTATCCAATTATTTTCAATTATAAAATGAAATTTCAGCTTGCAGATTATATTCTTTTTTTTCCGCCCACTTTGCGTTCTTGTTCCAAAACCCTTTCCATTTACAATTTAAATAAATAAGCTGAATATTTGCTAAGCGTCGCGAATCCACGCTTCCCTTCTTCTTACCCCTCTGAAGTGGAAGCAGAAAATGTGGCCAAACGCAAAATGTTGGCACGGATTCCAACAATTCCATTGGCAGGCCGCAAGGCTCTTGACTTTTTAATTAGCTCTCAAAAAGTGCGCTACTTATGGGACTTTGCTCAGGGCGGGGCCTAATTACACATCTTCAGGACTTGAGATATGTTCGTCTTCACCCCTTTTATATTCCGTTATGATATTGTAAAAATTGTCCTAAGAGATTTCCTGCATTTACATGTGTTATCGAAAACATATCGATTCTGCATTCATGTCAGCTATAGTAAAATTGTATTACAATCGACAATTTATCAATTATTTGCTTCTAACTTAAAAAAAAAACAATATTGGTTGATATTGATATTGCATACATATTCTTTAAAAACCTTGATATATCGATAAGTTCTTAGGTATTTTCATTCGACAATAGTGCTCTTGACTTTTTAATAAGCTCGCAAAAAGTGAGCTTATGACACATATTGCATGAAGTATCCCAAGAGCTTCCCTGCATTTACATGTGTTATCGATAACATATCGATTCTGTATTTATGTCAACTATAGCACAATTGTACTACAATAATTTATCGACAGTTTATCGATTATTTATTTCTACCTTAAAAATATATATATATATATTCTTTAAAAACCTTGCTTTGGAATTATTAAAAGCTGCCTTGCATTTGTATAAGTTATCGATAACATATCGATGCTGAATTTGCATTTTTATTCGACGTTATATCGACAAAAGTTACAATAATTTATCGATAACATATCGATTTCGTATTGAAAATCTCCTGTGTTCATTTATTCAGCGTCTTTATTCGAGATGTTTCGTATATTGCATGGGGTGTTATTCGGTTCAAGTCAAAAGTCAAAGACGCAAATACTTACGACAATTGCAATTTTTGTTGGCCCGGGGCCGCAAGTTCCGAAAAGTTAGCTTTTTAAACGGAGTTGGGGAAACTACAAAATTTGTGCCTATAGGTTTAAGGTATGTATCAACGAAAGTTTTGCTGCATTCGACAGTTAACCAAAACGAATCAAAACTTGACGAGTGTCAATTTCTCTAGCATGGTGTAGTGTGCTTTAGATCCAGCTCTGAGTCACCAGCGCCAACAAATTCGCTATTCGATCGATTACGCAATTTGAGCGTATCAACTGCCTCCGGCATTGAGGTAATCCCTGTCAGCTCCTCCTCGCAGAGCACCGAGGCCAACAGCTGGGCAACAAATTCGGCTCGTTGTGCCAGAAATGTTATCTGCTCCTCGGGCGGACACGGTGCACTGGAGGCGGATGATAAAAATGGATAGCACAGGTAGCGTTCACGTTCCAGATCCAGCTGCTTGGACTCGGTTGTTGGCTGTTGTTGCTGTTGCTCCTCCTCCTCGATTGTGCGCAACATGACCGCACCGGAGGCCACATTCTGGCCAAGCAGCTCGTTAGCACCATGCGCCAGTTCACTAAACTCGACCAGACGCTGGCCCGGACCGGGTCCGGTCGCCGGACCAGGACCGGGCCCGCCACGCAAACGCTGCACATGCACTTGGCGAACGCCGCTGGCTGGAAACCCCTCCATTTGCATGCGCGGCGCACGATGTCGCTGGGCGCGCGTTCTGGTTATCTCGCCGGGCGGATAGAAGGCGCGTCGCATATTCTCGGCCGTGGCATTTGGTCCAAACAGATTGATGCTGCGCCCGCTGGCAGATTGATTGGGCGACTGGTTGGCCACAACGCGAAAATTGCCTGGACGATTTGCCCGACTAGTTGGCAGCGGCTCATTGAATCGCATCATCTCTGAGAGCGTGGGATGGTGGCTGCCGCTCAGCTGTTGCTGGGGCTGCTGCTGCTGCTGCTGGACCGGCTGCGGCGGTCGGTCAAAGTTGAGGCGATGACGGGCACGATCCAACAGAGATTGACGACGAACTGGATCCGGTATCAGAAAGTTATTGTCCACGTTGTGGCTGCTATTGGACGCTGTCAAGTTCCCACCTTCGGCTACCCAGGGTGCTACCTCGACGGCGCCGGGCTTAGCAACACGAAATGTTAACGGCGAGGCCGGATGCTCCCGCTGATAGCTGCCATTGGGATTCAATGGCTCTAGAAATAGCTCAAGCGAACCCTCGTTGCGGTTCATGAGCTCGTTGCGTGACGTTGCCGCCGAGGCGAACACCGCCAGCTGCTCGTCCTCCAGAAACAGACGAACCGCCTGCTGTTGCTCAAAAAGCGTTACCATTGTGGACACCAGCAACGTGCTGGCGCCCACATGTTCCGCGGACACATGCTCCAAAAATGTGGACTCATTGTAGCCCCATTGCTTGCAATACGGACATCTATAGCTTTGGGGCGGATCATTTAGATATTCGCCGCCAAAATATAGCTCAACATCGGCTGGCGTAAACACACACTTCACCGGATGATCGAACGGATGCTGTACGGTGGTAAAATCATTATCATAACATTCCGCACACATATTAAAGTCCTGGCAGCTCAGGCAGCGATAACAGCGACCCGTAAAGTCCACCTTGCTGCAGCCCTTGCAGACAATGTTCTCATGACGGTTCATCCTACTATCTGTGTGTGTGTGTGTGTAGCGTGTGTGTGTGTTTTTCTTATTTATTTCATTTCTTTTATAATTGATTAGAGACGATCAGCTTGGCTAAGAACTTATTTACCTGAAACTTACCCGATTGCCCAAATATCAATCGCAATGGAGAAATTGTTCCCATATATGTATGCACACACAACGCTTTCACCGGGATACTTCAAATACATACGAAATTACAAAATAGAAGTAGCTCGTAGTAATAAATTGCTTAGGTCTTTTAACTGATTGACTGAAGAGATTCGGAAATGATTTTTTTTAAAAAAATATTTCATGATAATAAACTCTATGATTGTTGTTCTTAAATACAACATATTTCAACAATTTGAAGGTGTTAACAAAAAAACAGCCAGAAAAGCGTTAAATAACCATCCCGAAGAGTTGAAGTTTATTTAAAATTCCCTTTTTATACCCTTGCAGAGGGTATTATAATTTTGTCGTGAAATGTGTAACGCATAGAAGGAGACATCTCCGTCCCCATAAAGTATATATATTCTTAATCAGCATCAACAGCCGAGTCGATATAGCCATGTCCGTCTGTCTGTTTCTATGCGAACTAGTCCCTCAGTTTTAAAACTATCTTAATGAAACTTTGCAGAACTCCCTCTTTCTGTTGCACACAGCACATATGTGAAAACCAGCTGGATCGGACCACTATATCATATAGCCATAGAATCGATCGGTCGAAAATTAAGTTTTTGTATGAAAAAAACATTTTGTTTTTCAAGATATCTTGACCAAACTCGGCATTTATTAGTTTTACTATGCTCCTCATATATATGCAAAATCCTATTAAGATCGGACCACTATATCATATAGCTGCCATAGGAATGATCGGTCGAAAATTAAGTTGTATGAAAAAACATTTTGTTTATCAAGATATCTTGACCACACGCGGCATTTACTATTTTCCCGTAACTTCTTAGATAGGGGCAAGGCACTATGAGCATTATGAAAAGGTTGGGTCTGCAAGGGTATTAGATATTTGGCGTGCCGAAGATAGCCCTTCTTTCTCGTTTATTTGTACTTTAGCATATCAACAGATATGGTATTGGCATGGAAATTCAGTTGAAATTTCAAAGTCTGGTACCTTCGGATTTCAGGCATGATCCCGTCATTGTGTCGAAATATATAGAAAAAAAAAAAGAAATTAAGAACTTGCCAAGAAGTTACCTTTATTTAGGCGAAGGCTTTAGAGAAGTACACTCCAACCTTTTTCTAATTCCTTGAAGGTATCTCATAACCTTTGACCTCTACTTGGCAACATCTTAGATAGTTCTACAGCACACCTAAGACATATATTAAGTTGAGTTTATATTAATCCTAAGTTGATTTAAGCCACTCTTCAGCTGACTAGAGTAGCTGACCAATAGCCACGCTCTGGATGACCGTCAGCAACAATGTTATAAATTAATTTCATTCTATCCATTTAGCCAGCCATCAGTTGCTGGCAAAGTGCAACAATATGGCCAACTTCATTTGTAACTTGCCACAAGCAATTTGCCTTTCTGTGTTGCACCTTTCCGCCCCACAACCCCCGCCACACCACGCCACCAATTTGAACCGCGTTGAACCCCACTGACATAGCAAACTTTTTGCTGTGGCGAAAATAAAAAAAAATGTTTCCGTCCATGTTTTTTGAATTAGGGGTAGACGATGCTGCTGGGTTGGCTGTCAAGCCTGCAATTCAATTAAAAAGCTATTTTCATGTCAGTGCAGGACTTGGAATAGATACGTGCGAAATGGACTCGGGCAACAAATATGTATGCTAATCAAATTTCGAAAGCTGATGAAATCGGACCGAGAAAAAGATGTGACAAAATATATTCCATACAAAATGAAAAACTTTTGGAAATACAAAATCGGATAAAATATCGTGAAGGTTTTAAATTAGTTTCGGTTTCGGTTACCTATTAAATAAATAAAGCACTGTTAAAATTTTTTAAAGGAATAATCTAATAAATAATGTTTACAATCGAATGGAAAATATTTGCCATGCATGTTACGGAATGTACAAGGAAGAGTAGAGATCGATCTGAAAATAATCTTTGATATTCCTTAAATATCTCCTCAAGCTATATCAATCTTTAATCTTATTTAGATTTAAGAGAAATCATCTAAAATCTTTTGCAAAGTTTTCGATTACGTAAAACATTTACTTTCATGGATAATTCTCTCTACTTTTATGGTAATGATAATTTATGGCTCCTACTAATTCCAGCAACATTTAAGCAGGAGCAGAAATTTGTTTCTCTTAAATATTTGCCCTGTTAATTAACTCTGACATCCACATCAACACTAATTTTGAAAGTTTTCATTTTGGCAGCTCGTAAATCTCGTACAAAAATTAATATAAATCTCTCGTTCGGGATGCATTTTTAATGCAACACATCAACTATTCCATAAATATAAAATCTCTGATGCATGCACAGCGCATAGATTCAGGAATTTCAGACAGAAATAAAAATAAAGTGAAGAAAATTCTTCCAGGGAAAGCCAAAAATAAACAAAAATGCGACAAGTTGACAAAACGTTGAAAAGAAAAACTAAACAAGCCGAAAACTCGGCACTAGAAATACAATTCCCTTAGTTTTATGGAGACAAACAGAAGATTTCTTGTTGCTCTACTTGTTTTCAGAAGGCGTCAAATGAAATGCCTGGCATGGAAAAACAATAATGAAAAGTGCTTTTGGGAGTGCAGCCTGAATGCCTCGATGAGCACATGATTTGAGTGCAGACAAAAAAAAAGAGGGTGTAGGAAATGAAAAACAGGAGTGCTTCAGTCGAAAGTGACCAACAAGGAGTTACCTTTTGCTCGGAAAGGACTTGGAATACATTCGTAATGAGTCACAAACACACATTCAATAAAAGCTAGCTCACATACATATGTATATAAATATTGCTTCTATTCATGAAGTAAATGTGGCATTTAAATATATACACATCATTAATATCAAAGCTAGTTCTAATAGGAATGCCAATGTTAACCTAACAACACGTAGCTAGAAATCCATATTTATCTATTTTGGATAGGTTGGATAAGCTTATCGATATCATTAAATAGAGTAATGCCAAAATTGCCTTATCGATTACATTAAATAGCGGCATAACAATGTTGCCCGAATAACCCTAAGCTGATTATCGATATCTATCGATTTCGGATGAAGTTATCGATAACATAAAAAACTGTATCTACGTGAGGAACAATTGTTAATATTGGACAACCTTTAAGACTTTAAGATGCAAAACTTTTTTATACAAATTTCTGTCAAATTCAACTGGTACAGGGTATTAAAACAACTTTATTATCCACTTACAAGCTACAATCAAATGCATTCAACCCGAAATGCGGTTGGTAAATACGGAAGAAGGTCGCATAAAATGCTCGCCTGGTAGCTTGCCAATGGCATTTTATGCGTGACAGAAGCATCAAATGCGAGCAACATGAAGGATTCAGTACTTCTGGCGCCAGAGGGTCTTACGACAGACGCGTTACTTTCTTTATGTACGCAATTGATGCTATCTTTGATTGTGCGCAGAGCGGAATGGCAATAAGGAAACGGATATAGCTGAGATGTTGAAATTCTGAAGTACTGTTACTGTGAACCCGAATCCAATTTGCAGCTGTGCGGCAGTTTTTCAATTGGGTCACTATTTCAGGGCTTATCACAGCTAGCTATACTTGGAACTTGGAAACGTGTATAGTATATATTAAATGTATTCGCATATGGCAAAGCTTTTTCTAATCTTTTCACGCCTTTTTTTTATCAAACATAAAAATTGAACAGCTGAAATGTTGTCGTGATTAGATTATTACTAACCAAGAAATCAGCGTTGTCTGCAATGTTCAGAAAAAAAATAGGTCTGACCAAAGGCGAGTATTTATAATACACTGAGTCATAAAAGTCTCTTGGACAATATAGAATTGGTGCCTCGAATTATCAATCATAAAAAAGGTATACAACTAAGAGATTAGGTTCCTTTTGCTAAGTACCTGATAAAGTTCCTTGCTAATTCTGTCCTCATTGCAACCTAATTTAAAGTCAGTGTTGCAATGCATATACTTAAGTTACTCCGAAATTTGCCGTGTAGATTTGTCTGACAAGTTTAATTAACTAGGTAGATAAAGCGCATTGCATCTCTTACATACAATTTTTACAGCTAACAAAACACTGTCATCCTAAGATTTTAGGTTTATCATGCTTGAACGCAAAATCAGATTCAACAACTCATTTAATATAAACAACAAATACGATAAGATCCCATAAAAAATGTCAACTAAAATATGTGGAACGTACGTATATTTAATTAAGCTGCCAAGGTTAAAAAAGTAGTATTTTACACATTCCCGGATAAGGTATAGAATGACACAATGTTCTGATATCTACAACTGGCAACCGAATTATTTTAAGACTTAAGGAAACCGAAATACGAAATTTGTAATTCTTTATATACATACTGAACTACTAAAAGTATGAATGGTAAATATTTGTAGTTAGGTAGATAGCAAAGATTTTTTTTATTAACAAAACAATTGTCAATATGGCAAGGGAAAATATTTATTTAATAAGAGATAAGTATAGGTAACACCTAAAATATGTAAAGAATTTATTAGAAATACAATGATCGCTCGCAAGAGTGAATTCTTTTTAGAGAAGACTAATTACGTCTAGAAGAATAATTTTCAAAAACATTTTCTACAAAACTTACTAAATTAATTTTTTTTGTAAAATCTTAAACCAAAGCAATTGAGTCAAGGAATCCAACTTATTTTATTAAATATTAGCAGATTCAAGAAACTGTTTACTTCGGTAACTTTAAACTTAGCGAGCGATCACTGTACAAATTTGTATCAGTTACTTCCGTGTGCCTCTTCTTGTTTGTAGTTAATAGACAGTTCCCAAGATGCTGAAGCTCTGACCCAAATGCAGGTTTGTAAGCGAGTTCATTGCACTGGTTAAGGCGAAGGGGTGGCTGGTTGGGATTTCGGCTGGGGTGCATTTCAGATAGGTCAGTTCGCTTTGCGCCGATTGCCTACTTGGCAGTTCATAAATGGAACAGCTGAGAATTCGTGCCTGACGTTGACTGTTTGTAAAAGCCAACGCAAACAAAGTACAAACATTTTCAGGTTTTTTTTTATATATTTTTGTTACTGCCTCAAATGTGGCCAGGACACGCTAACGGGCGCCCAAGTCGGCGCCAATGCGGGCAGACAAAAGGGGCGGCAATTTGACTTGTGGCGCCGCCAAAATGGGGCATGCGGGCACCTACGACAAGCCAAAGCCAACTGTGTAAGCCATATAGCACTGTGCTGGTATTAGGATTCCTTTCAAAGGACACAATTTCAATTGAAGTCAAACAAAGCCGCACACATGAGGCAATCAATTCTTCAGAGCAGACTATAGACTAGGCAAAGATGAAAACTATAGTTATAGAAAAGTAAGGCATTGTTTGTTGTATTCTGTGTGTACTAAAGATGGGCGCGTTTAATGTGATTGCCAGTTGGTAGCCTGTATTAGCACAAATGACATTTTAAGTGACATGTCATCGAGTATGTCTAGAAGCATAAGTGAAAGTCAAATTTTGTATGGATGTTGTCAATGAATTCAAAGTGTCTTGTATCGTAATAAATACTGTCTTTAAGAGAAACTCTTCATTAAGAGACTCAATGACTTGGGAAGAGATAGAGTAAAAAGACTAAGCTTGCATCATATTTAAGTATTATTTAATTTTCAAAAACTTGAAGGTATATAATGTGATTTTTCAAATTTGTACAATGCCTTTTATATTCACATATAATTTGATTTGATTTGATTTCTTAACCTTTTTCGTGCTTTTCGTGCTTTTAATGATCGTGTCCTGCAGACACGACTCGCTGCCATCTCTAATGTAAAGCCTTTGCTACAGGCGAATTAATGTCATTTAGTTGGCGCCAAGCGAACAAAAGTATTCAATTTATATGTGTGTGTGTGTGTGCGTGTGGTATTTACATGTGTGTGTGTAGCCAGGACCTGACGCTATATTTGGCACGCACGCAGGTTGTGGCAAGGGAGCAAGGGGGCACGAGGCAGGCGTATGCGAGCTATATTAGGCCTACTATTGATTTCGCATTATGTGTCTCAAATTAATTTTAATTATTAATATACAGCGCGGTCCACTCGGCAGCATCTGCAGCGACCGCGACGCCGACTGCGACGTTGACTCACCTGCATACGAGCGGCACCATGGGCAGCGATTGTTTTATCGATGGCCGCAAATTCTGATTGCGTTTCTCTGGCCAAACATGATCGAATTTCAGCTTCAAACCGAAACGCGGCACAGCCGTCAGCTCATTCGGTTCGCCGGCTTGCTCTAGCTCTGGCTCCTGCTCCTGCTTCTTCTCCTGTTGCAGTTGCTCTGCATAGACGCCGCTGGCGGAATCTGCAGCGCTCGCAGCGTTGCCATTGGCTATTGTTGTTGTTGTTGTTGTTGCTTCCGTCGCTGCTGTTGGTGTTGCCATTTTGCGTGTGTTTCGTCTAGTTTCGGTTTGACTTATTTTGTTTGTGTGGGCGATTAAAACAATTGCGTGCACTTCATATTATTTGGGTTTTCTTTTCTATTCAACAACTAGACACGCGCGCGACTCAGTCACTAGCAACAAGCAAACACAACCGCTTGCCGCAAGAAATTAACTGCGAATGAGCGTACCACACAGTAGGAGAGTGAGAGCGCGCAAAACAGGCAAACTATCGTTTAGAGCAGCTGTTATCGATGTTAAGCTATTGATATCCATAAAAACAGCTGTTTTTGCGATAGTTGTCTTGGGTTAGTGACTAAACGCACATTATATGGTTAGTGGCATTGCTAAGCCCAAGTGTGACCATATCCCAACAAAGGCGCACAATTTAAATTATCAAACCAAAAAAAATTAGGTAGCATTTTCAACACAGTTATTTTCATTAAAAAAAAACCAATTATATAAATTCATTAAAAGTCGTTGCAAAGCAGAAAAAATTTATTTATAGTATTTTTAGTTTTTGTTGAGTGTTTTCAAAATATTTATTACACACTTCATATTATTTGCAACACAAAAAGAGTTCTATTTGAAGGATTTCTCGTATCTGGGGCACAAACACTTTTTGCGACGACCCTTTAGTTCTTTGCCCTTGGTCTGTTCCTTGACAGAAATTGCTGGCTCATCATCATCATTGACATTTTGATAGTGCTCCGGGTTGTTCTTCTCGCTGCATTTGGATGCCATAAACTCAAAGAAATCAATGTAGCGCACATGACTGTGATATTGATCCCTAAACTGAAAGTAATTGGGATACACTTTGTGCTTAAGCATAGCCACATATAGGCTAAGGCGCTGCTGTTCCAGAAATGCTCGACGCTTGTTCTCTATATGCAAATTGCGCCAACTGCGATTGCTGATCTCCTTGTGCACCAGATCACGTAGATGCGGATACAAATGAAAGATTAAGGCCCTAAAACAGGTGGACACATTTTTCAGTCTAGATTCTTTGGGTGTTTATTTTTTAAACTTTAGAAACTTACTCGTTGAATCGGTGCTTTAATTTTCGAAACTTGATTTTCTCGAATGGAAAAATAAACATGTGTATGCGATCTGTGTACGCCAATTGAGCTGGTATTTCCACAAATATTCTATTCAAGTTGTCTAGATAAGTAGATATATCGAGAATATATGAAATTCTCATTTACTCACTTGGTGCTCAGCACAGTGGGAAATTGAATTATTTGTGGGACTTTCTTTTTAGCTGGAAACCGTGGAAACTTAACCATGTCCTCCTTCTGCCAGTCTATATTGCTGGTCATGCATGCATTAACAGTTTTCAGCTCCTCCGGATCAATAAAATAGTTGCCCGCACAGAAATTATAATTACCCAGCGTTGGCACAGTTTTAAACAGCTCTAGACCTAGTTAGGCGGCATTACGATATATGTATGCGGTTTTCTATTTGCCCGACTTATTTACCCTTTCTGCGGCAATCACTCAATGTGGACTCCACAAAGTAAGCGGTGCGCCATTTGGGGCAGGCGCAATTGATAAATTTATGAAACACGTCGACCCAATCGGAAAAGACTGTGGACAGGCTCTTCATCATGTTCACATTTAGCTGAATGTTGTCGCTATGGATTGTAAATGAAGGAAAGTAGCAAGAATCTTAATCAAATAACATTTAATTGATCTATTAAAACGTGTTTAAAAAAATGTCTCCATGTTTACCAGCCGAACCTAATGCCAAGGCAATATTTTGAGCCGTGAGCCGAACCCCCTAACTTTAAGGTCTTTCAAAATTCAAATCGTTGTTTGAACCGCCAACTTTCAAAAAATTGGTTTGCAGCCCTCTAAGACCCAGCCTACAGCAGGAACTTACCGCACCACCAGGACGTTCTCATCGCAACCAAATAAAAGCTCCACGTTTACCAGTCGAACCTAAAGCCAAGGCAATATTTTGAGCCGTGAGCCTAACCACCTAACTTTTAGGTCTTTCAAAATTCAAATCGTTGTTTGAACCGTCAACTTTCAAAAAATTGGTTTGCAGCCCTCTAAGACCCAGCCAACAGCAGGAACTTACCGCACCACCAGGACGTTCTCATCGCAACCAAAAAAAAGCTCCACGTTTACCAATCGAACCTAAAGCCAAGGCAATATTTTGAGCCGTGAGCCGAACCACCTAACTTTTAGGTCTTTCAAAATTCAAATCGTTGTTTGAACCGTCAACTTTCAAAAAATTTGCTTGCAGCCCTCTAAGACCCAGCCTACAGCAGGAACTTACCGCACCACCAGGACGTTCTCATCGCAACCAAACTTTCGCAACTTCGCATTAAGCTCGATGCGATCCTCCCGAATGGATAATTGAAGATTGGATGCTTCGATATCGACAATTAATGGCAGCTTCGGAATAATTGTTGGTGAGCGTAATGTATTTATATTAGTTAATCGGGTCCACTCGTCTGCATCAGCTTCAGATGAGATTGGATCTCCACTGGTTCGCCTTTCGGGGCTTTCATCGCCATATGACGATTCATTCTGTACCACAGTTTCATCTTTTGCCAATTGATAAATTCGAAATTGTAGATTATCAGCGGCAATGACCTTTGTCTCCAGCTCCAAGTCCGTCTGGTTGATGTGTGTAAAGTTGAAATGAGTGCCAGCATAGGAATTGTGCTGTATCAAAAAGCTATTCGGCTGAAGGGTTGTGAAGCTATAATCATAAATATACTGATCCTCAATCTGTATTTCCTCTATATATTCAGGCTCCTTTTTATCGAACTTATCCGGCTCCCTTTTTTCGTACTTCTTCGACTCGTAAAGTTCATCAATAAGAGATGAGCCTGCTGGCACATTAATATATATAACATTCTGTAGAGTTCAATTTTGATTAATTTTACGGTACTCGGATTAATTTAAGGAAATGTACAGTATGATAGAACAGTTATAAGCAATTCTCTACTACCTTAACGCTTGTAATTCTCAAATTGTTAAAGCGGAAAGTTCTTGAAATAGGTATATAGACAACTGGTTCATATTTATACCCTGAACCCATTGAAAATGTGTAAAAATTAAAGTATATATATTCTTGATCAGCATCAATATCCGAGTCAAGTCCAACTGTCTGTCCGTATGTATGAACGCAAGGATTTCAATAATTTTTTCAAGAGTCAACAAACTTGACATGTAGCTTCTAGAATAGTATTTATACATCAAGTATCTTTCATTTTATAACTATCAACAACTTCCCGCAACTACCACATAGCGCCATAATCAAATAAATGATCAAATTTATACTGCCCACCAAAATAGGCGACATATTTAAATCCAATTGTGATTTTGAGATAACACAAATATTTTATGATACAATAAGTTCTACTGCCGAAAATTTCATCAAGATTAATTAAGGAACACAAAACAAAGTGTGTTTGACTGTCCACGTGTTTGCGGCAGCTAGCGCAAATTCCAAGAATTTCTATATATTCATGCGAGTATGATTCGAATGCTATCAACAGCATTGCAATTGCGATTGCATTGTTTTCGGTGCTGCTATTTTAATTCGTTTTTTCTCATTCAACTTTTTTTGGCTGGTGTGGTTGTTGAGTGAGGCGGTAGCAAGTAATGGTCAGTTGAGAGTTCGAACCCTGCCAAGAGTTTGTTTCTTTGTTGCTACTAAAGCAAAAGAGTGCTCGAGCTACATTTGGTGTTGCAATAAGAGGATTCTGGCTATGCTCTAGTCGTGAGCTTCCGACTACAAACTCTGACTTGTTTATTTATATAAAAACGTATCCAAAGTTGATCTAGGGCCACCCAGCTCAATATGGGAAAGACTTACCGTTTCTTCTGATTCAGGCTCATTTGGCTTCAAACGCGATAAGTGCGAGCTGCTGGAACTGATTTGCTTATCAATCTCATCCTCGATAATGCCCCTATCCCAACTATCCACAATTGTGGAGGTGATCACAGTGCCATCGCCGTGATAACATCGGAGACTATTATGTGTCCAGACCATGCGCATGCCATCGTCCCGCATGGCATAGCTCTCGTTGGCAAAGTAATCATGCCATTCGGTGACACGGATCGGCTTGCCACAATGTATCTTACCCTCCTCCACATGCACCACGCTGCCCAACGAGGTGGTTAGCTTCAGGTGCTTATAGCTCAGATTGAAGAGCTGCATTATGAATTCCAAATATTTCAATTCCGGATCAATGCTGGCAAAGAGCGCCGCCGCTTGGGTCATTTGTATTTGACGTGCCTCCGCCTTGGCAGCGCGTGCGGCCAGAGTTTGCGACGATATGGAACTGGAGTCGCGCGTCAGACTGGCCGTTTTTCTACCCAACGTGTCGGCTCCGCCTATGGTCCGACTGGTCTGCGACATGGTAATGTGTGGGCGTCTCTTTTTTCTTAAACTACGTTTCGGCAGCGGCTTATAGCTGCTGTATGTCGATTGTGTGGAGCAGGCATTTATAAAACTTGTATTATCCTCCGTTTCGCCCTCCTCCTCGCCCTTGACATCCACATAGCTATACAAACGATAGACCTCGCCATTATAGCGCATAATCAGCACCGTATCGGTATTGTTATAGAAGACTATGACACAGCCGTAGGGTGTATTGATGCGTCGACTCTCATTGAGTTTGCTCTGCTGACCCGACCACAGATGCTCGGCATGATTATCATGGCAATAGAGACTCAGTCCATTCGGATAATTGAGCACTACCTTGGCGCACTCCTTGTCCTTTGGTCTCACCCGCAGGCTAATGCCATTCGGTGTCCGCAATCGTATATTTGGTGCTACGATGCCAATGTTGCCCGGTTCATTGGTCAAATGCAGTGTCTGCTTGTCAATCTCAATGGACAGGCACTTGTTCATCTGGCGAAAGTTCCACTTTTCCTCGTAGAGTGTTATGAGACCCTCCTCGAAGTAATATTTCGAGGTTTTCGCCTTGATCGTTTGACGCGCATCATCCAAATTGTAGCCTGTTAGCATGGCATGATCTGGTCCCAGTCCAATAAATGTGGGCTTCTCATGGTCGCTGCCATCTTTTAAATTGTTGGGAGTGCGCATATTCAGGCTACGCATCGATTTATTTGACACTCGAAAGCTCTCCTTGCTGCGCAGCCTGGACGGACGCGGTGATACCTTCTCCCTTTTCTCGTGCTCCCGTTGCTGCTCCGTTATCCGCTTGGCCTTCAAGGATTTGGGACGTATGAAGACGCTGGGCGTAATGTTATAATGCCTATTGCTGGAGCAACTGAACGGCTTTGTCTCCTCCTCGTCCGAGGCCAAGGTATACATGCTGGGATATTCCGACGTCGTTTCCTGATGCTTCACCTCGATGGCCGTCTCAAACATCTGGGGCGTGACCAAGTCCTGCAGGAACTGCTGCATCTCATAGAGCGTAAAATCGCGAAAACAAAGCCGCGTCGGTATGGTAATCTGTTGCTGTTTCTCGAATACCTCATTGAGGGCACGCTTGAATGTATAGAGCTTGACCTTTGGATAAATTTCCTGCACCTTATAATTATCATACTCGGTGATCAGTTGGATAATGCGCTGACTAACGGAATCATCGGTTAAATACAATTTGGCATATTTGGGCAAATGCTGCGGCTCCATGTCCGTATTGTAGGGCGCTGGATGTATTTTCTCTATAATGTAGCCCGTGGTGAAGTAACGACGCAGCACATTGTACTCCAAGCATGCATGATAGATATTTCGCATTGCTTCCTGATCCATATAGCTAACAATGTTGCAGAGCAGCGTATTGGCCTGCTCCACAAACAAACGTTCGCTCTTCACCAGCTTGATGATGCTCTTGAAGGCATTCGCATAGACCTTTATCTTGTCCAGCACTCTCGTTTGCACAGACGACGTGGGATTGGCAAGCAGCAGGACTTCCATCTCGGACATCAGATCACGCGGATTACCGAATGTACACATTAGCGATTCCATATAAAGATAGATGCTGGCATCGTCATCGTGCACCGCCGGCATCTCAGCCCTTAGATAGTGTCCCTGAATGCTCAGCGACTCGGCCATCTGAAGGCTGTCCTGCAGGCTGGTGTCCGCACGCATTTTCACATTGATCTCATGGTATGGTTTCACATAGTACTCATCGTATTGTTCCCGCAACATTTGCATATCGTACATATAATAGCTGAGCTGATCAAAGATCTCGCTGCTATATTTAACTGACTGGCACTTGGACATCTGTGGCAGCTGTTGTTGGAATATGCCCACCGGCTTGGTAAGCGCTCGCTTGCGCAGCGCATAAATGTCCCGTTGGATTTTCTCGATAGTCTCGCGCAGTTGCTTCTCACGACGTGGACGTGGCACCAGCAAATCATAGGCGCATTCCTCGGGCAGAAAGTGCACCACGCCGCGCAATGGCTGAGCATTTCTGCAGGGAGAAAAAACAATCTACATATTTATAAAAGATTCGCTTTGGTGAGCGTCGAACTAACAAGCGAGAAGTCGCTGGTTCGCTGGTGTTAACAGAAAATCCCACTTAAGGCTGGAAAATGGAAAAATCATAGACGCATTCCTCGGGCAGAAAGTGCACCACGCCGCGCAATGGCTCAGCATTTCTGCAGGGTAAAAAAACAATCTACATAAAAGATTCACTTTGGTGGGCGTCGAACTAACAAGCGAGAAGTCGCTGGTTCGCTGGTGTTAACAGAAAATCCCACTTCAGGCTGGAAAATGGAAAAATCATAGACGCATTCCTCGTGCAGAAAGTGCACCGCGCAATGGCTGAGCATTTTTGCAGGGGGGAAAACAATCTACATATTTATAAAAGATTCGCTATGGTGAGCGTCGAACTAACAAGCGAGAAGTCGCTGGTTCGCTAGTGTTAGCAGAACATCCCTTTCATCCAGCTGAAAAATGACCTTGGGCAAATGTTTGATTTCCATTCAATTGGGGTCAAACATATTTTCGATTTCTCAATAGTGTTTAACAATTTTTAAGTTTTGTTAAAATGAAAGGCAATTTAACTTACCCGAGCAGCTGCATGTAGAAATCATTGTCCATTCGACCCATGATCAGAATTAGTATTGTCGTATTCAAGGGCGCATCTTTAATATACTGAAGTTGAGGTCTTGTGAGGATAAGTTAACCAACAAAAATAAACCAAATTTTGTGCTTACCAAGCGCTTGGATAATGGGTAGCCCTTGCCCACTCTGTGATGCTCCTTGGCATTGACGCCAAAGCACGAGATCTTGCCCAAGGATTTGGTGTCGGTAGTATCCTTTGTCTTAGAAATGGGACGACGCTTGGACTCCATGCCGGATGACTTTTCCTTTTTAGAATCAACCGAACGTATCTTAAGCTGGGCTGGCACATTCTTCTGATAATACTTGAGCATATTAAAGCTGAGCTCCGCTTCAATCTGACGGGTCACAAGGTCATATTCAGCCAAACAATCGTGTATGCGCAGCAAGGTCAAGTCCAAAGGGTTCGTGGGCAGAACATCTGATGTCAAATAATAACTCCAAAAAGTGGTATAGAGTTGGGTTATATCCGTTGCTCACCTTTTTTAAACTTGCTTGATAGACGACTAGACAGCTGGTTGGATACGCGAGCATCTTCCAGCTCAGTATCCAGATCGATCACAAATAGGAATCGTCGCAGGCCAAGCTTTATCTGCTTGATGAACTCTTCACGCACTGCCTTGAGCCCATTGTCGTAGAAATTGACACAGTAAATGTCGTAGGTGATCGCAGGTGGACCTCCCTGCGATTTTCGGGTGCTACGACGACTGCTAAAATCGGTTCTCCTAGTGCTTAATGTACTCATTTTGGTTATTTTTGAATGTCTCACGTGTTGTAAATATAAACAGAAAAAGTGCGTTTGATTCTGACGGATAACTCCCAGCTCGGCAGAAAAGGTAAATATAATTGAAATTATATGCGTGGATCCGACTCAATTGTTTTAAATATAATTATCTTATTGTGCCATAAATATTCTTTTAATATGTTTTCTATAAAATATTCCGATATGGATAAGTTTTCAACAAAAGATAGATCTTTACAAAATTGCATTTGTCTGTCTGTTAAAATTGTTGAAATTGATATATAATTTGTGGCATCTGATTTGAAATCTAAATTGTAACAGCTGATAATATAGAAAACTGTACACAATTTATGCATATATTAAAATAAGTATTTTATTTAAATGATTTATTTGAACATCAAATCGTAAAGTTAATTTAAATATATAAAATTCCTAATTAAATGGCTGTTATGTACAAATGAGTATAATTATTTAATTAAATACAGCTAATTGAAATACTTATTTTATAAATAGATATGCGCATAAGTACTGTACAAGTGGGAGATTCATTAACAAGTACATAGTTTGGGTGTTTAAATAAAATTTGAAATAAAATCGATTTGCAAACTTAAAGCCTCTTTAAAGTAAAACATAATAAATTAAAAGATAAAATAAATTAAAAATTTGTGGGGCCTAGTTAATATAATAAAATTAAAATGCAGTCACTGGCAATGAAAACTTGTGCGTGCACAAGCCGAATCGTATAGCTATATAAATATTACTTATATGGCAGTGGATATGCAACTATAACTGGACGTTGTCTAAGTCTATGGCTTAAATAAAACTCATAATTGATCACAATACATTTGGAAAAAGTTTTGGTGTGGCATCATCAAACAGGAACCAGAGAAAGCATCCCGGCAATCAGTAGCTACTCATCGCTGGACACGAGACATTCGCTGAGCAGCACATTGTGCAGATCATCCATATCGATCCAATCGCGTCTCTCGTTGCGTATAGAAACATTGCGTATGCAGCCCTTGAAATTATCACGCGCCAGCAAACAGCCGCTGGGTGCAACATCTAGCGGTGCGATTTGAAAAATAGACAAAGCATGAGTATAAGGTAATCAACGATTTGGATTAATTGAAAATTACCTGGCAGACCGCCTATGTAGAGGGGCGAACGTGTTTGCACTTTGCCCACATTGCGTTCATTTGACATGCTGATCGTGGCCGGCAGCTGATCAATCCTAAGCGCAATCTGTTCGCCATCATAGAGCGCGGATATATTATGCCATTTGTTGTCGCAGAGCGCATATTTGTTTGGCAGCGTGGACTCCACACGGAATGGCACACCATCGCCCAGGTCACAAGAGAAAACGATCTACAATCGATTAATTGATTTAGATTTAATTAAATTGAATGAGATAACTTTTGGACTCACATTGCCATTGCTGAGCTCCAGGGAGAGTGCGGGAAAACCGCTTGGTTCGGAAACGCTCAGCAATATGCCGGAGAGCTCAGAGGTCCGAAATTCCATTTCCAATTCCAGATATTTGGCCACATGAAAGTTTTTTTCTGTAAGCAAAAATATGAATGAAATGAAGTAAGGATATGTTTATATGGACTGATATATATTTGATATTTGTACTCACTGTATATGGCATAGGCATCGCCTGGGAAGTAGCTGCCGCGCTCGACGGTTGGAAAACATTGACCCACATTTGCGTGCTTGCCCGGACGTGCCAGATCCTGTGTGCTATTGTTAATATTCACGCGACGCAGACAGCCTTTAAATGCCTCTAGTCGCATGTACAGCTCTGAAGGCACCTTGACGGGCGCCTGGGGCAGGCCACCGACCAGCAGCAGCTGTGATGCGCCTATTTTTTTGGGCACCTTCATTTGTGCCGAGGTCTTTTGATCTGTACGTCCAATCTCTACGCTCAGCGTGACCTTGCGCTCGTGGCAACTGATGGTCACACGATGCCATTCACCATCGTTTAGCTTTGCCGTAAGCAGCAGCTCCTCGCGGCGTCGTCCGCGCACAATCAACACCAGTTGGCCATCCTTCAGGAGCAGGGCCACATAATGCTTGGGTTTCTCCTTGCTGCCCGGCGACAAATAGAGCATGCCATTGGGATAGAAGGAGCGGAAATCAAAGCTCAGCTGAAAGTTGCGCTGCCAAAAGTGTCGCTCCGGCAGCTTCAGCTGCGCATAGCTATAAAGCTCGTCGCCAAACTTGAAGGCATTCGGTTCGTAGGAGTAGCTGCCAATCTGTAAGAAATGAATTCCATTAATTCTAGCCCTAGATTTATTTAAATGTGAACTTAACTCACCGCGACGACTTTGTGTTAGTTCTGAGCTTTTGTGAGCGAGCTTTCACAGCGTGCGCTTTTTTTTTATTTTATTTTTTTTTTAGTGAGGTTAAAAAATAAAAACGTTGGCATGATTTTCTTTTGGGTTTTTTTTTTGTTAAAAAAATGTTTTTTTTTTATTTAATACGCAAAATGTGATAACAAGTTGAAGAAAGCAAAAAGTTATTCGTATGATACATTGATGAAAGCAAAAACGTACACAAAGCGTTGATGAGTGAATAATGTTTGTGAATATATGTATATATATATATATTGATATGTAGATAGGCCTAGATGATATGGTTTCTTATAGACTATATTTGAGCTTTTAAGCTTAAAATAAACAAAAGATGTGATATGAAAATATGCAATATTTACATAAGTATGTTGTTGTCAAATGTAATTAACATCCAGATGCGACCCAGAGCTTTTAAAAACTTAAAGTTATTTGTAGTTCTTACATTGAATTAAGCTGGATTACAAGAGCTTTATACGATATTTTTAAACAGACTTGAAGCTTTTACATACTATTAACCGATTAGTATTTTATTACCTTTAATCCACAATCAAAGCTTTTGCATGCTGTAAATCAGCTTACCAAAGCTTTAATAGCTTCAAAACAGACTACGACATTTAAACTCATTATTATTTATCTTCTCATATGTCTGCATATTATTTCCTAACTTCTCAATAATTGCTAAAAACAATTTAGCCAGCTGATAATAGCTTTAATAAACTTTCGAAAGTAATTAAATCTTGTAAGCCAGCTTCCAAATAATTCTTAAATATAAATGAGCTAGCTTAAAGAGCTTTTGCAAGGAGGCGTTTCGCTCTGTAAACTAACTTATATGGCGCTTAAGCGCCGTCAAAGCTTGATAGCTCGAACGTATGGCAGCTTTTGGTTAAATCTGAGGTTATATTTGATGATTTGTATGATTAATCCACATGTAGACCACATTGAGTAGCTATGTTTAGTAAGCTTTTATTTTTTTTAGGCGAAATTAGTATACAAAAGAGCTTTTCTTGCAGCGCAGCGCTTGAAACTTTTTGCGTAGCAGCTTTTGACATAATTGCTTAGCAACTAAAATCCTATAAAAACAAAGAGAAACATTTAAGTTGATCAGAGTGTTGAGAGTTAGGTAGCCACATAATCTATTTACATGCACATCTCCAGAGAAACCGTCGCACCCAAAATCTTTTAATTCAATAACCCAGACCATGTTTTACACAAACTGATGTTAACAACTCACCCGCTTGCAGCCTTCCGGCGAGGCGGTAAAACTCTTGCCAATCATCGGCTCCGTCTTGAGCAGCACATCGTAGAGGGCGCCCTTGAGGCTGCCCATGACCGGACCATTGCGTCCAATCTGCACATTGGCAAAGGTCAAAGCATCATTAAAATTAATCGTACGATTATTGAACACTACATCCCGGACAGCGCCCTCGAGCTTTACAAATGTGGGCGCCAGGGGAGTGTAAATTTCATGAGGTGGTGCGCCGCCTATATATAGACCCCCAGCTTCCTGTGGCAGGCTAACAAGTGAGGGCGTGCCCGTTAGGCTGCGCACCTCCTGCAGTTCATCGTCCACCATCAGCTCCAGGCGGCGCCCAGTCTTGATAAGATTGATGACATGCAGTTCGCCATCGTTCAGCTGACTTGCATTGGAGAACATTTTGATGAAGCTGCGTCCCGAATTAATCCACACCTGCAGCTGACCATCGACCAGACTCATCGAATAGTTGCCCTTAATATCTTTGTCATCGTAGTCGGCCAGCACTTCAGGCGGATAGGCGGCCAACAGCAGCAAACAATCGGCTTGCAGTGTGCGGAAAACAAGGCCAGTGTTGGCGCGTTTGCGTAGCGACTGCGATGGCAGCTCCAGGTAACCATTGCCGGTAAAGCCAGCTCTGTGAATCAGCAAAACATTTACGGTTTTTCTTTATAATTCAATAATATGTGAGCTTACTTGGTAATCATGTCCTTGCAGGAGGACTCCACGCCAAAGTATGTGGAACTTTCGAGCGGATCGTAAGTCTCGCCATTCACCTGCACATCCATCATGCAGCCAAGGAAAGGATTGTCGGCACCCGGCGCCTTGGTTGTGCCCGATGTGAAGCCTTTCAAAAGCAATTAATCAAATATTAGAATATGTGTTGTTATTATTTTAGCCTAGAAGAAAAATAAACTTAACGACTAGTCAAAGCTAATACCGTGTGCGAATTACAACTACATATTGAGAAGTTGCAAAAGGAGTAGAAGATATCTTCGACCCTATCAACAATATTTACTCTTGATAAGCAGGACGTGCCAGCTCTTCCTTGTTTAGATTTGTCCATATACTCTTTTAATTATAAGTACTACTAAATCTCTTAGTCGATCACTTTCAACTAGACCTCTCTAATTTATTTACAATGCGTTTTCTTTTCAGGTGTTCTCAGCTACTACAAATCCCGGAATGCTCACCTGGTGGTACGCCTCCCAGATAATACACCGCCTTGGACAGATCGGGCAGCATGTGACTCTTCACAGGCAATGTGGGTGCACCGGAGATGGCACGATCGTTGTTTACACGCAGCATACCATTCTCCGTGCTGCGTCGTGCCGAGAACTCTCTGGCCGCCTCGATTTTGATCCACTGCCCTGTGTTGTACTTTTTGGTTGTATTTATCTCCAGCTTGGACTCGTCGCCATAGTCAATGCGGAACATGATGCGACCGCGACTCAATGTGACCGACACGGAGCGGTTCTAGAGAAACACAAATTGTAGAATAAAAGCTTGAGGAGTTAAGGTTTAAGGATTCTCACGTTCTTGTCATCAACCGCCAGGAACAGCAAGGCATTCTCGTCCAGTGTGCGGAAGGTCATCTGCAACGCAAACAGATTCTTGCGATAGGGACGCGGACGCGTCTTCTTAAGCTGCGCATAGCCCAGGCCATTGAAATGACGCGCCACGGAGGAAGCGGATGATTCCCGGGCGCCAATCATGGCACCACCGCAGCGACCCTCGCTGCCTATAAAATTCCACAAGCCCAACGGCTTATTGTCCACCTCCACCTGATGCACGACCACATTTAGACCTGGTGTTTGCTCCTTGGCCGCATGGCCGCCCAGCAAAATGCGCTCGTCGTGCGTTTGATAGAAACGCGTGTGCTCCGCATCCGTGGAGCCCATGACTGGCGAACCCGGCATTAAGGCACCAAAGTTGTTCATGCGACGCACCAGCAGGCTACCCAAATTCAGCGTGCGATTCGCCTCTACCTGATACCAGGCATCATCGTACTTGGGATCGCGGGTCTGCACCTCAAGCGGGTGTGTTATGGTCGCTGTGCTGCCGCCCAAATACCAAACCAGACGTACTCGTCGCTTATACAGCTCCAGCGTGATGTGTCGTCCCTCGCTGCCCTGGACATGCAGCAGGGGCGAGTTTCCCATGTGATTGGCCAAGGCAAAGCTCAAGCGCAAGGAGTTGGATGTGCTCAGGCCATAAGAAACAGGCAAATATGTGCGACTGCATTTGGGACCCAGCGATTCCAGCGAGACATCAATCTGACAGAAGAGAGAGAAATGCTTGAATCGACTTCAAGTACAGCTATTCAATGCCACCTACCGCTTCCGCTGCATGCCTGGCCTTGGCTATTTGATCTCTTAGCTGCTGCAGCTGCTGGGCCATGCTATTGTTCCAGATTTCAAACACCTGCTGCTCCTTGGCGGCCTGCTGCTCCACATAGCTGAGCGAAACGTTGGCGAAACGCAAATTTGTCTTTGTTAACGAAATGTTCTCCTCGGCCATGCCCAGCTTGATCTCCCAGTCTGGCTCCAGCATGGCAAATGATTTGCGCATAAGCTGTATGGATTTCTGCATTTCGCGTGCCTTGCGCAGCTCCGCATGCATCTCCTCGCTTGTCTTTTGCGCCAGATCCATGCTTTCTTGGGCATGACGTCGCGCCGAGCTGCTCGTCAGCAATTGCAGCTGGCTGGAGATGTTATTGCTGCGCTGTCCCGTCTCAAAGATGGTGCGTTTGATGCCCTCCACTTGTTGCTCCTGATGCTGCAACTTACCCTTGAGCACCGTGGATTTTTGCATTTGCTGCAGAGCCTCGCGTTGCAGCTGCTTGGAGCGTTGCAGCGAGTGCTTGGCACGCTCAATCATTGAACTGCCATCGCTGGGATAAAGCGTGCGTTGTGCCTCATGGACGCGTTCCTTGGATAGCAGCGATGCCTGGCGTGCAGCCGCAATAGCTGTGGAAATGTTGCTGTGTGCCGAGCTGCAAGAGGAAGAGAAGGTAAATCTAAGCCAGAGCTAGCGCTAGATTCGTCATTCACCTAGCCAGCATGGCAATGCGTGCCGCATTTCTTGTGGGCTGAAATTGCCTGGCATACTCATTGGAGCGCTCGAGCAGGCGTGCCGCATGTTTCTCCGCCTTGGGCAGCCAGTGCTTGCGCACCTCGCGCTGCAGTTCCGCCTGATCCGCGAGCGTTTCGTTCAGCAATGCAGCCATAGCAGACAGCTGCTGCCGCTGCTCATTTAGCTGCATTTGTTGCTCCCTGGCTGCTTGCAGCATTTGCTCGCCACGCGCTGTGTGACTCTGATTAAGCTGTTGTTCGATGCGCCCGCCCAGCTCTTCCAGTTGCTGGTACTGCTCGGCAACATGAGCGCTTAGATTGCGCACATGCTCGAGCACATCGTCCGCCTCGTTCTCCACATCCTGGGTGCGATCGATGTGCAGTCGCATGTCCGCAACGCGATAATTGGTTTGGTTAAGATCACGCCACAGCATCTCGAGACGTGCACGCTGATCGTATGCCGCATCAGAGGAATTGCCCGTGACATAGTACTGTTGCCAGGCGCAGTCGCTGGTGCTGCGTATGTCCTGCACCAGCTGATGGTGCTGCTGTATAGCCTGCAGATAGAAGCGCGCCTGCTGCAGCGCCGTCGGCAAACTCAGATGCTGTGCACCCATTCCATAGTTGCGTAAATCGTACAGCGTTTGCATCAACCCAGCGTGTAGAGTGCGTACATCTTGTTGCAGTGCAAGAGCCGCGTCCTGCATGGACTGCAGCGCCAGCTGGCGTTTGCCAATGGTCGCCAGCGCCTTGCGCGACTGAAATTTGCCATTCTCTGCATGTGCGTCCAGTTTGAGAAGCGCAGCCGTATCATAGCCCAGCAGCATCTGCCTGGCCTGGCTGTAATCCTCATGCCGGCCGCGCCATTTAACATAGGCGCGCTCGTATTCGCCAAGTTTTAGATAGGGAGCCGGTATGCCCGTCAGATCCATGTTATGTAGGCCACGGCGCAGCTTATGCCCCACCAGCTCCACATAGTCCAGCAGCAGCAGCGTGCAATTGTCACAGACTAAATGGAAAGTAGTAGACAATTGTTTATCTAGCATATATGGGGTATGAAATAGTCGACTTACGCGTGCAACCGCTTTCCTGCAAATGCTGCCGCTGTGCCACGCACTTATTGCACTTCAGACCCGTGACGCCTTCGCGACAATAGCACTGACCCGTCTCCGCATCACAGCCCTCGGCGCGTATGCCATCGCCATGGCAATTGCATGCCTGGCAGCTGCTATTGGGATATTGCATCGGATTGCCAAAGAAGCCCAGGCGACAGCGTTCGCAAAGGCGTCCCGTGTAGCCGGGCTTGCAGACGCAGCTCACCTCGCCCTCCCACACATTGCAGCCGCGTGCAAAGTTGCGATTGGTCTCCGGACAGGGGCAGGCCTGGCAGCCATGCCGTGAATTCGGATCGCCGTAGTAGCCCTCGGCGCATTGCTGGCAGTGTGCGCCTCCGCTGTTTTCGCGACAATTCTAGAAAAAAAAAAAACAAGAAATGTTCAGCTTAAACAAATAGCTGTAAATTCCAATTGCAGTGTTGGGCAGCTATCAAATTGTGCTGCAGTGCGATTGCAAAGGACTGGTATGCTGCTCGCTGATAATGTAAGCAAATTAATGCGGCTAAAAACAATCGCAAGAGATGCTTAGAAGCGCTTATATTCCAGTAATGTATTTTTAAATTGACTAAAAGCGCATCAAATTTAAACTGCAATCAATTGCTTGCTTGTGCTGATTGGACAAGTCGGCTGCATACCAAGCCTAATGTGAACGGAAACCAGAATCCTGTTCAACACTAGCAAAAAGCCTATTGGAAAATGGCGGCAGTAAAGTCCAAAATAGGCGCCAAAAGTGAAGTGCGCGTCTGTTTTTCTTAATTAAAGAAGATTATTTACCAAACAAACGCCGGTTTCGCGATCGCAATCATTGCTGCGTCCATTGCAGTGACACGGCGCAGCACGTCCAATCAGATCCTCAATAAACACACTTTCTACGTCGCTTGTGTTGCGCCAGCGATAGAACGAGCGGCCCGGATCCTGACAGGACAGCCCATCGAAACGTTTGGGGCAGTTGCAGCGCTCCACGCCCTTGGCTATGAGATTGGTGGAGCCCTGCACATATATGGCAGCATCCATGTGCACATTATGTAGGCTAAAAAAGAGTAGTAAACATACAGGAAATGCGCTCAAGCTTAAAATAAATTCGACTTACACAACTTGCTGAAAATCGGCAAACGCAAAAGCGCGCAGAAATATGTGTCGCACATTCTGCAGCGCCGCCATCAACGTGCCGCGATTCACCGCCTGACTATTGTGATGATATTTCCAATAGGATTCGTGCAGCGGCACACGATGCGTCACATTCAGCGAATACTCGTATTCCTCGTACTCGTAAAAATCCAACACCAGCTTGGCGTGTGCATGCAGCTGCACCAGCGGATACTGGGCCAGCACCTTCCGCTCGAGCGGCGTGTGCGCGCCCTCGGTTAGCAGCGAAAAGTATAGATAGCCGCCGTAGCTGGTGGTGCGATCACCATAGAACTGGGGCGGCAGCTGAAAGTAGAGCGGCTGATAGAACTGTGCATAGGCGCCAATGGATACGTTGCCCGTGGAGCGCGGCACCAGGCTGAGATCGTTCATGCGCTGAATTTCGGCATCCTCGCGATAAGAGACGCTGCCCGCCATCTGCACCACGACAATGTACTCAAAGTCGCCGCTGGTGACATGCTGCGGTCGCAGCTGTTGCACGCTGAGATTGCGCGACTCCGGCATGCGTATGTGACCCCAGGAGAGTTCGCTCTGCTCACACTCGGCGGCGCGTCCAAAGCAAAAGCAGCGTGTGCAGCCCTCGGGATTGAGTGCGGACAAACCGAATGTGCTCTGCATGCACGTATCGCACTTGAGACCCACCACGAGCGATTTGCACGGGCACTGGCCATTGGAATCGCAGGCTATAAGGCCGTCGGCGCGCGTAAATGAGCCCGCCACATCGCAGCCGCAGCGTCGGCACTCGGGATAGCCAAAGTAGCCAATGGCGCAGCTGTTGCAGTTGCGGCCCGCATAGCCCTCACGGCACTGGCACTGACCGCCGACTGCGGCGCACTGCTGGCCAATGGAGCCAATGTGATCGCATTCGCATTCGCGACAGCCCAGACGCGCCTGCCAGCCCCAGGTGCCAGGCACGCACTGAGCGCAGCCCAAGCCGCGCGTGAATTTCGGGCAAATGCAGCGACCGTTGAGCGGATCACAGACTTGACCCTCTGCCGCGCATGCGGCACAGCGCTGGCAGCCCTCTGTGCTAAAGCCAAAGAAGCCCTCGGTGCACTCGTTGCAATGCCGCCCGCCGACCCCAATTTTGCAGTCACATTGACCCGTCCACGGATTGCACTCGTGACTGCGTGCGCCGTGCGGATCGCATTGGCAGTCGTGACAGCCCACGCCCTGCGTGAGATTCCAGTGACCCGCCTTGCACTTGTCGCAGCGACGACCCGCCACATTCAGCAGGCAGGAGCATTGGCCCGACCGTTTGTCGCATGCCGTCGACAGCGAGCCAACCGGACTGCATTGGCAATCTGCAAAAAATATATGGAAAGAAAGTTTGCATTAATTTGGGTAAGTGCATCATAAACTTGGTAGATAATTAAGGAAAATTAAATGGGTAATAAACTATTTGCACTTATCAATTATTGAATTATTATTCATGTGCTTTTGAAAGTCCCTTCTAACTAGAGTAATCCCAACTTAGAAGTTCCACCCTTGAGTATGGAAAATACGTGAAAAATGTTGCATGTTTGTTGCTAGTTTCATTCGATATATGAAATTTTTATTTGTTAACTAAAGTTGAATCGATCTCTGAAAAATGTAGTGCAAAAGTACAATCTAAGGTCATAATTTCCATTCGTTTGCTATCACATTTAAGACATAATCCTGGTGAATTCAGCAAAACGCGTGAAAATGGGCGTGGAAAATTGCAAGTGAATAATAAAATAGTTAAAAAATATAATCAAATATCAAAAACGAAATCAACTTTTTAAAAGCACAATTTAGCTCGGTTAGTTACAAGAAAAATCTTGTAAATCATAAATAATTTTAAGTCTCTAAAAATGCCCGTTTCGGCGAGTTAAAGTCACAAACTAGTACCGACAAAATTGCATACATGAAATTAAACAAGCCTAAGAGTATTTAGTTTCAAAGCTGTGAATTTGGGATGATTTGATTTCTGGCAACAGATAAAAGACGGCGGCACGTCGCATAATAGAAAAAGAAACGCAGCACTTAAAATACGCGCCGTCCAATCGGCATAAATCTAAACGATCTAAACGATCCATGTAGTCAACATTAGCAGCTATAAAAGCGGCCATTAAAAACCCAAAAACTACCAAAACACTTGCAAAATAATTTGCCAGCTCTTCGGTTGATGTGCCGCAAAAAAAAAAAAAAAAAAAGAACGCTTTCAATTTGCAACTTTGATAAATGTGCATAAATTGTGCACGCATAAAAATATTTTGAAACTGTCAACAGAAAAAAATTTGAAAATGACGCCAACGCTGTGCACAAAAAAATAAATAAATAAATAAAAGAAGAAAAACCAAGAGAAAAAAAATGTATAAATATTAATAATATTTTTTTGATTGGGGGCGCGCCAGAAATTTGGCACATGGCTTTCAGCATGTGAATGTGACATTTACAAAATGTTTTTCTCATATTTCGAGAGTGAAGTGGAATTGCAGCAGCTTTAAACCAATCTATTTTGTCGCGTTTGTAATTTATGTTTCCTGGCCAAAACATTTAACATTTAACAGAAAATTTGTGTGGATTTTGAGGGGAAAAACTGGCCGCTTGTCTCATTATTCAATGACAAACTGTAAAAATGCAGAAAATATCGAAAATAAAAACACACACACACACACAAAATGTTTTGCTGCATTTAAATGCAAATTAATGTGCCATTCATTAGCGCTGCGGCAATTCATCATTTGGCGCAGTTTGACAAGCACTGCGAAAGGTCAAAGCGCTTCGAAATTTTGTTGTTAGCCCAAGCTATAACAAATGGGTATTATCAATGGCTTTCAAAATTCTCAAAACGAAACTCGTTGCTTAATACCAAAGTTGATGCCGGTTAATGCGCTCGCATTACGTGGCATAAACAAATTTGCATATGATTTTTTATGGCACGGACAGCGTGTGGCATGCCACTTGTCTTGGGACCAACTGCAACGCCAAGAGCCAACACTCGTGACTTCAATCCTCAAAATGCCAGACTCTTTAAAATAGAAAAAAAAAAAAAAACGCTCGAGACTGTAAACTACAAATAGTCGAGCAAAAATAATGCTGTCCATAATTCAGATGTCGAGACGTCTTAACGATGTCTGCCAGTTGTCTCTATGGATATGGTCACATAAACTCTATCATTTTCACGATTTTCACGATTTTTGCGTGCCTCCGTAATGGAGACATACGGATTAAGTGTGTCTTATAAATGTGCCGCAACATGACAGCCGTAAATACATGAATGGGAAAATACTCAAATTTAGGTGGTCAAGCAAAATCATACGGAAAATCCATAATATATTTGACAGTTTATGGCGAGCATCCGTTTTTGTATTGTGTACGGATTTAGCGAGCTCAGTTAAGCAAATAAAATGCATCGAACTTTCATCTGAGATGGTTTTTAAGAAAATCCAGTAGTTGTCCATAAACTGAAATGCTTCAAATTCAGAGGCTTTCATATAACCTATTTGTTTAAATCAATAGAGAAAATTGCTTCTAAATTCCAATATATGATTTAATTGAGTTATCTGAACAGTTGAGAATTCTATTTAAACACGTAACCCTCTTAAAGTCTTAAATTGTTTATAAAACTTTAAGAACTTTTTTATATTCTGCTATTCTCATCTCCGGAATGAACCCATCTTCTGCTAGCGAATTTAATGAAGTCTGTTGTTGTAATTTATGTGGCCATTTCAACGGCTGGTGTGACTTTGGGAGCGCCGCAAACTCAACATTGGCAACCGTTTATTATGACAAACAAAATGCCATAATTAGCAGATACCCTGTAATCAAATGTTACCCTGCGAAACAACGAAAGAAGGCGACTTTTTTAAAGTATATATAGTTACCCTAATTTCTTATTGGGCAGAAGTTATATCCGAGTTAATTTATACGGACTCAAAAACAATTGAAGCCTCTTTATATTTGTTTAGATTATAAAAAAGGATATATACTTGACATTGTAAAATGTTCTCTTAGAACTTACTGATTACATTCGATTAAAGGTTACCCAACATAACTTTACACAGTTAGTAGTTGGTTCTACGCTAGGCTACAGGGTACCTCAGAGTCTGACAAGCTACAAAGAAGTCAAAGGCAATTACCTGAACAGAGTTAACATTCGATTAATTTATGGGGCGCACGAAAACAATCGGGAGACTCGAGAATTGTGACTATTATGACGCTCCAGCGCCGAATTCGATCAAAGAAAGCATAAATAATGCTCGGCAATGGAGGTGGGAGTGGAAGGTGGGGATTGGAATTGGGAACTGCGCCTGCGACTGGCACTGGGACTGGGACTGGAGCGACTGGTTGAAGCAGGACCAGTCGCAATGCCTGGCCGAGACAAAATGTATGCAAACGGGTTAATTAACTACGAAATTTCGAGCGCTAGCTACGTGAGGCTATTAAAAGACAGCGAAACCCCAGCCGGGTGGTCGATAGCCAGCACGCCTGCTCTTTTCTCTCTATGCCTCTCTTTTTTATTTATGTGGGTCAACAGTGGGCGGCTAACGAAACATTAACCAGCAACAAAAACAAAATCAAATGCTGTTAACGCATTACGCCTGCAGTTACAAGCTGCAATTGTGGCTGCCGTTGCCGTTGGCCAACTTGCATTTTGACATTTCAAATGTCAACTTACACATAAATCTTGTCAAGGCAGAGCTGCTCACTCACTCACTCAGTCAGTCACTCACTCAGTCAGTCAGTCAGTCAGTCTGTCAATCATTCAGTCATTCACACAGTAAGTCACTCAATCGGCGGTCAGCGCAGTGCCACAAGATTGTTATCGCTCTTGCCTGCAGAGGCTTAATTGCCGTTTGATATCTGCAACTAATATGTAGTAAATGCCCTTACTTACATGAGGTACTACGCCTAATCTATTGTGGTTGCTCTTTCCAAACTTTAAATTTATTTTATTTTATTATTGCGTACTATTTTTATTATTATGTGCTTCGCTTCAATAAGCCTTTTTTGATGTGATCGAACGTTGCCAGGTTCGACAAAGGTGTTTAGGCGAGGTTAGAGGTTATTTACCTTGGCTTAGTGTGGCCAGACTTTGAAAAACTTTATTAACATTTAACCAATTTCTAAAGGATTCTCTTCTATTAATTACCAAAAATTTAAAGTAATAATGTTTTATTAAAAATTTAAAAATAAATATTTTATTTCATATCTTCTTATTTGAGTTAAATATATATATTTTTTAATATTCTATGTTTTTCTATTTCACATTTCAAAATATCTGCCAGGCATACTTATAAAGTATTTACACTTCGTCATAATATTTTAAACACATTTTTTTTGCTTATTTTTTTTTTGGTATCCGAACAATTTTTTTTGTTGCTGATTGGAGATTTATGATAATTGATTGACCGCGTTGGCGCGAGTTTCTTTGGCAATCCGCACATTGCGCATACGCAACGTTGTCTGGCAGCAACTGGCCACAGAATAAATCATTTAATCAATATTTTGTCATGTCCAGAGTGAAAAACTGCATGGCAGCCAAACACGTGCTCCACATTTTAGCCACAATGCTGCAAATTATTTATATACACATAGACACACATATCTAATTTTTTCGTTGCGAATTGTTGAATGCAATTATGCTGTCAATTCTTCGTCATGTTCATTTATGGACTTTTGCTGAATTATTATTGTTTAATTGTTAATTTATAACATGCTTTTGTGATTTGTGACTGTAGCAAAAAAAAAATGTTGCAGATTTTAGAATTTTTTGGTTGCGTTAACGGTTTTTTAAATAGGTTTAAGGCCAATATCAAGGTGTCTAGCACGTGTTTTTACATAATTGAAATACAATGTAGAATTTAGAAAATAAATATAATTCGGTTTTTAGAGTTACACAATAAAGGGTGCTTGTAGAGTAGCGCGTTTCAGTTCCAGGTAGAACTATTATAAATACTCATTCTTAATTTTGTAAAATTTGAAAAATTTTAGATTTGATGTGGAAGAAAATGAAATTTATATTTTCTTCACAAAAGCAAGTTTGCTTAATTTTTAAAAGTAAATACAGATAATACTTATTCAAGTTTTTTCTCTTTCTTAAAATTTTTTTGTTAAATTGCCAACAAATTCTTATTTAAGAGATTTCTCATAGAAAATATGTTATTTCCATTATCTAATTTGATTTCTATCAAAACCAGTTAATGGATTATTCCAAAAAGAATACAAACAAATTGTAAAACATCAATAATTATAATTTTTCATAAAAAGCCGCTTTGTTATTTTTCTATGCCTAATAATTCGACTTTTTATCACAGCCCACACTTTTTCTCTGAGAAATAAACCAAAAATTCAAGCAACTTAAGTTAATGTCACTTGACCAGGTCGGCCTCTTCTCAAAAAGCCAACTCTAAATGCAACTGTGCACAGTTTTTTATCTAGCAATGCATCAAGATCTGGGCACACACAAACACATGTGCAGTGTAAAACCCCATATTATTTCACGCACATTCGCATAAAGCACCGTTAAACGAACGGAAGTGCACTTTAACTGCCCACAGTTCAGCCTCCCCACACTAATCAGATCTGACCATAAGCTGAGACCAAACTTGGAAGCAAATAAATGGAAATAAAAAAACAAAACGCGCTCATTAATAAAACGCAAACAAAGAATATTGTCAATAAAATTGACAAACTCTGCTGAAAGACCCACGCGGTAAAAACCTAAAAAAGACTTGAAGCAACATTGCCAGATCGTAGACAGTGCAACTTCTGTGGGTGTTGCCAGTTGCCAGTGTTGCCGCTGCCGACACAGTGCCGCTCAAACTGTAGCATGACAAACGCAATTCTGAAGAGTCTTTGCAGAGTCGTGATGCCCCATTGTAAACTTTAATGACATCATTTGCTTAGCAGAGTGAAGAGAAGTGATTGAACCTTTTATTGCTTTGGCTTGCTTGAGAGGTGGCAAAAGACAACAACAACAACAAAAACAATAATAACAGCTACAGCAGCTACGGCAACCTTTCTCCCGAGAGGTTTTCAGTGTGCGACAGCGTCTGTTTCATTCATGAAAATGCAAATGCCCAAACAGGCACTTGACAGCTGCAGCCAGCCAAAGCCTGCCTCAACTTAGCCTGCAAGTTGGCCAAGTGCCTTGAGGCTGTTGCCTGCTCTTCCAGCTACAACTCCTCCACGTTCCATGCCCGGCGACGACACAGTCGTACTTACTACTATCTCCACATGTCGCGTGCTATGATGGCATGTTCATATTTCTCCACATTTATTTTGCATATACGCTCGTTCAGAGAGGGTATTCGTAGCTAGTCATAAAGTTGAAAAACAGTTTGATTGATGCCAGATAGATTGCTATGGATCAGAGATAAATAAGAACTAGGCATCTAAAATTGTGCAAAGTATATTCGTTTTTGCATGGAAATAACTGAAAAATGTTATATATGAAATTAATTACTAACAAACCGAATATTAATTAAAACAAAATTAATAAAAACTAGAAGGAATTTTTATCAAATATCATTAACATTCAAGACGTATAATAAGTCTTATTTAAAGAAAATTCTCATTTGTTTCTCATTTATTTATATTTCATTACATACATCGATTTTAAACTGAACATTAATTCATCTTAGTATTAATATATTAGTACTTTATTTATGAACGATCAGATAGATACTTTAGTTGATTGTGTATTTTAAGATAAACATTCTTGGAGCCTCATATCGCAGCCCCCTTCACAGACACATCACTCTTAAAAGCTGAAGTAAGCGTACAAACACTTTCGTCTGATCTTAACGTTTATTTTTTCAGTCTTTAGGCATATTTTTGTATGTTAACATATTTAGTTTTTTTTTTTTTTTTTATAGGATCGCGCAATCAATTTGAAAAGTTTTGCGTTGGTTTTACCGGATTTATGAATGAATTTATTTTCGTATATGCCTACCCGTTCACGTACGGGCAGACTTGTCTGCCGAGTCCATTGCACTTCCCTCTCCCTCCTGCTACCCTCCTTGGCGTCTATCGCATCCTGCGCCGACGTCGTCGCATTTGTCGCTTGTCGCCCCGGCTCTATAGGAAACTCTATGCAAATGTGGGCGGTTTGTGGTGCTGCCTACGCGCAACCCACAAAACGGGCCAACTAGCTGGCGGATCTTTTTGGCCTGGCCAACAGGCCAACAGTTGTTGGTGTTCATGGTCTTGGGTGCAGTTAGCTGCTGCTGTCTATGATTATGATGATGACAGTGCCGGCACATGTGGCCCAGTAAACGTATTTATAAATGGCAAAGAAATTGGACATTAAAGCGACAATTGGCTTGTTCTGGCCAATATGCGACACTCTGACCTATTTGTAATATGATTCCATTTTTATTGTCTAAAGGAGGCATTTAATTTTGTGGCTGTGTGGCTTACAATTGAAGTTGGATTAGGAGATAAGTTTTCAATATGAAAAAAGAAAATATATCATATCGTAATGTTTAATTGTGTGGATAGTTTGCCGTCAAGTCTATTAAATTTACTTCACATTTGTTGCTCAATTTAAACCTTTGATCGCGCTTAATTAAGCAATTGCCATTAAGCTTGCGAGAGATTTTTCTAGGCTACGCCCACTTGGTAACGCCCACCAGAAGCGGCAGCCACAAGCTCTCCAATGTACTCCATATGCCATATGCCTGGGCCTGGGCACACTTTCGCCCATCAAAATGAACCCAGTCAAATGTTTGGCGGGGCTCAAATTGCATTTCCTGTCACTTTGCCGATCGCTCGACCAGCCCAGCCATGAATCTCGCACCCAGCTTCAGTTCGGCCCCTAGTTTCTATGGGTGTGTGCATTTACGTATGTATATCTCTCTGGGTCTCGGGATCTAATATAGCTTGGCCCGGGTCTGTCTGGGTTTGCCTGGTCTATCTGGTCTGCCTGTCTGCCTGATTGTCTGCTGGTCCACGACATGCAAAGTTACATGTGTGTCAGCCTCAACGAATGTTGTGGGTGTGTCTTTTGGGTGTACATGATGTCTGCGTGTGTGTGTCTGCGCATTTGTGTGTCTTGCACAGCATGGCAAACAACATCAGCATCAACACCAACACCAACACCAACACCAACACGAACACATATGGGACCAGCTACAATTACATGACATATTGATGTTAAAATATAAAGTAGAACTAGGTTTGAGGGAAACATTGTATTTAGAATATTTCAGCGTATTTTGTGATAGAGATAAATATTAAAAATTTGTTGAACAGCTGTTAAAGATATTATCTAAAAGTATATTTTAAAAGACATAAAAAAATACACTATATATATTTATATTAATTGTATTATTTGTGATGAAAAGTAAAATGCAATTTTAACCTTTTTAATTGTTGACCTTTTAAAGCCACCAAATGAACTAAACATTTTGTCAATTCTTGCAGAGAGAATAGAAAAAACAGCTAAAATTGAATTGCGAAATTTGAAAATAGGTTTTTTTTTATGGAAAACCAATCTGTAAACTTTTGTAGGCCGTGACGTGTTTTTGTCTAATTGCAGTTGATTTTTAATTGCAACAAGCGAACTTTTGGCAATTTTAATTAACTTTTTTTCTTATAGGTGAGGGGCAAGTGCAGCTGAAGGGGTCTTTGATCGCTGCTCGTAACATTTATGTCTGAAACTTTGTCTGGCAATTTCTTATCTTTATTTGCGACATGTATTTTTAATTTAAGCGCGACTATCAAATATTTAAACTGCATCGCCAGCAACTCCCTCGACAATGCCCCAAAGTGTTTTGTTAAATGGTTTTCGGCTTGGGTTTTTTTTTCGGTATTTTTATTTTCCTGGCTGCTGGAGAAGTTGTTGCTCTTCAAGACTTGAATCGCCGCCGGCTGCAGACTTTGTCTCTTTTTTTTTGGTTTTTTTTTTTGATAGCGTGCATAATTTTGTGCCTGTATCTGGTTTTGTTTACTTTTTTATTGAGCGCTTTTTTTTTTGTTTTTTGGCCAAATAGTTTCGTTAATTGAAATAAAATTCAATTTGACGTTTTTATGGCATGTGGAGATAGTTTCGCTAAATACGTGAGAAGTTGCAGTCTAGACAGCGAGAGCTCTCTTAAGTGTGTGTGTGTGATGTGTGTGTGTGTGTAAAGTGTGAAAGTTGTTTTTTGGCTCTAGAAAGATGCAACCCGTTTTATGGGCAATTTGAATAGTCTCGATAGTATTTAATGCGAATGCAATGCATTTTCTATCAATGCAGCAAACATAATTTATGCAGTTGCGTTTTAAACATTTATACGTGCGAAAGAGATTGAAAAATTGATGGAAGTCAATTACAGCTTTTAAGAATTTTCAATATATAAATTATAAACAAATCATTCATTTAATACAACAACAACAAAAATTATAAAAAAGAAAGAATAATTTTTAAGCTGGCAATTTTTACATGATCTCAAAACCTTAAATTAATTGTTACGCTAGATTGTGAAGAAACTTTTTCCTATCTTTTAAATGCAAACGACATAAAAGTATAAAATAAATAAAATGCAGTTCTGATTTCTCTGATTACATGTGTATATTATTTAATCTATCCCCAATCAAGGCTTTAAAAATGAGATGATTGCAGAAGAAACCTTTAATAAGAAACTTGCATCCAGTCTTTTAATTTTATTTCTATCAAAAATTGAAATCTATTTGAAGCGCATTAAATCCATTAAATTTATTTTAATGCCAGTTTAACACAAAAGTTTTTCCAAACTTTAGTTACCTTTGCAATAATATTATAATAGTTTTTTCGTTTTTACACAATCGGCTTCTGTGTTTAGAAACATTAACCCACTGTTGCCGGCACAGACACCGTTGGCAGCTGTAATTTTGAATAATTTTGCGCCCGATAATATTTATTATTCAATTTTCATTAAATCTGATTATCAAGCGGGGAAAACCGGTTTGCTTACAAATAAAAATGCAAGCGAATTATTTTTCTGACGCTTAAATTAAGCATTAATATTATATTTTTTTTTTCGTAATGTTCAAGAGGCGGCGTCATAAATTTTGCGAGCGCCGCCAAAAACTATGTGTGAGATCATGTCGGGAAATAAGCGAAACATTTTTTAAGGTGTTGCTGCGCTTGTTGTGACAAGCGAATGGGGCGCGATATCGAAAAATTGTATGCCAGATAAGAAAAATAATGTTGGGTGCTTAACAGTTAACATGCTACACACAGACAACAAAATTTCCCGCCGAGTGCAACGTATAAAATTACAAATAAATGTCAAATTAGTGGCTTAGAGCGAGAGACGCAGCGAGAGAGATAGTTAGAGATAAACGTGAAGAGATGAGAGATATGCATGCCATGCATTATAAATCAAAATCCAATTAATGTTGAAATGAAGAAAGTGGGTTTATTTTTAAAGTACGCAAAGATAAAATACCCTTTGCATTGAAATTTGACAGATGAGCGATATCATAATCTCAGGCATACAATGTTTTTATAAATGAAAATTTTGGACGATTATATATTCAATATAACTATATATAGTATATAATAGACGTTTAATCTGAAAAAACTCAATGTTGATAATAAATTGCTCAGGAAACTGAGATATCATTTAAAATAAAAGATTAATATATTTGCGTAATCCCGGGCATACAAAAGGTTTAAAAGATGATAATTTGGCTGATTATTCCTAGAAAAGATATATAACATACACGTTTGATGTTGATAAAATATTGCTCAGCCAGTTAAGACAACATGAAATATATTATCGCAATCTCAAGCATACAAAGTTTTAATAAATCATAAATTTTGCCCGAATATGCACAGAAAAGATACTTTATATAGTAGCTCGATGTTGACAATTAATTGCGCAGGTATAATGAAAAATATATAAATTGTTATTAAAACAATTTGTAAGTAAAAGGCATCTTTTAAAAATTTCAATAAGAAAACATCGAAATTGCCTAAGCTCATCCATCTGCTCAAGTTAATGTATCATAACTAGAGATATTTGATGACAAATTTATAATGCCTTCTTATAGGGCATCAAAGAAAAAAAAAACCAGTCAAGACACCGGAAATACGAAACCTTGTGTGAAAGACCACGTGTGGAGCCGACGTTGAAGTGTTTCTGAGTTTCATTCACTGTGGTTAGATTGGAAATTAACTGAATGAGGTTAATCAGCGCTAGAGAAATTTAAATAATATAAAGAAGAATTTCACTTCTTTAAGGCCTCTATTGTCTGTCAACATATGCTACACATAATATATGTAGTATAGTTGTATGCGGCCAGAAATAACTCGACTCGTCGTACTATTTTTTTGGCCAGTCACGTTTTCATATTTATTTGGTAATTTTGACTTGAAATACAACGTTGAATCGCAGTGGCCCCCACAACGTGTGCCGGGTTGTCTGAGGTCAGAGACAAGAGAGATGACGCTGACGCCTGCCCCGTGGGCCAAAATCAACAACGCAAAACAGACATAAGTCTGAAATATGCCTGCAACAACAGCAACAACAAACAACAACGACAACAACAACAACAACAATAAACCCAACTGGCGCCTCGGTCACTTTGATCTATGCACTTCAAATGATTTTTTTTCTCTCTTGGCGTTGCCTTTTTTTTCGCCGTCTTCAGTCCTGGTGTCTTTTGGGCTCAGTTGCTGCTGCTGCTGCTGCTGCTGGTGATGTTGTTGTTGTTGCTGTTGCTGTAGTTTGTGCCGATGCGTAAACAACGAAGCGGCAGTTTAAATGAAACGGCAACTTTTTGGCCTGCCAGTTGAAGCGGCAAAAAAGTTGGCATAACATATGCTTCAAGAGCTGAACTCGTGGAGACGGAAAGGTGCGGGGTGCCTGCAACCGTAAAAGTGTTCGGTTAAGTGGGACCTGTGGTAATGTTGATCTTTTCAAATGGAGGGGAAACAAATATACAAACATGGGCGGGCTTTTGAGATCTTTCTTTATACCAATATCTACGATGTGGATTGCAGCCTCGAGTGCCAGACGGAGTTCTTGATGTGGAGAGACAGGCTCACATCCCTAGACTAGATTCATAATGTGTTTAGATAATTAAAAGTAAGACACAATTGCAATCATAACGGAAAAGCAAAACGATTTGTATGAAAAGCCGTCTTTCGCTCTGAATATCAGTCTATCAGAATATCACTTCTATGCTTTTCTTAGTCGTCAGAAAATTATCTGGGGTTTAAATTATTTGAACACCGAAAAAAAAAAACAAAGTCGACAAATATTTTCTGAAAACAAGACCCGATTTCTTAAGCAGAGAAAGGTAAAACTAACAACTTTTATTTGGTTTTAATATTTAGAAAAGTTATTAAATTCCGTTTATTCTTAAAGAGTAGGCTTTTAGGTTAAAGGTTTTTTTTAATATAGAAAAATATTTTTGAGCAATAGAGGTTATCTGTTCCGGGTAATGCTTTATAGCTTAACGATTGAGATAAATATCTTTGCACTATCTTTAATTATAATATACTATAATTTAACGTAATATATTATTGCATAATATATCAAAATTAAATAAACTTGGTAAAAATAATTATCTGTCCTTATAACACTATTTAGTATGGCGCTATTAAGTTACCTTTCAGTTAAAGTCTGTCTGTAATTTTTAATTATCATATTAATTGATCGACCTATATTACAGGGTAGACTATATATATAAGTATGAATCATCAATATAAATTATTACGGATAGCATTTCCAATTTTACTCAGAATAACATCTGTTCAGTTTCGCATACCTCAGTGCTTTTCAAACTCACGAGCTGTCAATTTGTCATCTTTTAAAATGATCAACAAATTTCCCAATAATTGTAAATCGATAAACATTTAATTCGGCTCTGGTCTTACAGTTTGTGAGCCACTGGAGCTTAATGTCAACTCAACAACTGTCGTGTCTACAAATTTGACACTTGCATTTGTCATTTGCCTCATTTGTTTGCTTTGGTTTTGCTTTGTCTTGTCTTGTTTTGTTTTGTTTTGGTTTGTTTGCCTGTCCATTTGCTCCGCTTACATTTTCAAGTAACATTTGTTACTCTTACAGAATCCCCCCTTAGCCGGCCTCTCCACTTCTTATACAGCGTCTTGGTTTGTGTTTTTTCCTGTTTGTTTTTGTAATATCTTTTTTTTTCTCAATTTTTGTCTTTGGTGAAGCTTTATGCGCAATTAGCGAGCACATTGTTTGCTTGTGTGGCACGTTTCATTGTAATTAAAAAAAAAAGAGAAAAAATCAACGCTGTCCGAAACATGTTGCTTAATTCTGTCCATGGAACTCTAGATTAGTGCAGCATGTAGGTGTTGCTCGGCTCCAGCTGAGTGTCTTGCTCTCTCTCTTTCGTCGTCTGGCGTCGTCTCGTTTTAAGATCTAAGACGCTGAGACTGTCAATATTTGTGTCTAGCTAGCTCATGTGGCATGCTTCGGCTGAATGACTGGGATTGGCGTGGCGACTTTAAAGCCCATTACACAATTTAAGAAGCTTGTGCTCCTACAACTTTGACCAACAATAGTTAAGTTAAGTCATCTAACCATACTTTTTTTTCCTTTACACACATCTCTATGCGGCGAATGTCATCTGCGCTCCACATTGAACGCCATGTCGAAAATATTTAAATGCGCCCACAGTCGCCGCAGAGCAACTGGCTCTCTAATGTCAGCAACGTGCTAGTTTGCGGGCATGTACATTGCGGCCTGTCTGTCGACTGTCTGTGCTCCCCCAAAATGCTAATTGACCGGGCGCAACAAGGCGCCAAACATCCAACGCCGAGACAATCTATCAATAGGCCCCCAACAAGTACAACTCTTTTGGGTAGCCCAATCAAATTTGCAACACAATTTTTTTTTTGTTGCTTGCAAATTCGCTGAGTGATTCGATTACATAAGCAAAAATCGGTGGCCAACAAAGAATTATTAATGAAATATCAATAAATCTGGCTATAATTATCAAGTTTATTAATCATCGTTTTTGCTTTGCAAACACAGTTTAAATTAATGACATGAATATTGATTTCTAATTGTCAACAACTGAATTTGAATTTGTTTTGATACTAATTGTGAAGTGCAAGAATTTAAGAGGAACTCATTAGGCTAGTAGTGGGAAAAATAAAAGTTATATAAACGTAAAAAATACATTCATAAAATAAAACATTTTTCGGTTATAAGAAATTACAAAAAAAGAAACGTATTCAATTTTAAAATTGTGTTAACTATATATTATTTTCTACTTTTCTTAAACAAATTATGTTCTTTTAGGTATAGTTCTTATCGAAGTATTATGATTCCCTCTGCGATACCTATGTTTTTTAGACATTTACTTTCGTGATTTTTGAATCTCTTCAATAGAATTTTGGGGCTCATTTTCGCAGACCACATCTTTCCTTTATTCTAATAAATAATGAAGAATATATCAATTCAATATACCGAACTAAAAACTATAAAAAAAATATATTTTTTTTTAAAAAGAAACAAATGTTGTGAAACAAAAATGTGATTTAATGCATTTAATTCTTGGGAGAACTTGCGAGCATCTACTGTGTTTTTATGGAAAATTTCTTTTTTATTTCCTTATTTGATATAGCTGTACGACTATATTAAGTCGACCTGCTCTTAAATTTTAAACCTCAACTTTCGATTTGTCGCAATCACCTACGGCTTGGTCTTGGACAATTTGGCGCCAGTTCAAGCCGCTGGCAGCCAAAATGCCAATTGCTTTTGGCCAATTAGGCAGGCTTTCTAACTTGGCTCGGGCCAGCGGGGTAGGTAATTATACTGGTAGATAGGCAATTGAGGCGCCAGATAGCATGACGCGGTGACGCTCGCCTGTTTGCCCGTTGCCCGTATGCCATTTAAGTGGGCAAACACATTAACTGCCATAAACGAAGCGAATGCAATTTTTATTAGCGTAATTAACACCTTTTTTTTTCTTGCCTACTTCTGCTTTGTGCACAGAGTTTTATTCAAGCGCTGCAGTCATCGCGACAATTAAATGAATCGTGAGTGCGTGAATTTGCTTACCGCGTTGCCGGGAGCGCTGGGTTGTTGTTGGGCGCAGGGGTATAAAATGTTGCGGCATGAGACGCACACCAGGCGGACAGGGCGGCAGGGAGTCCAGATTGCTGTACAGCACAATGTTGTTGTTGCCAGGGTGTATGAGAAAGTGTTGCTGCTGTTGCTGTTGTTGCTGCCGGCTAAGATTGCCAAAGAGCTGTTGGTGCTGTTGCTGTTGTTGTTGCTGATAGTAGGTGGCAGGCAGCCGAGAAAAACCATGTTGCTGTTGCTTTGGCGGTCGCGGCGTTATAGCCACAACATGTTGTTCCTGTTGTTGCTGTTGCTGCTGCTGCTGCACGCCAGCAACATGTTGTTGCTGCTGCTGCTGTTGAAAGCTGGACTCCAAGCGGGTGTGATAGCTAAAATGTTGCTGCTGTTGCTGTTGTATCTTTGGTATCAATGTTGTTGCTGTTGTTGCGCTCGCACTGGCAGCAATTGTTGCTATTGCTGTGGTTGTGCGCGTTGCATGCGTCACATTGCGCTGATAATGATGCGGCCGCAACAGTTTGCGTCTTTTGCTGTTGCTGTTGCTGCTCGCATTGCGATTTGTGGCATAGGCGAACTTGCGACGCCATTTGCGACGCGCTGGCGTTGTTGTTGCCATTGTTGCCGTTGCTGTTGTTGCCGTGCGTAGTGTTGCTGTCGCCGACGCCGTCGCCGTGGCGGTGACAATTTCATTGAAATTGCTGCTTATATTGATATTTACACTGCTATTTACACTAGTTGTTTGATGTTGTTGATGCTGCTGCTGCTGTTGCTGCTGCTGTTGCAACATGTTGCCCTCGGGCGCTGCATGTCGCAGCTGTCGCTGATGTGCTGCATGTTGCAGTGTGTGTGTTACGCAGACTAGATAGATGCATAAATGCAGCAGTTTTGTTGCTGCTGCCGTTGTTGTTGTTGTTCTTGTTGTAGCTGCATTTCGTTGTCGTTGTTTTCGTTGCTGTTGTTGTTGTTGTTGTTGCTCTATTGACGCGTCTGTCATTTTGACAGTTCGTTTGTCAGACGCTGACATATTCGTTTTTGAATATTTTCTTTTTTTGTTTTTTTTTTTTTTTTTAATTAGTATTTGTTGCCTTTCATTGAGTTTTCACACATTTTGCGGCGCGTTTTGTTTGTGGTTTTCTTTGAGTTATAGAACATTTTTTTAACACTGAATTTTACTGATAATTTATTGAGGGACAAGCTTTCATTTTTGTTGAATTTTGTGGTGGAACTTAGTTTTTTTTTTGTAGAACAATTGACAGTTGCGTCGTGTAGCATAAGTCGCAAAGAGTTTCGATACGAGTGGAATATAAAAAAAATCTTTTTTATATTTGAAAAATGTTTCCAACATTAATTTTTTGTATGCATTTGAAGGAATCCTCAAAATGATCAACTTCTATAAGTCTTTAGAATATATATAAGTTCTCATCATTTAACAAATTTATAATCTAAATAAATTCACAAAACTTTTAAAGAAAATTTTCAGAGATTTTAGAAAATTTGTTTTGCAAGATTTTCAACGTTTAAATTGGTTTTTATTCCCTAATTTTTTTAACATTGTTAAACACATCTATGCCTTCCGTTCTCAAACTATAATTGGTCATATCTCAATTAGCACAGCGCAATAAGGAAAAATTGATAGAAAATTTGTATCTACAATGCTGTTTAGGCATCAGCAACAAGTTAGCCACACATTTTGCAACCAAAACTTTTGACAACTTGTAGATAAACAAATAATAATTTACAATTTCAATTTGGAGCATAAGCAAACATCCAGAAAAACCCGCAGACAGATGTGTGAGTATTTGTGGGCTCTGTTAAGCTAATTAGTAAAGTACTACAAAAAAACAAGCAAAGGCTTTTGAACAAATTTGTTACAATTTGTGTATTTGTTTTGACTGGAACTCAGAATATTGTGAGCCAAAAAGCTAGAAATTAGTCACAATAAAAATATCTGACTGCGGCACAGTTTGAAAAGATATACAAATAAAAAACTCGAATAGATTATCTTGGGCAAATCCTGAGGGCCCAACGCCAAACAAATTTAAAGCTATACGAAACGCATAAATTTGTACCGCAAAACTCATAAACTTGTGTCGAAAACTTTATTATGAAATTGTTTATATACTTATTGTCTATCTATTCACTTCTAAGGGGGATTCTAGCGTCATCTGCTGATAGAAATTGTGTATTTTCCAGGAAGCGCAGCTGCAAACAAAATTCGCATAGTATACAAACCGAAAACAAAAATTTGACCATAAACTACAAAGTAGATTTGAAGAATTCAAGCAACAAAAAACAGAGAGAGAAAAAAAAAATAGAGATCGTGATGTAATAAATTTCGAATGGAACTGCGGACGCTAAGCGAAATACAATAAAGGCTTTCGGTATCTCTAGTTATATGAGCCATAAAAATAATATCAAGCCTATGATGAGCATCAAATAGTATATTTCAGCAATCGAAGAGCTGAAGAAACGATCGTAAATAATCAAACATGAACTGACAAATCAGCAAAAAGAAAAAAGTAAAAAATAAAAGGGGCTATGCACAAATGGGTCTAGGCCCCAATGGATTTGGTTTCCCTCAACATACACACACACAAGTGGAAAATTAGTTGCCTCTAAAGAGAGAAGAGCAACAAATAACAACAAATTTCAAATAAGTGAGCTTTTGTTTTCCATTGAATTTTGGCGGCTTTTTGTTATTTGATCTTTTTTTTTAACAAACCAAACAACAAACGCCACAGCAACAACAATAAAAAAATGAAACATTTTTAACTCTTGTTTTTTCATAATTTTTGTATTCTTTTGGCATCTTCGCTTGAGGTTTCTTAGTCATTGTTCAGCATCTGAGCCGCATTTGGCGGCTACCTTATTTAAATTTCTCACATTACAATTAAATTGGACATTTGCCCGTTGCTCAAGTTTGGACCGTTTTTATTTTACCTGGCAACATTTACCTGTTGTGTAAACAGCGCTGAGTGCAAAGTGCTCGAGACATGAGTATATGTACATATGTCGCTCTTCTCTCCCTGTGACCATTCTGATCTGACAGTTTAGTGCCAAATTAATGTTAAATCTGAAATATGTCTGAAATATGTCAGATCTGTGTGCGTATATAATTAATTCTGAAATTGCGGCCTAATTGATTGTGGCATAGCCCTTTAATTTAATGTTTGTAAGTGATGCGAATTGTGTTTTCTCTTTATTCGCTGGCATTACAAATTTTTTCTTTTGATGCGGGTCGGTTTCTTGGCAGATAAATAAAAGAACATATGTAGCCTTAAAAAGATTGAGTTTGTGGATAAAAAGAATTTAACATTTAATGTAAACAGCTGCAGAGTTTGTCACCTTACTATCAGTAACTGCCAACAGCTTGAATAAGCTTTTCTAACGCTTTTTCTTGGACACTTTTAGCACTTTTGGATACTTTTGCCAACTCCATAGATGCTACACATTAGGCTTATAAAATGATAAAATTAAATAAAATAAATTGTGACAACCGCTAAGAATATGTTTCCAAATTTGGTTAAATCTAATGTTGGGTGGAGATAACATTTAGCCTCCACATCTGTTCGAAACGCATTTTTATAAATAGCATAGTAAATTTAAGCGAATAACACGACTCGAAAATATATGGCAAAGCAAGGTTTCTGCCAAATCCGGCGTTAATAACCAGATTAACAAACCGAAACCCAAGGCAGGAAGCCGGTTCGAACTTTAAATTGAATCACCAAACATTTTATTGCGACTTGCAGCCCTGATTTTAAGACCAGTTCAGGTCACATTAATAAACATATTTGGAGTTGTGGTTAATGCCAGGGAAGCTCGTTACATGATTTGTTTCATACAGATTCCTAAAATCAGAAAATTTTACCAACTGCTTGCAACATTGTTTGCTTTAGTCTGTTCGGGCCACACCACTCAACACCTGAATCTTCATTTTTTTTGTAGCTTAACCCAATTAGAAGACTGTTGAACATTTCGCACATTTCCACCATTCACTTTGTGTGCACACGAAAAATGCTAATCGATTAACGCCTACCAAAATAAAAGAAAATGAAAAACAAAAACCATTGAGAATAGTGCAAAGTGCCGGTCATAAAGTATTTTAATATCTGGCAGTGCATTTGACGGCATCAGAGCAACCAACCAACCAACCACCACCCGCTGACCCGTTCCATCAGTCTCGACTGGACATGGCCACATGTAGCGCTCCATAGGAATGGTTTCATTTCGCGTTTCCAATCTTTTTATTTTTTATATTTTCTGATTGCATAATTGCAATTGAATTGTTTGGCACGTTTCGATTTCGTTTTTTTTTATTTGTTGTGCACATTATAAATTAAAGTGTGGATGGGGATATATGTTAATGATTTGATTTAGTGGCCATTTCGAACACATCAGCGTCATGTACACTCATCAATTGTATTAATGAAGACATTTGTTGCTCTTTTTGTAGTTCTATTTATTTTTTTTTGCAATTGGAGCTAAAAATATGTGTGTTTGGCGATGCGCCCCATTTGAATTGAGCAATTTCGCAGTGAACACAGTAAACTGGGACATATATGTGGCATGGCACAGCGGGAGCCTGGTGAAAGGCAAGGGAACTGGGTCATGAAAATTAAGTTAATGTTGCTTTTTTTTGTTATTTTACTTTAAAATATTCTGCGATTGTTTTGATTAGAAAGATCAAGATTGAGTTCATGATGTGATGCTTCAGACATTGAATTGATTTGCGTTGTGATTGCACGATTAGAAAGATCTCTAATCAGAAAAATGATGTTAATTCTAAAATAACATGAGCCTTAGATCAAAGAAGTTTGTTAGGATCGTAGGTTTCTTGAATTATTTCTAGAAAAAAAACTAAACAATCGCGATTCTGGCAATTGAAAAGTTTTGGAATCATTTGGTAAAATTTTAAGAGCCATTTTGAAGAAGCAATTGTTAATATGGCTCTGAAATCATTGTTACTTAGGTGATATTGTAATTGTGTAAAATATTTGGTAAGGATAAGAGTTATTTATTTAAGAATTTTCTCAAAAAGATTGCTATGGGATAAGTAAGGTCAGCAACAAAAAATTCTATTTTTTCGGAAGCTTCTCAAACAGAAGCGAAACTGTCAACGCTAATTAACTAAATAAGCTAACCAAATCAATAATTGGTAGAAATTTGATATCTCTTTGGAAAAGGCTGAAGCTGAGTCCTTTTTGCTGCCAACAGAAATCAGTGAAGTGTTAAAAATAGCCGCCGCCAGCTAATTACGTAGAATTGTCACTTTTAATTAGAACAAATACGGAAACAGTCCAGATAGACACACACACACTCACATGCACACTTCATTCGACCAAGTGACAACGCATTGTCAAGATAAAAATATATAAGAAAAAAATATTTCACTAACAAAGTTGCGGGCAATTTACAGGTCTAAGTAGCAACTGCTTTGCCCGAGCTAACCAAACGGGTTTGTCGCGGCTTCACATTTTTGGCTTAGACTGTGAAAAATTGCAATGCAGTAGGGGAATTCGAGGGTTGCCGGCGCACAGTAGCACTATGCGTAGCTAGTGCGAGGGGGCTAAAAAAAAAAACAAAAAAAAAAGAGGGAAAAAATAATGAGCCTACATAAGAAATGACTTAATCGCTGGCGGCTTGTTAACCCCAGCTGAATAGTTTGTGGCCCAAGTCTTTAAGTAGCTGCACAAATAAAGATTTACAGCAATTTACTTGAAGGCCTTAACTCCTTTGACTGCCAGTCAATAATTTCCGATGCCCCGAAAGGCGCGCGCGCGCTCACCGTTTGCAGATTATATAGTCTGAGAGAGAGAGTAGCCAAGGCAAGGGGCTGGTCGGAGGGAAGTGGGGACCACCGTCAGCGCCTTTGAGGAATTGCATAATTATAGCATTTCCCGGGACAGCCGAGCCCAGCTAGGCCAGGCCAGGGCAGGCCAGGCGGGCATGCAAACGCTCTCTGGCAACAGCTTCAACCATTGGCCTAGGTTCAGGCTAATTTGCTTAACATACCTCCAGACGGTTGTGTTTGTCTATATAATCTAGGTAATATACTAGCTGCGGATACTACAACTGTGCAATAAGCGTCGACATATAACTAGTAAAAGTTATTTGCTAAAGAACCAAGTCGCTATGAAGATGATACAGTTTTATCTGAACAATCCACACAGGGAAAATTAATTGTGTTTTTCGTTTAGAGAACAAAATTCCAATGGACATAAAGTCTACAAAACAAAGTAAAGTTATAGAAACTCTGTAAAATTTTACAATAATTAATTTGATTTTTAGTGCAGAAGAATTGTAGCTTGAAATCTCTATATACATTTAAAACTGCTTAAAATGATATCAAGATTTAAAAATTAAATTAGTCATAAGAGTTCATAGAAAAACGAAGTAGTAGTAGTTCGAACTGTAGCCTCATTTAAATTGAAGAAAGGGCATTCGGATTTCGTCAACTAAAATATTGGTTCCTTCTGTAGTTATTTTACCTTTTTAAAGCCCGTAGGCAGGCTGGCTTTTAATGTATGTTGGAAAGTCAGTCTGTGCCTAGATGCCAGGCCAGCGTCTTGTACAAATATTGTAATGGCATGATATTGATCTTGATTGTCAAGATCGCACACAGCATGATCGGAGTGTACGTTCGTTGTTTCCGCCGTCGTCGTCGTCTAGTCGAGATTTAAAAGTTTTAGAGTTCAAGCAAGTTGCATTGTTTAACTTTGACTTTGTGTCAGTTTATGCCTTTTCGATAACGATCACTGATCGTGGCTGCCGACTGTGTCATGTGATTAATCGTGTGTGTCGCTCCATGGGAAAGGGTCGCCTGCGAGCGTAGAAAGTAGCACTCATATGCATATGAATCAAACGCTCGCACTCTCTATTTGACCAACTGACTCAATCACTTGGCTCAAATGCACTTGTCTCGCGCTGAGCTCGAGCAGCTGCAAACTTTCAAACTGATATCCGCTGATTTGAGTGACAGGCAAAAGTACTCTCTCTCTCTCCCCCTCTCACTGTGCGTGTTTGTGTGTGGGACCAGGCGCCAGCAATTGAGGAAGCAATTAAACTCAAAATTATAATGCTACTCTATATAGATCGCCATCGATCTTCTTGATGTTTACCATATGTGTGTTGGAATTATCAAGGCATTTGGACTCAGCTGAACGACAATTTAGATTTATGCGCTCGTTTTCTAAAGTAATTTGCTAAATTTCCGTTGCCTTTGTTCGATTAAGATAAAAACGATCGCAGCTAATGTCCAAAACAGCGATCGTTTGAATTGGAACACACAAGAGTTTTGATGATCTATGCATGTATTATTTTTAAAAAAAAGGGTACTGTAAATTTATAGGTCTGTTTGTTGTGCTTTAAGTGATATTTCGTGATTTTCAAAGTGAGGATCAGTTATAGAGTATGTTTAAATAAGCAGATTATATTTAGAGGATCAGCTGTAGAATATGATCAGAAGGCTAAAAAACATTCAATTGAATACATATTTATTGCTTAATTTACATATATTATTTGCAAGATTCAAATCTTGTAGAGACTCTACGCAAATTCAGCTCTTCTTTACATTTCTACTGCCAGCCCAATGAACAGCTGTCTAACGTAGAAACCCAAATCATAGGGTAACCAAGTTTCATTATGCTGAAGGCTCTGCTTGGCCTGAGGCTTGCGGCTTTGGTATGCCAATTTAAGTATTTTTTGCTTGATCTTTGATCTACAATTCGAAACGCTGAGCAATGCGAAGGAGCAACAGAGAGATCTGAGACTGAGACTAAGCTGGGCGGCCGTTAGATCAACTCGATGCGATCTTTATTTTTTATATATACCTTTTTTTTATGTAGGGAGCAAAGTTAGAACTTGTTTTTATGAGAGGAAGAAAGAGAGTTCGCTCTTCAAAAAGAACAATGGAGAGGCGCCGCTTTCAAGTTCAAGATGTTGTTGTGGCTGCTGCGGCGATCGATGAGGATCGGTAAGGAGCGCGCCTAATTGGGTCAGCCGGTTTCTGTGGCTTGAGCCATTTAATTGGATTACCGCCTTTTGATTATTTCAATGTGCTTTTTTTTATTCTTTTTTTTTGGCAACACGCGCCAGTTGAGTCATAAATTCTGGGCGTAACGCCTAGTGTAGCCACCTTTATGTACGAGTCACAAAAAAGTAAGAGAAACTAGAAAAAGAAGAGCTAACAAAATAATAGAATACCTAGCTTATCAGTTGACGCCGTTGCGAGAGCAAACATTGCCCCATTGTTGCACTTTGTCAACTGGCAAACATAATTCAGTTAATGGAATGTCACAGCTATGTTCTTTTTATTTTCATTTTATCTGTCAGTTGGGCAAATAAAGTCAAAAAAAATAGTGTTTAAGACAATGACAACTACTGTACAAACTGTGGCATCTCTGTAGATTCCGGGAAGTCAGCTTCAGGCCAAATTAAGCAGCAGTTGCAGCTCTATTAGCATTCCCAGAATAAGAAACTAGTTGCAGGCCACATAAAATAGTGTAAGAGAGCGGAAGAGGAGGCTGTGTGTGAGAGAGAGGACCGACTGCTCATCCATAAATCTGTGCAGTCTTGCCCATTAATCATCATGGATGTCCGAGCCAATCATCACTTGCAGCCGCTTTTCAACAACAACAACAACTCCCCGATAGTCAAGTCTAGACAATCAGCTACTAAATAGAGCTCCAGGGCGTTCCACTAATGAGTTATGGGCCTAGCATTGTGTAATCTTTTGTGGCTATTAGCCGTTGATTTGAACACCGATTTCGTACTTTATATATAATCAGCTTTACCTTTTAGCAGATGAGCCTTTGTAGGAGGTTTCTGTTTATAACAGCCATTGCCAAAGCCCTGAAACCTAAACTTAAATGCTTATTAATAGCTCTGGGTAATTACATATGTAAATGCGATTTGAAAACTGCGCACAATTGTTGAGTTACATAAGCAACGGCTCAAGAAGTAGCAGGCCTGGGAAAATCGATTAATGAGCACCTGAATACAGCAAATGATTTATTGTCAAAATTTGCGAAGGGATTTTAATTCTTTATGCAGATATTCAATCAAGATGTTTTACTACAAATTTATAAAATAAACGAAGATTAAATAGATTTGCAAAATAGCTTTCAGTTCCCTTTGCATTCGTTAGATTCGTTTGAGAACAAATTTTTTATTATATGTAATAAATAAAAAAGGGTATTGGGGTTTTTTTTTTTAGAAAGATAATAAAGCATAAATAGGTCAATGGAAAGAGGAAATCTATTAAAACATAAAAACAGAGAGCTGCATTAATATAATTAATATATACAAGTTGGGATATCTTCGAGATATTTAGAATGTAAGCGATTCGCAATAAACCCTTCAAACCCTATTTTACTACACAAAAAAATTCATTTTCTTACCATGATATAATATACTTAAATAATTAAGAAAACAAATGATTTTTTAAGAAAACCTATTTAAAATGCATTTAAAATTTTAGTTCTAGCTTTAAAACCGTATAAATGGGAAATGCAAATCTGATTTCGGATAAAAAAATCGTTTAGACACTTGCAAAAATGCAATTCACAATTCGTGACAAAATTAAAAAACCTTTTTCTTAGACAACAAAATCTATCTACTTTTCCTTATTTATAGATAAAATATAAAATGTGTTTCTGTTCTTGATTAACTGATACATTAGAGAGCTATAAATAATTAATAATGTAAGAAATTAATTTTTAAACTTTTTGTTAGTTTTCGTACATCACACAGCAACTATCAATTGTAGATTTATTTTGCGCCCGTCTTTCACACCTTTATAATATGAAATTCTTTCAGTAAACTTTGATTATTATTGTTATTATTATTATTTTTTACTTGCGGGTAAACACACGTGTTGAATGCAATTTACGCCCAGCTAATGAACACCTTGATAGCCACACAAATGTGGGCGTGTCACGATCGCGCGAATATTAAGAAAAAAATAATAAAAGATCCAAAGATAATGATCTGTAGTGGATCAGCAAGCTGCAGCGAGCGATCATCAAATCAATTTTCTTTCTTTGCATTGCAAATTTTTGTTATCAACATTGGAGGATCGCTCGGTCCGGTTCCGTAAAACGAAAGACGAACGATCGATCGATCGATGAAGTCGCACGGTGCACAAATCAACATAATTGCCAGCCCCCCACGCGTCGCTGCTTGCAACATGCAACCTGCAACTGGACCGGAGCGCCAGTCACGTTGCGAACGGCGGCGGCGCGTGCGTCGAAAATCAAGTGCAAAAATAGATCAATCAAGCAATCAATCGAATCGAATCGCTTCAATCGCCGTGGCAAATGAAAAGGATTTTTTGTTTTGTTTTTGCTGTCTCTTCGTACGTGCCGCGTCGCGTCGCGTTGCCGTGTGAAATATAAAAACCAACTAACATTTAACGTAACCGCCTGCCGGGCAGGGGGAGGGGGCTATTGCTGGAGTTCAATGGAAATTGCAATTGGCCAGAATCAACAAATTCAACATTTCCAATGCTGATATGATTTTATTATTATTATTTTTTTTCTGTGTGTTTTTGCCATTTCCGCAGAATTGCATACGGAGAAAAGATGATTTGCTGTGTGTCTTCTTTTGCCGTTTATTTTTGCATTCTGCATAAACAAATTTTCACACACACACACGGTACACACGGACGATACACATTCGCACACACACGCTCAGGTGCCGACACGTAACCCCAGAGAGCGCAACACGAGTCTCGATTTGGGGGAAGCCGAACGATTTTCATGTAACCAAACGCGCGCGTCGTCTCGTTGCAACTGATCGCGATTTGTCCCAATCAGAAGACGTTGACCAAAAGCCGTGCTGTTCGTTTCGAACATGTTGCGGCCGTGTTGCTAGTGGGTTGCGTGTGCTCAGCTGATGTTGCCAAGTGGTTGGGCACATGTTGCCAGCGACAAGTGCGTCGGCGTCGGCTTTTTCGTGTTTTTTTTTTAAATTTTAAAAATAAGAAACAGCTTTTCTTGAATCTAAGTCTAGTTTAGTTATAAATATTTTGATGCCGTCTTAAAGTGTAAAATATTTTTAAAAATCATACGAATTTTTTTTTTTAATATAATACAATCAATATTAAGTAGGCCTTTTTCCTTATTGTGCTTATTCAGGTAGCTAAAATAATCTTTCGTAAAAAATCGATTGTCTAATTTACTGCAATATAAACAATATTTATTGTATAATTTTTATATATATTGGCTTGTTTTTGTTGGGCATGGTTAGTTTCAAAGTGTTGTTGATTTGTTTAAGCTCAGTTCACACTTATCTCTTGTTTTCGTAGAAACTGCCTAGTTAGCTTATCTGGGCAGTCGCCACCTGTTAGATTAAATATTTACATATGTTAGCGATGTAGTGTTAATTATCTACAGTTCCGCTTTCCTAATGGAAAATATTAAGGATCGAGAACGGGCATTTTGTGCTAACATTTCAGGTTGTTCTTTCGTAAGAATTTGACGAAATTTTAGCAAATTTCTTACCTATTCCTTAGATTAATTTGTTTAAAATCCTGGAGTTTCGCCTGCCAAAAGGAAACTTTTTGTATATTAGATCTGAGATATTTCAATTATAATTATAGCTTTTCATCTGAAATCTCTGCTGAAAATGTTTCAAAACTGACTAGCTATCGTCTAATTAGCCACAATTTGCATTTATTTTTTTGTAGCTCCCGAATAAGCAAACTAATCAACATTAAGCTGCAGACTTAATGCCCGAGCTTATCTTTTCCACATGCACTTGAGTATACTTATGTATATCTGCCCCACTGATGTATTATCCATTGCTGCTGCCACTTAAATATTTTTTTTTTTATCACAACAACATCAACGCATCTGCTGTGATGCAATGAAAAATAAAAATAGGATAGAAACTCGGCACAAGGAAAACATCTTACAAATTTTCCATAAGCAGCAGCAGCAACAACAACAACAATGTGAGCTACAAATAGCTTTGAGTGCTGCATATGGGCACCGCACCTTGCTACCAGCAGAAGCCGCAGCAGGCCAATCCGTGCCAGACATGGCCAACAGCCCAGACAGACGGGCAGTGAGAGCCGTCTGGGACTAGGCCTTGCCGCAGCCTGGTCTCAGCCCGGCGACAACACTGGCATTCCATGTCACAAACGCAGTTATTTATGCGCTTCAGACCAACCGACTGCCGGCAGTTCTATGACATTGTCACATGAACATGTCGCGTTAACCTTTCGCGCCAAAAGCGACAACAGCAACAAAAAAAAATATAGAAAAACAGAAACAACATCAGCAGGAGATCTTATAAATAAATATAGAAAAAATATAGAAAACAAATCCTAAACCAAAAACTTATTATTCCGCACTATGGAAAAACTGTCAATATTTTAATTGCCAAGCCTGAAAATGCAGCCGGTTCGTGCCTGCAGCTCCACCTGCTTCACCTCCTTTGGCTATACCATGTTGTTTGTCGCCATCAACGTCCACTGCGTGTGTCCGCATTCTGCGGGAAAATCATTTTTTGTATACCCTGCATGAAAAACATGGCGTTAAAGAGGGTATAATGCAGTTGTGGAACTGTATGCAACAGGCGAATGAGGACCTCTTTGAGCACATTAATTACATTCATTGTTGAATAATAATATATCTTGCATGTTAAAAATAATAAATCCTTCTGTTCTCTACCAAAATTGATAGATGTCCTTATGCTAACCATTTCTTAAAAACGTCCTGCAGAGATTGCAAACGTTAGATATACAAACTTTACAAACAAAAAATACAATTTGAATGTCTTTAATTATCCTTGATGGAATTAAACGAAATTAAACCTCCCTACGAGCAAAATCAATAAATATCTTAATTTTATACATTGCTTGAGCCAATCAATTTTTAAGATTTTTAAAGACAACAGAATAAGCTTAGCATGTAAATTCTCGTAACTTATATAAAGAATATCTAGAATATATTTCCTTTTTATTTTTGAATTCTTCCCTTGCATCTCCCAAAGCTCTTGGAGGACGTTTTCTTACAGCGATCTAACGATCTGCGGGCTGTAGGGTATTTATTGATCGGGCACTCTCGACTAGAATACGCTTACTTGTTTCTTCTTAGTTTTCTGCTACTTTTTCCAATAAAGTAAATGCTTCGCAATGCGTGTGTCGCATTTTGATGCAAGTGTTTCGATTGGTTTTTCGTTAGCTTTAACTAGTTTGTTTTTTTTTTTGGTAAGCTTTTCTCTTCTTTCTTGTCTTTTTCGGCAGCAGCTAAGTGAGCGATAAAAATGTCAAAAGCAACAAAATGCTCTCGAAATTATGGGCCATAATCGACGGGCCACGCATAACAAAGTTTTCTTTTTCCATTGAATTGCGTCGAGACAACAGAAAACTTAATTAGGGGGGCTCTATAGAAATTACGTATGCAAAATGAGACGCAACAAGAAGGAGGGGCGAGCGGGCAGACCCCACGCACAAAAGCGTAACTGCACTGGGGCAGGCTGGGCGGAGACCCAATCAAGATCTGATCTGGCATTGGATCTGGATCTGGGTCTGGGTCTATGTCTGACTCTGGTCTACATAGCTCCACGCGCTGAGTGCAGTCAAAAATAGCAGACAACAAAAACTTTTGTTAAGTCTTATCCAATTCAAACAATTAAAGACATGAGTAAAGTCTATAAATACGACACGACGGAGGGATAAAAGCTGGCCGTCTTGTAGGCATTATAAGGTCGCATTCTTACGCAAAACAAGGTTAAGTGTTGGTTATTGAAGCACAATTCATCGTAAAATATAAAGTATTTCTTAAAGAGATATATTCGATAGAGCACAACGCATAAATTAGCTCATAGGCTTTATATTATAGCTATGCAAGCTACCTTTTCAACATGATGGAAAGTTGATCCATGAAAATATTAAAATGGTTGTTTTCAACAATTTAAGTAAGCTTAGTAAGTTTAGCTCAAAAATATTTGCAAATTTCTAATTTTTAACTTGACAAAAAAAAAACCCAAAAATAAAATAAAAAAAAAAGACATGAAATTAGTTTCAACAGTTTTTTGCAAGATTTTGAAATAATATGCATTAAATTGTTCGCTTTAAATTTCAAATGCACTTATTTGTTTTAATCATGCCTTATGCATTAATTTATTGCTTTAATTTTGTTTTAAATAATATTTTATTGTTGTTTTAAGCTTTGCTCATTGAGCCAAATAAAATAACATAATATTCATATTGGAATCAATTCAAAGAATAATGTAAGCTTTATTTGATACAGCAAAGCTATCGATATCGATGTTCCATTATTAAATTTTTGCTTACTGTCTGTGATCTCACTGAGATGAAGATAGCGAATAGTTTGTTTATTATCGTTTTTTATTATATCTAAAAAACATAATCAATATCCGTCAGGTCATCGATAGTTTTGGAACGCAACTATTAATGCCTTTATATATATGTATTTTCTATTTATTAGTCGAATGCGATTGTAAGAATATTTTTATAAAAAGACTTAACGGTATTTAGTGTTTGCTTGAAAGTAACATCTTACAGAAATAACCTTTTGCCTCCTTTTCGCTCTAGCTAGTATTTTTAAGCTTCTCAGTCAAGAATTGTAAATCCTATTTAGTTAACTTTGCGTCACTTTAAAGCCATCTTTCGCTGCCCTCTTCCTTTATTTCCTTCTCTTTCTTTCTCTCTCTGACTGCTAGTCCGAAAGAAGCCTCACCTGCCATCAACTGCAACGTTCGTTGTCAAAGTCAAGCCCACGAAATACCAACAGCAACACACACACACACACTCAGAAACCGAAATCTTTTAAACCTCTAACTGGAAACTAACAATAAGTAAATGCAAAGATTTAAATCAGCTACAGATTTGTTGCGGCCACAAAAAAAGAAGAGAAAAAAAAAGAAGAAACAAGACGTAGCTGAAGGAGAGACATATGGAGTATATAAAGCTGAGGAAAAACTTTGTCTTGAAACAGGAAATCCTACACACAGATTTTCAGTGCTGTGCAGCAAATTATCAAAACGCCAACATCTTTTTGACAAACTGCGAATAGGTTCCTGTACCAGAACCCTCTCCTCTAGTCCACCATTCGAGTGTAGCGAACAAGCCGCAGCTGTCTCTGGTGGTCCGCGCATTTCTCAGTGAAGAGCGCACGAGTCGCCATTTTATACCCTATACCGATTGGAAGAGGGAATAATGGGTACCTTATCTACATAGTAGGCTGAAGGCTTAGGCAAAGACATTTATATAGTCGATCACTACCAAAAAGTATCCCCCAGTATCTCCCTCAGGTAACCCAAAAATTCTTAAAGCTACAATGCTGATTTTTGGTACGTGAACACACATGAAAGCCGTCTTAACGTTTACAAAATTGTATTAAGATCTGATTGTAAACACAGAAGTTATTAGAGAGCGTCATTTTTATATGAAATGTAGGATTAAGAGAACTAGCTCGTGCATGTCTATCGGGTATGTACGGCTTCTGCTAGCTGACTGCAGGGTATCTGCACGTGTGGTATTCTCGTCTACTCTTACATGTCTTTTTTCTTCGTTTACTTCTCTGATTTGTTGCGATCGCAATCGGGCCTTGGCTTCATATATGAGAGAACGTTTCGGGTTTTGGGTCTGGGCATTATTTACGGAACGTCGCCCATTACATGGCTCGTTGCGAGAGATCGGTGCGACGATTGACGTGTCTTACTGTAATTTTTCATGCAATGATCTCTTCTTATGGCATCTGCGTCTCTTCTCGTCGCGTCTCATTCAACGCATCGTTGACCTATTGAACCATAATAAATGCGACTGCGCAAAGCCTCGTCGCACATGTGCCGAAAGGATCTGGCAGCGGGCCAAAAGAGACAGCGATTGGGTCCACTACCAAGCTAGCAGTCACGTTTTGCTCGTTTCCCCCCCCTTCCTGCCATTTTGGCCACTTAGAACCTGTTCTTGCCGCTACTTTTCTCGCATGAATCATTATTTGTTCTGCAAAAGCTTAAGCTAGTGGCGGGGGCAAATCGGGTAGGACTCTTTGGGACAGCTGCAAGTTTGGCCAGTTGGTTACCCTCTGGGCGCAGTCGCCTCTGTCTCGTTTGCGATCATTTGTGATTGATACTATTTATTGGTTGTTTGGATCCGAGCCTGGCCACGATGCTGCAGCAGCGTAAACGTTTTACGCATGATTCGTAGGGTTGTCAAGTTGCTTGAAAATGTAAGCTGAGAGCTTGAATGAAGGCGGCGACTGGATAGAGATTGTAGATTAAGTGCAGTGCGTGAATTCTGCGAATTTTATTAATACTTTGGTATACAAAAATGAGCAGGCAGAAGACAGGTAATGCTTCAAATTGAAGATTTATTTTATAAGAAACTTCGTTAGTTGAGTTTTAAAGAGTTTTGAGCACACAGGAATGAAGAAAGGTAAAGCTAAGTGTTGATTCAAGAACTGAAAGTTTGAAAAGGGAACTGAATTGATTGTTAGCTCTGAGAAACGAGGCATATGAATATTCTGTCCGTATTTTAAGATCTTTGCACTAATATATGTTTTAATATAGCCTTAAGGATATAAGTATCAAAGATTAAAGAATTCCTGAAAGCTTTTTTGTGCTTACTTAATAAATTAATTATCATATTATTTCCTTCCCCAAGGGAACAAATCAATATAAACGAGCAAGTCGTAGCAGTTAATAAAGCTTACGAGACTATAAAATCAATTTGTATTTTAGCTTTAATTCAAACTTATATAAAATAAGAAAATGACAGCTACTGTTTTAATTTATTTTATTTGTTCACCGGAGTCGTTTTGGAATCTGTCACGAATAAAGGAACTTAAATACAATGTTACCTGAGAAGCCTTTGGATTTGTTTCTGAACTTCCTATAGAGTCTTTCATCGTACTCCTTTTATTTTTAGATAGCCTTCTAGCACTCGGCAACCCTTTAGAAGGAGCTTACCCCTGCTCATGCTAGTCGCCCCATTCAGTCTCACCCAGGCGCTTTTAGTGTCTATTGATGAAAGAATTTCACCAGCGGCTGTCTTTGCCACTTTTTTCAATTTCTAAATTTCAGGCAGTCTCCCAGTTGGGCAGCTGCTTGGCTGGGGCCTCGGGTTCATGGGCATTATTATAGATTAAACTCGTGGTGGAGTCTGCTTTTTTTTTTTTAGTGTGTTTATCTATATGCATGTATGCGGCATGTTGCCGCGTTTTCGCGTATCCGGCGCGGGCTGCCAGGCTGCAGGAAAAGCGTGCGAAAAAGTGGGCGTCCTCGGGTTAGCGCAATCTTCGACCTTTTGATCTGTTTTCTAACCGTCGACTGCCAGCGGCAGCAGAGGCAGCGACTGCGACTGCGACTGAAAGTGTTGGCAACATTTTTGCTGTCGTAGCTGCAACATTTGCAGCAGTTGCAACTTCCTTTGCGTGCCAAGTGCAAATGCATTACATTTTAACGTTACCTTTAATGTTGCTCCCTCCCCCCATCCACCTCAAGTTGCCCCTGCCGCCCAATCTCCCAGTCACCCAGTCTACCCGTTGCTGTCGTCTTGATTTTAATTGATTTTTTTCGGCTTGTTGTTGCATTTTTGTTGCACTCGTCGGCAAAGCTTTTGTGCTTGTGTCTGATATGAGAACATGTTGCTGTTGTTGTTGTTGTTGTTGCCATGGGCGAAAGTTGGTCAGGCAGCAGTTGGGCCGAGTGAAAGGGGAGCTGGAGGGAGCGGGTAACCACTAGGAAACGTGCTGCCTAATGGATTTTTGGCTTAAGTTGCATTCGGGTTAATCAAATAATTTTTAAGATAATCAGGATCAACGATATTTTGAACATAAATAATAATACATAATCGATTTTCGATTTTCGGAAATTAGATAATAAACACCCTGCCAAATACAAATTATTAGATTGAGCTGTGAATATAGCATTATTGATGAATTATGAAAACTTTCTTGTGGTCAATTTCATAATAAGTATCCCGTCTAAAAAAGTGCAGTTTTCTTAAATTCCATTATGTGAAGTATTATAACAATATAATTGAATAATTTCCTCAGTCAACAGTTTTCCTTCTCGCATACTTTATTGCACCAGTTGGGCTTATTCACTTACACAAACATTGATCAAACTAAATGCTAGAAAGCATGCTCTCTAATTTATACCAATCAATTATTCACATGGCAAAACAAACATAAAAAAAACAAAGTCAGGCAACATCTTCAGCTGGAATTGGCAAGAAGTGGCAACTCCATTAAAGACAAACTGGGGAAAAGTCGCATTTGAAATTGACTCCCGCCTTTTGGCAGGCACAAATTTATGGCGTCTGTCATCAATTGAAATTAGCAATTTTGTTTAATTGCAATTTACTTTTATTGAGCCAACAACAATTTCCGCTAGCCGCCACCACGAGTTGCTGTCTCAAAATGCATGGCCTGATGATCATCGCTGTAGTCGCCAGTCGGAGGAGTTGTTAATTGCACTTGTGATTTACGTTGTCGAGTGTCAATACACGCAATCCCAAACGAAGATCGTGGGCTGAAGCTGCGGCTGGGGGCTGGGGCTGGGTTTCAGCTAAAGCGAATGCACTTTGATTAAATGCATCTCTCTGGTTTGGTTTGCGTGATGAAAGATGAGCTCTTGTGAGTTGGGTGTATCAAAGAACTGTAGATTGATGTAGCAGGCGGCGTTGACGGACCATTAGAAAGTGCATCAGGTAACGCCCACAAGTGTGTATGGCCATGCACCATGGCCCTGGGTTTTGCTATCTAAATGCATTTGACATGTTTTGCGGTCCCATTCTGAGGCATAAAACTAATGGCACCGCAAACTACATACATTTAACTTAACAAAACAAGTAAGAGAATTCTATTTGAAAATGCTTGACTGGTAGATGCCCTGTAGCCAGCACTCAAAACATTCCGAACACTAAACTTTAGACATAAACTCTGCTTCTATTTGTTTAGAAGCCACACGAATGTACCCATTTTTTTAGACCACTTTCAATGGGTACAGGGTATAGAAACCATCATCGGAGTCAACTACTTGAGATTTTTACGATTTTTTAATGTTGAAAGCTTCTCATAACCGTAAAAAATGCAACAGTCAAAGCCGCCTCTCAAAACTGTGAACTGGGCTGGCAACAAGCTAGGGACGCAGTCGCAGACGATGAGTCAAATGTTTTATGGGACAGGCACATACATGCACACCCGCAGAACTCTAATAAAGCGGCTAATTATAACGGTTAGCGTAATTTTGCATGCCGCTGCATTAGTATTAGTGAGCTTTCGAAAGCTCTGCAGTAAAAGAAGCCAAAGCTGCGTCTGGCTATATGTGCATGATTTGCGTTCGTGTGAAAGCAACAGAAAACTGTCACCTCGGCTGACATAAATTGCTTTATATGAGTTATATGCACAGAGACCACACAGCTCTTAGAGAATATGACAGCTGGCCAACAGATATATGTGTGTATATATGCATATATATATGTACATATATAAAAGGTTGTTTGTGACTGCGTCTCTTTGAAGTTGCAACAATGTGACCAACAACTGCTGCCCCGCCCTCCTACTCTGCAAACATATGAAAAATGTTGGCAACTTTATCAAGAGCACAATTTAAATGTCAAGTTGATGACGTTACGTGTCTGTTGGCCCGGAGGCCGGAGGATGTTGGCGTTGTCGCAGCCGCAGTCGCAGTTGCAGTCACAGTTGCCATGGACCACAGTCAAGACAGATGACTCTAGCAGCTGGCAAAACGCAAGCCACGAAACGGAAGTGCAGCAGTCTAAACAAATTCATACCGCAGCTGAACAGTGCATGGGAAGTGCTAATCGGGCGCAGCACGAAACACGTCCAAAGGCGTTGATGAAGATGAAGTCACACTCCAGGGGGAGATGCAAATGCTCCAGACTTAAGAAAAAAAGAAAAATATTAGACTAGTTGCTATGCAAATTATCATCTACATTAGAAACAGGAGGGAATATAAATAAAATTTGGTTGTGGAACTTAAGTGGCCATTGCGCGACAGGATAAATATTATTCAGTTATGAATAAACTGCTCAGAGAAGCAAGAGCAGCAGCCTTGCTATTTTTAATTTTATTATAATTGTATTTATTTGCTTTGGAATTGTAATTTTTTGGAATGTATGGAATAGAGAAAACAATTCTTAAGAAAGACAAATATGAATTTATATATATAGCTTAAGAACTTTCAAAGGATACAATTTTTGATCCCTCAAATTACAAATTATTATTGATTAATCGAAATGCCAAATGACCAAATTCATTCAAAATAATTATACAAATATTGTCCAGAAACCCCGTTTAAAAGAGGTCGCATAAAAGCTTTCCAAAATGCTATTAGTATTCTTTTTATTATTTTTGCGAATCTATTAAAAACATATTTTTAAGAAATTCGATCAAGGTAATGTGTAGTCAATGTATGTCTCTCTTCCTTTATGCTTATATTAAAAGTGATTTATATTTATTGACCATAAGATTAATTTTAATAGGTAAATCACGAATAATAGAGGTATAAATTCAACCACATAGCATGGCGGCTTAACGGCGTTCCTGGGTAATAAAGTTTCGGGTAATTAAGGTTCAACAGGTTCAATATTTCTGATCGATATCAACGTATAAATAGGTCTGTCTGTTTCAATTTTAACTTAGTAGAGAATGAATTATCTGGCTAAAATATAAATCAACTGCACAAGTATCTTTCAGAGCAAAAAAGTTTTTTTTTAAACTTTTTAGTTCTGCATAAAAGTCTTCACAATGCTCCTGGCATATAAATAAAATATTTAGAAAATCAGGCTACTATATTATATAGCTGCTAAAGCATCGATCGGTTAAAAACAAGCTACATTGTAATTCCTAATCCAAACCCTACTGATCTCTCTCTCTCTCTCTCTCTCTCTGTCTCTTCTATGCTCAATTTGTATAGCACAATCTTCTGTAGTTATGAATGATTTGGGTGATTCATCAAAGGCAGCAGCAGCGCACAATGAAATCATGTGTGAATTAACGCGAATAGGGGGCATTGCTCGTTAGTCTAACTATATAACATGATTTGCCCAGTTGCTGCTGTTGTTGACCGGCATGCAAAAGGGCCCGACCGAGCGATTCCCGAGAGTAACAAGATCATTAAAGTGCCGCATTGGCTGCATAACCCAAATCCAGCCAGTCGGAGCCACAGTAGCCACTGTGCTGTGCTGTAACCATAAATAAGGCTGGAATCTCTGTCGTCTCTGGAGTCAGTAAAAATTATGACTGAAGCGCAAGCTTGAGGGAAAAACATTAGCAGGTTGGGCACTGTCAGTGGACCGGCGGGCGGTTCGAAGCTGAGGGGGGCAGAAGAACGTTGAGGGGCAGCCAAAAAGCGAACCACGTTGTCGTTGAACGGTTTGGTTTATCTTTTTGTTGTGCACCGCCTCGGGAGGTTAGTCACACATGCGCGGTGATAATTCAACACGGCAGCAACGGCAACATTAAATGGTAGCAGCAGCAGCAGCAGCAGCAGCAGCAGTTGCTGGAGAGCAGCAGCAGCAGCAGCAACATGTTGCCGATGTCTTGTTAGTTGGCCCCGGTAACAGTTGTTGTTACGGCGGCGGCGGCGGCGGCGGCGTCGCGAAATCGTGACAAAGTGTTGCCATTGTTAGGCGCAAATGAAGAAAATGCCATTGTGGAAAATCTCTGAGCGCGAAAAACAATTGCCTAGCTTGTTGCTGTTGTTGCTGGTTGCTTGCTACGCTTGTTGCATGTTGCTGCCGTGAAAACGTTTGGCGCACGTTTTGTAATCAATCAATGTGCTGCTGCCGCGACTGCTGCTGCTGCTGCTGTTGCTCGAAAAGCGAAGCGAAAATTGTTTTGGCCGGTATGTTTTTAGGCAAAACAAAAGCCTAACGAGTTGCCATTTCAACGAGCAGCACATGTGACTGAAGAGTAGGCGAGGAAACGAGGTAATAGGAGAGAGGTATGGATGACAGATGGGCGCAATAGATGCGAGAAAGTTAAGAATTTGCTGTGAAGAAGCAGTTACAAAGAATAAAGTTACTGGGATCATATATACAATTGCTTGTTCTATGATAAATAAATACAATAATAATCAAAATATATAGTCAGATTTATTCTGGAGCGCGGTAAGAAACAAATTGCCTCACAGATTTGTTTATTAGTTATGTATATGTTTATATTGCTCATGAAGCGTTGGAAACAGGAATTAAATAGGCCATAGTACTCTTGAGAACTTTAGAGAATTTCGCTGTAATTTTTGATTATTTCAGTAGGCAATAATAATATTTTTGTAAAGATAGGTATATCTATTGTGCTTGGCACAATAAGGTAAGTAAGGAAGACTTGTCCGTTTCCTTTATGAATGAGAGCAATACTCCTTCTAAAAAGAGGTCTGATGTGAGCTGAGAAACAAACTATTTACCCAGATGTTTTCTTCTCTTTCGAGGAATAGCTGGACATTAAGAAAGAATTGTTTTTATTACATTCGCCAAGCATTATTACTTTCTTGACCGGCAGTCTTAGAGTACGCAATACCTACACAAATAAAGTTAAATTAATTTGATTTTAAATTAAAATATTAGAACTTGGTTATTCAGGGGTATTTTCCTAAAAAGCAATGTGATATAGCGAGTATATAGCTAAATATATGTATATTTATTATACTATGATTTGTGTGAACCAATCAAGGCGCAGTTGGGCATTCGGGTTTTAAGCAAACTCAACTTAATCAATATAATTTTCGTCTATACATATCTCATAGACAAGCTTTTTATCATTTTTCTCACCTAACAAAAGTCGCTGACTGGCTGAGAATAATTCTTAGAAATTTTTATACTCCACAGAAAAACTTTACGATCAGCTAAAAATCACAACTACCGCAACATCGGCCGATTTATTTTTGTGACGATCTACAAGTCACACCTGTTGCTCATTTTCCGTTCTATTTTGTTCCGAAAATGAAAACCAATACTCACATCTATTTATTTTCATAGAGCGCACATAAGAAACTTCATTTAGCAGACGATGAAAATATAGTGCTATCTTTTGCTGTCCGTAAAATTGTTTGATATTCATTCATAAAAGGCGGGTGGCAAGTGGAAAATGTAGAAAACTATATCATAAATAAAAAAACTGAATGGAAAATAGAAAATTGAAAACAGGCGGTCGGGCAAAAGCTCATGAATGAACTGCAATTCAATTTATGTTTATTTTCACGAGATTCTTTCCTAATTTTATGGCTAGCTAATTTTTATGAACCGCTAAAGCGCTACGGAAACGTGGAAAACCGAAATCTTAGAGCTCTCAGAGCGGCTGCTCCAACCCACAGTCGCTACAGTTGCCGACAGCCATTTGACCCTAATGAACTGACATGCCGCAGCGACATGCTCGTTGCCGCGGGGCATGCTGCGGCGCGGTGCGGCGCGGCGCTTGCGCATCCGCGGGGCGCCCACCGCTAAAGCCTCCGCCTGGCGCACTTGGTGCATGTTGCAACTGAGACCCCTACACACACACACACAAGCACACACACACTGTTTATTGACTGGAAATAATTTATTAATTACTTTGTGCTTTTTTATTTTTATTGCTTTTTGGTGTTTTTTTCTTTTTGTTTCGTATACCCTGTGCCCCTTGAAAATGGATGCGCTTGTTTATATAGACAAATCAATTTCCTAGACCATAAGACTTGAGGTATCATACGCTGAAGTATTTTATAATTGTTTTCGATAACTCTTTATCCTAAAGTCGATAACTATCGATTGGTTATTTGATTTTCTTTTAAAGCATATGTAGAAGAATTAGGAGCTTAGAAGGCAAGCATGCAGAGATATTGAATGTATTATTATTATTTAATACCTTTCTACAAGTTTTCCTACTTTGTATAATTATAAGAGTATAGTAAAGTATAATATATAACAATATAATATAATAACAAAGTACAGAATAGTATAGATGATATATTATAGTAGAGTTAAGACCTCGACTTTTGGTATTGAAATACAAATAAGCTAAAAATGCCCTATAAATTTCAGCACGATTGGGACTAAAAGCAGAAGATAATTAAAGCCGACTAAAGTTAGCAGCTTAAGGCGTCTGTGCCTGTTTGTATATATTTTCGTATTTTTTAAGATTTATCCAGAGTTAATTAATAGACACTTCAAGATATGCAGGGTATTTGCTAGTCATGCGCTATTGTTTCTTTCCTTCAAGTTTTATACAGTTTTTAATTAATTTCGTTTTCGAAAAAATCTTTTTTGATGATTAGTTTCGTTTTTTGGGTGGCATTTTGAGTTAAAGATTGTGTATTTTAATGTCTTTTCAAGTGTTTTGTAAGCGTCGTTTAGGCTGCCCGTTTAAAAATCATTTTTGTTAGAATATAATGATGCTTTATGCACTGATGCGTGTTTATGGGGTGTCAAGCAAGTGCAAATGAGGCGTACACTAATGTGACAAAGTTTCCTCTAAATTGGCCTTTAAAGAGATAATAGAACTTGAGTGCAATAGAAATGGTAATAAGAATTGAGAATGAGATTAAAAAGCATAAAATATATTTGGGAAACCAAATAGAAAATTGTGTAATTCATACTTTGGTACCGCTTTTTAGTTTAAACGAAAATTTTTCATAATTAGAAATAGAATTTAAATAATGGAGAGAGGGAGAGAGACTGATTGTGAACATAATTCAGCGAAAATTATTGGAACATGCTTCAGAACTTATAATATATAACATATATATGCGTATTTGTCTAAATTTACATAGATCCTGTACATTTATTGTTAAATGCATGTTCAAAGAAGGATTTTCTGACAACAATTACTCAAAAGTTTTTTATAACAGAAAAGAAAAATTTCTATGAAGGAACATTTTCATGTATCTGAAATTACAAATTTCCAACAATTAAAAAGTGCGGATTATTTCTAACTCAGCTCTTCATAAAACAAAATCGGAATAGAGAAAACTTTTGAAAAAGATTTTAATTTCTGTTATTTTTAAATTTCCAAACAACCTTTATTGAATTTCATGATTTGTATAATCAAACCTAAGTGTGTTTATTATCTCTGCTTGAGCTCATCGAAATCAAAAATTATATTGGCATAGGTCTGATGACCTCATCAGCTGATTTATTGCTGAGCTGCTTTGAACCCACGTAATCAACAACACGACTATTTTTTTATAAGTTCTTTGCCCAATTTGGATGAATGTGGCCATAAATCTCGGCGCTTTTGTGTATCATGTGCAACTGAAAGCGGACCCACGAAAGGCTGCATAGATACAACGATATGCACTCGAAATGCGCTGAGAGAACATTTGTAGCTGCAATTAAAATCACACCAGCCTCAAAAATTGAAGACGTGTTTTTTTGGGCCTTCGGATATTTGCCCGATAGAGAAACATGGCAACGTGGACAGCAGATTAAGATATGCTAGCAGGAGTACAAGAAGCGAATGCAGACGGGTCATAAATAAGTTAATGAAAATGCCAAAAGTCCAAGTGTTTGGTTTGCTTTATGTTGGCCACAGCTTGCCGGGCATTTGGGGTCCGCCAAATGACCAATAAATTTTAAACTTAAATTGTGAGCAAATTGTCGCTCGAACAATTACAAACGCTTGTAAGCCACATTCATTAGTGTCACCATGTGCTTTGCATGTCCTCGGGCTGTGAAACTCTCGTTTTAGCCATTTTTTTTTTCTATTTACTCGTTTGCCAGCTGGCAGCAAGCGATTTTTACAGTTAGACGCTTTATGTCACAAGTCGCTGGAGAATTATTTGAAATTTATTGCCACGTGAGGCTGAGGATGTGCTTGCTCCATTTCCAGTCATCATTCGAACCGAGATGCGTTGACAGGCCAACAACAACAGCAGCAACAACGACTTGTCGCAGTTTTTGTTGTTGTTGTTGTTGTTGCTCCATTTTGTCCATTTAGACGCTTCTTGATTACCTTGCTGTGACATTGCGACTCGGAGTCCGACTTGAAGTCCGCGTCCCAAGTCTCGCGTCAACGTATAAAGTTGCTTTTTGTATTTGCAATTTTCTGTCTTGTCTTTGGCAATTGTGAAAAAGATACTCGCTACACACACACTCATACGCTGTTAAGTAAAATGTTTTCGGCTCGTTTTTGTACCTGTTTACTATAATTTTGTAATTGTTTTGGCCCAGTTAACCGCTGAAGCATCTCAAATTGTTTGCACATGTGCAAAATATATAAATTTATCGTTGTCATAGATTCTAATGAAATGCACAACGTGCACAACATTTTTATAAAAAAATGTAGAAATTATAGAAAGTTGGCCCATAAAACTTCTATATTATTCCTGGCAATTAAATTTTTTTTTTTAGAGTATACTAGAAAGTTTATCAATATGCGGGCGAATCTTTGCTGCATGGTACATTGTACATGGTTCATGGAACATGGTTCATGGTTCATGGTACATGGTACATGGTACATGGTACATGGTACATGGTACATGGTACATGGTACATGGTACATGGTACATGGTACATGATACATGGTACATGGTTCATGGTATATGGTACATGGTACATGGTACATGGTTCATGGTTCATGGTTCATGGTTCATGGTACATGGTACATGGTACATGGTACATGGTACATGGTACATGGTACATGGTACATGGTACATGGTACATGGTACATGGTACATGGTACATGATACATGGTACACGGTACATGGTACATGGTACATGGTACATGATACATGGTACACGGTACATGGTACATGGTACATGGTACATGATACATGGTACATGATACATGATACATGGTGCATGGTGCATGGTACATGGTACATGGTACATGGTACATGGTATAGAAAGTTGGTCCATAAAACTTCTATATTATTCCTGGCAATTAAATTTTTTTTAAAGTATACTAGAAAGTTTATCAATATGCGACCGAATCTTTGCTGCATGGTACACTGAGATGCAATTATACTCGCTTGATTCGGCATTAATTTATTTATTGTCTATTTTACATTTAATTTGATATTCTAATTGCTCGCTTGTATATGATTCCCAATTATTTTACCGTGTCAAACTGGAAACATTCTCTCAAATTAAAGTTGTTTTTGTCCGCCAATTGGAACAAAAAAATCTCATGTAGTTGCACATATTTGCAAATAAGACAGAAACTGGGGCACTTAAGGAGCTCATTTGCATTAGCAATTTGGCAGTTGGTTTAGTCATTAGCGTGGACAACGACAACAACAAACAGTAGCACGTGCGTTTGTGGTCTCAAATTTATAACCCACGCATAAGACTTAAGAAAAAATATAGATGTATGTATATATAAAATCGCAGCCAAAGTCTTTGCTATCTAAGAAATTAAGCAGCAGCAAACGGCGCATACATTTAGCCGCTGGTCATATTTTGTAATCAGTTCCATTTGCCGCTCACCACAGACATGCCACAGCAGCGGCTGCCGCGGCAACCACGGCAAAGTCTCAGACAGCATGGAGCCAACGAGATGGTGTCCAGTTTTAGGCTCCGCGACAAACCACTTTGGCAATCCAAGTCAAGCGGCACATATTTTACTTGCCTCTTGTTGTTGTTGCTGTGGTTGACATTTTTATGGACATTGGTATGCCCAGCGACTGGGTAGACCCCAACGAAATTTACAAAAAAACAAAAAAAAAAAAACCGAAACCAAAATCGAAATGCGAAAATTGTCATTGCCTTCTATTTGACTTTGCTCCACCCCGTGCCGATTTACGTTTCGGCCAAAACTGATTAGTCAAACAATTTCAAATATTTGTGTTAAATACCTTAAAATTAATTGCAATTGTGCTCGCTTTTGAGGTTGCCTCAAAGGCAACCACAAAATGAAGTTATAACAAATTTCGTGTGCGTTGGCGGTGCCTTATAAAAGGCTTTCAATGAACCAAAAATGTATAAGGTCAAAAGAATCTGGCCAAGTGGAAAAGAGAGTGGGGGCAAAATATAATCCAACTGCCTGAGAGTAATTAATATAAACGAACGCACAGCAAAAGCAGTTTAGGAGCCTTAATTTAAAAAAAAGCTTCACAAGCTTATTCAATTAAAAGCTTCCAAAGCATATGAAAGCTTCTTAGATAACAAAAAATGGTTAATCTAGGAATATTAAAAGTAAGACATTTTAATTATATTAAGTTGAAAGTACATAAGCCAAATTAACGTACAAGCTTTATCGTAAGCTTTGAGCTACGCTTTCAGCTGCAATTAATATAGCTTTCTTTGAGATAAAATCAAATGTCAGTCAATGTGACACAATATTTTGTTTCTTCTGAGGTTATTGCAAATTTTCTACAAAAACCTATTTTTATTTGTATTATTCACTGCATTCTACGGCTTTTATCGATTACTAAAGTATATTTTATTGGGCCTCAGTTCTTAGCTCCCAAAGTCTAAAGGAATTTAAAACCAGCCTCTCAATCACTTTTCATTCCTAATCTAATATCTTGAGCTGCTGACTGGGCAGTTATTTTGCCAGCCACTTGGCGTGGGTGTTGGCTATGAAAGTCGTTTTGGGATTGCGGGCTACTGTGTGGCTACCGTTGTGTGTGGCAGTCCGAAGAGCAAGTCCAAGCCTTTTTTTATTGTCATTTGGCTCTGAGAGATAGTGAGATATATCGATAAGAGAAAGGGAGGGAAAGAGCGAGAGAGAGAGTCAAACAGGCTTTAGCCATTGACTTCTTGAGTGCACAGAAGTCACAAACTGGCAGATTAAAGTGTCAGATTTATGGCCAAAGAATGCGCAAACGGGTTGCCAGCCAGTGCCTGCCAAACTGTGCCATCAAACTAACACCACAAATTCGTTAATTAAGTATAATGGCCAGTTTTGACTGACTAAGCGGCTTGATGCTTCGACCCCAAAAGTCAGCAATTGTAGACATTGTTGAGCAACAATAACAACTGCTTGCAACATGTTGCAAGCGTCTGAAGTCTCTTCAATCAAGCTGAGTTTTCGACTCTGGACCCTAATGTGTTTTTAGCCGCGCACTTTTATTTATTTACTTATTCGTATTTTTAGATTTTTATTTTGGCCAAGTTATGCATTAAAAATTTGTACGTTTATGGCTTCATAACTTAAATTGCAGCAGGTCATAAATCATTTCAGTTGTTGTCATTCGGCTAAAAAATTGTTTCTTGACTGCAATTGTTTTGCATAAAATGCACCTTTTTAGTGGGCTTTGCATGGTCTAAAAATAAAATCCTTACGAAATCCAGATGTGGGCTGCCAACTTTTTTATTAGCCAGTGCAGGTGATCTGATTTACGTTATAAGATTATATAAAGCTCTAAAAATTTTATTAATAAAATGCCATTTCAGTTACAATGGAGAGCAGTTTGATATTTTACGGTAAGCTGCAGAAAGGAAATCGCAGCTTAAGAAAAAATTGTTTAGAATTTACTGTATGGGAATATTAGATGAAATCAGAGAGAGAAGCATTCTATTAAAGGGAGTCTTTTATACAATTAAGAGTCTGTTTAAAGTAATCAAATAGCTAAGAATTAACTTAACATTCTCTTTTTAATTTAAAGAATATATATATAAAGTTGATCAATATAATAAACTTTATATTTATGTTTATTAATTTACACTTCTATACAATTCAACAATAAGTAATATTTTGTATAAGCATCATTATCATTACCTACGCGCATTTAAATCTAATTTGATGTTCTATACACACACTCTACCCATATATCATATATTGCCCATTAAAACGCCCCATTGTAACTAGATATTGCTCATGGACTGTGAGGCAGTTCTCCTTGAAGTTCCAAGTCTTTTTGTACCATTTTTTAACACCAAACAGACAATAGGCAAAAATAAGTAGAAGAGAAAAAAAGCAGTTATAATACAAGCCGTACTCAAATAACAATTTATTGTTTTGTAACACGCCTGGGCAACAAACCCAAAGTGCAGTTAAAAGAAACCACTCGACTGGGTCTTCATCTATTCTTCGGCCGCCTTTGCTGCTGCTCTCTGCTGCTGACCGTGCTGCTGTTGTACTTGAAGAAGCACTCAAATTGCATTTAATTCAGTATTTTTTCCAGAGTCGCCTCCAAGCTTTATGTTTTTCAATTCGATTTACAGCTCAAGCCTGGTTTGCTTCACGGCTCAAACGAGGTTTTTCATAGCCCAGAATAATAAAAATACAATCCGTTTTGTTTTTCATAAGGTTCGAATAAAGTCTAGATGCTGTTCTATCAGAAAATTAGTTTAATGAAATTGAAATTAAAAGAAATTACTTGTATTTTTTTAAAAGACTTCGCACTCAGTTGGCTTATTTCGCTAACTTTGCTTCCGATTGCTGCGTAACTTTTGGTCAAGCTTCCATGTTGAAATGCAAAAATCTTTGGCTTCGCTTGACGTTAGTTCAGGTAGTTACTTTTGGCATTTTATTGCTGGCTACCCACTTTTTGTTTTAACTGGCAGTTAATTAGCTAATAAGTTATGGTTAGGCCGTGTAATTGATTTTCCAAAGAACTCGAAAGGTTTCTTGAACAGCTCTGAAGCGCGTTACAAAGCGAAAATAAAATTCAATTATGTACATGCTGCTGCACAGATCTAACGCATTTTTCTGTGCTTTCTGATGGACTGCCACGCCCCGTTACGCCCCAAATGAACATCTGTTTTTTATAGGTGCAACCACACAGTCATCTATCAGAGTGGGCAACAAATAGCTTATGGGAATATGGAATATTTCACATTATATGGAGTACTTTAAGATTTTCTTTGTTCTTAACCGCAAATTAGTTTTATTTGTATGTGTTGTGTGCTGCAGTATTTAAGAATGACTTCCAATGAAATTCCACTTATCTAAATTATGTGCTTTTTTTTTACTTTTACTTTGTTCTGTAATTGTGCAAAATATAATAGGTTCAGGCGCGTTTAAAGGTTCTGTAAAAACTTAAAGCATTTTGATATAAAAGGAACGTATGAGTCAAGTAAATTTTGCTAAAATTCCCTTTCTGAACTTCAAATCCTGATTACATTATCATAACTAGGTTTTAAAATTCTAATGCGTAGCAGGCTAGTTAATACCCTATTCTAGAGTTGAAGCTTTCTGAGCAAGGTTTTTGCTCTACATTTATTTAGGAAAAATATACCCACACTCGAAAAAAAGGATTAAAGTTAAATGTAATTAGTTTTTTAATTAAATAATATTCCGCATTTTTCTTTTTGAGAAACGTGGTTTTTGTGCAGTGTATTGTTTGATGAAATATTCTTTAAAATGTTGTGTAGGTAAATAAGTGAAATGGTACTCACCCTCACAGGCCATAGCATCGAGCTCATCGTCATTCTCGCTTATCAATTCCCAGTCGGCATCGTTCTCGGCCTGGCGCAGTGCAGCCAAATCTTCCAGCTGTTCGGCGTTAACATTCATGCCAAAATAACCATCCTGACACTCTGAACACTTGACGCCCATGACGCCCAATTTGCATTCGCATTGCCCGGTGCTGGCATTGCAGTTGTCCAGCACAGCGGCGCCCAGTGCATCACAATTGCAGGGCAGGCACTGCAGCTCGATATGGGCATAGCCGATGTCGCATTCATTGCACTTTTGTCCGGCAAATCTGGGCCGACACAGGCACTGGCCATCGGCGCTGTCGCAGAGGCCGCTCTCTGAGCCATCGGCATAGCAGTTGCAGGGCTCACAGCCCACAGCCGGATCACCCCAGTAGCCCAGTTTGCAGCGTTCACAGCGCCAGCCCTCCGTATTGCCATAGCAGGTGATGCAGGCGCCGGTGGTGACATTGCATGGACCACCCTCGCAATCGCAGCGCTGACAACTGCTGCCCAATTCTAGAGGATTGCCGTAGTATCCATCGTCGCACACCTGACAATGGTCGCCCGTATAGCCCTCTGGGCATTGGGTGCATATGTATTCCGCATGCTCGATCAGCTCGAACTGCGGATTCAGATCCATATAGTTGTAGCTCTTTAGCTGGCAGCTGGGCGAGAAATTGTTGGACTCCTCCAGCAGTGGGCAGGCGCAGCGTTTGCAGTCGTGGGGCGTGCCCTGGAGTGGATTGCCATAAAAACCAAGCTGGCAACGCTCGCAGCTGGAGAAGGTAGAAAATAAAAATGCTGCATAAGGTGTGTGTCTTGGTTAATATGAGTTATGGTGGGCTGTGGTGTGTTTTTGCTGCAAATGCACTACGTAGATATTGGTGTGTGTACAGGCATAAAAGTTTTGTGTCTATGGTAGGTGAATTGGGTAAACAAACTAAAATTGTGTGCCCTGCTCTGCGTGTGTGGATGGTATTTGAGTTGGTTTATTGATAAGAGGTGAGCAGAAGCTGCATGCAAGCGCTATATTTTTCATGGGATAAAATAAAATATGTGAAATTACGCTTACTTTCTTTATGACTAGATTGGGTTTGGATTACTTCTAACCCCAACTGTACAATTTAAACACCATTTAACACGCCATAGTGTACGGTACGTGTATAGGCTAAATGTACATTGTATATGTGGATGGTCGGTGAATTGGATTGGATTTAATTGATTTAATACTGTAAGGCTTACTATGTGTAATTTAGTTGAAAACTAATTCATTTGTTTATTTTTGAGAATGAATTGTGTATATAAATGGTAGGTGAATCAGGTGAAACTTGGCATTCGTTCACATTATTGCCCTTTTATTATCTAAACATAGTCTCTATGCTGTGTGGATGATATTTGTATTGGCTAAATTCTAAGATTCAAAATCCCTTTCGATGGTGTTTGTATTGGCTGAATTTAAAGAAATTGCGCTCGCTTTTGACCATTCTCTTAAGTGTGTTTGCATTAAATGAGGCAGCTCTATGCCTTAGGCCCCCTTCTCCACCCCTCACTTACCGCTCTCCATATGTATTGTGCATGCAATCGCCACAGTTGCCGCTCTGCAGATCACAAGAGTTCGAGTGTCCATTGCACGGGCAAGGTATGCATTTGCCGAGCAGCTGATGATCCGTAGAGTTTTCATAAATACGTTTATAGCCAAAGGCGCAGCCCTCGCAGGACAAACCCGTATAGCCAGCTGGGCAAATGCACTGCTCCACCTGCGTTGTGGCCTTGCCGCCCAGCTCAACACCGCCCGAATAAATAATGGCATGTTCCAGCGAAGTCTCCACCTGATCTGTGTGGTAGGCGGCACGTATGAGCAGCGCATCCAGTGAGACGAGCACGGAGAGAAACTGTGATCTGGTCACCACCTCGCCATGATAGTCGCCACCCTCGGTGCGTCTCAGTCTAGTCTTGATATCCTTCACCGCCGGCGGCACATGATACCAGCCCTGCTCCGTCAATGTAACATTCAGCGCCAGATCCAGGCTATCGTAGGACTCATCCGCATAGGCTATTTTCAGGCCATTCTTGCCGCATAGAATAACATTTGGACCTGTGGTGGGTTTGCCTGAAGTATCGCCGCGCATTACCACCCACGACAGCTGCAGCTGTAGCCGGGCGCCGTAGCTGGTCAATCGATTGCCCAGATAGCCCAACGGCGCCTGCCAGTAAATCGCCTCCACCTCGTCCAGCTCGTTACCAAAGATCAGACGCTTATGTTCCGCGTCCATGGCCACAGGGATGGCCTGTGCCCGCTGTATGTCCGTTAACCGCCAATCGTTCAGCGTCTCAAAGGCCAACGTTTGCAGCTTGGCGCTGTGACAAGTGTCCGACACGTGCGAGCACCAACAGCGACTACAGCCCTCCGGATTCTGCTCAGTCAAGTCGAAGTAGCCCGTAGCGCACTCCGCGCAAGTCTCGCCCTCCACATGAGCCTTGCACTGGCAACTACCAGCGCAGGCGCTGCCTGCTACAGTACCTCGCAAATCGCATTCGCAGCGCCGACAATCGTCGCCATAGTGATTCGGGGCGCACTCCTCGCAGTGGGCACCCTGCAAGTAAACAAATTTGTTTCGTTTTATCGATTCATTTCTCCAAAAAGTAAAGAGTCGATAAGTGGATAGGCTTTTGAAAAATATCGATACCGATATATCCATATTCGAAATATCAACTTCCCAAAAAGAAAACATTCTATATTTTAAGAGGATCTTTAAATATCGAAGAACTGTCAATTTATTTTCTTTAGAAAAATCGATAAATGTAATCGATAAAATCTCAAACTCTAGCTTTTCGATTGTTGTTCTAATATATCGAATAATTCAAATCATTCGATATATTTTTAAATAGTTCCTAAAAACCACATTTCAAAAGATTCTTTAAATATGAATATATTTACACCTGCATAAAAATCGATAAATATCGATTTTGTTATAAGCACTTTAAATGTTACGCGAAAAACTAGACGCTAAACAATTTAAGCTATTTACCAATTATGGACTAATCAGAAACGACGCACATTAGAATATACAAAAATCGATAGGTATTGAAAAAATCGAATAGTCGATTAAAATTCTCTTACCTGGAAGCCCTCCAGACAATGACAGGCGCCACCCACAGGCGCACAGCTGCCTGTCGATCGCTGCGGATTGCATGCGCAGGGCAGACAGGGTTCACTGGGCGCCGCATCAAAGGGTCTATAGAAACCGCCGACACAAAATTCACACTCATTGCCCGCCGTATTGTTGGCACAATTTTGACAAATGCCACGCTCCAGAAACGAATCGTAGCTGCAGCTGTGCGCATGACCATTACACTGGCAAATCTCACAATCTCCGCCGGGCGTCCAGGCACGATCCTGGAACAGTGGACAGCACTCCTCGCACTGCATGCCGCACGCATTGTGCTGGCAGACGCACTGCAGCATGGAACTGCCTGGCACATCCTGGGTGCGATTCGCATGACCGTGACAGTCCAGGCGGGCGCTGACACGCAACTGCTTGAGGCTGTAGAAACTGCGCTTCTCCAGCGACTGCGAGTCGAGCACCCAATCGACGCTATTGTCCAGATTCGCTGTGGAGTGCATCCCCTGCAATCGTATGCGCATAAAACGCGCCCTGATAAACTGCATCAGCTCCGGTGTCTGCTCCTGTGCGCCAGGTCGATTCTTCAACAGGGACACGTGCAGCTCCCCATTCTCCAGCGGCAGCGGCTTTGAGTACTGCGTCGAGCATATGACTTCGGTGTCGTTTTTGAATATATATTTGCCATTCCGGCCGGACAGATTGTAGCGTCGCTTACAGTCCGCATCACTTAAGCCAAAGTATTGCCAGGGCTCGTACTTAATGCCATCGATTGATTTTTCCAAAATCCAGGAAGCGGGACGCGGTGAGTTCGCCGATTTGAGCATGACGAAAAAGATTTGATAGGTCTGAAAAGCAGGAGAAGAAAGAAATAAATATAAAAATATTATCTATATTAATTATAATATTAATTATTAATAATAACATTATTATAAGCAATAATATAAAACAATGTGGGAAAGGGTTGTTCTTCTGGTTCACTTAAGTAGATTGTCAGGTGGAAAGATATAAAATTGTATACAATTTTCAAGTTCTGCGAAAAGTTCCTTAAACATAATGCCCACTCCTCCATTGTCAGTTAAACATAGCCTGATTTAGCAATTATTTTTACATATTCTTGCCATTTTTACTTGGTAATAGGTCTGTATACAGTAATACAGTTTTTTTTCCTAACTAAAGAAACTAATGAGAAGTCAGCATTTAAGCAGATCGAATGAATATTCGTCGCATGTCTTCCATGGTCACTTTAAAGAAAGGAGAATAGTTTTCAATGTCTTATCCTACTTTATTGAACAAGGATCCCTGTATAGTTTCAGCTAATGCATATTTCTAATGGCACGTAGCAAACCTTGTATTTAATGCCAAATTGTCACTTTATTAATAAACAATTTATATATCAATTTTCAAACTAACGTCCATCCCTATTAAAAGCGTAATCAATGAGCTGTCTGTAAATAAGGCTAAGGCATTGTCGCTTGAGTAAATAATCGTGTTGTCCTCCATTGTCACTTTATTAGTAGCTTTCCTTGTGTAATTTTACAAGCGAAGGTCCTTCATATGCCGCCTCCAACTGCCCCCATATTATCGACCTCCATGGTCACTTTATAACTTAATTAGCAAGTAATTTTGTAACTAACACAGCCGCTCGCTCGTTTTTCACTTTATATGTTTTAGCTCACTTATTTATTTACATTTATGGCCAAAAGTCTGTTTGGGAGCTTAACAAACCACAATATTACAGTTAACAGTTTTAGATTCACTGGCTGCGCTATAAATTAGCCGCACGGCGAACAACGTTGTTGCTTCTGTCACTTTGGGGCAAGGCGCTGATGTTTCCATTTAGTTGTGTACATCTTTGTAGCTGCAACTGCAACAACAACAGCAAAGCTTATAGATTTGTAGCAGCCGCCTGTTGCCGCTGGCTGGGTGCAAAAAATAAAAACTTTAACCCAACGCCACCATCGTGTCATAAATTTTGCAAGCTGTCAACAAACAAAAAACAAAAAAAAAAGAAAAAGAAGGCGACTCCCAAACGCCAGCAACACGCCCGGCGGCAGCAGCAACCGACACGAGATATTTATATGTTTTTATATATATTTTTTCTTGACTATTTGGAAAATTGTTTGGCCAAAATGCCAAAAATGTCGCGTGTTGCGGGTCTATCGATTGCCAAAGATCGGAAAAAAATACAAATAAATGGAAAAACTAAAACCAATAAAAGGCGTGTGTGTGTGTGTGTGTGTGTGTGTGTGTGCAAGGTGTGGCCTTTTGACCAGCTCTGAGCCTGGGTAATTGATTATAAAACGTGGCTAAGCCGGCTGGCGCCATCCAGCGACATTTTCCAGCAACAGCAGCCCCAAAAAAAGAAAAACCCGCTCATAAGCCATGGCCAAAATGTCAGTCGCATTGCGATAACACAACGCGACAGGCGACATTCAACAACGAGTCTATCAAATTTCCACGGCACTTGTTGCAACAACACATTTTCGCCGCTAGTTTTTCCCGATTCGCAGACGCTGATAAAACGCACGCAGTGCTGGCCACTGGCGGAAAAGCCACTGGTTAAAAAAGGCCAAAGCCAAGCACTGCGCATGCGTGCGTCTGCCAGCGGCAACATCAATTTGCTTTGCCTGGTTTTGATTACAGCCAACAACTATTGAGCGTGCACGACTCGAAAATACCCTGGACTTTGCTTTTGGACTTATCTTGGATTTTTGCGATTATCTTATGGCCTTTATATCTATCTCCTTTTGTTATGGAGAAGTGGAATTATTGTGATACTAAACGAGAATCTAGTCATTAGACTAGCTTGAGAATCCTTGCTATGAATACGATTTTTACTGATTTGAGAAGAAATGGCTTAAAATTTTGATAAAAGCTGATTTAATTGATTTACTTAAGCTATACAAAAAATATATATATATTTCTAACAACAAACCCTTCATGTTTATACAGATAAACTTTCAGAGACCATTGTAACAAACATTCACAGCGAATCATTAAACCCACTTTCGATTTGTACAGGGTATAACAACATCAGCTGCCAGAAGACGGCACGACATGCGCTGATAAGATTAGAGCGAGATAGCGAATCGGATAGAGACAGCAAACGTAAGAAATTGCTGACCAGGCAAATTAGTGAATGTCTTGAGAAATTTATTGCATGCTGCCAAATGATTTGTGAACCAGAAAAAAAAAAACGGTATGAATATATTTTTAAAGGTATGAGTGAAAAAGAAAAACTGCCTGTGACCAAGGAGCACAGGTGGGAATGCAAACTAATATGATTTTTTAAGGCAGCTTTGATGCAATTAAAGGGAACATGGACACATGTTCTCGAGGTTTAATCTATAGAAATTGAGGAAAAGCGTTGAAAACAATTTCTCACAGAAGACATGTGAACATGGGGGCAAAGTGAATGGGTCAAATAAAGGTTTGTTTAAAATTTATGTAAATGCACTACAAGTTAATATTGAAGAAGACGGCAAAAATTTACTTGGAACAGGTGAGGCAATTAGAACACACACAGAAAGATGATAAATAAATACATGGAGGAGTTGTCATACAAAAAAAAAAAAAACTAGAAAAAGTTCAATATATATTCATATATATTATTGTATCCAAAAATTAAAAAAAAAATACCATGCTAATTCCTCAAACCCATCACAAAATAATTGCCTATATAGATTCTCTCCGACTGCAATTGTTCCATGGCCATGGCAGCCTATCGATAAGTTATCTCATGAAATTATGTTGTCTACGTCAATTGCACTAACCTTGATCAGAGATAAAGTCAGGTCCAAAATGCAAGTGCACGCGTCTCTGACTGCAACTTCCTGCTGCCTGGCCAGAAACAAGTTGTCGATAAGAACGCAACAGGCAGACAGAGAAGAGTCTTTCTATAGGGCAGTGGAAGATCGAGCAGCAGCAGCAACAGCAGCAGCAGCAAGTGGAGGCTGTCAGCCCTCGGGGCAGACAAGGCGGCACTTGACATTTTTATCAGCTATTGGACTGACTGGCAATTGACAAGCACAACAACAATAAAAACGTGTTGAACAAATGGGAAAACAACAGCAAAGAAATATGAAGATAGAGGGAGAGATGGTAGAGAAAAGAGAAAAAAACACATTCAAGGCGTGGCATTGAAATATGTGTTAATATTTGGTCAGCCTTAAGTTATTGTTATATCCAATATCCACTTCCAATTGATAACTGGCCATAAAATAAAACCCGTTCTCAGATGCCAGCTAGCTGATAAACTGCATGTCAAATTAGACAACAGAATGTTTAAAATATGCAAGTGAGACAAGTTAATTGAATTGATAGAGGCTGTTATAGAGCTTTAGCAAAAGCCTAGCGGTGTTCGGCCATTGAATTATGGCTTAGATAAAATATAAACCAACAATTGCCAGTCCATCATTTAACTAGCAGGGTTTCTGCTCATTAAATATTTATTGCTCAATGGCCAGAATTAATCGGGCGCAACGTTTGCTTTTTTTTTTTTACCCCCTACTAATTGTTGAAAACCAGAAAAACTTTCAGGCCATAAAACCAAATGCAGTAATCACCGAAAAAACTCACTGAATCGTCGCATCGTAAACTTTAAAAATAAACAAGCGCGAAATTGTATGAGACAGACAAAAGTCTAGCAGACAGCCGAAAATAAAGACAAAAACAAAAAAAGAAATAAATAAATAGCAGGCATTTTGTTATGTGTTTGGTTGTGTTGTTCGTCATATGCATACTACTCACATGTCTGTTATCTACATCATTTTATTTTTATCTATATATATTTGCAAAATTATTAAGTCTTGCAGCCCAAGAAATATAAGTTTTTGGCTGGCATTAGTATTTAGATAAGGCGGCTAACAAGCGAAGCGCATAATTTTTTGGCTTATGTGCCGAATAAACCCACATGGCAGACAGAAGGTGTAGAATAAATACCATTTTTAGCTAAATAGAATGGAGTATATTAGTTATTATTTTTATTTATGAAACGCAGCCAGTGCAAGGCCTAAGAACACGACACAAACCAGAATGCTAAAAATAAAGAATAGTAAAAAAAAAGGAAAATCTGTCAAGGATTAATAAGGCATACAATTTAAATCAAATCCTACGCAGCCAGTGCAACGTTTAAGAATGCGTAATATGTGCATAATAGACAAATATTGCTCTCTAAAGAGAGAGAAATTAAGGAGAAGAGGTATTAAAAGAGAGCTCAGTCCGATAAATCAGTTCTAATTTATTTAATTTTTTATTCTCATCCAATCGAGCTTCCAGTTCCTTTTAAATAGTCACCTCAACTATGTTAATTATTAGTAGACTAAGCAGTATTATAAATTTTCATAAATATTTTATTTAGGTGATATTCATAATTACAAGCAAATAAAAAATAACAACAATTAAGGATAGAGTCCAAAGCAGATTGCAAACACAAAGAGTTCTTTATCTAAATAGATAATTTGATTACTTTTATTTTTCCCTTTAATTTATTTATAGAGCATCTTTATGTCGCATACTTTTTGGGTTTTATCAATTCTTACTTGTTTCACTTGCTTGTCTTATTTTGCGCGTGGGTAATAAAAAGTTCAATGCTTGAGCAAGGCAAACTTTTTTGGCCCACAACTTTTCTTATCGTTAAATTGGTGCATTAAATGCAACTGCAGCAAAGAGAAAACTCAATTCTCGCAGCTGACAAGTAGAGCAACTAGCTTAACTTGGTTTAAATAACAGCCCAGACTGCGGCCATTTGGGCTCGAATCAAGTGGCCGTTAACCGGAAAGAGCGACATAAAAGGATTTCATGCAAAGCTTCAATCACGTTAACAGCGAAACCTTCAAGTGATTTATGCAAATGCCAACAACAACAGTTTAAACAACAAGAAGCATTCTGAAAAAGGCGAAACGTGAAAAACATTCGCAACAGTCAAAACAAATAAATAAATTGACCATTAAAATAATTGCAACGCCTAAATGCGTTGCGAACGTGGCTTGTAACACGCTTTGCTTGTTGTTGTTGCTGTTGCTGTTGCTGTTGTTGTTGCTGTTGTTTTAGTTGGTCCGCTGTTGCGAATGTTGCAACAACTTGTCAAACATTTGAATTACAGTTACGTAAAGCCTGCCCCAAAGCCTCCAAGTTGCCGCGGGCGCCGCCGCCAACAACAACAACAACTTTGGCCAAATTTGGCTAAATTTAATGAAGCAATTAAATGGCTATAAAAATAAAAGAAACACATTTTTTCTCTTGCCTAGCTTGTTGATGTTGCCGCTCGGCAAACATTTGCGAAAAATTGGCATTTCTAAAGGCATACAAATCAATAAAAAATATGTGTTCCAAGCTGCGTGAGATTCAAAGACAAGTTAACTTCTGCTTTAAAAAAATATGAAATATTGTCAACTGTAATTTTTGAAATATTTCTAATCAAAATTTTGAATTTGATTCACATTTTCGCAACAAAATATTTTTGTGTTGCATTTTTTTCCTCCCTATGTAATTTTCGTATCTCTTAAGTTAATTTTGAAAATAAGCTAATTTTGAATTAAGTTCCAAAATGTAGTAAAGTAAGTCAACTTTCTATAATAATTTAAAATTTCTATTAAACTAATTGCCATTTTTATATAATTTTTATAATTTCGCCAACTGAAACCGAAGCGTTTTAAAGCTATTTACAGTTTAAAAGCCACTGTGCAAGCTGAATTTATCGCGATTCCCAGAATTCTCGCTAGACTTTCAATTAGTCACGCGCGCCCCAAAGCCATTGAAGCATAAATCTAGACATTGTTGTGGCCAAAGCGTGTGGCAAGCCAAGCTGACAGACACTCTGACACTCTGACAGTCTGACAGACAAACTGACTGACTCTCTGGGCGTCTGACTGGCAGTTGCAAGCAGCTTTCCGGCCGGCTTCGTCGGCTATTGCAAAAGGCATTACCAAACTAGCGAGAAAAATATTTTAAGCTGTCAAATCGTTGACACATGCCTGTCTCGCTCTGGTTGTTGTTACTGTTGTTGTTCTTGTTGTTGTAAATCACTCGATTAGTCTAATTGTTAACATCAACTCGCGCGACTTCGACATTTTTGTCGCCCATGAAAAAAAAATGAGAAAACAAATAAGCAACTTCAAGAACGAATGTCAAGTTTCTGTCCGGGGTCATAAATTTAGTTTCTATTTCTTTGGCGCGGAATGCTCTGTTGTCTGTGTCTGTAGAGAGTAAAGATTTGCTCTAATGTGTTTTTAAACAGTTGTGACAAATGTCGAAAATATTTCCAACCAAAGCGCATGGAACTAAATTAAGCGATCCAGAGCGGGACGGACGGAGGTTTAGAAATAGGAAATGGAAATGGAAACGAGTGCTAATTGCCTGTGACAACGGGCAGCTGAAGATTGTGCGGAGGGGGGGCTGACAAGTCAGCTACACGAGACAGTTTTCGGGGAATACTTTAAACAACAATTGGTAGAAGCTACTAAATCCCCTTCAGCTTTGTTGCCCTAATGGTCCTCCATGGTCATATTATAAGAAATGTATAAAACGAAATGAATGTCATTTATTTCTGTTTAGTCAAGGGATTTACTTCTAAGTATCTTATTATAAGTATCAGGTAATATCTTGAAGAATTTAGTTACTTAAATTACACAATATAGGCCTTATTTATTTATTTATAAAACTCTCTGCTGCCTTATGCAACAGCCTGCAATTTAAACAAGTAAGAGGTTCTAGTCGGGATAGGGGATACCCTGAACCCTCTTCTTCCAACATCAAATGCATATATATATTCTATTTTAGAAGCTGTGTGTCAAGTTTGATGACTCTATCTCTTATTATTTACCAAAATTGCCCAAAAAATAGGATTTCGATATAGATTTTTATCGATTGCTTGGAAACGGAATAAGTTATCGATTATCGGAAACAAACTCGATCTGCGTAGGCACTAGGAGCACCTACATCTAATCTACATCTAATTTCAAGTCTCTAACTCTTATAGGTTCTGAGATCCTTGCGTTCAACATACGGACGGACGGACGGACGGACGGACAGACAAACGGACAGACGGACATGGCTAGATCGAATTGGCTATTGATGCTGATCAAGAATATATATACTTTATGGGGCAGAGATGGTTCCTTCGGCCTGTTACATACATTTACATTTTGCTCAAATACAATATACCCTTATACTCATTTTTAATGGGTTCAGAGTATAAAAATGACAATATAAGTTGCCTCTATTTCAATCTATACACATTTGGCAATAAATATACATTTCATTTCCAAAAAATTCATGATTATAATAATGTCAGGCCTTTCTTTTGCCAGCTTCAGTCGATATTATTAAATCATATCAATTATATTTTTATTGTTCTACACGATCATTTATTATCTCTTCTATGTAAACTTTCTTTCTCGCGTTTTGAATACTTCTACAATTATAAATTAAGAGCATAACAAAACTAATTTAATTCCAATAAATATAAAATAAATGTTTAAATATATCTCTTTCTTGATGCATTTAAGGCATGGACTTTGGAATAGCAAAAACAAAGTAGATAATACTAAAACAATACCTTGGAAAACTTTGTTTTGGAAAAAAGAGCTGCAACTGTAAAGACGGTGAGTTTAATTTTCTTATGCTCCTCACGCCTTCCATTGTTTACATCAACATTGGGCTAATGCTAATCGACCTAGCCCACCCAACTATCAGTTCATGAATCTTTAAAGCCTCAATGAGTGCTAATAGAGCGTTAAAGTGTTATTTGAAAATCCATTGCGGCTTGAAGCAAACGAAATACAACAAAGTATTGCATTTCCGCACTTGCAGCTGCTTAGCCAACCCATGATCATTATTTTTCATTATTCATCATTATTACAATCTGCATGATTATCGTGAACTTTCTTATATATGGCAATTAAGTGCTGAAAATATCATTTGTTTAGCATCAACCGACACAAAGTTGACATTTCAAGTGCAGTTTGCACTCGAGTGGCATCATTTGCCTCGTTGCCAATGTTGAAATCCTCCCCCGATTCAGAAGATTTTGTTGTTTTTCTCAATGTTTTGATATAATTCTTTCATTGCCATATGCCGCTGCAGACAAGACAAAGATACAGCCAAGACCAAGATGCCTTCAAGACTATGGAAGTGTACACTTAATTAAAACGTGCAGAGAACCGGAGCACAGAACTGCCGACTCTGACTCGGGCGCTGATTTAATATTAAAAACAAGAGAAAACATTTAATTTTAAATTACCGAAGCTCAAATACTCTTTTATATATTAAGCAGATGTGTGCTTCTTTTTTAATTATATTTCGGTTAGACATTATTTAGTTAAGAGATAAATTTAAAACTGGAGTGTCTTCTACAAAGTAAATCAATATGAAATTTAAGCAGGCAGTGGAGAAAATGCTGGTTCTATCATTAGCGGGCATTATTGTCTACAGCAGGTTAGCACACACCTTGTCACTCGATTCAAGCTTAAACTCTTTGCGAATTTTAACGTGTAAAGCGAGCAACATCGAAATCCAAATTCTGTCTCTGTGTTCGGGTTTATGAAGTACTTCAAACCAAAGTTATATTTTTAAATGATAATTAGTATAGAAATGCTTTCGACACGTTACACAATTCATGAGTTAGCTATTGTACCCTGTGCAAGGGTATTAAAACAATGTTTTCGCATATGCCTGCAAGTATGAGAGATTTATGACAGCCATGCGTTCCAAGAGTTATTAATAAATTACGAACGGGAGCCACAACTCGCCAACACAGATTCATATAAATATTTAAATTGGATCCTACCCCAATTAACTTTGTCAGTTCTGTAGAGTTCTCTAGAGTACAAAACTTTACGCAGACAAAAATACAGTAATAACATAAAATAAATTAAGTAAAATCGAATTACCTTTTATGGATGCGTTGTGGGCTCTATGTAGATGTCAGTCTACGTTCAGAGACAATTTTCAATTTTAACTACAATTGACACATGTTGAACTGAGTTTTTGGTCAGACGGCGACAAGCCGACAAAAATTGCTTTAAAATGTCACAAAAAATGTAAAAAAATAAGACGCAAAAAAAAAAAAAAAAAAAAAAATACAAAAAACTCTGCGATTTTTAAATGTTCCCATGACTTTTGTTTATATGGTGTTGCCAGAGGGCAGCGCCAGTCAATGGTATTTCCATTGAAAGGGCAGGGGCTGTGAGACTTCAACACATCAACGGCATGTGTCAAAATTTACACGCTCTCTTTACGTTGATTTTGCATGAACGAGAGATATGCACAGTCTGTCACAGAATTTTTGATTTATTTTTCAGATTTTTGTTATTTTCTTGAACCATTTTGTTGATGGAAGTGTCTAAAGTTCGAAATGATGGGATATGATAGGAAGTTGTTGCCATCGGACACATGTATATAAATGTATTTTAATACAATGTTTATTCACAAACTCGGCTTTAGAGAGCTGTGAGAAATTCATGCTGTAATGTAATTGGGGGGTTTTTTGACTTTATGATATATTATAATTTTAAAATGTTCTGGGCGTTCTTTCGATTCGATTCGAGCGCCATGCATAATCTCGGATAATACCCGAGATAACATTGCAATGTAAGTGTTGTTTCAGCGTTGAACCAGCAACCGCGAAGTTAACGACTCAAATTCAGTAGCAATGCAATTCCGTCTGAAGTTCGCACGTTTTCGGACCAGGGTGATGGGGGATATTTTTTCTAGTTATATCGATTTAATCGATAAATATATAGATAGAATAATATTTTTGTTATTTTATCCACGACAAAAAGAAAAGCTGCCAGTTCTATTATAGATAGAATCGATATCATTACAGCAAAAATTGATAGACCTCTCCTTTTGAGATACTTTTCATCTATTTCAATATCTAAAACCCGGAAATAGTGTCCCCATCATTAATAACTGAAGAAAGTCGCGGCTTTTCTGTAAGACGATATGACTTAATCAAAGCTCCATCAAAGCAAATTTATGTTTGCCATTTTGAGCATTAGAATGTAATACCTAGTGACCGGTTCCAAACTCGATACCAGCTCGCTGCGATCATATTTCAAGCGCACAGCGTCTAATGATCGGCGACAAGCCCCAGGGAACAGATGGATCATGAAACGGGCGTTAAATCGCTTGTAAATGAGTGACAAGTCAGCGGCTTAATTACAAACTGGATCACAGCTTGGCTGTCACATGTGTTCAGCCAATGCAGAGGTGGTTGGTTATCTATGACCCAGACCAGACCAGACCAGTTGACTCACCTGTTTCAGATCCAAGGTGATTGTCACATACTCAAACTGACGGCCACCCTGCAGTGTCGGCGATTGCCACCAGCTCTCCTCATAGCTGGAGCTGGGCGAAATGAGCGATTCAATAGGTCGCTGCTTGGCACGATCGGAGCTATAGGCATTACAGGTGCCGCAGTATTTGGATCGATGCGGAAACGCATCCACCATTTTACAATATTCCTCGGCTCCATTTTGGCCACAGGTCGCGTTCACTGAAATCGATGCTCGGGGAGCGACATTGAAAAGCGGCGGGAAAAGCCCACCGAAATTAGCCGCCTCGTCTGCCTGTTGAGTGTTGCGCAGGCGCAAATCTGTAAAGAAATAGTGTTGTATAACGACAATTGAATGTGATCTAATTTTATTAAAAACTTATTTTAAAAGCAGGTTTCTAAAGGCCCTGGAACTTAAAGTGGAAACTTATCTTTTAACTAAATTAAGCTAAGCCAAAAAATATTTTGGCTGAGCTTATTGTTTTCGTTGTTTTTGTCCGGCGCAATACATTTAAATTTTAACAAAGATTTATTGTATTATCTCGTTATTTTTAAATGACATTAATGCAATTTAATGAAATCCGATATTAATTAACAAATATATTAAGCAATAATAATTAAACCTTAAGCCTTAAGTTAGATTTATTGTAACCTAAAAAAGGCAGCTTTCGCTTCAGCTTAAAGCTAACAATATTCTGTTTTCTGCTTCATATTCAGTGCACTTGACAGTTTTTCCCATGTCAATCAATTTAATTGGTGAAACAAGTCAAGAACAAGCCCTCGCACATTGGCCCATAAATCACCAAACAGCTGCTGCTCTCAGCTCGGTCTCAGCTCAGACTCAGTCTGTGACCATATTGATTGGCCTGCATGGCAAATGTATCTCACGGATAGATAGCCAAAAGCAAGGCAACTTTCGAGATAATGTTTATCGCTGACCAGCAGCGCAGTTGGTAGCAGCTGGATTGGGCCAGCTATGTTGACCTGGTATGCGATTTGCATGTTTGGTAGCTCAAAATTGCAGTTGTTGCTATTTCTAACTTTGTGTGTCTGCTTTTTGTTGTTGTTGTTGTTGTTGTTGTTGTTGGTGGTGGTGTTGTTGGTGTCAGCGTGTGCAGCTTTTGGCAAATGTCAACAAAAAGTTTTCGCATTTGTTTGTCCCAAAGAAAAATGTTGACGTAATTGCTGTGAAATTGCATATAAGTTTTTATACTCTGTACACAAAAGGGTACAGGAGTTTATTGGTTTTGTGGGATGTCCAGCTTTTCAATGTCTATTTCTAATGTTCTCTTTGATTCATATCTTGGTCTCTGTCGCCCCGAGTTGTTTTCCTAAGATGCAGTTTTAAAGTCAGGCGTCTTTTCTTTTTCGCCCCAAGTTTTAAAGCTACTGGCACTAACATATCATAGGAAAACATTCTATGGTCTCCATGAGTTTAATGAAATATTCCTGCCCACAAAATGATGAATATGTAGTCTTCCATAGATGACAATTTGAGTGTCTCTGTTTAAGGGCCTGCTTTTTGGAGTCACTTTGAATCCACAAAATAACAAGGAAGCTCTGAAATATTTTCTGTGGTCTTTTCGAGCAACAAATATTCCTGCCCACAAATCGTTAATATTATTTAACTCCCACAATTTTAGTCAAAGTTTTAGAGTCCTTGCTTATGGGTTAGAGTTTTAGATGTACCCTTAAAATTGTCATGTGTAAAGTGAATTATGCAGTCGGTTGCTTTCAATTGCACTATTCTAACTTGTTTTATTTTTCAACGAGTCAACTCTAAAAACTTTGCAGAAACTTAAAATATTCGTGAATATTGTGAGTAGGTTGTGTGAAACTTATAAGGAATAGATGAGTTAGCAAATGTTGAAAGTTAAACAAAAGTTTAAGTGAATGTTTGCCATTATGCTATAAGTACGGTCGTTGAGGTAGATAAAAGTGGCTTTAAAGATGTCTGGCGAAGTGGGCTTAAGACTAGGGAAATAATATGATTAACAATTAGTTATACTAACATAAAAATTGAATAATTTTAAATTTCGCAGTCTCCTTCCCTTACGTTAATGTTGTATTTGTTATTTAATACAATCTTTAATTGTGAGTATTTATTATAAAAACTTTTAATTGCTTTATTTATGAAAAAATATATTGAAGGAGTCACTTAAATCTTAAATAAATGCAAATAGTAGCTTTTAAGGCCTGGCCGATCTTGTAAGCCGAGTAGCTTTGCAATTTTTCAAAATTTGCTTTAAAAAGGCTTACGGCTTCAAATTAAAGTCATCAATAAATAACACAAAAGATCACTTTCACTTAACACCAAATGCATTTCAACGAAAAACTCGACCAAGTCGTAATTATTTAAATGAGTCGAAACAAATGTCTAGAAAGTCAGGAAGAAATATTCGCCTCGCCATGGGCCAAGCCAGGGCAAGGTGTGAAAAGTGGCGAACCAAGAAAAATTATCGGCAGCTGTCAAAATGCGGTGGTACACGCAAATGGCATTTAAATGTTTTGACAAATAACAAATTTGCGGTAGCCAAAAATTTTTGACTCCACTCAACACCGAGCTGGGTGTCCCCCATTTGCCCCACCATCAGCCCACCTCGTCCAACAGCGATATGCCCACGTTGTGTGCAAGTTTTCCATGCGCTGACAGCTTAAGTGAGAAAAGTTTTGCTGATTAAATGTTTTGACAAATTGAATGGCAACTGAAATATTTATGCTATTGAGAAAATGAACAAAGCACTCAACATGAAAAGCTTAGAGTGTGAAAACAGAAGAGAAAACAGATCGCGAAGAAAAACTCATAATTATACATTTAATAGCTGATCAATTTGAGCGATTCGACAGAAGACAACTTTATTCAGGCGCTATTTAGGGAACAGAAATGCCAGCTAATAAGGTAAACAATCCATAAAATTTGCTAAAAGGCAGCCACAAGAAAGAAACGCACACCTAGAATAGACTAGAAACTTAACTTGTTTTGCTTTATTTTTCTTAAAGAAAGTATATTGCATCTGTTATTAAGTTTGTAAGATTAAAAATCAGTTGGAAAGAGCAAAAATTCATGATTATAAGCCGAAGTTACATTGTTAAAATGATTGATTTTAAATATTGAGCAGGTCGAAGAAAATTGGAAAATAAAAAAAATTTGTGGATATATTTTGCAACATTTAGATCACCAATTAAATTGATATGCGTTCAGAGTTGAAAAAATATCAATTTAAAATATTCTAAAATTTATATATATAAAAAAAAAATAGTTAAATAAATTAAAGATAAGTACTCAATAATTTATTTATTTCATTTGAAGAAATATCAAATTTAATTAATGAAATATTTCGTGATAAAGAATTATCAAGCCAGCGCAAAGAATTGTATATAATATATAATAATATATACTATTTTTTACATTTCATTCCACTTAAGAAAATATAAATTTTAAACGAAAATAATAAAAATCAGTTTAAGAAAAAGCTAAGGGAGCGCAGATAATACACCAAACAGATAGAAAATTGAAAATATTATATAAGAAGGGTAGTCAAACTTCAGTATATGAAATTCAGTGTGTGATGCTGGGTTTTGATTAATTGCAAACCATTATGGGCACACGCATGAGTCGGGTGACTGGAGGCTGGAGTCCACAATTGCAGATCGGCAGCTGTTGTTGTTGTTGATGCTCTTGTTGTTGTTGCTGTGTGTACCTCGGACTCGCATAGTTGAAAGCATTTTACTGTTTTCTGCACTTTATTCATATCGACCCGACCGGCGCATAAAATACAAAAATATTTTCACTATTTTTGGTCTCTCTGGTCGTCGTCGTCATCGACTACGGCACAGCTGTGCATTTGGCTTTGGGTCTGGTCCAGCTGCCTGGTTTATTGGTTTCCATCTTGTTGTTAGTGGGCAATTATGCATATAAACTGACAGTGGAGCTGGCATAAATTACTTATATCTAGCAGTTGCAAGCTGCTTATTAAGTTGTTGCAGTTGCAGTTGAACTTCAAAGAATGCTGCTGCAAATTGCCCGCTGTCTAGTTTTGAACCTGTGAACGCCAAGCAAATTATTTCCTGTCAATTTCTCAAAAGCAGTCTCTTTGCCAGTTGCATCAATGTGTTGACCTGGTCGAAAGAATGTCTGCGCAAAATAAAAAATGTTATTCGGTAGCCAAAGTAGCTGCCAAAATGTCTGATGACGACACTCACTCGATTCGCGGCAGCAGACGACAAAAAAATTTAATAATAATAAAAAATGCTGCTGCCCCAAAAGAGGTAAAAAAAAATTGCGAAAAAAAAAATACAATCACCACATGGTTCCACAACTGGTGAACTGAAAAGCTGGCGGATGACGTTGCCTGATGTCTGTGGCGAGGCGGCAGCGTGACGAAAACAAAGTTTATGCATCTTGACAGGCTGCACAGCTACCGGAGAATGGATGGATGGATGGATGGATGGTTGCTTGCTTGAAGCCAGCGAAACGGCAATCAAAATATGGCCATAAATAGGCGGCCGAAATCTGCGACGAGACTCAGAGACTTTGCTGAAACGGCTCAATTACAAATGGCGACAATGGTTAGCATAGGAATTGATGACGATCCAACAGCCAACAGCAGCTCCTTCAACTTAATGGATTCAATATGTGTGTATGTATATTGGGGCAACAGTTTTTCGGAGAATTTTGGAGCTTGGCGCTGCGCTTAATGGAAAGTAATCAAATTTAATGCGCTGGGCAGGAAATTTATTTTGGATGAAAAGGGCAGGAAAGGGGAAAGAACTTTGCATCAGGTCTAATTGGAGTCAACTGCGTGCTATGCATGTTGGGTCAAGTAAGAGAGAGAAGAAATTGCCGCACAGTAAGCGTATAGTCAGTTATTTGTACTTGTCCTATGTGTCCGGAATTATAATGTAGGATTAAATCGCATAGAAAGCCGATAGTTAGCGAGAATGAAAAAAAGGGAAATGTAGAAATATAAATGGTATATATATGCATTTGTATAAACGATAAAGAAACAATCAAAGTCAATGTGTCTTCAATTCATGAAAATCGCATAGAAGGGCGCTTCCGCATTTTAAATACTTTCTTGTGGAACTGCAGAGCTGAGTATAAATAATTAAACAACGTTAATTTAATAGTAATTTTTTAATATATATAGACTAATCGAATAGCTATGAATATAAGTTTAATGCGTATTCTAGCCCTAAATACCCGCTAATGTTCTTTAGTTCTTAAATGTACTCTTTCACTTGATGCAACTTTGAGAATTATTTAAAGACACCTGCATGGCATTTGAAATGGATTGCAAAGTGAACTAAAGCGACAAATTCAACACTTCGTTGAGCATATCACACAGTTTCCACGAACAATTTTTCGCAACCAAATAGAAGAAAAGTTCAATTCAAACATCCGCATTTCTGGCCAGAGGGGTTCTTAAAAATGCATCAACATGAAAAGCAGAATGCAGAAGAGAGCTTAGAACTTGTGGGGACAGGTGACAACCGACGTAGCAAAAGCAGACTTTACGATGGGGCGGTTGAGGTTTGAAAATACTTGAAAAATTAATGTACCCGCGCCGTGTTGGCAGCCAAATGCTTGACTGGCTGCGGAAGGCTCGGAAAAACGCCTAGACAAATGTCAAATATTTATTGAAAATAAACAAAAAAAAAAAAACGAGCAAACAAATAAACAAACTGACAAACAAGACGGCAAACGGACAAGGTACTGACAGACAGACAGACAGACAGACTGACAGACGAGGCGACAAACGCAATTCCAAGAAAAGAAATAAAATGAAAGAACATAGAACCACAACGCACAAGCTACAAACTGACCAGAACTGAGGATGTTTGGACATGCATCAGTGCACCACGGCAACCACAGCAACAACAACAACAACAGGCGCAGTCAACATAAAAGCCGTACCGGGCAACAGTCACTGGCCAAGTGGTTGGATGCTGCAGTTGATCAGCGGCTCGGTGGGTGCTTCAAAAGCTGCTGACCGATGGATGGCCAAACGGGTGGACGCGCTGGCAACCGGTGAGAGACTAAGAACGAGAGCCGAACCACACTACGCTACCGGCGTTCTGACGTGCTCAAGTGGAGCCAAGTTTATAGCTCCATGCGCAGGCTCCACTGTTCAAGTTGGGCTTTACAAAAATATTTATGCATGTCTTGCTTGATGATCATTACAAACGTGATCATAATGCTGTTGATCGTTGGTCGATGACTTTGGCTTGGGTTATGCAAGTAATGCTTGATTTGGTATTGAAGACTGGTAGCTGCCACTTGGCGTTGTTTTGATGACTCACACACACAACACACACATTCACACACACACACAACCAATGCACAATCAAGCTGCTTGTTGCGGGAGTTGGCAGCGAGACTAATTCGAGTGCGCTGCACATTGGGTGGCTATTGAAGAGAGGTGTCAGTACATGAATTTGAAAGGTTTCTTCTTGTGTGTAGAGCAAGTGAGAAATAGTTAAATTAGCGCAATGAAGCTACGTTGGGTGTTGGATGTTGATCCAATACTTAAAGTGAGATAAATAGAAAACTTCCTTAAACCCTCTAAAGATATTTGCCTACATTTTGTTTTCACCCCACAATATACACAATCAATTCGCCTTAGCTTAAGCCGCATTCTAACTCCCCATTAAAAGCAACTAACTTAAATAAAGTCATTTTGTTCGTGTGCCCACGCTGAAAAGAGTAAAGTCTTCAGGAACCGGCAGCCAACTGCTCCACCTGAAGACTCTTCTGAGTCTTTCAGTCGTCAGCTGTGTTAATTAAGCGACTTGTTTCGCTTGAGCGCCAAAAGCACTTGACTTTTATCTAATCTGTGATCGAAATTGTGTAAGCTACTGGCTAAAAGAAACAGAAGAAATACTTTAAGAGAAAAACAAGAAATCTCTCAAAAGATCTCAACGTGTAGCGGTTCATTTAATAATTTAATAAGTGCCACAACATCACGAGAAATACTTTTCGTTCATAATTTTGGCGCCTGATGAATCGATTTTTTACTTATGTTTTTTGTTTTTTTCGGTTACAAGCAGCTGCACTTGCAGCCATAATTATCACGATTTATGAGCCCAAAAACTCTTATCGAGCACTGGCAATCGCGTTCATTCATTAAGGCGTTGAAATGTCCATTATCCAATGAAAATTTGCCCTGGCGTGTTTGCCAATCACTTGAAATGCATTTGCGTCGAGTCGCTTAGGAGTTCCGAATAAATATTTGTGCCCAAAACGTTAACCAACACTGCATGTGCGCGCAGTTTTGGGGCCTCTCGCACTCATTACTTACGTCTGACTGAGTTTTGGTTGAGCTTTAGACTTTTGATATTTGATATATTTGATACTTTTTGGGCGAGACACGAGTCGCAAGTCACAAACAATCGCCCACGCTCGATTGGCTTGCTTTTGGGGCTCACTCGTTTTTAGCTGTTAATTTGTCATAAGCTGTCAGTTATTATTAATAAATGCAGTCTGTAGTGTATGCTGTATGTTGAATGTTGACTGAATGAATATTGTGTGCGAGCCTCGCATAATAATAATGTCATAATTTAATTTATAAACTCTGAGTCAGCGCATCAGCTAAGCAAGCAGCATTTGCTGCAGCTGAGCAGAAGACACAGGACGGCTTGTCAGGCATGTCGCCGTCTAGACAGGCTGGGATTAATGCTTTCAAGAAATTGCAAGAGACTAGAGTACGGTTATAACTGCTTGGAGGTGGACATCTTTTTGCGAATTGTGTTCGGTTTTCTTAAGGCATTCCTATTGGGCCTCTTTGCTTTGGCTGTTGATGATTCATAAATAAGCGAGGAATGTGTATTGTATTGCATGTTCATGCTCTCTCCCTCTCACTCTCTCTCTCTCTCCCTTTTGCTTTTTACTCTCACGGGAGCATTAAATTGTCAAATCTGCTTTTGTGTCACATTCGTAAACGTTGCGGTACTACTTTGCTTTTAATCAGGACTAAAATGCTGAGCAATCCAATTCGTAAACTTTGTCCCTGTCAAGATAAACCAAAGTAAATCGGAAAAAAAAATACTCCTATAAATTTCGCAGCTATTTTTAACGTTAAACCAAATGCCTTACAATCTTCTAATCCTTTTTTTATGGGTGAAAATTGAATTAGAAAGAGAATCAGTTCAGGTTGTATTTTTTCCACACAAACTTCATCGACAAATCACTTGCGAATGCCCATAAAAACATTACATTTACGAGCATGATCGGACTTTAGTGGATTTTAACGAGTTGGCACTTGCAATTCAAGTGGGTCGCTCAAAAAATCAGCTGCTAATCCAAGTGACAGCCATTAATGGCACACGCTGCATGCGATCAGCCATAAATAAATTAATTTCACCCAAAAACATACAAACTCACCAGCATTTCCAGCCGGCAACGAGTTCGTAAAAAAAAACGTTACGATTCCAACTTTTTGGCAAAAAAAAAATTAAAATATATTGCCAATCGAGTTGACTTGTAAACTATTTAATTAGTACGTACGCGCCGCGACGTGTTAGTTTTTTTTTCGTGCTGTTTGCTGTAAAAAGGCGCCGCCAGAGTCAGCCACGGTGTCAGCCCACGAATGCTTCAGGCGCCGCTTGGCCATTTGATGGCGCCGCCAATTGTGGCCAGATGGCCAACAGATCAAGTCTCTGGTATGTTTAGGCCATATTGGCTATTGTATTTAATGGCATATGCAATCCGTAATACCTAGTTGTCAGCTATGGCTGGCTAATTGTCGTTTTGTATCTGCGAGATACATTCAATGTACCTCTTAGATACATTGAAGTAATTGCGTTAATTTGCTTGTTTACGTTGTTGTCCGCGCTGTTGATGATGTTGCATATCTTTTAGCTTGTTTTCTCGCTTATTTTTTTTGTTTTGTGTACAAATCTTTATCGCCTGAACGAACTAAGTAAACTAACCAGTTATCGGATATTGCAATTTGATAAGCGCTTATCCTGCGTCGCGTCACAAAAATGCTGCTTTTGATTAGCAATTAACGTTTTTATTGAACAAGCTGACTTCAAGCTGAGCTCAACTTGAAGTTTTTGTTGCCAAAAGATTTTTGCTGCTTAAACTGAGTGGCGTAACGGTTAAGCTATGGGTGGCGGTTGCAGCTAAGATGATAATTTTCTAGTTTTGTTTAGTCACGACTTGGAGAAGTTGTTAAATGAATGCAACAAGTCTATTGCAACTACATTTAACAGTTTTTTTTTAGTCATAAACAGTTATTACAATATTTCAAATACAATACGAAAAGTTACTCTATTTGATTTCTTAATTGCCTTTTGTGCGAATTTGTTGAAGCTTTGAGTTTGTGCATAAAATTAAATGGTGTTTTTTATTGTGTTCATTTTCTTTCTTAGGGCATTATGGTTTCAGTCTGTTTTCCGTAGTATTTCTTATGACCTAATTGCAGAATCCATAACTATATTCTACTTCCTACGTAAAAAATAAATAAAATTTCTTATTCAAATATAATATTTATAAAGTATATATTATAAAAGACTTTTAAGTTAAGTATTGAAAGTCACATAAAAAGAACACAAGCACAGATCATATTCTATTGTCAGTTAAATAAATTTGTGGTTTTTCTGATGTTCACTTCCTCTTCATTAATTCAGATTATAAATATTTTCAAAAAATTATGATACATGCAGTCTCTTCAACATTTCTCAAGGATGCACGTCAAAAAAACCGCAAATAATTATGAAAGAAGCGTTCAAAAACTGACGTAATTTTTGCTATGAACTGAAAAACAAATCGCTTTGCAAAAATTTCAAGCGAAAAATGTACTTAAGTATTCCGTTCAGTTTCGTTTTAATTAAAGAAATGCCAATAACTGTGCGGACAATTGGCTTTTGATGTCGACTGGCAACAGGTTTTCATATGGCCAACAATAACAAATCGACATCAAGGCGTATTAATTAAGCAATTTGTCAAGCGACGCGTCGGTCCAGTCGCTGAGCCCGATTCCGATCGGGTAACTCGAAATCCAAGTCGAATCACTTTGCATGTCGCACGTCAATTTCTCTACCATTGATTCGTGTTTGGCCTCTGACAAGGCGACAGTTGCGTTATTTAGAACACTAATCATGGCAGGCCCCAAATGTTTCAATCCTTTTAAAGTTAAGTCTCGGGGGCAGCTGTCAAAGATGCCACCCCGAAAAAAAAAATAACGTTACGAAACGAAACGAAAAGAAAAGAAAAGCCGCCAACGGCAGTCGACAGCCGGCGGCTTGTATCTGTATCTGAAGCTCATAGTATCTGTAGCTGAAGACTGAACCTGATCTTGAGCTTTTAACTTGTCTGCGCCGCGTGTCTGCGGCCAATTTGTTTTGTCGTGCATTTCCACAACGATTTGACGGGCAGGTTTTTCTTTTTTCAAACGTTTATTCTAGCCTTGGCACTTTAATAGCGTTTTGGTGTGGAAATTGTACAAGTCTTGTCTACGCCTACGCAAAATGGGCGTACCAGCTTAAACACAACGTGACTTGAAGCTGTGCCAAATTTACTTTCTATTTTTAATTTTCCCGCTAAATTTTCCCCCGCCAATGCAACGCAATGCGTGCGTCATGCGTAAAAGCACGTTTCGGCAGCTGTCCATCAGTTTCATCCATATATTTGTCTGTGGCTGTCGTTTTTTTTTTTTTTTTGTTGCTTCCAGCTTGTAAATAGTCTGCACATTGTCTGGCTGCTGATGGATATGCCCCCAAATTGCGCCCTTGCCCCACCACAGCGCCCGGTCGTCGTTGCCATATTCAAAATAGACTGGGCGAAAAGTTGTCAATTGTCGGCACATTTGTTAAATTGCCAGACAGTCGAATATAAACACAAAGTAAAGTTGCAGGCGATGTCGTATATCTCTATATTGATGAATCACGAAGAGCCGCCTTCGGAGAGTGTCAGGAAGGAAATTTTTAGCACATATTTTATTATTATGCTCTTAATCAATTATTGCTGTTATAACTAAGGTAAAGTATTCCAATCTTGATACCATTTGTGAGAATATCTTGGTATTCATGCAAAAGATAAATTTTATTTGTTCTGTTGCAGATATATGCTGTAGTATTTGAATCGTATTAAAAAGAATGTTGCTTAAATGAAATGTAATAATATTGATTTAAAAACTAAGAAACTGGCCTAACACACTGTTTATCTGAGAGGAACTTCACTACACAGTTGATTTTTATATACCTTAGGAGACTTTTCTTCTAGAAGATTATCACCTTCCTGCTCCTCTTCCGTGAAAATATGTAGCTAGCGGTTGTAGATAACACATTTTAATTACTGGAATTCGTTTATTTCGGGTCTGTTCATAGTTCTAACAACATGTTTTTTAGTATAGGCAGTATTATCCATACAAAGATTAAGGACATCCACACATCCTTCATGGCTTGCTTGCCTAATATTATGCCTATACCCGTTGTCCAGCATTCGTCAACTTTGATCCACCTTGGATATGCTTTAAAAGATTGGCATTCCTTTCGGCTCCGTATGCCTTAACAATGCTCACTGATTATTTATCTGTTGTTGAATTCAAACTGACCCTCTCATAGGTAAAATTTAGATAACACGTTGCCCATATTGACTGCGACGTCCAAAATCGATCAAACTTTTTAGATATAAAAAAAAGAAGTAATCAAAAAATGTGTAAGTTATACTTGGAAGTTCGACATAAATCTCAATACCAGATGTTTTTCCAGCAACTTCATCAAAGACTGAAAATCACATCCGGTGCATTTACGCCAAATTTAATCAAAACACAACTTTCCAAAGAGGAAAAATTTCAACTGCAGCTCATTTTTATGCAGCTTTCAGCGACTGCTCAAAGGGGAAGTTCGAAAGCAAATAAACAATTTGAATGAAATTTCTTTCAGCGCAAACATAAAGCATAATTAGTGCCGGGTCCAACGATTTGCTTGCACTTTATATAATATTTATACAACACTTTCAAGTGTTCAACACAAAATAGAAGATTTTTCCGGGCATGCGTTTCCCTTCCAAGAAATCGAGAATCTCTTTTTGTTCCTTTCATTTCTGTTTTCAAGAAGAAGCAGCACAAGTTGTCTATGTGTTGACATGATACTAAAATATTTGCTACGATTTGGGATCATTGCGTTGAGTAAGAGAGACAGGAGACGGGGAAAGCAACAGGTAGACAGTGTAATCTGATATCAATTGAGTTATGGGGCACGATATGAGGTTCCAAGTTCTCCGTGTTGCAAGAAACGGATGATGTGTATTTAGCTTATCATATGGATCGCCGAAAGTCGATACTTTTATGGAACTGAATGAACTGCATATTTTGGTATTTGCTTTGAGCGCCAGTGCCTGGAAAACCTGTCGCCAACATCATCATTTATCAATGAAGTTCAATGACAGTTGTTGTCGGTTTTGTTGTTGCGTTCGATCAACGATCGTTTATCAGCTTAAATATTGACAAATGGCTCGATAAAGATGCCGCTAGCAGTTCCAATGCGACATAGACATTGAATGTATTAAGTTCAGATAGTGTTAAACATCAAGGCGCTACATGGCAGCGTTGACATTGATGAGTGCTTAAGCCTGATAACTGAGGTGTAAGATGGTGGAAAACTAAATGACAGCTATGTGGATGACACGAGAATCTTAAAAGTTCTCGATGAAGATTGGGGAAAAGGAATTGTAAAGTTGTTTTTAAACAAGGCATAATTAAATACATGAAGGAATAGGATTTAGAAATCAGCTCTGATAGGTTTTAAGGAAATGTTTTTGATTCACAAGAGATTTTTTGAAAAGTAACTTAAATTCGAGCCTTAGACTCGCAAGCCTATAATCCAATGTAGACATATGAACTAAACTCCTTTTGTTGGAAAATTAAATGTCCTATGTATATTTAAGCGAAGAACAAATTGTTAAGTGTTTAATTGATTTAAATTTAAATGCTATGTTTGAAGGAGCATTTATCAGAAGAACGAGTGCTGCTTCACAAACAGATTTCCTTTTTAAATTCCACTTTATTCTTCTCATAATCATGATGTACATTATTCATAATGAACTACCAGGAATTTATTAAATAAGTTGCAATGGGCTTTATGACTCACATAAGCATTACTCATAATACATCTTTCATTGCTTAAGGCCTTTAGGCATAACCAATTAGTTTTTCCATATAACCTTCACAATGATTACTCAATCTGGTCACAATTCTTTAGCATCAGTCGCATCATTATCAGAAGATTAGGTAGTTTACAAAAAACATTGATGCGCCCTTTCGTTGACCCAATTACGTGCATTCTGGGACGAAATTTATTGGAACTGCTGCAATCTCAATCAGAGCTCATTGCATTTTCATCTCTCTGGGTCTCCCGCTCTCTTATCTGAAGTGTCTGTGCTAACGAGCTACGAATTTGTTGTTCCACGGGCTGCACATCAACAGTCGCTGTCCCGCTGACCCGTTAAATGTTCCGGTGGCCCTACAGATAGACCAGGGTAACGGAGAGAGGGACGGGGTTGCCGTCTGCTTGGCGGCGTCAATCTCTTATCAAAACTTGGCCTATTACATTAATTTATGGCCAAACGCCAGAGGGGCACTTCAAAGCTTTGTCGAACTGCCTGGAACCATCAGATATCTGCCAGCAATTAAGCATAAGTTTATTGCCGGCCTAAACCAAAATGTTGTTCCTACTTGTGTAAACAGCGCCTCAAACAGTTCCACACTCTTTGGCAGTTTGGGAGTTGCGAGCTGAGGAATTCCTATAGATCATTTTGTCTGCCGTCAGTTTGTCAGCGTTAAGTTGTAGCGCTTGTTAACACCCTGTGGACTTTAAGAACGGTCATAATAGACTAGAAAGTAATAAATAATAATAATTTTCAGCTTCAATTATCTTGCTTAAGTAAAGAAGATGCACAATTTTGTGTGTCGCCTTTTTAAGCAATGCAATAAGACTTTGAAAACCTACCCCATAGACTATAAAAATAGATATTTTGATATATTTTATATATATTTATCGGTTATTGTAAGACCTCATGCTTATATTGTTAGTCATATCTCAAGTCGACGATGCATACATTTTGTATATATCTTAAAGGATCTTAAAGATGGTGTATTTATAAGCTTTACGCATGTAATTCGTCTACATTATCAATTTTCTAATTTCGTCTGTGTCTAGACAATATTATTCCGCCTTAGACATAGCTACAGGGTATCTCTGAGTCGTCAGCCTTAGAGTCTAGTATTACATTTTCTTTTTAGTTAATTTGGTTACAAATTTTGTTTGTTTATAGAAGTTATGTACAGCTACAAATTGCGTCGTTTTTTTTTTTTTTTTGTATTTGTATTTATGAATCCCAAACAAAATGTTTACATGATGTTTTGGGATGTTTCGGGTTCTCGTTGGGCTGATCTATTAAAATTGTAAATGCCTGTTTTGCCCTTTAGTTTTATGTTCTTAAGTGGTTTATTTATTGGAACTTTACTTCAAAAGCGCGCTCGCAATTTGTATAGATATATTAGGTTTCGATATCAAATTACGAGTCCTAACAATAACCGGGAAAAGATGGCTCGCAGCTATTGTATTTCTCAGCTTTTGTTTATTTTTTAATGTGTTCCCCAATTGCCGCTGCATCATCTTTTGCTTGTTTATTGTTTTTGTGGAGTTTTGACATGTGTTTCTACATTTCAACTGGCCCTCGGTTCAAATAACTTGTATTGCTTAAGACATTTTTTTAATACTTTCTCAACCAGTGCAGTTGTAAAATCCTTTTTTTCTTGCGAATATTTCTTTCGTTTATTTCTGCTGCCCTGCCTTACTGTTGGCAGCTTGTAATCCTGCGCCAGCAGCTGTCTTTTGTAATTATGCTCTTCCGTTAACCCTGGGCAAAAAAATATTGCATAAACAAATCGAGCGGTAGACAGCAAGTTGGCCAGGTGTTTCGGCTATTCAACGTGTTTCCCTTCACACATAAAACCCAATGATCTATAAACTGCATTTAAATAAATTATCACAACAAAGGGCGCTGAGCAGCAAATTGCAGGTGAGATGCAACATAAGTAGGAGAGAAGAAGAGAAAATATCGTGAGATTTTTATGAGGCGTTCCAGATAAACAACTATGAGCCGGCGAAAAAGTTAAAACATAGGGGAATATATCAAAGTATACAGTATGTTGAGTGAAATACTTTTGAATGAGACAGTGTAAAGGTAACTAAAAGAGTTGCAGGAAAACAAGCTCAGATTACTTTGAGCACATAAAATGAAATACCAAAATGTGGAATGAAATTCTAACTACTTCACCTTGAAATGCTGTGCATCATGTCAAACGCATTTTAATTGTTTCATAGATATATTAAGCGAATAAAAAACCCTCTTGAATTAGTTCGCCAAGCAAAACTCAATTGCAGCTAAAGCAACTTTCAAGCAAGTCATCAAAAGTCAAGCACGAGACTTTATAAACAGCTGCGATAATGATTGCAAATCAAATTGCGTTCAGGAGTTTTCTAAATCATTCAATTGTAAATATATGCAACAAAAAATTAAAAAAAAAAAAAACAAGTTACCAGCACTCTGTGAGCAGTCGTGTAGTCAAGTGGGCAGCGCCTTGAGCCGGCTGAGACAGCGAATTGATTGAGCAAATTATTGGCGATTAAGCGGCGTGTTGACTATTTATAAAAAGCCGAATGGGGGGCTCGGGCTATAGATAAATTCAACCAGCTATTGGCATTAATTGATTGATGGCTTGTTTAGATTAGAGAAAATGAAAGTTCGGCACAAAATGGGTCAAACAAGAGGCCATAGATACAAGTTACACTTACAGATATAGATACAGATACATTTGGGCATTAAATACAATGCGGCTACTGCATGTTTGAGCCCACGCTGCCTGCCTGAATTTCCCTTCTTGTTGCGGCTGTGCTTTGAGCCATGGCTAATCAACACACGCACTCACACTTTATCAGCTCATTAGCTGCTGCGTATGGGGATACATATATATGTATATACCTATATATATATAGATATACGATTTCACGATTCCCCAAGTCATGAGGCCAGCTCGGCTAACTGATATTTACACACGGCAGGCGGGAAAGCTGCAACGGCTGCTGTTTGCCCATTCAAACAAGAAATAGAAAAAAAAAACTGTTTAAAGAATGCATTCTTCAACCCTTCAACTATTCAATTCCTCATTGATTTTTAACGCGGCTCTGTTTTTTTATTTTTTATTTATATATATTTTTGTTGTTTGCTTCTTGTTAACTGCATTACACAATGAGCAGAGTGCTGGAAATTTAGATTTGTGGGAAAATGCCGCAGAGAGCTCGGAACTGTTGTGTGTGTGCCCCTCTAATACCGCCCCCCTTGCGTCGCCTATGTACTGTTGCCTGTCATTGACTTTTATTTGTTTTTAATTTTTTATTGACATGTGAAGTTTGTAGAAGTTTAGTGAACTTTACTGTTGGGTTTCTATTGCCTTTTACGCTACAACATCGCCTCGCGGCCAAAGCGTGAAAAGCAAAAGTTTTGAACTTGCTTTTGGCTTCTCAGTGTTATCATTATTTTTTATTGGGAAATGCATTGGTCAAGGGCTTTTTCCTAAGAAGCCAAAGTGCCGCAAGTCTTTAACATGCATATTGATGAGTTATGGGGGGGTCTGATTGGGCTTGAAGAATCTGAATGCTGAATGCTCAGCTCGACGCAAGTCTTCGCCACGGCATGCCGTTAACAAGACTTTGTTCGTATTTAAAGTTTTAAGCCTAAATCATTTTAAACATTTTTCTTTAAGATACTATGAATTGATTCTGAAGCTTTGAAATTTAAAGGAAATTTATTTTAAACTTCAAAAGTGGATGCTTACAAATTTTGAGCGTTTGGGTTATTTGTAAAACATTTGCATTATGTTTTGTCTTTTTCTTCATCCAATTATAAACAAAATTTCAATGGTAATCAACTCAAAGTTGTATTAATTCTTAAGCACATTATGCAAATATAAATAATAATTGAATGTTATTTACGGCAATTTCAATTTTTAAATATTCTTTATAAATTCATGGGGCTTTCGAACATGTTGAAACCGAAAGTTTATAAAACTGTCGCAATTAAAAATGTGTTCTTAATATAAACTATTTTTTTTTAATTGTCTTCAAAACTTAATTGGTGTTCGTAAAAACGATATGCCAATTTTAAGAAATGAGTATAACATGTTTTCTCAATAATACGCAAATAAAGTTCAAACTTTGGACAGTTTAACCAAACACAAAGGCAATTGAAAAATAATGACAAAAAAATATTGATTTAAAAAAGGATATAAAAAGATTGTAAATTATATTAAATAAAGAAGATATATATATTTTATTATTATTGTCTTTTGTAAAACTATTCACATTCTAAAACATTTAATAAAGAATCTGAATATTATCTAAATATTTGGGACTACATTGTTTTATAGTTTCTGCTTTAATAAAAATGTACTCATTAAAATAATTTTCATATTTAAAAATTCAGATCTCCAATTTTAGAAATTGAAAATTTAATTATATTATATTTATATTTATTTATTAATGGTCGACAAAACGAGTGTCTTCCTCATTATTCAAAAGGTTGTACAATATAAGTATATTCTAAAAGCCTAGTTAAAGGATACAATTTTCTAAATAGCATCACCGACCGATGGAGGTGTTTTATTTGCCAGTCCGGCCAGCTGTGCCCCTTTTCACAGCTAATTTTGTCAGTGACGCTATTAGAGCCTACATCTAAGCAGAAGGTTGTAAGTAGGAAAAAAGTGATCTCAAGTGAAATTAAAAATAATCTTAATTTGCTAAATTAATAAAGAAAATACAATAAATAGGAAAAAAGAAAGTAAGAAAATTGTTAATAAAGTAAAGCAATGTAAGTTAGATAAAGAGTGTTAAGTGGATAGGACAAAGAGAAAAGTATTGGGAAATCACCGACACGGTGGGGGAAAATTTTTCAGCCTGTCCGGCTAGCTATGCCCCTGCTCATAGCTGGGAATGGTCAGCGACTTCCCGAAGGTATCCTGAAAGCAACGATTTTATTAGGGGTAGAGACAGTTCGGTAGAGAAAACGTGATGCAATATATATTCAATATCTACGCCAGACTCTTGTGAATTTATAAACAGATATCTTAGGCAATACAAACAGTTTTATTCTGTGTGAGCTCGATTGGGTAAATAAGCATTTGAAGCCTATCATAATATTTTCCCTAAAAATTAATCGTTAAATTCGGTTATACATATTTTTAGTGCTTATCTGACTAGGTCAACGATGTTTTAGAAGCGCTCAAAATACTGTCAACAATCGTCAATATTAACAACATGATTATCATAAAACTTCTCTCACTTTGTCGCGCCTTAAATTCCCAGCCTTAAATACATCCACAGGCAATTCATTTTGAAATTCACAGCGCAATCTATTAGCAAGTCATAAGCTCTAAAAAGCGACCACAGGAATGCATCTATTCGAGCAAGCAATCAGTTCGGGCCCATAACAAATTTCAACGGCTCGACACGATAAGCCACTTAATTCTGTATAACCAGTTAGCAGAAGGCCCGTTCTCATCGTCGTCGTCTACCGCATTGTATTAGACCCTAGGCGGAGTTTTGGTCAACACCTTTGCGAACTACCAGCTGGAACATATGTTCCTATTAGCGCGTGTTGCGGTTCCTGCCTGACATATTCCATACGATGCTCGGCTACGCACGCAACTCGCCCAACCATTATGTGCTCCGGAGGGTTATGTGTGTCTAACAATTGGCCATTGTGTACATTGTTGTTGCTGTTGTATCTGAGCTGTTGTTGCTGTTGTTGTAAGGGCATCTTCTTTAGACACGACCACAATTGCCAGAGTGTAGAAGAGTAGGCGGCATCACTCTAGAGCCTGGCGCTATTGTCCTCCGTAAGGGGTCATGTGTATGTGCGCCTCTCAGATGGTCTCAAAGAAAAATGCCCAAACCCACACACGCACACACAAGCACACATACACATACACAAACCCCTATGTTATACTACTAGAGAGCTGTACATTCAATAGAGAATGTGCCTTTTTTTTGGGTTCCCCACATTGATTGGTTTTGTTCTTGAGTTCGTGTTGTGGGTCCTTAAATTATTTTCAATTGCTATCCAATGTTTTCTTTGTTTTGGCTATGACTAACAGTTGCTGTTTTGTTTGTGTTAATCAGATGTTAAATAGACTTGAACTTGAGTAAATTAAAGACATATTTTAGACTCATTTCTGCGCTGTGTTTTGTCTTAAATACATAAATTATTTCATTTATAATGGGGCGTATTCATTTTGTGACAGTGGTATGGCAAAAAATAACAATTTTTCGCAAATTGAAAATATTCTACGAATAATTTTATTAATTGTGTTTATTGTTTGTGCTAAAATTTCTATTCTTCAAACTAGAACAGTAACCACTTTGATCTATAATCTATTGCTCAAGTAATTTTAAATGTAATTAAACTAAAGAGAAAGAGAGAGAGGGAGAGATTTAGTTTGAAATTATGAAAAGTTATATATAAATATGTTTTCTGCATTAAAAAGGTGGTTCTATAACCGACTTGTAGTCGCTCAGTTGCTCAACCAGGTATGCAGCTATGCAGATCGCACGCCTAATAGGCAAAGTTCACATGACAAAGCCTTTGCGCTGGCCAAGAAGAAGCACAAGAATAGCAAATGTTGAGCATGGAGCTGCAGCAGCAAGCCCCAATGGGCGAGACAACGGCAAAGGCAACGACAACATTGCTGGCCCATAACTGGACCTCTCACGTAATAACGTATAGAATTACTTGTAAAAAAAAAAAATAAAATAAAATAAATAAATAACTGAGCTAAGAAAATAAGTAGAAAAAATCTCTTCCTCCTGTCACAACTTTCACATGAAAGTTCTTTCAACTTGAGCGCCCAAATATGGACGCGCGTTGGACACGTCGGACACGACATGGACGCGCCAGTAGAAGGAAGCCGCAGTAACGAGGCGACTTCTTTTTATTATGTTTGCGTCTGCCACTGGGCTCAACAATCGATCAAAGCCATATTAAGAACTGTTTGGTCCAGGCTCATAGTTATGGCCACAGCGACTTACCATTGGCATTCGATTTGCTGTCCGTTCTTTGGAGGCGTCCGTTGCGTCCACGCTGTTTGGATTTCTTGCCTGTTCTAGTGCTGCTGCTGGCATTGATCTCGGAGGAAGCAGCTGCCTGGTCGGTCGGCTCAGCGCTGATGTTACTTTCAATTAGCAGGCCACTTTTGGTTTTACGCCGACGCGGATTTTGTGCGCGAGTTGAGCTCGACTTGCGTGCGTGCTGTATGCGTGCGCCGGTCCAGGACACAATGCTCTCCTCCTCCAGCTGCTCTACGGAGCTGCCATTGAGGTTGGTGAACGTTGTATATTCCTTAAGCATTTGGGCGGGTGACTGCACTTTCAGGCGTTTCAGTTGTGCGTTGGAACGCCTGCCTTGAGCCTGCTGCTGAACCAACAAGAGGATCAGCAGCTGCAGTAGGAGGCAGCATTTGGGCCAATTGATCAGCTTTCTGGTTTTCATTTTCTATTGAAATGTGCAAAAACCAACTCAAATTTTACACAAAGCACATTTTACCCTTGAACTGGGTGCCTTAAATATTAGATGAATATTTTTATTTGACTTGTTGTAAGCGCCTTTTTTATATTTAGATATTTTTTGAATTACACCAAACGCGCACTCAAGCACATTTCCAAGAATTTTCACTCATAATTTTATTTAATTTGTATTCTTTTCTTTTTTTTTCTTTTCTTTCAAATCTTTTTTACAATTTCCGCTTGTCAGTTGTCGTCGCGACGTTTTTGGCTGACTTTTATTTTTATTATTTCATACACACTTCCTTTGGCACTCTATTTGACTTGAATTGCGCATACGCTACTCTTTGCATTTCAGCTCATTTCTATCCCATTTCTCATTTATTTTACGCACATTTTTGCGCTATTTAATTTTATTTCAGTTGCACGTTTTGGCCCCTTTTGCACGCGGCGACAGCGACAAAATTTTCTTTGTCTATTTTCGTATATCCTCAACACAAGTGCGCAAAAAAAAATACAATTTTTATCAATTTATATATATATATATATATATATATATATATATAGGCACGATCTGTGGTTGCAGTTGCATAAAGCACTTTCGCCTTTATTTATTATTGGCACTGCATTATCATTTAATTGCCAGCAATTTTTATGACACGCTCATTTATCAGCAACAATACTAACTACTAGTAGCACTAAGTATCCCACTCGGAACTATCGACAACTGAGACCGAACGACGCACCGACAAATTACGATCTGAAAACTGAAACGCATCCGGCTATCGAGCGAGTGCCGCGTCCTACACAAACGACCGTCAAATCCAAACTGAGCCGAGCACTCGTGCCGGCTTGCTGATCGTGCCGCCTGTTCGTTGCACTCAGTGATGCCAACTTGGCTTGACTTGATAAAAAGGCCAAGAGCTGAACAAGAGCTGTTTCTTTTAAACATTAAACAAATTATATTCTCTAGACGATTTTGCAATGCAGCTATTTGTAGCGTACTAAACATTCTACTACATTTTCGCATATATTTATTAATTAATTAGAGTTTTTGGACTTGCATAAAAAATCGAAGAGCTATTAATGAAAATATATAAAAATCTTAATGATTTTTTGAATGTCAGCGTATTTGAAGTTTTCTTTTATGAAATTGCTGAATACTGCTTTTAACGTAGCTCATAGCTAAATAAATTTAGCTAGACTGCATACTTCAATTTTGAATTTATTTTATGTCCCTTTATTTTATGAGAAAGCATTATTATCTAAATTCTTCTATGGATTAAATACATCTAGTCACTCTATAAGTAATCTACAAATCTTACACACAAGTTTTTTACATTGTTTAGTAGCTAGTTCTGGCAGCAAAAAGGCCACATGAACAGCACTGGTTGCAAGTGGCATTGGGATCGTGTTGATTGTGTTGTTGTGGAACGCATTGGGCATGCTCTGGTGTTCCTTATAGCGCAACATGCTGCACTTGCAGACCTTCTAGAAGATATGCAAGCTAAATTAAACAAATCTTTTTTAAAGACATAAATTTGTTCAGATTAATTATTTTACAAAATATTTGGTTTGCATGTTTATTTTCTTGTTGAAAAACTTTGTGGGAATTTTTGAAAGCAGTTTAAATTTAGAAACTAGTTGATGAATATAATGAAATATCCTATTAATGAAAACAAAATATAAAATCATAATTTTTTATCAGAGAACTCACTAATAAATTCTATAGTTAACATTAAAGACATAAACTTTATTTAAGTATTATAAATATTCAAAATTAATAATGAGCTAAATATTAAAAATTATTTTGGTAAATAAACATTGTTTAAAGAAGAATTAAACAGAATTTTAATGTTACTTAGAAAAGACCTACATATACATTTATTTTGACCAGAACAGTTACATCGCCTTCTCGATGAGCTTAATGTTTTTCCGGCAATTGTTTTGTTTACACTTCTTTAAACTTACGTTCCACAAGGAGGGATTATTTGTATGCTCTTTCACTTATATTTTTCTCTTTTCTTTTCTCTTTGGTAGCGACTTTGGTGCGTTCGCTAGTGTTTACCTGTTGATTTTTCAGTGTTGTTCTTCAGCTGTGACTTTTACAGGTACTTGAAATATAGAAATACGTATTGGGTTCAATGGGATTTTCCGGTGTGCTAAGGAAAAACATTTGTTGCCCGCCCGCCGGCACCTTGCCCTTGTCTCTGGCATTTTACACTTTATTGTTTGGCTCTAAATTCGTTTTGACAGTTGCCAGTTAGGGACGGACGGAGGGACACAACTGTCCAACGGGCATTCCTGATTATCCTTGCGGTGCTTTTGTTGTTCTCTCGTGTTTTCTTTTTTGAGCAGCAGGTGATGCATCCGCAACGAATGGCGGCACTTAACGCCAGGCAACACGGGCTCAACAATGTATCTGTTGCGAAAAGTATCTGAAAGATACACTTGAGACTCAGCTTAGTAACGGTGGCGCACGTTTCATGTTGCCCGCCGGCTATTTGCAACTCAATTCGTGGCACTCACATAAATACCTCATCCTCGAAATGCAGCGCCTAATAAGTTCACCACGCCAAAAGTATCTGGCAGTACGTTTTGTATCTGATGCAATTTCTTGCCGCTGCAACAACAACAGCAACAGCAGGCTCAACGCTCAACACTCAGCACATCGAGCGAGCACAAAGGGCATTTGTCGAAGCGTGAAACAGCAGTTTCACGAGCTGCTGCTGCAATTGCAGCGCCTTATTTACGGCACCCTTGTGCACTCCTCCGGTTCGAACTCGGTGCAGACCATCGTCATACCGACAAGGATTAAGTCGGCCGCCCTTTGTCTGCGCCGTTTAAATTGGTTCGTTTACCAAAATGAAAAGAAATGCGGCAACGAGTTAAGCAAAGGTTCAGCTTTGGTTGCGTAGGCTGTGCGCCTGCCCAGTGCCTGTTTAAGTGCTCTGTTTAAGTACTTGAGGATAACGATGTGTACGAGCTGGATGATCATCATCATCTCATCATCATCATCATCATCATCATCATCGTCATGGCTGCTGCTGATTTCCTTGTGATTTATGCGTCTTAATTGAAATGATGGCTTACAAATTGTTTGGCCGCAGAGACACGTTTGGCCTTGGCATGCCAACAAGTTTGGTTTTTGTTTCTGGGAATGGTTCGGATAGACGTGAATTGAGAGTTAGGATTGGCCTCTTGATGAAGTGTGACAACTTCCTGCGGACAATTGAAATCTATTAGAGTTTAAAGATTGCATTAAGGGGCTTGTGAAAACAGAAAAGAAAACAAATAGCTTGGCAGGCATTTGACGAATGCGCTTAATAATATGCTTCGACTTCTTCAGCCTTTAATAAATAATTTTCAAATACCATCTTTAAGTAGATGTGTTTTTAGTTTGGTATTTTAATAGATTATATGGAACTCTATTCCAAATTAACTTTACTTAAAGTTATTGGAGAAATATCCTTGCAGGCATTATGAAAGTGTGGTTTATTCGTTCAAATAAATTTCATTTTAGATAGATGTGTTTTAATTATTTTCAATGTTCTATTAAGTTCGAACCTAAATTAACTTTACAGGCGATGCAAGCGGCCTTACAAATAGCTTATGTATCCCAGCTTTGCGTAGATGTCTTTTTTTCGTAATTGTATCTAAGAAATTGCAAGTCCAAGTTCACTTCTGCCAAAGCACTTGTTAGTTCAAGACCCTCAACTATTTCCACCCACTTTATGACCCACTGAAGAACTGCACGTTTTTATTTTATGCTTTTTTTCTTGGGGTAGCCTGTGATGCAATTTTTCATGACCAGATAAAAATCTTGGCTAAGTTTCGTCTGTGACTTTCACACAGCATCTAAAAGGAACTCGTGTATTCAATTTTCTAATAGCCGCCTTCTAATCAAAACTAAGGCATCGTACAGGCTTGTACAGTTCTCTAGGCGCAAAACCAATTAAGCCAAGAGATTGTTAGGGGCAGGGGGCCGGGAGAGGAGCAGGAGGAGTCACAGGCCGGATTGCAGCAAAAACAAAGCTCATACAAATAAGGAAGTTTCTGTGCGCGACTGCAATCTGTGGCGTAGAGCAGCAGGCGGAAAAAGCAAAAAAAAAAAAAAACAAAAACAAAAACTAAAATCCAAATAAAATCAAATAAAATTTACCGCCAGTGCCACAACGAGTCTTATTTCTGTTCGGTATCGATGCCCAGAGTCCAACTTTGGAAGCGCCAAAAACGTTAAATACAATTCATGGCGCTCACGAGCGGAATTTAAATTATGCCCAATTAGAGTTAGGTGCCAGCTGAGGCGCAATCTCAAGACTCTGAAGTCTGCTGCTGCTGTCTCGGCAATTCCTGTGGGGGCAACAGGCGTGGTGGGCGTGGCACGTTTGAAGCACGTTCGTGTGCTAAAGCGCCAAATTGATTTCGATCGCCCATGGGGAATTTTTACCAGTTGCCAACTGCCAACTGCCAACTACCTAGTTCTCAGTGTTTGTTTCTACCACTCGCAACATATGTCTAATCCGTTGCAAGTTGCAAGCTGCTCGCAGCGGTTGCCTCACATGTTGTTGCACGCTCTTGTTTGATGGATTGCGCGTTGACAGGCTTTGGTTTGCCGGAGCGCCACTGATTGTGCTCCACTCGCCTTGGGAACTGGTCTTGTTATGTAAATTGCTACGAGTTACTTGTGGGTGCACATCGAGTACACAAAAAACGATATCCAAGTGCTAACAAGGTTGCCTTTTTTAGTCAACTCTTGTCTGCTCTGTAGCCAAAAATTATGCTCAAAAAGGTGCTTAATGAAAAAAAAAATATATATATATATATGTATATATTGATCAGGGCTTTACTTTTCTTCCTGTTTTGCGGTATGAACACATAATTGGATAGTTTTGACAGGATCAAATCCAAAGAATAATTGTTACGAGGATCCTAAGTTGTCTGGAGGATATCTGCTAGTCGAGCAGGTTCGACTAAAGCACTCCCACATATTTTGTTGAATGTTTTTTTTGGGCTTCCAGGAAAAATGTTTGTGGCATTGCCCAAGGAGTTTAAAAGATTAATGATGAAAATACATTTGGTCGCATAGTTAGCGGTAAAAACGGTTCTTTGAGGAGGTTTCCACTTGATCGCTTCATTAGCAAGCGTTGTTTTGGATAGAGAAGGAAAGTAGGGAGATAGAAAAGGAGGAGAGATAGAGATAACTAAAGAGAAACTAATAAATTTTTATAGATATATTAATAATCAAATTATGACACACATAAGTAATACTCCTTAGACTTGAATTATTTGAAAAATGTTTAATTTCTCCAAGCAATCTTCCAATAGATATACACTCTGAGACAAGAAAATTTCCAAAATCGTCCAATAAATATAATAATATAACAGAAAATATAAAATAATATTGGAGCAGCTAAACTTCCACTTTTGCTGCACTTAAACTTTATTCATTGTCATATTAAATATCAAGTTTTTCTCTTTTGTCTTCCAATTGAAATTTCTTCTACAGTCGCCGAAATAGCCTTGAACTTCAACTGAAATTCAAATTTATTTTCTATTTATTTTTGACAAATTCGTGACATAAGACAAACGTGTATACAAATGCATGTCTACAATACCCAAAGTTAAAAAAACACTTGTAAACTCGCTGCATGTCAACGCATACGGAATACCCTGCCTGTTAGATCATCTACTGAGTCAATGCGTAACTATTTATGCGCAGCCGCAACCTGCCCCAAAAATTTCCCTGAAACGACAAAATTATGCATATAGAATTTATAATTAAGTGTTGCGGGGAAACTTCTTGAGCAGGCGGCCCTTGAATAAGAACGAACACAATCACGACAGGCATGAAATGTGTTTACCAATTTTTTTAAGTCCAAATACAACAACAACAAATTGAAGATCCCTGTTGGAAAGGGTTCAGACAAGTTTATGACCTTTTAAGTGTTATGCGCTGCATTTTCAGATTGACACTCGTTCTGGAAGATCTGTTAAAGCCTCTGGCTGGGCCATGTTTTTTTTATAGCCACCAGCTGTGCATGAGGCGGCGCTTTGAATGAGTTACTAATTAGAGAATTTTATGGGAAATTAATATGATTACGCCCCAAAGCGTTTGAATTGCTGTAAAAATTAAGTTATAATTGTGGGTTCGCTTAGCTCCAGCTAAAAGAGGGCGTGAATACTCGTGTATTTTGTAGTTCAAAGTGAAGTCCGCAAACAGACTGTAATCGAAACCAGTTTAATAGGCGTTGCACACTGTAATTTAATTAGAAAGCACGTGAAACCTTTAAAGAAACATATATGTTCAAGGGTTAAAGATATTGTTGTCAGCGAGTGAGCTGCATTTTAAATGTTAAACTTTTAGGAAAAAAATAATTTATTTATTACAAAGGAGCGAAATTATTTGTTGATATTTTTAAAGAAATAATTTAATATATGTACAAATATTCTTTCTATATATATTTGCATTACAATACAATAATAAAATGAAATTCAAGTACAGTACGCCCTCGCACAGTGCAACTTATTAACTTTAGCAAATTGGGCTAAAAAGCGTTTAACAAGAGATGCATTTTCCTCTCCTTGATATTGAAAAAAATTGAAAAAAAAACTATAGCAATAATTTCATTTATTAGCTTTGAAGCAATAAATTTAATTTATTTAATTAAAAGCAACAATTTTATTGAATTCAGTTTTTTTAAAAATGCATTTTTGTGTAGCTGCTGAGTCTGCAATGTTGAGGGTATTAAGTGCACCGAGGATTGCGTTTTGCGAGGGCGTACTGTATATATTTATTGAAACCAGATCTGTCTGCTAATCGTGACCATATAATAAAGACAGCAAATAACTAACTCAGTGCCCAATTAGCTGTTCGTCTCAATTGGCATTTTGTGTGGTCGATTTTTATATGAAGACTTGGCCCATTATTAGGCCAGCTCATAATATTGTCTAATCACTGGAATTTGGCACACCTTGGGGTTAAGTTTTTTTTTGCCATCTCCAGCCGGGACAAACTTTGGAATCAACGAAAGGGAAATGCCGCAGCACGCCCAGAACGGCGCAACGTTGCGTGACGCGGCTGCAACTGGGGATAGAAGAAGAAGGGGGGTCAGCATCAAATAAATGCGTTTAGTAGGTCACCCAGAGACCAACCGAGAAAGCTGCGTGAGTGAGAGGCCAAAGGAAGGGTATCCAATCAATGCAGTGCGCGTAAATGGCGTTATTTATATTTTACATACAAAATGTGCGGCATAAAGACGCCGCCACTGAAGCATGTCGCGCATGCGCAATTACAACGCTCCCCTGCAGCCAAACCTCCGGCCCCCGTTGCTAACCAAGTGCAATGATTAAGCAGAGATTGTTTAAGTCGCCGCTTAATGCAATATTGTGAAATAGGGCTTAAGGAAACCAGAGGGAGGTTTCATAATTTATATAGCCAGCGCACGCCAGACTCTCGATTCTTGAGTGGAGAGTAGGTGGAGTCTTCTCATCAGTTTCCATTTATATGTATGTGCGCTGCTAACAGCCTGCGGCAAACTATTTTAAATATTTTGATTAGCCATCGCAACGAAGCCATGGCCAGACGCCACTTGAAGGTTTTCGGTTGCCTTTCGGCTCTCGGGAGACTCCTACACCAATGGCATTGGCACTACTCGCTGTTGATTCTGTGCGCTGTCTTTTCTGCTGCTACCGAAAGCCCATTAATTTAAACTCCATTTAGGTCCTGTGGCTTGATTGTGCGTACACTGAGCGAAATTTTCGATTAAAGCAGGGCTAATAATGAAAATATGTAGCTACACAAATTATGATAATGTTTATCGAAATTCAAATATGTAGGGCATATCATAGAAAAAGTTATATAATATTGACATAAATGTAGATTCACTAAGAAAAATATTAATTTAAAAAAATATAATAGCCTAGTTTTAGCGAAATTGAATATATTTCTTAAGTATACAGTTTGAATGAATTTTAATATATTTATTTATATTGGAAATTGATAAATATCTCTATAATAAAAAAGGATTATGGTTTAATATTTCCCCTTCTTTTACTTTAAGATAATTTTTAAAACATTTTTTTTTTAGTTTTGCTTCTCATGTTTAATTTAAGCCATTTCGTTTTTTGCAATTTTAGTTCCACTCTTAATTCTTGACAAAAAGTTATTTATTTAATTATTTTTCTCAGTGTTTAATGCAGACTGTTTTTCTTCCTTTGCCTTTATTTGTGGCTTGCGTGCTTGGCTTCATTTGTGGTCTGGCTTTATCGCATTCCAGGCATAAAATGTTCAATTTAATTAATTTTAGACAAATCACTTAACAAGCTAAAATTCTATGTTGTGCATTAGTTAAACTAAGAACTTGCAATGGCAATGGCAGCATCGTGAACTGTCATAAAGATAGAGATCAAGATAGATATAAGTTGTAAATGGCAACAAAAGCGAGGATAATAATGGCAAAAATGACAAAATGTGCCTGAGAGGAAAGAAATGTAGGTAAATTCAATTTCTGGATTTTACATGTATATTTTATTCATCTTTTAGATGAATAGAACAGTCATGCAAATTATTATAAGCAAGGGATATGTTTTAATCTAACTATTAAAATTGCATTTACTTAAAGGGACGCGTCTAAGAAAATACTAAATCTGTAGACTGATACTGAAACTCGATTCATCGTTGCTATGGATAAATTTTCAATTGAAGCAGCAATTTATTTTAAAAGCATTGACTAACTTAAGAGCTTGACTGAGAAGTGGGTTCTGCAGAAAACGACTCGGCCAAGCGTAATAATATTAAATCTTATATATACACCTCAAGCGCACTTGCAACATGTGGCACAACTCGAGCAGGCAGCAAGTGAAAGTTAAATTTGTTGTTTTTTGCACCTGAGGACAATTTACGATTCGCCTTCAATTGACAGACAATAAACGAAATCTTGTATTTTAAAAAATGTAAATTGAGCAAAAATCGCTTAATTTCGACCGGCAAAATCCCAAACTGGTCAACAATGACATTTAAGGGCAATCAGCTTTACAGTTATGCAGAGAAAAGCGAAAGAGTAAGAGAATGAGTGAGAGGGAGACTCTCTGCTCGTCTCTCTGTGCAGACAATGGAACTTTTGCACAGCTGACTGCGATTGATCGCAAAATGTGATCGATCTTGAACCGATCCTCATCTTCATGATGATCTTTGTCTCGTAATCTGCAGAAATGGTCAACAATTGATGAGATTTTGCTGCCATTTTTGGATGTCCCTTTTGCGAGAGGGGCGCGCTTCGGTTTGTGCGCAACTAATGAACACCTTAAATGGTATTTTTGCCAGCAGCTTGTAGATTTACCAGCAGGCTGTACCTTTCTCCAGCAGCAGCAGCAGCAGCGAGCGACTACACGCATTTTGTCACATTTTGACATATTTTTGCGGCATGCCACAGCCTTGGCCATAGTGCAAGTCGATTGCCATATTTGGTGCCAATTAGAGGCAGAGGCAAGCGCGACCCTTTTACTTGCCACTGGCCTCCTCGTCACCTCTTAATGCTGCACAACCCACTCATTACCAGGTAGCTTGACTAGCCCGTTATGGTGGCGCAAATGAAAACCTGGCATATCTTCCTGGGAAGTCACGTCGCGTCGACGCTTCAAGATAAATTGCTGACAGTTTCGTTTAATTGTTTAGGCCAATGGACGTTGTCTGTTAATTGCCATTAAAATGTTAACAAACCATAAACGATCTCACGATTTTTATTGGCAAATCTCTTAAAAGCTTGCCGATTTGCTAGACAGTCGCAGTCGTATGACTCTATTAGATAAAATAATAAATATTATTTTAATACTATTCAATTATATAATTGATATTTATCAGAACTAGTTTCTGTCAAAGAACGCCCAACTGAATGGATTCCATTAACTTGTTAGCTTCCCAGCAGGAAGTCGCCTAATTGGCGCATTATACTGTTTACTACTCAATGAATTTTTACAACATAAATTTTCGTATTCGTTGCGAATGAGGATTTTCCATTGTTTTGAACCCACTTCACCTTTGCATCTAGTAATGGGCAAAATGTTTCAATTCAAAGTCAGACTTGGACTCTTGACTTCATCTGGCCAAATCAAACACAAGTCATCATCAGAGCGACGTCATTGATGACTTCGTCGTGGGGCATCCGAATAACTATTCAGGTCAATAGTTCAGCGCTTTTGAGACGGGTAAAAGTCATGAAACTACAATTTCTCATTCCCCTACGCTGTGTTGTTTCCGTGGGGTATAATGGACTTTTGAACGGATTTAAATAAAATATTTGCAAAAAATGAAATAATATATATTGTCAATATTTGAAGATCTTTTGAATTCTAATAAAGTACAATTGCCAGTGTTTGATTAGTAACTGTTTAATTATAAAATACACTAACAATTTACAGCTGAACAGTACAGAGCTAAGTTGATTGCGTCTCAACATTTGATGGAAAGAAGTCAAGTTTAAAAAATGAGCATACAACTATACATAATTAAATATATTAAATTATCGGCGGATAATTTATATTTTTAATGAGTTCATCAAAATATAAATAACTAATTTTCCGACCCTATAATTTAATATATAATACTCTCTAAGCTCACGTTTTGTTTTGCTTTCCATATTATTCAACCCGAAATGCAAATCCAAATATTTATCAACCACAACACGCTCTTAAAATCGTTTTTCTGTTATGATAAACCCTATAAAGTGGACTTATCTGTAATCCGATCTGCGCTTCTACTATTTTGGTAAGCCCCACACACAGAGCACATTAAAGGGCCATAAAAATTCAATGCCACACACCCGAGAATGTTGGACTGTAGTTAATCGAAGAGTTCGCTTAGGCCCCAAACTCTTTCAACACGTTTTTCACATTTTACAACTTAATTTTTTATGATGTGCTCCGATAGAAAACCCTGGCCCTGGTCGACGAGGGACAAACAATCAAAAGTTTTTTTGTGGCTTCAATTGGATTTCAACAGCCACAAAAGCCGCATGATGGGTTCAGCAAGTAGGGGGGCAGGGGCACATCGAAAAGTAGAATTTGCATTCGGTCAAAGCTGAGGGAGAAGAAAAAAGAAGAAAATTAACTGCAATCAAGTAAAACGTCATTCAACTGGGACTTGCCCACGATATGCAAGCGAGAGCGGGACATGGACAAAGCCTGGACTTGAATTGCGATGGATGCCAGGAGTGGCAGGAGGGAATGAAGCGGGGTGGGGCACTATGCGACTCTGCAAGGTCTGACGCCGAGCTGTAAACTTGCTAAATTGCCAACATTTCAACGCATTTTTCTCTATTTCTCAAAAGATTTTGTTTTGCTGCCAGCCCCACGGGCGAAGAGAAGCGCAACCAATCGACTACACCTCCCCACCGCACGCCAACCCTCACCATGCTTGTCCACAGCTTTGTTGAACCTTTTGAAGAGTTTTAATTAAGCTAATAAAGTTGTCGCTGCGTATTGTCCGTGGGGGCTTTAACTCTTTGTGGCAAAAATGTTGCATGTCCATTAATTGCTTTGTTAGACACACCAATAAAGAGAAACGAGGTCATAAATGGGTTGCATTTTCTTTGTGTCACAATTTCATGAAGTGTACTCAGCTGGATCTAGGGAAATTCGAGAAAAGACTGCATTTGTGAAATGAAATTGAAAACTGCATAATTTTAAAATCTGTTAATTATGCATAATAAAAAAATGTATAGCAAACAAAAAAAAGGAAAATATTGTTTATGTTGTCCAGCCGAATTGCATTATACTTCAAATTCGATAATTAGAATTTATATATCCTAAAAATGTCGTCTGTTATGTAAATTCTTGGTTTACTTCTGCCTAGGCAGAATTCTTTATCCTCACATTTCTTCTGCTCTCTTCTTTGAGTCTTGGAATTAAATAAATTTTTCTTTTAATATTTATTATATTAAAATGTTTGTTGTTGTGTCTAATGACTTTTTATTGGTGTAAAACATTTTAAAATAGGAACTAACAAACGTTTCTTCAAATCCAAAAAATAGCAAAATATATTTTAACATATATATATTTTTTAAATTTCATTCCTATATTTTTTTTATAAGGAACCCAATGAAAAAAAAGTTGATTTGATCAAATTTTTGGTATTGTGCACATTAATTTAAAACAATACTCTCTCTCTCTCTCTCTCTCTCTCTCTCTCTCTTTCTTTCTCTCACTTTCTCTCTCTCCCTGTCGCTATCGCTCTCGGACTCACAAAGCATAGTCAGACTTGAGAAAATACAGCTCATAGCTTTGGCATTTCAAAGATTTGCATACAGCACACGTTTCTCACAAAAAATATTACACCTCCGGACGGAGGCGCCATTTGCGCGTTAAGAGCGCAATTACAAAATCGTAAAAAAATATATACACATAAAAAGTTTGTGTGAGCATTATATGAGATTTACGCGAGTCGAGGCTCGACGGTCGCGTGGGTAGCGGCAACTGCTAAAAGTAAACTGTAAATTAACGCAAGGCGGTAGCTGGCAAAACATATTAGCGCCTATTAGCCGGACAATTTGCATATGGCAGTGGAAAACGGCGGGCAACCAGTAGATGGGAATGCACAGAAGTTCAAGGTAAATGGAGACGGATCAGGATCGGCTACTGCTGCTGCGGCTCACAGGAGAGTTATAATGAGACGTGTGGGGGGGGGGGGGGGCCTTGCAACTGACAGCGCTCATGCGGCGTGTAATTGCTTTTCCCAGTGGTTGCAGTGGTTGCAGTGGCTGGCTGTGTTGGTTGCATGTGTGGCGCATGCGCCGATTGCTGACCGCCGATAACATTCCAGTCGGTGGCTGCCACCACTCGTTGCCCCAATGCCAGGCACTTTATTTTCTTTACTTTGCTGATTAAACGGCAGATTGTATCTGGGTATCGGTTATGCTGCCGCAATATTTGGGGCGTAATTAAAGGTATTAAGTGTGGCCGAGTGTTGGCTAAAAGCGTTTGGTTTAATGTCGGCCAGGTGAAAATATGGGCGGGATGTGCGCACCATGTCGTTGATGGTGTGAATGTATATCTGCGTAGAAGGTGGAGAAATTGGAGCTGATTTAAAAGCGACTCTGCTCGGAGAAGTCAAGGAAAGTTTTAAAATTATCCAAATTTTTTTATCTTCATAGACAATCTAATCAATGTTCGCAAACAATGTTAACTTTCTACTGAAGTGGTTTAAATTGAAGCAGCGATAATGTTGTTTGAAGCTCAGCTAATTTTACACATTTCTGTATTGCTGAAGGAGTCACACATTTTCAAATAAAAACAGTGTCTTCTTTATGACTCCTACATCTATTTCTTCAGTTATGGCCAGTCTCCGCCCAGAGCATCCAATCAATCATGCCCAGAAGCCGACACCTTTCCATGCAAACAGAAACAATAACAACTCACAAGTAGCTTCCGCATAACTGAAAAACCAGATCGAAACGCGACAAACCCTCGCATCTGTCTCGAGAGTCTCTGCTTCAGGTTCATCCTTATGCTTTTTGCCCAGAAGCGTGGTAAACATGTCAAACAGTTGCCAACTGGGCCAATGAGCTTTGCAGTTCTGGCTGTTGTTGTTTGGCTTGTTGTTGCCCAAAAGAAGACATGATCGAGCAACACCAACAACAGCAACAACAATGGTTGGTCTCAGGTTAACCAGGCGCAGAGCGTGAACTTGATATTATGCTAAAAAAGCGGCCCAATATGCAAAGTGGCAACAGACGAGTTGCCTTTCGATCTGCAGTTGCCTCTTGGTTCGAGCCAATTTGGCGTAGTTGTTGTTGTTGCCGTGGTTGTCACCTCGATAAGCATCTGTGCTGCCAGCAAATACAAAAATATTGAGTGTGCTCCTGTTTTGGTCCGTCTGGAAATGGAGCCGAGTATTTGAACATTTTTTTGTTGTTGTTTCTTTTTTTTTGGTCTTGTGGTGCCGACACAACAAATTACATGCAAATTAGACGAGCGCTGTGTGTAAGTGAGAAGAAGCAGAACAGAACTGTAAAAGATACTTTTATAAGAGCAGTGTTGGAAAGGTGCTGAGGATCGGAGCAAAGTGATCGACAGGAGAGCTGGGCGATCTCTCTTTCACTCTTTCACTTTTTTAAGGTTCATAACAATATAATATAATTACTTCTTAATAATAATAGTTACACATGCAATAATTATATAAACTTTATATATATATATATATATATATATATATATATATATATATATATATAGATATTCCTTAATACAATGCATACATTAATGCTATCAGGGTATTTGTTTCCCAATGTTCTTTTGATGAATTGCTCGCATTTCGAGTCATTAAGAGTCGATATCGTTTTCCAGTAACACTAAACATAAAACTTGAAAAAAACTGTAAAAACTTAGTTTCAGGGTTTCCCAACACTAAACTAATATATGGCCACATTTAAGTTAATTTGGTCTTTTAATTCCTTAAATATATTATAATAAAAGCGCCTACCCAAAACAGAAAGTTACGCATTAATTTTCAGAGACAGCTAAGATCTTTTACAGTTTAGCAGTCACTGTTTGTGTGCGTTTATCAACACTGCCGGAAAGTATGCAATGGCAATATATCTGCTTGCACACAAGAAAAGTTTTTAAATTGAAGACAAAGATATTTACATTTAAGTTATAGTTATTTATCTTTGGACGTTTTTCTAAATATAAATGTTTAGTTTCATACAGTCCATCTATAATATTCAAATGAATTGGCTTTCAACAGCTCCTTCTGTGTGCCCAATTGACGTCAACGCACGCTTAGCAAATATTTGAAATTCATATCCGCTGCAAAGGTTCTGCCAAAAACAAATTAATAAAATTTGTTTGGCCGCGAATGTCGTCAGCAAAATGTTGTTTAGCACATTTTCGCCCGTCGCCAAATAAATCAAATTTAATTTCGCAGCGCATTCGTAAGCAAATTCCTTCTCCACCTTTGGAACTCGGCCTTAAAGTATGCAACACGCAGGTGGGGCAAGTGTTAGGCACAACACTGTGCAACAAACAAGTGGAACTTATTGTAAAGAATAAGTTGTACATGAATTGAATTGTATTTAGATAAGACTTTTTAAATTGTATTATTATATATACTGTAATCACTATGATATTATATTATTTTATATATAAGACAAAATCTTAAAGTACACTATGATGCAAATCCTTATAGAATATACAAATATTTATCGTAATATAATTAAAGAATATATAATACTAGCGGATATGGTCCAGCCTTGCTGGCGAATCGTTTTGTGCAACAAATTTAAGATATTAACTTTTCACTAAGAAGTACACGCCCGATAAAATTAACCGATTAGTCCCACGGTGAGAATCTTGAAAATTATGAATAAACATTCTCAAATCGCTAAAACATGTATTCATAAATCTTTTATGTTGAGCTTTGAAAAAAATGTAATGCAAACCGTGGAAGAGTTTTCCAAAGTTTCACATTTAAAGAGCTTGAAAACAGTAAATTCAAAAATAATTAATTTATTGTATTTTCGAACTATAAATAACTCCATTAAATAACTCCATATAATTTCTATAAATCATAAAATCTTTCAATACAATCAAGAAATATGCACAAAATATGAAATTTTCAATTTAAACTAATTATTGTGCTGCATAGTGTAAGGATTTGCTTAGCGTCTGCTCACACTCTTGGATGTATATATATTCCAGGCCACGTTTGCCGTCAAGCCCACAAAATGAATATGTTTGGTATTAAAAACTCGTGCTGGGGAGGTCCTTTGGCGTCCACACAGAACTTCAGTGGCATGTGGCACGTGGCAGCAGCAGAAGTTTTTCTTTCTTTGAAACTTTGCCTAACAAAATATTTGTAGTCCATTAAAATGTCTAAATAATATGATAGACAAACGAATGCCAATTTGAGCCTTAACTGTGCACATATTGAAGAGAGCAAGTTAATAGGATTAGAATAGAAAAGCTTCTAAGCTCGCCTCTAACAAGAGCTGGTCATGGTAATTGATACCAAACACGTTTATTCAGCATGCACCATATTAAATCATATCAGCACTGAAACAGACATAGAAGAGCAGAGCATTCAATGCAAACCAAAGGCAGTTGACCCGAGGCTCGACTCGACTGGACCTGGGAATGTGTCAGGCATTTGACATGAGACGCGTGCGATTCTGTACATATATATGTTTGTATATACAGCCATTTGTTGTTGCCTTTATCTTCTATAGTGCAGCTGACACTCTCACAAATTAATAACAATTGACGCAATGCATCGAATCTACGAGTAAATTGCTGAACAGACTCGACAGCATGGAAGATGCAGCCGAGGCGGTTAGTTTTTTTTGCGTGGGGGTAAACATAAATAGCGTAGATACATAAAGTCAACTACTTCTAGACGACAGAAGAAAGTCGACTGGAAATTAGTCGAACAAATAATTGCTGTGTGTCTTTGTGTGTGCGTAGGTGTGACCAGGAAGAACTGAGAAAATGCTGTCGCATATAGCTTGACTATGCTTTTGAGCAGTCGATTGCCTTAGGCATTGGGTGAAAGATTGAAACCTTGCTAAAAGTAAACTAAAATAATAAAATGCCCAAAAATTAGTTGCGATTAAATGGGCATCTTTACATCTTTATTTGAGTCCTGATTTGCACTTAATAAATTAAAACTACTTAAAGAAGTGTTTTAGAACATCATCTACCTTAGGCTTAGTATTAAGTAAGTTTGACGGAACACCACAATAGGAGCACTAAATTTATTCAAATCATTAGGCACATAATGTCAAAAACTTATTTGAGCTAACTCCCCTTACGGTTCTAAACAGCTCTCGTTTAGCTCAAAGTTTGACATGCACTTAAGCATTTTAGAGTACACAGACTAAATTTCCTACATAGCTTACTTAAAATATTTTCAAACCAAATTTGAAGGCCTACCAGAATTGCATTGAACTGACAGTTTTTTCGGTTTTCGCTGCACTCGCAGCTGTCTCGTAGTTTGACAAGCACCTTAGCAGTTTGACATGCACTTGAATTGAATGCATTTGCATTGGCATCTGACACCGTTGACCTCTCAATCTTTCTCTGTTGTCGGCTATTGTTGCCATAAATTCGATGTCGACCGTTAATTGCATTGGCATTGCAACGAAACAGAAACATAAATAATTCTTGATTATTATTCAATTCAGTTTTGTGTCGTCAAATGTCCTTTATTGAGTTGTTGTTTATGTGTGCGCTGCCTTCGCAGTGGCAACTCTCGACGTTTGGCGCGTGATTTCAAACGTCAAACTGTCAACGTTAACAATTGCCATAGCTGCATTTCAGGTACCCATTAAAAGCCTGGTTATGATGGAGCATGTGGGGTACTTCGTTACCATAAGGTATCTACAAATTATTCATTGAGCCAGGTTTGCTTGTCTGTCTGTCACTCTCTAAGCCTAAAATAGCCACAGGAGCGAAGATTCGAAGATTCGCTAATTAAAAATCTATAAGAATCAATAATGCGCATAAATATCGATGACATCGATCAATGTTAAAGAGTATTTCTCGATGCTTATTAAATATAGATAGAGATATTATAGATTGGAATCTTGAGATAAGCGCACATTTGAATGCCATTTGAGTGTACCGAAAATGTTGTGAATATCGAAAGAGAAATTTCGAAGCTTAATGAAAACAATATTTTACAAATATTTCTTGCACTCAATTTAAGTTTGAGCGTGATTGTGATTATTATGGGCAACTGTTGGCTGGTTACAGGGTATGTGGCGGTCGAGCCGCCTCTTGTTTATAACTCTCTTATTAGATGTTATTGTTTGTCACAGTTTGTTTGTTGTCTTCACATATGTGTCTCTCGTGCGTGTCGCATCATTTCGCGCTGCACATTTCCTGATTTTTGTTTTATTTTAAAACACTTTTGTTGTGTGTGTTTAGCTTGACATTTCTTTCTTCTTGAGTCTTGTCTTCTGCTGTTGCTTTTCCGCAGTGACGCATCTGACGCTTTGTGACTTGTCGCTCGCAAGTCAAGTGACGTTTCGCACGTTTCGCATTTTGTTTTCTTTTGTCGATTTCCCGTCGCTTTGCACGTTTTCCACAGTCGAATGTCACGAGCGCGCATGTTCAAGTGGGTCGCGTTGTGGCTTTTGGATGGGCTCTCTGACTGTTCGGTCTTGGCTTGGCTGTGGCCATTGGCTTTAGATTAGCCGGCAGCTTGGGCGACTTATCCACTCAGTGTCCCACTCGAAATTAGCAGCTGCATTGTTTAAAAATAACAACCTGGCCCCGTGCCTGTATTTGTGTCTGTGCCTGTGTCTGGTGGCACCTGCTCAGTCACGTGTCTGTCCATCTCGACTGCTCGCCTGAGTTCACATTCGGCTTTGCATTTGAAAATCAATACGGGCCCAACAGCTTAGTGCGCCTCAATTGCAATTGGGGGCCCAGACGACGGGCCAGAATGTTGTCATTGTCTAGCCGTAAATCGAGGCTCTTAAGCGGATTAGTTTGATTTGCAAATTGAGACGGAACAAGTTCCAAGTTTCTTTTCAAGTCTCTCTTGATGCCTTGGTCTCTGACTTGCTCTTGCTCTCTTTCTCTCTGTTGGAAAATCAATAGGCTAATGCACCTGAGCAGTTTTTATGCTTAAAACAAACTAACTAATTGCTGGAAAGGTGACAAACCATTTTCACTAGCTCTGCTACTTTCAACCGTTGTCTTCTCCTTTTCGCTGAAGCCTAATAAGCACAATAGACATCCCCAACTTGATAATGGAAATTGTGACTCAGCAGCCTGAGAACTGATTAGAAACTATCCATTTATCTTTTTACGCCCTGAACCCATTGAAAATGGGTAAAAAGGATATATCGCTAAAAATCTATATCGAAATCCTGTTTTTTGGGCTATTTTGGTAAATAATGATAGCTGGAGTCACCAAACTTGACATGTAGCTTCTAGAATAGTATATATATTTGCATTTGGTGTTGTAAGAAGAGGGTACAGGGTATCCCCTGGTCGGGAGCTCCCTAGCATAAACTATAGCTCTTTACATTACTTTAGAGTTTGCTTCGAATAGAAGCAATTTATTTTTTAAAAACAACATTTTTCTACAAACTTGCATTGCAATTGTCTAAAATTTGGTAGGAACATTTTTTTGAGTGGAAAATGGTATTGTATGTTCTTATAAAGGCAATTCCCAGCTCTTAAATACGCAAAAACTTGCTGAAGATAATGAAGATAAATAATTTCTTGTTCTACACCCAATTTATTTTATACCTTCTGTGCACTTTGTTCCTAAAATGTTTCGTTTTATAAAAACTTACATAAATATGAAAATTTTAATCAGCATATCATATTCTAATCAGTATATTTAAATTAATAAAATAAAACAATATACCATTTGGCTTAAAAATCAAACACTTTTAAAAATATTACTTATAAACCTTATACAATAATAGTTTGGGCTTGAATAAATGTATATTATCTTTAAATTAAGCTTGTTTAAGTCTCTTAGAACTAGCGCTTTTGCTTGCTCCCTTCTTGAAAATACGCACTTTATAAATAAAAAGTTTCTGTTCTCTAATGTGAATCGAACTGGAGCCATGCTGCATAAGTATTGCGAGCTTAATTGTAATAATTAGATTTGATGGTTACAAATATAAGTTAAACCAACTGCAACGCTTAACGCCATGTAGCTCTTGCTGCTGTGTATGACATATTTAAATAAATCTGTGGCACATTAAGTAAGTCTATCTACAGCTTTGGTGCTCGGCTCCTATGTACATACGCTATGTCGATTGTCCAAACTTGAACGTGGTTTACTGGCTGTACTCCAAGTAAGTTAAGAGCAGATTATGATGTGCTCAACGTATATGGAAACACGTTCTATATGAAATCAACTATTTCATACACACACACACAGTGAGACACGCAATGAACCAAAACTAATTGAGTCAGTCGCACCTAATGGCTATGGGGACCATCGGCAGTCTATGCGCAGTCCGTTTTAAGTTTTAGGGCCCGCACTGGTCGACTATGACAATTTCTATGTTATACCGATGAGTTATGAGGAACTGTTGCACCCACTCTGTTATTTTCAGGCTGTGCAGGGTCAGCAAGTGCCTGCCTAAGCAGTCTGGTCAAGCATAATTGAACAACCTATGATTGGCTGCATGTCATTGCCTTCAATCTGGTCAGCTATTTGGCTGGACAGACGGCCAATTTTGTGGATCATAAACTGAAGCAGATCGCCGGCCTAGATCCCGTCAAGCCTCTATTTGTAACAGTAGAGGAGGCGTTACGTCTAGATCCAACAGATGCCGAATTTGTAGATGTAACACACACAAATAAGCTAGAAAGAGCCATGTTACGCACACACATTACCAATCCCAATTATGCCGAGATCCAGCAGTCGAGCTGCGAAAATGACAGCTACTTGCAAAAGTGTAATCACTATCAAGCACCGCTATGCAGAGTCCATTAACTCTAGCCTAGAGAAGGTATTCCTAGCGATTAAAACATATGAAACAAAGACAAATGTTAGACAAAATGCAAAATTCATCTTTTTAATCCGGAAAATTACTTTAAAGTGGCTGCAAAAATATTTTGAAAATATTTAGAATTTTCGATCAGTTACATGTGTATAATTTTCTCGTATTTCTATTAAATATGAAATATATAAACATCTATTTCTAAGATTTATAATATGCATATCTTTATTCATATCCCTAGATATTCATTTGAAGTTTCGATCGGGCTTTCTGCTTTGAGATTCGGTTCTTTGACTTGGTTGTCCACCTCCATAAACCAAAGCTTTGGCTCATAGTATTGGCTAAACATTTATTTTCTGAACCAAAAAAAATTAAATTCTTTATTTAATTAAATTCTTTATTTAATTTAATATTTTTAGAATGGGGTTCTTTCCCCCGTAAATTGGCTATAGTAAGCGTCCATTTTTGTTGGCCCCAGATATTATTGCTTAAATCTAATTCTACGTCAAAATGTCTTCATTTGAATCGAATTCATCTTTGAAAGAGCATTTGGTTTAGTACGTGTTTCGGTTCAGCTGTTTATTTTAAGAACTGGTTAAGTGTTTCATTCACAATAAAAAATCGATTTCAATTTAGGGTTTGAATCATTTCGGCTTATGGAAAATGATAAAATTGATTGATGAATGTTTATAATTAGATGCGCTACGATCTTATGTGGGAACAAACAAGTTACATCAAAACGCAACATAATAAGTTAACAGAATGTTAACATAATGTAAAATGCCAAATGTTACATACAAAATGTTATTAATGGAATTTGTCAACTTGCCCTCGCTGCGTTATCTTGGCAAGAGTGAAATTACAGCACAAAGCGACTTTCTTTGACAGCCAAATACGGATGTCGGCAAGCTCTGTTGTCTGTGGGTGGTTCTAAAATCGGTGAAAGCAGGAAATACAAGGTCTGTTCAAATGGGCTTACGTCCTTGCTCCACAAAAGAGCCCGCACAACAAAAGAGAGCTGTCAAAATTGACAGGCGGAGGCAACCTCGTGCCGTGAATCACATTTTCATTACTCATTGCAAATGTGAGGCGCGAAACGCTTTACGCAAAAAAAAAAAATCTCGTTTGTTTATTGTTTATTTTTGAATTTAGCAATTGAAATATTGAACGGTAAAAACCGGCCCCCCGCAGAAAAGAGTGAAATAATATAAATGCCTGACGCATGCGCAAAATTACAAAATTTGGCGAAATTACAGCACAGCAGAAAGAAGCATAGCAGAAAGACTGTGCCCAAATAGTTGGAGAGTGTGTCTTCTCATAATATTGCTTAGCTTGAATTCAAGTCAAGTATTTTGTTGTTGTTGGCCGTAGCGCATTTGGAAAGTGCGTGTGCGTAGACTGCCAAAAAGAAAGAGTTAAGCACAGCAAAAGGGAAATAAATAAAAATATAACAAGAAACAAGTAAGACTGCATAAGTCGAGGGATCTCGAATAGAGGATACCCTGTACAGAGCAAGGAGCTGCAATTTTAATATTCTATATGCATTAATATTATACGAGAAGCTGCATGCCAGTGTGTGCCTAGCTCTTAAAACCTTGTATATATGCTTAAACTAAACATGAAACCAATATTTATCGAGAAAAGTATTAGATGATTCTACAAAATTAACTTATATATATATATATATAACCAATATATCCTATGTGGTTGACCCATTTTGAATGTGTTTCAAAAAACGAGTGGAAAGTCTTTCGATTCTTCGCCCTCGCTGATTGTGTTAATGTTATAATAACAATAAAATGCCTTGCACGATGGCCCATAATTTGTACAAATTACTTAAAGCAACAGCTGTCGAGTCATCCGATTGGCCTGGAACCAGGCACCAGCGACAAACCAAAAGTGGGTTAATTACACCACCGCCTGTGCCTGTGCCACATTTAGGTGTGAATTGTTATCAATTTGTGCCGGGCACTGCCTCTCAATGAACATTCAAAATGTTTGCTGATCTTGCGAAAATAATGAGCCATCGATAAAGAATAAACAATCAAGCAAGAACCTTGAGGGCCCGCAAGCCGTGTGCCTATAGACTTTAATGTAACTTTGCATATGCAGTTAACAAGTTTGTCTTATTAAATATTAAAAATAAAAATATATTTGACACTTTCAGCTGTTAAGGCTATTTAGTGTACCTTTCTAATACCTTGCTATTACAATAATTTCACCAAAAACAATCACACTAGGTCTTCCAATTCTTCTAACAACCTTTTACAATATTTTGATGCAGGTGCCAAGATTTTTATGTTCCTGCTCAAAGCCATAAATCAAGTACGCGTCACATCAATCGCATTGATCACTCAACGCCATCGTTTTTTATAATTTTTTTAATTTTTTCAAACATTTCCCAATCTAAATTGTCAATTAAAGTTGAATATTCCGCCCACACACAGTAGAAAAAATAAAATTAACATCGATTTTTCACACATTTCACTTTTGAGTGCGCGCCCGCACTGCAAGTGCAGTCCGATGGAAATATATTTCAATATATTTTTTCTATATTTAAATCGATGTATTTTTCAAATCGTTTCGACGCTGCAATTTGTTAACAATTTTCACACGCCGCCGCCTGACAGCTGGCCCCGCCCTCCCGCCTCTGACCCTCCCCTCCCCCCCCTCCCCCTTCCTCAAGCAGTGCAGAGGAGCCCACATAAATCGAATGCGTAGGCCATTAGTCAGCTTTTGACAGACACTTAAAGTTGGCCCCAAAAAGAAATACTTTAGTTGCAGATACAGATACGCGTGCATCCAGCAGATACATTTGCGCCGCGCTGCAAATGCAAAAACATTATCCAAAAGCTAATAAACAGTTGCATTGGGCAAAAGTCCATAAACAAAAACCTTTAAAGCAAACTCTTGAGTCTTTTGCCCAATACGAATTTACTGCGCTGACAGTTCAATGAGGCTGCATCTGGCTGCATCTGCATCTGCCCGGTTTGGTGGGCGGGGGACACAAGGTAGCGCCATGTGGCGCACAGATGCCCAGCACAGCTCGACAATAATATCCTCCAGCTTTCAAATCGCCTTGATTCGATATACATTTTCTGTTGTTTTTCCCGTTGCGCTAATGAAGCTCAAAACTGTCATTTCTGGGTGGTATTTATTGTTGTTTTCTTGCCGCAGCGCAATAAACAAAATAACAGCGGAACCATAATTAACTGGAACATGATTTATGGCCTGATATTTTCAATAATTGTCTTTGCGTACACCTTGTGGCATGACCTGCGGCTTTGAGGCAATGCCTGGGCGTTAAAAGATTTAAGAGGTGTTGCTCTGAGCAGACCTAGAAACTATTATTGGATTGTAAATACATTTTCTATAGCTGTACAGGAAAAACCTTGCTCGAGATATGAACAGCAGCTCGGTTATGCCAAAAGATATTAAAGTTGAAAGTTAAGCAAGAGGTCTTGTGATGATTTCTGAGAACTTGTCATGAATATTTTTCAGTTTTTGTTTTTTAGTGCCTTGGTCGAAAAAATAAAAAGAATGCAGTATTTAGATAATCTTATTTATTATCAATAAATTTAATTTTAGCATTTCTTTACATACAAGAGAAATAAATAAATAAATATAAAACTGTGCTGTTAGTTAAAATTAATTATATATATTTTTATCTATACTCTAAAGAAGTTTTACAGAATTTTATAATAATAACATTTGGTAAGATTTCAACTTCGCTTTGAATAATTTATCATCTTTTAAGCTAATCGACCAAACGCCGATTAATGCGATTGCACAATCGATTTTTATCGTTCACTAATGAACTCTGCGTTTATCGGAATGCATGGAAATTATGCATTTAAATCAATTTAGATAAGATGAGCTGCAATGCCTTGCACACAGCTTAGTCGCCCACACAGCTATTGGGCGCATGAATAAATTTGAAAGCCAAGACGGAAAATGCACGAAAATATTTCCAAAATACAAATATTTATAGAGTTTCGTATAACGAACCTTGGACACTGCACAACGTCTGCGACTCGTCGACGAAATCAAACAACTCCCAATTCGATTTCCAACTGTTTTGTTTATGTTTACAATAACAAAACGAGAGCAACAAAACTCCAAATGACATAAACAAATGCCGCTTAACGCGCACCAAAAGCATCCGAAAAAAAAACATAACGTAATACTTAAACTGAACGAAACGGAACGAGCTGAGGATGAGAGTGAAAGTGCCAAAATAAAAAAAAGAAAAAAAAGAAAAAATAGAAAGAAAAAAATATATAAAAACAACAATAAATACAAAACGCACTGTAGCCAGTTCCCCCCATTGGCAATCCATGAAAACGCCTGATTACCGCACTCGACAACGGGGGCTACTCCTAGCCCCCCACCCCCCCACTATCCCCTCCCAAATGGTACTGCGCTCCTCCCCTCTGTGACTGCAGTTTTAGTCAAGCGTGCAAGTGAAATTTTCCATATGCGGCTGACGATGTGTTGTACAGTGAAATTTTCGTCTCGTCTCGCAACTCCAAAATATCTACTCCATCTTCCTCTCCTCTCTCCTACTGGTTCGCTCTCCACCTACTTTTCCGGCTCCAATGTGCTCTTCTTTATGTTGCTTCATTCGCGACGCGTGCGTTTTGTTTACAGTTGCAAGTTTTTGTTATTGTTATACACTACGTCTGGGCATGCTGACTTTGTCATTTACTTTTGAAAAAATGAAAGAATAAACTATAATAAATGAGCTAATAAGCTTCAGTATATATAGCTTATATATATAGTTGAGTACTTTTAGTTCAGTATATACTATTACTGTATATGTCTTGAACAAATAAACAAATAAAGCGCAGCCCTTGCCTTTTAATTTCACCTATAAGCTATTTACGCATCCTAATTAATTACACTTTTATTATTTTATCTAAGTAAATAATGAATAAATGCACATGTTTGCATTATTTTAATTGATGCATTTTAATTTACTTAATCTATTTATTTATTTATTTATTTTCTACAAGCTCTAATTTTCCAGAATCAAGTGCATAAGCTTACATAGTTTAGCTTTAAAATTTAAACTTAAATCTTAAATAAAAATATATTTTATATATATATAAATATAACTTTTGTGAAATTTAAAATATTTTAAAAATATTTAAAATAGTCAAAGCTTTATGTGTTCACTAAATTGATAGAGTAACTACAGTTCGTTGTGGCAGAATATATTTCTCTTCTAATTCCTAGTTGCTATTGTGTTGCTGTAGTCGTTGCTGTTGTTGTTGTGATTGTTGTTGCTGCTGTTTATTATTGTTGTGGCTGCTGCAGTCAGTCAATGACTGCATTTGTTGTTTGTTGCTGATATCTCGACAAGATCATCAACAACAACAAAAAATGCAATGCTCGAAAATCAGTTTGGTTCAGTTGCCTTCAACAACAATTTTGTAATTGGCTTTGAATTGAGCGGCTTTTCAATTCCCGTTATATCGTATCCTCCCTGGAAACAGCCAGATGAATTAATTGGCTCGCCAATTGCGGAAATCATATTGGCATATAGTATATTATTTAGTTGCATTACGCACTAAAAATTGGAGGCTTGTTTTGATTTTGATTGCAAATGTCATTAAAGATTTTCGTATCGAGCGCAATTCACGATTCGCATTAAAAACTTTAAGTTTACACGTAATTGTTTATGTTTTGTTTGTGTCTTTGTGCCAATTTACATCACATTTTCATGACTTCCTTTTCGATTTGCTAATCAGGTGTAATTTATATTGAAATGTTGTCACTTTAAGTGTTACCAAATATGGAGATTAATTGTGTTTTATTATATAATATAGCATATATATTATTATCTAACAGCTTGTAATTTAACAAGTTTCTAGTATCAGGAAATATTTATAATAAAATAAATAGGAATATTATGAAAAGATATTTTTGTTTAATATGAGCTAAGAAATTTATATCTATATATTATTTTTACTGAAATTTTTAAAGCAATTTTCTTATATCGAACGAAGAAATTTTTAAACTACAATTTCAGTTTTAAGAAAATATTAAAAAAAGATGTTCAGTAGTTGCCCGAAAAAGAAATTGGCCGCCTTTAATCTAAAATTAAAATGCTTGAAAGATATTTAAGTTAGAGTCTACTAACTAACTTTAATTAAAAGTGTTGAATTCAATAAGTCAAAAAAAAAACCGGCCCGGCTTCCCGAATGCGGGAGCTACTTAAAAGAAACCCCAACTTTAGCTGTAACTTTTTTAAAAGTTCTGCAACTGATGCCACGAGAATCGGCTTTAGTTGCCGCCCACTCGCACGCCCCAAATTGACGTCATTGTGTTGGGTTCACACTCCAAGCGACAGCTTTGGAAGATGCCCGTGTATTACGACAAAGTCTCTATTACAGCTTCTGCTGGCAGTTGACGTCATTAAAGGGAGCGAGATGCAGCTTAGAATTGGACAGAAGAGAGAGTGAGAGCGCAGGAGCCGTGTTAATGGCAGACACAAACATGGACCGCAACATGGAAGAAATGTTTGTAACATTGCATAATTGTTGAGTGTGTGTGAGTTGCAGCGTTGCCAGACGAATGCGCAGGCTCATAGAGAGACAGAGATAGTGCGAGCGAGAGGGAGAGAGAGACAGCCCACTTGGGAGAGTTCGAGCCAAAGCTTATGTAGAGTTTCGCTCTTCGAGTGTCCTTCGCTCTGGACAACAGCTGTATGGGGAAGCTGCAACGTGGACGCGGACCTCAACAGTGACGTCTCCTTGAACTCAACACTTGTCGAGGCCAAATGTAGAGTATATCTACATGTATATATATATGATACGTGAGTTCCAACTATTACAGACAGCCGCTTGTTGGCCATGTTATGTGAATTCTGTGTGTGTAATAAAATACACTTTTATTACTGCCGGACATGTTTTGCGTCAAACTAGGCAACAGTTTTGGCCAAACACCTAGCATCCCTCCATCCAAGCATCCCTCATTTACCTGCTGTTTAAAAATTTATGGCATCCAAAGGTCAAGCCGAAAAGTAGCTTACGCGTGGCATCCCATTTGCTCTGCTTGCCGCCTAATTTGTTCATCTAGAGTATTTAATATACTGTTTAATGCAAATGCCAATCTTGGCATTAAAATGAACATGAATAAATTTTGGGACAGGTCATTGACTTTTTATAGATCGCATGGCTGAGTAAATCTATGCAAATATTCAGTGAACAAAATGGAAATATATGCGGTGTAAACCCTTTTAGATAACTGAAAAAGGGAGTAGATGAAGATAAAGAAAAAGTACGAATGCCTTGTGATTGTGAGGATAAACTGAATATTAAGATTATTATTATTATTTTAGAGCCTTAGCACTAGGGTAATATAAAGTTTTCAGAGCATTTGATATTTTAGGTTGACCCATAATAAAATTCGCAGTTCTTCTAACCACATTTTGTAAATAAAAACAAAACGATATGTTGAATCCATTTAAAAGAGATTTTCAATCAGTTATAAAATGCGTTAAAATTCGCTTGTCAAGTCATTTAATGAGCCAACTCAGGATAGAAATAAAAATGTTTCATATTTTCGAATTTTCAATCAATTTTAATTCGGTTTTATAAGAATAATTTGATATCCATGCTGTGCTCCTATTAGACGCATTATATTTTAAAGAAATATAAGATTATGCTTAATTGTTACATCAACTTTCGATAAGCACACAATCTTCTTTGGGACTGCTTAGTATCCGTGGTAAATCATCTACCACAAGCTCATTTATACTCTCACTCTCTAATAAAACACTTCATAACACTTCCAAAGTGCTATGACAAACCCCTGAATCAGGGCCACAAATAAAAAAACTTTCTATACGCTTCACTCAAGGCTACATTTTCATGTCCATGACCAATAAAAAGCACATTGTACGGTCCAGCAGCAGCAATAACAACAACAACAACAACAACAACAACAGCAACAACAACAAGAACAACTACAACAACAACAACAAGGACAACCCCCAGTTGGCAGCCAAAAACAATTTTGGACCCCAGAAACCCCAACAGACCAACAGCATCCGTATCAGACGCAGATACAAATCGATAAAATGAAAAGCCCAACTGCAGGAGTAATAAATAAAGCAAGAGAGAAATAGAGAACGAGCGAGAGGAAGAGAGAGAGAGAGAGAGAGAGAGAGAGAGAGAGAGATGGTAGAAAGAGAAAGAAAGACTGATAGGAAATGGCATGTGGCAGAGGCAACATAATGACTGCAGCCAAAAACAAACAGATACACACACTCAAAACAATTAATATTTACTTTTGATTTGTTTGATAAAAAATATACACAATAGAATATTTTACAAAAATATTTGTTTCTCATAATATAATTTTTTATTATTGAGAAAAGAATATTCTACAGCTACAGATATCTTTAAATATACATTTAAATCATAATATATATATCTACACATATCTGAAGGTATATCTTAATTATATATAGTTATAGTTATTTTGTAGGTAGTATAGGCAATTTTGGCGAAAATAATCAGACTTATTAGAAATATTTAAAAAAATTGAATTTTAAATATTTATATAAATTCATTACAAACTTTAATGAGAAGTTTTTCCTTTAAGAATATATTGAGTAAAAGCTTAGAAGTAGTAAAACAAATTTTTTCTAAATGTTTAGAAAATCTATTTGATGATTTTAAATAAATATATATTTCTCTTTAGAAAATTATGTTCTTAATTTTATATAATATTTCTTATGGCATAAGATACATAGGCATTCCTTAAAAAAAAAAGTATTTCTATTGAAAGAATTTCGTGTAAGAATAATTTATATGTTTGTACTTATCCGAAATTCTACCAAAAGAAAAAGTTTATGTATATACAAAAGCGCTTTAATATTTATTTTGATTAGTATTGTAATTTTCTTTCAGTGCAGCAATTTGATGGAGTGAGATTTTGGGGCTTGTAAATGGACTTGTTTTATATGTCTGGGTTTGCAGACGCTTGCAAAAGGCATCAGTCGAAAGTGTTGCCAAGTTTACGCTTAATTAGGCTAAAATGCCGAGAGAAATGGAAGTTGCGAAGAGGATACAAAAGGCATTATCTTCTTTTTTGCCCGGTTCAAACCCTGCTCTGTAACATATCCTTTGACGAATTCTGCCGCCTATGACTCATCGGTGTCTGCGCCGGGCTCTCATGTTGACATAGGCTGTGCCCAGACCCAGCTCCAGCCTCGCATTGTGTCTGGCCTGGCATATAGGAAATGCGCACAGACACAGGCGAAAGTGATACATAAACTTTGGGCAAGGGGCGGCACTACAATACATTATTTACTTGACTGGGGGATACATGCCTGAGTATCAAGAGCCACCCTAAGCCTGGCTGAGTCTGTGCGGGCCGACCTTTTTTTGATAGACAAGCTGTTGATTGTTGTGTAGGTTTTTGTGGTAACATGAACTTTACGTTTGCCGGGATATATTCTAAGGGATTTTGTGTAGCACAAACTGTTGTATGATTTCTAAAATGAGCCGAGTGTATAAGTTGAAGAAAATGCGATGATTGCCTTGGGCCTCAACGTACATGAAACTTTAATGTTCGAGCAAATGAGCTGGGAAATTGTTGTACAATACAAGTGAGGACTTGTCGACAATGCAATGCAATTTTAATAGTCTGAGATTGTTGGAGAATTTTATACATAGAAATTGCTTTTAATCCAAAGATTTAAGAAAATTGGATTTGATTTTAGGCCACATGTAGTTTAAGCAAATGTATATAAAACTTATAAAGTATATATATTTTAAAAAATGATAATAATAATTTTATTGATATCTAATAATAATAAAATGTTCTACATATTACTATTCTACCAGTCACTTCTCATAATCTTATCTTACATAAATAGCATGAGACTGATCAATAGATCCAATACACTGCTCGCCTTGCAGCCTATTAATTTCACACAATTAAAGCTACAATTACGCTTCATAAACTCAATTAAAGTACCATTAAAAAAAAACTCCAAACTCAACAAGTTATCGCCACATAAATTCCCAATTTCCACATAATAACTCATAATTCGCCACAGTCAACAAAAAAAAAAAAAAACAAACATATATGTATCTATAAATTTTATCTCAGCCAGTTGGCATCATGGCTATAATTAAATGTGGCAATCCCTTGGATACAAAGCTACCTCGATGCGTATCATTAGAAATTCGCATGTTTTTGCTATTGCTGAAAGTAGGCTCAATCAATTTATTTCAATCTAAACAGCGCGTCACTCATACGACCCGTTGCCCGCGCCGCTTCCGCCTTCAATTCAAAGCAAAAGTTTATTCACATTCGCGTCGATTTATAATTACATTTAGCTGCGGCCTAGGCTACGTGTTTATTAAAAATTGTAAAAAAAAATATACACATACATATATATAACGTGTATCTGAATCTGTAACGCTAAAAAGTATCTGTTCGAAGTTTATCTCACAAATGCAAATCGCTGCGAAGAGAGTAGAAAAAAATAAATAAATCGCGTGTGGCTCATTGTCTGCCTGGCGCTTCGCTGGCCATTTGATTGAGTAGCCAGCGTTCAGACAGCACGTCTCGCCCGCCCCCCTCCCAACAAGCCCCTTTACCACCAACCCCACTGGGCCCATGCGCGCCGCCCACTCGCCGTGCGGGCACACGAATTTGGAAAGCGACGCCAGATTTGCGTCAGGCGTGACGGTCAATGATCAGTTTTTGGGCGACAACAACAACAACAACAGCAACAACGACAACAACAACAACGACAGCAGCAGCATCTATGAGGCGAACAGCTGGCAACAGTTTAATTTGTTATTGTTGTCGTTTTGTTGTTGTTGCCGCTGTTGACGCAGTCTAATAACTTTTTTAAGCGATGCCTGGCAATTTCGGCTATTAAATATATTTTGGCTTTTGAACAAATACAAAATCACAGCTAGTTTAGCTTTTTTGGGGTATTTGCACTTTATGGTGGCATAGGCAACATACAGTTTTTTTTTTCTAATTTGCCTTTTTATACGTTAAAGTTGAATGAAGGTACATTTAATGTTTTTTGAATCCCTTAGGATATTCTAATGTTTTTTTTTTACAATAAAGGGAATAAGAAACATAGTCTAAAACTGTAGGGTACTGAAATGATAGGCCTCGATGTAGGTCGCAGGGATGTTAGCTTTACAGGCGCCTCTCTGTGATGGGGTCAGCCAGGACTCTGGCGACCGCGTTCGTCTTCAAATATTATCATATATCGCAAATGATAAGGCAGATTAGATTTAAATTCTATAAGTCGCATATTGATCAATTTTTTTCACATTAGGTAATAACTACACACATTAAAATCCGACCATTTTAGGTGCACCTACTTACTTTACTTTAATTTGCTGGGAATTACATTTAACATGATTCACTTTTATGGACCATTTATATATATATGGATTTATATGGACTTATCATCATTGACAGTTTTTTGGACTCTAGCAGCGTGGTAAGTCCTCTATTCTGTCCTCTTAGTTTCTGATTAATCAACCTTTCTTAACTTAACCACTCTCATATGTTTGCCATTGTCACTTACTTTTGCTTTAACTTATCTCAGTATATGACTAATGTCCTCTATTTCCAGTTTATTTAAACTTATTATACCTAAGACCTCTCATGGATTCTTCTTCAGAAAATTTGCATTCAAGCATTATTCATCAGCCATGGTCACTTTAATATTCCCTTTGTTCTAATTTAATTGTTCGCTTTAATTGTACATGCAGCTAAACTGTTTCCCATTAAACACTCATTCAACTAGCATACATTCTCCTTGTTAACATTACTTCGATGACAATTTTTTCAACCACATTTTTCCATGGTAACATTTTTTCAATTTCACTTTACTTCTTGTGCTCCATTTTGAATTGTCAAATATTGTTAATAATAATAAGCATTTAACTGACTCTTCTATCCACATTGTAAATATTTACAATGAGGATATACAATTTTTAAATAGTTGCAATGATGATAACCTTTTTGCGACTTTTTCATAGCTTCAAGAAATAAGTTAACTTTAATGGAGTTTGACAAAATTTTAAAGTTCATTTTAACATTCCTATGAATATGACAGAAGGTTGTCTTGACTTAACTTTTTAAGTATGTTCTTGTTATTTATCGATTAGAGTATTTTATTTGCGGTGCGCTAAAATTTGTTAAATTTATTTTGGCTTTTTTTTCGTTGTTTGTTAAGCAACCTTTTTAATAATTTAATTTAACAGTAAAATTGAACACGCAAAGCGGGGACGTTGCTTTACGGTAGCTTTTTAGTTGCGAGGCATGCGATCTAACTGTTAGATACTTTTACTGGCAAATCCTTTCTCGAGCTCAAACGACTTCCGTTTGGCTTACAACAATTTCCACGTTCAATGACTCGAGACTTGGACATTTGCGTGACTTGTTGCTGGACTTGAGAAATCTGATGCATGATGATATATTTTACACAGCAATCGGTCGATTCATTTGCTTCAAGTGCTGTGTGTTATTGAGAGCCGCGCCTGTCTGGATGTCAAGACAACTCGCAGCCACTTGTTGATTAATAGGCGAGCGCGATAAACCAAACCCCACCCCACCAACACGCTGCCACCAACGTGTCGCCCCCGCCCACGCCAGGTGGCTGACCTTGCCAATGCGTTAGCCATTCGCTTTATTTCCTTGTGCTTTGTTGGGGTCCAAAAAAAAAAAAGTAAAAATAATATACGGAAAATTTAATAACTTGATTCTCTCATGCAAAAATTCTCTTTCACACTTTCGCATTTTCACATGAAAAATTTTTCACTTCCTTGAAACAAAAATGAAAAAAAAAAGATACTCGTGGCTGTCACCAGAAATTCTGCTGAATTTACCCTCTGGCTGCTTGTCAGGTGTAAATTAAGGTATTCCTCCCCGAAAAATGCTTCAAAAATTGTTGTTAAAAGCACATTTGTTAACAGGAAAATGTATGCGTTGAAAATTGTCAGCATCTTTGATGAGTCGCGTTCGCAGTTCTGGTTCTTTTATTTAAGTGGAAATTTATAATTAAAACTGAGAATCTTTAATTTATGGTCATTAAAAATAATTTCTTGAGTAACGGCTGCGGCTAATGCAGTTCATTAAATGTGACATTCATTTTTCTTAAATCTGTCTCATTTTATGAGCTGCAATTTTTCACTCTGAAATACGTGGATTTTATTTTAAATATTTTTCTGAAATTTTTTGAATCATTTTTGTATTATTTCGCTTAAAAGAAGACAGCTGGAATCATTTAAGAATTCCTTACGTGGAATTGCACGCCTATAAATTTTGTTTCTTCTTCTATTATATGATTAAAGATTTGCTAAGTGCAACCAGGTTGTAGGTCGATAGCTGTCGTTTTTGAGAACAGCTTGGAAAGTAATCGCTATGAAATTGTTAAGTTTATCGATACAAGGCTCTTTTCCTCTTTTTTTAGGTGTCTAAAATAGGCTCAGATTGTTATATTTGATTTATAAAATAAGTTTGGGGATGCTTTCTTCGATGAGTTGCATAACCCAAAGCAAATGCAATATTTTCATTTTGGGTAATTTATTATTACTGCTGAATTGTTATTTTTTTAAATAATTAAATATAATATAGAATATATTTTACAATATCGAGATAATCGAGCATATGTATATTGTTATCCAGATCTTAAAACTTGTTTACTCAGACTTTATGTACCATGTATGTATACATGTATCTTTTATAAGCCATGCCTCTACACGCCCAAAACATTTCAAACTCCCTCCAGCAATCTACTTGCCCCCTGAACCGTCAAAGAAAAATTGTCTCTGTGAAAGCATTTCAACATTTTGCCTCAACTGCCCCGAGCTGTAGCTTCAAAATTCGCATATGTGATTGAGTGCCTGACATTTGCACTGGCAACACGACACAAAATGTTGCAACAACTCATTAATTTCATATGAGGCGCCCTGTTAGCAGACTTTTCGGTACCCCCTGTCCAGCTCAATCTGCTGAGCAACTCAACAAATGCCTGTGCATTAAAATTAATGTGCTTCATTAACAGCTGTAAGAGAAATGTGCGGGGTGCAAGTTGTGTCGGGTCTGGGGGGGTCAAGGGGTGGTAATTGCTGGCCATGTCCAGTCTGCCATAGAAATTCATCTTCAGCTGTTGTCAACACACTAGGGTTCAAGGTTATTTGTCCAGACTTTGAATAAGTTGCAATGTAACTGCAAGATACGAAAGTATCTCAGCTGTTCTGGGCATAGAAAACGCTCGCTTTGAATTGTATACGATTTCGCAATTGATATACAAAAAGCGTAAAATGCGCATAAATTCAATGTTCCGTGTTCCAATTTTAGTTTTTCTTTTCAGTTTTTTATATACCCTGGCATGAGCTTGAGTGTTAATTGAGGTGGAAAAGTGGCAGCAGACATCGCTCAGCAGCAAAGCTATGTTGACTTAGGTCCGACTAAAAAACACATAATTTTTAAATTAAATGAATCTTATATTTTAATATATTCCTGACATTTTTTGCTGTTTGTTCCCTGTAATTGAACAATATCTACTTTCAATTATTTCTCTGGCATATTCATAGGTATTCTGTCTTGCATCGCTTCTGTACATATAACTGCTTTTGTATCTATAATTGTTTCTGGATATTTGACGTAACCCTTAGACAGTTTTGTCAGCTTACAGGGTATCTGCAAGTCTTACACTTTCGCTAAGACCATGTTTGTCCTTATACAATGTGCGTTTTATTTATTTACATTACGACCGCCTTTGCAACGCTTAGAATACTTCTTTAGACTTCTCCCTCTCGGTGGCGCCCCTTCGGACCCCTGCTCCATGGTCTTTGTAAAACTGTGCCGCACATATTTATCACTTTCTGGCTGCGCAGTTGCATTGCTTTAGTTGAGCTCCGAGACGACTGCAATCTGAATCTTTCGCAACAGTTTTCTGTGCTCGTTGCGATTAATATAATTCTACGCGATAACAAAAGACTCGCTTTGTACAGTCGTTAGAACTGGTTGCATTTGGTACGAATTGACACTGTCTGCCTTTGGCTGTTATTATAATTCATATTTATCTTGGCTGCGTTTCAAATCAACCATAAATGCTGCGTCAGAGCAATGCAGCGTCTATGTGCATATTTTCAATTTAATCTCTTGCCTAAGAACGACTAAATTATTAATCATATTATGTATACAATAAATATACAAAATGCCAAGTATTTATTTTAATTATTCATTAAAAAATTAAAATTGAAAATAAACATAGAGCAGACAGCAAAACTTTCGAATTAATAACTTATACAATTTATATTATATTATATTTAACGGATTCCATAAATACCCATTTTATATAAATTGTACATGATTTTGATTATTTTATTATTTATATGTTTATATTACAACTATCCTAGTTCCTCAACTATCATATCAAATATTTTACAATACTCTCTAATTAGCTTGCATTTGGAATTAAAAATCTATTTCAGAAAACCTAACTAATTCCAATTTCTATGTCTATATTTCAAACAAATTGCATTACATTGGCCTTCATATCAGACCCTGATCTTGTTTAATGGCACAAATACTGCTATTTTTGTTGTTGTAATCCTCACTGAGTTCTTTAATACACTTGACCTACTCTCAAGCACAATTTTTATTAATTAAAACCTTCGAAATAGGCCTCAAGTACACATGCGAGATGTACGTTCGTATAGTTTACAGTCCAGAAAGCACGAACTGCACACTTGAAAAACAGAAAACCCCAGAGTTTACACAATCGAGCGACCAGTCAACCGATCCCGGCCGACCCGACCCGACGAACCTGACTGTATAAACCGACCCACATACCATAAAGGCCGCAAAAGTGTTCATAAAAATGCGCGCAGCTCAAATGAAAATTGCCAAATTTTCATGTAATTTTCCATGTAATGTTAAAGGGTCGACGTTAAGTGAAATTAGTTTAATTTCAGTTTGTTTGCCAAAAATAAAATGAAGAAATTGCCCCCAAAGGTCGCTTTCTGCACACGTTAATGATTTAATTATATACGGACACCTTATGAAGCAGCCGAACCCCAACTATGCCCAGGGCATTGGCATACATAAGGTTCGGAACGAATCATGGCTGCAAGTTAAACCAAAATGTTCTATAGCCACTTCGCGATTAAAACAAATTTGCAAAGAAATTTGGCTCACGATTACATTGTTCTTATTTATAAAATATATTAATTCTACGTATTATTATTATTATTATTATTATTATTATTATTATTATTATTATTATTATTATTATGATTATTATTATTATTATTATTATTTTTATTATTATTATTATTATTATTATTATTATTATTAATTTTATTGTTATTATTTTTATAATAAATGTTATAATTGATATTTGTTATTTTTAATGTTATAATTATTTTGTTGTTAGTATTATTTTCCTTTTTCTGATTATGTTTATTATTAATAATATTATTATTATTATTGTTATTATTATAATTGAAGTATTATTATTTTTATTACTTTATTGTTATTTTTATTATTGCTCTGATTATTATTATACATAGCTATTATTATTTCATTTAATAAATATTATTATTATTATTATTATTATTATTATTATTATTATTATTATTATTATTATTATTATTATTATTGTTTTATTATTACTTTTACTATAATTATCCATCATTTTATGATTAAAACAAGTTGTTCTTATTATTTTTCTTACTTGGTTACATTTAAATTCCAAGTACAAAGGTCATGCAAAACTTATCAAAGTAAGAATCGGTTAAGTTTTAGTTTCTTCTGTTCTTAGTTAAATTAAACCAAAGTCCAAAGTTCGGTTCTTCTTTATAAGGAAACTGTAATTCCAGGTTTTAACTTTCGTTTGGCCCATCCCTAATGGGAAAACCCAGCCAAAAATTAAAAATGTTTGCATCATCAGATTCGGTTGTGGGGTAAACAAAACGCTTGCGAGAAAATGAAAACAAGAGGCATAAACATTCTCACTTTTCTTTAGCAGAGGCCAGCGCAGCTCCTAACTTACACGTCGGAAAAGTGAGGGCACAAACTATAAAATGCACGCGTTGCAATCGGGAAGCGCATACAAAACAAACATTTAATGTAGGGGCAGGGCCAGGGGCAGGGGCATTTGGAATGAAAAGAAAAATAATTTGTAGGCACGCACTGGGCACTCGGGCATGCCAGATGGTCCAGAACATTTGCAATAGTAGAACACAACAAATTTGCTAAGCGTGCGAAGAACAACTTAAAATTAATGACGCTTTACGTAGGCGCTCGTAGAATCTAAACAAACTTCTGCTCAATAAGAGTGAAATTTGACTAGGTCTTATTTTAAAGCAAATGTTATTTTAGAGTTGAGCAGAACGTGAAGAAAAAACAATGTTATAGATGCGAGGAATGCAATAGGCTAATGTTGGGAAGGGAATAAAATAAAAATCGTATTTATCGCAAGTCGGAAATATATAGAAAACTTAAAGTTTAGGCTAAACATGGACAAAGTCGAATTTAAAATTACAAGAGTCTGTGAACCAATATTATTTTGGAAGAATTACAATCGTCTGGAAAGCCTGTTAAGCAAAAAAAAAATGTATAAAATATAAATAAATGGTTTAACAAGTAAGAGGTTCTAGTCGGCAGCTCCCGACAAGGGGAAAGCCGTGAACCCTCTTCTGCTAGAAGCTATATATTAAATTTGGTTACTCAAGCTCTTATTATTTACCAACATTGCTCAAAAAATAGAAGGTCGATATCGATTTTTATCGATTACTTGGAAACGGAGTAAGTTATCGATTATCAGAAACAAACTCGATCTGCGCTAATCAAGAATATAGATTCTTTAAGTCAGAGTTGCTTCCTTCTGCCTGTTACATAAATTTGCCTTTTGAACAAATAATAATATGGGTTGAGGGTATAATAATATAATACATACAAATATAAATAATTGTAATTTAAATAATATGAAAAATAATAATTAAAATATATGAGAAATTGTGTCAAAACCTCAGATCTATACGATATTAATAAATGATCTCTTATTAAGATAAGTGATTTATTTAAATCAAACAGAATAATTTGTTCAATAAACACAAATAATTCCCTTCTTCCTTTTTCATTTTTTAATAACGTTATTACAAAAAAAAAATTTTACAGAGATTCTGTAAAAATCTGAAAACTCTTTATTTACTTATCAGAAAAGTTTTAAAATTAAATATAAATAATTCGTTTCTTTCCTTCTATCTCTAATTGGTTAGAAGTTGATTTACTGCAGAGTACACTCAACTTTTGTGACGCTTCACTTAAGAACTATAATATATGTATACTATACGACACAGTCTGCCTCCAAAGAGGAGCCCTGCTCTCTGCACAATCTCTAGGAAGCCCAACAGAAAATTTGCGCTATAAGAAAAAAAAAAGAAGATTTCTTATTTTTGCTCAATTTGCAATTGCAACGAGTCGTAAAAAATCATATCAACGCCTAGACGTTGCACAATTTGTTAGGCAGTGCAAGGGGGAAGGGTGGAGGGGAATTTGGGGGTAAGCGTGTGGCCGGAGACAACTCTTGACTGCCGCAACCCTAACAGACACGCCCACATGATGATTGCCTCTTTGTGTGTGGCACAACTTGTATTGCATTTTTTCATTTTTTTTATACTTTACTCAACTTATTCTCGCATATCGAATTTCATTCGATGCCACTTGAAATGAAGCAACTGAAGAACTTGGGAGCTGGAGAACTCGTTAAGATTTCGTTTATAAGCTATTGGATTCGACTGGCTAATCAAGTGTGGCGCATGATGAACTCTGATCGGATTTGATGGCTGTTCTTATACGCCTTTAGAGGGTATTATAATTTTGTTATGAAATATGTAACGCATAGAAGGAAACTAGAAGAAAACTGGCCTATGCAAACTAGTCTCTCAGTCTTAAAGCTATCTTCTTGAAACTCCCATAGGAAATATCGGTCGAAGACTTATTTGTTTAACAAGACCGTTGTTTTCCAAAACATTTTCATCAAAATCAGCATTTGGGAGATTCACTATTCTATTTTCTATGTGTAATCTTAAATAGTAAAATCTTCAACTTGCCGAAGGTATCCCCAGCTAAAGTATGAAAAAGTGTAAGGCGTAGAAGTTGACATCCACAAGTATATGTAGAATCTATTATATGCTTGATCAGTATAAATAGAAGAAGCCATGTCTACTTTTTCTTATAGAAATATAGAAATACTAGATGCGTCTGTTTTTTATATTTTTGTATAGCATATATTTTTAAAATAAAAGGAAAATCTTATTTACATTGAATGAGTATTTCATTAAAATATAGATTTCTTTCGTAAGGGTATTTATGCTTCGACGACTCAAAATCAAAACCCTTATCTTTGGTTTTATGAGCCAGACATTTCCCACAACATTTAAAATAAAAAGAAAAACTGCTTGCGCTCAGTTAGTTAACATTTCCCCATTTGATTTATTTGAACAATTTGGTCTTGTCTTGGACTCTGAACTCAGACACTGATTGACCTCGTCTGAAGTTTTATGTATATATGTATATGTATTTGATGTGCAGCTGTCAAAGCTCCTGGCACATTTTGGGCAACCGGTTCGTAGAGCACTTGGGAAATTCTTTTGAGTGAAAAGCCATAAACGAACCTAAGAGTTGGGCATTTAGATGCCACGCCTTATTGTCAACAATTTGATCTTTTGTTTACCAAACACACACAGATGCATATACATATTTCTTGACATTAGCTTTTAATTGACATTTGCCTCTGTTCGAGGTTCGATCTGTGTTGTGAAGTAATTAATTTATGCGTGCATTAACCGTTACGTTGATAATAAACGTACCGATCCGCGACAACCCGGTCTTATCTGTGAGCCGATTAAGTCCCGCCACAGTCTGGACAACTTTTCAAGTGCGCACAGCCCGTGGTCGGGGGTAGTTGAGGGTTTCTTTAAGTGCTAGCAGGGGGAGCTACGAGGGGGTCTCGACTCTTGTAATTATGAAACTGGAAATGGAAATGGAATTGGAACTGGGCCTGGACCCAGTCAACACACGAGCCACAACTCTGGCTCTGACATGTGCCTGTACTTATTTTCTTTGTGATTAATCTTCCAACTATCGCTGCCGGGAAGGGGTGGGTAACGCGGGTGTGTGTATAATGTGCATATAAATGAAGATTTACGTGCGGCCTGTGGCTTAGCCTATGCCTCAGCAGCTGACGAGGCGTCTGTCCCGTTGAGCATGTTCCTCGCACTGGTAGTTCACTGTGTCTGCTGCAAATGAAAAGTCTTAATCATGTTGAATTATTGTTCTCAAAGTCGCAGAGTTCGTTATTGCTTCCTGGACTGTCCCTTTAGAGAGCTATTGCCAAGAGTTATGTTGGGCCAAAACTGCATTTGGGCGCAGTTAAAGAAAAAATTGTTCCGCATTATTTCATTATATTGATGGATTTTATAATTTTTCACTCTATTCTCGAGTTTTGAATAATTGTTAGGTTAGTTTTGTTGCTGTGTTAATTTCAAAATATTTATGGTATATTCTTATTTAAACATTTATTTTATTGTTTCGATCCTTTTAGGGAGAGTTTTTATCATTTGACTTTATTCTCTCTTTAATCGGATGCATTAAGTTAGTTCAGGCATATTCTTACAAACATGACAAACACATGAATATTTAGAAATACTAATGTTTATTTTATTTATTTAAAATTGTTTTCTTCAGTTGCAAGTTTTAGTGAATTTGTTTCAATTTATTCTCACAAATTCAACATGTAATTATTATTGCATAAAATCAGTGGAATTTGTATTTCTTATTATATTTTTGAGCCAGGAACTTTTGTTTTAAATTATTAGTTTTTAATATTTGCAATAATTTGTTTTCATCTAAATTGTCTTTTATATACTTATAATCTATATCTGACAATAAACAATTGCTTAGAAAATAATAAAAAAAAAAGTTCTAACAATATATATTACTTTAGAGCTTTTTTTTAGGTTATATAATTCCGTATTATAAAGATCCAGCACGATGAATCTTTTTTTTATTTTTATGATTGTGTAACTTATTTATAAGTATGTAAGGAGCACCTGTAATAATTCCTAGGGACATAACCGGAAACCTTTGCCAGAACTGTCTAGGTTGAATTTTGATATTTTTAGTGGGTATATTTAATTTTTAAGGGAATACTTGGTAATTTTGAACTTGATATTTTCTAGTTTTTTATGATTTTATTTTCTTCTTGATTATTTCATATTATAAACTTTTAATTTTTTGTTAATAACGAATCTCATTAGACTTACGCTAACAAACACTCGTGATTGTTATATTTTGTGTTTAAAATTCTATTCTTTATTTTCTTTCCTTCTTAAGGCATTTTCCATATATTGTCTAGCTTGAGCTTTAGTCTTTTCGTAGCCCAAGAATGCGATGGTAAAATGTTAAGTAATAAAAATTTAATAGTCATGTTCATTTATGGTATACCATTAAGTTTTTTTTTTTCATTTAGAAAGCTTTTCCAACTTTCAACCTGCTGCCACCTTCACACACCCACATGCCACATGAATGCCATCCCGCACTCCTTCTCCCCCTCTCCCTCTACCTCCCCTGTGGTCAGCAGACTATTCAACGGCAAACGCATTTCGAATGATAATTTTCGAATAGGACAAGCACTACGAGCTACAAGTACGGGTATAAGAAGCAGAGTAACAAGTTCTATCGCAAGAGCAGCCCACATGCATAGCCTCTAAACGGGTTGCCACTTCGTTCTACAGCTTTTTTTTCTCTTTTCTTTCTGTCTTCATATGACAGGAAGAAATCCATCAACACGATAGACCAAGAAGAAGCAGAAGCAGAGAAAAACATGGTATAAAAGTTGCATTTAACACTCGCTTTCTTTGCGCGTCATCTCGGGGGCCTCGCTGTCGGGCATTACATTACGTTAGCCCCCCCCCCCCCTCCCTTCACCACGCTGCCCACAAACCGAACATTTTACACTGTCACGGGAAATTGTTTGTTTAACATGCGCGTTGCGTTTAAAATTACATGATGAGCCGCATTTATCAAAAACGAAAAAAAAAAAAAATGCGAAGCTAAAAAAAAAAAACAATTCATGAAGTAATCAAAACATTGCAGCTAAGACAAAAGACAATAAGAAGAACGGCAGGAAAAAAAAAACATTGTCAGAGCTCTAGACTCTGATGTCTTCTTCTTCCTCTACTTCAGCTGGAGTCTGCTGCTTCTTCTTCTCTCCTCGTGGTCCTACGCAAGTTTTTGCGTAGTCGCGTTGCTTTTTTGATTACTTTTGAAGTATATTTAGCTGCATGTCTGTCTGGGGTCGTCGGCGGGGTCTTCCATTCAATCGCCGCCAATTTCTGTCTCTCTCTCTCTCTCTCTCACTCTCGCTCTCTCATTGCCTGCCTGACCTATGCTGATTTCTTGGAAATAAATTATGATATTTCTTTACGTTCATTTTATCAGACTGCAAGATTTGTGAATTGTCTGGCTGGCTTCTGATGCTGATGCTGATTCTGATTCTGCAAGTAACCAGCACCTACGCAATCTGAAGTATTAAATGGAATGAAAGGGAGTAGAAGATACTAATAGAGTCAGTAAAAAGTAGAGGAGATAGAGATGTACGCAAGATGAATATTTGATTGATTGTTTTGCAGGAAGAACCATTCAAGCATACCAAGACTTAAGAGAACATGTACATAAGAAACAGATCCATAGATAAATAAGCGAAATACGAAAAAATTGATAGTTCTGCCTTTAAATCAAAAGACAATAACATGTAGTTAAAAAATAGATAGATAGTGTTAGGATATCTTCGACACGCCGAAGCTTTTATATCCTTTGCAGATACATACATATGTGAGAATAGGGAATCTCCTCAATATATATTGAAAGGGAATCGCTCAATATATATTGAAAGCAACCTACTTTTCGAGCGATCGTTCCTATGGCAACTATATAATATAGTAGTTGTAAGACGATCCTCAATTTATAGGAGACACTTTTAAGGCTAAGCAAGCCGCATTTTTTCAAATTCTCCTAAATGTCTTCCAGCTCCTAAGAAAAAAGCCGCACTATTCTTATCATTATCAGTAAAGCCCATAAAAATGAGCTCAACTAACCCATAATCTGGCTTATCAAGCAGCGATTCGTTTAGATCTTGACAATGTGGGCGTGTGCCGGCAGCGACACAGTTCCATATCATTTGCTCTGGCATGTTTTGGACAAGTTAGCACCAATAGCAGATGTTGATTATTCAAAGCACATCCCCAACATTTCCCATGTCTGTACACATTTTGTTATATATTTTTTTTTTCTTTCGAATTGTGTTGAGCTTGTTTTGATTTCTTGTTTTCTGGTTTTCCAGTTTTTACTCGATGCTCTCTCGGTCTTTCTTTTGCTTGTTGACAACAGCTGTGCCGTATGTTGTAATTGGAATAAACAATTTGTTGTTGTTGTTGTTGTTGTTGTTGTTTGATAAGAACTCAAATGCCCGCAGATTGTCGCTAAGGAAGATTTCTTCACAATTGTGCGTCAGATTGGGGCATTATCAGCTGTAGAGTTACTTCCTCTATGGCACATTTTAATCTACTTATTGTGAAATATATGCTTAATTTTTTATTAATTTCCTAATTTTAATACATTAAAAATCTTGCCCCAAGCTATAAATTTGCTCTGAGTAGCTGTTAAGCGACACTGTTACTTAACAGCCCAGTGTTGGGGCTACCACATGCGGCGCTGTTAACAGCTGGAGAGCGTGAGATGGAGAGAGCGCGCACAAGTGAGTTTGCAAATGTTGCTTTTGCTTGCTCTCCAGCAATGACAGAGATAGCAACAATAACAAGAGAGCGCCGCTAAGGAAATTATTTGCATTGCATTTCGAGGCTACGTTTTTGACTTTGCTCGAAGTGGCGCTTAAAGCGTTGCCAGACTGTCTGTCATTTGCTTTGATTTTCTTCATATCGTGATCAGCTAGTTTAACAGATTTGTCATGGGGCTATGCATCGGCACTCGGGGGGTTGAAATTCAAGTGCCCAAATGAAGGCCAATAAAATACAGTTCGTAACAATACAATTTCGATGGCCATCGGTCATATGCGGGCGTGACGATTATTTTGAAGTGTTTCGCATTTCGTTGAAAGTAATTTAATGTGCTGTCATTACCTACGCGATGAGGGTTGTTTTAAGCTCTGAGTAATAAGTAGCTGCTGCATGCAACATGATCGATCTGCATGCAGCTATGAAAGTGGACTCGGGGTAATTTATATTTAATGTGGGTTTGTTTGTCGTAATCGTGATAATGTTCTTGCGAGGGTTGTTATTTCAATGTAAGTTTATCTAGATACAACATATTTGACATAAGTTTTGTTTTTGAACATTGAATCAAGCATTACTCAACAGAATTTATCGACCTCTCTGTTTGTGTCGTCACAAAAAGACAAAAAGCCCGCTTAAACACACATACACATGCGTGCAGCGCCGCCATTCACCCACACGAACACCTTTTGTGTCCATACAGCACTCGCTCACTCCCTCTCGCTGCGTTTACACTCTCGTATACAATTATGCTGTTCACTGTGTTTACTTATTGCTGTGCATTGTTGTTGTTGCGTTGCTCTCACGCGCGGTCTTTCTCTCTCTCAAACTCTCTCTCTGTTGTGCTCTTTATTGTGTTTGCAGTGATGGTATTGTTGTTGCTGCTGCTTTTGAGCGTTTGCGTCGTGCGTTTGCCTTCTGCCTATGCGCTGTAATATGTGAATACTGGGGTATTTATGTTTCTCTGGAATTTAACATAGCATACAACCTTAACTTTTGACTATGAAATCAATTTTATTGAAGCTAATGACAGTATCAGACGCATCTTTGATATATATACATATGTATCATAAAAGCTGTCTGCTCAGATATAACAGAAATACAATTATAGGGCATACACAGCGTCGTGCGTGTTTAACAAACTTCCTCCGACTCGTTTTGGTCGTTGCTTTTGTCCGTCGCTTGCAGCTGCTGTCGCTGCCGCTGTTGCGCTGACTGCTGCCAGCAGACTCTTATTGGATTTCAGTTCAGAAAATTTGTTCGCGCTGTGCGGTTGTGTGGAGCGGAAAGTTGAAATTCACTTTCAAGTTGCCCATAAGATTTTTCATTTGTTTTCCACTCGTCGTTCGTCGTTGGCGCATTGTTGATTTCAATTGTGAGAGAAGCGGCAGCAGCAGCAGCAGTATCCCAAGAAACTGCAGTCGCTGATGTTTGGGTTCTATTCGTAATCGGAGTCGGTGCAATAAAACGCGGCAATAAATCCAATTAAAATTACAAAAAAAAAAAAAGTAAAAATCTGTAAAAAAAAAATTGAAAGTGAAATTCGTCGACTAAATTACAACGGTAAATCAAAAACAACGCGACGACGCATTAAAATTTTTTGAATGAAACGCTAATAAGAAGCAGCCCGTAAAAATAAATTGCAAAATCTAACGGCAAATAATTATATTAATATTCATTTAAAGCTAATGTGTTTAACAGTTTAACAAAATAAATGAAAAGTGTTTCTTTGGTGTGCAATTTATTTAAGCGATTCCCAATAGAATTCAAGCAGCATCAACAGCAACAACAAACACAAGGTACGCAAAGTTCGAAAGAAGAAAGAAGCAGAAACTCATTTACAGTTGGGCAAGCAGATGAAATATTCACCCTACGAAAGGTGTACTAAAGCACACACACACACACACACAGATGAGAAACCTTTTTGTTCGGCTGCAGCCACCACAACAACAAAATGCGAATATTTTGTTTTTTTTTTTTTGCGCTGCCCAAAATGAAGTTTTTTGTCACACGCTGAGAGCGAAAGAGAGTTTTGGTAGAGTTTCGCAAAAGAGCGCATAGAATCGGGAGAGTTGTGCAGCATCTCATAACAAAGAGAGTGCAGAATATGTGAGTTTGTCTATGTATGCAAATCCTTTTGGAATAAAGTTGTGGGAAAACTCATTGAAATGCATTTTTACTCACACAAACAAAATTGTGTACATTTGCATAGGATAAAAAGAAGTCTTTATAAATAAAATCCAATTGATAAATGAGAAAAGATACCCAAAGCAATATATTTAAAAGTTTATTATACTTGTTTCAAGCTTTTGTCATTCCACATTTAATGTACTATATAGAATTTTGTAAATGAAGAGCTGAAAAATCATAGAAAATATATCTGTAATTGAAAGTTTGACTGATTTTCCCTTCTTCGGCTTCTTGCTTTAAGGTCCTTTATAAAAAAAATTTATGTATATAAAGTCGCGAAATGTGAGTTTAGATATATTGTGGGATTTTCCTTGGTATTGCTCAAACATGAATTGCTTATTGACAAACGTTTAAATATAATCAAGATGTAAAATCATTTTAAAGCGTATACAGATTGATTTATATGACAAAATATCAGTTTAAGGCAACAGCTCTCAAATATTTATGATTACCAGAATATACTACATATAAAATCAAATATGGGTCGCCCTTGCCCAAATACAGCACGTTTCAAAGTCATAAATCTTATCGGCAATCTCAGCTGATGTTGAATACAATATCAATTAATGTTTTGTTTAAACATTTTGTCGGGTACGATGACATTTGAAATAAATATTGTGGAATATAGTATTTAATTACCGATTATATCACTTGCGAACAACAAATTGCCGGCATTTGTGCTCTGCTCTCATTCAATCTGTTTCTCTCTCTCTCTCTCTCTCTCTCTCTCTCTCTATAAAATACATAAATTTTGTTTTGTTTATAAATAAATATCAGATTCGTAGCGCCACTTGAGGTAAACGTGCACGACAGATAAGGTTTAGAAAAATAAAAAGTAATTATTTATTGAAATAGTTTTCATTATTTAAATGTTTACACATACGAATTATTGACAGCTGTGAATTTTTGTATAGCTTCCATTTTTTTTAACTTAATTTAAGTCTATTTTACCTTTTGCATCTTCTTGTTTCTAAGCACTTTTTTAGCTGCTTGTTTGAGCACTTTGACTATTCAAAATTTATTTAATTTTGTGCTGAAAATGTGTTTTACGTTTCTTGGCAGCTTTTTCCATTGAAGCAAATTTTCAATGGCATTTTTCTCTTGGCCTAGCCTAAACGGATTTTAATTATGCTTTGGCTGGTACAGTGCTCCCTCGCTAACCGGAATACCATACAAATTCACATTAATAATTATTATAATATTTTAAGTGATTAATCGATTTGCTTGGGCTGCGTATTAGAATCTTTCTAAAATTCAATATCTTAAATATTAATATATAAATCATTTAATATGTTTGTGGATTTGTGACTTCAACTAAAATTCTGTTTTCTGCACAACTTTTAAAGGAGGGAATACTGTACAAAAAACTCAATTCTTTTGCTTGAAGTCAAACACATTTAAAGAACAATCAATAAAAGCCGTACACCCTAGAAATGACACCAGGTGAAACTTTCGCACAAGAAAGGCAAGAAAAAAAAAGAGAAGAGAACTAAAAATCAATTTATAAAAGCATCGATATTGTTGTCAATGTCGTTTGCGGGTTGAGCTAATGAGCAGTCAAGGGGGAACAAGAGGGGCTGAGGTTCTCAAAGGCTAAAGAAGATTTAAATCAGCACCGAAACGTGGGTTAATTAAAGCCAAGCCATGCACACACATACACGCACTCAGAGAGACTTGAGCAAAAAATCGTATATATAATTGCTGACGTTCAGATACCAGTGAAATTTAACGTATCTGACAGATGTTTTTTCTTTATCTTATTTTATTTGTCTTTGCGGCCCCCCTTTGGGCTAATCAATGCTTTGTTTATTGTTCGACTTAAGAGAATTGTTAATAATCTTAGCTTGTTTTTGTTTTGCTTTATGTCTTTTTGTTGTTGTTATTTTTTGCTCATTTGTTGTAATCAATTTGCAGCACGTGTTTGAATGTAGTTTTTGCTGAACTTTCCATTTCACTCAGCAGCTGTGCCATAAAAGCTTATTGCTATATAAATTCTGCAGGGCTTGCTGCTATAAAACTCAGAAATAAAAATATTTATTTTAGCCTAATTAGCTACTTGAGTAATAATTAAACTGTCCATATAAACTGATCTCTATAATATGACACATATTTTAATGGTGAAAACTTTTTAAAAGAGAGGGCTTAATGCAGCCTTACACACTCAGAAGCTCTCTTTAATATGCATCCTGTTTAAACTGTAAGAAATGAACTCCTTGTAAAAGCTGCTTGCTTTTAAACTGTGGATCCTTTAAGTTGAGAGCACCTGATCTGTCTGTGCTCTCTCCATTAAAGATGCTTGCTATGAAACTGCAACTTTTTATATATATTTTGGTCAAGTGCACTCTTTGCTATGCCACATAACAATTATTTATTTATTTATTTATTTATTTATGCTGTTGCTCTAAGTACTGCTCTTAGTGCTGCATAGTAAATTGAATATTTAAAAACATATGCATATCAAAAACGTTCTCTTACGCTCTCTCTACCTGTCTCCCTCTCTCTTGCGCCATGTCACTGTCTGCCTGCTATGACACTCGTCAAGCTATGCAAATGCATGAAATGAAATTTTTCTGCACTGTTTAGAAATTCTAATGAAATATTTTTTGTAGTTTTTTGTTATATATTATATTTGAGCTCTTTGTGTTGTTGTTTCTGCGAAAGACACACGCATAAACCACTCACAGTGACACAATTCGTATGCCCTCAGGTGTGATTTGCTTATATATATTTTTTATTTCCACTCGTTATGGTCCCGCTGAAGTATCATATGGAGATGGAACAACAAAAAAAAAAAAAGCTAACCCACTTGCGGACCCCTTCCTAACGGACTTACTTAAAATGCTATTACCATAAGTATTTACTTTGTAGTTATAATTTCGTTTTCGTTTTTTTTTTCTGGCCATTTGCGCAATTTTATGATGTGAGCTAAGGTTTCGGGTGCCAAAAGTGCCGTTAGGCGAGCGAGTAACCCCTCAAGAAATAGCCAAATAAAATATTTTTTTGCACAAATGATGTCCATAAAAATAAAACTTCAAAAACCCCTACTAGAGGTCGCCCTATAAAATGTTGTAAAACCATTAAAAAACAAAGAAAATTGCATAGAACGCAGAAATTTCAATCAAACATTTAAAACCACTTCAAGTAGACCTACCCAAAGCTTTTTGAGCTAGGTCAATGCCATTACTATAATTAATCTTGAGTATAAAATCTTTCTATAAAATCTTTACGCAAAAATTCACTTAACACTTGAATGGATCGTACAATTTTAAATTTTATGGCAGCACACGCCCCAAAGTATTATCAAATGCGATTAGAAAATCGAGACTGAACTCGGGTAACAAAGTTCCTGGCACCCCCTATAAAAATATATATTTGCTTGTACACAGTACACTATCATTTAGGGGCTGGCAAACGGAAAGAAACCGATCACACAAACTTTTAATGATCAGCAATTTAAGTATATATACACGTGCTTCAGTCGAATGTGTCTGACTAGGGAGGATACCCTGTAAAAACAACTGTAGGAGATGGAAAAAACTGATTTAGTAATTTGAAACGAAAATATTCTTCAACTATGGCTTGTATTCGTAAACTGTTCGGTTTATGGTCTTCAAATCTTCAAAACATCGATATCGACATCGATATTTATCAAATTGTGGAAATGGCGAAAATTATCGAAAGGGAAATATATCGACTAACCATGTCGCCTTTAATCAAGAACTTAAATACTTTTTAGTATCTGAGCTGCCATCCTTTGCCTGCTTGCCAAACACATGCAAAATAAACCAATATTACCCATTTACACATAATTTTAATAGGTTTATTATTACTATTCTTTGCCTTATCAGACTGATAACATTAAATTCATTTCGAAATCGCAGAAAACTTATCAATGAGCTGCGAATCGAATGACACAGAAAGTATCTGCGTTTATCAAGGGAGACTCCCAAAAAAAAACAAAACATGAACCAAAGCTTCCGCAAAAATTTGATGACAAATTTATGATTCCAATGAAGCGACGGATGAATCTTGCATTCAGCAAAGCTACAAAAACAGGTGTAACTGGCACAAAGAAAGAGAGAGAGAGAGAGAGAGAGAGAGAGAATGGGAGAGAGAGAGGGAGAGATAAGGAGAGTGAGTGAGCAGATAGTAACATTATGAAAACAACACGAAATTCATTGATACGCAAATTGCTTAACAAAGGTGTTGGATTTGAGTAGAAGCTACGTGAGGGAGAAAGGGGGGAGGGGGGGAGTGCGGTGGGGGGAGTGCGGTGGGGAGAGGCGGATAAGCAACTATAATAATCAGTTGTCAGCCAGGCAAACAGTATGAAACGTTTGAGAGTCTGAATAGAATCGTGCAAATATATAAAAATATTCATATGCAAAGCTATACAGTGAACGGTCGCTAAAAAGAACACAGAAATTTGAATTGATCAGAAATCAATGAAATAAAATAATAAATAGATACAATATACAATATTGGAATATAGAAATCAATGCAAACGAAAGTCAACTTTTGCCTCTGAGCGTGCTCCTTAACAAGTGTCTACTGTATATGAACATATGTAGGTAGATTGAAAATAGAAATTTGAATTGATCCGAAATAAATGGCAATCAGAAATCAACGCTTGCACATGAGCGTTCTCTTTAACAAGTGTCTACTCTTTGTGTATATAGATTGTATGCTTATATTTAGCAATTGGAGAATCACGTATGCCCCTGACAAGTACGTCAGAAGTGTTGGCATAAGTTGTCATAAATCTAGCAACAATTGTCCGCGACTATACAAAACGTTTCTACTATATAGTTTATGTAGTACTCATATATATTACAGCTATAAGGTTTCTTGATCTAACCTAAGCTATACATGCAACTGTTACAAAATATCGGCTGATTACATTGTGATTTACTGTAGGAAGTGCAATTGGTGTGTATTTTTATTTTTCAATTTTATTTCCCAGCCATTTAATACTCAATGCGGCATTATTTTTCTATTCGATACAAGCGACGAGGTTATCAATTTTGTAGTTGCGTTTATCTTTTGTGCAAAGCATGACAAAGTTTCTGATAACTAAATGTATATTTATGATATTGAAAAAAACCCGAAACTTTAAATTATAATCTTGATAAGCTACAAACCTTTAGATAAAAACAAAACAGAAACTTGTTTTTTACCACTAATTATGCTTGAATGAGTAAATAAGATTAATCTGTTGTGGGAGAGTTGCGTATTTTAAATATCTATTTAAAGACTTGCTAAATCAGAGTTAATCAGAAAAATATCTGGTTAAGGCCGAGGTTATGCACGTGTGAGTTATGCGTTATTCATATGAAGAACAACAAAGACAAATTCGAGTTGTTTTTTTGGAAATATTTGATATTGTTTTTAAACATTATTTAGTTGCTCTATATTTAAGGTATTCGAGCTCCATAACTATCTATAAATTTGCTCTGTTTAGAATTTGCAAATTTCTGCATTATTTTATATCGATTCTCGAGCTTTACTTTAATCAAGTTTGTTTATTTGGCAAATTTTGAAAATAAAATACATTTCTTGGCAGTCTTGAATGATATTTTCTAATCGTATCTTGGCTAACATTTTGCTTTAACTTCACGCAAATACTATAAGCTATATATAACTAAATGGCATTTCCTTTTGCACTTGGCTGTTTATTGATAATTTAATCACATGTTTATAAACAGTTTGTAATGCCTAAGTGCAAATAAAATGACTAAACTACAACTTTTTTTTACTTTTCTTCTATTTGCAGTTTCGGTGAGTCAAAATGCATGAGCTGTGGTAATAATGTGGTAAATTAAGATTAAAGGTAGGCTTTCAGTTTATAGCTAGTCAGACCCTAAACATAGAGATTTGTATTAAGTTGGAACTAGCTCGCAATAGTTACACACGCCAATTCAAGCAGATCTTTTATGACTCTTTTCCGTCTTGCTGTTGCTAGACATCTTTCATCTAACCTTCTCTTGAGTCTTATAATATAATTATTGCGCCTACGTCAGCTGCTATTTTTCGTCTCAGCTCTCTCATAGGCCTTTAGGCCTTCGGCAGATCAGTTTAACCGAGTGCCAAGCGACACCTTCAATTGAAATTGATTAGTCGAGCTCGACAAGCGCACATAAGCAAAAAACAAATAATTATTTAATTAAGCTAACAGTTGGCAATATTTAAATGTAACAAAGCTGAAGTAACTTTGGCTTCAAGTGTCTCGAGGTAGAGAACCTGCTGGAAAACCCAAAGTGCAGTCGCAATGCGAAACTGTAGATAAGTTTTATGATATGATATGATATTGGTGTCTTTATACACTTAAATGGGGTGTTTTGATTTAGTCAGTTTATATGTAGGCCAGTCTACGCGATATTACATTAAAAAAAGTAAGAGGTTCTAGTCGGGAGCTCGCGACTAGGGGATACCCTGAACCCTCTTCTTCCAATTATTATATTATATATTAGAAGCTATATGTCAAGCTAGTTGACTCTAGCTCTTATTATTTACTTAAATTACCCAAAAAACAGAATGTTGATATCGATTTTTATCGATTGCTTGGAAACGGAGTAACTTATCGATTATCAAACTCGATCTGCGCAGGCACTAGGAGCACCTACATCTATAATTTCAGGCCTCTAGCTCTTGTAGGTTGTGAGATCGGACGGACGGACGTACGGACGGACAGACAGACGGACATGGCTAGATCGACTCGACTATTGATGCTGATCAAGAATATATATACTTTATGGGGTCGGAGATGCTTCCTTCTGCCTGTTACATACATTTGCACAAGGACATTATACTCTTTTTAACCATTTTCAATGGGTTCAGGGTATAAAAATCAAGTCCGCCGAACAAGTCTCTCGGGCTTTATTTGATTCAAACACAGTTCGCTTTTCTTTGTAGAAAATGTTGTTGGCCGGATCGGAGCCTTATATCATATACCTGAAATAGATCGGTCGAAAAACCAGCTGTGTATCAATAAAGTCAGAAATAAGTTTCTGTTGAAAAGCAAAAAAAAAAACTACTCATTTTTAATAGCATCATATAGTTTATATAGCAGCATTAAGTTGAAATTTGAGTTTCCCAGTGAAAATATATATTTATATGATTATAATGTAGCTCATCTCAAGTGTCAGCAAGTGTATTCAATATCCAGCGCCTCAAAGTCAACTCTTTAGCTTGTTTCGGGTTAGTCACTGGCAGCTGTCAAGCAAAATAAAAACAAAAGCAAAACAAAAAACATTTTTTGCCAGACCTTCAAAACTTTCCCATTTCCGTGGGTGGATTTTGGCACTCGAGGCACTTGTCAAGTGCACCAAAGGCGGGGCTGGGGGCGGGCCATATACGCTGTGGAGTGTCCAAAGCTGTTGCGTGTGTTTTAAGGTCGTTTTAGTTTTTGTTTTTTTTTTTCGTAATGTGAAGGAACTACTTACTCATTCATAATTTAATTGTTGGCGAGACCTTTCTGTGTCTCTATTGTAATTGGAACTCAAAAACGACACTCAATATGCCCGTTCAAGTTGATAACAATTTTCCTTCCTTTTGTCATAGAGAATTGGGTCTTGGTCGGCTGCGTATCCGTCAGATACGCGCACGCATGAGGGCGTGTGCTGATGAATAACTAGAAAACGACAACGACAGCACTTGTTGGACAACTGAAAACGAAAATTTAAAAACAGCAACAACGAATATTATTCGTTTTCTAATTATGAGTTCTTAGTTCTTTTGCCACTTGTTCAAAACTGGGTCAAGACTTTGAGGAAAACTTGGCTATGAAAAAGTGAAATCGCAGCTGTAATTAAAATTTAATCATTGGCATTTGTTCAACAATTCTCGCATCACTGACTTAGTGTGTATCTCCCCCTCTCTCTCGCTCTCTCTCTCGCTCGCTCTCTCTAATTACCACTTACACTTTTGCTCATAGATTCTTGAGGGGGCCGCTGCTATTGTAATTAGCCTGCTTATAAAATGCTTGTAATTAAGTGTTAACACCTTGACAGCATTTGCCTGAGATGATGACATTGCTGTCTAGACAGAGGAGCAGCCTATTGATTGAGGCTTGAGACAAGCGCGAATTGAATAAAGTTTTGGGCTGAAAAATGTGAAGAATGTGGTTGCACTTTAATTGCAACTTATTTGAAGGGATATTTTATAAAGCTTAAAAATTATATTGTTATTATCAGATATATAAATATATTGTAGAGAAACATGCATTTGAAGCCACTTTATGCCACATGCTAAGAATGTCGTAAAATAAATAAAAGTATGAAAAGAAACTTTGAATCAATCAGTGTTATATTTAAATTTAATAATTTTAGTATAAGATTATATATACATATATGTAAATAATGCCTATGCAGATGGTAAGACATTTAAAAATTGAAAGTTTGACCCACAGAGTTCACTTTCAAGCTTGGCTACAGTACTTACACTTCCTCGAGTGCATGATGACTCCTTTTTTTATTCTGTCTGACAGCTTAATTAATTTTAATTACAGCCCATTGCTCTTGGTCTGTAATCAGCTTACAAAAATCAAGAAATTATAATGAATTATTCATAATGAACTGCCTTTTCTTACCCTTCATCGCGCTGTCTCTATAACTCGCCCACTCTCTCTCTCTCTCTCTCTCTCTCTCTCTCTCTCTCTCTCTGTCTCTGTAGCTAATTGCACAATCGCCTCAACGGCTCAGACACAAAAGTAATCAATGGACCAGCTGTTGCAGCTGCCTTAACTCAGCAGCACACTGCATACTTCTTTTATTTTTTTGAGTGGGCTTATATGTTGTACACGTCGCTTAGACAAAAAAAAAAACATAAAAAGCTTCTTCATCAGCCAAATTTATAACGCGATTTCAGTGTCTGGCTGCCCACAAATAACGCACGTTATATGCATTTCTCAATCGATCAATATGTCACATCTATCATTATAACATTTTTAACATTAAGCAACATTTAGAAATATTTCTCAATGCAACTTTTGGGCACAACAAGTCGCAACACAATTCTGACTGCGCCGATGACGTTGGCCACAAACTTAATTAGGCGTTTCGCACAGTTATTGGTGGGCAGCACGCGGCCACCTTCGTGATTTTTAGCTAATATTTCTACTTATCTTCCCTCTCTCTCTCTCTCTCTCTCACACAGTTGGTTTTGCTTGCCAGTAGGTTGTGCAAGGCGCTCCAAAATTGAACTTGGGCCCCATTGGCATTGCACTTTGCGGCTTTGTTTTGTTGCCATTGACAATTTGTTTTGTTAGTTGAGAAATGGCTGTAAAAAAAGCTAAGCTTGAAAGCTTACTTAAACCATAAGGTGAAAATGTTTAACAAATTGGACTATCTAAATTCATCAGAAGCTAATAAAAAAATAATATAAAAAAATGTGAATATATTTTACACTTATTCAAATAGGTCATAGAAAATGTACTAATAGTAATTTCTTAGTACATTATAAGTGTACTGAATTAATGAAGAACTAAAATAATATATTTTTTATTTATTAAATTATTTAGTATTTTATTTATATTAATATATAAATAGAAGTTTTTAGTTGCTGTTAGAGCTTAAACTGTTTGAGAATTTCAAGAAAATTTAAAATATATATGTAAAGAGTGACATATTTTGCATGGTTATTTAACACTTATTTTGTTTGTCTTAAACTAATAATATTGTGGTCATATATTAATTAAATATTTAAACTTCTCAAATTTGACGAAAAACTGGATAACTAACTTTTTATGTACGCTAACAATTATCTGAAAATAATATATGCAACAAAATACAGTAATTATCTAAAAATACACAATCATTAAAGATTTGAGCGTAGGCTAAAAATTATACGTTAGCTAATTGAGATTAATTGAGTTGAATATTTAAAGATCTTCTATGCTTGTGCCAGGTAAATAAAGCTGACCAATTGCATATATGGCCATATATGCTCATCTGATGCCCTTTGGGCATTTCCTTACCCGTTTAAAAATGATTTAGAGTAAGAAATAAAAAACCCGTTAGTAAGTGATTCTCTCTTGAAGCCTCCACTGCTGACCACAGCAATCAGTTTCCGACTCATCTTAACTCAACGCATCAGCTCGCAACTTCACCCACGAGCAAAACCCGTTGAAATCTGACTAAGCCAGTGGCCATCCACAATATATTAATGCCCCAGAGATTATGCCAAAGACAACAGCAACAACAACAACAACAGCAACAAAATCAACAAGGTATATCGTTTACCGTTTTAACAAAATAAAAAAAAAAACTAAAAAGTTTATTTATGCACTTCAACGCCAAAGCAGAAGCAGAAGGAACTTCTTCAACCGCAAAATAATGAGTTGCACCAAAGCCAAAAAAAGAACAAAGCATTAAAATAAAAAACATAAAAGAAAAGTTAACTCTAGAGAACCGAATATTAAATACACTTGCAGACATATATCAGAAGTCTATTTGGGGATAGATACAGTCTGCAGTAAAAAGTCTAATCTAAGCCAAGTTTGGCTATAAGACTGACAGACTAGAAACCAATATCGACTGTGCACATGAATTAATATATATAAAGATCAAAAATATATATATTTATCTATAAGGCTTATCGTTCAATGCTAAACACTTTTTAGGGCAAAGTAATTATACCTTCTGTAAGGGTATATATATAAAACTCGAAAGAACCGCAACGAAAACAAAGACGAGACAAGAATCGGACTAACAAAGCTTTCGGCCATAAGCAAAATTTTAACATTTTCATATGCGCTGTGGGACGGACATGACTCGACTCGACGCGACGCGACGCGACGCGTCGTCTTCAAAAAGTTTTAGGTCAAACCGCAGTTGCAGTCGCAGCTCCTGGCTAACAACTGCAACTGCAGCCATCCACTTGAGTGCGGCGTCTGTCCCTGTTAGTTGGCCGTCTGTCTGCATCCTGCGTAGAGAGCATATTATATTTCAGAACCTGGCCAACAACAGCTGTGCGACGCCTTTGGGGCGAGACTTGAGCAATGCGAAACCAGTTTCCAGTTTAAGTTTAAAGCCCAGACTCGGACTTGGACCCGGGCTACAGACGGCAGACGGCAGCTGTAAACAATCAGAGCTAACTGCATGGCAGGCACTCAGCCATGAAAAATGAAAAATGAATGATGATAATGACGACGCCGACGACGACGACGATGATGACGAAGACGGAGGAGACGTCGCCCCAACTGCGGGGCCACTTCTTGGTTGGTGCTGCTGATCTTTGCGCAGCAAAAGCCGTTGACCAAAAAGGCTTCATACAAAACACTTATTGTTAGTGGGCCTGCACTGAGAAAATTAAGGGCAGAATATTTGCACTCATTTCAACATTAGCATCTCTCATCTGCATCTCTAATTTTTCAGTCAATCTCAGCCAATCATATTTCCATCTATATTTCCAAAAACAAAATATATATGGCAAGTAAAACCTTTGAAACAATATAAACATTACAATCCTTTTAAATGCGAACCCTGAGTCTATGGATTTGATAATGTTTGTTAATCTTCTATGCAAGGCGAGAAATTTAAATACCTATAAAGTTTTCAAGAACTTAGATAACTATTTAATTCTAGCCTCGAAATATCTATAAGCTATAGCATAAATAGAATTTGCCTCTTTAATAAAAAAAACAGTTATTCCCTTATATTTGGAGGTTTGAACTTGTATGTTTATACAGAATATATAGCTATTTTTTTTACTATATTATATATTTAAAAAATTCGTTTAATTTCCTCATTTTCTTTTTGTTTTTGCACCAATGCCACATATTTACATATTCATAATTATCTTAAAGCTTATCTTAAGCTAGTTTTCTTTTTCTTTTCGCTGAGTGTACGCGTGTTGTGTATTGCTTTGGCTTGTGGCTTTGGTCTGGGCCAACAATTTCCTGCTCCTGGCCAAGTTGGGGTGCATCTACCTGCGCTCTGGCCAGCAGCTTCTAAACAAAAACCCGATTTCGTACAAGTATCTCCACATCTGCTGCCCTTTGCTGTTGATGTTGCTGCTGCTGCTGCTGCTGCTTGTTTGGTTTATGGATACTCGAGCTCAGGTTTTGCTATTTGTAGTCGTACTTTGAAGTTGAGAGCTGAAAAAATAAACCGGTTGCCAGGTTCATAGGCGCTTTGTTTGAAAGTCGACGCGGTCTCGCCTTGTCGTAGGTACTTACTCGTACTTACCTTACTTATGTATATAAGCTGCTTCTACCCCCCCCCCCCCTTCGGCAACCCACTCTTTTGGCTATTCTAGTTTTATGTTTTCTATTTTTTAGAATACGCCATTTTTCACAATTTTTCTCGCCTTGAAATGCTCGACTGCGCGCGTCCTCAGCATTTGGCGTACTTTTCTAGTGGCTGTAACAGAATCAGGCTTTATAAAATACTACTCTATTAAACTTGTTTTTGGCTCGTTTGGCTTTTTGTTTTGATTATGCCTGTTGCGGCTGCAACTGATGATGATAAAGGGTTTATTGACTTTATTATGGTTTGTTATGCAGGTCATTAAATTAAACATTTAGACTATGGGAGGCGCCTTGAAATTATGATACTTTAAAGAAGAATAATTGAACAAAATATGATGGTAAAATGAGTTACAAATAAATGTAATAGAGATTGAATATAAGCACGATGAAAATAAAAGATATATAAATGTACAATTTACATTTGTCCTTAATTCTATTTATTCAGAAAAAGGCTCAGTTAAACTGAAAAAAATGTCTTTATATCTAAAGAGAAATTCTTCCTTTTGTTCTATCGCTCGCTCTTCTACTTTGCTCTTTAATATGAAACTCTTTCTCATGCTGAACTCAAAGTAGGCACGCCCTTTAACAGCCATACCAAAAAATGTGGCCTAGGTATTAGCCATGACTTCAACCTGCGCATTGACAGCCACTTCTTGTTATTTGCTGATGTCTGCAAGCTACCATAAAAGTCGCAGCTTGGCTCAGCCATGAAACTGGTTGAACTTTAACAACAACAATAACAACAACAACAACAACAACAACAACAACTCAAATTGCTTTTGGCTTGATGGTGCATTTGGTGCACATTGCTGCCGGTTTCTCTTTTATGGCCAAGACAAGTTCTTGACACTCAAAAGCCCAGCAAGCAGACAACAACGCCTACAGCCTAAATTGTATCTACAAGTGCGAGCGTTACTGTAGCTGTATCTGTGGCTGTACAGAAATCAACTTTGAATGCCTGCCTGCCTCGCTGCGTAGCGTACCTTCAATCATTCAATCACTCATTCAATGCAATCGCAGTTGCAGTTGCAGCTGAGCGAGCCGATAAACGCAGGGGCAGTCAGCGAAGCGTGCCCCACACGCACACACACAACACAAGTACAACTACTAGATACCACCTCTCCATTTCCCCACTTCTGCCCCCTGCAGCTCTGATACTAGCAGTTAAGTTAAATGTAATTTAAAATCAAAACGCAGCCATTATTCGATTGCCCACATAATAAATGATGTAAAAAGTAGGCGGGCGATCACAAATCTCAGACACGGCAGAGGTCTAACAACGGGGTTGCGGGGACCTAAAGAAATGTAGTCTACCAAATTATAGCACGAAAAATGTTGTGTAGCATACTATAATATTTTTTTTATATATTTATTTAAGAGCACTTCGCTCTATTTGAATGCACCGAAAACTGTGTTGAAAAATTGCAGCTTACCAGGCAACATTCGAAATAGACTTTAGTAATGCCCAATTGTAATTTTCATTTCTTCTTCATTAAAATAGTTGCGTATTGTTATGTACTCTATATTGAAATATATTTATGCTCGAAGGATTTTGGTTTGGCAAGAGGAAATGCAAGCATTGTTGAAATTGACATAAAAAATCGTACAACTACTTGTGCTTTATATAACTAAGACTTTCAATATTTTATTATGAAACCATTTAGATAGATAAGCCCTATGTCCAAAACAATTTACCATGAACTTTACAATGATCATATGAAATGTATGATATAAAATATACATATTTATTGAAAATACTTATATTTAAGACACGATCAAATGTCTGAAGGCTTTAAAAGCAATTAAATGTAATTTACAATGAACTTTACAATAAACATAAAAAACATTTATCAGTTAGTTATACTTTCCTTTTAACACTGGCCAATGTTCCGTCTGCATCTACCAATACACCCGATTAACTTTCACAGCAGGGTATTAAAACGCATATTAAAAGCATTTACTTATGTAGATGGCGATAAGTCAGCGACAAATTTACGGCAAGCATATGCAAACCCCGAGATCCAACTGGCTGCCTCAAATGTAGTTATAAAGCAGCAGCCTTTGGCCTGGGCCACAGACACCGCTGTCCAGTTGATAGCGACTGCTGTGCGGGGGCCTGGTGCGAGATCACTGGCGATTTGCCGACTACTGTGCGAAAAAATCGGGGTGTGCACGCCAAAAAAAAAAAAAAAAAAACAAATGCAAAATAAAATGTAAGAAACAAAATTGTGTAAATGGTCTCTCACTCAACTGTTTTGAACGTTAATTTACGCCAACTGTTTGGCCAATGCACGTTGTTTGCTTTCAGTTTCATTATGACTCGAAACAAGCCGAAAAATCATGCAATTGCAGTTGTTGTTCTTGTTGTTGCCAACATGCTGCATGCAGATTGCAACATTCATTTTGTATCTTTCGGGTTTCTGTTTGCCGCTGCTGCTGCTGCTGCTGCTGCTGTGGTTAATCATATTTTTGTTGTTGCTGTTTCTGCCATTAAATTAGCAGCTGCACACAAGTTGCTTTCAAAATGTTACTTGCAGGATACGAGTGTATTTCAAATGCAGCCGCCGCAACACCACAAAACTTGAGCATGTGCAACGCTGCGTATGCGCAATGCCTTAACAACGTGTGTTGGGCGACTGATTACAGCTGGCGCTAATTGTTGTAGCTATGAGTACTTTTTGTCTCCTTGACACTTATGAGGTCTTTTTGGTCTTTATTTTGCCAGCTTTATCATGCTCATTGTAAGCTTAACATGAACTACACCATGAGGTCGCTCTCCATCATGCTGCTGGGGTATTTAGGTATATCTTTTGCTTTCCCATTTGTATTTAACTGCTAGTCAGAAATAGTCAACATTTAGCTTTCTCTTATTTGATTTTGCTATGCTCGGTGCAAGTTTAACATAGACTTTACCATGAGGTCCCAATTTACTTCGCTTGCTTATAAAATCCATTAGCTTTTAATTAGGTTTTCTTTTTAATTTCTAATTTTAATAGCTATTGAAATTAGGGCTAGCATCAGGTGTACAATAATTCACTTCATAAATTTGAGAATGACAAAAAACATTTGCATGCTTTGTTGTCCGAGTTTAATGCGTCAATAACAATTGACTAACGAGAGCACTAAAAGTTTATGAACTAACGCTGAGCATACTGTGCCAAGTTTTGCATTTACAATTTGTCCCATTCATTGACTCTTTCAATTTATTTTACAGCCCTATCAATAAAAGTTGCTTCAGTCTTATTACGTGTACGCGAGAGCGTTGTTAAAGATTTGCCACAATTAATTCAAGTGCCTGTACAACTGATTTTTATATTTATTTGCTTTAGTGTCTGTTGCCTTCTTCGGCACACAAAATAAATAATAGCTCGTACATAAAATACTTATAGATGCCATATAAATCAGCGCAACAGCTGCTGAGTAATAGATATTATTTCTTTTTAGCGCTTTCACTTGCTGATTTTTTGCTTTTTATGAGCTTTTCAATTTTCGATATTTTTTTTGTTTAATTTTCAACGCTTTCAACGGTTTATTTATTTTTGTTTATTTAAAAGGCAAATGCAATTGTTTTGGCTTAATTTAAGTATTATTTTTAATTATGTCAGACGTTTGTTTTTATTATGTTTGTTAATTGATGTCACACGTGCTGTACTGTAAATTTATTTAACAAAATTACTTTTTTGTGACTTTCGTAAGGTAAACAATAAATTCATTGATTTATTACAAGAAAATAATTTCATTTATTATGGATTTATTTCAAGAGTCTTAAAGCATAAATAATTGCAGCCATAATAAATTAAATATACCCGACCATCTTGAAACGAAAACGATACCCAAATAAAACAAGGAAGTTTTTGTTTTTGTTCTTGTTCCTTTTTCAGGGCGCATTTATGTGCATATTAATGAAAAACTGCACATGCATGCAAATTGCATATTTAAATGAAATATCAGCGACGTGATACACAATAACACACCCCGTGCCAATCCAACTGATCCGATACGATCCTCCAAATGTCGACACTTTCGTTTTTATTTTTGTCTCTCTTCTCTCCCCTTTTTAGTGATTTTCAAGGGGAGCGGCAGTTAAATCTTTGATATATCGCCCGTCTTTCGCTTTGCCAAATGCAAAATTTATGCTGTTTAATATGATTTTGATTTGTTGTTCGGGCGCAACGAGTCGAGTGTTTACCATTTATTTGTATAGCTGATTTATGTGCGAAGCGGACCCTTGAGTTCGGTTTGTTTAGCCTCGGCGCCCACTTTTTGTAAATAAGCTGCAACAACAGAAACTAAAATTGCGCTGGGATGAGCGGAAAATATATATATCTATATATTTACCTGAAATGAATGCTTGTTTAAGAAAATAGTGTCAAAATATATTTTGTAAGAAAACGAAAATGTTCTCAAATTAAAACTCTTCAGCAAAATATATTTTAAGTAGATTATATTGTAGAAGTAGTAAGTCACAAATTCCAAATTATTTTATCCAATATTCAGCCCTTTTATTTCAATTATTTGGAAAAGAAAATAAGTTTAATATCAGATTACAAACAAAAGGAACATCCGCAGTAGATTAGTTGTCTAAATGGTCCAGTCATTCAAGCAAATGATCATTGTGGAACTGGGCTCGAATCTAAGGCTAGTGTATATAGTTTCTATCTAGTAACATGTTTTGGCTGAAGGCCATAGCGGATAGTTCGTAATGGTAGAAACTCATATCGCAGCGCAGAAAATCCAAATCTGATCAATCAAGTTGTTTGAATTGTGCAATTCCATGTGCTTTACCCATACGCTTCTTCCTATCTATCAATGTTGCAATTTCGTTGCAGTCAAATTCCCATAAATTATCGCTACCTGCCAAGTGATTCACACGCCCCCAATTACTGATTGGGGTCCCTAGCCCGTGGATCACCTTTTACAGGGCTTATCAGTCAGACATTTGTTGACAGCGATAAGGTGGCAGGCGCTACATTAGAATTCTCTGGATTTAAATGGAATTTCTATTATCATTTAGTTTAGATACACGCAACGTAAATTATTTGTTCATTGTATTTACTTTTGTAATGCTTTGATAAGAATACCTTTTGGAAATATATGTGTGTAAGGGATAGCCACAAATTTGGGTCAACTTGTTCTGCTTTTTAGGGCTGGACAGGTTTGTGAACTGATTTCGAAACGGCTTGACGAGCATTTTAGATAAGGGTTGCTTGTGGATTAGTATATATAAGTTTGATTGATGGATTGCTTGAGCTCAGGGCAAAGTGTTCGCATATACATATAATTTCAATTTATATATAAAACTGTTGCATTATTGAAAAGTCGCTACATTAGTTTTCACAATTGAATCTATTTTAAATATGGGAACGCAAAAATAATAATAATTAATTATATATTTTTTTCAGAAAACCTTATGTACAGGAGTTACATATATTGAGAAACTTGAGCCATATCTTAAACCAATATTGGTAAGTTTTCTATTAATCCTTAAGTCACACCACAGTTTATATATCACTCAGGAAATCGTAGATGCACTGTAAAATTTCAAACCCAAGCACCTAAAATTCGCATTGATTGCATTCCATAAAAAATATGTGCCCAACAAAAATCTCATTTGTGCGACTTCTGGCATATTAACATTCACATATTTGAACTAAATTTCCATTTAATTTCCATTTTTATGAAAATTCCAGCACAGACCATTTAGCTGCATTTCAGATGTAAGCGCAACTGCGCGATTATCAGATTAAATAGTTAAAGCAGCTGTGCGAATGGCGCACAATCTGAGCCTGAACCAGATATGGTTTACCCCCACTGTAAATAATTAGAATTATGCACAACTGACTATCGACTTTGGCTTAATTAAAATTTATGTTTAATAAATTCGAATTAATAATAATTGTCGCATAAACTCTTATTGAATTAACATGCAACGTAATTTATGCATTCAACATTTGATAGTGTCGCCAAATGAAGGCGTATTCGCATTCAATGTGCCCTTTTGTACACATGTATAAATATTGATAAGCGAGTAAAATAATTCGCAGAATATTTACAATTAACTATTGTTCATATATACGCATTGTTTGTGTCGTTATTGTGAGTTTTCTTGAATGCCTGTGTAGACATTCGCTAGTATGGGACTCAAGTCAAGTACACGTGATCAGAACTGAATAGAAGAGCTGCACTTGATAGGTGATTAAACCATCTTCAACTTAAGCACATGATAATGGCAAAATGAGCTTTATTGGCATTAGATAAGTACTGAGAACAAGTAAAATGAATCAGTTAGACACACAGCGCTTTAGAAACGTGGACTTGATGAATTATTAGTAGATTTGCCTTGAGTAGGCAAATGAGAATTGCAAAGAGAGGCCTAATAAAAGCGAATCAATCAACGAGAATAGCTCGGAAGGTTTCGGCAGCTTATTCGAACTGTGTGTAAGAACTTAGAATTGAAATTGAGAAATCTAACAATATACAGCTGTAGCCAATTGCAGCGCAATAAGTTGCTGCATTTAATAGGAAAGCAAATTTAATAGCTCCTATTTCAGAAGCAAAACGATTTACTTACAATGTCTATTGTTTTTATAAAATTACAATTGCAATATGATATGTCTCGGATTTCATTTGAAACCTCAAAATAGAGATAAGAACCATTTAAACAAAGTAGCATGTGCAACCTTGTGGGGCCATACATTATTCACACATATATATACAGATATATTGCTAATCAAAATCGATTTCGAATTACGTATGTTACAAAATTGCAAAAGGAAACAAAGCAATTCACTTGAGAGACGCGTGAAAGTTAACCTTGTATGCGAGTGAGTTCGTTCGTTTGTCTGTGTAGGAAGCTGAAACATTCAGCATAGCTGACAAATCACAGTGGGGAAATGTAAACATCAATGTGCTTAAACCACAAAACGAGCAATCAATGAAGATACTTTTCATGCATGCCGCGATTGTCCACTGCAAAAACAAAAAACAAAAAAAAAGCGCAATTTCAGCTTATCTAAGATTTCGCGCTTTGCTTTTTGTAAAGCTGCCATGTCAAGTCAAGTTTGTTGTCTGGCAAGGTTATTGCACACGAGAAACGCTCGTAAAACCACAGAAAAAGCAACAAACTAAACTCACAAAAAAAGCAGAAGAATAAATAACACAAGAAATGGCAACAAACAATCAGAAAAACAAAAAGCATGCGATAATTAAATATTTGATATGTCAGCTGTTTGCTGATGGAATCCGTCGGCGCTACAAAGACAACCCGTTTGCGAGAAGGGGGAACTCAAAACAATAAAAATTACGTTGTGATGTTTAAAGAGAACAAGATGTTCTAAAGTGGCGCCAAGTGTCAATAAAAGAAAATAATAGTAACAACAATAATATTACCATAATGTAGTTTTAATTACTTGTATACAAAGAAAAAATCAATAATATTTTAATCAAAAATTTTAATTCATAGAAGCCCTCATAATTAAATTAAAATAGTAAATATAAATATACTTTTACTCAGAAAAAGAAAAAAATAATATGCATTTAATATTTAAAGCACAAAAATTATATTGTATATATTATATAGCATAATCACAACTTAAAAGAAAAAAATAAATTTAAATAACATTTTAGAAGAGAATCTCTTTATGAGATCTTTAGAGAGTTCCATTTATACTTCGAATGTTCCAATCTATTAAAGACTCGACTGCACAGAAGTAGCCTAAATAAATCATAGATTGATTAGCTTAATTAGTATAGATGTTTTCTGCTTCCTGTGTGCTTCCTTCTCAATCCTTTCGATAAATTATTCAATCCAACGGGCATGCATGTATATATTTACATACATATACGATTTCAGATCTTCAGCTCCCTTGGTGCGCACCCCTTATCAGGTAACTGGTTAGGCAGCAACAACTTCCGCAAATGCCTGTGGTCCAGGCTGACCAAGATTTATCACAGCTTGTAACAACACACACACACACACACACACACACAACACACAAGTGCAATTCATAACTCATTTCTTTTGTTGTTCCGTTGCATGAGCAATCACGCAAATGACAGCTCAACTTGTCGTGGCACACAAAAACAACAACCACAACGAGAACAACAACAGCCACAACGCATATTTTGCATATTAAGCACATGCCAACAACAACAATTGAAAAGCATTTGCAAGGCGCTGGCTTGGTATTTGCATTTGCATTAACAAAGTGTGACCAACATTGAAAATGCATCTCGTCCGCGTCGCGTTGCGTCTTTATGGAGCAAAGCCAAAGCATTTCATTCGTTCGCGTTCGCTAATGAGCTTTATCCATATTTATATGGTTATTATTTTATATAGACAAAAGCTTTGCGAGTGCGGAAATTTAATGCGAATGATTAATGAAATCAGCTGATCTTGGCTTAAAAATAATAAGCCCGATATCCCTCAGGTATTATCAATAAATTGTAACCTTGGAATAAATTGCAGGGTGTTTAACTTGTTAGAAATGATTTCTTGCACCTATTTAAATATTTCATATTTCTATTATCGGTTAAGTTATATTTATCGATAACCTAGGATGTCATTCTTATAGTGCACATATACTGGGCTTTGCATCCAACATATTATCTTAATCAAAATTCCTAGCTTTTCAAACTTAATTTCCTTGTTTATTTAACTTACTGCTATTTGATTTTTATTTTCTTTATTTAAATCGATTACAGGGCTTGCTATGTTATTTGGGATTTTCTTGTATTTTGCATTTGCTTGTACTGTATATAAATTTATCCATAACTCAAATCTTCCTTTCGATAGTCACCTTTCGCGTGCTCTCCTTAATTCTTGGTGATATTTTCTATGCAATTTCATTTGTTTTTTGATAGAGCTGTCACAGCTCAGTACTTGGAAATATGCTAATTTAAAATTTTACTGGATATCACTTTCAATCTAGGCATATTCAAATCTCAAACCAATTCCACCCATTCTATTATTAAGTTGTTGGCTTTTGTTACACTATACAGAGTCTTTTTTTCTTCTGCTTTTATGCTATTGTAAGAATCTTCAGCTAGATACAATAGCTACATCTTCTTGCGCTGCGTTTGCTCAACCCAACTCAACCCGTTCACAACCCACACACACACACACGCACACACGCACGGCTTACACCCAAAAAGCAAAGCTCACATGACACACATACCAATAGACGGCACGCCCCCTGCTGCTGTTTGCAGCCCACAAAATTTATTATCATGTAAAATTTTTGTGCAACAATGCGACAACACAAAAGCTGAACGAACTCGCGGCTACTGTGCAGCTGGCAAGTCAACAGATATCACCCGCCTTCTACGCCAGCGCCCCTTTTGACGCCCGAACAGCAATTTGTTCTAGTTGATAATTTATTTGAATATTTTGCTTAATTATAACAACAAAAGAAACGGCCACAGAATATTTTGCAACAAATGTTAGCACATTTAATGCAATCTATCTGTATATTTGTGGAATGTATCTGTGAGATACAAAACTGGTCAAGTAAAGTGCTGGGCGTTTAAGTCTGCCAAGTGGCTGGCATTGAGTCCGAGCTAATCGCAGACAAAAGCTGACGTTTGCAGCGATTGCCGAATATTATATACCCTAACAGATCGAATACTGGGCTGGTCTACAATATAATACTTAATACTTAAACCATAGAGTGAGATTGATAGATGTTTTGTTCAATTTTCTATTGAAGTAAATTTAAATTCGGAATGCAACATATCGCATAACAAAATTATAGCATAGTTATCTTTTCAAGGGTATAGAAATGATTGTCGCTAATTAGACTCATTCTCGCATGACTAGACAAGGCGAATACGAACAAGAATACGAGTCAGATGCCCAAGTCAGACCCCCGTCGCGGCATTCTAAGTTAACAATTCAGTCAAAAAGACAAATGATATGCTTAACATTGAAGCTGAACTGACTCAACTAATTCGATGGGCCCCAAGACGAGGCACAGAGACTGTGGCGAGCATTTAAACGCGAGCTGACGACCACTTAAAGTCGATTAACTGAAAGTCTCGTCCGGAGGCTTCTCATTCGCTCCCTTCCGTGCATCCCCTCATCATTTATAATTTCTGGTTCTATAATTTTATATATACGGCATCTGTGGCGACCTGCGCAAGAATCACGCCGCGAGCGATTCAAATCAAAACGTGCATAAATTTCTATGCTTTATGTGTGCCACGCCCTTGCCGCTGCCACTGCCCGCGCCTTCTGCCTTTGCCTAGTGCCAGCTGCTGCTGCTTCTTGTGTATCAAACAGTAGCGGCATTCATTAATCAAAGAGCAGTCCATCGACTCTGTGTACTCCCCGGCACCAGGGCAGCTACGTATTAGTTACACTTTAGCAGACGGAAGGCGGACGCTGGGATTTGGAGATCGGCACATGCCCCACGGGCAATCGCGAGTACTTGGTCGGAGTTATGCATGCCAAGAAGTTGCCTGCACGCGCACTAAGCTCATCTTGGGTTGGGTCTGGGGTTGGGTCAAGGTAAGCGCCAAAAGAGCTGAGCTCATCAGAACAGGCAGCGATGCGTCTTTTAAAGAGGTATTTGGGTGTGGTTTTATCAGCTAGTGACAGACAAGGCCAAGGATTAGATTTGATGTATAATGCATATATATAAATATTGCGGAGCTAAGCACCACCTGAAATCTTGCATGAATCAGTGCTCTTTTCATGCCTTTCGTCTAATCAAAAGCTTACGCTTTTTACAGCCACAATAAAATAGCTGAATCAATTTGTGTTTGCATTACAACGCATCGTTGACTGAGCTGAGTTGTGGCAGCAAATATCAACAAGAGACGCTTGCGATTACTTATTTATTTGCATTGCATATTGGCAAATTTATGCAAATTTGCATTTATTTAATCAACACGCAAAGTGCGTGTCAGCCGCGGGAAAAATTCTGAAGCTACAGAGCCAATCGGGGAGTGCTTGCTTTGGCCCTAGAGGCCATTGTACGGCAGCAAGGACGACGACAACAATATAGGGAAAGGGAGCTTGAGGGGTAGCAAAATGCTTATTGGCAATTTGTTGTAACAACTGTAGATAACTGCTGAATAGCTTTGCATAGCTATGTATGTATGTGGATGTCAATGGTTACTAACGAACTAAGCTGTTCTCAGAGCCTATGCGTATTTACAAATTGCCATTGTCATCAACATCAACACGCGGTCCGTTGATGTGTGTGCATGTGTGTTTTAATGGCAATTGAGTGAGACTTACAGAGAACTTAGAGTAAATAATAAAAATTTAATCTATACGTTGCTCATATAGGGAAAGCATTAAAATGCGCTTTAAAAATAACCAAAGATTGCCAGGTGAAGCAGTCGGTGGGCTAAGTAAATAATTACGAATTTAATTTATTCATGAGTAAAATTATTAATAATTACTTTTAATAAATATACGTATTTGTAGAAATGTTGGTGGGTAATAAAAAAAACAACATTTATATATATATTGGGAATATAAGTTGTAAATTTAAGTGCGCAAAGTTCTGTAAGAATGTTAAAAAAAAAACGTTGGTGTTTTAAAGCGATTTAATATGTAGTGAAGTCCTGTTTCTTCAAGAGAATTAGTATCCAAATCTGTTGCCAGTTAAACATATTAAATTTACAATCAGGCAGTTAAAAACAAGTTGAATATTTTACAAAACCCAGTTAAAAATAGTCTACAATTAGGACCCTAGACAGCTTAAAAGTTGTCCAAAGCAAAGGTGCACCTATAAATAATTGATCTATCGAATGTTCCCAACGAACTCATTAATTATGGGTGAACTTTTGCAACTTAAACTTTGGCTGGAATTGTCAATCTCTAAAGCTTTGTTTTATCTGACTTTCAATGGAGAAGTTTTAAAGTTGAAAGAACTCTGTCGTGACCGCAGTGCGTATTTTAAAGCACTCCAACTTGCAGCCTTACCTTATTTGTGTTCACATGCTGAATCATTATTGTGTCCTGAGTAAAATGCTGCATTACTTTGTCAACAGGGGCTGCGCTCTATGTTACTATCAATTATAAAAGATACTGTGCAACCGAGCATGAAATTAGCTGCGTGCTGTCGCCCTTCAGTACCCAACCCCCCTCCGGGTGTTAACCCTGACTTTCATAACGCATTTATACGTACTCGTTCTCGCACTCATTACACGGTCATCGTTTGCTAGTCACAGTCGATAACATTTCATGTTTATACAGAGAGATATGTATGTATATATATAGCGAGTACTTTGCCAGCCTTATTAATTTATGCATTTCTGTTGATTGTCTGCGTTACAGTTGACAAGTTTTCCTCTAGCCTTTCGAGCGGTGTGTGTATGGGGGTGTTGTTATGTGTTCAGTTAGAATTTTTATAGATAGTTAGTTGGGTTGTCAGCTTTATGATGGATAATGAGTAGTCGTAATGGCTGGTTTTCCTTGTTTTCGTTCCTCTTTGTCTTTTCTTTATGGCATGACGACATTGATTAATTTTAAGAGCCAATAACCAGCTGGCATTATGCAGGCTTTTTCTTTTGTAGATGCATATGTATGATTTTGCTGTTGGTTCGTAACCTCCTGTCTGGCATTTATCTAATATTTGTTCACTATTTTTCTTCTTTTTACAGACGTCGCGGCAATTGCGCAACAAATAACATTTCTGTCTAAAGGTGAGTTCAACTTTCAGCAAAAAACGAAACAAAAAAATATTTAAAAAGAAAAATTTAAATATAAAAATATATATACATTTATTTTATAATTAATTAAATACTTTGTAGGCGTATCGAATGGCCAAGTTCTTATGCAAGAGTTTGTGTAGGGGTCATTCGCTGAAGTCATGGGTTCATGAGTTCAATGACTTAGCTCCGGCTTTGCGGTTATATATTTAATGTCTAATGAAGCTTTAATCAAATTAAAAGTTGTTTCGGATTGGATGGTAAAAATTAGGCACAATATTAATTGTATCTGGTAAAAATCATATAAATTAACAATTTTATCTGCTCGGTTAACTTTAAATTTTCCTAAGCCTAAGTTCAAACGTAAATCTTTTAACTTATAAATTTTCGAGTTTATTTGTTTTATGTTCTCCTTACACCGTGTTGATTATAGTCTTCAACAGTCTTAGGTCTGCCCTCCTTACTATTTTCTTTATGGCAAACAAATTTTATTCAGATCTTATCTAGCAGCAATCCAGTTGACTGCTCCACTGACCCACTGTCTGACCATAGACCGCAATTGATAGCGTCCTCAACAATAGTAAATTCTTTCATAAATACCAATGCAAAAGATAAAAACTTTAATAATTTCACTACAAAGTACGAGACAGGGACAGACTGCATGTCGGTCCTTATCAGTGCATTGTCGCTGATATCTTTAGATATTGCCGACTCGAGAGTCAACAGTGCAGTTGCTGACCCAGTTGCCAGTTGCACTCGCAGTGGCAACTCCTTAATCAGCGCTTTTGAGAATGTAATAGAAAGGCGCGTTGGGTCATTCAACTCGACGCGACAGACACAAGCTGCCTGCTTTGGCATGCAAAAAGTGTAATGCACTGCGCTCGATGATGAGTGCTTCCTGTGTGATAAATACTTGGCAGCCAGGCAGCGTCTGTCCCCCTCCATCCACTGCATAGCACAGCACAGCACAGCAACCCGCCCCGCGCCACCCAATATATTTGTGTCAAGTTATTGTTTGCAACTTCACAGATACTCGCTGCCGCGAGATACTTTTCTATGGCTGCTGCTAGCAGCTGTCATTGAGCTGGGCTTTTGTTTGGCTTAGCTGTATGCCCTTTCAAGGCAGCTGCGAATTGTAAGGTTTTCCAGTAAAACTGAGGAAAAACTTTTTCATATGCAAGCGCACACATACATACACATGCATATATTAAGCCTATAGTATATATTTTTTCTAATTAAAACTTTTATGCTGACAGCAGTATTATTGCTTGCCCGCTGTGCGCCGCCGTTTTGCTGGGCTTTTGCTAGGCTGCGGATTATTTTATTATATTATTTAGCGAATTTTCCACTTGTCGGCGCCTTATTGGACGCGTGAAAGACAAGCCGATAAACGGCTAGAAAAACTCCGGCTTCTACATGCTACGTGTGGGCGTCCGGGCATTTGACAAGTTGAAAAAATAAAATAAAATAGAGAACACCACATGGGGTCGACACCAGTTCGACCAGAGCACTTCCAACAGATGCGCACTCCCAACTCTGACGATTCATTTTTGTGTTTGTTTTTTAATCTATCGTCTCGCTCTTATGCGTTCTTTTATTATTTTATCCAATTCGCGCGCGCGTAACTTGTCAAGAATTTCAATGAGTTCGTTTCCCTTTCGGAATTCGCTTGGTGGCCGCTTTGGTCGGTCAGGTTTCTGTGGCCAAAGCAACGGGTAGCAGTATTAAAGTAGAACCTGTTGAATTATTAGTGTGAATCAAAAAACAACAAAAAACCTAAATATAAAATAACAAACACGAAGTAGGTGAACAATGGGCCCATAATGAAGAAATTTTTTCTTAATCTGTAAAACTGATGGAGCTGATTTTATGCCAAAATTTAGAACTCTTTGTTTTTATTGACAAGGACAAAAAAGCTTAAAATATATATCGATAATTTGGACTATCGTTAAATTATGATGTTGCCTTGTCAGCATTGATAACCTATCGAAAACAATTCGAAGATCAGATACATATATAATAATGGGTTCTTTCACGGTTTGTTCAGCTCATTGATTAATATACTGCCCCCTTTGTGTCACAAATTATATATTGCAATATTGATATACTTGTAGAATTTAGTTATCGATCCATTGTCACCTTCAAATGCTGACTCAAGACAATATTTGGCATTCCCCCAAATAGTCGTTTGGCAAATGTTTAGCTGGCCACATCCAAATCCAAGTCCAAAATCAAAAGCAGAAACCGAAACGAAACGAAGCCAGAAGAAGAAAAAGCCATTTTCCCCCATATGGTTAATTGTTATTTAGTGTGATTGGTTTAGCCGGCAACACCTGTGCAAAGCTTTTGCTAGTATGAATAAGCAAATGTTAAAAAAAAAAAAAAAACAAACTTGAAATTAACTTTTTGTAATGCATTGCGTCACACCACAAAGCTTAACGCTGATCGCCTCCGGGCCATGCGGCAGCATGTGGAAAGTTGTTGACATTTTATGGCCCCCCCGCCAGCCCCAGCCCACTCGCTGGCAAGTTAATGGGACGGCCCTTTTGCATGTGCCAGCATCGAATTCAAACGCCACTTGGCTAAGTTTTATGGCCCAATTACATGCAACGCTGAGCCGCAAAGAACATTGGGCCAAATATCGCATCCATCACATGCTAAACTCGCATCATGTGAATTGTTAGCTGCTACAGGTCCGAGTACGAGTGCGAGTACGAGCACGAGTCCGAGTTCGAGTCAGAGTCGGCCTGCGTCTATCATTAAACTGTCGTAAATCACAAGTAATTGACATTATACAATGGCTATGCGGAGAGATGAGAGGCAGCCAAGCAGGCAGCCAGGCAAATAAGCAACAATTACCTTCAAGATAGCAAACAAAATACACGTAGCAACAATTAAGCTAAAGATATCACATGCAAGAGCATACGTAAATGATGACCGTGCCAGCGTAACATTTGGATGCTCTAACTGAAGAGAGTTGTTGAAATGTGGTTAAACATTTACTTACAAATATTTGAGAGAATAAAAAAAGGATAACAAATTTGTATTTTATACAACTTTCAATCCCGAGTTTTGTTAAGATTCACTTAGGGTAGTTTAGAGGGATTATATATCTGTGATCTTAAAAGTTTCAAACAAACTTTTTTGACTCCACACAACTCTATAGTAGATCAAAAATAAAGCATTATTTATATATATATATACACGTATCGGATGCATTTACCCAAAAAGTTCGACATTTGGCGTGGCAGCTCGACTATTTGGCATAGATGCGACTAAAGTCGTAGTGCGAGTATCTTGAGATTGCGATGCTCACAGACTGAAATGCACAATTAAAATGCAACAGCAGCAACAACTACAACATGTGGAAACAATGGACGTACGTCTGGTATTTTTAGACTGACACACTAAACAAAAGACTGGCAGAAGGCAGCGCCTCCACCCTCAACCTCACCCACACCCACGCCCCCAACCTTTCAACAGATTGTTAGTATAGACAACTTTATCGCAGTCTTTGTCCGAAGATTACGAAATGCACCGGCGGCTGTGAATGTGCCTCCACGTAATTCTATATAGAATTCGCAAACGACACTTCATTTAGATGGGGCTACGCAGATATAAATACATATATATAGTCCGATCCCCCTTATATATATATATATAGATGTAATCGTGTTAGATAATTGTCACAGATGACGCTGCAAATGCGGCCGAAGGTCTGCCAAAGGTGGTCAAGGTTTAATAATATCGCATAAATATATTATCAAGCTTAACAGGCATAGATCTATATATAGAAATATAATAAATAGTATTGGAAAAACATGAATTAATCATATAAACTGACGTTTCGCACGTTGTTATCGGCTAATATTGAACAGGAAATCATTGAACATGCGCCGTGGGGTTGAGAAAACCAAACACGCAAATTGTATGTAAATAAAACTGATTGTTCGAAAAATCATCATCAAAAAGAAATGACGCGTTCTTCTGGTCTCAGGGTGTTGACTCTCAATGGGGCATTGCTCGATATGAATATTTGCAAATTAATCGCCTATGCAAGGCTTTTGTGAGTTTTAAGCGAACTATTTGCGTGGTAGATTTTATAGAAACGCGTGCGTTGATTGCGGTTGTTCTAGGTATTGAAGAATTATTATTTTTATTCTGCAAACTTTTAGCAGCTGTTAAATAATTAAGACTTGTTATTTTCTTTTCTAAATTTCTGTTGGGTTTCTAGTTGCAATGGAATTATCAATAATTATTTTAAATACTAGAGAATATATTCTTACAGTAGGTTAGCTGTTTTTTATCTCAATTATTCTTTAATTGTTCCACTAATTAATTTAATCGAAAACCGAGTTGTATGAAGAGCCTTTCTTACTTAATACTGTTCGAAAAATATATCGCAAAAAGCTGAGGTATTATTATGAATTTTTCATAATTTTAAATATTTATTAATTAACTCTCTTTATTATGTAAGTATTAACTTATAAACCCATTCTAATCTCAAGCATTTCCCATTTGTACACACTTAGGCAGGTTCTACATATAGAACCGAGTGCTATTAGTTAATTTCAGCCCCTTCCCTTTTGTCGCTATAACTCTTCCAACTCCGCGGCACATATGTTCCTGTCATTTGTCTAAGTTGAACATCAATTGCTTCTATTTCTCTCGCCACATCTATCAGCACGTCAAGTAGTATATTTTCAACTAATTTGTCAAATGTGTCATAAACATGTTTAAAGATGGGCAGCACAGAACCATGTGCAACATTAAAAAGACAACATGTGGGTCAAATTTCGGCCACACGCATACAAAACCAGGAAACAGCAAAATGCAGTCAAACAGCACCAAAAAAAAAAAAAAAAACAAATCAGCCGCTACACTAAAAAAAAGAGGTAAAAACAAAACAAAGTTCGAAGTGCAGAACCCCCGAAAATGGGGAAAAAAAAACTAATTGCATTTCCTGTGTGTAGGGGAGACATAATTCCATTTGAAAAAGTCATAAATTAACAAAACAACTTCCGATAGAAAAACAAAGCAAAACACAGCACACAAACGAATGAAGCACGAAGAACATGCGGCACAACAAGCGAAACAAAACAAAAAGTTGTCAAAGGGTCGACTCAACAACAACAACAACAACAACTTGCAACGCTGCAAAGTGGCAGCAACTCTCCAGCCAATTGAACTGAGCCACAGACTATGGAAAAATGCATGGGCGGGTTGCTGCATAGAGGGGCTTGTGTTAGGCCGTTGTCAGAGAGCCGTTAAAGCGTGACGCGCCGAACCACTTAACCGCTCTATATGCAGTCTCTGGCCCACTGATGATGGGACCCCAATTCCCCAACTTCCCGGTTCCAGCTGTGGCTGACCGCCTGCCACATATTTCATCTAGAATCTTGAATCTCTCTCCCCCGACTTGCCACCAGGGCATGTTAATTAGTTCTGGCTGCTGTGGCTTGTTGGATACCCTGTACTCATTAAAAAAAGGCTGCAAGGTAGGGTATATTATTTTGATTCTATGTGCATACCCACATTCCCACGGAGTGTACACATATAGCCTGCGGATTTGTTGTATATAAGTGCACTCTTAAATGCCATTTTTATCGCACACTAAACACCAAAATTATTTGAGAATGCATTTTTCTAAGGTTAGAGAAAGTCGTGTTTATATAAGTGCAAATATATGCATAGGCAAATGGAAGCTGGGTATAGGGTATCTCTAAATCGGGGATACACTTCACTGGCACAGCCGCACTTGTTGCTGTTATATTTGTTACTATCTCTGCTTAATTTTTATGCTCTGTCTGTAATGAAATTCGAATTCCTGGCCTCTGGAATCTGCATAGAGACCTGCACGGTACTGAGTCATAATGTGCTTTATTTCCGCGCTGCCATTAAAAAGTGAACCGCATTTTATTGCGCCTTCTCTCTTGTGCTCTAATCAACGACATCAAATTATGTTTCCACAAAAAATGTTTGCTGAAACGGTTTTTCGAGTTAAAAACCCATTAAAAAAATAGAATAATAAAATGAAGAACCATATTCTGGAGACATTTTAATAGGCTAGTTAGAGTTGAGTCGAGTGCTCGCTGAAGCATGTAAATATACGACTACGAGAACTTACATAAATTTTGCCAGCCTGAGAATGCACGCCAAATAGGCTCCATCTAGATGGTAATGGTTGATGTTTAGTGAGACGAAACCGAATATTATAATGTGTTGACTTCTGCTGTGACATATTATTGGTAGAGTTTTATGATACGCCTGGAGAGGCTAATATAAATTGGACAGGAAATGTATGCGACGCAGGAAATATAACTGAGCACATAAAAAATACATGTATTAATAATTCCGATTTAATAGTTTATAAGAAAAATAAAAATTATAACAATTGAAATATATTTAGTTCAAATGTAAAATTAAGTTTTTATTTAATGTGATGTTGGGCAAATAGCTCATTTAAGTCTCATGTTTGAACCGGCGACCTTGTTTAGTTATCAGCGGAACGATATTTATTATTATTACGATTCTTTTAATTTGAAATTTTTAATGCTACATTTTCCCCAGTTATTCTCTTAGAATTATAGTTTTCATTTCATGTTTGATTAAATGAAAAGTTTATAAATTTGACTTTGATATGCACTTAAATTTCAGGCACGCGGCAATTAGTATTCCCAAAAATAATTTCATTGCGCCAAGTTTTCCATTATACAATGCTAAGGTGTGTCTGTGTGTGTGTGTGTGTTTGTGTGCCATATTGCAGCATTCTCAATTAAATTGTTTTATTTTTGGGCTAAAAATAAAAACTCGAAACATTTACGTGCTGATTAAACAGCGTAAAGTATGCGAGGAATTGGCGCGTAAAAGATTTCGTTTGATTTCATTTCGTTGGTTAGTGCCAGGAGAGTGTAGCTGGGGAGGGGATGTGTATGAGAGAGGGATGGTCAGGGAGGGGGGGGGGGGGATAGCTTACAATTTGGGACGTGTGGAAACCGTTTGCAGTAGACAACAATTGGAAAGCAGCGTTAATTAGACGGCAATGCGCGAAAAATATGAGCAAAGTGAAGATGTTCGACAGCTGCAATTTTCACTGAGAAAACAAAGCAAATTATAAGCCCCCTCCCCTTTCCCCTTGCTACTGCTTGCAAGACAGAGACGAGGCAAAACTCTAGAGACACGCCAGTCGATACTCTCGATATCGATTTCACTGAGGGGGGGCCAGTTTGGGTGGGGGTCGGTTTGAAAAATAAAAACATACGTTTGGAAAACTCGTTCGCGCAGGCGCTTTTCATTTCATCAATGCAATGACAATTCGGCCGCCAGGGGGCGCCACTAAAACAGCAGCAACTGTTCCCGTTTGCCGTTCTAGTTGCTGCCTTTCGACTCCTCTGAACGATCTTTCATTATATATTGAGCTCACATACACAGACACACACACACACACACACACACACACACACAAGACGAGTCGCAACACTCGACGAAAAAACTCTCATAAATTCTTTCGGGGGCAATCGCCGCCGAATGCGAGTTCCTTTCTCTTTGGCCAACATCTATCGACCTGGCTAACACACATAACTTGGTCACTGGGTCGTTCCCGTACCACGTCTGGCACTCGAGCTGATCTTGCGCCACGATCTGTTCTGGCTGCCTGTTATTTATTTTATTTACTTTATGCATCATTTACCAGCAGGTAGCAATTGACCAAAAAACAAAATGGGCAACTTTTGGCCAACACTTTGTTTACCAATTACTCAAAGAGGTGGCTAAATCCACATGTGGTTGCATTTTATGTGCTTTTCTTGACTGGCTAACTACAGCTTCTGGGAATTCTAATTAGGAAGTTGAAGTCATACATTGTGCAATTCAAGAGAAACTGTGAGTGGTGTTTATTCATTGAATGGGAAGTTTACTAAATATACAAATATTGCAATATGTAGACCTTAATCAGGGAGAAAATTGGTAAAAAAAAACCCACAGAATATTTAAAATATTCCCAGATAGTTCTTTCAATTACTACAAATTGACTGCTAGCCATAAAGCATTTGTTAAAGCAAAAAGTAATTCCAACATAGTCCGAACATTAACTAATAGAACTGAATGATATTTTCCATCGATTCAACGAACTAATAATTATCTGAGGACATGCAAGGTTGGAAGAGATTTGTCAACACTTGGAATATTTAATATTCTCGAATATATCGCATATCTATTCCCATCAGATCGTATGTAAATATATTCAATGTAGTTGCCACTGTTTTTGGATCAACATTTCAAACGTTACGAATTCAATTGGCATTTGAAATTTAAATTTGCTTCTTTGCTGGGATCACATAAATTACCATTGAAGTAAAAAAAAAATAAAAAAAAACAGCCACAAAACCGACCTACAAAAAACTAAGAGTCGAGCGTGGCCGATCTTTTCGCTGCCTCAAAGTAAAAATTATGCATGGCTCGATAAGAAGAAACGAGAGATCGAATCGAGCGAGAGAGAGTCTATAATCAAGCGCGGACCGAAACGTAACGTAGGTCAGAGTCAACGAATTTGACAGCGGATCTAATGAAGTAGCAAACGGGGAAGGGAGAAGGGGGCGGAGCTGGAGCTGTAGGAGCTGCATTGGTGGACGCGACAAAAGCCCAGCGCTGATTGGCAGTAGAAAAAAAAAATGAAGAGAAAAACAAATGGCTACAACAACAAAATTAGCCCCCGGTCAAATGAAGTGAGCCTTTTGATAGAGTTGGAGCCTCGGCTGCAGCTGCTCCACTATGATTAAGCAGCGCGTCCAACTAGATGACGTTGTCGAAGTAGATGTGGATGTCGAAGTCGTAGTCGAAGTCGAAGTCGAGGTGCTGGTCAATGGTCAGTGGCCAGCGGCAGTAAAAAAGTTGATTGCGCTGCTCAACAAAGTTGCTGCTGCAGCGGCTGCAACTGCAACTGCAACTGCTTCAGGCAGTTGTTAAATCAAAAGCGCCCAGTTGCAGTGTTTTACACTTACCAAGAGTGTTTCCACTATACAATAAGATGTGTAACACATTGAAGGGGGAAATTTGGTCTGACGGTTCGAACCAACTTCCTGTCTTTCGTTGGTTTGTGGCTCTGGTTATCCACAAACATAAACCATATTTGCTTCATATTTTTGGGTTAAATAATATTATTTTAAGCATTCATCGTGTCACTAAAAGGGTATTTAGACTTCGACAGTGAGTAGATAATTTTCTTATTTATCTTATTTCTTTTATCCGACATCATTTTGCTTTTTCTATGCTGCCTCTTTTTATTATTATATATTAAAAGCTGATTTTGTTGTTGTTATGACAACGAAAATTGAATAGCCAATTGGATGGGAAATTGGGTGAAATTTTCAGCTTTGGATTGTTTGTCTCGGGCGGCGGGTAACTGGAAACGTTTTGGAATTGGAGTCCGCAGCTGGTTCAATGACTGCTTAATAACTGATGCAACTGCACAAGCTGTAATTAATGCACATGATATTGTACACACTTTGGTGTATGATGTAAGCCAAACTGATTGACAGATTGACGGACAGCAAATACCGCTGCAAATTAATAATTGATTAGCCGCAACGAAGCCATCAATCAATTAAGAGGCGTGGCTGTTAAATGAATGAAAAGTGAAAAGTTGAGATTTCTATTGTCGCTCGAGATGAAGAGGAAAACGGCATCGCTAACGGGTATAACATATATATAATATGTGTAAAGGAGGAAAATCAGTTTATCTTGAGTGTGTATTTTGCAGTCTTTAAGATACTTGTACACAACTCGCGACAGCTGTCAACGCATCTTGCAAGTGGCCAGAAAACACACAAATTTATTGCATGCCACAGCAAAAAAGAAAAGAAGAAACAAAAAAAAAATGCCTGACGAAAAAGAGCACACATCTTAAAGGGTATTTATAGCCAAGTCGACCCTGGTTGCCCTTAAAAGTGTCGGCTGTGCGCTCTGTTTAGCCCGGTTAAGCGTTTGAGAGGTGTGTCTTGTGTCTCTGAGTTATGCGGCCAGCCAAAAAGACGGCGGCCAGACAGCCTGTCTGTCAGCCAAATGACGAACAATCGGAAGTTGCGAATTGCGGGCAATCAATATAAATCGTATAGAAAAGTGTCAAGCAGCGTTGAATTTGCAAAGTAGGAAGTGATTTCTTAGAATAGTTCCGCTGCACTAGAACATTTTAGTCGAGATAGCAAAAGAACAATAGGGCTTAGCTAAGCAATCGATAGATGTTAGGAAGTTGTTTTTGGACTTGAGAAATTTTTGAGGACAGCGTTTCCGCACTTTAATCAGGAATAAGATAGCAAAATGGTTAAAACTGAATAAACAATATAAGTTTACTTAATGCTAACCCATATACTAGTCCGTCTCAAGGTCTACCTCATATTTTGTAGATGTCTTGCTTTAGTCTCTAGCTCTGGCTCTGCTCATTTCTCTCTCTCTCTCTCTCGCTCTCTCTTGCTGCTTTTCTATCGTGTACTGTCTATGCATATTTAAGACTTGCCTGAGTTGCACGAAGTCTTAAACAAGTTGAGAATTATAGGGTAATTATATTGTTGATAAACTCTTGTCAGTTTATTTTGTAGTTTCTATTGTAAACATTTTTTTATTTGTGTATTATTTACGTTTTCTATTCTTTTCATTACAGGTAAAACAGGTGACATGAGCATTCCTTGAAAAGCCTTAATATTGCATATACATATATCAAACATTGTTTAGTGCAAAGGCACTGGCAACAGGTTTTACTTTCTGTTTATTTTTCTTCTATAACTCCTCTACCATAACTGTTATTACACACTCCAAAGAGAGGTCACACCCTCTGCTGACCTTTGCAACAACTCGATTGTAACCAAATTGTTCGTGCATGACAAAGAATGATGGCCAGCTAAGACCAGAGTCCAAGCAATGATTAAACCCATAAGCCAACCGCATTCTAAGCTACCAGCTTTTAATTGAAATAAAAAAAAAAATTATACAAAAAATGAAAAACCAAGAGCCACAAGCAGAACCCACAAAAAAAAATTTATATTCACCAGCTCTTTTTTGGACTTTTGTTTCTTGTGCTTGCGAGCATTAATTAACAACTTCCTCTTGGAGTGCGTCTTCTGGCCTTTATTGCCATGCAAATGGTAATAATTATTATTATTATGATTTATTTCGCTTCGTATGCAACACACATTTGACCCAAATCAAAAAGAAACGCTGACAACACTGACCCATTTAAGCAAAAGCATAAAACGACCATCCAAAAATATTTAAAAATGTATACAGACACGTTGCGAAACGCGTGGATCACATAAACATAGCGAAAATTATGCGGAAAATTAATGCGAAAAGCATGTGTAGAACGGAAAATTTTAATGGCATTAATCAATGGGGCAAGTTCATAGAGCGATCTAAATCTAAATATAGCTTCCACAAGTTCAAAACAATTATGACGAAAATGCGCGAGGGAATATCTGTATAGCATATAAAATATCTATATAAAATAGTAAACATTTATATTATATGAAACTGACAACTGTTTAGATGCCCTGTAAATGGAATATAAATAGAGGTTAAGAGAGATGCAGAACAAGGCAGCGTGAAGCTAGATCTACAAACAGGCAATTTTATAAATTTTAGAAAATTTAATCAAAATCAAAAACTGTGACAGCCCATGTACAGCCCATGTAAGGAAAAGGGTATTTGGTTCAGCAAATCCGTAATTTAATTAAATTTAATAGGTGAGAGAAATTTGTATGTAAATTGAATTCAATATTTATTTATTCGCATAAATTCAATCGTAGCCACGTGGCTACCGATGAACATTGGGTAAAAGGTATTTGGTACAGCAAAGCGTTTACAATATTTATTTTAATAGGTGAGAAAAATGTGTGTTAAAATTGAATTAAATATTCATTTATTCGTACAAAATCAATAGAAGCCACGTGGCTAGCGATATACCTTAGGTAAAATTTTTTGAAGCAAAGCGTTTTCATATTTAATTTGATAGGTGAAAAAAAATGCGTATTCAATTTTCAATAACAAAAATTGGAGTTTTTAAATTTAAAGATAATAGTTCGTTATATTTGAGATAGATTTTCTTTGGCCTAAGCCATCTCAATTATCATTAATCATTATTTGAATTTCTTATTATTCCCATTTTTGGCATATTACATGATACCTAACTAATCAATTATTTATAAAATTTCATTCGAGGAAAGTTTATTATGCCATGCTTTGACTATTACATGATATCTAACTAATCATTTAACTTATCTCGCATAAGAGTATAACATTTTCCCATTATTTTTCCTTCGCTTGAAAACTCATTCGAATATTCATAATTTTGCTTGGTAAAAATCTCTGAAAATCTTGAATACCAGCGTCAACTTTTTCTTTCGCTAAATGGATGTCAGTTAAATAATATGTCTCTTTAATTAAGCAGCTGTCAAACAAGTGAAAGTGCACAATGCACATCATGTCAAAAATAACAACAACAACAACAACCGAGAGTAGATTTTTGTGACATTGCCCGCAGTCGATGGCTGTGCAACGTTGCGTATGCGTAATAATTTTGTTGTGAGGCGAGATAAACTGCGTTAGTCGCTTGTTAAAGTGAAAACTGCACAAAATGTTAACAAAAACTTGCATTTTTGTTTTTTGTTTTTGCATGCATTTAGTCTTCGCATAGACGCGGGGGTAATGGAGCTTACTTAATTAAGTTTTACGAGCATTTATTGGTGCATGCTCGTAAAAATCTGTTAAATCTGCTATCTGCACTTAAAGTCAAGTTTTGGTGCGCAAAGAAGCGACAACGAACTCAAGTGCATTAACCTTAACAATCAGCATTTAAGTGCCCGATACACTACCAACAACAACAACAGCAAGGAGTAGGCATGCGTTTGGCGACGACAACAACAACAACAACAACAACAAACAGTTGGCCTGGACCCTGATCTTCAAGAAACCTGCAACACTTGCAGCCCCAGCTTCAGCTTCAGCCTGTGCTCATGTGCAAGAAGCAGCCGCAGTCAAAGTTTTTTAAAAGCCAGTTTAGCAAGTTTCGATCGACTTCCAATACAAAGTCCAGCAAAGACTGTGGTCAAAACGTGTTAGGGTTTTGTTTTTGTTTTTTGTTTTTTTTATTTATCTTACAGCAACTGCTGCCCCCTTTAGTTCCCAATTAGTTGGCAAGGCAAATTTTTTGTGGCACCAAAACAAACCAACTTTGAACTGTGTCTTTTGCATTCGTTAGCATTTGTTCAACGAATTTGGTAATTGATTTCATTTCAAAATGCATTGACAAACACATTTCGTAGCATCATTCATTCATACATTCATTTTCCATTTAATATATTTTCTTTTCTACGTTTTTCGCTCGAATTTCCACTTTCAGTTCGAGCTTCTGCTTGCTTTCTTATGGAAATTCATTTGACATTTTTATTTACGAGTTTCGTCTTTTGCGCCTCTCGTTGGCGGCATTGGCTTTTCGACAAAGCGAGCGGGAGGTGGTGTGTGTGTGAAAGAGAGTTCCATCTGACAGTTTGTCTGCCGCTTGCTCCAGTTGATATATGACCTGTCTCCAAATGCTTTAAGCGTTTAGTTTGCATCTTTTGAACCGCATATGAATGTCAATTTGGGCGTCTTGCGGGCTAAGTGAGCGGTTACGACTTGTAGAAAAAAATGTAGTATGGAAAATGTTGACCCTAAAAGGTAAATGGCAAATCTTGAATAGGTTATTTAAGTTTATCACAATAGTGTGGACATTTTGCCCATGCAAAAATACATTTATGCGAAAAGTATTAAAATTTCAGGCAGATAAATTGGAAAATTTTTAAGACTTGACTTATAATGAACAATAATTTATTAAAATCATAATATACCACGTTTTTTTCTTGAATATATTTTCATCTCTATAATTTAGTCTCTTAATGAAACTCACAACAATTTCAGAGCCTACAGCTGATCAAAAGCCCTATACAATTAAGAAATCCAACTTAAACTTCTACAATATACATCAAATTAAGAGATAATCCTATATTAGGTAGATTTGAACACAAAAATCCCAGACCCAAAAATTTTAACATCTGTTAATAAAATATATTAATTCAAGACATATTACAGCAAGATATTAAGCTACTCAAATTTGATTGCTGCTAAGCAATCTTTTTTTATAAATTCCCACATGAACCTGGGGACTAGCTTCTCCTTATAATTTATTAATCAATTACAACTTGCTTGAGCTGAATTTATGCTAAGTCTAGGCTACAATTTGTCAGTTGTTTTCGTTTTGGCCAACGTAGCAAATGCCAATCACTCAGCGAGATATCTCAATAAACAACTTCACGGTTTGTTAATGCAAAGCGAAGTTAGTTTTAATTACAAATATGACATTACGAGTACTTTCGAGTATTGCATGTCTAATTGCTTTGCGCTTCGCGGGGTTTTTAGATTTTCAGTATTGGTCTTTTATTTTTTCGTTAGTTTTCATGACGATTGGCAATTTATTGTTGGTTTTGCCTGAAGAGATGCGATGAATGTTTTATATATATATTATGTATTGTTCATTTTGTGTTTCTTTCGGCTCGGCCTGTGCATTGTCTGTGTCTAGAAAATTACCAGCAAATCGACAAAATCAAAATCGAATTTTCGCAATATGCAGCGCTGAGTAAGACGAGTGAATGGAATGGGATTTGTTACGGCCTTGACTAAATCTTGTGTCTAACTGAAAACGTTTTTACAATGGACTTGCCGACTGCTGACTGCCGCAACAGACAGTCTTACGTAATTGTCAATAGCCAAAATCAAATAAAAATAATAAATTGGGTCAAGTTTGAAATGAAGGAACCCATAAAAATCCAACTCGAACTGCAGTAAACAAAGATACGCGCTTGTTCTTGCGCTATATAATAAATAAATGAAAAAAAAACCCTGCCCACCCTCAATGCAAAACCAATTGGGGCAGTTCCCAAACAAAAAAAAAAACAGAAACAAAGCATAAAAAAGCCCACAACAAATCAAACATCAGTTGGGCCATATAAAATCTGATGGCATAAAAATCATAATAAAAAGAAAAAACATTTTTAATGGCACAAATATTTGTCCAAAGACTACAATGGAGCTCAAGGAAAAACATATTTCTTTTATGTGTTTTTTATTTCATTTCTTACCTGCCGATTTCTTTTGCGGTCTTTTGCAAGGCTGCACTCATTCTCCAGGTGTTATAAAAAACTTGCTTAAGCTGAAAATGCAGCCAGAATAGCCGAGTACACAGCTTTAGCAAATGTGGTTCTGAGGGTTGGTTGGTTTAGACACTTGAGAAGATGCCTTTTAGGCAAAAGCTTTGCCAAATGGATTTTTGTGTTTTTAGTTAAAACTAGTGGCAGCTGCCAAATATGAGTGTATGTGTATATGTGTGTGCGTGTAGGTGGTGCAGGGGTTAAGGGTTACGTGTGCACTGAATGGGTTTTGCGTGGTTTGCAATTTGCGGTCTCTACTTTAGTTTGTTGGAGCTGGGGCTAAAGCTCGAGCTACAGCTCTGCTCTGGCTGCTGAGTAATCGATGCGTTTTTTTAGTGGTAGTGAAAAACATGGCATATCCGAAGTTGAGCTGCAATTGAGTAGCGCAATTTGTATCTGCACTTTACGAGTCTGGGCAGGTGATGTAAATGTTGGGCAAAATGTTGAGTAACATGCAGCAAAATGAAAGCATCTTAGAGATTAGTTATATATATATATCCATTTTTTAAAGCTATTTCATTTTTATTATGTCATAATATTCATAGAGTGGGAAATATGCAGATATATTGAAGATTAATGCTGTTAGGCATTTAAGCATTTGCTTATTTTCAGACAGCACTTCAGTTAAACTGTTATAAGTAATGCTTGTGAAAGCTTAGTATTAAAACTATGAACCCTATTTAACAACACTTATATCATTATAGAATAAAAAAAAAAATAAGTGCATGAACATAAATAATAAAAATGTTTTATGAACATAATATTTTCTTAATTAATTAATTTTCTGTCAATAATATTTTTATTTATAAATAACATAATTATAATAAAATTATAATATAAAAAGAAAATATTATGTGTATATTTTATTATCTATATTCTAACTTTATTTTCTGTCCCATAAGACTTCTCACTTTCCTTAATAAAAATATTTATAATGCTTATCTTTAGATTCATAATGATCTATATATATATTGAGAAAAATAGTATAGATGGGCGTCGAATGGAAACTTTAACATAACTAATAAAAAAAATATATAAATATTATGTATTCTTCCACACTAAAGTTCCTCTGTCTCCTAAATGTCAAGCTCATCTTCTTCACACTTAAGATCTGCACAATCTTTATATAACAATTGTGTTAAATAGTATATATGGGCATCATAAGGAAACTAAAACTAACGCTAATTGCGATGATCGTGCAATGCCGTGAACTGTCACTCAAGTCCGAGATAAACACACACACACACACACACACACACACAGACACACACACACACACACACACACACACACACACACACACACACACACACACACACACACACACACGCACTCGCACACACTCGTTTGTAATTGCTTCAATTATTTTCATATTATTATGTGTTAAAATGCTTTTTGTTCAGTACTTTTTTTTCACAGTTGCAACCCCCTCCAGGCCCTCTCATCCTACACTACTCACACACAGCCTCACTTCAATTCATTATGCCGCCATGGCCCGAGTCTGTCCGGTTTGTCTGTCACCGGGTCTCACTGTGACTATGGCTCTGGCCATACGGGGAGTGCTCGCTGAAGTGTGCTCATGTTCATTAACGCCAAAGTTGAGGCAATTGTCGTTGTTGTAGCTGCTGTCGTCTGTCCGCTGTAATCTGAACGTTGAGTATCTCGTCGCGCCTAGCTCTGGTCCCCACCGCATCTCCTGCTGCCCACCGCCTGCCGGCTGATGTTCATCTCTTGGACCTAGCGGCAATTGCTGGCATATTCCATGGCTCATTGTAATGTGAAGCGCCTCATGTCGCCGTCGCCCCTCCAACCTACATATGTGCTTTGATTTTTCGATACCCTGTAAGCACAAGAGGAGACAGAAAGATAGGCCTAAAGTGATCTGATAGAGAGAGTTATCTGAAAACAAACAAAAAATACATAAATATAAATCTATTAAAGGATTTAATATATTTATGCTTTCTATAGTTTCTAATATTCTTTATATGCTACTTCATATCAAATGTAATATCGCTGGGTATCTTTCAAGTCGCATTCTCATAATTCTTCGACTTCTGTTTTCGTTAGCTTTTGATTTTTGGTTCTTTTTTGGTTTGTCAGCTGTCAGCAGATTTTTATTTTTACTTTTTTTTCGGGCATGGAAAGTGTGACATTTTGATTAGTTGATATTTTTTCGCTGTCTTGGCTTGTGATTGAACTTGAGGCGCTTGCGGGTTAATGCACGTCAAGGTTGCCCTTTAAAGAACCGTATTGTTAATGAAATAAGTAGAGTAGTTGGTGTGGTATTGAGTTGAAATGTGAAAATAAATGAAAGTAAAGCGTGAGCAAGGGAGAGAGGAGACGCATTAAACAAATTTTGATAAAATTTTATAAGAGATCATGAAATTTGAAAATGGGCCTACTGACTGATTGATTGACTGATTGTCGATCAACTCCAGGCTTAAGGCGAGTGTTCTAATATTTTATTGTCTTATATTTTATACGCTATATTTTTTTTTTTTTGTATTAATAAATGACTCAACTTGTAAGCCCTAGTGGGTTGAGGTATTTCAGCTCAGATTAAATTGATCTATCAACAGCTTCAATTGCTGCAGCACTTGCCACACACGTTGATCAATTCCCCCAATGTACCGGTGTACGTGTGTGTGTGTGTGTGTAATTGATACATCTACAGATGCTGCCCACAAGCTCCGTTTTGTAGAGGCCCGCTTTGTGGTCGATTAGTGACTCGTCTCCTCTTACACACACGCACACACACACACACACACACACATTGATATACTCACATGTCAGCCTGTTGCCAGCCCTTGAGGCGGCTACTCGCGCCCTCCTGTGCTCCACCCTTGGTCTATAACCGCAATTGACATATGATTGACTGACAGTTGTTTGTCAGTTTTTTGACAATTAGGCGGCAAAGTGAAATTGTTTTCGATTTCGATTACAATAAAAAAGAAACCAGTAGAAGCAGACGAAAAGAATACTTTGACAAAGTCAAATTGCCTTTAATAAAAATATAAAATAAATATATATAAGCTCTTATTTATTGATTGGTAAATTGTAAATCAAAATATATTTTTTTACACAATATTTACAATTTTTGTTTGCGATTCTATTTAGAAAGCGCAATAGAGTTTGTGGTTTTTTTGTTGTAAGTCGTGAGCTTGGATTTTATGGAAATCTTAAGAGAATGCTTTTCAGAAATTGGGTCACACAGCGCCACACTTGACATGTGAATGTCGAATTCGCTTGGAATATCAACAACAAAAAATCATAATTAGAGGTTGCGCAAATATTTTCTAATGAAATTATCAAGTGGTGCCCCAGTCACAACATCATCATCTTCATCGTTTATAACAGCTCGCCATCAAGTTTTATCATAAGCCACAGATCTTTGATGTTGCCCAATTTTTTTATTGCCAATATGATGGTTTTTTAAATGTTTGATGTTCTAATTTCGTGAGCTCAGCGGGCAGTCCAACAAAGCAAATTATATATATATAAGAAAAGAGACCATTTTGACTTCATTTATTATGTAAATTTGTGCTTCACTCAAATATTAGTTTTATGGCTTGGCTTTTGGATAGCTGCTCAAGATATCAACATATCAATTGCTAATATTTCCGTACGACTCTGTTAGGGTCTTCATATTTGGACATTAACATTAGCTGCTAATTTTCACAGCTTGTGCTTTGGCTGTTTTTTTTTTTTTTGTTTACAACTTTTATATCTTATTGCAAAATCTGTGTTGGTTCAGTGAACTTTGAGTTGAACCTTATAAACAAATAACAAAGTTGATAAACATGATGATCTTTTCTGTTGAATTTAGCTAAGAATTTATTATATTCTATAAAACAACATGTGTTTTGTGTAGCTGTGTGATATTTCTGCGCTTCTATAAACTGTCTTTAAATGAAGAAAAAAATAATTATAATAAAAATAAGCAATGGGAAGGAAGAACAGGTGGCGGAGCATTTGGATTTGACCTACAAAAACATATTTTTTTCTCATATCTGTTGATCAGCTAAAATGCAATATTTTCTTGAAAACAAAATGTTAAGATTTGAAGTCGTTGCCAATATTTGAAGCTCACTTGTTACACTCAGTTAAGGCTGAAATGTCAGCTGCTGAAAATGTCAGCTGCGTTCGATCTGCAACAAAGCTTTGCATGTCAGGCGAACACGCCCACCTTCACTACTCCCTCTCGCCCTCAACAGCTGCACCTTTTACTGCCCACAGTTGATTTAAGCTAAGTAAATAGGCCGTTGGCAAAAATTTCGATGCGCTTTGTAACAGTTTCATTTTGCTTCCTGCTCAACAACGACGACGACAGACGTTGTCAGAGCTATTAACAAAATTGGCAATGCGTTTGAGCTGGCAGCTGGTAAGGGGCGAAACAAATGCAAATACAGATAAAGAGCACAGATACAGATACTACAGCTAATATTGCAGATACAGATACTTACAGCTAGATATTACTCAATCAAAGCTAAAGACTTCCGTGTCCGTCTATGTCTATATTTGAGACAGTTAGAAGTGGAGTGAGAGAAATGCAGTCGACTGTCAAATAAGAGGGGCCAGGAGCACTTAGAGATAACAGCAACAACAACAGCACAAGGCTAATTGTCATTTTCCGACAACAACAACAAAAACAACAAAAAGCAACAACTACAACCCAGGGGAGCAGCCGTTTGAATGCACTTTTACTGCCGCGATTTACGATTATTTTCAACGCTGCGCCAATTGGGCTCTATAAAGCATATTTACACCCCTTCCGCCCCTGCCTTGGCTCAAGCAGCAGCCATTGACCAACAAAGCCGTTAGCCCGCGCTGCACTTGTTTTTACCAATTTTATTGCCAAAGCCAAACACACAGAAAAGAGCCGCCCAGTTTTATGCCCATTTATGCCCATTGTCTTTGTGCAGTCACCCCACCAAAGCCAAACTCTGAGCGCGCGGCTCAGCTCCGGGAAACTGATTCTCGAAAAGTGTTTGTAGAACGGAAGTTATTAAAATTGTTGTTTTGGTAGCCAACTCTTCGTCGGGTTGGGGAAATCCGTACATTTCTAGTGCATTGACCACCATTTGCTGCTCAATTATATTACACATACGCAACGTGCGCCCGGCTACAGCTGGTGCTGCGGCCGGGTCTGCTTTTGTTTTACTCTCGACAGTTGCCCGTTTTCTGGGTGACGTTTTTGTGCGGTGCTACGGTATTAGGGTTTATATGTCACGCCAAGCATTGTTGTTGTTTTTCTTTCTTTTTTATTGTGTGCTCATATGACAACTGTTGCGCGGCGCAGGTTATTTGGGTGGGTAAAAATAAATCGTAATATACCCTACACTGTGAAATGCTAGATTATACACTTTTGCATTCAAATACCATAACTTAAATGAATTGATTAACATTTTTTTTTTTTTTTTGTAGTTGTATTATTTTTACCATAAATTAATAGCACTTTATAGCAGATTACATGCGTTGAAAGAGTGTTTGATAAATCTTATAATAAGCAGAAATAAGTAGAGTAGCCACTTCTAACTTCCTATAAATTTATGGCATTTTTACAGTACCTCCTAAATGCTTCATAAACGAATTGCAATGCACACAACCCAACTGAGATTATTTACTCTGCTTTTAATTTATAGCACTTTATTGGACGTCAATCTTTGGAATTTTCTTAAAATCTACTTAGCTCTTCATAGTTTTTCGAAAACCGCGCTGTAAATGTGTCATAATATTTACAAATACTTTACAAAGCTTACAGTTAAGTCGTGCTTGGTTTTTTGGTTTTTGCTATAAATTTATAGCACTTTAACACTTTAAACTTCCTTACACACTCTTCTTCAACTAAAATCTTTTTCATCTTTCTTAAATTATTTTAATTTCTTAATCAACTTTGATTTCACCCCAGTTTTTTATAGCCCCTTCTCATTGGGGGTTTTTAAGGAAAATATTTTCCTATAAAATACTCCCAGTTTAACACTTGTCTGGTCTCCTCGTCGCACAGTTCGCCATGAGCGACTAATGTCCGCTTGACCAACCTCCAATTGCCACCAGCTCCTCAACCTCCTACCCCCTACCCCCTTCCCGCTGAGCGCTTTCGAGCATAATGGTGACTACTTCCGCTCCGTACGATACTCGACATTTGTCGCTGTTGAAATCTATACGCGATTAGTTGACATTTTGCTAGAGGTCATTACTTGGGGTTGGGGTTACTGGGTCAATAGTTTATGAGGTCACATTTGCTTGGATATTGCATAGAGGTGTAGGCCTATTATGCTGGCAATTCGCTTAGTTAGCTAGTTAACTGGTTAATGCCCAGAACACAAAAACTGTTGCCACGCTTTGTTGGGCTTAACCAAATTATGTTATGTGGCATGCGATTTCTGGCCTGCTTTGCAAAATATTAATAATAATAGAGAACAGTGAAAATTCTTGCTATAATGAAAACTAAATATATTTTACTTATGTGTCGTGCCTGCGCCAAATTAAATGTAACACAAAAATGTTTGTAGCATGTCGTTTTGTGGCATGGCCCGGCTCTTAGCTATTTTTGTGATCGGCTTTTTTGAGGGCGCCTTCGTTTTTTTCTGGGCCACGCCAAATGCTTGCGACAAACGATGTTGTATTTGGCTGCGCTTTAACCTGGTGTGCCATATGATTAAGTGCCATTTCCCCTTGTCGTGGGTCAGTTATAGATTACATGCATTCAACTGTAAGTGTTTGGGCGGAGGCCCAACTCGAGTTAGGTGATCCAAATTTTTTATCGAATTTGCGCGAAATTCGAGCCTTGCATGCACAAATGCAGTTGCTTTAAAATTATGGCATATTATTGTGAGCATAGAAAGCATGCAAATGGGTTCGACAGGCAAATCGCAGCCATAAATGGACTTGTTTACGTGCAGCTACTTCAAAATTGGACATGCTAGGCTGGCGTTATGAGCACAGTGAGCTGTGCTATTAAATTGACATAAATATGACAACAGACAGTGACTTCTCAGGGAGTAGGCAATCACAGAAACGTTACAAAAGTATTTTGAAATGAACTGGCAAATACCTAGATTAGCTGGTTTTAATATGCTCTTCTGCTATAAATTTATAGTAATTTATAGCAAAATATAAATGTTATAGAAATGTTTATAAATGTTATAATGAGAGCACCTCGATTGGGGACAACATTCGGACTTGCTATAAATTTATAGCACTTTATCGCAAACATGCCATTATAAATGTATTATAATGCATGTAGCTCAATTGAGATCAACGCTTCAGACTTGCCATAAATTTATAGCCCCTACAACAAATCGCTAAAGATCAAAGGCCCATAATCTGTTTTTTCACCCCCGAAACATTAATGTGTCAAAAATGCTTGCCATTTTTGAGCTGGCCCCAAACATATCAAAAAATTTTTGGGAACAATAGGCACAAAGACCTTTTCAAAACCCTACTCGTTCGTGCTGCCTTATTCTGGTCTACAAGTGTGTACATGTCTGACAAAAAAAAAAAAAAACAATAAAAGAAATGTGAATAATTAAAATTTCAATTTGTTTTGTATGCACATGATAAAACTTTTGGCGGCGTGTGGCACTTGAGGCGTCAAAAATCAAAAGAAAACATTTCAATAAATCAAAATCAAACAATAGACCAGTGTTTCGATAGAGTTATGGACAGCTCTTGACATGCTGCGGGCCATACGTAATGTAAGGCCATAAAGAATTTTCCCATCTATAGAACGAAAACATCTGCCTGTTAAGTTGAGCTTGTAAAAGTGTCAAGTAGCCGAAAATTTAAATGGCAACACTCCTCTGAAAAGTTTGACATTTGCAGCAAGGTTTATTTGTGGTAAATAAGAGAAAAAAAGCCAATAGTTGATTTACATAAATGCGATTCATTCGCATTCGCTTGAGTCAACGGTAAGATTGTATATAAATCTTCCATCCGGCTGCCCAAAAAACTGATTGCAAGTGTCAAAAGTCAACAGCAAAATGTCACGTTTTGTTGTTTTTTTTTATATTTCTTCAGTTCATTGAAAGCAAACGAAAATAAAACGATCGCAATTGACATTTATTAAGCAAACAAAATGCACTTGAAAAACGATGCACAATATTATTATTATGATTTTTATTATTATATTTCTGAGCTTTTTGGGGAGTTGATTGAAATGATTTTCTCGCGCTTGTCAAAATACAACTCGCTTGTAAATTGACAAATTATGCACATAAATTTCTTGACAGTTTTATTGCCATTAAAGTTGCCTTCTCCTCGTTTTTTACTTATTTTTATACTTTTTTTTTGGTCTGTTGTTTGTTCCAAAAGAAGCGACTCAATTACTTTGAGTGACCAATTTACCGACAGTTTTTGTTTTATATATTTCGTTTTTTTTTTTTGTTTTCTGTTTTTGTTGCTTAGGGTCTGCGACACTTGACGTCGAAATTTAAAATAAATGGCTTTATATTTAGTTTTAATGTTTTGGGTCAGTTGGGCGCAGGCAAAAGTAAATTCGTTTGAAACTGTTGAAAGAGTTATGCAATGGATAAGATTAAATATAGACTTGAGAAAGTGCGACAGAAACTGAATTCAATTATGATTGTGTAGTGCAAATGAAAATATCAGTCATAGGAAACAGTCAAACAGAATCAAGTTTTAAATAATTCGCACAATTGAATTGTCTGTCATTTAAGCTGATCGATTTTCTAAGAGGTCTGTTCCAAAAACTCGAAAGCTAACAAGGTCACCAAAAACCCAAACAACTGCGGCTGACACATCTTCGTAAACTTGACAACTGAGTAACTGACATGGAAAAAAAACATTGAAATTGACATTTGAATTTCAATGGCATTTATAGAAATTGCAGATATCGTTTGGGTGCACACAATAAATACAAATGAGTATATAAAATACTTATTCGTATAAATCAAATACTCATGAGTAGTGGGCGTCAAAGCAATGTCAAATAAATTGTAGTCCAAAAAATCAAATCAATTGAAATTAAAGCAAAAGCAAAAAGAGTTGTTTGGCTCAAAGACACAACATTTAAATAACGCCCAAGCAATTGTATTTTATATCTTGTAGCTTGTATCTGTTTTGTCATTTGAATGTGACCCACCTTCTAAATAGCTTTGACAGCTATTTTTAATCATAATTTGACAGCCTTGCAATTGAATTGTATCTCTCCCAGCGCAGAGTTCAAAAAACTTTCGCTTATCAAATTACGGCAGACAACGTGAAACTCAACAAGACTTGGCATATGCCATATGCCATTTGCTCTTTTCTGCTGCTGTTGCCCAACTCGACGCTTTCTTTATAACAAATTGCAAAAAGCCACTGAAATAAACCAGCTCAGACAACTGCATTTAATGACAGGCTCCACGAAACGATGACGAGCTTACAAAAAAAAAAAAAAAACATTTAATAGACAGCTGTTAAGTTCACCCACCAAAAAGCAAGAAGAGACCTAAACTACAAAAAAAAAAAATACATTGCAAAACACACGAGAAAAAGTCGAAGAAATGTCGAGAGAAACAAAATGCTAACCCTCAACTCCCACTGATGCCATAACAACTGTCAAGTTGATCCAAAAGTCAGCGTGGAAAACGAATGCTGTAAATTATGATTTTATGACAGAAAACTTTTTAAAAGCCAATAAATTTTCGCAGGGCACGTCAAAATATATAAGAAAAAAATAAGAAAATGTAATAAAAAAAAAAGTTAAAAAAAAGTTAAAAGCTAAAGATTAAACATAGGAAGTAGACAAGTTTTGCTGGGAACTCTGACAATGGCACCTTGAAATGTGGCAAACAGTTAACTACACTGCAAAAAGTTGGCTAGCTTAAGAAGTATTATATAACAGGAGATTAGGTGAGCTCAGTCTTTGGATAAAGAGGTTGGGACAAGGTTTCAATGACAAAATACCATTAAGGAACAGTATTGTATTTAAGAAATGTTTTATTTATTACAGCTTAGAATGTATACAAAAAACTAGTAATTAAAAAAAAAATGCAATGAATAATGTTTAAGGGCAATATTGGAAAGAGTAACCTCCTGCAGCTTTTTAAAGCTTATATAAATACGAAATAGGATAAGAAAAGGGGTTTTATGGCAAATAATAAAATAGTCTAGTATTTAATAATAGAAGCAAAGTAAAAATATTCTAGACAATGCAGGAAAAATATAACCTTTTATGTTTGTAGTTCTCGAAAACTTATATAAAAAGTAGATAAAATATGGTTGGATAAAGTAAGGTATTGTATTTAATTTTTTTTTTTTTATATTTTCATATAATTTTTATTTTATTATCATATTAGTTACCTATTATATATTTAGACTTCTTTCTCAAATAATCTTATAAATAGCGATCAGATATTTCGCACAGTGTGCTCGACTTACTGGTTAACTCATTATGTTGCTATTCATAGGCAAACTTGTGCAGCACTGCAAACTTTTGTAGCACTCGCAAAAGGAGGGTTTGTTGTGACCCTTCCAAGAAAGAGGGTTAGGATTATTATGCATGCCATTGAATGCAAAGCCAATACACAAACATTTGACTGACTCGCTGACTGACTGTCTGCCCTGTGCCAGCCGCTCACTGCGAAATGCAGGCAGGGAAAAAAGGCAGCAATAATTGGTCATGACTTTTTGGTTACCAAGCTGCAAGGGAATTGTAAGGTAGTTGTGCCTGGTTATGTTATGGCCTACAAGTGCATAGAAAGAGGCAAAAGTTTTTAACTACATGGAACTACACCCTTCGTACCCAACAAATATTAATAAAGTTGTGGGCCCTTTGATGATTTGCCGACAAACGCCGCCTTGACAATGAAAACTGCTAAATGCTGTTGACTGACATTCGAGTTCTTTTGGGGGCTTTTGGGCTTTGAGTTAGTTATGGTTATGTCTTGACATCGCGTTGATTTTTGTTTTCCTTGTTGTGCATTATACCCATTCAAAATGGGTAAGAAGGCATGCACGACTACGTGCTGTATTATATTCGTACCCAGCGTGAAAATCTGGTTAGATCACGAGGCTTTAAATATTTTAAATTAAGAAAAATACTGAAATGTGATAAGCCTCGATTTATAGCCTCGTTTTTTGAGCTTATTGCTAAAACTAGAGTCATCAAATTTGGTGTGAGGTTTCTTGTAAATTCCACATGGAACACGAATGGATTCTAAAATCCTACAAGTTAAGGACTTAGGATTTTTTAAGGCTGTAACAGAAAGAAGCACAGCAAGATTTAACTTCTACAGGGTATTTGCCATTCGTAATTTTCGACATATTTCTCTACCCTTTTTTGGGGGTTTTTAAGAGGGAACATTATCATTTTATTTATGGTGCGTACTTGGAATGCACATCGACTATTATATATATATGTATATATACATTTTTGTCTGCTATGCCTACTGTGGTTAGTTACCGTCAGTTGGTTCCGCCGCACGTCAAGGGTTAAAGTCAAGGGCTTAAGTGCCATCGTCCGTAGAGTTTAGCATATAAATTAATGTGTTCATATCGTATTTGATATCTTACTTACAAAGTTTCCTTTCGATTTGCTTTCTTTGCAGAGTTGCCCCACAATAGCAACAAGAAGAACATCAACACAAATGTTGTGCGGCCCGCAGACACATTGCCCAACAGCTGGTTATCAATAATAATTCTTTTTGGCCGGTTCCATAAGAACAACCAACCACTAAGCACCACCCTGTGTCGACAGCACTTGCTGTGCCATTTTGGATAACATTGGAAAGTCAACACCCACACACACCGCCACACACACACACACGCCATACACACTCACAAACATAACTCAAAACGATGTTGGATCGATGTGAAATGCCGGTAAGTTTCTGAGAATTGAAGAGAGAGCAATGTGGGGGAAGTTAGTTGAGAGCGAGAAAGGTGATTTATTGTAAGATTTTAGAGCATTGATTTCTAGATTTTAAGAGAAAATTTCGATAACATTTCAAATTAAAGAAAGTACTGAGTACGATTCAAAATAGCTAAGGTGATGGTAACTGGAAAAAGAGCTATTCGAAAATAAAAAAACAAATGCTCTTTTATTGTAATTCAAGAAATAAAAATGAGAGGCTAAGCGAGTTTCGTTAATGGTATAACAGATGCTTAGAAACAAGTTAAAACATTTCAGATGTGACAGGTAAAGGATCGGATGTTAAATAACTAAGATGAATTAAAGTTGTATTATAAATAAAACTGAAAAGAATATAGTTTATTAGAAGAAATAAAATTGGAAGGTTAAATAAGTTACATTAATAAAATAACAGTTGCTTAGAAATAAATCAGAATACTTAAGATGAGAAAGGTGAAGACTTTAGAGAATAGATATGACCTCATGCTGAATAGATCAAGCGAATGTGTCCCAATTAAAATTAAATTAAAATTAATAATTAATTTTAGTATACTCAAATTATTGTTATGCTTATACTATACTTTGAATATATGTTTTTATAGAGATTTTGTGAGATTTGCAGCCATTCCACATACATAGGCTCAATAAAGTATGCAGTGTAATTTGGAGGAAATTGACTTTTTGAGAGCAGCTGCAAAGTATGCTATAATATTTCAATAAAAATTTCTTTGAAATGCATTGATAAAAGCACTGACAGAGCCTGACGTAGGTCTTTAAACTGTTTTAAATGAACTATGAATATAATTCATTAATTAAATAAATGTTTATAGTTCGATGCCTCAAAATTGTGTCCTCTCTTTAAAATATTACTAAACACTTTTATTATTTATTAAAGATTTGACAACTTTTTACCCAAACCTCAAACAGATACAATTGGACAACGAGAAGCTGCGACGCGATGTGCGTCTGTCCGGCTCGCGCCTGGACTTGCCACAGCTGTGCAATGTGGGACGTCGCCTTGACGGACACATGAACAACAATGGCAACAGCAACAGTAATAACAACAGCAACAACAACAACAACAACAACGAGACAACAACAACGTCAATAACAACTCAAAATGGTAATGGCAGCAACAACAATCTGGGCTCTCCGGTTTCCTGCTCGACCACAAACAGCGGCAGCGGCAACGAGCGCGGCTCCTCGACCAAATCGAACAGCAGCAGCGGCAGCTCCGGCAACTCGGCCAGCAGCACAGGCAGCGCCGAGCTCAAATGCAACACGCCCATGACACCATCAGGTAAGTGGGGTGGAGCTTGGCCGCGGGCAGGGTTCGGCTCTTGTCAACATTTGCAATGGTTTTTAGTGCGTTGGATTTGTACGCATCGCTGGCATCCAATGCGAATTAGCAAAGCTCACGCTCCCTGAGCTCAGAGTTTGGTCCAAAGCGTCAGAAGCGGTTGGCTGGGGGAGTAAAGGCTCGCGGCATTAATTAATTTTATATAGAAATGGCAACGAGGTCAGGGTCGCAGATATCTGCCACATGGCTTAGCTTTCAATTACATTTGCTCTTTGGCATTCATTTTAGCGCCGTTCGGCGTTTAAAACAGCGAAAAGGTCCATTGAAAATGGCAAAACGCAAAAGTGCGCTTCACTTTTTTTCTCTTTGTGTAACAAATAATATATAAACAACTAAAAGAGATAGGAGCTGCGACTATTAAGAAATTGACTAATCAAAGGTCAGTTTCCAAGGGCCGAAGTCAGAATTCATCTGTGCAAAATGAGAAAAGTGTGTGAAAGTAAAAGAAATTGACTTTTAAATAAATAAAATTTAAAAGTTATATTTCTGCACACTTTATATTGATCAACTAAATATGTTTCTGCTTTTTATGTTTAATTTATATTTATATAGTTTTTGCCATTGACAATATAAAGAGAATACGAATACAAATCGCTTAGTACAGATTTTACCCTTATATGTTATTATGTCGATTTATATATATTGTTAAATTTATCCAATCTAGAGCTCGTTAAGAAATATCGCAATTATTTGACTGATCTGGAATTTGAGGAGCTGAAGGTGTACAAAGAGGTCTGGTATTTCGGCCAGCATGCCAGCAAGAATTACAACAAGCCCGCCCCCGCAGCCAATACCACAAACTTGGGCTATGATGATGACAATGGCAATTACAAGATCGTAAGTCGAAATAGCGCACATAAATTATAGTTTCTAATGCCTTTGCCTTGCATTCGACAGATTGAACACGACCATATAGCCTTTCGCTACGAGATATTGGAGGTGATCGGCAAAGGCAGCTTTGGCCAGGTGATCAGAGCGCTCGATCACAAGACCAACACGCATGTGGCCATCAAGATCATAAGGAATAAGAAGCGCTTCCTCAACCAGGCGGTCGTTGAGCTCAATATATTGGACGAGCTGCGCGAAAAGGATGCAGATGGATCTCATAATGTTATACATATGCTTGACTATACATATTTCCGTAGACATTTGTGCATCACCTTCGAGCTAATGAGGTGAGTTATTTCCGCGAGCTTGTCTTGAGTTGGGTTTTTCTTATGAAATTGATTATGCTGCGACGACGTCAATGCCGCGACGAATGTTTGTCACGGCACAATCATTTTCGCGTATTTCTTATATAACTTACCAATTACAAACGCATACTCTACGCATATTTCTATTGACATTCAGCCAAATTAAATTTATTCGCAACTTTTTCCTTTTGTTGCCCTTTGCGTGCGCTGCGGCCATTAGAGCGCATTTGTTATAAGCCAACATGCGAGTCCTTTTTGGCTTTGACAAGTGCCTAGCACGCATTGCGTTGATCCTCTGTTGCGCTTTTTGCCTTGGCAACCAAACGACTCCCCCAAATAAAACACTTTGAGCCATGTGTGCCCTGCTAAATTTAACCAAAAGCCAACCTAGAGAAGCCGCTCATAGAAATATGCCCTATTATAAATACATATTAATAATATAGGCATGTGTCTTTCATATGGCCCTTGCCTTTGGTATTGTTATTTTTTTTTTTTTTTATTATGCTTATAAATCTCTTTGAGTGGCAATAATAAAAGTCAAGTGGTTTTCGTAATTATGAAACAGTAATTTTTAATTGTTTTTATAGCTGCGTTTATTTTGATAGTTCCACCGCGGTTAACATATCAATAGTCGTGATTTACCCATTCTCTCTATTAATGGGTGAATATTTATATTTCAGTATGATAAAACCAAAGAAAGAACCACAAATGTTTTTTCATTTATTATTAATCAGGCAATGCTGTTCAGAACTGTTGAAGTAATTCTTATCCTAGCAGTTCCTTTTGCCTAATTAAGGGCACAAATGTTTGCTGCGGCAAGAAATCTAGTCAGTTACTGCAATCCAAGAACTTATTATAGTTTATATATATCGAATGATCACTTTAAATATAGATTTGCATCTTAGGTGCGAAAAAAGTGCAGAGTGCATTGAGCGCCATATAATATTTTATATGACAAAAGAAACAAATATTGAAATTATTCCCTACTATTCCTATATTCCTTATAACCATTCATGGTTATATTTCATGAGGGTTTTGAAAATTATATATTAAAAAAGTGTTTTGAAAACAGAAAACAATAATATCAAAAATACTAAAAATTAAGAATTTTTATGCAATGATGCAGCATTTCTGGAATCTTAACTCTTACGAGTATTTGTTTTTACTTCCATTTAGATGGTTATTCTCTGTAAATTCATAGCTCTTACATATTGTATCAGCAAGAGACCTAGTGTGTTTTCGTTAGACATTTTTCTTAATTCCAACTTAATCTGAACTAATTCTAGGAAAAATTCTTAATTTTATATAAATATAAAGAAACTTTACAGTTTTAAATCGTAGGTATAAAAATATAATTTAAAATAGAATCGCAGCTTCATAAATTTAAATGCCACTTTATTGCAAGTGCCAGCAGACACGAGTAAACAAATAAATTTATATTTAATTTGCTGGCATGCCACCTACACACAACACACACACACTGCACACACACCACGCTCACACACTCCAGCTGACAGCAAAAGGAAGTATATGAACAGCAAACCGCAGGCGCTCGCCGCTTGGCTATCAATTTCAATTTAAATATTCTGTAGCCTATTTTCCGCTGAATGTAGGGGGCGTTTCGGTTCGGGGTATACTTCATGTAGCTGCGTGCAGCAGGTGTTGGTGCGGTTGTGCGTGTGCAGGTGTGTGTGTGTGTGTGTGTGTTTGCCTATATTTACCTGTTGTTGCCTGCGATAACATCGCAATCTAATTGATAGACAGGCAGCCGCCCCTATCAGGTGATGATTTCATGGGCCGAGGAGAGCGTGCGGCAAACGCGTCCCGCATCCCGCTCCCCATCGACTGGCCGCGACTGCATATGTCAAAGTTTAGACAGCTGGTAACACAAATATGGCAACTAACACGCGATATTCGCGCAAAAACAAAAAGCAAAATAAAAAACAGAATAGAAATAGTGCAAAAATGAAAGGTAAAAAGTAAAAAGCAAAGTTTTTAGTATTTGCTGAAGGTCATGGTTTTAGGCATTGACTTGCTTCCGTTTCCGCTTTGGCCACGACCCTTTGCAAGCCGCATTGCTGCTGCCTGGCATTTCCGGCTAATTTGTCTTAATTGCGGACCCACAAGTTGCCGGCCCAGTTGACATTTTTGAGCAGTGTTTGCGATTTTCTAATTTCGTTTCATTAAATGGATTAACAGCACGCCATCTGTCGGCAGTCTTGCCTGATTTTCAGTGCTTTTCTCTGCACGAATCGATCTGGCGCCAAAAAATAAATAGTTTTACCATGCAAGAACTTAATTAATTATTTTGCCTTTTTTTGGGGTCTAATTAGCCGCAAAATCGCTTTTCAAGTGCGCACTTTGCGTCTTCTTCTTGTTTTTTCCCCAAAAAGAAGTTTGAAGAAAGTTTTGACCATGGAACTGGCTTATGAGAGGGATTGGGTTAGCCAAGGGTTGGGGTGCTGCATTGACAACTTTACCACCCCCCACCCCCCCCTCCCCCACTCTGGTAACTTTAAAGTTTGTTGTGAACGAGTAAACAAATTGTGTGGCCAAGTTGTACGTAATTAAATTTACGTGCACGCAATTGAATTTTCCATGTTAATTTGTTTTTCTTCTTTGGTTGAAACTCGCAAATTGAGTTAGTTCGCTGAGTGGATTAGCGGTTGGTTAAGAGCCGGAAATAGAGCCACAAATGCTAGTTGTGATATCAAGGCAGACTCTAGGCGCTCAAATGTAGCCCAAAATAGTAAACTGCTAATTATATTAGGCCCTAAATAATATAATTGAACAAGAATGTTCTATTGAGTGGGCTCTAATGTTTAAATTTTAATCTGAGCATCTAATTACACATCGTATCCATTTCAATTGAGATAAACACGTTTTAATTAACAGCACAAGCTCTTTTTCCTCCGAATTCTTCATTTATTTAGAATTTATGCACCTTGCTTTCAACCTTCGCTAATTGTGATGATTTACATATATGGGTTAAGTCCGAAAAGTGCTCTAACACAACTGTGAGTACCGCAAGCGGATTAGCTAATTAGCAGTTTTTCCACTGCGGAAAAAGCTGAAAATTTGCAGAATATATACAAAAAAAAGTGGAGTAGAAGGTTGTGCAAATATGTGACATAAGCCATGTAACACTTAGAGCTCATCAAAGCTGGGCGTGGATCAGAGCCCACCAGAACAAGCTCAGAGCGCGTAAATTGTCTAAAGGACAAGGTCTGCCCTGACAGACAGACAGTCGGACAGACCGCAGCACATATTTTTTACCTAGCTGTTCCCACCTGCAACATAGTCTAGTTGTTGTCTCTTGCCACAAAACGGGCATTTGCCACAGCTCTGAGGGATATTATGGGGCACATAATTTACGGCGACAGCGATAAAATGAGCTGCCAAAACTGCCAAAGACAGTCGACAGAGGGCGGCACATAAGATATGGTCACACTGAGCGCCATAACTATGCAGCATATTGTGTAGTTGACGTTGCCAAAATGATGTTGTCATGGCCAAGTTTTGGTCTGAGTGTGTGTGCTTGGCGTGTTTGGTGTGTGGGTGTCAGGGTCATAAATTTTTGGCCAAAATCTGCTAGAGATTGGCCCCCTCCTCTAGCATCACCAGCCAGCTCTTCCACTGTGCCCTGTTGTTGCTCAGTCTGGTATTTATTTCAATTTGCTCAGCTCATGATGATATAATCATTGCTTTATCTAGATGAGCTGTCGATTTTGCTGGTGCACAAAGCTAAGCATTTTGCTTTTTAACTAATGACGGGAGCTTTAAGCAAACACTCAATTAAACAAACATAATAAAGGATAAAAATACAAATATTTAATATTAATTAAGAACTTTTAAATCAAATAAAAGCTTTGATTTAGTTATTTAAATCTGGCAGCTTTCTTGCAGATGAACCCTTGATTAAAGTTGAAAGCTTGCTTATAGCTAAAAGTTTGCTCAAATCTGAAAGTTTGATTAAAGCTGAATGCTCGCATTGCTAAAAGCTCTTTCAGTGTCAGAAATTCTTCTATTGTGCTATCTGAATAATCTAACGACCTAGAGCGAGCTTACTATAGCTTTTCGAGCTTTAAGTTATTGAAAGCAGAGCAGTGTAAGCTTTAAAATTATTTAAAGCTAAGTAAACTACGCTTTCAGTTAAAAATGTCATGTAAGAACATTTCGGTGGTTACTTTCGTACACTTGAAACCCTTAACCGATGTGCATTCTATCTATATGCATGTCTGATGCTGTCAACAGGCATGTAATTGTCCAAGTCGGAGGATATTCCGTAATTTTTAATTAAAAAGCACAGCATGCGCTGCAAAGAGCAGATCCCACACCCTATTGGTCTATATGCAAATGAGCAACGTCCTTTTAAATTAATTTTTGCACTTAGCGTGTAGATTGCAATTTGTGGAGAGAGCTGTGCGGAGCAACTGAACAACTGGGGATTGAGTTACTTGCATAAAGTGGGAACTACAGCATGGGCGTGGTTGTGGGCGTGGGCTTGGTTAACATTGCGTTTATATATAGAGTATATAAAAGTCCACGCTGACAGCTGTTGTTTACTCTTGATATAGTTGTTGATGTCGCTTATTATTGTTACTATTATTATGTCGTGCCGTGGCACAGTAATTACCGCTAATTGACATTTGCCAAGCATTAAGCTTGTCATTGGCCAACGAAAATAGAGATGCATGTATAAAGAGATCCTAGAGAATGTAAGGAGTGCAGAGTGTTCGCTCAGAAAAAATGCGAAGAGATGCGATTATATATAAAATTAATTATGAATATTTTTGTCAATTTATACAAAGTCTCTCTAGTAAAAAAATACATATTTTTTAAAAATTTCATATAAAAGGTATTGATTAAATTAAAATATGTTTAAAAGATGGGTTATTTTTAAGCTACTTATTAAAAGAATTTTCCGATTTGAATTTACAACAAATTATTTATATTTTTAAAACAAAACCTTCGGCCAACTTCGTTGGACAAGTTCCTTTTTGATTGAGGCGCAGAATTCTTTGCGCTTTCTCTCAGTGTACTCATTCAAGCGTTGGCCAAGGCCATAAGTCATTTATCATGTATTTTATTCGACTGCAGCAGAGCCAGCATTTCCTTAAATGTTAAATATCTAGTATTTATTTTGCCATTCTTCGACTTTGTGTCAGGCTGTGCTAACCAACAAAGGGCTGCGAAATGCCTCGCACTAATTAAATGCGAGTGGCATATAAATCTGTATAGAAGTGTAGCCTTCAGACGACGTGACAGTCGGCGCCTAGCCCAACCACATCATGGCCGTGGTCACCTAACCAGGGACAGCATCATTAATTAGTAAATCAAGAACCAAGAACAGAGGGCAAGAAACAGGGTTCAGCTGGATCTTTAAAAATGGTTTACTGGGGAATTAGGCAGTCGATTGGGATAAAAGGCCAATGCGCTATAAGCATAATTTGGTTCTTTATTTTAAATTAAAATTGAATTCGTAAATATTTGGACTAGAAAAGTTTTCGAGTTAGATGCTTTTTATCTTTAAATAACTTTTCTATTCATTTCTTTATGAAGATTAAATTGATAAGGATAAAGTAAAATATCATTTAGCTGCGGGATTGCTCTCTAATTTGATTCTTTTTCTAAGCTTTGCAGCTTTTAAATATTTTTATAGAAATTGTTTATTTTGATGAATTGGCAAAATTGCTTGCAGTTTTTTCCAGTCAAATTGTAGATTTTTTTATCTTAACTATTTCTCTAAATTTTATTCACAATTATTTTTAATTATTAGAACCCCTTCTCTGAGTGTAAATTTGTGCTTTCGCTCCTCAAACTGTCGCCTGCTGCTATTTCCGCTTGACTGTCAATCAATTTGGACGATTTTTTCGGGCCAACTTTTCACTTTCTCTCCACAGGCGGCAAGCCAATTTCATTTTAACTTTGTTGACACCATTTTGCGTTGAGAAACGAATTCATTTTGTGGCCAATTGACAGGGCTCAAAAAAGTAGGCAACGATACGTGTTTTATGCTGCAAGTGTAAAAATAGAAGCTTCGCAAGTTGATGTTGTCTAGTTGTTTATAGGGGGCGTTACCCGTACCAAGCTGATTGGTTAGACAATAGATTTTTTGTTACTATTTCGGGCAAATATATGTGTGATAGTTATTTTGCTTGGTGCGCTAAATGCCTGCATTAGTGGCTCGTTACAGTTGCATGTTGCAAGCAGCTGGCAAATCAATCAAATTATCAAAACGGAAAAAAACGTCAAGCAGCCCGAGAAAAACAGCAGTTTTCAAGTTCATGAAAAACAACTGTCGCTGTCTCGCTCTCCTGCTCTCTCCCTCTCTCTTTCTCTCAGACTCTTTCACTGTTTTGTCTCTCTCTTGACATTGGCCGTGTCATCGACGGCATGTGGCATGTCATAATGCAGTTATAATATGCCATTTTGACACAGAACCTCAGACGTTTTCTGGGCCCGCTCGATTGAAATTATGACATTTTGATGATATTCTTATTGGTTTGTTATGCACCTCTTTGTCAATCAATACATTTTTCGCCAAAATGCCTTTAAAAGGCCAACACTTTAAATGTGACTCAAAGCCAAATACCCCGTGACCTTTCTGGCTGCCTTAAACTTGCCTCGTGCATTGCGACAGTCCTTTGTCATATTATTTTATTTTTCTCTGCTGAGAGTCAGGGCCGCAGCTTAAACCAATAAACTGAGGCGGCTTTTACACATCGTTAACAGCTCTTAACGCTTTATGCGGAGGAGTGAGAGCAGACCTAAATCCTTGGCAGCCTAAGGCAACGTACGTTACTTTATTGGATTAGCCGATAACAAGAGCATGTTGAACATGTCATGAGCTTTTCGAATAGCTTGCAGCACTCATCATAATTAATGTGACAGGCGGACTATTACTTATGTCTGCTCCGAATTCAGCAAGGACAAGCTAGTAACGACAGCTGAGCGTTTATAAAAAGTCTTTAAATAGGAAATCTTTATTACATCTTTAATTTTTTAATTGAAATCCCTTGCAAAAATGTAAAAAATTACCATAACTAATAATTCTAATAATAATTTTAATTATACTCATACCTAATAATTGCAATACCACTTAAATTAGAATTTCTGTACCTTTTTGAAGATACAAATTTTTTTAAATTAAAAAAAAAATGTTATAGATGCATTTATATCTTACATGCCCCCTTTTAAGTGGCATCCTAGTTTTACAAAATTATTTGGCGAGACCTATAAAAATTCTTTAAATGACCTTCACTCCAAAACTTTTGATCCCAATGTGTTATAAAATTCGTGATCATAAACAGATTTTTAAAGTAAAATGTGTATACTTACGAGTTGATTTTTGTAGTTTAATAAGCATAAAAATGTTTGCAAAATTTTCGCAAACAAAATAATTAAAACCCTTTAAAAGGTTACAACTTATACATTGAACATATAAAACCAATTTTGGAGGGAATTTTATTATAGTAATTTCTAAAATTCTATAATTCTGATAAATTTATTAATATTCCTCCGATTGTTATTTGCAAGTGAGTTTAAAGTTGTCGATGCCTTTAAATTGGTATCTAAATTTTTAATGAGTCTTGGACTGAAATTTGCGATCGCATTTATTTTTACAACAAAGAACCTCATAAATCCTTTTATATTTTTTGGGAAACTAAGTGCTGAAACTGAATTGTAGCTTAAAAAGCAAATAAGGTATTTAATTAAGATAACAAGTTACTTAAATTCATATATTTGTGGCAGCCTTACGGGCTTAACTTAACTAACTATCACAATTCTTTGCTTCACGTGTGTTAGCATGAACATATTTCTCTCTTATAAATACCTTTAACGTGTGTTTACTTTTCTCTCTGTGTATTCAACTTGACATATGAAACTTTGATAATGGATGCAGGAATAAATACTTTTTACTCGCAGCATGTATTTGATATATTTTTCATAGTATTCTTGCCTGAATAGTGAGTTCCTGTACTTAATTTAACTTTGGCTGAAATTTCTTTAGAATATCCCAACGAGCTGCAATGCACACGAATGTCCTGGCATTGGCTGTTATTAGTTTTGACATTCTCTGGCTGACATCTTTCTAGGTCAGAGCATCTAATAAGTGCATGTCAAAGCAGCTCAACTGTCGAGCTGCTGATGGAGTTATTGATGGCATTCTGAGAAGATGACATCGTTGAGGCAAATACATGCTAAGAGCTTATATGGCTCTGGCAAAGGGGCAAACGGAAACGGAAGCGGAAACGGAAAGGACGGCAAAAATTGTGTGTGCGTGCGGTCAGCAAGTTCAATAAATGGACCCAGCTGCTAGCATATCAAATAATATGTGAGCACAGAAAATGTGTGTCAAAAGGTGGGTGAGGGCGGTTCATCAGCAGAGAGGGGGTAGGGGTATTTGCTGATAACGTGTGGACTGCCAAAAACTCATCAATCACAATGAAAAGTCCCGATAGCTGACAGTCATCAAAAAATTGACAAAACTTGAGCAGCACTTGGCGGGAAATTGTGTTGACCCAAACAGAACCCCAACCCAAATAAAATAAATAAATAAATATATAACCAGTGGTTGCAATGACATTGGCCAAAAATAAAAGCAGAACTAAAAACTTCCCTCTTATCAGTTAATTAATCGCAAAAGCTGAAAATCGAAAAAGTACAAAAAAAATAAATAAATATATACATGTTCAAAATGCAAACGAAAATAGCAAACGGGTTGACACAGAGACAGTCGCAAGGCAAATGGCATTTACAGTGGGAAAATATGTGGAATTTGCAAGCAAAAACTGAAATCAGAAATTGCCCATTCGCGAGCAATGTGAATTTATTCAACACACTAAATAATATTGTCAAAAAATGTTTAAATAGTGAGTCGAATGAAATTGAAATTTAATACCAAAGCAGGACCGTATTAATTAATAAGCGTAGATTTATTTTTCGGAAAACCCAATTAATTAATATTAGTAAATTTACATTTAAATATTGCAGTGACTTACAACTGTGTGTTTTGAATATTTTAATTTTCTATGGGAAATAATTGCTTTTAAAGCATTTCGGTATAGATTTAAATTTAAATAACTTTACATTTAAATAACTCCAACTGTGACTTTAGATTATATATTACTTTTCTATGGGAAAAAGTTGAGAAATAATTCTAATTCAAGGTATTCGCTGTAAGAATAAGTGTATCATATTTAGAACGGCAATATATTTGACTTGACCTGTCTTGGCATTATGTTTAAATTTGTTGTTTTGTTAGGCAATACTTTACATTTGCCCCTATTTTGACTTTATTTGCCCCACCGTCCAAATTGTTGTCGTTGTTCTTGTTGTTGCCCGTTATCGTCATATATCCAAATTTGTGTGCGACATGCAATGCAAATTAATTCAATGCATGTTATTTTTTATCGTTATTGTGGGCTTTAAGCGGCCGGCATTTGTGAGGCGTCTTTTTTACGCGAGACCGAAAAGAATTGATTGGGGTTTGCGCTGACTCATATTTTATATAAACTGTTGTTTGAATCGAAGTTTTTCTCTCTCTCTCTCTATTTGCAGTCTCAATCTGTATGAGCTGATCAAGAAGAATAATTATAATGGTTTCAGCATGAGTCTCATACGACGCTTCTGCAATTCGATTGTGAAATGCCTGCGTTTGCTCTACAAGGAGAATATCATACACTGTGATCTCAAGCCGGTAAGTTGAACATAATTCGTTTAAATAATCTTAAGAAACATATTAAATGTAATATTCCATTTTTAGGAAAACATTTTGCTGAAACAACGCGGCAGCAGCTCAATAAAAGTCATCGATTTTGGCAGCTCGTGTTATGTGGATCGCAAAATCTATACCTATATACAATCGAGATTCTATCGCTCCCCGGAGGTGATACTGGGTCTGCAATATGGCACCGCCATTGACATGTGGAGCTTGGGTGAGTATATATCTATGTGGCGTCGGTGGGGATTTGATTTTAATTAAAACACATTTGCAATGTGTCTTCTCTACGTGCATTTGGCCTCGTTGCAGTGAAAATGAATTTTTAAATGGTTTTCGTTCTGCATTTGGCAGGCAAATTTATAGCCACACAAACCTATAAATACCTATAAATGCGCTTGTGTGTAGGTGTGTTTACATACAACGTTTAAATATTTGATACACCGTTTTATAGCCACACAGCATGTGGCCGCCATTTGTGCTGCGAGTGCATTTAAAAGCGGGGGAGTTAGTCCCCTTTTTTGTGGGTCATGCGGCTAACATTTGCCGTGTGCAAAGCGAGCCTTGAATGGGTTTTATGCGGCTTGTGAATGGCTGGCTTTACCATTTTTTGAACATCATTGACTGTTGTCGCTCCAAAAAGTCGATGTATACAAATCAAAAACAATAACATTGCTTCGACAGGCCTTGTAGTTCTGTTCAATTTCAATGCAACTCTCCGTTTTTTAAATCCGTCAAACCCAACGACTATAAACACACTTTCGTAAGCAAACATATGGAAAGCCACAAATCCATTATTTTTGTCTGAATGGTTTTAGAAAAATCGGTCACTCACACAAATCAAGCATTTACTGCTCATGTTTACCTAGCGCAAATGTTTAAGCAAAATAACCAAACGGAGCTCTTAATATCTTAATCTTATATATACAAACCAAAGTTGATCGTTTTTTTAACCAGTGAACAAAACCTAAAAATTCAATAGCGTTTTTGGCAACATATTTACGGTTTCCTTTTATTCTAACTTAACTACGAAACTCTAAGTACGATACGCCAAATTCTTAAACGAATAAACTTGTATAATTATTATTATTACTGTTATTATCAGTATTTTAATTATGAACAAACTGTCTGGAAAATCCATCAAATTAGCCAATAGCCAATTAAAAATGCTTTCAAGTGTTTTCAATTAAACTTAATACAGCTCAATACATAAAATATTTTTTAAATATACTTGAAAAAGAAACCCAATTATTTGAAATTCTAATCCAAAAAGATTTGAAGTTAAAACAACAAATTCTGCTCATTTTTCTATATCATCTAGTATTTTGTATTTTAAATTTCCAATATTTATACGATTTCCAAATTTAACCGGCTGTGCAGAATCTTTTGCCAGCTTGAATATGTAAAGTTTTTCTTTGCAGCATGGCATATTGGCAACTGTAGTCAGTTTTGCTGTTGCTTTTGCTGTTGCTTATTGCTCAGTGGTCCAAGCGCGAAATATATATATATGTATGTATATGCTTGCTTCTGACACAAGTCCTGCTATATTTCCTGTGCGCCGATTTTTTATGTTCGTCTTGCGGCCTTGCAACTTAATTTTGTGCAAGTTCGTCTCCAGTAGTCAATTAGACTTGCACACTCAAGCAGACTAAAGGTTCGCCATAGGCGCAAGCTGTTTGCCGTGAATACTACGCTTGTTCAATGTTTATCAGTTGTTGTTGTTATCAATGTTATCAGTTAAATAAATTTCGATCTTTAAATCCAATTTAAGTATCAATTAACATAAAAATGTGATCAAATAGTAAAAAAAGCTTTTGCTGGTAGCTGCTCGGAAATCTCATATTACAATATATGTTAACAGGCTTGAGCATAATATAATGAGCAAGCAAAAGATCGCGAGATGAATTCGTACACAAGCAGTTCCTATTTCTACCAATCAGCGATGAGCAACCAATCAGAACTCGTTAGTGCAATGCACAGTAACAAGCAAACTCACACACACACACTTCCACATATATCTCTTTGCTCTGAGTGCATTTACTTTGTGATAGATGTGTGCGCTGCTGTGCTCTAAGCTCTAACCGGAAGTCGCCAAGATCATTGATTCCTAAATGACCCAGATATCATTGGTTATTTCATATCATTTGTATAGTCGTGGCGAACCCAACAGCCCAAACTTATGCAAAATGCGTAAATTTGCCGAAAAATATGTATGCCCTTTCTTTTAGCCACTCAGCAAAAGCCTCGCCCCTTGATGGTTCCTGATTAATTATTATTTCTTTGGTTAATCCATACCAACGATATAGTGAGTAACATTTCTGCCCCTTTTAGGTATGCAACGAGATTTTTTATTCAAAACTATTTGTCGAACTTCTGAGCATTTCTGTTCGCCTGGTATTTCAGTCGTATTTTAGTACAAATTCCGTCACCCAGCTGCCGACGACGGCATTTCATTCGGGCACACAATGAAATTTTTATTTTATTATTTTTATTTTATTTTTAATTTGTCGACCTTCTGTTCGCCTGGTAACTTAGCTAAATTTGATAAAAATATCTACAGCCAGCGACTTTTTTTCCATCAATGATTTTCTTTTAATTTTTCAACTAAATTACCCTTTGAATTAAAAAATATAGGAAAAAGTTTTTTAATCATATATTTGTTTTTGCATACATTTTTAAATTTACTTTTTATTGTTTAATTTGCTTAAAATTAAAAATAATAAAGACTGTCTGTTTTAATCTTAAATAAATACATCTGGAGTATATATATAGCGTCCGATACTGAAAAAATATCCTTGGAAGCAATTAGAATCGATCCCTGTCCTTACAATGTCACTCTGAAAATATAAAACACATAAAATCAAAAACGATATAAAGGCATTTCAGGAAAAGAAAATAGGACATAACTCGGCATTGCCCTTGCAGATTTTCAAAGGACTTGGTGCGTTAGGCTCGTATAGACCCGCTGCATCGATCTGTAGGGGGTTATCTAAGCATCATGGACTATTTTGTGTTAGCAACTTAATCCTTAAAACTTTTCTCTCTGAAGGACTAATGTACAGGATTTTTCCGGCTCCACAAGGATATGGCCGAGTTTTGACCTTTTAGAGACAAATGTCTCTTGGACTTTCGTCCTTTCCACAGTCTGAATCGGGAAGATGTGGACTATTTTTTAAGATGTTAAGATCGTCCTAAGGACGATTTAGTGGTTAGGGTCCTTTTGAGAGAAATGACCATAGGTTTGTCATGTTTTTAAGTAGGGATTTGGCAGAATACTCAAGGATACAGACTGTTTAAAGGACATTTGACTTTTTAATTGTAAATTCAAAATCGACTAGATAAGGTCTATAAGGACTCTTTCTCCTGATCTACTTTCATTCTACCCATATTTCTCACTCAAATATAAAATAAACAAAAAGTAATGGCTCGCCCCTTTCGCTGTGAAGAGTTTTACATTATTCGACACGTAACCCATTTGGTTGTGCGCACAGTAGCTCAAATAAGTAAGCGCCCACACGAGTTGGCAGTCGTAAAGAAGTCAAGACACTAGCTAAAAATAAACCCTAGCCATCTTTTATTAAACCACCCACACACACATCGCCAATATCTCACGTACTGTGCACGTTTAATGAGTCTTTTGTGTGGAGCGCAGAGCTCACAGTATATTTTCCCTTTTGACCGGACGTGGTCGTAGTCGGAAATGGCCGCTAAAAGGATGTGTGTGGCGGGGTGAAGGCTGCTACAGGAAGCAACATTTCTAAGCGTTAAGGGGCAGGCAATATTATTGTATACATAAACTTCAAGTGGGCCTCACTTGTTGAGTGCCCATCGGCCCGCCTACTGCTCCCCTTTCCCTCAGAGTATGTATTACAGGCTATCCCATTGTTCTAGCTATACGTGAGGGGCTTGGTCTCAGGGCCCTTGCCGCATGTGTAGCCTGTTGCTGCTAATTGGCATAGTGCGTGTTTTTACACTTGGTTGGGCTGCCGTTTTGGCTGGGGCGCAGGAGAGGGCGCCACGAAATTCGTGTGCAGCGATTGAATGTTGCCATTTGGCTGCGAAATACCGTAAAGGATAATGAGGCCTGGCAATCGTAGTGCACTCAGTTCTCAACTGATATGGAAGTAATGTGTATACCAAAGAGTGTGTAAGAATTAATTAGAACTTGTGAAAGAGGTCATATGAATTGTTAAGCTATGAATGATATGACAGAAGACAGGGTGTAAAAAGCCGAAGTAAATAACTAACTCAGATCGCTAACTTAAAATCAATACATGTGTCTGAGGATTCTTCTTAGCAATAATCTTAAAATTATAAAAATAATACTGAAACTCGGAACCACCTCCAATGATCGACAGTGATACTCAACAATACGGCCCTGCAAGCGAAAAGATTGTATATAAATAAAAGAGATATATAATTAAATAAGTATTACATACAAATCAAATGAATCGATCGTCTCATTTAGTTGTAACTCAGGAATGACAAAGTTGTACAGATTGATTCAAGCAAGAATTTCCTAAAACAAAATAGATTTAAAGTTTAGTCGGAACAAAATGGGATAAAATGTGGCATGCCAATAAATTTGGAATCTCCTTGATTAGCTACTTTATCCTAAGGGAACAGAGCTGTATAGAAAGGATTTTATATAAATAAATGATGTAAATAGTTAAATTAAATATAAATACAAACAATTTGCGAATTGATTCTAGGAATTTTATTGTGCAGTTGTAGGATTTAAAAAATATTGAAAAATACTCTTCTGAAAGTAAGGATATTACTAATATTAATATATAAAATTGGATGTAGAAGTAACATACATGGTTGTAGTTGCAGTTGTAATGCTGTACATTTTATAGAATAGCGTTCCACGAGGATGATTTTTGCAAATAGGGATATGATTTTATACAATTAATAAAGGCTTCAAATAGGAAATGAAAATAGATTACAAACAAACATTAATGTGTGAATCCAACACGTTACCTGCTTCTTTAATATAAAGCGTTATTTTAAATCGAACCAGGATCCTCGTTGTATTCAAGTAGGAGTAATAATTACTAAAGGATACAACTCTTCTGAAAATAAATAGAGAATACGAATTGAACATACACACAAGCATTAACCAAATATTTTATAAATCAGTCAACTCATGCTTGAATAATACGTAGGGGAGTAAGGGTTATAGGTTCAAAGACTAATAGAAACCACTTGAAAAGTGACCTAGCCAATAAATTTAATTTAGATATTGTTATATGTCACATGTGCCGAATAGATGGCATATCTTAAATCAAGTTTAGCATCGTATTTCGCAACCCGTTGGAAGTCAATATGAATCACTTTTGCGCTGAACTTTTCAACCCCAAAACCAAAAGCACTTAAGCAATTTGCAGCAGCAAATAAATAATGTCCCAGAGGTTCAACTGAACTGCACTGAAAAGTGTCCTTTGGTCAAGCTCAAGCACGTGTCCAGGGCAAGGTCCACAGTCAAGGTCAATGCGCTTCTGCTGACTGTCAAAATGACTGCAGCCAAATGATGGGGTCTTGAATTTTACTAAATAAAAATGCTGCAGGTTGTTGGGCTAGGAGATCCCCTGTACCCAGTTGCCTGATCTATTTGAAAAGAATCGACAAGTTCGAATGAAATGCCGGGAATTTCTATACTCATCGAAATCTGTGTACAGTTGCAATATACCCTATTTGCAATGACTGCAGGGCATTAAATCAATACTAATTTCGCTGCGATTTCTCTTGTTTTCATTGCAGGCTGCATATTGGCCGAGCTGTACACGGGCTTTCCGCTATTCCCCGGCGAGAACGAGGTAGAGCAACTGGCCTGCATTATGGAGGTGCTGGGTCTGCCCCCTAAGGTGCTCATTTCGGTGGCGCGTCGCCGTCGTCTGTTCTTTGATTCGCGTGATGCGCCGCGCTGCATAACCAATACGAAGGGCCGGAAGCGTTCGCCTGGCAGCAAATCCCTGTCACAGATTCTTCACTGCCAGGATCGCTATTTCATAGACTTTCTGCAGCGCTGCCTGGAATGGGATCCTGCGGAGCGCATGACGCCCGATGAGGCGGCCCATCATGAGTTCCTGCAGCCATCCGCATCGAGTCGCCATCGCAGCTGCCGCATGTCCACAAGCTCATCGAGCTCGGGTCTGAACAGCGTCTCCCAGAAGTCCTCCTGCTACAATTTTGCAGAGATCTCGCCCGGCAACGGGCCAGTTGTTGCATCTATCACTAGCACCACAGCCGTCAGCAATGCGGCTATTACGACCAAGTCAAGCAGTTCACGCCAGCCTCATGCCCATGCCCACGCTCACGCCCAATCGAACGGACACCTGCCCGACATCAAGCTCAGCGCCAGCGACAAATACAACAGCATGCAGAAGGTCGCAGTGCGTTCGAAGATCACGTCTAGCGTCTCCGATCTGGAGTCGGTGCAGCAGTATTCGCTGCATCGCATCTATGGCGGCGTTGGCAGCGGCAGCACCCATCATGTTTCCTCGGCAGCCACCAGGAAGCATCTAAATGGCAACACAGGCGGCAATGTCACCAACAACAGCATCGGCAGCAGCAGCAAATACGGCAGCACCACGCTGGCGCACAACCACCACAATGTGACGCATCACAACGCTTCCACGGCCACCATTGCCACGGCCACGCATCATCATCATCATCATAACCATATCGTTGGCGTTGGCGGGCAGACGGGAGGCGCTGCCGCCACAAATGTGGCCATGGCACATTCACAGTCGACCGGCGATGTCTCGGACCGGGCAATCTTTGGGCGTGCCTGACTTCGGGCGCGGCCCACCAAGCTGGAGCTCAAGAAGTGCAAGCTGGTTAATATGATGGACTTCTGGAGCTAGAAGTGGCGTCCACAGCACTGCGCTGCCCTGCGGGAGGAATAGCTGCTACTGCTGCTGCTGCCGGCTGCTCCAACCTAAATCTAGCTATAACTGTTATATAGGCTATACATATATGTGTGTAGGTCTAAAGCGTTTCTATATGTATTGTGTACTGAGTGTGTCTCCCCCTGGTTGCAAAAAAGAAAAAAAAAAACACGAAATATATATATATATTTATATATATATAGTTGTATGCATAGATATGTAGCCGATATGTAATTTTAGATTGTGTATGTGAGCCCGCAACACCCCCAAAAGCACTCTCACACACACACACACACACACATAACAAACACACACACTTGCAACACTCTTGCAGTATTCTCAGTTTATTTCTCTGATTTATTTTTTTTTTTGCTACTGCCATAGCTAAATATACATATATATCTCATTATATATGAATGTATTCCCTAAATGTATTTGTTTCCCAAAAGTATTCGGAAAACCACAACTTTTGCCCTCCATTGTGCAAGCATAAATTCATACGTTTTTTAACACTGTTTCATCTGCATGCATGCAAAACCTGTATTCAACACGAACAAATTATAAATAATAACAATAATAATAATGATAATATAATATAATAAACCTCCCAGCTCAAACGGAACAACATAACCTAGTTATATAAGAAGTTTAACGATATATTATATCGACGCAAACACAAATCTGTAACAATTTCATACAGCTTCCATGTCTTTAGCAACAGTATCAAGGCTGTTAATAGTTACAAATATATAAATATATTGTAACTATGATTTATAAGTTCCCAAACAAGGTTGGAATGTTTCACAATCTATTTAAAGCTCAAATATAGAACTTTTTCACTACTAAAACTTCACTGCTAGGGAACCTCATAGACCCACCAAATTATCAAATCGAAACTACCCTAGTTAACTATATAAATATATAGGTATAGCCTCTGATAAACTGAAACATTCTAGCCCGGAACACACTTGATTAGGTTCTATAAATTGAGCGTAAAGTTTGACAACAAGTTAAATGTAAGTTTGTATTTTGCATGAGAGTATAAATAAACGGAGCTGTTCAAGATTTCGATATCTCGACTTCACCCATTTGTAAGGGATATTAAAATCCAGAACAGAGCCGTTTGATTGAATATGCCCAAACATTCATTCATAACATGTCATAATATAACGATTATACACATATTTAATAAACTATATATTACGTAATTATTGAATAGAAAGGAGAACACAACAACAATTTACGGCCAATACCACACAAAGCATGTGTAAGAATTATAACTTTAAATTCTATGTAAATCGTATTAATGGAAGAAACAAAAAACAAGAAAATATGAACAAAAATGAATACAATTTAAATATAATCACACAGTTGACAGTTGAATAATAAATGTTAGCAGTAAAGAGCGGAGCGCGTACCCCAATGTCCCCTCTCTATGTCTATCTAACTTCCCCTCTCTCTAGACTGTCACGTGAACAAAGTTTGTAACGTACTTTTAGATATCACTGTAAACAAAATGCAATTTTTGCTCATGACTTTGATAATGTCGTACGTTTATATATATCAAGAATTAGTATAATAATTTTTGCCTATTTTATGTATTATTTATGTTATTTACATTTTTCTGCCGCTCCTAATTACAACTATATAATTTTTTTCTTTGACGTACTATGCCTTTTTATTCAATTTAAAACAAAGTTAAGAAAAACAAAAAAAACTGCAAAACTTTATTTACAAAGTGAGTTTCGAATTTAAAGTTTAGTAATAAATTATAAAAAAAAAAAAAACAACTACCTTTAATTATAAAAAAAATATATCAATTTTAAATTAATGAATCATATTTAATGGCCTAGAAACCAGAAATAAATGAACATGTAATCAATACAATTACAATAATTGAAAAATAAATTAAAAATTATGTACTCAAAATGTTGCCAATCGTCTTTTTATGCCATTTACTTTTCAGGTCAAATTGGCCGTGATAAATGCTGAATTATTTCAATTAATAATCATTTTCTGGTATGAAAAAAGATTGGACTTTAAGCCATACAGATTTAGATTTCTGGGATAATGTAAATCATAAAGTATTCCTGTCGCTGCAAATTGGCATTAAAAAAGACACATCTAACCAGCTAAGGGTTAAGACAATCAGTTGTAAATTTAAAAAAAAACATTGCATACTTTCAGGCATGGCGTCAATTCAGAAATATTTTAGAAAATTTATTCCATTTAGTAATTGAGCTACCTATGGAAGGGAATTAGTTTATATACTCAAATTAACTTGTAATACAACATATATTATTTAAATATGTATAACATATGTTTCTCCCACCCATATAATTCATAAGAAAACTTACCTAGCTGATCTGCCAGTCGATTACAGTTTGCTTATGATCCATGCTCTTCGTAAATATACTCCGTGCAATTTATATAGTACCCCATCAGTTAATTCGTGCACCAGTTTCCACTATAAATACATGTTAATCAAATGTATTTTATTATATATAATCAAGATGTAGCTACCTCTTCCAGTTGTTGTGCCTCTATTGATGTTTGACACCATTTGTGAAGCCCTCGGGGCATTAATTTATTAATTTAGTTTTCGCTACGAACTCTTTTTTTCTAGTTGCATAAATTATGCAATATCCGAATTATAAATGTGTTTATGGTTTGGGCATTTAAATAGAGATTTGGGTAATAGACGCACGTGTGATGTTTCTGTAAAAGATAATTTAATTAAAATGTTGATTTTATTGTTGGAATGTAATTTGGCAATTAAGGAAATTGACGAAAAGAAGTTGAAGCTGGGCACAACTGTACCGAGTGTACTAACAAATGTTCAAAATATTTTTTGTAAATGTTTGACAGGCCTAAAAGTTTAGAAAAGCTTTTCACTTTTGATGTGCAGCAGTTGACGAGTGTTGCGTGGGGGTCTCTGTCTGATCAACAGAGAAAAAGACGAGAAAGTGAGAATTCTAAGTATAAACCCACTCAAATTAATGAGTATATGACTTAATTCCCAAACGACAAGTAGATATGTGTTGAAAATCTTCATTCTTGAATGGAAAGTAAAAGTTGCGGCAGCGATCGTTGATCCAAACAAAATAAAACAAAAAGTTATAATAACAATAATTCCCATTGAGCGCTTCGAGTGATAAGCGCGGCGCGTAAGTCTCATTGAGTCAAAGGTTTATTGACGCAAAGTTTTAGCCACAGCATCATCTACTACTTCGACGATGATCTTCATGATCATCGTCTGGCAGCACTTGTTGTTGCCGGGGCCAGGTCGGTTGTGCTTCGGTTCGGGTCCATGGCAACTCGAAGGCCGTCGCTTCTTTCTGCTTGCAGCGACTCTTCTTTCATCTTCTTCTTTTTTTTTTTTTTGGTTTCGTGTTGATCATACGTCGCAAAGGTGAAAGTCTTTCTCCCTCCAGCATTTTGTTGTTGCATTTGTACACACAGCATTTAGTCTTGTTTTTGTGGGGATTTGTCGATGTTTTGATTTCTGTTGTTTTTTGTAACTTGGCTTTGGCTTTGGATCTGTGACTTTGCCTTTTGGTAATCTCTTGCACAAATATTGCCCTGCTATTAGGCATACGCCAGCTCGATCATCTTTAAGGCCTCTGGCAGTTGTTGGCCTATGCCAAAAATTAAGTTATTCTAAATTGGCCGCCTTCAACATTTTCCCACACTTGAGAAGAAACTCAGCTTGGTTAGGTTTATCTCAAGTACGAAAACATATAGTATTATATCATCTCGTTTTTATCTGCAGCTAGAGCACAGCTTATGACGCATTTAAAGGTGGAGTTCGCCAAAAAAAAGGTGTATTATATTTTATGGCAACCATGTTATGCTCAACTGTCACGTCGCAGAGAGGTCAATATGGCAATTTTGGACTTGATGGAAAGCAGGCATAGATATATATATGACAAAAAATATATACGTAACGAGCTCAACCCCAGGCTTACATAAATTGTGTAGAAGGTGGTTTTGAGGTTCAATGAATAAAATATCAAAGTGAATCGGGAGTAGGCGGTGCAATATTTTTTTGGCTCTTGAGAGGAGGTCGTAGTATATTAACCAAGATGGGCAAGAAAAAAATATACGCTCTTAAACATTCTGAACCGAGTATAAAAATACTAAAAGACAAAACTGATCGCTCCAACGGTTGCCAATGTTGCTTGTAAATGAAATATATTGTTGCACATAGCCAGAGTTGCCACCAATACACGTTACTCTTCATTTCTATTGTGTCAAAAATCAATTAATAGCTAACAATATAAACAAACAATCACAAGATATATTCAAGCTACATAAGAAGCACGTGAAACAAATGTTGAAAAACTTCTTAGATTAAATCGAATTATTTTTTTTAATTTCCTGTCAATGTCCAGTAATTTAATCAACGCTCAAACAAGCAGGTGAAAATGCGTTTTTTTTGTTTGTATTTTCCACATAGATTTTAGAGTCATCGACGCTTTTCTTGCCAAGCGATCGCTGAACAAAGAAAGCTATCAAATAAAATTTAAGCATCGAACGGATACAAAAGAAGCAACGTCTAAAGTCATTGGACTCGGAACAACGTGCGGCATCATCGACAGCCACCGAATCAGTCAAATCAGCAGAAAGCCATTATCATTGTCTGTCTATAGGGTCTGGGTCTGTCAGCGCCAGAGGAAACCTGATAAGCCGCTTGGCCGGACCGCTTATGTAATGCGGCGCGCGAGGCGGATTTGGAGGCTCAGGTCGGGGAGGTGGTGGTCTCCAGCTTGAACCTTCTCTAGAATTGCATTGGGCATCGACTTAATAGGCCATTCGCTTGAATATTTTATGCTTGTGTTTGGTTTGAAAGTGAAAATGTTCATCAATGAAAGCTGGCGTTGAAGTGTTTGTGTCTGCTTTGGAGATTAGTCGCGTTGCCGAATTTTTTGTGGGTCCCAGCAGCAAATTGCTGCTATAATTGCTGGAAAGCTGAAAATGCCATAATTTGGTTGCGTTTTGATAAGGGCCCCAGATTGGCAGCTAACTGGCTTGTTCAGAGTTGCACAAGAGAAAATCAATTGTGTAATTAACTTTAGATCGACGATCAACTGTAAAATATTTGTAAAAATATCTATTCAAATGGAAAAGCGACCGCTGTAGGGAACGGAAAATCTTGTCGAAAGGGCGAACGATTTCTCCTTGATACTATTAAAATATCTACAAAAGTTCTTCCCAGAGCAGGCAATAAATAAAGTACAAGCTTAATACTGGCAAAAATAGTTAAAACAGAATCCCGATAATTCGTCCCTCGCTTAATCGAAAACCTCAACAGTTCGTAAAAATGCTATCCTTTTGAAAAGCAGTCATTTATTGGTAAAAATTCCATACAATTTGGTCCCTTGTTTGTCGAATTTTGAGATGAAATTTTAACATACAAGCCAGATCGCTAATTCCTCAATTATAACTATGTTTTAACACATGATGTTCATGATAGTCTCTTTGACAAAAATATAAGTTTAGAGAACGAGATAGAACAATTAATAGAAAAAACACACATCAATCGAAAATTACAGGCTTTTTTAAGTTTAATTTTAAATTGATATTTCTTTAATTTTCAAAACATTCAAACGAATGAACTTATATTTTTTGTTAAATTCCAATAAAGTTAAATATGTAAGCATTATGTGAAATATTAAAGCCCCGTTTATTTGAATTTTTCTTTTTGTAAATCGTTAAAAATGTGATCCCCTTGCCATTTCGAATTATCGAGACTTGACTGTGTATATCCTTATTAGAAATATACAAAAGCTTCGAGGTTTCATCGATTTTTAAGTATTTATATTTCTATTGGGATTTTTTTGAGACCGTTTCTTGCAATCCTGTGGACTTGACTTTCTCTCAAGATATTGTTACTTCCGCAACCTTGATACATATAACCTGACATTATAAATAAATCATCCGCTTTAATCTCTCGCCAAGCCTCATCAATACGAAACATCAATTATTTCCGATCACTTGATCAAGTCATGCTGTGCCTTCTCTTTATGAAAAACTAGACCAAATCAACCTGTAGCTATTATTCATCGATTTTGGGGTGTGATGTAAGTGCGTAATATGTTGATTAGTAGAGCGCCACATACAATCGAACACTGCGGGATCGCAGCTACTTCCCAATACGAAGCGGACAGACAACGGGTAGCACACATTAATCATCTACTTTGATAATTAAGGTAGTACGAGAGATAAAAAATGAATCACTTTAAATGAGCCAGACAAATTGTTAAAAAAAATAAGAAAAACATAAAAGACACATCGCGGTGTGCATGGAATGCAGTTTTAATGAGTTGAGTACGGAATGTTATTGTTGTTTTTGTTGGCATAATTGTTGTAGAGGCTATGTGACACAGGTCTGTAAATGGTAATGTTGATGTCTGCATTTATTTTTGGGCGCCATTAAAAGATATTTATCGTTTTAGACCCAATGCGATTCGTACGCCTTCAATTTGCGTTCTTATCTGCATTTCCGAGTACGCCAAGTTGAGGAAATTACGTGATTTCTGAGTATGAAATCGAAATCGCTGCAGATGGCATCATATTTGTCTAGCCCCATCTATTTCTGGTTTGATAAAGACTGAGACACGAAGAGCGAATTGCATTTGGTGGAAAAAGCTTGACTTAGAGCATTACATTTCCTCATGTTGCACAGTTGAAGGCAAGCAACACTTTCTCTTTCAACAGCCGAAGCGCTCTTTAATGCTTTCTCTGTGCAAACGAACGCTCTCAACAAATGTTGCTGCTGCTCATGTTGCCAGCAACATGTTGCTGCGCTCATCGTCGTCGCATCACGTCGCGTAGCTAGCTTCGCATTTTTTTGGCATCTTCGTCGCTTGGCTTGGCTTAAATTGTTACCAAACGCTTAATGATCTTCAGTTAAGCATCGAACTTTTACCAGACAAGTCGTGTCTGCGGCTTCCACTCGATTCCGCGGCAGCCACAGCCAACGCTTGCGGCATACTAAATAAAACAAAGAGTAAAAAAGTTAAACAACAAAAAAAAACTAACTACATTTGCATAAGGCAAATAGAAAACGTTAAATTCAAAAACCCGCCAAAGCAAAAGTTGATTTCAGTTTTGTGTTTTGTAGCAATTTTAACAGTCGAAACCAACGTTATCGTGTTTCCTTTTTGGGAAAAAAAAAAAGTGCAGCGATAATAAATCGATAAGAAATAACCAAGTTTCCAACTTAACTGCAAAAATAACCGAAAAATATACTATATTATTAATCTATCAAATTTGATTGAATCATGCGAAATTTATTGGCACTTTTGGGCACTTTGTGCCTGTGGATGGTCGCGGTGAATGCACAGGGATTTATTCCACCCAATGCTGGCATACATAATGGGGTATGTACTAAATAATAAGCATTATAAACTAAGTGACTTCTGTTACTAAATAGAAAAAAAAATCACAATGTTGCAAAAATATTAAAAAATAATCCATCTTATATTCGTAAATGTCTTTACAATTTGGAGTTCACAATATAAAATATAGTGAGTATTTTTGATTTTTGTATAGCTTTGTTTTTAATCAGGTTAACAGCTCCGTTTGATCAACTCTTTTATATTTATATGTAATAAATGTCAAATTATATTCCATTCAACAAGCTAAGACCTATTCATATTCAAATAAGTTCAATTTCTATATATACTAAACAAAAAAAAATCATTATTATTGCCTTCAACAATTGTCTCTTAACCTTTTACCAAAATGAGAGCAACCAATAGACAAATACAGTAGGGTGTTCCAGTTAGCCATAGACAATGTTCGTCTACAAAACTCTAAACCACAACGCATAACCCAAATATTTGCCAAAGCGTCTACGAGAAAGAAAGAAAAAAAATTGATCACACAATTTGCATTTCCATTGAATGTTATGCAAATATTTATTGTCCATTCTAGTTGTGAATTTTATTTGCGGGTTAGGCCAAAAGGCAAATTGACACAGTTTTTAAGAGACGTGCGAGTCAAAGAAAGCTGCTGTTTATTTAAAAATTCACGGAAATATACCAAAATATATTTTTATATATATATATATATATATATATATATATTTTTATGAATAAGCACGCATTATGCAATTTTAGTAAGAAAATTCCACAAATTCCAAAGCACTTTAGACTTGCATAAGATACAGTTTAGGCCCGACTGGTCGCCCGCCTAAATTATTCAATTATTCAAAACATTTTCATGGGCATTTTCATATTAATTGTACAAATATGCAACTGAGATGCCTCAATGAACTTTCCCTTTTTTTATATTCATGTATATATAAATACATATATTGCTTTTTGTTTTTTCGAGCTGCGTTTAATGAAGATGCAAAGGAAGCAAAGAGTAAAAGCCACAAAATCATGACAACGTTTAAAGCAACAGATAATAAAACCTGTTCGCTTGAAATAGTCAAGAGCTTAAATAAAACAAAATACCGAGGAAATTTTGAACGCACGAGCCAACAAAACTGCAAGTCAGCCAAGGGTTCTCAGTTCTTAAATACAAATTTTTAGTTAGGTCAGTACCAGCTGGCCTTTAACTGGAAGTTGCGGCTAACTTTATACGAGGGATCTATTAGGGCTCATTAACAATTAGCTGGGCTTAACATAATTGATAGACATTAGCCGTTTAATACAAGCATATATATGTACATATATCTATTTATATATGTTTAGGCCACAGCCAAGATTATCGCTTGTTGTTGTTGTTGCAGCTATTGTTATGTTTTGATTGTTGGTCAATGTGGCATTTGCGGCATCCGCTGTTATAGTTTGTTTTCACTTTCATGGCCGCAGCCAAACTTGGCAACAGCCGCAACGATTTATGATATTTCCAATTTGGTTGTCATTTTCGCTCTTTGTTGTTGCTGGCTTTGATTTGCGGATGAACTAATGCTCATAATTGGAATTTGCTTTTTTACCCAACACTTTTGTTCAGGCGTCTATTACGTAAAAATATTTTGATAATGTTTAACCTTAATATAATTTTTATGATACCAAACCGCGATTTTCACAATCGGGCTTAGAGATCAATTAAGGAGCTTGTAATATAACTTTTAGGATTGCAAATATTCCTGAGCTCATTAGCCTTTGTAGGGTTTAGTTCAGTTTTGAAAATCGAATAGAAAGGCGTGCAGAATAGAATGGCTTTTAAATCTGTTAGTTTTTTCTTTGTTGTTATATATGTTGTGCATATGTAAATATATATAAATATATTATTTATTTTAAGGAATAATAAAGCAGTCAATGCTTAGCTAAAATCTGATGCCAACATATGTCAATGGTATACGATCAAGTTTATTATTGAATTTTTGCTACTTATACTACATACACTCCTTTTTCGTGCACAAATTGCTCCCTGATTTCATAATATGGCTTATATCATAGCAAATCGCATGCTCAATTACATTTTCAATTTGTTTGACTAAGCAGCACTTCCTGCCCAACGTGGCGTTCAACACTTTGGCTTTATTTCCATTAACTTGGCGCTGTCCAATCAAGCGCTCCATCAGAGTCACAATTTTGTTCACTTTTCCACGTGCACCGAGCATTTCAAATGAAATTGAAATTGAAATTCGATTTAATTCTCAACTAGCAGCGCTACAGCACCAGCACCAGCAGCAGCAGCAACTCAATCATGTTGGGCGCCCCTCGAAACTAAAAACGATTCGAGTTTAATATAAAATCAAATCGAGGCACAACAAACTACGGAATGTCGTGTGGTTAGGGTAAGGGGCAGGGCCGGCTAATTGGCTCTGCGTGTGATTAGCGCCCAATTACTTTATTTATTTGAGGTCTTCGTTTTGATACAATGCAAGACAATTCGATTTTGATTCCATTTAATTTAGTGTAGCGCCAGCTAACGAGCTTTAAGTGGCAAGTCCGACAGACACAATAGAGCATATAAATGGCCTATATATGATTAGACTCAAAGCTCAATTAACGTGTGGGCAAGTGTCATCCTGTTACAGCTGGAAATACTCTGTAATAGTTGTTGCCAGCCAAACAACTTTCATTTTTTAACACAAATCCATTAACAGTTTGTCACACAAAAAATATATCTTTCAGATAAATATGCAACCAAAATATATTTATAAAAGATCTCTCGATTGACCCACTTTCCATAACAACAAAACGAAACAAACAAAACCTGCTAGAACCACGGGCCCCTACCCTACAACAATACGCGCAAAAAATATATACAAAAAAACGTTGGGCTATACAAAATGAAAAGAAATTACAACTTGAAATTCGTACAATAAATTGCGAGAGGCAGCGGCAACAATAAACAGGTTGAAGGGCCAGTCTTGCGCGTAACTGACAGATACAAAGATACATAAAGTATCTTGAAGCAGTTGCGCTGTCTACAGCATTTGACCGTACAAAAAAAGGAGCTTATTATTATTATTAATATTACTAGTTGCCAATTAAAGAGTGAAGCCTGTAAGCCTATTAAGATGCTAATCGCATATACTGACATAGACCCAGATATTTTGCTTGTAGTTACGAAATAATATTGTGGAATATTATTTCAGAAAATATTATTTATATTGGAATGACTGTACAAAATAACTTAAAATAAAAAGTTTAATTTTTACGAATTTTTTTTCTTTTATTATACAACTGTTCAGCGTGTTTTATTATCCGTGCACTATTTACTAAAACCTTTTATGAAATTCTAGATTGCAAAATTCTTTATTTTGTTATGACTAAAGTGAATCTTTAGGATCTGAACTTTTGCTTGTCTTAATATTTGCTTTCGTAGCAGCTTTAGCACTTCTCCTAAATAAAGGCTACTTCTCCCAGCTATTTAATAATGAATTCATGCATCGCCCTAGTAACAAAAGTGAAAGCAAAATATTGGACATTGATAAGTCAACATAAAAGCATTAACCAAATTTAAATAAAGACAAAATTGAAAACAAAAACCCAATGCTATGCAAACTATGTGGCTGAGGGGCGACAATAAGCCAGAGAGTAAAGCCCAACAACGACACGAACCAATTGGACCCGGGGAGTATTGGACATTGCTTAGATGATGGGCGACAGATGTTGCCCGGATTGTTGTTAAGTCTGAACAGTTGTTTGTTGTTGGCTGTATGTTGGTTGTTGTTCGTTGTTGGTTGTCCGTTAGTCGGTGGCAATTTCTGTTTACACGACACAAAATAGCAACTGCAAACGCTACGTGAGGCAATATACAGTTACATTTATATATACATGTGAATATCTATATATATATATATATAATTAAGTTTTACACGTTAGGTTACTATAAAAAATATATTTCAATTTATTATTTTCACTTAACGGCTACTTTTGTTGAGTACATTCAGATTTGCTTCCCGAATAAGAACTCATTTATCTAACTGTTGCGGTCGCTTAGCAAACTTCGCTTTGAGAGAGTTTGAGTCAAAATTGAGTGAAGTTTGAGCTGCGTCAGCAATTATGCGTGGGATAGTACTCTGATGGGAACATTGACAGTGGCGTGATATTTAGGGTGAATTGTTTATGTCTACCAAAAGGGGGACAGTTTGATCTTGACCAATGTCGATGTTATCACCAGGCTCTTTGTTTACAATATTAGAAATGTTTATAATTGTGCTTATGCTTATGTGCTAAGTTATGTTAAAGGGTGGGTGCGACTATGGATATGTCACTCCCCCAACCATTAGAAAAGTGCCTGTCCTCAGGTGTTTAAGTTTGGATATAGTGTAACATTTTCTTCTTTTACAATTGGTATATCTCCTATTATTGTAGGTGTTTCTTCTACTTTGGGTTTTTTATATTTTATAATTAATTTCTTAGGTATGCTTTTGAACTTATATGTCAAATACAGTGTTAAACTTATTAATATGATTACAAATATGGTTATTGTAATTATCTGGAATACATTGTTAAATTTTGTATGTGCATTTATAATTTGTTTCGTTTGTACAAACGAAAGTGGTTCTAATTTTATAACATCATTGCTTACGTAAATGCTTTGAGTATAATCTAACATATTGTTTGAAATTGAAATTTCATTAATTTGCAATGAACAATTAAAGATTTTTATTATATTGTTTCCTTCTATTGTTATTTCGTTATTTATACAATTATGGTTTAATATAGTTTTTGGTAAATTCCAAGTTAAAATTATATTTGGTTCTATGTAGTTGATTTGAAAATTTTGCAAAATTTTAGTATAACTACATTCTGATGTTATTTGGTTTAAAATTCCTGTTAAACATTCATTATTAATTAATTTTTTTGTTTCTCTGCTATAAACTTTTTTATCTTGGGTAAAATATTTTTCATGAGCTATTTCTGTCAAAATATTATTATTTTCATCCGGGTATGGAATTATTTCGAATACCGGGCTTTTTATTATTTCTCGAGGAATATGGGATATTATCAGTATTTCGTTTGTATCTGATTTAAACCAAGTGGAAGTTTTTGTATTCAACAATTTCTCAGAATTAACATGCAACAAATAGTCATGTTTTAGTAATTTTGGGTTAAAAATTCCTAATCTTGTGAGCTGCATTCCCATCTCAATGTCTTCTATATATTCTGTAAAGTGTTGTAAGTTAAATATAAGGATATCTAATTTCTTTCCTTTTTGTTTCTCTTGATCTAGTTCGTTCATGATTTCTATTCCTTTGTTTATAGCTTCTATTATGTAATTTAATTCGTTAACCTGAACGCTGTTTTCTGCTAAGTTGCTTATTTTTTGTTCAATTTCTGCTTTGTCTTCTTGATCTAATGTTCCAAATAAGTATTTATATGCTGTTCCTACTATGTTAACTAAACCTCTTTTGCTGCGTTTGGCTATTTTTAAGCCGTTTATTTCTCTGTTTAATTTTTCTACTAGGTATTCGATTTGTATAAGGTTATTGAATTCTTTACTTTGTTCAATTAAATTGTTAAAAGTTTCTTCGGTTTTTGTTATATTAACCGTTAAACAGTGGAATTCGTAATCTGTCGGAATGTCTATGGTTCCTGTTTTAAATATGAGATATCCGTTATGGGCTTTGATAGGATTAATTTCAATACTCTGTGCATTTATATAGTTTACAGTTATTGATAGTAATATTATAATAATTAATTTAAGCTGGTGCTTGTATGTTTTGATCGCTGTCTGTTGTTGACCTGTAATTGTTATATTTGCTTTGATTAGTCTTCTTTTTCTTTTTGAATTTGGTTTTGTAATGTGTTATTTTCCTGCCTCTGTTAGTTTCCTCAAAATGTTTGTCGTCGATTTGTCTTAGTTCTCCTGTTTTCTTGAACGGGGTTGTCGTCTTTGATTTAACTAACGGTGAGTGTTTGTATCTAGTGTCAATTTCATAATTTGTTCGTTTTTTGTTGAGATTATTTATTAGTTTTTCTTTATTAGCTTGAGTGTCATACTCTGGTGTACCTGCATATATGAATATGTCCGCTGGTGTTCTGTTAGTCGTTTTGTGCTTTGTTTTATGATTGTACGTGTAGAGTATAGTTTCAAATTTTGTAAGTTTATTTTCGACGTCTGAGTCGCTGTTAATGATTCTTAGTTTTTCGTTAACTGTCTTATGAAATCGTTCTACGTCGGATATACCATTTTTACTAGTGGTTATATTAATATTTACTGCTTCTGATTTTAGCCATAATTGTAAAGCTGTGCACATAAAAGCTGAGTCTTTGTCTGCCTTTATTTCGATGGGTTTACCCATTTGGTTGAACACTTGTAATATAGCTCGTTTGGTTTCTAGCCAGTCTCTACTTTTTATTTCTATTAATGATGCAAATTTTGAATAGATATCAATGCAAGATAAAAATTGTTTATCTCCTACTATGTAAAAATCCATTACATATTTTTCTCGGATATTAGCGATTTCCGGAGTTATTTCGAAAGTTAATTTTGTATCTCTGTGTTCTGTTTTTGCGATGTTGCAAATCTCACATTCATTTATTAGATTTTGAATTAAATTTTGATAATCTGGGAAATAGTGGGTTTCTTTGAACCAATTGATAGTTTTTTCAATTCCTGGATGTAATAATTCTTTGTGCTTTTTTAATATTAATTCTTTGAATTCTGCATATGTTTGAAGGTCTATTAATTTTGTACTAGTTTTCATTGCCTTTGTTGAATTATTCGGACTTATTATTTCTAAGTAGGCTTCTTGAAAAATTGGAAAATCTGCTTCGTTGTGGAAGTATAGCACACTTTTCTTTGTGCATAAGTATTCTTTTATTAATTCTTTGGCATGCGTATTAGTCATGTCTTTGTACGTAATTTTTATGTTGGTTTTGTGAAAGTAATTCGTAACTTTTGTTTCGTTCTCGGTTCCTTTTTCAAATTCTATTTGTCGATTATAATAATTAAGTGGTCTTTCTGTGATTTGTAAATGGTTACTGTTGTCTTCTTGAGCACTATGTATTGTTGCTCTTGTGCTAATTGTATCTTCGCCTAAGAAGTTTTCGTTTAATTGAATTCTGGACAGAGCATCTGCCACATAATTTTCTTTTCCTGGGACGTATTTAATTTGGAAATCAAACTCATTTAGCTTGATCTTCCACCTTTGTAATTTCATGTTAGGTTCTTTCATATTATTTAACCAGACGAGTGGTCTGTGATCACTAAGGATTTGAAATTGTCGACCAAAGAGATAGGACCTAAAGTATTTAGTGGCCCAAACGATTGCTAATAATTCTTTTTCAATCGTTGAATAATTTAACTCATGCTCGTTGAGAGTTCTACTTGCATAGCATATAGGCTTATGCTCTTGCGAAAGGACGGCCCCTATTGCCATATTACTCGCGTCTGTAGTTAATGAAAATGGTTTTTCGAAGTTAGGGTATATTAAAATTGGGTCGGATGTTATGAGTACTTTTAGCTTTTCAAACGCTAGCTCGTAGTCTCTGTCTTTTATATTGATTTTTGCTCCCTTTTTTAATTTAAGTGTTAATGGTTTTACTATATTAGCGAAATTTGGTATAAATTTCCTATAGAAACCACATAATCCTAGAAATGATTTAATTTCTTTTGGGGTTTTTGGAATTGGGAATTTGACAATTGCTTGTATCTTGTTGGGATTTGGTTTTATACCCTCAGTTGTGATGATGTGACCGAGAAATTCAGTTTCTTTTCTCATAAACTCGCATTTATCCAACTGTAGTTTTAAGTTAGCTTCTCTAAGCTTCTTAAATACCTTTTGTAGCGACAAAATGTGTTCCTCCAATGAAGTGGAAAAAATAATAATGTCGTCTAAGTAGACCAGACAATCTTTAAAAATTAAATCTTCTAAGAGATTGTTCATACAACGTTGGAACGTTGCAGGTGCATTCTTAAGACCAAATGGCATGCGAGTGTACTCGTAATGGCCATGTTTAGTCGAAAATGCGGTCTTGGGTATTGAACCAGGATCCATTTGGATTTGGTGGAAGCCTTTGGCTAGATCAATGGTTGTGAAATATTGACATTTTCCAAGTTTGTCTAATATTTCATCCATGATCGGGATAGGGTATTTATCATTAATAGTTAGTTCATTGAGATTGCGGTAATCTATGACTAACCGGAACTTTTGCTTTCCAGATGCATCGTTTTTCTTTGGAACGATTATTACTGGTGAGCAGTAAGGGGATTTGGATTTACGTATGATATTTTGTTTTATCATATCGCTTATTTGTTTATTTACTTCCTCATCGTATATTTGAGGATATTTGTATGGACGCTTGTAAATTGGGTCCTCATGTTTTGTTAGAATTTTGTGTTTAATTGTACTAGTGAAAGTCAAATTGTCACCTTCATGGTACTGGATATCACGAAATTCATGTAAAACTTTTTTTATTTTTTCTTTTTCTTCTGAGTTTAGGTGCTCTAGCCTAAACTCATTGTTTTCTATTAATTCATTATTAATAGCGAAGTTAAATGGTCTGTCCTCTGTTGAGGGTGGATCAAGGCACTCTTGTGCGGTCATGTCCTCTTCGACCTCTTCGTCGTTATATCTAAAACAAAAGTTAAATTCTCCTAAGGTTACGGATCCTTGTGCATAGTCTATTTTTGCTTGACATGCCTCAAGGTATTCTCTCCCAATCAGAACATCATAATGCTCTGAGAAGTCGTGAATATAGAATTTTTGTTTGCTCGGACAAATTTTGCTTGCTCCTAATCGTATACTTTGTTTTAATTCAATAACACCATTTATGGTGTGAACCTTTAATGTTTCGTTGTAAACTGGAAAATTTAAGCGGTTTGTTTTCATTAGATTTATGGTTGAACCTGTGTCGATGACACATTTTAGAACTTCGTCATTCATAATCAATTTTATGAATGGATTTCTTCTGTTTGTTCCGAGGCTTGCTGATGAAAATTTTCGGATGTATCCATTTTCATCTGCCCACTGTTACTATCTCTTTGACGTTTAGTCGGAGGGTTTGGTGCATTCAAGCGTGAATGGGACTGATTTTGGTAGTTTAAGGGATTTTGGTATCTACCTTGACTTAATTTCTGTTGGAACTCGTGGTGAGCTTTCTGATTGTCTTCGGACTTATTATGCTGTTTATTTTGTGCGTGATAACTCTGATTCGTGTTGGAATAGCCACTTGAAATGGTGGTTGGGTTAGCATTTTGCTGATAATTTCCCATGTTCCTACGATTGTTATTTGGATTTCCCTGAACATTATTATTTTTAGGTTTTTCAGTAACGCTATTTTCATATAATCCCTCTCTTTGAGCTACTTGCTTTAGTTTTTGTGTCGACGTAATGTCGTGTCTGGCTAACATCATGAAAAGCCTATCTGGTAATTTTTTTGTAATAACATCTTTGATTGTGTTATTCATAGCATTTGTATAAAGGGTTGTATTGCTAGGTATATTTTCTAGTGCTAACTTATTTAAAATAACAAAAGATTTATTCTCGAGCTCCTCGATGAACTTACGGACGTTTCCTTGGTAATTCGTGTTGTATAAGCGTCGAAGGAGTTCTTCAAATGGTGTCTGCACTTTGTATTCTTCAATCAATGCGTTTCTCAGCTCCTGCCAAGTGTTGGCTGCTGTCCTTTGTGATATTCTCTGAGCATCTCCTGTGACTTGCAATTCGATGGCTCCGTATAAGATGCTATGTTGTCTAACATCTCGGGTTGGATACAGGTGTAGGATGTAATCTATCCTTTTAATGAAGGCGTTTAGTTGATCCGTTGATCCGTCAAAGCTTGGCACCTGTCTAAGTTGTGAAAGGGCCTGGTTGAGGTGTTGTTCTGATAATTCCATTGTCATCTTGGTGTAATACACTTTTTTTTGAATAGTTTTGAGTTTGTAGGTTTGAACTTTATTGTTCTTTGATTTTGCACTTTTATTTTAAGTTAAAGTTTGTGATGGATTATTGTGCAAATGTTTTTTTTTTTTTTTGTGTGTGTGTCTTAAAAAGACTCAGTAATAACGTATTGCAGGGATCAAACGATATGCAAAGCCAGTCGTTATTAACTGTAGTAGCTTTATTGCCCAAAGGGTCAATATTATTAAGCTACTAATGACCCGAAGGTTCTTGTGCGGATACGTATTCGAGAAAATTTTTATTACACTCCGACAACACTTTCGGTCGCGATTGTGCGTTAGATCTGGGAATTAATTATCCTTTAGCGATCTTTAATTTTTCCCGACGTATCCTACCGGCTGCGCCAATTAAGTTTTACACGTTAGGTTACTATAAAAAATATATTTCAATTTATTATTTTCACTTAACGGCTACTTTTGTTGAGTACATTCAGATTTGCTTCCCGAATAAGAACTCATTTATCTAACTGTTGCGGTCGCTTAGCAAACTTCGCTTTGAGAGAGTTTGAGTCAAAATTGAGTGAAGTTTGAGCTGCGTCAGCAATTATGCGTGGGATAGTACTCTGATGGGAACATTGACAGTGGCGTGATATTTAGGGTGAATTGTTTATGTCTACCAAAAGGGGGACAGTTTGATCTTGACCAATGTCGATGTTATCACCAGGCTCTTTGTTTACAATATTAGAAATGTTTATAATTGTGCTTATGCTTATGTGCTAAGTTATGTTAAAGGGTGGGTGCGACTATGGATATGTCACTATATATATATATATACATATACGATATAAGGCTTAAAATTAAGAAATACCAAAAACAAAAAGCAAAATCGCATAAAAGAAACTTCAGACAGCGGCAGCCGCGGCTGACTGCGATTTGGTCTTTAAACTGTGACCAGTTCCTGTTCGCGGACAAAAGGAAGATGATGATGTGGCTGAAAAAATGCTTATTTTTTCTTGTTTACCAAAAACTTTGCAATGGTTTGTTGCCGTTTGTTGTTGCATTGTTGTAATCGCAGGCCGTTGCCGTTGCCGTTGCCGTTGCGGTTGCTGTTGCCACAGCCAACTTATGTCAATAGACAGAGAGATAGAGGCATAGACAGACGGCAGCAATCTGGTCTGACACGTTTTTCTTTGCAACTTGGCAACTACAAAGTCTTATTGGAAAATTGTGCAAGCCAAATAAGGCAACTGAACAGCTGCACAAAAGGTTAAGGACAATGTCCAGTCCGTTGTGCGACAACCCATAGGAATGATTCGGGAAGATCAGCCGAACAATTAAGCTATATCAAAATTAAAAGACCGAATTTCTGAAACTTCAAGCTTCAAGATATAAAAGTACAATCTTATAGCGACTTTAGATAAAGAGAAATAATAGATGTTTAGTCGAAGTCTCTCCCCGCGCTTCTCAAAAATCTAACGCAATACTTTTAATCATTCCCAAGCCAGCAACAATAACTTCCTCATTTATATCGCGGCTCCCTCAATTATTAAGTCATTATTATGATCTCTGATCTACAACCAGTTTAAGCTACGCCCACATTTATGGTAAAAGATATATTGTATATAAATTTTAAGCGAAAAATTTCACATGCCATGTGGACGGACGGAGCAGATCATTAATGCTTCTACTTGGGGCATCTTGCGGGCACTTAAGCGCCGCTGAGAAAAGAAAGTAAAAGGGTCTGCGACATAACTCATCGCTGGTTATTGACAGGTTGCGGCGTGGCGACTTTTTTGTTTATTTCTTTTTTAACCATATCTTTAGTTTGCCATCTTCTTTGGTAGTTTCATCAAATTTGTTGCCATTGCGCTGGGCTGGAGTCATTAATGTGGAGTGTTGCGGCTCAAAAGTCAAATGAGTTTTGGCATATTTTTTTTTGCCGAATCCTAATTGCGATTGGCGTCAGTTGTGTGGAGAGTGCGGCGGGCGGGCGGGCTGATGAATGCCGCAATTAGTGCTGCAATGTGCAGTAAATATATCAGAGTGCAATTTTCACCCACCAGCGGGATTTGCCAGCGAGCGCAGCAAGTGTCAACTTCCGCATTACTCATACGCCACATATAACTGGTTTTCAGTTTCTGCAGCAGTTGCAGTTGCTGTGTCTGTGGCAGTTGCAGTTGCTGTTGTAGTTGCTGCATCTTCTCGCCATAACTCAACACAAATATAGCCAAAAAGTCAAACGATCCTCGTCGCCGGTCACGTAAGCGTTCGACCAAGCCCACAGACCCAGACGATGCTGCTGCTGCTCCTCGGTGGCATGCAGCAACTGGGCAAAACAACTGGCTGCACTTTCGTTTTTGTTGTTTTTGTTGCTGCTGCTGCTGGGTGAAAATGAAGAAGCGTTTTTATTTGTTGTTGCTGCTGTTGCTGCGGCTGCGAGAGAGTTCCAAAACAAGATTCAAGCAATGCCGCCCCAAAGATCTGGCTGGCTGGGTTGGTTGGCCTGCCTGAAAGATGTTGCAAGCCAGCGAGGTTGCATAATTTGTTTTTGTTTTTCTACAACTGCCTCACAAGCCGTTTAGTTGGTTGCTGTTGGTGGGAGTCCAAATTGTTGTGGCCAAGTGTTTGTACAAGCCTGTCCATCGATTTCAACTTAAATTTGTTTTGCGCAAAACATGCGCTAAGCAATTATTTAATGACATTTTTGTGGTATTCGACGTTAAAATGAATAAAAAAGAAAGCTCCAAATGTGCTCGAAGACACCCTAAAGACAATCTTGAACATAGCTTATGAAATTAGCTGGATCTACTAATGATATCAAAGAATATATAACCCAATAGGTCTAGTTCCTATAGTCTCGGAACTCTCCACATTCGGACAGAAGAATATGGTTAAATGAACTATTAATGCTGATCCTTAAACATATAACTGCTATATTCTACTTTGCTCGCACAGCGATACCTGTAACAGACACAACTTTAGGGAATCAAAAAGCAAACTTTTGTTAAATGAAATACGTTAAATTATTGCTCGATCGCAATTGAGATAATTGAAAAAGCTTTAACAATTTAGAAATGTGAAAGGTTACTTAAATTGATAAAAAAAAAGTATGCTGTTGGCTAATGGATATCGTATGTTTACAGAAATTATGCTGCCTGGGGTGAAACAAAAATGATATAGACTTTTATTTAAATTGTAACAGTGCCTTTTACAAATCTTCTGCAAATTTCTACACACACATTTGTTGGCGCTTTTGACTGATTTTCTCTTGATGAAATCGAAAGCCGAACTCATGTTTTGGGTTGCATGCTCAACTGTTGCACTCAAATGCGCAGCAGAAGCAGCCAAATGCACTGCAAAACAAATTAAAATGTGTTATTTGCAACAAAACGCAGCAACTGTAGGAACTGCAGGCGCAAGACGTTGCAAGAAACCAACAGGGAATGGGCATGAAATGGTTTAACAAAAAAAAAAAAAATAACAGAAACAAAAATAATAATAATACCAGTCAAAAACTTCTGCGGCGCATAAAATCAGCGAAGCTTGCGAAAATTGTTTTTCTTCAAGCTAAAAACTGAAAGTGCCAGCCAGACTGAGGCTGGAGCTCGAGTTGGAGCTGCTGTCAGGGCCCACAATTGGTCGCTTGTTGGCCATAATCTGCCATGGCCGCAGTCTAGTGTGAAGTGGGTTACAGTTGGCTGTTAGGGGCTGAGTGGGGACGTCTTGGACTACGACAGGCGCTAAGTACAAGCGGGTGCTTTGACTTCTGCGTCGGCGTAGCCGTGAAATATACGCCCAAGAAATGTAACCAGTGCCAAATATGAAGCACACAGTTGCATCAGACTTAAGTAAATATGATAATATGTACTTTAATATAAACACAAAGTGGCGAAGGTAATTTTTAGTTAGACTGGACAAATGTTATGCAACGCCCCTGTCAGTTAGAAGTGATGTAATAGTAGAAAGGTAAATTAAAATTGGCAAGGCACTTGAGTAAAACTTTTAAGGATGGCGCTTAAACAATTGCCAAATCAAATGCTAGTGCGAGATAAAGGGAGAGACAAAGAAGGACTTTACCTTACCCAATAAGACGACTATAGATATTTCTGTTGTAATAGTTTAGAAGGCCATAACAATGTGACAAGGAAAAGAAACTTAAGCGCATGCTTGAATGTTTCAAAAGGAATAGCAAACTCAGAAAGAGAAAGACGGAAAGACTTAAAAACAATGAAACATTTGGCTTAAGTATGATATTAAAAGGAAAATAAATATGCTGTGAAAAATGAACAAAGTACCAAGTATAAAATAATTATGAAATAATGAAATACTTTCAGATAACATAATTTAGGCCTTCTTTTAACTTTTCATTGGAGACAAGCATAATCACAAAAACCTCTGTAGGCACACAATTGCATATTTAAAAGCCTAATCACATAGGCACTTTACATGTCCAAAGCTTCCAAGAGTTTGTTTACTTTAAAGATTTGAGTTTCCCAAGTGAAAAGCAACTCTTACAGCCACTTCTTGGTCATTCTATTAATCAAACAGGCAATTTGTTAAACGCCCTGCTAAACAGTTTGCATTCAGGCCCAACCCACTCAGGTAGGTTATTAACCGCTGAACAATGGTCAGTCTAGTCTGGCAGCTGACTGCGAAGACAACCTCTCGTTCGTGTAATTGTTTAAAATTGTCACGAACTAAAAATGCGAAAGTTTACTGACTTCCAAGCTGAAGCTCTGACTTATGCGGTGCATTTCCAGTGACTGTGGTCGGGCCATTTGGGGGGCTACCTAAGGCCGAGACCTCTACAAAAGTAATTTGCATGTCGGGACAACTCTTAAAAGCATTTCTCGGAAAAGCGACACAAGTGCAGAGTTTGCGTGACCAACAGCTAAACGCGAGAGCAGCAACAAATAACAAAAAAATAAACAACCAAATGAGCAAACCAGAAGCAGCACTAGGAGGAGCTTGGCAGTTGATTAGAATGTCGATATCATCTGGAAATTACTTAATTGTTGAGCTTCGGCTACTCTAGCCAAAATGAAAAGAACTCTACTCCGTCGTGTCGTCTTACTTTTCGACTTTTACTTGAGCACTGCTAACCTACAAATTATGAATTCCAACTGAAAAAGTACATGCACAAAAGATTTCATTTAATTGGCAAACAATGGCATTGCAATTGACACAGAGGCAACTGCGGCTTCAGGAGGCAGGGGTTGAGGAGAGGCTGGATTGTTGATCTAAAAATGCAATCGCATGTCTAGATGCCTTCAACACGAGGCACACTCAGCGTAAGACCCAATTGTGGCTAATGCCAATGTGTAATTAATGCATTAAAATGAAATTTCAAGAAAGATCTAAAGCGTAAAGTTTGCAATTTATTGTTCGAGTTGAGGTTTTGGGTGAGCGAATGGAACGTTGGAGAAAAGTTGAAATTCAGTAACTGTTGAATATCGGCTCAGCCAAAAGCAAAGTATGCCCAAGACATCTTTAAGCTTTCAGCAGCCTATTATTTCAAGGAGATTATATCTTGGCCATTTTATATGCTGAAGAGAGACTTTGATACTCTTAATGAGCATGCTCCATAGAATATCATAATAAAGACCAGAAACAATAGCAAAGATTTTATAAAACTATCTATGAAATTGGAAGAAAAATTTAAGCAACATATACAGATACTTGAAGACCAATTCAACTCTTAGAAGGTCTTTAAAACCACCAGCCTGAACCAGCCTGACCACATGTCTTTAAAATATTTGAAAATTACACGCCAAGATTATCTTAGTTTTATAAACAAATAATAGATAAGTAATTGAAACTCCGGTTACTCAGGGTTTTTCTTTTAAAATTTCACATTAAGGCGACGAGTTTAAATCCCGAGATCTTTATTTTAGATTTCTGTTTTTACTCTACAAGTCTTTCAAAGCCAGCTAACATATGAATACTTTATACACGATGTCGCACAAGCATATCTAACCTCTAAGTTGTCTCTGTGATTGACTATTTAGATTTCTAGCTATTCGTAGAGCAGACAAAGGTCAAGACTGCAACTCATCTCAACAAATATTGACGCTCTGGGTACGGAGCACAACAATATATGTCGGCTTATTTGTGACCCATATTCAATGGATGTGGCGTCGATTGCAATCGAACGCCTCAATTGAAGTGACAGCCCGTGAAATAAGTGGATAAATAAATAACCAACATTGAATATCTTTGAACACAAAAGTAAATAGGCATTGCGAGTGCGCGTACTATATAAATTATAGATACACTATTTCGTGGTTATTTTTAAGCCATTCAAGTCGCAGAAAAATTGCAAAGAGAGAGAAATAATAATAAATAGTTATGAAAGAGGTCCAAGATAAATGCGCCAAACTAGACAAAAGCCTGAATTCATTTTTGATGAGCGTGGTAAGGTTTTAGTTTGAGGCGTTTGGGCGTGGAAATGGCTGTCAATGAAACTATATTTAAAGTTATGAAATTTGAATGTCGAGACTTGCCAGCTAGATGAATGCAAATCTGCGCCGAGTTGTGCAAGCCAGCGTAATGAAAGCGTAATTGTTGACGATTCTCTTGACTTGCGCTTTGTGTTTACATATTTTGGCCAACGCTCAAAACTCGACGCGCAGCTACTGTCCATCAACAAAGTGAAGCAAATAAATCTTGGCCAACTACGTACCCGTGTGGGCGCCAAAAACTGAAGCTGCAGAAAACACGAGCTACAGATACAATGTTACTGAGATACAGATACAGATTCAGATACACTCATGCGAGTCACGCAAGTCGCGTACTGCGTGCGCCAAATTTATTGAATTGGAAAGTAAAATTGCAGTTAATTTTTCTACACATATCTATTTAAATTTATTTCTACAAATATGTTTGCTGTGTATTTAATGTGCAGCCAGCACGCAATTTGTCTGCCATAATTATGGGTATTTTTTCAAAGGTTATTATTTATTATTATTATTATTATTGTTTTTAGATGTTGTTTGTGGGCTGTTGACTTGCAAATTGAAAGTGTGTGCTGATGTTGTGGTTATGGATGTTGAAATTGAGTTGTTTGCTTGTCATCTTGATGAAGTGTTAGATTTTAATGACATTTCAATAACTACGGTTTGCACAAATTGCAAAATTTAAAATATTAAAAACATTTAACAATATTGTCAGCAAAGAGCTTAGTGCGTGTTTAGTTGATCATTGTACACACATTTATTTTTCAATTAGTGCTTGAGAGCTACCACTGTGAACATCTTAGAACACCTCGCTTGTGATTTTCAATTTTATTCATTTCATTTCAATTTTACTGTTCATAATTCTAGTTTCTACACCTGGAGTTTATGCAATGATGAGTTCCCTCCACTTTTTAATATTTTTTTATGCTGGCTTTTAGTATTATTTATTATGCTTCTACCTATACAGTAGTTTTATTCTACCTCGGATCACAACTGATCACATCGCATTGCCTAATTTGATTTTTAAATTATAATATACCTATTTATTATTGAATTTCCATTGCAATTTAGAATTAAGTTAGACCACCCTCACGAACTTTCTATGAACTAGCTGCCCTTTTGAACTGCGGTGCTTCTCCTTTCTCTCTTCTTTGCTTATATATCCGCTAATCATAAGCACTTTCTTTCATCTTTTAAAAAACAAACGAAAAAATTAAAGCGCATCTCAAAAAATTCAAGAAGAAGCGTGCATAGAAACAAACAATTGCAATTAGCTATATGAACATTTAAATTAACTGGCATATAAACCTCGATTTTCACATGCAACTAAAGACTGACCGAAAAAAGTGGGTTTATTTAAATTACAATCGCCAACGTTAAACCACTCAGAAAGATACAAAGTCGGCTAAGAAGCGACGCTAATGATACCATAAATCTCATGCGGCTCGTAAAAAGTGTCAGTGTGTGTCAAATTAGGCATACCATATGAGTTCAGGTAGCAGCAACAGCTGCGAATGCTACCAGCAACATGGCTACATGGCAGAAGCATGGTAGCAGATGCGGGTTGCCCGCGTAGGTGATGCCAGGAAACTGTTGACTGGCCGCTGGCTCTTGGCCATTGGCATTTTAGCCCAATTCCAGCTAATTTACATGCGGCGCATTCAATTAGTCAACTCAATGTGCAACACACACACAGTTTGCCTGCGACTTTGTATGGCAAGTGTTAAAGTTTCTGGTTGCGTTAATTGTTAGCTGCAACTTGCTGATGCTGTTGCTACAGGCAGCTCTTATGCAATCGCTGTACAACTTGCGCCACGGTTTTCGCATCTTCAAGATGCAAAAGTTGTAATTAACCAACAGCAGCAACTGATGGTTAAATTGAAGCCAACTTGACAGCAGGCAATGCTGGTTAATCGTCATTTTCCTTGGTTTTTACGAGGGATCTTGGAGTTGATTGAAGTTGATGAATAAAGATTTGCATACACTCAGAAAAACTTTCTGTCGATTGTATTTTTCTATTTAAAAATAAAAAGAAAGGCCATATTATAGAGGAATGTACTTAAAAAGAACCTGATTTTGCAAAACGCAAATTCATATGTATATCATTTTATGATAGAATTTTATACTTATGAAGTTCTCTTATCGCAATTTTCACTTTATATAGCTGTTTTGTTTTTAGTATTATAACTCTTTGGTATATCAGAATATGAAATATATGCATTTGATATTATAATCTTTACTCTCATAATTTAATCTAAAAACAATAAAGCTACGGCTTCATTCGAATTTCGAATAGAAGAACTTCTAAAAATATGTTATTCGAACAATTAGATAAAATATTGTTAAGTTTCTTTCTCAGTCAAGGATATTCAGTAAACATAATTCAGGAAACTTTTTAATTTTCCGTCATAATAAGAAATAGTATTTATGAACATGAAATAAACATTATTTTTCATCGCTGGATTCTTTCTCTTATTCCCCTGAATTGCTTAGACGACGAATTAACTAAATATGACTAGACCCAATAAAGAGTAAGTGTGCAGCCGCATTTTTCACTCGTTATTGCCCACAATTAACAACAATAACAACAACAACAACACGAAGACAAATTGTGCTAATTTATAAACAGTCTTACGAGCATTTTCGTACACCGGCATCTCGGACTGACGGAACGGCGATAATATCAGGCACAACTTTTGACCAAGTTTCTTTTTCAAAGCGTTGCTTAAATAAATTTCTTGTTGTTGTTGTTGTTGGTGTTAGCCGCTGGACATGTTATTGTTATTGTGTTGTGCTTGCAATTGTTTCAGTTGCTGGCAGCGATTTATAGTTGTTGGTGTTTTTTTAGGGTGGGCTTCTTTCGCTTTCATGTGACCGGCTGGCGAGGCGATGCGATGCGCCTCATGCCCCATGCGCCTTAACTGGACGCGATTGTAGGTGTTGCTGAACGGCATTTTTTGTGTGTGCTGCCTTTGCTTCTTCTACTTTTGGCCAGACTAAATTTCGGTTAATTACACAATTTTATGTAAATTTCTCTTTCAGATACTGTTGTTGCCGTACATTCTTCTTGTGCAGCCACGAATTAATTACTTATTTGCGTAGAGCGCCAACTATTTTGTAGGCAATTAAAATGCCTTTAGTTGCGGGCGCCTTTTTTGTTAACTTTAGCTTGTCTTGGGCTCGGCATTTGCTAACTGCAGCCATTTGTCGATACAAAAGTGAAAGGCCAATTGCCAAATCCTAAGATTGGTCAACACCAAACAAACAACAACAACAAAAAAACCAAAGCAAACATCAAATGCTTATTATGCACATTTTTATACTGTGTGGCAACACACGGCCAAAGAGGCGGCCAACCAGTTCTCTTGGCCAATTGACAGAAATCTCAGCTGTCGTCGTTCTTTGAAGATCTCCATTTAAATGCATATTCATTGCAGATTCAATCAAAATGATGTGAGCACGATCTCTGAGTTAAGCTTCAGCGTTACGATCTGCGATAAGCCATTGACTATTTACAAGTCGAGTCACTTTAATTCAGAGCGATTGCACAACTACCAATAGGTAATCGACCAGAAAATAAGTTTCAATGCTCATTTCAGTTGCTTCAGCATTTAGCTGGGGGATACTGAACGACAAGCCTCAGGAATATTCTGGATAGTCAAAAGATAATTTCTTAAAATTGCGAAACAAAGATGCAATAGTTAACACCTTTACACGGTAGCATTAGGCGTACACAAACAGTAAAGCAACATTGTAAACATCGGTTGGAAAATCAGTTACGAAAGCAACACCAAAGAATAATCAAACAGACAGACTCTTGAAAACAATTAAATTGGGAGCCTATGCGATACGCTGCGAACTCGAATCAAAGATCAATACAAGGATCATTTATATATAAGAAACGCAAAAGCGTGAGAATGATAGATTGGGAAAACATTCGCGACTAAAGCACAAATGAGTTTCAGCATCAAGTACTCACGACAGCGTAAACATGAAAGATCATAAGTTTTATGTATTCAGAATTTCATTAACCCAAAAAATTGAAGCAAATGAGTGTGAGAACGGAGATTACTGAGAGAATTTTCATCCAAAATATGTGTAAGATCTACGACTTGTAACAAACTGCAGCTTGAAATAATCTCTTAGCAGCTAATAAAAAGTTTGCATTAGGACATAAAGAAGTGTTATATCTCATGAGCTCTCACTGTCTACACACTGATTCAGAAATAATTAAGTACAATTTTTAAAGATTTTTCGACAGCACTTAACAAGCTTAATTCAGAACAGCCAATTATTGCTTAAACAGAAAAAATTGTAAACTCAGCACCAAGCAAATGCTCATTAATTTTACCCAAAAAAAGAAATCTGTTCTAACTACGACATGTGCATCTGTAGATTACAAAACATGGCTAACAGCAGAATACAAGAAATAAATGCACTCGCAGACTCAGCGCAAGCTGAGCAGAAAGAACCTTGAAAACTCCACAAGTGACCAAAAATGCAGGCGCCCTAGAAATAAAAATCTGAAAAAAAAATATAAAAACGAAGACAAATAACAACTAACCAGACAAGTCAAGAGCCGGTAGCAAAAAAGCAAGCAGCAGGCAAGCAGACGCAAGTCTGCATACACGAAAAATCAAATTCAGTACAATGCCCAGGAGAGGGGCCTGTACAGGAAATACGAAAGGCAGCGGCAAACGAGGCCACTTGGTTACAAGTCGCACAGTTTTCGATGCCATTGGCCGTTGACGTTGTGGCCAGAAACTGAAATTGTGAGACGCAGACGCGTTTAAATACCCATGGCCTATTGCGCAAGAGTGTTAACTGAGCATTTGAAGAATTTATTGCTTCAAGCACTTAATTAACCTAGTCAACTTCATAGCTGACTTAGCTAAGCGATCGACATTCCGATTTGATTTGGCTTGGGAGCATTATATTCTGATTAACATATACCGCATAAATGCTCACTAAGTGTGCGCAAATCACTTTCACTCAAAAAGCCACAAAACGAAACAAAAACGAAAAGAAATTTCGATTTTGAGATTTCGCTTTCGTTTGGCCGCTTTTTTTTTCATTGAGGCTCATCTGACGCGGCGTTAACTGAACTTTGTTTCTTGTTTTTGCTGATGTGTGATGTGAAATCAATTATGACCTATTAACAAATTAGTCAGAGCTAAAGCCGCGTCTAACTGACAGTTATAACATTATGGATCAACGCCCCAATACAGAAAAAGAAACATGTATTTCTATCATAAATGCTGTAACTTGTTTTCACTTCTTCTACTGCTGCCTTTTTTCCATGTCTGTACATGTTCCAATCTCATGTCTGATCTTTGCTCATTAGCATAATGCTCATTTGATATGACAGCTCTAATATGCAACGCTTTCGTAATAAAAAATACTATCTGGGCACATTGAACATGAATCAGGTTTACTTTCTGTGTTGGCACTTTCTTTGTTGTCCATATATAGAGTTATATATCGACTAGAGACTAGACTAGACTTGCAAGATTAACGAGATTTTACAGAAGAGGCTACAAAAGCTATGCAATGCGATGCAATACTTAACGACCTTGCCTAACTTTTTGTTGACCTTTATAAAAGCGTAAGCTTTGAAAGCCCACAGACCATTGGCAAGTATTAGATGTGGATATATAAAGCAAGCACATCTATATAGCTTACCTTATATAAAATTATTTAAATCACCTTTTTGTCAGCCATCCAAAAGATACGAAATCTAAAATAAAACACAATAATTAGTACCATAACAAGAGAAGTTAATTATGAATTAAAACTCACATTACCTCGAACAACAAGACCCAACGTAATATTGTTACACTGCAAATACAAGAAATAAAACAAATTAGAATGGAAACAATTGAATCAATTGCTCATCTTACTTTAATTGACATACATATAGATATCATTGAACAATATCTTTTGTACACAGCCAATCGGCTAATTCGTGCGACCTCATGAAAATCCCAACTGCCAATCATTAAAACCAATTTCACTCAACAGCACAAAAAGTAAATCAGAAACAATCAAAAATCGTAAGATTAATTGACTTTTGTGTTGAGCATGGCCACCGTTTTGGTTGATTTGCTGATCTACCGCTCAATTTGAAGAAACAGCAACTCTCAAAATGTCAATCCATTGACACCTTCAATCGCACACGGGCAACCCACAGTCGACAACCACAGCGCACACCGCTAATGTGTGTCTCGTGTTGGCATGTGACAACCACAACAACGAGCAGTTGCACACCTGCTCAGGTGTATTAGCCGGGGCGCATGCGTAGCGCCCATGGAAAGGGCCTGGTATTGTGAAGGGGAAGAGGAAGGGAAACGAAAGGGAAACGAAGAGAAATGAAAGCGCTTTGCATGCGAGCGTAAATACGCCAAGCCGTGAAATTAACATGTTACAAACGTTCCACAGCTATGAAATATGACACGAAATAATGGAACCCTTTCGGTTGGGAGTTCACTGTCTGTCTTTACAGGCAGAGTCTGGGCTGTTTGGCTGATTACAGTGCCAATGCTTATGGGCACTTGATTGATGATTGATTGATTGATGTTTTCACCAGCTGCGCAATTTGTCAAAAAAAAAAAAAATAATAAAGAAACAAATGTGAGGGAAACTTTATGTCGAAAGCCGAAGAAAAATCTTCAAAAAAGTATCTTTTGTGTGAAAAATGTTTTCAACAGAAGCAGATGCACGAGAAGTCACCGAACGCTGACCTATTAGGTCTTTAACTCGCTTGGGATAGGTTAGCTTTCTGTGATAGAAACTACGCAGGAAAGGTTATAGCTAGATAAAAACGTAGAAAAAAAATCGTTTATTATATACAAATGCAAATAGACTTCCGTTGTTTTATATAAAAGCTAATGTAAATTGCAATATGCGAAATACAAACCTAATGTAGTACTATCTATAAAAAAGTAATGTTATACCCTTGTCGGTAATTGTGTAACTCCATGAAGTATATACATATATTCTTGATCAGTATCAACAACTGAGTCGATAGGGACATGTCTCTCAGTTTTAAGGCCTTCTTCTGTTCTTCCTCTTTCTGTTGCACGCAGTAGATATGTATGTCGGAGCCAGCTGAATCGGAACACTATATCATAGAGCTGTCATAGGAACGATCGGTCGAAAAATAATTTGCTGTATGGAAATTTAACCATTATTATTAACTATTTTCATTGTGAAAAAGTTTCTTTCTTGTTAATATTGAGGCTTTATACGAAAATTTAAAAATGTATTCAAGAATCGGACAAAGCAAGCAACCATTTGACTGTTTCCTTTAATCAACGTACTGAAGACCTACGACTGTCTTTCTGATTTACAGATTAAGTTTTTAAGCGAAACTCTAGAGAATAAAGCAGCTTAAGCAAAAACCAGAGAAACCCTTTGAAAACTTAACCCACACAAATATTTGGCTTCACGGGTAAAGAAAAACTCAGGAGCTGCTGCATTACGTGGGGCATTGCATAATCAGCTGCGCGATTGGCAGCTTTGACAGCAGCTGCCGATGATGAGCTGCATCATTAGCGGCAACAACATAATTACGATTACTATGCGAAAAGAAAAAGCGGTTAGGGCAGCGGAGGCTGAAGCGCAAGGGGTCGCTGGAGTACGGGAGTACGGCATAAAAGGCATACAACTTTGAAAATCTTGCAGACGCATCCCAAATGTCGCAAGATAATGCAAAAGCCATAAGATTTATGGGTCTGGGCAATAAAAATTATGCATGCTGCTAAGCATTTTATAAGTCTATGCCCCTCCCCTTCCACCCAACCATCTGCGACTACTACACCTGCCCCACCATCTTCTCGTTGAATAACTGTAGTTTAACATTTTTGTTATTATGCTGTTGTTTGTGTAGTCGTTTTTTACTGTGTTTTGTTTTTGCCTGTCTTTGTGCCGCATCATTCCATTCCAATTGGATGCGTAAGCTATGCGTATGCCAAGCAGTTTGAGCCTCTCCTCGGCTTGTATAAGCTCTGTAAAAGATCCCAGGCAACGATCCCCAGCGACGATTTACAATTGCAATTGAAGAAAAACAAAAGAAATTTGTCTATTGCAACACACTTTCCGAGGAAGCAAACGGCGTAACTCAATGTCTTTATTGTTAACTGCGACACAATTTGACGGCTTCTTGAAAATCTCTCTTTTTCCGCACATCCGTTACGATCGGAAAAACTAGTAATTTTTATATAGTAAGAACTAAATTATTAATATCTTGTTACAAAACGTAACAAAACTGTTTCACTAATAGTTATCGTTTCAAATAGTTATCGATGTGCCAGACAAGTTCGATATTGGGTCAAGGCTAGTAACTTGTTCACATAGTAAAATTTAAGCAAGGTAAAATATGTTGAAGAGCTCGATGTAATTACTTATAATTGGACTTGATAAATATTAATTAATTTCCAAATAATTAGTTTTAGCTCAAAACAGTTCTTTAACAGAAACATACGCACTTGAAAAATTTCATCTACATGCGCAGCCGCAGCGAATAAGAAAGAGAGTAACCAGCACATATTTTGTTGAGCGCACCTTCTACTCTCTCTCTCTCTCTGCGTTTTTCGAATTTCGGAATTCACTTTGCGTCCATTTTTATTGCCTTGCTTCGCATTTTGTTTGCAAGTGTATGTGAGTGTGTGTACGGTACTTTGACTTCACTACATGTTTTGCTACATATGGATGTACATAAGTGTGTAAGTGTGTATGCAGTGGAATGCAAAAGAACGGAATACGATTGCGCATCAATTAAATATATTTCCTGTGGCGTAATTCGCGAACTTTCGCTTTTTATTTGTTGAGATCGGCTTTGAGTGCAATACAAATATGGTTGCGGGCATATACACAAGAGTTAGACTGGTTTTTTCACTGACTTTGACACTACTTTTTGTAGACGATGCGCAGGACCCCAGCAGGCCAACGCACTAATCTTGTTGTTGCCATCTAAAATGGAGCAGACATTGGCCAACAAAAAGCGAAAACTGGTTCACATCTGCAAGGCGATTGCCGCTGTGGGGCGGGGACCAGCCCACTTTCGATCAGTCGATGGCACCATTTTCTGTGCCAGTTTTTATTTTCGCTGGCGTTAGGTCTGGTTTTGCTAGGGGATTATTGTAAATAGCGCATGATGTAACAAGAAATGTATAATCCCGTTATTGTTGTAAAGGGTATTTTAAATTTAAGCGTCTTTTTGTTGAAGTTTATTTTCGGAGACGGTCGAAAATCGTTTTGTCTTTCAAATTTTTTTATACCCTGAAAATGGGTCAAAAGGGTATTATGTATTCGTGTAAGTGTATTTTTATAGTAATGATTTATTTATTTACTTAAGTTCTTGTTATATCTTGATCAGCATCAATAGCCGAGACAATCTAGCCAAGTCCGTCTGTCTGTCTGGGCGTCCGTCCGTCCGCATGTCTGAATGAAAGGATCCAGAACCTGTAAACACTAGACACTTGAAATAAATTGTAGGTCCTCCTAGGTCCCGCACAGATCGAGTTTGTTTCCGATATTCGATAACTTGCCCCGTTTACAAGTAATCGATAAGAATCGATGCCGAAATCCTGTGTTTTTAGACATTTTGGTAAATAATAAGAGCTAGAGTCACCAAATATGATATGTTACTTCTAGAATGGTATCACTTTATTCCTATCGCCATCATAGTCCTCAAGTTAATAACCCAATTGCCCACAAATTTAGGCTACAATTTTATTGCTATTTAGTTTTGAGAGTACGGTACAATAGGATACTGTGGAAAATTTCATTAGGATGAGTTAAGAAACACTTGTTTGCGGCAGCTAGCGCAAATTTCAAGAATTTTTGTATACATATACACACACACACACATTTATACGCGTCTGTTTCGAACTCTATTAACAGTATTGCAAATGCGATTGTATTGTTTTCTGTGCTGCTATTTTAATTCGTTTTTCCCCCATTGTTTCTGTAAAGTAAAGGCCTGTAAAGTGTGATCTGTCGCAAGCTCGAGCCCTACCGAGGAATCAATTTTTTATTTTTTTTGGGTGTTGTGGCTGGTGGGTAGAGAAGGCGGCAAGTAGTGCGCTTAGTTGAGGTTTCGAACCCTGCCAAGATAACTCTTTTTTAAACGAATAAGATGGTTCCGGGTATATCGTAGCCGGGAACTCCCGACGAGAATCTTTTACTTGTTTAACATGAGTATGAGCAAAATCTTATACAGAATGGTCCAATAGATCAAGTAGCTCTTATAGTAACAGTTGGTCGGACACAGTTTATCAGTGTTATAAATTCTCAATAACGAATGTTTTGCCTCAACTATAATTTACACCCCCCTCCATTACAGCCGCCGCCACCGCTGCCTTTTCAGAATGCGCATCGCCGTCAACTGAATCTGCAGCACCAATACAACCAGCAGAACTTTGTGCAGCCAGGCGTGGAGGTGCCCATACCAGCGCAACAGCGCCAGCAGCACTTGCACCATCATCATCATCATCAACAGCAGCCGCAGCCGCAGCATCACCAGCAGGCACATCGCTTCGCGCAGCAATACCCGCAGCAGCAGCCGCAGCAGCAGCCGCAGCAGCATCAGCAACTACCCCACAACAATCTGCAATTCCAGCGCTCCACGCAAAACCAACTGCAAACTGCGCCACAATATCCACAGCAGCAGCAGCAACAGTTGCCCTCAGCTGGCAGCAATCTTGACCTGCATCATCAGAACTTTTTGGATTTGCGCAACTTTGCTAGCTCGCAGCAGCAGCAGCAGCAGCAGCCCCCACGCCACAAGCAATTCCCCGATGGACGCCTGCAATCTACCGCTTTTCCAGCTCAGGCTTATCAGCAACAGCAGCAGCAACAGCAGCAATTTGCTTACCAGCAACCAGCAGCTCAACAGTTTGGCCAGCAGACCACACAGAAGCTGCCCAGTCAGGCGCCCGTGCCGACCTTCCAGACGCTGCAGCAGCCGCAGCACCAATCCCAGTTCAACTATCAGCAACAGTCTTTGGCAAAACAGCAGCAGCAACAGCAACAACAACAGCCGCAGCAGCAGCCGCAGCAGCAGCAGCAATATCAGTTGACGCCACAGCTGGGTCTGCCACTGCCGCAAATCTTCAACAACCTGCCCTCTACTCCGTTCCCTGCGCAACCCTCACGTGAGACCTACCAGCAACAGCAGCAGCAGCAACCCCTGTTCCCACAGCAACAACATCAGTTTATCAGCAATGCTCCGCAGGCACAGCCCGCCGATCAGGAGTACAAGCAGAAGCTAATACAGAAGCACGAGCAGTTCGTGGCCAAGCAGTATGAGAAGTCGCAGCACAAGGTGCGCCAACAGCACGAGGAGTTCCTGGCCAAGCAGCATGCCATCAAGCAGCACGTGCTGCCGACAATCATCAGCCAGCACAACAACTATCCACCGCAACTGCAGTATGTGCAGCCGCCACGTGGCCGACCCGTTGCCCATCCCACGGAGTACAATCAGTTCAATAGCGCGCTGCAGCAGTACTACAAGGAGCATCCGACGACGACGACAACAACCACAACCACTACCACCACCACGGAGGCGAGCACCACACCCAAGAAGAACATATATTCGCAGGTGAAAGCGGAGCTAGGCAAATTTGGCAACACGAAGCTGGGCAGCAAAAAGCCCGTGAAGACCATTGCACGCGAGGATCTGCTGAAGCAGCTGAAGGCGGCGCTGTCGGAGGCACCACAGCAACCGCTGACCGGCAACAAGACCTACGATGAGATGGATCTGGTGTTGCCCAATGGCCAGCGTGTGCAGGTCATACGCACCACGGACCCGAATCTGGTGCAGGGACAACAGGCCTATTCACAGGATCAGCTGCAGGCGCTGCTGGCCCAGCAGGCACTTGGCACCGAGTCCAAGCTAGGTTTGAGCGATGTGGCGCCCAGCAAGAGCAAGGATCTGCTACTGCCCGGTGGTGGCAAGGTTCAAATATTGCGCTCACCCGATCCCGAGGAAACGGACCAGTTGCCCGCTCAAGCGCTGCCCGGCGGCGTCGATTTGTCCAGCCTGGCGGCCTTGTATGGCGGCGGTGCTGGTGATATTCAAGGCGTTAGCAATGGCGCCAATAGCATTGCCAGCTCAGCGGTCATAACCTCCGATTCGGATGATCCGCCCACGCTCGAGGAGCTGGCCAAGCGCGGCCTCATACCCGATGGCTATGAGATTGAGGGTCTAAGCTCTGACTCGGTCAAGACAACGCCGGCACCGCCCACAGTGCCGCCCAAGAAGAAGGCCACCTATGTCTACCTGGAGGAGCAGGCCGATGGCAGCTTCAAGATACAGGGTGTCAAGGCCAACGGCGAGAAGGAGACCAAGCAAACGGGCGCCGAGGTGGAAAGCATTCTGGAGCGCATACGCAGCGGCGAGATTAAATTGCCGCCTTCTGTTTATCGTCTGACCCTGCCCAACGATGAAGTTGTCGAGATCAAGAGCGGCAAAATTATACAAACCACAACCACACGCGCACCACCAAGCAGCACCACAGCCAGAGCAACCACTACCACCAGCACGACCACCACGCCAGCGCCATTTTTCTCCCGCAACACGCCTAGCAATCATCGTCAGTATCATCCATCGCGCACCACCACGAGTACCACGACAACCACAACTAGCACCACCAGTTCACCCTATACGCCCCGCTTCACAGCAAGTTATGAGGGCACTAGCACCGCCAGCGCCGCAGCGGCCAGTCTTATACGCACAACGCCAGCTCCCGTCTACCACTCCTCACCTGTCACCCCTTCGCCATATCTAAGCGGACCTGTATCCACGCATTTGCCGGTGGTAACGGAACGTCTGGCGGATATTACACAAACGCCGGAGCTATTGCCGCACACACCTGCCCAATATGCTGATGCTTTGGTGCAGGAAACGGAGAACACAGAGAAGGCTGCATCTACAGGTGGCGCCTCGGTGCTGTCGAATCCCAGTGAGGATCTGCTGCAGATACTCAAGAGCAATGGACTCTTTGCCATGGCTAAATATCTGCGACAGAGCGGCCTGGACAGCATACTCAACGAAACGGGTCCCTACACCATCTTTGTGCCGACGGACAAGGCATTCAAGAATCTGCTCGTCCAGCTGGGCGGACCCGAGCGTGCCGAGGAGAAATTCCAGTCCAATCCACGACTACTGAGTGGTGTAAGTTGGACTAGTCTAGACTGTTTCCACTTGTTTCCACTTACTATGATTTATCTTTTGCAGCTGCTTTTGCACCATGTCATTCCTGGCGCCTTTGAGATAGCCACGCTGCAGGATGAGATGACGGGCGTGTCCCTGGCTGGCACTCAGCTGCGCGTCAATCAGTACAATATGCACGATCAGGAGTGGAATGATGTCACTGTAAGAGAGCATTTAGATGTTAAGAACTGCTTCACAATCAATCATTCAGATTAACTGGCTGATGCTCATTACACAGCCCGCACTATAAGAGTTAGGTGGATGCATTTCGGTTCAGTTAGTTATTTAGTTATTATTAGAAAACAAGACTTTAGTCAATTTGTAGTATAGATTGTTTTTGTAGAAAATATTGTGTTTCATCCGACACTTTTCCAACTCAAATTTACGGAAGGGATTTGCTTAAGCTCAAGTAAAAGAATCGTTTGACCTTAAACGTAATTTGAAAGCTTTTCAAAAATAATTATTTAATTCATATTCTATGTAGTTTTAGGATTCATATATTGTTCACTCTAAAAATAGGGCGTTATATGTGTATGAACTCCAATGAAATCAATCTGAATCGCCTTCCAACTTTCATTTTAGCTGACCACCATTAACGGAGCAATGGTTGTGCTGAACAAGAAGGACATTAAGATACCGCAGGGTGTGGCCCATGCAGTGGATCGTGTGATGTTCCCTCTGCCCGTGGGTGATCTGCTGCAAACGTTGCAGTCGGATCGCGAGGGTCGATTCTCCAATTTCCTGAAAATACTCTACACCTCCGGCATGTCCGAGAAATTGCAGAGTAAAGGTGAGCCCGCATTTCGATTTGGGTTTTGGGTCAATGTCAACTAATTCAGGTTCAATTTTATCTCCAGGCGTCAAGACGTACACAGTATTCGCACCGGTGGATAAGAGCTTCAGCGAACTTGATTCCGATACGCTGGAGAAGCTCTATACGGACAAGGAGGCCGCCGAAGAGTTCGCCATGAAGCATATTGTGCCTGGTGCACTCTTCTCGGCCGGCATGCGCTTCTATCAGGTCAAGGATTCGCTGTTCACGGGCAAAACAGTTGTGCTGCAAAAGACCTCCGCCGGCAAGATCAAAGTGAATGATGCCCAGATGGTCACCTCGAATATACCAGCCACCAATGGTGTGATCCATGCTTTGGATGGAGTCCTTGCGTGAAGGACTTGAGTCTGCGATCGGCCACGCTTTGACAGTGGGCCTTGTTATTGCAGTGGTTAGTGCTTAAGTTTATTTTTGGTTGAGTCGACCAAACTTTGGGGGGGATTTTTTCATAATTAATCACATGCGCAGCAAATTGTTTGTGAAATCTTGCCACAGAAATCGCGATCTTATAGAGAATTGGTGCAAAAATAACAACAACGAAATAAGCAGAAAATGGGAAATGAGTGTAAAAAATGTTTGGTGCTTCCATTAATGTTTTTTCTGTATTTTTTCTTTCGCTTTCATAAACAGTCATTAAAATAGAAATAGTTTAATTTAAGTGAAAGAGAAAACAATTTTAAACTTGTGTAAAAAGGAATGTTTTTAGAATGAAAAAAGAGCAGCGAAAAAATTGGGTTAATATTAAGAATTTTTATATCTAATTTATTGTTTGGTCGTGAAATCCAATCGAAAATTTATTAAAATTAAGTTTCGTAATTAAGTCGATGCAAAGCGTTATTTGTTTTATATAATTAATAAATATAAACTAAATCAGTAAATTACGTAAATATGCATTAAAGTATTAAACGGTTGGTGTGTGTACATGCTGAAAAAGAATACATGTGGTCTGAAAATATTGTGCTGGGCAGCTTGGGATTCACTGTATGGCTGGTTTGTGCAGAAGCTGAATAACCATTGGGTTTTGAGACGACTGTGTTAAGCTGAGAGCAATTGGAAGTGCAGTTTGGGGTTGACTGTGTTATGGGCTTGTGCATATGCTGAACCTACGAAACAACGGATAAACAGTTTGTGGCCGACTGTGCTGGTTTTGCGCATATGCTAAATCATAAAGCAGTTGAGGTGCCACTGAACTAATTTGAATCGGTTAATAAACATCGTTTTTTGAGAACTGCATGTGTAGTTTACAGTTAATGAAAATGAAACCGTTTCCAATTGGGCAACAGAAACAAACTACACAGTGAAAAGGTTTGTGTCGCTGCTATGCGTTACAGTTTGATGGCCATTATTGGTGCCCTTATGGAAGTATTTAATAAATGCAACAAGTGGTTAATATACATATAATTCTCATAAATTCTTTATTAAGTCGACTTTTAAAATGTTTTGGTTTGGTTTTTGTGTTTTCTTTTTTCGTTTGCGTTCTCGGACATTTTAATTAGTTTACTTTTCTATGCAAATACCAATCCATAATTATTATAGTTAATAAATTTTCGTTATTGTTATTATAATTATCGTTTTGCCTGGCCAGCAAAAATGATGTGAACTGAATTCCCATCGTTTCGTATAATTAATATTCATTTATTTGTTGATTAAATACCGTTTCCTTTTGCATTTGATTTATATTATTAAATTCTATAATTTGCTTTGCATAGCGTTTTTTTTTTTTCATACGATCTTAACCGATTCGCGCCTCGTTCGATTTTTTAATGTTTTGTTTCTTTTTATAAATTTAATTTTTAATTTTCGTAGTGTTTATTTTTACATGCACATTTATAGTTGCAAAAAACATTAATGGCTATTTTGTATTTAAATATTTTATTTCGTATTTCGTATGCGTATTAAAATTTAAACAAATTAGAAAAAAAATAATCAAAAATTCAACAGTGCTACAGATAAAAAATGTCAAAGAAAAGTCCGCTTTAAGAAATTATTGGAAAAAGAAACTAATAAGCTAAAAGTTAAATTTAAATATTTAATAGGAAATACACTCATTCGATTTGTTTTTTTTTTCTTTTTTTTTTATATATATATTTTTTAAATACACATATACCAACGTCTATGCCATGCCTTTGCCTTATATTTTTTATACACATATTTAATTGTTTTTATTTAATTTTTAGCTTATTTTTTTTTTTTGTAATAATTTCTGAAAGTATCACCCTGTGTTTTCTCTTAGTTTCCCATATATTTAAATAATGTCTTTTCCTTTTTTTTTGTCGTGTTTGTTGCCTTAAAATGTGTGTGTTTTTTCTCTCTTCTGATACGCCTTAAAATTTACAACAATACCTCAACTTAATTACATACAATATTATATTTACTTTTAATGTTTTATTTTTTAACAAATCGCGCACTTCGAACTGGGCCGGAAATTGCAGCTCCGCGTAGAGCATTAAAATTTTAATAATCATCTTTCTCTAAAATCTCAACAAAAACTTGAACGCAATGCGAGTCTGTGTATGTGTGTGTGTGTGTGTGTGTGTGTGTGTGTGTTTTTTATATTTTTGGGTGTGCTGGGTGTGGCTATTGTAGTTTTACTTTTAGTAGACACTGTAGTAAGTTAATTTGTTGCTGATTTCTTATTTATTTGTTTTTGTTTTTTTTTTTGTTTTAATTAAAATCCGTTTAATTATTTTTTAGTTCAAGCGCTCGCAATAATTGGATGAAGTTGGAAGCAGTTTCTTGATAAAAGTGAGTTAATACTTAATTTAAGTTGGACAAGCTTGGGACATAATATTTATGGGATGTTTGCTGCGAACTATTGAACTAGAAAATAATAAACTGATTTGCTGCTTTGATAATTGCAATATTTACTGATTGGATTTTGGTATTTTGTTGGTATTTTCTTCGGTATTTTGTTCTCAAATACCGTTAATAATATTTTGTAATATGCTGTACGTAGTTTGGAGGAAAAAACACTTAAAATGCTTGTTAAAACGAACTTTTTGACTATTTTCTGTTTTCGGTTTTTTTTTTGCTTTTTTTCTTCTATGCTTTGACTATTTTTTCTTTCTAATTTGCTTAGTTGCTGTGTGTTGTTGTTGTTGTTGTTGTTGCTGTTGTTGCTGCTGCTTTTGCTGTGTGTAATTCAATTTAAATTTAAATTTAAATAGGAACAACCCGCGCGCGCGCTACGCGTCGCTTGGGTCTAGAAAGAGTGCCCCAATACCCGCCACCGCCACCGACACCACGAGCGCTTACCCTTGCCACGCCTACTGCTGCTGAACGAGCAACTGCTCCACCTGGTCAGCGGTGCGCAGCAGAAAAGCAGCACTCTCCCGGTACGCCGAGATGACCTGTCGGGCGGCGGTCACCTCGTTGGGGCTCAGCTTGTGTGGAAGAATGGGCGGCACACGGGAGCAGTTGCCGTCGCCGGATGCGGCAAGCAACTGTTGCTGCTGCTGTTGTTGCTGTTGTTGCTGCTGTTGTTGCTGCTGCTGTTGCTGTTGCTGCTGTTGTTGTTGTTGCTGTTGCTGCTGTAGCTGCTGCAGCTGCTGTGTGGCGGTGACCAGCGCATTGTTGTTGCTGGCATTGCTCAGCGTTGCCAAATTGGCGGCACTCAGCTGCGCGCTGACTGTGTTGCTGTTGTTGTTGTTGCTGTTGCCGCCGGCGAGGCCGCTGCCAGCGCTCAGCGACGTTGGTTTCATGGAGAGATCGGTGGGCGTAACTGCAAGAGGAAGGAAACAAGACATTAGCGAGAGTTTTTATTTAAATTAAATACCACTGAAAATGATGATAATAACTCAATGACACTTGCTTAAAATCGGATAGTTCCTGGATTAGAGTGAGGCACTAATTGCATTAGCTGTCGAATTGTGAACACATTTTAAAGCTATCTGTGCCTTTAAACTTTAGAACATTTTTTTTACCGGCTAGCTTGTGGCTATCGGTTTTCTGAAAGCCGAGCTTTAAGCTTTTGCCCACAGTTTTAAGGTTTTAGCCTAATATTTTTAGATTAAAGCTCAACATATAACTGACTGCTGAAGTTTTCAACTCGTTTTCAGTTTATTTTGTAGTCTTTTTTCCAATTGCTTTGCTTTTTATCAAGGCATTTTGATTATTTTTAAAGTTTGCTCAGAGCTTTCAAATGCTTTGCTGAGCTTTCTGCTGCACTCAAAGTATTTTGCATTAAGTTTCGATTATTTTTAGCTGCTTTCAGAACTCATTGATTCTATCGAATTGGCTTAAGAAGCTTAGTGAAGCTTTCCAAGCATGTTGATGCCAGCTTTAATGTTCTTCTAGAAGCTTACGGCAAAAAAAGGTCGTTAAATATTTTTTAATTAAATAACTATCTCATTTAAGTCAAGCACAATAATTTTATGTCGAAGCTTTGTTGCTTTTAGTGCTCTGTTTTAACTCAATCCCATATTTGAACGCTGCTTTAAGCTGGTGTCATTGCAAATAATGCCACACTATAGTACACAGATGTTTTCTTACCATTACCCAGGCCGGCGACGCCCGGAAAATAGCCGGGATAGCTGGGCGCACGTCCGGCTGCCACAGCCGCTGCCGCAGCAGCTGCCACAAAAGGCGAGGCCGCCGTTGGCGAGCTAAAGTCCGTGGTATAGGGACTGCTGGAGGGCAGGCCGGTGCCATTCGATGCCCCAGCGCCGTTGGCCAGCGCCAAGCCCGTCACACTGGCGCCCCCGACGCTGGCATTCGAGCTGAGTGCCAGCGGTGAGCTACGCGCCGAGCTCATGCCACCAGTGCCGCCACCGCCGCCTGCTGCACCACTGGCGCTGTTGCCGCCAGCACTGCCAGCGCCGGCAATGTTGGCCGCCCCGCCGAACGCTGCGTCCGCGTGCTCCGAGTTGGGCGTGGAGCGTGCAAAGCCCACGGCGCTCACAAATGGCACGCTGCTCAATCCAGCCGCATCGGCTGCTGTGCAGGTGACGGTGGCGGCATTGCTTGCGGACGTGCTGCTGGTGCCGGCAACAGCTGCTGCAGCCGCTGCAGCTGCAACAACGCTGCCCGGCGCCGGCACCGCATGGGTAATTGGCTCTAGGCCAATGCGCATACGCTTCGCGTTCATCGATTCGTTCTCACAAGCTATGGCCAGGATTTGCTCCGCCTGCACGGAGGTCAAGTGAGCGGGCGTCGGTCGAGTCTGCAAGGAAGTCAAAAAATAAAAATCAGAGCTTGAGATCCAGGAAGAAGGGCAAAACTGGCGGAGAATGTGACTTATGCAAGTTAAACCATGCTTCAGAATTTATTTAGTCTATATAGCTATATGTATTGATACAGATATAGATTTATAGATAACTCTGTCCAGTACTCACCGTATTCTCCCAGCCGTCTCGTGTTTTCTTGTTGCGACGGCACGACTTGAGATAGGTGCGAATACGTTTGCGGGAACGATCGCTGAACTCGGGAAATTGTCGGGCGCACGAATCGATGATCGCTTGGATCTTTTCTTTTGGCTGTTTGGAGATGGGTATGATGCGGTCCAGATTCTCGTCCACAAACAAACGCACGAACATCTGCAAGGCAAGGGGAGAATGTCGTGAGCCACAGACAATTCAAGGAATTTTTGGCCATTTTTGGCGGCTTCATTGGCAACGTTCGCTTTACATTCGACTCTCTCTCTCTCTCTTTCTCTCTCTTTCTCTATCTTACTCTCGCACATTACTCACATTGAAGGCCTTGAGGCGCTCAGGATCGTGTGTGGTGGCCAGTTTCTCGTCCAGTTTGTCATCGGAATCATCTTCGGAAACCTCATCCTCCTCTTTCTGCCCCGACGAGTTTGTCTCATCCTGCGCCTCCATGGGCGAATGCGCATCCTGTCTGGGCACCGGCGACAGCGAGCTGTCCATTTTGCTGCTGGCCGCCGCCACCGCTGCGGCATTTTGGGCCAAAGCGTTCTGATACTGTGCCCAGAGGCCACCCACAACACTAAGATCGGGCCCCTCGGTGCCATTGCGCACCGCCGTCGAGTTCTGATAATTCCAGGCGAGCAGCATCAGCTTCAGTTTGTCCGCATCCTTCATGAGGCCCGCGTACGCCTCCGACTCGCTGGTCACACCTCCGCCCAGGCTGCTGGCAATGTCAACCAGTCCGCTGCCGGCGCCGGCAATGCCTCCACCACCGCCGCCGCCGCCTCCACCGCCAGCAACGCCGCCGCCCACACCAACTAGGCTGCTGGTGTCGGTGCTCGTGGCCGGTGTTGCTGGTATGGTTTCCTGTGGAAGGGAGCAGAAGATGAGGGTTAGTTGGGGTTAGGGCATGTTAGATGAGTACAAGTTCAATTTTGGGAACTTTCAATGACCGCACAAAGTTTTGGGACTGCGTTCGATATACCAAATCCCAATGATTAGTCGAGGTTTCGAGGCCAGACCCCAAGCTCGTTAGACCATTCAAAAGTATGCGCAAAAAGCGTCAAAGAAGCGAAGCCCCCGCCCTCCTTCCTCATAGACGCCCCCATTCCCTGCAGAGACACCCAACTTTGCTGGCCAAGAGCGGCAAAGTTTTTCCTGCCCAAGATGAAAGTCGAGCTCGGGTCTCTTTTTTATCCGACGGATTGGTTTTTTTCTTCTTGGTTCCCTCAATGCTTTCCTTTCATGCTATGCTGCAAATTAGTTGCCAGGATCTTGAGGGTGAGGGCGTGGTGTGTTTTGGGTGCGTTTTGGGTCTCGGACATTTGTGGCCAGCATTGCTCTAATGAAACATTTCGTTCAACTCCAAGACGTTGGCCCGCCTCAGCTGCTTCCTGCAGCATCCTTGCCTTCGGTTGTGGTTGCAGGACAGTGGTTGCCCGCTCGCCCGCTCGACTGCTTTTGGGGCCGGTTGGTTGAATGTTAGTCGAAGTTGAAGCATTGCACGAAAAAAAACAAACGAAAGCTCGAACGGGCGTAACAGGAACAGCAAATGAAAATGAAGTTTGAACACGGCGCCTAATTAACATTCATTTGTAGCTAGACTACCTGGCAAGTCAAAGAGTCTGATTATGCTTAGCATAAGGTGTGTTCTTTGAGTTAGAGCTTCTTCTTTTAGCTCAAAGTAGCTGTATAAGTCGAATATTCCATGGGAGGAATAATCATGAAAAGATTTACAAATCCTGCAGGCAAAGCCATGAGCTTGCTAAACATTTAACTCCCAAAGAATGCTTAATGGGTGCTCCTTAATGGAAGCTTTTGCTTTTTATAGGTAACTAGAAGAAATTACCCGGCCGAGGCCGCGCGAAACTAGCATGCCGGGCCACAAATATAAAAACAAAAAAATGCTGCCCATAAAATCTCCTCTGCAATGATGTTTTTTATAAGAATTTCCCAAATGAAAGCTATTGTAATTCAAAGACAAGCATAGATAAATGAGGAATAAGCTACAGTTCCTTTAAAAAAGGTTTTTTACTATTGAAAAAGAACTATTGAATTGTTCACGTAAGGCAGAGCAAACAAAAATTGTCAAGCAAACGAAAAGTGATGCAACTTACTTAGAGCAACAGCTCCCAAGTCAATTTTGTAATCAAGCCAAGAGAAACCCAAATGGCAATTTGGATCTTGTCCACTGTCAAACGAAAATAGCCAACAGAGTCGAAGAGATGCGCAACATGAGGCCAAACTGGCTCGACTTGGACTTAGGGGTTGAGGTTTTTTGGGTGCGTCGGAGGGTTTTGGGGTTAAGCTACGTATTCAATGCTAGCTGGCAATTTCTTTTAGTTCGAGTTACCCTTTGCTTGAGGCATTGAAGAAACGACCACATGAATAAGAAGAAAACGTACAAATTTTCCATTAATTAAAACGGTACAAGAAAAGCAACTGGGGAGCTAGGCTGGGCGGTGGGCTGGCTAGGGGAAGTGGGTGGACGAAGTCAATGGCCAGCCACCCGAAAGCAGGCCGGACTGCTGGCAGGCTTTGAGATGGGTGGTAAAATCTAGCAAAAGGAACCAAACGACTGACATTTTTGTGTAGTTGAGCAACTCCGTCGGGAGTCTTCGTTGAGCCCAGGCGCACAGCTTGGACTCAGTCAATATGTGTGTGTGCGTGTGCGTGTGTGTGTGTGCATGGGTTATGTGCAAGTTTTGGCTTAGGAGTTGGCTCAACTTTAGAGACTGGCATTGACTTAAGCTGCTGAGCTCATCCTAGGGCAACCTTGACTTTGGCAGGAGGACGCGATGTGCCAAGCAATTTGTTGTGAGCTGTCAGCCTACTCGGCGTATGAGTAACACCTGCAAGGGACACACACACACGCGCACACATAGACACCACACACACACACACACACACACACACACAGGTTAGACATAAATCCGAGCATTTATTTCCATTGCCACAAAATGCTCGAGAGTGGCAGCGAAGTCTCTTTTGAAGTTTTTGTTAGGTGGGCCAAGCTGTAGCCCTTTTATAGTAGCGCCTAAAAGTATGCTCACACACACACGCCTAACTGGTTGCTAAGTCTAACAACAGAAATATGCGGGCTGTGGCATCTTGCAAGAAAAGCAAAAGGCAAGAGGCTTCAATTGGCAAGTGGGTGGGGCTAGGGCGTGCTAAAATACAAGTTCAATGCAAAGGCGGTTAGTGAAGGGGGGAGGGGGGGGGGGGCGTATGACGGGGTTAAGTTTTGGGTGTGTGATGTTGTTGTTGTTATTGTCTGGTACGCCAAAAAGCAGTCTTTGAATACAACTACGCAGCACTACAATGCCGAAAAAGCCTCTAAGCACACGCATAATGAATTACCAACGACTCAAGTGTGTGTGTGTGTGTGTATGGGTGTGGGTGTAGGTGTGTGTGTGTGTGTGTGTGTTGGTGCCTGCCAACTGGCGATGACATATTTGTGCAGACGAGCTCAGGCTCTGCAACGAGGCGGAGCGCCTAAAAGGCAGCTAAGAAAATTTGCGTTTAACTCATAAGTGCGTGAAAGGGTTGCCAACCCCTAGACCAAGCCCCAACCCCTAGCTAAACTGAACTGAACTGAACTGAACTGAGCTGAGCGGTTGCCTCTGTGCGCTGTCAAGGAAATTGTAGTTTAAATGAAATGGAAGTTGCTTTTATCAACGACGCCGGCAGCAAAGGCGGCAGAGGGGTTCGGGGGTTGGGTGGCATGCCAAGGGTTGGGGTTAGTTGTGCATGTGTGAGCTTTCTTAGAAGTTGACTGACTGTGTGCGTGAACGTGTGTGTGTGTGTGTGTGTGTTTGTGTGGGTGGGTTGTCGTATATAAATTAAAATGCCTAAACATATGCATTAGTTTTTGTCTCAAGCTCAAGATACGTATTGCCATCTCAGTCTTGGGGAGCTGCAAAGTTTTTGTGGTTACGACATTGGTTTTTGGGCGAGGCACGGTTGGGGCTGACTGAGACTTTTGAGAGACAAGCAGGACGGGTTGTGGTGCGGCCCTGATGTCTGTCAGAGTCGGTCTAGCTCTTCAGCTGTGTGGGCTGGCAACTTAGTCTAATGAGAATTCGAAAACTTAACTACGCAATCGTGCCGAAGAAATTAAAAGAAATTGTGCAAGACAATATCGAACGATAAGTTAAGATACATACATATATATCTATCTATCTATGTATTTTTGTGTGCACAGTTACACTGCCTGAGACAGTTCGAGCTGAGTGTGCATTAAAATAAATATTTACTTTAGTTGCTTGAACAGCGACCAAAAAGCAAAGTATTTGCCTTACATTTTCCTCTGGTCTCGGAAATCAACTGCGTGGGAAATTTATGGGCCACGGTCGAGTGTTGAGTATTTTTTGCAGCAAATGAAGTGGGGAAATGGTAAGGGAAAAACTATGCGAAATATACTTTTCTATTGCGTTTAAAATAGTGTGTTTCAACAGAAAAAACAAGGCGAAAAAAGTTTGCAGAATTGGCTTAAAATACAACTATAAGAAATTCTACGAAATCTAGAGACCTCTTAGAAAATGTATACTACATAGGAATTATATAGAAGCGCCTCATGGTAACCTGTACTAAAAACAGAAATACTTTATTTTGCTTAAAAGTTATCGTAACCTTATTGGATATCGTAAGCAACATTTTAGTAATATTGAACTTTGTCAAGCCCCTGTAAGACCTGTGTAACGAGCTCTTTAGTTTTCAAAGGACCTCTATTTAACATATGTTAAGGTCTATGTTAAGCAAATTGGATTGGGATGCTAACGATCGCAACTTTGCATAGGTCTCTGCAAAGTGCGTAATATCCTGTTGTATCTTTAATCCTTTCGTAAAGTCTCCGCTTGGTTTCTCGTTTAGCCTCTTTACGATTTTCGAGAGTAGGTACTTCCTTTGATGCTTGTAAGTTCTTAATGTAAAGGTGACTCTGTTAAATTTTAATTGAATGTCTTTAAAGTCCGGCCCATAGAAGTTTTACTTCTTGTTGCCTCGGTTAATGTAAGCTACCTTTAAGAGGAAACTGTGATTAGTTGAGGTACAAACTACACTTAAACTATTATTAAAACAAATTGATTTGTTTAAATCACTTATTAACTTTAATAAAGCGCCTACTGTCCTATAGGACTCTCTTTCTTAGGCCCTCCTTTTGTTTAATTATTGTTTTGTTAGGATACTAATCCTAGTTTACTTTTGCTTAGGTTGACTTAACGCTACGTTGAGCTCTTTTTACATATTTTTGCCCTCAGTTAAGTTTCTTCACATTCTTTCAAGGGTCTACTTAGTGTTCAACCTTCCTTTGCATTATGTTAAACCACTGTTAAGTTTCACTCTCTTCACCTTCTGTTAGTTTACATATGTTAGTTCACATTTTACTTTCTGCTTAACCCCCATTTACATTATGTTAAGCCACTTTATTTGAAGTCATATGCTCAGATAAATGCACTCCAGCAGAAAGCTAACTATTTTTATATATTTTGGTCCATCAAATGGCCTTTTTGGTACTTCTTCTAAGGGCATCAATATGCACATAAATATTTGGCCAACAGCATTTCCATATGCATGTTTTCCATTTCAGTTTTCAGCACTGCGTCATTCGATGTGCAGCTCGAATGCAGCTTGACGCATGTAGCTGCAGTCTAAATGCATTATATGCATGTGCTATATAGAACTATTAAATATATAGTATATGTATATATATGTATATATAGATATGGTAAAACATGGCGCCCCCGTTGGCAATGGCCTCCAACAGGCATGTGAGACCCAAAACGCGAGTGTTGGTCAAAGCAATTACAAAAAAAATTTAAATTCAGCGTACTTTCAGACGATGTCGCCGGATGGACAAACGTTTTTCTAGCAGGTTGTCAAAAAAGAAAGCGCAAATAAATAAAAATAAGCAACTAGATTTGAAAAAATATATATATAGTAAATATATACAGATATGTGTAAAAAATCGGTCGGCGCAAGACGGGGCTGAGAACAGACACTGGGTGATGTCAAATTAGTTGCCAGTCATGTTTACAGCCATTAGCAAAGCGCTGGAAATAAAAATGGAGAGAGAGAGAGAGAGGGAGACAGAGAGCGCGAGTCCGAAAATGAGCGAGATAAATATATAGTGAGTTTCAGACGGTCAATGGTTCATGGAAAAAATGCATAGGATGAAACTACAAAGGGATTATGTGAGCTTTGGAAATATGAAAAGGTAAAAATTGTATATTTACATTGGTATTTAAAAGATAAGTACGCAAAGCAAATCGTAGCTGGAGTATATATCTGCTAATAAGTCTATATGTTGAAAACTGCATTATAGGTAAAACAAATAAATCATTTTAAAATGAAAACTACGTCTTTAAGCTAAATAAATATATAAAGGGTTTTAATTAGGACCATATTATGTTATAATTTATTCTCGATGAGAACAAATGACAGAAGAGTTCTTGGGATCTGAAATATTATATGAATACAGTAAATGTATAGAAAATTATAGAAGCTAACCTCACTGTGCATATACTATAATTTGTTACCTTGAAATTATGTTAAATACTTAACAACTTCCTTGACAAAATAGACATTTACCACACTCGCCCACTCAAATTAGCGAGTGAACTTTGCATGTGGCCGGAAAACCTTCGAGTCGAAACATAAAAATGCAATCCAATCCAGCCAAAAGCCCGTTAACCTATTCGAACCAAGTAGCCCCTAACCTAACCGCTAACTAAGCAAACCCCATGCTGTCTGGCCCGACCACATCATAAACTAATCAGCCAGACAAGGTGCGGTACACTGGCAGCACTGGAAGGCTAAATGCGCTGCAGGCGTTGCCGGACTGTGTCCGAAACGCCAAACAAGACCGGACAACAAAAACGTTGCATACTTTATGGTGCACGGCAAATAATATTCGCGTGCCGCATAAAAGCTGAAGCAGCTCCATCAGTTGAGCCCTCCAGCTCACTCCCCCATCCCCCGCCCACTCTATGGAGTTGTCGTTATTGTTGTTGTGCGATTGAGTGGCATGTAGCGTTAGTTACAGTGCCACCCAAAAGTGTGCTACGCTGAAACAATTACACGCCCGACGACGATTCAAGCTGCTCACGTGATGTGAGTAACTTTGGCGCGTTCGGTAAATAGAAAAATAAAAATTGAAAAAAATGATTACAGTTGTGGATGGGGGTGGCATACCCTTTTATATAAATATTTGCGTTTTTCCTTTTTCGGTTATTTTTTCTTTTTTTGTTTTCTGTAGCCTATGGACAGGCGTTCGGGTCAGAAATGGCAAACCAAAACATCATCAATGCTATCAAATGCAAAGCGAAGCGGGGTGGGGATTGGATGTGGGCAATGCGGTGTTGGGGGTAAGGGATGGCTGCACACACTAAGCCGCCGATGCCATTTTATGCTGCCTATTTGGGTTTTAGCGTCTACCCTATGCAAAGTGTGGCATAACTTTTTAAGTTGGCTTGTAAGCAAATTTATTTTATTATATTTTATATATATTTTTTTATAAATTATTTTCTTTTTGGAATCTAAATTATTGTTTTAGAATTCTTCGCCCATGTAATGGATGGATGGACTTTAAAAGTAGTTTTGGGTATAATAATTTGCATGCTAATCTGTATTTGAACCATTTTTTCTTTAAATTTATTTAAATTTTTTTCATTTATATACTATTTGAAATTAAGTTCAAGCAATGATTGACTTTTATATATTTTGCTTTTACTCTTTTATATAAATTTACATTTTTTAATATTTTCTTATCGTTGTTATATTAAAAAAAGTATATACTTTAAAGTTTTTCAATAGACTTGATATATTTTAACAATGTTTATTATAAGATTTTTAAAATATTCTTGTCAAATAATGTTTTTTTTTGTGGTTAATAATTGCGATCCACAAATAATTTTGAATCTTTCTCAAAACTTTGTGTATTCACATGAATAATTGTTATTCATATATGAAATGTGTGTGAATAAAACATAAAACATGTAAAATTCTTTAAAATAATGTGATATCTGTTGTTTTATTTTCATGTTTTTAAAAAGTTTTCATTTATTATTTAGAGCTTCTATTAGTTTTTAAGGGAATATAAGTAGTTCGCGGTACTTTGACTTTAACTCGTCTCTTGTTGATTTTCGCTGCAGCAGTTGCAGCATTTTTTGCCGCCAATTGTTGTTGCACTTTGTCCATTGCCCGCTTGGCGGCCAGCACAAAGCATAAAAATGGGAAACTACACACACACACACATGAACTCACAACTACACTCACAACTACACACCCGCTCACCCTGCTGGGGAGTGTGTACACAAACGCCAACGCTTTTTAGTTGCCTTGGACATTGCAACAAACAGCAGCAGAAAAGTTTCCCACTGCGTGGGCCATATATGCTTACAAAAAAGAAAGAAAACTGTATAATGGCGTATACGGGGCCAATATGCGTATTTCCAGTTGGCATGTACAGCCTGCAGACTGACATTTAGGTGCAAACTATGCATAAGATGAGGCTAAGCAATATTCATCTCTGTGGCAACAGGGAATATATCGAGAACCATTCATGATAAATATTACAGCTCAGCTTTGCTAGCGCTGTGGCAAAAGAATATATGCTATACCCCAGTAAACGTTGAAATATCTTGCAAATCTTCTGGATATACACTGTGTGTGCCGCTGCTTGTGCGTCGCTTAGCATTGAAATATAAATTTCTTTGGTGTTTGTTTTTTTTTCTCAAGCACGAGTGTCAGCCAAACACGCAATTATATAAAATAAAGGTCGCCAAATTATAACAAGTTAAAGGGCTCTAAACGGGAGCTCCCGACTTGGATATACCCTGAACATTCTTCGTTATATTTAACAGTAATAAAACAAATAAAAAACCAATCCCACGATAGGATGCGAACTTGTAATAGACAACGCTAGTTGCCACCAGCTCTGCTCAAGAGCCAGACCAAGAACTAATTGCTGCTAAAAAAAAACCAATTAAAATAGCAGCAACTCGCAATTTCAATGCTGTTAATAGAATTCAATAGAGATGCGCGTGAATGCGTGTATGCTCGCTGCCTCTGACACGTGGGCTGCCAATATATATATATATATATACAACCACACGTAGTAGTAGATCTCATTGTACTATAGAAAATTTGTTTTTCTCAAACAGTCAATTGCATTAAAATTGTGGCTTACAAATTTTGGTCAATACAAATTGGTTTATTTTCGTTATTTATAGCTATGTGGTGGTATCGGGTAGGTAGCGAGAGCTGAAAAATGAAAGATACTCAATATATACTTATATATACTATTCTAGAGGCTACATATTAAGTTTGGTGACTTTAGGGGACAGGATTTCGGTATCGATTATTAGCGATTACGTGGCAACGGGGCAAAGTGTCGATTATCGGAAACAAGCTCGTACTACGTGGGCACTAAAAACACCTTCGTTTCAAATCTCTAGCTCTTATAGATTCTGGATTATTGCGTACAGACATACGGAAGGACGGCCGATCACACTATTGATGCTGATCTAGAATATAGGTACTTTATAGAGCCGGAGTCACGGCTTTCTGCCTGTAACATACATTTGCATAAAAACAAGATACCCATTCGGGGTATAATAATAAAACGATCATTCAAAAATTCGTATAAAGCAGTTTTTTGAGGCTAAGACTTAGCTGAGTCGTGGTCACGGTATTAAATAAAGTAATTAAATAAATAAAACTTATTCTTTATACGTTTCAGTCGATTGCTTTGTGGCACACTTTAAAAACGACTTTAAAGATTTATATATATTAAAAAAATATATACACATTTAACCAATATTTTTTTTTAAATTTTGTGCATCCAGAAATTCAATTAAAAAGAATTTAATTAATTATTTAATTCACTTTCAAAACGAATAATTATATTTATAGTTTCTTAATAATTCTCTCTCTAAAGTTGAGCTTTATTCTCTTTTGTTTAATAAGCTCATGCAATTGCTCACCTTCATTAAAAGTACTCTTTGCTATTGTTGAGAGTATTTTCTATGGTACAGCTAGCAGACTCTTTTACGTTGAAAGCCTTTATAATAAGCTTGCCTCATAATAAAATCAAAGAATATTTCAACGCTTTTATGCGCATAAATACGCAACTTAATATGTTTCCTCCCCGGAGACATTATTAATATTTCAATCAAGTCAAATTTCGCGTCATGCATTACACACACTCACGACCCCCGGCAACCTCTCGCCTTGCTCTTTTATACATATGTGTGTGAACCGTTTCCCGTTCCAAAGCAGAAATTGAAACATAATATTGTTGGACATTGAGGCCCATTTCCTCAGTAACCGCAACAACTTTGCATGACTCCTCGCCCGGCCACTTAACCGCAGTTCGCAACACCTACCCCCCGCCCGCGTTCTCAGCCAACTGCCCGCTGCCCCTTAACCAGCTGTTGTCGAGAGGTGCGTAAATAAAAAACCAGAAGGAAGAAGTAGAGATGGGAAAAAAAGAACGCCTACAAGTATGTAAAGTTTTGTTGCCATATGTTCGGGGCCAAGCACCATGGACCAGTAACGGAGCTTGGCGACCAAAAAAGGAGAAAAAACAACAACAATAGGAGCAACAGGAACAACAACAACAACAGCAACAACAACAAAGCCAACAGCAACAGCGGCAAAAACCGGAGCAGACAGAGAGATCGGTCTGCGATTTAACGCACTTTTTGTACTTTTCATTTGTCAGCCGCGACTTTTTTGTTGTTGCTGCTGTTGCAGCAGTCTTTTTCATTTACAACAACAATAAGTAGAAGCAGCAGCAACTATGCGCGCCTATCGAGCATACACCATGCAACATAGGCCCACATTTGGCCGCTGTGCGTGTAAAAAAGAGAAAAAAACAGACACAAATGGCAATTGGTGCGCGCGTATTTTTAAGGCGGAGCTTTTTTGGTCCTTTTTTCGCGCTGGCCGCACGCACAACGCACTACGACTCTCTCACTGGGCAATGCCCGATGCCTGTGATGCCCCCTGAATGTGTGTGCGTGTTTAAAAATATTACGCATACGCCGCGTGCAACACAACAAAAAACCGAAGCGCACAAACCCGACTGCAGCCGACGGAGGGTTGGGCGCGGGGCGGCATTATTATCAATGAGGTAATGCAGCAAAAAAAAAGTACATATAAAATAAAATAAAACTCAAACCGAGTCGCATATACTCATTCCACACACACACACACACACACACACACCAACTGCATGCAAAAAGTAGGCGTGCGGGCAACTACAACAACAAAAGCAAATGGGATCAAAAAAACGTGGGAGTGCGGTGGGCATTCAGAGGGGCGCGCGGCCCGGACGCTGCATACAAGGAAATCTACTTACTCATCAGCTCCGGCGTCCGACCACGCCAGACATCACAATTAATGCCGACCCACACACACACACACACACATGCAAATGAGTTGCTTATGTGTGGCTGTGTGTGTGTCTGTGTGTGGGTGGGTGTGGAGGGTCAGTTAATGCCACCCACTTGGGCTCGCTTTTGACTCTCACAATAATTTTAACGGCTGACAGCAACAAAAATTGCATTTTGTTTTTGGTGCTTGCCGCGTGCAAAACGCGTGCACGTTTTTGCTGCAATTTTTTCCTTTCTTTTTTATTTATTTTTTGTTGCAACAAATCACTCATACGACCCGTACGCATAATGAGCCGTTAGTCAATGCATTAGCCGCTGCCTGCTCGAACAATGACGGATTGACGTGGCAGGGCTGGGAAGGATATGTGTGAAATGCGCCCTCAAAAGTAGGCAAATGTTTTGCATGTAAATAGGCGGCATGTTTGTGTTTTTAGTTGAGGGAGTGCGGCGCGGAGCACGCGGTGTTGAGGGCGGGATTGAGCCTAGCTGGCAATTGCAATCGTATGCGAAATATAATACGTTATAATTTCTGCAGCAGCGTTTTTTTTTATTTGTTGTTCTTTAACATGATGTACTAAAATGATGAAGGCCTAATGGGGAACGAAATATATATATATATATACATAGAATCTAAAAGAACTTTAATTATAAATTTTAAATAGAGGATTCATAAGCAAAAATCGAAGAGTTACACATCGATTGGATAGATTTATGGCACACTCTTAAAAAATAACAAGTGAGAGGTTCTAGTCGGGAGCCCTCGACTAGGGAATACCCTGAACCTTATTCCAAAACACCAAATGCAGTTCGCGCAACGCGCTCGTTTGAAGTAATAAGATAAATTAAAAAAAATTCTCTTGGGACGACTCTACTCAATAGTCATGCTATGCCTCTCCTCAACAACCATACCAATAATTGTGTATCATTGAGAAAAACAAATTAAAATAGCAGCACAGAAAACAATCACAATTGCAATGCCGTTGATTGAATTGGAAGCAGACACGCATGAATGAGTGTGTGTATATGTATGCAGAGATTCTTGGAATTTGCACAAGCTGAACCATCCAATTACGCAGTAAAACATAACTTAGGTTATTCTTAACTGATCTTAGTGAAATTTTCTACAGTATATCTTATTGTACCGTAGAATATTTGTGTGTTCTCAAAAAGTCAATTGAATATAAATTGTTTCTTATATTTGTGGGCAGCATAATTATTACGGGATATACTAGTCTAGAAGCAACATATAAATTTGTTGACTCTAGCTCTTATTATATATCAAAATTGCTCAAAAAATAGAAATTTGATATCGATTTTTATCGATTGGTTGGAAGCGAAGTAAAATATCGGAAATAAACTCGATCTGCGCAGGCATCCGGAAGACCTACAGATAAAAGTATCTAGCTCTTATAGCTCTTATATAAGACCTAATGACAAATCTATTGGCAAATGCAACACCACATGAAAAACCATATTTTGAAATGAATTATTTTGTCTTATTTGCAGTTGATGCCGATACGCATGAGCTAAACAAAATTAAATAATGAAAATAATAAAAATATATTTAAAAAATTGATTGAAGGAATTATATCTTTAAATTCAAAAGATTCTTCAGGCAGATTAAAACATGAAACAATTATTCAAATTATATATTTCATTATTTAAACATAGAGAATTATTAAAAAATGCTGCTATTTAGATAATAAATGTTGATAATTAAAAGGCGTAAAGGTTTAATAAAAAATATCTAAACAGTTTGATGTTCATCTACATTCTCAATAAATTAATTTTATTAGGTGTAAGATTTGGAATAGTCAATGGAATAGTCCTTAGTCCACCTTCTCAGTTCAGGTGTTAAACATTTTTTTTTTTTAAGGCTTTATTTTATTTAAATGCTCAGACTAGGACAAAATGTACGCATTATGTTAAAAAGAAGTTCAGAATTGGGACAACTTTACATATACGTATACAACAGGAAAACACACACATAGACAGACAGTGGGGCACAGAGTGCAGTTGATCGCATAGCAGTTGCTGCAACATTGCATTTGGCTCGTGCCAGTTTAGTCCCCAGATTGTCTAGCAGCTGGGTCCCCAGATTGTCTACCAGCTGCTGTTCACGCCTAAAGTGAGAACTAAAACGACGGCACGCACACACGGCGTATGCGTAACATTTGCTTCTATCTGGGAGCTGGTCAAGTGTAAAGGGGAAGGGCAGCAAGGTGTGTGTAGAGGGATGGCCATAGATTTCAGTTAACTGCAGCGCAATGTTGTCCTTAACAGGCAGGCAGGCAGGCAGGCAGCAACATCATCTTCATCAAACTTCATGATGAGTATTCATATGCAAATCCAAAACGCAAATCAGCGTTAGACCCAGAGACAACGAGTCCTGGCCGCTGCGTGTCCTGGCGAGCTAAAGTGCTGACAGATGAGGCGTAAAACGAGCGACTCGACAAGTAGGGGAAAGTGACTACAAAGTGTCTCAACAATAAGCGCCAGTTTATGCAGGCTTAATTTGTTATGGAAGCTCTACTTTAAAAAAAAAAATCAAAAATAAAAATACAGAAGAGAATGTGCGCAATTCGCTTGTGAAGTATTTAATAACAATATTTAATTGCCAAAAGTTGCTTTGTAAAAAAATGCAATGCCCAGCAAAAAATATTACACTAAGAATAAAAATCATGTTTTTTATGGCCAAAATTTAGTTTGACTTTATCTAAGAACGCAATTCTTTCCAAATACAAGACTTAAATAGAGTTTCGAGAAATTGGCTTATTTCCCATATACAAATTTTTGTATTAAGAAATGTTGTACTTTTTGTCAAGCTAAATTTAAGTCCTTTTCAGAGTTAATTTAAGATAATTCAAAAATCATGTATATGTACTTAATATTCGCCGAAATGAAATTTATCAGAATATAAAAACCAATTTTTTTCTGAGTGTGCCAACATGATTGTTATTAAAATAAAATGCGCGAAATGTTTTATAAAATATGCGAACATAAAGTACATATACATATAAATATAAATACATAAAAAACATTTAATTGAAATAGAATATGGCTCTGGGCGTGGCTGTTTTATTAATGCAGCGCTGATTTTTCTATGCGTCTCTCACATATTTTATGCAATCTTTATGTGCGCGCACACATCGCGTATACGCAATGTGTATAAAACGGTATATATATATATATATATATATATATGTACATATATATGTTTTATATATATTTGGTAAAATATGTATATAGAAAAAATTATTTGAATATGCAAATATGGCAAAAGCTGCAAATACAAATTTTTTCCTTTACACACATATACATATATATTTTTAATTTTTTGAATACATTTCTATTGTGCTCTTTTTTTTTCCATGTAAATTTGAGTGCATTGGTAAAGACAAAAAAAAAAAAAAGCAATTGATATGCACACTGCTTTATGCAGCTGACTGTATTGTACAGCGAATATGTGCCATCAAATATTTAACGCATGAAATATTAAACAAACTAAAATTTGCGCCCAAAAAATCATAACAAATACGGCAGCGAAATTAAACAAAATCTAAAAAATGTTATGAAAAACTTAAATATATATGTGTGTATTTATAATTTTTGGTCCCTTCTATTGTTTTAGTGTTGCGTTTTTACCGCTGATTGATGCGTTGCTGCCTTTGACAGTTTTTTGCCAGCCGTGTACCAATAAATGTTTTTTATAAAAGCTAAACATTGGCTAACAAAAACTGTTGCCGCACATATAGAAAATATGTATATAAAATATGTATGCGTGTTACGTATAAAATAGGTATTAAATCATGGAAATATACCAAATATTTATGCAGTAAAAATAAATTAAGAAATAATAAATATATCTATAGACAAAATATTTGCAAATGAAATATTTGCATTTTATTAAGCAATAATGAAAAAATCGAATTGAAGTAAATGAACTAAAACTCGTAACCTTTCAGGATCGGGTGCTAAGCTCCATTAGGATTAGGGGTATTTATTTAATTTAGAAGGGTATTTTATAAACGAGAATACAAGATTTAAAATAATGGAAAATATCTACATGACAATAGGATCAAAATATATATTATTATTTAAAAAGATATTTTGCTCTTAAAGTTCTTTAGCTAGTTTCTAGGATAGTCTGCCTTAGCTTAATACATACATTTTTTTAACTTATCTATGGAGAGTTCCACTTCTGGCAAAAAGACTCCCCCAGCGTGTAAAAAAACCTCGTTAGAAAATCCCATTAAAAGGCGGTCTTTCGTCTTGGCATCCAGCAAATGCCAAGCAATGCGAAAAATCAAATTCAACTTTCACAGCGAACCCTGACTCCAACTCATTGCAATTTGGAGGGGGAGGGGGGGGGGATACAGTGCTAGGTGGGGTTAAGGGTAGCAGCAGAATTTCCGCCGCCCGCCCGCCCGTTAACGTCGTCAATCGAAACAAATCATAATCAAATCGAATTTCAGTTGATTTTCACTCGCAAAGACAGCGAGGCACAGCGAGTGGCCCCAAGTTGGCAGCAGGACTCATTGCCGGAGCTCAAGATAACTAAGGAGCAAGAGATGGAGCCCCAATGTGGCCAAGTGCCCGGTCAGGTGCGGGGTGTGCGAAGCAGACTAAAAGCAAAGCGCAAACAGAGAAGAAAAAAAAAAACGAAAGGAAATAAAAGAAAAATCGCACATAAAATTGATGATAAACCGTTCCAAATAATATATATAAATTTTTTTCGCCTCTTTTCCCAGCGCCCGCAGGGGCAGTATTCGGGCGGGGGTTTTTTTCGGTTGGTAGCTGGGCCAAGTTTAGCCCCACATCTTAGCCAGCGCCAAAGCTGCGTGGCAGCCAACAACTCGGCGGCACAGGAAATACTCTGAAGTCTGAAGGCAGAATGATGAATTATTTGCTGCCTCTTTCGTTAGGCGTCAAAGTTGCGCCGGAGAGACAGCAGCAAGTGTGAGGGGGCAGGCAGTGTGGTTGCCAGGAGTTTGGCGCTGGGGATTGCGCAAAAACATAAGAATAAAGTCGGGTAGAGAGTCTGACAAACAAACGTTTTAGAGGTGGACCCGAAAACGCCCCTTGCCCCTTAGCATCAGGTCGCCCGGCAGCGACAACGCCAAACGTTTTTGACACAATTTGTGCCACTGTCTGTGGCTCGGTGGGTGCTGGTCTGTGTATGTGTGTGTGTGGTCTGTGTGGACCGAGTTGGGTTGTGTCTGCTGCTTGAATGATTTTTAAACGAGGCAAGAAATCCCAAAAGATGCGGCAAACGTTTTGTTGTTGGCATCGGTTCACGTGGGTTTTCTCTTTGCTTTGCTCATTCTTTCAATTTTTTTCTCAATTTTTTGACTGTTTTTTTTTTTTTTTTTGCTAAAAATGGGCGCCCCGTATTTTACTCAGCTAGATAATACGACAAACATTTGGGGCAGAAAAAAAATTGGGGAAAACTTTTTATTTGGCTAACAAAGCGCCGAAGAAGAGGCAGCTGCAAAGGGTTGAGCTTGTGAATGGTTAGAGAGAGAGAGAGAGTGATTGCGTGTGGGGGGCGAGGGGGGATGAGCGAGTTTATCAGCGGATTGAACTTATTTTTTTTGAAGTGAGTCGTACCCAATAGAGCTGGCGCCCATTCGCGCAATGTTATGAAATTGTACGAATATTCATTTGAAAGGGTTGCAGGAAATGGGCTGAAAAGAAATTGTACATTTTTATAGGGGGAGTAGATCATTGGATCAGGTTTTGAATATAGAATATGTAGATGGCAATTGGAAGACGAAGCAAGGCAAGGTTCATTGAAATTGATTTTAAACAAAGTAATTTGGCAAACAGACGGGAAGACTGATGATCCTGGCGGAGTTTGGAAATTGATATTGATCAAGAATAAGAATCTAGTCATTATAAATGCTGTGCAAGAAATATAGCAGCTTAAGCAAGTGTATAAGAACTAAAGAAGTTAGTTAAGCAAAGAGCCCTTGGCATTAAGGAAATTATTATTTCGAGCACACCTAGTAAAAATGTAATTCTGGGATATTATAATCCAGTGTAGGACATAATTTGCGCTGCTCTAAACCAATTTATTCCAGTCATTTTCAAATGCAATTTACGCTCGATGTTGAGTCAACCGCTCTCCTGACTAGCTCGCAGTCCGGAAAGAGGCTCCGCACCGAAATATAGCCAAGCCAGGGTAAGGCAAGCCCAAGCCCATGCCGCAATTTGATGGCCGGTGCCATCATAATCAACAACGCCTCAGACCCGGCAATACCCGCGAGCTGGCGCACCTTTCCCGCTACCCCCGGCCTCTTGAAGCAACAACACGCGTCCCCAAAGCGCACTTGAGTTTTGCGAACGCGCCAGAAAGTTGGCAGAGCACAAAATGCTCGAAACGGCTCCATTTCCCATTTTCCCCCCATTTCCCATGTCGTCGCTGGCGGTTTTACAACCTTCGCCGGAGCGAAAGCTGCGTTCGCTGGTCCCTTTTTGCGTTTGTGTTTTTTTTATATATTTTTTTTTTTTTTGTTTCGCTCCCCCGAGTGGGTGGGTTAACACACCTTCGTAATATGCCTGACAGGGTCGTCGGCGTTGGCATCGTCGACGTCGTCTAGCGTTGGCGGCAACCTTCACAAATGGTAACAATTTCAATTTCTCTGACGCCTTATCGCGCCCTCGCACATATGTGGCAGCGGGCGACGCAGGAGGTGGCAGACCCAAGCTCGAACCCAAGCTAAAACCCGGTCGGGCACCGCCAAACTTTACAGCTCAAAGTTGCCGATTTGCGCTTGGGTGCAACATAAAAGTAGGTAGAGTGAGAGAGGGCGCCGGTGGCGGGTAGGGGGATGGAAAAAACAGCGAAATTATTACAAAGTGGGCGTAGGGGCATGGCTGTGGGCAGGGTCTGTGGCACGGCAAAAATGCGTAGCAGATTAGCGATTTAGGGATGTGGAAAATTCATACGTCTGCCAGCCAACAGGCAGCCAGCAGTCCGGAGTAAATGACTGAAAAGGGTTCTGGACCCAGACTCAGGACCCAACAGTAGAATTGTTTTCGAGAACTTGCAACGAGGCACGAAAAAATGTTTAGCTGCATTTAAATGGGCGCTGAGGCGCTGAGACTTGCGTTTCTTATGCCTCGCGGCCCGCAACCTGCCCGCTCCCGAGCGGCTGTCTAAGCCCCTGGCCCACAAAGTGGCACTCAATTACACTGTGCAGCAGACGGATGTTGGCTGTAGTTAGCGCTGACTTTAGATTTTTTTTTTAATTCTGTATAAAATATTTAAGGTCTCGAGTGAATGGTTCCTGTTTCCTGTTTAGAGACATCCTTAAGATATGCTACAATTTAGAACATAATCTAAATGGTTTAAAAAAAAACAACTAAAAACTGAACAAAAAGACAATATCAAAAACAAAAAAAACAAAAATCAAAAAACAATTTCAAATATTTTATATTTTCCGTCTATAAAATTCAGAGAGAGTTCCTCAATATCTAATTTGAATTTTATAGGACAAAGAGCAACTGATTGTTATAGAGAAAAGAAAATACGACAATCGAATAATTCTTAGGAATACAAAATAGAGGGAACGATCCTTCTATTTTCAGTGAGTATTATACTAACAAGATTTCACAAAAGAACATTATAAAAGCCACCTTTTAAGCAATAATACATAAAATACGCATTTTAGCTGTAGAATTTTACAAGGATCATGGAAAGATAAATGTTATCAAAATAAACTTGGATAACATTTAAACAAATATGTTTTGGCCCTGAAAACGCTTGATTTGAAAAGAAATTTAAAATAAATGGCAGCTCATCCCTATTATTGATATATCTATATGACGTTTTTTAGCTAGTTATTTTCATATATATTTTATTTTATATTTATTTAAATGAAAAAATTTTCTCATAATGCTTAGGTACCAAAATAATGTAGCGCTGTGTTTAGCGCCCTATCTGCACGCATCTGTGAGCTTTTAATGCGGCTTTGATTAAAAAACGCAGCACTTTTTAATTTGTGGCAACTACTATGTCTCTGCCATACCCCTCCACCATGCCACATGCAACACCTAACACTGAGCAGCGTCTCCTGCTCTCCTAGCTGCTGGCAGAGACAAAGGCAGCCAATGATTGAAGTACGAGTATATCCCACATTTCAATTGCCTCGGCCTGGCGCCCCTGTCTGACAGACAGTCGCTGTTTACAGGGTGCAGCAACACCCCGACCCTCCCCCGCCCCCTCCTGCCCATTCCCCTTTGTCCCTTGGCAGCCCTTAATGCTGCACTCGACTATAATTTTTATGTTACCATGCACTCGCCTACCAATTAAAATGTCTGCACCCAGCTTCGGATGTGCTTATGTCGCTAATAAACCGTATTATTAAGTGCGTTGGGAGGGGGGGCTGGGGCGTTTAAGGGGGCTGGGGTTTAGGTTTTAGGTGGCATTGCATGTTGACCATCCTTCTGCCTGGGTGTGTGAGTGTGTGTGCATGCGTGTGTGTGTGTGTGCAACGCGACAGCCACTTCCAACTTCCGCCGGCAAATGTATAATTCTATGCCACTGCAACTGGATATTTTTTTTGTTCTCCGAGCCTAGGCACCACTTCACCCTCCCTCCCACCGACAACACAGTCCACCACCCCATCGGCGCTCGAGCCATGCTCCTGGTACCCTGCCAGTTGTATATAAATTAATTTTAAGCTGCTTAAGCTAAGAGAGAACATTTTTCATTTCATTTTTGTGCGCCTTTATGCGTTTATGAAGTGGGCTCGGACCAAGTTTCTGTGAGAATTTTCGTTGATATCAAATAAGAGTGGGGTGAAAAAAGGGGGCAAAAAAAAAACTAAGGGAAAAGAAACAGTTACTAACTGTGTTGGCCAAATGTTTGCCGTACTTACTGCTTGAAGGAAATTGTATATCTTTTAGGGGGGAAATGTCATTGCTTGCTTACCTGTAACGAAAACAGAAAAGATTTAAGTGCGTTAGTTTTATTTAATTTGTAATATTCATTATAATTATTAGTTATTATTATTTTCGATATTAAAAATAAATAACAAGTTTTGAATTGGCTAGACAAGAACATATTGAAAAATACTTAATAATTATGAAAAAGAATATTAGAGTGAAGCCCGTCTGTAATTATTTAGAATTATCTTTACTCGCAACCATTAATCATAGAATTGTAAGGCAATTAGTTTTAAGCTTATCAGTTAATCAAAAAATTAGTTACCAAAAAAATTTAAAAATTAAAAAAATACTTTTACGAAATGTATCCTAAGTATCAAGTATTACGACAGCAAGTGTTAAAGTGAAAATATTAGTTTTTACAATTTATAATTCAAAAAATTTTAAAGACAATAAACCTTCAAATCAATTGATAATATTAAATATATTTAAAATTACAATTAAGAAAATATCTCATTTAAAGGAACAGATGTAGAATTGCCTTTATCTTTTTTTTAATGATCTTTTGATGTTTGGAAATATGTTTTCAGATTCATTTTACATTCATTCAAAGGATTATATCCAACCTGTGAGCATTACTAAAGTTAACTACATGGCAATTGTTTATAGTTTATGCTCCTGATCTCTCTGCGCCCCGTGGCTCTTCATGTAATTTCAGCTAGGAGCTGCACTTGCCTGCTTTCTAATTCATTATCATCGGCGGCTACAGCGCCTCCGCCGGCGCCACGTTTATAGAGGTCAAAAGTAAGACAAACAAGCGGTCGGGGTCGCTAACGGACTCGCTTAGTCTGGGTTTGAGGATTGAGCGGGAGGCGGGTGGGCGCTGATAAACTTTACCAGCCGGGCCAAAAAGCGAACCCTGCCAATGGGAAAGAGCGCAGGGCGGGGGAGGGGTGCAGAATTTATGTGGACTGCCCGACGCCGACGTAGGCGAAACTTTTGCATTGAATTTGAGCGGGCCAAACAAATTCTATTTTTTCTTGTTGCTACCTCTGGAACGTAACCGACCCCTGTCTAGTTTTTTATTTTGTTTTTTTAGTGAGTAGTTTTGGGTTTTATTCGTGCGGGGGGAGAGAACAGAGCAGGGCTGGCAAAACAAAAGGATTTTGCAGCTAAAGCGTACGGATTTTTAGTTAGTTGTTATTATTTTATATGGCCGCAGACCGGGTTCGAGTCTCAGCGTCCGAGTCCGAGTCCGAGTCCGAGTCCGAGTCGGACATGCAACTTTATGCAGCATTCGGCACGGTGGGCGAGTAGCCAGGCAACGTTCCGGCTGAGGGGAAGGGTGAGTGCTGCTTTGGTTCGCTGCAGCGGTACAAAACTTTTTATTTTTTTGCACTCTTTGCTGGAATGTGCGCCAAAGCATAATAATAAAAGCGAAAGGCAAGCAAAGGAGTAACATGCTCGTTAGCCCCAGCCAAGCGCCAGCATACAGCAGGATGATAACAGAACTAGAGGAGAAAAGGCAAAAAACGAAAAAAAATGCACGAAATATCATTGGACTGGGCGGCGAGGCAAGAAATAATCTAAAAAATGAAAACCCAAACGAAACGCAAGACAAACTTTGCCTGGCAGGCGTGGGTGCAAAATAAATGAGGAGCTAGCAAGCGCGCGGAGTGTGGGTTCTGGCATTGGAGGGAATCGAGGGGTGGTTGGGTATAGTAAGCAGCTGAAGGACTCGCTGCTGCTGGATGAGTGCCACGGGCAGAGCTCAAACTTAAAATGGACAAACGTGCAAAGGCAGCTCGAGCCGAGCCAAGCCGAACCGCTGGCAGGAGGCAGCTACCCATGAGCTACGCTGATGAGCAAGGACTACGACGACGCTGAGTATATGCACAGGACACGGGGGGATGGGGTGGGGAGTGAGTATAGCGGGGGTGTAACAGCAGGAACAGCAGCCGGAGCAGCAGCAGCAGCGCGCAGCATCTGAAACACACTAATAAAAAGCGTTGCGGACGACGTCCGCGTGAACTAGTCCCTTAGTCCTTTTGGACCTCTAGTCCTCTAGTCCTCTAGTCGCAAGCGCCGCCCCTTGCCCACACTGCCAAGTGACTCTTAGCGAGGCTGCCCTTCCGTTACGTTTCTTGCCTTACCCTGCCCTACCCTGTCCTGTCCCCTGCCTTGCTTTACTTTTCATCCACACCCCAAAATTATGCTCCGCGTGGACGGGGGTGTTGATGGGCAAGAATATTTTTGTATAAAAATTGCGCTGGCGAAGCAAGCAAATGGGGCAGACAGTGACCGTACCAAGGGTAACCATCCAAAGAGGGGGTGTGGCTGGGGCTGAGGGTGGGGGTGGCAAGAGTGTTGGTTAACTGTTGAAGGGTTAGTTGGCGTACACGGCTGTTGCCTGGCAGGAACTCACAGCAATCCCAATTCTCAACTGTGTGTGGGTAGCGACAATGGGACAAGGCAAGTAAATGCTTGAGGAGGGGATGATAAAACGCGGGGTAAAGCGGTAGATGAGCGAGAAGTGTGGGTGTGTGGGCGAGGGGCAGCATCAAAGACAACTGAAGCAGTTGGCGACGAGGCACAGTGGTCGACTGATGAAATCTTAAGGTTAGTTATCGATAAATAATCGATATTGTCAATAATATGTTGATGAAATAAAATTAAATACAAATCGTTTGCAAACGATATGAAAACTTTTTAAGTCAAATGAAATAAATTCAAATGATAAAAAAAGTTATCGATAATAATAACGATATATTATTCAAGTATCACTCGCCATATACAACATGTAATTTTTAGTACATTTTTAATAAAACAGTTATATTATTATATGTTAAATAAGCTATAAGGTATATAAATAGAATAAAATATAATAATAATAACGATAATAAAAAAAATAATAGTAATAATTATAATGAAATGTATGATAATAATAATAACAATGATATTAATCGTAATTATTAATATAATAATAAGAATAATAATACATGTACAAACAAAATCAAATCGTAAGGAATCGATTTTTAATCGAAGGACAATAAATATTAATATTTATATCAATTAGTGTCCAGCTACAGTTGGCTGCAGGTATTAAAACCGTTGCTTTTTAACTTGTATAAAAAAAAAATCCCACATATTATCAATATTTAAAACGTAAATATTTGCCATTTCATTCCATTGTTTGTCTCCAATAGCAACCACCTTGGCCACCGGCACCAGGCAATCCGATTGCCGACTTCATGGTAGAAAATATATAGCGCATATTCCCGTTCAAGCGCCTGCAGAACAAAAATTTCTTTCTATTTTATTTTACTTTATTTTTTTTTTGGTGCGCCACCTACGACGGCAGCTCTAAAAGAGGGTGGGATAGGTGCCCGGCCATGCTTTACAAGAGCGTTGAAAGGGTACAAGACAGCGTCCTCGCTGAAATGTTGCTGACTTGAGCTAGTTGCAGGAGCTGGGGTCCGACGAGGACGAGGATGACGACGACGACGGCGAAGGCGAAGGCGAAGGCGACGCTGAACATTGCGATGCTTGAGTAATTCAATAGCAGAGCGTAGGAATCCAACAACAACCCCTAGAGTCGGGGAAAAGTTGCCGGCGCACGCTACGTGGCGTATTTCATTAGCAGTTTGTTGATAGTGGAGTAAGTAGATTGAAGTGGGCTGGTGGATAGGGTGGGGTGCTAGGTACAGGGGTACCTGGATAAGGAGGACGGGCAGCTTGGCCTAGCGTGCGCACTCAATAGCTAATTTTGTTCTAGGCTTAACCTGAGTAGGGAAAAGGTGTGACTTGTGTGCTAAAGCAAAGCTCAATTGCAGACAAGTTGCGATAAAATCAGGGAAATCTATACTCTTAAAGAGCCTTCGAAGGACTTGATTTGTAGGAATTGGATGAAATTATTCCATAAGTGTTCCTAGTTTGACGTCAAGCATATGACATGTTACATGTTATGTCTAGTAAATGATATCATAGGTCTTATTCATACTGACTGCACGAGCTCTGGGCAAGCCTTCAGAGTTTCTTTTGCCATCCTCTTCATTATTCCAATTACTCCTGTATATACATAAATAATATACTTTTTTTTTTCTCCAATATTTTGTGCCTTGCAACTTTGCCAGAGTCCTCGAGGAACGTTGCCTGAAAAGTTCTTTCTCTAATTTGTGTGTTGAGCTTCTGGTGTCCGAGCGGACGATCTGAGAGGCGGGGCTGTAGCCCAAAAGGAAGTCGCAACCGGAAACCTTTTTTTCTCCACCCCACCCTTCTCCACCTCCTGCTGACGCTGCTGCCAGCTGCCCAGGGACTGTAAGTGAAGACGATGTGACTGTTCGGGGACAGGGGGAAACAGGCATCAGGCATCGCTATGAATCAGCATCAGGCAACATTGAAGACGCTGCTCATGCCCCAAAGATAAGGCCGCCAGCCAAAAACTGGCAAAGGGAAAGGGAGAGCAGACAAAAAAAAAGAAGGAAAGAGAGGAAAGGCAAAAGGCAAAAGGAAAAAAAACGCAGCTCCAACAATGAAGGCCAACGTTTTAGCTAAGCGAAAAGTTGGCTCCAATGGCTGTGGCTGGGTTTGGGATTGAAAGCACAAGAAGATGAATCGTTTTGTGTTGGCGTTTTGAGCATTCGAGTGGGCGACCATTAGGTGGGCAGGTTTTCGGTTGGGGTTAAGATTGGGTTTGCTTTTGTGTGCCAAGAAAAAACCCGACGCGGTTGGGCACTAGCTGCTTGGTGGAGTGTACGACAACAAAGTCGCGCACTGTCGCTAGCAATAAGCTTTAGCTGCCCAGCAGCAGTAGGAGTAGGAGTAGGAGTAAGAGGAGGAAGTCTAGTCGGTCTAGCGACGCCTTCAAGTACGCAGCAGTAGCTACACATCAATCGTGTGGCCATAGCTGGACTTTGCTAGTTCGCAGCTGGGCGTTGTTCTGGCTATAAGGCCCAAAAGGAGGGGATTCTTCGTTTTCATTAAGCAACAAAAAAAAAAAAAAAACTCGGTGAGTTTGGATCCTGGCGACGTTGTTCCAAGTAATAAAAGTAAAATGCGGCTGATGAACAGCGCACAAAGGCAGAAAGCATAAAAATTTGTTGGCTTTGCCTACGCTCTGGCCTGTAGCTCATCAGCAAAACACCGCAGCGTCCCGCAAAAAGATCCAACATATAATGCAGGGTAAGGAAGCACTGGCAAAGGCAAGAAAGTGTGGGAGGATGAGGAGAGGGGGGGGGGGGGGGATGGAAGGCAAGCAGCCGGGTTGGAGTAGGGGTATATATGAAGGGAGAACTTGCTACACAGTTGACATGGGTTTCATTTGTATGCTGCCTGCTGGCGACAGTGGCAGGCAACAGGGCAGGCAGGGCAGGGTAGGGCAGGGCAGGACTTGAGCCAATGTGGCCCTGCCCGCCCGGCGCTGTTGCCACATGTGTACCGGCACCCCTTTAAGATGTCTCGTGCGCTGGCACTAAAAAGCATCACAAACTAACTAAATGTAAGTGAGTGTGTGTGCGTGTGTGTGTGAGTGTGTGGGGTGTACATGTGTTGGTGTGGTGGCTTTTAAGCAAACGTCTTTCACAAGCGTAAGGCCTGGAGGGCAGGCAGCGGATTGGGTTCAGGGGGCGAGGCTGGCAGCCATCACTGGGGGAAAAGCCAAAAATGTAACCTAAAACTGCAAGAAAATTAACCAAAAATACTAAGCCAAAGTCGAAGACACTTACACACACATACACACACACACACACACGCACACACACGCAGATGTGTGTGGTTGAGGCTGTGCCTATGAAAAGTGTAGAGCTCGAGAGTGGAAAGTGGGGGGTGGGAGAGTGCCCAAGTGCATGGAGCCTTTGACTTGGCAACATGGCAAGACAGGCAACAAACTTGGCAGAAAGGTGAGGCGCCTGTAGTTACCCTCTAAAACCCCACTGCAGCCGTCTCTGCACACCTCTAGCTCTTCTGTGTGTGTGTGTGTGTGTGTGAGTGTGTGTGCGTGTAGAAACTTTTGGCATTGTTTTTGTGTGTGCGGCTGGGCGTGTGTGTGTGTGTATTGGAGGCGGCGTCGCTTGTTGGGCGTGCTTTTTCTGATGTGGGATTTCAGTGTATATGTGTGTGCCTCTGTGTGTGTGTGTGTGTATGTGTGTATTAAGACTGGGGCTGAGCTAACCCGGTGCCCGCCTCTAACTCAGTTTTCGCAGCAACTTTGATTGTGGCTGTAGCTGAAATACATTGCTGCCTGCCGCAGCTGCTGCTGCTGCAGCGCCTTCATTTTGGCCAAGATGGAGTTCAGTTCAGCTGCCAATGTGTCTATGTGTGTGTGTTTCTGTGTATGTGTGTACGGTGCGGTGCGGTGCGGTGTGGGTGGTGGCCTAGCCACCTAGGTTTGTCTGTTTTGCGCTTGACAGTACGTAAAGACGTTCCTTGGCAGGTTTTTCGTGAACACGAGTGTGATGCTGCCTTCTGTGTAGGAGGAGAGCTAGAGAGTTGCGGGCATGAAGGACTTTGAGCTGATGGCTGTTATTTATATGGATGTGTATGGCTGTGCTATGGGCGGGATGCGGGTGCTCGGTTGGTAAGCGCAGAAGCTAGTGATGAGCTACACTAACAGAAATTACCAGGCTTGGCTTAGGAATGTGTTGTACTTCTTAAGTTAGATATAAGATCTACATACTACAACTAGCCAAGATAAAAACTAGCTAAAAATCAATAAATAAAACTATCGATAAGTGCACGCTAACAAAATGTTATCGGAACATATCGAGATATCGATATATATTTATATCTCAATATTTTTATAGATAAATAAGGCTTATGACCTTACGGCAGTTACGATATTCCAATATTAGTTTCACATGAGTCAAATGTTAAAGTTTAATTAAAAGCTATCGAAATTTTGTAGTTTAAGGAAACTTTGGAATTCGAAAGTTGAAAAGCCAATCAACGATGCTCTTTGAATCGATGCCATAATTAGAGGGCTATCATGTCTAATCGCTGCTTCTTGTGCGCCCACAAACCAGAAGTTCTGGCAAGGTCGCCCCCTCATCAACTGTATCGACTCATTCTCTCAGTGTCTGTGGTATCAACCAAAATGTAACCCGTCGAGCTTGTCGCTTGCCCTTAGCCAAAGTCGTCCTTAGCGTTGTAGTCGCCCACAGCTCGTCCTACCATTACCGGGGAGTTAAACTCAGCAATGTCTTCGTCGGTTTTCTTGTCATCTATTTCTATTTTCGAGCTATGGCTGTGCAGATGAGGGTCTTGGGCTGTCTAACTTGTCTGTTTGTATGATGTGATGCTAGCAGCTACACCAGCAGCCCAGCTCCCAATCCCTGCCCGCTCCTGATCTATTCATGTGTGGAAGCCGTGTGTGTATGTCTGTTTGTGTGTGTGTGTGTGCAAAAAACCGTAAGCAATTTTCCGTAACATCTAACCAAACTGGATGGGAAGTGGGAAAGAGTGTCAACCCAAGACAGCCAGGGCGAAAGACATTCGCCTTCGACGTTGTCGTAAAAGCTGCAACTCCTTCTACTTTCAATACACACACTCGCTTCCTGCATACGGTACCAGTGTCCTGGTCCGGGTATTGGTCCTGTCTCAGGCTTGGGTCCTGTTGACGACATTGACTGGTTCTCTGTCTGCTTCGATTCGCCTCGCACGTTGCTCTTGTTGTCTGTCTGCCTGCGACACTAATGCTGAGTTGTGTAACCGTCAGGCTGCAGCTCGCATCTTAAGTTTCTGCCTTCATTCGCCCCCCGAAATTGATGAGCAAGGGTGTTGACTACCCCAAACCCTAACAACCTGGCAACGTCAGCGTCAGCGTCACCAAAATCATGTTTGATTACAGCTGAGCAGCATAACAAGGTACACTCATCGAAAAACCCAAACATTTCATTTTAAAACCGGTCAAAACTTTCTTTGAATTCATAGAAATATGATATTTTTTTAATTTGACATTGAAATTCATAGCGCAAGATATTTTTGTAATCCGAAAATTGTTAAGCACAAGCCTCAAATGCAGTGATAGGAAATGTTGTACTCTATTTTCTTACGCTTATTTTAAGCATGCAAATTCTTGTGTCGCAAGCGATCAACAAAAATACGTACTTAACACAAGAATATTTCAAGATGTAGGTTAATTTTTTTGCAGTGCATGCTTTTGACTGGACTCGAGAGATTTTTGGGGTAACTATTCAGTCTTTAAGTTTTGTGTAGATTTTGCAAAGGTACATATTAAATCGAAAGACGCTTTCGACACGATGTCCTGCGGCGGCTTATGTGCGCTTAAGCACAAAGCTTGACCATCCATACACACAGAAACTCACACTCAATCTCACACACACACACACACACACACACACACACATCCCTTCACATATGTAGCGTCACAATCCCCGCCCTCCTTTGGTTAGGAGTTGCCTTTGACACAAACCCCACACCCCCTTACACCCCACACACACACACACCACTATTTATATACAAATGCCGCTGACTATATACAAAAGTCAATGCTTTTGTTGCTCACCGGGTTTGGGGGCTCGTCTTGGCAGCCCCTTCTCTTGGGCTGACCCACCCATATTTGCAATAAACAAACAAGCAGCGCACTTTTTCATAAGTGCTATGCACCCCAAATACCCTTTCTACCATATATAACTTCTAATTCGAATTAAGAATTTGACAGATCTTAAAAGTCTTTCTCCGTATATGCATATCATTTCCCATTTCTAGAATCTTTGGAGAAATCATATTAAACAATCCATAGATTAAAAAAAAAAAATAAAAATAAAGTACAAAAACTATCTATGTGTTTTATCTCACAACGTTCGTCAGATTTTGCCCTCCCTGTTTCTTTGCAAGTTATCAATATATTAAATCATCTATATTTATTCATTCATATATTTAATAATAAATCTAATCAAAAGTCAATATCAACAGATATTCTCGGACTCTTTTATAAGTATACTAGAAGCAAGAAGAAATAGATTTTGAAATACATAAAATAAAAACGAAAATAGTATTGCCCTGATTCCTCCTTATTCTGCTAAAGAACTCAAAAACCTTTCTTACTCCCATGCTTACTAATCGTTTAAGTTTGTTGTTGTCAAACAAAACCCACGAAATAGTGGTTATACCCTGCATAATTTAGGGTATAAGCAGCCCATAGAAACTTGGCTGAGCGCTGGACAGTCTTTGGACTTTGTGGGTGTGTATCGGTTGCGGGATTTTGGGGCGGGAACAGCGGCATTTGGCTCAAGAAGCTTTACTTCTTTTGTGGCGGCAACGCTGGCGCCCAAGCTCCCGCAACACCACCACCCACCCTCTGGGCCACCAACAAACCTGCCCGCCTCCTCCGCCTGCCCAACCCGTCAGGCATTTGGCGTTGCCAGCGCCTTCGTCTTTGCCTGCGTCTTCGTCATTTGATGAATTACCGTGCAGGGCAAAATGTGCGCCCTTTGGAAGCGTGGGACGAAAGTCTGCGTGGGGTGAGTGCGTGTGGGTGTGGGTGGGTGGGTGTCTGTGGGGGTTGTGTGTAGGGAATGTGAGTGTGTGTGTGCGTTGCGTTTCATTTTGGGCTGCAGACACCATCAACTGGAACACACTCACACCCGTCAACTCATTTCGCGCTTCTATATACTCAATACACACACTCACACTCACACTGACACTCACATTTACACTGACACACTCAAGCACACACACACACATGCACAGCTAGCACGTTGTCGTATATCATTAGAGTGTGCCCCCCTGTCTAGGCGCCATTTCATCCAAATCGGCATTATGAGCAGGTTTTCTTATGCTGCTGCTGCCTACGCGGCGTATTAGTAATATTTCTGCAACTGTCTACGATTTTTTTTCGATTTAATTTTCCGCCTGCGGCTGAGGTATTTGCTTTGCGGCTGCTGCTCAAAGGTAGACAAAAAAAGAATAGTAGAGAATGTGTGAGTAAGGTATGTAAATTGATTTCATATTCGTCTAAATGAAAGGGGGCTCGTGTGGGGAGCTCTAGCTTAAGAAGCAATAATGCAGATATTCCAAAGGTGAGACATTTCAGGTGTGGCTACAGCAGCTGTAGCTAGTTGCTGGCCAACTAGGGATAAGCTTGGGAAACGAAGATTTTTGTAGTGGGTACTCAGCCTTTGTAATAACAAGAGCACATAATATTTCTTGGAACTGAAGCGCGAGCGTAGACTTAATGTTGGCTAATTAATTTCAATTCTTGGAAGAAACAAAAGTTTGCACACCCAAAGCGCGTTCTATTTTGGAATCAAGAGTGCTTAGTAGATAGTTAAGCCAGCGGCAGGTGGACGAAGAGGATTTTAAATCCGAGGCAGGTGTGTGTGTGCGAGGTCGCAATAGCTTATTAAAACTTGGAGGTCACATCTTATAAAACTGTTAAGACAAACGCTAAAGATATCAATCAAAATAATAATTAAATTATTATTATAAATTACTTGCAATTGAATTAAGTATGTCAGCATTTGGTTAATTATTTGAATTAAATGAAATTAAATCAAGAACCCATTTGTTGCGCTTGTTCAACTTGATCTGAAGACCAATTATTATGATCTCAGCAGAGATTATAGTTTTTCCAAGTTACAAAAATAGTTCCAAGAAGTGGACCGCTTAGCTATCGCGTTTTCTTGTAGTTGTACAACAAATTGCTTTAATGATTTTTGAAATAAATTCTTGGATAATCCAACATAAGAAGTTAGCTGGAATTGTGCCCTGGATAATTCGCTACTTGTGAGATATTAAAGTTTGCGCGAATTGCTTCCAGGAATTGTTATTTTGAAGGATTGCCACAATCTGTTGTGACGTCACGATCTTGGGATAACAACTCGCGAATCGAACTCACCTTGTGCAGCAACACCGATGCTTTTCTTTTAGATGCCATTTTTGTGCTGGTGGTGGCACCTCCGCCAGCACCTCCGCCACCGCCACCGGTTGCCGATGCGGTACGTGTCGATGTTTTTGGTGTTTTTCTCGGATTTTTCGGAATTTTGGCAAATTTTTTGATTGCCCGCTGAGTGTAATGAAATTGACCAAAAACCAAAGTATCGAATTGACGCAAACGTTGCCAAAACTCGATGATATCAAAGTTGCTGTGCAGCAGGCAACTTTTGTTATGATCTTTAGCACTAAACACTTTACACTGTTGCTTTTATTTTTCGTATGGAAAAGTGAGTAATATTAATATCCAACAATTATTTTTTGGCGCGAAATTCCTCTCGGTTTTTTTTTTTTTTTTGTAATTTTGTTTTGTTTAACAACACTTTAAAATTGTTTCAAGATTAAAAAGTAACCCAAAAATTTGTTTTCTTTTTTTTCTATTTTGTTGTTGTTGTTGTTGTTTTTTTATTTTTTTGGTTCGCGGCAAATGCAACAAGCGAACGCTTTTTGGCACACTAAACGCTAACGGTTGTTTTGTGAGATTTGTGTGAGATTTGTTCTGAAGGTTTAGAGCGCTCCACCAGAGGCGAACCAAACACGACGAAAGCCAACTGCTGACTGACCAAAACAGAGACAGACAAATGCGTTTTCTAGCGCTAGCGCCTGTGACGCCGACAGCGGCAGCATGAGAGACAGAGAGCGTGATGGGCCAGTGAGAGCAGAATGATAAAGAGAGAGAGGGAGAGAGAGAGAGCAAGAGAGAAAGAAAGAGCGTGGAACATGCGCCTGAACAAGGCGAACTGAATGTGGGACGCCGCCAAAAAGCACATGGAGAACGCGGAACGTGCGTGTGGAAGGCAAATGCCAAAAAGTGTGCAACACAATGTGTTCGGACGGGCAACGGCAACGGGCAATGGGCGAGGACTCTGCATGGTCGAGTCGAGGGATATGAGTACAAAAACAGAGAAACGCCGATAACGGCAACTGCGGCGTCAACGAACCAACGCGTTGGGTACAGCGACGAGTGTGGGGTGGGAGAGGGTTGGAGTAACAGCGGATGGCGACGGCAGATGAGTTGACAAACAGCTGAGTGCCGAGTTTTGTGAATGGTTTGGGTGGTACTCGGCCAGCGGGTTGGGGGTGTGAGGTGTTGCCGCTGAGTAGGTTTGGGTATGGTGTTGTGAACATTTTTTTTTTCTGGGATGCGGGGTGGGGGCATGGCAATTATTTTTGTTGCTTTTTTTGCGCGTCGCCAACAAAAATGCATCAGCAACAAGAACATAGAGAGGGAGAGAGAGAGAGAGCGAGAGCGAGAGACAGAGAGAGCGAGAATAAGCGCCGCAACAGAGTGTGAGAGTGGGCTTTGTTGGTGTGGGTAGGATTGTGAGCGCTTTGGTGTGAGTTTGAGTTGTTGTTGTTGCTTTTGTCTTTCGCCGGCATGGCGAAAAAAAGGCCGGTTGGGATCGGTCGGTTCGTCGTTTGGTTAACGGACGGCGCGGTTTGGCGGCGTCTGTGTGTGTGTGTGTGTGTGTGTGTGTGTGTCTATGAAAGTGGCAGGGGTGCGGTGGTCGTCGGCGTTTCGGATATGAAAAACGCACAAAAAATAAAGCATGCTTTGCGGCATTTTGGGTTGGGTTCGTCGAGGGGCATTTGTGGGGTGGGCTCGGTGAAGTTGGCAGACCGGAGTTGGGAGCTTGAAAAATAAATGAGAAAAATATACGACGAGCCGGCAACGTTGTTGCTGTTCCACCATTGGAAGGGACTCCATAGTTAGAGGTGGGGGCGATGGTGATTCTCGCTCTGTGCGTGTGCTGAGAGCAAGAGCGTGGGTGAATGAGTGCGGGAGTGTCGGCTGGCGGCTGTTGGTGCGGGGAGTAGAGGTTGGTGCGAAAGTGGACAACGTTGTTGTCGCTTGTCTGCCGTGTGCGCTGCGCTGTGTTAGGGTTTGAGGTGAGTAGGGTGTGTGCGTTGGGCAGCGTAAAGTTTTTGAAAGGAATAAAAGAGAGGAAAAAAAGAGGCGACGGGCCGCTTCAGTCTCTTTGTATGCTTATATTTTTGTGTGCCCGCGCGTGTTGTTGGTGTGAGTGCAAAAAGGGTCAAGAGCGCTGGGGCTACGGCTACCTTTAGCAAAAGAAATTGTTTAGCCACAGAGCGTAGAGTTTGGGGGTGGTCGCCCGACGGTGCGTGTGTACTGAGCGTATGCCCACACCACCAAAAACCCACCAAGTTCAACTTTGCAGTCCCGTCGCTGTTTCAACATTTTTTTTTTTAGGTTTGTCTTTAGAGTGCGTCGTCGTCGTCGTCCTCCGTTGCTGATCATAAAACTCGACAGATTTCTGTTTTCCTTCGACAATAGTGGACAAGGGGCTGAGGCTTGTGTGTCATCATTGTTGCTCCTGGGGCCTGGGTTGGGCGTCTGTCTGGGGCTGTGGCTGTTTGCAGCCCAAACGTGACACGGCGTCTCCGTCTTGTTTGCTGTTGATTTGCGTTCGGTTTATTGTCTTTATCATTACGATTTATGCACCGCAATGCTCGCTTTTGTAGGGTATGATTAGGATGTGAAATCGTCGTGATAATTAAAATAGATGCCGCCATGCCACAAGTTTGTCAACAAAAAAAAAAAAAACGCTATCTTCAAGTGGAATACCCTTATTGGCCAGTGTCAATTAATAAATCGCTTGGAAATTGTTCCCAAGTAGAATCTGTTATCCAAATTAAGAGAAATCCAAGTAAAAGCTTGTATATATAATAAGGCTTAATGTTCAAAATGGTAAATACCTGTTCATCTAGAATTCACCTAACTCGGTCAGAACTTATTTGAGCTTAAAGTGGACTACATTTCGGAATGAAAAAGTTTTGATTTTTAAAAAATCGTAAGGTTTAACAAAATCCAAATTTTTCTTGTAAGTTTGAGCTTGTCAAGTTGTCAAGTAATGTTGTAGAAGAGTCTTTTCTAATCCTTAACTTTCTCAACTGTGGTTCCAATCTTTTCCTCTAAGTTGATTTTCAATATACATTTTATAAAATTTTTTAATGTTTAGACTATTATTTTTGGATAGTATAGATATCTTTTGTATTCCCTGGGAGCTTTCAATAATTTTTTTTTTTAATTTTATATTCTTGCTTAAAGATATCCTTGGTATTCGCTGGGAGCGCTTTAGCCGTGCACTCTTTGAATCGGTCGTTGGTTTATTGGATTTCATTCGGCTAAATAGCTGCCTCTTGGAGACCGCAGCACAAACTTTTTCACTACAATTTCTAAAATTTCCCAAACGCATGAACCACAAAATCCGCCCATGCCCGAAAAATCAAAAAAAAAAAAAAAAAAAAACAAAAAAAGGAAAAGGGAAAACCAAACCTAACGCAATTCAACTCGAAACTGGAAACGGGAAACGCTTTCAAGCGTCGATTGGACTGTCAGTTATTTGATGATTGTCTACAGCGTTTTTCTGCTTCTTCGCTTCTATGGTTTTTTCTTCGTCACGCCAAACTGACCAAAATAGCTGCGGAGGTATGGATTTGAAAGCGGAGAGTGAAGAGTGGAGGGGTTGGCTAGCTGCAGCAACTAAAATTAGAAGGGCAGTGGTTGGGGGTCAGCGCAATCAAAATTGTCAAAAAAAAAAATAAGGAAAGAAAGAAAACCAAAATCGTCGAGTGGGGGTTGAAGTTAAGCGATAGCTTTAACCGGGGGTGGGTTTGAGGAGCTAGTGGAGGGGTTTCGGGTAACATGATTCTCATCTTTGCTGTTCAATATGTCAACAGCTCTGGCTGCAAATTGCCTGCTCATCACCCAACGCCAAAGCCTGTCGGCAGCAATTTAAGGCCCGGCCCATTGTTTAGCACTTCTGACCAGAATCGAGGCTTTGCTGATTATTATTAGTTATAATGGCTATCATCATGATGTTTGTCAGCATCGGCGCGCATGGCATTCAACACGTGCCAGCCGAATAGGCGAAAGGCGAAAGGCGAAAGGACAACAACAAGGACCGCAAGGACAATGATGTGTGCATGACGAGGCCTCCAGACGACGTCTACAACTTGCCAGCCAAATTGACGCGCACAACGCATTTTCAAGTTTCAAATCGCAATCCTCACAGATAAGCACAGATATACACTTGCAGAAAAATCATGTCTACATTCAAATTTGATGGGCACAAAATATGCATTCTTTTGTTCTTAGTATCTCAAAACAAATTAAAACATAACTTAATGTAAGTATGTTCGAAGACGAAATGTGCTGTTCATTCACATTCCTTAACTAAGTAGATAATACATACGTCATATCCAAATTTGCTGACTTGCCTTGAAAACTAATGCTAAAAATTTATAAAAAGGCTCGAAATAAGTGCATTATATTTATACAAAGAATTAGCTGACATAATAATACAACAATAACAACATACACTCGATCAAGTACTTTTCTAAAGTCTTGTGTTTAGTTATTTCGGTTCTTGACAAAAGTTCTTAATTGAAGATTTTTCTGCTCAGCTTAAGAAATTCGCAGTTTAAGTAAGTTTGTGCTTGATTTAAGTAGCAGCTCTTTTCGCTGAGTGTATTAAATGATAATAGAGCATACATGTGCGTGTTTGTGTTTAGCATTTGCATGTCAAAGTGTTTAAGCTGAACAGGCCAATTGGCTAATATATAATTAAAGCTCGCTAAGTTAGCTCCCGTGCGCTTTTGGGCATTGGCACCACATCTTCAAACTGTTGCACTGGGCGTCAAGTGTATTAATATACAATACACAAGCGTATATGTTCATATATGTTATATATACCATATATATATATATATATATATATATATATCTATATACACGCATCTTGTGGGCTTGCAAGTGGCTTTTGCCATAATTAGGTTAATGAATATGCTCAGTGTTTAATGAGTCAGACAATTGATTTGTTAAGATAATATTATGCATGTAAAGGCAAAAGTGAAACATTTCCGAAATGGAGAAGCACGTTAAATAGCTTTTCTAAGTAATTATGCGATAATTATATAGATAGTAAAAGTAACTATCTTAATTGTGTATAGGAAGTGTTATTAATACCTCCTAAAATAAAGACATATTTCATAGCAAGACTGCGTTGGGTGCTTTATAAGTACATATATAACTATATCAGATATATATATATTAAAAAACTAAAAAAAAAAACTAAGCAACTAGGGTTAACGGTACAAATCAGAGTATCTAAATAATCTGGTTCGTGTTCCGCAGTAGTACACAGATGATGAAGGCAATTCAACCTGTGAAACCTAAAACTTGCATTTTAATTATAGAATTTTATACCCCGTAACATTTGGTACGCAATTTTTTTTAGCAAGCAAATCAAGCTTTTCGTACTTTTGCAGTGGGTATTAAAATGTGGTCTTCAAATGTGTAGAAGGAGACATCTCCGACCCCATTAAGTATATATACTCTTGATCAGTGTCAACACCTGAGTCGATATAGCCATGTCCGTCTGTCCGTCCGTCTATGCGAACGAGTCTCTTATTTTTATACCCTGAACCTCATTGAAAATGGGTAAAAAGGGTATATTGTATTTGTGCAAAATGCAAATGTACGTAACAGGCAGAATTAAGCATATCCAACCCCATAAAGTTTATATATATCAGCATCAATAGCCGAGCCGATCCAGCTATCTCTGTCTGTCCGTCTGTCCGTCTGTCCGTTTGTATGAACGCAAGGATCTCAGAATCTATAAAAGTTAGATACTGGAAATTTAAGCTGTATATTCGATAACTGGCTCCGTTTCCAAGTAATCGATAAATATCAATTTTGACAATTTTCTAGAATAGCATATATATTTTTGCATTTGGTGTTGGAAGAAGAGAGTTCAGGGCATTCCCTAGTCGGCAGCTCACGACTAGAAACCCTTGCGTGTTAAAGATATACTTATTTATGAAATTTTGCGTGCCTTCTTTCTGTTCCACGCAGTTCATATGTCTGAGCCCGCTGGATCGGTCGACGATTTCAATTTGGTTCCTGTATGAACTGTATGAATTTTTGTTGTTCGAAATTTTTTCACCAAACTCGGCATTAGATTTATTATGCTCCTCATATATGTGGAAAAACCTATAAACTTCTGACAACTATATCATATAACTGCCTTAGGAACGATCAGTCGAAAAGTATGTTCCTGTGTGAAAAAGTTTTTTGTTTTTCAAGATATTTTTACCAAACTCAGTATTTATAAGATTCGCTATGCACCCTACATATATGCAACATTTTTTTTGCATCGGACTCTATCACTACTACTATAGCTGCCATACGAACGATGGGTTTATATTAATCATGCGAGGCATTAGCCATTTTCCCTGTGCTTTTGAGGTACAAGCAAAGCATTAGAAGCATTAGCCCTTCTTACTTGTTTTTATACCTTTATACCCTATTTTAAATTAAAGATTTTCCTTTAAAACAGTCCAAGGTTTTGCTACTGAAATTAATTTAACCTTTCTCATATTTTTCTATTATAGATTTATAATTATTTATGTATATAATTTATTATTTAACCGAAATTGCTTTATAAAATATATTTACGCACATTTAATAATAAAATAAATGCACGTAAAAAATTAAATTTTAATAAATTGCATATAAATAAAATTGGGAACATATGACCAAATGTTACACTAATATGCTGGTATATAAAATTGATTTCACATTCAAAGAGCCGTTTAAAAACCATAAGCCTGAGGCCCAATATTCCATTGTAAACATCGTAAATCTTGCAAAAATAGATACATGTAGATATCTGTAGATATATGTAAATAAACATATATATGGATATATGTATATACATATATACGTTTGATTCGGACTTAAATTTAAGTGAGTTCTTGCGCAATAAAATTAGTTGCGTAAAATCCAAAAACTTTTTCATCAAAAATGCATAAATGCGAACACGCAAAAAGTCACACAAAAACAAAATTAATGCAATATTTATAAAGCGTACAACAACAACAAAAATCATTTATATATTATGTGAAAAATAAATAATATATAAAATATTTATATAAATTGCAAAAATGCACAGCTCAACCGAAGAAAAAACTTAGCGAATGGCGTAAAATGCGCAGCCGCCTCTATTTTAAAATGTCAGTAGGGGCGCCCACGCCCCTGCTTCCGCCCACGCCTACATCTATATATAAGGTATATATATATATAAATATATATAATGCCACATGTACAAAATGTCAGACAATTTGTGTGTGTGTGTGTGTTTTATTTTTTTCTTTGCTGCAGGCGGCCAAAACTAATGCAAAAACAAAAACAAAATGATTAGTAATATGGCAAAAAAATTCAAATGTTACAAGCCCAAAGGGGGGGGGGGGGGGTTGGGGCTAGCTAGGACTGGGGCTATGGTTGGGGTCAAGGGTTGAGGCTGGTCCAGCGGAAATGCAGCAACTGCAACTGCAGCCAATTCAATTAAAAATCTGCCACTTAAGCTTTAAATGGTATGGGGCAACAAAGCGTTGCGGGCTGGGGCTTGCTAGTGGTGCCACATGGCAACCAAATGGCAAAGGAACCAGGAATGGAAAATAGAATTCAAATATAAATTACAAGAAAGTTTACACAATGCAAAAGTAGTACAAAGAAAGATTTGGAAAACAATTCAAGAAGCGGAATCTCGCTTCTTTCGTTTCCAATAAATTACTCCTGTCCATTCAAAAGATATTCCTCAAAAGAAAAACCGGCTACGTTAACAATTAATTGAACTTGTTCGCATGTGTATGTTAAATTTAACATGCGCCTTTGCGATATAATTTTATATATATATATATATATATATATATATATATATATATATATATTTTGTTTTGTCAAGAATCGGATATGTTTAGGAATCTATTCTAGTTTGAGATCGTATCAAATAATCGACTGTTCCAATTTCTAATTCTATTCTAATTTTGATTAAATCAAAGTTTTGATCAATCTGTTTTTACACAACGATAGGAATTCATAGTCATATTTATACATCAATTCACAAGAACGAGAATGAAATGTTGCAATTGTTTCAAAGGGATTTTGTGTCAGCGAATTTTCTTTTTTAGTTGATAAAATTATTTGAAAATAATTTTTTAATGTATTTATGTCATGTGTTTTATTTTTTAAGTAAAGAAGTATTTTATAAAACGCATTAAAAAAATGGAAGGCTTAAAGGCTGATCTTAGAAAAAAACTTTATAAAAAATGTATAGGCACTAGCCAGGGATCTTAGAAAAAAATACACAATAAATTTCTGCTTTCAGGATATTTTATATATTTTTTGACTGTTGCAGTTCTTGTTGTCAGCCCTGGCACCTGGCACTGAAGCTTAACAGCAAACTAAATAGCTCACACACAAACACAGATATCCCCCACAAAAAAAACGCACACCTATGCAAAACTGCATCTATCTGCCACGCTCACCTACGCACACACACACACAGACACATGGACACACATCTGCAATTGTTGTATATAGAAAATTTTATTTGAATTTATTTTTTGTAGTTTTTTTCGCCGTTTGCATTTTGTCTATTTTTTGCGCTTGACCAAACGCAGCGACAACTGGGGCTGAGTGTGCGTGCGTGTGTGTGTGTGTGTGTGTGTGTGTGTGTGTGTGTGTGTGTGTGTGTGTTTATAATAAATAATAAAGTATACACACCCACGCATATGCATGTAACCCCCCGAACCACCCTCTATCTTTGTTGCTGCACAAAAAACTGCTGAATTTTGCGCACATTTTACGCCTGATCGAAATATTTTGCGCCAGCGGCGAAGTCGGCGGAGGCGGCGGCAACTGCTTTTTACAGAAAAAAGTCAAAGACACCCACACACTCATACACTCACACAATCACACACGCACACCCTAAGCCCCTCTGCAGCTAACGCCTACAAACTACTTCCCACTCATTCCCGCAGTCAGACTATTCAAAAACGCGCCTACAAAACTTTTATTGTGTCCAATGTTTTTTCTGCTTTGACGCGCGTTCCAAAAATTGGCAACGCTTTACGGCTGAACATAGCCGTAAATTGTGGCAGGGGCGGGTGTGTGTGTGTGTGTGTGTGTGTGAGTGTGTAGGGTATTCAGCTTAGTGCACGGTTATGGTTATGACTGTGGCATGATAGCTCATAGCTCTCGCCCGTATTCCTATTGGCTGCATTTGTTTGTTTTGCCCCCCCGTTGCACGCCTGCTCCGCCTCTGCCTCCGCCACGCCCCGTTCCACTGACCAACATCGTTTTGTTCAATTTGGGGTTTGCAGCTCGTTGAGGTAGGTTAAGCAAGTGGAAAATCAGGCAAACGTATAGAAAATACATAATATATTTGCTATACCTCATAAAGTTGGTTAATCAGCTATGGTTCAGTTGTGGGTGTGGTCTATAATCGAGTATTTTTTTTCCAGAGGGCTTAATTTTTAATGCGCGTTGCGAATAATTGTTGCAAATCAATTGCTTAAAAATCCGTTATTAACGGAATTTTCTATCATATTTTAAGGCAAGGCAATGGGATATTAAGAAGTTTGTGCAGCATCAGAAATGCGTTATAAGTAATGAAAATTGAGTAATGAATATTGGGTAATGAGTAATAAATGTGCTTTTTATAAAAAAAATCTTGAACTTAAAGAACAATCTGATTTTATTTAAAATAACATTTTATGAATGAAGATCCTTAAAGTTTTAATCGCTCAATTTAATTTATCTGAAATATCGAAACTGTTTTTTCAAGTTTTTATAAAAACTTCTTTGGGCTCGGTCATTTTTAAAAGTGTTCTTATCAGATTATATACGTTTAATTTTATCAATATATATTTTTAAAACTTCTTTTTGAATAGAACTTTTTAATGTGTTTAGAAAAATGTAGTTCAAATTAATCCGAAAGAGCAAAAATAATCGTTGCAATCGCTTTATCGATAATATCGATAGCACTCTTGATAGTTCTTCAGCAAGGCATTAACAACTAAGCAAATCTGTAAAGCATGTGCAGAAACAACCATTAAAATTATCGATATCATCACATATAATATATATAATCGCATTATCGATATTGTCGTTGGGACTCTTGATAGTTCTTCAGCAAGACAAGCAATTAACTAAGCGTGTCTGAAGAAGTGCTGCATGAAGCAATGTTATCGAGTACGTTGAACTCTAAACAACTTTAAAATGATAATACCTCACAATACTTCTCATCATGACCAGGACCTACACACCCACACACATACACACACACACACAAACACGCCCGGACCCACTTGCACACACACTCGCACACATGATTTCTGCTTCATTTCTTAATAAATTATTATAAACTGCGAACTTTTCTCATGTGTGGACACTATTTGTATATAGAATCTGCAATTTGTGAGGGCATTCGAATATATCGTATTAGCTGCTTATTTGCTGAAATGTGTATGTCTCTAATGTGCATGAATTAGTAGGAGCTGAATGTGGGCAGCCTCGTTTTTACTGCTCAACGGCAATTGCAATTTTAATATAGCCAAACATTGCCTGCCAAACGTATACAATCAATGACCAATCAAAAGTTGCACAGAACAAAACCCCACAGCCCCACCAATCTGCTGGGCTACTTAGGAGCACTTTAATAAACATATTAAAATTCTAGTTATTCATGTAAGTCTCAGACGGGTTGACAAAAGGCAGCATGAAAATTGCAAAATATACGAGCCGCACACACAATATTATATAGACAAATATATATATTTAGATATATATACATATATATATTTATATATATACTTATATAGTTGGCTCAACATTGCACATAGGCCGGGACGTGCTGCAATTACTCACATATTTGCACAAAATTTTAAGAAAATGCAGCAGCAACAAATTTTGACCAAAGACAGCACAATGCACGTCTTCAACAGGTGCGAGCGAGAGAGAGTGTGTGTGAGCAGTGCAGCATGCTTTGGCAGAAATCTTAAGAAAATTGCACAAGAAATTGCTGCAGCTGCAGCTCCAGCTGCAGCAGTTGCAGTTGCACTTGCACTTGCATCAAAGACAGCACAGCATGTGTGGGACATGAGGTTGCCGACTGTGTGACACAGGTCAGGCCTCGTTGCGTATGCGTAATGTGCTGCCTGCTAAAACTATTCAAAAGAGCACCCAATGCTCGGCCCCCAATGCTCGGTGTTGTGTGTGTGTCTGTGTAAATGCCGAACTAAGCAGACGAAAATGAACGTAGACGTCGTAATGACACTTAAAAAAATTGAAAAATTGCAAAAATGTAAATAAATATTAAATAGCAAGATATATCTGAGTTTCAATCTGTGGACGTATCTAATATTGTCATATTCGACTATCTTGTTTGAATATTGATAGTTTATAATTATACCCGTAAAATTAAGATACCTTCTTAAGCTCAAATAAACTGTTAAACGTGCAACGGAAAATATGTATTCAAATTTCTTACTGTACTGTACTGACTGAAGACAATCGTACAATCATACAATCATACAGAAACATATTAATTAAAGTAAAAAAAAATTCTCAAAAAAAAAAAATTGAATAATATCTGCAGAAACCTTTAAAGCAATCTTAAATAAATTTTATTATATACAAAAATTATTTATAAATCTACATAATAAAATTGAATTCAATATTTTTTATGTATTTTCAAATAAAATAAAATTCCTATTATAAGAAAATTATCTATTATTTCGTTTTATATGAATGCCTCTTATTCATTTTTCGGCTCCACAAACATATATTCCATAGAAAGCAAATGCCTTCATATGTTGGAAATACTCTTTATATCTTTTGTTGACTGTGAAATCAAAGTAATCATATTTGTTTAAGTAAATGGTATGAAGAATTTATTAAAATATTTTAGTATTTGTTATTTCACAAATTGTTCCCAGCAAGTTTTTTTTCAAGTGCATTAGTTCGACTTGCACCTCAAGTGTTTCGTCATGGTGTAGAAGAGAGGGAGAAGTGGAGGCTTAGGGTGGTTGCTGGCTCTCTGTTTACTTGACATTAAGTGCATAGAAAACTTATTATTGCAGGCTCTGACAAGCACAAAAAACAACAACAATAACAACAAGTACAGCAGATAACCCAGCAGAAGCACATAAATAGATATGTATATAGATTTTTGGGCATATAATAATGAAGTATGAGGGCGGGCACAGCCCAGACAATGTGCAGTTTTTGAGAATGTGACTGTGTGTGTGTGTGTGCATGTGTGTGTATGTGCGCGTGTGTGTGTAAACTGCAGATTTTCATTAAATTTTAAGATGCCTCAGCAGGCGATGCAAGCGACGCCTGTAAGTATGCAATGCATTTTTGTTGTGTACCAAGAGGGGACTTCTATATAAAGTACAACAGCATAGGGCATAGGCCTATGCCTAGGCATACATGCCCTGGTATTGGTCAAAGGCCCAAGAAAACTCACACTCGGCCCATTGCAAGCATCATAAATTTTGTTGGGGTAGCTCCAGGCGGGCATAGGCAAGTTGTGCGGGCGAGAGTTGGTTGGGTTGGGCCGTGTTGGGCTGTGCTGGGATCTGGCTGGGGTCTGGCCTGTAATGCACTTTGTAACGCCGAGCAGGTTGACTGCAATGTCAGAACAGTGTACGATACGGTGCAGGGTCGTCGAGGTGTGGAGAGGGGGTCTGTTGTGTTTGTCTCGCTTTTCGAAATCCACGCGTAGGGGTTGCAGACGACTCAGCACCCCCCAAGTCCCCCACAGGCTCACACTATCACAGCACTCGTCGCCGCAGCTGTTGATGCTGCTGCTGATGCTGCTGTTGCTGCTGCTGCTTCTGTTCTATTACTTGTCGTCTTTAATGCATTATTTTGTGTGGCAACACTCAGCGGTAATAACCCGAAGATAAAACCGCCCCAAACCCCATTAACACATTTGGGAGGTGTGAGTAAATGTTTTGCGAGTGTGAGCGTGCGTGTGTGTGTGTGACGTCGTCTTTGTTTAAGGAATTTTCGGTACACATTCTGTTTGTGTGCGTGTGTGTGGCCAAAGTTGTGCTTGATTAAAATTGATTGAAGCAAATAAATGAAATTGGATTTTTACAATAATTGCAAGCGGCTAAAACTATTGTAAATGAAATCAAGCGCGCATTTTCACTGAGCGAGCTCTAATTACTTGTTGGGCAAACTTGGGTTCCTAATAGGTGGCACCTAAAGAAAAGTTATAGATTTTAAGGCCTTCGGCTTGGGAGCTAGTCATGAGCAGTTGCTTAGGCTTTTAGAAAAGGTCATCTATCATATTTAATGTTAGTACGGCTAATACCAAACAGATTTATTTTAAGGAACTGAACTGGACTCTTAAACAGGCTCAAGTCCATGTCCCCTAGTCTGCCCAACCTATTTAAAGCAGCAAGCATAAGGTAACATCATGTAAATAGCCAGGTTTAAGTATGATGTTGATATCTAATTCATTTAAAGGTCTTTTTACAGCATTCATAGCCATAACGTCAACCAATTTTCATATTCAAATCCAATGATATAGTAGATTTCTGTAGCATTTTAGTTCAGTTCAGATCGCAAACTCAATTTACAGAACAAATAAAAAGTATTGAAGACTTTGAGGGAAGTCTTCCCTCGACTCATCCACCTTGCATTTTCTAGATTGAAGGGGAATAATGAACGAAGCACTTGCCATTTGATAATATGCATCTGCATACGGTTATGTAGGTGCACATTAGACTGTCTCTTCCTCATCTGCAGGACTCTTAAAGATAGCAGCAGTAAATAATAATCTACTGTTTAGTATAGACCCTTCATCAACACTCTGAACATTACACAACCGCCACCCGTCTGTTCTTAATGACAGTCATACGCCTCTAAAACAAGTATATATTTTCTTAAGATGTTAATCCTTATTTCCCAAACCTATCAGTAAACTCCATTTCATTTTAAGGCCAGTAGACTAGACCTTAAGACCCGAGAACATCGCAGACTTTAAACCGTAAATCTAATATCCCCATGTCGTATGCCAACCTCTAGCCCAGCTTAAAGCTAACGTACTCAGACGCCCACCAAAAAGAAATTTAAGCAGATATGGGTGCGCAATAGATGGAGTTACAGTCGCCGCAAAAAGCGTGCGGACATAATATTCCAAGACATGTTCCCGCACGAAAAAGCTTGAGTTTGCCAGGCGACAGGACACGAAAGCGGACACCAGGACAGGAGCAGGACACATGCGCTTGGTTTGTGGCAATGGCGGCACCTAAAACCCATCAAATCTAATCTCCTAGCGACTGCTTATGCTGTTGCTGGACCCGCAACTCGGTTGCTAAGACCGTCAGTTCGCCCAACCTTTACACCTCGACCCGCCTGCTGTCCCGCTTTGCGCCAAAAATGAAACGGACATCTTGCAGCAAAAGCTGCGCCCTCGTCCAGAACGAAAATTGATGACCAGCCAGGCTAGGGCAGCTGGGCAACTGGGCAGCTGGCGTTAGTCCTGACTGCCTAGGCAGCCCGTGATCTCGGCCAGCGACTGGGAAGGCGAGTCGGTCGGGTGTTGGTCATTGGCGCTGCAGCCAAAAGAAGTAATTCATCTTATTTTTTTCACGTTGCTTTCGCTTTGGTTTCCCTCCGACGACTTCTCAAGACGCCCACATGAGTCAGTGGCTGCCAAGGATACGCCAAAAGGATAATGAAAGCAGCGGCAAAAGTTTTGCAAAAAAAAAAAAAGCCAAGAACAGGCAAGACACAAGTAGAGGGACCCAAGAACCGGGACCCAAGAACCCCAAGCGCTGAACTTAAGTGAACTCAAACAAAAGGCGCAGGCGGCCCCCACAGAGCCTTTTCGAAAAGAAAGCAGTGAGCAGAACCCAGGACCTGGCACCCGAGGACCCCCCGTCGGTCCGCCTAACATTGCCTGATAGCACTCACACTCACACACACACATGCACACACTCACACGCTTAGATCGGTAGTGGTGGCTGCCTCCAGGCATCATTACATCAAATGTCCTTCGCATTACAGCAAAACAACAAGATGGCGCTGCTCAGGACGAAAGGCAGCTAAAGCGAAGCCCAAAAGCGAAAGGCAACCCGAACTGAAGTTGAGTCGATTGGTTTGGGGGCTAGGATAACGCCTTGGCCGCACTGAGCCAAGAGGAAGAGCAACGGGGACAAGTTGGCGCCCGACAAAATGTCGAGAGCACTGCGCAGGAGTGGGCAAGGCGGGCGGGCGGGCAGTCCAGGAGTTTCAGCGAAGCCAAGCAGCAGCAGCAGGCAAGCTAGCTCATTGGCGCAAGCAATAAACGTTAAATTTTTTTTTGCTGCTGCAGCATAATGGCCAAGGCAACGGACAGGAACAGCAGCAGCAGCAGCCAGCAGCAGGAGCCGGCAGCAGGAGCCGGCAGCAGGAGCCGGCAGCAGGAGCAGGAGCCAGCCGGTCAGGCAAGAAGTCCTGTGAGCGGACTAACGTCTGACGTGCAATAAAAGACCAAAAATCCTTTTCCATTGCTCTAAGCTTGGCAAATGTTAAGACACCAAGCAGGGCATGAAGGCAGGCGGAGGCGCGGGCTGGTGACTAAGGCAATCGCAAACATTTTTTGGTAGCTGGCAAAGTTTTTGAGGGCGTGAGCCAATCCGTGAATGGAGGGGGCTTGGGGGCAGTCAAAATCTTAGCCAAGGGGCTGATGTATAAAAATAATCGTCATAAAAGGGGTGGGTGTTCTGCTGCGCTTGAATGGGGCAGCTGGGTGTGGAAGTGCGGGTCGCTGATGGCAACGATGGCAGTAAATGAGGTTATAGCCACATCGGCTGACAAACGGGAAAATAAAACAATTTTGAAAAACGTTTCGGCTAGCTAAATGAAATGTCAGCATTGAGCCTGATACAGTACATGTTACATAAATCGAAGTTCGAACACTTAAGATTTTTTATCGTTAAATGCTGACACATATTTTACCTTAGCTAATGCCATAAAGTTACTTATTTTCACAAATCTAAAAAAAAAAAAGCATCTGGAATGGATTAAATAAGGCTGAATAGTTCCTTCTATCAGCTTTAAATCTATTGGAAAAATTCTTTAACGATAAAGTTATTTATTTATAGCTGAATTTCGCCAGTTACTTTTGAAAATAAAAAATGTTTAAATTAAAGACGATCTTTTGTAATTAATATTAATAATACAACAAAAGAGTTGGACTTATGTGGGAATCAAATTAAGCTCTCTTAGCCTTAGAAAAAAGAGTCTGTTAAGAGTTAGTCGACATTTTCGCTCTCTACAATACAAAAGTACTTAGCTGATAAATGTCAAGCCAAAAATAGGGTATTTCAAAAAGGATCTTAAAGAAGTTTTGCACTGAAGTTGACCTATTGCCTTAAGAGGATACAATCATAGGAGTCTTAAAAACATGCTGTTAATCTGCTCGCGACCTGCCAGCTCCAGGTAAGTGCCTATTCTAAATTACTGAAATTTTTACCATTTACGTTTTTAAGCGGTGCTTTGTGTGTTGTTTCCAGCCAGTTGCCCAAATAGCCCTAGGCCATAAAATTGTCCTTCGCTGCACTGCTGTGGGGCTAGCTCGCCGGCGCCGGCGCCCGCCCCCGCCTCCGGCCATGCCTTCCCGCTTACCCTATGGCAAACGTCAGTCTTTGTCATACACTCCACACATCAAAACTCATTTCACGTTACGCGCATTATATTTGCCACGGCACTTGGCGTCCATCAACTGACAGTTGGGCCAGTTACGGCGTGCGGCCGTGGACCCTGCGTGTTGGGGGCTTGGTCGGAATTATATTATATATGTACATATACATATATACTCTGACTCTGGCTCCTATTGGGGGCGATTTTAGTTTTTAGAGCGTTCGCTAGTTAGTTATTAGAACTGTCCGCTTGAACTGGTCGCTGAACTGGTTCCCACATAAAGCAAATGCTACGCTTTTTGCCAGGGGGTTGCTCGAACATAAATTCCATTTATATTTTTACTTTGGCCCGGAACGAGCGCCAACTTCGAACGACAGCCGCGCCCCAAGGCAAACGCCCCTTGGGTCGGCGAATATAACAGGCGGGATGGGCGGGAGGCACAGTGGAGTGGAGTGGAGTGGAGTGAGGAGGCGGGTGTGAGTCGGTTGGGTTGGGGTGCACACATGAGCTAAGCCACAATTTGATATGTCCATTGTGTCTTATCAGGCGACATGGTTACCGCAGCGAACCTCCCCAGCGTATGCGCCCAGCCCGGGCTCTAACTCAACCTAACACATGCCAGAGTCCGACGCCCAGCCCCGCCTCGCCCAACCCAACGCCCCAACCGCCATTTGGTCCCTGGGCATATCCAGCGGCCTTGCCCAAATAAAACCTCCAGCTATTCACAGCGCACAGCCCCAAAACGAGAAATGCGCGCTCGTCAGTCAGCGCTCCAGCTCCACAGCTACGTGGCCCAGTCTCATGCCAAATCCAAGTCCTATGCCCATTTCGTGCACGAGGGCGAGCCAAGGGCCTGTGCCAAACCCAGGACACATCAGACGCTGCCCTGGCTCATTCGTCTAGCTTGGCATGCCGCCTTTTTTTTTTCCCCCAACAACCTTCATTCCCCCTGTCCCTTAAGCCATGCCTCGACTTAGTTTCCTGTTCAACAAATGCCAAGAAAAAGTTGTTTTTTTTTTGTTTTCTTCTCGAAATTCCTTCCCATCTACTACCCCTGTCCTTCATCATTGTCGCTGTCGTTCCCGTTGTCCTCATCCTCGTCCTGGTCCTCGTCCTCACCCTGGTCCTCGTCGTCGTTACTCGTTGTTGAATTTGAAACGTTGTTGCGCCACCTTGTGGCTGGGGTTTATGTGGGGGTCCGGTCGTCGCGCCACATGCCAGGCCAAAGGCAACACATTTGAAGAGGGTCCCTCGCATTGGCACACACTGTGTTGGGTGAGTCGGGTTGAAAATGGCCGGGTGAGGGCAGGGGGCTTGAAGAGTGGCCAAGCAAAGAAATGGTAAACTAAAATGAAAGAAATCTGCCCGACTGGTATGGGCGGGGGCTGGCGGGGTTGCTTTGGTACATGTGTGTATTCTTGAGCTCCTTCTACTAACCGTTAGCTAGCTACGGGTACGTTCGCCCTTCGGCTTAGCCCTTGGCTTGTGCTCTGGACGACGCCATGCTGCTTGTCTGCTCGTTTGTTCTTCGATTTAATGAAGGATATGCCGCATGGTTCGCCTCACATCAGCGCAATCGACATACACCTCATACACCCTTTAGCTCGCTTCGTTTTTATATATTTCATAACTTTTTTTCTTTTCTCGCGTTGGGCCGAAAACCGAAAAGTTTACTTTTGGGCCCGAATAAAGAAGGAAAAAAATCGAAAGAAAACTGGGCTGGCTCGTCCCACAACCCCTTTTAGCCCTCTACCCTTACGCTTTTCATTTCGATTTCAAGGGGTTTTCCTTATGCTTTTCTTTTTGCTGCTCATCAAGTGCCCGGGCTGCTGTTTTGCATAATATGAAAGGTTTTGCACAAAGTAAAAGGGGGGAAACGAAATAGAGTTTAACTCAGGCTCACCTTGAGTGAGGGGCACGAGAGTTCGTTTATAAGATGCCAAAGTTATGGCTGCAAGAAACAAAAAAAAAATAACGCAAAAACAGAAAAAATCGTTGAACTGGTGCTAGAAATAGAAAAAAGATGCGGTAACACTGCCGTAAAAGCTGGAAATATATGTGGTTAGGGAGCACGTTGCATAACTCTTCAAGTATCTTCCAGTAAAAATAAAATACCTTTTACCTGTTACGAAACAGGTCGGGTTACAGCTGATGAAAACAGGCTGAGCACAGTTGAACATGTCGAGTGAGATGAATTCTGTTCACGTGTGAAAGCAGGTTTTGTTTACCGTCAATGACACTTGATGAATCACTAGATAAACTGGGACTTAATGCCTATCTAACTAAAGCATAACAGAGACTGCAGTGAAGGCCAATACTCTAACAGTGCGAAACTTAACAGACACTTAACAGAGTCCCTACAGCTGTTATGCTTCGTGTTATCAGTGACTCACATTATGGGAAAATAACACTTGAACCGTTTCAATGTTGGAATAGCTCGCTATAAGGCTTTTAAAATGACATTATATTTTTTGAGGAAGAATTCAATTTCTATTATATGAATAATTAAATACGAGCATGCCTGTCTGTAGCTCCTCAAAACATCGAGATATGTTTAAGAATCTGAATTTGATAATTGATAATTATCGTTTTAACAACTGGAGAAACTGGAAACTGGAGAAAATAAGCTGGTTATACGTACGGTATGCAAGGAGAAGTTCTACAGACAGCTGGTAATGTCCAGATGGATCGGTTGATAATGATGAGAATGAATCGCAGCCATGTTCTGCCACGTTCCGCTACCTTTGCACAACTTTCTTCTATCTTCATTTTATGTATTTCTATTGGGTACACTTTTTTTTTGGCTATCTTGCTATCTGAAGCTAACCTGCATTCTAAATTCAACCCAAATTGATCTTTCGTAATACTATTCAAAGTCATCCATCATATGCATTTTAATTGATGACCAGCAATAATGTAACGTCAGTTGCCAAAGTAAAGTCTTTCCCTGAAGTTCTCCGCACCCTTCAAAAAAAAAAAAGAAGCCAACCCAGCAGCAATCCGTATAGCAATAGCTGTTCGGGCAATGAAATAGAAATCAAGGAAAAAGCGAAAAACTTTCTTTCCTCACTTGATATTGTCAAAAAGTAATTAGATTCGACGTTATTACATAAGCGCAAACGAGCCAACAACATTTTTGGGAGCCCACACACGCCCATTGGGGGAGGGCCCTAAGGGGAAGTCCTTAGGACCGAGCATTTTTTTTATATATAACATATATATATATATGTATTGGGGAATCAAAAATGTGAAACAAAGTTACAAAGTGGGTGGGGACGGTGTGGTTAGGCGGTCGTCTTTGTCCAATTCGTCCACCTACTCGTTGTCGCCGGCAACAAATTAAATGTTGAAAATAATACAAAGATGTCCTTCCAGGCGGCAACGGCGACGCGAGCTCAGTTTACGCTTTGCGTGGAGGATTACGGAACAACAACAGGGTTCCAGGAAAGTGTGGGATCGGGGGCAAAAGCTACAACTGCTCCCAGCTGCCAAGGGGCCAAGGGGTGGGGCTCACCCGCCCAGCCAGGCGCCCATGGCAACCAGGCACAAAAATCTTCAGGACCGCCAAGTTACTCAGCGCGGACCCCCTTTGGTTTCTTTAGATTGCGGGCAGCGGGCGGGTCCAGGGGGTTGATGGGCTCAAGTTTTGATGATGATGATGACGAGCAGCAGCAGCAGCTCGGGTGGTTGGGTGGTTGGGTGGTTGGGTCTTGAGCTCTCTACAAACTGGGGTGTTCCTAATCAAAAATAAATTTCGCTTTTCAAAGTGAAACTCCGAGAAAAGCAGCTGAAAAAAAGCCAACAACAACAACAACAACAACAAAATGTTGTAGAAAAAGGGCACACAAAGTCGTATTTTTCTAAGCGTTCACTTGGAATTTTCATTTTGGGTCGGAAAATGTGTCTGATTTGCATTTACGAACGGGACAAGGGGTCGCCACTGGGTAAGGGCTTAAGGGGCAGGGGCATGGGCATGGGCACAATTTCTGAAAAGGGTTTTGGCAATGCGCGCGCTCTGAATTAGGATTAGATGACGCTACCCAAACGGGGGTGACAAAGTGATTAAAAACCAAGGCAAAGACAGAGCAAGAGGGTTCGGCCCAAGATGTGCCCAGGTTTTGCGTGCAGGTGAAATGGCTCCACGGGCAGGAGGGGCAGCGGGGTGTATAACGGGTAACGGCCAGGCCTAACGACTCAATAAGGGTTGCTGTTCCTGCTCCCACTGCCTGTGCCTGTGACTGTACGCCTATTTTAATTTCAGTTAATTGTGTTTTGCATTTTAGCAAAAACATTCGTATATTTGATGAAAATAACAGCAGAAAAGCGGTGAAAACTTTCCAGCAGTGTGAGGGGTGGGGTAGCTGTCAGCTAGAGGGTGGTGTGTGGCAACTTGGACTTAAAGGGTTGCATTTAACAGCGAAAGTTGCCAAAGTTACTTTTGAGTAGTTTTTGCGCTTTCCAAACGAAAGTGAGCCGAAAATTTGAGGGGAACATAATAGAAGGGGGTTGGCCTGTGGCATACACACGGATTGAAGCAGAAGTTGGGAAGCGAAATTGCCTGGACAAAATACTTATGTGACTGAGATATGTGTTGAAAAAGTCTTAAGGGATGAGTTTGGTGAAATAAATGTGCGTAAGGACTTAAAAGGAACTGATTGGCACACAGGGTTCATTTTATAGATATCACATATATATATTCTAGCTGAGATTATGTTTGGTGAATATTTTAGCTTTTCACAAATGATTTTAGGCTTGTGAGTTTAATTTAATGAATATATTGAATAAACTGTCCCTATTGATAAAAATGGTATCAACGGAAATTTTCAGATATTATCAAATAATTACAAATATTTACGATTATTGGCATTTCCAATATATTGGAACCTCAATTCGTATATGATACTCATTTTTTAAGAATATTTTAAAGAACATATAAATCACATTGTAACTGCAGTTTGCAATCTTAAGAGCCTCCATTAAAATACTCTGAATGTATTAAAAATGTGAGGCATTTATCTTACAATTACTTTCACAGATATGTACATTAAATATGTTCAAAATATATAAAAATATATTTATATACGTACATATATATTTAGCAGATCATTTCATTTAAACATGTAACACCCTTTATCTCATTGAGATCAAACTATAATGCTGATAATGTTAATGAGGATGGGATATTGAGTAGTTTATCTCATTAGGTATATATTTTCCCAACTTTTTCAATAATTATCTGCCGCCACGTACTCACATATCTGTAAGTTAAGATTAAAGAGAACATTTGCATTGACAGTCATTTAGTTTCCTGTTGAATGCTATCAAATTTCGTTAAATTACACAATTTACGCAAAATAATTTCTTAACTATGAGCCATGCAATACGAAACGCATTTATAGATTGATCATAAAAATCTCGCTTGTTTGCGGGGCATATTCAAAGTTAATTGAAAATCAAGTTAATGCGTTTAATTGAATGAACGCTGCTGCATATGTTGTGGGCGGGGTTGATGGCCGACTAAAAACATACAGTCGGATGCAATGAAAACAATTATTAAAAAAAAACACACACACACACGCGCATATAATTACTCACACTCAGCGGGCAGTCTGAATGTTGAACTGCGGCCCAATGTGCGCATATTTATATGTGGAAAATTATATACAAACACACAAAGCTGGGGGCAAAGCAAGGGAAGCACCCACACACACACACACCTACATACACTTGTAGTATATATATATACAGATATATACATACACATGTGTGTGTGTGTGTGTGTGTGTGTGTGTGTGTGTGTGTGTGTGTAGAGAAAATCATAATGATGGCGATGCATCATCATAGAACAAAGCCGCTGTGGCAGCGACACGCACACAATAAACAGGGCTTGCTCTGCCCCAACGAGAACAGCTCGTATGGGTTACACTATTTTGCGTGGAAGTGGTGTGTGTGGGTGTGTAGGGGGTGTGGGGGGATTTGTCTGTTCTAATCAATGACTTGGCCAGACAATCGATGGGTCTGAGCTGCTCTTGTGTGTGTTGGGCTAAGAGCCAACTGGCCAAACTTAAGGAGTTAAGTTGCACCTTTATTATAGAGCGTCTCAGCCTATAATTATTTTAGTTAGGCCAGTCGTAAGGAGAAAGAGATAGCTGCTGTTCTTAAAAATGGGCAAGCCTGGCAGGAAGTTAAGTTTAGAGAATGTTTGGCCTGTTATAATTATTATTATACTAGGCCTCAAACCAGGTGCGTGTGTGTGCGTGCGTGTGTGTGCGTGTGTGACGCCCACATCTTGAGGCCTAAAAGTATGCAATGCTATCGATTTGCAGTTGCTTCCATTGTGCTCTGTACGTCCCGCTCTAACGCACGCGCTTGTCTTATGGTCATTTTCATTTTTCTTAAGACGCAGTTTGATTAAAATTTTGACCAACACACACTCGTGCCCAAACCTTCGTCCACACCTACGCACACAAACACGCACACTCACACAGAGACATACAGACGCACACACCTGAGATTTCTCTTACTCTCACGCAACAATATACACACATATATATATATATAAATACATATGTATATATGTATGTGTATGCATGTCTTTGTGGACTTTTAGCTTAGAAATTGTACTGGTTGGATTTAGCTCGGGGTTTGAGTTTGTTGCTCGAGCAAAATGTCTTAAGAAATTGCATTTTCTTCTTGCAACAACTCAACGTCTGGAGTTTTTGGCCAGTTTTATGCATAAATGAGCAATTTACTTTGTCATTTGTGCTTTCTAGCATTTAGATTAATTTCTACTCGAGCTGGTTATTTATTTATTTATTTATTTTTGTTTCGCATATAAATTTATGAAATTTGTATAAGCCTCCTTCCAGAACTTACTCAAAAGCATCGAGAAAATGTATTCGTTAAAAGTTCGAATTAGTTTCAAAAAAACTAAACCTGAGGTGAACGATTTTATGGATCTTATTTTATTCTACATTTTGGTAGACTAGGGAAAGTTGATAGGAGGTTAAATTTTAAATCTTACTAGACTCCTGTATAAATTGTAATTTACAGATCGTTTGGAATAGAATCGATAACCTTTTATTGGTTAATGGTTCAATAATAATTTTTGTTAAACGCCTGGTTTTAGAATTTTCTTAGCTTTTGGATAAAAAAGATAGTAACTCACGAGATACCGAATTTATATTTAATTTTATATATATAATATAATATAATATAACTATATGATAATAAATATTGATATCTCATTTATTTATTTCATTTCTATATTTTTTTAATTTGTATTGAATTTTTCTAATTTCTCAATTTTCACCCATTTTATTATTTCTATTCCCCACAAATGCATTTCTCAGCTACAATTTTCTTTAGGGTTTTGCCCCCACAATAAGTGCCTTGCACTTCAATTAAAATTAAATATGTCCCTATAAAAATATTTGAATTTTGTTGTGCCAAGTCAGCAGTACACACACTCAATTACACCCACACCCACACCCACACACACACACACATACAGACGCACATACATAACAATGTATGTTGACACCCACAAGCCGAATTTCTCAAAAACTTGCTGCACTTTCTTCGCAAATATATCGGACTCGCTCGCACATACACTTTCCGCGTGCATGTGTGTGTGTGTGTGTGTGCTGGTGTGTGCACTAATAAGAAATTTTGAAATGTAGGCGCTCTTGCTCTAGCATTGCAGTTGACTCTTTCTAGAGGAAATGCAAAAATGTGCATTAGAAAAGCCCAAGAAAGCCCCCTTCAAAAAGTTGAGGCTGCAGCTGCAGTTGCCTGTGGTGTAAGCGTGTGTGTGTGTGTGTGTGTTTGTGTGGGTGTGCGAGCTGCACATGTGCATGACTTGTGCAGTTCTGTATGTGTGTATGCATGCATTTTAAGAAGCTGACCACACACAGAGACACGCACACATACACATCCACACACAAGGCCCAAAATTCTTCGAGTAAAAGTAATGCAAGCCTGGCACATACATCAGTTTCTATAGTTGTGTGTGTGTGTGTGGGTGTAACCACATACAAATATATATATACATATGTATATATGTATGTGTTGCTGACGTATGAGCACTCTTTGGTCAGTTTTCTTGCAAGAAAATCTAATCAACACACACAGCAGGCTGTGGGTCCTGGCCAAACGTTACGTAAACGCAATGTTGAACGAATGAAGTTTTCTGCATAATTCGCATCGAGCAGGGATATGCTACAGGGCGGGGCGGGGCGGGGCGGAGCAGTACGGACGGGTTTGGGTTAATTTTCCCCAAGAGGTTGATTCAAGGCACATTCGTATGCGCATATGCATATATACACGCAGAGAAAAAGTCCAAAAAATGTTTAATTAAATTAAATACATATTGTGCTTCCTTCCCATAGGAAATAATATTTGTATATCAATTATTTTACAAGTCCCCGAGTAAGAAGAAAATAATTGCAGGAGATCAAATACAGTACTCAATCTAAGCAATTTTCAACTAAGAATTTTGTGCTTAAATCAAGTGAGTCTAGGAAATTAAGTTCTTTCTTAGAGAACTTTTTATTCTTAGTTATAGTCGAAAATGTACCTTGTAAATATTTGTGAGGTAAGAGATGTATTCGCGATGCATCTCAAGTGTATAACGACATTTCTCTCAGTGCACACACATGAATGCTTTTAATTTGTGCAGGACACAAACACATACGCAAATAAACAAAAGGCACAATTTTCAAGAAAATTCAACATGCACACAAACACACACGCCCAAACAGAGTCCACACTGGAGCCTGTGTTTTTTGGTGGTCTGGGCAAATCTTGGAACAGTATACGTCTGTAAATGTGCTTCTATCTTATCTTTTTACTTGAAAGCCTCCACTTGCCACAGGACAACAGCGACAGAAGCAACAGCAGCAACAGCAGCAGCAGCTGCTGCAGGAGCAGACCCAACGAAAGGTTTGTCAAGGAGCAGGCAGCATTCGTAAGATCAAAGGCAGGCGACACAGGAGCATCCACTGGAGAACTGGAGTTTCAGCTTTACGCATGCATAATCAATGCATTTCTTCTTTCGCAACGGAAAGAGATGCACAGAGAAAAGAGAGACAGGGACAGAGCGAGAGAGAGAGAGAGAGAGAGAGTGAGTTACATAGATTTGGACTGGGTAAAACTAGTGCCCTGCTCTAAATTAGTTCGAAAATATAATTCAAGCTTTTGGCAAATATGTTTTGCTTGCTTATTGCTGCCCTTCTTCTTCTTCTTGTTTATGTGTAGTGCCTCAAACTAAAACAAAATCGTTTGAAATTTGAGCTACAGAAAATGTTGGCGCTTTCATGTGGCATAGTTGGCCATTTGGAGCTTCCCCTCCGAATATGCTTTGACTTTTAAAGAAAACATAAATACAGAAAGGTTGCAATTTCTGGAAGGCCACATTATAGAAAATATTTTTGCAAAATTCAAGGCTAAAAATTCAATAAAATTGTACATAGGAATCAATAATCTGACTTTCAAGCATCTCATTAATCAACTAACTGTAGAGATATTATTATAAGCTATATAACCTTTACATCTGGTCGTAATATAAATAAGCAGATATTCGGCTATTTAATTTCCCAGAAAACAGTAACACAAAAGCTCTACAGCTTTTCTGACATAGTATTGTTTTAGAGTAGCTAATAGTATTTGCTATAATATTTTTCAGTTTATATACTTATTTGGTCAAAATGCTGATTTTTCTCTTAAGAATATTGTAAAGTAATTATCATTCAAAAGGAGCTTTCTTACCTATTATCCAATAAGAGCTCTTATGTTATCTAAATTCACTTTACACCCTCTTCAATTTGCTTCGTTATTCAACACTCGCTTTCAAGAGAACTTTATCTCATTGCACTGGTTATTGCAAAAGCATTAACTGACATAATCTAACAAAAAAAAAAAAAAAAAAGAAGAAAATTTGAAACCATTTTCCGACCCGATTCCAATAAAAAGCAATTAGAAATCAATCGAACGGCGTATCTATTACAATAAAAGCTCAACCGCAAACAGTTATTGCCCGAAAGATATGAGTAGTCCAGCAAACTGTATCTCTGCCTCGCTTCGCTTCGTTGACAAATCAAAAAATTCGACAATCCTTTGTCACAAATAACAAGGGGAAGCAAAACAAAAAAAACCTTACAGTTAGCATGCAAAATCAAAAATCAGTCGAATTACAATTGGGAATGGGAGTGTGAGTGCGATAGCAAGCGAGTTCGTGCATCTCTTTTCTGTGCCACTTTTCAATTGATTTCGCAAAAGTCGTAAATTCCTTTGGCTCTGGGCAACTTTCGCTTGTTGTTGTTTTTTTTTTTTTTTGTTTTTGCTTCTGTTGCTTTGTTTTGCTTTGCATTTTGAGCGCGCTTATTTCTTTTTATTTGTAAAAAGTGTTAAAAGTAAAAGGCGAAACTCTCATAATGTTATTCAAAGCCTCTGTGTGTGTGTGCGTGTGAGTGTGCGTGCTGCAATACAATGAAAGGCAGCCATAGTTGAGCACGACGCGAGTTGCCGTTGCTGTTTCTCTGTCTCTTTCTCTGAGTCTGTCTCGTTCTCTTGCTCGCCTCGTCTCACAGCGCCTCGTGTTTGTTTATTTGCATTTCCGCTTGAGTTGCAGGCTTCTCTGTATGTGTGTGTGTGTGTGTGAGTGTGTGCGTGGCTCAACAGGTTGTTGTCTCCGGCTCGGCTGTTTTGTTCTTGTTGCTGCTGTTGTTGTTGTTGTTGTTGTTGTTGTTGTTGTTGTTGGCATTGTCATTGAGTTTTTTGCTCGTTTTCTAGTTTTGTCCTTTACTTTTTTTTGTTTTGTTGCTTTCAAACACTTTTGCCTGCGTATTTCTTTATGTGTGTGCGTGCGTCATCATCATCGCCATCGCCGTCGCCATCATCATCATCATTGTCTTCTCTTTTGAACTCTCTCTCAGGAAATGAACGCGCGCTCTCAGCAAATTGACGGCGACGGCGACGGCGACGGCGACGTGCGGCTCGTTTTGTGTTGTTTGTTCGCCTTGTTTGTTTATTTGTTTATTTGCTTCACTTTTTGTGCACTTCTTGCTGCTGCTGCTGCTGCTGCTGCTACTTCTGCTTCCACTTTTTGTGCATAATTTCTTCGTTTGCTTTTTGCACTTTTATATATGGGCGAAACTCAAGTTTTGCTTTTGCTGCAACAAAAAAATTACAAAAAAAAATTGCCAAGGACGTTAATTGTTTTGCTTCTATTTTTTTTGTATTTTTTTTTTGTTTATTTTAAGCGACTCGCTCGCGTGTGTGCATGTGGGTGCGACAGAGTGAGAGTAAGTGAGAGATGATGTGCGTGTGTCTTTTGACTTTTATTTTTGGCTTGTTTATGCTCGGCTTTTTATTGCCGCTTCCATTTGCGTGCACTTTGCGGTCGTTCTTATTGTTGTTGTTGTTGTTGCTGTTGTTGTTGTTGTGCGTGGCCTTGCCATTATTTTGATTTCTTTATTTCTCTCATGCGCCGGCAACACTCTCTTTCTTGTTGCTGCCCCCTCCTTGCCATAAGCTTTTCCTTTTATTTATTTGTCAGCCTCTTCACTTTGTGCATAAGTGGCGCTTAATTTATCAATTTGCGTTTTTCCAAAGGAATTCATTATTTGCCAGTTCTTTGCACACTTCCTTTCGCCCATCCTGTTTAGATTTTCGTGCTGTGTTTAGCATTGTCTGGCTTTAGTCTGTTGTTTATTTGTCCCCATCATCATCATCATCATCATCATCATCATCAGCACCATCTTCATCGTCATCGTCATCATGGACATTGTTGTTTTTATTGTTTCGCTTTTGTTGTTGTTTTGTCATCACATTTAACGGAAGCTCAATCGGTTGCAATGCATTTGTTGTCCTCACTTATTTGTTCTTTCACTTTACTCATCCTGGTTTTATTTTAAAAAGTATTTTCGTAATCGAAGCCAAATTGTGCTTGTTAGGGAAGAGTTCTTTGTGAGAACAGCTGAGACTGAGAACAGCTCAGAAAACTGAATATAAGAGGCTGAAGAGAGTACAGGAAAAAAACCCTATTCTGGTCCGATCACAAAATGGGATCCGGTTGACAGAGCCAAAAAAGGTTGTAAGCTGCGCAGCCCAATATAAAGACGTGTTATTATAAATTATTATAAATGAAAAAATAAATAATAAAATGTCGATTCTCAGGATTTAGAGAATACAAACAGGAATGAGGTAGAGGAAGTTACTTTATGTAGAGGGATGGGAACAATTTCAAATCTCTTCTAAATCTTTCCAAGTCTATCGAAATCTATTTTTCGATATGAAACATTAAAAAAAATTTTCTATAAAGATATATTAATAATGATCAATGGGTTTTTTTTTTTAAGATCAAAGGTATTTAAAATGAAAAATACTAAATAAAAAAATACCATTACCCAAAAAATACTGTTATTAATTCTGAAATAATGTTCGATTTGGGATTTACCAATATTGGAGCTGTATATTCTCCTTTTACCGCAATTCTTTGCCCAAAATCAACCCCAATTAATAGTAAAAACTTGAGAAAAACCTCAAGCAAATGTGTTAACTTAAATGTAAATCCCTGGCGAAACCTTCTCAGGGAAAACCCTAGCAAGTAATTAAAACGCAAGTCACTGAAAAGCCAAAATAAGTAATTGCCACCTTGTTTGGCAACTTTCTGAGCTCATCAGCAAACATAAAAAAAAACTAGAAAAAAAAAACAACGCACCAAATTGACAAATTAAAAGCAAGTGAAAATTCTACAAAAAAAAAGAAAAAATAAATGAAGGACAGATATCCAAAAGGAAAACAAGCCGGGCACACAATCAAGCCCGGGAAGAAAGGAAAAAATTAACGGGAATACAGGCTCAACAATTAGAAAGAAAAAAGGGGTAACTAGAGAATGTATTGCGAGGGGTGCGGGTGGGGTGCACACAATCGACATGCTGAAGGGGGTGGGGGAGGGGGGACAGTTTCGGGCGCGCAATTATGATTATGGGTGCGGGTGAGGGTGCGTCTGCCCCAAATCCCAGGCACCCCTCGTAAGTACACTTTAATTGTTTTTCTTTTCTTTTTTTTTTTTTTTTTGCTTTTCTTTTGAGGGTTGTTGCCCAGTTGCCTGGACGGAAATTCATTAGAGCATTTGGTAGCTGAAGGCAGACTCTGAAGCTGAAGCTGAAGCTAAAGCCGAGGCTGAGGCCGAGGCCGAGCATGTCAAACAGTTACCAAGACGTTTTCTTGGCTTTTTCTTCTGTGCAAAAATTGCAATTTCAACAAACTGCTCCTCCACCCACCTGACACGCCCCCCACAAGCTCAGTGGACAATTGTCTCTGCCAATCGTCCATTCTGCCGGGCGAGCTGTGGGGGCAACAAAAAAGGGCTTCGCATCCTGTGCTGGCGATAAAAAATAAGGACCGCTAGCCAGGCGAGCAAACATAAAAATGCGTTCGTCCTGAAAAGGCGTGGGGCGTGTGGTCTGGGCTGTGGGCGTGGGCATGGGCGTGGATGTGGGTGGTGGGCGTGGATGGACAGGCACCTAAAACAGAAAGTAATCAACCCACACACACACACACATAGACAGACAGCGAACGAAGGGCAGCGAAGCGTACTGCCCTCCCTAACCAGAGTCTATCCCAGCCCCAGAAGCCAGCCCTTCGCTCCACTCTACTTCACTCCACTCATTTGCACAAAACACACACACGCACACACACACACAAACACGCACACCCACAACTTGGCAGCCGGAGTAACTTTTCCTTACACTCAGCAAAAATCTCAGGCACACTCTATACAAAATAATTACAAATACTGTCAAAAATTGACCAGCAGGAGTTTCTGTAAGGTCAAGATATTTTTTTAATATTCTTTTTACTAAAACTCAAATCAAGTACAATCGGAAATTATCTATGCAAAATGCAATTTTGTTTATTCCTGAATTTCCTAAATGAATATCGAAAATGTGCACTTCACAGCTTGTCGATTTTTTAACGAGAAGTTTACGGATTTTAATACTTTTTTAAGCGTGAATTTTAATTTTATTTAATAATATCGAAGAATAAAATCTAGTCGTAATTTTAAAGAACAATATTTTAGTTGACCGGCTTATTTCTTGAAGTGTATTTTGGGTATTTTTTTTCTCATCATTTCTGTTTTCTACGTTTTCATATTGGAGCATTGAGCAGAGCAGGAGCTAACGGTGGAAGGGGGGGGGAGCTGACTGAAGACCTAACCGGGAACTAAGAATGGGGGCTGGCTTTGGGTCTGGGGTTCGTTCCGGGCATTGTTCTTGTGCCGCCATGAAAATTAATGAAGAAGTGCCCGACCCATGTTCCAACCGGTCCTAAAACTCCGCTCGGTCCCAGAGTCTGACTGACATGCCCAGTCCCCAGACGCGGCCAGGAGGGGTATGTGTGCTAGGTTGGGGTGCAAGGGGAGGGCAGTGGCACCCCGAGCTCCATTTGTCGTTTTGTTTTTGTGCCTTTAACTTATAAGGGTGCGTATCGTATTCTTGTCCAACTTTTGCGCTTGTCTGAAGCAAGCCAAGAAATGATTGTTATTATTTTGAATATTTTTTTCTAAGCTCCCGACATTAATGTGGACATTTAAATGATTCTGAACACTTCGGGAAAGCGATTTGTTAGATTTTCATTTTTCTGTGTGCAAATTTTTTAAAATACAAACTAAAAAAAGTTTACAACGGTTAAATGATCGCTTGCAGCTTTGACAAAATGCTTCTATCACACATAGAAATATATTTATCAGCTGTTTATTAAAATAGAAAAACACGTTTTCGATCTCATGAGGTTTATACATACATTAGCTTTTTAACGAGGAGACTTTGATTCTGTGAAAAATGTAAGAACGGTCTCAAGTGATTTTTCTTATGGATCCTTGCAAATGGATTTTCCAAAAAGTGCCAAACACACCTCAAATGAAAGATCTTTGAAAATGGGTTTGAGCCAGATCGGATGGTAAACAAAAATGTTTTATTAAAACGATCCCGGAATCATGTCTCACCGTAAACCTTCATCACATAAGGAAATTCCAATGAAAATTTCAGCTCCCTAGCTCTTACGGTTTGGGCTGTGCGTTGATCACCAATCAGTCAGTCAGTGAGTCAATCAGTCATTTTAATGCTTGAATTAAGCGAAAAAACTTTTCAATGGAAGCACAAATGAAATTCTTAAAAATTCATTAAGTTCATAAATTTGTTTTTTTGTATAGAAATTTCCAACTTTTAGCAACGATTAAACTTGTTCTGTGTAGAGAATTACAAAACATAATTATTCTTTCAGGAATTAAAAAAAAAATGTAAGCTTTATATATTATTCATTTGATTTTTCGCCTTAAGTTCTGTAGCTTTGCTTTCTTTTCTATTTCTTTTTGGTTTTTCTTATGGAGTATCTAGCTAATTAGATCTTTGCTGGCATTGCATATTGGATAGACTTTAATTTCCACTCATGGGCTATACTCAAAATAAAAAAAAAAAAAAATAGATGAAAAAATAGAAAATAAAGGGTGCTGCCCATTTTGGTCGGGCCACAGACAATGTCTACGAACGAGACAGATAAAATGGCAAACGGCAAGAGTAGAAAAAAAAAGGAAACACAAAAAAACAAAAGGCGAATGTTTAAAACGAGAAGCGATTTGAGCAAACAAACGGCGCATTGGGTAAGCCAAGCCCGGCGGGTAGTCGACCGACTCACAAAAAGGACACACACGGTCAACTGGGTGTGTGTGTGTGTGTGTGTGTGTCTCCATGTGCGTGTGTGTGTACAGGTGTGTGCAGCTGTGCGCTGAGAGCTGTCCACGTTTAGAGGTGCCTGCCGTTCCGTTTGGTGTTGCCAGCTCTTCTTTTTTTTCGGCTGGCATACTCGTACAACGTACGCTAGGTGGCGCCAGACGTGACGCGACGCCAACAGATGTGGAGTGTGAGGTGCTGGGTGCGGGGTGCGGGGTGCGGGAGCGGTGTTTGGGACACTGTTGACGACGCCTTTGCTTTTAGCTTGATTGCCAAGCCTAGTTAACTGTAAAGTTTTATAACTTTGCCCAGCTCAGCCAGCGCCCCGCAGACCAGCACCCTACACCCTACACCCTGCATCCTGCACCCTGTGCCACCACACCATCCACCACCCACCACCGCCTTGCGGGCGTTAAAATCGCTTGGTTTATTACACGCGCCAACGCAGCCCTTGGTGGAACTCGCCGCCCACAGATTGTCCCGTCCTTAACGGCCACGACGTCACTCGACCCTTTTAAAAAGTCGTCAATACTTGGCATGTAACCCCCTTACAGTCCTGCCCCGCGTTGACCCACCACCCTCCCTCCTACCCCTCCACCACCTACATGTCGTGAGCGATTCGTGTGCCGTGCAACGGCCTCTGAACTTTGCCAGCAACGAGGGCATTCGAAGGACGAGGCACGAGGCACAGACCGACGCCCAGGCGTCTATCAAATTCCAATTTCGGTCCCTTTTTTATACCCTGTACCTGTACTGAAAGGGGATACTAAGAGGGTATGTCGATGTAACAGGTAGAAGAAGGCATCCCCAAACTTATAAGATACCCCATTTCCGATCTAGTCGTAAATTTCAGTCTGGCAATATGCAGATTATTGTCTAAGACTTAGATTATTTTAAATTGTTATTTGATCGATGTTTATTGATAGCTTCTAGTTTAATTTGATATATGATAATTCATATAACATAAATAAAAGAGACTTTACTTTTTATAGCCAATATCTATAAGGCGGAAAAACTACTTTTTGAAGTGCGAGTCTTGATATTTGGGATAGACACACGGCTTAAGTTTTAAGCCTTGAAAAGCAAGGCATCTACTAGTCGGATACTCTAGAATAAGCGCACTCTGACTCGTTATTTTTTCTGCCTCTACCGGCATTCAAAGTTTATGGCGTCTTTTTAGCGTAAATCCTGCATGGGTAACCGGTAACCCGTGCATCTAACCTCATGCCCAGCCCGCCCGCCCGACAATGTGCACCCTTTTCGGTTCGTCCGGCCGACAGTGTGACCGCCACTGGACCATGGCCATGTCTGCCCGAGACAGAGAGAGCATCTTCAATATCCTTTTTAGCACGGTTCGTGGACCTGGGATGTGTTGGTGGCTTTGCCATCTAACTCCCACACATACAAAGTCGAAACTTTAATACAAGTTGATTTTTTTGCCCAATTTTTTGTCGCTCATCATATTATCCAAGTTCTTGTTGGTTTTGTATACGAGAGTGCGTCATATTTGTATTATTTCAGTGTTTGATTTGTATACCCTAACGGAGAGCAGATTGTAAAGAGCTCGCAGTCTTTAAACTACCATTCTTTTGAAAAATATTTATAAACTATTGGGAAACTAATATTTTCATCGTAGTTACCTTATGTTATGAACGCGACTTTCGGGAAATTCCAAATAATCGCGAAAAACAATTTTATGAAACTTTTCGTTTACCATTTGATCGGCGTCAAACTCATTTTGAAAGATCTATATTTGAATTCATTTGGGGATGTTTATTATTTCCAAGGAAAAATCACTTGAGATGTGTTTCAAACTTTTCACAGAATCCAAGCTGATTTGGTGAAAAATGCGATCCATGATGGGCAAAGTTTTAAATTTTGCCCGATTTAAGTCAAACTTATTTTTAAAGCTCTACGTAAGGACTTAAGGAATACGTGATTCAGCGATTTGTGGAAATTCCACCCGCAACAGTGGTAAAACTGTTGTATGAGAACTTTTTATTTACCGTCCGATCGGTTTCAAACACATTTATAGAGATCTTTGAGAGAATTATTTTATGCGTGCCGCAGAAAAGAACGGGGTATACCCGCTAGCAAATATGCTGGAATAACCATCGCTTTCATTTCTTCCATTGAGATACTTTTGAAATATATGCAGGCCTCTCACATAGCTGATAAATAAATGTATGCTTAGAAGAATAAGTTATCGCCTGGAAGTTACATTTGGGATAGCAAGAAAGTTTTAGTGTGTCTAGATCTAGCTCTTTTGATATAATCAAAATTTAGCTTAGATTTCTTTATCAGTATCTATGCTTCAAATTTATTAATGGATATTAATAGTTCTATAGAGAGTATCTAGGTTTCGTAATAAGTTAAATATATTACTTTGGTATTTATTTATATTTATATTTTTGCATTTGTCAATGCATTTGTTAGCTGTTGGCTTTATTGTGGTGCTGGGCAGGTCAATCAACGAGTTTCTATTTGCGTCAGCATTTATTTTTATATACATATATTTTAAATATTTGCCATCTATATAGTATATGTATTAATAGGTATGTATGAGCAGGCAATAGTTCGGCCAACAAGTTGAATGTGTCAGCAGCATGTGAGGTCGCTCAACAAATAAATCAGGAAAGAATAAATATATTTGGTAGGACTTCTTGGTTCAAGGCGCCTATGTTAGGAAAAATGAAGTAGTCGGGTCTTTAAGTCGACTAGGTTTTTCCTAGAAGTGCATGTCTTTGAATTATCAAACATTGCAAATTTATAGAGAAATATATATATATTTTTTTAAACAACTATTATGTGCATATGTAGAATTGTGTTGGGTAATTTCATATACATATATATATATGCCAATCAGTAGTGAGTGGAAATGAGGCATTAGACATGAGCTGCGATAACCTTTAGCCAAGTGTACACCCATCCGAAAAACATGTAGATGCATGGACTGTAAATACTTATATATTAATCATAATTCCAGAGAACCTAGAATCTATTTAGTGGCCACCCGCTCGATCGCTGAGCTCAGTTTAGTTTGGACAATCGAATTGAACGGAATGAAACGCGCGAATATTTTGCTGAGCTGCATCGGCTTTTGCCTATTGGCCCTGGAGGTAGGTCAGGTTGTACTTGGTAGACTCCAATGACGTCATCTTATTATCGCAGCCGGGCTGGGCGACGAGCAGCAGCAGCGGCAGCGATAACGGACCCAGCGTCGCAATCACCAGACAAGCCATTGAGCTGGGCCTGGAGCCATCGGCATTGGGGGAACTGTGGCGCACCAAGCAGCCGCTGATTATCAGCAAGCCGGACGCACTGGGTCAGCTGTATACGACGACTTACGAGCTTTCGCCGGATGGCCAACATATAACCAGCTCCACCGTCAAAGAGGATCAGCCACAGCTGCCGACAACCACGAGCACAAGCACAAGCACAAGCACCAGCACCAGCACAAGCACGGTCAGTCCGCCAGCTGCAGTGCAGCCAACGAATCCGCAGACAGACTGGGAATATGTGCCCTCTAATCGTCGCAACTTTGTGTTGGGCAACAGCTCGCCATTTGGCGCCAATTGGCCAGACTTTGGTAGCGCCTTTCCGCAATTTCACAGCAGCAGCGGCAACAAGTGGCCCAGCTTTGACTTTCCAGCGGGCATAGAACCACAAACAACCACCAAAACGGAGAAGGACGATCAGGGACGCACAGTAACCACGACGATCAAGACCTATAAGACACCTGCCAGCAATAGCTGGTCAACGGGCACGGATCTGTCAGCGAATTGGCCAAGCTTTGAGCTGCCAACGGGTGCGACACCACAAACGAGCACCAAAACGGAAATCGATGACCAGGGACGAACGGTGACCACCCTGACGAGAAGCTATAAGAGTCCCATTTTTACAACATGGTCAACGGGCAATGACAATGTCGGAGGTTTGCCCGCCAGCTGGCAGCCAGCCACCAATCCGTGGTTCCACAATCCTCACTTCGTTAATGGCATAGCAGCTGGTGATGTGCCCAGTTCTGCGAATCCCGTGCCCACTCCGCTGCCCTTGCCCACGCGACCAACTTTCATTCCCAGTCAGCCACCGCTGCCGACAGCACCGCCTGCAGTTGGGGTCTTCGAGCTGCGCACCACCACGCCGCTGCCTGCATTTGAGGATTTCCTTAAGCAGACGGGCGGCGAGTCGACGCCCCAGACTGTGGCCACCATCAACATTGACGAGCTGCCCGTGAGTACGAGAACACGGATAACCAACTATGGCGGCACCTTTAATGGCGCCGCACCACCGAAGGTGGCAGACCTCGAGCCACAGGTTAGGGATATGCTCAATCGCGGCGGTATCACCGACGAGGATATACAAAATGCCCAGGCGCTGGGCAACGATGTGACACGCACTCGTGTCCTGCCCGACGGACGGATTGTGAAGACGACGATGCGCGTGAACAATTGGAGGCCAGAAGCTGCTGCTGCTGCTGCTGCTGCTGCTGCTGCTGCACGTCCGCTGCAGCGTGATAATTCAATAGAAAACTTCCTGGCGCAGGTGAATCTAACGCCAGCGGATATACAGGCCCAAAACGGGGAGCTGATCAAGACAATTGTCGACCAACATGGACGCGTTCTCAGCGCCAGATTTGTGCTGAGCACCGTCAAGGGCGAAGAGCAGCCGGGTCAGGGTCTGGGACAGGCGGAGCATCCAACCAAATAAAATGCGTAATGCGGAAAAGGAAAACTAAGTTAAGTCAATTGATGAAACGTTTGTATGCACGTACATCTATCTATACATCTATGTGTACGTCTACGTCGCATAAATATAAATGGAAAAATTGTGAAAAATTTATAAATAAATGTGTACACATAAACTTGTATCAATAAATGCTTATCAGTGCGGGTTATGCCCAACAGATTTAATTGTAGAGCTTGTCAGAAATCTCTATACACACAATGAAGAATGATGTGATCATTCGGAGATACCCTGTAGCCAGGTCTCATATATGCAAAGGTTTAAAACATTATATCGTACAACAAGTCAGTAATGCCCATGAAAACAATGAAGAAGGATGTCATGATTGGGAGATACCCTGTAGTCAGGTCTCGCATATGTAGACAGTGTTTCGCAAAGGTCAAGAACGGTATATCGTATAGCAAGTAAAAATGTCTGTTTAAACAATGAGGAATGACGTGGTATAGATTGCTTAACTAGGAGATACCCTGTAGCCAGTTGTCATAAATGTAGACAGTGTTTCGCAAATGAAAAACATTATAGCGTAGCGCAAGTCAGAAATGTCTATGACAACAATGCGGAACACTTGATATAGATTTCTTGACTAGCAAATACCCTGTATCAGAGTGTCATATATACTAATGCATATGTTAAACACAGTTTCGGAAAGGTAAAAAACGAAATATCGTAGAGCAAGTCAGAATTTTCAATAAAATCAGTGAAGAATTAAGGGGTATAAATTGCTTGTCTAGCAGATACCCTGTAGTCAGGTCTCTTATATGTAGACAGTGTTCGCAAAGGTAAAAAACACTATATCGTATAAGAAGTCCTAAATGCCTATAAAAACAATGAAGAATGACTTGGTATAGGTTTTTGACTAGGATATACCCTGTAGTCAGATCTCATATATGTAGACAGTGTTTCGCAAAGGTCAAGAACGATATATCGTAGAGTAAGTCAAGTTATAGACAAAACAACAATGAGGAAGACGTGGAATAGATTTTTTGTCTATATATATGTATTTTATATAGTAAAGCATGTTATAGACAGTTTCGGAAAGGTAAAAAAGGATATACCCTTTGTTTCTGCCTAATATATATATATATATTCTAATGCATATGTTATACACAGTTTCAGAGATGTAAAACTTGATTAATAATTGATCTTTAATAATTTAATAATTTATTCGGTGTGAGGTTTGAATCCCGAAATGCTTGAGATGCGTTTATTAATGCGGACAGACGTGGACGCGGCTGATGACGCCTTTTAAATTTTTTGCAAAACCTTCAGTAGTATTTGGGAATATATCACGTTAATAGATTAATAAAATCCACTTTGATTATAATCAAAAAGAGCTTAATTTTTGATTTGTCTTTAAAATCAATTTAAAATAAATTTGATCAGCCGACACATTTTTTGTTGTTAAATAAATCGATAAGTAAAGAGGATTTCAGAAGTTTTTTGTACAGGCAAAAATTATTATAAATAAATATGTATAAATATTATTAGAAAATCTTTTTACTAAATGTATACTTACCGCAGCTGAAAATACCTGTGGCTAAAAGTATGCAACTACTAAGCAGACTAAAATAAACTAAGCGCTTGATATTTTAATGTTAATAGGCATTTGAATTTATTAGACATCTCTTTTGTCAAAAAATGCCAAAGAGAGATATGTTTTGTGCAAAAATAAAAAAGCATTAAATTTTGCGTTTAACTAATTTATTACAACAATTCTTTTTTTTAATAACTGAGCTGGAAAATATGAAACAAAAAGAGAAAGAAAAATAAAGGGAAATCAAATCAAATAAAATGCAATTCAACAAAAATAACAATAAAATACTAAATAAACATTATAAAACATGTTTACAGCGTTATTAAAGCGAAAACATAAATTGCAGCAAATAATTCAAGCATTAAGAGATCAAATATTAAATTAAAATAAAAAAATAAAAATAAATTAATTGAAATTCAATTTGAACTCCAAAAAAAAAGCATTTAAATAAATATAAGTATAAAAAAACTATTGCGTAATTTTGTGCGTCGCGCAAAGCGCACGCATTTGTTGTGGCCGAAATTGTTGTTGTTGTTGTAGTCGTGTTTTTTTTTTTTTTTTGGTATTTTCTTTTTGAAGCATAATTCTGTCTCGCTCTCATTATCTCATTTACAGTGCGATAGATGCGTAAGATTCATAAGCCAAAAGCATGTCAGAGAAAAAAGAAACTAAATTAGTTAAAAATTTGTTGTTGTTCAAATGTGAATAGCACAAAAACGGCTTAGATAGTAAATTTTGTAAATATGTGGTAAATAATATACGTATGTATTAAAACTTGTACATAAGCGTCAAAAATATCTTCGAAGCTGCCGAAGTTTTAATACCCTTGCAGCAGTCATACAAATAGCATAAAAGCTTCAAATTACTCACTCACTCGTTTCGCTCTCTTTCGCGCTCTGACAAAAACTGCATATCACATATTTCAGCAGCTATTATTACATGTTAACGGATGAAATTCGGACATAAGATCAATACACATATTATTAATGCATACATGGCTCTCGTTATGTTTAGTTTACTTTACAAAATAAACGTTTTAATATACACCCGCGAACTAGACGACAGATGTTAAGAGGAAACGCGCACAAACTAGTTCATCTCATTACGCTGCCGCCTACGCTAAGCCGGCATTCCCACTAACAACTTGGAGCCCTATTCACAATGTTCGCTTTATAAGCTCACTCTCTCTCTCTATCTCTCTCAGCATAGCTATTGCAACGGGATCAAAAGCAACAGCGCAAATGTCGTGTAAAATAAATTATCTTCCACACGCCCCTCATCCACAATGTCCCTTATGGGGATGAACGCTTTGCTACTGAAACTCCCACACGCACTTCTGTTTACCTGCATACATGTTATTCTTTCAATTGCGCCTTACTTTTATCCTAGTATTATTCGGACTTGCCTGGCTCACATTTTATTTAAGAAATTTAAACGGATAGACAAAATACATATTCGAATTACACGGCACAAACTGATTTGCTATTCAGGCTCGTATTACTCGTATTAACCGATTTGAAGAGCAATCGCGCACAAGCTAAAACATCTTATAAAACTCTCTCTCTCACAACTAATAAAACTCCCTCTCTCCCACCATCCACAATAGTTCCTTACCTAAGCAAGCACTCTTGTTCTCTCTCTCTCTCATAGCTTATACAACGGGATCAAAAGCATCAGCACGTATCATCTACACTGCTTGCTCTGCACTCTGAGTATAGGAAGAGTGATCAAAGGTAATATCGCAAATGGCGGTTAATAAGCCTGCTCCCCCTCCAAAATGTTCACTCTGCGGATGAACGTTTTCTACAAGTGCTCTGATTCGTGCTTTGCGTCTTTCTGCTCTTTGATTGATATTTAATGTGTATATATATGTACATTTATACCAATATGAAATTTAGCTCTGCAAGGGTATAGAAAAAAGGTTACGCTAAAGGCGTTCAACTAATTAAAAAGCGTTGCCTACGAGTACTTTAAAAATGCGCTCGCAAATAACAACAAAGCAGATATACAAAAATGAATAGTAAAAACGGTTACAAAGGGCATAAATATTTGAATTTTTTTTTTTTTTTTTTTTGCATATTTTATTTTGCTTGATTCAGCAGATTGCATTGTTGTATGGGACGCAACAATGGGAGAGTAAAAATGTTATTAATAAATATTGAAATGCGCCAAAGGCATTTAAATTTAATAAAAATTTAATATAAAACGAGAAAAAATTGCAAATTGAATTTGATGTAGAACAAAACGAATTTGTAACTGTTGTTTTTGGTAAAAAGTGCGTTAACAATATTATAATTGAAACGGAAAACAATGGAGCGTGGGTGAATGTGTGTAGAAATGGATATTAAACTTTAATAATAATGATAATATAAAATAATTAGTGTATATAATAATAATATTAATAATTTAATAATCATAAAAAATTGTGAAAAATGTAAATAAATTGAACAACTAATTTTATGAGCTCCATTTGGGCTAACGAGATCATAAATCAGTTCTTCTATTGCAAAGATATGTGCACAATCTGCTTTCTCTTATACATCTCAAGGGTATATATTAAATTTATAAGTGAAGTTATGAAAAGAGAAGAATTGAATCTGATTGTGCTTTGTATAAGAGATCATTTAGCATATTAAGGGACTGTTGTATGTATTGTAATACAAACTCGTAACAGTAACTGTTAATACTACTAATGGTACTTATAAATCAGCTCTTATATTTTCTTGTATTCTGCACTTTATCTCTCTTATACGTCTATGGGGCAGAGATGTTGCAAAGTTGTCTCTGTCCTCTTTCTTGCTCTTAAACATCTAAAGTGTATATTTAAAATCTTTACTCACCAGATTATCGAAGCGCAGTGCATCCTCGTCGCTCAATCCCATGCTGCGTGTGAGCTGCAGATATGTGGATGTAATTGGCTTCAGGCGCTCCAAGTCGAGCGGCGGCAGCGGCTGCGGCAGCTGCTCTAACGGCGCCGAGGCGCCGCGCAGCAGCAGCTGCGGTATGCGCAGATCCGTGGGCAGCGTCTTGGGTGGACTGGGCAGCTCCAGCTTGAGCGGAGCGGCAGCCAGGGGCGTTGAGGTGGATGCGGGCTGTCCGTTTCTGGAGCTGGAAAGAGAAGATTTGGTTAGATTTATGGGCGTATGGGGCGCTGCGGCTGCAGCGGACGAGGCGGACGGGGCGGACGGGGCGGACGGGGCGGGCGTGGCAATCGGTGAGCGTGCACAAGGAGTCGAGCCCAACGGGGAGGAGCTGCTGGCCGTCGCAGCAGACGCTGTCTTGGCAACTGTGCTGCAGCCCGTGCTGCTCATTGGATAGCTGAGGCTCTGCAGCAGGCTGCTGCCGTAGAGGGGCGGAGCTAAAACCGGTTGATCGAGCAGCGAACCGCTGCCGCCGGCATAGAAGCGTCTCATGAAATCGTAATAGCGGACCAGATTATCCGGCGACTTGAGCAGCTGCAAATCGAAGCCCGGCAGCTGTGTGGTGGTGGGGGGAACTGGTTGGGGCTGTGGAGCCGCCGGCTCCGATGGCGGACTGAACAGACGCTGTAGCTGGCTCTTGACTCGTATCTTGGGCACGTCCACCGTTGACGCCTCGCCAGCCGCCTCGCCCGCCGCCTCAGCGTGCATAGTGGGACTTGGTGGAGCAATTGCATCCAGCTGCGTGGCACTGGCGCTGCTGGCAACCGAGCTGGCGGCCAGCGGTGCCACGGTTGGCTTAAGATCGGCGCTGGAGTGACGCCGCCGCTTGGCCGTGGGGCCCGCCTCCAAGGAGCTTTCCGTGTGCGATGAATAATTCAAATAGGTCTCCAATTCCGAGGAGCTCTCGTTGCCGGCTAGCTCCTCCTTAAAGCCTGTCGAAGGCGAGGAGGGTCGCAGGTTCTTCTTGCACTCCGGGCAGATGGTCAGAAAGCGCGTGACAGCCTCGCGGGGCAGAAATGCATAGGTCTCGGTTATCTATAAGGGTTCGAGAAGGCGAGAGCAGAGATAAAAGACAGATTAATATTAATAATTATAATAAAAATAATAATAATAATGCTAATAATAATGAAAAGAAATAAATAATAATTATAATAAAAGTAACAATATTAATAAAAAAAATAATAATAATTATGATAATAATAATAATATTAATAATAATAATAATAATAATAATAATAATAATAATAATAATAATAATAATAATAATAATAATAATAATAATAATAATAATAATATGTATAATATAAAATTAATTGTTTTCAATTTAAACTGCTTATTTCAATTATTATAAATATTTATAATATTATATATAAAGGTTCATGATTTGGAACATAATAAAAAAAAAAAACTATATTAAAAAAAGAAAATGTCAGGTAAGGATATAACTTATTAAAAGTTATGGAATTTTCAGCACTTCTTAGGAAACCTGTGACTGCCATCTCAACAAAATAAGAGTAAAATTCTTGGAAGGATATGTAATGCTCCTTACTATTTGCGTGCTAGGCATATCGAGAGAGACCAATGAGTTCCCAAAGTAGGAGATATAATCTTTCAGCATGCCAAAAGATACTCCCATCCCAACCCTCTAGCAATGCGCCTAGCTTCTCTACGAAGAACTACTACTAATACTAATAATAATAATAATAATAATAATAATAATAATAATAATAATTATAATATAAAAATAATAATAATAATAATAATAGTAATAGTAATAAAATAATCAGCAGGAAACTTTTCGCTTTATAGCCTTAACCTTATGTTAATAAAAAAATTTATATATAAGTACATAAGAAAAAAATAGAAAAAAAATAGTGGGAAACCTATTTTACTTTCCACAAAAGTTAAGCATACATTTAATAATTGTTTGTAATATAAGGATAACCTCAAGGGTTTCTCAAAGGTTTCCTTGTAACCTTGTTCTAGTTAAATGATTCATACGCTACACTCACAATGCGATAGGTGCGTTTCTGACCCGCGTGCATGCCGCTGCGTCCGCCCAGCTCCATGTGCACGTTGAAGATGATGTCGAAGAACTCCTCGACGCAGGCCACCTTCCGATAGATGCGACGGCCGAAATCTTTGCTTTTCGAGGCAGCAAACAGATCAACGGCACCGGGATTATCCGAGAGCACAGCCGTCGCGGACAAGGGTTCAAGGCGGCGTCGGCTGCCGGGCGCCTCCTCGAAGCCGTCGGGTCGGTTGGTCGTAAAGCCTGCCGAGTAGCGAGAGCAAGTGGGTCAGGCATTAAGCCGGGCCAGTTTTGGGCGCTTTTCACTTACCCTTGGTCTTCACCCAGAAGCGAAACTTGGAGCTATCGGGACGACTGTGCTCCTTGCCCTCGAGCGCTTTCAGGATGCGCGCCTTCTTGCGCAACGTTATCGTCTTGGTCTTTGCCTGATCCCCGTAGGTCTTAAGGGCCCAGGGCTGGAACAGCTCGTAGATTACCTCACGTTCGCTGGCCAATTTGCTCAGCGACAGCGGGCCACTCAACGGCTGCTCCAGTTCCTCGACATCCGCATCATATGCCGCCTCCGGCTCAGGCTTCGCTCCGACCCCAGTCGGTGGGCAATGCTCCTCGTGCTCATCTATGGCGTAGAGCTTGCGCTTATTGCTGCAACTCTCTGCCGGGCCGAGCGAGGAGCACTCCCCGGGCGTTGCCTGCTCGAGGCTGTGCTTGCGATCGCCATTGGACTGATCCATGGGGCTGTCGAGCTCAACACGTTTTTATTGGCAAAACTTTCGATCAAGACAAAGGCCAAGCGATAAACGTGCGCATTGATTTCATATAAATTAATTTTGAATAGGTTTTTCAGAATTTTTTTCTAAGTTTTTGCTGTGCTGAAAACGATTCTCCGTTGTGTGGGATTTCATCGAGTGCGCTGCAAGTGGAAAAGTTTAAGAGAATTGGAAACCCTTAAAGGAAAATCTGTGTAAATAAAAAAATAAGCGCGTTGCGTACGCCAAATGCCTAAACTATCATGAATTTGAAGAGGTTTTTTGTAATGGGCGATTATTTAAAATGAAGAACGAGATTATAAAATTTAAATTTAAATTGAAAAGTTGTCAGATAATGTTTAAGAGTGCGAGTATATATATATATATATATATATTTTGTTTATAATATAACCTACTCTTGAAGGTTTCGTCAGAAAGTAAGAATATGCTTGAAGGTAACCTATTTAATTTTAATTTAAAGAAGACCAAATTTGAATTGTCTTTTGCAAATATTAAGGTGTTCGTAGAACCAAGCTTTAAACTTGGTTCTTGAAATTCTAAAGCATAGATATTCCCTTAAACCACGCACTCAGCCGCAATTATTTTTTTTATATGAGGTGTTTAGGCCTTGACGAACACAAATTTCTATTCACAACACATTTAGTGTACAATTATTTAAATTTTTATTAACATATTTGTAGTTAATCCTTTGCCTTTGCACTTTGCACTTACGTTTAATTTCGTATAGTTTAAGTAATGTTTAATGAAAATTTTTCAAAAATTATAACAGAAACATAAATTGGCAACGAAAACAAATGTAAATTTTATAACAATATTTGAAATGAACAGAAATCCGACATTAACGAAAGAACAGAAATATAAAACGACCAAATTAATACAAAAAATAAAAACAAACTCGACGAATTTTCGTCTTTAACAGCAACAACAACAAAGCCAAAAAAGTAACGCGACGCGACGCGACCGAAATGAAGGTTCAAACTCAACTGATCAGCTTTGGGCCAGATGGAAGCCCATATTCTCAAGGATGCTGAGGTTCAGTTTACCGGGGTCCAGGGTCCAGTCGAAGACAGGCTGCGACCGGCTGCAAACCGGTTCAACGCTTGACCGCTCATCTCTGAACTGCCCAAGTCAAGTTAATGAAGGCTGCAGACATAAAAAAATACAGCCAAGAAAAGGGGTAGCTCTCACATCTTAGACCCAATACAGGGTATACGCCTCGTGCATAGATAACCCTTGTGCCTACCTCAATAATTGCGCAATTGTAGGCTGGGCCGGGCCACAAATCCCGTGAGGACACAATGCAAAACGTCTTTTGCGCTTTTTAAGAAATACCAAACCTCCCCTACTCACGCTCTCTGTCTCTCTCTCTCTCTTTCTCTCTCACACTCTCTCTGTCGCACTTCAACCCACCCCTTGCACAGCATATTTTGCATTTTTCTTAGCATACTTTTTGGCGGCACGGTGAGAGTTTCTCACATTTCGTCGTTGGTCTCTTACACATATTTTGCGCTCTTTTTTCTCAGACGCCCCCGCACATGTTGGGCCACTTAGACGCCCACCCCGCCCACACGTTGGCGCGCCTGTTGCGCCTTTTTTAGCCTTGAAGTATGCATTATTTTGTTTTGCTTTGTCTTTTCTTTTTTTGTTTTGTTTTGCTTTTGTTTGGCTTAGCCTGCGACGCGTCACATGTTGCGTCACACGCACAAAATGCCAATAAAACAAAAACAGCGACATTTTAATGGATATGTTGATGTTGTGGCGGCACATTGGCAATTTTATAAAGCACATGTCTAATTGGGTTAACCGAACTAATTACAGCTATTAAATCTTGGCACGTAGTTATAGCCCAGGACATATATAATACTTGAAGGGTTATTAAAACTTGTTGATAGCGCTGTTTTAAAAATATTATTGAAAGCGTTTTCGATATATATTTTCCCTCTTTTGTTATATTTCGGCAACATTATTTAATAGAGCACATTACGTATTCGAACATTTCGGTGACTTATTTATGTTCTCTTTTAAAATTAAAATATTTAGTGACATAATTAAAATGATCTCAGTTCTTACATAGAAATTACAGTGTATATCTCAGTTCTGATATGTGCTATATCTAGAAAATGAATAAATCTCTACAACTGTTAACTTGTGAAAAAATCAAACGAGTTCCTTTAGCGCTTTTGATCATCACCAATTAGATTATTGCCGAGCCTTAACAATTGCTTTAAATATAAATCTCAAATATATAAGTTTCTGCTCTAAAATATAATGCTAAGCCAATTCTTTTATATAGTTTGTGGTGCTCTATTTAAATTTATTATTTAAGGTATTAAATTAATATTTGTGCCCCGTTAATATTGACTTTAAAAACACCTGAAATTAATTTGTTGTTCCATCAATCTATAATATTTAAGAAAATCGATGCAAAAAATAATTTATAATATAATTTACATGGACACAATATTTTGCAATGTTTTTATTTTCTACTCACTTTTAGCGCATTCGAGATATTTTTGTTGCGCTGAAAAGTATGCTACATTTTTTGCGATGCTCATCTGGGGCTGGGACTCTGCCTTTTATTTGTTCTTGGGGTGAGTTGTGCTTGTTGTTGTTATCTCTTTAAGGGTTAGCTATTTGTTTTGATTACGCTTTGTATGTGCTGGAATTTCGCGTTGAAATCTTGACTGCTGATTGGTTGTCACTGTCCCAGTGCGAGCATCCCAAGGATGCCTACCCCCCTTACCGTGCGCCCCTACGGCGTCTTGTTTATGTGACTTCTGTCTGCAGCTCAGCATCTGACTGAACTGAGGTTCAACTTAATTGCTGGACCCGTTTAAAAACTGGATGTTTTTGCATAAAATCTTGTTGTTTCTACCGCCAAAATATGTGAGACCAACAAACGGTCAGTTCTTAAAGTTATTGTACTTTAACCGGTTTTCTGTAACGTTTCCTACCATATTTTTTCTTGCATAAGAATTATCTCAAAAACTGGCGCAAATTTCTGTAACGTTCATTTAAGTTGGACGTTAATAGCCAACAGCGGTCAGCGCTTTGATGGGATTAGGCTGACGAGGTGGAGCAGGTCAGATATCATTATGAATTGCTTAACAAGATAAAAAGTCTGCAGAGTTTGGACAGAGGTTTTGAAAAAGTATAAAAAACTGAGGAAATTGCACTTTAAGAGAGCTTTTCGTATGGCACAGACAAAAGTCAAAAGTTATTATTCTATTATTAATTTTATGTTTATTAATTAATTAACAAACGAAATAAATAAAATTAAACAAATAAAAGCAAATTCATCATAATGTATTTAATTTTTGATTATAATGACAAATGTGTTGCCCTTTATTTAAATGCTTTTTATTTAAGTGTGTTTTTTATTATAAATATTCGAGAATGGTTTATTTAGTTTCTTTCGCATAACCCCCTCGAATACCGAGTCATGTTCTCAATTTAAGGAGTATTTCACTTATATATATGTTATTTATCTTATTAATAAAATTACCTAACAATTGTTCGACTTTTGCAGATTTGTGAGAGAATAATAAAGCTCCAAAATACTTAAATAAATAAACAAAATTTAGAAAACTGAATACTTTGCCCTGCAAGAACCTTCTTCTCGAACTTCGTCAGGCACCATTATGAGCAGCATAGTTAAACCAATAAACCTCAAGTTTTCTCAAGAAATAAACTACTTCTTGACTGATAATTCTCTTAATAGAAATATGATATCCAGTTGTTTCTTACAAATGTACTGCCTGCAACAAATGTAAGGATCTATGCAAAAAGGCTTTAAAACTGAGAGTTCGCATAAAGACAGACAGATGGATGGACTCGGCTGTTGATGCTTATCTTGAATACATTTACTTTTTGGGCTCATTGGAGCTTCTTTCTATGCGGTACATATTTTATGACAAAATTATAATCCCTCTGCAAGTGTAGAATGAACCCCAATTGGGACCATCTTCTGCTATATTGCTCCAACTTAAATTGCTAAGTTGAATTGTTTTTTGTAATACAATTTAATAATATTTTTATGTTTTTGGTTGCTTGAAATTCTTGATCAATTCAAAAAAGTGCAAGGGACGGACCCTTCCATAAGCTATTTAAATTGAAAGCTGAACAATAAATATTTATGTGCCTTCAATACCAATCTAAGCCGAATACGACCTTATATTACATCAGAGTCACGTTTAGTTTTCTATCTCATGTGGCCACAGAAGCCGGTTAATCCTGGCTAAACAGGAGCCATTGCCAGCTCATTAAGGACTGCATCTAATCGTTTATGCATTGAAATTTGCAGTCAGTTGTGAAAAAATCAATGCATGTCTGAGTAATCGATGGATGCCGCCTAATGGAATATCTAAGCTAATAGGGCTGTCACGAAGGGGTCAGCAGTGTAGAGGACAGGGCATGGCAGGACACTCTGAAGGAGCGCCTTGGAGGATAATTAGTGCACAGCGACTTGGAGGCAAACAATGCAGCAGGCCGTTGGCCATTTGGTGAGCTAATGTTTGGCAGCAAGAAGACGTCTTTTGACATTTGGTTAGCAATTAGCCAACTGGCCAAATAGCATGAATAAATCGCTGGCTAAGTGGTTGAGGCGTTGCTCGGTCCAAGACGTTGCATTCAACGGGTTCTTGGTATGGATGCGACCACCAGCAGCAGCATCAGCGGCAGCATCAGCAGCAGCAGGACATTTGAGTATGGAACAAGTTTTGTTGGTTCTTTTGGAAAACTTTCTCACGCTCAGCAGCATCCGTGGCAGGACATGAAACTTTTATAAAAATCTGTTGAACTTTCACATCAAAATTTCAACAGATTTCAGCCCAGAACCAAGCAGACTCTGATCCATGGCTAGGCCGGTTTTTCAAACTGGACACAGCATCAGCACACGAAGATAGGTTGAACTTTGACACCCATTCCGGCCAAGATGCAACCCCATTTTTCGGTCAACCAGTTTTCAAGCTGGGTTCCGCCGCTGGTCACTCGGCGTTTTCACCATATTTTCTTCGGGGTTGGTTTTCAGATGCTGTCTCTTTGATCCGCAATCTTTTACTTGGCCCGCATGCTCTGTGGACAGCTTTGGCTCTATGAACATTCATTCTTCGTTTTTTTTTTTTTGTTATTTTCGGCAAAGATAATGTCCAGTTTCTTATGTTGTGTGTGTGAAAAACGGTCCAGTATTCCACACATAATTTGCATGCTTAGTTTTAGATGGGTTGATCTTGCTTTGGCTTCTGCTATTCTTGTTGTTGTTGTAGATGTTGTTGAGGCTGTGCCAAAGGACACCAATAAAAAGTCCACACATTTGAATCTATAAGACTTTTGATCAATGTGCAACTGGTTTTATTTGAATGGCCTGTTTCTGAGTAATAATTTTATCAATTGTTCAATGTTCCTGAGTGCAGGAAAGATGGATAAACGGACATAGCTACATCTACCAGCTTGTTGATACTGATCAAAAACAAATATAAATATTTAATATGTTATGCATTACCATTACATTATCGTTGATTTTCAGAATATTTTCACAGATGCCAAAGAAAATTACCTCAAAATAAATAATTTCACATACTTTTTATATAACAGAATGTATTTTTAAGTCCAGTCTTTTATCGAAATCAGTTTTTTTTCCTAAGAGATACTTTTGTACGGATACCTGCATGTATTTATATAATAAATTAAACTAAGATAATTAAATGCTAAAGTCCTAAGAATACACGATCTCTAATAGCATTACCGACTGATAGCGGTGTTTCATTCGCCTGTCCGGCCAACTTGCCCACTTTCACAGCTAATCTTGTCGATGTCGTTATTAGACCCTACAGCTAAGGAGGAAGTTATTAGTACAGAAACCAGTGCTATTAAGTAAAAATAAGAAATAACCTTAATTTTCTCTGTTATTATAGAAAATACAATAATAGGAAAAAAGAAGGAAGTTATTAATAGAGTAAAGAAATCTATACTACATATATAGATTGTAAAGTGGATAGGATAAAGAGATAGGGTTGAAAAATCATTGCCTGTCCGGCAAGCTATGCCCCTGCTCATGGACTGGTCAGTGAGTTCCCGAAGGTATTCTGAAAGCAGCGATTTTATTTGGGAAAGAGAAAGTTCGGAGTAGAAAACGTGATACAAACTATTGTAATTTGTACATAGTACGCGAAGAGAATTGTACACAGCGTAATATGTAAGAGGCGATGCTTTCTGAGCAATTAAGATGCAATTGATTGGTCAAAAACCTAGATTACTTAGCGTTCAAATCATCTTGTAGGCGAGACTGATATACAAATGTGATAAGCCGAGGGAGGTCAGTTATGAAAAGAGTAAACAGTAAATTTCCATTGTGGTATTATCACACGTACATGAAACCGCCACTCGAATTCTTCATAAAAATTCACCAAAACTCCTTTTTTTTAAACGAAAAATATCGCACAAATACATTTATTTCTTAACATCTTTTCCATATCCCCAAAATTATATAATATTATCAACGAAATACGTGCGGAAACTGTCTGGATATTTTATGTATATCCCCTTGAACATATTCCGTTTGAATAAATTACTTATCTGATTCATAATTTTGTATTTTACTGAAATAATATTAGAGTTGAATGCAAAAACTAAATAAATGAAAGATCGCAATATTTTGTTAATCCTTTAAATATACTTTTGCATTTGATGGATAATTTTTCTGGCTGTTTATTAAATATTCTCCAGATACTAGAAGAATTAAATGTAAAATTAAATAAATATTATATATACTCATACGAGCATAGTGACCAATATTTTGATAACTTCTTACAGATACTTTTGTAATTGTAGATAAATTTGTAATTGTTATGCCAAATATAGATATTTAAAATTATATGAATGTCAACTACGGAAATAGTTTCCAATAGTTTGCTAAGTCTGTACAGATACTTGTGTATCTGATGGATAATTTTGTACCTGCTCATGATATATTTCGTAAATTAAATTCAATAAATAATACAATTTAATATCAGTCAGATACTTTTGTATCTCACAAATAATTGTGCATCTGTTAATGAAACATTTTTCAAACATTAGGTGAAATAAAATGGATATCATCAGAAGTATGAAAATAATTGAAATATTTTGTGAGGTCATCACAGAGTTTTTTTTTTTTTGTATATCCTATATAATTTTGTATCTGCTTATGAAATATTTGCCACATATGAAGAGAATCAAATGATCAAAATGAATGTAGCTACAATTATTACCTGCCGGGACAACTTTTTCAATAATTACAATGCATTTCTTTAACCCATTCAATTTTCTTTGTCTCTATTTGTATTTTGCTCGTTCGACTTTTCAAATGCGTTCAATTCATTTGCCGCTTTTTGTGTCCTCTCTGGGGACTGTGTCGAATTTGTGAGCGTGTGTCTGTGTGTGTGTGTGTGTTCTGTGCGTGGAAGCGTTCGATAAATTTCAATTACTAACCCAATTAAAAAATGTTGTGCGCTTTTAGGCGCCCGAAAAATAAAACGCGAAACGGCAAATGAAAATAAAAATATGCAAAAAAATATTTGCAATATATTTGTGCAGCTTAACAATAACAACAACAACAATTGGCAAGCGGCAGAGCTCAAACCTTTTTTAATTTATTTGCACTATGTTGTTTATGTTGTTCTTGTTGTTGTTATTGTTGTCGGCGCCGTGACACATACGCACCATTGGCCCCGCCGGCTGTCCGAGGGTATTTTATTTTATTTTTTTCGCTTGTTTGTTTTTTTTTTTTTTGTTGAACCAAGCCCCCCACCGCCCACTCCACTCGTTCCATGCCCTGCCCTTCGCCATATGGCCCCGTCGTCGATATGCGCTGGTAATCAGTGCACCTATATATGTGCATATACACACACACACACATATATATATACATATATATGTATATAGATGTATGGATATATATGTGTGCGCCCCGATCCTGGGGAGCAGGACTATCGCTTCGGCCCGTTTGCTTGCACGCGGTTTCGCATTTGGGCATCTCTTTTACGTTTTGTTCATTTTTTGATGCGGACACGAATTGCAGAGGTTGGAGGACGACGGCGAGGCCAATGTGCGTGCGGCGACTGTTGGAGCGGTACCGTTATATATTTTTATATATTTTATTTTTCATTCGCGCACGCACACAATAAAACGCATAAAAAACGGCGGCTGTACTCGCTGCAAAAAACGAAGAAGAGGTAAATAATGTACAGCAATTGCAGGCGGCAAGCGGCAAGCGCCGCGCGGCAGGCGGCAGGATGCGTCCTGACAGATAGGCAGCCAATGCGTTGCATACTTTTAGGCGCGGCGACAGCTTTTTACAGCACATGCATGGTGCAGCAGCGGCTGCATGCGTGTGTGTATGTGTGTGTGTGTGTGCCTTATAGGGGCGTTGTCTGTTTTATTCATTTTTTGTGCGTTCCGCAGCAGCTGCGGCAACAACAACAACAACAACAGCAACAAGAAAAAAAGAAATTGTGCTGTGCTGGCACTTTTGACAACAACAACAATGTTAATGATAACAACAACAACAGCAACAACAACAACAACAAAAACAACAACAGCAAATAATTGAAACGTTGGCGTCGCCATCGACGTCGCTGTCGGCTGCAGAATTCGCTTTGTGCGTTTTTAAATTGCAACTGAAATATGCGTTAATTTATGTTGTGTTGTTAAGCTGCACACACACACACACACACACACACACACACACACGCACACTCACACACTCGCCTACTGACACCCATCCACAACCCAACCCCTTCTTTCCTTTTTTTTTTGGCGTATTACCCTGCTACCAGCGCTCATTATCTGCCCACTTGAAGCAGCCCGCCCTCGGTCCATCCAACACAATCCCTGCTATTTATTTGCACCTCCTACAACCAGCCTCTTGGCCTCTTTCGCCACCCCGCTTTCAGTCATCAATTCGTTGGTTCGTTTGTTTGGTTTGTTTGGCTGTAATATCCAGGCAACAGCCAAAGAATTACACAAATACCATTCAGCTACCAAACTATGCGATATCATCCATTTGATTGTTAATTTTTTGCATTAATTTCGATGGAAATTTAAATGCTTTTACATGCGATTGACAACTGTTAATGATCGCATTGAGAACCTTTTGCAGATATTTGATCTGCCTATAAACAAAATGAAACATGCCAAAAGTATTTTTTACGTTATGTAGTTATCATGTCGTAGAGCCATATAACCTCGCCGAAAAAATAGTTTTTAATTAATTAAACCCATTTGTAGCAGATATTTGACATAGAAATCCTTGAATGCCTATCGAAATTTCTGCTTGCTTTAACTGATTATTATTATCATATCATAGATACATTGTTTAAACCTTAACCAAACCTGTGCAGATATTAGGAATAAGAGATGCGCTACGATCACAAGAACTTTTTAAATGAATTGACAAATTAATAAGTGAAATTCCTTTTGATATCTAAGCAGCTCATGTTTATTGTTTGTGTTTATGCGATTGGCACAAAAGGTAAGCTATTTATCCGAATTTATTTAATACTCTACAGGCAAGACCTGCTTTAATTCCAGTATGCTTAGCCGCATGCAAATGGACATCTCTTTATTTTGAGCTACACACAAAGCAAGGGCAAAAGATGTAAAGTCAAAGTCCAATTATAAGGCTTCATTCATTTATTTGCAGCTTCCTCAAGAAGCTGACAACATTTTAGCAGAGCAAAAAAAAATATTCGAAAATAAATTCTCAGCCACAAAGCATGCATTCAGGGCAGTGCGTAAATGTATCCTATATAAATGCCTGCTGTGCATATTTATTAATGCAATTCATGTGTATATACTACATGAGTGTGTGTGTGTGTGTGTGTATATGTTGCATTTTGGCTTAAATTAGATACAAAGATGAATGCAACTAGTCAGACGGAGCGAGTAAGAGGGAGACAGAGACATAGCGAGAGAGAGAGAGAGGGTGAAAGAGTGAGAGGCCAGCTCAACTATTTATGGGCCGTATTGGTAAAGGTTTGAGTTTTCTTGAGAAAATTATCAAAATAACTCCTTGGAGTGTCCAGAGGAAACAAAAACCGTAAAGTGCAGCACGAACAACAACAAGAACAACGACAAACACAAAAATGCAATTACTGAAATGATAACATGGCCTATGGATGCAATAGAGAATTCGAGACGATTCCGTCTTCAACTCTGCCAAGCAAACTCAAGATGTTGATATTTCAGTGTGCGTGTGTGTGTGTATGTGTGTGTGTGCCAGTGTGTGAAGTGAAGCATAAAATATATATTAATATAGATATATATAGATAGAAAAACAATGCCAAAATAAATGCACACAACAAATTTTATATGCTCTTCCAAAACCAAACTAAAAATTCAAACAAATCACGCTTTTTAAAGTAAATATAAAAAAAGTTAATTTATACAATAAATAAATTCTAGTTATGCAAATAAATCAATTATGCAAATTTGGTTTGAAAACCTAATAAGAAATATATATTTATTAAAATATATATAAAATAACATAAATATTAAATGAAATTAATAATTGAAATTATCATCTACTCTAAACTGAGTCATTGACTGAATTATTAGACCAAAGCAAATGTATTTATATTTGTTTAAAAAGATATAAATTCATACATTTTAATACGGAGACTAGTTTATATTGGGATAGAATTTTTCCATTAAAGAAAATGCCACGCAAAAAGGTTCGAAACTCTAAAAAGAGGTTTCTTGGAGCTATATTATTTAATTTAAGTTTCTGATATACAAGCAATTATTTTTCAGTTTTTTATTAGAAATAAAAAATTGATTAATTAAGCAAATAAGAAAATAACATAATTAGTAACTTTACATTTCGAAAATCTCATATATAAAAAATATAATCAACATTTAACAAAATTATTTCTATAAGTTGATCAACATTTCCAAAATAAAACATCAAATGAAAACATTCAAATAAATTTATCTGCGAGTAGAAACTTTAAACATAAAAAATATAATGAAAATATTAAAAAAAAGTAATATTTAGTAATATTTTAAATAATAAAATATAACTAAATATAAGCATAATAATAATAAATATATATGGTAATAACATGCAAATGATGTCAAAAAAGCCATATACCAAACTAAAGATAGGGCATCTAAAAGTTCTTTGCCTGTTTATTGTACATATACGTATTTATATATATGGCATATGCATATTGATATACATATATATTTATATTCATTTACATATATATTTTTGAGACAAGCCAAAGATTTTCTATTAAATTTTAAATAATTCAATTTTACATTCTACCAAAAACATTGCAAATGAGTAGAGTAAACCAATACACAGGCACATGTTGCACAGATGCATGCTGTGCGTATGCAAGTGAGTGTGTGAGTGTGTGAGTGTGTTTGTGTGTGTGTGAGTAGTTGTGCGTGCTGCATCTTGTCAAAAATGTTGCATTATATTTGGTTTTGTCTTGCCTCATGCATTGTTCACTCTCGAAGAAAATCTTAAGCCTACTTGCAGGCGCCCCCAAAAGTGCTCGGACTTAAGTGTCTTTGCAGCTTGCTTAGGAGTTACGGTCCGTGAGGATTGGGTTTTGGTTGGTTTTGGGGTCATTTTAGGGCAGTGGTTGGTCGATTTTCAAGTGATTTTTCATAGGCACACCGCCCTGCCCGCTGGCCTCTAGCTTGTATATAATTAGATGCCAAGCGGCGAGTACAGTTTTCTATGTACAGTAATATTTGCCAGCAGGACGAAAGGCACTTATGTATCTATATGCTAGCAAAAGTATATAAAAGGTAGTACGTGTGTGTGTGTTAGTGAGTGGTTTGTCTATGTATGTCTGTGGGTTTGTTTTGTTGTTGTTTGTGCCTTGTGCATTTGTGAATTTGTTCATCTGCCATTAGCCAAATTATGTAATTGCATAGTTTTTTATTTTCACATTTTGTATTTAGTTATATTGATGCAAATAAATAGTTAAAAACTGTTTTGCGATGGCATACTGGATAATATTGTCACTTTTGCCTGTTAATACTTAAATATTCTATTTGGCCTGTCATAACAATCAATAATAAATCAAATAGTTATTAAATTATTTTAATAATATAAACTTAAATAATAACTTTTAAGACATTAATTAGTCGAATGGATTTAGTACACTAGTAAACTTTTTATTGTTATTGAATCGACCCAACTCAAACCCGAAGTTTTAATCTAAGCTCAGGCTTGAACCAAACCAAACTTGCCCAAAACCCAGCTGAAATTAAAGTGGAATAAACTGTTTGGGTTAATTATTTGGCAAACAGCAAAATAATTGGAAATATTATTGCAACAATAAATATGCAAATAAAAATATGTAAATATTATAAACAAAACTATTTCATTTGGAAATTGCAAAAAAAAGAAACGTGCTGAGCCCAGGTTCAAATCAAAATTCTATTTTATGTATGTAGGCTGGAATAAAATTTCTCTTCGCTTACCTTCCCTGTTGTATTAAAAATACTTAAACCAAACTAGAAAGTGTAATTAAGATAATAAATGCTTTAAACTAAAACTTATATTGTTATAAATGTTTACTATGATCAATCAAATATATAATACATTTATAAAATATAATATAATAAAATATTAATATAATAATAATATACTTTATATTATAATAAATAAATTAATACAATGCTATTGCATTAATAATGTAAAAATAAAATATTAAATATTGTTTAATTAAAAATGTATCAATTATATATTATAAATCTTTAAAGCTCCTCAACTACATTTTAAGACCAAAATAAAAGGATTTTATGGGAGTGAGAATTAAAGGCATGCCAAACATTTTAAAAGTGTTTTTAACACATTTTCTCTGTTGCTCGTTAACTTTTGCAGAAAATAATCAAAATCAAAAAGAAAAAAGTTTGAAACACAAACGCGAAAGTAAAAACCTTGTTGAAAATCTTTATATAAATGCAGACTCGTAGACTGCAATAGGTAATTATCTTCAAAAAATGAAATTCTAATAAATTAATATAAAACATTCCTTAAGCATCTATTTAAGCAAGAAAATAAGTTCCAGTTGCATAATTTAAACCATTCTGCAAGTGCGTTACAAAGCACATCTTAAATGTCGCCCAGTTGCTTTAAGATGTTTGCAAAAAATCAGCTTCAATTCAAATGGAAGCCAAATGCATAAATTAAAACTTCACATAAATTTGGCCAGAAGAAATGCTGCCAAAGATGGCAACAACAGCAGCAACAACAACTGACCCCCATGGAGGACAATCGAAATACGTTGGACAATCCCACGCTAAGATCCAGTCAAATGCGTACTCGTAATTTGTGCTTATTGTGCACTTCACTGGCTTGGACAGCGGGGCGTGTGATGGGGCAGGGGCAGGTGCTGGTGCTGGGGCAGGGATGTGGCGTGCACCACTTAGGGCAGGGGCCGACAAAGTGAGCTGGGAGATTGCCAACTCAAGATGGCAGGCACACACGAAAGAAGCGGCCAGGACAGCGGGTGTATACAGCAGCAATTGACAACAGCAACAAGAACACGCACAGCTGCATGTTGAGTGTGTGTGTGTGTGTGCTAATATTGAGGTAGGCTCGCAGTGGACAAGAGTGTGTGGTATTGGGGCTGCTGAGCTTTAAGCTGAGTGGGGGGCGGTTCATTGGGGTCGCCGGTTGCACTCATCAGCAACTCAAACTCAATCAGCAGCAACAACAACAAATGTGCGTGTGTCTGTGTCTATGGGTGTGTGTGTGTGTGTGTGTCGCTTTTGACATTTACTTTATGTATTCCGTGTAATCAGCGGCAAACAGCGGGGTGGGGGGTCGGGCATGCGGCTTATATACGCGATACGTTTGCCCGCACATATGTGAAATGCCGTTAATTATATACTTTACACTAGCCTACGTGACACACACGCGCACACACACGCACACACATTGACAGTAAGACAGGCGGCAATTTTAATATACAACAAAAGCGCGTTACATTTTCCATTGTTGTTGTTGTTGTTGTTGTTGTTGTTGTTGCCTGATGCAATTGTGCGTAGGCATTGCCATACATAGAATTCCATTTACATAAACAACAACTACAATAAATACATGCTGGCGGCATGTGGGCGGGCTGTGGGGGCTGCCTATGTACACACTCACACATACATGCATCTACATACGCAATATACATAGTTCATACACAAGCTTAAACCGCTTTTGTGCATGCGTGTGTGTGTGTGTGCGTAAAAAAGCTGCATATTATTTTTTACACGCACAAAAGTATGCAATGAAAAAAGCAAACAAACAGTCAATAAGGGGGGTGTGCGTTTGTGTCGCCCCACAGTTTTTGGCATCATTACCAACAGTGTGCTGGTGATGCCATTGCGCACACCCTTTGCCCCTGCCCGCACAACCCCCTCCCACCACCCCACTCCCTTCTGTCAAGCAGCCTCTTGCTTTGAGTATTTGCTATGCAATTTTGCGCTACACGCCACAGCAAAAAAAAAAAACAATATTAAAAAAACAATATATTGAAAAATAAAAAAATAAAATACGCTTTGTATGGTCAACTGCTGTTGTTGTTGCCCGATTACATTTGATTTGCATTCTTCATGCACTCGAAAGTGCAGCGGGTTGTTTGTGCGTGTGTTTGCGTGTGTGTGTGTGTGCTGCTTGTTGTTTGAGTTACAAGTGCGAAAAAATCGCAACATATTTAAACAAAATGCAAATGTAAACTTTGCGGGGGTTAATGCTTTTGATAAGGATTAGAAAATGAAAAGGGAGGCCCAAACAGGACTCAAATTGTAATATAACATATTTAAATGCGGCACACCAAGGGCACTTAAATGGATAAACAATTACGGAACAGTTATCTTCGGGATGTTAACGGTTATAGAATCTGCCAGGGGTAGTTGTAATATATATTTTTAAAATTACGAGCAGGCCTCGTTTTTTAGAAAAAGGCATACGATATTGTATTGCAATCTAAATAACATTACGCAATCTTGAAATTTGAAATTTTTGTAAATATTTTGAGAATAAAAGTCTTTTATCTAAAAACTATACTTCTTATTTGTTTTTTTTTTTTATGCGATAACAGCTAAACGCTTCTGTGGTCCGGTTATACAAATATCTTTATACATCATCCAAAAAGTTTAGTTGAAAAATCCTAAAAATTAAACAATATTCGTAAACTAAACTCAATTTTCATGAGTTAGACTCTCTTATTATAAAAAAGATTTAAGCTGGTAACAAGTAAGTTTGTTTAAGATATATTGAATAATCCAATGGGATTTTCAATATAATTATCTGATTCAGCGGACTCTCATATGAATATGTGGCTTTCAGGATATATATGTGAGCTTAAGAACTGAGATAAGCGGACATGGCAATATAGAGAACCACAATATTAATAAGGCACACAATATATACCTTATATAGGGGGAAATCTAATTATTATTGTGTTCCACTTGGAAACATTAAAGGGTATATTTAATTTAGTATGGATAAATATATACTTACAAGTAAACGTCCGTATACTTAGGGGAATCGTTTATGCCATAACCTGTTTTGTAAACTGGTGTTTGAATATCCTATTTTAATTTGCCTTCTGAAAATGTTATATATTTGGTACGTATTGAATCGCTCCGGCGCAAAAACTGCAATAATACGAACATAAGTATTCGATATAATACATATCTTTAATCAAACAAGGACTTGAAAGCATAATTACTTAAAATATTGTCCAAATAATCTTTTTCTTTCTTGGAACTTGGCTTAAATATTATTTTGATTTAAAATTAGTAAAATAATATTGGTTTTTAAAGCAGTTCAGGACGAAAATACTGGGTTTGCTTCCCCACTATATTTGTTAATGGTTCGTGTCTATAATAAAGCTTTAAGCAGCACATACGCACAGCCAACTTCACGTTAGTCATTACTTTTGGAGCAGCCAAGTTCAAGGCATACACAAGAATTGCGCAAGGCGAAGTTGGCTCCGCTTTCGCGCAGCGCAAAACAGACTCGTGCGATAGGCGCCAAATGAGTCCTGCTTGAAATAGTCGGTGTGAAAATTCAGCAACCACTTGGGCCATTTGGTAAGCAATAGACAGAAAGGTATTTTGCATTGAGTAATAAAGAGAAAGAGCAGGCGTTTGGATCAAAAGCTCTTTCCTGAAAACGAGGTTGCAAACATAAATTGCAAACACAACATCCGGCTGTCTGCAGCTACTTCTGCCGATGCCTACAATTCAAAGGCAACTTCAAATTATTTATCATAGGAACCAAGAACAACCATAATCAAAACAAACGACTTAACAATGAAAAAAGCATGCGACAAATTGTGTCCTTGCTATCCCGTTTTGTTTGAAGCTACAGTCTATGATCTTAGCTTCTGCACCCTTCTAACTCATTGTTGTGGTTTTCAAGTACTGCTTTGCCTATAATTCGCAGTCATATCTTCTTCTTCTTCTCTCGCTTTCAACTGGCAAGCAGATCGGCAGATTTGTATAATTTTTAATTTTTCGACCAGAAAGGCACCTTTTCTCAAAATAGGGTATTTTAACTATTCATAAGCAATGTAGCCAAATAGCACAAACCATCTTATATATACATTTTATTTAAATTCTATAAAATATATAAAATTGTATTTAGTGCTCAACTTTTAGTACAGTCAATAATAATTGTTTTCTGTATAAATTATATACCATTCTCATAAAAAAAGAGTATCAATGTCGCGACCCGCCAACTATTTGTTGTTTATGTGTGCCTCATCTCACACATATTGGTGCAAATCTGCACATATGTATGTGTCTGGCAAGCCAAGGGAAGTCTATGAATTTAAGAAGATTGCAACGCTCTGTTGCGCATGTGACGTCACAGTCCAAGGCTTTTTATGTGCGATCATTTCGTATATAAAATTATTACATATATCAACAAATTATTTACTATCAAAGACCCCATTCATACGTTATTTTAATGTACGTAATAAAGGTAGAAATATATACTAAACATCACATGAAAAAACAAGAGGTTCTAGTCGGGGGCCCCCGACTAGGGGATACCCTGAACCCTCATCTTCCAACATCAAATGCATATATATATTTTATTTTATAAGCTATATGTCAAGTTTGGGGACTCTAGCTCTTATTATTAACCAAAATTTCCCAAAAAACAGGATATCGATATCGATTTTTATCGAGTGCTTGGAAACGGAGTAAGTTATCGATTATCGGAAAAAAACTCGATCTGCGCGGGAACTAGGAGCTTGTACATCTAAGTCTTTCAAGTCTCTAGCTCTTATAGGTTCTGAGAGCTTTGCGTTCATACATACGGACGGACGGACGGACAGACAGACGGACATGGCTAGATCGACTCGGCTAGATCGACTCGGCTATTGATGCTGATCAAGAATATAAAATACAATTTACCCTTATACCCATTTTTAATGGGTTCAGGGTATAAAAATCTATTAAATGCGACGTCACAATATATGATGTTGGGCGCCGTGCGCGTAACCCTTTGATTTGAATGCCATGGCCTGTTGGCATTTTAATTTATACCTGCTGGTGCCGGGACTCGGCTCTGCAACAAGAAATTGTGTTGTTGTGACTACGCGCTGCGTATTAGGAATGACAGAGAGGCCATTTAGGAAACACAAAGGCATTATTTGTCCCTTTTCTTTGCACTGAGTTTCCTATGACCTCGACATCTCACATAAGCTACTCGGTGATCAAGACGGACGACAAAAAAGAGGTTTCATGAGCACGGTTGTTCCTTTGCAATTGTTTTGTTATTGCTTCCTTGGTAAACGAACTTTGGGTTTGATTTTGTGTTTGCAGATCAATCCAATACATCACGCATGATAAACGTATAAAAACGATAAAAAAAAGCTCAGAGTAATACCTTATGTCGTTACTTTGAATTAATAAAAAAAAAAAATAGTAGCCCGATTCCTTATGTTAAAAAACACACTTATGAAACGTTATAAATTTTATTAATATTAATGCACAGTTTTTGTTAGTTTTTAAATTGAAAACAAAATATTTTGTAGACTATAGTTGTTGAAGAATCTTGTTTCCTCTCTTCCGGTATTAGTAGTTAGTTAAAGCCATCCTTAATCCTTAAACGTTAGCATTGTAAGAAATAGTAAACAATTTAATTAGTACACTTGACAATTGTTTTTTACAATAAGATTATTGTTATGCTCACCTCTTGCCGTTCACCGCATGCCATAAAGCATAGGAAAAGTAATTTATTTGGGATTAGTTTTTTCTCATAATGTTATTGGCTAAACAGGATATAAGTGAGGTGATTTTAGCATGCAATATAAATGGTAGATGGGTGCAAATCTAGGTGCAGATTAATGAAAAATATATGTGTTTATAATTGTAGGATTTAAGAATTTGTTGAGCATTGTTTCTAATAGTGATAGTGGAATTGGAAGTAAGTAGCAGGAATAAATGGAGAAATCATGCCGAAATTGTGGATAATATACTATATAGGAAAGTTATTTCGATTTAAAACAGATTGTCAACTTGTACGTTGGAAGATATATGTAGTTAAAATTTACTTTTATACATACACGCAGCATCCGCTTTTTGTCAGGCTTGCTTGATAAATACTATTTTTTGTTTGTTATTTATTTATTTTGTTTTATAGCTATTATGAGAAAATTGTAAAGGAAGGACATGGATTTTAAAAATTTCTTTCAGCTGGTTTTGTTGACAAACTGCGCGTGACATCAGAATTTTTTTATGTAAAATTTACTTTTGATTGAATCTGAATATGACACCAAGACCTGTTGCGACCTGATGTGAAATTTTACCACTTTGAATATAAATATTTCATAGATATGTTATTTTAATTTGTTTTTGCTTATGTTTGCATTGTTTGTTATATGTATATTGATTATTTTAAAACTAAGTTTTGGTTTTTACAATGTATTGATTGTTGTTCAAATAGATGATTACATGAGTTTTAAAAATAATAAAATTAAATGAGCGCGTTTTGTCACAAACATTTGCGATTAGTGTTCTTGCAATAAAACATGAATGTTAGTTAACTAAACAATATTTACATTGAACGGTTCGGCGGTGTTTATAATACATTGCATAGATCTTACATATATTAAACCCAACGTCACGGCAATTACCTTTCCACTGGAGTCAGGGTCGAGGACATGCAGCAATCCTTACAATCCTTCGAGTTTTTGCTATAGCTGATCGGGAATGGAAAAAGTTGTGTTTTACCAATAAGAATGGTTGACCATCAGCTTAACTGTTGTTTTTACTTTTCTTTTTGGTATTTCTGTCAAAATGTTTCTTTTTGTATTTTTATTATTGAATAATAATAATTAAAATTTTACAATTGTTTTTCTTGGGGTTTTTGCCTTTCAATTTTTTTGTTTTTTTTTTTTTTATTTATTATTATTATTTCTATAATTTACTATTTAGGTCAAAATGACCAATTTCAATTTTTCTAATTTATTTTTTTATATGTTTCTGTTTTCTTTTTGTTTTTTTTTTTTTTTTTAATTTTAATTTTTGGTTTTGCTTTAATTTTGTTTGTTTTGTTTTGTTTTTTTTATGCAATTATTTAAATTTAAATACTAATAACGACATAAAAAATCAGCGCATTTTCTTCTTTTTTTTTTGTTTTCTCATTTTTAAAAATTAAGTTTATTTTAATATTTTCTAGTTTACGATTTCTGCTTGTCCGCTTGTCCGCTTGACTTGGTTTCTTTTTTGTTTCTTTTTCACTTTTGACTATTTTTAATGTCTAATTAGATATTATATTAAAGTTGTTTTTATTTATGTTGTATTAGTAGAGAAAGGAGCATTTCATTTTTGTTCTTTTAATAAATATATACTTTTATGTATATTGTTTTTTAAAATTCATTTAAATGCAACTAGTTTTTAGGAAAAAGTTTCATCATTTGCTTTTAAATATTTTTGCATTATTACATAGTACGCTAAGTTTATATATATGTATATACACACATATATTTGCTTTCAGTGTAAAAAAGAAATGTATATATATAATTATATATATATAGCATATATATGTATATATAGATAAACACTATATATACGCATATATGTATGCATGACGAAAGAAACGTTTTCCAAACAGTTTTCTTTATGTAATAGAAATGTATTAATATTGTTTTTATTTTCTTATATGTAGTATTAATCTCTTGAACTGCCAGCTTAAGCTTCTTAGCGTTCTCGTCTTCTCGGGTGCAGTTTCTGTATTTATACTTATATATTTTACTTGGGTTCGTCATTGCACAGAACTGGGGCTGTCTTTCAATTATTTATGTTTAAATCTATTTGCTGACTGTTTAAAAATTGCTTACGCTTAGTTACAATCGGTCTGCTTCTTTGTTTTTGTTTTTCTTTCTGTCAATTGATAAGATTTGCGTTTAATCCCTTTATCGATTGCTAAGCCTTACTTTGTTGCTGTATTCTCAATTACAATTGTTTTTTGTTTTTTTTTTTTATTTAGCTTTATTCTCAGCTGCTTTCAGATACTAAAAATGAGCTCAAATCATGGAAAATGTTATAAAATATTAAAATTAATTATTGTTATTATTTTTCATGATGGCAGCTTGTTTGCTATTTTTCTTCTCTCTCTGTTCTCTTTTATTATTATTTTTATTATTCTTATGTATTAGGATCGTAATCTTTGTGTGCCATTCAATAGCAAATTGTTTTGGGTACAAAAAAAAAATTGTGAAAAACACATTTTTGAATTGTGAAAGAACTTAAAAGTAAAATATATGTTTTCACCTTTTATCAATATACATAGAAATATATGAAGTATATTTCTCGCAAAGATAAATTTTCAGTTACTTTGGTTTTTAATTTGTTGTTGTTGTTATATCAAAAGCTAGAGCTTAATTTTACTAAGCTGTCCCACAAATTTCGACATTCTTAAAAAACACTACGATTTCAATATTGATTCCAAAATAAAGTGCACTCGTATTGGTAAAAACCAAAAGATAAATGTAAATTAAACTTTTGTAGAGTTTCGATATTGTATTTGCTTATAAAATGTATCAAAAGTGATTTATAAAGACTTTAAAAAATTTGAAAATTATTGTAACAAAAATATGCTGAAAAAAAATACAATTAAAAAATTAAAAGATTTACAAAACATTGCCCCTCTGCTGGAATTCTAGTCATTCACACAATATACGAGAAAATCTATTGCTTTATGTTTTGTTGGTTTTTGTTTTGCGCCATTTGATAGAATCTTAATTACTTTTTATGATTTATTTGTGATGTGTAATTTGTTAAGCTAAGTTTAAACATATGACATTTCTTCTCTTCTTTTCTCTTTTTTTTTTGTTTTGTTCGCTTTTGGTAATTGCATTTTTATATATTTATATATGCAAATGTATGTATTTGCTTTTATGGTTAATGTTGATTTTGTTCTTGTTTTTGTTTTTGTTGTGGTTATTCTTGTTTTTTGTTTTAATTTTTTTTTATATTCAAAGAAAAATTCTGATTGTTTTCAATGCACAAGATTTACAATTAGAAGCAGAATTGCTGTAACTTAAAAATCATAAAAGTAAAATGTTAAAGTTGTGAAATTTTAACATATATCGAAGTTATATTCTGTTTTAGGCATGTCGAGGCATTTGAGTTACCCGGGTTTGGTATATAAGTATATGTATTTATATATATTTTATACCATTCCAGACTCTCGCGTGACTCACATGCAATTTGTAATTTTTAAGATTTTCTGTAGCGTGTTATGTATAGAAATTGTGTGCTTGGCTAGTTTGTGGACAGTAACATACGACAAGATCGTGGATCTGTGAATCTTGTGTGGCAACATCAGCTAATAATTGAGTATGTTCGTGTGTGTGTGTGTTAAGCAGAAGAATCGTGTATTTTGAATCTGGCTTTCATCATTTGTGATCTATATATAGGTATATATACAATTTTGTATTGTATATATATATACAATATGTGTACCTAGGTATAAAGCTCTCTTGTATGTTGTTGTCCTCGCAATACTGAAGCAAAGCACATAATTTGCTATGCACCGGACATGTTTTGTGTTCTATGATGTTCATTGTTATTGGTATATTCTTATGTGATTTGTCAGTATTCTATGGTATTTTGTTAGTATTTTTGTTGTTGTAGAAAGGTGTTGAATCACTTTGTATGCATTTTGGTGTTTGTACCAAATTTCAGTATTCCGTATTTATTTTATTTAAGTTTTAATTTTTTTTTTAACATAAAAATAATAACGATTAAAAAAATGATAATTGAATAGTAGAAAGAATACCGAAAGTTGTTAATTTGTGTACAGTTTAGATACATTCGCTGTTCTCAATGCAATGAAAGAGCGAACTTTTGCCTAGAGTCTCGTGCCTTAGACAATAGATCGATCGATCATTGTTTGCATCACCAAAAAATCATGCAATTCATCAACACGCAGATATTATTGCTCGCAACCATTTAATTTATCAAGTTCGCCTTTTTTGATGCTCAATCAATTTGCTTTGCCGTTCACATTCAAATGTAATGCAGTCGATTGCATTTCATTTGCTGTGCACATCCTGGGCTAGGTATTTTTTTTTTATATTTTTTAATGCACGGAGTAAAGATATTCAGTATTTTTTATACACTGCTCGTTTTGGTATATCTTATTAAATTTTGTAATTCCAATTGGGTTTAGATTTTAATTTCGATGGATGGGTTATTCTATTGGTTTTGTATTGCTTTTAGCTTTGGGATAGGGTCTTGTTTTATTGTTCGGTTTTTGATTTGAAAATAAATTATTTTTTTTTTGTTTTGGTTAGGGATTTAGGAGGTGTTTACGTACAATTGTTTGGATATGTAGGTCGTCATATTGGTTCTGTTTAGAAATGCAGTTTGTGCTAAGTATGGGACTCTAATCCTATGTTCTTAAATCATGCAATTCCTTAAGTTTTTTTTTTTTTGTATTTTTTTATTTATTTATTTGGAATTGATGTTCTTAAGAGAAAAATCTGAACCTGGAAAAGCTACATAAACTGACTTGAATAATATGCTCAAGAAGTTTTTTATTTTTGGTTTTTTGGTTTGCTTGGACTCAGTACTTCTAATAATCTTGCTGGAGAACCAGCATAAAAAAACGTTGGGTTTCGCCTACCATTTGGATCCATTTAATTTCTACTATGTATTTCCCTTTATAAAGCTCAATACTATCAAATGAAATTGAGCGTATACAATCGAAGTCTTCGAAACATTTTTATGTAATACTGCAATTTCTTTGAAGTTTACCACAAAAACTTGGAAAATTTTTCATCTGTTTTGTGAAAATTGTCCCTTAAAGTGTAAAATATACAAATCTTTAAAGAAAATATACCCGTGTCATACTTGTCTCATTTTTTTTTTTAGTTTTTTTTAAATACTAAATGGAAGAAACTTAATTACTTGGTTTGGGATTTGCGGGTTGGAAATGTTGTTTATGGGTTAAGGGTTATTTTTAGTTTTTTTTTTTTTGAATTTAAAATATGTAAACAAATTTATTTCATGTTTTTTTAAGTCTCTTTTTTGTTTTGGGATTTTTAAAGATTTGTTTAAACGAGTTTCATTTTGTGTTTAAATTATTGTTTTTTATGCTTTTTTTTGGTTTTTTCTTGGTATTATTTAGTCAATGGTTTTTATAAGTGTTTTTTCTCTTTTTTTGTTAGCTTTTTTAGATTTTGGTTTTTTTTTTTTAATGTTTTTAGATTTACTTAAAAAGTTTCGTTATTAATTTAATAATTAACAAATTGATTTTATAATAAAACCAATAACAATAACCACCTCGCCCATATGGCTACGAGACAATAATATGTGGTGCTGATAGTAGTACAGCTATTGTGGCTAATATTGTGAACATTGTGAATATGATAAGGCACAGTCTGTCAACGACCATAGCTGCAAATTTCCAATCATTGGCAATGTCATTGTCCTCGTCCTCTTTACGTAGCTACATAATTGCAATTTAACAGTTTTAACAATGTTTCGTGTAGCATTATATTATTATCATTATAAATTTGATTTGTTTTTAAATTTTATGGAAATTTGGAGAAAAATAGAAGGAAAAATAATTTGGTAATGGTTTTTACTAATCAATCGAGCTTTTATAAACGCAGCTAAACTATGGTAAATATATATTAAAAATATATTATTTTAAATTATGGTGCAATAAAGGTTGGTTTCAAGGTTTCAACTTGTGGGATTGGTGTACAAAAAAATCTATTTTAGGGACTTAGCATGCAATCAAACATAAATTAGAAGATATAAGAAATGAAACTTATAGTAAATTTTTTATTTATATTAAATAAATTTGCTGATGTTTTCTTAGTAACTGCTATTGATATTAAATTCTACTTTTACAAAAATGTTTCCCAAAGTCGAAGGTAGCTTGCAAACTGAACAAATTTCTAGAAAAGAGTTTTCAAAACAGCCTTCATATAAAATAGAATAGTGCGATTTGTTTCTTTCGGACACACATGTTGCCTGGACTTGGCAATATAAAACATATAAAATGCTGATTGTTTAAATAACGTGTCTAACCTATAACTAACTTTGAGATACGGCTTTCTATATTCACGTGCCGATACAGTGGATCAAGTCCTGTTCTTGTAAATTATTTTCAATGCTTAATGGATATATATATTTATTTATAATTATCTGAGCCTTACAAAACCGTAAGGCAAATGTCTACAAAGGTATTTAATCTGAGGCGAAGTTTTTTACTTGCCCCCCTGCCTGCACTGTCACAAGTAAGCTTCTCAGATAAGTTTAGGTTAAGTTCATCAAAATATGATTAATTCAAACGTAGGCTATGTAGTTTTTTGGGTCGTTGACAACGACAGCACTTACCTGATCAGTAATAAAGCGAATTTCCTTTAAGATTAAACCTAATTCATATTCTGTTGATGATTTGATGCACGTATGATGTGTGACCGCATCGGGCATTCGTGTGCTGCCAATTGGCCCAATGCTGCCATCGTCGCCTTGCCTGCAACAAAAAAAAAGGGGTTTGCGGTGAGAAGCGGAGTTTGTTGGTGGACCACTAAAATGATATTAGTCTGTAGGGGTGCTTTTGTCTGTCTGTATGTGTGGGTGTGTGGGGTGTGTGGGGTGTGTGTGTGTGTGCGTAGTTGTTGTTGTTGTTGTTACCCATAAACCGTGCGATAGAATGCCGGATTGTGTGGCAGTGTTCCGCCGGGCGTCATGGGGCGACAATTGTGCCGAAAGTCATCATCAATGTCGAGCACATTGGCCAGCAGCGACTTTGAGGAGCTTCAAAAAGAGATTATATTTAGCATATCGATAAATAATTGATTTAAGTACAGAATTGCATGACATGATAGAATAGTATATAGTACCGCTCTTTCAGCTCAACATCGGATAGTATCTGATGCTTGCGCTCGGATGAGGTATCCGAACAGGGCGTTGTCGGGAATTCCAATATCAGCGGTCGTCCCGGTCGACTCATGCGCAATATCCATGGCAGCCAGCATAAGAATACGATGCGTATCTATATGCGGTGGCAAGGTGGCAGAAACAGCAGCAGGTGAAAATTGAAACGTTTAGTAGACGTACGGCAAAGATGAACTCGACTCCAAATGCGTGTAAAACGAGTATTTCAGGTTTGGCGTGTGATGAGCTGTGCGCCAGTGTGGCACGTGTGTTGGTGTGTGTGTGTGTCTGACCAACTGTGTGGTATATTTAACTGGGCAGGTAAGGATTTATTGCACTTTGCCATGAACAAAGACATGGACACACACGCACGCGCACACACACACACACTTGCCACACATTTATGATTTATATTTGATTTTGATTACAACTAAAACAACAAATATTCCCCCATCGAGAGCACAGTGGTTGTTGTCAGTGTTGTTTGCCTCACAGTGTGAATAGTGTTCGGTTTAGTGTTGGGTAACGTGGTGTTACGCTTAGCTATAATAATATTTATGTGCGGTGCTTTTCGTCTGTTGCTCTGCCGCTTATTTATAGCTATGTTGCATGCAAAATTTATCATTTACAATAAACACGTCCTAGCAACAACGACAACGACAACAAGAACAACAACAACGACAATGACAACAATAATAAAACAAAGCATTGACAACAATTTTGTATTATATAAGGCTGAAACCCACATAAATACACACACAGATACATATATACATATGCTTTTTGCTGCTTAGCTCTATTCGTTGATAGCTATTAATAAGCACAACACTACCATGTACTCAAAATAACTCAAACAACTCAAATAATCACACTCATACTCATATAGACATTTATTCACATTTGATCTATATATGCGTTGGGAATTTTATTTGGGGTGTCGGCTCTTTTTTAATGCAACAAGTTTGGCTAACAAATTAATTATACTTTTTTTTATATATATATATAAGGGGTTGTTTTAAACTATTTATGTATATTGCTTGATAATAAAATAAATAAATATTGTGGTATATTATTTTAGAATTAATTATAATTTCGAATATATATGTTGTTGAATATTTTTTCGATATATTTCTAACTAAAAAGTAAGTATCTATATTGATTAGTTTGTATCTTCGGTAGGTCTTTAATATATAGCTTTAAGTTTATTTTGGTTAACTAAACACGATGCCTTGAATACAATTTATACTTAAGTAATAAGGATAAATTCGCAAAAAAAATTGCACCCTTCTGAGCAATTTTCTAGTGCTCTTTAACAATCTCTTAATAATACCATTTTCCTTAGCTACCTTGATTTTATTTGATTTAAGCTGTGGCTAAGCAAACAATAAGAGCACAAGCATAGATAAAAATTCTTGTATGTCCAACAATCTATCTACTGTTAAGACCCCTCGTAAATGCTTCCATTAAATATTCCATAACATTGTTTATTTTTGATTAAAGTTCAAAGCGCAGCCATCGAAAGAAACAGCTAAAACCGAATCGATTGTCATGCTAAGCTGCATTTCATTCTGTGACTACCCAACTTTTTTTGTTGTTGTTGTATTTTTTCTATTTTTGCAAACCCAAGCCGCAGTGACATCTGCTGCAGCGAATGGTCGACCCGCCCAGCCCGTTGTCTCCCTTGTCTTGTACTCCTTTGACGATGGCGGTTTCGCTAACAAGCGATGGATACATGGAAATGCGCTCGAGGACGTGGCATGCAAACCAAATGCAAAGTTTTGAATGCGATCCAACAGAGAACATGGATAGAAGGAGTAGGATTGAGAGTAGGTAGTATGTAGGTGGTTTCTGGCAACCATATATCGCTTGGGCCTTGCCCCACAGACCACAGCTGTGTGCAGCTACTGTGTTTTCTCCTTCACATTATTTTTTTTTTGTTGGTCGCTGGCTTTGTGCAAATTTTGTGCAAATTGATTTGTTGTTATCACATAGAACTTAGGTTTACATGAGGGTAGCTGGGACAAGGGGCAGAGCTCTTGACATGCTCCAAGCGCTGCACATTTCTAATGCACCTGCGTTGCCAATTGGCTCAATTTTCATGCCCGTGTCACGACAACTTCTTGCAACTGGGCTAACTGTCGCCTGCCACACTGTATGTGTGTGTATTTGTTGGTCTCGTTTTGGGGCTTTTCTTCAATTGCTCCAAATTCAATTGCATGTCGAGTCGGCACAAGCGCCTGTCCACATTCTTGAACAAAAAAATAGAAAACTTTTCATGTGACTGACTTCTTAAAAGCCAATTGACTTCCACTGAGCTGCATTCGGTTTAGCGGCTCCTTTTCTTAGCCATCTTGTGAGCCAACAACTTGTTCCTATGTACTGTACACATATACAAACACACACACACACGTACTACTCGCGAGCACACACACATACACATACAATCCGGGGAAGGCATTGCAACTTTCCATTATGCTCTTCTTGCTATGGCAATAATGTGCAGAAATTGCTTTCCACTTGACGTCTCGGCCATTTTCAATTGGCACAAATAAAAAACTAGCTCATGATACGAAAATTAGACGAGCATTATACTTGGCTGCTGATATTCTAATTTTACAAGCGAAACGAGCACTTGTCATGAAATCGCTTTCAATAACGATTTAAAATAATTTGAATAGCCAAGACAATGGATGCTTCTTCGATTGGTCAAATTCACATTATTTCTAATCAATAATATTTCTAATAATAATAATTCAATTGTTTTTGCGTTTCTTTAAGTCTACTATACTATTGACTTAATAGGTCAAGTTAGTTAATTTTTAAAATAAAATTACCCTTAATAAAATTATATAATAAAGTAATATATAATATTATTATTTTCATTAGCATAGTATTATTACTATTATCAGTATTATTATTATTATTATTATTATTATTATTATTATTATTATTATTATTATTTTCATTATTAATATTATTATTATTATGATTAATTTTATTATTATTATTTTTATTTTTTTTTTTTTTTATTTTTATTTCTGTTATAATTATTAGTTTTATTATTATTATTATTATTAATTCTATTATTATTATTATAACAAATTATTAGCATCGTTTTTCTTGGATACGGTACAATATTTTAACTTGCAGTATTGTCTACTCTAAAATAATATCTTATGCTAACTATGAATGCTTAATAAAAAGGAGTATTCAGATTTTGAAGCTAATTAATTGTACAATTGAAAAACAAACATATTTTATGGTAAACATATAGAATAGTACCCACCCAATAACGAAGGCACACCACATCAAACGTTCAACATTCTATACACATACACATAGAAAGCTATTTACACAAGTAAAATACATAGTTTACAGATTTCCGATATTATGTGACAGCATATATTAAATAAATTGGGCTGCGCTTTTATCTGTTATACGAGAGTACAAATAGGAAAAAATCATTGTGCAACTAGTTACTGGTGGCTAGAAACGAGCCAGGGGGCTCAGAGTGAATGGGGTAGATGGTTTGGTTTGGCTTGGTTAGTTTGTGAATGGGTTGTCGTTGCGGGAAAAAGTGGGCAGGCTGTGATGGATTGTACAGAGAGAGAGAGAGAGAGAGAGAGAGATAGAGAGTGGCATTTGCTTATATAAAGAAAATTATGGGCCCAACATCAACATTACGATATTTTTCATTACATAAATTATTTTATAGTAGACATATTCAGTACTCGTCGTACCAGACATGTTGGCTAGTCATATTAGTTACAACATTCATTTTGTACTCTGTACATCCGTCCGTCACATTTTAGGCTCCGTATTCAACTTAATATTTTTTCATTTTATTTGTTTTCTTTTTTTCTGTTTGTAGTTTCGTTTATTTTCTGGGTCACACACACATCGACTCCGTCAGAGACGGCTGATATTTTTGGGTTTAGGCCAAGTATAGTTCTAAAACAACATAAACAGCTTGCATAAGCGCCTCTAAGTAGGCTTTAAATTAACACAATAAAAACGATATACGAAATACACAAAAACAATAATTCTGTGTACGCAAATCAAAAAACTGTGTTACAACAACAACAACAAACGGGGCAGAACAACAATAAAATTACAATCATAATAACAACAATTAATATATATATATATGTATATGTATATATATATATATATAAACATGTGTGTGTGTATTTGAATGGGTATGCATGTACTTTTGGTGCAGCAACTAGAATAATTGCATTTTGCATGGTATGTTAATTTTTGGAGGTTTCACCGAGATGTCATGAACTATGAATTGACAATGATGCGTGATACATACGAAATATATGTACATATATATGTATATATATATGCGAACGCCTATTATTATATCATAACGGATTTAAATATAATCGTAGCCCCCCCTGCGCATTAGTTTTGCAAATAACGGAAAATCGTTGCGAATTAGAATTTTGCATAACCCAAATTGGGGCGCCAAATTGTTAAATCGCGCGTTTTATGCTGCTTTGTTTACTTAAATATGCTTTTAGCGTACTCTACAGATATTTTAAAGTATTTAACACGATTTCAGAATTAATTACGTATATAAAGATACACTTTACGGTGCGCTCAGCCGGAAACACTCCAAATATATTCGGCTTTTAGCCGCAAAATTGTAAGCCTTTGCCATTTTGTTGGACTCTACATTTAAAATTCAAATTGCTGATCAAGTTTGTGGCTTAATTTTTGTACTAACGCAAAAACAAATACACGTTGAAAGAACAATAACAAATGAGTAATATGCAACACAAGGTACCGGGGCGATAACTAAATAACACGTGAACTGAGGAAACACAAAAAACATTTCTCTAACTAACACATAAATTACTTTAGCACATCTCTCAAACCAAACAAAAAAAAAATAAAGAAAAAATTGTAGATGTATTTATATGTATATATATATATATATATATATGTATATATATGTATATATATATAATTAAGTTTTGCACGTTAGGTTACTATAAAAAAATATATTTCAATTTATTATTTTCACTTAACGGCTACTTTTGTTGAGTACATTCAGATTTGCTTCCCGAATATGAACTGATTTATCTAACTGTTGCGGTCGCTTAGCAAACTTCGCTTTGAGAGAGTTTGAGTCAAAATTGAGTGAAGTTTGAGCTGCGTCAGCAATTATGCGTGGGATAGTACTCTGATGGGAACATTGACAGTGGCGTGATATTTAGGGTGAATTGTTTATGTCTACCAAAGGGGGACAGTTTGATCTTGACCAATGTCGATGTTATCACCAGGCTCTTTGTTTACAATATTAGAAATGTTTATAATTGTGCTTATGCTTATGTGCTAAGTTATGTTAAAGGGTGGGTGCGACTATGGATATGTCACTCCCCCAACCATTAGAAAAGTGCCTGTCCTCAGGTGTTTAAGTTTGGATATAGTGTAACATTTTCTTCTTTTACAATTGGTATATCTCCTATTATTGTAGGTGTTTCTTCTACTTTGGGTTTTTTATATTTTATAATTAATTTCTTAGGTATGCTTTTGAACTTATATGTCAAATACAGTGTTAAACTTATTAATATGATTACAAATATGGTTATTGTAATTATCTGGAATACATTGTTAAATTTTGTATGTGCATTTATAATTTGTTTCGTTTGTACAAACGAAAGTGGTTCTAATTTTATAACATCATTGCTTACGTAAATGCTTTGAGTATAATCTAACATATTGTTTGAAATTGAAATTTCATTAATTTGCAATGAACAATTAAAGATTTTTATTATATTGTTTCCTTCTATTGTTATTTCGTTATTTATACAATTATGGTTTAATATAGTTTTTGGTAAATTCCAAGTTAAAATTATATTTGGTTCTATGTAGTTGATTTGAAAATTTTGCAAAATTTTAGTATAACTACATTCTGATGTTATTTGGTTTAAAATTCCTGTTAAACATTCATTATTAATTAATTTTTTTGTTTCTCTGCTATAAACTTTTTTATCTTGGGTAAAATATTTTTCATGAGCTATTTCTGTCAAAATATTATTATTTTCATCCGGGTATGGAATTATTTCGAATACCGGGCTTTTTATTATTTCTCGAGGAATATGGGATATTATCAGTATTTCGTTTGTATCTGATTTAAACCAAGTGGAAGTTTTTGTATTCAACAATTTCTCAGAATTAACATGCAACAAATAGTCATGTTTTAGTAATTTTGGGTTAAAAATTCCTAATCTTGTGAGCTGCATTCCCATCTCAATGTCTTCTATATATTCTGTAAAGTGTTGTAAGTTAAATATAAGGATATCTAATTTCTTTCCTTTTTGTTTCTCTTGATCTAGTTCGTTCATGATTTCTATTCCTTTGTTTATAGCTTCTATTATATAATTTAATTCGTTAACCTGGACGCTGTTTTCTGCTAAGTTGCTTATTTTTTGTTCAATTTCTGCTTTGTCTTCTTGATCTAATGTTCCAAATAAGTATTTATATGCTGTTCCTACTATGTTAACTAAACCTCTTTTGCTGCGTTTGGCTATTTTTAAGCCGTTTATTTCTCTGTTTAATTTTTCTACTAGGTATTCGATTTGTATAAGGTTATTGAATTCTTTACTTTGTTCAATTAAATTGTTAAAAGTTTCTTCGGTTTTTGTTATATTAACCGTTAAACAGTGGAATTCGTAATCTGTCGGAATGTCTATGGTTCCTGTTTTAAATATGAGATATCCGTTATGGGCTTTGATAGGATTAATTTCAATACTCTGTGCATTTATATAGTTTACAGTTATTGATAGTAATATTATAATAATTAATTTAAGCTGGTGCTTGTATGTTTTGATCGCTGTCTGTTGTTGACCTGTAATTGTTATATTTGCTTTGATTAGTCTTCTTTTTCTTTTTGAATTTGGTTTTGTAATGTGTTATTTTCCTGCCTCTGTTAGTTTCCTCAAAATGTTTGTCGTCGATTTGTCTTAGTTCTCCTGTTTTCTTGAACGGGGTTGTCGTCTTTGATTTAACTAACGGTGAGTGTTTGTATCTAGTGTCAATTTCATAATTTGTTCGTTTTTTGTTGAGATTATTTATTAGTTTTTCTTTATTAGCTTGAGTGTCATACTCTGGTGTACCTGCATATATGAATATGTCCGCTGGTGTTCTGTTAGTCGTTTTGTGCTTTGTTTTATGATTGTACGTGTAGAGTATAGTTTCAAATTTTGTAAGTTTATTTTCGACGTCTGAGTCGCTGTTAATGATTCTTAGTTTTTCGTTAACTGTCTTATGAAATCGTTCTACGTCGGATATACCATTTTTACTAGTGGTTATATTAATATTTACTGCTTCTGATTTTAGCCATAATTGTAAAGCTGTGCACATAAAAGCTGAGTCTTTGTCTGCCTTTATTTCGATGGGTTTACCCATTTGGTTGAACACTTGTAATATAGCTCGTTTGGTTTCTAGCCAGTCTCTACTTTTTATTTCTATTAATGATGCAAATTTTGAATAGATATCAATGCAAGATAAAAATTGTTTATCTCCTACTATGTAAAAATCCATTACATATTTTTCTCGGATATTAGCGATTTCCGGAGTTATTTCGAAAGTTAATTTTGTATCTCTGTGTTCTGTTTTTGCGATGTTGCAAATCTCACATTCATTTATTAGATTTTGAATTAAATTTTGATAATCTGGGAAATAGTGGGTTTCTTTGAACCAATTGATAGTTTTTTCAATTCCTGGATGTAATAATTCTTTGTGCTTTTTTAATATTAATTCTTTGAATTCTGCGTATGTTTGAAGGTCTATTAATTTTGTACTAGTTTTCATTGCCTTTGTTGAATTATTCGGACTTATTATTTCTAAGTAGGCTTCTTGAAAAATTGGAAAATCTGCTTCGTTGTGGAAGTATAGCACACTTTTCTTTGTGCATAAGTATTCTTTTATTAATTCTTTGGCATGCGTATTAGTCATGTCTTTGTACGTAATTTTTATGTTGGTTTTGTGAAAGTAATTCGTAACTTTTGTTTCGTTCTCGGTTCCTTTTTCAAATTCTATTTGTCGATTATAATAATTAAGTGGTCTTTCTGTGATTTGTAAATGGTTACTGTTGTCTTCTTGAGCACTATGTATTGTTGCTCTTGTGCTAATTGTATCTTCGCCTAAGAAGTTTTCGTTTAATTGAATTCTGGACAGAGCATCTGCCACATAATTTTCTTTTCCTGGGACGTATTTAATTTGGAAATCAAACTCATTTAGCTTGATCTTCCACCTTTGTAATTTCATGTTAGGTTCTTTCATATTATTTAACCAGACGAGTGGTCTGTGATCACTAAGGATTTGAAATTGTCGACCAAAGAGATAGGACCTAAAGTATTTAGTGGCCCAAACGATTGCTAATAATTCTTTTTCAATCGTTGAATAATTTAACTCATGCTCGTTGAGAGTTCTACTTGCATAGCATATAGGCTTATGCTCTTGCGAAAGGACGGCCCCTATTGCCATATTACTCGCGTCTGTAGTTAATGAAAATGGTTTTTCGAAGTTAGGGTATATTAAAATTGGGTCGGATGTTATGAGTACTTTTAGCTTTTCAAACGCTAGCTCGTAGTCTCTGTCTTTTATATTGATTTTTGCTCCCTTTTTTAATTTAAGTGTTAATGGTTTTACTATATTAGCGAAATTTGGTATAAATTTCCTATAGAAACCACATAATCCTAGAAATGATTTAATTTCTTTTGGGGTTTTTGGAATTGGGAATTTGACAATTGCTTGTATCTTGTTGGGATTTGGTTTTATACCCTCAGTTGTGATGATGTGACCGAGAAATTCAGTTTCTTTTCTCATAAACTCGCATTTATCCAACTGTAGTTTTAAGTTAGCTTCTCTAAGCTTCTTAAATACCTTTTGTAGCGACAAAATGTGTTCCTCCAATGAAGTGGAAAAAATAATAATGTCGTCTAAGTAGACCAGACAATCTTTAAAAATTAAATCTTCTAAGAGATTGTTCATACAACGTTGGAACGTTGCAGGTGCATTCTTAAGACCGAATGGCATGCGAGTGTACTCGTAATGGCCATGTTTAGTCGAAAATGCGGTCTTGGGTATTGAACCAGGATCCATTTGGATTTGGTGGAAGCCTTTGGCTAGATCAATGGTTGTGAAATATTGACATTTTCCAAGTTTGTCTAATATTTCATCCATGATCGGGATAGGGTATTTATCATTAATAGTTAGTTCATTGAGATTGCGGTAATCTATGACTAACCGGAACTTTTGCTTTCCAGATGCATCGTTTTTCTTTGGAACGATTATTACTGGTGAGCAGTAAGGGGATTTGGATTTACGTATGATATTTTGTTTTATCATATCGCTTATTTGTTTATTTACTTCCTCATCGTATATTTGAGGATATTTGTATGGACGCTTGTAAATTGGGTCCTCATGTTTTGTTAGAATTTTGTGTTTAATTGTACTAGTGAAAGTCAAATTGTCACCTTCATGGTACTGGATATCACGAAATTCATGTAAAACTTTTTTTATTTTTTCTTTTTCTTCTGAGTTTAGGTGCTCTAGCCTAAACTCATTGTTTTCTATTAATTCATTATTAATAGCGAAGTTAAATGGTCTGTCCTCTGTTGAGGGTGGATCAAGGCACTCTTGTGCGGTCATGTCCTCTTCGACCTCTTCGTCGTTATATCTAAAACAAAAGTTAAATTCTCCTAAGGTTACGGATCCTTGTGCATAGTCTATTTTTGCTTGACATGCCTCAAGGTATTCTCTCCCAATCAGAACATCATAATGCTCTGAGAAGTCGTGAATATAGAATTTTTGTTTGCTCGGACAAATTTTGCTTGCTCCTAATCGTATACTTTGTTTTAATTCAATAACACCATTTATGGTGTGAACCTTTAATGTTTCGTTGTAAACTGGAAAATTTAAGCGGTTAGTTTTCATTAGATTAATGGTTGAACCTGTGTCGATGACACATTTTAGAACTTCGTCATTCATAATCAATTTTATGAATGGATTTCTTCTGTTTGTTCCGAGGCTTGCTGATGAAAATTTTCGGATGTATCCATTTTCATCTGCCCACTGTTACTATCTCTTTGACGTTTAGTCGGAGGGTTTGGTGCATTCAAGCGTGAATGGGACTGATTTTGGTAGTTTAAGGGATTTTGGTATCTACCTTGACTTAATTTCTGTTGGAACTCGTGGTGAGCTTTCTGATTGTCTTCGGACTTATTGTGCTGTTTATTTTGTGCGTGATAACTCTGATTTGTGTTGGAATAACCACTTGAAATGGTGGTTGGGTTAGCATTTTGCTGATAATTTCCCATGTTCCTACGATTGTTATTTGGATTTCCCTGAACATTATTATTTTTAGGTTTTTCAGTAAAGCTATTTTCATATAATCCCTCTCTTTGAGCTACTTGCTTTAGTTTTTGTGTCGACGTAATGTCGTGTCTGGCTAACATCATGAAAAGCCTATCTGGTAATTTTTTTGTAATAACATCTTTGATTGTGTTATTCATAGCATTTGTATAAAGGGTTGTATTGCTAGGTATATTTTCTAGTGCTAACTTATTTAATATAACAAAAGATTTATTCTCGAGCTCCTCGATGAACTTACGGACGTTTCCTTGGTAATTCGTGTTGTATAAGCGTCGAAGGAGTTCTTCAAATGGTGTCTGCACTTTGTATTCTTCAATTAATGCGTTTCTCAGCTCCTGCCAAGTGTTGGCTGCTGTCCTTTGTGATATTCTCTGAGCATCTCCTGTGACTTGCAATTCGATGGCTCCGTATAAGATGCTATGTTGTCTAACATCTCGGGTTGGATACAGGTGTAGGATGTAATCTATCCTTTTAATGAAGGCGTTTAGTTGATCCGTTGATCCGTCAAAGCTTGGCACCTGTCTAAGTTGTGAAAGGGCCTGGTTGAGGTGTTGTTCTGATAATTCCATTGTCATCTTGGTGTAATACACTTTTTTTTGAATAGTTTTGAGTTTGTAGGTTTGAACTTTATTGTTCTTTGATTTTGCACTTTTATTTTAGGTTAAAGTTTGTGATGGATTATTGGTTAAATGTTTTTTTTTTTTTGTGTGTGTGTCTTAAAAAGACTCAGTAATAACGTATTGCAGGGATCAAACGATATGCAAAGCCAGTCGTTATTAACTGTAGTAGCTTTATTGCCCAAAGGGTCAATATTATTAAGCTACTAGTGACCCGAAGGTTCTTGTGCGGATACGTATTCGAGAAAATTTTTATTACACTCCGACAACACTTTCGGTCGCGATTGTGCGTTAGATCTGGGAATTAATTATCCTTTAGCGATCTTTAATTTTTCCCGACGTATCCTACCGGCTGCGCCAATTAAGTTTTGCACGTTAGGTTACTATAAAAAAATATATTTCAATTTATTATTTTCACTTAACGGCTACTTTTGTTGAGTACATTCAGATTTGCTTCCCGAATATGAACTGATTTATCTAACTGTTGCGGTCGCTTAGCAAACTTCGCTTTGAGAGAGTTTGAGTCAAAATTGAGTGAAGTTTGAGCTGCGTCAGCAATTATGCGTGGGATAGTACTCTGATGGGAACATTGACAGTGGCGTGATATTTAGGGTGAATTGTTTATGTCTACCAAAGGGGGACAGTTTGATCTTGACCAATGTCGATGTTATCACCAGGCTCTTTGTTTACAATATTAGAAATGTTTATAATTGTGCTTATGCTTATGTGCTAAGTTATGTTAAAGGGTGGGTGCGACTATGGATATGTCACTATATATATATATTGTCTCTGTTTAGTTTGTGGGTCTAACGAAAAAAAAAACATATGAAAGAAATGCTAATGCCATGGCGACTATGTGGGACTATTTGGGTAGCAGCAAGCGGCGAGGCAAGTCCAGTGCCAGGTCCTTGTTTTGGTCCTGGAAATGGCAATTGCTCCCGTTGCTGCCGCTGCTGCTACTGCTGCTCATATTTCTGCTGCTGCTGCTCGAGGCAATGATAAGTGATGGGTTCGCATTTTGCAGTTGTTTTGTTGTTTTGTTAGTTGATTTGGATACGAGTTGTTGTTTAGTTTGGTTTTGGTTTTAGTTTGGTTTGGTTTGGTTTGGTTGACTGACCCATTTGAAAACTTACCCATTCGGACATTTCGTGCGTATCAGCATTTCGATGATGATAATTTAATATTAAAATCGTTGACACAACGGATGAAGCTACCATAAACATTATGCAATTGAAATATGTACCTGTTGGTTGGTTGGGCGTGTTATCATTATATATATGTATATTATATATATATAAAATAGTTTATCGTTTATCGTTGGGTGTGTATCGACAGTTTTCAGTGTGATTGTGTTGTGGTGCAAATGGTTTTGATTGGAAGCGTTTCGGTTTATTATTATTGTATTAGTTTTGTTTGATTTGGTTAGTTTTGTGTCGAGCATAGTTCAGGGTAGCATATTTATTTCAGAATTCATTCAGTGTTTTATATTTTGTATTCATTTAAGAGTTTAGTATTTTGGCAAAAGGTATACAGTTTTTTGAAAGAAAGAAAAAGAGGCAGAGATATATACAAATATTTTAGTTAGTATTTATATGAAATGCAATATCTTTGTTCTTATCATTTTACATTTAATTTGTTTTATTTGTATTGATATAAAAATATTCTTTTAAAAACACACACACACACACAGTTAACTTTAAGTTTACGTAATTTTTTAATGGTTATATATTGAATTAGACACCCAAAAAAATGTACGCCATAGAAACTGAATTAGATAGTTTAAGTTGAACAATAGATTTACAAATATATGAACTTGATTTGAAGAGATTTTAATATTATAATTGAAATACGAACAATATTAATTTGGATGAAAGTTTGCAATTTGAATTTTGAAAGAATTTTGCAGAAAATATTTAAGCTCAATTGGTTGTAATTTTAAAGTAATAATATTTATTACGCATAAGTTGTTTCTTAAGCAATTCGGGGGAATCGTTAAAAGCCTTTATAGGATGAATTGTAATATATATAGATAAACACTGAACAATTGTAAAATGCTACGTTTACTACTTTAACGGAGCATAATTTATAGGTTCCGATTTGGATAAAAGAAACATATTTAATATTATAAATACTCATATACTTTACTAAAAATATGAATTGCGTTAAACACACTTTATATAAATCCTTAAAAATTTACAAAACTCGTAGCTGATTTTATTTGTTCCTACAAAGATTTGCAGTATTTATTTTGCGTTCAGAAACAACCTATACATAATTGTAAATCGTTCGAATTAAGTTAATTAATTGTTATTACAACCCAAAAGGAAAGAGTATAGCGTGCAAGTAACTCGTTTTCAAATGTGTGTGCATTTTATCAAACCAACTCGTGTGTTCTGTGTGTCATAACTGAAATTTACGAGTATTATTCTTAAAGTATCTTTATCTTTTAAATTTCTGTATAGGTTTTAAGTATTGATTGCTTCATTTATTTGCCCTACGAATTAGTTTTTTAATTACTTTTCTTTCTCTACGGTTTTTTAGACTCTTGTTTTTTAACATCAGCGCGCAGTTGCTTTGGCCAGTTTAAAGTTAGACGACTTTGCCTGGCAATATAATCTGACTTTAAGACCAAAGTAACTGCTTGAATCTCAAAAAGTAGCTGATTATTATTTTTATTATTTTTAAATTGTGTGTCAAAGTTTTAATATTATAAAATCATCGGATTTTATTCGGTTATTAAAATCGTTTTAGAAATGCATGAGTATATGAATATATATGAACGTAACTTCAATCGAAACTTTAGAGTTATGATATATAGGCTCTTTAATATGATACTAAAAACTGTAATCAAAAGAACGCAAAAGCAGAATCGAACGAAGACACAGCGATAATACTAGTATACATATGACAAGGATATACAAGGATTACATAGGTTTATATATGGATACATATATATATATATATTTAGAATAAGCAATACCAGCAGCAAATATCGGCAAACATAAAGATCTTACCTAGCAGAGGCACGGCATCTGAGGTGGCCGGCATTGTCTCGGCAACCATATTGAGGAACACGGTCAGCGAGAGCAAAATCGTAACGCCTAGATATTAAAATAAACATAGTAAAATATGTGTGCCAAAAAAAAACAGATACGAGTTGATATATAGATGAAATAAGGTTTGGGTAAAGATTAAAGCTAGCTCAAGGCTTGGCTGAGTCATGTTAAGGACAAGTTAAATGTTCAGACGCTTCTTTCAATTAATCATTGCTTGACGCGCTGCTACTTCAACTATTTTAAGTTCCATCCGCATTATTGAGAGCTCATCATCAATAAATGTTTATGGTATTCAAATTTTTCTCAGCACTTTTCTCTTACATTTAGCCAACCCACACCTCTTTGAAGGCACATTTAGGGTCCTGTCGAACATAGCTCACGTTTTTAAACCCACTTTTACGGCCCAGCCACGGTAACATTCTCAGTTCAATAGATTGTTTTTACCAGCCCTTGGCGTAATCATCACCCATCATCATCGCGGTCTCTCCCCGCCTGGCAATAAGGTCTAATGTGCGATGTCAGCCAGGCTCGAGGCTCCAAGCACTCATCAACAACGAGGGGCTGATTTTTTGCTCAATCTTATAGTCGAGCTGGGTGGTGGATGTCATTATTGTGAAAAGTACTTGGCAAATACTTTCTGAAGGGCCTCTCAAGCTGGTGCCATTTGACAAGTATTTGTTTTATATAAGTGAAAACTTATATTAATTTATATAACTATTCGACTGTCTGATCGAGAATTAAAGTCGCGCGCCAAGAATTAAAGTACCTGCTCGAGCGTCTAGTATTTAAGTCCCTGCTCGAGCACCTAATACTTAAGTCCCTGTTAGCACGCTATTATTAATTTTCTTTGCTATTTTATTTAAATTCCTTGTTAAAATTACTTACCCAGCGACAGCTTTTCACCCGAATCTGGCGGCAGGGTGAATCCCAGCAGAGCCATGGATGCAATCAGCACACAGGGTATAATCAGATTAAAAAAATAGTACAATGTACGTCGTCGTATGATAATGGCAAATGTGATGTCTATATACGGTTCCGGGCAGCAGTTGTAGTAGATCTCATTACGTTTGCCGGGAACACCTAGGAGTAGCGCGTTATCGAGCCAAAGATAAAGATATTAGTAAATCAAATTCTACCAAAATATTTACAAGTCTTTTCTTTTTCGTTTCTTTTTGTATATCGTGTCAGCTTTTACTTGGGCCTTTGTCTGAGCTTTATGTCTATTTCGAGCATGGCATACAGGCAAAAGAGTAAGTAGTAATAGAGAGAGTAAGTATTTGGATAGAGAAAAGCGTGTGTAGAGTAGTTATGAAAGTACTTATGAAAGCGTTAAGAAAGTTCAGTAAAGTGAAGCGTTTGCAGTTCAAATGCGTGTGTATGTGTGTGGATTAGATTATGAATAGGTAAGGTTATAGTCTATAAGAAAGTACAGAATGATATATGCATTGAGTAGAAAAGCTTTGGTTTCTGTAAGCATGCTGTGGTTTCTTTAAGTGTAGTCAGAAAATTTTGTGTGTACAGACTCTGTGTGAGTGTGAGCGTGTGTGTGTGTGTGTGTGTGTGAATATACATATATGCGTAACTGTAGTTTTTGGCAAAAAGTTTTATTTGCATACGAGCAACTAATTTGAAGTAAGCGCAGAGGCAAACATGTTTCCAAAAACTTTTAGCGCTTTTGCTTGAGCTGCAAGTAACTAGCAAGTTAGTTAAAGTAATGTAAACGTTTAAGTTGAGAAATGGAAGGCTGATTTCTAGACAGGTTACATCGGGTACATTTGTTTCTATCCATTATTAAGCAACCCCTTGGCTATAAAGTGCACTAAGGTAGGTTGCTTGGTGTTGTTAAGTACCTTAATTCCATTGAAAAGCTTATCTCTTAATTGCTCTCAACTTTCATAGCCTCATATACTCATTGAAAAACTTTCGGCCAAGCCCATTTGCCATATGCCAAAGGCTGGCTAAATTATGTGCACAACTTAAACATAGATTACCAGCGGGATTACGCAGACAGCGCACAAAACCGTCTTGATAAGTATTTAAAAATTACCCAGCTAACGTTTGTGTTGCGCGTTTCGAGCGCTGAGAAAATTGTGAAAGCTGTGGAAACTCCAAAATATTTGCATAAACTGCCAGCCAAAGGCGGTTGCCACAAATGCGCATAGAAAAGTGCTGTTCAGTAAAAAAAACAGGCCAACAACTTAAGAAAAACTCCCAAAAAATACGCAGCAAAAGACAAAAAAAATTTTATAAAAAAAACAAAAGCCAAATAAAATCATGAAAAGCAAATGAAAATATAAAAATGCAAAGAAATGCAGCTAAAGAGAGCACAAAGAAAAGTAAAAAAAAAAACCAAGGGGAAATTTGTTGCACAAACTTTCTCAGCTCTTTTGTGTGTTGTGAACTTTTGTGGCCAGTTTTGAGTAGAGAATTCTATTTTTTTTTTTGTGTGTGTGATTGTGTGCAACTGCTAATTTATAGTGGTGTGTGTGTGTGAGTGTTGTTGGGAATGTATTTGTATTTGTCTTTTAATTTCTTAATTGGTTTGGTGCGTGGTTGTAGCCAACTGAAGAGCCAAATCTCTTGCTCTATCATGTATGTGTTTATGTGGGTGTATGCGTGTGTGTTGAACAAAAGTTCAGCTCTGTGTGGTGAGTGGTGGTTGGCGGTCGCTGTGATTGTGTCAGTGTGGGTGGGTCTGCGCATTCAGCTGTCTTAGCATTTTATGCGGAAAAGTGCAATTTACGCTTTTGTGTGCAACACTGCTTCTCCCTTTAATTTCTAACATTTCTATTTCGAGTTTTATCCATGTTCGCAAAGTTATTTCTATTTCCTTTTTTAAGCGTTTTTCTCAGTTCAACGCTTGGAAAAGGAATCTCTTATTTAAGTATACGCTAGGGAAGTAATCAAAACTAATGTCAAAACCAATTAGGAGTTGTAAAAAGGGCACAAAAATAGAGCTAAATTATTGCCAAATAGATATTGCCAAATAAGACAATTAAAGAGCTTGCAAGGTATAGAAAAGGAAATGAGCATAGGATTTTCTTACTAATTTGTATTGAATATTTAATATTTCTAATGGGTGCTTCCAGTTTTTATCGGGTCGGGTTCTATGAATTGAACTATATTTTTCTCTTAGCCTTCCGCCCGACTTTACTTACGAGCTAAACAAAATGCAATAGTTATTGATTGTTTATGTATTTCTAAACAGCATTCATTATAATTCAGTTCTGAGCTGCTGCTCCAACATGCCATTTCGTTAGAAGGAAAAATATATGAGAAAGAATTTGAAAAAATTTCTAAGGGGTTGCATACGTGGGCCAGGCCTTACCTCTTGCATAGGTTAGTTTATCTTTGGGGGTACTCGCCAGTGGGCGCAGCATATTTTAGACTAGTTTAGACTAAGCCCTAAACTATGCTACACCGCTGACAGGTACTTAAACAAAGTATGTTATTTGAATCAATGGTAAACGAAACGTTTACGCGGCTATTTCGGACTTGAAAAGTTAAAGCGCCCAAGTTTGATGATTGTATAGTTTATATTAATTTTTAATTTTTTTGTTGTTTATTATTATTGTTGATAGAGTGAGTGAGTGGGAGAACACTGGATAAGCGTGTGATATTTTTGAGTGTTGAACAGTATTAAAGAGTAGTACAGTTTTAAGTAGTATAGTTTTAAGAGGGTTGACCAGGGTTCATTAGATGCCGTACTACATTCCGTATTCGATGGCCTCGAAGTATATGTTACATATGTTAGGTGTAAGTAGTTGATAAATTAAGATGTGAGAGCAACAGTGATAGAATACGTTTCCACAAACCGATTGATTGCCATTGCCTGAGCTGGACGGTACACACTTACAGATAACATACCAACACTGGCATACAATCAATTGTTGAACGGAAACGCCAATTTAAACAGTCTGAGTTTCGAACGGAACGAGTTCGGAACTTTAGCTCGCAACCTGAACCCTGCTTCAGTTTAGAGAGAGAGAGAGAGTTGAGTAAGAAATATCTAATGCCATGTTTTTTTGGAGAGGCTAATATAGTATATGAAAAAGTACTGCTTTATTCAAATACTAGAAGATCTTAGGCCTTTAAAGCTTAAGGCAAATTCGTTGTGTGTGTGTCGCAGATGGAAAAAACAAGTTTAGTTTTGCCTTTTCTGTTGCTGGGCAAACGAACTTTACACGGACACATAATATAAATATAGAGATATAAATATATATATATATATATATATATATATATACATATATATTTATATAGCAAGAGAATGACAATGCCATTGCTCGTACAGTCATTTCTCAATTTTTCTAATGTGTATGTTTTTGTTTCATTTGTCTGAGACAGAGAGATTGAGAGACAGAGTACGTGAGTTACTTAAAGTCAGCAACGCCTGCCCCCGCTCTAGAGCCAGTTTATTCTATTTTCTTCAAGCGAATTGTTTATTTTTCTTGTTTCTGGCATTGGCTTACTCACCCAGTAGTTCCCACTCGCCGTTGAGCACGTAACTGCTGATATCACCGCCAGTTTCATCTTGTAATTGCAAATCCAGCTTTAGTTACAATGGGGAGAGGGTAGAATAATATAAATATATATATCGCTACGCCATCTCCACACCTCGATATGAATCGAATGAACAAAAAATAATCATAAACAAATAAAAATCAACTGAAGAAATTATAAAAGTTTTGCAAAATGATTCGTATAAGCATAACAACTACGAGCTGTGTACTCCCTGGTTGCCTTGCTTTTTTTCGCAAACTCGGTCGACTGAATCAAACCTGAAATCCATCATAGGTCCAACTGCCGAATTTCATTTCGCAGCGCTGATCATCAAAGGGAAACCACGTAATGTCGATTTTGCATGTTGACTTAAAGATGCCCGGTGGCACGTACAGGCAGGAGCCATTGTTGCGCACCACCACATTCGTCTGGTAGGTACCATCGAAACCCTCATCGGCGCTGTTGTACATCAGTACGTCCGGCTTCCAGATGCGATGCGGCGGTATCCGCAGATCCTTAACACCACCATAGTCTGAGGTATTCCAGCGCAAATTCATATCGTTCCACTCCAGTTTTAGCCAAACATTCGTGACCAGCAATTGATTTTTCTCATCCTGCATGAAACGACAACAAATTTAATTAAATGACGCGTTGCAAAAACAAACCTAATTTAATATTCAATTAAAAATAGAATTGACAAATAGTTTGTTACAGAATTGTAATTTAACCGCAAGGAAAAAATTCCATCATAATAACAAAATACATATTTATAAATGCTAAATTAACAACTTTAGAAGCTGATAGCTAATATCAACTTTTGAATATTATTATGCCCTGAACCCATTGAAAATGGGTAAAAAAAAGTATATTGTATTTGTGCAAAATGTGAATGTATGTAACAGGCAGAAGGAAGCATCTCCGACCCCATAGAGTATATATATTCTTGATCGAGTCGATCTAGCCATGTCCGTCTGTCTGTCTGTCTGTCCGTCCGTCCGTATGTATAAGCGCAAGGATCTTAGACACTATAAGAGCTAGAGAAAAGGTGCCTGTGATCTTAGCTCCTTGGCCTTAACTAGCTTCAATACATCGTCCCCTTGCCCTAACTGTTCTTATTACTAATGCTTTGCTTATATACTTTATATATATATGCCTATATATATATGCTTATATATATATATATGCTTTTATACTATAACTATCGTGGCTACATTTTAAATTTAAAAAATGTTAAATTAATATATTTTTAAAATTTAATATCTCTCTATAAATATTGTTAAATAAGAACTTATATTAATATATTCATCTAATGAGATTTTCCGATTTTTTTTGTTCGTGCATTAAAAAAAAATTGTTTTATGTATATATGCAGAAATATTATATCACGACAGTGTTAGAAAACTTCCTATTATGAAGATAGTAATTGATAAAAATGTGGTCACACTGTATAAATTACTGTGTAATTTACACTTTATTTATTTATTAATATTGGTAGCACTTAACAACGCCAATATTTTGATGAAGTCAATATTTTTTTAATGATTTGAAACTCCAAATAACAAAATGAATGTTTGTTTTTGTAATATATTGATCCGTTTACCAGCTAACAACTGTTGTAATAGTGTAAATATATCTTATAATTTTTCATAGAGAAATATAGAAGAAATACTTTTGACTTATTCTCAAGTCTATAAGCCCACATTTAATGCATTCATTTTGTAGCATTATTAAAGCTCTGCAGCCTACTTCATAGCTTAAAAGACTTATGGAACAATTTGTTCAGCACACAATAATAACAAATATGTACAATAAGTCCCTCCCTTGGGGCTTATGGACAGCCACGGGCTGTTCATCAACCATCAAGCTATTGCATAATTGAAGAGCGGCAACAAGCGACAAGCGAAAACCATTTCAATTTACAAGAACTTTAATCAAGCGAGTTAAATTTTTAAATGCGCGCTAACCAAATGATGGCAAAAAGGATGAAACATTTTCCCCAAGCGCGTGGTCCAATAACCAAATCCGTGCATTACAATAAAAACCAGATGCAACAACAACAAGAACAACAGCGTCAACAACTGGCAAACAATTGTAAAAAATGCATAAAGCGCACACAGGGCGTATGTGTAATTTACAATTAAATGCTTGAAATATTCACGAGCGCGCGCCGGGCACGAAAAATGCCAAAAACCAAATCTCTGGGCGCTTAACTAACGTTGCAGGCCAAACAGTGGAGGGGATGGAAAAGAGTGTGCGGCTATGTGTGTACTGTTAGCCATTCCTGGCATTGCACAAATATTTTGACCGAGCAATTTCCGGGTATGAACTGTGCGCAAGCTGCTAGTGCAATCACAAAATGCGCCAAGCACCAACAACAAAAGCAACAGCACGAACAAAATTGCGACAGAAATGCGGTAAAATGAAATGGAGCAATGGCCAAGCCAGGGCAGGCCGAATAGGTTCCGCCAGCTGCCTAGAGGCGTGGCCAAAATGCAGTCGTCAATACGTATTTATACCCTGTGCATATGGGAAGGGGAATAGTAAAAGGGTATATTAAAGTTGCGCTGAGGCGCGCTTCCTTAAATATTATTGCGCCTCAGAAGGAAAGTTGCTCAAGTCAGTTGTCTTAGTCTTTTTAATAATTTTGGTTGCATTTCTTGGCTTTTTAATCTTTTATCAAGTAAAATTGTTATTTGTATTATTACTTATAATTATTAGTACTTACAGAGAATCTGCCAGTTAGGCACTCTGAAATTAAGTTCACTACTTTTTATTTATTTTTTTTTTTCGGTTTCAACAATATCGAACAGCTAGCATATAAAACCAAACAGCGGCTAACGGAGTTACTTTCAATTCAGGATGCGGCAAGAAGTGTGCACAGGACACGTAATATTGCGGCCATACCAAACGCAACAAAAACAGCTGCATCTGTCTCTGTTCGCTCTTTCTCTCTGCTCGTCTATCTCTTTCTAAATATAACCATTACATTATTGCAGTCGACTGCAGTTTCCATTTTACTCACTTTATTTGCCAGCTCTCCCACCACCACATTTACAGAGCCGCTGGAAAGTATGCTATGCTTTTTGTCCATGCTTTCCTCATGAGTGTGTGTGTGCGCGCGCGTCCGGCGTCAACCTAATCAAATTCGTTTTTCAACAAATTACAACAGAAAATTGGTTTTTGTGCGTTCCGGTTAGTGGGTTATTACTGTACGAATGCCTGGCGTAAGGAGTGGCGTGCTTTGTGAACAGTCGCATAATTCCCGTTTGGTAGCTCAATTTACCAGATTGTTGCAGTCGCGCATTTTGGTGGTGCTTAGCGCAAAGTGTTATTGGATATTGTATAGATTGCTAAAGCGTTTAGAGTGTATTCGAGTTTATATTCTGTTACAGCTGCTGTACCACTTAAGCCTGCCGAAAATTGTATAAGTACACTTTACATACCTAACTGAGAGCTTAACTCTCACACATCACAATTATTTAATTTAAAGTTTCACATATGCATATATTGTCTAGACAATGGCAGGCAATTTCGAATGGATATTCAATGAAAAGTGAAGGGAAATTTAATGGGGTTTGTCTTACAAGGAGAGGAAAATACATAGACTACGAAATTTAAAGATATACAAAAAGAATTGCTTGAAGCAATTGGAGTTGAAAATAAAAACTATTACAGTAGAATAAAGCATTATTTTGATATTTTCACTTCATTAAAATGTATATTTATATTTTAATTAAGTCCCACATCAAATTTGCCATCTGGTAACTCTCTTGTCAGTGGTGCCTCTCCAGTTATTTGCTTAACTTTCTATGCATTTCCTAGTCACCACCGTTGCAGCGCGCACTCCCCGCGCTCTAAATGTAATTTCTATTTCTATGCATGTTCGTTTGCAGCAGAACTTTCAACACAATTATAAAGCTGAATGCGAAAAAAAGCCGACGAAAAATGGCAGAAAAATATACGCTAAGAAATAAAAGCAATAGACAAAAAAGAAAGCAAGTTTAATTAAAATAAAAATGTACGCACAGGGGCGTGGCACCAAAAGAGAGAGAATAGAGAAGAAAGCTGCGGGAAAGCCAGACGAATGCGAAATGGTAGTCACAGAAATTGTGGCGCCTATTTTTCTTCGCCTTCGGTGCCCTCTGTAGTTGTTGCATGCATGCAAATCAGCAGACAGCAGGGGGATATATGGCGGGAGGGGAGAGCGTCTAGGCGTATAGTGCGCGGTTGATGTGTATTTATTTTTTTTTATTTTTTATTTTTTAGTAGAGCCGCGCATCGAGCAACATACGTAACATAAACGAGGCTTATTCCCATTCAAAAAGTGCGAACGTGTATATGGCACACGCTGTCTCTTTTACCCACCATATCTCTCTCTCTATCTCTCTCTTCCTCTCTCTATCTCACGCTGATTCGTGCTCTTTCTGTGTGGCGAAAATGGCAGAAACGGCAGTTGTTGAATTTTAAATGAGCGAAAAAAAAACAGCAAACGGCAAAATTATTACAGGCAAGTTTCTGTTGCCTGTGCGGCGTGCCACGCCCCGCTACCCGCCGCCCTAAGACAAATTTTCGGCTGGCGTATAATTTGCATATACACACATATACACTTACAACCCACGCACACACACGGCAACTGCAGCAGTTCATTGACTTGCTGCGCGTTCGGGGAATTTAAAAGCAACGGTAAAATTAACGGTAGCATAAAACGCGGCTCGCATTCTCCACGCACACGCACACTCAAGCAGGCCTACTAGTTTCTTATTGTGCTGAGAACTAAAAAAAAAATTATTACGCCTTGCTCTGTGCTCGAGTTCATTACTCATTTGCGCTGATATCCGCTGATATGCCAACGGGTTCCGCCACGGCCTGCCGCCTGCCTTGACGTTCTCCTCCTAGTCACTTTTCGTCCTTGTCGTTGGCTCCTCTTCTCCCTCGCTCGCTCGCACTCTTTCGCCTTTTTTTTTTTTTGTTTTTGCTCTCTGTTTGTCTGCTGCTCATTGACGCCAATTAATCTGCGACTCGCTTTGTCTGCGCCTTTTAATTAATGCGCCTGGGAGTTGTATTTTTTTTTTATTTTTTTTTTTATTTTTATATATTTTTCCTTCTTTATTTTGTTGCTTTTTATTTCTTCTTTAGTTCTTTTGCGTCTTTTTGACCGGATTTTCTTGGGGTTTCGATTATTGTCCTCGTTCAGCTGTCGCTATGTGATTACCACACTGGCAAAAAATATATTTATTTAGCATTTTTCCTTTTCACAGTATTTTAAAATATATGTCATTATGTTCTAGACAAAGCCCAAGTAATTAGTGTTGAAAAAGGCTAAATTATGGTATGGTTATAACTATCGATACTTTTTAATGCTCGTTTGTGTTTTTTAAATATAAATTTTAAGGTTTTTATTGTATGTAGATTTAATTAAAAATAAGTAATAGAGCAAATGTTGAACTCTCAACTTATGCTCACCATATTAAATTTAGTATATCGATAGTACCGTTAGTGATGTAAGATTTTTATAGCTAAATTGAAGACCGAAAAGGGAAGAAATATCAAATTAAAAAAAAAAAAAAACCAAATAAAGCTAAATAATATCTGTAAGACACAAGTTTCTTCGCAGCTCTAGAGAAATCCCTTAAAGTTAAAAAGAAAAAAATAAATTGAAAAAAACCATAAATTCGATTTCTATGATGATAGATTTTAAGCTTAGGCTGCCCGATTTTTTATGCTGCCCAGAGACTGTAAATAAATATTATGATTTATTTATTAGTGGGGGATATAGCTAGGGGCTATCAGCCAAAAAATTATTAAAATTTTATTCTCTTAGATTTCTGGCGGCCTTATCGACTTGATAAAACATCTAATATCGATAAATGGAAACTAAGTCGTGAACAGGTACGGAACTAGATCAAACCTCGGCCTGTAAGAATTGTGTAATCACATTTATGGTACATTGTTTGCAATACATAATATTTTCAAGTGAAGTTTCAAATGCTTAACCATTTTTATTGATTTGAAGTATGTATGCCAAGTCAAAGTATTTTAGCAAAAATATTTTCTCTATTCACGTCGGATTTTCAATTCGATCGATATTTTTTCCTCAAAATGAAGATCTACTTGAATTGTGAATTTAATTAAAAAACACGTGTGTATTTTGCTTCGGTAAAAATTAATAGAAAATATGAGAGCAAGAAAAGTTTTGTGGCATGCGACGTGCGCTGTTTAAAATGCAATTAAATCGAAACGTGGGCGGCTGGCAGAGGCGTGGCCATTTTTGCATGTTTTCAAAGGCAACAACAAGCAGTTCGAATGTGTGTGTGTGTGGAGGGGTGTGCATGTAGCATGTAAGGCTGTTCCCATCGAAGGCAAGCACAGTTGCCTAGTGGAGCCTCGCAAGAAAATGCGGCAATGCGAGTGGAGCAGGATATGTTTGTGGCGAGGGCGGCAGGTGGTAGCCAGCCTGGCCTAAGGCCCTTGACATAGGGGGGAGCTTACCAACATGTGTTTATGAGCATGAAAAGCAAACATTTGAAACTCCATTATCAAAATGACAGCTGCCGGCAAATATTTACAAGGCGGCACACATATAATATACCATATAAAATATATTATATATATATAATATGTATATATATACGCCATAAACTCGATATCGAACGAGGCCAAAGACAAAAGGCAATGCAAGTGCGCTGCTCTGTGCGTATCTGTATCTGTATTTGTATTTTGTATCTGAAGCCGCGCATCTTTTGCGTTCAGTTAATTAAATTTCGCCTTTATCATCAGATACACATACACACACACTTATATATACAGCCTAGTTTGTCACTGCTTTGGGTTTTTCAAGGACATTCGACAACTTGACTTTCATTCAGAAGTGTTTACGTAATTTTCAGCCCGCGTCGGTGGCTTAGCTGCTAAACCAAAAATGCCATTGTGGCCCATAAAGCCCATCAATTCGTAGCCAGGCAACTGAATGTGCCTTGGCCCATGGCTTCAAACGACAATTACAGCCATTTGTTGGCAGGATTTGCTGCCAAACTATACATCTTCTGCTTCTACTGCCACTTCTTAGGCATGTGGCAAGCACTTTCTGCGAAATCAGCAAAAAAGAAAAGTCATTAACTAAAAAAAATGAATATAATAATGAACCAGGCGTTTATCATTCATCAATTAAATTTTAAATTCTTTCTAAGCCAAACAAGTAATCTTCTTTTTTAGAGCTTTGAAAAGCTGATTCGATTTCCGTAGGTATTAAGCTGTTTTCTTTAGCAGAATAATTCCTTATTCAAGTTAAAAGTATTTGAGTAATTGTAATTGAATCGTACAATTTGAACAGGAAAGCAGATCTAGTCGGGAGCTCCCGACTAGGGAATACACTGAACCATCTTACTCATTTGAAGTAACAACGATAAATTACAAACAAAAATGTTCCTTGGCAGGGATCGAGCTCGCAACTGACCGCATTACTTACTGACGATTATACTCAACAGCCACACCACCAAAAAAAAAAATTGTTTCCCCAGTGATAGACGGCGCTTGCTATGCTTCAACTCAACAGCCACAAAAAGTGTTATTTATTGAGGTAAAAACGAATTAAAATAGCAGGACAGAAAACGTTCGCAATCGCAATGCCGTTGAAAAAATTCGAAGCACACGCGCATAAATGAGTGTGTGTACATGTATGCAGAGGTTCTTGCAATTTGCACTAGCTCAACCATCCAATTGCACGGTAAAACATAACTTTCGTTTTTCTTAACCGATCCTAATAAAATTTTCTACCGTACATCTAAATGTGACATGGAATATTCGTACATTAACAAAAAGTCAATTGGTAAAGGGGAGGTGGTGACAGCTATAAAATGAAATATTCTTAATATATATACTATTATAGAAGATACATATCAAGTTTGGTGACTCTTTCTTTATTATTTACCTAATTTGTTAAAAAAAACAGGATCCGATCTGCGTATGGACTAGTGTCTAGCTCTTATAGGTTCTAAGATCCGTGCGTTCATACATACGGACGGACGGACAGACGGACATGGCTAAACCGTCTCGGCTGTTGATGCTGATCAAGATTATATAAACTTTATGCGGTCCTTCCGCTTGTTACATTCATTTGCAAAAATACATTATACCCTTTTTACCCATTTTCAATGGATTGGGGGTATACAAATTGAGTAAGCTTTAAGGTATTATTCAATTTCACTTATTTCTATCAGTATTTACGTTTTGAATCATTGTACAAATGGTTTTCAGATTTGTCTACAACTTCTTATTTTGTGGATTTTCTGAGTGTATTTTTGCATATACTCAGGCAAAGTTAAGATCATTTGAAGCACAACATGCACTACGCCTAGTTAAGTGGAGTTGTGTCTTTGGTTGTCGTCAAAGTGCTGTTCCAATTTAGGGTGAAAATGAGAAATACTCGCATAGACCATTGAGCAATGCTCTGGACATGCCAACAACTGTACCATCAGTGTGTGTGTGTGGAGGGATGGGTGTGGGTGTAGGTTCATTTGACAAACTCTTTGCCTTTGAAAGCGCTAGAGCACACATATAGATATATGTCTATATATATATATATATATGGGAACACTCGAGTTGCAGTCATTCGCACATGCAACAACATCAATCAACGGGAAAGTGACTGCAAGAGGAGCTTCAAATGAAACCCAAAGCCAAATGCATTGAAAACTATGCCAAGCATGTGTGTGGATGTGTGTGTGTTTGAGGTGCCCCGTTTAACTTGATGAAATGCATGTATAGAACGCTTGGAAAAGGTGCCTGTTGGTGCCTTTGAACCACACGTAAAACTGTTAACAGAAACGAAAACGAAGACAAAATTGACGGCAGCTTGGAATTAGGCGAACATTGCAATGCACTGTGGGGTTGCAGCAGGGTAGAGGGCGGCACGAAGTTGAAATGGCAGCGAGAACCAGGAGCCAGTTGTAAACAAACTGCAACATGATAACATTCTAATTTGAGAAACAGGTAAACAAAAGTGTGTGCTGCATAAAATACATAGCATACTTTTCAGGGCAGCTACGCTGCGACGCTGCTCCGGCGCTGTTTGCACAGCTCGTTAGGCGTTTGCGTGAGTATATAAAGGTGTGCGAGTGGGTGTGTGTGTATATATAAAGGTGTGTGTACTGCAGATGAGCGCGCGATGAATGCTCTAGACACGACACGCGCAAAATTCGCAAGTGACAAATACAATCCGATCCTCTCTAATCCTCTAAAAGTGCAGAAAAAACTTACGTATTTTCGCAAGAAAGTTATGCGTTTTATACAGATTCTAATTGATGTCGTCAACTATGTTTCCTAAACTGCTGGAGAAAACAAAGCTTTTCGCCTTTAATATTGCAAGGAGTTAGCTCAAGGAATATACGAGCGTTTCCCAACACTGCAAACTAAGATGCTTGATTATTTAACGGTTAAGAAGAATGCTACACATTTTATTTTCGTATTTTAGAAATCACCTAAAAACAAAAATTACTGCATTTGAGTGGAAAAAACTCTTGGACAGTACGTTTTTAGTCTTTAAGAAGAATTTTAAAAACATTTTAAATGATAAATTACTTGCATAATTGCAATGTTTGCTAACCGCTGTTTTTCGTGAGGTGGAAAAGAAATTGCAACAGACATTGGCAGCTTCGATAAACTCGGGCTGCCAGAAGTGTAAGAAATTATCGGTTTTTTCTTTTTGAAAAAAAAATAAGGTCATACTACTTTCTTTGTTCAGTTTGTCAGAAAGTAATCACGGCTACATAAATTGTTTGCAAATCTAACAAGTTACTATGTAGACCCACACCATAAATATAAAATAGCTCTTGAGTATTGGGCGCACAATATTTACGTTGGATAGAAATATACTCATGCTTAATTTAAAATTTTGTTCTTTCTTTAATCCATGAATCTTTACATCGTGTTGGATAATGCCGAAATCGTGTCACGCTTCGCGCTCAGCTCTAGCGTGCTGGTAGCGCAGCATTTGTGGCATAATGTGGCGCATAAATTGTGAGTTATTTAAATGCAATTTTCAGCTATGCTGCACAGAGGCAGAGACACACGCACACACACATACAGGCATTTAAACAGGATTTGTTACGTTTTCGTTTAGTTTCGCTTTGTGCTGCATTGTTGCTGCATTTCGCTGTGTTGCCGTGTCCTTTTACAGTTGACCTCCCAGGGGCGCAATTATGGCATATGCTTTGGCTGCCTGACAGCCAACGCCTGTATAAATCACAAGCGATAAAAATGCATAGCAGATATCACTACGATAATCGCTGTCGTCCTTAAGGAGGAGCAGCTACATTCCAAAAAACTGAACCAGCCCGTTGCCATTGTTGGCGCACGCTCGCCTTAACAGCTTGCGTTGGCAACCTTAAAGCTTAATCACTTGGCAACTTGACAGATAAGAGACGTTGACTGTCTCACTGATAAGCAGCTGAATTGATGATGCTTTGCACTCACCCACACTGACTCTCTTTCTCTTTCTCTCTCTCTCTTTCTCTTGCTGTCTGTGTGTGCCAGTTTTTGTAGTTTAAATTGAATTGCAGCTGCTCTGGGGATAACTTCGCTTGGCCTTTGCCAACACTGCACTGGCCTTGCCACGCCCACAACCCTCAACTACCAACAGTAGCAGCAGCAGCAGCAGCAGTCGAGGCAGCAGTCGAGGCAGCTGTCAGGTGTTAAATCTTCAAATTGCTTTGAGACCTGCCCCAAAACCCCTTACCCCATACCCTATGCCCCTTACCGTACCTATCAGGGCATCCAGCAGCGTGCACGTAAAATATGCAAATGCAGCTACGAATGCAGTTAACACTTAAAATATTGCGAGTGTCAAATGCCTCAATATCCCAGGGGGAAATGTAATACCATTGGCAGAGCTTGAAAAAGACCAAGAAAGAGAGAGGCAACGGTACACGATAGAGAAAGAAAGAAAGAGAGAGAGCGCGCGAGAAAAGTGCATTAATATTATACCCTTTAAGTGTAAATAACCGAATTTGAATTATATTCGCAGTTGCTTGTCAGAATGGCCCAAAGAGAGAAAACTTTATTTAATACTATCGGGCTAGTCCTCATATAATGTTATAAGCAATATGATATAAAGTATCCTTTGTTCAAGCGGTGCGATATATAATATAAATTTTATTAAGTCTATATGTATAGGTTTCATATGTAAATCTATATGTAAGTTTTATATGTACCATCGCATTTTAATATTCCATGGGTCAGTCGAGATATTGTGTATCTATGTATCTCAGTGTCAATTGTCTCTGTCTCACAATCCAGAGAGTATAGTCTTATTTGTATCTCTTATTTGTGACGTTGCAATTATGTAGAAATTGACAACAATAAATAGTCAAGCCGAGTGGATGTTAACACGCCCAGAGACGAAATTTATTAAAATAAAGTTTATGTTATATGAATACATTTTTAAATAAGTCCACAATGGCACCTCTGGCCTTCGAATAAAATATCATATTTATTGTTTTTTAATCCTTAGCCTAAAGCACGAACCCGATATTTGTTGATTCGAAAGTCATATACTATGGCTGCAGTTCATACTTATTTTAAAATGTTATACCTAAATGAGCATGAATTATTGGAATGAATTTATATGCCCAGCTGCTTATGAGGTATATTTAATCTATTACTTATATTATTGAAAATATTTGGAAGAATTTCTCGTGGATCTTAGGAGAAATTGTCGTGTGGAAAATACTTTATCAAGTATTTCAAAAGATATAATATATATATACTTTAATTTCTTTTTTTCGCAATGCATTTTAGACACTCAGTTGTTCAGACAAACTTTATCTTGTAAACCCTTAGTGGGGCTAACAACCGAGGTATCGCCTTTTTTTCGCTTTCTTATCTTTCAGCAGAAAATGAAAGTATATTTTCTCCGACTACATTGATTTAATATATTTCTTGTAGTAAGCGCTGTCATGAAATGTTTGCTTAGATAAAAAAGCGATACATATATTTAATTAATTAATTGTATTACCTTATTTATCTTTTGATTAGTTTTAATACAAGTTTTTAAATCATCGCAAAAAGACTCAATTTAAAAACCAGCAGTGACAGATATTCGATGCATACACAACCCATATCCGCCATTAGCTCACATATGGGCTTGTTATTATTGTAAAAACACGCATCATCTATATACCAAATGTCAATGCTTGAATCGTTTATGGCCGCACTTAAAAAGCTGCCACATTGATTGCTTGCATTAATTGCGGCACATAAGCGAGAATATTTACATGCAGCATGCACAATGGCGTTGCCATATCTAAGCAATACGCAACTTGTGCCTTGAATAAAAACTTTAAGCACCGTCAGCTTGAAGAGAAACCTGCCAGCCACATACTTTGAGATGACGCGCTGACACTTTGCACAGAACATAAACTTTACGACGAAGTCAACAGCAGCAGGAGCAACAGTTCCCCTTACACTGCTCCCCGCCGCTCCTGCTGTTTTACAGGGTAACCAATGGCAGTGTTAACACCCCAGCCAGCTCCACTGTAACAAAATGACCCGATTTTCGCATTTTTATGCCTGGCTCAGCGACTGTAATTGCTGTTGCTGTTGCTGTTGCTGTTGCTGCTGCTGCGTTTCGAGTGTGCGTGCTGCAGTTTTTACTGCCAGCAATTTTTGAGAAACAACAACAACCAAAATGCAAAATGTTGTAATAAATGCTCGACCAGGTTATGCCCTGTGCTCAGCTGTGCAAAATCCTAAAGTTATTCCTATTTTTTGCTCAGCTCCATACTATAGAAATTGATTCACAAAATCATATTGTTTTATTTTTGATCTTAAGAAAAGGTCATTAAATTTGACATCTAAATGTGAGCACATACCAAAACTTAAGATTTTTTATCTAGTAAAGATGAAAACATATAAATCATCAATGCATGATGAATGGGAATCTAATTTTTATAGAAGAGCCTAGGCCGAAATCAATAAAACAATTTAAAATAAGCCTTAGATTACACACTCGCATATATATCGAGTTTGGGGTCTCTAGTTCTTAATGCAGAGAAGCTTTTTGAGAGAGAGTCTTGACTGAAATCGATAAATGAGAGAATCGATCGTTTTAATTTAACTTGATTGGAGCATACTCTATTTAATGATATATGCCGACATTGGTGTCTCCAGTTATTACACAGAAACAAGTAAGGACAGGTAGCCGAATATGCTTATCTTAACTCATGTCTTGATGCTGATCGAGCATATACATATATGCTTCAGGAATTCAATGATGCCTTTATCCGCACTTGCACAGAATGCATTATGCCCCTTTCATGTCCATATTAAATGGGTACAGGGTATAACAAGCCAGTGGCCAAAGCATTGTGCCGCATTCGTTTCAACTTCATTTTGCAGCAGCAACAACAGCTCGAAACTTGCAGCTCGCACTTCATTTTGGCTCGCAACTTTTATGTGTGTGTTTTTAGCGGCAGGTGTGAACAACACACGTGCAAAATTTTATTTATTCATTTTATTTGCATGCCACATGTGTGAGTGTATGTGTGTGTGTGTGTGTGTGTGTGTGTGTGTGTGTGTGTGTGTGTGAATGCTTTGCAGCAGTTTTTCTCTCCCGTGTGTGACTTTTAGCGTGCGCCAGTGAATGCGCAGTTCTAGGCCTATTTTTATGCCTCGAGCAGCAGCTATCCCACTGCACCCATACATTCAACTTGCCCCTCTGCAAGCCGCTCCCCATACTTCTGCCCGCCACACCCCTTTGACTGGCTGGCTTTCAGGCGCAGTGCCTTTTGTTTGTGCGCTCCATTTTTAGTTGAATCCCAACTTTGCGCGGGACACCCGCTTGGCAGGCAGGCAACAAACAACTTGCACACACACACATGGAGAATCTAATATGAATTGAGGTTGTCTCACTAACAAAAGCAAACGCCTCGCTCTGACTTGATATATGTACAAATGTAGCCACCTTTGGCTGCCCTCTACGCAACAGAAACTTTGCCCCAGTGAATGCAGCATGCAATTCCTGACCCTCCCAGCCCCTTCCCTACGTTGCACAAACCATGGCAAAAGGTGCGAATGAGCCAAATGCCACATGCCACATGACGTTGCATGTAATTTGCTCGACACTCGCCTGGCAGTCGAGCTGGCAGGATGTGTGCGTCCTGTCTACATCCAGGCCAGTCAGCCAAGCAGAGACCTCAAGCCAAGCTGTCATTCAGGGATCACACATACACACACACACACACAAACGCCAACACTCTCCCACACACTCACACAGACACATAGGCAAATAATTAAAATTTCACTTTCTTGGCAATTCACTTTTCATGCACAGCGGCCAAAATGGTGTCATCAGCTTTTGTCACCTTCGTTTTATTTTCCACGACAAACTTTCACTTTAAGGCAGTTGCTTAATGCAAATACCGGAAAATAAGTGGATTTTGCTAGTAGCCAATAAATTTTTAATTCAACTAGTAAACGATATTCAAGCTGCCTTTGAAACATGTAATAAAATAGCGAGTGCCGTTTTGACTTAATTTTAAAGCCAGTTACGCTAAAAATACAACGTAAGGCTTTCAAATTGTAATATATATATAATACATTTTCCAAATTTACTGCCTCTGGTGGGTATGACCAAAACTAGCACATCCGTCATGGATAGAAAAGAGTTTTTCTCAAAATTTTCTTAATTATCTAGTTTAATAGGTTGACAATAAATGTTGTTTAGTCAGACGGATATGCCACTTAACCAATGCACTTACTTTTCTTTCTCAAGCATTCAAATATATAAAATTTAATACTTTTTATTTCCTAATTCCCAGCCACAATTAAACTTTTACGGATACAGCACAAAGCAGACTGGGCAAATTCAATGACTTCGCTAAAATGTATTAGAAAATAATTTCAGTTTAAGCAAATGCTTTCTATATCATAAGTTGCTATATAATTCCATCTTAAATTTTAAAATATTCTAGCATCATATTTAGTTATATTGCTTTATATTTGGTAATTTGCTTGCACTTACCACATCGATAATTTGCATTAAAGTTAAACCAAAGCTTAATTGTAACGGGTCCGACTCGTTAAGAACCGGACGTTCTAGTGTATTATATGGATCCAATAGATCATGTAACAGTCTCTTTTCATGATATCCTGCTAGGCAAACTGCAAAAGAAAAATGAGAAGAAGACAATGATAAAAGATGAAAATTAGTTTTCACACAAGTTCCGAATGCAGGCGCTTATAGAGATACAAAAAATGGATAAGGGTGAGTTAGTTAGGCTGCGGGTATAGTTAGACTGAAGGTAGGTTGTAGTGTTGGGTGTTCAGAGCACAGATAGCTGCAAGTGTTTGCCATTTGCCATTTCACAAAAGCACCGCAAATCAACATCAATAATTCGTGCGGCAAATGGAACAAGAGACAGTAGACTATGGAGAGGGAGGGAAGGGCATCGGGGGATTGCTAAGGTTGCTAGTATAAAATGGGTGCGGGGTCTGACTCGCAACTGAAATTTATTGATATGCAAAAGTTTACGAGTTTCTGGTTTGGTTTGCAACTTGGCCAACTGATTCGATGCCTGTTGTTCCTGTTTCTATTTGCTAGCATGCGGGCGGGCAGGCAGGCGGTAGGCGGCACCAGGATGAAACTTTTGCGCTTTTTGTTAAACATATGTCTCTGTGCTGCCTCCCCCCAGCTCCCAACCCGCTGACACGTCCCTGTGCCAGGCTGTCTCTCTATTGTTCTGGCTGGCGCATAACAAAGGGAAACTTTTATTGAGCCAGAAAGTTTTTAACATACAAATTTTCTTACTTGCCTGCTGCTCGGACGACTGCTCGCTTTCTTGGCGATAATAAATTGGCGTCGACAAACACACGCACGCACACCCCCACACGCACTCACATAGTAAAGAATAGAGAGCAGCAAAAAAAAACACTCACACGCCCCGTTATTTGTCTGCCGTCGTTATCGTCGAATTATTTATGCATGCAACCGAACAGGAAAAACTAGAAATACTCTGCACTGCGCTCCTCTCTTTCCCTGCCATTCTCACTCACTCTCAATTTGATAATTTCTCAAGAGTTCTTTGCAGTTGCGGATCACAAGTTGCCTCACTTTTCTCGATTTTTTTCCATTTTTTTTTTTTTTGTGGCATGCAACACAGCGCACAATGGGAATTTCTTGCCACTAAGTAGCATTCAGTGTCGGATTTGTGGCATGAGGCAAGTGCAGCTAAAATTGTGGCAGCGCTTGCTTGAGAATTCATTTTTAATGATTGCCACTTGTGGCGCCTGGCAGAGTGTGCGGGGGCGGCAGAGTTAATATCCTGTCCATGCTGTGATGGATTTTCATGAGGTGCCAGAGCCCAGGCAGCAGCAAGGTTGAAGTTTGATAATGGCATATTGATTGCAGTCAGACCCCTTGCCCAGCATTGAGGCGGGCAGAACTGTATTTTAATTGCACTCGATTATGATGCAGTTGCGAAATTAAAACGTTTTCGAGTGTGTAAGCATGAATAGGGATGGTTGGGCATTAAACATTATTAATATTGATTGATTTATTGAAAAAGCTTTTTAGTTTCGTTTTAAAATTTGTGTTCAAAAATCTTTGAATATGAGAGAATCTCAATTTACCGTTTGTCCTGACTGACTGACTGATTGGTGATCAATGCATAGCCCGAGCCGTAAGAGCTAGGAAGCGATATTTTCATTGTAGGTACCTTACGTGATGAAGGTGCACGTTAAGACGAGGTTTCAGGGAAAACCCACCCCGTTTTTATGAAACTTTTTTTGTTTACCATCCGTATTTGTGGATGAAAATATGTGAAAAATCATTTGACACGCATTTCACATTTTTCGGAGAATCAAAGCATCCTCTGTAGAAATGCGATTCAAAGAATATTTGTGTGAAGTTTTAAAATGATTTTAAATTAAATAAAATGTTGCTTAGATTGGTAACAGACAACTAATAAATTGTAATATTACTTCATTTTCTCTCATTATAAAAATAATAATAAACAAATAATGTATGCAATGTAAAACAATGTTTTTTTTTATATTATTACCTATTCCATTACAATTACAGCTAGACAACATGTATATTTATATACATGTTTTCATTTCTTATTGACATTTTGAGACTCTTAAGAAGTTGTACTTTAATTTTTACGAGCACGCCAACAACCCCAGCCCTTGTGCGCTTAAATGTAATAGAACACGATTTGCATACAAAATGAACAGCTTACAAATTATGCACATAAATTCCATAAATTTTTTTTTTTGTTTTTTTTTTTTTTTTTTTTGTGTGCTTAGTTTTAATTCGCGTTTAGTCTTTTGCCAGGCACAACTTGTCCGCCGCTGGAAAATGGAAAAAATTCTTTTATTTCATTTTCTAGCACGTTTGCATATTTCATTCTCTTTTCGCACGTTTGCGTTGCATTTAAAATTAAAAATTCTTAAACAAAATGCAGCGCCCGCAAGCGTCGCAGCTAACGAGCACAGCTGGCTGACAATGGAGGGCGGGCGATGCAAGCGGGCGGGGCCTCGACATGGGCGGGGCATGGCAGCTAAGCCTTTAAGGCAAAGCATTGACATCAGAGCACAAAGCAAACAGGCAGCAGCAGCAGTAGAAAAAAATAAATAAACAGGGCCAACGTCTGATGAAGTGTCAAAATGAATGTAATAAAAAAACAAATACAACAAGAGGTGCGAAAGAGAAAGCCCTAATGAGAAAGAGACAGAGTGAGAGAGAACGAAGAGAGGGGGACAGAGTAGCGCAACTGGATGAAAGCGCATTGTATATTTAAAATCTACTTTTACAGCTGAGTCGTTTCTGTTTGTTACACATTTTTATTTGCATTGCAGCAGAGCATACAAAAAAATATATAGCATACTTTTTTGGGCAACGCTTTTAACCGGAAGTGCAACTAATGAATATGCAAACAGATTCTTGAATAAAATTTACGTTTACTTTAAATACAATGCAATACGAGCAGGTCAAGCAACGCATTCTCAAAAAAAAAGAAAAGGCATCAAAAAAACTCTTGTTCTTAAACTGCGCCCTCTGCAGGTGCGCAGACCTAGAGCAGACCCTTTCGATACGGCTTAATTTTATACTTAACAAATTGTACAGCATAAACTTAGATCAGATATTTATTTAGGGAAGTGTTAACTATTCAAAACATAACTTAAATTTCAGTTAACTATCAAATAAGAGCAAACCTGCCAGATGAAAGTTGTTAATTATCTACTCACATATATCTATAATATCTGGCAAGCCTGGACAACACTTTTGCGCTTTTTGGGACTTTGGATTGTGATCGGTAGTAGAGGCTGCTTGAAGAACTTCCAATAATTTGTAACCTATGTTATATCGCAAAAGTTTTAAATTGCCGTCAGCACTGGTGTTGAAAAAAAACTTACTTTAGCTGATCACAAAACTTTCACAAAATCTATTGATTTCATTTTCAATATTATTTAAAAGGCTCGATAAGACTTTTATAAAGCATTAGAGTAATAGCCGCACTAAGCTAACTTTACTGCAGGTGCTTTTGAAAATCGTATAAGAACTTCTCACATCTGGACTTACAGTGAAATTTTTTAACGAAACTTTTTTGATTTTTGTCCAACTTGGATTGTGAGGTCATTCCTAGAAATTGACTCATCTGTAGCTTTACTTAATATATTCACTTGCCACACTTCACACCCAATAATGGCTCACATGGCTGGGACAGTTAAATGCTCTAGTCATGGCCTGTTTTGTGGGCTTAACTTTTGGCAGCGACTGTTGCCACCATAAATTGCGGCCATTTTGAAATGCCTTTTCAATGGCTGCACTTCCGTTGGCTGCCTTTTGGTTTTGTTGCCCTTGTTGTTGTTTTTGGAGGCTTCGCTTGTTTGGCGGCAGGCCGCATAAAATTGCAATTTTATTGCAGTGAAGCATGAAAAAGTAATTGCTATTTCACAAAGCCAGCGAAGCCACAGAGAGCAACAACAAAAGAAACGCTGCAACAGCTGCGCCAGGACAACATGGCCATGCCATGCCTGAGGTTCAGGATGAGCCCAAGTCAGTTGCCTGGCCCACGACCACAAAGCACAAGCCAATTTAATGTGCAAAGAAAAAAAGGGAATAGAAAAATAAAATAAAATACAACAAAATTGGTTACAAAATGCAGTCGCCTACAAAAGTGGCAGCAGGCAATAATAACAAGAACAACAACAAGCGGGAAAAAAATATTTCTTTAGCAAGTCAGAATGAGAATACTCTAACAGATCTATTAGAACACTGAAAATCACAAGGCAATAAGAAATAAATATAAATATATAAACAAGACAAAACAAATTTAATTGATCGATGTTTTAAGTAATATTTCGCCTTCTCCCACAAAACAGAAAAAGGAAAGCCAAAATAAAATATCCAAACTTGTCTTTTTGTCCCTCAAATTTTTGACTAACTATAGCGTTTATTGGGGAGTACGTTTCTCTATGCCTATTTCCACTCCGTCTATATATTCTATTATAATAAAACACAAATAAAAGGGTATATTGAAATACGCCTAGTGTTGTAGACTTTTGAGTTAGGCTCTATGTGCATGTTGCTCTTATGTTTGATTAGCTGCTTAGTCTCCATAGTTACTATTGACCTCATGATGTAGTTAAAATACCCTAAGCTGCGCTAGTATCCTGCAGAGAGCTAACAGTTCCGCCATTTGGCACTCGTGCTGTCCGTCGATATTAAAAATTGAAAGCGAAATGAAAACTGACGCGGCGCCAAACCACTTAAGCTGCTAAAAACCTATACATAAGGAGTGAGCTAAAGGTTAAGAGCGATGCTGAAGAGGGAGTCGGCTGTGGCGGGGCGAGGCGGAGTGTGAGATGGTAGGTGGCGGGTGGTACATGGTTGAGAGGTCACGGCGCGACTCGTTAGACTTGATGGCCTGTCTGATGAGCAGCAATGTGGCCAGGAGCAGCACAGCAGGCACAGCGGGACACAGCACCACCTGCTAATGGCTGTGGGGAAAGCTAGAGAGAGCACGAAAAGGAGAGAGGGAGAAAAAGAGAAGAGCATACTGAAGCTGAGCATTTTAATAGCGCCGAGGTGACGCTTAACCATTCAAAGCTTAATTTATGCAATAAAAATTCCAACAGTTAGCTAAGGGTGGTTGCACACATATACACACAATCACACAATGCTTACACCCTAATTGGATACAGCTGGTAAAGGAACAGAGTATTTAATTGCTTATGACTAGCTATTTTGTTTTTTTTTTTCCTAAGTTGTTTTTTGTTCTTTCTTGAAACGGAACCTGAGACGCAACATGGCTCAAAAATGGTTACAAATCGAAAAACAGCAGGGGCTTGGGGCGTCGTTGTGACAGCAAATGCCGTTAAGTGCTGAATGAGGGCTGGCAGCATCCTGGGCGTGGCTGGCCATCAATCAAACGCCTGTGTCCACTATTCAAATTATGAATGCTATCATATTTGATGATTGATTTCAGCCCAGAAAAAAGTTTCGAGCATTGTGTGGCAGCTGAGCGGCGCAAAAGGAGGTAGTCTCTCTCTGTATGTATGCGTGTGCTTGTGTGTGTAGCTTGTTTGTGCTTGCGTATGTGTGTGTGTGTGTGCAAAGGCAAATGGCTGGCATGACATTCTGTTTTTCTTTCTTGTGTAACCCTTTAGCTAATGATGGAAAGCATATGACATTTAAGTGGAGCGAAGCGGAGATGAGACGTAAGGAATATAGATTGATAGAGCCTACAACTGAATGGCATTAGATAAGCGTATGTTTGCATTTACATACAAATATTTACGTGCAGTTATATGAAAAGTGTATTAAACGTAGGGATCTAGAAACCCTAGTGGAATAGGTAATGACAGCAGAGGTGATACTTTGGGTATAAAAAAGAAAGGAAAATTTCATGTTAGCTTACTTAGAAAAAGCTGAAGTCAACTAGATTAAAAAATATCTTCCAGATAGTTGAGTAACTGACAGTAACTCACAGTATTGTCGCTACAAGGAAAGGACTTTCATAGTTTCTTCTAAAACAGGGGAAATATGTATTTAGGGGAGATATGTGACAGAAGTTTTTCGACTCTGGTAGACTTTATTTCACATACCAAATAATTTTGTATCCTAGTTAAAGTGCTAGTTGAGTTTTGATATATAAATTCCAATAAAACAAAATAATAATTTATTTTTTTATTTTTTTTTTGAATAGCGATACGGTTCGAAGACCTACGTGTAATACATTTTCACAATATAAAGTGCTTTTCTCCAAAGCTATTAAATTTATAAAAACTTATTTAAGAATCAAGTGCATTCTTTAATATTAAGTGTTTCGTAACTATTTATTTGATCATAACTAATTTAAAAAATACATATCAATTTTGCTTACTTCAAATAATTTATAAACATGAAGCAATTTAAAGCCATTTGGCTTATAAAAACTTGATATATTTAAAAGAAAAACTTCAGAGCTTGGCAATTAAAATTAAAGCTGAAATGAGCTTTTGGCAAAAAGGCAAATGCACAATACTAAACTGTATACTTTGTTGCCAGATATGCTATACGTACTTCGTGTTTCTGTTGTATCTTTTTTTTGTCACTAAAAATTATTTAACGCTCTCAAGTAGATGATGAAATTATGTACTTGCCATTATGCAAAAACTCCCCATCCCTTGTGCTTCCCCCTTTCACTTTTCTGTTAGTCCCTTTCAGTCATGTGACACATTTTTGACATGCATAAGTATATCACAACTTATATTTTAAAAAGCTAACAATTTCCTCTTACTTTTCGCCCCACTCGGTAGTCCATGCTTTCTCCAGTGTTTTGGCTCTTGCAGCTCGTTAGTCAGCGGCAACAAGAACAAAATAGAAGTCATTAAAATCAACTTGGTCGCTTTTATATGGCTGTCAAATGGCCAAAAATTCTGAAAGTCTTGAGGTCTTGGGGTCTTGAAGTCGTGAAGTCTTCAAGCATGCCAAAAAGCTTTCTGTAGCAATAAACGTCATAACAGTGGCACTTGGCTGGCCAACAGGGCGTATGAACGATGTCATAGGGCAGTTGACACACAAACGCACACTCACACACATACACAAAGTTATGCATATGCAGCGCTGTAAGCGACGTTGACGTTGTGCAAAGTTTAAATCTGATTATCGTTGGCAGCGCTGTGTTGCGGTACGGTGCGGCAGCCAGGGGGCATAGTAACACGCACACACATTCACACAAACACACACAGCACAATATGGCGTAACGGAAACGGAAGTGCTGCCATAAAATCATAAACATGCACACACGCACATGGACAGCGACAGTTGCCTGCATGAAACATGTACTCTCGCCCGGAAGACAACGTGTGAGGGGTAGAGACGACAACTTCGACTGCAGAGACAAAGAAGTTTCCACACACACACAAATAAACACATGTATATATAATATATGTGCATTTGTGTGTGTACGTGATCATATGTTTTCATAGCTGGCAACAACCGCGACACGCAAAGCCCAACAACTTATTCAGGCTTGGGGGCTTGGCGCAGGCGTCGGGTGGCAAATCAACAAGGCAACACTTTGCAACTGCTGCACACGCCCCACACCCCACTACACCTAAGCCCTTCTGTGCCCATTAATAACCCCAATATGTGTAAGTGGCAGGCGGCGGCCTCAGCTGTGCTCTTACCCAATACATTCATAACCTGCTGTTACACCTGTCAGCCGAAACACCCTCCCCAACCCCACCCGCCCCATCAACACCAGAAATCGCCTTACTTTAGCCCCAAGGCGCTTAAAAATTATTGTTGTCAGGGCAAAGAATTTGTAAGCTGCTAAAAACCCATTAAAAGGATTTTTGCCAAACTGCACACAAAAATTGCATGGAGAAAACCAAATAGAAAAGCCGCTGGCTGGGTTAGAGCAGCGTGCTGGGCTTCATTTCTGCCAGCAGAAAATGTTTGCTAAACATATTTTGTGTCATGCCAAGTTGTTGAAATAAAGCGACACATAACACTGTTCAACATGAACAGGCGACATTTACATGCAATTTATCAATTTATTTTAATTTTCTTACCTAAATTTAAAGCAAATAATATGTTGTGTTACTGCGGAATAACTTTACGGACGCTATTTATTTGTAAGGCTGTTTCTCCGTTTCCTTTCCTTAATATAAACCCATTTTAATAGACCACTTACCATGAAGACTTTCCGCATTCCTAATTTTGCTTATAAAGAAGCTTATTCTTCTTTCAAACTAACAGTATCTTACAGAAGTCATTAATAATTGTCTATTTTTTATATATTTTATATATTTTCTTTCAGTCATTATCTATCTTTTTAATGGGCGTTGTATATTTTTTTCGTTTATCATTCTAATTTTCCATTCATTTTTCCACCCACTGCTCTGTATCTTTTCTATATTTCATGACAATTAGTTCTTAGATACATTTATAGCTTTGTTTCATCAGTCTGTCTAGCCTTCAATCTTTTACTCTTTAGAGTGACTTTTTTTATTTAATTACTTTCATCTTGCTTTTATCAAACAGAATATTTTTAAAAATCTTTTCAATGCAATTATTGATCTTTCCAGCTTTCCACTTTTCTGTTACAAGCTAATGTTAATGCAATATTGCACTCTATATATTATTTTATTATATACTATTATAACTCCTACAAATTATTTGCAATCATCTTATATTTTATCTCCTCTTTCCCCTGCCTTATTTTATGATTCATAGCAATTGCTTCAATTCGGTAGAATTTCCTTTGTGCAAAGATTATTATACAGCATACTCTTAAGCGTTTTAAACTGTCTATGCAATTCATTCAGGTGGCAGCCGCCCTATCGCTGTCTTTATGCGGCTTGCCAGGCACAAGAACAACAACAACAACAAACAGCCCTAGGCGCAGACGCTTTCAAGTGCCATAGACAGCCAGGCAGTAGAGGCTGTGGCTGCGGCTGCGACTGAGGTTGTGTCTGGGTCTGAGGTCGGGCCTCTTCTTGTTGCCATGTTTGTTGTTGTTGTTGTCGGCATGCTTCACTTGAAGCTGTCGTAAATGTCACAACTAACAAACGCCCCCACAGAAAAAAAAAAACCAGAAAAAGATATTCTGCCCACTCTTGAGTGGTTTTATGTGTCAAAGTGACAATATGTTGCCGGCGTGCATTATGAAGTTGCTGCCGCAGCCGCTGTTGTTGCTGATGCTGCTGCTGGCGTGCAGCTAAACAATGCACCAGCTAGTGCGGCAACAGTTGCTGCCAAGTGGTTGCGACAACAACAATTGCAACACACTCAGCAACAACAAGACATACAGACAGCCGTTGGGTACTGCTGTTGTTGCTGCTGTTGCTCAAGTGTTGCACTTGTGCTGGGTATTTTGATAAACGGATAATTGTTGTTAAGGGGCACTTACCTTTAGCAGATAAATTCAAATATATCAATAAAAATATCCATGAGTGCTTATTAAGTCCGTTGATTAGAAGAGTGGCGCTGCTGCTGCTGTTGTTGTTGTTGCTACTGTTGCCGCTGCTGCTGTTATTGTTGTTGCTGCTGTTGGTATTTCTGATGCGCTTCCAACTGTGCAGCAGCTGCATGCCAATGGCATTTGCATAGGAAATAATGGCGGTGGTGCTGTTAGCAATGGCTCTAAGCACTGTTGCAGCTCGCTGTTGCAGCTGCAGCTGCATTTGCCACAGTCTCAGCGCTGGCAGCAACAGTTGGAGTACAATGCCAACACTAATTGGCCAAAGGCCATGAAATAAATTTATGCTGTTGCTGTTACTGCTACGCTCTAGCCAATATGTTGCTGTAGTGCTTTGATTGCTGTTGCTATTGCTAAATGTTGCTGCTGCTGTCACTGCTGCTGCTGCAGCTGTTGGTTTTCTTTTTCGACGCCGACGTAATCTTTGCCTCTTGCGTGCGCACAGTCTTATGTTTGTATGTGTTGCTTGATCTCTACCGGCTCTGGCCGCTGACAACATGTTGCTGTCTAGCTGTTGTTGTTGCTGCCGCTGCTGTTGTTGCAAGGCCCTTGCATTATATTGACGGGCGCTCTCGCTGGACACGCTGACTACATGCTGTGGGTTTGTTGTTGCTGCTGCTGTTGCTAATGTAGTGTTGTTGTTGCTGTTGCTGTTGCTGCTGCAGCTTCTGTGGTGTTTTGTACTTAAGCTCTTTAGTTGCTGTTGAGTAAGTTGGTTGTTGGTGTTGTGTGCTAATCTAAAAACCAGTTGTTGCTGCTGCTGTTTTTGGTGCTGTTGCTGCTGCAGCCACAGCTCATCATCATCAACTTCACTCAGCTTCAGTTGCGCATTTTTCATAGTCTCTTCGGTGTTTGCTGTTGACGTTGCGTATATTTGTTTTAATCCTTTTATTCCTTTCCTCTTTTCTCTTTTTTTCTTTGCAATTTCTTATACAGTTTTTCCTTCTATTCGTGGCTTACATTGTCTCTAATTCAGTTTTTGTTGCTGCTGTTGCTTAATATCTCTTAATATTACAAAAATTCTTAATTTGTTTTCCCTTTTTATTTTCAATATGGCGAGTATATGTTTTATTGTTTGCCCTTAGCTGCAATATTTTTATAATGTTTTTTTTTGTTGTCGTCTTTGTTGCTTTTCTTTCTTACTTTGCTTTCTTTGTTTGTGCTTACAACCCAAAGAGTGTGTGCGTGTTATTTTTTCAATCTTTTTCTTTTTCTTATAGTTAAGGTTTTTCACTTCAGATTGGGTTTTAGTGCATTTTCCTTGTTTGAGCGACTTGTAAATTATTATTTTATATCATTTTGTCAAGTTCTCAGCTGTTGCTTGTAAAATTTCCTTTGTTTCCTTTTTTTGTTTTTATATATGCTATTTATGCCATATGTTTATTTTATTTGTATATTTATAATATATTGCGCATATTAAACGTTAGTTGCTGTTGTTGCTGTTATGTTTGATGCTGAATTTGGTTTTATTGTTGCGGCTGTTATTCAATTGCAATTTGTTGCAGTTTCTAGATGGCAGTGCTTTGTAGCTATTTGCTATTGTTGCTGTTGCTTCTTATTGCTGTGGCAAGACGGGCCTGTAAATATCGGAAAATACAAAGATATTGAAATATTTGAAATTATAATTAATTTAAAGTTGAGTATCCACAAAATGCTTACAATGTAAAATTTAATAGAACTTTACTAACGGACTTTTCTTAATAAATATTGTGTTTTGAAAATGACTATAATACAAATTAAATATGTTTAAAATTGTTTGAAGACCTGAGCCTAGATATTATTATATAAGTACAAGAAGAACGTTATCTTTGCTTGATTTAAATAGTTACTCTTTTATTAAAAGTTCACATTTACAAAAAAGCTGAATAGCCACATATCCATAGTCATATCTGAATGTTTTTCAATTCTAGTCCATCTTATGATTTTTTATGGGCGCGCCACTACTAAAGTTCAAGACAATATATATATATATATATATATAATAACATTTTTTAAAACTTAATTATATTTATAACAAATGAAGTTCGTTATAGTTCTTATGAAAATCTTGAGAATGTTCTAGAGTGCTAATATAGTACAATGTGGATTCCTCTATAACTTTCCGTTTGGCTTGCACATTTCCCGCCTGTTTTGTATTTGTCAGATACACTTTTAGTTTCTGTTCATTTTACACTCTGACCTCAAAGCTCTTCGATTGTGCCTCAAAGCTAAAATCCCTCAAACTAATTATGTGATCTACTTCAGAAGCTTTGAGTGTTAGCTACTTGAAAATATATTTAATTATGGCCATTCGTTGCATTGACAGCAGTTCCAATTGTTCAACATATGCAGAATATTGAAGCGATTTGAACTAAATGCCGAGCAGTCAGGCCAGAATGTCAGAAACGAGTGAACAAATGGAGCGTATTGTTGCACAACCAATGAAAATCAGTAGCATTAGGGTGGCGGGCAGCGTGAGGGGCGGTTCGGTTCACTTTGAGTTTCAATTACTGCTCAAACTAATTAGTTTTGCTAAAACAATAAACCCAAAACATTTTGCATGCTAATCGCTTGGCAGGAATTTGTGCAGCTGCTGCCACAAAGTGAAGCGGAAATCGGGAAGCGGGCAGCGAGCAGCGGGTATAGGTAGTGCCCCATAGTCCTGGGTCCTGGTACTTGCCTGACATGCTGGTCAGAACAGGCAGGCATACTTAGGGCAGGCATGCCAAGTAGACTTTTGGTCTGCGGCTCGCATAAATAATGCACATGCAAAACGATAAACGCACAAGTGCATCCTGGACGCCGGGCGTATCCTGTCACAGTATATGCACACGTACTGTGTGTACGGTTGTGCGTGTGTGTGCAACCAAATGACCAAAAGCAGCAGCTGCAGCTGCCTCCAGGAGCCTCCAGCCTGGACAACAAATGCAAATGCTAAACTTTCAAAATGGGTTTTCGTTTGGGGCACCAACGTTGACGTTGATGGACATGTGCGGGGAATTTGTGGCATGTCCTGCTGTGGCAGGACACTTGACATCCAGCCCTAGCCGAAAGGCTTTATATGCATATTCATAACCAAAACTTGTTACATTCTGCACAAACACAACTTTTGCATAAGAAGAAAGGCTGCAAAACCAGGCAAAAGCTGAGCAGTTGCAATTACAATGGGCCCAAGAGTGAGAGATAGTGAGAGGGGTGGGGGATCGGGGGGTCTACTCGAGCCTGGTAAGGAGTTTGTAGGAAGAAGCTTCAAGGGGGTTTGTAAAGGCTTATAGTGCTCTCTGTATATAGTCGATGCAACTGTCAATTGTTTTTGAAAGGCTCATATTTTTAGCCACAAAAAGAGCACTAGACAGAGGGTAGAAGGAGCAACTAAGCACTTAGAAAGAGTTAGCAACAGTTGACAAGCTAAAAACATAAATGGAAGGTTATTTTTAGATTGTCGAAAAATATATGCAGTTGCAGATATGTAACAGATGCAAGCAATATAACCTTAATACCATTTAATCCAAAGACTTCGATAGTTTAATTTTAATTTAAAATAAATATTCTTTAAAAAAATACTTTATAAGATGAAGCTGTGGCTACAAAAGGTTTTATCTTATAATAAACACCTTCGTCGTAAAACTTGATAAACCAACAAGTTCCAACTACAAAAGCTCATTCATTTTATCAGTACGGCATTATATGTTTGGTATATATATTAAACTCCTTCAAATTTTTTAAAACAAAAAAAATAAAACTATTATTGATCAATTGGAAGTAATATGATATAGTCACATGTACCTGCATTACAGCTAACCAACTTTTAAAGGGTAGAAGCTGTTAAAATCTAAATTTAGCCTGCTGCTGTCAGCTGCAGGCGAAATTGAAATAAAATGAAAATAGTTTTTGCCAGCAAGCTGCAAGCTACGGAGCTGCCTTTGAAAAATGTTATGCATCTTCTGGCTGACACTGTAATATGATAAATGTTTGGACTCAAATAGTTCTGACAGCAGAAGAAATGCATTGGGCCAGAGGGGACTTTTGTTATGAAATGCGATTGGCTGTCAAAAAGTTTTATGCAAATATTTTGTATGCAAATCAGTTTCTGACTAATAAACGAGTGCATTCAATTCGATTCTGCATAAATGACTGAATAATTTGCCAAAGATTTTATTGATACAAATGTGTGTAAAATGTATATTCATGAATTGTAAAACAGGCAAAACTTTATAATCGCATTATTTTCGGACTAAAAAAAATGCAAGTATTATTGGCTACTCTACTTCTCACATTCATCTCACACTTAACTAAGTCTAGTGAGTTTTTGGCGTAATACCCACTAAATTCTTTCTTGTCACATGCACAAAACAACTTAAAAACTTCTGAACAAATGGCTGTGAATAAAACCTAGCGAAATTTGCGCAGTTTGTCATCAAGTTTTCTTCAGTTTTTTTTTTTTTTTTTTTTTTTTTTTATTTTCACAAACCAAAAATCCACTTGAACAAATATTCATTTTCTGACACTGTCGCCAGTACGCGAAAAATATGCCAAGAACAACAACATGCGCAAAGCCAAAACATGGCTAAGAACATTTTGCACATAATTCTTGCCAGCCTCAAAATAAAAAAACGAGCCACCAACTTAAGAGGAAGGGCGAAAAAGCAAAATAACAAAAAGAGATTCTAGTCGGGAGCTTCCGACTAGGGGTTACCCTTAACCCTCTTATTCCAATACCCAATGTGGTTCGCGCAACGAGCTCGTTTGAAGTAATATAGATAATAGAAAAAACAGTTCCCTTGGCTTACTTGCTATCGACTCTACTCAACAACTAAGTATATTTGAGAAAAATACGAATTAAAATGGCAGCACAGAAAGCGATCGCAATTGCAATGCCGTTGATAAAATTGGAAGCAGAGATTCTTGCAGTTTGCACTAGCTGAACGATCCGATTGCGCAAACATAACTTTGGTTTTATCTTAACCGATCTTAATGAAGTTTTCTACAATATATCTTCTTGTACCTCAGAATATTTGTGTATTAACAATTGGTTGGCAATATAAGTTGGGATATTAACTTGATGTATAGCTCTGCGGTGTTAGCGGGCTGGTGGCGATAGGCATAAAATGAAAGATACTTGATATATATATACAATATAATATTCTGGAAGCAACATATCAAGTTAGCTGACTCCAGCTATTAATATTTAACCAACTTGACAAAAAAAAAAACATAATGTCGATATCGATTATCATCGATTGCGTGGAAGCTGAGTAAGTTATCGATTATCGGATACTCGATCTGCGCAGGCTAAAATTTTAAATCTCTAGTTCTTATACGTTCAGATATTCTTGCGTTCATACATGCGGACAGACGGACGGACAAACAGACAGACGGACATGACTAGATCGACTTGGCTATTGGTGCTGATCAAGAATATATATACTTTATGGGGTCGGAGATACTTCCTTCTGCCTGTTACATATATTTACATTTGCACAAAAACATTATACCTTTCTTACCCATTTGCAATGGGTTCAGGGTATAAAAATGGCAAAGAGGCTCGTCCAGGCAATGGCTGAAAAAAGTTTTGGTGCACACAAAACGAATTCATAATTCATTGGTAGACAGAGAGAGATACAGAGAGAGAGAGAGAGGGGCGCAAAGCGGGACGAACGGGCTGCGGTAAAACAACCGGCCTCAGGGCCTGGAACCTTAGCTAAGAGTTATACTGCCCGCCGTATCATTTGTACCATGCAGCCGTTTTTTTAACAACCAGACTGTGTGTGAGCGTGTGTCTGTGTGTCAGAATATATGCCCTGTAAAAGCACAGCATGGGTATGCGTCGAGCAATAGCAGACAACTTAGAACACAGTACAGCTATACTATATTGAAAAATTAGCTCAATTAGTTTTGACATAGTATATTGAGTGTACTTATTGTATGAAAACCTAAAATAGTAGCAATTGTTTGAAAATATATGCAGAAATTTGTAAATTTTCTGTTGGCTCGAAAAAGTTTTTATCGCAAAGTGGCAAAACTAGAAACCATAAAAATTAAAAAAAAATATGTATGACCCATTTCATGTCGAATGAAGAAGAAGTTAACTTAACACCTTTTTTAATATTACTGCAAAGTCCTACAATAAATTATAATTTGTTATTCGTCTTAAATATATATAAAAACAAGTAAGAGGTTCTAGTCGGGAGCCTCCGATTAGGGGATACCCTGAACCCTCTTCTTCCAACATCAAATGCATATATATATTCTATTTTAGAAGCTATATGTCAAGTTTATTTACCAAAATTTCCAAAAATAACAGAATAACGATATCGATTTTTATCCATTGCTTGGAAACGGAGTAAGTTATCGATTATCGGACAAGCTCGATATGCGCAGGCACTAGGAGCACCTACATCTAAAATTTCAAGTCACTAGCTCTTATAGGTTCTGAGATCCTTGCATTCATACATACGGACAGACAGACAGACGGACATGGCTAGATCGACTCGGCTGTTGATGCTGATCAAGAATATATAAACTTTATGGGGTCGGAAATACTTCCTTCTGCCTGTTACATACATTTGGATTTTGCACAAATACAATATACCCTTATACCCATTTTTAATGGGTTCAGGGTATAAAAATATTTCTAAATATATATTTATCTATATTTTCACACAACAAGAAGTTAAACTGAGGATCGAGCATTTCATACGCCAAAAACTTTAATCCAAGCAAATGAAAATCCAAGAAACTGAAGCAACTGAATAAGTCAATAATCTCAGAACACTATTATTTTCTAATATTGAAATAAATGTAGGGTAACTAGTAGTCTTAACAACACTACAACATAATTGTTTTCTTGTTTTTGTTTCAACGATGAAAATTAATTTGCTCACGCTCCAGTCGAGAGTCGCCTCGCAGTCGTTGCCTTTTGAAAATGGTTTCATCTGCAATGCGACGCGGCCAGTTGCCCACAGTATCCACATTTCAAATACCCCCCGCTGCCACCCTGTATCCTAGTAGTATGAAATGTGCGAAAATGGCGTCCATTTGATGCACACAATTTGTGCGGCGGCAATCGCATAAATTTCATAAAATTTCATGAAATTCCATACATCAATAAAACGGCCAACGAATGCAACGAGAATGGACCCAGAATGGGCTTCAAAATTTCATTCTCTTTTTTTTATATATATGATGGCCTGTGGCATGCACTTCAACTGATTAGGCAGGCTAAAAGAAAGCAAGAGAGAGCTGCAGCGAACAACGCACAGAAATAAAATGATTTGCAACATGCGGCGTATGCGCAATATTATTTGGTCCAGTGGGCAGCTAGCCAAAAAATTGAAATAAAAGCTCACTTGTTTGGCCTTTTTACCTGTGCTCTCGAAATTAAATATATATATTTGTCTCTCAGACAACTGGCAGCCAACAGAGCCATCAAATTGCCTCTGTGTGTGTGCCCCACCTGCAACTGCAACAGTCGCGCATTTTTGTTATTGCACCCCCGCGTGTCGCTTGGCCGAGATCCTTATGCATTTAACTTCTTATTTTTTTATTTTGACCAAGTTCAATTGCAGTTTAAACGTTGTTTTGTGCGCTCTTCTTATCGTTTGTGGCACACTTAAGAGTCCCACGTCTGTGGTCCTGACTGTAACCTTTGGCTGCTGCTGCAGCTGATGGCCCTCAAGCAATTTTGTGAGCAATGATTTGTCCAAACAAACATATTTGTGAAGTTTTGCGAGTAGATTGTCTCGTAAATAGCGAAGCTTTGGTATTATTTTAGGGACGACAGTCAAATAGCTGAGTATATTGCATCATACAAAATACATACATATGTAAACTAATTTCAATCAATAATACTTTTAATGCATGTCCACTTTATAATCAAAGTTTAAATATATATATATATATACTATATATTTGAAAATTGATTTCAATCATTAATACTTCTAATGCACGTCTACCTTTTAATCTTAGTTTTGTTTTACTTATTTTGCTTAACTTTTAAAATTTAAAATCAATAAGTTCAAAATATTGTTAAAACTCTGAAAGGTAGCCTTAATTCTAAAAATACCGCTGGAAATTATGTTATCAGAATTTTTACCTGAAAAAATACCTATAATCTAGAAATTCGTCGATAATTTTCACGCAAAATTGTTCAAGCCCCAATAGAATAACCCTAAATACGAACTTAATATTAATTAAATAAAATACTTAATAAGTAATTTAAGTAAATGCACAAATTTCAATTTCCAAACAAGATATAAATTATTAGGATCAGAATAATAACACGTTATGCTTTAAGTGACTTTCTTTGTAAATCAATAAATACCTGCTTGTTCTTCAACCTGATTAAACTGGCTCGCAGAAAATTTCTGCTTAGGCTTTTAAAAAACCTTAACGAAAGTTAAAAACACTAACCCTCAGCCCAATATCAATAACGAGAGCATTCCTTGTGGCAAAAGAGGTAGAACAATATCTTAATTCAAGCTCGCAGATGTACAGCCCCTTCTCGGAAATAATAAGTTAGATAATCTACCCGATTTATACCAAAATATTTATCACTTGCCTTAACTATAGCATGATAAGAACCACAATCGACCTCAGCCACTAAATTTTCAATACATTTAAGCTGCCAACTCGTGCCAAGATTAACACCATGTCCTTTGCTACCAACTGTTAACACTCTTCATTTATATCTGCCTGTAACCCATTTTCCAAAGAGGCAAACGCAACACAAAAAAGTAAAGAAGAAATGTCAACATTCTGAAAAGTTCGCACAAAGCGAACCAACAACAATAACTACAAACGAACCCTTTTGCTTGCTATCGTCCTACCGAATTAACTATAAAGGATTATATTAGCAATATTTTATGTGATTTCTTAACGGTCTGCTACCGAGCCCCTCCGTAAACATTTTCTGCGTGCGGGCAGCCAATTGACGTGGAACAAAGCGACGTGTCCTGTGCAGACCGTGTGCCTATGCCATGTACCCAGTGTCCTGATAACATCTTGCCACAGCCAACAAATGCGACAGTGTGTCAGTTGGCATGTGTGCGGGTTGTGTGTATGTGTGGGGGAATGTTTGTGTGTGTGTTGGAACGTGTGTGTGTATGCGTGTGGTAATGTGTATGACTGTATCAGAAAACTCGGACTCTGGCCATTATGGCATGTAATTTATATTGGGCTTTTGGATGTAGGCTTAGGGAAAGAGAGTTCTTCTTACTGAATATCCTACTTAAATAGGACTAACTTTATATGGGGTCTTATTCAAAACAACATAGGAACATATTTTCTTGATATATAATAAAATATTTTTTTAAAATATGTAGTCTTTTATTATTTAATACTTTTTTGAGCTTCTAATAAATCTATGATATATAATTTCCATACCTTGTAAATTGGCCCTTAATATAAAAGAAGATATTACAGAGCACCATAGAAGGCATAGAAGAGCTTAATTAAACTTTAAGGCATTTTAATAAGTAATAGTAAATTTGTTTTAAATTTTAATTATGACACCCTGTATCCTTATAATTCACTTATGGATATTATATACTGCAATGTCTACCATAATCACCAGAGGGTATCTTTCAGTCGACTAGTACATATTTTCAAACCTTTCAATTAAATTTAAAGATCCGCTCATTTACATAGTAATTTTCCGACAGGGTATCATCCAGTCGTCTACTCATGGTTTGTATTTGTATTTTTTCTTGTTCTTGGGATCATGATTTGCTTGTTGCTACACACTATTATTTTTTGCGCGTTTTATGATTTTTTTAGTTTGCCCGCTCTACTTTTATTCTCAGTTGCATTGAAAGGGGTTTTATTTAGTTTATTTTTTGTGCTCAGTTTGGGGAATGGGGACTGGACTATAAGCTTCTTTACTTCTGTACGCTGCGCAGTCCCCCACACTCTTTCTCTCTCCCTACCTCTCTCTTACTCTCGTATGTCATTTTATGGTCTGGTCCATTAAATTGGCCATATTTTTGCACATAAGCAGACGCTGCAAACGCATAGTTTACGCGCCGCTTGTGACCCATAGCCACTCCTTCATTCCCGCCCACATGCGACACTAGTCAATGAGCTGGAAGCATATTCTTTCGGCATGTACTGGGCCCACCCTTAAATATAGTATATATAGACAAAAATATCTGTGTAGGAATTTCGCTTGTTTTGTGTGCATAGCAAATATTTGAGTGGGAGTTAACATTCGGTGGCAACTGTGGAAATTTTGAAAGCTTTTTGGAAAAATAAAAAACATTGATAAATTGGAATTTACACTATAAAATCAGGTTATGATCTTTTATCCGTATTTTTTGTAGGGAAATCTCGGAAACTAAATAAAATAATATTAAAATAATATTTTGATGTTACATATTATTAAAATAACTACATTAAAGTCTAATTCTACTCGAAAGGCTTTTCAAAATTATGAAACCACAGATGTAGATATGCAAATTAACTTAAATTTAAATAAAAATATAAAAAACATAATTACACATGTAGCCTCTTGTGATAAAGTAAACATTTCATATTTCCCACACAGATGCCTAAGTAATTAGTCGTCTCGGACCTTAGGTTAAATCAAAAAATACTTTTTTAAATAAAGTTGTGATTTTTAAATCAAGTTAAAAAATAAAAGATGTACAAAATTGTTAAATTAAGAAATTTAATTGAATAGTTCCATAAGGCCGCAGTACAGCTTGTCCAGTCCAGTCTTGTCTCAGCCATCTGACAAATGTCGAAAAATTTCTCCCTGCCCCAAGTCTATCCACTAATCTCTTAGGGCTATTCTCTCTAATGACGCACATAAATCGCCGCTAACTGGGAAATACCTTCTGGTCAACATTTTCTCCACACTTATTACCGTCCCCTTTTAATCAACTCCTTTGGTTTTGGGGTCAATGGAGGGCTAGTTGAGTTGCATTTCAATTTCGCTTCTTTGTTTGAAGATGTCTGGCTAGCTGTGCACACTCGGGGCTCTGATGAATTGGCTCGGGCTGAAAAACAGGGTGTCGCCCGCTTTAAAGGGTGCATTGAACTGTGAGTTGAGGCGCCAATAAAACACGTTCACGTCCCGTCGCTTTGGTCATAAAACAATTGTTTGGCGTCGCATTTTGCATTTTAAATGCAAATAAATTATTTCGCCGGCGCATATGGCAGGAACGAAACGAAATTTATGGCCGCACGCCGGACAGCATGTTGGAGCGAGGGCGGCGGGGCGTGGCAGCTGTCTAGTATTTGCTGGGGCCCCATCTAGGAGGCAGCAAACATGACAAGCTCATGAATATTTGCCAGTTGTCGCTGTCGATGTTCGCATGGAATTTCTGTCAAGTTGCTGTTGGTTGTTGATGTTGATTGTTGTTGGTTTGTTGTTGGTTGTTTGTCGGTTGTTGTTTGTTGTCGCTGTTTATGTTTGTGTCCTGCTGTGTGCTGAATGCGGTTGCCTCTGGTTGGTAGCCTTCAACAGATATGTTGCTGCATGTATATATTAAAAACTGGCGACACTTTTGCCTGCCACGCCCCAATATTGCATTGTCTACGTCGCCAGTGGCTTTGTGTCTTTGCAAGTCCACATAAATCATGCGTAGCCAGCGCTCAAATAATGAATATGCACTGAAATACATTAAACAATGTTCTCTGCTTCTGTCGCTCAGCTTTTGTTGCGGCTCTTTCGCATTTCTTTGGATTTTACTCGACAATTGTTTATGGCACATGCCTGGGCGCTGCGTCTGTCAGATAGGAGTGTGAAGCATGCCAAAAGTTATTTATGTCCATTAATAAAGAAAATGTCCTGCAGTTAATTACAAAAGCTTCATACCAATTGGTTAAATATGAAAGAAACAATGAAAGGGTGCCAAATGACTGATGGAACAAGCGGTTGCTGTTCCTGTGGTTAAATACGCTTCATTTTAAGTTCCAGTAAATGCAAAGTACCAGAACCAAAAACATATTACATAAGGAAATTTCAAAAAAAAAAAAAACAATACTTTCTACATTTATTGCCTTGCTTGTAGAAAAGTTTGATTTATCTTAATGAAAAATACTTAACTAATTACTATATAAAACAAAACTTTTGAAAACTATTGAATTTAATATTATTATTATGTAAAATCTTTAAAATCCGAGTATAACTATTTTATTCAGTTAATTTACAAATATGTTTAGAAAAAGTTCACCTATAAAAATTATGGAATTAATATTTTCTGGCTAACTTAATATAATATTTCTAACAAGATTGAAACTCAAACGTCATAAAAACGCAGCTATCATTTAGAAAGAAAACAATAAGCCAATGGACTCATCAAATAATACTATAGCCACTTCTTATGCACTCGTTTAATCAAATTCGAAGTGAATAAAAATAGTTATTATTCATTTTGATTTCCTACATTGAGCAAAATTAACAAAGACTTAATAAACATACAAGTGCCTACATAACCTGCTACTGCATGGCCAATGCGAATGTATGAATAAAATTTTGGCTGTTGCAATCATAAATAAGCATATTTTGTTGCCTATTAACCAGCCACAAAATGGCCAGCAAAAAAATGGCCACAGCAAAAACAATAGCAACATGGTCAACATGTGCCTACTGGCACAACATATGCACACACACACGCACACACACATACACACAAACACGCACACACACTGGCAGGCACACACAGCCGCATACATAGACTGAAATTTATTTCTGTGCCCTCTATAAGGCAATAGGATTAACCCTTAATGCGCAACAGCAATAATTGCCATGACGGCAACATCGACAGCGACGTTGGCAAAGCAGTCAGCGCTGGCGTCGACAGCGACGACTTAATTTTTAGCACAGGCGGCAACAACTTGACCCATATTTCCAATGCCCCCGCCCGCGCTCTACACACACCGTTGGCCGCCACTTAAAGCTGCTCACATACAAACACTTCACACCGCCTCAACCGCCCCGCCGCACAGACCAATATTTATACACCTCAGTCCCCCAACATCCCAGCACTGCCCACCATATCGCCCATCGCACGCTCTATGCAGCGCACATAAATGTAGCAAAAGCTGAAAACTGAAATTTTGTCGTCGAAGCGGCAAATGAGCTGGAAGCGTGTATCGAAGCAAAGGCATGGGAAGAGGTGGTTGGGACCCTGTAAGGCGGGGAGGGTGTGGGTGTTGTGATGCTGAAAAATAAATATGTATGTACACAAATAAACGAAAGGAACGCAAAAGCGAAAGCCAAAAAAGCCAGCACACAACACTGATACAAACCAAAGCCAAAGGAAACAGGAGCAGGAGGCATCAACAGTGGGCCTGGCTAGAGGGAGCGGCGGGAGGGGACAGGGAAGATGCGCAGAAAATGGGAAAATGAATGTGTGTGGAAATTTGCAAAGCGGCGGCGCACAAAATAAATTAAGTACAAATAAATGTCACGATGCGAAAAATAAAACAACAACAAAAGCCAATAAGAGCAGCCGCCTAGAAGAGCCACGACAAAAATATTACACATACGCCGCGTAGACCATGCCGCGTGCGTAGGCGTTGCGCTGCGTTTTTAATGAGTTTTATTAGGCCGGGAACCGAAGACAGCAGCAAAAAACAAAATTAAAACAAAATACACACATAAACAAACAGTTAAAGAGCGAACGGCACACAAGCACACACACACAAACACAACCGACAACAAATCGAATTAGTTTTGTTGCCTTTGCCACAGCAAAGAGAACGCGTCTTTGCTCTTATGCTCACTCTCACGCTCGCACGCTCTCTCAGTCTCCCTCTCTTCCTCTCTTTCTCTCTGTCTCTCGCTTTCTCTGTGTCACGAGTCTGGCAAAAGCTCGCAACTGAAATTATCCCTGGATGCTGCTGGAAATTCCTTTTGCTGCGTTTTTTTTGTTAGTTCGGTTCTTTTTTGTTGCCTACTTATAGGCTCCGTGGCACGCATAGAAATGTTAATGTTTGTCCTCCATGTTCAGTTTCGAGGGCAACTGTGTGTGTGTGTGTGCGCCTGACGTTGCCGCTGGAAGCTGCACGCAATTTCATTTTGATTTTGATTACTTTTTTCGTTGCGTTTTTCTATTATTCACAAATAAACTTTACAGGGTATGTGTGCGTATTTATACACTGTTATATATTGTATACATATGTATGTGCATAAATATTAGCTGCACGTTGTTAATATTATAAAGCAATACAATTTTTGCTTGTGTTATTTCAGTGCAAAATGAATTGTGTTTGGAATATTATTAGACTCGTTTGAGGCTATAAATGTATTATTCTCTTTATCAAGACAGGCAGCCAGGCAAAAAATGCAGAGCAAACGAGGAAAAGTTTTATATATTTTTTAAATAGACAAGTTGGAACTTAAGATGAAATACTTGTGGGGCGAGTTTAGCTAAATTTGGGTTTACGAGAAATTCGAAACTGATTAATTTATTGTGGGCCTATCATTTTTATTTATTTTTATTTCAATTCAATTTGTTTGATTGTTCGCTATAATCGATCAGTACCTTCTGGAGTCTAAAATTTTGACATTCTGTATAGCCACAAAAATAACCTTTGGCCATTCTTCTAATCTTTAAACATTCAAAAAATTGTAATTTTATTTAAAATTGGAATGACCTATTTGTTTTACTTTATAAACAATCAAAAACCTTCCCTTTGGAGCATTATTTATGATTCCATTTCAAGAGCACTAATTCGGGCGATTAAGTGGCTCCTGTCGAGACCCCTAGACATAATAGTACATAAGGTATTGAAATTAATGCTTTGAGTGAGCCAACATAATAAAAGTGAACAATCTCTTCAGATGAACAATACAATACAAAGGCGAGCACTTAAGAGTCTGCCTCAAGTTAAACCACAACCATTTTTTAATATCCTGTTGCAGCTGGAAATGCATTTAAGGAAACGTTAAGCGATTGCAGTTGCTGCACAGAATTTGCCGACAGCCGATAGCTGGCACAGCTGCTTGCCACATGCCGCAAGCCGCGTTTATCCATATTTATTTATTTTTCTTCATTTTTTTCTACAAGATTACGCCGGCTGGCCTCAAACTCCATTAAAACTAATTAACGCTGCCTGGAAACGGCTGGCAAGGGCTGGGCAGGGTGTTGCAAGTTGTTGCTGATTTATAAATAGTTGCAACAAGCAATGCAGCAAACTTTGTGGCAACAAGGGTTGGTGGGGAAGCGGGGGTGGGAGTTAATATAAAATAAATAACCAACTTTATGATGAGCATAGCTTTTACAAAGCCAAAGGCAGCTGCGTAGCAGAGCTGGTCGCTGCCAGGGCACACGGGGGGATTGGGAGGGATGTGGCTCGTAAGGGGGTTGCTTTCTGCAAGGCAATTGACCAACATTTTCAATTAATTTTTGCTCCAATAATCAGGCAACATTACGTGGCAACGACGACGGTGGCAGCGTGGATGCTGCTGCCGTGCAAATGCGCGACATGCCCCGCACACAACCACATATACACACACACACACACACACACACACAGTGCCAACAGGCTGCTCTACATCCTTAGCATTAGAGGCACAAACATTTACAGAGACTACATCCCCACCCCGTCCGACACACACACACACACAGTTCCCTTCCCTAGTTCTGCTGAACGCACAGTTGAGTTATTTGACGCGCAGCTGTTGGCCAAAGCCGCAGCAGCAGCGCCCCGGAAATATTCAAGCAGCCCCCAGGCAAAGCCCCGCAGCCCGTACAAAATATTGCAGCACAATTTTATATGCATGTGTGAGTGTGGGTTGGTGTGTGGATATGTGTGTTTGTGTGTGAGTGTGTGGGACTCGTTAACCTTTTTCGCCAGCTTCTTGGTATACACAAACATTTATCTTCTAATTGAGGCGGCGTCGCTGCAAGCAAATTGTTAATTTGAGTGTGGGGACGCATTATGTGAGGAGCGGCTGGGCGAGGAAGGGTGGCTTGGGGGTAAATGTGGGGGTAGCTGTGAAGCTACCTTTTGTCTGGTTCGCACTGCAAATGCAGTTGAGCTTTAACTTTATGACAGGTGTTAACGGCCCCACATTCAACCATTATGACCGCATAAAACATTCACTTAACACAGTCTCTATCTCTATCTGATCCACACTTTCAGTTATTCGTACTTGCTCTCTCTCTCTCTCTGACCATGCCTCGATTGGGAATTGCAACAGGCAAGCCCTTTGCCATTCCATTGAGCCTTGGTTAACTTTGAAAAATGAGACATGCTGTGAGACCATTAGAAACTACTTTTCTTACTTTTATGAGTTGAACAAATCTTAAAGGATTTCTCTGTGGCTTAGCATTATACTCTAAATATGTTGCTTATATATTATTATTTATAGTTTTTGGGATTGTGAAAGTCATATTATAACCGTTGTCCAAAGGAAATTACACCCAATTCTCCATATATATATTTTATACGTTCTAAACAGATTTCATTTGAGATTTGACAGTGTTGAATATTTCAAAGCCTAATAAAAATACAGAATTCATGTGATATTTACTTGTAACTAATTTTTTGATCTAATAATAAAAACATGATATAGTGTTCTGATATACTTCCACGATATGGCAAGGCAACCGATTCAAGACAAATTAATATTCTTTTTTTGAAAACCTTTTAAGATTAATGATTATTATAAATTCATGATATTTGTTAAAATTCATTTTGGCATAAGAAACTATGTTAAATATTAAAAATAAAACCTTTTCATATTTTTTTATTCTTTTAACATTGAAGTTTGATTGTAGAATTTACTGTTTGCTTTTTTAGATGTTCTAACAAAGTTTTAAATAGTTATTTCAGATAGTCTTAGCATAAAATACAATGGAACATATTCCAAGCTGAAGTATTTATGAAATATGTGTTTGCAACAAAATGTTCAGGCAAAGTTTAAGTATTGCATCTTAAACAAGATACCACAATGCTGCCAAGCAGCACACACACCCACCCACCCACACCCCCTTCCCCTTCCACAACCAACACACACTTGCAACCACCCTACGACCATTTTAACCTGTCAAACCACATTTGGATATACATGTATGTGTGTGAGTGCCACATGCATTAACTTAAATGCTTTGTGGGTTGGGCACTTTGCTCTCTAAAAGGCAGCACTAGGCGAGGCAGAAGAAGAAAAAAAGCGAAACCGCTTTTCAAACATTTAACGATTTTTTTAGGTCACAGACTGCAAAAATATTTTAGCATAAAAATGTGAATATTTTTCTCTGACTTGGCCGGCGGCAGTTTATAAATGTCAGCCAAGCCACACACAGACACACATACTCTCACACACGAACTCACATAGAGCCTAATATAAAGTGCAGTTTACGAGAGTTTCCTGTAAAAAACAGCGGAAAAACAACTGAGAGTGCTCTTAGTCGTGAGTTCCGATTAGGACATACTCTGTACAGACCTACGAATCATTGTGATATTTATGCAAAACATATATAAAGTTACTCCTGAGTAAAAGCTGCATGCCCAATTTAACTTCTCTACCTTTTTTTATTACCGAGATATGCTCTGAAATCTTGTATTCGATAGTGTTAAGCTGCTTTTCCTCTCTTTTCTATTATATACATATCACAACTTTATTATACCCTTTTTACAAATTTTGAAAAAAAGTAGAGGGTATCACACAGTATGATATACACAGTTTCGATGTAAGCTAACTAAATTTAAAGTTACATATTTTTTGCTCCACAAGAGCCTGAAATAAAGTAGTACTAAGTTTTTCAAGACCTACTGTTTAAAAAGATATGCATTACCTCTTTATAATTAAAACCTGACCTCTGACAATTGTTGTTGGTTTCTTTTGCAGGCAACTAATAGAGTTTGGTCTGCAGAGAGTATGGTAAAAAACATATTTAACTTTTAGATACAACTTTTCAGATCAAGACAGCATACTTATATTTTGTAAAATAAAAACACATTCAATTTACAGACTCAAATATTTTACATATATAGCTTTTACAGATTCCGAAATTCTGGATTTTTAACAGATATACTGAGTAAATGGACAGATATGAGTGTATGTATGGGAATCTAGAAATATATTGTTTATTTTGGGATAATAAATGAAAGATACTAAATATTTGCTTATAAAGTTTCTCTTCATTATTGAATCGCTCAACATATGCAAAGTAAAGGTACACAATTTGAGCTGGTCCGAGTTCCTAAGGGCTATGCAGGCAATACAAATACTGGCCAGATCTTTTATCCATTCAATTTTTAGCGCTTAAAAAAGAAATGTATTTTAGCTTAACACATTCGTCTACCTGTTACATATCTTGGCGCAAGTTTTTAATACCCCTTTTCTTATTCCCAAACAGAGCATATTACAACTTAAGCTCAGCTCACGCGCGCATTTCTAATGCGAAAATTATTAACATACTTCAGGCCACATGCATTAGGAGTGTGTACTGAGCTCCTTGTGTGTGTTTGTGTGTGTGTTTAATTGCAGCTGCGCCCATGTGGGCGTGGCCTTGCCACAACTTGACAATAAAATGCAGGATACATGGGCTTGCAAATTATGAAAAACGCCCGCAACGCCAGCAATGGTTATTGAAACACATTGCATTGCACAGCGCCGAGCACATACAAACGCACACACACATACACCTGGTCGCACACACACAGATGCAGCCATGCATTGGGCTTACATATACATACGCGGCGTATACGCAATGCTGCGCTCGCCTTGTAACTGTGTGTGTATCTCTCGCATGCTTTAGTTGTAAGTAATACGAAAAGCTGCGTGTGTACGTGTAGGATGTGTGTGTGTGTGTTGGTGGGTGTGTGGTAAAAATAGGTCAGCTGTGTGTTGTTGCTGCTGATGCTGCCGCAGCACGGACCGTGACTGGGCGTGACGGCAAACTGGCATAACTGAAGTTGCAGCCCGAACAAAACACAGAAGGGAAAGAAATAACTTCTGGCCATAAAGTAGCTAACAAAACTCACCAGTTAATTGGGCGCTGGTGGGCGTGGCATGCAGCCAGAGCACCAGAGCGCAACTAGTGGTTAATATTTGATAACTGTTTTGCATTTCTTTTACACAGGCAACTGCATCAACAGCAGCAGCAGCGACCTACTTTCTGACAATGCATTTTTGCAGCTGCAGCAGCTGCTGTGTGTGTGTATGAGTGTGTATGGCTGGCGCATCAACAAGTATATAGAGTATACCCAACAGCACGCAACTGGGCGTTGCTATTATTCTTCATCTCTATCAGTGCAGCTGCAACTTCAAGATGCAGTCATAAAAAAAAAATCAGCAAAAAATAAACGAGCCGCTAGAGCAGGGGGAAATCAAATAAGCTGCAACTTTGGGGAATTACTGCGCTGAAAATTTTAGCAGAAATTTGTATTCTGTTTGCGCTTCATAAATCACTGTGCACATCATAAAATAATAATAAACTCATAAACAGTCTCTTAGCTGTAAAAAGCAAAAATAAAGGCGCCGAATATGGAATATATATAATAGAGCGATAAGTGTTCGATTTCAATTCTTCAACTGTTCAATTGGAAAACAAGTAAGAGGTTCTAGTCGGCAGCTCCCGACTAGGGAATACCCTGAACCGTCTTCTTCAAACACCAAAATACTTGACGTCGACTCTACTCAACAGCCACACTAGCAGCAAAAAAAAAAAACAAAAAAGACTTTCCCCGGTAGGGGTCGAACCCGCGACAGACCGTACCACTTGCTATGCCTCTACTCAGTAACCACATCAATAATTAAGAGCTCATGATAAAAAAGGAACTAAAATAGCATTACAGAAAAAAGTCGCAATTACCAAGCTGTTAGAATGCGAAGCAGACGCGCATGAATGTGTGTGTACATGTATGCAGAAATTCTTGAATTATTCGCTAGCTGCTCCATCCAATTGCGCATATTACTTTGCTTTTTTCTTAACCGATCTTTATGAAATTTTCTATAGTATATCTTTTTGTATTGTAGAATATTTGTGTATTCTCAAAAACTAAATTGTGGCTTAAATTGGTGGGCAATATATTGATTCATAGCTCAGGGCTGGTAGCGATAGGTATAAAATGGAAGATACTTGATATATACATAATATTCTAGTCGCAACATATCAACTTTGGTGACTCCAGCTTTTAATATTTAACTAATTGGCTCAAAAAACAGGATGTCGATATGGATTTTTATCGAATGGTTGGAAACGGAGTTAGTTATCGATTATCTGAAACAAACTCGATCTGCGCAGGAACTAGGAGGACTTACATCTAAAATTTCAAGTCTGTAGCTCTTATATATTGCGTTCATACATACGGACGGACGGACGGATGGACAGATGGACAGATGGACAGATGGACAGACAGACAGACAGACAGACGGACAGGTCTAGATCGACTCGGCTGTTGATGCTGATCCAGAATATATATACTTTATGCCTGTTACATACATTTGCATTTTGCACAAATACAATATACGCTTTTTACCCATTTTTAAGGGGTTCAGGGTATAAAAAATAAATGCAAATTCTTCTTGAATAAACTACTTTTATGCATTTCTTAACTGTTCTGCAATTGAAATTCTAGGTGCGAACTCACCCCGAGGCCTGCCTTATGATACCCGTAGTATAATAAAATTCATTCCATACGCAAACTTTTTTAATTAGAGTATTATTAATAGAGGTTATAATTATACACTATTAAATAAAAATACTTATAAAGTCCATGTAAGGGATTTCATCCTTGCCCTAGCCTAGGATTTGAGCCAGCAGCCTTAGTGTTAACTTGTCCGAGCTTATGTATGCGAATGTCACTCTTCTCCAGCATATTCATTATCCCGACTTAAATTACAGCGATTAGCTCTATCCATTCCCCAAGATATATATACGTAAACATTCATACATACTTCAAGCTTTTCACAAGGCCCTAATCTAACTCTAACTCAGACCATTTCAAGTCAGACAGCACTCCTTTTTACTGGCCTTTGTCTACATTTGTAAAAAAAAAGGGATATTAAAAATATAACAAGAGGTTCTAGTCGGGAGCTCCCGACTAGGGGATACCCTGAACCTCCTTCTTCCAACATCAAATTAAAATATATATTCTATTTTAGAAGCTATATGTCAAGTTTGGTGACTCTAGCTCTTATTATTTACCAAAATTGTCCAAATAACAGGATATCGATTTGTATCGATTGCTTGGAAACGCAGTAAGTTATCGATTATCGGACAAGCTCGATATGCGCAGGCACTAGGAGCACCTACATCTAAAATTTCAAGTCTCTAGCTCTTATAGGTTCTGAGCTCCCTGCATTCATACATACGGACCGACGGACAGACAGACTGAAATGGCTAGATCGACTCGGCTATTGATGCTGATCAAGAATATATATACATTATGGGGTCGGAGATACTTCCTTCTGCCTGTTACATACATTTGGATTTTGCACAAATACAATATACCCTTGTACCCATTTTTAATGGGTTCAGGGTATACAAATTTTAAAGGATGCGTATTAAACCTAACTTTTACGATGGGTATGATTTCGATAACTAGATCTCTTTCTCGCTCTCACCCTTTTCCAACAGAAGAAGAGAGAAATATTTAAATATGCACAAAGCTAAAGAATGCGTTCTCCTAAAAGTTATCAATTTAAATAAACTAACTTACCGAGATGCAAAGCTTAGAAACTGATTCTTTTAAGTGAGTTTAGGGGGGTTATCTAGATTACCTAGGCCAATTTGCCGACCTGAAACCCCAAAAACTGAGAATCAATAAAGCACCTAAAGCCGGCCTGGAAGCAAAAGGCTGTGCACTAAAGTCGCTGTTTAGAGTCAGCTTAAAGATTGAAGAGGAATTAAAGTAAAATAAAACCGTGCAGCAAACGGATCTTATGCTCCAGCCCAATAACAAAAACATTGCTTTAGTTGTACATTTTTCTAAAATTTCCAGACTTGATTCAATTAAATGCAGGTCTGACTGTTGGTGTTGGGCACGTTTTTAGTGCTTGGCCAAAAATAAATGTTGCAAACAAAAAATCATAAATAAATAAGAAAGTGGGCATAAAAAAAAAAGAGAATTAATATATATGTGTAAGAGAGAAGCTCGAAAAAAAAGAAGAAGCAGCAGCAGCAACAGCAGGAATAGTAAAGCAAATGGCAAACGAGGCAAACGGATCCATGTCCTTGGGCAACGTCCCACGCAAAATGTGGGCACAGCCAGCAAAGGTTACCAATACAAATACACACGCACAAAAGCAATCAAAGAGAATGGTTGAGGCGCACACAAACACAAACACCCGCACGCACACACAAACACAGAAACACACACAGAGTGGTACACAGACGCACTCAACGCGCCGACAAAGAGAAGAGAAAACAACATAAAAATTAAAGAAGCTTTAAGTATCCTTGTTGCTGTGAGGACCAACGCCAACGCCACAGGAAATGTGCTGGCGTCGAAGGGGGCGAAGCGCGAGGGGACGCTTGAGCTATGGGAAAAGTTGGAGGAGTGAGGGTCGAAGGGTGTGGGGTCGGGTAGCTGGCTGCTGCTGTCAGAAATTGCTCGCTTGGTTGTCTTTTTGTTTTCTTTTTTTCTGTGTATTTGTTTTTTTTTTTTTAATTTTTTCCAAGATTTTGCCTGCCAAAGTTTATGCGCTCTCACGCACTGCGGCTTGCGCGGTCCCTCTCTCTCTCTCTCTCTCTCTCTATCTCTCTCGCTTTCGCTCTGACTCTCTCTCTCCCTCTCTCTGCCTATTGCGCATCTTAAAGCTCTCGCATGTGTGTGTGTGTGTGTGTGTGGCTTAGTGCGAAAAATATATAAATGTGCAGCGATTATGGCTAAAAGATCTTTGTGCTACTGTCACAGCTACAGATACAGGCCACAGATACAGATACAGCTACAGCTCAAGCCTATAGCGGCAGATACAGATACAAGCACACACACACACATGCATATGCGATATATGTATATGCAGCTGATAAAAAATTGCTATGGATATTAAAGCGATGGCTACAAAAAACTCTCAGCTACATTAGCGAGAGTGACAGGCGGCCTCTGTGTGCTTATGTGTGTGTGTGTGTGCGTGTGTGTGTGCGTGTGTGTGTGTGTGCGTGTGTGTGTGTGCGTGTGTGTGTGTGCATCTGTGTGCACACATGTGCTTTGGTGTGCAAGTGAGTGTGCGAGTTTGTGTGCGTGCGTGTGTTTGTGCGTATTTTTAGCCGTTTTTAAATTTTTTTTTGTTCATGCGTCCTTTTTATGAATTTTTTATTTATATATGTCCGTAATCGACAGATGAGTGCATATATGACTGCTCGGGGAACCAATTGGTTGGCCTCTTTTGGGCGATAAATGCGCGATATTTGTGGTTACTTTTAGAATGAAATATGTCTAGATAAATGTTGATGAATCGTTCCAAATTCAAATATAAAAATAATAAAGAAAAAATATACTTTGCGTTAAAATGAACGTAGAAGTAAGAATATTTTATATTCAAGGAACTAAAGAACGAAATTCTTAATTAAGGAAATGTCTACTTATGTCTACAATTTCTTGTGATCATTTTTTAATCTAGGCCTTTTCTTTTTAGATTCAGTAACATTTCAAGTCAGTCTAAAGTTCAATCGAAATACACTTTACAATTAATGAACTCGGAGGACTAAAGTCTCAAGAACTTTCTCTGAGTACATACACATATACTTATTTCTTGCTCTCTGCTCGTTGAGCTTCTGATAAAACTGTCATTTAATTTTAATTGCTCTCTTGTATATCATACGGACACAAAAAGACTATTGTCTTTGCGTGCTCGATGATAAATCTCTGTAATTTTTGTCGCTTATCAGACTGTCCTTGGGCAGACATTAATATCAGAAATAACTGAAAAAGACAAAGTCTAAAGTCAAAGCGCATGAATCAGTATTTCACGCTGTGATTTAATTGAATATACTTATTTTGATGAATATTGAGAATCAAATAGATAAATAAATAAGTATATAGATTTATAGCTTTTTTAAGTAATGTGTGAACAGAATAAAGGAGTGGAATGGAAGAATAGAGCCATAGCCCAACTGCCCATTCCATGAATATTATGTCCAGCTTGGGTGGTAATAAAAATTAAATATCTAAAAACTTCAAAACTTAAAGTAATGAAAATGGATTCATTTGTACTAACACTTAGCAAACGGTGAAGAAAAAAACATAAATTGAAAAATGAATTAAAAGTTGTTATAGCAACTATTTGATAAATTGTAAATACTTGTTATTTATTCATTCAAAATAATACATTGGCTTATTACTATAGCATATATTCTATATAAACTAGCTCATAATTCGACCACCGCGAAGGCAATAAAATTGTTAAAAATAACTGAATACACACAAAGAACTACCTGCTCAGTACGAGAGCGATATTTAGTTCAGAAGAGAACTAGAATTTTAGGCATAGAAAATGCTGTGTGCAAACGGACCAACGTAAATATTTTAAGGCCTGTGCATTCCATAACACACCCATCCTTTCTCTGTCTCTGACTCACTCTGTCTCATTTTCTCTCTTTTAATTTTGTTTATCCTGCTTCGTAGATAGTCTCTTCTTTCAACCGAATTTCCCACTTCCTACTCTAAGATCTCTACCTGTTAGTTTGTTAGTTCTTTCCACAAGAATAGTATATAGCAACTACGGAGTAGAAAAGGCAGAAGAACTTACAGATGTCACATACAACCAGCTCAAACCCCTCCAAAACGAGTCCAAAGTTGTACTCTACAAACAATCTAAAACATTTATTATGATAAACTTAGGTGGTAACAATCAATACTCCAGTAACACAGACGCCTTACTATTGCCTCCAGCTGCATCTGTTGCTTCTGTAACTGCGCTCATGGAACCCACTCGTCTACATCGTAGGATTTCTGTGTGAATTCGCATTGGAGCACCGGTTCTTTGGGCTCCACCGACTCGTTCGACTCGAGTCCGCGACGTCGACGCAGTCCTCCAATCAGACCCACAATGAGCAGCACAAGCAAAGCGCCCGTGGCCACGCCCACAATGGGTATAGTAAGCGTATTGAGCTCATCCTCATCATCGGCAGCCTGATCGATGCTCAACAGTTGCTCCAGCAGGCCACGACGACAGGTGAGCGTCGCATTCGCAGTCGTGTTCCCCTGTTTCTGCTCCTCAACGTAGCCCGCATTGCAGCTGCAGATGCCCTGCTCGTTGCAGTTCTGATGTGCACCACAGCCCGTTTGGCGGCAATCCTTGACCACCGATTCATTGCTCTCAAAGAACTCGGCACGACATTCGCCCGCATAGAAGACAAATCCCTCGGCGCAGTCGGCGGCGGCGGCGACGGCGGCAATCGCTGATGTTGTAGCTTTGCCACTGCTAAGGTATTCCTCTAGTTCGGTGACGTCATCATTCGAGAGCAGCAGCATCTCCTCCTCGCTCTGCTGCTCACAGCTCTGTCTGTCCACATTCCATTGATAGCCACGATTGCAGACACAACGCTCCACGTCGACGCATTGGCCATTGGCACAACCATCGCCCAGCTTGCAAACGGGTGCACAGGGCGCACTGACACCATCGCCCGTGGGCGGCAGCGACTGGTAGCCGGGCTTGCAGGCGCATGTGTTGGGCGCCACACACTGCGACCCAGTGGGACAGGTGCGCTCGCAGATGGGTTCACAATAGTGGCTGCCATCACGATGCGCGACAGCCGAGACATAGCCGGCGGTGCACTGGCAACGCTGTGGCGCCACGCAGCTGGCATGGGCCGGGCAGCCGCGCTCACAAATGGGCTCACACAAGCCGGACTCCACTTGCATATAGCCTGGGCAGCATTCCGAGATTAGTTTATAGGTAATCTGTTCCTCGTGCGTATTGTAGAACTCGGTGATACGTTGAGCCTTCTTCCACAGCTTCCATTTGGAGGGCTGTTTGATGACCGTTCGCTGCTTCGTCACGGGCACCAGGCTGCTTGTCGTCACATTCCGTTCGCAGTAGTGTTCCCTGAGGGCCACAGTTGTGCCCAGAAGGCACAGCCACATGCAGAGATCCAGGCAGTTAGTTCTCATTCTGTCAACCGTTCGATTCGAGCTTCACTTAAGCACTGACTTGCCCCGAGCGGACGATACTCAGCTCGAGGGCTGTCCAAAAATTTTGAAAACAATAACAACATCCGCCGCTAGATAAGTTCCAGGGCGACCCTTGCTCTATTCCCCTCGCACATACAAACACACACGCACACACTCACACACCCAACAATCTCTCTGGCGGCGCGTCCCTCTGATAAGTGTAGTCGAGGAGGGTTGCAGTGCATCGACATAGTGCGACAGGCCGGGCACTCGAAGAATGCATATCGTAAAATACACTAGGCAGCAAAATGTGAACATTTCTTGAGGCCATGCGATGAATATGAAGGCGAAATTATAGAAGGGCGAGTGTTTGGAACGAAATACTCCGATGAAATATTTTTAAAATATTATATTTATATATTATATTTCAATTATTAAATAACTGAGCGCTTAACGATTTGTATATATTTAAAAAAAAATAGCAAAACAAATAATTTTTAAAAAATGTATTGCATATACATATAATATAATTTAAATTTTATTTAATTTATTAATATTCGTTTTGGCAATTATTTTTACATTTTATAACATTATAAACTACACGTTTCTTCTATTTATTTAATAATTCACTTGTAATTACATTTTTATGTTTTATAAAAGTGAGTTCTTATATTTTTAAATTATTTATAAAATGAATAAAAAAAAAACTTCAAAATAATAAGCACAACAAAAAAATACATTATAAATAACCAAAATTATTATTGTTTATATTTTGGTATATTTATTAAAGCATTTATTTTTAGTTATTTTTTTATTTTGACTTATTTATTTTATTCTTCCATTTTTTATTGCTTGCACGTACTCAGTCTCAAAACGCATGTTGTATAGTGTTATCCGAGATGCTGTCAAAGGTCACTCAGCTGTTGCTGGCTGTAGCAGCAGACAATACAAATGCTGGTTGCTGATGGCTGTCGACTGGTTGGGTGGTTGGGTTGGATGCCTGACTTTATCATAATACCCGCTGAATAAGTCGCTTAAGTCACACCCGCATATAAGATGCTGATAAGCTGGAAAATAGCTGCATCTGCACCAAGTAAAAGATACATTTGTGATTTTCACGAAGCGTTGCCTTATGACTCACAAAGAGGCGCCAGAGCGGAACTAAATGCCTTTGCGGATTTGTTATTGCTTATTTATAGCGAAGGTTTTCAGCTTACGGATTTGCCACGATAATTCTAGTGTTATCAGAAATAATAATAATAACAACAAAAGTTTAGCCAAGGCATATCGCAGGGTTTCGGCATGAGAAACCTGTTCAAACTAGAATGCTTACAAAAAAATGCACGTGTCCCTGTCGACAGTAATTCCGTCTACCTGTAGCGGTAGCCTTTACCTGCTTGGAAAATATATTCCATATACAGTCCCTACCTACTAGAGGTAGATTTGTTTTTTCAGCACTGTGAGGGTGTCATAGAAATAAATGTAAATAATGGCCATAATTAACATGCTTTTAAATTATGATTTGTCAGCAGTTGGTTCCATGAGAAAAGCAAAGCAGAAAAATTAAACACCAACAAATGAAATAAAAGAACATAAAATGTATAAAAAGGAAACACCAAGGCCCAGACCTCAACCAGCTAAAAAAACAAACTTTTATATACATACATGCAAGCTAGTTATGTTCTAATCGTTGTTAAAAATATTCGCAAAAAATATGTTTGCTAAAAATATTTCTCGAACAGAGAAAACCAAAATCCAATATGTACTTCTGACGTCACGCGGAGCGTTATTGTCAGATCTGTTGTGACAGTGCCATAGGGTTTCTTTGCTCACACTTTTTTCCGTTAAGCACATTTACAGCCCACACAGTCCCACACACAGCTGATGGACAGAGCACAACAACAGAACTGTCAATGCAGAACCAGGCGTCACGGGGCACGTATCCTGCGTTCTGTCTTCCAATCGTGCCTGTCGCTCCGGCGAGCCAAACAAAATGAACATATGAACGGTTGAATGACAGCTGACATAGAGAAACAAAAGTGTGTGCGTGTGTGTGCTTGTGTGTTTGTGACACAGTCACATTCTAATCTAAAATAATTGAATTGAAGGCAGATTGCAACTGATGCCTTGCGCTTCGCCTGTAGCGAACATATACAGATACATATACTAGTTATAGATACACTCAAAGAAGCACCCAAGAAAATGTTGTACGTAAATCAGTTTAAAGCTTTATGAAAATTCAGTTCCATTCTTTTGTAAAGAGCATTTTTAAAATTACCTTAAAGGCCAATAGTATAAAATATATAATTCCCAAATTACTAGACAGGTGGTGATTTTTTTCTAAGGATATAGCTGCAGATATAGATACAGATGAAGATACAGATGCATGTACAGATATAGATTCAGATACATGTTGCCCATAATAGGTGAAATAGTTAGATACATTTTTGGTGGCCGATTGCCACTAGTTGTTGTTTTAACTTCTTTTCTGCACTTGTATCTGTATCTACAGCTGCATTCGTAACTCCATTTGTATCCTCATCTGCAGCACAGACATATGCGACGCGTCGCCTGTGTTAATTAATGTTCGGAGCACTCGCTAACTGAATTCTGGCTTAGCCGTTGAATGCACAGGCTAGAGAGAGATTTTGGCAACTGCAATTAGGCCAAAACTTTGGGCCTAGTCGAAGTTCGCACGCTTGAGTTATTGCCTTGGCTTTGGTTACGATTCGCGACCCGCTAATTGCCAGCCATAAATTTGCATTATCTCACGTAGAACGCAGGGTACATCCTTTACACACACCAACACACTGAGCCATAGCCCCCCTCTCCCCCTCCCACCCGCCATCATCCCACTAACCCTGCTTTACTCTTAAATTATCCAAGTTGCGCGTGGCAAAAACTTTCAGCAACCCCATGTGACATCTGCTGCTCAATGCACAGGCACGTAACCATCTAGGGAAGACAGAGGAAATAGAAGCCAGGGCTTGGGGTGTTCTCTATGTGAACAGACAGTTTAACTAGCAAAGTGTTGAGCCAACGCACGGTCTTGGCCAACTTAGTGTGAACACATTGTGGGCAAATCCCAAATGATTAGACAATCGTTTTAATTATGAATTAGAGTTCGACTCTCCGTTAATCAGTAAAAAGTGTAAGATAAGTAGATATAGTAAAAATATAAATTAATAATAAAGATAAAGCTATAAAAAATGGAATAATAATAAATAAAACCAGCATCAAAAGCTGGTTAAAAATACCAAATACTAGAAAAATACCTTAGAGAATTACAAACTATTCCCAAAAGTATGCTATGAAAAAATGGGTATTCTATACTAACAAGAGCCAAGTTTGATTTTATATATATTTTTTTAATAAAATTATGAATAAATTTAGGCTTGCCGAGGAAGTTTTTCTAAATTAGTACAAATCTTTTAATATTGACTTTTATTTAGATTTTATTCAGCCCGAAATGAAACTCTAATTGAAATATAAAATATATTTTTATTAAATTCAAACATTTGTACACCTTTAAAGGCTTATACATATCGTGTTGATTCTCTTTGACTGCCTGCAACTATGACTAATTGGTCTTAAGTGCGCAAATTTAAAATCAAAATGAATGGCTAAATTTATATTTTAATACTTCAACTTTTTATTAGGTATCTCAATTAATGTATGTGTATACAAATTTTGGGAAACAAGAAGAAAAAACATTGGATTTTCATTGCAGATTATACAACAAAGAATAGGATTTTGTTAAATGGGCGGAAATTAGTTGATTGAAATATAACTCAATCGAATTTAAATATGTACATCTAAAATATTTTTATAGTGCGATTGCCAAAAATCTTTCCCGCTTTATGTAGTAAATGTAGTTGAAAGATATATATATATACTCTTTATAAATATATATATGTATATGCATAAATATATATATTTAATGGAAACTGATGTACACAATTTGAAGAATCAAAACTGATCAGAGTAAGGCGAAATAACACCAGCGTATTTGGGCTTTCCCAAAACATAATCGAAAGGCGTGCATTAAAGAGAATTCGAGAAAACTTAGAGCCTGTGGATATATCAAACGTAAATGTTGTAGTTAGTATATTTATGAATAAAGATAATTAAAAAGTATTTTTTACTAGGCATACCTTATATAAATATAAATAGATAAGCTCCACCATATTTTTCGCTCTCGCCTAAGGCCACGTCATTTCTTAGCCCCTAGATAGATAAAAGCTTTTCAAAATGTCCAACCGCTTTGAGTTAGATATGTGTAACTGTGACCTTTTCTCATTTTAGCTGGGGGCACAACCTTTGCGTTGGCCTAGTTTCAAATTAAGTGGCACAACAATAATAAAACGATATTTTTTAACCTTAAATTTTCTTACATTTTTGTTTTTCTCTTCTCATTTTCATGTAGCGAAGGTTATGAAAACGCAGCCAAGCTACAAAAATGTCCGCATTGTTTCTAAGCAGCAGCAGAGGCAACAACAAGGACAATAAGGATGCTGGCACACGTGAGAAACTGTGCAACTGGCAGGCAGGAAAAGCTGCGTCGCCGTCTGTGATTAAAAAGCAGCTACGCCATTTTGTTGCCACTTTTTATTATACCCTGTAACTAATTAAAGCGAGTTCAATTGGGTATAAGAAACTTGTACAGCTGTTTGTGACAACCGTATCGGGCGATATGGTCATAGCTATTTGTCCAAGCCAATTTAATCTAATTCTTTACAAGCTAATCTCTTAGTTTATTGATGAAATGTTGCCCAGTTCCGTATTTATCTTTTTAAAGACAGTACATATTATCTTAACATATGCCCAAGCTGAGAGTATCAGAACATATAGAAACGACAAGGGGAAAATCCAAATTTTATACAAAAATCAATTTTGTTTAAAGCCTTATTTTTCTAGCCCTAGTTAGCTAAAAGTGTTATTGAACACACATTTTTCTTTAATATTGTAAAGAACGCGGAATGATTTAAATAGCTTGAAAATCAGGTCAATAATGATTGAAGCAAAAGGTGAATACAGTTGTCTTTCATTTAGAGAGAGAGAGAGAGTTTTAATATTAATTAATAAATTTAATAAAGAAAAATAAAAATAAAATATTAATGAAAAAACTCATGTTGAAAAGCTCTGTTAAAATTGAATAAATAGAAAATAATAATAATAACAATATATATATTGATAATAATAATAAAATTTATCAAAATAATAACACATATAATAATGCAAATTATAATATATATAAATGATAATAATATTAATAACCAACCAATTATATTAATAAAACTAATTATTATAAAAAAAAACATAGTAATAATAAAAATATATATTTTATTTTATATATAAAAATATAATAACAGTCTTTATAAAAATGTTAATTTTTTTAAAATCTTAAATATATTGAAAATAGAAAATAAAGAAAACATCTCAAGTATAATTTCTATTTTCTGCAAGTTATAATATTCCAGCAAGTAATCTATTGGAAAATTCGAATTAAAGTTTTCAGCAAATACAAATTTTTAGATAAAATGTATTTGTAGATATGCCTGCTAGGGTATTTGCTCTTTGATTTAAACAAACTATTCAATGTTGTTTTTCATTGCTGTGCCTAATTCATCATCTGGTTTTTGTGCGTATGTGTGTGTGCTGTGCGCGGCCATTTGCATTTGCAGCTAAAGTTTAAGGTCCTTCATACATAAATAAGCAGTAAGCAGGCGGCGTCGCCTCAAAGTGCCAGGAAAAATAGCAGCAACAGCAGCAGCAACAACAACAACTAAATGGACATGACACCCTCTACAACGGCCCTCTTCAAAAACGACCAGCAACAACAACAATAACAACAACAACAACAACAACAACAATGAAGAGGCGACAACACTCATCAAGAACGGCCAAACACGAGCGATAAACACAAGCGCAACAAGGACTTGAGTCTCGAGTCTCTATCTCCCTCTCTCAGGCTCGCCCAACTTGACACAGCAGGACAGCAACAAGGAGAAGGACAACGAGCAAGTCGCGAGTCGCAGTCGCCGCCGCCGTCGAGCCTATCAGTTGTGCCCGCGTGTGTGTCCTTTCAGCCAGTGTGCCACTGTGGCAGTCAGTCATGGGCTCTGGCACATAATTAAGGACTTCGCCCAACAACAACAACAACAACAGTTAACAAATGAAAGTTAACCAAAAAAAAAAAAAAACCTAAGGACGAATGCATGAATACTCTTTGCCACGTTGGCAAAAGTTGCTAGGTTGATAAACTCAGTTGTTGTCCTTTGCATAGATGGGGTATTTGATAATTTTCTGCAATTACATTTATTTTAATCTGTACATCCACTCAATTGGTAAGATTTAGATTATATATTTGGCAAAAAATTAGGTATGTACCTTCTTGTGTTGCAAAAATATTTTTAATGTGTGTATCATGAGCGGGGTACTCCCGACTACGGCAATTCAAATCAAAGCATCTAACAAACTTAAAAGGACCACGTTTTTCAAGTTTTCAATTGCATAACAATACAAAAATATACAAATTGGAAATACGTTTTCTAAGTTAGCATCGTTAAATCGTTTTGATCTTAATTAACGTATAAGGTCATTTTGTAAGCTGAAGTTGCACGCACTGCAAGCAAAAACGAACGGACTTTAATTATTTAAGTGTAATTGAGATTCACAGGCACACACACCCACACACGCATACACACACACACCCACACACACACACGTGGCTGTTGCACTCTTGCTTTGTTGGTCTTTTTCGTTGCTGCTGTGTTTGCATTTGGATTTGCAGATGTAACTCAACGTGTGTGCGAGTGTGTAAGCGTGGGTGTACGTGTGAGTGTGTGAGTGCTGCTGCATGAATGAATGATGAAAGAAAGAGCAGAAAAACGTTGCCTGGCAGTGGGCGCAAGCGATTGCAGAGGGGCGCTAGAAGACAAAGCCTCAAATGAGCATAATGAGCATAAGGAGGCGTCAAAGCCAAAAGTGCTCTCAGGCGCATCTGGCCAGGACAATGCTGAAGGAATTGTGTCATATTATTAATGAAAAAACCAAAAAAAAAATCAAGGAGGATTCAGGAGGATGTAGATTCAGATTTTTAGACAGAGCCAAATGAGCAGCGGCTGCAAAAAGAATAAAATAGAATGGAGGAAAACAGGAAGCTGAGGCACTTTTAATATGCAACAGTCTAGAGCCTGAGCTCTGTATTTGTGTAGGTGTGCGTGTGGAGGCGCGTGTGTCTGTGTGTCTGTGTTGGCAAAATGAAAATGAAAATCAAGCCCAGGCCACAGCACAAAAGCAAATAAACGCGCTGAGCGAGCGTCAAGTTATTTATTTGGCAATTGCTCTGCTGCTTTTTATTGTCGTCAGAGTTGCGGTGGCTGCTGTTTGCTTTTGGGCATTGCCCCCACCACATCCCAACCACACCCACCCACCTGACAGCTGTCTGTGTATGTGCGTGAGTGTGTGTGCTTGGTCGTCAAAGGTCAATGAAACATTTTTTAAATGCTCGCCCAAGAACCAAAACCCAAACTCAACCAACAACAACAAAACCCCCAAAATCGAGCTGTGGCTACTTGGGGACACACTGCACCCGGGGGCAATACGAAGCAGGCGGCTGGAATGGGCGGTTTTGCGGCAACTGGGAAAATGATGTGCCTGCAGTTATGATTTTGCTTACAAAACGATTCCCTCTCTTTTAAATAACATCAAGTTTAAATTGTGATTTTAGTGGAAAATTTTTAAGAGGTAGTTATTTAATAATGATTTGAAAATAAAAAATATATATATAATTGATAAAATAAATTATGTATTAAAATTATTTATTAAGCAATAACAATAACGATAATAAAAAGGAAAACAATTTTTATTAATAATTATAATATAACCTAAAATAATAATCAAAATTATGATAATGATAATAATACTAATAATAATAATAATTATAATAATTATAATAATAATAATAATAATAATAATAATAATAATAATAATAATAATAATAATAATAATAATAAAAATAATAATAATAATAATAATATGTATAAAATTAATAACAAAAATAAATAGAATAATCATTTTTATTTTTATTTCAAATATGTTTAAAATGCGAAGAAAATAATATTATTTAAATTAAAGATTGAAGCGATTTTCCTAAAATAATTTCAGGATTCTGAAAATTTATAATTTCTGCAATTTTAAAATTTCAGCCTTTAATGTTGTGAAAAATTTCGAATTTCTGCAGGGTTTAAGTTTCCAGCTTTCCAGTTTTCAATTAAACATTTATTTTTAGATATGCCTCATAGGGTATTTAATTTGTGGTCTCTTTCTTTATATATTTGAATAGAATTGAATGAGAACTAAAGATATTTCAATTTTAATTTTGATTTTAATTTTTAAAATTTGTTCAAAATTCTGCTTAGATTAGGGATATGGTAGACTCTTGATTATATACCCTCTGTTTTATTTACCATCCATAACTCCCATTTCTTCCTTTGAAACCCATTTTAAACGCATAAAGATAAAACATTCTGTTATATTTGCCTAATAATTAATTTTTTAGCAATTTACCGTTTAAAATGGATAAAAAGGGTATAATGTATTTGTGCAAATGTACGTAACAGGCAGAAGGAAGTATATCCGACCCCATAAAGTATAAATATTCCTGATCAGCATCAACCGCAGAGTCGATCTAGACATTCCCGTCTGTCTTTCCGTCCGTATGAACGGAAGAATATCAGAACCTATGAAAGCTTGAGACTTGAAATTTTAGCTGTAGGTCCTCCTAGTGCCTGCGCAGATCGAGTTTGTTTCCGATATTCGATAATTTGTTGCGTTTCCATGTAATCGATAAAAATCGATATTAGAATTCTGTTGTTTGAGCAAATTGGGTAAGTAATAAGAGCTAAAGCCATTAAACATGATATGTAGCTTCTAGAATAGTTTATATATCCATCAAGGATCTTTCATTTTATAGCTATCGCCACCTCCCCGCTACCACCACAAGGCTATAAATCAAAAAAAAAAACCCAATTGTTTTGCCAGCACACTTGTCAGCAGCAGGCGCAAACTCCAAGAATTTCTGTATACATACACCCACACGTTCTTGCGCGTCTGCTTTGAATTCTATTAACAGCACTGCGATTGCGATTGTATTGTTTTCCGTGCTGCTATTTTAATTATTTTACGATATTTAACCAAGTTGATAAAAGTAAATAAGTTCTTACAATTCTTTCTGAACTTAAATACCTTGTTTTTTTGGTTAGCAAAAATTGATGGAGTCTACGAAAAATTTAAAATAAAACCATAATTTTACGTTTCAATGTTTTGTTTCACTATTTTTGTTTAAAATTGGATATGTTAAAAATAATTTCAGAACCCAATGGCAGAAAAAGGCAAATATCAAAAATGTTTTGATGCTTGGATTATGATTTTTTTGACATACTTTACTTTACAATATTAAAGAAAGATTAAATAGCATAAGTTTTTAACTTTTAATATTTAATATTTAACCTTAAATACTGAACCTTTTATTTTATATTCAATGCTCAATTCGCCTTCCAAACTGCTTAATTTTAAGAATATTTAAATAGGAAGCACATGTAAAGATATATGTCTAACTTTCCGTTCTATTTGCACAATAGATGAGACCCATCTTGTTAAAATCCGTTTTAAACTTATAATTATTTCAAAAACTCACCTTTTTACTCTCTGTATTTCGTAAGTCAAATGTTGTCGCTTTCCAATTTGTTGGTTGTCGTCGTGTATATATATAAAGATTTAGTTGAACTAGCTGAATACTATAAATATTCCATTTATTGTTTGTTATTATTATATTTTAAATATTTTATCAAATTTTGAGCATTTTCATTTGCCATATATATTTTTAATAAGATGTAATTACGATGAACATGAATGTTGATGTATTCATGCGGGTTTTTAGTTGATTTAATGAATTTACTTGTGGAGTACAATTAGTTGTAGCACAATGTGATTATTAAATCTCTTATTATTATTATTCGTATTTGTTTTTATTATTATATTATTAGTTTTAATTAGTTGCGATTATTGAATATGCATATGTTACGTCACGAATGTCAATGATTGAAAATTTGCTGTCTTGTTTATGTTTGAATTATGAATAAATTTGCATGGAAAACTGTTGCCATATTAACTACATTCAATACGTCAATCATTAATGCAGCCAATTTATTGAATATTTTTTATATATATGCTTCTTAGATGTAAAATCATAAACGTTCTCGTTCAATCTTGTGCGTGTTTCGGTTGCTTATTAAGTTTTTATGAACTATTTTATATGAGATTCCTGTTTTTTATATTCTGTATATAATTATAATACTTTTTTTCTATATAATAGAAAATGTTGGATTTAAATTTATGTTGGGTATTATAATTAATATTAAAAATCATTCAGCGAAAAATGTGGCCGTATTTTGTTCGGTTTTTTTTTTGTTGTAATTTACTTTTGGTATTTGTTTGTATAAGTTGAAGATGTAAAGAACTTTTATAGCTTCTCAATATTTACAATAAATTTCAAAATTTTCTTTTGGTTGCCTTAAACATTTTTTGTAATTTATGTTTATAGTTTGTGCTGTTTTTTATTTTTAAACCTTTTGCAATTGCTTCAATAAGAGATTGAATTTCGTTTGGTTTTCAGTTGTTTTTGCTTTTCACGCACTTTTCCAATTCATGGTTTTTTGGGATTGGTTCTCTCTTAATTTTCTTATTTTCCACAAGCACAAACACTTTTTGGTATTATTATTTGTTTCTGTGCTTCTCACTCAAACATTAAAATATTGCTTGACATAACTATTAAAACAGTATTTTCTATTTGCGCTGATTTATTTTATGGTGTTCTTTTCAATTAGTTCTAACATCCATTGTGTGCTGTTGTTGCATTTTTTGCTAAAATTAAATAAGTTAAGCAGATAGAACATTAGATATTTAATATGCCCTTAAGATGGAAGATAAATTTAAAACATATATCTTAACTACAATAAAATTATCAGCGGAAGATTTTAATAAAATGTTCCATTAAATTACTTTAAACAACTTCAAGACCTCAACTGAAGCTTTCAGCAATGATCATGGCATGGCGAAGCTTTTAAGTCAAAACATGCTAAAACTGCTTGCGAATTAGAGGGAGAGAATTTGATACGCTACAGACATTCATTTTTCACACAAATATTCACACTATTCATAAGCCATTTTCACAAGTTGTTCACTTGTTGACAATGTCAAAACAATTTCTTATGATTTTATTTTATGGCCCCACAACAAAAAGGAAGAAGAAGCAGCAAAAGATACTGGCACAATGCGAGCATAAAAGCTTGCCATTTCCATTTATATATTTTTTGGCACCTGTTATACACACAGCCACACAGACACACACACCCACACAGCCTTGCACTTGACATGTATCTGAAAGATACTTTTTGGCTGCTGCTGCTGTTGCTTTTGCTGTTGCTGCAATTTGAAATATTTATTTGATGGTCAATTAGAAATTTGCCTGCCATTTGCAATTCGTTTTTCGCATTTCGCTTTTCCGCAGCAATAAAAAAATATAGAAAAAGAAGAAGAATAAGCAGTCGCAGATGAAGAGGCAAATCAACCAGTAAATAAAATACATAGATGTTGAGATAGAGCTGGGCAGGAAACAGCGCGTGCGATGGCAGGCAGAAGGACGCTGATGTGTAAGAAGAAGAAATATGTGTACAACAATGTTGCCAGCGCGAGTCCCGATGATGATGATGATGGAATTTTCACAAACACACACACACACACGCACACACAGTGCAGAGAGCGAGCCTCGTGCCGTTATATGTTTTTTGCAAAAAAGCACAAGAAATAAGAATATCAATTTCCTCCTGTTGGAAAGCGCAAGGCAAAAATGTTCAGTTCCACGCACACGCACTTCGATATACACATATATAAATATTTATAAATATAAATATATATAGACACATATATATATATATATATATATACATAAATGTGGCTATATCTCCCTGACTAGTTGACTTGGCATCGCCGATTTACCTGCTAGTATTGTTTTCTTCTCATTTTTTGTTTCTTAGCTGCTGCTGCTGCTGCTTGAGCATCCTGCTGGGCGCTTAAAAGTTGCCATGTATGTGGACTTATGTATTAGTGTATGTATATTGGTGCACAATAAACGCAGGCACGCACATACATTAATATATATATATATATATATGTATATATATATATATATGGTCACACTGTTTTAACACGCACACGCACACACACACATATGCACAGAGAAGCACAGAGAATCACGGGCACACGCGCACACACATACAAACAAGCACACATACACTGACAAAACGCGCGCGCAGTGCTAAGCGACGACAGACAACAAACACACACATACACACACGCACGCACGCGCTTCCATACACAGTCACAGTCCAAGTCACAAACACAGACAAAGACACAGGCACGACCGCGACGCGTCTCCGCTTAGCTCTGCTTTGGCTGTGCAGGAAAAGGCAACTAACAGCACAACCCGAAACCGGAACACCAACTGAATGCGCTGCCAGGCCGCAATTGCCAGCCAGGCGACGCTGGAAGTGACTACTGCAGCAGCAGCAGCAGCAGCAGGCGAATCGGAGAGCTTCGTTAAGCTCGCTCGCACACGAGCGAACATCTCTTGCAGCAGACCGATTGGATGCCCCAAACAGCGTGGGGATGCTAAAACGTGACTGGGAATGCGCTCGTACACGCTCGTGCCTGGAAGCCAGCTGCGAGCGACTGGCTGGAAGTGCCCAAAGAGAGACCCAACTTAACCTAATCCGACTCCGACTCGACGACTAGTTCGCATGTTGGCTTAGGCAGGACCTCAAAAAAAGAACTTGCAAGAGGCTGCGAAAGAGCGCGCGCGCCATTGAGCTTTACTTGAGGTAGTTTCGCAATGCTCTGTATGTGTGTGTGAGCGCCATATAGGGTATGAGATAAGAGCTTTGGTTAGCGGCTCACTCAATTGAATATTGAGTTGGCAGCTGAGTGCAAGCGGATTTAAAATTGATATTTTTTTAAAACTGGTTTGCTTCTGTTGTAAATTATTAAATTTTTAAAGATTTGAACAAGAAGGAATGTAATTTAATTGTTAGCTATATTAAAATATTCCTACTTATAATAATTTCATTTTATTTCATCTTATTAGTACCAACAATAAGAAAAAATTATTCAAATATGTTTTGTAATATTTAAATTTTATTAAACTATAGCCTAGTTTACAATCGAAAGAATTTTTCAATTATCTAAGTCACTTACTTCCAGCTTCCAGTTAAAGTTTTCTAAGCAAAACAATTAAACTCTATTTTCCTATTTCCACTTCTTCCAAAGTATCCCAAACTCCACACAATTCTCAAGCAATTGTTATTACTTGAAAGCTGATTAATTAAAAAAAAAAACAGCTACTTAAGTAAAGATTTGTTATCGATACCACTCAATATCTTAACATTTACAGAGCCAATCATAGTCCACAGCTCACTTGACCCAAATCCTTCAATGCGAACGCAACTAACTCAAATTATTTCAAATTTCACGCACGTTCATTCATGCACAAGCACCCATACGCACGCACACATGCTTATGCTCTCGCACATCTACACACACACACGCACATGCACACGCTCTCGCTGCGTAGGTCCAGAGCCAAAAATGATTTATGACCCCACAAAAAAATTAATTTAAAGTAAATTCGCATGAATGAAAAATGGCTTTTACAAACGGGAAAACTACAGGACGCCCACACAGCGCTGCTAGAGAGTCGCACAAGCGCCAGTTAAGAGAGCGTAACGTGTGGTGCTGTCTTCGTTTCACTCTTACAAGCCACTTGTAGGTTTTGTGCGCGCTCTTAACTGCAGCTTAAAGCTCGCTCTCATGCGCTCGCATTTGTGCGCTCAGCTTCAATGACTTCCATTGTGTTTATCCCTGTTTGCGCTTCCAGTGCTCGTCAAACTTTTTTCGGCACACACGAAACGATGGACACGGGAGGCTGCTTCCGCTGCTGCTGCTGCGTCAGCTGCTGCGAGCCCTCGTGCTCGCCTTCGGCCGTGTCCTCGTCTGCTGCCATCGGTTGGTATCCATGAATGAAGGCTGTGATAATGGCAGCTGGCGCATCATTTGCGCCTGGCACACAGCGCAGTTCACAACGCACGGACTGCGTCACCCTGTGCGGCAACTGCTTGCAAACAACTTCTTGATTTTTGTCTTGTTGTTGTTTTTGCCAAATTAACATTTTTGATTATCCTGCCAGCCAGGCGAGCTGCTGTCCTTGCTTATGCTCTACCTCTCCCTTTCACGTTACCTGTCTGTCTCTCTCTCTCTCTCTCTCTCTCTCTCTCTCTCTAAATCTTACACACATACATACGCGTTTTGTTAACACTTGGGTTTTTTCGTTGCATAGTTTGCGGCGCTGTTTTTTATTGTCTGCGCTGATTTGTGTTTGTTTTTTATTTATTTTTTTCTGTTCATGAGGTCGCTTATAACTTTGTTATGCTTGTTATCTATAGAGCCAAGATAAAAGATAAATCTAAATAAAACTTGAGGAAGCCCGAAGATTGAATGTATAATAAAATAATATATATCTAACAGTCGAACGAGACAGATTAAACGAACAATTAAAAATTATATTGAATAATTAATTAATAATTATTAAATAAATTTCGTATAGTTTACAATACCAGTAAAAATACAAAAATAAGACAAGGCCGAAGATTGAATATATATCAAAAAATATATATCAATGAAGGATTTATTATTCATATTAAAATATAATGCTAACGAATTACAAGTCCTGTGGCTAGTGTCATAAAGCTGCGGAATATTATAAACCATATTTTTCTCATTGTTTATAATATAATAAAAATATAAATAAAAATAAAATTTAAAATAATAATACTAGTCTTAGACAATGAACAATGATATTATTTTATGATTATTTTTATTTATATTATTTATATCATTTTTTATTTTTAATTAATATTACTTTTATTGCAAGAAAATCCAAAAATCCATTGGCTTATATATGTGGCCTTTTTTTTTAATACACGTAATTTATGAGGGGCACACGCTAAACACATTTTTTGTTGCCTGCAGTCTTGGTTTAAGCCAAGTTCATTGTGCTTGCACCAACATTTCAGTAAGTGTTTGTAGTTGGCTTTGATGACTCTGTGATTTAGTCGTAATATATGAAAAACACGCCATCGGTCAAAGGCTGCAAGGCAAAGGTCAAAATACTTGAGGAACAGTGGGCGTCGTCGGCGGCGGCTTTCAGTGAATGGAAGTCGACACCAAAAAGTCACCTACACACAAAAAAATATGGGAAAAAACCTTCAACCGATTTGCAATTCGTGCAACAATGTTAACAAGAAGCAGAACTACCAAAAGCAGAAGAAGAAAACAGAGACAAACAGAGCACGAAGCATGAGAAATCAAAACAAATAAGCAAACAGGCAAACACAGGCAGGCAAACAAAGTGCCAAGCAAATTAAATAAAATGCACACGGTGAGTGCGGTGGTGGGCAGGGGTTGGTAATAATATGAAAGCTCAACGCGATGCAGGCACAAGGTAGTTAAAGATACAGATACACAGATGCAGACACAGATACTGTGCAGGCCGTGTTGCACTGCGGATTGTGTTTAAGTTTGCATGAGTATGTGTGAGTGTGTGTGTGTGTGTGTCTGAGAGCAAAGAAAATTAAGCAATTGAATTAAAAACGAATTAAGAACTGTTTGTTGTTTGAATATATCTCCAGATAGATGTAGATCGCTTCGGTCAAAAATAGATTTGTATGTAAAAATAGCTGCAAACCCTAGAAGCCTGCAAAAACTAACAATGCGCACGTGCGATAATACGTCTAAAAGAAAAACACAATTAACTTTTAACCAAACTATTATTTAATAAAGTGTGGAATTCGATTGATGGTAAATCAAAAAATAGAATTCCATCTAACAGAGGTTGCAGATAAGATCAAGTTCTTCCGCAGGCTGGCTGACTCCACCACAGTGAGGCCCCCGTGCGATCTACCCAAAGACATGGCCTTTATCAAGTTGGACTTTGATGTTGATTCAGAATATATATACATTACGGGATCGAAGATGTTCCCTGCTTTGCGTTACGCAAAACTCTAATAGCCTCTTCAGGGTCTAAAAGTGTATTTAATTGAAACTCTTTAGCTTCAGTACGCTCTTTAGTTCCTCAATACTTCCTTTTCCCTAGCATAGTTCTGCATTTCAAAATGTGCACTGCTGTCAAAAAAAAAACCAAAACTAACTCAACTAATTAAGCACAGCAATTTGTCTAACCAGGTTTGTCGCTCATTCAATACACAATTGACCCATTTTATATATATATATATATTTATCTGAAATGGTGCTTGCAGCACAATTTGCTCCACTTGGCATTTGGTTTGGGCACTGCTCAAATATTAAATCATATCAAGGTTCCGTCATTCATTTTGAATGTCCGCCGGTTGGTTGCTTCTCTCTTTGCTTCTCGCTCCTCGATTCGCTTGGTTCGTTTCACTGGGATCGTGTAATGAAATTTAAGCAGAATTGTAAACAAAGTTGTGCAATAAAATCAACAAACCGCAAATAAAGTGCAATTTAGAGCAGACTCCGGGCTCACCCAAAAAGAAAAACCAAAAAAAAAAAAAAAAAAAAAAAAGGCGAAATGAAAAGCGAAAAACCTAAAGCAAAAGACTTTTCGTTTTATTTGAGCGTTCGTTTGGGTCTTTTTGTCAATAAGCCGCCAAGGCGGACGGCAGCAAATGGGGGAGGCGCTGCCTGTGGCTGGGCGTGACTGTGCCTGATTTCACGAGCCATTTGCAAGAGTCCTTCACACAAAATGCTGCAGCAAATGCAGCCAGGATGCAGGAGTTGCTGCAACGTCGCGAAAATTGCCGCAAATTGAAGCAAACTCGGCGAAATTTTATTGAAGCAACCGTCACCGAAGGGGACCTATTTTTATTTTATTTTCCTGCTTTTTCCCCCTCGCTAGGAGAATGCTGTCAGTTTGAGTTTGAGTGCACTACAAATGGTCGCTTCATTGTTTCAATTTGCTGCATTTCGCCCTGCCAATTGCCAGCTGATAATTTATGCAAATTCCAAACAATTTGCTTCGCTTCTGCTTCGGCTTCTCACACTTTTGCTTATTCACTTTGCCAATTGATTTCGTGACTCTCGACCGAAATCTCTGACGAAATGTGTGTCGAGGACACGGTTGCCTAAAATTAGAAGCAGCCAGGGCTAGCCACTATTGAAATTAAAAATAAACTACGAAAATTCATTTAAAACTCTTAAAGTTTTAATATACATTGTGCGAATTGCTAAAGTTTTGTACCCAAGCAGCTGTAAAGATTTTTGTACTACGTGATGTATGAGCTATTTTTGTTTTTGCATTTTTTAAGACATTAATAGCGTGACTTTAGCTTGATAGTTATGGATAAGATTTGTATAATAGTTGCAATATAAGAGATTATAGCACAAACAAGCAACTACAAAAACCTACATATATTGAAAGAATTGATAAAAAAAAAAAACATTTAAAAATATAGATACAGTTAAGTTTATAGGCGCACTTAATACATATTTTAATTAAGTACATCTCGCCGCTGATTAATGCAATTCAATTTATATATATATATATATATATATCATAAGCACACTAAATACATATATACTTACGCAGAAGATATATTTACTGATACAAATACATATAGAATTACAGATAAAGATAAAGATATATAAAACGAATTCCTACAGACACTGCGTCTGGGAGACAGATACAAATACACATGCATATAAATTAATTATTTCAGATGAGGATACAATAAAATACACTTAAAGATACAGATACATATCAGGTCCAAATTAATAAATACATTTAGGAGATACACCTGGATTTAAAATCGAACCTACAATGATAAAGTTTGGTAGACAAATACAAAGATACACGATAAAATATGCAAGCTATAGATCTGAATATATATATATATATATACTTACTCGAAGAATACAAGTACACATACATAAGTATTAAGATATTTATTCAGATACAGAAACAGGTTCAAGCACACACACACACACACCTACAATATTATACAAACGCAACTAGACATAGAGAAATTCAGTTTAATATACAGCCAGAGATATAAATATGAAACGCAATAGAGCTTAAATAAAGCCGTGGCTAATCTAGTCACATCTGAGCAACGCGCTAGACCAATTCCACAGCCTAAAGCCACTTCCCAATCCTTTTTGGATATCATAGACGCGTTCGGTTTTGCACCTGCGCTCGGCAATTAAGTGATACCCTCCGGAATGTATCTCGTATGCATTGAATCCTGGCCAGCATCCAAAAATTGTTGACAGCCCAGCGAATCATATACCAGCTGCAGCAAGCTTCCTCGCAAGCCCCTTTACTGCGCACACATAAAAATGGTTGAGTGCACACACTCCCTTCCACACACACACACACACACACACACAGAGAGAGACCCACGCAGACACACGCTCGCACACACTTCGTGTTGCACGCCAATAAATCATAACGCGACGGCACAGTCGATGAACTCGGAGTTGAGTCGAGTGTTGGCAACGGCAACGGTAATGGTGCAATCGGTCATGTTATTATTTGTTGTTGTTCTTGTTGGCTTTTGTTAATATACCCTTGCGGTGGGTACAATACATTTGCCATCAAATGTGTAATGAGTACATAAGCCAGCTATTATCCACGCATTATTTGCACCATGAATTAATACTAAAACCTGAATAGAATCTGGACCAATCATATAGATATCTATATACACTGTATATACACTGTATATTGTTATTTTTAACTATTAACCAATAAATATATATATATTATATTTTTATATTTTTTGTTTCATTTTATTTTGTATTGTTTTTTATTTTTATATAATTACAATTATTTTATTTGGGTTATTTCGTATATGTTTTATTTATTTGTTATATTAACTTTTTTGCAGACATATATTTCAGCAAAGTCTTTTTAGAATCAGACTACCGTATCATTGTAGCTGCCAGAGATAACTAGGTTTGATTTGCCGGCAAGGGTATTTGGAATTCGGCATTTTTCTGTCACTTTTGCCTTGTTGCCTTGCAGTTGCAGTTACTATTACTGCCCGAGCAGCAGGCATTGCTTGGCCGCAGAGTTCGTTTCGCCTTCTTCCGTTGCAAGTTGACTTGTCATAAAAATTGAAATTGTTATCAACTCGTCCGTGCGTTCGACGTTGAGGATTATTGCATTAAAGTTGGCGCGTAATGGAAAATGTTCAGGTGCCACGCCCACTGAATGAACCTGCCACTTATTACATGACAGCGCGGCGAGCTTCACTTCCTGACAGACCCCACTCAACACCCTTACCCCCTTCCCGCATCAATCTATCTCATTCCACCTTCCGCTACGTGAGCTGCGGATTAAAGTCGACAAAGTGTTGCACTACATTGTGAGCCAGTTCTTCGTCCTGGCTTTTATCCTGGCTGCCAGAGTGGCTACATGCCTGCCTTTGGGCTTATCGACAGCGTGCATTGAATCGAGCAGCATGTACAATAAAATTACGTGTTTCGGCATAAAAAATTATGCCAAACGTCGCTTATCACATTTCGCATTTCACAATTCGCATTGTATGAAACTAGCGCAGCGAACTCAGCGCAATTAATTCCACGTATACTCAAACTGACAGACCTGAAATACTCGCTGAAATATGGTTGGACATGCTGAAAAGCGTTCCGCGTAAATGAGCTTTTGGATTGCACATATGAAATTCACTTTGTCGAAGCACATAGCTGAATTTTAGTTGCCGATACAAATGCTCATACAGACAAATATACAAATTAAGTTAAAAATACATACACACATGCACAAATCTACACAGATACATACACATATATAGGATACAGGATACAAATACAGATACAGATGCAGATACAGATACAGATACAGATACAGGTACAGATACAGATACAGATACAGACACAGGCACAGATACAGATACAGATACAGACACAGGCACAGATACAGATACAGATACAGATACAGATACAGATACAGATACAGATACAGATACAGATACAGATACAGATACAGATACAGATACAGATACAGATACAGATACAGATACAGATACAGATACAGATACAGATACAGATACAGATACAGATACAGATACAGATTACAGATACAGATACAGATACAGATACAGATACAGATACAGATACAGATACAGATACAGATACAGATACAGATACAGATACAGATACAGATACAGATACAGATACAGATACAGATACAGATACAGATACAGATACAGATACGATACAGATACAGATACAGATACAGATACAGATACAGATACAGATACAGATACAGATACAGATACAGATACAGATACAGATACAGATACAGATACAGATACAGATACAGATACAGATACAGATACAGATACAGATACAGATACAGATACAGATACAGATACAGATACAGATACAGATACAGATACAGATACAGATACAGATACAGATACAGATACAGATACAGATACAGATACAGATACAGATACAGATACAGATACAGATACAGATACAGATACAATACAGATACAGATACAGATACAGATACAGATACAGATACAGATACAGATACAGATACAGATACAGATACAGATACAGATACAGATACAGATACAGATACAGATACAGATACAGATACAGATACAGATACAGATACAGATACAGATACAGATACAGATACAGATACAGATACAGATACAGATACAGATACAGATACAGATACAGATACAGATACAGATACAGATACAGATACAGATACAGATACAGATACAGATACAGATACAGATACAGATACAGATACAGATACAGATACAGATACAGATACAGATACAGATACAGATACAGATACAGATACAGATACAGATACAGATACAGATACAGATACAGATACAGATACAGATACAGATACAGATACAGATACAGATACAGATACAGATACAGATACAGATACAGATACAGATACAGATACAGATACAGATACAGATCAGATACAGATACAGATACAGATACAGATACAGATACAGATACAGATACAGATACAGATACAGATACAGATACAGATACAGATACAGATACAGATACAGATACAGATACAGATACAGATACAGATACAGATACAGATACAGATACAGATACAGATACAGATACAGATACAGATACAGATACAGAAATAAAAGAAAATTGGTTCTTAAAGAGACTTCAAAAACAGAAGCACGTACACATATTTCCAGCCAGAAATCCAACAAAACCCAACAATAAATAAATATCCGAAAATACTATGGAGAGCTTTAAGGGATTTGCATAAGAGCATAAGAGTCTGGCCGTGTGTGAATGTACATACAATGTGTATAAAGAATTGTTACAGTTAACTAGAACTAGTTGCACTCAATTTTATTTCCATTTTGGTCACGTTAAATCCTTAAAATTACGTCGATTATTGAATCCGTAGTCCTTTTTCCGTTCTTTTTTTTTTTGGCTAACATGAATTTAAATGGTCTCACACAGTCGTTGGAAACATGACTCTGATTTTGCGTTGAAAGTTTCGTTGTCAGCAGCAATTAAAACAACGCCCTGAAAATGCACAGGAATTGCAACAGCAACAACAAAATGAAAAACAAAACCCAAAAGCAAAGCAAAAGCGAAATCAAGCCTGGCCACACACCCAATGTAGAACGAAAAAAAAGTTGAAAATCCTGCAGCAGGCGGCCAGCAAAAATGAAATTAAACGCAACAGGAAACAGTGTAACTTCACCTTGCCGACGCTATAATGCCCTAACAGTTAGAAAAAACATCAGACTTTTATTTAAACGGTTTTAATACTCGATATTGGACGATTATTTCAATAGAAGATGCTTGATAGTGGGTTGGTGTTATTAAAGAAAGGTGCAGGAAAGTATTAATAGGTATTTCTATAAAAATTGGTTGTACATAGGATCTATACTATACATAACATCCCGAGCATATTTTGAGAGCAGAGTATAGAAAGTATTTTACAAATTAGAATTCAATATCTTGAATAACAAAACAATCACTTTAAAACTAATTGACTACATTTCATATAAAAAGTCAGAGGTAAAAACAAAAGCGACTTAATGAGCCCAGCTTAGCATTTATTTCATAAATATATTTATATATATACATAGTCCTTATAAGCCCTAACATATCCAATATGCCCCATTTGGGGAGGGATTAGAAAGCGTGCGGCAGGCGGAAAAGCGTCAGTCGGTCAACAGTTTGGCTCTATGCAGCATAACGGTAAAGTCAGTCATCCATCCGGGCTAGCCATGCTGCAGGCCCCTTGCCCAATCCCTCTTCAAACCCCTCCATCATCGACCATTCCACGTCAATGTTTCGTTTTACATTCACATTTCTCGTTCATTGTTCACAATGCCGAATTTTTGCAGCACACCAAATAAATAAGCACACACACATGCACACACACGCACACACACACATGCACACTCTTAACTGCAGAAAAAGGAAACACAAACTAAACGCAGTCCTGTGTTTCCTGTAATGAAAACATTGAAATTTTTGTTGCTCCAAGGAGTCAAAGAAGAATTGAAAAAGCGCAAATGGGAAAACGGAAGTTGAAGTGAATTTCTTTAAATAAGCCCGACTCATAGATACCCAGTCAATTGATAGGCAATAGTAGAGCACTTATGGAAAAATGAGCTAAAAATAAAATTACGCTAAAGCCGCTCGACTATTTTCTTTTTATTTAAATATAGAGATATTTTCGACATCAGGTTAATAAGTCAAATTAAAGACGCATTTTTCTAATGAAACATTTAAAAAAAAAAACAGTTTGTAGCCCAACCCAAAACTAAGAATCGCATAACAAATATGACCGAATTTGTTTGAAACTACTATCAAAAAACAATTCAAGTTGTGTGTCACACTGAGTTTTTCCTCTTTTTTTCCTATTGTTGTTGCAGTAAATAAACCAAAAATTCTATTAAAATTGAAAAGCTAAAGCAAAGATGCTGTGCAAGAAAAGGGAACCCATTTTAAACATATATATATTTCTTGTTTGATTTGCCAAGGGCTCAATGTTGCAATTAGAGGTTACAACAACACGTTTTCGTCATACAAACCCGAATGCAGAAGCTCCAGGATGAGTGCCAGAGGGCAGGGCAGAGGCCAACTGGCCGAAATAAAGGGACAATGCGCATATTAAAAAATTCATTGAAAGCGCAAACAGACGAGTGTAAAAAACTCGGAAGCTATAAAACTGAAAGCTAATGGAGAAATGAGCAACAGAAAATTTAATACTAGCGAGAGGTAATAAAAACTTAGAAGTGGAAAAGAAAAGCGAAATAGTTAAATAAGTTGAGAGAACGAAAATGTACATAATTGTTCAGATATGCCGACTTTATCGTTCAACCGATATATTTAATTAAATAAATACAATTTTGAATAAAAATATTACGCTAGCCACTTGAATTGCACGAATTTCATTGTTAATTTTATAAAAAAAATCTGTAACCTAGTTTTAAACACAAAATTGAATACGCACTTTAAAATAAAAGACCACAACAATGAGCGATAAAAAAAAAGATAAGATCATGGATTATAGGTCTACTAAAAGATCCAAGTAGTTGAAACTAAAGGATGTATAGTGCTAACGGACATTACCCGGCCTTGCCTGCATTCCACTTCTATTGGAAAAATTTCTTAAAGTACATCGAACATGGGACCAAAAGTTGGAATCAACGTTTTCCGCCCATGCTAGTATTGTGAAGAAAAGATTGAAGCCGAAAACTAAACTTTCGTTAATTTTGACACGCATTTATTATCCGACTGCTGGTGATGTGACAAAATGAGTATCAAATAAAAGATCTCTGAAAATAAGCTTGAAGCCAACCCGATGTTACAGGTGGAATTTTTAAAATCGCTAAAACATGCATTCAATAAGTTCTTACTTTAAGGTTAAGTTTGAAGTAAGTCGAACAAAGCGTATAAGTTCGTTAAAAAATCGTTGAACCGCATTTTCCACTGAGAAAGAAAAATCAGATTAAAAAAAAAAAACACCGCAGCAGTGTTTGCATAATTCAATTGAAATTGTTTTTATAGAACCAGTTGAGAGCACAAAATATCTGGCACACAATTTAAAACTAAATATACTCTTAATATCTATATAATTATAATTAACCGATTCCTTAAACAGTTTCAGTCACACGTAAAAGTTGACCAAATTTAAGTCCAATCAAAGCTGCATGGAAAAATTTGCCACAAACTTGACTTAAATCGACTTCAGAATGCAGTCGCAAAAATTGCCCAACATGAGTAAATATTTTTGGGCACTTTATGTTCATTACGTAGCCAAAAAGCAGACACTTTACAAATAATAATAATAAAAATAAATACAAAAAACATACATATAGAAAAGAAAATAAACAGGCAAAGGCAAATTTATTTTGCGGAACTAAATTGAAATAATTTTGGCAGCTGAAATATGCACAAAAATATTTTAATACGAGCAAAGGATAAAGCCCACCGCGCACCCCGGGCTATGACGCCTTTCCGTTCAGACATATAGCCAAGCACAGACACAGCTCTGCAGACATATAAAATGTGCAAGTAAAAAGGGGTTTGCCCTCTTCCCACGACCCCGCTGGAGTTATCTAGAAATGTGCTGCCCGACTTTGAGTCTGGCATTTGGCCAAGTGCTTTTTTTTCTGGCAACTGCAGTTGAGGCAAACAAACAAACGGCGGCATCAAGGGCTACATATTAAATTTGTCGTTTCGTAGTCAAACTGTGGGCGTGGCCAGCTTATAATTGTTGTTGCTTGTCAAATTGCAGCGCAATTTAAAAACGCATTTCGTATTCGCTGGCCATGAAAATTGAATTATCTTTCACTGAGCGCGCACACAAAAATATTCTGTCGCTTGCAACTGCTGCAGTGGCAAAATATTATTGAGCAACAGTCAATGGATGGAGCACTGACAACAACAAGTAAACAATACGAGTGTGCCACAACAAATCAATCTGGACCATAAGCATGCTGCCTGCATAAGTTTGGCATTGGTCAGCACGGCGTATACGTAATTTCAGCACGATATGAGTGTGGAATGAGTTGTGTGCATGCGTGTGAGAGTGTGTTTGTGTGCATATGTGTGTGAGAGGATGAGTCTGTGTGTGTATTGTATATTGGTCGGCTGCCCTCATCGGTTGATTTCTTTACAATGCCTTGTATGACGCAAAAAAAAAAACAATAAAAATCATAAAAGTAATTAATACAGAATTAAAAAATAAATAAATTAAACTGCTCTGTAGAAAGAATCCGATTGCACTTCTAATTACATTACGTATTCACCTCCTCACTCATACTTGCTCTATCCTCTAGTCCACACTTTGGAAAATTCATTCTTTAATAGGTTATGTGCATCATGGGTTATAAATATAAAATTCCCAGGGAATAAACTATAGTGTTCGGACAGAGTGACATGGCTATATCAACTATGCGTTTGATGCTTATCTTTAATATATATATATTATTGACTCGGAGGTGTTTTCTTCTACATGGGTACAAAAGAAGTCGAAAGAAATGGATATTTATAGAAGTAGTAGTAGTTATCGATGAAAATAAAATTAACTTCAACTATGTATCTAGAATAAATATTTGATTTCATAAACAGTAAAATCAGATCAGCTCTTCGATAATGTATAAATATTAAACATTTTATGATTTAGGCGTATATACCTCAGAGTAGTTCAAGTAGTCCGTATATAAACAAGCAAGATTATGCATTACTGATTACCAACTCTATTCAACAGCCACATCAAAAATTTAGTCTTAATGTGAAAAAATAACGAATTAAAATAGCAGTACAGAACACAATATAATCGCAATTGCACTGCTATGAATAGAATAAATATAGATTTATGTCTTCCCGCTACTACGGGGGATATATATATTCTTGAAGCTATATTTCAACTTTGGTGACTCTAGCTCTTATTATTTACCAAAATTGCTCAAAAACAGGATTTCGATATCCATTTTTATAGATTACTTGGAATCGGGGGAAATTCTCGATTATCGGAAACAAACTCGATCTGCGCAGGCACTAGGAGCACCTAAATCTATTATTTCAAGTCTCTAGCTCTTATAGGTTCTGAGATCCTTGCGTTCATACATACGAACAGACGGACAGACGGACGGATGGACGGACAGCCAGGCGGACATGGCTAGATCGACTCGGCTTTTGCTGCTAATCAAAAATATATATACTTCATTGGGACGGAGATGCTTCCTTTTGCCTGTTACATATATTTGCACAAATACAATATACCCTTTTTACCCATTTTCATTGAGTTCAGGGAATAAAAAGAGGCAAAAAAGTATATTATATGTATGCGCCAGAGCTGCAAACTGTCAATAAAATGAACACTGATAGCAACGTATTATGTGTCATAAGTTTTTAGTTTTTGTTTGAGCTGGGTGTATCGGGTTCAGATTTGCTTCGTGCCATCAGCAAAATGAGCGAAACCTACGGCATGCCAGTGTCCATGCTGCTGCTCATTTTATACATACTTTTGGATGTCAATTATTTTATACGTTGTGCATTTACTGTCCTTACACTGCGATTGTTTCAGAGCAAGCACAGTGTACTGGACACAACAACCATCTATGGCATATGCACGCCCCAGGATGTGGATATCTTTTTGCGGCACATGAACAACGCACGATTCTTGCGCGAACTGAACTTTGCCAGTGTCCATTATTATATGTTGACCAATCTGTACGATCTGGTGCGCGAGCGAGGTGGCACTATTGTCCAGGGCGCAACGTCTCTGAGATATCGCCGTTTTATATCCATATTCCAGCCATACAAGATACAGACGAAACTAATCTGGTGGGACGAAAGAGCCATCTATTTGGAACAACAATTTGTGACTCTAACCGATGGATTTGTAAACGCAATCGCACTCTCTAAACATCGCTTCACCGAATGCAATGTCTTCGAATTGTTGGAGGCATTTCCCGAAGTCACATTTCGACCGGATTTACCCAAGGAATTGATGCACTGGCTGGAGTCCATTGAAGAGTCGAGCCAAAAACTAAATCCCGACAATTTTGTCTACGCATAAAGCAACTATGTAAATTATCAATCTCTTCAGCAATTATTTCACACTAAGCGATAATAATAGTATAACATTATTTTAATACACCAAAAATTCAAATTTCTTAAATAAAATATAAAATCACATACTTTTAACTTTTAAATATATCTTAAACAAATCCAAATATTCTCAATCAACCAATAATCCATAAATTTCAATGCAACCACTAACCATAAAAAGCATATATATTCCATACTCTTTTATCTGAACACGATAAATTTCAACGAGGGAACCTGCGACCATGTTAGTGCGCCCAGACAGAGAAACACTGCTGAGAGTGGCAGCCGAACGCCAGCCGGCGTTCGAAAGCCGAACGTTCAGTATGAAGCCGAAGCTCGCTCAGCGCACGAGAAGACTCTGATCTTTATTTATTAAATAAATAATTAAATGACCTAAAAGAAATATTTATATTTTAATTTTTTTTATTACTGTGTGGACCTATTTTGCTTAAAATAAAAAAACCAAGTCGTATTTCTGCAAGGGCAATTCATCGTAGGCTTGTTGAAGAATTTGAAGAAAAAACCAGAAATTAATAAAAATAATTAATTTTCGCGAATGGCTGCTTGTGTACAGGCACACTCTTTCGAGTAAGCAGTTGTATGCAACAGCATCATGAAGATCGGTTAAGAAACACGTTTTTGCGGCACCAGCGCAAATTCGAAGAATATCTGTATGCATGTACACACACACACATTCATGCTCGTCTGCTTCGCATTCATCAACAGCAATATAACTGCGATTGTATTGTTTTGTGTGCTTCTATTTTAATTGTTTTTTTTTTTTCTCACGATGACTCAATGGTTTGGCTGCTAAGTGGAGGCGGTAGCAAGGGGTGTTGTCTCTCCCGAGTTCGAGATCTACCGGGAAAACTTTTATTTTTGCGGCTGGTGTGGCTGTTGAGTAGAGACAGCGGCAAGTACTGCGGTTAGTTGCGAGTTCGAACTTATTTTGTTTTTTTATTTCTCCTTGTTTCTAGTGAATTTGGTGTTGGAATAAGAAGGTTCGAGGTATCCCCTAATAAGGAGCTTCCGACTAGAACCTCTTTTAAAAACTATCGATACGCCACGATATGACACCGAAATAAACGATTATTTTTGAGCGATAATAAACCTGATTTAAGCGAAATAAAGTCCACAAATTCAATTGCTTAAATCACTTAATGCCAATTATATGAGCTAGTGCTTAAGCTTAACTCTCAAAGAAATATCGATAAACTATTATTATTATTCAATTTCCTTTACGTCCTGTAAAAACCACATAAATGTACATGTTTCGCCAGGCCATATGTATTTGCCGGCTTATGGTCCGCAGCCACAAGGCACACTTCATGCAGCATTCCGGACTTTAGTAAAGCTCTTGTTTTTGCCTGGCCCATTTATATCAATTTCAATTAGTTTATGGCGTAGTTTTTGCCAGTGGTCTGCCGGTCCATGTCCTGCGACTGGCAAAACTTGGCACTGGCTCAAAATCCAAATTAATAAACATTACAATTGCGGCAACAAGCAAATTTGTATAGTCATAATCGCTTCTGTCTGTCTGTCAGACAGACAGACGGCCGACCCCTGTTGATTGTCCTGCTGCCCTGCTGTTTGCCTGTGGCACGTTGCCTGCCAGTGCTGGCTAAGTGCATTTCAACCTGCGGCTTTCAAACTGAAGCCGCAAATACGTTCAACTGAAGCCTGAAATGCAGGTAAAGCCCAAAATACATACAACAAATACAAATAAGTCGCACGGAGAAAGGCAGAGGTTGTGGGGGTCAAAGAGAGAGGGAGAGAGCGATAGGGTTTTTGTTGGAGCAAATTGCATATTTTAATCAAAATATTTTCAACGCAGCTATTCATTCATTTTTGGGGATTTACTTTAACATGTGCTTAGGCTTGGTTTTACAATTGATCTGAGTGCATTTAATAATGCAAATTTTATTTTTTCCACAAATATTTATTCTCTACAAGAAAAATGGAAATTTTTTGATTTCTCAAATATATTTAAATCAAATATAAAGAACAAGAATAAGTGCATAAATGAATAGGTATGTATGTATGTAAAAATTTTTTGGGTTTTGTAGAAAAATTATAAGACAAAATTGTAATATTTAACAATTTAGAGAAAAAACAAGAAACATATTGTATGAAAACCCTATCATATTGATTACCAAGGTACAGAAACTCAGAAGCCCTTCTGATAATATAAATCAAATATGGCATTATATTTATTTCAGTGTAAATAATGCATCATGTATTTCTATTAAAAATTTCTTGCATTTCCAGATATAACACTTATAATATATTATTATTCAACAAGGCCACAATTATTACACGAATATCTTTCATCTTTTCACAAAAGATTTTTTTTCTTTAATTATTGACAAAAAAAGCACAAAAGACAACAAAAAAACGCAAAGAGATTATAACGTGGAATATGGATGGGCGTCCTATAATTGTACGCATAATTCATTTAAAAAAGTTCTCTAAACTCTTACTTTTTTACATTTACAAGGGAAATTGAAATTATAGATTTTGAATTCTCATACATTAATCAGGGTATAAACAGTGCATATAGTTAAGCCAGCACATGAATCAGCTATCAAGTGGTATACCACCAACCAAAATAATAATAAACATCAAATTTATTAAAGCATTATATTAGTGCATATATATTTTTTTGTCCAGCATAGGTAGAAAATCGAACGAAGAAATCAAAACTAATGCATTTTCAAACTAATAGAATGTTTTACAACCAAAATTACCAAAATCTGGAGAATATTGATGTTTATATATGTTGATATATTTTATACATAATATGCATATGTTAATAGGTTATATCTTGATAAATACATTAAGAAAGAATTCTACGAAAAATGGTATATACAACTTTTCATATTTAATAGATTTATTTGAATCAAAAGAGACAAAATTTTAGTTGATTAAAAGTTAATAAACCCTTTTACTTAGTTTCACATTCTGAATACGATCTAAATGAAGTGCGCCACAAATCCTCTTTAGTTCGCATCGGAAAATTCCGTTTTCTTGATTTTATCCAAATCACAAGCATTGAAATGCCAGCCATTATGGGGAATACCAAAATGCATACCACAAGAATATATAGGGCAATCTGCAGACCCGTGATTTTTTCTTCTGACTGCTCCTTGCAACCCTTCAGAGTGGGCACAATATTGTTATTAATTTGATCTGGCGTATATCCCTTATTGCATTGGCAAATATTTGGTGAGGCGCAATAACTGTGACTGGGACAATCTGTTACGCATGTTGGCTTACAGCTCTGCAAACTGGGCACAACATCGGGATTGGTTGCATTTTCAACATATCCCTCATTGCATACACATTTGTTATAGCCAGCACAATGACTATGCGCAGGACAATCGGGTTCACAGGCGGATTTACAACTCTTTAAGCCGGGCACAACATCGGAATTCAATTCGTTTATAATATACCCCGTATTGCATACACAGACATTGGGTGAAGTGCAATTGCTATTCGCTGGACAGCCATTATCGCAGACGGGCAGACAGTTGGGCACAGTTCCCACGCAACCTTCACGGCACTTGTAGACAAGATCGGAGGTGTCGCTCTAAGGATAGGATAAGACTCAGATATTAAGCGTTTAATTGAATATATATTTTCATGTATATAAATCGCACCTCATAAGCACTTTCGATGCAAACATTTGCCTGACATAAGCCCAGCGCTGTGCATAGAATCACAGCGAGCAGTATGCTTTTCAGACAAAGCCACATTCTCAGTTAAGCTGGTATTTTTTTATAGATTTTACTACACTGAAATTACGTGACTTGCACACGCAAAAGTCAACAAACAACTGAAGTTTTCAATTTCTAAAAAAGCGACAAACATAAATTATAAAAGTAAATAAATGCCTATACCACAGAAATTGAGCACGAGGGTGTATAATGGAATATATAATAAAGTATTTGCAGTAATAAAACATATACACTTTGGATCAGAAACAGATAGTTATGCATGGCAGTCCGTAAAGATTTTAGAGACTCGAAGAGGCGACTCCAGAAATGTAAATCAGCAAATTAAACGACACCTTTAATTTTTCCAAAATCGATATATCGATTTTCATCTTTTCAGTGATAGAAACTTAAAAAATTTATTTATACGAATATTCTTTACAGTTCCAGCATCTATTGCCTTTTATTAAATTAAGGGCATTTTTAGTGTAGAAAGATGTTAGTAGGTGTATGCTATGCAGGAAGGTTACAGGATAACTCCTAGTCAGGCAGTTCGACTAGTACCAGCTGACTGGCTTTTGCCTGAATCAGCATAAGTCCAATCATAATTATTTGAGCTTATGACAAATAAATGACTAACATCATAATTTTATTTATTACAAATTTTTTCTCTTGAAACAGAAACAATTACAGTAATCGCTCGCTTATTATCACAATATATTCAATAAATTGGCTTTGTTGTAAAGCCTATTTACAAGAAGAAAAAACATGAAAGAAAGGCTATCTTCGGCACGCCGCAGATCTAATACCCTTGCAAACCCAACCTTTTCATAACGCTTATAGTGCTTTGCCCGTATCTGAGAAGCACAGGGAAAATAGTTAATGCCTAGTTTGGTCAAGATATCTTGATAAACAAAAAAGGGATTTTGATCAAAGTTCTACTTTTGACCGATCGTTCCTATGACAGATATATGATATAGTAGTCCGGTGTAAATAAGATTTTGCAAAAATGAAGGGAGAATAGTGGACTTAAATGCAGTGTTTAATCAAAATATCTTGAATGAAAAAAACATTTTCCATACAACAACCTAATTCTCTACCGATCGTTCCTTTGGCAGCTATATGATATAGTGGTCCGATCTTAATAGGATTTTGCACATATATGAGGAGTATAGTAAAACTAATAAATGCCGAGTTTGGTCAAGATATCTTGATATCATACGAAATCTTAATTTTCGAGAGGGACTTCTGCAAAGTTTCATTAAGATAGTTTTAAAACTGAGAGACTAGTTCGCATAGAAACAGTCAGACGGACAGACGGACATGGCTATATCGACTCGGCTGTTGATGCTGATAAAGAATATATACACTTTATGGGGTCGGAGATGTCTCTTTTATGCGATACACACAATACACACAATATAATAAAGAAAAAATTTATAAATCATATTTAAAGTGTAATTTTCATTCACACTTTACTGAAGAACACTTTATTGGTACACACTTTATTGAAATACAAAATAGATATTATTACAACTGAAATAAGACAGAAGAGTATTGCCAATGCAGCAGAAAGATACATGACTGAAGATCCAGTAAGATCAATGGCATTTTCTTGTAGTTTACAGCTTTTGACTGCTTTGAAGCCATAATAAAAATAGGTTAAGTCCGTCTCGAAGCCCGCATTGCAGACGCAAATATTGGGATCTACGCAACGACTATTCGGCGGACAACCCATATCGCATCGGGGTAAACATTGCGTACTATTCGGATCGCCATAGCCTGGACAACAGAACTTAATTAACACTGGCAGATAGTCATCCTAAATTATTTAAAAGAGTCCGATTTGATATACAAATATATATATTTATATATATATATAAATATATACCGGTGGTCCATACTGCCATTTGGTGCACACACCTTCACTGTTAGCAGCTGGCATAAACTGGAGAACTAGACTACAGCCAAGCAGAACTAGACTTAAGTACGTACATCTCGATTTACATTTTTTAATCATCTTAAGATTATAGTTGCTTCACATAGGGAGGGCACTTTATAACTGAGCAACAGAGGTTTAAAAATCAATATCGGCACCAAAGCTCATTGAGTTATTTACACCCAAAGAAAACTTATACTGCAAATGGGAAAGTATATTTTCAGTGTTGGAAAAGTATATGAAAGTAAAAACTGGTCAAAGTTAAGTTCTTTTGAAAGTTAAAATTTTGTGCGCACAATTAAAAAGTCATTTAAACAGTCCCACTTTAAAAACATGTAAGAGGTTCTAGTTGAGAGCTCCCGACTAGGGAATACTCTGAACCCTATTATTCCAACACCAAATGCAGTTCGCGCAACATGCTTGTTTGAAGTGTTTAAGATAAATTTAAAAACAATAATTTCCCTTGGCAGGGTTCGAACTCGCAACTGACCGCATTTTTTGCTGTCGACCCTACTCAACAGCCACACCAAGATTTTTGTATTATTTAGAGAAAAAAAACGAATTAAAATAGCAGCACAGAAAAGAATCACACTTGCAATGCTGTTAGTATATGTAACTCGAAGCAAATGCGCATGAATGTGTGTGTCCGTACATATTTAGAGAAATTCTTGGATTTTGCACCCCATCCAAAAGTGCAGTAAAACATAGCTTTGTTTTTTTTTTCTTAGCCAATCTTGATAAAATTATCTACAGTATATCTATTTTACCATAGAATATTTGTGCATTCTGAAAAAGTCAATTGCATTTAAATTGTGGCTTGAATTGTTGGGAAATATTATTTGGATCATTAATACGATTTATAGCTCTGTGGTGGTAGCGGAGAGGTGGCGATAGGTATAAAATGAAAAATACTTGATATATATATATTTTATTCTAGAAGCAACATATCAGGTTTGGTGACTCTAGCTCTTAATATTTCCCCAATTTGCTCAAAAAACAGGACGTCGATATCGATTTTTATCGACATCGACATAAGTTATCAATTATGTAAAACAAACTCGATCTGCGCTTCACACTAGGAGGACTCTTATAGGTTCTGATATCCCCTTGCGTTCATAGATACGGACGGACGCACCGACGGACAGACAGACGGACGTGGATTAATCGACTTGGCTATTGATGCTGATCAGGAATATATATACTTTATATGGCCGGAGATGCCTTTTTCTGCGTGTTACATACATTTACATTTTGCACAAAAACACTATTCCCCGTTTACCCATTTTTAATGGGTGCAGGGTATAAATATACATTTATATAAAAGTCTTTGTTCTATTCAAGATTAGGTGTACTTATTGGGATTCGAAATGTTTCATTGAATACATTGCACATAAGTAGAAATATCAAAATACCCAATGCAGGAAGGTATACCTATCGAATGACAAAAAGCCGTGAACAATTTTTCAAAAATTTAATTAAAGAGTTTCACGATTGTTTTAAGTGTAGATAAGCGCGCACAGAGATTTCTAAAAGTAGCCACTCAAGTAAATTACGCAAAAAATGCCGGGCATTTATGTAGATTTTTAGCTTGAAATTGTATTATAAATACAAGTAAGAGGTTCTAGTCGGGAGCTCCCGACTTGGGGATACCCTGAACCCTATTCTTCCAACATCAAATGCATATATATATTCTATTTTTGAAGCTACTTGTCAAGTTTGGTGACTCTAGCTCTTATTATTATTATTATTATCGATGTCAATTGCTTGGAAAGGGAGTAAGTTATCGATTATCGGAAACAAACTCGATCTGCGCAGGGACTAGGAGCACCTACATCTAAAATTTCAAGTCTGTAGCTCTTATAGGTTCTGAGATCCTTGCGTTCATACATACGGACAGACGGACAGACAGACAGACGGACATGGCTAGATCGACTCGGATATCGGTGCTGATAAAGAATTTATATACTTTATGGGGTCGCACATGCTTCTTTCTGCCTCTTACACACATTTGGATTTTGCACAAATACAATATACCCTTATTCCCATTTTTAATGGGTTTATGGTATAATAACAACGAGAAAGAAAGGCTACCTTCGGCACGCCGAAGATTTAATACCCTTGTATGTAGTACTTTGCCCGTATCTAAGAATCACAGGGAAAATAGTTAATGCTGAGAATGGTTAATATATCTAGAAAAACAAAAAAGTTTTCCCTACAACACTTAAGTTTTCGACCAATCGTTAATATGGCAGCTATATGAAAGCATAGCAAAACTAAAACTAAAAACTCGGCTGGTAGGTCAAAATATCTTAAATTAAACAACAAAATTTCGATACAACAACTTAATTTTTCCCGATCGTTGCCAGTATAGTAAAACTAATAAATGCCGAGCTTGGTCAAGATTTCTTGATAAATAAAATGTTTTTTACATACGAAAACTTAACTTTCGACCGATCGTTCCTATGGCAGCTATATGATATAGTAGTCCGATCCAGCTGGTTTGACATATGGGCAACAGAAAGAGAGACTTCTCTAAAGTTTCATTAAGATAGCTTTCAAACTGAGAGACTAGTTCGCATGGAAACAGACAAACGAACAGACGGAAATGGCTATATCGATTCGGCTGTTGATACTGATCAAGAATATATATACTTTATGGGGTCGAATATGTTTCCTTCTATGCGTTACACATTTCACGACAAACTTATAATACCCTCTGCAAGGGTACAAAAATAGCATATCAATGACTACAAAATAGTTGCGTAATTTTAAATGAGAATACAGTAGTTGTTTGATAAAACCATCCGGTTGGGCATTACAATCCATTAAAGCTTCTCTGAGGTCCGCTTTCGAAATGTCAGCTGGCAATCCCAATTGCACATTTTGCCAGGTAATTAACACAGACATGGCAGCATAAGTAATTATGCCCGGCCACGAGATACCCTGCAAGCATATGCTAACACATGCACTCACATAAGCAGCGCATCTTTTTCTCATTCTTCATTCTCAAATAATTTTTATGTATTTTGTGGGATTGTCTTGAAAAAAGACCAAGAAAATCGATATTTATCGAAATAATGGAAATTGCGGCTGTAGTCGAAAAAATGTTAACTTAGTCTACGTACGATAATCCATTAAATTGGAAGGCTCAACTAACCCAGTTAAATTAAATTTGCAATGGGTATTAAAACATAAACATGTGAAAGGGGCGGTTTGCATTAGACGGCGAGTGGAGGGACCGGACCGCTGGGAAGTCTTAGTAGAAGTAGTTGCGTCTGTTGTCGTGTGGACTGAAACGATGATGTGCAAATATTTAAGCCATGAGATATATACGCCTGGGAAGTCGGTTAACTGATTAACTATCTTGACGGGCTGACAGGCGCCAAGAGCAGCTGCATTGAGATAAGGCCAACCAGCCAGCGCCAGTTACAGCATCCAAATGGCAGTTTAGTCAAGAGCATCAGTCTGGAACGTCAGTCTAATGTGTCGCGGAATGTTGTCAAAGGATTCGCCGCCGTTGCCGCTGTTGCTGCTGCTGCCGCTGCTACTGGCCTGCCACGTGGAGTCCTTGCAGCTGACCAACTGCAATGCCACGCAGCTGAGCGAGTTGAACGATGTGGCAACCCTGAACGCTTTGAGCCTGAGCAACTGCAGCCTGCAGCAACAGCTAAAGAACGCGATTTTCCTACGCTTCAATCAACTGCTTAGCCTGGAACTGCAGCACTGCCAACTGAATTCTCTAGAGGATTACGCACTACATGGTCTGTCACGTCTGCAGCGCCTCTCGCTGGCGCACAACAATCTTAGCGTGATTAAAACCTGGTCGGAGAAGCCGCTTTCCGCTTTGACCTCACTGGACATCAGTTTTAATACATTGATTCAAGTGGCCGCCAAAAGCTTGATGCATTATCCACAGCTGCAGCAGCTGAATTTGAGTCACAATCTCATCGAGCATCTGGAGGCGGAGTGCTTTCATAATCTGTCGCATCTGAAGCATTTGCAGCTCCATAATAATCGCCTGCAGCTAATTGCAGCCAGCTACTTTCATGGTCTACATCGTCTCTCCAGCTTAAGCCTGCAACATAATCTGCTGGGGCAAGTGGAGCCTGCAGCCTTCGAGAGCAACACACATTTGCGCACGCTGCGACTGGAACAGAATCATCTAAGGGACTTACAATTTCTCAAGGAACGTGGCCTGGCGCGTTTAGTATACCTTAATCTATCTAGAAATTCGCTGGAAAAACTGTCCGCCCAAGAATTTTCCAAAAACTTTGAGCTGCAGCATTTGGATTTGAGTTATAATCAACTCAAGGAAGTCAATAACGAGAGTTTGATAGGATTGGAGTCCTTAGAGGTAAGTTGAAAGGACAAAGGGTTGTACAAAATTCAACTGAGAGAAGGGAAGGCACCATATAAATGATCGGAAAAATACAATAATTGAAAAGAGGGCGAAAAGGAAGTATTTGTAATGAACCATAAGTATTCTCCGGGGTTCTTCAAGAGACTAGCAGAGCATTCTGCACGAATATTGAGTTGTTATTATTGTTTGGCAGGATTTTTTCGAGAAGCCTAAGGCCAATAAAAACGAAGCAACAGTCAAGAAAAATCTCAGCCATTCTATTTTTCAATGATTCAATAATAATGAAAGAATTTTAAGCGAGTGTGATTCCTGAAATGTGTTATTACGATATTTCCTGGCCATTGCTTGGACTTTCCCTTGTTGACCTTCGATCACCGCCTCACATAGATAACAAAGATGATCTAATCTGATGTCTTGCCCACAGCGCCTCAATATCAGCCACAATATTGTAAGCCACATAGACGCGGATAGTCTACAGCCACTGAGTGCTCTACTTCAGCTTGACATGAGCTTCAATCTCTTGAGTTCGCTGCCTGCGGAGCTCTTCCACGCAAACAGCCAGCTGAAGGACATTAATTTCGCCCACAATCAATTGCAGGAGCTACATCCTGCTCTTCTGCACCAATTGATGCACTTGAAGCAATTGAATCTGGCCCAGAATCAACTTGAGGATGCCAGCTGGTTGCAGCATTTGGCGCCGGCGCTGAATCGTTTGGCCCTGCGCGTCGATCTCAGCTCGAACCGGCTGCAGTCGCTCAATTTGAGCAGCCTGCTGTTCTTTGAGCATGTGCAGCTGGCGGATAATCGCTGGAACTGCTCCTGGCTTGTCAGGCATATGTTGAGAACGCCACCAGCTTCGCTAAACTTCGCTCGCTCCTGGCCCATGCTGAGCGCCTGGAGCGTCAAGGAATTGTTAAATATTCAAGGCGTCGATTGCTTTGATGGTCAACACAATCGCTCGATTGTGCTGCTCGATGTGGGCACGGCCAGGCTAGCGATGGGTTCCAACTGTGACTGTGAGGTAAGTTAGTTAAAGTTCACCGATTAATGCACATCGAACTTTCCTTGAAATGTTAGCAGGAACCCAAAGATGAGCTGGCTACCTTGACGCCTCCACTGACCTGGCCCAAAATACGCACAGACCGCTTCGATTCACGTTCGGTCATCATCTGGATGCTGGTGGCCATTGCATTGGCCTTTGCAGGACTGCGCTGGGGTCAACGTTTTATGGATCGAAAGGAGCGCAGCAGAAAGCTTCAGAAAGTAAATGAGCATCATGTAAGTTATACGAGGGAGTAGTGAACCGGGATTAAATTTTGGAATCATGAAGAGAAGAGGTTTATATTTTAAAGCTAGCAATACATTTGTATATACATATATTTCATACGTGAGAAGATCCTCATCCAAAATTAGAGAATCACTTCTTTTTCTATAATTTCTAGAAACAAGTTTTCCTCACAGTTAATGCCAGAAGTAATAATGACCCAAAAACAAATTTACGTTTTTTTAATTGGATATGCTTATAAGAAAAGATATAAGCGATAAAATCACATCGCGTCCCGGGCAATGCCGGTTAATTTCTTCTACTATACACTACAATTAGTGTATATTTTAATGAGTATGATTTCTTTTAAACTAATTCAAAAGAGTAGGAAATTTAAAAAAAAGGAATATTGAATCCAAAAGTATTTAAAATTCTTAAATAACAACAAAGCGGAAAAAGAAAAGTTTTAAATTAAAGGTATAAAAATTTTAGTTTCTGAACACTTCATAAGATCACATTCGATAAAACCAAGCTATGCAAAAGATTCGCTTTTAGAATTTTCAACAGATTAAAGACTCATAATCAAAATGCAAACATATATATGATCTTCCCTTACAGCCCCTCAACAAAGTGGAATTGGAAGCACAGCGCTTAAGAAGCGATCGTGAAAGATCGTAGTAAAAAAGAATAAACAGCAATCTTTAACTACTAAATACTATATAAGTAATTGTATATGTAAAGTATAATTAAACAAAGCTGCTTAAACAATGTCCGAGAATTTAAAGCCTAGGTGCTAAATACAAATATTTATATAAATCATTTGTAGAGTCGATCAATCAACGGTCCGTACTTAGTGTGGACAATATTGCGTCTGATTTTGAGTGTGGGACCCAGTTCCCCGGTGGCCAAGGTGAATTCGTGGGGAAGCAAAGCAAATTTTTGAACACACTGAGCCTTGGAGATGGCATTTTTATTGGCCCGCTTGATGCCTGCCTCCAAGGCCTCCAAGAGCTTGGGCTCGGCATTGATCTCTAGAGCTGCGGCCAGAGCATTCGCGTCGCTGGGCAACTGCAGATCGGCGGGTATATTAAGCAGCTCGGAGAGAAGCGTTTGTTGTAGACCCAGTTCGTTTAGCCATTCAATTGTCTCCTCGCGCAGCTGATCCAGCGGCAGACCCGTACTGGCATCAGATTTGGTCTTCAAGGCCAACAGCACCGTCAGATACTTGCGATGATCGCCCACCAACAAAGCATTGCTAACACAGGGCAACTCATGCTTGATCAGCTCCTCAATGTGCACAGGTGGTATATTCTCGCCGCCGGCTGTGATGATTAGCTCCTTGAGTCTGCCCGAGATGACGACATTGCCATGCGTGTCTAGGTAGCCCACATCGCCGCTGTGCAGCCAGCCATCCGGCGTGATGGCCTCCTCCGTCTTAGCCGGCTCACCCAGATAGCCCATGAAATTATTGCGTCCACGCATAAGGATCTCGCCCTGGCCATTCACATCCGGCTTGTCTATCTTGACCTCTGTGCCCAGGATCGGTGCGCCTGAGCTATAGAGATTTGTGATGCTCTCGTTCAACGTAATGGCGCCGCCCGTCTCTGACATGCCGTAGACATCGGCTAGCGGCATGTCCAGGCCCAAAAAGAATTGCTTGAGTTCCGGGGAGACAGGTGCGCCGCCCGTTAAGAAAGACTTGCAAAGCTCCAGGCCCAGCATCTGGCGTATGGGTCGAACGATAAGGGTGGCCAGCCAGTACTTGGCCTGGGCGTATAAAGAGACTTTCTCGCTGAAAAATTAAATTGGTATTAAAAACTACTATTAAAAAAAAAGGTTTTCTACTCGAATCTCACCCAGCAATTATGGCCAGCTGATGCTGGGCAACCACCTCGCGCGCCTTGGACAACAGCAGGCGGGAATAGGGTTTGGCCTTGGCCTCGGCGGCCACAAGACGCTCCTGGAACTTCTCAAAGACACGCGGCACACCGAACATGCGCGTCGGTTTGGCCTTTAGGAAGCTGCGCACCAGTGTGCCCTTGAGCGCATCCTTATCCGCAAAGTAAACACAGCCGCCATGCGACATAGCCACAAAGATGTCAAAGATTTGAGCGGCAATGTGACTCAATGGCAAATAGCTGACCAAACGCTCGGCGCCCAATACGGTATTTTCCATGGTGGCGGACACAATTTTCGTGTCGTAGACAACACTATCATGGGTAAGCATTACAGCCTTGGGCATGCCCACCGTTCCGGATGTGAAGATCAACATGGCGCAGTCATTTGCATAGATGCCACGCTCGCGTCGCTCCAGCTCCTGCTGCAGTTGATCGGTGTCGAGCGTTTCCAGCGTTTGCGTCAGTTGCTGCCAGCTAAAGTAGTCCGGCTCCTGGTTGACAAAGCTCTCGTACGGTCCGTGTAGCTGGATGACAGCCTTCAACCTGGGCAGCCTATGCTTGATCGCTCTCAGCTTGGCCATTTGCTTGTCATCATCCACCACACAGACTGTTGCATCGCTGGTTACCAGCGCATGGTAACAGGCCTCCGCGGAATTGCTGGGATATATGCCAGCCACAACGCCGCCGGCGCGCAGGGCGCCCAATTCGGCAAAAAACCATTCCGGGCAATTGAAGGCGAGTACGGCCAATGAGCTGCGCTCCTCCAGCCCTACATGCAACATCATTAGCGCCGCCTGCTCCACCCGCTTCTCGTAATCCGCATAGCTGAGCGTTATCCAATCCTGCTGTTCCGCAGATTGCTCCCAGACCAGGGCAGGTAGTTGAGCGTATTTCTGGCAGGCCTCGCGAAAAAATTCCGGCACACTCTGCACTCCGATCGTATCCTTCTCGTCCCGTCGCAGTTTGACAGCCTCATGCAGTGAGGTGCTCGTATAGCTTGTCGCTGGTCTCAGCTTCTCGTCGCGTTCCATGTTGAATAAACGTCGAAGAACTTGAGCGGCCCCTATTTAAGGCAAAAATAAAAACACTCTCACTCTCGGTCGGACACTTTGCTGATAATGCACGCAGGCGCGGGTAGATGACGTAGTACTCCGTTCGTTACCCGGCTTTCGCTATCTCGGCAAGAACCCATGTCTGGCTTGGGCCCGACCTGGTTATATTTGTGACCCTTAGACAGCTTTATCGCCACGAGAAAAGCATTTAAAAAAAAAATACTCCGAATTCAAATCCGTCTGATAATTGAACAGCGGTCGCTAAGCGTCTATTCAATAGGATTTACGAAAGATTCCAAGTTCTACGCACTTTTCGACTGACCTTTAGACGCATTCAGAAATTCTCTTATCTTATCAGTTGTAATAGCCAGCAAGAGATTTTTACAAGACGTATCTCTTGGAATTTTCTGTCAAGTCATGCCCAATGGTACTTTACAGTGGGGAAAACTCTTCTTGTTATTACAATACATACATATATTCCTAATAATCTTAAAATGAAATGACTTGCAGAAATAAGAACAAAGAAGACATTTTATAAAGTATTGAGGGAATCCTCTCATATAAGAGTAAGTTTTTTTATTTTTTGGGAAGTCTTTCGTCCATCATCATCATCATCATAATTTTTAAAACAATATTGAATATAGAATAGTAATAATAGAAAAGTTCAGAAATTAAAATAAATAGTTTTAAGCTCAATTCATCCAAGAAAAGTGGGGTAAACAGTCTTGGATTAAATACAATAAATACTTCCACCTTCGTCAGCCATCTAAGCGAAGAATATGTCTTAAAATCGGACACATTTAAAATAAATGTACACCTAACTCGATTTTTACACAATAGAATGGTTCCAGAAAAACCTTTAAAAAAAAGTATCGTATGTAAAAATAGGGGATTGGTTCCTTAACTTAAAACCTATAAAAATAAATGAAAAGCAAATGATTTCTTGAGAACAAGCATTAATGTTAATTTCATTAAATCACATATGTGTATAATGTACATTTACATACAAGCATAGGTGTTAAAGAAAAATATATATAAATAATGTAAATTAAATGTATGACAAGTTCAGGAACCTAAAACAATTATGTAAAACAAATATATTGCTAAAAAAAAAAAGGTAAAAAAAATGAAAAAAAAAATATATAAATAACTGAATTAATATAAAATATGTTTTGGCTGAACTTTTATCTTAATACGTTAAAATGAAATTGAATGTAAAAGAAAATTTCGTTTGTATAGAGTATACGATAACAATTTTTGTTCAATATAATCATTATCTTAAATGTATGTAATGTATGGACATACATATATATATGTTTATGTATTTTGTGTCTGACCTTTCACAATGAAAAAACCGCTACGCAATGGAATACGTATATGTATATATAAGCATACATACAAACATGCATGCACATCGCGTCCTTATCAAAATATGAACATACATATGTACATATGTATGTATATTTGTTGTTTAAATATTGTATATTCTAAATGTGGAACACAATTTAATGTAAATATTATGCTTTGTACCCACTGTTCGAGCTTCTGTAATCCTTTTGCATATGTATTATAAACACAAGCAAACATACACGCACACAAGTCCACAAGTATGTATGTATGTACGTACATAACTGACCTGCGACAAACACCTGCGGCCGATCGAAAAGCACAGCTGAGTAGCGCAGCAGGCAAAACGGCAAACTGCATGAGCAGGTCAATCATACAAAAAGAGAGCGAGACCGAGAGAGTGTCCGATTGAGTGGGTTAGGTAGGGAGAGGCACATAACAAACAACAACAGCAGAACACGCATATGGCCACGCTGCTGCTGCTGCTGAGACCGTACATAAAACATGTAACGGTTCTTCTTTGCTCTGCTTTGGCAACTCTTCCCCTCACCCAGGGACAAAACAATGTTAGGCTGGTCACTCACAAGGCCAAACATGTTACGCATTCACATACACATACAGGCAGATGCGCATGCATAAATACAAATGAATGTATGCATATGTATGTCTGTATGCATGTGTAAGGCAATGAAATAGAAGGAGAAAAAAAAAACACACATACTGTGGGCTCGCCACAGCTGGCAAATACCAAAAACAACAACAGCAGGAGAAGAGGCAACAGCAGCAACAACAGCAAAGTCGCTGTCGCCGTCGCCAACAACAGAGACGCTGACTGCGCATTGATGTGCGCCTGTTCGACCAACAGTCATTTTTTGTACAAATTTATAATTTATTGTTTAATTTATTTTATTGCAAAATGTCAAACAGTTTGCCACACACACAAACACACGTCCCCATGCATAAATAGAAAACAAATGAATGTATGTACAACTGTTTGCAACAACAACAACAAATGCAACAACAACAATGATGACTATGATGTATTATTAACCCAATTGTAATTGTTGCAATTTGTAGACGACGGCTTATCATTTGTCATGCCGCAACAACAACATTATTATGAAATTATTTACCAACGAACAGCAGCCCATGAATGCCAAACAAGTGTAAACATTGCCGTTTCCATGAACATGGGTAACGTTGATTCTGAAGGGGAGAGGGGCGTAGAAGTGCGCTTGGGCTTTGTCGTTGGCATTAAAACTACAACACAAATAGTTGCATATTGCGTTTGTGTTCCTTTTGCATCTGCACTACTCACACATAGAGAAGTGCCTGATGTGTAACGGTACACAAAAGCTAAATATGAAAGGGAATGTGCCAGTAATTGGCACCGTGGGCTTACACATACCTAAGTACATATGTACATGTATGCCTTTATCTATTATATTGGGGTAAAACAAATACATATGTATGTATATATATTAAAAAAACTTACCTGCGCTTTAGCTATGTCAACAATCAAGCCAAAAATTATGATATGCCCAGAGTTCAAGCAATCCCAATAGAGTGGACCTTAAAATTAAATAAAGCTTTAAAAAAAGTTATGGTTAATCTTGAATATTTTTTGTCATATATTTATAATAATATATGACATACATACATATATGTTATTTAATAATTGTACAAAAATTGTCAACATAAAATAAACATACATATGTACATATACATATATAGCAAACGATATCAGCAAAAACATTTATGCATCAACGGTTCACCCTAAAGATCCACAGATTTGCAAACTACTTTGATTCATACATATAAATGAGTACTAGCACACATACATGTATGCACATACACTTTATATTATTCTAAAAGGGAAGTCAGTCTACTCCCTAAATCACTATCGAAAACAATAGAAAATTCTCTTCGATTGCTCAACACTCGCACTTAAATATACACACATACATATGTAAGTATCTACGTAAGCATGTATATGTATATGCATATTTTATTCACAAGTGTCAGTCGGTATATATATGTATTTACTATAATGGAACCGATATGCATGCTATTCCCCCATTCCCCCATCCAATACATGCATACATTCATCTACATTTTCTTGATAATTTTATGTGTTGTAACTTTTGTTGTACATATTTACACGCACGATTCGTGACGCTAATGTAAGATGCGGGAAGAGGTTGGGGTGTGCACATGTGCATGTCTGTGACTTTTGTAGATTTGTTTGTGTACATATAGATATAGCAAAATAACCAGGCGTACAGCATTGATTAGCAGGCGAGTCAAAGTCAAAGCAAAAAGTTCATGCGAGCAAAGTGACTGAGCAGTCGGGCAGGCAACAATACCAACAACAACAACAGCAACAAGTACACACAACAATAAAGAAACACATATTCATATACAACACCAACAACAACAACAACAACAACAACAATAGCAGCAGCAACAGCACACAAAACGATACACACACAAAACTACTAAAAGAGGCAGAGACGAGGCCGACGGACACCCGAGACGGCGTCGACGTCGACAGATAAACAACATTTATATTCATGTACCCGGCAGTAACAAGAACAACAACACAAGAAGTGTGGCGTACACAAACGCACACAAACATAAAAGAAGCAAAACAAAAAAAAAAAAAAAACAAAAAAAAAACGAAAATCAAATAACATATGTACATATTGACAAACAAGTAAACACATGTATGCGCATATAGGCAACATGAGTATGTCTGTATGTACATGCAATGCATTGCCACGATTCATCCACCGCACTGTGCGCTCCCCTTCTTCCCCTCTTTGCAACTCATTCAAACTCATTTCTACGCTCATGAGAACAGCGACGCCAACGTAGCAGTAGCGTATCGGCAGCAGCAGCAGCAGCAGCAGACTCAGCAGCAGAGTTGTTACGTGGGTCGTAGCGGTAGATGGAGGAGGGCTGCAGGCATATAAACGATAACAACAACATATTTACACATATGTATGTACATACATATGTACATATAATATTAGCTGCTACTGCTCTCTTAGCTGTGCTTTCGATAGTCTCTCTCCCCATGTTCGCTCAGTCAGCCACATAAATGGCAATTACAATAAACAACCGGTATTATAAACAGTTTTAAATCCCACATCATTAACACACTAAAATCGCAAACAAAGCAAACGAGCAACCATCAAAAATGTCAAAAGCATAATGCATGAGAAATAAAATAAAAACCAAGTATCAAATGTTTTTTACGTGATGGTATACTTAACTATCGCAAAAATCAAAAACATACTTGTTGATTAACATTATACTTGTTGATTATCATTATTTTAAATGAATTGCAATTTGCTTTAAATGAATTAAGTGAGCTAACCGTTTTAGCCATTTTTGCTGGGTGTACGTCATTTGCAGGTAATAAGCTAGTGGGAGCGCTAGCAAACGAATAAAGAGCAATTGAATAGGCGCCAGATTAGAAGGTCGGTCCCCCTCCACAACAATGCATCACAACAGCATGACGTCACATTTACATTTTCTGTTAATATTTTTACCGATTGATTGCATATTGGTTTTTTGAATATTTGAATGTAAATTACACGCAATGCTGACATTTTCACAAACCTTATCAGTTTTCCGCTACACTTCCATTCGCCAGACTGCTTTCTGTTTATTTTCCCTTTGACCAGCAATCAGTGGAAAATTCTCAATGCATTGCTTGACTATTTTCGATGTCGCTGTCCGATAACTTTTTGCCCCGCCATGATTACATGACCCACATACATATGTCGGTATTAACATGCATGATTGTTAAAATGAGCACATACATAATTATGTCTATATATGATTGCTACTTTTCAGTCATTTATAAATCTTTTAAAATTACACTTTTTTTTGTAAATTTAAAATTGTAATAATTGTAAGATTTGATATATGTAAATGTGGAATTTATTTGTAGCCGTGACTGTTCAGATCTAACTGTGCTCCTTTTTCTGACCGCGAGTGTACACAAATCAATTGTTGTTGCTGTAGGAAAGTGCCGATAATCGCACAAATTAAGTTGTTGTTTGTTGTTGTCAGCGAGAGTAACGTTTGCGTTGACTTCGAAGTTGTCTTAAGTCAAGTCCAAAGACGCTCAAGGTTTTTGCGACGTCATCAAATAGACAGAGAAACAAACTCAATCCAGCATACAGTTACATACATATGTATGTATACGCACACCCATACATATGTATGTATTTAGATGTTGTCGCTCTTCACGTGTTTAGCTGTTGTTGCCCATTACATTTCATTTTCATGCCATTTCTGGTTCTGGCTTTGACTCGGCGCGCTCACTCATTACAAGCATGTGTGTACTTACATACATGCATTAACATACCGGCTATATATGTACATATGTATGTATGCATGATACGTACAAACATAAACACAATTTGAGAACGTTGACAGCGTCGGCAAAGTCGACGCCGCTGTTACCGCTTTAGCAGCGGCAGCGAAAGCTACTTCTACTCGCACTACATGTGTACATACCAACAATAGCAACAACACTAAATACATACATTGCCTACATGTGGCTACGTACGCTTGCTAATCATTGCTGTGCGCCTGCTTTCTGCTCATGTTTATTTGTATATATCGAGCAACACAAACGCACAAAACACATATGCAAAAAAAAACCCGCTACATACACCAACAACTACACAACAACACATGTCTACACACTTGAGCATACATATATTTATGCAGTTAATAAGTGTGTAGAGATGTGAGAATAACAACAATAATGCGTTGACTGAGTGTGGACATTCGCATAGGTGTGTGTGTATTCGTACTCACCTGCCGTTTTGTTGTTGCTGTTGAGCCGGGCCTCTGTTGAGTTTTTTTTTTAATATATACATACACTCACTACGTAACGGAACATTTGAGTAACACTGCGACACATCGTAAGCGTTCATTACGTGACTACGACTTAATTTCGACTCTTTTCGATAGCTTAAAATTTTGCATAAAATTATCGGCTTACTTTTTGGCACTGTTAACTGATTAACAGCACTGCTAAGCGGGTCACTAAGCCCGGAAGCACTGTTAAGCCTTGCGAAAAACAGAAGCACGTCAAACGAAAAGAATAGGAAAATGTTGATAAATCATGAAACTTTTTAAAAAAAAAATGCAATTTAAATATATATTGTTCATAGTTGCAATGTAGATAAATTAGAAAGTGAGGATATCAAAGAATTTCTTTATTAATTTTACCTTAGTTTTGGAGATCATGTAAATGTGGAGTGTAAATTGAGAAGAAGGTCTAAAGAAGCATAAGGTCCACCATATTTATTTTAATGTAAGACTTTCAGTTCTTTGCTCCCTAGAACTTTATATCAAATTTATAAAGTCAAAGGAAGCAGAGAACTGAACTCAGCTAATTTTCGTATGCTAAACAGATAGATAGTATTATCTACATAATATCTCGTTCACATATATCGAGGGGACTCTGCATTTTGAAACATAAAGCAAACAAACTCACAACAACAATAATTCCGATTATAATGCAGCCCAAAATGATGAGCCATTTTACAAGACTCGCCTGTTCGGATTTGGTCATATATCGATAATCCGATTTATGTTGAACTGGAACTGTTTCAGTTGCTGGATCTGACTGATTTACTGGATCTGTCTGATCTGAATGATCTGCTTGAGTTATCTCATCTGCCCCAAATAAAATTGGTTTCTGTTTGTTCCGTTTAGCTTTCCTACGTTTGGGTGGTTGATCTAATCCATCTGTCTCGTACTCCCAATTTGTTCGCTCTTTTTTATATATATTTTCGGTCTGATCCTCCTCATCTTCATCTGCCTGAGTTCGCCAGTCTGAGCCAGTTACTTGATCTGCTGGATCCGATTGGTTGGTTTGATTCATTTTATGTTTTCCAAATAAATGAAAAGTCTGCACTGGGCGATCTGTCTGATTGGGTGGGATGGGATCGGTTTGTGCCGAATCGTATGTGTGGTATCTATCCACTTTCTCAATTAGCACATCTGGCCGTTCTAGCTGATCTTTTCGATGTCTTCTGTCTAACCTATCCGGCCGACCTGGGCGATGATCTATTCGACTTCCAATATGCCTGTTATTAGCCCGACTTTCCTGATCTTTTTGATCTACTATATGATGAATTTCGTCTCGCCGATCTGACTGAACTTCTCGATTTGCCTGGCTTATCTTTGACTCCTCGTCTGATTGATTATAATGATGAGTCCAAACTGGAAATATTTTAGTAGTCCGATCTGTCCGATCTTTACGATCTCTCGGATCTGTCGATACCGTTCGATCTACATGCTTAACCGTGTGCTTTCTCCGATGGGCATTTGGCGGCCTGTTGATCACTTGACAGCTATATTGCTGGGGCAGCACATGCTCCGGCTGCTCGCAAATGAGGAGATGATTGAGGCTATTGCATACGCATTGGTCCAGTTCCAGGCAAGGCTTCGGCTGTCCCGTTTGGCAGATCCTGATGCACTTGGGCTGCCCAGTGAGCAATGGTGTCCAGCTGAAGTACTTCTGCCAGCAGCTGCAATCCTCCCTCAGACACTTCTCGGCCGGCAAAATCAGATGCTGCACAGGCTCGCAGCCAACAATCGGCTGCTTCTCAAAGGATGGCCAACAGCGGCAGTTGCCGGGCGCCAGGCAATCCCCATAGCGACAGGCATTGCACTTGGGCTGGCAGCCTGGCATGGTGCTGCTGTCGATGCTGTCGACTGTCTCGTAGCCCTCGTTGCAGGTGCACTGCTGGGGGGCGGTGCACTGGGCGTGCACACAGCTGGGCGAGCAGCGGGGTCGGCAGTTTCCCGGGCTGCCCACGTAGCCCTTGCAGCAGACGTTGCGCAGCACCCAACTCTGTTGGCAGGTGGAAAATGATCAGAGATTGAGAGGGAGAGCTAGACAGAAAGAGAGAGAGAGAGAGAGAGAGAAAGAAAGAGAGGGAAGTGCTTCCCCTAAGTATGACCCACTTGTTTATCGAATTTTCCCGATTTGCTACGCACTCGCACTTGGCACACGGATCCGCGTTGCGCCCACATCCACGGACAGGAGGCGAGGACGAGTGCAAGGACTAGCCATGGATGTGTCATGAACAAACTTATCACACTTCAGGGAATTATTTTTCACTTGAAATTTCTATGCAAAACTTGCCGCGAACTTAACTTACGATTAGCCATTTCCGAAGAGTTTTTTTTTTAATGGAATTTTTCAAATTTTTACTATTTAGTATTACCCTTCGTAGACAATTTTCGAAAAGACTTGTTGGCAGTGAAAAAATAATCAAAAAATACATAGAGTGCTTGCAGGTATTATAAGAATTGATTGCTCAAGGTTTTTTTAAAATAGATATACACAGAGTTTAGAACAGAACCGGATAGTTCGGGTCCTCTACTTGACCTTAAGATGCCTCCCAAATAGATAATATCGATTATACATAGAATACATTCGTGACTGCGTCTTGATCAAGGTGTCTTCCAATAATATAAGATCGATTACACATAAGGAACCGGGAAAGCCTTTCCCCTCTATGGCATATGAAAACAATAAAACATTATTGAAATCAGGTTTACAATCAAGTTCCCAGCAAAATCTTTTGAAATATTTGTCTTTCATTGACAACAACAATATTTTATTAGGATATCGTTATTTTTTCCCAAGTAAGTACAATATTTGCTGCTTGTTAAAATAACTTTTAAATAAAAGTAAAATTTAAAAAATTTATATTAGATTAATATAATAATATTCATTAAATATACATAAAGGATGGTCCAAGAAAAACTTTTCAAATAAAATTTTTGCTAATTATTTTTATCTTTAATGTCTCAATCTTTAAGAGAATACCTATTAAATTATTTTTTGGAGTTAAATTAATATAATTTTTGGATTCTGGTTCACATAATTATAATATGGAGAGCATGATGAAACTTATTCTTGAGAAAGCTTTTCATGCTATAACCTATTTTTCGACCGATCGTTACTATTGCAGCTAAATGATATAGTAATCCGATCCGACGCTAATAACCCGAAACGGACTTATGAAAAGTTTCCAGACAATAGCTTTAAAACTGAACAACGGTCGTTGATGCTGATCTAGAATATATACACTTTGTGTATAATAATTTTTCAGTATTATTATTTATCTAACATTTAAGTAAAAATATAATATAAATAATTATAATATATATGAATATGAATAATTTAATTTTAACTTTGAAAGATTGCAAAATGAGTTGTATTTCAAAAATATGAAACCAATAAAAATATTTATAATTCTTATCGGTTGCGGTTAAAAAGCGGCAGCTATATTTATGAAATACAACTATAATTGATAAATAGCTCAATGTTCGTAATCCAGAAGCTTAGCCCACAATTCTGGTCGTATCCGAGAAATTTGAATTGGGATAGTAGCTGACATTATTGCCGCGTTTCACGCAGTAGACTATTATGCCGAACACGCTGCAGATTATTAAGAGTACCATGATGGCGATCACAAGATAGACCCACCAGCTCAGAGGCCTGGAACAGCTGAGGCTATGCAAATCGTTGGGCATAAAACCCTTGTTGCACTTGCAATGATTCGATCTGTCGCAGTAGCTATGCAGACCACATCTTGGCTCACATTTGGGCCGGCATTTCGCCTGCAGCTTATCCCATTCGTAGCCGGTATCGCAGTCACATGTCCTGATACCCACACAGATACCGTGCTGGCCACAGCCGTGTGGACACATTGAGTGGCAAATGCCATTTAGCTCCTCGTAGCCCCGCATACACTGGCAGACATCGGGGCGAACACACTGGCTATTGGGTCCACAAAGCGGATGACATTTGGGCCGACAATTGTGGGTCTTGTTGTGCCAATCGTAGCCCTCCTTGCAGGCACATTTGTTCGGAGCCACACAGATTCCGTGCTCGCCACAGTCCTCGAAACAGTGTGGCTGACAGTCTGTGCCGCTGAAGCCGGGCAAACACTCACAAATATCACGCTCCTTGCAGACACTGTGCGGTCCACACGCCGGCCGACATTTGGGCAGGCATCGATAGTGCTCCACATCGAACTCGTAGCCCGGCTCACAGCCACATGTGTCGCGGGCATTGCAAATGCCGTGCTCACCACAGCCTTGTGTACACACTGGTCGACAATTATTGGGCTCCACGCACACCATATTATCTCCACATGCCGGATTACATAATATCTTCGAGTGTGCTTCGGTTGCGTTCTGTTTGGGAACAGAAACACTATTTTTCATTGCATAAAAGTTGTGCTCAATAATATTTCTAACATTTGGTTGGACAACACTGTCCAGCTCGTTTGCCTGGCCCAAGTGCAGGCATCCAATCAATCCAAAACTTAGGTACAGTAGTGTGCAAAAGGTATCCATATCCATTTTACAGCACAGCACAGTAATTTTACACCGTTTCGGAGCGAACTAAACTTTTCTAAATGGTTCGTGGGGCTTTTATAAGGTATTCATAAGATAGGGGTCTTGAGTTTTGCTTTTATATAGCTAGTCATGGCGGTTTGTGCTGCGATTAATATGTGGGATGTTTATATATATAATACATAATGCGATCTAAATTTTCTCCAAATCCAAGTTCTGAAAGGGTTTAAAAAAAAAATAACATAAATAAAATATTTGTATTTATCGACCACAAACTAACATGAAAATAGATTTAGTCTTATAAAGAAACTTTCGCAATATTTAAATCATAAACAACTCGTTATTAAAAGTCAATCTCTATATATAAAACTGTGTTTCCTGACTGACTGACTTATTCAATGATGGATTCGTGATCAACGCACAGCCCAAATCGTAGAGGCTAGGGACGCAGAAATTTTCACAGTAGTTATCCTATTTGATGAAGGTGCACGTTAAGACGGCGTTTTGGAAAATTCCACCCGCAAGTGCGGAAAAATCGCGAAAAATGTTTGTATGAACCTTTTTTGTTAACCATCCGATCGGCCTCATACTCATTTTCAAAGAACTTTGTTTAAATTCGGTTGTGAGGTGTTTAACACTTTTCGAAACATCAAAGCTTCCTCGGTGAAAAATGCGATTCGAAGATTGCCACGGGCAAGGCCGGGGAATACCAGCTATATATATAAAGAGAAAAATAAAAAACCTTTGAAATGTGATTCACTGTTTTCGCACTTTTAATTAGATTGTACCATGATTAAATAAAACACCAAAGTTTAAGTGGGGATTATGTGATAACAAGCATGTACAGTAGAGCCTCGCTTATCTCAAACGCTATCTAAAAATTAAATTCTGTTAATCGGAATACGAAGCACCTGCCGAAGCTCACAAATAACAGAACAAAGGATAAATAAGTTTCAGAATAGAATAGAATATATGCACATGTATGACAATTCTTCTTTTAAAATGTATTTTCGATCATCCGCGAGCTGAAAACCATTTCTTACGAGCAGGATAACAGGATAAATAAATACCATATAAGATGAAGATAAGCCTCGATCTGAAATATGTCTGTTGATCGGAATGGGAAGTACGAGACGAAGTTTACGAAAGGTTAAAGATATAAATTTTAAAATAAAATAAAATATTTAAATACGACTTCTTTTTATCGAAATTTGCGATTCTAAGCGAGGTGAAGTTATGGCTAATCGAGGTTCCACTGTACTTGTATGCCCGCATAAATCATGGATTAATCATTGCAAGTATCGGATCGCGGATAAAATGCGCTTCTTTCAAATTTGCCATACTATTGAGCAGATCAGCTCTTTGGGGTCTCTTATCGTATATGCTCTCTCCCGGTCGCACTTCCATGCCCCACGCCGTTTCCATTTCCAGTTGCATTCGCCTTTCCTGCTGCGGATTCGGTACATTTCCAATGGCAGCCAAAGGCGATAAGCCCGGAGCAAAACAGAATGCCAGTTATCGTCGGCATACCCGACGAGGCGGAACACAAAGAATTATTGTGGCTTTCACTTTTTTATCAGCGCATCGTCTGGCGAGACTGCGTTTAGTGCATTTTGGAGCGTGCCCAGCGCCAGATCTGGACAAAGAACCCGACAAAGATGCTGGACAAGATGCTCTCGATGCTGCTGCTGCTGCTCGGCCAAACGCAGGCTCTGGCCATAACGAACGGCCACTGCCAGAAGAACATCAGTGTCAAGTACCAGGTGCCATTGACCAGGACACGTCTGCCCAGCAATGCCAGCAGCAACTCCTCCGGCGAGCAGTACATTGTGTATGAGGAGCGCATACGCTGGGATACGGTGCAAATATGTTGTCCCGGTTATCGCACCATTATCTTTGGCTTCTGTGAGCCCATCTGCCTGGAGGCGTGTCCGGCGCACAGCTATTGCTTGGAGCCAAACAAATGCCGCTGCCTGCGCGGGTATGAGCACTCGCATCATCCCAATAAGCAGCATCAGTTGATTTGTCGACCGATCTGCCAGGGTGGCTGTCCGGAGCACAGCCATTGTGTCGCCCACAATGAGTGCGAATGCCGGCCGGGCTTTAAGGATGTCAGCAGCTGGTTCAGTCTGAGTCTCAGCTGCGAGCGTATCCAGTGCGGCCAGGATCAGCGGTACGACATTCAGCGACACGCTTGCGTCAAGATCGAGATGAGCATGGAGGAGCTAATGCAGCGGGTCGCCGAGCGTCTGGCCAAGGGTCTGGAGAGCGAGGGTGAACCGCCTACCGAAGAGCAAGTGGACGATAGCGTTTGAGGAGCCTACTTCATAAGCCTCATTGTTATCTCTGTATGCTATGGATTCAATAAACTGAGTAAAGACTTAAGCGCGGCACGCGCTTTAGAAAAAGTTACGGAAAAGTTGACGCAGAGCGGAAAATAAGCTGGCAATCTGAATAAATCGCAAAGTAAAATTTCTTAAAATTTGCTAGTTTTTGCAAATATATTGAGTAAAACTGTTCTGCTTGGAGTGTCGATTAGAGAATACCCTAGATCCAGCGCCGAGCTATCTATATCTAGCTTTGTTTTACACATAAACATATCCTTAGCCTATACCATTCTCCTATTCCTTATTAACTTCGGTGTTTATAGTCCGATCTCTGTGAAACGTATTCAGGACGTAAAAGGATGTAAAAGTGTATATATACCAAATCGCCAGGTTGAAAGTTAATCAATTGGTTTTATCTATTTGGCGGGTCGAGGGGAGGTATCCCAAAAACTAATTATTTTTAATCTGCCTGTACTTTACGATACTCTGCATACCAAGCTAGCTCCATCTGGTTTTTATAATTTTCCAGTTTCTTATACTAAACTATATCTCAAAATCAATATTCGATGATATGTAGATAAATATTTGGTCGCAAAAATATATAATTTATATATATTATTTTATTTTTCAATTATCTACCCTCTGTTATTATCGATATCAACGGGTTCTTACAGGGGGATATAACATGATCTCTAGCTCTCATAGGTTCTTCGATAACGGATAAATACATTATTTTACAGCTACAGACAGACGGGCATGGCTAGATCGATTCAGCTATTGATGTTGCCCAAGAATATATATACCTTATGGGGTCGAAGATGCGCCCTTCACCATTTCATATACATATGAAATGGGATCAGGGTATTCAAAATTTTTATAATAGTAGATAAGAAAGGAAGGCTATTTTTGGCGAGTGTTCCTATAGCTGCCTATATAGCTATACAGTTGTCTGATGTAAATTCGATTATGCTCCTATGCTGAAAACACAGTCAAGCTGGCAAATGCTAAGGTTGTTTAAGATATTTTGAGAAAGAAAAACGTGCAGGAATTTCATTGATCAAATAATTTCTATAAGAGAACTATATGAAATAGTGCTTCAATCTACAAAATAAACAGGTCTCTTTAAAGTAGACAAACAGACGAAAATGTTTTTGATTAGGAATATATAAATTTACCTCGAGAATTATATTGTGTATAATCGAAAGATATATAACTATAAAATTTAGTTAATTGTGTTTAATTTTTCAAATAAACAACTATACTTTAATAGTTCTCAGTTCTAGATAGTATTGTGACCGTTATATATTTTTAAGAATCTAGCTAAGGCAATCTGCTGACTATACTCAAACTTTCGTTATGGTTATTAATTATTTGGACAAAAGCTTTACAAAGGAAAGGGAAAACTTTCCAAGCACAAGGGAAACTTTAACAAATTGTATATCATCTTAAAATCTATATGTAAAAATTTATTGTAGTAATTCAAACAATAAGAGTATATAATTTTCTTTGCGTTTCAATAAGTAAAACAAATTAACATAAAATTTAAAACTTATGCGCTAAAGATCTATATAGTTTTGATGGAAAAAATTAGTCGTTCATCATATAATTAACATCAAGCTCAATAATAACATCAACCTCATCATCATATCGCACTCATACCAATTGAGTGGATGTTGTTTTATCTAAAATTTCTCTATATATCGTACAAGTAGTTTAGGTATATATATATATATATATATATACAGGCGTATATATTAGTTAAAAGCTGGCACTCAATGGCTTGTAAGTCCGTTAAATTCATTTCATGTTTAAAGCTCAAGTTGCATAGCTCTCTGCCGATTGGTAACAAAACAAATTTTCTTTTTTGGTTTTACAGTGTTTGTTTTTGTGTTTGTTCTAGGCGTAAAGGGTCTCAATGAGATCCGCATACATTTTGTTAACCACATTGCGCTTGACCTTCAGTGTGGGTCCCAGTTCGCCGGTGGCAATCGAGAAATCATGCGGCAAAATTGCAAATTTCTGCACCTTTTGGGCATTCGAGATGGACTGTTTGTTGGCGCGCTTGATGCCATCCTCGATGGATTTCCAGACCTTTGGACAGGGTCCAGCATTTAATATTTCGCTGAGTGTCTTGTACTCCACGCCCAGAGATTTCATCCAGACGCTCGATTCGTGCGTCAGCTCATCCAGCGGTGCGCCCGTCTCGCGATCCACTTCAGTCTACATTTTTTGGATTGGATTGTTATTTGAAGTAGGATCGATAAACATACAAATTTTGCTAGAACTTACCTTAATCGATACCAAGACGGTTAGATATTTGCGCTGTTCACCCACGAGGAAAGCATTGGAAATGCCATCCAGTTCCTTTTTGATAATATTCTCAATATGCACGGGAGGAATATTCTCACCGCCCGCAGTAATGATCAGCTCCTTGGAGCGACCCGTGAGACACACATAACCCTTGTCATCGATGTAGCCCAAGTCACCGGAATGCAACCAACAGTCATCGTCCAGCGACTCTTCGGTCTTCTCCTTATTGTATATGTAGCCCATGAATACATGACGTCCACGTATGCACAGTTCACCATGTCCATTCTCATCCTGATTGATGATCTTTGATTCGCAGCCGGGCAGCGATTTGCCAATGGAATTCAAGTGTATCGAATCGGGCAGACACAGTGTATGACAGCCGGCCGTCTCGGACATGCCAAAGGCATCCAATATTTTCATATCCAGACTAAGGAAATATTTCTTTGTCTCCGGCGACATGGGCGCCGCGGCGCTTACCAAACTGACCACACGATCAAAGCCCAAAGCAGCCTTCACCTTGGACAGAATTAGCGATTTGGCAATCTTGTAGCGAAAACCTCCGTTGCTCTTACTGCGAAAAGTTTGAGAGAGAAAAAATAAAGTTTTTTAATTGGAATTCTTGATTAGTTTGTGGCCGGCAAGTTGATAATTGCATGTGTCAAGGATATGGGAGTAATCCAATGGGACAACCACAAGAGCGGGGTTCTTAAAGTGTGGGAAGTTTGTGTGTGTGAGTGTGTGGAGTTCTCGAAGGTGAGCTAGTGTACTTGAAGGTTTTTAATTGCATGGTCAGCCATGAAAAGAAACCCCAGAGTGAACAATCTAAGCATCCAAGGGCTCACAGCTAAGGGAACATATTTAAATAATATAAAATATGAAAAAAACACTTTTACAAATACAGCCCTAATATTAATTTATAAATATGATTATCTAATAAAATAAACTCAAGCAACTCAGAATTTTGTAATTAACAAATTTATATAAAAGGTTTAACTAAATGGGTTCAATGGGTTTTTTTATTTATCTAAATAAATGTATAATCTATAAGACTAAAGAATAATAGAATGGTTTTGCTAGATAGAGGATAAAGAGGAGTAAATACTTTTTTCCTTTTTTGTTATAAAAGAAAGCAAATAGAAATAGAAATTATTACATACATGCAAAAATGTTGTAAAATAATTCATAGGACAAATGTAGCTCTAAAGTTAAAGACTCTTAAAAAAGAGAAGTTTTTCTTTAAAAAGTAAAACCAATAAATATATAAAAAATAAAATACAGTCAGAAAAAGTTTTGAATAGAATCTCGTTCGATGAGAGCAGCTAGTAACTTTTTAAAAAATAACCCTAAGCAATTTAAAGTTCTAGTCTCGGTCAGGTGAGCATACTTTAAAGCTGGCTTAAATATGCGCTAATCACAGACAAAGTTTAGCTCATGTCACGAAATGTGCAGAGCAGCTGCCCTCAGACAAAGACTGCCGCACAAGGACGTGCCCGCATGCAGGTGAGCTTTCGTGCAGCTTCAGTTGCCGCTGCTGGGCGATACCTTCGTGTACAACTTGACGTATGAGTAATGTTGTTGGCTGTGATTTTGGCTTCCTTTGGACGCGCGCTAGCTGCTTGCATAATTTACGGGAACGAAAAACGCGCAGCAAATGCCTGGCAGAGATTGCTTACAGCCAGGAGCGCGTCTAGGCGTCGACTGGGCATGGCAGCCACTTTAACTGTGCATCCTTTTTGCATAATTTATGCGCACACAAAACTTAAAGTTGAAGTATATTATACAGATGCCTTTGCACACATCCGCCCCTGCCAATGCACACAACTTACCCCTGGCTCTCCATGTAATGCTTGAGCGTAATGCCCTTGGCCCAGCCGGCAAGCATTTTCTTAAAGCTGCCACTGGAGCTGGCCACAGCGACCATACGCTCCTGGAACTTCTCAAAGACACGCGGCACTCCCATAAACCGTGTGGGCTGAGCGTCCTGCAACGATTTAACCAGCGTGCCCTTCAGTGCATCCTTGTCGGCAAACCATATACAGCCCGCCATGGAAGCAACCGTATAGATGTCCACGGTTTGTGCAGCCACGTGGGAGAGCGGCAAATAGGAGACCATTGCCTCGGAGCCCATCACCACCTTATCCAGGCCCTTGGCAATGCCGCGCGTATCGAACGCAATATTATCATGGGATAGCATCACGCCCTTGGGCATGCCCACTGTGCCGGATGTATAGACCAGGCAGCAGCACTCATTGATGGCGATTCGCTCCAGTCGGCGCTTGAACTCATCCTCGACATCTGCCACGTTCATGGACTCAATCTCCGACCACTGTAAAGATCAGTTGTTAACCAAATTTGCAATTTAACAAAAATTAAAAGTTCCAGCTGCAATTTACCCTATAGTAGCCATCCTCCTTCTTGAGATTTGGCACATAGGGCTCCTGTATTTGTATGGCAGCCTTCAGATTTGGCAGCTTGTCGCGTATGGAATGTATTTTCTCCATTTGCTTGGCATCATCCACAACGACAATCTGAGCACGTGAATCCTCGAGCACATGCTGCACTGCTTCCGCCGAGTTCGTTGTATAGATGCCGGCTATAATGCCACGTGCATGTATTGCGCCCATGGCCGAGTAGAACCATTCGGCGCAGTTGAAGGCCAACACGCCCACCGAATGATGCTCCTGCAGGCCCAGTTTAATAAAAGCTTTCGCCGTCTGGTGCACCTTCTGCTCGTATTGCCTGTGAAGTTAAATGGGCGGAAAACAAAAGTGGGTTAGAGTTGAAGCTTGTTGCTAAATTCAATAAGCGATAAAAACAATTTTGGTAGCGCGCAAATCGAAGGAACCAAAGATGGGCAAGTGCGCGAAAGCTTAAATACAACACGAACTGCATTCGGCAAAACACGACAAACACGACTTATTAAACTATGAGGGCTGCTTTATTTTTACCAAGAAGAGGCAAGTACTATAATTTTCTATATCAAAAGCCGAGTTGACTTTTAAGAAAGGCTCTTAAGAGACTGCAAGAGTACTTAATCTTCGTAGTTTTTCTTCAAATATATAAAATATGAAATACATTCGTGTTTAGACGTAATTTTTATTTAGAATACAAGCGAATTTTCGTGTGGGCTCGTTTGCGCGCTAGGCACGACCCGTGTTGAATCTATTTAAATCGTGTTGCCCATCGCTATGAAAAACCTCTCTCTAAGGGCACATTGACTTACTTATAGGTAACTGTGGTGTAGCCATTTTTGCCGTTCTTGGTGCGCAGAGCCGGATAGTCGGGATAATTGTTGACGGTACGCTTGAGCAGGCCGGGTATGGAGATGGGCTCCTCGGCGCCGAGTCCCTCCTTGTGCATGCGTATCTTGACGGCCTCCTCGGGATTGGTGGTGCGATAGACCTCCGCGGCCCTCAGGCGATTTGGGCCTGGGCGATTGAAAAGCGTTTCGTTCGGATTAGCGGCCATTTGACTGAAATTGAATTAACAAGCTATTAGTGGAGTACAAATTTCATTTTCTTTTTGAGACCAAGCAAATTTGGTATGCTACTTTCTGGGAACGGGTCTGCATGGTAACACGACGGTGGGGTCAAGGCTGAAGCAGTCGCATGTCTCTTATCGCTATGCTTAAATTATGACTTAACACCTGATTACGGCGGCATGGGGCACTCATATAACTGCATATTATAAATACGTATTGATCAGAATTTATGGCCTGCTATACTTTTACGGAGCCTGCTATACCTTTATGGAGGATTAGAATGGAGAAACCCTTTAACGAAAACTTGCTTTATCAAACTGTTCATACCATTTTATATAATTGCAAATAGGCAATAAAAATAAATATTAATAGATCAGGATTTATGAGATACTATAGCTTTAAGTGTCGAGTCAGCTAAGAACTTTGCGATTCGAATTCAAGAACCCCATATATTATAAAATTAAAATTAGAATCTAAATTTCAAGAAGGTATCAGAAGTTGAACACTACGTAAGATCTAAATAAGCGACATAAACATTTTATTATATCATATGCTGAAATGTATATAAAAATATATATAGAAACGTTTTGGAACAAAAGGTATTATTTTATATTAAAGGCATATAACTATGTACATTAGGATGGAATATGCTTAGAACTGAAGGATTCTACTTGAAACTCTTTTGGAGAAAAAAAAAGCTACTTGATTTTATAATATCGTAAATTCTTTAGGCAAAGCTTCTATATCATATGATATGAAGTCTGGCATTCGTATTTCCTGTCATTAGTTGTGTAAGCATAAAGTTTCCTTTCAGCCTTATCATCAATAAGATAATGCCATACACCGCAGAAGTCTTGGCTTACCATAGTTAACATTCGATTTTATTTTTCGGGTACAAAGGGCTACGACTTGGCATTTAGTTTACGATATCTATCTATGTATACACATGTACCCAGTAATTTTTGTTATTGTTTCTACCTTTTTTTTTTTTTTGTTTCTTGTTTTTATTAATCAATAAACTGGCAAACAGTTTGATACTGATAAGTGTAAATGCCCAAAATAAACAACAAAATGTGAGTTTCTTTTTGAAGAATGCATAGAAGAAATCCAGCAACAACAACATCTACTAAATGAGTCCAAAGTTTACGGCCAAGGCAACACGTTTGATTTTTCATGTTTAGTTGGAAAACATTTTGCCAGTCGCTCGGTTACTTAGTAGGCGTAGTTCCGCCCCTGATTAGCTCTGATTGATGGACGGAGGCTTCCCCACAAATGCCATGCAATTAAAAAAACAACTATATATATATATGATTGACAGTTGTCTAATGCACACGCGAGTTTTTTATTTGAAATTGTTAGCTAAAAATTTTGATGTTTGCCAATTGAACATTGATTTTGATTTTGATTTTATAATAGGGAAAGTTGTTGCATATTTTCATTATATTATATATAGTATAATAACACGATTTAAGTCCTAGGACTAACTGCTCTGCGTATACAATTAAGAAGAATATAAACTGGTTTTATTATTATGGAAGATTAATTGACATATTCATTAGAACAAATCTTTAAGGAAATTATAACTGAGAATAAGAAATTCAAGGATCCCTAAATCTAATACTATTTCTCATTATTATTAATATTATCATTTGAAATCTTATAAGTCCATCGACATTTTCTAAGACATGGAAAACTAATAAAAAATGTAATACAAACTATAGTTTAGAATAAGAAATTCAAGGAACAAGCCTTAGTTTTGAGCAATTCCCAAATCTATTGCTATTGCTCATTATTATTATTTTTATATTTAATTCGAATGGATACCTATGAAAGTTATTTGAAGCCTTTGAAAAATTAAATCTCGTAAATCACAAAAATCGGAACTAATGTTATAACTAAGTAACTAAATTTGTATTATAAATAAATTAAAACATTTTTGCCGACACTTTCAATTAAACAAGTGGATAATTAGAGCTGATATCATTAGAGAGTCAAATTCATTAGTTTGATTTATTGCACAAACAATAAATTCTCTTTTTTTCGAAAGATTTATAATTATCAGTGTAATTATTAATTACAACGGAAGCAAAGTCTAGAACTTGAATATTTCAAGTGATAAGAACAAAGTTTACAGCTGTTTTATTCTCGCTAAGCGACGATTAAAAAGCACAGTATGCTGCTCACTGGGATGCAAAAACTGTGAATATTATAGACATATGGACACTTGTCGATTCCAAGTTGACAAGACTTTTAGTTTCGACGAAATTTGATGAAATCTATTCAGGCCAATACGAAAGTTCTTTGTTCCAGAAGGTTGAAATAGAACAAACAGATGCAAATACATACACACATACATACATTTAAATATGAATTTAGGAAAAAATGAATAATTATATTTTGAGCATGTTTTAATTAACGAGCAAACATTGTGTATACTATTTTAGTATATTTCGAATATTTTATACGCAAATGCTACACATACACACACATACATGAAAATATACATACATATGTTCACAGCACTATATATGCATGTATGTATGTATGTATTCATACTCATATGTATGTACATACATTTGTCTAAACAGAATTTGCGTAGTTTTATAGCTGGGCGACTATGCGAAACTAAGCATATTAGAAACCGGCTTTTAAGTTGATAAGAGCAACAGAGTTTAGCGTCTAGACATTTTTCTATCGTACGATTCTCATCGCATGGGCTTCAAGTAAAAACTGAAATAGTTTTTTGCTTTGTAAAGTGCTTGTGCAAAAACTGTGTAATAAAAATACAATATCATAAAGTGGAAACCGCAAAGAGAGCATTTTACAGGCGACCTAAGAAGCTGCGGATGAAAACAAAACAGATAATTAACAGTTCTAAAAATATTTGCCATACATGTATGCATATGTGTGCGTGTGTATGTAATTTGTTGCTGTTTTCGAACAGTTGGTATTAAAACGAACCAAAAGAGAATGGCATGTCGCATAGCCGAAGAATTGCGGTTTTTTTTTCGAAAGTGGAATGAGCAATAACAAAGATGGGCCAAAGAGAGATGGTTTGAAATGCGATCAAAGCAAAAGACGAAATAGAAGACAAGCGAAAGCTGCAGGCGCAACTGACAGTTGAAAGGTGACAATGAACCCGAGAGCACAGTGCACTGACCCACTAAAATGAATTACTGGAGACGAGCCAAAGAGAGCAAATATAAACAGCCGGTAAACAGTTTGTGGTTCCTGTGTTTTCGAAAGCGCAGCAGCACACGTGTTTCAAGGTACGTGGGCGTGCGCCACAGCGCAGGTGTCAAACGCGCAAGTCACGCACTGTTCTTCCTATATTTCTTTTATGCTTTATGCCAAACTTACATAATTTAAATATATAAATGTGTATATGTTTGTATTTTGTGTTATTTATTGTTTTGATGTTATTTTCGTTACTCAGCGCAACACTTTTTTTTCACTAATTTTTGAATATTGTGCTGGTTCAACTTTTTACTTATAGCACGACCAAAGCAAACGACCGCACGCAGCGAAGCCAAAGCGTAAACTGAAAGCAGAACAGGATCGCTTGCTATTGAAATCGTGGATCGACGCTGGCGACGCTGCTTTCGCTGCCGCTGCCGCTGCCGCTGCCGTTGGCGCTGTCGATAAGTCTTCAAGCGGTTTTAAGCATGACGACTTAGAGAGCTACCTGCTTGTTCGTTCTTATCAGTTGGGCGCCTCACATTGACGTCGAAATCGAATTCGAAACGGGCCTTATGGTAAGTTCACACATACAAACATGCATAAAGCGTTATTCGAAATTTGTCTGATCTTTGCTTGGAAATCGTAGATGAAAAGCAACAACAACTATTTGCGCTTATCAGTTCAGTTCGAGTTTGCGCCCTTGTTGAAATCTTTTGGAACTCGCGCTGCCTGATTTATTATGTGTCTTGTGTTATGGTTCTTATCCTGGTTCTTTTCTCCTAAAGTATTTCAAACAATAGCATTTTGTTTGGCCCCTATGGAATATTTTAAATATTTCCCATTATACTCTGCTCACAAATTGTGAAGGGTATATAAGTTTTGTAACTTTTGACCGAAAATATGGAGTTTTAAAAGACTCGTTTCTTGTGATATACAGAACTTTTTATAAATGATAAGCAAAAGTTATCTAAAACCAATAAAATGGTATTTTTAAACACTCTTTCCATAGGATTTACAGAGTATTGTACAAAGAAACTCTTTCGATAAAGAAGAAGCAAAAACAAAACAAAAGAATAAAATAACGGCCGAAGTCTTACTTCAGATATACTGAGTGTACAGAGTATTGTGCAAGTCAGCAACGTTATTACTTGTCTCTTTTTCGTACATGCTTATAATAATTTAGTTTTTCCTTATTTTAATACAAATTGCTAATATATTAAAGCGAATGTAGTATAATCCAACCATAGTGATAATGTTCGTCTAGCTTAGAATATAAGCAAATTATATAAATAATCTTAAATTGTTTCGTATAGAATTTTAAAATAATTCTATGATATTTTATTATTATTTAAGTTATAAGTTAAGTTAAGTTATAAAAATAAATATGTATATCTGCTGCTATTAAATGAGGTACCTACTGTATACCCTAGATGTATACACTGTATAAGTATATCGATCACATCTCAAGTGAGTAATATTAGTTAGCATATTGCAGACATGCTTTAACTAAGTGTTCCTGTTTTTTTTTGTTCAATTGAAAGCACATTTTTTGCAGATGAATGTTACAGTTGGAACCTTCAGAAATGAGAAGCCACTAAAAAAATAGGCAAAATAATCTATCAAGAACTAGCTTTAATCAGTTAAGATTAGCTTGAAAAAGTCATAAATTTAAATTTTATATGTTATGTAGAAATCTATGTGCGTAGTTTGTTTTCTTTTACTTGTATTTTTTTTATTAATTATTTTTGGCCTTGAGGCTAGGCATGAACTTGACTTTGACTAACTTAGTATAGAATTAAAAATTCAGATTATTTGTTTTAGGCATGAATTAGCGCAACAATCCAATAGGAATTAAACAAAAGAAAATAAGTATATCAATATTAGTAAGCATCTTTATTTATAAATAAATACTAAGCTGATAAAATGTTAAAATTCCATATAAAAATATACAATTATTTTGCATGCACAAAAATAAACCAATAGATAATACCTGCGCTTATCTGCACTCGCTTTAAAAGTCAAACACCTGTTGCATTAATCAACCAATAATAATTTAATACCTTAATGAATCATAAAGATATTAGATTAAATTATATTAAAAAAAATTTACATTTATTATCAGAATTACTAAAAAAAAATTGAACTAAGATAAAACGCTCGTCGTTCTGCTTAGTCTGACGTAGACGCTGTATCTATATGTCTATATGTATGTGTGTGTGTGTGTGTGAGTGTGTGTGTGGGTACAGAAAAATAAACTCTATCAACTGACCGATTTGAAATATCTTGAAATATACAATTTTGACTGTTGCCAATTGTTTTGTTTTGCCGCTTATCAAAAGAAAATTATACAAGTTGGCCACATTTTATGATTTGATAAACATGCGCGTAGCATTAGTTTGAGCCCATTAACTGCAGTACACTATATACCATATACTGTATACTATATATATATACATATATATTTATATGTGTATAGTCGGCAGTTCTTTTTTAAAATTTATGTCCAACTTGGGGCACACTTCCGTCGCTGTCTAATCTTGGACGGCAACCTGCCAGAGGGCAAAGGTATGCACCTGAACCGCCCCCTGAATCATGACTGAGAATTAAAATTTCAGTTGCCCGTGGCGTACTATTTATTGATAAGATTATCTGTTTCTATAGCTTATATAAATCACAATTTTAGCATCTTTATGGCTAACAAAATGCGAACGCTTTGCGATTATCTATCGAGCACTTCAATCACAAGTCTTACATAGATACAGTTTCTATATATAAAATATACATATTTATTTATATATACTTATATCAGTTTGTTCTTGTCTCCCATCTATAGCTCTGACATAATAAACATCAATTTATTTGGCATTATAGCATATTTCGCATATAGTATTTAAATTCTACAGTTTTTTTTTTGTTTTCCTTATCAGTGGGAAAACACGAATGCTTCATGTGAAGCAGATTATATGCGTTTTTTTTTTTTCTATTTTATTTTGTCTATACCACGAAAGTTGCCTAAGTGCACGAGCTTCTTTTGGTATACTTAAAAGTCGGTAGCCATATTTTGACCAAATACCAGGTAATTTGTTAAAGATAATGTTAACTATAAAAGCAAGACATTAAACAGCCCACTATGACAAGCAAGAATTAGAAGCAAAATTAAATAATTTGTTTTTTTTTTTTAAGGCTCAATGTATAAATTAGAACAGAGTTTAAATTTCTCGAATATATTATTAATATAAAGATTTATATGACTTCTCAAATTTAATTTAAAATAGAACAATTTATTAATATATTAATCAAGATACATTTGAAATATAGCTAAAGTATTTATAGTTAAATTAAAAAATATGAAGAGCAAAAAATTACACTATTAATTCGATATTTATTTATATAATAAATTATTATATTATAATTGCCCCGAAGACGGTTACCGCAACAAACAAAATTGTTGTTCATTTTTGTTGTATATAAATTAAAATTCTTAAACCATAAACCAATTTGTTCTTAAATTAACTAAATTAAATTAGTTGAATTAATCACAGCTAAGCTATTACATGAAAACATTAGAAACATAAAATCAAATAATTATAATAAAAATAAATTAAAATAAAATAATTTAACTCTTAAATTGAATTCCACTTCACTTGGTTTTTGTTATTTTATTTTTATTTAAATAATAAAAATATATATAAATGAAGAACAAAACATAAACCAAAATAATTTGATTATAAAATAAAATGTAGGTTATTTAATGAAAAATGTTTATTTATCTATTTATATTATGGAAATAATTTAGAAAAATAGTAGCAGCAAATAATTTTTCAAGTTAGTATTATTTAACAAAATTATATTAAGATAAAATCACATTAAGCTTTGAATTTGTAGAAATTGGTATATTGAATTATGTTTTTAATATTATTCGACATAATGAACACAAGAAAACAAAATATAATGAATTTAAATAGAATTTAAACTAGCTAAATAATTATATATTAATTAAGAATAAAGAAAGTAATTTAATTCATTAAATAAATTTAAGCCTCCACTTGAATTGCGCAAATAGAAGTATAACTATGTTTACTTTATTAAGTGTTCAAGCTTTTTTTCTGGCCATACGAAGCCCACGAGTTCAAACATTTTTTCGACAGACTGTAAAAGCTTTCGCTAAAGCTCGTGCGCATAGCCAAGCTTACAACCTTGCAAAAGCTTAATTCAAGGCTAAGCTTTTGCTGAATTCGCCGCAAATAAATATAAAAAAGTGCTGTAAATTGGAGACAGACAGTGATATACATAAGTATATCCACGTCTGCGAGGCTATCAATTTACGTAGCATTGGTTAACAGTTAAGCCGAGCTGCAAGACAATTGCAGTGCCCAAGGTAGGGGGGCGGTGTTTGGGTCGGTTAGGGTGTGCTCTATAAAGCGCATATAAGTCCAGTGACAGACATCATTTATATGCTTGTGCCTTAAGAGCGCTTTATATGACAGTCGAGTCCTGTCAACGGGATGAAATGAATACTAAATTGAACTACAATTTCGAAGTCAATCCCGATTCCGATTCCGATGTCATGTTAATGAGATTGTCGTCAACGGAATCAAATTACGTGGCACAAAGTTGCTGTTTATAGCGCCAGGACACGCCACCCCACCCCCCAACACACACACACACACACATGCACAGTAAACGCATGCAAATGATGTGCTGATGTGTAAAAAAAAGACTTAAAAATAAACACGAAAACCGTTTAAGCACAGGTTAGCAAAAGCAATGAACGTGTGTTGGCATTTTCAACAAGTTCATAGTACCTCAAGGGTTGTGGGCGTGATGGCGGGGGAGGGGTGTCGCAGAGGGCTTAGGGCAGCATCCTGCTGGGATAACAAGTGTTTGGCTAATTAACTCAGTTGAAATGCGCCACACACACACACACACAGCCAGACAATGAACTGTTCTGTACTGCATATAATTGTCTTGCCACGCCCACTCGCCTACATCCATTCGGGCAGCAGGATAACAAAAGGAGTAAGGCGTAAAGTTGAACTGTTTAGAATTGACCATAAAAATATCAGATTTTATGGCACTTGCGAGTGGGATTTAACGTGATGTGTACTTATGTGGCTACTCGATATTATCCTCAGCTTTAATTGTGATTATACAAATCAAACTTAATGCCAAATCGAGAGTGTATCGATTGAGTGAAATGGAAAGATATTAATTAAGCTCAAGGGAGATTTATTCGAGATTTTAAATGCATTAAAACTGTGATATTAAAGTTGTAATTACTGTATTACATCATAATGAGATAATATAATTTATTTATTAATGTGTATTATTAACCGATATGATATATATTGAGATAATATAATAAGCTATTACTATTACCTATTCGTTTTTAATTTAATTGGCTTAGCTGACAATTTTATCGAAATATCTATCTACCTAATTTAAAACCTACCTAATTTAAATTAATTATTTTTTAAGGACAGGTAAGTTAATCATTTACAATTCAGCATCGAAAAAATACTTTTTAATGATTATTTGGATAATATATATATATTTTTTAAAGTAATTTCTATAGAACGAAAGTTATTATTTTATTCGTTAAAAAAAATTAAATAAATAAACATAAATACTAAAAAGACATAATATACGTTATCTAGATATAATGCAAATTTGTATGTAAAAATTTGGACACATTTTTAAAATTTAAATTTTAAACATTGTTGTACTTATCGCAATCAAAATTATAGTGTGTATATGTATTTAATTACCTATTTAATTTGTTGAGATTTATTTAAGTAATGTTTGTTATTTCTTTAAATAATTCAATTACATATTAACAAATATTTTTGAAATGCAGCTTGTTTTGCTTTTATTTGTAAATCACAATTTATTCATTATTTTAATTTTTCAGTTTTTTAAACATTAGATTTATGTATTTTTATAAAATATTTAATTTTGTTTACCTTTAAATAAAAATATATTTTTTAAATAACTTTATTTATTCTAAATATGTTAATGATTATAAATATTTATTTATAAAATAATTTAAAATTATGCGTGTATTAAATTATTTTATAACGTATATTCACGTATATATACATATTTAAACAAATCTTCGTGAAATATAAATTTTTTTGCTCATATTGATAAATAAATATTTTAATTCATTATAATAATTTTTTTATTATTATATACTACATTTTTCTTATTTTTAATAAAAATATATTTATATCACCATTAAATTATGTTTATTTTTGCATAACTCTGTTTGCATGTATTATTTTATTTTATTTAGCTGTTATTTTATTTTATATTTATATATGTTTTACCTAGTGATCTCCGTTAAACATGTCTTGTATACAATAATTATCGCAGAGTTTGCATAAAACATTTTCTTCTCGAGTGCCGTTAAATTATCTGCTGACTGCCACGAAATAATTTTCAACGCACACACAGGCGCGCACTCGCACACACACAGGGCATAAGAAATACCTTATAAAATCTAAAAATAGACAATTTTATCAGCATGCCTCAGCCAAAAATTTCTCACACAATGAATTTCGTATACTATGTAGCCAAGAGATATAACTACCCCAATTAGGCTGCCTTCATCAACCGGTTCTATGGTGTAATGGTTAGCACTTTGGACTCTGAATCCAGCGATCCGAGTTCAAATCTCGGTAGAACCTTGAGTGAAATTTCTTTTTTTCTTTTTTATTAATTGTCTGTTGCGTTTCTAAAACAGTTTCCGCTGTGCCAAGACAATTAGTGTGGTCGTAAATTGGGAGCAGTTCGCAGCGCAGGGAATAAGAAAACTATTTAAGAGCCAACCTAGCCTTTATCCAGGCAATTGCAGTCCTTGGCAGAAATGTCTATTTCTATTTCCATTTAACAGTAACAGTTGCATTTGCATGTGTTGAGTTGGCTTTAACTACAGCAAATAGTTTGTTGGCTCTAATAAAATGCTATTGGCCATAAAAGTGGATGGAATAAAAGGCAAATGTTGGCAGCGTGGAATGTTTTTAGAAATGCAATGAGAGAGGGAGCGACAAAAAGAGGTAGAGAGAAAGAGATAAATGACTGATAAGTTTAACTTGGCTGTGCCATTTGCCGCAACATTGTTTTGATTAATTTGACAAGCAAAACTTAAAGCTATACGAAAAGTATCTATAAGATACATTCAAGCAAATGCGACACTAAGCTGACAAATGCAACTGGTTGTTTAAGCTTTAAAGCAGCTAAGAGTTTTTTATGGCCAAACATAAATAGTCATTGATTAAATTCATGTGCACGGCGACCTCTGCTACCCAAGTTTTGGCTCGCATCAAGAGTTCAAGTGTCATAATACGCAATAGCCGCCCACAATCAAGGCTAATAATAGACATACGAAAATGCGTCGCACATTTTGGGCCAGCATAATCAATAATCGATAATTGACAAATTAAGCAACATTTGCGTATATCTGGCAACGCTTGACTTTAATTTCATGCCACAAGTGTCGCAATGTCAACGCTAATTAATTGGATTTCTTAACGCAAACCGAAACCGTAACTGAAACTGTTACCGAAAACCGAAACATTTGCTGCAGCTGCTGCTGCCGCTGCTGGCCAATTGACCAGCTTGCCCCATGGCTGTCTCTCTCGGTACTCAGTTCACTTGTCAAATTTCAATAATTTAGCACACGAATCTGTCCAGACAGAAGCTGTCAGCGATAAGCCAGACGAGCGAGCAACAAAGACAAACAACCAGACAACACTTTGCAACAAATTTTGCTAACCCTTAGACAACACTTGCTGAAGCACCACAAAAGCTGGGTACATTCACTTGATAAAGAAGGTTGAACAAATTTTTTGTAATACAAAAGTGTTTTTGATATCCTATGGCCTATATTGATAATTGTGTTGTCCATAAATACATTCTTACTTCTGTTCATCGTCCGTAATATATTAAATAAAGCTATGCTCTATTAAATGACAGCTGAAAATTCACAAGACTAGTGTTATCGATAGGCAACTTACATTTGTTATCGATTTTTTTGTATTTTTTTTTGTATATGTTTATTGTATTGAATCAAAATAGCATTAACCTAGGTGGTATGTCGCCAAGTCTGGTTGGGTTCTCAGGCTTTATCGTGGACGAAAATCAAAGGCGTCTTCTTTCAGTAAGGCTGCATCGTCACGTAGGTAGTCGGGGGCTCTGGGACGTCTCCTGTGTCGTGGTTGGAGGAGGTCCTTAAGGGATCTCCACTTGAGCCTTCTGACTACACACCTCCCAGCAAGGTCTCTTGCGAACCGGTTACAGTGTCGCCTCAAGCTTTCGTTGTATCGATTAGCGAATGCTTCGACTTGGCTGTCTATAGTCTCCATGTTGAGGTCTCTGTTATCTATTTTTATTATCAAGAGTTCCTTTTTCATATGTTAGTATATACATTAACGAAAGTTTTCGGTTGTTATCGATCACTAAATCTATAGTTTTACACCGGTGCAGGATCACTTAAGGATTGAAGGGAAAAAAATTATTTTACATTGAAATAAATATAATTAACATTAAAATAAATCAAATACACATAATCTTTTGATAAAAAGAGGGCATTAGAATCATTGTTAAATTGTTTTTATAGATTTAAATATTTCTGGAGTTATATTTACGTTGCTATTATTAATTATTATTTTAATTTTACATAGTTCACGATATTCTTTCGCATACCCTCCCATATTTATTTCATTCCAGACCGACAGAGAAAGCGTATTTCGTTTGTGTTCTATAGTTTCTCTATACTTGATTTTTGTTTACTTTTACTTTTTGGTAGAGAATTTCTGAAATTGTAAACGTAAAATTAAATGAGATTCGTCTCGTGGCGTTTATTTAATGCGCCTCGTTGGTTACTCCTATAAAAAAAATTCCCCAAGCTCTGCTTGCAACGAATCCGCAGAGGTGACATCGAGGTAAATTGTTATGGCAACATGCCTCTCCTCCCCCCAAATGTCACTGCTCGCCATATTATGCAATAAAGATTCGCGGTTGGGCATCAGAATAAGCGCGGAGCATTAAAGCCCGAATAGCTCAAACATCACATGGGTTATTAAATTTAATCACAAGTGTCTCAGCTAACAGCAACGAGATGGGAAGGGCAATGGGATTGGTGAGCGAGGCGAGGTGAGTAGGAAAATTGGTTGATACCAAATAGGAAAAATAAATTAAAACTGATAAATGATATAATTTAATTTAATAAAATATTTTTGGTAGCAATTTGGCTTGTTCGGTAAATTAAACATAAAATTTCAATCGACTTGTCGACAAAGGAATAACAACTTATATTGGGCTTTTGCATAAGGTTTTCTAATCGACTCCAAGTAGAAGCATGCGTCGTTCGGGATCCACCAGGAAACTCTCCCTCGTCCGATATGGTGAAACTGACTTTGGCGGCAATGCGTCCGCAATGGTTGGATTATGTCTTAAATGACAGTGGCATCTCTGGCATCGATTCGTTATGACCAATATATAATATGCAATTTGATGCAAGCGTCTAGATTCTGCTTCGTAACTGAAAAGTTCTCTCACGGATTCGACACCACGTCTCATAAATGTGTACGTCCTTAAGATATATTCGTTAATTCGACTGATCGGTACACCTATAATGATTTATCGTAGTCTGGCCAGTGTATACGGTGTTGGAAAAAAAAAACTGTTCGAAAATATCATTAAAAACGTAATACGCACTAGATATCATGTTGAGTATGATTGCGGCCAAACGTTGCAGGGAAGTTATGAAACCATTTATGCATGTCTGTAGATCAAGTCGTGTTATTCCTCGCATCAGTTCATAATAAAAGGGTGCCGTATTGCGCGACGCCTGTTGCTGGTATCCGTCATCGTCATCAGGCTCCGAGTTGTTAATGGGCGAGTCGCCGCTGGGCAATTTTTCCAGGACATCTGTGTTCTTATTGTGTGGCAACGTATAGGTTCTATATAGGAAACGCAAATAGGATGTCTCCATGCCGCGCTTCTGTGGCACAATTTCGGGGCTCAAACGTGTAAACGGAGTCTTATTGCGCAATACCACGGGCATTGCCACATTGGGACGTTTGCCACGATTGTAGGGCCGTGGCATATACTCTTCCAGATTCAGCGACCAATCAGACACCTGCCTCGGCGACATGTCGCCGCAACCGCCTCCGCCGCCGCCTTCGGGGGTGACGAAAAGCTGCTTGGAGGGTTTCACAGACGTTTTTCCACGCAGATCGGCATTGGTGGGCGATGCCACCATCAATTCAAGGATATTCGATGGAGTTGTCAACTCGTTTTGTACTGTATAAAACTTGAGCTTGTTATTTGAATTTACCATATGCTGATAGGTCAGTGTATTGAACACTGAAGACTTCATTTTGAGTTGGATTTAACAGAAAACAAAAAAAAAAAAGAAAGAAAATCAACCAAGATAAATATATATATGTGGTACATGCATAAAAAAAGTTAGAGATATAAAAACACAAACATTAAATTTTGACAGAAGCAGAATTCTAAACGCGATTAAAAAAAAATTAAAAAAAAATTTATTAAACAGTCCGATCGGTTTCAGGTTTGTGTTTGTTATGTGAGGTCCACGAAAATGTTTTACGTCAAACATAAAATTTCCCTTCAATGCCAACTAGATACTTTTGTGTGGGAATATTCAAAATTTTTCATTTATCTAGGGTATCTGGCTGTCGGCGCAAGCTCTACTGCCAACATATATTTTTTTCATTTCGATAGCCTTTGATCAACTTAAGTGCCACAATTACTTTGAGTGCTCTGGTATGGTTGATAGCCTTGCAGATACCCTGTCATTTAGGCAAAACACAAATAAAGCATGCAAAATAGAAAAACGAGAAAGTAAGGAAATATTCGTCACAGATTTAATACCCTTATAGACATTTTCCCTTAGCTGATTTGTGAAAATTGAGAGATTTGTGAGTTTAATGAAAATATGCCTACTATTCGTTGCATGTGCAGCTACATGATATAAGCTAATCTAAGCTGCTGACAGCCTGACAAAATTGAAATACCCTCTAAAAGAGTATAATATATATAATATACCTTATCCAGCTCAAAAAGTTCGCTGACATAATATGATATAGGGGGACGAATTTCTCATTCGCTTTGCATAAAGAAAACATTGAAGTGCAGCAAATGTTCGAGCATTTCAGTTTTCCTTTCTGTGTTATTTTGTTGTTTTTCGTATTTCAAATTGATAAATCGTTGAGATTTTCTTTATGAAGCGAATCCAAACAAACATAAAATGGGTGAGAAAAAGTTGCCAAACAAAAGTCAATATCAGCAGCCATAATAAAAACAAAAATCAGAAACAAAAAATTTTTTGTCATCTGTTTTTTTTTGCTTCTTGGCTGCGTCAATAAAAACCGAATGCCAAAAATTCAGTTCTTTTTGGGATATTTTTTTTTTTAATTCTATTTCTTTTTTTTTTTGCTGGCACTTTGAGTGCATGTAAGAGAATGCATATGAATAAATATTTGTGCGATTTTTTATGCAAATTGCTGGACGGCGCACTTTGATTGCCTGCACAGGCTGCTATTTAAATTCTTATGTGTATTCCGAGAGAATTCTGTTTGCATATAACCTCACTTTTACGTGCTTCTTTTATTCTAGTTGATGCTGATTGAATATAACCTAACTTTATTTTTTGAAATTTTTTAGATTTTTTAACTCAAGCTCGTGTTGTAGGGTTCTCTCTTTGCTGCTGTTCTAATATATGCTCATTAATTTATTGTATCTAATATTATGTTTTTTATTTTTTATTGATTAAGATTCCATCTAACCTCTCTTTTTCTTGCTTCTCTTATTCTCTTTGATGCATATTCAAAATAACCTCACTTTTTAAAATTCTTTTTATTTGACTATAACCTTATTTTCTGTGATTCATTTTCTAGCCATTTTTAACCTAATTTTACTGTACGATAACTCAAAGTCAACTACTAAACATGCCAGCTGAATTTTGCGGGCAGACGTAAATTTCTGTTCACAAATTCAATTAACTTAAGACAAGCGATAATCAGCGTGACAAATTTAATGCCATAATAAGGCCAAATGGGCCATTGGATATTACCAAAATTAAAGATGTCTATTTTTGCTTTTCCTCTAAGGCCACAAAATTTATCAAGAAATTAACGCCTAACCTGACTTTTGTTTCCCACCATCCATTTTCAGCACTTGAAAGCCACTAAGTGCCAAGAAAGAGAAGAGAGAGAGAGAAAAGAAATGTTGTCTCATTTGGTTTAATGTCATAAATTTTGGTGCCAGCGGCTGGGGACAAGGTCATTGGCCAAGAGCTATACAAAAACAAAATTGTCCAAAATGCTCTAAGCTACTCGAAATCCCGCGGAAAGCTCTGCCCGCAACAACAATAATCAATATTCCTCCTGGCTTAAAGATAGAAAAACCAAGCAGGAAGAGTGAGAGAAGGGGAGAGAAAGCTAGAGATAAAGATGAGTGTGAGTGAGAGAGCGGGGAGTACTGTGACCTTTGTGACCATTTGGCCAAATATCAGCCCAGTTGCGTGTTTGACATGTCATTCGATGCCGCCTGAATAAACTTGGGACACGTTTTCCTGGCCTGGTCAACAGGAAGCACATTAAGCATTGGATTCCCAGAATGGGGCACAGGCCATGCTGAATAGCCAAGTTTCGCTTTGGGGCCATATTTAACGTGGCCTGTGAATTGACTGAATTTTCATGCCTGACTGAGAAGTATCCTGCTGCATTGTCCATAGAAACAAGTGTCGATTGATTTTCACTTGGTAAGCTATTCAATCCATATTAAAGCCTTTTTAAAGTGAAAGACTTAAAATTTAAAATTATAAACATGCTTGAGCTTAAGTAAAAATTCATTTGAAATCTTATAGATTCATCTTTCATGCAATGCACATTTACATTTTAAAAATAATTTAAATATTTTTCTAATTTTTACATTAATTTAAAATCGCAAAAAATTGGTGATTTTGAAAATTTTTATTTAAATAAGTATTTTTATATTATTTTAAATATTTATATTAAATTTTATAGAATATTCTTATATTATTTATTTTCGCTTATAATATATTCTTATATTTTTATCAAATTAATTTTTTTTAACTTTTCCAAAATAATATCTGTTCAATGGAAACAATTGCATTTAAATTTATTAATTAAATAATGTTATTAATTTAATGTTTAGTATATTAGCTTGAAAATGCCTCATTTTGTTTTCTATCTCGGTTTTAATTAATATGTTAATATATAAAACATCTTTTCTATCTAATGTATATAAAATATATATTATTGGAATAAGTCTATTTGTCTGTTTGATTTTTTAGATAAATGACATCATCTATTTAGGTTGGTTTCAAAAATAGTTCATATATGTTCTAGAGTTTTTGTGTCCATAAGCTAATATTTTTGACATTATTTTGCCTAGACTCTTGATCGCTGTATTTATTCTGCATCTAAATACAACTTGTGGATTTTTTAAAGAATAAATTTGAATGTCTAAAAAACATTAAGAATTTCCTATTAAAGCAATGTTTTCCCATTCCTTAAAAGGGAAACAATTAGTCTAGTTGTAAGGCGTCAGATATTTAAAAAAATGCCTAATCACAGATATTTGATTGTGAATATCCAACCGTAATAGAAATTCCTTAAGCTATTTGCCTGTTATGTGTGTATGCCCCAATTTCTACCTATTTCATGCGCCCACCCAGATTTCAGATTAAATATAAATCTTTTGGTTTCACTTTCGCTTTTTGCAGTCACAGGCAATTTATATGTAAAATGTGGTGGGCATTTCTAAGAGTTATCGCGATGCGAACTGACTTTTCCCTTACAGCATTTTCTATTTATTTTCATTTTGAATTATGAGCCGAGCCGAAATTGCCAAACACGCAGAGAGAACTAAATTAAAATATATAAAAAAGGGAACAAATAAATAAAAGCTAAAATAAAACTAAACTAAAAGCTGGGTTAGAGGTTGAAGGTTCAAGCTGACATGCGTGTACGCTGATAAAAATTAAAGTTGGGTAGCCAAAAAAAAAAAACAAGAAAGGATTGTCGCAAACTATATGAAAAGTTGGGCGCGGCAAGTGTTTTGTGGGGCCATTGAACCCGGCGATTAATAAGGATTGGAGGACACTTCATGATTTATGAACTGGCGTGTTTCGGCAGCTATCTGGCATGTATTGAGCGAAGGCAATTTAAAGTTGTTGCTAATCGCGAATAACATGTCATATACTTAATGTGCCAGAAACCTGGTTACTCACTTTGCCTTCCATTTGCATATTTATCTAATACCCTTAACCTGGCCGGGCGGGAGCAACAGCTGCTGTCAGCTCAGCAGTCCATGTCGGATTTACTAAGGACAAAGTAATGGCAATTTGATGAGTTGGACAAGGGGCACGGGGGCGCATAGGTCGGGGGGCCTGCATCTATAGAGTCAAAGGTGCATTGGCAGCGTGAAAATACTCGAGGATTATGTCGCGCCAGTTTCGTGTAGCTGCTAACTGAACCGGCTAACTTAACCAGAAAATACACTGAGATAATTCACTGAGTACAATGTGTAACTTATACTGGATTAATAATTATAAAACTAAGCAATAGCTATAATTTATTGTAATTTCAACAATAATTTGACACTTCATAGCAAAATGTAAACAATTTATTTATTAAATATATATTTTTCGCTCTAGGAAAGATAAACCAAAAATTTAACAATATAATTAATTATTTTTATTTAAGCATACTTTTTATACAGTTTGAAAGATTGTTGTATTTCTTTTGTGTTTTTGGGAAATTTTATTTTGGAAAAGAATAGTACTAAACACATTTCGATGCGAAAAAAAAACTTAAATTAAAAATCAAACAATATCTATAATTTATCTTTATTGAAACAAAAATATTTAAAAAAAAATTATTGAAAACTAAACAACATTTTTATTTTCGCTTTATTTAGAGAAAAAATGTTTGCTCTAGGAGAGATAAATTTAAAACGGAACAATATTTTTAATCATATTTATTAAACCGGATTTTAGTTTCTCTTTGAAATTATTTTTTTAATTTTTCTTGTATATTATTATTTTAATAGGTGCTTGACTTATAGCTAACCAGAAAACTTTACAACATTTCTCTTTAATAAATGTCAAGTCTTAAAACACGTTATTTCAATAATTCGTACAAAGATCCTTAAATTTTGCAGCACATTTAGACATTAGAATATTGTTAAGTGTAAATACGTACAGATTACGATAAAGCGTAAATGGTTAGAAATAACAATAATACACTGTAAGAAAAGGTGCTTTAATCTAAATTTCGTAATAATTGTAAATTGCCATTTGAATTATTGCCTCTTTACGAATTTTAGTTTTTCCTAATTAATTAATTTATTTTTATTTTTATATTATTATTATTTTTATCTAAATTTAATATTATTATAATTATTTCATTATATTAGTTAATTGATTACTTTTCTACCTACTTTTATTTAATATTTTATTAATTTTTATCTTAAAATTAACTTCATGGACGTGTCTTGCTAGCTGTTGTCTTAATGTTACGTCTAAGCACAGTCAATTAATTTGTTCAACTTATACCATTAATTTGCACAGTGTTGCGACAACAAAAACTGAAATCAAATATTTGTGCTGCGGCTCAGGGGGCCGGGGACGGGGGCCGTTGGCCGTGGGAGGCTGTGGCAGTGCTTTGGGATTTGCAACGACAATATCCTTAGATTGGTTTGTGCTAAAGCGCGCCAGGAACGTGGTACAAGAAATTGGCACACAACAGACATGACAAGAAGCTTGGTTGGTAGGGGGGTAGGTTGGTGGTAGTGAAGGGGCTGAGGGGGGGGGGGGTTGTGTTGCTGGGCAACTAACCCATCTTCCAAATGGCAGACCAGGCACATGCATTGGCATTGGCAAACAGGATCAACAGGAATTTGCATATTATAGCGTCTGCGAATGCAGCAGCAGCTCACCAGTAGAAAAAGGAGCCTCTCGCTGAGGCACGCCTCCTTTTCCACCCCCTCCCTGCTGCGTGTAATTGTTTAAATAATGCTGGTTAAAACTGTGAAATGCAATTAAAGCCAAGCGCAGCGACTGGCCGCAGATGAGGTACATCAAGTTGGCCTTGTGGAGTAAGAGGAAAGTATCCATATTGTCCCATTGTCACGCACACACACACACACACATACACACACACACACACACACGCAAGCTGTCGGGGCAATTATAATGTCAAAAATATAATAAACACCAGGGCAGGCAACAGACAGGACGAGCGCAAGGACAAACGCTGGAATTCGTATCGCTTTACACTTTTTAATTGCTCCTGACAACGCAACGCAGCTTGTTTAGCTTTTGTGGCTTGTGAGAGGGGATGGCGGGAGGTTTTTCGCGGGATTCTTTTCCCACGAAAGTTCAGAGGTCAACCGGATGTTGCTGATGGATAATGCGTTGTGCACTTAATTTATGTGTCAAAAGTCGTTGGGCGTAAACAATGGAGCGAAGTGCTCATAATTTATAATTGAGTTAAGATCAAAGACAAACATTTTTCATATATGCAGCCACATTTATTGATTTTTACAATTATTTTATTATTATTCGCATTTGTAATTATTAAATATAATTATTTTATTGTCTTTAAATACAAAATTGATTATTATTCCTTTTTTTTTTAAGATTATTTAATTACTTGACAAATAAAACTTTAAACCTCAAATGTTGACTAGAAATGTATTAGATAGTTTTTTATAGAAATTCAGAATTGTTTGTGATCTAATTAAATGCGACAATATTTTTTTTCGTAAATGTCCAAATCCTAACTGAAACTCAGAATATTTACTTATCAATTTTTGAATACTATCTTTTATTTTCAGTAAAATATTATTTGATACAGATATACTTACGTGTGTGGTATAGAAATCTCACTTTTTGTCAAGTGTAAAAATATGTACTTTCGTGCGTAAATTCTTAGGAGCATCACTGTAAAAAAGCTTGAAATACTTTAAGCTTGAACACTCTATTTAAATTTGGTAATATTCTTAGTTCCTCACTTTTTATATTGATATGTAAATTTATTCTTTTAATTTTACTAATTTCTTTTTATTATTATTATTTTATTCGTGTAATTAAATATGAAAATAGTGCGAGTTAATGATCGACTTTTAAATACATTATTTATTCTTAGTGCAATTTCATATCATATAGATTATAGGGCTTAAAGATCTTTAAAAAAAAAACGTTTAAGTTTTATTAAGGGATTTGATCATGTACAATTCATTTCGATTTCATTTCGTGTTAAATTTCTTTGATTTTTTCATTTGACATTGGTGTCGTTGCAATGGAACGACTTATGTCCGGATCAGAAAATATTTGTCAAAAAACAGCGAACTGCAGTCGTCCTGCGACCTCCTTACCCCTATCCCCTGTCCAACCCCCTTGAACTTGCTGTAATTTGAGTTTTATGCAGCACTCGACATGCAATTTTGTGTGCGCCTTGTGGTTGGGTCGTCTTTAGTTACAGTTCCTCGCATGGTCTACGACAGCCCCTTCCTCTCCTTGACGACGACTTATGCCAGGACAACTGTCGCACACACACACACACACATACGTAAATACGAATGTCTAAGAGAACCAACCCGCTAGAGTAGGACCCGGGCTAACTAAGTAGTTCGGCAATGTCAACTTTAGCCCTGTCCATTTAATTTCTAAATGATAATGTGAGAGTGTGTTTATATCTGTTTCCTGGCGCTTATAGGGCTGTTGATTGTGCTATTTGGTAAACATGCTTAATAATTCTGAATAATTTTAATGTTGTAAGCGCTCAACAATGAGCTACCCTGTAACCCGGGCCTAATGTGCCGTAAGATACATATTCCTCTTCACCTGTTTTTTTCCACGGCTTATATATATCATGCAACTGTGTTCATTCACCAAAAGAGGCATTATTTAAATTTGTGTATTTCCTGAAATTAGTGAGGATTTCAAGGCTACTAATTTTTGTTGTGGTATTTACACACATTTGAAATTCACAATATTTTGGTTCTGGCGAAAATACCCGCTCTGATTCACATTTATGTAGTTGTATTCCAGTTGTAGAATTCTTAATGGGCTGTATTTTTTTTTGATGGGAGAAATTGTAAAAAATAAAACAAAAATATTGTATTGACAGAGTGGTGCTGGGTATTATTGAGTTAGTCGATAGCCTTCAAAGAAATGCCCTAAAGATTGTATTAAGATCGGACATATTATATTCCACGCGTGGGGCTAACGAAACCAGAAATTGCGCAGCAAGCAGTGCACGCGCCTGTGTGTTTTGTGAGTGGGTGTATACAAATATATACACATGCATACATGTGCATGGGAAGTACGATTAACGCGAGGCTCAGGGAATCTTTCAGTCGAATACTTCCGACTCAAGCAGTCTTCAAGCTCGTGCAAATTCAAATTAATAATATTTTTTATGCAGCTTAAACATTATTTGGAACTCTTCTTGTTTATATACATGGGTAAATATATATTGAAAAGATGTTTTATTTTTTTGTAGTCTGGTAAAGCCAGAGTTGCATTGTTTCGAATCAGAGTATAAGGCAGTCGACCAACATTTTTAACAGATCACTTTTGAAGGCCAGCATATTATCTTCATGCTGTATGTGTATAGGAACATGGCCTGACTCATTTTGAGTTTTGCCATTCCGATCGTTAAATATTTCCCGAACTTGAGATTTAGTTCCGAACAGGGAGTTGTCTGAACTGCATGTGCCTTGTGTTCGGTTCACAATGCTGTTTCGCACAATTTTGGTGTTCCTGTTTATTGGAAGTGCTAGGGCCCAGCACGTTGATGACTCTAGACCTGTCAGATGTTTAAATGACGAATCACTGTCGAAGAACAAGAATGCTTTTCAATTATATTTCAAATGCATTTGCCCGATTAATTACAACCGCTTTTTAAATGTTAAATTGAGTCCTTTTTTGTGTGTACCCGAAAACAGTTGTAACAAGCAGCACGAACATTTCGAAATGGTTTCTGGAAATTTGCAGTGTGTGTGCGATTACAATTACAAACGTGATGCGAACAATAACTGTAGCAAGTGGTTTATCTTTAACTTGTTCGATGCAAATGCAGATAAGATAAAAATGAAAATTGAAAATCCAGGAAATGCAAATATACAAAACATAAACGGGAATATTAATATTCTAAAAGATGCGACAATACAAAAGAACATTGAATTGCAAAATCTTAAAGAACTTAAATCAGGCCGAATATTTGTTGTTCTTGTAGTAAGTTTGGGTTTACTTTTCTGTAAGTGTGTGAAAAGAAAAAAGAAAACTCGTAACAATAATAATACAAACAATGAACAAATTGTATGAGAAATAATTAAATATGTTTGCTCCATAAAAAAAATGTGTTTTACTTTAAATACAGTGCTCCAAATCTGAACAACATTTCATATTAGATACACATTTATCAAGCTTAGTTCGTTTATTGCTGAGCTTTAAAGAACCTTAAATAAATAATTGCCCATCCAATTGAGTAGCATCCATTACATTTTCCACTATTCAGCTTGAGTATGTATCTAAAAAGCTAACAGGAAAGAGTGTCACCCAGAAGATAAGATACCCTTGGAGCTATGTACTTTTGTATTTAATTTATTTCCGATCGAATGTTCAATTTATTATGTAGTCCAATATCAATAGGCTCTTGCAGCTATGCAAGAAAATTAGTCAAATGCATAGTTGCAAAGTTTCTTAAAAACAATATAAAATAAAAAATACTTACATACCAATTAACCAAATGCTATATAAGAATATTCCTTATATATACTTTATGGACTTCGTTGACGTCGCTTTTAAGCCTTACACATTGCCTGACAAAATGTCAATACTCTCATGGAGGGTATAACAAATATGCATGCACAACATTTATATGATCCGTTCTTTTATTTTGCTGATACAGCTTTTTATACCCTGAACCCATTAAAAATTTGTGCAAAATCCAAATGTATGTAACAGGCAGAAGGAAGCATCTCCGACCCCATAAAGTATATATATTCTTGATCAGCATCAATAGCCGAGTCGATCTAGCCATGTCCGTCTGTCTGTCCGTCCGTCCGTCCAAATGTATGAGCTCAAGGATCTCAGAACCTATAAGAGCTAGAGACTGAAATTTTAGATGTAGATGCTCCTAGTTCCCGCGCAGATCGAGTTTATTTCCGATAATCGACAACTTACTCCGTTTCCAAGCAATCGATATAAATCGATATCGACATGCTGTTTTTTTTTAGCAAATTGGGTAAATAATAAGAGCTAGAGCCACCAAACATGATATGTTGCTTCTAGAATATTATAGATATTTCAAGTATCTTTCATTTCATACCTATCGCCACCTCCCCGCTACCCCCCAGAGCTATAAATCAAGTTAACAACCCAACTTTTATTGCCAACCAATTTAAACCACAATTGAAATGCAATTGATTTTTTCAGAATACACAAATATTCTATGGCACAATAAGATATACTGTAGAAAATTTCATAAAGATCGGTTAAGAAAAACCAAAGTTATATGCAACTGCGCAATTGAATGGGGCAGCAGTTTTAAGAATTTCTGTATACATGTACACACACACATTCATGCATGGTAATTGCATCTTTTTTTTTAATGTTATTTTAGTTCCTTTTTTTATCATAAGTACTTGATTGTTGGTGTGGCTTCTGAGTAGAGGCATAGCAAGTGGTGCGGTCTGTCGCGAGTTCGAGCCCTACCAGGGAAAATATTATTATTTTATTTTTTTGCTGGTGTGGCTGTTGAGTAGAGTCGACAGTAAGTAATGCGGTCAATTGCAAATTCGAGCCCTGCCAAGGGAACTTATTTTATTAATTTATTTGATGTTGGAATAAGAGGGTTCAGGGTATCCCTAGTCGGGAACTCCCGACTAGAACCTCTTATTTGTTCTTCTTGCTATATACATGTGTATGTATGTATGCATGTACGCTCTCTCATTACATACATATGTATGTATCTAAATAATTAGATTCTTTAGAGATTCTTTCATTTTGCTGATAGAGCTTTTTCTTCTTGCTTTATATCTATGTATGTATGTATGCATGTACGCTCTCTCATTAAATACATATGTATGTATCTAAATAATTAGACATACATACATTTATACTTACATGCAAAAAAACATAAAAACATACATAAATACATAGATACAACCATAAAATTCCGCTGAAGTTCTCCCATTTCGCACACAGGGCTAAAATTTTTGCTAATGTGTTTCATGCACATGCCGATAAATTAAGTTGCTCAATTGAGAGCGCTGAATGTTAAGAGAGCTAGAGAGAGCAAGAAATTGGTACAGCTTAGGGCCAACTCTGTTGAGTTGAACTTGTTTGCTGTACGGCTTCTTGATTGGTTTAAAAGGTCGCAATGGAACCCAACTGCACTTTTAGTATGAATTCCTTTACTTCTTGATGTGGCGGTGCATTGAAAGGTGAGTTTCTAAAAGTTAGTTCAGTCACACTGTGCAAGTTCGCATCAATTAGCATAAGTTCAGTTTGAATCTGTCAATTATGTTTGCAGTAATATGCGCATTGTTCATGTTCTTAGCTCTATTACTTTACTGCTCTCTCAAATATTTTGTTTGCATCTGTAATAACATTACCCGTATTTCGTTTACTCTCTTATTGTTTTAATCTGCATACATACATAGTTACATACATACATAGTACATAATTACGTGCTGGTGATTTGTTTTGCCGGCATTTTCAATCTACTCACCACTAAGTTCGCAAGCAGAGTGCTAAACAGATATTCGCTGCGTGGTGAGTTAGCAAAAATAACGGAAAAGAGGCCTAGAAAGAGAGCGCGTATGCTTGCGCTCTCATGCTTATGTTGGATAATTTTGCTACACATCCTCAGATTTAGTAGTAATGCGGTTGTTGCATTGGTTGGGCGTGCTGCAGTTTTGTACGACGATCGCGAGCGTGAAAGGAAATAGTTGAAAGTGATTTGTTGTTGTTGTGAAGCGAGTTTTTCTGTATTCCTAATATACGGCAAGGACAACAATGTGCTATTATCTGAAATTGAACCCTATAGTCGCAGCTGCTTCATATGCATTTGAATTTTTTACGCCTTTTTCCCCCATGTTATTTACTGCGACTTTTCGGCCATCCTTTTGCGTCTGTAAAAAAAAAAAACAACTGTGATTTGTTTTACACACTTGGATAAAAGGAGTTGAAGGTCATTGAAGTTTGTTTAAGGTAGGTGGATTTAATTACTATGTTAAAATGTAAGTTCTTTTGTATAGACATACAAATACCCTACACACAAGGGTATTTAACCTACGGCACACTAAAAATACACTTTTACTTGCTTAAACAAGGTTTACAGCTGTTTCGTGTGATAATTTAGTAACTTTTACTGCCTCATTAGGTGAACTCTGTTCAAGTGTTTTACTAATAAGTACTAGATGTAGGCTACATGTTGGCAATAGCATAGGTCCTGGCCCTTAACACACAAGCCACACCACACTCGAAACTGATTTAGTGTGTGTAAATATTTTGCACTCCATGCAAAGTCCCAATGCCGGCAAAAGTCAACCAAGTAAAACTCCTCAACATGAAAGGTCCTAGTTATTCCCTGTAAATTATTCGAATGGATATAATGCGTTTGTAAGCATCTCCGTGACTCGATCTAGTCATACATGCTTCGTATAACCTTATTCCACAGTCAACTTTTTTACAGTTTTTGCGAATGTACAATTTTTTGTAAGTGTAATTGTAATAAATTGTAAATGTAACATATTTTAAGCATTGTGGAATCTGACTATTTATGTGAACGCGTCGATTTTAGAGCCTCGATTGCCTGAGCTTGCCTTGTTAGATTACAACCTAGCGAAATCAAGATCTGGCTTACAGTTTCTTGAAAGGCATTAAAATAAGTACTTTACATCTAGTTGTACTTTATATATATATAGCTTTTTGGTAAACATTTGAATGTTATATTTGTGCATTGAAAACCCTATCATGAATTTGATGGCGGCTAGATGCTGCGTACAGGGTATATCTCAGTCGCGTACTTTGGACTCGTGCTCCTCTTAGTTGTTGTCGTTGGTCAGAACTCATGTTACGAGAACGCCCAGCGGGTATACATCTGCTGCTTTTTTCTCACTCTCTCTCTCACTCTCTGTCTCTCTCTCCCTCTTGCACTTTTCTCTTTCTAATGTGCTAGCCAGACTCAGACTCGCGCGCCATTTGCTGCAAGTTCCGTTTCCGTTTTGTGGGTGGGTCAATGGGGTGCCTGTTGCTTTAGCGTGTGTGTGTGTATGTGTGTGTGTGTGTGTGTGAGTGTTGGACTATGTGAATGGAAACTACTCAGCATAGCAGGCTTCTGAAAATTTACGAGTTTGCCACACGCTGCATTCCTCAAATTACCGACACGCATATTTTATATTGGGTCCGCATTAAAGTTCAACACATTCACAGTGCACATTGCAGTTCGCCCTGTTCGCAGCTATCTCTTGCTGTTAAAATAGTGACAATAAGCTGTTAAGCTTCTTTATAATCTGGCAACATTGTATCAGCATAGTACTCATTCTGTAATTGAGTACTTGTTCAGATTTTTGTACTCATGCTTTGAAGTTTCCATTAAACATTTAACCGAACCACTACGTGTGTTTTCTTTATGTGCATCTTAGGCACACTAGTAATTTCCCAACATTGGTTATGGGCCCAGGTCTCGTTGTTTTCGGTTAAATAAGTACACAAAGTGTCTATGGTTTTGAAAGCTTCCTTTTGTTAAATTTTTAAAAAGTTTATTTCGTGCGAAGAATAACGTGGTGAAATTGTCAAAATGAACATGTCGCATCAAATAGAAAAACTTGGTGAGGACAATTATGACGTATGGCATATGGCCATGAAAAGTGTCTTGGTGGTGGCGGACCTATGGAATGTTGTGTGTGGAAAATATGTTAAGCCAGAAGGAAATGGTGAGGATATCGAAAAATGGGTTAGTGTCGACCAAAAAGCGATGGCTTACATAATTTTAAATCTGAAGCCAACACAGTTGATGCATATCAAGTCATGCCCAACATCTGCAGCTGTATGGAAAAAACTAAAGGAAATTCATGTCTCAGTTGGACCGATTAGGAAGGTCCAATTATATCAAAAATTAATACGTTTCAATATGCAGCAGGGTGACGATGTAGTCGCATATGTCAATTCATTTGTTGAGACAATTGAAAAGTTGGCAGAATTAGACATCAAACTCAATGACGAGTTGCAGGTCATCATGTTTTTGAGCAGTCTACCAGACACATGGGAAAATTTTGTAATAGCGATTGAGACACGCGATGAGCTGCCCAAATTCGAAGTCGTCAAGGTTAAAATGTTAGAAGAGGCCACGCGAAAGCAAGAAAGAGCTAGCAGAGACGGCATAGGGACACCAGAAGCAGTGTATACACACAAACATAATGGACCGCGGGACAACAACAGTGTCGAAAGCAAAGGCAGAAAGAATAGCAGTAAGCAGCCATTCCGAGGCAAATGTTTTAATTGCGAAAAAGAAGGGCATCGAGCGAGCGATTGCCGAAATAAAAAGAAGGATGATAAAAAGAGCCAAAAGGACGAAAAGTCTCTATGCTTAATGCACACGTGTGTCAAGGAGAAGCAAAAGAGTTTTTGGTGCGTTGACAGTGGTGCAACATCGCACATGTGCTGCGACCGCAGCATGTTCCTTACGTATGCTGATAAAAAGACGTCGATAATGTTGGCCGCAAATAAGTTTATCGATTCACCCGGCAGTGGCAGTGTTGAGTTGCACTGCAATAGAATAAAATTAAAGCTGCAAAATGTTTTATATGTCCCTGACTTAAGCATGAATTTTTTATCAGTAAGTGCTGCAGCAAAGTTTGAGAATTCTACCATATTTGAAGGGAAAATTGCGCTGATAAAAGACAAAGAAGGCAACGAGATAATAAGGGCAAGACACGAAAATGGTTTGTATGTTTACAAACATAGTCTTGATCAGGTTCATATGCTAAATAGTTCTGATTCATCTTCCATAAAATGGCACAATAGATTTGGCCACCTGAATTTTAAGGATTTGAAATTGCTTAATGATAAGCAACTGGTGCGTGGTATGAAAGTTGAAAATGTACAATTAGAAATAAATTGCGATACATGTAATAAAGCAAAAATTTGTGCATTGCCATTCCCACAGAAAGCGAATCGTGTCTCAAAGCAAGTACTGGACTTAGTACATACAGACGTATGTGGTCCGATGAATGTTAAGTCGCTTGCAGGCAATCGATATTTCGTAACTTTTATTGATGACTACTCACGCAAGATATTTGTTTACCTTATGCACTCAAAAAGCCAAGTTTTTGAAAAGTTTAAAATGTTTAAAACTTTTGTAGAATGCCAAACAGGAAATAAAATAAAGGCTGTGCGCAGCGACAATGGAACAGAGTATGTGAATAAGCAATTCACTGAATTTTTGATCGAGTGCGGTATAAAGAGGCAATTAACAGTTCCTTACACTCCGCAGCAAAATGGTGTGGCCGAACGTGCTAATCGGACCATCGTTGAAATGGCAAAAAGTCTTCTAATTCATTCAAAGCTTGAAGAATTTTTGTGGGCAGAGGCTGTTGCAACAGCAGTTTATTTGCGCAACAGATGTCCCACAAAAGCATTAGATGGAAGCACACCATTTGAGGTATGGAAGGATCGCAAGCCATCAGTACAGCACTTGAGAGTATTTGGCTCGCGGGCATTTGCACTCGACAAAGTCAGAAAAAGCAAGTTCCAAGCAAAGGGCAAGGAGTACATTTTTGTTGGTTACTCCTTTACAGCAAAGGCATATCGCCTATATGATCGCGAGAAGCGAACAGTTATTGAAAGAAGGGATGTCAAATTCATTGAAGGTGAGTTTGACATAGCAACAACTGATGCATGCAGTATTTCAGACAGAAACACCTTCACGACGTACATTATCCCGTTTGAGTCAAATCATGAGGTTGCAAAAAACCACCCAGAGCAACCTGCCGAGGTGCAAGAGTACAACAGTGACTCAAATGAAGAAGAAGAGGAGGATTTTGTGAGCGCAAGCGATCCAGGAGAAGATGGCAACGATGACGACAATGACCAAGTAGCGCTGCCACAAGTTGAAGCTGTAGTAAAACATGGGCGTGGCAGGCCAAAAATTATACGTACAGGTCAGCCAGGCAGGCCCAGAAAGCAGTACCAATTGATCAATAGTCTTAATCAGATTGAAGACATTGAAACTCCGCAGTCAGTTGCAGAAGCATTACATGGCCAAAATGCGCAGGATTGGGAAAAGTCTATGCAAATAGAGTACGACGCTTTACAAGCAAATGAGACATGGTCAGTGTGTGAGCTACCTCCTGGACAAAAGGCCATTGGTTCAAAATGGGTTTACCGAATCAAGAGAGATAAAGATGGTAATATTGAAAAATTTAAGTCTCGACTAGTTGCACAAGGTTGTGGTCAACAATTTGGTGTCAATTACTGGGAAACGTTTTCTCCCGTAATTCGATATGAAACCATTCGCATGTTATTCGCAATAGCTGCCGAAAAAGAGCTGTATATGCATCAAGTCGACATTTCAAACGCATACTTAAATAGTAAGCTTAATGAAACTGTGTACATGAAACAGCCGCCGAATTTTATTGACAAGCAGCATCCAAATAAAGTCCTCAAACTAGAAAAGGCACTTTACGGGCTTAAACAATCCGGACGAGTTTGGAACAATACGCTCGATGAGGTATTGAGAGGCATGGATTTTAAAAGATGCAAAAATGAAGCATGCTTATACGTCAAGCAAAAGCAACAACAATTCAGCTACATCGCTGTCTACGTCGACGATTTAATCATAGTGTGTCCCAGCGAAGAAGACATAGCCGTGATTAAGAAGAAGATTGCATCAAATTTTAAAATGCACGATGGAGGCCCCATTAGCTATTTCCTAGGCATGGAAATCCAACGCGACGGCGATCGAGGTTCCGTTTCGCTGTGCCAGAAGACGCACATTCAAGGCCTATTGGACAAGTATGGCATGAGCAATTGCCGTCCAGTAAGCACACCTCTTGACCCAGGTTTTCAAGTGGACTGCAACGACGATACTTGTGTAAAGGTAAATATAACGCAATATCAGTCATTAATTGGTTCGCTTATATACTTAGCAGTTTTGAGCCGACCAGACATTTTGCATGCTGTAAACAAATTATCACAAAGAAATGCTAATCCTCATGGAGAACACCAGTCTGCAGCAAAGCACATTCTAAGATATCTTGCGGGTACAAAGAATATGAAATTAGTATACCGTAAAAATGGCAAACCACTAAAAGGCTATGCAGATGCAGATTGGGGCAACGATCGGCTGGACAGGAGATCCTATAGTGGCTACGCATTTTTCCTGGCAGGCAGTGCGTTCTCTTGGACTTCATCAAAGCAAAGCGTTGTCGCATTGAGCAGCACTGAAGCAGAATATATTTCTTTGTCCATGGCTGCCAAAGAAGCAGTTTATCTACGCAGGCTACTTAGTGAGATGGGATGGTCAAAGGATACAGAGCCGTTGACTATATGTGGCGACAACCTAAGCGCGCAACATATTGCGCAAAATCCAGTCCATCATAAGCGCACTAAGCACATAGACATAAGGTATCATTTTATACGTGAAAAGGTACAATGTAATGATATTGCATTAGAATACGTACCTACAAATAATAATGTTGCAGATATACTAACAAAATGTTTAAGTAAGCAAAAGCACGTAGGCTTTGTAAAAACACTTGGATTGAATTAAATTTGTTATTTTGCAACTGATTATAATTAGCTTAAGAAGAAGTGTTAAAATAGTGACAATAAGCTGTTAAGCTTCTTTATAATCTGGCAACATTGTATCAGCATAGTACTCATTCTGTAATTGAGTACTTGTTCAGATTTTTGTACTCATGCTTTGAAGTTTCCATTAAACATTTAACCGAACCACTACGTGTGTTTTCTTTATGTGCATCTTAGGCACACTAGTAATTTCCCAACACTTGCAATTTGCAGCGCTTTTAATTAACGGAAATTTATGCATAATGCTCCACCCATTTGTCGCCCAAAGCCTTGGACAACCAACTATCCAACTACCCAACCCACCCACAAAAACTCCCACAGCCCCGCACGCTTTGCCGGCAAGTTATGAGCCGTCAGCGAAATGCGAAAATTGCAAATGGAAAACCTAAAAAAAATTAATCTATAAATTTTTCTATGAAGCGGGCATTTTTGAAATACATGCAGCAGTTGATTTGTTAAATCAAAGATTATAAAATGATCTGGCGGAAAAACTATTAAAGCTGTGACGATAATATTTTTGGTCTGACAAATTTAACTTTGGATTTTTTTCTAGTTTAAAAAACATCTATTTTAGAAAGAGGGTTTCTATATGTTGAAAAAAATTAGCACAGGAAAAAAGTCTCATTTAATAGCAAACATAACTATATCTACTTTACTTAACAATTATTTGCCTTTTTTATATTAAAGCAATTATAAATAATTAATTTCTAAGGAGTTGGAAAATTGTCCTTAAAAATTTGGATATGCATTCATTACGCAAAAATTTATATAATAAAATAATAAAAGTATAAATAAATTACACGCAGCTATCAATAAAGTTTATTACATTCAAGGATATATATTTATAAAATATACACTTTACTTAATCAGTAATCAATAAATATTTGATACTGTCCACCTGAAAGTCGTACAGACTTCATTGAAATTAAAAAGAACATTTTAAATAATAAAATATTATTTTAAATATAAAAGAAATTAATTTGTCATGAAAAATAAATATCAATAATATACACATTTTTTTCTGGCATCACATAATTTTATGCTACTATATAAATAATATTATGCTCGTATAAACATTAATAAGACTTAAAAAATTAAAAACAATTTTTTTTTTTTAATTTTGCATAAATGCACCGAACTTTCAACCTCATAATAGAATCGTTGCATTCAGGATATCTTCGGAAACTCACTAACCATTCCCAGCTCTGTCTTGCCAGACAGCCTATAAATTTCCCCTGACCAGGTCGGTGATTTTCCATCACTATCTCTTTAACCTATCTATATTAAGCTCCATGTATTTAGTATACATGTATTAACTTGTTTCTATACATCTGATGTATTTTCTCAAATAAAATAGTGAATTAGGATTATATTAAAAAAACGCTCGTTCATCGACCATTAATAAATAAATGAGATTCATAAATAATAGCTTAAATTACGGACTGACATCATAAGCTAATTAACATTAATGTAGCCCATTTATTATTATAATTTGTAAAAAAATCCAAATTATTTTTATGACATAAATTTCTATTGAGATTTCCACATAGCAACAACAATTACGAAGCGCCCAAAATAATGTATTTCAATTATCAGCTGTCAATTATGCGACATTTCTCAGATGGAGGCCGGCAACAAGTTGAACACGAAAGTAAAAATAAAATTAAATAAATAGAATTAAATAGATGGCGTGAGAAATGGCCTAATGAATGGACACAAAAAAGAATTCCCACCCAAATGTTCAAATTGTTTGTTGTTTAAGCTGCTTGAAAATAGCTAAAAGAAAACTGACCGAGAAAACTGGGGGTTTGCTGGAGGTGGGTCATAAAAACTTTTCATTGTTGCCGCAACAGAAGCTTAGCGGTTAGAGGGGAGCGGCGGCGGCGGCAGCTCTTTGCGGGGCATAAGTTGCAGCTGCCTCAACAGGTGTTGCGGGACCACTCGATGAATGGAGGCGTAAATCTTGCATTAAGCACACTTCGTTAAAGGACCTCAAAACATTTACGAGCTGCAGGCCAAAAGTGCCGGCTTTAAAAACTGCCAACTGCGCAGACGCTGCAACATGTGGCAAGCAAAAGGCTCAACTTTATGTTGTTAGTTGTGGCAACGATGTGAAACTTAACTTTTTAGTCGTATTTTCGTAATTTCGTAAATAAATTAAATTTGATTTATTTTGAATTTATTTAGAATTTATAATATATTTTTAAATCGTACTTATATAACTTTTTTTTTGCGTAATAGTTTAGTCTCGAGATTCTTTATGTCTAACGCATATCCCAATAATATATATAATATCTTGTCTGTATCGGTCTTCCATTTCATATAGATGCTATAATAACAATTGGGTCAAAATGAAGTTTATTTTATGATAAAGATTTTCGTTCTTCAAAATTTTTCTTTGTTTTATACCCTTTCTCCACTGGCTTAAGAAATGTCACATTTTCAAATTTCACATATTGGTATTCCATCGGTTGTCGGTAACATGTGAGTGGGAAAAGTACCGCTTCTTTAAATAAACAGCTGATCGAATTGCTTTAATTTAATAAGTGCCGCCTAATATTTCCTAATATTTCGACATTATACATAGGTAAATCTCTTAGATTATATAGCATATAAAAACCCGGGCGAACGTGTATAAATAAACAAAATTATTAATAAATAAACCCTATAGTAAAATTTATACAAATTTTAAAAATATTCTTCTATATATAATAATAATAAAATTAATTATAAATAAAAATGTTAATGATAGTAATCATAGAACAAAATAATAATATCAAAATAAAATTGCTCTTACCCGTTTAGTTTAATAAAAGAAAAACGGACCTCGATCCACTTAACATAAAATTTCATAATAATAAAAATTATCATAATAAAAACAATCACAACAATATTAATAATAAATAATAAATGGTATTATTTATTGAGCTAATTATAAATAAAAAAATAAAATTATAAATAAATGTAAATAATAAGCATATAAATAATATTAATTATTAAATATTCCCAAAGACAAATATTAAATAAAATTATAATAATTATTAGTATATTAATATTAATAATAATAATAATAAAAAAAAAAAAAAAAAAAATAATAATAATAATAATAATAATAATAATAATAATAATAATTATAATAATAATAATAAAAACAACAATTAACAATTAATATAAAATTATTTATGTAACGCAATATATATCTTAAATAATATTTAATTCGATCTTTATCTGCTTATTAATTATAATATATATCTCAAAGAATATAAAAATAGAGAGAACTTGGTTTTAAATTTTTATAAAAAATGTAAATTTTCAATTGTTTCAATTAAAAAAAAAAGAAGAATATGGAGGAAATAGAAAATTAACAAATGGCTGCTAGCAACATTTCATGTTGCTGGCAACATAGAAATATGTTGCCAACGCAGTTGTTGCTGCTGCCCGCTGCTACTGTTGCCGCTGTTGTTGCTGTTGTTGTTGCCGTTGTGCGAGGCTCCTCGAAATCGGCAAAAAAACAACAGTTGCGATTTCAGTACGCTTTGTGCGTTCGACGCGTGCGGTTCATATTGACGGATAACTGGCTAAAAAGCATATAAAGCCAATTGGCCTAAACTAAAATCTGGCCAAACGGATAACTTGGCCAAGTGTTGTGAGTGCCCATTGTGATTGTGTGCGTGTGTGTGTGTTATTCTTGTTGTTGCTTGTTTGTTGTGCGAAAAGGTGCCGCAAGTTTTGTAGGCGCGTGAGCTCTCGTTACGCATAAATTACATTTTTGACCGAGTTTCAGTTATAACAGATCAGCAGCTGCAGCAGCAGCAACAACAACAGCAGCAACAACAACCAGGCGTGCAAATTGTTGCAAGGAGTCGCCAACAGTTGATGCAGCTTTCCTCTTGTTGTTGTTGCTTTATGTTGCTGTTTGTTGTTGCTGCTGTTGCGGTTTTTATTGGCGTTAAAGGTCGTTTACTTTTTGGCGGCATCAACAACTTTTGTTGTTGTTTTGATTTTCATCTGCCTGTGTCATATATGTGTGTACGTGTGTGTGTTTGTGTTTGTTTGTGTTTTAAAACACACTTTCAATTTTCAATAAAAATCGCGCGCGCGCTGATCGATGACGTCGATTTCTGTTTGCATTACTCGTGACGATTTATGCCCAGAATCGTGTTTGTGATAGCCCATAAAAAATAAATTATATATATATATATGCCATATAAATACGTCCACAACTGACACACATATATGGCACGCGCATTGTTTTTTATATGGCTATTCATATTTGTTTATTTGCTTTTTCGTCATGATTTATTTATATCAAGTGTTAACTAAATTATATTCAATTATTTATTTATATTTTCATTGTGGGCCCAACCGAAAAATCGTTTTTTAATTTCGAGCAATTAATTTTGCAAGTGCAAAGCAAATAATCGTGCGTACATATGTTTTAACTGATAGCTAAAGGAAAAAAAAAAAACGAGCAGAGCGACAAGCAGCATAACAAATTTGACATTGGGTTATATTGTGACAAAAGAATTGACATTAGCACAGAAGATAAAGAACAGTTAGCTGCGTCAACATGAAGCTCAAATACCCTGCGAATTAACTCAGCACAATATATATTTCATTTACATCTTTTTATATCTCATTTAAGACAAAAATTTAACCTAGTTAGCTAACACTTATTCTTAATATATTATTTCATCTAAGCCATCAAGAAATAAACCTTTTCTGAACTGCGGAAACTTTATTAAGTTTCTTCGATGTTAAAAACTTAAGAGGCTAGCTGAATGGGGCTTAATGCCGAGGAACTGACGAGGGGTATGAAATCGGGTTGATATATTAGACTTTAAATAATTACAATATAAAAAAAGAGTGCTAAAAAAAGTATTGTGTAAAAAATATAATATATTTAAAAAAAACTCCATTATATGTGCATTGAATTAAAAAATAAAATTGCATTACATAACAAACAATAATAATTTAAAATAATAAGTGCATATAAAAAATTACTCTATTATAAATAATAAAAAATGTCAATAAAAATAAATAATAACAAATAAAAATAATATTTGCATTCAAATAAAATATATAACTACATTAAAAAAATTACTCTATTAATGCAACAAACTAATAAATAAAAATAAAATTAAAAATTAAATAATTAATAAAATGAATATGTGCGTTTCAATAAAACATATAAGTACATTTAAAAAATTAAACTATTATATATAATAAAAAATATATATGTTATGCCCATTTAAGTAAATAATATATAATAATCAATATATATTAAAAATCATTTTATAATAAAAAATAAAATAATATATTCGGCACGCCAGAGATTTAATAACCTTTCAGGCCCAACCTTTTCATAATGCTCATAGGGCTTTGCCCGTATCTAAGAAGCGCAGGGAAAATAGTTAATGCCGAGCATGGTTCAGATATTTTGAAAAACAAAAAGTTTTTTATACAACACAATTGTGGTAGCTATATGATATAGTAGTCCGATGTAAACAAGGTTTTAAATAAATGTAGGATACATAGTGAAACTTATCAATGGCGAGTTTGGCCAAGATACTTATCTTGTAAAACAAAAGAGTTTTCGCTACATCAACTTAATTTTCGACCGATCGTTCCAATGGCAGCTACATGATATTGTACTTCGATCTTGATAAGATGTTGCATATATATATGATGAGCATAAACAAAATAGTTTTTTTCCTATAGTAGTCCGATGTAAATAAGATTTTGCATAAATTCATAATATAATAAATAAAATGGATACAATGTGCCATTAAGTAAAACATTAACATCTACAAAATACCTCAATTATATATTTTTAAAAATATATATATTATGCCCATTTAAGCACGATGTTTAAAAACATTTAAAAACTACTAAATTATATACGAAATAAAATTTAAACTTTAAAATATAATAAATATAATAATAAATTTTATATAATAAATATAATAATAAGTTTTATATATATTTATAATATAAAATAAAATAGACATTATTTAGTAATCGTGGTTTCGAAACATATTAGAAAACATTTAATCTTATAAAATATTAAATATGTTTTAATATATATTTATCAAGTTAAAAGAACAAATATGCTATGACCCTTTTTGAGCAAAATATGCTCTCAAAATGTATTGTAAGCCTTAAACAACTCATACAATACAAGTAAAACCAACATAAACTAGCATTCAACTTGTTGTGTATGATTAAATGCAGCCAGACTTAATTTACAATGAGACCAACAAAAGAAAAAACCGCTTAAAATGTCAATGCACCCAAGTTGAGACTTGGTAGCCAATTGGCTAAAAAAAAAAGTGAAGATCTACCGTGGAGCACGCCCCGATTGCAATGGTCAAAGCAAGTAATTATGTATGCGAATGTGGTAGCAAAATGTTCATAACACTTTGGTTGGAACCAAAAACAAAGAAGAAGAAATCAAATATCAAATATATAAAGAAAAAGAGACTCCGAAATCTCAGGCATTCCATTACGATTGACAAGTTTCCAAGTGTCCGGAAAGCTGAAGGTCCGAGCTCCGAGCTCCAGCCACCCACTGACTAAGTGGCGCGTGTTTGGATTTTGATTTAGGCCCGCTGAGAGCTGCGAGCTGAGAAATTCCCCCAACTTGTTTTATTTTCGTTTTTTCCCTCTGAGGTGGCACCTTTCGTGCATTCTTAATTTAGACCCTGAGAGCGTGCACAGACATCGACTGCTTATTTTAAGTTTTTTTTTTTTTGCTTCAATTTGTAATCCATCAAGAAACCTTTTTTTTTTGTTTTTAAAACAGTCGCTCGATTCGCTTTGGGGCGTCATCAATTTTGGCAAATGCTGAGCAGCTGCAAAATTGCAGCCAATTGTAAAAAGAGTATAGAATGAAAAATTAAGCCTAAGTGCATTTCCAAGGCGATCCGGACCACAGAGTTGACTATGTGAATTGTTTAACGAGCTTTAGACGAGATGGAGGTGTCAGTGCAGTGCAGGCGGGGGGCTAACGATGACGACAGTTTATAAATATTACGCACAATCAACTAATTTTCATTATGAACATTAACTATGTGCCTCAAAGTCGAATTTTTAATGCTCTTACAGGCACTATCAAGATAATTTGGAAATTATCTGCAGAAATGATTAAAATTCTCCAGTCAATGGTTCGCAGTGTATACTGAGTGTAACTATAGAGCTGTGATAGGCAATCAGAACCTAATTAAGTGAATAATAATATTGAAATCTTAAGTAAGAGGAACTTTACTTAAATTAGTACATTTTTGCAAATTTTCTGAAAAGTATTTAAAATAAGCTTTTGTACTTGTCGAGTTACTAAAATTTGATTTAACTCTTCAAATAATTCTAAGGAACTTTAAAATATATTAAACTTGCATTTGAATATAAATTAAGCGTGACTTGCCAATGTATACTCTCTTAGTTCTCGAGTTATTCTAGATAGTCTTCGTAATATTAAAGAGAGGCATATGAACATGAATTAAGGCTGGCCTGCTAAAGTTTGGAGTTTTTCAGTTTATGTATTATAGAAAGTCGTCGACATTTTTGAACATTTTTAAAGCTAGAAATCAGTTAACACATATTCGCAAACGCATTTTTCTTTAGATGTTCGATTTAATTAGAGCAATTTTCAAAGACTATATAAAATACAATTGAAAATATCCCAAGTTTATTTGATGACAACTTTGCTAACTGGAACTGTTGTAGATCCCTAATTATTAAAATCAGTTTTTTGGCATAAAGCACGTCAGACAACTTGAATGCTCCTTTTTGTCATCCGACGCATTACAACTTAATCTCGCTGAAAATCCGTGATAATCCGCCTGATTTAATAGGCTCTTTGAGCTGTCGGTTCGTGCAACATCTGCCTGAATGAGCGAATTGCTGGATCCAATCGCTTAAAAGGGTATTTTTCGAAAAATGCAAACAAGTCTTGCGGCATTGCTCGGTTTTGGTAGCGCAAAAATAAACATTTTCATTAAAATTGCATATTTATTGAATGGCTGGCGACAATTCTTTGATATGATATGTGGTCCGACGATAGGCCCGTCCCGATATCTGTGATGTGGGCGTCGCATCGTCTGCGTCGGCTGCGGAAATCATTTACTTAATGCTCGGCAAAATTGCAACGCAATTGACACGATTTCACAAATATACAGGCCTATATAATATATTTGTTTGTATACACATATATATCTTTTGTGTTGCCTTGGCTTTAATCAAAGCATCAGCAGCCGCAGCCACAGCCGCAGCATCAGCGGCAGAGGAAGAGCTGAACAAGTTTTTAATGATGTTGCCACTTTGGCATAATTAGGGTGTATGGGCGAAGGGGTAGTCGGATGGTGGGGTGATGGGCTGCCTGGGGCGGGGGCAACGAAAAATCGTTCAAGTTGAAAGCAAAACTTTTGAGTAAATGCAATTTGCGACACTTGCCGCAAATGGAAAATTTTCTGCTTCGTCTAGTGCCCGACTGTGCTTGCGAGCTAAAGGTGTCTGTCGTGGTGAATTTATTTTTCATTTGTTTAAAGTGTATTTCCGCTGTCTGATTGATTGGAAAAACAGCTTAGAAAAGTTTTCTTAGCTGGCAAATACTTGCATGCTTTTCGAAATAGGTTTTAACGCTCGCATACAAAGTCTCACATTTTTAGAGATTGTTCCTATACGAGCTGTGTGATAATGTTGACTGATGCGGAGAAAATTTAAGTCATATACATATATAAAAATATTCTTGGAATTGCATTTATGAGTAAGAATTCCATATGTTCATTAAAGAGAGATAGTTCAGAGCTAGAATATAGAACATGCGCAATTTGATAAGATTATAAACACTAAACAACTTGTAGATGTTTTTTTTTTTTTTTTTTTTTAACAAAGAATCTCTTTTGTCAAAAAAAAATGTTTATGTGTACTTTTGCCTTTTGCAGATATTGAGGATAATGAAGCTCTTAAATGTTGATTTTTGAAAAACTAAATATTTTTACAGATATTTCCTATGGCAGCTAAATTATATTGTAGTCCGATCCGGCCGATTCCGATAACAACTATTTGTATACCAATAAAATAGTTGTCCGAGAAGTAGTTATGCAAAATGTTTGTCTGGACAGTCTAAAAGTCGAGGGACCCGACTGGCATGTAATTCTTCTGGCGTCACAGAGCCTTACACATTTTGTGATAAAATTATAATGCTCCTCGCTAGAGTATAATTAATGAATCAACCCAATAGCTACTTAAAACTGTTCCAGTTGCGAGACTTCAAGGTATTTAAGACTCAATTTTATTTATAATACCATAAGTCCTTTGAGCATATCCTGACAGCTATAATTGTCACTGGCAAATGGGTAACTCTCACTAATAGCTATACACAGACACTTCACAGACAGGCCGCAACAGAAAATCTGGCAATTACTCCCCACAAAATATAACCCAAAACTCAATAAAATAGAGAGGGAGAAAACAAATGTCCTGTGTTCTGTTCTGTTCTGTTTGCCTGTGCTTGACGCTTAGCGCCTCAAATTGCCCAGCCTCATAAAAATGTCTGCACAATTCACACACACAAGGACAACGACAACTACAAATTTCAAAAGTTGCAAACAAAACGTTCAACTTGGACTCAAACTATTGTCATCTATGTATCCAGGGTCCGTGGTCAGCGTGTCGTATACGCAATCAATTGTTGCAGCTGCTCTGGTCCAGTGGCCGCGCCTGACCTCTAGCTGTGACACCCACCTCAGACTTGAACTATAGCCTATTATTTTTGGCTAGTGCTGCGCATCATTCGTTTTGCTTTTATAGAGTTTTTCTCGTTGGCTGGCTTTTTTTCTTCTCTCTTTTGTCACAATTACAATTTGCTTAATCGAGTTTTGCGCACATTTTCAGGTCAGTTGGCAGCTTTTGTGCTCCTTTTGAGTTTTCCATTGATTTTCAACAGACGCCAATCGAAGCTACAAACCGAATGATTTTTTTCTAGTAAAAAAAAAAAAAATAAGCATAGCAATTGGTTGCCAAAAAAATAAACATAAAGCAGTGCTCAATCCATTTGCTGGTTGCAACAAAAGGGCTCAAATATGTATTCTAAAATAGTCAAATTTATGAGAAACTCAAGAATTGCTGCTAAATTGCATTGCACGCCAATGTGGCATTGTATTGCTTGGTTATTGTATTACTAGTAGCTGGAGAGAAGCTTTTTCGAACATTAAAATGGTTTCAGTTTGCTTCAAAAATAAAAAAGAATAACTTTAAGGTCCAATTTATTTTTTTTATCAGTACTCCCTTTTTAAGCAATGGAAAACCATTTTTGTTTTTAATTATCAGAAGGTATTGTTTCTAAATCAATGTTTATTTCTGCTGCTTTTTCAGTTTTTTGGTTATGTTGGCCAGGTTTGAATAAAAAGGAGCTACATTTGTAAATCATATTTAAAAGAGCTCATGATATGCAATAATTATTACATACCAAATTGTATGCACTAACTAATTCTTGCTGTTCCCAGGTTACGAAAGTACTTAGTTATTGCATAGTATATTATAATATAATAACAGAAAGTCAAGACCTAAACTGGAACTGTGAATAAAAATGACTCTTGGCTCTGATATATAAACACTTATCAAATATGTCATTTCTAAGTTTTTATATATATAACAAATTATTTATAACGTACCAAGCATTACGCATAACGCAATAAGTATAACTTGTAAATAGCAAGCTTAAAGTGTGTTACGTAACAAGTTTTTCGTATAACGTAAGAAATATAACATATAACACAACAAGCATAACGTAAAATTTAAAACGTATAACTTTAGTTATATACGCTAATACGTAACACGTAAATACGTGGTGCTTAACCTAACAAGTCTAGCGTATAACGTAACAATTATAACGGATAACGTAACAAGCATTTCGTATAACGCTACGATTAGATCATATTACGTTATAATTATTACATGTATCGTAACAAGTATAACACATAACGTTACAAGTATTACGTATAACGTAACAAGTATAACGTGTAACGTGGCAAGTATAATGCACAACTTTAGAAGTATAACGTATAACGAAACAAGTATTACGTATATCGTAACAAGTATAGCGTATAACGTAACGAGTATAACGTGTAACGAAACAAGTATAACGTAACTCTCAACGTACAACAAGTTAATCTTGTTTATGTGCACGCCCAACTATATAATTGATCCGAATGATGAACAACTCAAACAGCGCTTTTAATTTGCAATAACATTTCACAATTATGGATTATATATCCAGAGATTCGCCAAAAACACTCGAAACGCGAAAGAACCAAAGCATTTTAGACACATTTTATATGCCAGACAATTGACCCAAACTGCCAATAAAATTGAGTAGCATGAAATGTAAATAAGAAGGCTGCGCTAATAGCCCGATTATGATGAGTGTGCGTGTGTGTGTGTGTGTATGTGTATGTGTTGTGGGCGATGACGTTGCCAATTTAAGAGATCTGGCCGCAGATGAGCTGCGCATCAAACTCGATGAATGTAATGAGAAAGTCATAAAATAAACAGTTGAATAATCAGCAATAATGCGATTGCCTCGGGCGGAACACGAAATCGATGCGATGTTAACCCAAAAAAAAAAAAAAAAAACAACAACAACGATAATAGCAACAATAATTGTTAACAACTACAAAAGAACAGAGAGTCGTAACCAGGAACAGTTCAGTTCAACAAGATCAAAGCGTCTAAAAGTGGCCATCGAATCAAGAAAATCATTTTTTTCGCCCCTAAATAGCTGCAAGGTGTGAACTTTGATGTGGCATTTGCCACTTGAATGAAATGGTCAAAAGTTCTCTGAATGTTTTCATAAAAGTTTTGATATAAATAAATATGATAAACAAATCTGAATCAATCAAATCTAATCTATCAGCGTGCAAATATTTACGGAACTCAGCTCAAACAATTCAATGAATTAATTCTCATGATAAAACCTTAGTAACTTGAAATAAGAATATATAAATAATTGTATTAATTTGTTTTTCCACTCAATTATTTACCATAAAATCGTTGCACCCAAAACAGAAAATCAAATTTAATTATTTCACTCCGAAAACTTTGCTCAGCGCGCCAAAATAATAATAAGAAAAAATTGAAACTAAAATTAAATAAATTATGCAACGACTGTCATTAATAAAGTCGAGCGAAACAAAAATATCCCACAATAAATGAAGGTCAGCATAAAGCAGCATAAATGCAACAACAAACAAAGCAAACAGCAACAGCAACAAAATCAAAGTTGCATTTTGTGTTGAAATACCAGTTTTTTATTTGGTGAGCTGCACTTGAAATTAAAACGAAAAAAACAAGTGAAAATACTTCAATCAGAGCTGACCAGCTGTGAGATACTCTGCACATTTTTTCCAATTGTTTTCAATAATGATATACTAGAGCTTATTCTCCGGCCTTGCCCGTCCCACTGCCCCTTAAGTCTACATGTACTATTTAATACCACTTCCATTTGAAAAAATGATTAAAGTTAATCGAAAAAGGTGCAAATGTTCGAATCAACGGTTCGGCTCGAAACGTTCATTCTTTGAACTATTGACCTGCATTTGCAATAAAAGATCGGCCAACTTTGCGATAAACATATCACATAAATTCTCGAACAGATCTTTGAAAATGATTTTGAAACGGACGGTAAACAAAAAACTATTATACAAACATTTTCTCTCGGTTTTACCTTGCATGTTCCACCCGAATTATCCAAAATCCCCGAAAAATTTCCGCTCTAACAGCTGGGCTCTGGGCGGATCACCAATTAGTCAACCAGCCAGTCAGGATAGACAGTTTTATTTATAAGGATATAAAGAAAATAAATAAACTTTAGATAATAAACATTAAATTGAATAACAATATTTACGTTTAAATTATTTAAGAATATTGTAAAGTGACTTTTAATTAAAAATTTCAATTAATGGGCAAGTATTTTGACTCGATCTACATTAATTAATTGTCCGTAGCTCTCAAACTTTAATATATATATATACTACTTATTTTGATTTGTTTGCACGGTCAACTAATTTGAAACACACTTAGCTTTAAATGTATGTGTATAAAATCTTAAATATTCACTTTCATTAGGCAAATTCAAGCAAATAATACCTGTTTGTTTTGTATAAGCAGAGTATATAAAATCAAAAAATAAAATTAAAAACACTTTTTAAAAATTATTGACGACGTGGATTTTCAGTGAAAAAATTTTCGCGGCGGCGTTTTCTTTGCTTTTGGCGACTAAATTGAAAATGATTTAATCAATGCGCCAAGCCCCGAAGCGTAGCTCGACACCTTTTTTGAGTTTTAGTTTTAGAGTTTGAGTTGTTTTTGTTTATTTGTGCTATTCTCCACCAGCTAATATATGTACTATGTATATGTATATATCTACTCTTATGTCTATTGCAATTTTCAGCTGCATTGCCAAATCCTGTATTGAATTTCATATCATATTTGCCGAGGGCGTGGCTGTCTTTTAAGATATTTTTGTAATTAATCGCCGTGTGTACAGCAATTTATGAGATTTTCATGTGAATTTGATGCCTTCTGAGTTATGTGTGGGTTGAATTTTGTTTTTCTGAAGTGCGTAAGAAATCGAAACACGTGTGTCTATAAATTTGGCCATGTGTGTGAGTATTCGTGTGTGCTTTAAAGTGTCCATATATCAATTACAGTCACAGTCACAACAAATCGTGTGACAATTAAAAATTGGCATGCGCTCAACTGCAATAATTTGCATATGCCATGAGAGCGGCTTAGATAAAGAGCTTAGCATTCAATATGATGGCTATTTAAGTACACTTAGATAATCACCTGGCTTCTACAATTTACAGATTTATCTCTGACAATCCGCACTCAATGTCAGACTTAATATGGCAAACAATAGTATGGGGTGAAAATATAGTCAGAGCTACGCTCAACTATAGAACTTTTTTACAGTTGTGGTCGCATAGAACACACTTCTATTCTTTCAATTAAACTAAAGTCAAGGAAGTGTAGAAATTAAGTAATTGCATAGCTCATATAATGTGATCTTATTTAAAATATCACAGTAGGAGCGAATATAGAAGAACTTTTCTGTATTAGGCTTCTGCAAGTTATGTTAGTTGTTTTTATATAGATTCCATGTGGTATCGTAGAAAGTCTTGTATTTTAATCACCCGAACCTTTCTTGAAGTTATGAAAATCGCATAGAAAGGCTTTATTTAAAAGAGATAACAAAATGAATCCAGAGCGATGAAGAAAAGAAAAGTTAAAGCAAGGTGGAGAGAGAACATATGATTATAGGAAATGTGCACATATATATAGAGAAAAAGGAGAGCGAGTAAGAGAGACTGGGGGAGAGAGAGAGGCACACACAAGAGATGGGGAAACCGGGCAATAAAAGGAATGGAGCAAGAAAGAGTAAGGAAACTAGTGAGAATTAAAAAGGGATATGTGAGTTTCAAATCGAAATAAATCGAACTTCTTATCTATATACAGGAACTTGAATATGTCCTATGGAAATTAAAGCTCCTGAAGAATTGAAATTTACTTCCTAACATCAAAAATTTAAATAAAACTGTCAAAGTCTATAAACAGCTCTGGTATACGTAGATATATATATATATATTTGATCAAAAGCAAACAAAATCCTTTCGGTTAGTCGGGTTTTATTGGCACTCGGCAGACAGCAGACAGTTTGCCACAGCCGCTGCCAGACAAGTTATGTGAAACGTTTTCCCAAATTGGAACCAAAACAATACCCTACCTCCCCAACTGCCTACCTCCCTCCTATTGAGCACTGTGGCCAGACACGTGTGTGCGCATTTGGACGCGTTTTTGGAACTTTTGTGCGCGATTTCTCTCTACCTTTTCCTTATTTCACACCCACTCAACCAAAAGTTCTGCGTAAATATTTGCATTTTGCGGCTTCGTTTCGTTTTGCAGCTGAAAAATAAAAGAAACACACACAGAGAAAACAAATTTTAAAATCTATTTTATTGCATTGCCTAAAAATCTGGTTGCTAGGCGAATTTTTGGCATATAATAAAATTATTATTTATATGATTAAGTTGAAAGCCCTGTAAAGAAAGAACAGCTAAATGAACTATAAGAACATTTTGTATTTTAAAAATTATTTGGCGAGCTCTAAAAGTTCGTGAAAATAAATAATTTAATAAAATAAACCTTAAACAATATTGGGTAGTTTTCAATTATAATTAATCTTTGGAACTCTATATGCATATATATAATTTCGAGAACTCTATAAATTCTAAAATGTTTTGTGCACTATGAGATAATTATAAACAAGTGGCAACAGAGATTTCATCAGGTTGTCGCCAACCTGTGCAAACTCTTTCAAAAACTCATTAAACAACGTGGCAAATATTTAGTGTTTATAATCCATAATCGTAGCACATAAATATACAGCGATACGAATATTGTTTACAATTAGCAGAACCCACCACGGCTGAATATTTATGAATGAATTTGAACTCATAAATACAAAACAGATACGATTCGTGTGGATTATTTTTTTTTTTGCTTTGATTCAATCGAATTGATTCCAACCACAACAAGAACAATAATGGCATCAACGAGTCTCACAACTAGCCCTATTATGACATATATATCCGTTGTTGTTGTTGTTTTTTTAACATTTGCCATTGGCGAGGTCAGCGGCACATAAACATGTCATAAATCATTCGTTGAGAAGTGCGAGCCAAATGGAGGCGCGTTGCCAAGGATTAGGAGGGCATGGGGGCAGAAATGTCATTCATTTCCGCTGCTAAGGTAAGGGGATGGTGGGGGGTGGGGGGGGGAGGTCGCCTTCACATTTAATATCTTGACACTTGTGATATATTTGCTGTTAGTTTGTTCGTGTTTTTTAGCCATGGCTTTATCCCCGTTTTATCCCTGCTTTATTTACAATTCTAGCCCAATTTGAAGGGCCCATTGTAAGAATTCAAAAACTGTCAACAGCTTCATTAATTAACAGTCAGTGCAGCCAGTGTTGAGCAATGGGCGTGGTAACTGTCAAATTTGTCATTCATCAGCTGCGCTTTGTCCTGTGTCCTCTTGTCTTGTCTGCTTCTGTCGCTTCGTCTTCTTCTTCATCATCTGCTCCCTTTGTTTCTGACAGCAACAGCAACCCGTTGACAGTTGGTCGCTAAATGGCCCATTTTGGGGTTTCGAGCTGTGGTCGGTTATTTGCCTGCTTAAAATGTTTGTTTATTGTCTTTTAAGAACTGTGAAAAAAAATCATTTTTGTTTCTTAAGAAAACAAAATTTGTTAAAATAAAAGTATATAATATTAATATAATTATAATAATTTGAATTAATTATTTATAATAATTGAAGAGTGTGTAAATTTTAATGTATTTAGTGTTGAGCAACCTAGCTAGAAAACTTACAAAACTAAAAATCAAAATCAATATTAATCTAGAAAATGAACAATTTACAAAACAACGAGAACTTTGGGTATATTCTTGTCTGAATGTTGTAACCTCCAATAGTCAAACTGTATATTTGTAATTCATTTTTAGGGGACTTATTAATTACGATGCGTATAAGTATTATCATACAAGAGCACGTGTACGCCACATTACGTATACGCATAAAAGAAAAGTAGTTAATAAATGCCCCTGTGGAACTGCTTGAAAAAGTCAAATCCGCTCTCATTGAGTATATTGACACTTGGTCAGGTCGACGAGCACGATATATTCAAAAATGCAAATTTAAATATTGAAATATATTTTAAAAACGCGACATGTCTGAAGGGTATTTAAATCAATTTCGAGTAAATAAATTAGTTTCAATTATATCTGACGTGCAGCATATGTATATATGTATGTTTGTATAAACAGCGTCATCCAAGCAAGTAGAGAATTTCCGAAATTATTCCAAAAGCCTAGCAAATACCGTTAGCGACTGCAACTAAAAAAAGACATCGACTGTGAAGCGAAGCAAACGAAACGAAAAACCAACAAAATGCAAACACAATGAAATGCAGCTGAAGCAGAAAGTGAATGTAAATAAAATCAAATAAACACAAAACAAAATACAAAAGTGAGCGCAAAAAACGTGCAAGCCAACAAAAAAAATAATAACAACAAAACGACTAACGGCAACAGCTACAATAACAACAACGAGAACAACAACAACAAGGAGAGCGAAAAATCATGAGCGAGAAACGAATTGCGCACAAAACTGTCATCAAATGACAAATGCTTGACAGCATCAATCAGCAACTGCGACGGCGACTGCGACTGCGACTGCGACTGAGTTTAGAGCGGCGACAGAGATGGCAGCGCATAGCCGGCGCCGCCGCAAGCAAAAACGCAGCGACGCCGGCAGAGCAGTAACAAGAGTAGCAGCAGCAACTAGCATAACAGCGTTCGGTTTACAGCTGTCTATGCCGCCGCTGCTGCTGCTCACGTTGCTGTTAATGAGGACCACAACAGCGCTGTTGACGCCGACGTCTATGCATTTGAATGAAACCAAAGAAAATCGTGGCACAGCCAAGCAACTTAGCGGAATTAGTGTTAACAACATGTCCAGCACGCCCACAGCCACGCCAACAACCACACCCACTGCCACGCCCGTCGGCATTAGGGAGAACGTTATGCTACCCTCATCGGATCCAGAGCGTGAGGCGCAAATACTTTACGAGAAATCGCTGCAGGAATATCATGGCAAGGCAGCGGCAGCGGCAGCGGCTGCGGCTGCCAGCGCCAGCAGCAACGTCGATAGCAACGGTGTTAGCGGCAGCGGCAGCGGCAGCGCCACCAAGACAACTGCACGCAGTTTGCATAGCGTCTGCGAGCTGTGGCTGCTGAAGCACTGCCACTGCACCGGCAGTCTGGAGAATCTCAAGCTGAGCTGTCGCAGCATTGGCATCCTGGCGGTGCCTGTTAATTTGCCCAGCGAGGTTCTCTTTCTGTAAGTATAATGTACCTATCTATGCTAACATATATAGTTTCATTTTGTATAACAGCGTATGTTAATAAGTTTTATGTTACTTTTTTTATAGAATGAAATGCCATGTTCATTTATAATCTAATTTGCAATTTGGAAAACTCATCAATATGAACTTTAACCTCTATGCTACAGATATTTTTTAATTATCCTTTTACGGACCCAAATATGCCACAATATATAGATAGATATAGATTATAAAAATTAATGCCATCAGCTATTAAATACATTCTTTTTGTTTTCCTTGATTTATTTTATCCCAAATCTTACAAAAATTAAAGGCCCGTAATATAACTATTGATATTGAATGTTATTAAGCGTTTAATTACTAAGCGATTAGGGGGGAACGAGATAAAAGTATTTTGGCAGCCAAAATGCCAAAATGCCATTCGTATAATTACAAGTCAATTTCTTGGTGTTGTCGAAACGGTTTCTTTTTCATTATGTTTCTCTATTTTATTTATTTTTTTTTTGTCAATTCTGTTTTGGCATGCGGTTTAATCTAATTACACATACGCCACGTTGTGCGAGGTTTCACAATCGCACGCTTGAGCTTTGCTCGTATGTTAGTCACGTTTTGTTGCCACCAAAAAGAAACCACTCAAAGGAGTTTGGGCTCCCCGTTTTAGGTGGCCGCTGATTAATGGCCAAAGCGAACTGGCCATAAATAAATAAATAAATAAATTATTTATTAATTAACGCATCGCTTAGAGACAGTTTGAGTCATGGGCCATCAAATCTGGCTTTAAATATGACTGGCTGGAAAATATATATGTCTGTGGCAGGTTGCATTGCCAATTGCCAATTGTTGCCGCAGTTCATCTTCATTTTTCTGCCATTTTTCTGTTGCTTCTGTTAGCCTCGCAGTATGTTTTTTTGAATGCCTTTTACCATTTGATTGATGGCCTGCAGAAAGTTTTCGGGTCCAAATTTGGCAACGCTTAAGCAGACTTTTCTATTCATGATAATATTTTATTTGCCGTGCGAGTGGCTTATTGAAATTGATAGATGGGCCTTCGCGAAATGATATTTTCCTTGAGAACTAAGCTCCCGGAAACATATTAATTTGTTTATTATTTTGTTTCATTGCTGTTTTACTTTGCTCTTACAGAGATTTGGGTAACAACAATTTGACCAGACTGGAGGCCAATTCATTTTTCATGGTGCCACATCTCGAGGAGCTGTAAGTATAACCGTGGGAGGGACGGGCTTGGTAGAAACCCAAAAAGTTTATTACAAATGTTTACGAATTTTGACATGCAGGCAAGCAAGGGAAATAAGCCAAGAAAATATTACAGATACGAATATTATACATTTTACTAAAAATTATTTAATTTTTGTATACATTTTTGTAACTTTTCTATTTATATAAAAATATATAAATATATAAAGCAGATAATATAGAAGCATCAAAGCTAATGAACGCAAAACTTTATTACGAAGGCTTAGGACATTTTTAAATGTGGGCAAATAAAGAGAAACAAATCAAGAAAATTTGACAGATATTTTTCTGAAAATATGAAGATTTATAAATAAAATTGTATAACACTTAAAATAATATTCTTGGCTTAATTTTGTGTCCTATTTGATATTCTTGGCGAGGGCATTAAAATCCGACATCATCATGCATATACTATATATTCTAAATCAACCTCAACAGCCAGGTTGAAATAGAAGAAGAAAGATTGTTCAAACTCAGTTTTTACGGCCTTAACTATCCTCACATAGCTGCAAAAGGCAAATGTCTCCAATTAACTAATTAATTATTTAAAATATATTTATTTATATGCCCAATATGTATGCCCACTTTTAGACGTACATAAACCAGACATTTTAAAGTATTTAATGCGAGATCACAGATATATCAGCGGAATATGAAAACTGTTTTGGATCACTCAAAAATTATGACCAAAAATTTGTCAAGCATATTTAGTAAAAGAATATGCTTAAAAATTTCCAAGCCTTACGACTTGTATAATAAAAATAAATTCATTTCAAAAGAAAACTCTATTTTATTGTTTTCCAAATATTATTTTCACTGATTTCTCATAAAATAATGCTGAAAGATCAAAAAAAATAAGAAACCTAAGTGTATATAAATTGAATAAGAAAATCTTTTTAAATTATACCAAAACTCTATAAAAATATTTGCAGCTATTTTAGCCAAAATACACTTGAAAAATTGAAAAGAATCTAAATCTTTGTAATTAATAAGCACAGCTGATATAATAAATGGTGCTATTTGGCCTTCCAGGCTTCCAGGCTCCACTCAAGCCACATAGTATTAGTCACACACATACACACAGAGACCCTCCCCTCACCCGGTCCGTTGTTTAATGCCTCAAACCGCAAGTCATTGCCGTCGCCCCCATATTTTCCACGCCCACTTTTTAATCTGTATACCAAGAGGCCAGGGGCGATTGTTTCAAAACACAAAAAATTATATGAAAAAAAACAAAGGCGACAAAAACATGGCGCAAACTTTCATTGTTGCCTGTCATGAGCGCTGTGGCTCATTACTCAATTTCACAGTGTAGTCGCCTGCTACCCAACCCCCGCCGTACCCTAACCTGTCCCTCTTACGAAAAAAAAAATCACAGCGGTCAGTTGTGGACAAGGAGTTTAGACAGGACAGTGACTGTGCCCATGCCCAGCTATATAAATTACTTGATCATGTTTTATACATACACTCAGAGAATATACTATAAAATACCAAATAAAGATAAATACAAATATAACTAAATATTAATAAGCACGAAGTTCTTAAGCTAGAAAGGAAATTCTTATTTTAAGAAGTTTATTTTAATGCCAAAATTCATAAGTACAAGATTCAAATACAATTTATTACTGTAGTAGGAAAATTGTGTATATTTATTGAGATTGGTTATTCATGTTCTACTTAATTCAAGTTTTTTCCAATTTTTTACTTAAAAGTACCTCACACTCAAAGCCTTCATTCAGCATAGTTAAGATTATTTTATGTATGCAAATTCTTGATATATTTATACAAATATATTAATCAAGCTGTCCTTTCTTATCCGTTTATTTTTAACATTTATTAAAATTGAAAATCATTAATTTTTCAAGTTGAATTTAAGAAACTGCGTGAATGAAGGGAAATTTAAGACAGAAAGGAAATAACTTCCAAGAATGTGATTTCCGTAGGGGAAGTTCCTAAATTCAAAACGATCTAAAAATACATTTTTCTCTTAGTGTATAGATATATATGTGTATATGTGTGTGAATTTCAGCGACTTTGCTGGATTAATTACTCAGGCTGTTATCCTTGCGATTTCCTGCACTTTCGACTTTCGCCTTACGACTTTTGTTGACCAAGGGAAGGTTTTTTTTCGTTCTATTTGCAGAACTTTGTCGGACAATAGCATCATTAATATGGATCCGTATGCGTTTTACGGTTTGGCCAAATTGAAGCGTTTAAGTTTGCAAAATTGCGGCCTTAAAGCACTCGCGCCACATTCCTTTCAAGGACTCAGCCAGCTTGTCAGCCTGTAAGTATTAAATGCCAACTCAAATTGTTGTTGTATTTTCCTTTGTAGCTATTTGTGTGTGTATGTGTGTGTGTGTGTGTGTGTGTGTGTGAGCGAGTGTGTGTGCGTGTGTATCTATTTAATGTTTGCTTTTAAGCGTTGCCAGCGCCTTCGAGAAAGGATGCCGCCGCAGGCTGAAGGCAGACGCCTGCAGGATCAATTAGTACGCTTGCTGCCATTTAGTTTGCTGACTGTGCACACACACACACACACACACATACACATACATATACACGTACTGCAAGCAATTACACGCTATTTTGTTCATATTTTACGCTTTCCCATTTCCTTTACTCACTTCGTTGTGCAATCGTTCAAAAACAAATGCATATATATCCACATATATATATATGAAAAATTACACCCGACACCGCCTGCACCGCCACCGCCACCACCAACCCAACCCCCCCGCGGCACAGTCAATTGAACGGCAACGCCTTGGTCAGCCTGGATGGCAACTGTTTGGGCAACCTGCAACAGCTGCGCACCCTGCGCCTCGAAGGGAATCTCTTCTATCGCATTCCAACAAACGCTTTGGCCGGACTCAAAACACTCGAAGCACTGTGAGCGTTTATTTTATTCTTATTTCGTTAATTTTTTATTTTTAATTATTGTGCATGTTTTAATTATTTAATTCTCGCATTTGCTGCCAATTCAAATTAATATTCCCAATCGTAATCAAATTGTATGTCCATTTAATTATGCATTGCATTCTGTTCCATTTTTAGCTAGTTCCGTTTTTATTTTTGTTTGTTTATTTTTTTTTTTTGGTTTAGTTTTGGCTGTCTGCATAATTTTGCATGTGCAATTAGCAAATTTGCTTTTGGTGGCTGAAATATTTATTCCATGTGCGGTTTTTAGCTGTGCGTATTTGGGCTTTAATTGAAATGAATCATGTGAAATTGCTAATGCGTTGACAAAAGCTCTGACAATAAGCCAACAATTAGTTAGTGACAGCATTTTTGCCAAATTATTTGCATATTAGGAATTTCATGTTTATTAATTTGTGTGGCATACTTTTGGGCGCTGTCTTATATTCGATGTTCAGATGAGTTCGCGATTTTTGTGCCACATCAATTTATCATTCGCATCTTGCAAAACATTAAACATTTCATTACTATAAAATACTATTACTAAAATAAATTCTCATAAATGTCAGAATGATAATTAAATTAAACAATTGATTTAATATATTAATTTTTAATCTAATGTTGATTTTGGCAACCTTTCCATTTTGGTTAGATAAATTATTTAATTCTTTATCTTAAAACTAGTTTCTATTTAAAAGCTGAAACACACATTTTTATCTTCTATAACAACAAGCATATTTATAACTATAAGATACTTTTTATATATTTAAAAAAATACTTATCTGAAATCCTCTTATATATTTATTTACAGAATAGATTATTTTTTAATCTAAAGGGTTTTGTTTTATTTTCAAGCTGAAATCGCATATTAATCTCACATTGAGCATTATTCAATTTAAATGAATAGCTTAATAGCGCACTAATTCCCAGTAATCTACTTAAATTATAACCACGCTCAATTATGATATATCATTTATTTAATGCGCATGTTTTTAACTCCAATTTTGAATCGTTAAAAGAAACTCATTTACAATTTCTAACCATAACTTAGGAACTTGGTCAATTGCTCATCTCTATGTGGTCTATAAAAAGTTGAATAATAACTGAAAGCAGTTGTCCATAAAATACACGAACACTCATTATTTCTCCACTTTCTCTCTCTCGCATTTTCTCTCTCTCAACCATAATGCGAAATATTTAGCAATTTGGGCAGCAATTTGTTGACAATAATAAACGATGAGGACTTTCCACGAATGCCAAATTTGATCGTGCTGTAAGTAGAACACCATCCTATAAATTGATTACCTATATATTTTGTAAATCATATTATTTATTTAACAGTCTACTGAAGCGAAATCAAATCATGAAAATCTCTGCGGGCGCTCTCAAGAATTTAACGGCCTTAAAAGTTTTGTAAGTAACCCAAATACTTTAAGAACTTCATATAAGCACACACACATATATATATACATATATATACATATGTATAGTATACATACACAAACACACACATACATGACATGACAGAACAGAACCGGATGTTACGGCATGGGACAGACAACCCATGGAGTGACCCACAAAATTGCAAGTGATATTCAAGTTAAATAAAATGAAATACTAATAGAACTTCGAATACACTTTGCAAATGTTATTACCAGGAAAGCTTAAAAACAATATTTGAAGTTAGTTAACAAATGATGAATTAATTATTTTATGAAACAGCTGAAAGACAAATATTTAGAGCATACTATGATATAACAGTTAAAAAAAAAAAATAAATAAATAAACTACATATAAAAAGTTTAATATAATTAAATGAAAACATAGATAGTAAGTAGAGCGCTCGTTTGCAATAATAGTTTAAATAAAATAAATAAAAACAAAAATCAATAAAAAAGTTTTAATAATATATGGCGAGTAGAAATCTGTTAGAGTACGCTTAAAATAGTAGCTAAAAGAACAAATATACAAAAATAAAAAATTAAATCGTTGAAAATAGTAACTAAAAAATAGGTATTAAAAAAATCAAGGTGTAAAATATAAGTAAACACGTTTGGAACCAACACAACACAACAAACAATAATTTATGATCAAGCTAAAATATCTAGACATTATTCTGTTGAAAGAGCGCTCAAAGAGCGCTAAAAACAAATATGGAAAAGCATGCGGAATTTTGTGGACACCAAAAAAAATAAAAGATTACAAAATATAAACTTAAACTATAATTTTTAAATGAATCAGTAAACCTCTAATTTCCCAACATAAATTCAAAGTTTTTAGGATTGGAAAAGAAAATTAAAAAAAGTTTCTTAAATTAATAATGTCACAGATATTTATTTTATTTTCTACTAACTCTTTTTATATATATTTATTTATTTATTTTAGTATATTTTTCTTAATTTTTATTTATATTTTATTTTATATTTTAAAATCTCTAATATAACATCACACTAAAGAGTATTTTTTTTTTGTGAAAACTTGCTGCAAAACAAACTTCATATGAAAGTTTCAATCCTTGAGAACGTAAACAGCAGCAAGTTGAAGTGCAAGTGGAAATGGAGTTCATCCGTTTCATTTCTTTTGGTGCCTCGTAAACGTTGAAAGTGTGTGTAAAAGATGAAAAAATGGGTATGTTCTTTTTGTACAAATGTATGTAACAGGCAGTAGGGGGCTTCTCTTACACTTCAAAGTATATGTCGGCACAACAAGCCGAGTCGAGTCCGTTCGCCACGAACAAGATATATTCGAAGAAATACAAAATATATATTCATGAATACTATACGTAGTTTTCTCCAAACTTTTCTTCAGTTGCTTAATATCGCTGTCTTTATTTTAAATCACACGTTTTTGGATTAAGAAAAGATTTCAAAGGATTTCTATCGAAGCCCTAAAAAAAATCAATGCAAGTTTATCTTTGGCACGCCCAAGCTTAAATTCCCTTTCCGATATTGCCCTTTTGGAGATATCTGAGAATAGTGAAGCCCGAAAACTTGGAGTTTGATGAAAATATCTTGGAAAACTGACAATTTTGCCATGGCAGCTTTGTGTTTATGGGGTATGGTAAAAAAAATACAAATTTCAAGAGGCCTCTCATTTAGTTATATGCTTAAATATCAAGTCCCTATCTTGATGCCCTGTAAAGCATAAAATTTCAGCTTGAAGCTGAGCAAAGGGTATCTTTTGGTCCGGCATTTTTGACTAAAGCGTTTCTGTTTATTTTTGGGGCATGGCTCGAATAAATTTCAATTCTTGGAGCAAAGCGTGGAAAACTTTATTTTTTAAGCGTTGCGACAGCTTAAATTGTCGACGTAGCGACGCCGCTGCTGGCGTCGCAGTCACCGCCGCAGTCACCGTCGCAGTTGTCGTCGCTGTTGCTGCAGCTGTTTACCGCAAATTTTTGGCTTTTGCATTGCATACTTTGGGGGCGGGCGCATAAAGTGCCGTTAGCCAAGCTCGAGGGCTGCAGACGATGACAAATATGCAAATTTATGTTGCGGCTGACAGACGTGGGAACTAAACTAAACAGACAAACTGCACAGGGGACATGCGGCAGACGTGGGAGCCGTGGGAGCGTACGTGCAACTGTATAAGAAGAAGAATGCATCAAGTGAAAGTGAAAAACTTTTGCCGTGCAACGCGTAAATCTGTGTTGAAAGTATCAAGAAATTTTCCGTATGCATATTCCTACAGATTTATGAGTTTTTTCAACTCAGACTCTGCCGCACGAAGCCAACCAACAGCCGATACCGCACCCACCCGCCAACCCGCTACCCCTTAAGTTGCGTGTCTGTAACGCGTTCGCCAAGTGAAAGTTGCGCGAGTTTTGTTTTAATGCTAGTCACGCATATTGAAGGATAGTGAAATGAACTGATGTTACGGTTACGGGAGAGGGGTGGGGGGATGTACACGTATTAATACATTTAATAGAGGGCGGGACTGAAAAAAAGCATATGTATGATAGAAAAAATTGTATTAAAAAAATGCATTAAAATATTAGCGAAAAAGGTTTCTAATTTAATTCAAAAAAGGAATAATAAAATTCCAAAAAAAAAAAAATAAAACAATGAAGCAAATCGGACAAAACTTTAAGCTTCACCAAAAAAAATCTTTGGATCGCACTTGCCACCGAGAAAGCATTGATTTTGCGAAAAGTGTGAAAAACTATGAAAGTGAGCTTGAAGCCGATCGGATGGTAAAGAAAAAAGTTGTATACAAACGTGTTTCGCGATTTTTCCACACATACGAGTGGAATTTTCCGCTCCTTCATAAGATAACGACAGTGAATGCGCTGTGCGTTGATCAGTCAGTCAATAAGTCAGTTAGTCAGTCGGTCCTTCAGTCTGTCAGTCAGGATAAATAGTTTTATATACTGAGAAAATACATTATATTGTGTATTATAATAAAAATGGTCTAGTTACTTTTGAATTTTCAAAGTTAATAATTTTTACTTAAAACGTTAAAATTATATTTTTATAAATACAATTAATATATAATTATTGTGTTATTCTACATAATTTATATAAATTATATAAAATATGAATAAAGTAATAAAATAATTTTTACTTAAAACGTTAAAATTCTATTTTTATTAATACAATTAATATATAATTATTGTGTTATTCTACATATTTTATATAAATTATATACATAAATTATGTAAAATATGAATAAAGTAATAAAGAATTATGTAAATATAAGCATATATTTAAAAAAAAAATTGTATGTATGAATAGAAAACCCTATTTAAAATGTTTAAAAATAATATAATATTTATTTTCAACGTTGTTTAAGTTATTGTAAATTATTTACAATGGGAAGTGTTTATCCCAAAATGAGCTATAAATTTCAAACACATGTACATATCATTTAACAGAAACACTTTGAATTTACATATTTGTGCATATATTTTTTATATTTTTACCCTCACGTATAATTGAAATCAATGCACTTTGTTTGAAACTAAACTTTATATATTCATGCATAAATTTGCATCCCACACACACACACACACACACACATTGACACACATATATTGTTGAGGGTGTCCCTGGGTCATCCAATCAGAATGTTTAGCTACGTGCGGACACGTACTGAGATTGAGATTGGACCCACGAAATGCGAAGAGCGCAATGCAAATGCACAGTCGGGCGACTCACAGAACGAATCACGATATTTATAAACGATATTTGAGATGTGCTTCAATAATAATTTTATGTTTCACTCTTCTTCTTTGCCAATGCTTTTTCTTTCTAGAGAACTGGATGATAATTTGATAAGCAGCTTGCCGGAGGGACTTGGCAAATTGCCGCAGCTGCAGGAGCTGTAAGTATTAACACCTGGTGCCAAACATAGATTGAAACCTTGGAAAAGGTTTGCTGCCGAGACAGGGGAAGTGCTTTGGCTTAGGAGGGGTATGTTGTAAAGTAGAGTAAAGACCGCTACAATTTGCTGCATTGTTAAGTTGGCAGCACAACATTTGCTACTTTGTCAGGCGGCAAACAAGCGGAAACCAAAAATCATAACGCGTCATTACTTTGCGAATTTACGGTGCTGTCCCCTCCCAGCACAACCCCTTCCACTAGTAGAAGCTCTAAGCAACTACCCCCCTCGGTCTGCAGTTGCCGACACATCCTGTAGCCATTGCGAATGCAACTGTAAAAAAAGTGGAGAGTAAAAGTCTATTTACTCTATCATGAGGTTTGTAAAAAACCGTAATAAGAAGGACTGGAATAAGAGAGAGAAAAAGAGAAAGAGTGTGAATTGGGTAAAGAGGAAGTTGGATAAGGGGAGATAGTTGAAGATAGTGAAAGTAACTCATACCTAGAAACATTACAATATTTATCGATATTTCAAGCATTAAAAACAATATTCATAACTGAATATTAACATTTAGATGTTTTTTTTTGAAAAATCTCATCTTTAGGACCATTATAAAAATATCGATAATCGATACCAAACTAATTGTTAACAACCACTGCTAAAACATTACAAAAATAATACCGAAATTAATAATTATCTACTTATCATTATATAAATCATATTATTTTAAAAGTTATAGAAATCATATATTTTCAGCTTTAATATGTTAGATTATCAAGAAAAATGTAGATTTTCAATTTAACAAAATTGTTCAATAACACGAAAATATTGCCATTTGAGCTGACATTGTCGATATAAATAAATTCATAGATATATCGATATATAATCGATATAAACGGGCATTATCGGCATAATCGATGCGAGTATAATAACAATATACTGATATCCAAAAGTACGATAATTTTTTTTATTTATACTGGTATTATCGGCAGAATCAATTGAATATCGACATATTTATATTTTTATAAATTAACAATATTATCGTATTTAAAAAAATTAATGTTTTTTAATAGTTGCAGCGTAAATATGTCATCAAATTACTATATAAATATATTTATAGACAATCTTTTATGCCAATTACAATAATACTTACTAGAGGGTATTTGAAACTCTTCATTTCAATAAGATTTTATTCTGGTCGCAGTTGCATTTTTTTGTTGCCACACGCACTTCCTGCCAGTGGCAACTGCGGCAACTGTGGCAACTGGCGACTGTCATTGGAATCGTTGACATCGTTGCGACAGTTTTTGCCTCTTGCAACGTTTCTCAAATGTCTCCCCAAGGAAATTCAATTTCTGGTAAACAGGATAATTATGAGCATGTTAAATGTTGCGATAAAAGCCACGCTGCGTTGCACTCACCCAAGCCAGCTGAAGCAACTGCTATCCCCATGATTGGGGAATTAAACTGGCAAATAAATTCGTTTCGGGTGGATGGAGTGGCCTGGGGGCGTGGCCGTTGAGAAATCTTGCACTTTTTCTTGGCTCACATGTGATGCGGTTTTTATTTTTATTTTATTTCTATTTTTTTTTTTACCCACAAGCAAGAAAAACAAATTTAAAAGGATTAAAAACATTTTGTAGTACTTGCACTTTGTTGACTGCCAAGCAGAGTTAACTGTTTCTTAGTGGGAAGCCAAATGAAACCAAAAAAAAAAGAAATGAAAATAAAAATAAAATGAAAAGCCAGGCAATAAATTAAGCCAATAAACTCTGAGATTTGCTACAAACTTGTGCTAGCAACCGAAAAGCAAAATAATATTTTAAAAGTAGACATCAAATGTGCAAAATTAAGAGAACGGCAAACAAGAATTAAGCGGTAAAAAGATTGTATTTGTTAGTTATATATTATATATCATAAAATTATTAAGCAAGCATACGTTAAGCTTAAAATATAAATGAATTTTAACAAAAAGGCTATCGAGCTAATTATTTAATCATTTTACAATTTCAAAAATAAGTTTTTTTAATATTTTCATATTTTAGATTCCCAAATTAATGACAAACAATAGTTTAAAATTTACGAATACATATTTTTTAATGCATTTTAAATTATAACCAATATTTTTTATAAATTTTAGGGCTACATTTTTATATATTAAAAAGTATATATATTCAAAGTTGAAAGTTGAAAGGCTAAGAAGCACAATTTTTAATATTATAATAATACAATAATAATAATATTGTTATTTATTTTATAAAAAATGTTCAATATGTAACAATAATAGAATAATAATAATATTATTATTATTATTTGTTTAAATCAAAATTAGAATTTAAAGTTTATTTGAAATATTTATAATCAACATTTTTAATTATGAAAGCTAAACAAAATAGTACAATTTCTAAAATTACTCAATTTTATACCTTGTATATGTCATCTGTGCTTAGGTGCCTTGAAATGAATTTTTTTTATACGTTTCCTAGAAAGCCTTCACCTTAAATGTTGACTCACCAAGAAGAACACTCTTTTCAAGTTTCTGGAAAATGTTCGCAAGTGCATTTCCTGAATGTTGGCCAAGAAAAACCAAAAGACGATAACAAAATGAGCGCCAAAAAAGAAAAAATATATATATTTATATATATTGTGCACTGATTTTATGCGTGGCAGTTGTCTTGGTAGCTGGCCAACTTGACTTTCAAACGCAGCTGCAACGCGGCAAGTGTCAAGTGGCACTTGCCAACAGAGTGCATTTACTAGATACACGCTTGCATCTCACAGATACATATCTATCTTTTGCAGGTCCATGACGAGCAATCGCCTGCGCTGGATAAACGATACGGAACTTCCACGCAGCATGCAGATACTGGATCTGCGCGCGAATCCTCTATCCACGATTACAACAGGAGCCTTTCGCGGCATGTCTAAGCTAAGAAAGCTGTAAGTACCCGGTGTTAAAGCCAGCCTGTGACAATTTATTTATATATATTTTACAATTCCAGTATACTCTCCGATGTGCGCACTTTGCGTAACTTTCCTGAACTGGAGGCCTGCCATGCGCTAGAAATACTTAAGCTGGATCGTGCGGGCATTCAGGAGGTGCCATCGAATCTGTGTCGTCAAACACCAAGACTGAAGAGTTTGTAAGCTAATGAAATAAAGCATTCATATAATGTCTGATCTAATATTGTAATTGCCTTTAGAGAACTTAAAACCAATTCCCTGAAAAGCATCCCAAATTTAAGTAGCTGCAGAGACTTAAGGCTGTTGTGAGTATATCAACTAGATTTGGGTCCGTAATAATATTAATAAATAAATATTTGAAGTGAAAGCTAATGTTCCTTTGCGCTTAATATTTTAAATACATGCCCATCTCTAGTATACATCCAACCTTCTCTACGTGCATTGCTATAACTTACAATATCTTTCTATTCAGAGATCTATCGAGTAACCAAATCGAGACGCTGCAAGGTCGACCTTTTCATGGACTCAAGCAGCTGCATGATTTGCTGCTCTCCTACAATCGTATCAAGACACTGCCGCAGGATGCCTTTCAGGGCATACCCAAACTACAATTGCTGTGAGTATATGCGAAACTCTTTCATTAATCTCTAAACACTAGCCAACATGTTTTATGCACAGCGATCTGGAGGGCAATGAGATAGTCCATATACACAAGGATGCGTTTGCTGCCTTCACAGCTCTGGAGGATCTCAATTTGGGAAATAATATCTTCCCACATCTACCGGAGGCGGGTCTACGCGCTTTGCTACACCTGAAGACGTTTAATAATCCGAAATTGCGTGAATTCCCACCGCCCGATACGTTTCCACGCATCCAAACATTGATTCTGTCCTATGCGTATCATTGTTGCGCTTTTCTGCCTCTGGTGGCCATGTCCGCCCAGCGCAAAACCTCACAGGTGCAGGAGGCGGTGCTATTTCCATCCGATGCAGAGTTTGACATGACCCTGTGGAACAACAGCATGATGAACATTTGGCCGCAGATGCGTGCGTAACACATTTAAAATCGTAATATTCTGTTCTGTTATGCCCTACCAGTTGTAAATTCAACTCTATCTACATGCTCTAAAGGAGTATATTGTCCGTAAAATGCATTTTTATCCAAAGATATAGATTACAAATAGATACTATGACCCACAAGATATGGTTCTTGGCTTTGTGCACGGCTGATACCAATGCCTTTCCCTTTAGTTGAACTCTCTCTATGAACTCAGATTCGGACTCGAACTAGAGATGGGCATGGGACGTGTTTTTCTTCAAGGCACAATGTTTCCCGTACAGCAAAATCTAACCATATAATCAGAATCGAGCACAGTCGACAGTTCGCAAGTTTCATTTAAGAATCTTAAACACAGCTTTTCCGTGTATTTCGATGAAAACAAGACAAAAATAATAAAATAAGATACATGAAGTAAGATTGATATTTAGTTAGTTTCCATTCTTAAATTTAAGAAATTGCGTATTTTACAGCTTCTCAAGATAAGACAGAATTTAAAATTCTGGTTTCCAATCGAATTGGTTACAAGCTGTTTTATAACTTTTGTGGTAATAGATATTCAGTATACTAGTCTGAGGGTTGAACTTGCCAAATGAGCTCCTTTAAATATCAAATCAAAATATTTGTAATAGACACAGTTGTAGTCCAACAAGCCCTATAACTTAAAAGGCTTATTGTAGCCCTTTTTAAGTCGCCTTTATATAGCGAACAGAGTATTGCGCAATCCGTTTTATCTGGGTGCAAGTTTCTTACTTATTTGTTCTTCTTGCAGACAATCTTAGCAAACAGCTGGGCGCTGCGATGCACGATCTGTGGGACTCGCCGCTGAACAACTACAATCTAAATGAGGATCTGCAGCAGTCGCCGACGGGCAGCCAATCGGCTAGCAGCTATATGGAAGAATATTTCGATGAGCATGATGTGAGCGGGCCCGGCACCGGCTATGGCTTTGGCACCGGTCTGTTTAGTGGCATTACAGCAGATGATCTGCAGCCGGGCTCGGTTCAGTGTTTGCCCATGCCGGGTCCATTTCTGCCCTGTGCAGATCTCTTCGACTGGTGGACATTGCGCTGCGGTGTTTGGGTCGTCTTTCTGCTGGCGCTGCTAGGCAATGGCACCGTTGTCTTTGTGCTGGTCTGTTCCAGATCGAAAATGGATGTACCAAGATTTCTGGTTTGCAATCTGGCCGCCGCGGATTTCTTTATGGGCATCTATCTGGGCATTTTGGCCATTGTGGATGCGGCTACGTTGGGTGAATTTCGAATGTTTGCGATACCCTGGCAAATGTCGCTGCTCTGCCAGTTGGCTGGCTTTCTGGCGGTGCTCAGCTCGGAGCTGTCTGTCTACACGCTGGCAGTGATTACGCTGGAGCGCAACTATGCCATCACCCATGCGATACACCTGAATAAGCGCTTGTCCCTGCGCCAGGCGGGCTACATCATGAGCGTTGGCTGGATCTTTGCTCTCTGCATGGCGCTTCTACCGCTGCTCGGCGTCTCCGATTATCGCAAGTTTGCCGTTTGCCTGCCCTTTGAGACGACCACGGGCGTTGCCAGTTTGACCTATGTGATTAGCCTGATGTTCATCAATGGCTGCGCCTTTCTCACCCTTATGGGCTGCTATCTGAAGATGTATTGGGCGATACGCGGCAGCCAGGCCTGGAATACGAATGATTCGCGCATTGCCAAGCGCATGGCATTACTGGTCTTTACGGACTTCCTCTGCTGGTCACCCATTGCGTTCTTTTCTATAACCGCGATTTTTGGACTGCAGCTCATCTCGCTGGAGCAGGCCAAGATCTTTACGGTGTTCGTGTTGCCGCTGAACAGCTGCTGCAATCCGTTTCTGTATGCCATCATGACGAAACAGTTCAAAAAGGATTGCGTCACGCTCTGCAAGCACTTCGAGGAGACACGCGTCGTTGGCGGCGGCGCCACTGCAGCGGCACGTGCCGCACGTGGCAAGCGTGGCGGTGAGCTGCCGCCGCCGCTGCTGCCTGCTACTGCCACTGCGGCAACTGCTGCTGGTGTGGCACATCCGCCTGGATGCCGCTGCCTGCGCATGCTGCCCAGCGAGATGCCCAACTGGCACAAGATGGAGCAGACGACGCCGACATTGTGGCAGCGTCTCAAGCGTTTGTGTTGCGGTCAGCGACAGCGGCGTAAGCAGCGACGTCAGCCGCAGCAGCGACGTCAACGCGCCTACACCGCCGCCGCTGCCAATCCGTATCAGTATCAGTTCGCGGAGTTGCGGCAGCAGCGCAAGAATCGAGCCAGCTCCATATCCAGCGAGAACTTTTGCAGCTCGCGCAGCTCCAGCTGGCGCCATGGCGCCAACTCTTCAACGCCGGCGCCGCAGTCGAACTGCAGCATGCCGCTGAAGCTGATGGAGCCGGGCCAGAGCCACACGCACGGACGGCGCAGGCATTCCGCCTGGCTGATCACGCGCAAGACCTCACAGGACTCGAATTTGTCCAGCTCCCGCAACGATTCGTCCGCATCGGCCACTACAGCCAGCACCTCAACATTCCGGCTGTCGCGTTCCAGTGCCGGCAGCAGCACGCCGTTGCCCTCGATAATAGGTGAGTCGACTGCATTATTGTACAACCACACTTGCATAAAACACACTTAAATCTAACGAGGGAGCTTTAACAGCAAGCAAAAAATTTTGGAGTTTGTTCATAGAGGGAAAGCTTGAAAATCCTCTCTATTATTCCTTACCTGAAATATTAATCAGCCTTTCTATATAAAATTTAATCAAAAGCTACTTTATAACAAGTATTAGATTAATTCCAAAGAAGACTCCGGCAATATTTATAAGCATTTGGCCACAGTTAGACAGACAAGTTGAAAATACTGAAATTGTCCTGGGGCTGGATTAATCAATTAGGCAAATGCCTTAATGCAATTCTGAACGCAGAGCAGAGATGCTGTTAAAAAATTAATCCAATTCATTTAAACAAATATCATTGCTCTAACACACAAAATGCAGCAAAGCTCTTAAAGATGAATCCTATTTTTGAGCCTTGTTTATTGCAACCAATTTTTATGCCAGTGTCATTGCGTTAACACCCGCTTAATCTTAGCCCAATTTACAGCACACAATGGCAAGCAGCAGCACGAGACATTAACCAAGCCGCGATTGGTGCGCCAGGAGGCGGTGCAGGAGGAGGAGGACTCATCGCCGCCACGTCTGGGCGTACGCTTTCTGCCCACCATACCCTCCGCCGCAGACAGCTCAGTTATAATGGATGACGGCGACTCGGCAAATGCGGCAGCCGGCAGTGCCGGTTGCCTGGGCATGCCGCAGCCGGGCGTCTCGAGCGGATTTCTGGTGACGCCGCCTGCGCAATTGCAGCCGGAAAAGCCACCGCCGGCGCCAAATGATGCGCCCGGATGACCAGGATTTTGGGGCAGCTGGAGGCGCCGGCAAGAGGAGACCTACCTGTAATTGGGGAACAGAAAGCTCACTGTGTTCATAGATTGTATAACGCGGGAATTGGGACAGAAATCGGGGCATAGTGTAATATTGGAACATGGCCATGTGATGCAGCCAGGCGTCATCTATATAAATAATCTTAAGTAGTCAATTTGTTTGAGTTTGAGTCACACACACACACACACACAACCAATTCATCAAATGGAAAAAAAAGGAAACAAGAACAGTTAAACACGAGTATTATGTGCTACATATATGTATATGTAATTTATTAATAGGTTAATCGTCCCTCTTGATAGGCTAGTATAACCAGCATATTTAGTGCTTAGACTAGCATAGTTTAAATGTCTATATTTCGATATGCGCATAAAATATTTAAATAATGCTAAGCATTTGTCCACATTACTTGAAGATATTTAACAAGTTCTATACACACAGATACACTCACACGCACACTCAGACACACACGCATAGAAAACGAAACAAAGCCATAAAAATATTAAAGTTTATCTATTTACAGTAATCTATCTATTTCTGTTGGGATAAACTCTTGGAGTTCCGTTAGAACTCTCTTAAATATAATTAAATCTTTATTTGTGTTATCTTAAAGAATAACTTTTTTGTTTGCTCTATAAAATTGAAAGTTATAGATAATAGCCTCTTAAGGCTTTGAGCACGTTAAATTGGCAGTGCATAGATCTTAACTGGCTTTAACCCTTTTATCAGTTTTAAATTGTTGAAAAAGCCCAAAATTTCTTCCAAATTGAACTCTCAATTTAATCATTGATTCAGTTTCTTAAGTTCTTTCAATGATTATTGATATTGTAAACTTATGGCAGTATAATTGGTTACTTGCGATAGTTATTATGATATATATCTAAGTTAATTTCAACGTTATTTAAACGATGAAAAGAAAATATTACTTTGGGAAACAAATCTTCCTTTAGTTGATGTTATTTAGCAACTTTATTGAATTCTAGACCTAGTTACGTTGGGAAAAATGTCTTGGAATTATAATTTTTACGATTCCGGTTGTCCCTGTCTATAATTTTCCTATTTCCTTTAAAATTGTAATTGTCTGTGCGTCTGTATAATTTTGAATTTTCAAGTTTCGTTCGGTTGCCGTCATTAATATTAATCTGTAATTTTTATATATTTCTTATATTGCTTTTATGAGTTATCTTGTAGTTTCTAAAATGTTTCCTCTGAAGTTATTATGCTGATGAATTTAGTTACTACTGATGAATTTAGTTAATTTTGAAATATGGTCGGGCTCTGGTATGTCTGTGAAATGGGATGTGGAACTTGAATTCTGCCTCGTTAGCTTTGCTGAGAAATATCTGCGTCTTAAATACATTTTTTGGCGTTTCTATACTTGGTATAAAATTGTGGCGATTCGTTCGAAGCGTTCCAGGTATGCTTTCCATCTTTTTATTCTTGCGTTGCCGTTCCAAGTGGTAATAGATTGGGTTAATGGTCAGTGTATATTTTTAATTTTGCTTTACCATAAAGGCAATTTTTGAGAGCTTTTAGAGTCCAAATTATTGCCAAGATTTCCCTTTCATTTGTGTCGTAACTCTTCTTTTTTTTTAAAAATGTTCTAGAGAAAAGTTAGCTGCATCTGTTGTGAGATGAAATTCTTACACTAATTTAATTACCTCATTTGAAACCAAGACGTTTTTGATTTTATAAAAAGCTCGACATCTTCATTGAAGTCAATAAGATTTATCCCTCTTAAAAGAGAGGTAGGCGGCTTTTTCTTTTATAAATCTTCTATAGTAATTGGCAAATCCAAAGAAAGATCTTAGATCTGTAAGTGTTTCGGGTGCGGGTATTTTCCTATTGTATCGATCTTATTGGGGTTGGTTTTTATGCCTTTGTCTGAGATGGTAAATCCTAGGCATTCTACTCTATTTTTGGAGAACTCTCGTTTGTCCAACTGACACTTCATGTTGGCTTCCTGTAGAGTTGTGAGTATTGTGTAAAGTTGATTCCAAATTAATTCTTATGCGTGGGAAACGCTGACGCTGCTTTATTGCCTAGACACATACATATATGTGTGGTCATATTACATATGTATGCACTTGCAATGTGCTTAATATTCCTTTATGTAAACAATGTAACAAAGTGTTACAGTGTGCCAGTTTGATATATATATTATATAGTTTGTGCTATATGTGCGCATATTAAATATAATAACAATAATATAATAATATAATAATATATTCAATGTGAATGAAACATATTTTTCCGTATGAGCTCTCTGAAAAATATATGTCTCATTCTTGAGTCCAAAGGCAAGACGTGTAAACTCATATTTTCCGTTGTTAACGTAGAAAGCTGTCTTCTCTGTGTCTGATTCTTTATGGGGGATTTGGTGAAATCCGCTTTTAAGATTCAAGACAGAGAATATTTTATTGTTGTGCTAATATTTCATAATTTCGGGCTTATTTTTATCTGCAGTGGATTTCTTGTTTTTTACTTTTTATGTAATCTATGACCATGCGATAATTCTTTTGTCCAGAAGCATCTCATTTTTGGGGACAATTTACACAGGTGAATTGTAAGAGTTAATAAGGTGAATTAAGAGTTCCTTAATTTGCTTATGTACATCGTCCTTTAATGGCATTGGGAATCGACCTAGTATGCACCTAACCCGGAAACCAAAACTTGGAAAGATGATTACCCAAATGTTGTTATTTTGGATAACTGAGGTGTTAACTTATGTTGCGGTTCGGATTTCTGCCCTTACGTTAGTGGTATAGGACAGTTTTTCGTAAAAATTTGAGACTTGTGTGCATTTTGAAAAATTGATTTGGGTTGTTTCTCTGTTCGTTGTTTATGTGGTCTGTACGTGCTAATACTGTGTCAGTTGCTTCGATTTTTTTCTGTTCGATGGGTAATAGGTTCTTGCTGCTTGGATTACAGCATCGAATTCTTTGAGGCTATCGTTGCCTAATATGGCGTCAAGTCTATAACTAATCGCCATCTCTTAGTAGCGGCCCCTGGTAGACCTATTTTAGGTACTAGATGTATTTGACAATTATATTTTGATACAGAGGGTTCTACTATTTTATCTTGAATTAGTTTTGCTTATTTTGCTTATTAACTTCTTCTTTATGAGAATGAGGAATTTTGTAATTTTTATGTAAATTAGGATTTAAATAATAAGTCCTCGCGGATTATTTTGATAGAACTTTATTTTGATAATGATTTATAAAACACTAGGCCGACACGCCGTAGTGAGTGAGTTAAATTATACACGAAGTCGCTGGGCCGATGTGCCGCAGTGAAAGTCGAATTAAAAACTAAATTTACAAAAGATTGATCAAAAATACCTAAGCTATTGTGTGCTTTCACAACGGCCGCTAGAATGCTTAGCTTGCGCCTCGTGCGCTGCCGTCGTGCAAGAACATCCGGCCCAGAGCTATGTCAGCATCTGCGGCTGGTGTTATGTTGCATTTTGCTGACCCCTGTTAGCTCGTAAGAACATCTGGCTCAGTGCTATATCAGCATCTGGAGCTGGTGTCGTTGGCCTCTGTTAACTGCTCCCCTTTTAAGTTAAGGCCGCCCTCGGCCGATCCTATCTCGGCGATCACCTTCTTAATCTCCTTGGCCGATGCCATGTTTTTGGTGAACCGACGGTAGGTGACTCCGACGCAAATTATGGTGCAACACACAGCACCCAACAAGAAGGCTATTACCACGCTGTCGACGCTTCCGATTTCGTCCTTGACTTCCTTGATGATCTCCAGGTTACGTTCATTTAGGCGTTCAAGGTAGGGGAGACTCAACAAGTCTTCACTTCAGAAGGGGAGATGCCGCGATGCCGGGAAACTTACTCTGGACGTTGTTGCGATTCAAGTACTTAGTTTCGTTGATCAGAGCCCAATTATTGAACGTGATTAGATTCGTTCCGTGAACCCAAGTCTCAGTACCGTTGTCAACGCAAACTTTAGCAGGCCGGTTATTGATGATCAGAATTCCGTCATCGACCCATGTGATCGGGTCTAAGTGACTCGGTTGCATTTGGCAGTTTGCCAAGCCACCAGCATGCAGCTCTCTGGCACAAGAGCTGGTCGGTGAAAGTTGACAAAAGGTTCCTCCCGGCGTGGAAGTGCAATTCTTAAGGGCAAGCACTTGATCTCCGCACTCAGCTATAATGTTGTCGTCAATTTGTAGCACAGCATTCTCATGTGCAACACCTTTCTGCAAGCCATTTTGATTTTCGGGAACTTAATGATAAAGTGAAGGGCATTAACAGATTGTAATACTTTCACGGACGCAACGGACATAAGGACAGCTATTGAAGTACCTGTGTGTTCATCGACCCAAACAGACAGGCCTCTGTTAACTTGTACACTCGCTCACTTTTTGTTTGTGTAAGAATAACAAAGGTATTGGTTTTGTAGCTGGTCAGATTCAGAATGAATTCGTCTCTCTTTATTTGAAATGGCCTTAGCCTAAAGTACATTATAGAGTTTGGAGTTCTGTCGCTCTGGACAAAAGTTTGTTGATTATTGGAAAGTGTATTTCCGATTAAGATTCTATTATCAAATTTTGATTTGGAATGGAGATATTCTTTTCTGGTGAAGGAATTTTAATTGGCGGACTACTTCCGAACGAGCATTATTATCACAAGTGTGGATTATTGGTAAATTTATTGGGTAATCAAATTATTAGGCTGAAGTATTAGAGAATCAAATAAAAAAAAATACCATCGCTAGGTATTGGAAAATCTTCTCCGACTATGTAAAAGCACGGCGAATGACATATTTTCCGGTAGATAATTCTACGAATCCTAAACCTTTAGAGAAAACTGAACCTTTACCAATCCCAGATATTTGGGTTGATATGTTTGGATTTTCAAAATGTTGCTTTTAATAGAGATATGTCTGCGCCAGTATCTAGCAATAGAGTAAATGATTTGCCTTTTTTTTCATTAAATATTTTAGTAAAGATACTGCGGGTTTGATTGACAGTGTGTACATATTTATTTTATTGCTTGGAATATATGAAGGGCCTTGCTGGTTTTCCGAGTTACCTTGCGTAATTCGAACATTCTGTCTAATATTCAATATTCTGTCTAATACCAATGTCTTCAAATCTGGTATTTAGAGATTGTATGACTTTAAGACATTGTTTGACATGTTCTTATGTTAGTTGATATATTGTTTTATCAATATTTGTACCGGTATATTAGTGTTACTTCCTTTATAGGTATGCCTTTATTAATGCATTTATGTGACCTATCAAACAGGTCCTTAAAGTCATCGATATTGTTCACTAATATACTCCATTCCATATTATTATAATAGCTTCCTATCGATGCAGTCGCACCATTAGTTGCAGGTCCCAAAATGAGTATTGAACATGTCCGTGTATTCGTATTCGAAATCACACACTTTTATAAAATCTCTATGTAATCGCAGTACGTTTAGTGCGCGAGTACGAAAGTTTGGCTCATCTCTATGCGTAAACCTAATGATTGAATCTATATCTGACATATTCAAATATATTCATACCTTATCCAGTCCGTCTGCTCTACTCCTATAGCGTTCCTTAATTTTCCTTGTATTGCATACACTTTCAATGCTAGTGATACAAGAGATACTGATACTTCAAGATTTCAATAATGCTAATAACACAAAATACTACCTAATATTTCGCATAGCTTTACGGGCTATGCTGCTAATCGGGCGGAGGTGTTTCCGCTCAATTTTACAAAAATTTTTTTTATTTAATTAAAAGTAATTAGGGATATAACTGCAACTGTCGTCGCCGGATGTGGCACGCTGATGCTCCCTCGTATGCGCAAGTGGCGGTGTGCCTCTCGCCAGCCGGAGCTGGCTGCACAGGTGTATCGGCAATGTGGTGTAAATAGCGGGCATGTATTTTTCTGATTCGGAATCTTTTTTTATTTTGGTGAAGGTTGGATTAATTTTTGCTTTGCAATATTTTTGATAACAGGGTAGGTAGATGTGTGCGTGGCTGGTGTTTGACTTTTTCGTGTTGAAAGTAAGTTTTTTCTGTATTCAAGTTCGGCATGTTATTTGACCGAGTTGTCCCAACTTATGACATTTTTGCTGTTTAACAGCTTCAACAACTCCACACCGCTTCGCTTTGCACTAATCACACTCTACTCACTGCGTTTTTTTTTGTTTGGTCTCTCGTTGATCATGAAGTTCCTTTTCCACTTGGTTATTATAGATGCCCTCTTTGTTGGGCATGTGCTTCCTTTTTCACTTGGTCTACTGCCTCCAGGCAGGGATGCATGACCATGTCACGGTCGCCATGTAATGTTTGGATTTAATAATGATTTTACAAAAGCACGTTAGTGCTGATTGACTTGGGTTTTGGGAATGATTTTATGCAAAGTAAAATATTGCGCTTAACCTATGGATACATGTATATACCTATGCTGTTATGGCTTAACAGCTACAAAGAGAGAAAGAGTGTGTAGCTTGCATATGCCAGTGCTAGTGGGCATATATATGTTGCTCATGAAATGCGCTCAGACGAAGTATGGGATCTGCAGCGTAAGTCTAGTGTCTAGTGAACCGCGCAGCGTAATATGAGCCAGACCCAATGCATAAAGTGGCTCTGGGCTTGTTGAATGTATAATTATTATTGTGTGCAACAAAGTGCCGCATACTTTAAATTTATGTGCAGGATGTTCTTTTAAGGCATAAGCACACTACACCTGCTTGAGCTGCGTGGACTGAGAGTTTTGCGGATTACCAGAAAGGTCGAAGGTGTCTGGTACTCTGTCTAAATCGTTCAAATTTTGATTGTCAGTTATCTTTTGGTTGTCTACATCTAACCGTAGCTGCGATCATTTAATAGCCTTGCCTCTGTGTTGTAGGTGTTTGTGCTGTCTGTCAAGGTGTCGTTATTGTTGTCTATTTATGGTATATCCGCTTATCTGTGGTTGACTTGCCAATCCAATTACTTTCATTAGCCATAAAATTGGTCTAGCCAAAAAATAATTTCTTATATTGTATTGTATCCTGTTCAAATTATTCAAAACTAGCGTTCGTTTTTTTTTTACTTTTTTCTATTGAAAACAAAGTCTGGTTTTTTCTTCTACTTGGAGGGTCCTTAAGAATCGCAAAGTTGGAATTTAGTTACACTACGTTTGGAGTTTTAAAATTTCGTTATCGTTTCACACTTGTTTATGTTTCTACTTCTTATCGCTTTAAAATATTTACTTTGTTGAATTTTAATTTTTTGATAAGTCAAATTATTTCCTTGTTCTTCTTTTGTTAAGTTTCACTGTTAGCTATATAAATAGTTTTCACTTTGTTTCTAACTTAATTGTTGAAGTGCCAACCTATCCCGCCAGGCCGGATGTCTTCCTGTTTGAAACTTTTATAATCTACTGGGGATCCTGCGAACAGTCATCGTTGACAGTACCTCGAACACAGACCGTCCAGGGCATGTTGTCTACCGATTGGCAAGTAAACAATTAAGTTCCAATTGCTTTCAGCAAAACTTAGACATTCGTTGAATTTAATTGGCGAGCGGTGCTCTATTATATTATTATTCTATTATAAAGCGTATTGGTTTCTGCTCCTGTTGTTTAAAAGACGAAAAAAATTGGAAACAAGTCTTTCTTTATTTGATGTAATTAAGCGAAACAACAAGTGTTATCGATTTAAATTAAATGCTATCGATAATATAAAAAAGTGTGCTGTCATTTGTAGAGTAATGCGTGTATAAACTAGTTTTCCAGTGTTCATATACCAAATTATAATGATAAGAAATACGTTGTATTGTTGTAATCGATAAGGAATACCGTATGTTTTTGCTTATCGACTAACCAGTGTTAAGATATAAGTAGCAAGTGTTATCGATAAGTAATGCATGTTATCGATTATTGAAAAACGTGTGCAGTTGTTGTAGAGTAATAAATGTATAAACGAGTTTTCCAGTGGTAATATACCAAAATTTAAATTATAAGAAATTCGATATATTGTTGTAATCGATAAAAATGTGTTATCGTTTAAGGAAACACGTATGTTATCGCTTATCGAGTAACAAGTGTTAAATAAGTGTTACGATATGAGTAGCAAATGTTATCGATATGTAATGCGTGTTATCGATAATAGAAAAACGTGTATTATCGATTGAAAATGCAACACAAAATATTATAAGTACTTATTAGCTTAATCGCCCAATCCAATCTCCTGGTTACTGGGCTGCTCATCACTGGCCGCCAGGCAAACACCGTAGCTGGGATTCTCGATCAGATGGACACGCTGCTTATCCCTCCTGGCCTGACGTCGCTGCAGATACTCGCGTAGCAGGAGCACCGGCAGCATTACGAGCAGCAGGCAAAGCAGCACTGCCAGACCAAGCATGGTCCAGCTGGAAACACCGCCGGCTCCGCCCGTGGTGAGAGCTCGAAATGGTCGCTGCTCACAGATTTCGGGCGCCACACAGACGCTATCCACGTCGCAGGGCTGGCTGCATTCGGGCGCACACTCTGTACTGCTGCCCTGGACCAAGGTGTAGCCGGGTAGGCAGATGCACTCATTGGGTCGCAAGCATTCGGCATTGATGCAACGCTCCTTGCACTGGGCATAGCACAAATTCGGTGCACTCATATTGGTTGCCACGTAGCCGGCATTGCATTCACAGCGGCCGGGTGCCGTGCAGCGTCCATTCTCGCAGGCGGGCCGGCAGGTGGGCGCACACACATAATGCAGCTTGGTGTCCTCATAGCCTGGCCAGCATTCGCAGCTGTTGGGCTCCACGCAATTGCCATAGTTGCAGCTGGGCGTGCAGACCGGATCGCATATGGAATTGGAGCCAGGCCGCAGTTGGTATCCTTCGTAGCAGCGACAGCGACCGGTGCCGCCCTCACACCGACTATTGATGCACTTCTGTGTGCAGTAGGGCTCGCAAGAGCCGCTGGGCCAGCGTTTCGCATAGCCCGGATCACACTCACAGATCTCTGGGGCAATGCAGCGACCATGGCCACATGGCTCGCTGCAGATGGGCTCACAGACGAACGGATCCCTGGCGCTGGGACGATGACCGTTAAAGCAACGGCACAGATCGGGACCCACACATCTGCCATAAATGCAGGAGCGCCTGCATTTGGGCTCACAATAGGACTCGGTCACCGCCTCATAGCCAGCCAGGCAGCTGCACACTTCCGGACTACTGCAGATGCCATTGATACAGCTCTTGCTGCAGTACGGCTCGCAGTGTATGCTGCTCCCATTGACCGGCACATTGCCCTCCTCACAGCTGCAGGTGTTCGGGGCAGTGCAGCGGGCATTGTGGCCGCAGGCAGGATGGCAAATGGGTGTACAGCGATGCGGCGATAGCTTTGCGTAGCCCTCATGGCATTCACAGCGACCGGGTCCATTGCAGAAGCCATTTTCACAGCCCTGCCGGCAGCTGGGCATGCAGATGTGCGCCTGGGATCCATTTAGTGGCACATGACCCGCATGGCACCGGCAATGATTGGGCGCCGCACAAGTGCCATTGATGCAGGCCGGCTGGCACACCGGCTGGCAGCCGACATCGATGCGATTGTTCACATGGGCAAAGCCCACATTGCAGGCACAGCGCTCCGGCTCCAGGCAGATACCGTTCCGACAGCCGCTGCTGCAGATAGGATCGCAACGATAACTCTTGTCCCAGTGACCCTCGTAGCCGGCATGGCAACGCAGCTCGTTGGGCGCCACACAATCGCTATGCTCTGACTTGTCCTGGCAGATGGGCACGCACTTGCCCAGCGTCTCGTTGCGCTCGTAGCCCGTGTGGCAGGCGCAACGCTCCGGCGCCACGCAGCGCCCGTTGGTGCAATCGTTGATGCCGCTGCAGACCGGCTCGCAAATGTTTCTGCTGTCGTTGCGCATTCGATAGCCCTCCAGGCACTGGCACACATCCGGCGCAATGCACTGTCCATTCTCGCACTGCTCACTGCACTCCGGCTGGCAGACGCTGCGATTCTGTTGATTGTTGTAGCCCTGACCACACAGGCAAACCTCCGGCGAGAGGCATTTACCGCTGGCGCCACAATCATGACACTTCGGCAGACACTCGCCGCTGCAAGAAAAAGAGATCGGGAGGGGCGAGGTAGATTCAGCTCTTCTAGTGGTAAGTCCCTAGTTATGGGCGAGGCTTTACTTACTTTTCCTGCTTGCGTTCGTAGCCCGCACAGCAGACGAGTTCCTCCGACATATAGCTCTGATTGGAAGATTACAAAATTAATTAGATTAGCGGAGAAAATTATTTTAGATCTACTTGAAGAAAATTCTCTTTAATCATATATTCCGATTATGATGTATATATATTATTGATCAGCACTATCAACAGCCAATTAGTCCTAGATCCTTAGTTTATCTTTTTTATCTATATACCACATTCTCTTTCAGGCAGTACATATTTCGTTATCAGACAGATTACGATTCACTATATAGCTGTCATAGAAATGCACGCTCGAAAACGAAATTCTCTTTGAAAACCCATTTTTACATATCGCGAAATCTGTACTTAACGTACTTATTATTACATTTCCTTTTCATCGTAAATATAAGCCAAATATTGTAAATATCGGACCGCATTATCGTTCAAAAATTGCCATTTTGTAAAAAAAACTTTTTTATTTCTCCTATATTTGATATATTTTTGCAAGGTTATTTATTTTTTGGCGTGCCGAAGATAACCGCTTCTAGCTGAAACACTTTCGAGAGCTTTACACTAGTTAGTATAAAAATATAAATTAATTTGCTCATGATTTAAGCCGCACTAGTATAGAGAAAGAAATTAATTTGTTTATATTCTCAACAATTAAAATCGCACAAAGAAAGAAATAAAGTTTTTTATAATTTTCACAACACAAATTTTAGTTTATGCTTAAACCGAATTGATTTTTGCTTTTTAAGCTCCCATTTTTGTTAACATTATTTTAATTAGTTCTATGTATTCTATCGTAATACACACCTCCTTAACGGGTCGCAACACCAGAGGTCCGCAATCGTGGGTGCAGTTGCTCAGGCCCTGATACTTGCGCATGGTCACCAGGTTGACCCTCACCTTCACAACCCTTTTAAATTAAACTCGACTTAGATCACTCTCAACGTTTTTTTTTTTTTTTTATGGGAAGCTTGAAACTTACGGCACACGTTCCACACAGGCATCGATTTGTAGCCAGATCAGTATAGAGCTGGTCAAACATATAATTAGTAGGCGCCACATATTTTGTTCTAATTGAATTTATGGTAATTTTAATTGTTAAAAACCGCACCACTCGCTTTAATGCACAATTAACAAATGAAACTGACAAATGGGAATTGGATTGCAGACAGACTGGACCGGACTTGTGTGTGCTTGTGCTTATCAGAGCTATATATGCAGTATATATGTATATATGTGTATATATATATAATATATGCGTTTGTTGAACCCAGTGTGGCCAAAACAACGACATCATCCTACTCCAATAGCCGACTGGTATTTGCGATATGCCTCAAGTTGTCGCTGAGGTCCTTAACATTGAATTCAGAGATTTCGCTTATCGGACCTAAAGAGCATTTACTATGAAAATCAAAACCCATATTTATTTATAAATAATACAATATTTATATTGTAATTAAGCATTTAACGAAACGATCTAATGAATCAATCTTAGAGCTTGGATTGATATAGATCAACAAAAAGAAAATTAAACTTAATATAATGCAGACAATTTTGATTATAATGGTTGTTGTATTATGGCCTTGTATATTGGCCGATGATATGGGTCAGTGTATTTGTAAGAAATTCGGTTTCATTCTTTAAGATTACAACATTTAAAGAAATTATGTGTAATTATTAAATGTAGGCAAGTGTATTTTTATATTTTTATAAAATACACTCTTGATATTGCTCGTAAGATCAAGATTAAACTCCCCAAAGCTCGATTTCAGCAAGATCGAAGCCTTATTTGACATTTTAAATTAAGTTCGTTTGAATTCTGATTGGAGCATTGGCAGACCGTGTTATGTTGGCTGCACACGAACAGTGTGACCAAAGCGTAGCAAGCAGTTAAATGCCATAAATTGCAAATTAAATTGACTGAAGTTGGCAACACTGCTTACATACAAGCTTGGCAGCACTGTTTAGTAACAGCTATTTAAATTAATTAGTAAATTTCGATATTTAAACGAGCTGTAAACTAGTACATTAAGTTACAATTGTGTTTCAATGTTTCTTATTTAAAAATGTCTAATTAAGGTTCTTTTTCCCATAATTTTTAACAACAAGCAGTTTCAGAGTGAAACATGGGAATTCAAGAATGTAGGGTTCTAAAGATCCACACAAAATATATATGTACAAATTAACAAAGACTTAAGTTATATATTTTTATCTATGCCTGTTGACCGCTTCATATATGTTATGTTATAAATTTGTATTTATTGTGCAACTGAACACGGTCTGGGGCAGCGAGATCGACAGAATGCTGACTTGGCGCCTCGGGACTACATTCAGCGACCGTATTGCCTTTTGCGAACAGGATAAACTTTAATTTTTTTTCGTTTTGGATTGTTTTGATGTTAGCTACTTATAAAATATCTGCTAGACTGGCATTCGTAAGATGTTCATTCGTTATTTCATTAACATCAATATCATCCAGAAGTTTACCTTTAGCAAAGTTATTGCGAGTATTAAATATTCTAATACTGTTATTATTATGTTATTATGTTATTAAATGTTCCGTGTACAGACTGTCTGTTTTCTGAATGGCTTTAAAGGAGTTTTAAAATGGTGTTTTTTTCTATCTGTTTATTTACTGAATTTACTAGCTGACCTTCCTTGAACTTTATTTATTCCCAATCCATAAAATAAGGATTTCCTGATGTTACCATTAGTGGGGCGCCCAGTATATTTACACTATGAACATGACGATAGTGAACCTTTATTGTTGCCAGTAATGTAGCTATGTGTCTGAGATTCGTGGCGATGACATGCCTCATATATTCTTTATTAAAGAAGTCTATGGTATTTCTGGTCTCGTCGGCGTAGATTTCGTATGATGTCACGTTAGTTGTATGTACTAAGTAACATCATTCGTCCCAGATAGTAACGTCAAAGTTTATTGTTAAGTTTCAAGGTGTCAATAACAAAAATAATAATCGTCAGAAGTTGTGGGTAATAGCTGCGTTAGCCTTAAACATAAAATAATACGTGAAATGTGAAAAGTAGTCTTCCTTACGTAATGCTGTCCTTATGGAGCACGCTCCCCCTAATAAGAACTGTTGTGCCCAGATCGGCCTCTATATTTATTATTTTATTTCCAAGTCGCTTGTTTGATTTTAACCAACTCGGCGTTCCTCTTCAATGAAGACGGCTTATGTATGTATTCTATCAAAAGCCGCCTTTAGATCTATCGAATATTTTTGATAGAGGGAGAGAATATTATTATATCCTTCAGATAGACGATACAAATAGAGCCGACAAGATCGCGGAGGACATTGTCCCTGACTCTTTGGAATGTGGCTAGGGCGTTATTCACGCCGAAAGGCACACGAATGAATTCAATATGACCCCTATTGGTAAAAGCTGTTTTCTGCCTGTTTATACTATTCATTTGGTTGTTGGTTGAAAAGTTGTTTGATTTTCCATATTGATCTAAAATATTGTTAATGCTGGAACTTAGGTGTTATTTCGCCAAGCCTGGTTGGGCTTATCGTGGACAAACGTCAACGGCGTCTTCTTCTTCTGCGTCGTCACATAAGGACTCGGGGCCTATGGGGCGTCTCCTGTGTCGTGGTTAGAGGAGGTTCTTAAGGGATCTCCACTTGAGCCTCCTGACTACACACCTCCCAACGAGGTCTCCTGCTACCCGGTTACAAAGTTTTGGAGTGTCTGAATCCGTCTTCGATTTGTACGAGATGCAATTCCTCAAAAGTGGATAGTGTATATCCAAGTTGGCGCTACTACGACGTTGTAAACTGTCCGGTTGCTGTGAGGTGGCAATGGACTGTTGTGGTTTAGTAGCCAGCTGGCCTTGGCCATCTTAAAGCGGCACTGCTTGAGAAGGCCGTCGATGTTAGCCCCACAAGTAAGCCACTTATCGAGTACAATTCCAAGATTCTTGACTCTTATAGGGCGAAGGGGCCTGCCATCTATCCAGATTGCTTGAGCCTTGCCACGCCTCAGAGGGTAGTTGACTGCCTGGCACTTCGAGGCATTGAGCTGGATGTTCCACCTGCGACCCGAGCTCACAAGCAAGTGGATGTATTCCTGGGCCCCATCAGTGGCTTCGTACTCACGTTATTTCACTTTTTGTATTATTTTTCCAATCAGGAGTCACGCAAATATAATTTTCTTTACAAATCTCCACAAAGTTTAATATATTTATATAACTAAATGTAATGGTCTCTAATCGAAAATGTTTCTGCGGTTACGAAATCCAGGCTACAAAAGGCACGCAACACTGGTCCATGAATCAGTTATATATAAAAGTTCGGAAAGCAAACTACATAAAGGAATATTGTGAAAATATCGCGTTATGCAAATATGTCTGGAGTTGGGCGTTTGCTGTTTCCAATATGCTTGCTCCTGGCATATTTTACCTACATTCTGTGCGATGATACGCCAAATATGAACTGTTTGCCCGTGCTGGTCGCCAAAAACAAAACCATTTCTGAGGAGGTGAAGCACTATCGAATGGGTCCAAATGGTGCGATGCGGGAAAAGAAAATCATGGAGCATTTCAACGTTACAGTGGTATGAAATACATAAAACAAAACTCGAATGAAAAAAATGATGAAAAGAATCTATGGCAGGCCAAAGATCAAATACTCTTGTAGAGTTGTGACGGCAAAACGGAACATTTATTATATATAAAAAAATTGTTTTTCTTAAGCTTTATAATATAGTATTCCAATGTTGATATAAGATATAAAATTATGTGTTAGCTGAAGATATCTTAAGAAACAGAAAGGTTTTGCAAACAAAACATTTATATCTGACCAATTGTACCTATGACAGCTATTAAATATATTGTGGTCCGATCTAATCGTTTCATCGTTTCCCTCATATATAGAGGCTAGCTTGCATAGAAGCACTGAGTCGGAAATGGCTATATATAACGTAATATAAACTGAAAACTCTCCAAGTGTTCATCTAATAACGGGAGGATTAATATAGTTCGATACATTATAATTTGGCAGGGGTGTCCGTCCAATGGGTGTGGTCACTGGGATAGTTTTCACTCAACTAAATGATGTCAAAGCTGTCTGTATAATAATATGTATTACTTTTGACACAGAACTAGAAACTCTCTACAAGAGTATATAGAAATATAAATATAAATATCCTTTTAAACAAGAAAGCTGTTCACCCAATAGGTAAGCATAGAATATCCGGCGAATTGTTTGCGCAGCTGTGAGCCCAGGTGCAGTCGTCATGCGAATTGTGTACAGCATGGACGGAATGAGCCAGAATGTATTTGCCAGAATGGTTATCGATTTGAAACTATAAATGCCGAGCTGCGTTGCATGCCGCAATGCGATCAGAATTGTGGCAAACACACCTATTGCCCCAAGCCGGGAGCCTGCAGCTGCTGGAAAGGCTATCAGCGAGCCGCGGGGAATGCGACAAGCTGTGAACCCATTTGTCAGGCAGATTGTGGACTCCATAAACACTGCGCTAAGCCCAATCAGTGTGAGTGTAATGCTGGTTACCAGGCGGACGCACTGGGTCAGTGTCGGCCCATATGTAAGGCCTGTGGTGCACACGAGGAGTGCGTGCAGCCGGAGCAGTGCGTATGCAAGGCGGGCTACAAACGGAATACGGAGGGGTTGTGCCGTCCTCATTGCTCCAAGACATGTGCGCTAAATAAATACTGCGCTCAACCGGAAGCATGTGAATGCCTAGCTGGCTACAAGGAAGATATGTTGGGCGTTTGCCAGCCCATTTGCGACAACGAGTGCGCACCGAACGAGGCATGCAAAGCTCCGGGGCATTGCGATTGCCTCGACGGCTACAAGCGAAATCTAACGGGCAAGTGTGCGCCGCAGTGCTCCAAGGAGTGCCGCCTAAATAGCCACTGTGTCCGGCCAGAGCTGTGCCTGTGCAACGAGGGCTATGCGGACGACAAGTGGGGCAGATGCCAGCCCCAGTGCAGCATGGCGTGCGGTGCTCATGCGCGCTGCATGCAACCGGAACATTGTGAATGCGACGTTGGCTATCGGAGGGATAAGCAAGGCGCATGTCAACCCAGCTGCCAGCAGGATTGTGGTGAGCATGGCTATTGCAGCGAGCCGAATAAATGTAGCTGCCTGGCTGGCTATCGGATGTCCGAGCAGCGCCAGTGTAGGCCCATATGTGTGGCATGTGGCAAGCACACGCACTGCCCCCGACCGGGCAAATGCGAATGCCTGGCAGGCTATGAGCGAGCGGCTAGTTCCGAGAGCGAAGACTGCCAGCCCAGCTGCCCGGACGATTGTGGTGTCCACGACTATTGCAGTGGGCCGGGCATATGTGCGTGCCATGCAGGCTATGAGCTGGATGCGGAGGGCAGCTGCGCGCCCATCTGCGCGCCGCAATGTGAGCAGCACAGCTATTGTGTCAGTCCGGGCAACTGTGCCTGTCGTCCCGGCTACTTGGGCGAGGGCAATCACTGTGTGCCCCAGTGCAGCATAGAGTGTGGCGACAATAGCTACTGTTCCCAGCCAGAAAAATGCGAATGCATACCCGGCTATAAGGCAGATGATGCGGCTAATCGCAACTGTTCCAGCTTGACTTCGCTCTGGTTCATCGTCTTTGTTTGCATTTGCGGCTTGTTGGGCATCGCTGGACTTGCCTCATGTGTGGCTTATGTGCTTGCCAGGCGCTATAAGAATCCCCCATATTGCTCCCATACGGATACGACTGGTTCAGATCTGCGTACCATTGATCTGCGCCCATACGATACGAGTGTGGAGGGTATTCAGAATAGTGCATTTACTACGGAAAATATTTAAAAAACCCTTTTCTATGTTTAACAGAAAATAAAGAAGAAATTTATGTTTTTCTCTATTAAAATTACCATGAATCAATTGGACGCGCTTAGGAACAACTCTTCATGCGGTTTCTTTGTGACGCATCGAAAAAACCTCAAATAGTAGAATAAATAAATCATACGGCGAGTGTGCTGCGTGTTCAATCATCTCCGTTGAGCGCTAAACAATATATTCTAAATTTAGTGAGCATTTTAAATAATCTAACATATTTTATTTCCAACCGAAAGTATAGAGGGGCATTCGGTATAATGATAGGATAATAAAGATGTTAAGTATTACTTAAAAAACTGCTCTCTACGTTTTACTTAAAATGTATCCGATTCTAAACTTTATTAAACATTATTTGCTCTGAGTGATTAAATAATGACGCCCTGGGCGACTGCCTTATTGAACGACTGATTTATCGACCATCTGATTGACTAACTGGCTGGAAGATGGATTATCTAATTGATCGAATGACCGACTTGAAAACTTATTAACAGACTGACTGATTGATTGACTTACCGACTGACTAACTGACAAACTGATCAACTTACCGACTGACTGACTGATATAATGACTGATTTTTCGATCTCCTGACTCAATGTCTAATTGGCTGAGAGGAGGACTTATTAACTGATTGACAAAATGCTTATCCAACGGCTGATTGACTAACTGTCTGAATAACCTATAGATTGACTGACAAGTTCACTCACTTACTAACTTAACCGAATGTATGAATGAATGGTTAACTAACTGAGTGAGTATCTGTTCGACTGACCATCCAATTGGCTAAGGGGTGCATATGACATGAATGATTGAATGATTGAAAGTGCTTTTTATTAAGATTACAAAAATTGCATAAATTCTACACAATAGCTCAAAATCTAACCAATAGTAAACATTACTAAAAATATTTTTTTATATTAATGTTTATATATAAAATATAGAATTTATTTTACATCTTTATATTATATCTCAAAAAGCTTTGAAAAGGATTTGTGATCGGAGGGTAAATAAACAGCCTTCATACAAACGTATTCTTCTAATTTACCACTGTTGCGGGTGGAATTCCCCAAATCGTTAGAACACGAATTCAATATTTACAGCTTTGAAAATAATTTTGAAGCAAATCGGAAAAAATGAAAACGTCACCAAAAAAAAACTTCGAATTGCACTTTTTACCTATGATGCTTTGATTCAGCGAAAAATGTAAAACAGGTCTCAAATGATTCTTCTTTTGGGTCCTTGAAAATGAGCTTAAGCGCGAAACGTCACCCATCACCCATTTCCACCAAGAAGTGTTAGATTTTCCAGTAAGTGCGAAACATCCCTCAAATTAATTTAAGCAATGAACTTTGAAATTGATGGTAAACAAAAAAGTTTCATTATAACTTTTTCGCGATCTAGCCATGTCCGTCTGTCCGTCCGTCCGTCTGACCGTATGTATGAACCTAAGGATCTCAGAACCTATAACAGCTAGAGACTTGAAATTTTAGATGTAGGTCCCCCTAGTGCCTGCGCAGATCGAGTTTGTTCCCGATAATCGATAACTCACTCCGTTTCCAAACAATCGGTAAAAAGCAGGCAAAAATAAAATATCGACATCCTGTTATTAAAGCAAATTGGGTAAATAATAAGACCTAGAGTTACCAAACTTGACATAAAGCTTCTGAAATAGAATATATATATGCATTTGATGTTAGAAGAAGAGGGTTCAGGGTATCCCCTAGTCGGGAGCTCCCGACTAGAATCTCTTACTTGCTTTCTTGTGTGGTTTCAATTTGATAAAGTTCTAATGTATTCCAAGGTCTTCAGTACTACAGTTGATAACATATACGGAATTTGATATATGAAGCATGTTTAGTATATGTAACTCTCTCTTTTTTTCTCTCTATCTCTCTTTCTCTATCTATCTCTCTCTCTCTATCTATCTATCTCACTCTCTCTTTCTCTCTCGCTTGTTCTCTTCGCTGTTTGTCTCCTACTGGTAAGTATTGCAATAAAATTTTTTTCAAAATATGATCCGCAAATGTTGCTTCTACATTTTTAATGTCATTTTCTCTTATCGAATCAGCATAGCTTACGCAATGTTTTTCAGTTGCAATATTTGATTTTATAAAGAATTAAGAAATTTTAACGTATGTCAGTATTAGCATAGAGCATTAGTCAAGTTCCAAAACAGATCCGAGTCTCATTAAGTTTAAAACGCGCTTCTGATCTGAATCAAGTTTTAATTTTGATAATTGTTAAGTGATGTAAAGTTTTTACCATTTTTTTATAGGTTTGTTGTTGATTTTATATCATGTTACAAGTACAGCGGTATATGGATCAAGAGTGTGTATGAGGAGAAAAAAGTTTCGAGCATTCATTACCCGACATGGTATAGGAAGAAGAAGGAATCACCGAACTGAATACCTATTGCAACCAGAGGTATGATTCCAAGATGATGTTTATTTAGCAAATATTAATACCGATGAGACAAGCTCTAGGTAAATTAAGCGCATTTTTAGGATATTATTATTATTATATTTTTATTATTTTGTAACTATAAAGGGTAATGGAAATTACTATTTTGATTTTAACCATCAACCGAACTGGTAATCAGTTGCCCAAAAGTCAGATCAAACTTATGTTGCTTAAGTCAGAGGAACCATAACATTAATTTAATTATTATAATGCTGCAATTATTATTTTGATTAAGATTATTCTAATAATACGAAATACAAAAATCCGAAAATAATATAAATCATATAAATTAAATATGAATCAAAAAATAATAATTGACTCATACTCCTAAAGGCGAGCTTGAGATTAGGCCTTGCTAGCAAGACAAATATATAGAGCCATGGAAATGCTGACTTTTGGATACCCTAACGCCAGCTTTTAGGTACATAAATTTAAACGGAAACGCAGTGAAAAACATTTGCAATATTTAACAACGTTAGTTTTTCTTCGTTTTCTGTTCATGTTTACAAAATACTAAAAACAGACGAACGTGTGAATATAACTAATATACACTCTATACACACTATTTTAAGCAGCTATCAAAATAAACGGATGTATTTGCAAAACTGTAGATTTTGTGGCCGTCCGACTCTCAGACTTCGAGTAGTTGTGCTTGAATTGTGCTCGTGATAGGTACTTGAATAATTTAAACAATGCAGTTTCTATATTTTAGAGCATGTTTGTTGTTTGTCCTTGTTGGTTTATGTTCAACAAAGATGTGCACTCGTTTGAAGAAGATATCTTACTCTGAAATGGTGCCAAAAACCGTGACAATTACGTACAAGACGTGGGTTTTGGGAAAATTAAAAAAACGAACTGATTTGCGCTATTTTCCCGAGGTTAGACAAACAAATTGTAATGCTAATTGTTTATTATATATAAACTTTTGTTGTTTAACAACTACATGACTCTGGAATATTTCTGTCTGCTTGATATTTAAAACTCTTTTGTTATAACATAGAGGCCAAGTTTTGTAAAATTCTGGTGATCATTCATTTAATTATTATTATTTAATATTCTTAAATTTAATATGAAATATATTTGATTTACAAACAAATCCAAAGACAAGAATATTTCCATTTTCTATGAAAATTTGTGTAAATAAGTGAGATAATTTCGTAAATAAAATTCTATTTCTCTTTAAATTATTATGAATAAAGTTCCTAAATAAAATATGGAACTACAAAGATATACTGAAACATGATTATTTTTATCAGACTAAGGAATTTCGCCCACAGTATTAAAACTTTCATACTTGAGTCGAGAACAAAATTCTTGCTGTTTTATCTCACTATAATATTAATAATTATTTTATTGTTGTTTTATTATTATTATAATCATCATTATTATTATTATTATTATTATTATTATTATTAATATTATAATTGTTATTATTATTATTAATATTATTATTATTATTCTTATTATTGTTGTTATGATTATTATTATTAATATGGTTATTATTACCAATAATATTGGTAATATTTTATTTTATTTTATTTTATATCTTAAAAATTTAAGTTATTATTAAATTTATTATTATTAAAATAAATATGATCATGATTATGATTATGATTATGATTATGATTATGATTATGATTATGATTATGATTATGATTATGATTATGATTATGATTATGATTATGATTATGATTATGATTATGATTATGATTATGATTATGATTATGATTATGATTATGATTATGATTATGATTATGATTATGATTATGATTATGATTATGATTATGATTATGATTATGATTATGATTATGATTATGATTATGATTATGATTATGATTATGATTATGATTATGATTATGATTATGATTATGATTATGATTATGATTATGATTATGATTATGATTATGATTATGATTATGATTATGATTATTATTATTATTATGATTATGATTACTGATTATGATTATGATTATGCTTCTGCTTGCTTCTGCTTCTGCTTCTTCTGCTTCTGCTTCTGCTTCTGCTTCTGCTTCTGCTTCTGCTTCTGCTTCTGCTTCTGCTTCTGCTTCTGCTTCTGCTTCTGCTTCTGCTTCTGCTTCTGCTTCTGCTTCTGCTTCTGCTTCTGCTTTGCTTCTGCTTCTGCTTCTGCTTCTGCTTCTGCTTCTGCTTCTGCTGCTTCTGCTTCTGCTTCTGCTTCTGCTTCTGCTTCTGCTTCTGCTTCTGCTGCTTCTGCTTCTGCTTCTGCTTCTGCTTCTGCTTCTGCTTCTGCTGCTTCTGCTTCTGCTTCTGCTTCTGCTTCTGCTTCTGCTTCTGCTTCTGCTTCTGCTTCTGCTTCTGCTTCTGCTGCTTCTGCTTCTGCTTCTGCTTCTGCTTTCTGCTTCTGCTTCTGCTTCTGCTTCTGCTTCTGCTTCTGCTTCTGTTTGCTTCTGCTTCTGCTTCTGCTTCTGCTTCTGCTTCTGCTTCTGCTTCTGCTTCTGCTTCTGCTTCCGCTTCTGCTTCTCCTTCTGCTTCTGCCTCTTCTTCGCCTTCCTCTTCTTCTTGCTTTTGTTCTTCTTTTTCCCTCTTTGCCTTCTCCTCCCTCTTCTTCTCCTTCCTCTTCTTCTCTCTTCTTCTTCTTCTTCTTCTTCTTCTTCTTCTTCTTCTCCTTCTCCTTCTCCTCCTCTCCTTCCCCTCTCTCCCTCCCTCTCTCCCCTTCCTTCTTCTGCCGCCGCCTCCCTCCCGCTCTGCGCCGGCCTCTTCTTGCTGTCTTGGCTACGAAGGCTCAGCTTTCAATTGCAAGCCCATTTGTAGTGCAGGTTGTCCCAGCAATGGTTACTGCAGCGCGCCGGATCAATGTAGCTGCAATTATGGATATTCTGGTGCAGATTGCAGTCCCACTTGCCACAGCTGTGGCAAACACAGCTACTGTCAGTCGCCGGGCGTGTGTGAATGCAACGCGGGCTTCAGGCGGACCGACCAATCATACGATTGTCTGCCGCAGTGCGTTCAGTCATGTGGAGATCACAGCTTCTGTGCGGCACCAGATACCTGTGAGTGTCAGCTGGGCTATGAGAGATCCGTACCCGAAGCAACCTGTCTGCCTGTGTGCGTGCCCAGCTGCGGCACCAACAGCTACTGCATGGAGCCCAATGTCTGTGAGTGCTACGAGGGCTACATGCAAGAGAATGGAACATGCCTGCCCATCTGTGATGCGGGCTGTGGGCGAAACAGCAGTTGTGTCAAGCCAGGAGAATGCCAATGTGATGAGGGCTACACGAGCTCCGATGAAGGTAACTGCCAGCCCATATGCAGTCAAGGATGTCCGGAGCACAGCAGCTGCGGCAGACCAGGAGAATGTCTGTGCGATGAGGGATACACGAGTTCCGTAAAAGGTAGCTGTGAGCCCGTCTGCAGTCAAGAATGTCCGGAACACAGCAGCTGCGTGGCACCAGAGCTGTGTGCATGCAGCCCTGGCTATGTCCAAAACAAGGAAAATCTGTGTGAACCCCATTGCCCAAAGGGTTGCTTTGACTATGCGAGATGTGTGGCACCCGATGTGTGTGAATGCTATCCCGGCTATGAGCTGTCGCAGGCTGGGCAAAAGTGTCAACCCACATGCAGTCAGGGCTGTCCAAATGGCTCTTGCTTTGCGCCCGAGGTCTGTGCGTGCAACCCTGGCTACCTAATGGGTCCCAACAACAACTGCGAGCCGCAATGCAGCCAGAGCTGTGTACATGGCAGCTGCATCGCACCCGATATGTGTGAATGCGAGCCTGGACATCGGTTCGCTTCAGATTCGCGGCATATCTGCGAGCCGATCTGTGAGCCGGCCTGCCAGCTGGGCACGTGCATGGCGCCCCAGCTATGCATCTGCCATTTGGGACATGAGCCGATGGGTCCATTGGGCTCAGGCTTGGAGCACGTGTGCAAGCCGAGCTGCTCGACGAACTGTGTGAATGCCACTTGTCTGGCGCCTGATGAGTGCAGCTGCAATGCAGGCTATGTGCCCGCAGACGAAGCCAACCCCAATATCTGCAAGCCCAACTGCAGTCACGGCTGCTCCAATGGTGACTGCGTGGCGCCTGAGCTGTGCCAGTGCCATCCTGGCTACGAGAGCACTGCAGGTGGCTGCCAGCTGCAGCTAGAAACGACCACCGATTGGATGACAACGACATTGGCCACCACTGACCATCAACCAGAGCAGCTGCTGCAGCAGCCCTGGACAAATTGCAGCAGCGGCTGCCGCTGCTGGCACCTATTGATTGATGTGGCGCAGACTACGATCAAGTGCGCCAACATCTGCAGGGATGCCTATGACCAGCCCTGCCTGGAACTTGGCCAGTGTCGGTGTGTGGAGTCAACTGGTCAGCTGCTCTGCCCGGCTGCGAATGGGCAGCTGGAGCAGCGCATGGTCTGTCACGTGGACGCACCCAGGGCCAGGAACCTGAGCGCTGGCGAGGCGGCACACAACGTTGACCAGATTAAAAGCAGTGCAGTCAAATGGCCATCGATCCTGGCCTGGTGTCTGGGCAGCTGCATCCTCTTGCTGGTCGTGATTGTGGCCAGCCTCGTCTACTTGACTCACAGACGCCAGAAGGCGCTTGCTCAGCAAGTCGATGGACTCAGCATTGTCAACTATGTCCATGAAACTTAATACAATTTTAATATTTTTGTCATTATTATAAATATTGTTATCTTTAAACTATTATGGAGGATCTGTGTCGCCTCAGGTGGATTAATATAAATTTCTTCAGTATTTGTTAAATTTAATAAAAGTGTATTTTATTTATAATAACAATTATAATAAAGCAATAAGCTTCTTCAAGTTGACACTCAGACGGGCACACAAATCGTGGACTGTTCGTGGTACGTAAAGCCGGGATCACAGATGCAACGGTTGCGACTCACACAAATCCCATTGTAACATTTTCTGTGGAATATACGTGGAATATAAAAGTCAAGTAAGATTTTTGAGTTATAAATACATTATACATTTAACTCAACCTTGATATTTCCAGTCTATTATATATTTTATATAAACTAAGTTTAAGCCCAGATCAAAACTTAAATTAATTTCTATCTAACCAAAGGATGTAGTATATTTTTGTGTTGCATATTTTTATACCCTGAAACCATTAAAAATGGGTATAAGGGTATATTGTATTTGTGCGAAATCCAAATGTATGTAACAGGCAGAAGGAAGCATCTCCGACCCCATAAAGTATATATATTCTTGATCAGCATCTATAGCCGAGTCGATCTAGCCATGTATGAACGCAAGGATTTCAGAACCAATAAGAGCTAGAGACTTGAAATTTTAGATGTAGGTGCTCCTAGTTCCCGCGCAGATCGAGTTTATTTCCGATAATTGATAACTTACTCCGTTTCCTAGCAATCGATAAAAATCGATTTCGATATTCTGTATTTTGGGAAATTTTGGTAAATAATAAGAGCTAGAGTCACCAAACTTGACATAAGCTTCTAAAATAAAATATATATATGCATTTGATGTTGGAAGAAGAGGGTTCAGGGTATCCCCTAGTCGGGAGCTCCCGACTAGAACCTCTTACTTGTTTTATTTATTTATTTTTGTTTTAAAACCGTTTTAAGATTCTAACCAAAGTCTAAGCTTGCTGCATGTGGAAAATCTGCTAAGAGTAGCTAACCAAAATTCAAGGCAGCAGTTTTTGTTTTTGTCTTTTTTTTTTTGGCTAGGCAACCAGCTGAGATGATTTGGGCTGCCTGTCCCTTTGTTCGTCTGCCATCTGTGGAAACGCTTCGATTGCGGAAACTACAAAAAGACTTCATATTTGAAATTTATATATATGCATAGAAAAAACCCATGTTGAAAGGTAGAGCCCTACGATTTGGTATATAAGAAATTTTGCATGCACTTTGCAATAATAACAAGTAAGAGTACCCTGAACCCGCTTCTTTCAACATCAAATGCATATTCCATTTTAGAAGCTATATGTCAAGTTTGGTGACTCTAGCTCTTATTATTTACCAAAATTTCCCAAAACTAGGAGCACCTACATCTAAAAATTTCAAGTCTCTAGCTCTTATTGGTTCTGAGATCCTTGGGCTCATACATACGGACAGACAGACAGACGGACATGGCTAGATCGACTCGGCTATTGATGCTGATCAAGAATATATATACTTTATGGGGTCGGAGATGCTTCCTTCTGCCTGTTACATACATTTGGATTTTGCACAAATACAATATACTCTTATACCCATTTTAAATAGGTTCAGGGTATAATGAAGTTAATCAAGAATGAATTGCCCTTATTTAGTCAGGGATTAATAAAAGAAGAAGCAGATCCGCTGCGCCAAGGTGCATATGAATGTGTGGAATTAAGCTTGGGTTCATGGTATCTGCTATTGACAGTATACACATACTTACTGATAGCAATCGCTCTGGCAGACGCCATCCTTTAGCGTGTAGCCAGGACCGCAGTCGCACTGATTGTTGTCCCTGCAGATTCCACCGATGCCGCAGTCCGGGTCACAAACGGGCTGGCAGCCCTCATTGGTCAACTGATAGCCCTTGGCGCAGCTGCAGACTTCCGGCTCGGTGCAATTGTGACGCTGGTTATTGCCACAGCCGGTGCTGCAGATGGGCCGGCAGAAGCGACGGCTCTCGTCCAGCATGTAGCCCATGTCGCACTGGCAGCTACCATCCAGATAGCAGCGTCCATTCTGGCAGCCAATGGGACACGCGAAGACGCAGTCCCCATTATCATTGCGCACAAAGCCCTCGTAGCAATCGCACTCGCCGGGCACACGGCATCCACCGTTTTGGCAGCTGCAAATGGGCCGGCAGACGGTGACGCCCTTCAGGCGAGTGGGCGTGTAGCCGGTGCAGCAGACCTCGATCGAGGACAGCTTGTTGGCCATGTCTGTCTGGATGAGATTGGCCAACGGATATTTGGACACAGTTTCAGCACTAGACGCAGGGCAAACAGTTCTGTTATAAATACGTTCCACTAACAGAAAATGCCTCTTGGGCGGACAGTCACTTGAAATTGTGGCTGTTCGCTCTAGAGAGCTTTCACTGTTCATCTAAAAAGGTTAAATAATCTGCGGCTACTTACGGTACCCAAATGCGACATTTGTGCTGCTCACGACTCGAAACGCCCTCATGGGCACGCAGCAAATACTCACGCCTGCGCGGCTGCTGGGCTACCGTTTGGTCCACCATGTCAAAGTTCAGGGCGCCCGGACGCTGGTAAAGTGTCTGTGGGGCAGTCTGTTGCCTGTGGCCAACTCCTGCATAGCGTCGCCCCTCCTGCTGCGCACGTCTGTTGTCATAGCGAGTGGGCGCATCGTATTCCGAGTAGCTGGGCACATGTGCCCCAATCCTGGACAGGCACATCAGCAGCAACAACTGGATCAGACCCTGGGCATGCCTGAGAGTACGCATTTTGTTGGCCCACGTCCTCCACTTTTATTTTCGATTGAGTTTTCGTTGTTTGCAAACCACTTGCTAAATGCCAACTGAGATCTCAAGTTTCGCTCGCGTTCCACTGCCCCAGTAATTTACTGTGGACCGCTTATCAGTTGTTTTGCTTTTTAGACTCAGCATTTCGGGCATGTTCTCATTGGCATTTCAAGTCTCCCAACTAAGCTGGCTCCACGAGAATTGTGGGTCCATTAGGCTGCTTCCCGCCAAACTATATATGTTTATCTATTTGAATTTTCCAAAAGAACACATTTTAAATTCATTTCTTGTAAGCTTCAATTTCAATTTAAAAATTCTTTAGTAATTGTATTTTTTTTTTTAAATTATTTTAAAATGTATTCATACTCACAATTTGTTAATAATAGTCGAAAAACAGCATACAACATTTTATTTAATAATTAAATTAAATTAATTCTTTAATTAAAAATAATTGCATTCTTTTTTTAATTTAAAAATCTTTAAATAATTGTAGGGCACACAACATAATACATTTTATTTATTCCCCATTTTTTTTCTATTTTAAAGTGCCTTTATACACACAATATTTATTAATAATAGTTAAAATAGCATACATTTTAAATTTGTTTATTTATTAATGAATGTTAATGAATGTTTACTTATTCGTTTTTTTTTACAAATTTGTACGCTTACAACAAAATATTATTACTGCTACGTATACGTAACGCAACAGCTTGCGATATTTATATGTTTATATGCCTCTCTCACTCTTTCTCTCTCTTGGTTTGTCTTGCTTTACAGATCTGTCAAGTACTCTTAATAAATCTAGTGGTTCGCCGTCTCTTGCTAATATTTTTAATTGAAAGCCCGTCCGCTTATCGCGGCTTCCCTCGCAGCTGCGATTAAGCGCTGACCCGTTTCTCCAACTGCTGCCGCGGTTGCTCCGGCTGCGGCTGTGACTGCGGCTGCTGCCACACAGTAAACAACTGAGAGTTGAACGCTGCAGTGCCACAGGCGAGGTACTGGTTTGGCATCGAGTCAAACAGGAAACGAATCAGTTGCTTCCAACTGCTTGAATATGGCCAGGCTGTTGCGCGCTGTGGCCCTGCAGGCCGGTCTACTGCTGATCTACCTGTGCCTGATGCACGCCCTGGAGCTGCAGTTGCACGAACAGCAGCTGCAGCAACAGCTGCTGGACGAGCAGCTGCGCCTGCACCAGCAACAGCAGATGCTGCAGCAGCAGCGCGAGCAGCAGCTCCAGCAGCGACGCTATTCCTCGACGACATCCACACGTAAGCCCTATATAATACCCCAAGGCCTGTCACTGCCCCAGCGAGGCGTCTACCCGGATAAATGCTACCGGGAAGTGCCGTAAGTACACTTAGAGATTAGAGTTAAGTGTTAATGGAAAATTTATATGTCCCAAACAAAGCTTTCATTAATTATTACTATCTGAAAATTTTTGTGAAAACAATTTTGGGCGATATTTCAATGGAATCATAAATAATTTAAAATTGAAAAAATATATGTTATGTAAATACTTCAAAGTATTGCACAAAATAATCAACTTTTGTTTCGAATATTTAGAAAAAATCTAGAAATCTAATTATATTTAAAAAACAATTTTTTTAATTAAATTTAAAACATCATTTTTCAATAAGTCAAGCGTGGCTTAGCAGACAGAAAGTACACTGATCCCTCGCATATTTAAATGTTTTTCTGTCTGGAGTATATTTAATTATTTAGCCAAAAAAAAAAATATTTTAATGACCCATTTATACCTTCAAAATTGAGTTTTTACGCACTTTATATACAGTATAACTTCCACACCATATAGTATAACTTCCTGGGTACAACCAAAGAAAATATAAACACTAAAATGAGTAACGCCCATACATTTGAATGCGACGCAAAATTTCTAGCCTGGCCTTTCATCTGGCCTTTAAGGCTTCGTACGGCATGCCTGCCGACTGGACCTGACGAACGAATGCCGAAGTCGCGGCTTGTTGTATGGCGTTACTCATCTTAGTGTTTATATTGTGTTTGGTACAACCATGTCTGTCAGAAGGAGTCCATCTTAAGCACAATAAAAGCAAAACACTTAATATTTGTGGTACATTTGGGATACCTGCGCTCGTTACCCAAATTATAATTATGATTACCGGGTTAAATTGTTTTGCATTATTTATATTTTGTTAATTTTGTATCAAATTATTGTGTTTTTCCTGCAGCGCGGTTTTCTTTCAATACGACAAGGAGCTCAAAATCGTGGGCAATAGCAGCACAAATCCGTACTTCAATGTGATCGAGGTCTGCTGCAAGGGCTGGCGCAGGTACGAGTACGACTGGTCGAGATGTGTGCCGGACTGCGGGGAGCGTTGCCAGGAGAATGGCTTCTGTCTGCCGGGTGGGCGGTGTCAGTGCTTTACGGATTTTGTGCTCAACTACCGCAACGATTGTGTGCCCACCTGCCCATTGGGCTGCCCCCATGGCCAGTGCTATTTAAATGGCACCTGCCGCTGTGAACGGGGTTACGAGCTGGATGGCTCGAAACGCTTCTGCCAGCCGCAGTGCAATACGACCTGTGGCCACAACGAAGTCTGCCTGGAGCCGGGCAAGTGCGTCTGCGCCGAGGGCTATGCCCGGGGACTGCGCGAATCGAATGCCCTCGGCTGTCAGCCTATGTGCATACCCGATTGCGGCTACGGACACTGCGTGGCGCCCAATCAATGCGAATGCTTTCCGGGCTATCAGAAACGCATGAACCGCAGCTCCTGCGAAATCAATTGCTACATGTGAGTACTTAAGTGGGGAAATAATACTCATATTTTAATAATGGGTATGAATATAGGCTGAACCAACAATTCAGGATTCAAACAAATGAAAAGTTTTTATATAGTCAACAATTTGATTTCCAAAAGTTTTTACTATATATTTTATTTTCTTAAATTAAGGGTATCGAAGCAAATTTCATGGTATTTATTATAGTGTAATATTCAAGAGCTTAAAGCAAGAATATAATATACAATAGGCATGATTAACGACAGGTTTTTCAACTTTTCTAATCTTGAATTCAAGCCAATCATTTTTCGTCATTTATATGATTTGGTTAGTATTTAGTTTCGAAAAGGATGTTTATATTTTTTAATATAATATAATACTTTTATTTTATTTTAGTACACTATTACAAATAAATATTGTACAATTGTATAAAATATGAAGACCCTCCATTCACTAAAAATTATATCTTGAATTGTCTTAAAACAGCTTCCAAAGCCGAAAGAATATTTAAGCCAAAGCAGCCTCTCACAACTAATCATATTTTTTAGCTAGTATATCAAAAAGTATATATATGTAGTCTTGAGCAGCCAATCATTCAAGCAATCGAAACTCCAACCTGTGCTACAAACAGATAAAGTTTGCTTAAACCGATCGATAATTAGAAATAAAGACACCCAATTTAGGATATAACTTTCTGTGAGAGTGTATAAAGCTTTAAAGTAATTCCCATTTTGAATACTTCCCCCATATATATCAATAAATCTCATTTGAAGAGCTGCAGACTTGGGTGTTGGTAGTTACGCATATTCGAATTTCATTCCAAAAACGTCGGTCTATAAGCTATAAGCATAGTTACTTGAGAATTGTTTTTAATGGTATATATGCCTCTCTCTCTCTCTCTCTTCCACATAGGCGCTGTGAGAATGGCTTCTGTGCCAATCAAACCACTTGCGTGTGCCAGAACGGTTACCGCTACGATCAGAATACGACCAGCTGTCTGCCGGACTGTGGCGATGACTGCCTGAACGGGGTCTGCGTCTCGCCGGGCAATTGCCGCTGCTTCAATGGGTATTTGCGGAATCGGGAGCGCTGCGATGCGGTCTGCGAGCGTGGCTGCGGCTTTTATGGGCGCTGCATAGCGCCCAATGTGTGCGGCTGTGCGGTGGTGGCCGGTCCCGAGGAGAGCTATCAGCGGTGCGAGAATGGCTACTGTAATGCGGAGGGGCATTGTCGCTGCCTGGAGGGCAAGACGCGCTTCATAGACAAGTGCATGTCCCCGGATACGGTGACCACCTACGCCTCCATCAATCCGTTGCGGGTGAATGCCTCGCTAATGCACGAGTTCGAGCTCCTGTTGGGCAGGCATTTCATACTGGGCGCTGCTGGCATGATCGATTCAAACAGATGGTGGGTCTAGGCTGGCGATAATAATATTCTACATCCCATATATATTCTCAAAATAAATTGTATTTACAATTTCGATGTCAAGCACAAAGAAATTGTTGGCTTCAAATTGAAATGAAATGAGCTTATCAGTGAGCCATGGGCGTAGCTATGGGGGGCCCTGTATTTGGACTCTGCATGATAAACACTTTCTGACGGTTCCACTCTGTAGTTACACAGCTTGCCACTTGCTGTTCCTTGTTATTTATATTTTATTACAAAAACCCCCTTTTCGCTACGCCACTGCTCATAATATATACGAAGATCAGTTCTTTAAAAGCAGAGCTTAACACGAGCGCAGCTCAGTAGCTCGATAGCCCCGCGATCGCAAGTGTATTATCTCCAGAGAGAGAGAGAGAGAGAGAGAGAGAGAGAGAAGAGAGAAACATGCTCTCGCACATCAAAATTAGTGGCCTGCTGATTATTTGCCTTACATTGTCACTGCCTAGGCATACATTAGGCCAATTCTGGAAACTGAGTCAATATGAGAACTGGAAGCGCGAGATGCTGGCGAGCCGTGAGTCGGGCATCTGCTACAAGACCCAATTGTAGATATACCCAGTCGAACTAAGCCTGCCAACGATCTCAAGATCATATATACATATATATTTACAGTGTTAATACTTTGAATCCGGAGCTGAGGCAACGTCAGATCTCATATTGCTGCGATGGCTATGTGAATCGCGGCAGTTCCGAAATTCTGAAATGTGAGCCCATCTGTGCGGAGGATTGCGCTCACGGTATATGCCTCTCGCCGGGATACTGTGAATGTGCGCCAGGCTATAATAGAGAACGGGCACAGTGCCGCAAACATGGCGATTAAAACTGTAAAGAAAAACTAAATAATAGTCTTCCATTAAACCAAAATTTGTTAATGTGTTAAAAAGTCTTATAATCTGTTTTTTTTAAGTTCCAACTATCTTTTGGTAGCGGATCTCTTAACATTAATACTCCTCTACTAACATTTGGCTGTCATTAAGCATTATAAAGCGTTACAGTATATCGTAGTAGGTCAATATTCCAGCGATCTTAGATTTTCAAGCATGCACAGCATACACCTACATACATACATCTAATAGAGTTTTTTTTTTAATATTAACATTTACATTGCGGATAACCATTGCGGATAACACGGCTAGAGAGCATTTATCCAGACAATTGATATTGTAAGTGGTGACAGCGTTAGAAATACTCGTTCATTCTATTCCTGTTTATGCGCCAATGCTATTGATTCCATTACAGCCATCTTATACAAAAGAGAGTTTTTTAAGAGATTTGATTCTAATGTGTTTTAAGCTCACGTCATTAGCGCGTATTGCTTTCGATCCCTTTTTGGATAGCTGGATAGCTGAGCGCATTGTGAATGGTGAGAGCGTGGGGGTAATTTTATCTTAGCTCAGGCGCGGTTTAGTCTGTGCGCGTCTGCTCTGCTAAACGGTTGTGTTTTGTGTAAAGACACAGCCCTTTCTTAGCTGTGGAGTTTACGGCAATGCAATCTCTATTTGACTAACTACTTTTTCTTAATTATTTACCGTATGAAATAAAATTTGTTTTTCATAGTCGTCTGGATGTGTTTCGCATTTCAATATCCGATTGAAATGTAAAGTCTTTACCTTTCGTCTTTTGTTCGTTTATATAATGAAGTAAAGTGAAAATAGAGAATGGATATAAATAATTATATTGTTTTTGGCGTGAGCGTGGGAGAAAATATTTCGACAAGCTGAGCTTTTTTTGCCGTTTGCTCTGCAGATTGCAGCTGCTAAGGCTACTATAAATGAAATGAACGGGTACTCAACCAAGAGCCATTAAGCAAAGAGCGACCATGTAAATGACGTGCCCCTGAAAGTTACAATTCTTGTAATTGTGTTAGTGTAAACGCCGGCCTTCTGTAAGAACGAGCCCATGGCGCGGATTTAGTCTGTGTGCGTCTACCTGGTTAAACGGTCGCAATGCCTGCAAGTGCAATCTGATCGTGCTGTGTGTTTGTTAATATATCTCTTAATATATTATTTCAAATTAAAACTTCATCTTGTTCTCCGTTTTTTTTTTTTGGAGGTATGCCAAGAATTGTCGCTTTGGAAAATAAAAGGCAGTGTGGGGAAGAGAGGCAGTGTGAATGCTCCAAAAGCTTCATTTAACAATGAATGTTGTAGCTAGTTAAATTTGATTTTGTTGAAAATGCTCACAAAGAACATATAACATTATATAGACTTAAATTTTGAAAAAAAAAACACTTTGTTTTGGTATTTATTGGTATTTATTGTTGATAGAATGATTTTATTTGCACAATGTCCACAATCCATCTCAGTCTCTGTTTTGTTCATAAAGTTGACATTGTGGATGATGTGAATGTGGGAGATAATTAGCTTAATGCTTTTATTACAGTTTGTTTTGCATATTGCAGCTGCTTCAACTATTCTGCATGTTATAAGCATCAGTTAATGTAATTGACAGTCCGACTAAGAGAACTTAAGCAAAGAGCGGCCATTCCGCATAACGTGCGTCTGCTAGTTACATTGTATTAATGCAATTGTATTAGTGCATATAACATTGCAACGATTTAGTCTGTGTGCGTCTGCTCTTTTTAATGGTCGGATACCTCGCATGCGTATGTATGGGCTGGTGTTTGTATGTATGTATCAGTATTTTATCCGTTTGCCGTCTGTGTGAGCAAGAGATTGAGATTGAGTGAGTATCGTAGATCTTTTATTGGCAAGCTAATAATTGTCTTCGTTCTAACAATTATCATTGCAAACATGAATTATTGCAAAAAGTCATGTTTAAGTTTTTAGTTAGCAACTTTAAAAATAGGATAGATCTATATTAATATATATGTGCAACTCATATGCACACATTGATCATACTAGTGTGTTGTGATTTATTATTTTTATTTATCGCGAGATAATTGCGAATAATTCAAAGTTTAAAATGCAATAAAAATTTCGTTGGAAAATTTCTAATAATTTAGAGTTGGTTTTTGAATTGTAAGCAGAGTATTGCGCAGTCGGTTGCGACCGATTCAATTGCTCTCACTTGTTATTCTAGATGATTGCCTCATTTGATGATCACTCATCGATTTCTCGGAAGTGCTCAAAAAATTCACTGAATATTGTTTGTTTGCCAGCGGGCAAAATAAAACATTGTTTTCGCTGAGCTTGGCTTAGGCCCTCCAATAACAACAATACAAATAAAATCAGTAATAAACACCAGATGTGAGAGTAGCCTCCAGTATTATTGATAGGCAAATCGCGAAGTGCTGATTATGGCGGAGGTCGGGGATAAGAGACTGGCGCTTGGAGGCTAGAGGCCCGCGATTCGCGATTCCACTGCGAGGCTTTTGAAATTGAATTTAGAAAATTTGCTTAGCGCTTAGTTAAAGTGCAGCAGCTGTGAAGAGCGGACGTGTGCAGTTCATCCTCCGCCTACTTAAACAATTTTACATAGAGTTCCAAGCAAACCAAGTGACATCAGAGATCATGAGCTCATCGTGGCAGCTGTTCAGCTGGGCAGCGCTGATACTGGCTCTCTGCGGTGTGGGCGAGTCGCAGTTCAAGACGGCGGGCATCAAGACGCGTCAACCTGTACAGGTGGCCGGCAATCTACAGCTGTCCAGCAATGCCAGCAGCGAGCAGATCCAGACGCAATATGGCAGCTATGGCAGCTACGCCAATTTTGTGCCCGCCGAGACTTATCAGGGCCCAGCCGGACACTACGTCCAGTCCCTCGACCAGGTGACGCGAGCTCCGCAGGTGCTCGATGAGACGGCGCTGTTCATCAATAAAACCCGTTCGGCTATGGCCAGCGGCATCTGCTACAAGGAAGTTCCGTAAGTATGACAAGTGGAATGTGTTAGGCGCTGCATATTCAAATACATATGTATATACGTAAATTCCCATTGCATGAGCTAGAATTATTATTATCGCGCAGTTCTAAGTAATTGAAAATAGGGCAGCTACACACATTGAACTAACAACCCCGACATCCTCGACTTGCCTGATAATGAAATGCGTCTTCAAGTTTAATTTCATTTGTATAAATATTATCAATTTGTTGTGTTATGTTTATATGTTTATTTATGTCATATTCAAATAACAAATGGGAATAGACCCTGAGCAAAATAATATACATATATAAGAATGGAGCTTAGAAGCTTTTAAAATAAGAAATGCGATATCCCATTGAGTGTTACTCAATGTCTTTAACCGAACTAGTTATACAACAAATGGTATCTTCCCGCAGTTAGTAAAATGTTCACATGTTGGAATCATAGGGCGTTAAAGCTCTTTCAATTTAAGGTGCCTTCCACTTTACTTTACGATTCTCATAAACCCAAGTAGATTCTATCTATCTATTCATACTGAGGGAAGCATTATAAGTTACAGCTAAATGTATATGAGAGTTTTAAGAAGGGTCAATGGCCAATTAAAAATTCCTTCTGTCTTTTACTCTTCTCTATATATGTTTCAACTTGTTATTGACCAAATCTGTGCCTCTTTCTTTTTGTAGAACCGCCTCGTTGTTGCACGGCTCTAGGGAAAAGTATGTTGGCAACGGCACCACCCCGGACCTCAGTCAGATTCAGGTGTGCTGCGAGGGCTACGAGCGCAATCCCCATATTTATCGACGCTGCGAGCCGGTTTGCGAGGACGACTGCCCCAATGGCATATGCACGGCACCCAATACCTGTGTATGCATGCCAGGACATGTGAGAACCGTTGAGGGTAAATGCATCTCCACCTGCCCACTCGGCTGCGGCAATGGCGTGTGCGACGATCAGAACGAGTGCCGCTGCCGTGAAGGCTACACACTGGACCCTGTAAGTCGCAAGTACTGCCTGCCGGAATGTAATCCGGGCTGCACCAACGGCCGCTGTGTGGCGCCCAACAAATGCGACTGCCTGCACGGCTATCGTCGTGCCGCCGATGGCAGCTGTGCTCCCGTCTGCGATAGCTGCGAAAATGGCCAATGCACAGCGCCAGGACAATGCAGCTGCCACTCGGGCTACCAGCAGCTGCAAGGACGCTGCGAACCCGTTTGCGAGCAGTAAGTATGCAATGCCATCCACACTCACAACACCTATCTAAGCAGTCACAGTCCCATATCGCAGTTCACAATAAAAGAAAACGCAGTACCCACATCAAATATAAAAGTCACAGTACCATATAACCCCAGTCTTAGCCACATTCCCATTTCACATTCAGAGTAACACTTTATAATGTTCAGTTACAGCTGACTTCTGACCGTTATCACAGCACCCAAAGTCACAGTCCAATGCTAATAGTCACAGTCGCAGTTCATAAATAATTGCTAACAGTCGCAGTCGCAACTAACACAAAAATCGTCACTGTCGCTTTCACTGTCAATTAACAACAATCACATTCACCATGCCCATATAAACATACAACGTCTCACTAATCACAGTTACAAATAACCATCAGTCACAGTGAGTCACTTTAACAGTCACAAAACCTACTAGTCTCAGTCACGTTCCAATATCTACTGACATTAACGTTCTTTGACTTCGCCACACAGTTGGAGTCATAACTAAAAAGTAACTTTCACTGTCACAGTGTACAAATTCACACTTACAGTCCAACTGAGAGAGTCACACTGAGAGTCATAATCATGTTTACAGTCGGATCTAATTTATACCGTAATTCCTGCCCAACTCCCAATCCACAGACCCTGCAAGAACGGCGGCCGTTGCATTGCGCCCAATACCTGTGAATGTGCGCCCGGCTACGATTGGGAGCGAAAGAGCGGATCGTGTGTGCCCCACTGTGATGCAGCCTGCCTGAATGGTGTCTGCATAGGCCAGAATCAGTGTGAGTGCAAGCCAGGCTATGTCTTGGATGAGCATCAGCGCAACATCTGCCAGCCGCATTGTCCGCAGGGCTGCCCCAATGGCTTCTGCAGTGCGCCCAACTTTTGCATCTGCAAGCCGGGTTTCATCAAGAGCGGCATCAAGGGACGTCAGAGCTGTCAGCCCGTTTAATTTTCGATTGTTTTGCACTTTTCAAATGTCACTTAAATCTACGACCAATTAAACAAACGTCCAATCAGCGCATTAAACTCGTAATTCAACTCGTCATCGTGCTCCTTGCGTCGTTGTCGGCTGCTCAGTTGTTGCTCAATCTGCTGCGGCTCCAGGCACTTGCCGAGGAAGTGCGTCCATCCGGCGGCGCACTGGCAATGCCCATTGGCATCGCAGCTGCCGTTTATGCAATGCTGTTCATCCGGTCCACAGCCGCATACGTTGGGCGTTACACATTTTCCGTAGAAGCCGCAGGAGCTGTTGATTATCATATGGTACTCATGAGTGTTTAAGTGTGTGCGATTCAAGGGCTGTGTGTATGTATTTCTGAGCATTATATTTTGTTTTCAGGCATTTTCTAAACTAATAAATATTTATAGCATTAGAGCCCGTTGTAAGATTAAGAAAATTGTTGCCTCATCAAAAGTTGATTCAGGATTATACTTCAATTGGGTACCAAATGGTTGAATGTTTGTTTCCCAGAGTATATTTTCATATTTTTTTCGATTTATACACTAGCCTAAATTTTTCTCGAATGTTTTCGATTTATTATTAATATAACTCCTGTAAGCACAGCAAGAAATGATGAGTTTGTGTATTTTTCGATTCAGCATTTTGAATTTATTAAAAGTTGCTTCCTAATTTATGGCTCAACTATTTTCGATCTTTCTAATACAAAACTAATTGAATTTTGCTTTAAATTGACTAAGTGAAGGATTTAAAAAGCAACCATATCTAAGTAAAATATCGTTATTTAACAGCACCAGTTGAGTTTAACAGAATATGTTAACAGATCTTAGAATATCGGTGCTTGGGGACTATTTCTTCCAATTAAAATGGAATTAAAGCTTGTTTACAAAACAGCTGACTATGCATACAATGAATTGGAAATCACGGGTTAAATAACATTTTTTTTTGTATAGACTCACCCCTCACACAAAGGCTCACAGCTGTTGCCGCGCAGCTCGTAGCCCTGGAAACAGCGACAGATCCCGGGCGCAATGCAAACCCCATTGCCATGCCCACAATCGTCCTGGCAGACGGGCAGGCAGCTGGTGGTGTTGTCATCATAGCGATAGCCCGCACGGCAGTGGCACTTGAAGCGGGACTCACAGAAGCCATTCTCACAGTTGCTGCAGGGGATGTTGAAGAGGAATTAATCAGGCCCGGTGAGTTGCTGGCAATTGAGAGAGTGTAGCATATGTATGTACCCACAGGTAGCACTCGGCCTCGCAGACATTGCGCTGCCGCCGCTTCATGAAACCGGGAATGCATTCGCATTCATTGGGCGCCACGCATTTGCCGTAGCCGCAGTCCGGCGCACAGATGGGCTGGCAGCCCATCTCTGGGATGCGTCGATAGCCCGGACTGCATTCGCATTTATCCGGCGCCACACACTGCTCATGCGTGCCACAGCCCTTGGGGCAGTGGGCGCGACAAAAGAGACGTGTCTCCGCGTCCAACGTGTAGCCCGCGTGGCAGGCACAGGTGCCATTCAGATAGCAGCGTCCATGTTGGCAGGCAATCGGGCAGGTGTGTATGCAAGCGCCCTGCTCGTTGCGGACAAATTCCGCAAAGCATTCGCAGCGTCCCGTTGCGCGACAGAAACCGTTGCGGCAATTATCTGGCGAACTGTGCGCACAATCCGGCACACAGTGTCCATTGTACGGATCCGTGCGATAGCCCTCACAGCACTGCTCAATGCGTTGATAATAAATGCTGGAGCCATTGCCACGCACCGGCGCCTCCTTGTGCGTCTGAAAGAATATGGCACTACGGAAATATTCGATATTTTCTATGATCATCTGGCGGCACTGTGCGCTATACTTACGGCAGCTCGCGCTGACATAAATTCGGACGCGTTTGACTAAGTGAATCGAACTCGCCGGGTGTGTGTATGTCGCCATATAGCTCCAGACTCGATCGTGACACTGCAGCCAAGGTGGCCGTCGACGTCAACGTCGCTGCCAGCAGCATTAGCAACAGCGGCTCGGTCCAGCTACAATTCCAGCGCATTTTGCGTTGTTCGCAGCTCCAGCTTCATCGAGGGAATGAGCATTTCGTGGCTTGTGCCCCTTGCCAGTGCGGTGCCTTATCAGCTACAGCTCACGCTCAGCTAAATTCTCTCCCTATTCTCAGACGAAGCAGTTCAGGAACTAGAGAGCATTGCCTAGTTTTTTTCTTACGCACAGATCTTTAATCTTTTATTCATGGGTATTTCTGAATATTAAACAAGAGGTTCTAGTCGAGAGCTCCCAACTAGGGAATACCCTGAACCCTCTTTTGACAACACCAAATGCAGATCGGGCTACACGCTCGTTTGAAATAATAAATATAAATTAAAAAAAAAGTTCCCCTGGCAGGTTTCGAACATGCAATTAACCAAATTACTTGCCGCCTTCTCTACTCAACAGCCACACCAGCCAAACAAACAAATTCGACTCGATCTGTGCGGGCACTAGGGCACTACAGTTAAAATTTCAAGTCTCTAGCTCTAATAGATTCTGAGATCCTTGCGTTCATACATACGGACAGATAGACGGACGGACATGGCTAGATCGACTATAGTTTATGGGATCGGAGATACTTCCTTCTGCTTGTTACATAAATTTGCACAAAAACATTATGCCCTAATTACCCATGTTTAATGGGTTCAGGGTATAAAAATACATTCAGGAATAGCCGAGAATGAAATTCTACTTAACTCAATTGATCAATATTTGTTTTGACTTATAATTGTTTGCTTGGCTGGCTTGAGGTCTAGGGCTTTTTATTTAAGACAAAATGAAAAGAAATTTGGTTTGAATTTACCAGCGAGCAGAACATGGAGAATAAAATATCAACAGCACCGAAGAAATAAACGAAACTTCGACTTAGCGAGGTTAAAATATATTGCACACGAAGAGGAGTTGGTATAGATAATAAAAAACGAAGAACAACCAAAGCACAAGGGATCGAGCAACACTGGACAGAGTGGAATAGACACGTAAATTCTTACAAGAAAATAACAATATCAAAATATTATCTTCTGACAAGGATAACAAAGTGTAGAATCTGTACAGTCATAATTGATATGTACCTTAAGAACACATGGAAGGGAAATGTTATTTAGAGCCGAACCCCACAACGCAGTATGAGAATTTTAAGTGTCTTACTGACGTCATACTGACGCCCAATCGTCTTGGCAAAACCTTGCCGTCTGAGTCGCCTTAAAGGTCGGGCAGGGACTAGTCCGTTTGCGACCCGGTTACGGTGTGTCAGTAATCTGTCGGTGTATCTGTTTGCGTGCCTTCCATTCTGTTCGTCAACTGTATGCACTTTGAGGACTTTATGCAGTGTAGAACCGCGTAGGTACCAGGGACAGTTGGTTATCTGTCGTAGTACCCGATTCTGCAATACCTGTACACGTTTATAATTGCATTTAGCTGCAATCCCCCAAATCTTCACTCCATAAAGCCATATCGGTAAAACACAGTGCATATATACAGCTCTCAGCATCAGGTTGTACCTATTATTGTTGAGCCACCGCAGTTGTTGCAGACTGTGACGACATTTATTTACCGTAGCTTTGAGGTGTGGCCTAAAGGTAAGATGGTTGCCCAAGGTGATGCCGAGATACTTAGCTTGTGGCGGCTGCTCCAGCGTAATTCCTTTAAGCTGGATTGGCGGGGTTTGCATCCGCATTGTTAGGGTAAAACATGGATTTGTTGTTTTGAGCGGGCTAAACTTCAATTTCCACCGTTTGCACAAAGTTTGCTTCTACGCAACTTTCGGAGTTAAGTATAAATGACTGCGATGTCATCTGCATATGTCGCAATAATAGCCTTAGAGGGATCTTCCATATGTTGAGAGGTAGGGCTGGGTATATCTGAGGTATACAACGAGTACAGCAGCGGACCAAGAGCACTAGCCTTCCTGCTCTCATAATATAAGTGGACGAGTATGTGTCTCTTACATTGACGTTGAACAATGGATAGCGATGACTATAAAAATAAAATGACAAATAATTAAGATGACTTAGGCGCGTATAACACTAAGGTAGGATCAAGAATAAAAACCGTGTTACACAATAATTTAAGATTGAACTAATATCAAAAGACGATTGAAATAAGATGATGATGATATGGACTATGCATATATGTATATTATGCACATGTTAAGAAACTTGACAGCGGTCTCTAAAAATAACATTAAGAATTCGTTAGAGATCAATGACAAAGTCAACAACGCTACTATCAGGAAACATGAAGAATTAGTATCTTTTGACGTAGTATCCATCTTCCCCAGCATACCAATATAATTGGCACAGTGGAACTATAGCATGTCGAAAAGCTACCATTCTTAGACACTTTGGTAAACAGAGTGGAGAACTCACTTAAATTACTCTATTAATTCAATTCTAACCACCCAAAATGGGTGGTTATAAAATCGGCACTAAGCTGTATGAGAAGAATGAATATCGGAAGCAATATACCATCAAAAAATTGAACACGAAATTAATTAACTATTGACCATAAATGACTAACCGAGGAATATATGAAGAATATAATAATTATTTAAAAAACAACATATCAACATATATAAAAGCCAACAGAATCTCCAAAAATATACACATCTCAAACATATGTATCTCGAATATCGGAACGGCTTATAAGCTCAGACTGGTATAACAGACAAGAAATAAAAGTAGCTCACAAGCCCACGAAAACATCTCAAAAATTCCTTGATTATGTAGAGGCGAAAATACCAATGATGGACAAAAGTAACGTCATTTACAAAATACCATGTGGCGGGGATAATAGCTTCTTTGTAAGAGATATTCACGAAAAGACTCACGCCCGTTTCTAATAAGTAGAAAGGAGACATTGTAAAGTTGGAGTCCCCGGCTTAATAATAACACAGAAATTCGCCCACATTCTATGTAAATTCTTTGAGAATTTCGTACAAATGTGTGAGTAATCAGTTAATACTAACTTAAATACCCTCATTCAAATTATAATTCAACAATTTAGATTTATATATTTATAGCTTATACCAGCATATTCCACCATTAGCTCTCTCTTTATTCTCCCTGAAACAAGTAAGCGGTTTGAGCCGGGAGCTCCCGACTAGGAGATACGCTGAACCCTCTTACCTCAACAGTCACACAGGCAAAAAAAAAAAAAAAAAAAAAATAGCTTCCTCGGTAAGGTTCAATCTCGCAACAAACCAATCTCCTTAATTGGTTTATTTACATGATTTATAGCTATAAGGTAGTAGCGGGGAGGTGGTGATATTTATTAAATTAAAGATACTTTATGTTATGCATATATATATATAATTTTAGAAGCTATATGTCAAGTTTGGTGACTCTAGCTTTTATTATTTTAATTCGATTACTGGGAAAAAGGGAAGGTTATCGAATATAGGAAGCAAACTCGACTTGCGTGGACACTAGGAGGACCTACAGCTGAATGCGAGACTTCAGCTCTTATATGTTCTGAGATCCTTGCGTTCATACATACGGACAGACGGACTGCCGAACGGACAGACATGGCTAGATGGACTTGGCTATTAATGTTGATCAAAAATATATTTACTTTATGGGGTCAGAGATGCTTCCTTCTGCCTGTTACATAAATTTGCACAGCAACATTATACCCTTTTTACCCACTTTTAATGGGTTCAGGGTATAAAAAGGGAAGCCCTAATCGAGTTCCGCTCAGTTTTGCCAGAAAACTAAACTTAATCAGTTGGTTATTATTAAAAAATAAACTTGTGTTTTTCTTAATATTTAAAATGAGATGCTGTAAATCGGGTCTACTATCGAGTACCTTGGTAGTACTTGTTCTGGCTTGCGTCATTTCAAAAGCGACCGCTCAGGACTTGGAGAAGCCCGATACGGAATTTTTAAGCAACTGCGTTAAAGGATGTAGCCTCAACGATTGTCAGAATGGTGAATGCAGTTGCAAGGAAGGATTCTATAGGAAACTAGGTAGCGAGCATTGCGTTGAGAATGTTTGTATTCCGCAATGTTTGGAAAACCAAAAGTGCTCGTATGGCAGTTGCACTTGTGTAGAGGGCTATGAAAATTATGGGGTGGGCGGTGCCGTCAATTGTAGCAAACCAGCTGAGAAGAAGAAAAACAATTGCCCTGAAGATTGTGGCCTAAATGGATATTGTTTGAATACAACATGCATTTGTAAGGAAGGATTCTACAAGAAACTAGGTCAAGAAGACTGCGTTGAGAATGTTTGCATTCCGCAGTGCTTGGAAAATCAAAAATGCTCGAATGGCAGCTGCACTTGTATAGAGGGCCATGAAAATTATGGCGTAGGTGGTGCCATCAATTGTAGTAAGCCGCTTGGGAGCACAGAAATCAGAAATAAATCTGTGAATGTTATAGCACCTGTAACCCACAGCACCACAACAACAACAACAACATCATCAACAACGACAACACCACCCGCAACTTCCACACAGAATCCAACATCAACAACGATAACAACTTCCACAGAGAATCCAACAACCACACAAAAACCGAAAGAAATTACGACATCTGCCAAACCAACACCTAAACCCAAGCCACATACTCGAAAATCTGGCATGAGTCCATGGGCAATTACGGGAATTATTTTTCTAGTGGCTTGCCTAGTAGGATTTGGTGGATTCATGTTATACAGACACAAGCAACGCGGCGCTTACAGGGCTACCTCCACAACCTTCCGCTAGGAAAAATATTAATAACATAAAGTAATTTAATTTGTATGATTTATAATTTTATATTTATAAATAACCATTATTATAAATTGGAAACACTTATTAAATAAATAAAGCGCAAAGAAATCTTTTGGCTCTATGCATACATTTTGAAAGTATTAATATCCCATATTGGGCTTGTGAGTATTTCAAGTCAACTCCACATTCTATGTAAGTTTCTTGAGATTTTTGTACAAATGTGTAAGTACAATTTAATAATTTGGATTCATAAAATTCATATTTTTATAACCTATACCAGCCTGGTCCACTGTTAGCTCTCTCTCTCTGTCTCTCTCTCTCTCTTTCTCTCTCTCTCTCTCTCTCTCTCTCTCTCTCTCTCTCTCTCTCTCTCTCTCTCTCTATAAATAGGGAAGCCTTGATCGAGTTCCGCTCAGTTTTGCCAGAATACTTAACTTAATCAGTTGGTTATTCTTAAAAGAACTGTGGGAATTATAGTTCCTGTAACCCACGGCAACACAACAACAACAACATCATTAACAACGACAACAATACAGCAAACACAAACCACATCCATCAAAATCTTGCATGAGTCCATGGGCCATTACTAGGATTATCTTTTTAGCGGCTCGCATGGTAGGATTTTGTGGATTCATATATACACCAGCAACGCGACGCTTAAAGGGCTACCTGCACAACCTTCCTTTAGTGAAAAAAATTAATAGCAACAAGTAAGAGGTTCTAGTCGGGAGCTCCCGACTAACCGACTGACCGCATTACTTGCTGTCGACTTTACCCAACAGCCACACCAGCAAAAAAAATAAAACAAGTAAGAGGTTCTAGTCGGGAGCTCCCGACTAGGGGATACCCTGAACCCTCTTATTCCAACACCAAATTAATAAAAAAAAAAAGTTCCCTTGGCAGAGCTCGAACTCGTAACTGACCGCATTACTTGCTATCGACTCTACTCAACACCCACACCAGCAAAAAAATAAAAAAAATACTTTCCCCGGTAGGGCTCGAGCTCGCGACAGACCGCACCACTTGCTATGCCTCGTCTCTAGCTCTTATAGGCTCTGAGATCCTTGCGTTCATACATACGGACGGACAGACAGACAGACGGACATGGCTAGATCGACTCGGCTGTTGATACTGATCAAGAATATACATATATACTGGAGTCAAAGATGTCTCCTTCTATGCGTTACTCTCTGCAAGGGTATTAAAACATTATAAGTTTGAAGTACGTGTTAAATTAATGAAGTGCAAAGACATTTTTTGTATCTATAAATACAAATTTAAAGTATTAAAATCACATTTTCCGCTTGTGAATATTTCAAGTCAACATTGGTAAACTTTTTTGATTAATATCCCGCATTTTATTATGATTAATATTGTTAAATACAGATTATTCAAATCACGCCCGCATATTTTAACAATATAAATTTCTGTTTTATAAAAAGCGAAAGCATTTACTAAAGTTATTCAGTCTACGGCATAAACTAAAGGAAGGAAAACCTTATGAGAGAATGTCATATAGACTCTCAGGGCTTCTGTGCAGAACCGTTGTGTTCTGCCTTATCCTTTCTATCAGCGCCAAGGAATCAAATTCGTTACAAGAAGATGCAAATGTGGATATGAAAAGGTTCACAAGCGGTGCTCTTAAAGCGAATACTGAATGTCAGGCTGGAGAAAGCCGTCCGACTATTGTAGGAATATTAAAATGCAGCCCTTCAATTGCGTTAACAAATATATCAACCCAAAAGACTGTGACAACAACTGCAACACACATCTTACAAACAAGTAAATGGCCACAAAGATATACACATTATACAAGAATACCGAAACCCACGCATCACACTAGAAGACCAAGGCCAACTCATCACACTAGAAGACCATCAAGACCAACACACCGCAAGAGAAGGCCACCGAGACCAACACACCACACAAGAAGAACACATCCCACAAAAAGACCAACGAAACCCACACGTCTCACAAAAAGACCTACAAGACCCACACACCACACAAGAAGACCAAATCCCACCAAAAGACCAACGCGACCTACTCGTCACACAAAAAGACCTACAAGACCCACACACCACACCAGAAGAACTCATCCTACCAAAAGACCAACGCGTCCTACGCATCATACTAGAAGACCAACGAGACCCACAAAAAGACCAACGAGACCTACACATCGTACCAGAAGACCTACAAGACCCACACACCACACAACAAGACCTCATCCTACCAAAAGCCCAACGAAACCTACACATCATACTAAAAGACCAACGAGACCTACACACCACACAAAAAGAACAAATCCCACCAAAAGACCAACGCGACCTACTCGTCACACAAAAAGACCTACAAGACCCACACACCACACCAGAAGAACTCATCCTACCAAAAGACCAACGCGTCCTACGCATCATACTAGAAGACCAACGAGACCCACAAAAAGACCAACGAGACCTACACATCGTACCAGAAGACCTACAAGACCCACACACCACACAACAAGACCTCATCCTACCAAAAGCCCAACGAAACCTACACATCATACTAAAAGACCAACGAGACCTACACACCACACAAAAAGAACAAATCCCACAAAAAGACCAACGCGACCTACTCGTCACACAAAAAGACCTACAAGACCCACACACCACACAAGAAGAACTCATCCTACCAAAGGACCAACGCGTCCTACGCATCATACTAGAAGACCAACGAGACCCACAAAAAGACCAACGAGACCTACACATCGTACCAGAAGACCTACAAGACCCACACACCACACAACAAGACCTCATCCTACCAAAAGCCCAACGAAACCTACACATCATACTCGAAAACCCACGAGACCCACACACCACACAAGAAAAACTCATCCTACCAAAAGACCAACGATACCTACGCACCATACTAAAAGACCAACGAGACCTACACACCACACAAAAAGAACAAATCCTACAAAAAGACCAACGCGACCTACTCGTCACACAAAAAGACCTACAAGACCCACACACCACACAAGAAGAACTCATCCTACCAAAGGACCAACGCGTCCTACGCATCATACTAGAAGACCAACGAGACCCACAAAAAGCCCAACGAAACCTACACATCATACTAGAAAACCCACAAGACCCACACACCACACAAGAAGAACTTATCCTACCAAAAGACCAACGCGTCCTACACATCACACACGTAGAACTACACGCCACAAAAAGCCAACACAACCAACGCATCAGACCAAGAGACCAACGAGAACTACTCGTCACACACGAAGACCAACACGGCATACAAAAAAACCCACGAAAACTACACGACATACAAAGAAGCCGACAAAAACTACTTATCACACAGTCAAGCCAACAATAACAACAAGATGTACAAGCACAACAGCTGAGCCAACATATCCACCTACAACGGACACACCACCCGCGCCTACAACGGCTGAACCAACACCAGAGCCAACATCTCCGGAACCGACAACTCCTGAACCTACAACACCAGAGCCAACAAGTCCGGAACCTACAAATTCTGAGCCAACAACACCAGAGCCAACAACTCCGGAACCGACAGCACCTGAACCGACAACACCTAAGCCTACCACACAAGAGCCAACAACTCCGGAACCGACAACTCCTGAACCTTCAACACCAGAGCCAACAACTCTGGAACCGACAACACCAGAACCAACAACTCCGGAACCGACAACACCTGAACCTACAACACGTAAATCTACACCAACAGAGCTTACAACTTCGGAAACGACAACAGCTGCATCAACGACTCCAGCACCTACAACCCCTGCACCTACTACTCCTGAACCAACCAAATTTTCAACAATAACAGCAGAGCCTTCAACACCAGAAACTACTACGCTAGCACCCACAACCACGGAAACATCATCTACATCAACATCCACAATGCCTCCTTCAACAACTAAATCGACTTCGACAACTACAACAACAGATAGCCCAGTCCCATCAACGACCGCAGCGACATCAACAACGGAGTCCACAATTCCAACCAGCACAAGAATTTCTACTACAACAACCGACTCAACAACTAATTCTACAAGTTCACCAACAACAATAACTAACTCAACAACCCATTTAACGACATCTAAGTCCATAACAGATAGCCCAGTCCCATCAACGACCGCAGCGACATCAACAACGGAATCCACAATTCCAACCAGCACAAGAATTTTTACTACAACAACCGACTCAACAACTAATTCTACAAGTTCACCAACAACAATAACCAACTCAACAACCCATTCAACGACATCTGAGTCCATAACAGATAGCCCAGTCCCATCAACGACCGCAGCGACATCAACAACGGAAACCACAATTCCAACCAGCAAAAGAAATTTTACTACAACAACCGACTCAACAACTAATTCTACAAGTTCCCCAACAACAAGAACCAACTCAACAACCCATTCAACGACATCTAAGTCCATAACAGATAGCCCAGTCTCATCAACGACCGCAGCGACATCAACAACGGAATCCACAATTCCAACCAGCACAAGAAATTCTACTACAACAACCGACTCAACAACTAATTCTACAAGTTCACCAACAACAACAACCAACTCAACAACCCATTCAAATACATCTGAGTCCTCAACAGATAGCCCAGTCCCATCAACGACCGCAGCGACATCAACAACGGAATCCACAATTCCAACCAGCACAAGAAATTCTACTACAACAACCGACTCAACAACTAATTCTATAAGTTCACCAACAACAACAACCAACTTAACAGCCCATTCAACGACATCTGAGTCCACAACAGATAGCCCAGTCCCTTCTACGACCTCAATAATATCAACAACCGATTGCCGAGTACCATCTACAGCCCAATAGAAAAACCTACAACTCCTACATCAACAACAACAGCTCGATTTATGTATAGATTCAACAGTTAGACCAATAATAACAAACAATTGAATAGCCCTGCTATAAACAAACGACTCAACAACCACGCCTACAACAATACCAACAATAACCATCAGCAGCTCCCACAATCAATATTTTGTTTTAAGCGGAATTCAAGGTAATAATAATCAAAAAAAAAGCATTTGCTTAAATGTTTATATATATTTTTTTATTATACAAAAGTAAAAATTATATGGCAATAAAATTCTGAAAGCCGTACAATGATGCCTACATATAATATTTATGATGGTGTTTTGATGCGCTGCCGTAGATTTGTTTATAATACAGTATATATGAAATATCAATTTTATATTTAACAATTTCCATGATATAATTTGCTTGTTGATTTTATTTTTTTAACTCTAAGTGCTTTTAGATATAATGGTTATTCGCCTTGTAAAAGTCGGTCAAATTCTAAAACGAACGTAAAATCTACAAGTGGGCAATTTTGTGCGTTGTAATCTGATTGGGCACCTGCAGAAAGTTGGCGTTCTGCGGCGGTATGATCAAATGCGAAACATGAGAGCCAGCCGATGTAGTATGCTGGTGGTTGTGGTGCTGCTGCTGCTGGTGGTGCGACTGACCATGACGAAGTGGCGGGGGTGGAGGCAAAAAAGCGGTTGCTGTGGTTGAATGCTGATAACGTGGCTGCTGCGAGGCATGTGGTTGGTGTTGTGGATGCTGCTGTTGTTGGTGGTGCTGGTGGGGCTGGTGGTGGTGCTGCTGATGATATCGTATCTCGTCATACAGATGCGAGTCGAGGCTGCCCTTTCGAGACTTGGGCGAGATGACCGAGTAAAGTGATTCCTTTCGTGCATAGGCATAGGGTTGCGTAGTTATTGAAGAGTTATTGCTCGGCGTATCATATAGTTCCGGCAAGGATGCTGCAAGTAATCAAAAGATTAGCTTAGTTTAATATATGGCTAATGCGATGAATAACTTGATATTAGACAGAAAGATATGGAAATCATAATATAATCTATATATGAACCCGCTAATTATTGTTTCTGATTTAAAGTACATTATATTTGGGTTTCAAATGAATTTTAGAATCTTACAGTAAAAGTTAGCAAAGCTAGCAAGCCAATTAATTTTTTGTATACATCATTTTTCTATATTTGATGTAGAGCTTATCTAATTTATACATTTTTTTTTCTACATTTTCGGAAGTCAGCCAACATTTGGCAAAGCAATAATCAAGTTATTCATCGAACCGCCCTCTTCATAGGCGGGGCGACACTTACATACCCTCGTTCGTTTGGGATTGATTAGAAGCTAATATGGCAGGAGGCTTTGGCAGCGGCCCATGAAAGATTTTGCCCAGTGCGCTGGACTCACTGATCACAACCTCGGGATTGGCATGGCCAGTGCCATGCCCCTGTGGAGAACTGAACGTGCCATTGGCATTATATACAACGGCCTCCTTGTGCAAATGCTGACGTCTGTAGACATAGAGGAAGCCCAGTGTGATGACAATCATCAGCATGAGCAGCATGACAATCAAGGTACCCAGCAGGCTAGAATCTTGATCATGAGCGCTGCGGCTGGGATTACTTTCGCCAGCAGCGAAACCGGCAAGATTCAGCTGAGGTGAATGCTCCTGCGAGCCACTGCCGCCGGCATTCGTGATGACATGTATGACCTCGGGTGTTGGAACACCCGCCGCTGCAGCGGTATGCAGATTTTCCAGCAGCGCATTGCTCGATTCGTGCAATATGATCTTGGGCGTGTGCGCGGCCTCCTGTAAGGGCTGTTTGATCAGTATGACCTCCGGCAGGGCACTGGGCGTCACCTGGATGTGGCTGACCTCGGACATGCTGCCAATGCGCTTGGCAATCTTGTTGATGTTGTGCGTCAGATTTGCCATCGTCGAGTTGATGGTCTCCAGCACAACGTGGCTGACATTGACGGCTCCAGCGCTTTCCTTTGCTATGCATTCGCCGGTCTGCGGATGACAACGTTTCTCTGGACAGTCACAAATCTTGCGGCACATGACACCATGTGTGCCAACCGGACACGGCTGCTCGCAGCTAAAAGAATATAAAATATCTCAGTTGCCATACTATACACTACACTCAAAAAAAAACTTAAGAATTTTGAATAAAAATCGTGGAAAAACGCTGCCATTTTTTTTTTTTTAAACTCAAAACTAAATTTTGATTTTTTATCTACATTTTTTTTATCGGGATTTTTTAAACGGGATCATCTTACTTTTGTTACATTTTAAGCTACTATATTATCCAAAAAATAACTTTCAAATTATAAGAACAAAGTTTTTCTCTAAGTGTATTGACAACAATTAACTTACAATTGACCCGCCCAGCCGGCAATGCAATGGCATCCGCCTGTCTTATTGTCGCAAACCGCATCATTTTGACATTTGCATTGATTCTTGCATTCCAGTCCCCAGCGATCGTGATCACAGCCTGATAAGAAAATGGACGGACATCAAACATTTGGCTTGATAGGAATTCTTGTACTCTACTCACGCTGGGTGCAGTGTTTGCCGGTGTAGCCCTCCTCGCAGCTGCAGATATCGGGCATTAGGCAATTGCCACGCCCACAGCCGCCGCGACAAATGGGCCGGCAGCTGGCGTGGCTATCCGAAAGATTGCCCTCATAGCCTTGACAGCAAAAGCGTACTGTGCGCGTTTTGTTGACTCTCTAAAAGAATGGAAGTGGACAAATGAATCAGCGAGAGCAACAAACAGAAAGAGAGGGAGAGACAGTGACAGAGAGAGAGAGAGTAAGAGAGACAGAGAGAGAGAGAGGGTAAGTAAGAATCAACTCATATTGATATGAAGCAAAATTGCATTACATTTTTAACTAAAATGCCATTTTTTAATGATATCTAAAATTAATGAGTCATTTCTAGTGTGCAAATGTTTTAGCTTGTTTAAGATTTTACTCATTTTGTTTACATATATGGTATTTCTTTTAATAATTGACTTAATTGCAGCTAATTTAAAATTTTTATCGTAAATTCGTTTAAGAAAATATAATAAGACTAATTCAGATTCTTGCATATAAATTTCCAAAAGTATAAAATGTTGTCCAATCGCAAAACCAGGCTTTTTCCTACAAGCTTATGCCTTATAATTCGCAACTTGTTCAAGCCGCGAACCGATGGCTAGATAAGTCAAGGCGCAAACTTGAAGTTGAAATGAAAGTTTACTAGAGATAGAACCGGAAAGTTATTTAAATGGCTATACAAACGATCTGTTCAGTATTTTGTGTATCTCGCTGTATAAACTAAGCCCTTAGCCCTGAAAATGGTCACAAATTCCACTAGTTAATCAAAGTTACGCCGCCTGACGTTGCAAGAGTATTATGTGCTCTGCCATATATATTCTTCATATTAGTCAAATGATGATAAATTCAATGAGCGGAATGTTTTGTCACGCATTCAATGCTAGCCCACAAGAAATAATATTTAAATTTATGTACATGTGAGCATTATCAAAGACCGCTTCCTGTTGCGGCTCAAAGTTTCTTGAGTGGATTTGCCGAATTGTTGCTCGGTCCTCAGTTCGCATACCGATTGCAAGCGCGCAGCACTTATTTTAAATATTTTCAAAAATTGTAAATACAAAATGCAACGCTTTCAGTTTTCGAGTTTGCTATTCGGCACCTGGCTTTTGTTGCTATTGACTTTTGCCAGCGCCCAAGAAATTGAGACTTTGACATTTAACGTAGAGTCTGATCATCGACCAGTGTCTACATCAGATCGACCGTTCTCAATTCAATCAACTGAAACAGAACCCACAGCAAGCACAACATCGACTAGTCCAGCAACAACAACCACCACCCAACGACCTAAACCACCCAACCCACCAAAGCCACACGAACTATGGGAAGTCCTTATTGTTGTTGCTACGCTGCTTGTTATTGTAATTATTGTGTATTTAATTTACAAATTGAGGAATCGCAGATCCTATGACGTCTAAACATAAAATCATATAAAATACGAATCAAAACTAATTTTATAATGTCATGTAACTAAAATAATTAATTAAAGCTTTGATTTTGTTGCGACGTGTTTTAAGAAATTAGGCATTCATCATCGTAAGCGTACATATTTATTTTATTGAGAATATTTTTACTATACATACGCAAGCGATACTCGAACTAAAAGTCTATTTAGCATTTCGTACACCTCTTAAAATATTGAACAACAATCAATTGTATGTTGAGCCTAAAAGTAGTCCACAAATATTTATTTAGTCATATTGAGCCAACGTTTATGCAATAGTCTTTAACAAATCGAAACTTGTTGTGCGCTTAAAAATCTGACTTTGTGTAAGAATAGATATATACCTTAAGTATGTATTTATACTGGCGGGTATAACCCGACCTTGCCCGTGGCACGTATAAAAAAAATGTTCTTAAAAAGCTTAAATTTAAATTCTCATACTGCATTATGGTATTCGGCTTTAAATTACGTTTCCATGCATGTGTTGTAAAGGTACTAAATCATGACTGTACAGGCTCCACATTTAATAATAATAAACTTATAAAAACAAATTATTTTGAAACATCTTTCAGACAAGCGTCTTCCGCCAATTTTTCACTGTTTCGGGTGGAATTTGCCAAATCGCTGGAACATGTATTCATTAAGTTTTTGAAAATAAGTTTGAAGCAAATCGAACACAACTTAAAACATCGGGAAACAGGTCTCAATGGACTTTCATATTGATCTTTGGAAATAAATTTGATGGCGAAACGTCACCATTTCCGCCAAAGAGAAATGGATTGTTCGAATAGTATGAAATGAATTTGAATGAATTTCTTTGAAATACCGCCTTAATGAGCACCTTCAGCACATAATATAACTATAGTGAAAATTTCAGCTGCCTAGCTCTTAAGGTTTGGGCTGTGCTTTGATCACCAATCAGTCAGTCAGGCAAAACAGTTTAATAAGTAGAAATTAAATAACAAATTAATAGTCCGTTCTCGACCGTGCTCGAGATAGAAAAGTAAAGGCACTAGAATTTAGAGATCTCAGAAACGAAACCTTTTTATAAAACATTTTAGACAAATGTCAAAACTCAGAAAAGATTTTATCAAAAGCCAATAGACCTTATCAGTAACAATTATTACAATTGTTAATTTAACAAGATGATTATCAATTAAAGCATTTAAAATAAGTTACAAGTTTACATTAACCAATTCAAGATAATTTTCGACTCAGATCTGCAATAAAGTGATCTGTCTTGCCCTCTCACATTCAGTGTCAACTCGTTGAACTTTGTTACGCTGCTCGGTGCTGGGCAGTTACAAAAGGCGAAAGTGCTGATTATGTTAAATCTGAGATATACACAGACCACGCCCACACACGCACACACACACACACACATTCACACAGACCCCTTCAGTTGCCAATTTAATTGAATAATCGGAATGCCAAGCGCTTCTCACAATCATTTGTGAGTGTCCCGAAGCATGCCCAGCTTTTTTCTTTCATTTAGTCGAATTCCCGGACAACTTACGCATTGTTCTCTCCCTTGTTGATCAAAGTGTATCTGCAGCTGTACATTTGTATCTGTATCTGTAACTGTGTGTGTGTGCGAGCATAAATTAATAAGGCGGAAATTTTAATATAAACACAGATATTACGATTCGTGTGCTCTGTCCGTTTTATTGTAAGCATAATTAAGCGCAGCCTTTTGTCAAATGTTCACTAGAAATGAATACTTGTGCGTAGTACTTGCTTAGGTAATTGAATACATGTTGAGCAATGTTTAACAAATGCGAGTGATCATATTACGGCCACAACTCGTACAGCTTCCAGATCCCGCTTACTGTCAGGCCCATCAATCATTGTGGCGCCTGCCTTTTATTTTTATTTATTTATTTTTTTTTTTTTTTGTTTTATATAATTCACTTGATTTGTGAAAATCTTTGTGGGGGGAATATCTTTCGGCACTTTGGCAACGTTACAAATCTTATGCGGAAAACGTGTTTTCCACAGTCTCATGTCTCGTAAATGGCTTTTTGGCACTCCTCAAGCGATTTCTGTTTCATGTTAATTAATTATACGCAATTGGCAATTAGCAGCGGCATTTTTACCGCACAAATATATTTTTTGTTGTGCAGGCGTTGCAAAAATCTAAACAACAGCTGCTGAGCGCCAAAAATGCCAATCCGAAACTGCTTTCCTAACAAAGCAATCATTTCCAATCATGTCCAGCTGCCTATCTGAACTCGGGTGCTCTGGAAGTTAGATTCTTCAAGTGTGGAATGCGAATTCTTTTACAGTGAGGCAGCAAAAATCTATGTTGCAACTGAAGAAAGCAAAATTGTGATCTAACTAAACTCAGCTTCGACAAGAACAAGAAAATTTAATTTAAGGGCTCTACAGAGGACAACTTCTTAATGAAGAGCAATTCAAGCAGATCTGCTTAGGTCCAGCTGTCTATCTGAGATCGATTTCTATATGAGCTAGTGTCTTCAAATTGCACCTTTTTAATAAATCCATCCGCTTTGCTTCCAGCTGTCTAGCTGAGCTCACTTTCCAGATGAGCTTCAGTTCTTAGACTGGGTATCTAATTTTGTATATATTACTCAGTTATGCATATTTATTTAGCTTCTGCTCATTTTCACGCAGCCATGTCGGAATCTAAAATAGTTAAATTATGAAATTAATTTGCAACAAGCCATAGACACATGCAACGCACGCTTGTGCACACATAATTAACGTTGGAACTGAACTAAACCAAAACTGGCTGCATCTTATGGCCAGTTGAAACGAGCGTTGCGATGACGCAATCGAAAGTGTGTCAACAGCTTCGGCGTCAACTGCAGCAGCCTCCACATGAGCTGAGCGGAGCTGAGCTGAGCTGAGCTAGTGGAGCAGTTAATATTTTCGTTAGCCTGGCTGTGCTCGATTTTCCGCTTTTCATTTGCACTTTCCAACACTGACACCATGACATAATTATATTTTTGTTAATGCCCAGAAAGAAACAAAAAGTTAAATAAAACCAGCCGAGCCTGATTAGGCTCCTCCACTACTCCCCACCCTCCCCCCTCCATTCAACCTAAAACACGCAACCGGATTCTGATCATATTTGGCAGCCACTCGTTTTTCTCGATTTTTCACGTTTTCTTTTATCTCAACGAAGCATTCATATTTAAGTGTGTGTCAGCTAAGTGAGATACGTTTAGTTTATTATGGGCATAGACTAATTAAATTCGTTATAAATTCCAAATTTACTCCTTTAATATAACTATAAAAATAATAATATCATTGAAAGGTTAAAAATTGTTTCAAACAATCCAAACAGAACAGCATTTCGAAGCATAACTCTACCATGTACGTATGTATTTATTAGAGTATGCAAAGTTCTCTTTAAAATCAAATATCGCGCATACGACGTGGTTGCCCAAAAGTTCATAGAAACTTTGACAGCCAAGGACGTTATCTGTGCTTGAAGCATGGGTCAAAACCGGTCGATGTTTTACAGAGACTTTTCATGTAACACACAGCTGCGACTTCCGTTCTCTGCCTCCGATTTTACCGCTAGGCGCTTGCGCAACTTTTATATATACTTATGTCTATATAGTAAATGAGTATTTCTTTTTGACAGAACCCATTAAATCTGGCAAAAATAATGGCAATTTATGGAATATGGCCAAGCGCGCGGCTTCCTGGTTAACAATGTGGCATATGAGGCAAATGGAATCAGGTTTGTGGGGCATGTTGGCCAAGACTGGCCACGACTGGAAGGTGTTGCGATGACGCAATCGCTGCCCCGCTAAAGGCATTGTCGGCAACGGCAAACACCTGCACTCACCTGCACCTTCATCATCTCGCGCATTTCCGTCTTGTATGAGGAGCAGCGTGGCGGTATCTCCAAGCACCAGGTGGACGTGCGCACCCGCACCGGCTGCAGCTCCGGCACCTGCACCACCTCCACGTAGGGCTCCTCGCGTGTGCATATATTGCCCGCACTCTGTATGGAAGGCAGCGCCATGACCGTTGCATTCACATCCTTGAGGTATGTATTCACGCGCAGGCTGCTGTTCTGGCTGCTAATGCAGCCAGGTTGCAACAACAGCAACAGCAGCAGCAGTAACAGTGGCTGCTGCAAGTAGCCGCACACTCGTGAGAGTTTCATGTCTTAATTTGGCTTTGCTTTGCTTATTACCAAAGAATTTTAGTTGTTTTTTTGTTATTATTCAGACAAGCAAACAGCTCATCATATATGATTTATTTATTATTATTATTTTAATTTTTGTTGTTGTCAATTGTTAGGAATTCTAGATTCTTACTATACACAGTTAGTATGTATTATATGTTTGTTTGTTTTTGTTTTTTTTTTTTTTTTTTTTTTTGTTAAATCATATATTAACAGTATTTCGATGTAAATGTTTATAACAAAATAAATTGTTATAATTCAGTGCTTAGATTTTTTTAATATTTTCTTTGGGCAATTAATAAAACTTTTTGTTTTTTTTTTTAAATTAAATTGTATGTTATATTAAGTTATATTCTGCTTTATTTTATTAATAATTATATTCTTATTTATTTTAAACAAAACCGTTTTTTTTTTAAGATTTCTTTAATGCTATTTTTTGTAATATACTTAATTTGGTTTAAAGTATTTTTGTTATTAGAAGTTTATTTGGAAGAACATTTTAAAACCTTTTCAAATTTACGTTTGGTACAGTCTTTTGTTTATATATACCTATTATTCTACTTTTCTTATAAACAAAGAATGCTCACTTAAATGTTTATTTTTTAGCATTAATGTTTAAATGTTTAAGAATGTTTCCATAGTTAAGTCCTTAAAACTATTAGTTTCGCAAACACAAGGTCTTCTGTATTTGAATATTGTTCTAGCACTTTCTTTAACTTTCGTTTTTCAACTTAAATTCTGATTCTTTCCGCTCGAAATGCGTTGCGTGTGCGCATGGAACGCGACTCTCGTAGTGACTGTTTTTTCCCGTTGGCTCCGATTCAATAGCACGTCTGGTCGCGTGTTCCTTCTCCAAAAACGGTGAACAGTAAACAAATGGGGAACACATATATATATATACATATATGCGTATATATACAAATTGTTGTCATTGCAAATTGGCGACGCCGACGACACTTTTTGTCGAGCTAATGAAGGCCGCTGTGGGGCGTCGGGGGGGCTGGCAGCGGCAGGCGACAGGGCGGAAGTACGCACTGCACTGTTGAATTCTACAATGAAAGTGAAATGCGACACACACACACACGCACACCAGCAGACTAGTCTCCACTGCAGCTGTACTGAAACTCTCCAGTCAAACGCTAATAGTTCCCCTCCCCCCTTTTCCATTCTGTCTCCACTCGGCTTGATGACGATGATCATGATTGCATCTAATTGAAATGTTGATAATGTCCTTAACATGCTGTCGCTTGTTGTTGCTGCTGCTGCTGCAAGGCAAACCCGCTTTGTGTTTGTTATTGCTGCATTTGCGCTTTTCTGTTGACAGTCGGCGACAGTTGACGAAACGTGGGAGAATGCATAAATTAACGTAAGCCCAAATTTAAATGAAGTAACATTTTATATCTGATTGGCGCAGCAGCTGCTGGGAAATGCACATTTCGTAGCTAGTTTATCTTCTAGTCATTAAATAACATAAAGATTTATAAATATTATATATATTAATCAAATTTTATAAATAGATAAAAAACACATGAATTAAAATTAATTTTATTTAAGATTGTTTTTATTATTATACTTATTATTATGAATATGATTGTAGTTATTGCCGTTATTAATGCTGTTTTTAGCATTATTATTATAATGATCATTGTTATTATTTTCTATTATTATTATCATTATTATTTGTATTTTCATTAAAATTATTATTTATATACATAATCAAATTTATTGAAATCAACCTACATTTTTTATTTCTTTATCTAATCGATTGATTATAACTAGGAAGTTAATTTAAACTAAGGATATAGCTAGATTATGAACTAAGCTTTAACTAGTTGCGAATTATAATGAGTGAAGTTAAGAGCAAGCCCGCAGCTTGTATGTGCTAGGAAGGTTTTTATTTAGACAACAGCTAATCAACAAAAAAAAAAAATGTTATGCTTTTAATTTGTTACTTAAATAAATGGAGATACGAAACGAGTCATAACTCATTAATTCATTGACAATCAAATTCTATTATGAGATATGTGAGTGGATACGATAATAAACAGAACTTAAAACAATTTCAGTAATTGTTAAAGTGGAGCGCAATAAATTATAAAAAAGTTATGGGTAAAATATCGGAAAAGTTTCGCATTGACAGTTTTTGTTGCTCTCTCTTCAATTCAAATAAAGCGAATTCGCAATTGTCATGAGCTGCTTTTGATGATAATCATATAATATCCTTTACAGCACTTGCCACAAATCCCACACAGATTCTCGCATTCATCTCGCTGATTGTAATGTCTACTGTAAACAAAGCTGGCCACGCCCCCCTGACCCGCACTGCCCACTTTAGACCCCAGTTTGGACAGCGCAACTTGCTCTGCACTCACTTAACTCAAGTATCTGATTTCTTAGACAAACTTTGAGAACAAAGCTGACACTGAGCTAGCCCAAGCCCCCCGCCCCAAGTCGAACCGCACGGCGTTGATTATCTTGTTTACACTGAAGTTGCAGTTGCAGTTGCCGTCGCTTGCCGTGGCTTGCAATTTATTAAATCAAATTTACAAAAACAAAACAAAAACCAGTTGAGCAAAAAAAAAAAAGAGATAAAAAAAACGAACTGCAGTGCAAGCGCTTTGTTTATTATTTTTATTAGTTGATTAAATTATGAAGCAACAACAACAACAACAACGACAACAACAACAGCTGCAGTTAAAATATGCGTGCGACGCTGGCGTTCCAATGACCCGCATCACAGCTGCCTCCTCCACCCTCTGTAATATACCCTGTAAATGTAATTGTAAGCAACAGAAGTAAAAAACAAATTTCATTTATGCATTTGATTAGATTTTATTTTCAAATTGTTTTTGGCATTGATTCAAGTTCAACTTGACTTGAATTAAAGCGGAAATTAATATACACACATATATACATATAAATATATATATTGATTTTTATGCCAGCCTAGATAGTTAGATAGCTCAGCCAGCCGCTGAGCGTAAGCAGCAGCAGGCTCATCAGTGGCCTGGACACGCCGTTGTAGTAGCCTCCAAAGATCTGCAGGCCCGCTGTCTCAATGCTCCGCTTACAGTAGTCCCCATCGTAGTTCCATCCCACATACTCGTTGGTGCGCAGCGATTCCTGACGCAGCCACTCCTCTAATGGGGCAAAGTACTCACGCAGAGCGCTGCCATCGAGGCGACCCTCGCCCAAGGTCTCCTCCAGCACCTCCTGCCATGGCTGGGACGCGCCCTTGGCCATAAGTTGTCTGTGGGAAACAAAGCGAAGGAGCGAAAGTGTGAGAGATCATATATCATAAAATTATATACATCTTTCTATACATTTATAATATAAGAAAAGTTCGAAAATTGTAATTTTCAAATGATCTACTATACAACACGGATTTTAATCAAATTAAGTCAAATGTATATATATATATAATTATATATTAAGATGTAAGCTGTAAGAATTCGATTTTAGATTGAAATAAAAAATTGTTTAGTAATAAGAAGTTACATAGAAAATATGCAGGCCTATTCTTGGTTCCCACAATTTTAATATTTTATATGGCATTCAACTATTTATGAATAATTTATTTTTGACTTACTTTAACAGATTGCCTGCGGCTGGCTGCCGATAGATGTCGCACTTGTGCAGCGGCTTACGCGGATCGTTGGGCACATACTGGCCAGCGACAAGACACATTCTTCGATACAATTGGAACTGCAGCACCGTGGAGAAAAAGTATCTGCAAGATACAAAACAAGATATGAATTAGATACACACATATATGGCTAAAACATGAGTTTTAGAATGGCAACGGTCACGCTTATTGACCGCATGCGAGTATATTGTACAAATTGTCAATTGTTCTGCGATGGGTGAGAGTTGAGCACATAAACCGAGCGACTCGCTGTGGTACGCTTACATCGTGCCTCAAGGTCGCACCACAATTACAATTAAACCAGAGCAAATTGCAAACGATTTTGCATTTTGCAATTGCAATGCAAAAGTCTGCGCAGCTCTCATTTAATCGCAATGCATTTAATTACCCTAACGTGGGGCATAGCCACTGTTTGGTGGGTTAGACTTTCGGAATGTATATTCAAAATACGACTTGTGATAAGAAATTCTTTAAAAATCGAATTGTATTCCAAAACTCACATCTATTATCGTTTTGATTTAACTATAAACCTGAAAAGCAATAACAAAAATAACACAATCTAAACAAAATAACGCAATATGAATAATCCAATAAGTATGTTAAGAAAAATTGAAGTAAGAAGAACCTTTTGAAATCGCATTAGCAGTTAAGGCCATTTGGTCAAAAATGATCCCTTTAGCAAGCATATATTCCTCATTTTACCAAAATATTCAATCAAAATAATGAATGTTCTTCAAAAACCTATGCAAAATATTTCGTATTTCGTTTCCTTGTCCTTAAATGTAGACCGATACAGTTCGCTTCGATTCAAGTGCACCAGCTTTTATACCCTGAACCCATTAAAAATGGGTATAAGGGTATATTGTATTTGTGCAAAATCCAAATGTATGTAACAGGCAGAAGGAAGCATCTCCGACCCCATAAAGTATATATATTCTTGATCAGCACCAATAGCCGAGTCGATCTAGCCATGTCTGTCTGTCTGTCCGTCCGTCCGTCCGTCTGTTCGTCTGTCCGTATGTATGATCGCAAGGATCTCAGAACCTATAACAGCTAGAGACTTGAAAATTAGATGTAGGTGCTTCTAGTGCCTGCGCAGATCGAGTTTGTTTCCGATAATCGATAGCTTACTCCGTTTCCAAGCAATCGATAAAAATCGATATCGATATCCTGAACATTTCAAGGACTAACCAGATGTCCTTTGGCCCCCCTATTGTCGTTGATAGGCCAATTCAGAATATGCAAAGAAAAGGATGAAAGTCCTTTAAGCAAATGAGATATAGGGATATTCATTTTGAATATTATATTTCCCGTAGCTCCGATTTAAGAATTTGCCAATTTATAAACAGAAAATAGCATATAGCTTGGCAACATCATGCCGTATCCTGACAAGTCCAGTATAAAAATAAATTGTATTGGCCAGTGCCAAAAAGTTGCCAAAAAACATCAAGATTGACTTTGCGGTTTTAGAGAAATTGCGATTTTACCGTTATTTTGTGATTTCAGCCAATTTTCCTTGTGACTCGAAACTGAAAATTTACCAAGTCCATGATTCTTAGATGACCCCCTTATTTTTGTGTACAGTTCCATGTGGTTGGGTCATACAATCCTAACGCAAAATATCCTTCAAAATCCGTAAGGATATATCTGAGCTATGTCCCTTCTTTACTGAAATCGACTTCTAAATGTGTTTTGGACCTTTTTTGATCAAACATCGTTTTATCTTTTCAGATGAAGGATCGGAAAAAGGGACTCTCAAAACTCCAACAAGGCAAATCTTCCAAGATTAGACCTTAGTTTAAAGTGTTTAATATAAAATAAGCAATAAATATACGTTCGTTTTCGCATTATTTTAAGAGAAATAAATAGTAAAAGTATGTGTATAAACCAATATTTTGCCTTCCAAAACAAATAAATTAATCAATTAAAACAAAATATAAAATAAGAGTTATTTTTTACGCTCAAAGGTTCATAATCAAAATAATAATTACATAGCTTAAAGATACATTCGTCGGCGGATAGGTGCCACAAAAATTGACTAAAATGTCACTCAAATTCTAGGCGAACAGAAATGCCCAGCAAGTAGCTGGTAGACTAAAATAATCGAATGACAAGTTGTATTGCATACCCGAAAGGGGAACCCTAGCCAACGGCTGCGTGCCAAAAATGTACCAAAAGTTCACTCAAATACCAGGCGAACAGAAATGCGTTGAGTTGGTATTCACGTTTCCAAGCACTATTTTAATAGTATGCTAAATTTGAAAAAAAAAATAATAATAAATGCTTGGCTACAATATAAAAAAACCGCCAAAAGCATGATATTAAGTGTCATCTCCGATATTATTTAATATTAAGTTGAATTAGAATTTTGAAAGGCAGTCGAAGGTCCTGATCAGCTGTAATATATAATGATATAACATACCAGAAGATGTCTTTTTTTTATATTGAGCCTATTCTTTAGTTGCTTCTTAAGAGTAACTTTGAAAAAATCTATTTTAATCAAAACAAACCTTGGCTTTAATTATGCCGATGGCAGCCACCGCTCAACTAGCAGCTGTTGAGTGCTTGGATCACCGAATCCTGTTAACTTCGCTCAACTGTGTGCACACATAGAGAACGTAAGCATAAGAGAGTTGTGTGCTCTGTTCTCAAAGCACACAAACGCAATGTTTAATGGAAATGCGTTTAGAGCAAAGCAATGCGCATGTGTGTATGTCTGTTAAGCTTTTACGTAGGTATTAGTTTTAAAGGCATACATACATACCTAATATGCAAATGGACACCATTTTGCTAATACAGACAAACATACGTGGGCATCGACAAGAAAATTGTATTTTTGACCGACTCAATGTCAAATTTATGCTATTTCTAATATTTTAAGATATTAATTATTTAATAAAATGTAAAAAGATGAACATATCATTACATTATCGACTGTAGTTCATTTATATTTAGCTTACTTTATGGTTGCAGTTTATGTGTCTTTATATAATTATGTCTTTAAATCAAAATTAAACTTATTTTAAGTATGCCGTCGACAGGCACGCACAATCGGTAGCTGTTAGTTGCGCTGATAACCAAATTCTATTAACATCGATCAATAATGTGTGCGCCTACAGAGAACGTTAGCATGAGAGAGTGCACATGTGCACATAGCTGAATAATGTAATGTAAATGCACTCTGAGCAAAGCGATACGAACATATGTATGTGTGTGTGTGTCTGTTCAGCTTCCACACTTGCGTAGTCTTAAAAGAAATACACACATATACAAATGGACAACCCGTTTCTCTTCACTTCAGTTTTGTTTCTGAGTCGTTTGTTTTCGTTTCGCCTAATGCATACACACACGTTCGTTTCGACGACAGAACTGTAATCTCACCATTTGCTCGGGACTTGTGCTTAAATGTACATCAATATTTTTCATTCGCTTTCGCTGTCTTTGTTCTTGGTGCAATAAAAGGAATAATATAAAAGTTGCCAATTAGTGATAGCGCAAATTTACCACGTAAGTTGGGATGAGATATATAAAAATAATGGCTTCTGTAGGATAAAGTAAAGTAATGTCCGAAATCGGAATTAATTCGATAAAATCTAAAGAGATAATTTAATATCCTTTTTTTTTTTTTTATATAATATTTAACTTATTTTATGGTTGCTTTTCATTTATACGTCTTTTTAAATAGTAATGTATTTAAACCAAAAGTAAATGTGACTTTTATTAAGCCAACGCAGGAGCCGGTCAATCGGCAGCTGTTGATTGCCGTTGATCACAAGAGAGGTGAACTTCTGTGCTCAAAGTACAACAGCAGACAGAGCTCAGAGCAAAGAAATACACTCTGATGTTATCTTAAAAGATATGTTCATGTATGTATATTTATACAAATACTGTTCTTAATGCTAATTTCTTTTTTGCGCCGACTTAAAATTTTCTGTACGACAATCTTTTTCGTCAACTGTGAGCTCACTCTCTGTCTCACTCTCTCTCTCTCTCTCTCTCACTCTCTCTCTGTGTTTGTTAGTTGAGCGCTTTCCTGTGCGTGTGTGTGTGTGTTAGCTTATGCGTTATCTACGTGTTCAAGCGCCTCACATATATTTCTGTTGTTGCTTATCACTCTAATAAGAATTTTAATGATCGTTCGCTTGCTCTATTTTCTGTGCGCCTTTTTTGGGTCCACTTTGCCCTGTGGCAGCATACTAATGAAGAACATGTTACCTGTCTAAGAAAATGATCCACAATATAAGATATCGAAATTGTCCAAATCAGAATGCGTGCTATACTACTAAAGTTGCTTAAATGTTTTTTTTATTTCTTCTGAAATCGAACATTTTTGAGTCTAAATCATTCTATATATTTTCACGAGTCCAAGCATAGCCTTTTCGAGATCGAATTTAACTTTGGACTCATTTATAGCTTTAAAAATCGTATAACTTGAATATATCTCGGCTACATCTAGTCGTTATGCGATTTACTCTGAATCTATTCTGTGGGTTGGTTTGTTTTAAAGCGCTTTGCGCATAGTCTCAATTCCATTTTATATGAAGCTCAGGGTCGTCTTTAGAGCTGGTGGCATTTTGCGGCTTTATTTTTATATGCATCACAATAGCTGCAAAAAGCTGTCGAGTCATAACTAAATTGATTTGGTTTTTTCTATCTTTTTTATTTGTTATAATTATGCAATGCTCAGCACAGCAAGAATAACAAAAAAGCCTGTTTGATTTTTGACTGATTCCAGAACAAGTTCATATAAATTGTTTTTTTTTTTATCTGTTTCTTTTGCTATTCGAGAATCAGCTGTGAATTTTTATAGGTTCGGCGAGTTGTTAGCTATGTTAATGATGCAAAAGCCTGATCTTTGGGCCAGCTGAAGAGTGGTGCACACTGGTTGGTCCAAGTTTGTAGATAATTTTGTCTATTGTCTCAGGGGATTCACCGATTTAACCCGGCGCTGTTAATTATGTTGGGGAAAAACTAGAAATGAACAGTTATTATTATAAGCAAATTTGTGATTTATACTTCTATAGAAGCTATTAAGCTGAACTATTAATAGCACAACCTTCGGCCAAAACAACACACGCCTGTGAAGTTACCCAGAAATCTCAGCTGAACTCTTCGTCTAGTTCGACCTCAGAGACTGTAAGAGCTAAATTTGTAGATTTGTAATGTTTTGAATATTTAATTGATGATTTAGGGAAACGAAAATTTGCTAAATATGTTAAGATATTACCAGGCAATAAATATGTGGAATAAGTACACAATACTTTTAGCTGAATTTGTCAACTTAGAATTTCTCAAGAAAAGTACTTCATTTGGATATGTTTGGGGACTACAAAAATATCAGATATATCGAATTAACTAGATTTTACATAATTTGGGTACAATATACTTGGTATTTAATTCTTTGTGATGGCTTATCATAATAATGTTTTGCATTTAAATATGTACCAGAAGAATAAGAGAGTGGAATAAAATAATTGTATCTTAATGCCGCTAATTGAGCGAACGCTTTGCGAGAAAAAGTCTTCTAATTCGAGTTCTCAAATTTATTGGTATTTAGTTCTAATGTTTAACATTTATATCAATATTAGTAGGAAAAAATCCAAAATGGAGTAAAATATTTGCTTTTTTTCTGACGGAGCAAACAGGTTGTGTCCAAAAGTCTTGTGATTTGAGTTCTCAAAATTCTTGGTTTTTAGTTCGCATGTTATCTACGACTGCATTTTAAAATAATGTTTAACATTTAAATGGATATTATGAGAAAAAAAATGGAATCAAATAATTGCATATCTGAGCTGCTGATTGAGCAAACAGTTTGCGGCCAAAAGTCTTTTGATTCGAGATCTCAAATTGTTCAATTGCTGCGTACGTGCAAATTGCAATTGTTTATGATTATTATTGTTGTTTTTGTTGTTTTTGACCAGTTCAAATTGCTCCAACTGCAGCGAACGGCTATGGAGCCATTCATTAGCGCCGAGCGGTTAAACGGCATTGCTCATACGCCCCGCAGCACCAAAAGGCAGCTGGTAGCACATAATTGAAGCCGTTTTGTGAATGGCTTTTGCGGCTGCTTTACAGAATTACAGATTTTTCAAATATTTTGAGACCGCCGCAAACACATGTTTTCATGTCCCAAGCGAAGCAGCTGAAAAGAATTTTCGCAATATTTAATTTTAGCACAGAAAATGCAAAAAACCAAAAAATAAACTAAAAAAAAAAAAATTGGACTAATTGCCGACACTGTTCGTTGCCTGTTTTGTTGACTGACTGATTGACTGGACGAGCGTTAACCCCTGTCGGCCCAGGCCCAGGCTTTGTGGCAGCCGGTGTAGCTGATTGACTGATTGAGTGGCAGTGGCAACAACAGTCAACACACAGACACAGTCCAAGTAGCAACAACAGCTGCTGCTGCTGCTGCTGCTACGGCTGCTGCTAATCCCTGTTATTGGGTCATGTCTGAGACACCGTCGCAGTCTTCGGCTTCTGGTCGCTTTGGTCTCTGCGCGTCTCTGGGAAAATGTGGCGACGATGTGGCAACTGCTGCCAAGTGCCAAAAACATAACACAACACAGCAAATGTGGCTGTTGTTGTTGTTGTTGTTGTTGCTGCCGCTGCTGATGCACTTAATGGCACTTTGGCACGTTGTTTCTGTAACTTCTGCAGTCGAGCCGTGATCGAACATTGTGAAAAGTGTGCATTAAAATGAATTTTTTTTTCTTGTTGCTCTTGTGTTTTTCTTTCTCGAACGCTTGCAACATTCCCTATTGGAATGTGTGAACAAAATATATGTGACAATTGATTGAGATAAAATATATAGATGCTGATATATGATATATTAAGAAACATCAAGCCACATCAAAGCATATTTATCTGTAATATAGAAAGCTTGAAATAATGTTGGTCTATAATAAAGAAAAGTAGAGTTGCGCCAAGCTGTTAGCCTAATCGGTTGGAGACCGAAATTGATAATTGTCTCTGTTTTGAGCCTCAAACCAATAAGTTTGTATAAAAAGACGCCGAACTGAACTGTGAAACACGCTTCGGCTTTAAATACATCACGTTTGATTGAGCCTTAGCAACAAACATCAAAAAAACATAAATATATTATACCTATTTTTGATTTTAATAAATTAAGCCCCGAACATCGAGCTAGCTAATTAAACATTTTAAATAAATAAATATTTAGGACCCACTCTTGAAAATGCACTATTTGTTAAAATTGTTATGTAAAAATCTAATTATTTTATTGTATTTAAAAAAATATATACGACAAATATTTGAACTAAAAACCGGCAGAAAAGCCAGTTTCACCAACCGATCCTCAAGGCAAAAAGTGGGTTCAAATAATATACTACTTATATATCTTTTGGCCAGCAAATTTTACTATGACCCCTGTCTGTTAAAAATAAAAAAAACAGCCTTTATTGGGGCATATCATTCAGAATTTTAAAAAGATACATTACTTTTTAATTTAAATTAGGCAAAGCAAACAAATTGGGGGAAAACTTGAGAAAAACTTGCATACAACCGTGTTTCTTTCAGTGTACCACTGTTTCGGGTAGAATTTCCCAAATCATTGAAACATGTTTTCATTAAGTTTTTATGTAGAGCTTTGAAAACAATTTAGAAGCAAATCGGAAAAAAAATAATACGTCACCAAAAAAATCTTTGAATTGCACTTTTTACCGCGGATGCTTTGATTCTGCGAAAAATGTAAAACAGGTTTCAAATGATTTTTCTTTTGGATCCTTGAAAATGTATTTATTTATTTAAATGTATTTAAATACCAAATCCTTGACACCCATTTCCACCAAGGAAAGATGCATTTTCCAAAAAGTGCGAAACACTTCTCAAATGAATTTGAACAAAGATTTTTGAAATTGAGTTTGAGGCCGATTGGATGGTAAACAAAAAAGTTTCATACAAACGTTTTTCACGATTTTTCCAAACTGGCGGGTAGAATTTGCCGAAACCCCGTCTTAACAAGCACATTCATCACATAGGGAAAATTTCAGCATCCTAGCTCTTACGATATGCGTTGCTCACCAATTAGTCAGTCGCTCGGTCGGTCAGTCAGTCAGTCAGTAAGTCAGTCAGGATAAAAAGTTATATGCATAGAAATATCTCATGTTTAATCTCTCATCAAAAACATCACAGTCTTCAGTCGTTTGTAGAATAGTGTCAAGTAAAGTTTGTATTCTTATATATTCCAAGCAATTTATGGTAGTTACGCGTCGTTGTCCCGCTCAAATCTAGGTTCCAAAAACCCCGCCACGTTGCCCGACAAACTGATAAATGTCAAGGTCGAGTCGTGAAATAATCAAATAACAAAAACACAAATTTTAGCTTTTTCAAGCGCAACAATGTGAAAACATATGACAATAGCCACAACCATAACAACAGCAATAATAATAATAACAAAAAGAAAAACCCAAACCGCAAGAAAAACAAAAAGAGAAAATGTTATGTCCAACCACAAAATTACATGCCCAAAAAAATTATTGGACATGTCAAGACATTGAGGCCCACCATTTTGGCCATTTCAGAGTTTTGAATCTTGTCCGCCGCGTCCAGCGAAACGTTTGAATGCATTGGCCGCTTGGCTGGTCAGTGGCTTAGTGGGTTAGTGGTTGGGTTTTGCTGGCCGCTTGCATTGGACATTGAACCACATTTGTTGTTTTACGTTGGCCACAGCAACAAAATTACAAAAAAACAAAAAAAACACTCCAAATGACCTTAACGTGTCCACATTAACGTGACATTCACGGCACATACTCAGAAAACAAACATATTTGAATTGCAACTGATATATGTTTATGCATTGCCATCGTCTGAGCCATATCCATAAAAATCTTTCAACTCAAGTAGCTATAACTTTGCTTCAAAATGAATTGAGGGCATTTACGAGACCTCTGGACATAAAGAGCAATTATTAATGGCAGTAAAGAGCTTCGGCTTGTAAGGTTTTTTGTAAGGATTTGTAAAATGTGATATGTATATTTATCAATGAACCAGTAGATCACACAGTTTGCCAGTAAGCTGCAAAGCTTCTTGTTTAACGTTCTTTTTCAATAACTGACAGTTAACTTTGGTTACCAATAAAAAATAAAAAAAAATAACCTGTTCCAGTAGCATAAAAAATAAAACTTTATTGAACGCAAATTATTGCTGGCTTCCCTGTTTTCTATATATATAACTAACAAATCATGAAGAAAATAAAATTTATTCAAGAAGAACGTATATAATTTTTTCAATAGAATTTGAGAAAAGTTGTTCAGTGTTGTTTATGTAGAACAAAGCATAGAAAATACTGAATATTTTCCAAATTAACAACATTATTTGCAACCATTTAAATTAAGTAGCAGAATAAATAAAACAAAAAAATACAACACATATTAATAATAATAAAAAAGCATTTAAGAATTATATGGTTCTAAGCTAACTGATTTAACTGTAATTTTTACAGCCACCAATTGATTATCTAATTAGCATTTTATATGCACATTTTATTTCGCGATTTTGCAAATACAAAAGACTTTTAACTATTTATAAATTTTAATTTAACTGGCCCGGGTTCCGGCAAGTATAACAATAACTATTTATATTTATAACTAAATTCGATCTATATAGAATATACGTCCTATATATATTTAAAGATCATAAGAAATAATCGAGTAAGTATTAAGAACTGGTATTGCACTTTAGGAAAGAATTGGATCAAGTTCGAGCGTTGCTGCTTGGCTTTTTTTTAGCCGATTGGCGATTTATATGTTGACTGCCTTCAGCGCATTGTGGAACATGAATTCGAGTTGGTTTTGTATTTGTATTAGTATTTGTATTAGTATTTATTTTTATTTTATTTATTTTTATTTATTTATTAGCGGTTTGGTGAATGCGACTGAAATAATATTGATTTATGCGCACGGATCTTGGCACGGATCTCGGGGCAGCTGCTGACGTTATGAACTCAAATTAAATGCTAATTAGATAGCAAAACGGATCTAGCACAAAAACAACAACAACAACAACAACAACAACAAAAAAGCTACAACTAATGATATAATTAAGTGTAGAATCAAATAATGATCGCCGATGTCTGGCAATGATTTTATGTCACAGCTGAAACTGAATTCGAATTCGAAACGCGAAACTGAAAGTGCATTCAAGTTGGTTGCATTGTGCAACGCACCGCATCGAACAACGACAACAACGACAACAACAACAAGAGCAACAAAAGCAACGACAACGTTGGCTCTATTTATGGCCAAGACAAAAACCGGCCCCAACTTCTTGTCTGCGGCTGCATCCGCAATGTTTCTAAACGGCCAAAACGGCGACCAACTAAAAAAACCAAATACTATAAAACGTTGTCTAAAGGAAGCTGTGCTCTATTTTTGCTGTCCCAATGCAGTTGTTGTTGTTGTTGTTGTTGTTGTTATTGTTGTTGCTGTTGTCGCTTTTAGCAGGTTTTCGTTGTTGCTGCTTAGTTTGCACACCTCTGGCGCTTAAATGATTTGCGGCTGGCCACGAAATGCGCGCACAAATGGCCAACAAGGCGTATGCTTAATGCCTGTCCATATAGACCCACAAACATACTCACATACATACATATATATATGTGTATATATATACATGGGCTGGCCCGATCGATCGTTTGTACGGCTGCTGCAACATTTTGGCATTTTGACATATCAAGTGAAAAACTTAAGCGATTTCCGACAAGCAACCAGTTTTTTAACTTCTTCTGCTCGACTTGGCTATTGACTAGGCAAAATAAAATGTAATAAAAACAAAAATATATAAATATATACATACGAATGCGCATAGATTAAACATAAAATTAAAATAAATCGAAAAGTTGTATCTTATAGTTTACACGCATGGGAAAGTCACAAATAATGAAAGGGCTTAACTGCTGCATCTGTTGTAACAGCGTGTGGGGTCAAGATTGACAGAAAAATATGTTTCCTGGTTCTGGCATTGAAATGAAGCGTAAAGCCGGGTAGCAGGCAGATAACACAAAATATAATTAAATAAAGAGATAGGGTAAATTAATCAATGTGAATATCTGTCGAATTCATAACTTTAAGAAGAATGTCATGATGCCACAAGATTTCTTAAATTGTATTTCATTATGTTAATTGTAATTTATCTAAGCTTCTATAGTTTTCAATTATTTTATTCTTAATATTTTGATTTCATACATATATTAATATTAATAATGATTTTAGAAACAACATTAATATTAATACTAATTGTAAAAATAATTATAATTAATAAATGTTCTAAACTAATTTTCTTTCTTTCTCACAACTTCATATTATTTTTTGACTACTTTAAGATCAATTGCTCTCAAAGTTCTCTTGACCAATTAAAAAAAAAATGCTATTTAGCCAAGTTGATTATTTCTGTATTTCGATTCCAATTACAGCTGCAACTCAAGCAACTCTATAACAATGTCTACGTTTTTGCCACACGCTTGTCAGATTCTCTCAAGAGTATTTGGTAAGCGAGAGTTGTTTCGGCTGCAATCCGCCAGACGATCTGAATATGTGCACCATATAAGACCGTCAGCACAATTGTGTGAATTATCGCATGACAGTCACAGACAGACAATAAAAGACTGGCCTGCCCCGCCGACTGCTGTAGACCCCATGGCAGCTGTTCCGCTCTGTCTTGTGTGGTTGTTGTAATAATAAACCATAATTATATTAGCTAATTTTGGGCCGCCTTTTCGCATATTGGATTACAAACAAGACCGAACAACTGATCAAGTGGTTAGGCCTTCTAAAACCAAAGAGACACAAGAAACACACACACACACACATGCAGACAATTGGCCATAAATCAGCAGGTAACAAATGCTTAGAGGGGGCGCTAGGTAAGGGGGATGTCTACTTCATTGCATTGCAGTTATTGTTGTCGTTATAATCAATGAATTACGTCGCATCGGCTGCATCGGTTGACCACAATTTATGGCGATGCCAAACATGAGAATCCGAAATGCGAAGCACAAAAACTGCAAATGCAACAGCAGCAGCAGCAGCAGCAGCGACACGAATGGGGCACCTAGAAGATAAGCGAGGGGAGGCTGGCAGCCAGAAGGGGAGTGGCTGTAACGAGCAGTCGCCTGGCTTTTATGTTGCAATCCGGAGCGCATGCAACAAAGCGCCCAAGTCGCATGCCAAGTCACACAGCCAAAGCAACCACCACAACCACCACAACCACCAAGCAACAAGCACCACCGCCTCTGCCCCCTGCCCGGTGCCCGCTGCTGCTGGCATCTCTCAATTGTAACTCGCATCTGTTGGGTTCGTTGTCTGACAGAATCGTAACGTTTGTCGCTGTTGCCGTTGTTGTGGGCAGCTGCACTGGTTGCTTGGCTTGACTTGGTTTTTGGCTTGGTTCCATCTGGTCGAACATAGAAAACGACACATATTGCAAAAGTAAAAGTTGACCATTTTGTCCAGTTGCGCCTTTAAAGTGCATGCCATCAGTCTGAATACACTTGCAAAAGCCAAAAAAAAAAAAAAAAATATTAACTCATTTAATTTAAATATAGGAACCAGAACTAGCTGAGCCACAACTGAATGCATCAAACGTTTAGATATGCAAATGGTTCAACAATTTAAATTAATTGTACCAAAATATTGGAACCAAAACTTGAACTGTCTGAGCCAAAACTGAATGAACCAGTCGCTGAGCAATGCAAAATATAACAACTGTAGAGATTCATTTAGATTGAACGGAACCAGAATTACTTGAACCGCCACACTTATCAAACAAAAATGCATTTTTTAACATTAACTTAATTAAATAAATGAACTAAAAAAAAAATGAACCAAACGTTTAAGTAAGTAAAATTCAACAATAATATAATTTCGTATGCCAGTTTGGGGTCCAGAAGTAGCTGAGCCAGAACTAAATGAACCGTGCGTTTAGGGTTCCAAAATGAAACAATAATTCATTACATTTAAATAAAGGAACTAAAAACAGCTGAGTCAATGAACCAGATAATACTTTTAATGCAACAATGGTAACAATTTTTTTAATTTACAAGAAACTAGTTTAATAGAACTTAATGACCCAAACATTTAGATATGCACAATACAAAGAAAATATAATTAAATTTATTTTAGATGGAACCAGAACTAGCCTAACTAAAACAAAATGAGCCAGATGCAAGAATATGCAAAAAAGAAATGAACAAATCTTGCTGCTGAGCTTGCAGTTCACTGTTAAGTACTCAATACGAACTGGTACTTTATGAACAATTTTAAACTCATTCAACAAACCAGCTATTTAAACTATACAATTAATTTCATATCCGATTTCAATTCACATCATACCCAATTAATTGTATTAAAATATAGCCTGTAAAAAGCACCTTTAATATAACCTTAATTAATTGTGATTTTTAATGCCAATTTTAAAGTCTAAATCTATAACATTTAATATAGGCCATGATCAGATCCAGAACTATTTGAACTAGAAAATTTGTTGAGGCCAAAAAACAACGAAGACTAAGCAAACTAAAACTCGTTCAACTAGAACTAGAACTATATTAACGAACAATAATTACTTATATGACCATAGCTGGCCATAAATTTACTATTTACATTATAAATACATTATTTTCAATGAGGAACTAGATATAAATTGGAATCAATTAGTATCGTGTTTGGCTTACAGAGTTAGCTCATGCAAAGAACCAGTTGATTGACTCAACTTAAAAAAAAAAAGAAGAGATATATAACCCAAAACTATGACAGGAAATAGAACTGCAGGTTAGACTTATTATAATTAAAAACCTTATAAGCAGCTTTTAAATAGATAAGGACAATAAAGATCAAGTTCTGTAATATTGTTAACAGAATAAATTGGATAAATGGACTTTTAAGCAACCGAAACTAAGAACCACTTTAGGGTCAAACGTGTTATTTAAATTAATTATCTAAGTTCCACTTCCGATGTTCTATTTACCGAACTAACTAACTATGTTTATTCAAGGGGCACACATTGTTTTGTTAAAAAATAAAACAATAAATATTGAAATTATTTCAAATGAAACAAAAAGATTCAAGTTTTTGGCATATCAGAAACCTTAAAGCAAACCTTTTGGCTAACTTGCTTTAAAGTTGTATCCATTAATTACAAATCAGATCAGATACAACTTGATTCCATTCATTTCATATTCAAACTGTAAACATCTTCCACTTAAAATAATAGCAGTCTGCTTTTTGGAAAGTTGTCTAATACGCCCCAACAAGGTCGACAAAAAAAAAAAAAAAATTAGTATATCTATATCTATAAATTCTTATTGTTTTTCCAGTCCACTAATAGAATCTTTTTTCAGCCAGACAATAGAAAATGCAAATTGATGTTTATACGCGCAATACACATATATAAAATCCGATATTTCAACAGGTTTACTTGTTTATTTTTTGCAGTTTTTTTTTTTTAATTTTTATTGCGTCAAGCGTTGGAGAAATAATTATGCCAACAATTGCCAAATCGCAGCTATGCATCTCTGATATATAATCTTATTTGTGCGACCCATAAAGGCCTTTCACTTTTTTTTGCCGCACGCATTGCACACGATGCGGCACCACCCGCCACCCACTGCTGGCAACTCCCTCTTTGTCGACTCAACCGCCAATCAGCCGCTGTGGCAGCTTCAGCAGTTACTTACGCCTGTCTGCCTGGCATCCAGATACGCTTGCCGCATTGCATTGCAACATTGTGATTCAAATTAGAAACACGATCTCTCCCTCTTTCTTGGCTGCTTGCCACATGATTATGTGTTGCTGCTGCAGTTGCAGTTGCTGTTGCAGATGCAGCATTTGCCACATACCACAACTTACAAGACTTCCCCAAAAGTGCGTGCCCCATCAAACATCACAGCTAACAGACCGCCCGCCCGCCCTTATCGCATAGCCAGCAAAAATGTCAAATTGCAGCTTCCGCTTCCAGTTTGCCCATGAGGCAAAGCTTACAGCGCGTTGAGCTACACTTGCAGAAAATACTATGCACTATGAAAAGTCGTAGAAAGAAGCTTTGCTGAATGTATTCCTTTTTATTTTTCTTCGAAGAACATTTTACAAACTTATTTTGAAATATTAAAATGTTAGCAATTATATTTCGAATATTATTTAGGTTTAAATTATTTATTTAATTTGATAAAAAATAAGAACTATTTTTTTAGAGTTCAAAATAGTTGCGAATTATTAGTAAAGGATTGACAGCCTATTTTTACAGGTTAATAACCCTTTAAGGAATATTAGTATTCCTAAATGCAAATTATTATTTATTTTATGAAGGTTACTTTATACAGAAGCAAAATAATAATAACCTTTAATAATGAAAATATTTATTTAATATCTTATTTCACCCGAGTCGAACCTAGCTATGTTCCTTGAAAATTTTATCATAGATGAACTTGTTTATTAATGTTCAGACTTCAAGTACTCTTTAAAGATATTTATTAAGAGTTCATTTATGTAGGTTAGTTTGTTCAGAAGCATAAACACTATTAACTTTAGAGATTGACATTTTTATTTATATGAAACAGCCCAAATAAAATTAAACAAGTCAGAAAACTGATTATCATAAACAGAAATCTTATTTAACATATATAGTACAATTTTATTTGATATACAATTTAAAATTAAATAATATATTTACTCAAATAAAAAAAAAATTTGCTTAAGAATATCTATGTTTAATTCCAAAGACAAAAATTCCCTATAAAATTGCTATATACTCGATAGGTAATTTATTTCAGTGCAAGGTTAAACATGCTGATAATGTCATAATATTGTGTAAATTTAGACATTGGAAATTGTTCAATGTCAACGATTATGCAATCGCATCCAATGTTTCCAATATCAAATTATGTGATGAGAAATGTGGGAAATGGTCAGAAATTTATTAAAAAAGATTGCATAAATAACGGGTTCATTTAAATCATTTCATTTATCTTTGAGAAAAAAAAAATACGATCAACACTCTTTAAAAAATTTAGAAGAATCAAATGATTTAATATAATTTATATAATACTCTATATATAAAACAAGACGTTGTAGCAATAAATCTGCCCACAGCTATTTTTTAAATAAAGAAAAGACAATATGATTTTATATGCCAATCTTTTGGGGTTTTACCAACTCGAGTGCAGGCGCAAAGCAGGTTTGCAGCCAAAAAAAAACATAGAAAAAAACCCATAAGAAGCTCAAATAAAAACTGTTCAGAACCAAACCATTGACATTTCTTAAAAGTATTTTTTTCTGTTTTTTGTTTATTGGCAAATAAAAGGCAGGCGAATAAAAAAAAAGTCTAAACGAAATAAACTAATAAATAAGGAATTTCTTTGGAATTCCCCAGAATACATTATTTTGCTGGACGCAAAAGTAATTAATACTTGACGCAGACGCTTTTTTTATGACTCGCAAGTTGATCAATTTTGAAAAATCTCGAAATTTTGGCCAATCGCCAAACCAAGACAAGCGCATTTGCATTGGTATTAGTGCGGCGCGTCTGTATTAGTGAGTGCTTCCGCTGCAAACTTTCCGAGCGCAACGCACACAAATGCACAAAGCTCACCAATACCAAGGCAACACGGCTGGCGCGAGCTTTTATTGCTAAAAGAGAGCGCCAAGCGTCTCTCACTTGGTGGGGAAAAAAGCTCTTTTTACGACGGACTTGGCGCTGGGAGCTTGACGGCGTTTTCAGTTTCGTTTTGACACAAAAACTCTTTGGGGGTATAAAAGTGCGCCACTGACCACAGACAGCATCCAGTCAAAGGTTTGGAATCGTGTGTGATTCTACAAATCCTTACAACATCATTTTTTGCGTTGCTCGTAAGTGTTGGCAAACGAACAACGTTTTTTTCTTGTTACTTGTCGTGTAAAATGTTTAAGTTAAACGATATCAACAACAATTTTTGAGTTTTTCAAAAAGTATTTGGAATTGTGCTTAAGTAAAAAAAAAATACATAAAAATATAAATATTAAATATATATTCTAAGTAAACAGTGTTAAATTTTAATTTTTTAATACAAAAATGTAAAATATTAATATGCGCAAAATTTACTATTATTTATTTACAGCCTTGGCAATTCCCAACAGACTTCACAATGAAAGTATTCGTAAGTAAACAATAACAATATCATATTTTCTATTAATTATGTGCAAATAATGTGGCTCTGAATTATAAAGAAAAGGAATTTATTAGTTCTTGATTTAAGTGTGTGAGAAATGTGGCATTGTTTATGATTCGAACAATTTACAACTATTGAAGTCAACTCCCACATAGATTAAGTGCTAACAGTTTATTATATTCATGCAATTTCTGAGCAGCTCGCCTTTATGGGTGCTTGACCGCCCCGTTCACTTCCTGTCCACAAATTATATAATGCTCATATGTTGCCCAGCCAATATCATTCACAAATGATAAACTTCAACTTGAATCAATGCAAAATTGTCAATCAGCGACTCTCCATAAAATGATAAATGCACTTTAATTTAATTGCACACTGTAATCAAAATTGAGCCAACAAATAATCAATTATGAACGCTAAATACACTGTCCGACAAAGTCGCAAATGCGCATGCGTGACGTATGTTGCCCCCGTCGCATTTTGTCATGTCTGTGGGCGTGTGGGCGTGTGGGCGTGTAGGCGTATGTGCGTCCGGGGGGCCTGCTTGGTTGTGCATCGCATTACGCATGCGTCGCACGCACGCGTTTCACTTGACCATTTGAAAGCGAAATGTTGTCGCCTCAATTTGTGGCCAAATGGGCGTCATATCTTACATAGCATAACTTTCTAATCTGATTACCTAATTCAATTGCCGGTCATTGCATAACTTATTAAGTTAGGTGCTAGAACAAGCTGTGAATTCCAAATGAATTTTGTATTTTTTATTGTTCTACCCTAGTTCTGCCTAGCCGCTTTGCTGGTGGCTACCGCCTGCGCCTCCGATGAGGTGCCATTGGAGAAGAAACTGGACAAACGCGGTCTGCTCGATCTGGGCTATGGTTATGGTCATGCTGGTCTGGATGTTGGCCACATCGGTCACGGTTCCCTTGGTCACGGTGCCAGCTATGGCCTGAGCTCCTATGGACACTCTGCACCCGCCGCCATTGCCGTTGGACACAGCGGTGGTGGCATCTCTTATGGACACGGTGGTGGCATCTCTTATGGCCACAGCGGACCAGCCGTTGCCGTACAAGCGCATGCCGTGCCCGCTCCCTATGTGATCAGCAAACAGGCTGAGCTGCACAAGACCATCATTGTGACCAAGGGTGTGCCCGTGCCCGTGCATGTTGACCGTCCCTATCCAGTTGTGCATGAGAAGCGTGTGCCCGTTGAGGTTAAGGTGCCCGTGCCACAGCCCTACGAAGTCATCAAGAAGGTTGCCGTGCCCGTCAAGGAGTACGTGAAGGTGCCCGTCCCAGTGCCACAGCCCTACGAAGTTATCCGTCACGAGAAGGTGCCCATCCATGTGCCCGTCGATCGTCCAGTGCCCGTTGAGGTGCCCAAGCCCTACCCCGTGCCCGTCGAGAAGCCATATCCCGTCTACGTGGAGAAGATCCAGAAGGTGCCCGTGCATGTGCCAGTCGATCGCCCCTACCCCGTCTACGTGAAGGTGCCCCATGTCTCGCACTCCGTTGTAAAGCACGCCCCCACCTACGCCGTCAGCAAATTCCCCATCACCGGCTATCCAATCAGCGGTGTGGGTCATGATGCCAGCGTTTACGCCGATCATTCTGGCTACCACAAGTAGAGCGGTTGCGGAATCTATTTGGGGCAACGCCAAGGACTTACCAGAATATGAGCCGAATCAAATTTAGCAACATTTTTTTAATTCTGTCCAACAAAAATTAAGAAAAACAAAACACTCTCACACGGTCTCTGCGCTCCCCTACATAATTTCCAAGAGGTTCTAGTAGAACTTCCACCCTGCCACTCTGTTAGATCTTAAGTTAAAAAAAACCACCCCCAGGAAGAACAACAAAAGCCTTTTGTAAATTATTTCCCAACAACCATCAAATGGAGCATTGTTATGTATGAAATAATAGCTTAGGATAAATTCCAGCTAATTGTTTTTAAAAGAATTAACAAATTTTATAAACATTTTAGCTGCTGTTGTTTATCAGTGAAAGGTTTCAACGTACAATGAATAAAAAATATATATAAAAAAAAATGATGTAAAAATGTTTTAAGAAATAAAATTGTATAAAATAATATAAACAGTTTTTTTTTATTTAAGTTATTTCTTCTTTCTAGGAACATAAAAAGAAAAATTATATTCAACAAAAATGATATATAATAAAATCTTATATGTGGCTACAAAATTATTTACACTTTGTCTGTAATGCAAATATGTACAAAGAAAGAATATATATTTATACATAAAGACGTGATCTCACTGCATATACCTAGAACTTGAACACTTTATTATCAACAGGCCTAACTTGAGTGCATGAAAATCGCATAGAAGAGCGATACACATGCTAAAGAGATAAATAATCATTTTTTATAGATTTATACATTACGGGTTTTAAAAACGCATTCAGACGGAGAGTCATGATTATAAAATTACATTAAAAATTAATTTATTAATTAATATTATTTATTAATTAAAAAATGCATTTTGATGTATAATTATTGCTCGTATTTGGATCAATTTCGTAGTAGTTTCCACTTTGAAGTAGTTAAATATATAAAACAAACAAAACAAAGTATGCCAAGCTCTTTTTTTCGCCTAAGCTGAAAATAAATAATAATGTGCATTGATTGATAGATCATGAGTTATGAAGCGAATGACAAATGTCCTCTCACGCTGCGAAGCAGCAAGTGAACAATTTAAAGTGACTTTATTGAGCTGACCCAGTTTCGGGATGCATGGCAGACGAGGAATTGCATGTCATTGGCATTAAAGGATGATATAGACGATCCATAAATGATAAGGAGACGCGTGTCACTGCGCACATCTTGATCGCCAGCGCGTAATGCGATTCATCCGACAGGTGCAAGGCCACAGTTCCCGATTAAAACGCTGTGTCGGGTTCAACAAAAGGTCACGCGAGCAGAAGCGACCGCTCAAAACGCTCGTAAATTTTAATAACAAAAACCAGAGCGGACACATGTACATGTCATTTATGGCCGGGTTTTTCCTCGCTAAATACCAAAATTTCAACTTTCAAAAGCAACTGCAGCCAGGTTCTAAGAGAGCGAAAGGCCTGCGCACAACTTTTAATTGACCATAAAAAACTCTAAACAAAAAGTAAAATATATAAACAACAAATTGTTTGTTTGAATTTGATGGATTGAATCGTTTAAAACAATTTGGGGCTGTTTTACATTTTCCTGCTGGGTTTTTCAAACACACACACTTATAGAAGATGGAACAGAGATCTTTAAGATATCCCGGATTGAATCCGGTTTCATTTTAATGGGCGGCATAAAAACAAAAAAGGCGCCTTTGTAAACGCGCTGAACATATATCAAACATCTATGTGTTGTTTTAGAGCTCATCTAACGTAGGGTCAAAGCCCCCGCAGCCAACTCTTTGCATATGCTCAAGGACTTTGCTGACGGAACTAAAGCAAAACAACTTTCTAATAAAAAAGTCGACGCGTCGATTAAATTTCTGATTTAATTTTCTTTCGTTACGTTTCTTGTTTAACAAAAATACAACAACACAAAAAGACCTCATTTAGATAGATCGATCAAAGAGCTGCAAGAACCAGTTAGCAGCCACAAGAATTAATATCAGCTGAAGGTCATCGGCTTTACAGCTCGTATATGGGGGGCGTGGCATTTAACTTTGACTGTAGCCTGTTTGCGGTTGCACTTCTGAGCACCTAAGATTATTTGTGGGTATTATTTGTACACTTATTTTCCTACCATCATTTGTTACATGCTCTTGAGCTGTTGTCTCGTAGGTGTTTCCACTTGGAATTGTTTTTGGATTTGTCTATGCTTTTGGTTTGCGCAATTGCTATGCAATTACCAAGCGGATCTTTTAATAAAACTTAATTGCAATAAAATAATTTTGTAGGGTTTAATTATAACAAATTAAATAGCACAAGAATGCAGCACGCTGTCATTAAATATGATTAAGAAACTGCACTAGACACAAAATACTTCAAAGACAGAGACAGTAATTTAATCAAAGTGGGTTACTTTGTTCATAGACAACAATTCTTTTCGTTGTTGCCAGACATTGAAGGTCTTTGAAATTCCTTGAAGTTTTCTTAGTTTTGAGGAGATCTCAGAACTATGATAAATATGCAAGCTGAGTAAAATGAGTCTATGAAAAATATTTAATAAGTAAAATGAATATTAAATTGATTTAAGCACGAGTACTTTTGAATATTACCTTCTAATACAATATCTAATGTTTCGAAGTTCGCCTTCCTGTCGATAGAGAAATACCCATAATCTTATACACACTTACAATGAGTATTAATAAGTCATTTTATTTATCTGCATATGGTAATAAATATTATGAGTAATAAGTGCTTAAAAATACGAGTAATCTTTTATTTTCGAAGTTTTATTATGAGGACTTTCCGTTAAGAGAGGAATATCCATTTTCTAAAATATATTTACAATGAGCATTGATAAGTATTCATTTACCCTAAATATAAAAACCATTATTTATCTCTGTATGGTAATACAAATACATGAAGTCTTATGAGTGCATTAATATACGAGTAATCATCTTTAGATTATCACCCTATTTTGAAATAAATACATTATAAGTAATATCAGTTCAGTTTCTCAAGGACGAGTACTTTCGTGTATCAGCCTATATATAATACATCCGTTAATGAGATTCATGAAAATTTAGTTGTCTTATATGCAAGTACTTTCGTGTGTTGGCCAATTAATCAGCTTAACATCATTGAAACACATAAATTGCTCGAAGTCCAACATAAATCAATTGCCAAAATTACATTGCAATGCAGACGCACATAGGAACTGTGCCTGATTTCTCTGCATGGATGGATTGTGGCATTTACGCAATAATATAGTTCGATAAGGCCACCCAAAACGCTGCGAAAGACAAGCAACAAATTGCGGCAATCGGTGGCCGCCAAGTTGAAGTTTTGCGGGGCAATTAAAACAATAATTTTGCCATAAATTGGAGGGGCGTGGGAGTTGGAGGTAGGGTAGGACGTACGCATATTTGTTGGAAGTTAATTAATTGCCACAAAATGACAGAGACGACGAAGACGACGACGACAACAAGGCAAATGAAAAACTCAAAATGTAATTTTTCGCAATTTAAGTCGGTCTTTTGATATTGTATTTTGTATTTTGCTTTGTTTTGTTTCTTGTCTGAGAAAAAGCTCGGAAAGACGTTGCACATTTGGCAAGCGCGACTTTTGCTCTAATGAGCGCTGATCTAGACAGCGACTTTTGGAGGTCATCCGTCCCCATCGCCATCGCCATCGCCATCGCCAAGCTGTCCATCCAATTGAAGCAAAATGTGTTAGTTGTTGTTTATTCAATTTTTTTGTTTTTTTTTTTCGAATATTGCGAAATGAGTTTGGCTACGTTTTTGGCCAAAAAATGCAACGACAAATGCAGCGTCAGTTGGCAGCCAAACAGACCAAAGCTACAAGTTGCACCAGTTTCACTTAGGAAAAAAAAAAATCAAAAAATTAAATTTTGCCTCCGCAAAAGCGTTTGCTGCAATTCCGTTGCCCACCTCCAAGTCAAGTGAAGCAGCAAGCGGCAGCAACTGTGGCAATCTGGAAATCCCTGCTTAGCGCCTCCCTAGCCCCCTCTCTGCAACATGTGTGTAGCGTCTTTGGGATTCTTTGCTTGCCCTGCATTTGGCTTTCTGCTTCGCTTGGCCGGCAACCAGCGCTGTTAACTGGATTTTTTATATGGACGTAGTTTTGTTTTTTATTTTTTACATTTTTTATGGAGCAATTGAAGTCATTGACATGACAAAATGCCACAAGAGTTGAACTCTGAAGAGCTTATAAAACGCATAATATTATCTTACTACGTAATCACTGAAAATAAATATTGCAGTTTGTTTCATTAGAGTGTTAGATTCTGCCTCTTATACTTTAAAGCTGAAATGGGATAATGGAAGAGTCTTACATTTCGAATACACTATAAAAAGTAAAGAACATGTGCTTTTAGACAGAACAAAGAACAGGGTTAAGGGAATTGCTCAAGAATGGTATGTATAACAGAAGTTCAAACTTTTTCAGACTATATATCAAAAGTATTAATATATTAAATATTATACAATTAATATTAATATAAATATATACCTATTGTTCTCTTTACAACATGACAGAGTATATAAGAGATGCTGTTGACTTTTTGCTGCTATGAATAATATCTTATATTATGTACATAATTTTGCAATATAAATTATATTTTATAATTATTTTTTTAAGTACATGATATTTATCAATTTTTTTTCTTCTTGACGTACCCTTTGATAAACAAGTATTTAAATTTATTGCCTTTAAAATTAACGCTATTAAAAAATGTATATACATATGGTTCTCTTTACCGAATAAGGAAAAACTTAAGATATCATATTTATCATTTAGGTACATCGGTTTCCACAGATTTCTTTTTGTTTTGAAAAACACACAGATTTCTTTTTGTTTTAAAATACCTTTTCGCATAAGCATACTCAAAATAATATCATTTATGTAACATAGATATTATTGGTTATCTTTTGTTAACGTCCAATTATAGTTGCCATTGCCGTTTTTTTCCTTTCTGCCAATTTAATGGTTAATTTGTGTGTGACCTCTTAGCGGCCATCAAAATCACGCACGGCTACCGGAATTATGCGCAACTATCGGCCATTTAGCGTAGCACATCAAAGCATTCATTTCTCATCGCATGCATTCAAATTGCAACAATTAAATTAGCCGTAAAAGCCGCCGCATCGCCTCACAGCTTGACTATTATGCAACTGTGCTGGCCATTTCGGCCACTTTTTTAGCCTGGCATTTTTTCGCCAGCTGATCCCGCTGTGTAAAACGTACTTTTCCTTTGCACACAATATCCCCGCCATGGAATATGAATTATGGCGCCAAATTGCAACGAGAGCCACAGTTTTCAATTGGGGTGTGCCTGGCTACGTATGTAAGTAAGACACACACACAGATACAAATACACGCGCATTTGCCGGCTGTGATCCTTTCACCTGCTGCGCAAAACAAAAGACTTAGGCAACGAACTCGATTTGGCATTTAGCTTGATTTCCGTATTGAAAGTGCTTTTATTTAGCTTTTATTTTTATTTTTCGGACACTCCTGCAAGTTCTTTATCTGCGCGCCTAAATGATTGTCAATTGCGCCGACGCTACGCCCGTTTAGGGCATGCCCAACCACAGCAACAACAACAATAGCAATAACTACGGCGGGCACTTGTAGAGTAATTGAATGCGACATATCTCAAAAAACATATCTTAAGCTGTGCAAAAAAAAAGAAAAATAGCCAGGCAAACGGTTGCAGCTTCCCAAATGTGGCAGACATTTGACTGTTGACTACCAACTGCCTGCTACCAAAAGCTGATGCTGCTGCTGCTGCAGGCGTCACTGCTGACGTCGCTGCTGCTGCTACTGCTGCTGCTGCAGCTTTGCCACTGCCAGCAGCTGTCCGCAGCGTGACTGTTGCATAATTTGAGTTTTCTTCGGCTTCATGGCACAGTTGCATGTGCTGCTGTAGCTGCTGTTGTTGTTGTTGTAGTTGTTGTTGCTGCTGCTTTGGAAGTCACCCAGTTAGTGTGTCACTGTGGCATTTGAGCTGGATAGTGGTTGTTGTTGTTTTTGCCGCTTGTGTGTGTATTTTGGGCCGATTGTGTCTTCAAGAAATAATATGAATATTAGTAATTTGATATTTCCCATTGTCATGCATGTTGCTGATGTTGTTGTTGTAATTGTTGTTATTTTATGGCAGTTGAGCAAATCAAAGAAAATGGTATATTAAAATAATATTGATTTGTTTTAAAAAGGCGTGTCGGCAACATTTGTATGAAAATTTATTTGAAAATGTCAAAATAATATATGAAAACGCAGAGTTTTGCTTATTTAAATGCTTGCTTGGTTAGTTTTGTGCTTAAAGTGCAAAAATAAACGAAAATTCAAAAATACATAACTAAAGATTCCATGAAAAACAAAGAAAAACAGGATACAAATGTCGTTAAGCACATGTAAATGGAATTTTCTTAATAAAACAATTTTAGCGCTTATAAATGGAATTAACGAGACTTTAATTATATTTGGAGTCAAAAAATACGTAGAATAATATAAAATTAAGATTGTTTGGGCTGATAACACAAGTATTTTAGCCACATAAAGTTTCAATTTAAACCACAACGAAAAATAAAAGTGAGATCATATCATAAAGCCCTTGAATTAACTGTTGATCTTTTGCAGCTTCTGTCAGCTATTGGTTCATTGGGTATTTATAAATCTTAAACAAATGGCTTTTAAAGCGTTTACTACCTGAATTTCTTTGCTTGAGTTGAACTATAAACATTTGGTTTTTATAGGCGCTGCTGACTTTAATGTGCAGCATTTGGCAGCATATCTGGATTTGTCTGACTTTTCTAGCCTCTTTACGTGATTTTTACGCCGTGTTTGTTGGTTGTTGTTGCTTTTTATGCAGTTACACCATATGGACTTAAAATTTGAATTGAAATCAAAGCAGCTTGGTTGCTAATGCATAATAGCAACAGTTGCTGCCGATTCGCACACACCCCATATATGTAAATGTATATACGTATGTATAAATATTTACACTCTCACACACTCCGCAATCCACGACAAAAGTCGAACAAATGAAAACGTACAAACGACATAATTCCCATGCCTGGGATTTTGTTTTGTTTGCATTTGTTGTTGTTATTTTTGTCGCTCTTTTTTAATCCAATTCTTTTTTTTCATGATCTTATTGTTTCAGTTTTGCGCTAATTGCTGTGCAGTTTTCTTGACATGGGCAGCAACAAAAATGAGAGAGAAAAAACACAACACCATAATACACAAAATGATTTATGCATTGCTTTATATTGCCAAACATGTGTTAAAAGACATATGACTCTCATATTATGAGTTGTACAGGAAGATATTACCCTATCGGACTATCTAAATACTCTTTAAAAGCAAGACAGGTTTACCTCTAATCTAATTCATTTCTTAAATATATATATGGCATCTCAGATCAAGGAGTGTTTATTGCTAACGAGAAAGTGAAGATGTTTAACTTTATGTGTATAGTGACATGTGAGAATTGGAAAATAGAACGTATGCCATATAAGAACGTTCTGTTCGCAGCTATGGCTATCTGATATAGATGTCGAGTTTCGACCTACCTACGAGGGGAAGTATTTAAATACCTTGCAGCACTATACAATGTATTTAATCCCTTCCTTGCATATACCCTTTAATATAGATACCATATGGGTTAAAAAACATTGTAAGCGGGTATAGAGATTTTACAGTTCTTTGCTTGGTAGAGATCAGAAGGCACTGAGCGATTCCAGCGGATAATAAATCAAATTTAATAAAAAATAAATATTATAGCCGAGTGTTGAATGTACTGGGAAATAGCCAATGGAATTTACTTTGTTTTTATTTTAAACTAAGCTGAATACAATAAAAGACTATTTATTAAAAATATAAAATATTTCATTCGTGTACTTTAAGCTTTTCCTTTACAATTTACAAATAAAATTTTCAATAATAAATTCGTTAAATAATAATTCATATATATATATATTTGAATTAAATTATACTTTAAGCTTTGAAAACTTTCTTTTGTGTTAGCTTTCTAATTGATTTAACATTTCAATTTTAATCAGATAACATCATTTTTATCAGTATTTAATCAATTATTAGTCTCCTAATTAAAAATTGCAGTTTTTTAATCAAATTTCACTCATTCAATTTAAATATTTTTTTATTCATTGATATTTTGGGATACTTTGCTATTAAATTCTAATACCAGAACGTTACTCTTATCTGTATTTAATCAGTAAATGTGTTGTGTTTTTTAATTTTGTTTAATTTACATTAATAATTGCAATTCTAAGCAACAAAAAAAATAAAACGAAATTTTATGTCAAGTTTATTTGCCAGCACTTAAAACCTGCCTCTAACAAATCTTTTTTTAATTTCTGTGTTTTTATTTATTTATTTCATTTATTTTTTTGGCAAAACTCGTTGGCAATTGAAGTGGCAAGCGTGTTGTTTGTGGGCGGGTTCGCTGTGGGCGTGTTAGCCAGTTCTTTAATGCATTTGCCGCCACCACTTGGCTGCGATTCGCGGCAAGTTCTCTCGAGCCGCAGGTCTGGTTCCGTGTGGCAAGCAACCAGCGTAGGCGAGCCTGGCATTGTCTTGGCAAGTCGCTTATTTCAAGGTCTGTCAAGCCGTGCCCCTTGGCCAAATGTCAAATGGGCAGCGGGGAAAAAAATTGGCCACTTTTTAATGGCATTTTCGGTCTTTGTCTTCGCGTAATTTTAATTTCCCAAAAACATTACATGAAAATTTAAGTGCGAAGTGCTGCTATCCAAAGGTCAGCTGCCGTTTGTAAACGCGGGTGTTGAGGTCACAATTATCATGATAAAATATAGTGTTATATTAACGGTAATAACAACAAGCAATTGGTTTAAAAACCAAAAATGACCACAACAATGAAATGAAATAAACAAAATTTTACTCGCGTGACCTCTTCGCGCAATTATTAAAAACGATATTAAAAAGTGCTTGGAAATTGTAGTTGTTGAAGAAAAAATAAACTGTACTAGATGTTGTTATTGTTGTTTGATGTAAACAACAACTTTTTTCAGGCCACTAAACGTGCACAGTTCAAAATGTGTCCAAATTAAATGTCGAAGGTTTTGCACGATTGTCTCGCGACTTGCTACGGGCCTGCACAGTCGAATTGACAAATACTATCCGTACCTACCTCAACTAACCTCGACACAATCTTAGCTCTGACTCGAACGGGCACGAAATGCGCGCTTACCAAAGAAATCTTGGTCAGTCCAGCACAAACTGAAATTTGGGCCAAATTGTGTCGGATGTCTTTTAATTTTTGACAATAAATTTTACTGATCTCTTTAAACTGATTAAAGAAATGACCCTGGCACATGTACTAATCCATGCCATACTTAACAGCTTTTTTTTAAAGAGACACATTTTGTTCAACAGTGTTTACACTCCACTCAAATTTCTTTCAAAGAAAAAATCCTATTTTAAGCTTTAATTATGTTGTTAAATTAAGTTAAATTTATAGCATGCTTAAATATTAATAATATTTTCTCTTCCTCACAACTCTATTGCAGAAACAACTTGAGTGCCATTTAACTGCAATTAGTTGGCTAACAAGAGAAAAAAGAGCTTAAGAAATAAATTAATCACTTTTAAAAATTGTTCCACGATTGTGCACTGCAACATGTTCGGCATTTTAAGTCCAACAAACGCCAAATCGATTGCAAAGTTCAAAACATGCGGCAAAAATGCAACAAAATGAGGCAAAAAATATATATATTGTATAAAAAATCCCAAACGATTGACAAATGCGAAGCATCTTAAAAGTAGAGCACATGCAATGAGCGATTGCTCGCAAATTATAGACCTGCTGCATATATGTCTATAAACAAAAAATTGTCCGACTCCTCGATTAAATGGCAAATGACAAATGCTTTGCCAAAGCCAATAAATCGCTGATGTCCAAATTAAAGCCACATTTTTTACTCCTCTTAAGTATGCAAACTTAGCATTTTAAATAATGTTAAAGACTACTTAGCACAAGCAATAAATATATTTTGACTTTAATGCCACACGCGACTTGAATACCCTATTTTATAACGATAACAAAAAATCAAGCATACAAAATGAATATATCAGATAATTAGCAAAAATTTGTTTAGGCATTTTGGAATTTATTAATTTTAAAATATATTCAATTTTTTTTCAAAATATTTTATTTAACTAATCAGTATGATTAAGTTAATATTTTCATATCGAACATGTCGCTAAACATACTACGCCAGCTGCTAAATGTCGAACATACTGATACATATTTTACAGCGTATCAGTTAGTAAAAAAAATACCTTAGCAGTGCTCAGTCTTAATTACCGTTCAATAAACAATGAATACATTTTTTGGTACACAATTTATGGGTTCACGACACGTAAAACACGTTAAGTGCTCTTTATACGAAGCCAAGTAATGTCTTGTATGCCATATAATAAATGCTGCACGGAATGTGTAAAGAATTTAGAGATTAAATAAAATCTCCAAACTAGCTACTAACCATCTAAACCATCCATGTCTTGAAATAAAATCACCTATTACGATTTGCAAAAAAATATTTTGATGGTAAGCTATACCCAATTATATTACTTAAATCATAACAGATTATCGTAGGCATATTATTTTGATCACTGATTCTTTTCAGAGTTACTTAGGAATATTATGTTTTTTTAGTCAAATTTTAACCGATAAATTAAAACAATGAATCGTTATTATATAAAAAGAAGAATAAAAGAGGCGCAAGTCGTAAATAAGAAACGAATTCGCCATTCATTGTTCATTTCATTTGCATTTCGAGCATCATGTTATATAATACAACTGGCAAAAGAAATGATGAAGAAAAAACGAGCCAAATTTTGAGTATACATTTAAAACAAAAACGAAAATTAAAAAAAAAAAAAAATAAATAAAATAAAAAACAAAATCATTTTTTATAACATTAAATTTGTTTGTCTTTAGAACTGGTTCACCTTAACGCCGCCATCGGGCATTAATTATACACAACGTTTGACCGTAGACAACTTTTTCTCAGATCTTAACAACATATGCCGAATATAATATGAATCTAACTTTGATTAGCTAATGGCCCGTTGATATTTTATGCAAATGCCGTGCTCTGCATTTGGACAGAGTCTGACTACATACATAATTGGATGTTTGCATAATCCGATAGACGTCATTAGAATCTCCATAAATTTAACTTGAACATAAATAAAAACTAAAAGAACACAAAAAAAAAACATTTGCAAAATGCAAAATATTTGTTAAAAATAAAAAGGTTTGTTAATTTGATTGTCAGCCTTTTGTCAATATTCATTGCATTTGTTATGCGATCACAAAATGTATTGTTTTTTTTTTTTTTGTTTTTCTTTTTTCATGGGCGTGTTAGCATATATGCTACACAGAAATGCATTAGTAGGCAAACTCTAGATTATATATATATATATATAGATATAAAGCTACCATTTGCATAATATTTTGGGGATTTTTTTTTATAAAATTTTGTTATTTCATTTTAATTTTTAATTTCTTCTTTTTATTATTAAACAAGAATCGTGTGTTTGTGTGTTTGGTGCTGTTTACCAATATGTTGGCACGTGTACGAAATGAAAGTTAACTAAACAAACATCAGATTGAAAATATAACAAGAAGAAGCTGCGAACGCACTTAAACTTGAACTTGAATTTAATGTTGGGCCTTAACCGCTATGTTTCCCTTCACTTTGCTTGTTTATTATTATGAAAGACATCTACAATCTACAGTTTAGTTATTTCTTTTAACTGATGCTTCTTGTTTCTTTTGATAGTTTCAATGGTTGTTTTTGGGGTCATCTGCGCGTTGCAGAGTTCTTTGTGGTGGCCACAGAAACGAAGCGAACAAAGGCCGCATTTGAGATCTGTACGATAATGTGGTTCAAACTCTGCCTAATGATAATGATAATGATAATGCTGATGCTGATGACAGCGCACGACCTTCGCCTTCAGACTGCACATCACAATGCACAGCATTATAATAGACCACAATCTGATCTAATGAAATATATATATATAAATCTATATAAGTCTATATATGTAGTCGTATATCTAATGTTTCTGTTCTGCCCTCCGCTCATTGTTCACACGTTCCATTTACATGGCCATTGGCCGATTCGACTCGTAGTGCCCATTGATTTAGCTATATACTTATATACACTGTGAGTATTTCCTATGCACATTAAAATGTCAAATTACACACACATTCACACAGCAAACATTCAATCATTGCACCCACAATACGAATTTACTTTGCCGAAAATCTGTAAGATCAAAAGTTCAGTCACGAAGCCCCAACCGAACCCAAGCCAAGTAGAACTCGCAGACCGAGTGGCGCATGTTTTTTTTTTCGGAAAAATTACACAAGAAAATTTACTTGGCTTATGGAAAATGCAACTGAATTCGTTCAGCGCCAAATAGCAGTGTGTGGCTAATGCACATCTAGCCTTTTGGGCAAAGAAGCAAAGGTTTCTTGTATCGTGATTTTAGTAGAATTTTTTTAATTTTCTGACAATAATTACGCCATCCCATTAAGATACTATATAAAAAAGTGAAAGGAGATGCTTATTGTTCTTCGAGATAATATTAAAGTATTAAATAACACTTTCTATTCATTTTTCTTTTTATTTCCATTATAATTTTGTTTATTATAATATAATAAGAGTTCGAAATTATGCAAATTTTAAATTCAGGCCACAAAAAATTGAATAGTAATGTAGTTATTTATTTAATAAAATGTTTATAAATAATAAAAAAAATATCACATCTTTAAAAAAACCCTACTCAAAAGTTTTCTAAAGCGCGAGTTCATAGAATGCATTATTTTCAGATACCGTATCACATTGATTACAATTACTGGATAAATTTGTCCAATAAAATGAGATGTTTCAGAACCTCTAATGCATCGTAACTTCCAATTGCGAGTTCAATTGGCAATTTAAAGAAATTTCTAATCACAATTTTATCCAATAGTATGATTCAGCAATTGTAAGTTCATATTTAAGCAATTAAATAAAATATCATAGGTCTAATGACAATTAAGTCCAGTAAAAGGAATCACTACTTAGGAATTTTTATTTTCCTTCAGTTGTTTATTTTTTTCATCTCTAATATATTTTAATGTATTTGTTTAATTTTGATAGTTTTTGAATTTCATCCAGGTTATTATATTCTATCTTAAATATAATATAATTTATTATTTCGTTTTATTTAATTGTAATTGAATTTATTTGTTTAATTTTAGTTTATACTTTTTAATTTGATTTTTTGTTTATGCTTTTTTAAATTGTTTTTTTTTTTTATATTCATTTTGTTCGCATTTTTGTATCCTTTATTTTTTTATCGAAGTTATATTTAACTTTCGAAAGTCAATCTTTTTCAACACTAGAGTTTAACAGCTCGTACGCTATGGAACTTTTTTACTATCTAGTGCCCCCAGTTGTCTACTAAGTACTTGGTACCATTAACGGTTAGCCGAGCTGCGGACTGCTGTCAAGTCACACCGACAGGCACTAACACACACGCAGGGCAGGTCACACGCATTGCTCATATGTACACGTACAGTGTCCGTGTGAACTGAAAGCTTTTTTAGCACACAACATTTCCTTACGCATAGTGAGACGCTCGAATAGAGAGGCAGAGAGTGAGATAGAGATTGAGAGAGTGAGCGAGCTTTTGGGCTGCTGCTACTGCTGCTGGTGGCTGGTGGCTGCGTCAAAGATCGACGTCGACAGACACCAACAAGAGCATCAACCATGGTCGGCATTGGCATATAAAAGCTCGCAATGTCTGTGCAAAATTATTCAGTTAACAGTTGCGGGTTGGTTGAGACATACAAACCCCGGCAAAAGTTGAGTGCGGCTGTCTAGAAGTTAAAACAAAGTGCAAAATGAAATCCATGGTATGTTGTGTTCAAGCGTACTACAAAAAAAAATAAATCTAAAGCAAACCAATCAGCTAAAAGCGATTCAAGTTAAAAGTTCTTCAAGTGTCTTCATTATATCATCATAACTATATCTGACTATCATCTCGCTATGCAATGGACAATCGTGCCTCGAAAAACTATAATTTTGTCCATCAAGTGTACTTTAAAAAAATATAGAATTTGATGAGATCTATAGAGTTTTTATGAGCTGCATAAAATAATTTTATATAATTTAAAAAAAATGTTACAAATGTAAAAATTAAAATCCAAAAATTTATCTTTAAATGAGAAGCTTTTAGCATAACGAAAAGTAGGGAATTAAATTATGTAGAAAATTCTTGGATAGATCAAGGCAGTTAATATTTTTAAAACACATATTGAATTAGAATTTAGTGTGAAAAATCGTATTTTTGAATATAATAATATTTTAAATATTTTATTAAATATACTTTGAAAATAGGATATAGAACTAATGAAAATAAATTAGAAAATATTTAATTAAGCCAAGAGTCTCGGTTTAATTAATAATTGCTTTTGGTTCAAAACCTATAAAAAGAAACAATTTTTTTTTATAAAGAGCTCTCGACACCACAGCTAACATTTATTACTTTACTAGTTTAATTTGTAACAGTAGCCAAAAATATAGTTTAATAAGAAAAAACTCGCATGCTAGCGCATAACAAAAATTAAGTATACGCCACTTGGTAAGCACTGCGCAAGTTCTGTCGCATTACGTATGCGCCGCGTGGCCAATGAATGGAGCTACCATTGAACTTGGCGCGCAGCCAAACGCATTTAGTAAATTGCATAATTGTCATATTTGAAATAATTATGGAGTGGCGGCTGGCGGAAGTACCGCCAAGTTATATAATAGCATAAAAGTTGCAGCGATCGAGCGATCGAACGATTAACACGGCTAACCCACTTTGGTCACACTTTGCATTGCAGCTCGTTTTTGGCCTGTTGGCTATGTGCGTGTTGGCGGCCACCGCTAGCGAGGAGGCACCCAAGAAAGTTGAGGCCGCTGAGCCCGCCGCTGAGGCCAGTGCGACAGCTGAAAAGAAACAGGAGAAACGCGGTATTGGCTATTCCGGCTATGGCTATGGCGGTTCCAGCTATGGCGGCTCCAGCTATGGCGGCTCCAGCTATGGTGCCTCCGGTCTTGGCGGCGGTGCCATTCTGAGCACTGGCCATGGTGCCATTGGTGGACCCGTTGTCTCTCAGCTGCCCACACAGGTGCACACCAACACCGTGGTGAGAACCGTACAGGTGCCCTATCAGGTGGAGCGTCATGTGCCTTATCCCGTTGAGAAGACCGTCACCTATCCCGTCAAGGTGCCCGTGCCACAGCCCTACCCCGTGGAGAAGGTTGTCCAGTATCCCGTGAAGGAGATCGTTAAGGTACCCGTCCATGTGCCACAGCCCTACCCGGTTGAGAAGATCGTGAAGGTGCCAGTCAAGATCCCAGTCGATCGTCCCTACACCGTGCATGTGCCCAAGCCATACCCCGTGCCCGTTGAGAAGCCAGTGCCCTATACCGTTGAGAAGCGCGTCATCCAGAAGGTGCCCGTCCATGTGGACCGCCCAGTGCCCTATCAGGTGAAAGTGCCCGTCAATGTGCACGTTGAGAGCCATGTCCAGCCCGCCATCACTGTCACCCACACCGTCACCAAGACCGAGGGTGCACCCATTGTCAGCGGACCAATTGCTAGCGGTTACTCCGGCATCTCTGCTCACGGCGTCTCTGGACCCGCCATTGCTGTCGGCCATGGCATCTCGTCGTATGGCGGTCATGGCATCATTTCCGGTCACGGCATCTCTGGCCATGGCATCTCTGGCCACGGTGTCTCCTCGTACGGCACCTCCGGACACGGCGGTTACCTCCACAAAAAGTAGACCAATTTATCGCTAACGAGGGCCAAATCAGCTTATGAATTCGGGTAAAGGCGTACGCATCAACATCAATGTCGAATTTTCCAATATCCACATGAAAAACAAAACCCAACTGGAATTACCCCCAACCCGCAACCCTCAGAGTACGACTTACATTTAGTTTTAGTTTGTGATACCAACCGAAATTCTAGGAGGAAGCAACAATCGTTCAACGGGAAGATCATCAAATGTGACATTTCGATGAGTGGTTCCCAGGACGGAACACTCTGGAAACTTGCCAGCAACTGCACCCTTAAGAAAAACAAAAGTAACAAATCAAAGCCACATTCGTTTGTCCCGCTTGTCAATTGTGTCACCCGCCTCCTCTTATGTACAGTTCTTTCTAGACAGGAAAAACAAACAAACAACAACAACAAGAGAAAACACCTGAAACCAGTTGCATCTTCGACTTTTTCCCGTTAATTTCTATTCTATGAAATTTTTGTACATATTTAAATAATGTAAATAAAAAGAATTAAAAACAAAAGCTTTGCTTTTATTCTTAAAGAGATGAAATAAAATTGTCAAGTAGTATTTTTAGTGGGCTTATCAATAAAATCTGGCTTTGAATATCATAAATTTATTGGGGAATTCCATTATATAAATATAAATCTCCGTATATTGCAGCTTGCCCCAAAAATACAATTACAATCTTCTATACAATAGTCCACAGTTAATAATTAAACACTTTTTGGGGAAGGTTACCAAGACTCATGTAAGATTTAATTTGATCTAAACTGTGACTACGAAAAATTTTGCTTATGACACACATTATAATAGATCTATTAAGGTCTGATAATATTCAAAGTAATATTAATAGTCAAGTATTATAAAAAATTTCCTTCACATTTGTTTAGAAGAAATTCTAAATTTTAGGGATCCACAATGATTTTATAAAAAAATATTCTTATAAGTAGGTAGGAAAATCTGTTGCTAAACTGGATCGTCTAGAAAACCGCCAGAATATAGTCACATGACAAGCAATTATTGAAAAAAGATATACTTATATGAGTTCAAAACAACATTTTTCAATGTAGTCCTGGTATATAAACACTATTTGTAAATATTTTCTTTTTAATTTAGGCTTTCAATTTTGCGATTGTTTGTTATTGAAAAAATGAAATCAATTTTATATTAAGTCGCACAAATTTTATAGAAATAATGAACAAAAAATGCCCTTGTAGATATTCCCTTTTGTGAAGTTTATAAATGAAAATATTTTGGAATAATAAATATCGTTTCCTTATGCTATGTAATATTGTAGTATTGATTCTGATCGAGAATATATATATTTTCCTTATGGGTTCTCCTTCTATGCGGTACACATTTCATTACAAAATTATAACACTCCCCACAAGAGTATAAAAATAGTAAAGAAGACAATTTCTTATAAAGGTTGCTTGTCAAAAGCTCTTCAACGTAGTACACATTTATATAGTAAAATCAAAAGCTTCAATTGCGTTAAAAGCTTAAAAACAGAGACTTAAGTTTAAAGTTGAGAAAGCTTTTATTTTTGGTAACAACTGTACGCCAAAGCTTTAATGCAACCTAAGCTTAGTTTGTATTTGCCCGCATGATAGGTGTACAAAGTATGCTAGAAATTTTATATAAATTGAAGATATATAGCACATTTTCCAATCTTTGAGCCCAAAACTATGCAACCTATTCTAAGAGAAAATATGAAGTGTAGTATTTATTCTTCTTAGATAAAGGTAAAGATTCACGCCCGTTAATTAAGCTATGGCAAAACTGTCCCTTATTGAGCTAGATACAAATAGAAGAAAAGTGAGTGGAAAAGCAAAAATATGTGCCGGGCAAAGCCGAGCAATAAACGCTAATTTATCATTCTTGTGATGTATTAAAATTTATCATCTTCCGGGAAATAACAATATTCAGTTGTGTTCTAAGCGCGTTGCAGCAAAGTTCGTATCTTACAGAAACCAAATTTTAATGCCAGAATGTGGAAATTTGTGTTAATATCTGTGCTCAGCCTGCTGCCAAATGCGCTGCTTCAAGCTGAAGATTATGAAGACAATCAAACTGAGCTTCCATATACCACACAAATATACCAAACAAGTGACTCACATCTGTGCACAGAACATGAGGTAATCCTCTATACGCTAATGGAGCCAACACCGTTGCGGGAGTATGGTTTTTTTGCCGAACCCTTTAGGCGGGCGGGAATTCGGGGATCATTGCGTAGAGTGGTAAGTTCAAGAAAAAGCAACCAATAAGACTTATGGGCTAATGCTCTAACGTCATATCAAACAGACCAAGACCAGATTGGAGCTCCGTCAAGTTTGCTGTCCAGGCTATCTAAGAGCCTACGATAATAGCTGCCATCCAGTGTCGACAACAACGGAGATCTACACAGAGTTAAACGATGTCTCGACTCTGACTGTGCCTGTGCCCAGTACGGATAAAAGCTTACCGAGTGCCGCAGACAAGCAGTCGTATAAGCCTAAGCCCTGGCTTATGTACGGCACTGTGCTCATATTGATCTTGCTAGCCCTGGGAGTATGCATGTATAGCTTCTACTATATCAAGCAAAGGAAAGATAAGAGAAATGAAGACGGCAATGAAATTGAAGCGCGCTCAGCTCTGTTTTGCAACTAAGTCACAAATTATAAGTATATTTGCTCTAGAAATTCAATAAATTTGCTAAAAACCCTAAGTGATATAATCGACTCAATCCAAGAATACTAAAAAAAAATGTTATATAACTTTATCAGTTTTTGGCATTTAAATAGATATATTTTCTAAAAATCCGTCATATAAGAAATCGGGTAAAATTATAATCCCACCCTTCTGTATCTTGCATATATGCCTGTGGGTCAGTATATAAATATACTAAAGTATACTACACAAATATATTTATCGTCTTTTTGCTTAAAATTTGGTGATATGAAGAAGTTTATTTAATATATAATAAAAACAAAAACTGAGATCCGCTACAAGCTGAAAGTGTAACTAAATTTTAGTTGAGTTTTGTGCGCACTCAATTAATCATCGTGGTTGAAAAATGTGGAGCATTTTATTGCTGAGTTTACTCAGTCTTTATGTGCAGCTGGCGACCTCTGTCAAAGATCCACATTTGTGCATAAAAAATGTGGAAGTTTCTTACACTGTAACGGAACGTGCTTCCCTGGAGAGCTATGGCGAGTTTGCAAGTCTATTAAAGATGCTAAATGTGCCAGGCGAAATGCGCACCATTGTATGTTAATAATAGTAATATACATTCAATTTATTTATGCTATTTATGATTTAACCAATCAAATATGCAGCAAAAAACTAAATTGGAAGAACGTGAGGAATGCTGCGAAGGCTACGAACGCTCGGCTATTGAGGATTGCCAACCTGTGCCAACTGTGCTCCAGGATGAGCCGAGCTCAACTGTGTCTGTTATCGATAACAATCCGATTGTGCCTCTAGGCATATCGAATAGTTCTAAGGTCAGCTACCGCTGTTGCAAAATTGAGCTAATCTTTATGTGTGCAATTGTACTTATCTTAACGCGTTTGTAAAGGGAAATGTCGTATATATAAATATAAATATTGTTATCATCTACATTTGCATGAATACAATCAAAGTATGACTCATTTCTGTTTGGTTTTAAGTAAATACTTTCAGAAATTATTTTTGCGTGGCCTGAACAACACAAAAAACATAATACAATTTCTACAATCATCTTATGGGCACACTAGATCGTAGGTCCAAGTGCCTGCGCGTTCGTATATAAACATTCTTTATCAAGTGTCTTATCAGGCATTATTCCCTGCCCTAAACAAGCCTTCGAAGAGACTCTTAATGTGATGCTCGCAAATAATATTTTCTTATACTTTTCTTAGAATACCCTGTAGCAAGAACTTAAGTGGGAAAAATATATATTTAAGTTACAGCCGATGAGCTGAATTTCTCGGAACATAAAAGTTCAATTTGTTGAACTGGACATTGCGATAAGGTTAGTTGTATATAAAAGCATTATCAGAAGAGTGTCCGTAATTAATGATAGATTGTGCTGTGGGGCCTTTAAGTAGATTCGATTCAGCAACACAATCTTACTTGTGTTTTAAAATTACGGCTAGACGGTTGACAAATTTTTTGCTATTTTCGAAAGCCTCTCACCATGGATAGTACTCGGGGTGCAATTTTTTTTATTTGTTTAATTGCTGCGACTGGCTGTACGCCGGCCATGCAGAAGAACAACAAGAATCCGTATAATAATACGTGTTTGAAGAAAAATTTCGAAAGGGACAGTGACATGGAAAATATAAGTGAGCTAGTGGTAAGTTGAATTAAAACATTCCTTTTATACCCTGTACCCATTTGAAATTCATATATAACAGCAGTAATGCATCTGTAATAAGATTCAGTTTATCATTTTGTTGATTACCCTCCTGATCTCTCCTAAAATGATAAGTCCAGTCCCGGGTTTTTGAGCATATTCCTGACCTTATAAGAAAGGTGCTGCTTACAAAAAAATTCAAGGTGTGCAATTTAAAATTAATCAGATTATACAGATATACGTTATTGGCGAATTAATAGCCGAGAGTGTGGAACCCAGGTAAGAGGAAATAGACCAAACTGCAGCTTGGTACAGGGTGTTTTTTAGTCGGTCGCTTTCGACTAGAGAATTCATACTTTATACAACACCTCCTCTACACAGTCTGAGTATGAATGCTGTCCCGGATATGTTGGAGCGATTGACGATTGCAAGCCCGTTTGCTCTGTGGAATGTGATAGCAATAAGTACTGCTCTGCTCCAGAACACTGTGAATGCGTAGAGGGCTTTAAAATGGTCTTAAATGGAGACTGTCATCCGGCGTGTACAGAAGGCTACGAAATGCAGCCAACTGGTGAATGTGTGTCTAGGGCAGAAACCAAGGAAATCGAAGTGAAACCCAGTGAGGATTGCTATGTGGAAGATCCCTGCTTGCCTAAGGATCCGAATTTATGCACAAGGGAAGTGCCAGTCACTGGCGAACAGCAACCGGGGTACTATACATTAAAGGAAGAGTTTGAGAAATTAAATATTCCATTTCCCAATATTCTGTTTGTAAGTAAGCAAATTATTTCTGCATTGACATCGATTACCCTATATCCTATATGAAAAGACCAGAATTGAAAGATATTGCTGCGACGGCTACGGAAAGCAAACCGACGATGAGCTCTGCCAACCCGTGTGCCAACCCAACTGTGGTGCAAATGCCTACTGCAAGGCACCAAACAAATGTGCGTGCCAGGAAAACTACCATATGGGAGTAGAAGGACAGTGTGTGGAGAATTTTAAAGCCGTTGATCCGCATGTGTGCAGCAAAAATGTGGTAAAATGTTAACTACTTTAAACGTTTCCGTCAACTATATAAACTATATATGCCCTACAGAGCACAACTGAGGTAAAAATCTACTGCTGTGATGGCTATGAACAAAATGCGCTTGGCGCACTCTGCCTGCCCAAATGCAGCCAAGGATGTGGCCGTAACTGCCGTTGTGTGCAACCTGAGGTGTGCGAATGTGAAGAGGCTGACGCCCACTGTCTGTGTAAGCCAGGCTATGCCAAGGGCAAATCCGGACACTGTGAACCACTCTGTGCAGCGGGTTGTCCCGTGCACAGCAGTTGCCTTTCGTACGGACTATGTCAGTGCCTAGAGGGCTACACAAACAGCACCGGCAGCTGCCAGCCCAATTGCCTGGCCATGCCAGAAAACAGTAAGTGCGTACGTCCAGGCGAATGGGAATGCGATTTGGGCTACATCAAGCTACCCGACGCCAATGGGCAGAGCTACACCTGTCAGCCGCATTGTAGGCAGAGCTGCTCCACCTATGGCAAGTGTGTGGAACCCAATGTGTGCGAGTGCCTGCCTGGCTTTAAGGCCATTCTGCTTGGCCAGGACCCAGAGACCAAACAATTCGTTGAGGAATGCCGACCAGTTGAATTGACCGACTCTCTTCCATATCCATATGAGCGATACACAACTGAAGCTTCAAATGACCAAATACTGCCACATAAAACTGAAAAGATCTCATTTCGAACCCTATAGGCTCCACTTGCTGGAAGACTAAACACATACTAGAATAAATTTGTATCACCTAATTAGCTCTTTTGCATTTTGTATACCGCATTTAATAACAGAAACATTTTGATTGGCCAATTTCAATTTTTATAATAAAATAAATCTTTCATATCCTGTATTGTTTCTTCAAACAATTAAATGAAATATTTATACAATTGTGCATATACATCCTAAATCTTGTTCAACAAAATTTTAAACGGCCTTTCTGACCTATTTCAGTTTACATTTATTTTGTTTTTTTTTTTTTTTCTAAATTTATTAGATTTCAAACTTTGCAAACTTAATACAACGTTTAGGCAATTTTATAGTAGAGAAAACCTATAAAAAAAAATCCACAAACTTGCCGGCAACTAATGCTAATCAATAAATAACAAGTAAGAGGTTCCAGTCGGGAGCTCCCGACTAGGGGATACCCTGAACCCTCTTCTTCCAACCACAAATGCATATATATATTCTATTTTAGAAGCTGTGTCAAGTTTGGTGACTCTAGCTCTTATTATTTACCAAAATTGCCCAGCAAACAGGATATTGTAAACGGAGTAAGTTATCGATTATCGGAAACAAACTCGATCTGCGCAGGCACTAGGAGCACCTACATCTAAAATTTCTCTAGCTCTTATAGGTTCTGAGATCCTTGCGGACGGACGGACAGACAGACGGACATGGCTAGATCGACTCGACTATTGATGCTGATCAAGAATATATATAATTTATGGGGTCGGAGATGCTTCCTTCTGCCTGTTACATACATTTGGATTTTGCACAAATACAATATACCCTTATACCAATTTTTAGTGGGTTCAGGGTATAAAAAGCCGAGAGCAAAAGAAAATTGGACTGCCTTCTTATACACACACACATTTACACACATTCACTCACGCTCATACACACACTCACATTTACACACTCACATTAACTTTTGCACATAATCTGGAATACTTAAGAGCAACTTTGCCCGAGTGGCGGGCAAAATCAACAAGCGAAAAGCGTACAAATTATGCAAGACTTAATGCAGTTGAGAGCATTGAAAGTAAGCGCAAAATAAGCCAAGAGATCAACGCCCAAATGTAGCATAATTAATTGGAATGACAAATGGTGTCGGACAAGAAAACAACAAAAATTTCAAGTTCGTTGCCTTAGTCTTTAGTTTTTTTTTCGTGGGCAGCCGCAAGAACCTGTTGGCAGTTGACCAACGCACAACATTGATCTTGTACTAGCTAACGCGAATTGAACCCAGTATGTGTGATTGTGAATGCGTGTGTATGTGTGGCATGCGGCAAACGGAGAATGGCACGACCCAAAAACAAAAGCACAAAATAGCCAGAGCCAAAGCAAAGTGAATGCAGCAAATGCGACGCGCAGCCGCAATCAATTAGCGCTATGCGATGACGTCGACGTCGACGCCGACATCGGCTGCTTTGCAGGCAGGCTGCCACATGTGGCGGTTGCGTCATGGCGCCAAGCAGACCGTCTAGCGGTAATTGACTTGCAATTTCTTTTGCAGCAACATTTCGGTTGCAAAGAAATTTACCAAATATGTTGCAATAGTTGCCAAGCCGCCAAAGCAATGCGCCAGACTGAGACAGCCTGAAGCCAGCTGTAATTTATTAGCATTTATCATACGAGTATTTCTTACGGACAGTTAAATATATATTTTTGGAGAGTACAAAAAATATATGGTATACAAATGAAGTTGATTTAAGGACTAATTGAGATAAGAAGAAATACATGAATCCAATTAAAGTGACGTTCAATAAAAGTTATTTTAATATCGGAATAAATAAAAATGAATGTTAAATAAAAATGACAGCAACTCTGCCAAACTATTAGACTTTGGCCTGTGGTATTTAATAATACAAAAATTAATAATTTTACTATCAATTAAAATAAATTAATTAAAAGTATGTTTAATGTAATTAAATAAATTTATAGATTTGAGTTTGCACAACAAAACAAGACAACTTGGCATATAAAGCAACAGATCTCCTTGCCTTTTTACACTCTTATAGAGGAGATCTGTGTAAGACATGTCCGCCGCATAAACTGTATATTTTAGATCAGCATCAACAGCCAATTTGATAAGGGCAAGTGTGTTTCTAGGCGAATCTTTTCAATATTTTTTGCCGGATCGGACAGTACATTCTGGTATTATACAATTTAAGATAACTCGACCAAACTCGGAATCATCATATACATGCAACCAATATATCATTTAGCTGTCATAGGAATGTTCGGTCGCAAAGTGGACTCTTGTATGAAAAAATATACTAATTTCCAAAATTAATTTTGTTCTTAATCAATCCATAATTGTTTTGTATTTTTTGCAATATGAATATGTACAAGATATTCTCAAAATGTGGTATATATTTTAACTACTAATTTCTTGCTCTCTTTTTCGTTCAATCTACTTATTTTGCTGCATTGCCACTTCATTGATTTTAATTGTAGACTTTTGTTGGTAATATTTCTTTTTAATTCGGCCCGTTGGCCTGTTTTGCTATCGTATATGTTCAGCTTACTGCCAATTTTAAATGTATTTTTAATGTTTTACAATTTTCCTTTTCTTTTTTGGCGGATTTGCAATTGCTTAACCTGCGGCAAGGAAGTGTATAGTGTTTTTGAGTTTTCAGGTTTTTGCTGGCATGGGTTTTCTTTTGGTAGACATAGGAAAAGACATACATTTAATAGACGTCAATGGACGTATAATTAGTTAGTTTTATTTATGAGCAAACGCTTTGTAAATAATGAGACAATTAACACACATTCTGAGTTATTTGGCAATTTTCTTTAGTTTTCCATGTCTTCTATTCAAAATCGTTAGCTGCCAACTGAAAATAATTTATTTGTTGCAGTTGCTTAGGCAATCGCTTAATTATTTTATGTTTTATTTGTGCCTTTGTTAATTTACGAACAATTTAGTGCTGCCTAATTACAGTTCGCTCTATATTATTTTTTTTTCTAACGAAGGCAGTTCGAAAAGTTGTTCGGTTAGATGAGGTCTTTAAAAAATTCGAAGATATATTTGGTTTAATATATAAATATTTATTAAATAAATTTTAAATATTTATTTTAAATATAAAGTGAAAAAATTTATTAGAAGTGGCTTTCGCGTCAACGAACAGGGAAGTTAAGACTGGTAAAATATGTTATGAAAAAAATATTAATATAGTTTCCTAGAGTGAAGAAAAGGCAATTACATTTAAAGAAACATACTCGTATAATCGCTTATTTATATTTATATTTTTCTTTTTTAATTAAATTATTCTATATTCAATTCTATAAAGTGTCCAGAGAAAAATGGAAAGAAATCGATATTACTTTTTAGAAAAGGTATTTAGGTTTTACATATTATATACATTTTTTTTTTGTTTTTTGTTGCCGTTCAGCCATCTGTTTTCCAGTATGGAAAAATTCCTTTTACTTTTCAACTGCCTCTCGCTTCTACAAGCCCAAAAAACAACTTCATTTACGCCTCAGTGCGGCCAAAACCGGCAGCCAAAAATATAAAGAAAAAGCAGACAAAAAATGAAACAATTCCGAAAACAAAGGCTACCAACTAGATTTACAAAATGTACAGCCAGATGCGACTACATAGCATAATGTTTATTCAATTTACGCAATTTACACTGCGAGAAACAACAACAAAAACAATACTTGGCATTTGATTGCCAACTGTGTTGTTTTTTTTTTTTTTTTTTTTGTAATTATGAGTCCAAAAATGAAAACCCACCGTAAAAAATGGACTAAATTTAAAAAACCAAATGAGAAATAAACCTAGGTTCATATTTAATAATATTTCGCATCAACAAATGAACAAAACGTAAACATAACGAAATTAGGACAGTCGCAATCTGTGTAATCTAAAATAAATTTATCTTCTAGTTTTTATGCAAATTGCATGGCGAGTAAGTCAATGGGTCAAGACACGCCCACTCGCGGCAACCCGGAAAGCTGCAGTCCCCCCATCTATGGTCCAAACTGCCGCACAGCTGCTGGAAGGCTCCAGCTCCAGAGGCGGAATTACTTATTATGTTGATAAATTGTTTTTTGACTGGTTTTTCTGGCTCTCAATTTTTTTCATTTTTTGGTTTGTGCAAAAATTTGCATAGATTTGCAGTTGGGTTTGCGGCAGTCTGTGGGATTTGGCCAACGACCGATTGGACACTTCCTTATTTATCAGCTGCCAGCTGAAGAGATCAATTGGCCAAACCGCAACTTGATTAAATGCAAAAACCTAACCCACTTGGCTGGCTCATTCGGGCGCAGCATTCAACGACGCGTGACAATTTGTCCAAGTTAACAACAAAATAATCGCACAATGGCCAAAGCAGATGGTCATAAACAAATTTATGCTTTTAAAGACGCGCTCTATGAGTTCAAATGCTTTTGCCATTGACCTCATTATGCTGCCTACATGCAGAGAGAGACAGAGAGAGAGAGGGAAGGGGAGAGAGTATGCACGATTCAATTGCCATGATTATCACTTTCAAATCAAATCAACGAACGGGCTTTTACATACGTCAATGTCATGTAAAGGCAGCCGATTGAAAGGGCTGCGATTGCATTTAACAGTTTACTTGGTTCACCTGGCTCAAGTCGATTTGTCTTACAGGTTTTTCTTGGCTCGTTAACTTTGAGGCTTAAGCTGGATAAGCTGGATTAAAGCACTTAATTGGTTTTCGAATCAAGTAATTTCGAAAACGTAAAATTAAAGACGAAAACAACTTGTGAAAACTGAACTAAAACTGAACTACTTGTAGAAAATCAAAATATATTTCTAAAAGTATAATAAACTTATATCGCTGATATTTTTATTTATCATCCATACACTATCATTTTCATAGGTTGAGTTCTATTTGATGATAAAATATATAAGCATAATTAGTTTTTAATTTCCTTGACAATCGCATATTGAACTTTGAAGTTTGAATGATAGCCTAATCAGAAACTAAAATTGTATTACTCAAGTATATTATTAAATTCCTTTTAAGTTTTAATATACAATTTATATAGCAACAAAGATATTTCAAGCTCCAATAATCTCTGAGACTTTATATTTGTAGATAGTTTGCATCAGTTTCTTGGTGAGCTTTTCATTGAAATTAACTATAATATATGCTATAAATAAATCCGAATATTAAACACATTTAATTGGAATAAGATGAAGTCAGTTTTATTTTCATGTCTCAGGCATCTAAGGGTTTCCAAGTTTCTGAGGCGTATGCGAAAAACAGGAAAATTCGAAGCATTTTACACAAAAAGTTCAAAGACTTTGCTGTGCACCTGTTACTTTCAATGCATTTTGTAATTATGGAGCATGTGTAAGAGTATTTGTTTTGTTTGTTTTATTTTTCCAGTTACTTGCAAAAAGCCAGCTTAAAATATACCAAGTACAGCTGACAATTACTTGAGCAATTTGTCAGTCGGTTAGCTTTGCTAACAACCGCAACTGCGCGCAAACAACCTTGACCAGAAACGCAATGAACCCTTGAGTGGCCGCCCATTAAAATGAGAAAGAAACCCGAAAACATGGGAACTACCGAAACCAAAACCGTTACCAGCCCAGGTGAACAGAGAAGTAAATAAAAAAAGAAAAGACTTTTGTAAATGTCACAGAAAATGTCATAACTGTCAGCTTCGACTGGGCTTAGCCTCGTGCAGTGCCATTTTGTGGGATGAGCTGCCAACAATTGGAACGAAATGGAAATGGAATGTCAAATAACATGCCAAATCACGTTCAACGTATTTCAAACACAATCAATTGTTACACAAATCAACGAAACAGACGAATATGCAAATACAATTTGAAGATGCCGAAAATATTCAAAGCAAAAACATGATTAATCAACAGCTGCCTCCGATTTAACGCCTTTGTTGACAATGCGTTATAAAAAAACCAATCGAATCTATACAAAAAACTTAATAATAATTTATGTAAAGCTATATTTAACCATACAGAGAAATATGTTAACATATATATATAAGACAAGGTCAGGTCGCGTGACGCTTTCAAATATGTGAGGGACTCAAAAGCTATATGCGATGCATGGAAATCAAATAATATATAGTCATAATACAGCTTGTAATTAATTCAAGGAAGTATGTGTAATTGTGCTGTTGGATTTAAGACAATGGCGCTTATAAGCACTCGCAGCTGTCTATCAAAAAGCAAACAAACAAACAAACACTTGGCGCCCCCTTTGCAAACTTATGACATAAGCAGCTGTGGCATGTCCAACGGCAGCCTCCAATCGCACACGCTATCTCTTTCACACTCACTCTCACTCTCACATTCGCTCTCTCTTTCTTTGCGACTCGTTGCAAGCATATCGAACAACAATATGTGGTCAAGACATGCAAGCAATGCGAATGAAACTAAATCGAAAGTTGCATGCAACATACAACAACCACATTCAACACAAAGTAAGAGTGCTAAATTACAGACTGCACGACTTAGAAATACCCTAAAAGCAACTTAGAATCAACTTGAAAAATGTACTCTTAAATGACTCGTGTGTAAATTATGCGATCTGAATATAATTACCAGGACATAAGTATGCCACTCAAATGTGTGGTGATTTATGAAAAGTGATTACAGAAATCTTTATTATTTACAAAATATTTCCCATCGATATTTCTAAACAACCATACCCTCAAACCAAAAATACATACATTTAGTTCTATCAATATTGTATTTGATTAAAGTCCATAAATCGATATCTATCGACTTTTAGTAAAATGGGCGAAATGGGCGTAAAATCAAGCGAAGTAACCGACAAACTGTCATTTATGATTATTAAGAACCAATACCTCTAGATTTATGCTCTTCAAATACATATATCCTTTACTTTTAATTTCCCCCTTTCCAATAAATATACAGGGTATCCATAGCAAAGCCGCTCGTAACAGCTGTGCCAGTCTCGCAGTCGCGCCGTCTCTCAGTCTTGTCTCATATCGTATGTGAGACCCATTGACATAATAACGAGGAAGGTAACCAAAGTAAGACTTTAACTCCGTCTGCGACATCCAACTGGGGCGTCAATTACAGCGACCCACAATGTGGAATTGAAACGAGTTGCCGCTGCCCCAAACATGTTGCCAGTGGGTTAGGTTATGGTTGCTGACCGCACACACATATATCCGGGCGTATGTGGCACAATGACACAACAAAACACAGCCGAATGACCGAGTGACATACTGTCTCCCTCTCTCTCTCTCTGTCTGTTGACAAGTGTTTCCCCCTTTTTTGGCCAGCTGGCGCTAAGCTTACTTTATTTTTTGCGTACGACTTTGGTCTGGTCAAGTGAATGTACCTGTAAATGCGAAAGTAAAAGGACTGCAATTGGCAACAAAATAGCAATTGGATGTGGTTGTTTTGGCCAAATGACAGATGCCAAGCTGCATTCGCGTTGCATCAAGAGCCCAGGCAGAGCCCAAGGCGAAATGGAAATAAAGTGTTTTAAGAGAAGCGATTAATCAGATTTAAAGGCGAATTAAAGATCGATGATATAGTAAATTATTTAAGACTTGACACTTTATGCATTAATAAATGTGTTGAGATAAATTAGTCGGCATACATATTCTATGTATGTAAATAGATAGGATCTTCGATTTACTATTTTATTATTTTATTTTATTATTTAATATTTTTCTAAGCAAAAAATTAAATATTTCGGCATCTATATATCTCTATCTGTATCTCTATCCTCTCTCGCTCGCTCTCTCTCTCTCTCTCTCTCTCTCGTTCTCTCTCTCTCTCTCTCTCTCTCTATCTCTCGCTCTTTCTCTCTCTCTCTCTCTCTCTCTCTCGCTCTCGCTGTCGATCTCGATCTTTCTCTCTCTCTCTCTTTCTCTTTAAAACTAAGTAGGATATTCTAATCCCTTTTCAATTTACGTATATATTTATATTGTGCATTTCTAAAAATGCGACATTTTATGCACCTTTTTATTTGTATATTTAATATTTATATCACCAATAATGTTAAATGAATTACTCACATATAAAACGTACATAAATTAGAATAAATTATTAAATAAGATGAAAAATAATAAAATCAATAATAAAGATAAAAAAGTTTTCATGTGGAGCAGAATATAATATAACAAAATATGCTTATTTTTGTTGATCATATATCATATACCATAGAGCATTATTTTAAAAAAATACATCAAATATCTCTTGTTTAAAATCAAGATCATTATATAAATGAAATTAAGACCAAAAAAAAAAATGGCACTTAAAATAAAAGTTTGTAGACAAAATAATCTTTAAGTGAGAAGCACACAAATAATCTAAAACAAGAAAGAGAGAACCCCCTTCTTCCAACACCAAATGCAAATATATATACAATTCTAGAAGCTATATGTCAAGGTTGGTTACTCTAGCTCTTATTATTTACAAAAATTTACCAAAAAACAGGATTTGGATATAGATTTTTATCGGAACTTACTTGGAAACGGGGCAAGTTATCGTTTATCGGAACTAACTCGATCTGCGCAGGCACTAGGAGGACCTACATCTAAAATCTCTAGCTATTATAGGCTCTGAGATCCTTGCGGTCGAACATACGAACGGACGGACAGACGGTCAGATGGACATGGCTAGATCGACTCGACTATTGATGCTGATCAAAAATATATATACTTTATGGGGTCGAAGATGCTTCCTTCTGTCGGTTTCATGCATTTGCATTTTGCACAAATACAATATACCCTTTTTACCCATTTTTAATGGGTTCGGTGTATAAAAATATTAGAAAGAACAATAACAATACAAAATATATTTGATATTTATAAAATAAAACTCAAATTCAAATTAAATATTTGAATATTTAAAGCATCAAAATCAAATTAGTTAAATCTTAAGCAATTATTAAAACTGAATTGGACGAAGTTGCAGCTTGAAGGCGACACAACTGGCGTATTTTGGAAATTATTCAATTACACACACAAAATATGTGGTTTATTATTGTTGGTTGTGTGGTGCTTGTAAAAAGACTTGAGAAACCACCACAAAAATAGCAGCAGCAACAACAACAACACACGGCAAATGTCGGTAGTTGGTATTAGGCCGCAAAATGGCACGCATCCATAGAGCTGCCTAACTGCCATAGCTCCTCCACCCGCTCTGTCGACGGAGGCACCTCTTGCGCATAGTCTCTGATTGCAATTGCTGCATTTTGGCTTCACTTGCCACTTGGCTGCGCGTCGAGTTCGCGCCTCCGAAAAAAAAGAAAGAAAAAAATCAAACAAGCGGCAACCAGCTAAAACCGACGACGCGACTGGCCACGAACCATTCACCATTCGCTGCATGTGTTTTGGGCGATTGCGATTATGATTATACTATAGTATAATATAGTATTATTGTTGTTGCTGTGTCTGTTGCTGTTGCTGTGTTGTTGTAATACTTCGGGTTCGCAGTCGCAGTCGCCGTCGTCGTTTCATTCATTCGCTTGGCTTTTTGGGTGTTAGTTAGAGTATAAAAGTTCGGGCTGGCGCTGCAGTTGGCATCATTAAACCGTTTACCATCGAACAGTGTAGTGTGGTACGGAACGTGTGTAGAGTTTGTAGAGTACGAGTGATCGATTCCCTCCTCAAAAGAGAAAAAGATATACTCAAATCTCAATACGAATCGATTGTGCGGCATTAACGGTACACAGCTCGACGGATAACTCGCAATCCCACAAGGATATTTTACGCCAGCAACATGAAGTTGATGGTATGTATCCAGGATCAACAAGTGCAGTGTTGTGAAGTGCGCCAAAGAATACATAAGATCAACAAAGATTTACAAAAGTGCAAGATGCTTAAAGAAATAAATACGCTCACAGCAAATATCACACTTTCGAGACTTCTAAACTGAAAACGAAATACTTAATTCAGAAACCTTTATAAATACGAAAAATGCAAGACACAAATACAGTACTCCATCTGAGAAATGTACTTTGTTTACATGAGCTTGTTTCAAGAATAGAGTAATCATTTTTAATTTAATCCCAGAATTATTTTCTTATTTTCGTTCAATTTTCTAATATGGAATGATAACTAAAAACTATTCAAAAACAATTAATTGAGCTTTTAATCGAGCTTAAGGCGTCTTTAATTCTAATCAAGCTCCTTTAGTATAGTATTTTCATATTATAGTATTTCATATTATCCAAAACATTGCTTCACATTTTTAGCGTACAGCGACAACGCTCGCTCTGGTGCTGCTGCTGGCCACCAGCTATGCCCAGGCTGGCGAGGAGAAGAACGAGGCTGCTGAGAAGACAGCAGCTGAGCCAACGGAGTCAAAGGCCGAGGAGACGGCCGCTGATGATGATACCGCAAAACCGAAGCGTGGTCTGCACCACTACGAGGATTATCATCATCATCATGTGCCACATTTCCCAGTGCATGAGGAGAAAACACTGACGGTCATCAAGAAGGTGCCAGTGCCAGTGCCAATCGAAAAGATTGTCCATGTACCCGTGGAAAAACATGTGCATGTGCCCGTGAAAGTCAAGGTGCCTAAGCCATATCCCGTGGTCAAGCATGTGCCCTATGAGGTTAAGGAGATTGTCAAGGTGCCCTATGAAGTGCCAGCGCCATATCCCGTCGAAAAGAAGATACCATATGCCGTACATGTGCCCTATGATCGCCCCGTGCCCGTCAAGGTATAGCAGGCAACAGCTGCTCAGGATTTACATAGTCCATTTTAACACACTTTCAATCCTCTAGGTACATGTGCCCGCACCCTATCCGGTTGAAAAGAAGGTCCATGTGCCAGTCAAAGTACATGTGCCAGCACCCTATCCAGTCGAGAAAATCGTGCACTACAATGTAGAGAAGAAGGTGCATGTCGACAAGCCCTATCCGGTCGAAAAGATTGTCCACTACCCAGTCAAGGTGCCCGTCGATAAGCCAGTGCCCTACCATGTGGACAAGCCAGTGCCCCACTATGTGGACAAACCTGTGCCAGTGCCCGTCATCAAAAAAGTCCCTGTGCCCGTGCATGTGCCCTATGATCGTCCCGTGCCCGTGCATGTCGAGAAACCAGTGCCCTATGAGGTGAAAGTACATGTGCCACAGCCCTACCCAGTGATCAAGGAAGTGCCCTATAAGGTTGAGAAACACGTTCCGTACCCCGTCAAGATTCCGGTGGAGAAGCCCGTGCATGTGCACATTGAGAAGCATGTGCCCGAGGTTCATGAGAAGCACATTACCTACAAGGAGCCAGAGTTTGTGCACAAGCACATTGAGGAGGACCACCATTATCATCATCAGGAACAACATCATGAACCCATCCATCATCATTCATCGTATTCGGCACCTATTGAGGAGCATCATGAGCATGAGCATGAGGTGGAGCATGATTTTAATGACTATCATGATTATCATTCATATCACGGTTACTAAAATTGGTGAAATGAACTTTTTCTCTCTCTCTCTCTCTTTCTTTCACTTTTTCTTTGCAGCATTGAAAAATCGGTTATGAACGGCAACGGTTATGAATGGATATATAGCTAAACTGAAAAAAAAAAAACAAAACAAAAACAAAGTATAACTACTTTTAACATCACAAAAACCATAGAAAACTTTTAAAAACCTTCCATATTTTCCATATCATACCCAAATGCCCAACATTCCAATTACACTTTGCTATATAGAACGTGATAACGATAGAGATTCTGATAACAATTTTATAATGTGACCAAAATGTGACACGAACGAACTTACTTAGTTTTTACGACGAACTCTCTTTTAGCTTAAGCCATACAAAAAAAAAAAAATCAATACAAAAAAAAAAAGCAACAAAACAAGAAAAGAAACGTTGACGAAAATATCCCGTGAGAATTGTTATGAGAAATTTTGAAGACGATTAGATCTAGACTTTAAGAACAAAATACTAACACATTTGGGCCGCACAGCCCACAGAACAACAAGATCAAGAACAAGACCCATAACAACAACAAAGACAAGAACAACACACACAACATATGACACCTCAGCAGGATCAAATTTGGATGTGTTGTTGGACTTGGCTCGCTAAACACTGGGTACATTTGACGTGTGGTTGCTGCTGCTGTATTGTCCTCCAGCTGCGGCTTCTCCTCCTTCTGCTCTGGTCCACCGATTTGTGCACCCGGTTCGGTTCGGTTCGATATGATTTGAGATCTGATTTGTGTGTGTGATAAGACTTCTGTTTTAGTGTTTAAGTGTTTACTCTACATATATATATATTAATATAAATACATATAGATAAGGGAGGCAGCCGTGCAGTCGCCTATTTAAGTCAGTTTGTAAACGAACGTATTGTATTATTTGTAATATTTTTTGCTATCTAGTTTTTAATACAACCAACTATCTATAGTTTTGCTTAATGTAAAAAGCTGTTGAAACGGATTTATGAAAAGTACTTAGTTTACCAAATATTTTTTTGTCTCTGTAACATCAACAACAACAACAAAACACTCTGATAATGAAGCTGATGAATGTAAACAATAAAAACGAGTAGAACGAAGTGATCAAAACTAAAATCAAAGCATTTTATTTATTTAACAACTTATATATTTAAAAAAAAATTTCTTCTACATATGCATATCTTTTATAAAACCACATCCTTCCAACTTTTAAATACTCTTTTTGGCAAACAGCTAAACTGTAATACGACCGCTAACCAAACTAATATATCCTTTAACTATCAATTAAGAGTTGGAATTTCACTATTTCAAATATGTGTTTAACACTGAATAAGATTTGTAGTAAAACGATGCAAATTTAAAAGCGCTAAAACACTCAACTTCAATTGAAACTTAGAAACATGTCACCGAGGTAACCAACATCCTGAAAAGCAAAAGCAGGCGTCTGAGCTGGCTGCTAAGCCCAAATAACAAACTCTCGCTCCGGAATAAAGTCCTAATATATAATGTAATATTTGCCCCTGCATGGCGATATGGACCCCAGGTATACGGAATTGCCGCGGAGACGCACCTTAACAAACTTCGCATCATGCAGGCCAAGATCTTCAAATAATCTGTGGAGCCGTATGGTATATTTAAACACGAGACATTACAAAGGACCTTTAGGTTACTATGGTAGGAGACCTTATCAACCAACAAGAGTCACGTCACTAATTTAAGCTCCGCAACCACCCTAACGTCTTGGCAAGGAACCTGCTAAAGAGGCGAAGAAGGAGGCTTAAAAAGAGTTACCCATTGTAAATATATAAATTAAGCTAGCATAAACCAAACTCACGCTGATAAAAGTTGCCAAAAGTAAAAAGTAATAAGTAACAATTAGCAAAAATAAAAATTAAAAAAAATAAAAAAAAATCAATTGAAACTACATTTCAAACATTATTGGTTTATTTCAAATATTCTTTAATTCTTTTTTAAACATATTTTGAGCTATTTCAACTATTTTTCGAGCATAATATATACATACTAAAAAATTGGGTCATGTTCTAAATTAATCAGCTCTTCCATAATTTTCTAAATATTTTTATAAAATACTACACAAAAGTTACATTCCATGAAATTCCCAGTCCCAATCTCGGTTAGGTTAAATATGCTATTTTACTATATCCTATGCTAAAATATGATGGGAACTATTTTTAATAAATACATTTTTAAGAATGTGGTCATATGTATTTAATCTGCTCTTCCATACTTTTCTAAATATTGCAATAAATCACTAGAGAAATAAATCACCCAAAATAAGTCGTCTCAGTCCCATTTGAATTTTACTTTAGTTAATCCCAAGGGATTTAAGTTTCCCACAACGTTTTGTTCAAATGTGCAACATAATGCCTGCACTGGAAACAAGTCATTTTGCATTACACATAAACGGCTTATCCAATTTTCAAATGAGGTAAACACTGCCTGGCATTCATAATTGCATATTCAAAGTGTCTTGCGTCCACTAGAAGGGAGATAAGAGGCAGGCAACATGTTTATTACATTTGCCACACTATGTTTTTATCATTACGCTTTTCATGCCACAACAACAACGACAACAACGGCAACAACGACAACAACAACAGCAACAACAACGACAAGTTGCTGACGGCACTCGCGTCCATTTCCTAGCGTTTATTTTGCGGCCTGGCATTACTTTTTATTAGCAGCGCCGGTTTGTGGTTTTCAGTTGTTATACCCTGTACTATATACTTAGTGGGTATATACAAATTTGCAATTTTCAAACAAACATCGAATGTGGCGAATTCTTTAATATTATACCAGCTGCATATTTAGAGAAATAAAAAGTTTTAAAATTGTTCCCAATAATGGATAGAAGTTAAATGCAAAATTACGCCAAATATGTTTGTATGTATTCCAACACAAATCGTACACGAATACACTTAACCAAAGGGTATATTAAAGCTAAAACATTTCATACCCGATTTTACAGAGTATTCGTTTGTCTCACATTTTAATTGGAATCCCCCCCAAACTTTTGGCCAACTTCGGCTCGACTGTGTTGGCGGGTTGTGTATGAAGATTAGGTTTCAATTTGCATTTCGGCTTCATTGAAGCCATGCTGCAATTTCAGTCAGCTAAGTGGGGCATAGATTTATCACGTTTTCCTTAGTCGGTTTGTAGGACATGTGCTCCTAACCGATATTTGAGACAAAACCACATGCAAAACGTGTTGTGAAACGAAATGAAAACTGTTCAAAGATCTGAGACTTTAGCTGAGGCTGCGGCTGCGCCTGTGTGCCTTTGCCTATGCCTGACTCTCGACTTTGGCACTGTTTTATTACCATATTGAGGCTAACTCTTTTGGTGGTTTGTTGATTTCTGGTAGCGTTTGTTTATGTAACTGTAACTCTAACTGTAGCATTTGCAGTTTATGGATTATGCAATAAATAATCAACATACAATAGCCAGAGCTGCTGCTGCTGCTGCTGCTGACGTTGTGTTGTAATCTCTCCTCAATAGAATGGCCAGCCATAAAATATGGCTAATGGGTTTTTCAGTAAACTCTGGGCGGGCTCAAATGAAAGTGGAAATCTATAATATGTCTAAAACTGTGGCAGCCAGCTGGTTTTTAAACACAGTTTGGGTTGATTAATTGTCCAGAAATTAGTCGCATTTATTTTTACATGCTAATGTTTTATTAAAATGTAAAGAAAACAAGTAAAAGGTTCTAGTAGGGGATACCCTGAACCCTCTTCTTCCAACATCAAATGCATATATATTCTATTTTAGAAGCTATATATCAAGTTTGGTGACTCTAGCTCTTATTATTTACCTAAATTGCCCAAAAAACAGGATATCGATATCGATTTTTATCGATTGCTTGGAAACAGAGTTTGTTATCGATTATCGGAAATAAGCTCGATCTGCGCGGGAGCTAGGAGCACCTACATCTAAAATTTGTCTCTACCTCTTATAGGTTCTAAGATACTTGCGTTCATACATACGGACAGACGGACGGACGGACGGACAGACAGACGGACATGGCTAGATCGACTCGGCTATTGATGCTGATCAAGAATATACCACTTTATGGTGTAGGAGATGCTATGCCTTCTGCCTGTTACATACATTTAGATTTCGCACAAATACAATATACCCTTAACCCTATTTTTAATGGGTTCAGGGTATAAAAATAAACCTGCTTATGAGGAAAACAAGGCATACTAAAGAAACGTCAAAACGTTCTCTGTGTCGAATCTTTGATTAATTAAGATTAGATTTATAGATCAAATTAATTTAAATTGAAGTAAAAAGGTTCATCAAAATATATATTTAAAGATCCTCTAGATTCTAGACTTTGCTGCCGACCTCAGCTTAGCAAGCTCTTATCCATTTGATAATCAAATATTACGACATGCCCAACATGCCCAAGCCCATGTTTTCCAGTTGCACTATGGACTTGCTCTGTTAGACAACTCGTTCAACATTTAACAAATATTTCCCAATAGCTTGCACTACACCTTGAAAGAACCTCAAATAATGCCAAAAGAAACCGCCAACCATGTTGGTTAGCCGAAAAGAGACTTATGCAACATGGCACCACTGTGGTTGTCATAATACTCAACGCCTTGTCTTACATTTTAATAGGCGTCCAATAAAAGACCAAAAGACAACAAGCGAAAACAAAATAAATCATTAAAAAAAAAACATTGCCCCAGCATGGTCAACTCAAATGGGTGTAGTCATTGACACCGCCATTTTCTCGGGTGGTTGTGGTGGTGGGGCCATCAGCCATTGCACCACGCGGCGTTTCGCTTTTGTGGCACAGAAATTTGCATTTGCATGCGCAGGAAAAATGAGCTTACTTTCAGTGGCTTAATGGGTCAGTTAGCCAGACAGCCAAGCGGGCCTGAGTATAGCCTGCATTTGATGTGATATGTGGTTTATTTTTTGTCGTAACAATTTCTATTTGTGGCTTATTTAAATGATGTCAGAGCCGACGCTAAGCCAGAGTCGCTTTTGGCAGCAGCCATGTGGAAAGTGAATGCGGGAAATATTCGTCGACATGCGAGTTTTTCTTACTTTCCTATCCCCCCCAACCCAGCCAATAAAATGTGTGTGCAAATGTGTGTCTGTGGCCGTTCCGACTACTGGATTGGTCATTATAAGCCAGTCAGTGGGCCAACTTGTGGCCTGTTGCCGGTTTACGGGTTGCGGATTGCGGGCTGCAACGTCTTGTCGATCCGAATATTGCGACGCGTAATCGACGCCAATTTGACGGAAAATATTTGAAACGTTGAGCCAGTGCGAATGTGTGTGCGTGTTTGTGTGTGTGTGTGTGTAAATTGTAATCGAAAATAGCAAAATTAATAACAAGCTTTTGTTTGCTTGAGTTTTAATTGCTGCATTTGCGTTATGTGGCACATTAGATAAGAGAAACATTTCGTGAAGTAATGCAACATGTAATCAATATGTCTAAATTGCGGGAATGAGGGGATAAAGGCATATGCGTATGGGATTCGTCGTTTAGTTTAGCTCTTCCGGATGCCATTTGAAGAAATTCAAGACATGAGATTCAATGAAAACGAGGGAATGCATTTGAATAAAGCAACTAAAAGAAGCTGCATGTGAAATGTTTTAAACACAAGAGACAAATAGCCATTAATACTGGACGGCCTAAGTAAGGATACGACTTTTGTGAGGCCCAAGCAAAGGCCATTAATAACATTTAAAATCACTATAAGTTGGCATATCTAATGAAATTGTTTTTAAATCACTTTGATAACAAATTTTAAACCCGATTAATCGCTTTGTTTACGGTTTATGGACATTTTTTAAAAGGCTGTACTTAAATAAAGGTATAAAGGTGAGGAGGGAATTTTAACTAACCGAGTTGAGTTGTAAGGTCATGAGAAAATAAGAAAATAAATAAAATGAAATTGGGTAAAAGGCATTTAAGAATAGCCTTAGAGTTACAAAACAATTATGAACATTTTTTCGACTAATATACTTTAAAATAATAGACTGTTCTCCATTATACAAAATATAAAAAGGCTCAACTCACTTAATATAGGGTATATTTGCGGGTATGTGATATTTTGCGCCCACATCAAAGTCCTTTTCCGAGCGTAAGACAGGTGGCTTAATGCCCGAATACTTTTCACTGCAAAAACAATTATTAAGTAAGTGATTAAGCATATATAAAATTCAGATTTACCGCAAATTCCAGTAGTGACAATTCATAACTCTCTTATTGGCATTGCCGCTGAAGACGTCGTAACGCCAGTTATCCAAAGCCAAGGCAAAGGGCAAAAAAGCAACCTGTAAAGTATACAATATGAATATCTATTCATTTGCATTGAATCATGCACTCACCTTATCAATAGCCATGGTAAACAAATAGTTAATATCATAGCTCGACTCATCCAGCGATCGCTGCAGTAGTCCCAAAGTCTGTAAATGCTTTGGTGTGGAGACGGACAAACCAATTGCATCGCCCACAGCTTGATGAAAAGCTGGATTGGCACCATTACGAAAGATCTTGGGTAAATGGCGATACTGCAGAAAGTATTGAATGTGCGCCATCTCATGATGCACGCTAATCAGACTACGTTGATTGATGTCCGTGCAGATTTTCACACGGTAATCGTGACGATTGCAAAAATCCCAGGCGGAGGGCTCGCAGAGGACGCGCCTATCCAGTGGCTGCTCAAACACCGAATTTCTATAGAACTCCGGTCCCACGGCGGACATATTTATTGAAGTAAAAAACTCCTCGGCCAACTGAAACATAAGCAGCGGCGTATAGCCCTGTTCCACCATGCGTGGTGTAACATCAATCAGCTTGCGACCCGGATATGGTATAAGTATGTCCAGCACATTCGACCAGGACTGTCCGTACATGTTGCCCAATATATGGGAGGGTATGGGCGCAATGCGATTAATGCGATCTGGTCCATAATAATCTCGCAGCTTGCGACGTACATATGAGTGCAGGCTTTCGTATAGCGGACGTATCTGCTCCCAAACAATGTCCATATCCTGTCGAAAGTTGCCCGATTCGTAGGCTAAAAACCAATACTCCCCGCCATTGGTAACATCTGTAAATCAATGGGCACGTGCATTAGATTGAACTCCATATATTTATATATATTCAATTCTCTCACTGTTTACTGAGGCTACATCCTGCATCACATCAATCAATTGCTCGTAGTTATCGCGCATGCCACGCCCAGCTTTTCGATGATACTCCACCCAAGTATGCTGCAGCTCATCCCAATCTCTGCTCTTCGCCATTATATCCTTAAGATGGGGTATATAGCGCAGATCGCATTGAAAAGGCTGCTGATAGGCGCAAATGCTAGCATCGTTGTACAAGAATAGCATTTCGTTCAACAAGCGATTATACTGTAAAGAAACGTTAATTAAATCAGGATATGACGTTCATACGGAGTCAACTTACTCTGTCTAAAACATCCAGGGGTAAGGAATTGGGCCCAACTTCAGATTGCAGCATTAGCTGTCTATATAAACGTCGATCGAATATGAGATCCTTATTAATATGCTTCGATTGTTCGGCTGTTATGCGCTGATACTCCACATAACGTTGCTGAGCATTTAGCTGTAAAGCAAAAATTTGTTATCAAATGCACATAAACTAGTTTAACAAGTAAGAAGTTCTAGTCGGGAGCTCCCGACTTGGGGATACCCTGAACCCTTCTACTCCAACACCAAAATCAGCTCGCGCTACGTGCTCTTTTACTTTAGTAGTAACAAAAATAAATTAAAACAAGTAAAAGGTTCTAGTCGGGAGCTCCCGACTAGGGAATACCGTGAACCTTCTTACCCCAACACCATATACTTGACATATATGTAATATTCTAGAAGCAACATATCATGTTTGGTCACTCTACCTCTTATTATTTACCCAATTTGCTTAAAAAACAGGTTATAGATATCGATTTTTATCGATTGCTTGGGAACGGAGAAGGTTAACTTTTATTGCAACTAAAATCGATCTGTGCAGGTCTCCAGCTCTTATAGGTTCTAAGATCCTTGCGTTTATACATACGGACAGACGGACGGATGGAAGGACAGACACACCGACTCGGCTAGATCGACTCGGCTATTGATGCTGATCAAGAATATATACTTTATGGGGTCGGAGATGCTTCCTTCTGCCTGTTACATACATTTCCATCTTGCACAAATACAATAGAAATACAGGATATTATAATATACTTTTGTCCGTGACTGTATATAAAACGCAAGAGGTTCTAGTCGGGAGTTCCCGACTAGGGGATACCCTGAACTCGCGCTACATGCTCGTTTATAATAATGAAGTTCAGTAGGGACGGCGGCAAGTAGTGCAGTTAGTTGCGAGTTTGAACCCTGATAAAGGACTTTTTTTTTTTTAATTTATCTTTATTACAACAAACGAGCGCGTAGCACGTGCTGTCGGGGAGCTCCCGACTAGAACTTCTTTCTTACTTGTTATATTTAATGAGATCGGAGATGTCTATTTCCAACGATATAACGACCCTAAAAATATTGCCTAATTCAAAGTTGTTAATTCTTTTACTTACTGCTGCTCGAACCAGACCTAATCACACAAGAAGCATATATTTTCGTATAACTAAAAATCATATTTATTTTAAACACGTTCAGTTTTGGCCCAACGAGAAGGTGCAAAATTCTCAAGAGTGCAACACTTTGACATTGGCATGTCTGCCTGAGAACCGCCGACAGGCAAACGACCTTGACTATGTTGTGTGTGCCTCATGTGTGTGTGTGTACTGTACATGTTGTGTCTGTTTGCCACGCCAAGAAAATTTCAAAGTTGCATAGACGTCAATCTCTAACTGATGTGAATACTACACACAGTGAGATCGCGTGCTGCTACAGCACAATTTCAAATACAATTACAATTTCAAGGGTATGTCTATGTACGTATATACTCCACTATCAACTCACCGCTTCCGTTTGTGTAAAATCGTTTACGTTTGTCTCGAAATTCCATTGGGCCGCCACATTGGCGGTGCACTCGAGCGAGCCCTTCTGATCCGTTTCGACCAGCAAATTGCGTAACTTCTCCAACTCCTGCTGATAGCGACGATCCTGTTGATAACGTTGACGCTCCAGATAGCCCTGGTTCAGATTAAATCGATCCTGATTTGATAGATAGGGGTTCTCAAATCGATTGCGATTGTTAACCCCCACAAATTCTACATTGGGATTGTTATTGTAGTTATATTGATCGTTTCGATTGTTGTAGTTGGGTCCATTATTCTGATTAATATTGTTGGGCGGATCATTAAAATTGCCATAGTTGCGCTCGGTGCTGCTGGATGTTGGTCCATAATTGTGATTCGCATAACGATTTTCTTGGCCACGACTGGGATTCTGATCCGCACTGAAGGGTGAATCATCGGCGCGATCACTAAAATTCAGTCTGGGTGTGGGATAGGCGTAACCCAGTCGCATGCGCTCGTCATAGGTCTGACCATACTGCAAATGAGATCGTTAGAGTATGTTATTTAATTCAAGACCTACAAGCTTTAGCCACCGTTCTTCTTGAAGGAAGTAAAATCAGTAAAACTCACCCTAAAGTCGTCCAGTCCATCGTCACTATTGCTACCGCTGCCTCCAGCCCCGTCATCCGTATAGGGCGGCCCAAACCGCTGGCTACGATCGCGATCTGCTCTCAGCTGGGCGGGAGTTGTGGCCACATTGGGCGTGTAGCCATTGTAGAAGATCTCCGGCTGCGGTGTAGGCAAATTAAGTTGTGGACTAGCACGAGTCAGGCTCCATAGCGTGGAGCATATGATAAAAATACAATTCCACATATTCGTTTATCATGCAACGAAATCTATATATTTAACACTCTCAAGGTCAGCGCGCACCGCTAATTAAATCTTTCACAAGCAATTTACAATTTTAATTACAGCTTTATGACATTATCTTTAACGCTCAAATAGAGCAAACGATCTGAGGCTATATGAAGAAGCTGAACACGCAGATTCTAATACAAAGACAATATTAAAATTTCAAGTTCGAGTAAGTTTTTACCGATCACTCGAGGAGTATCTTGACTTTCAGAAACCGCACAAATAGAAATACCTTTTTTTGTGTTTCTTAAATATTTTTTAAAATTTTTGCCGAACACGCGAAGAAACACGAAAACTTTAAGAACTTTTACTTCACTTGAGATGCCCAGAAATATTTTTATTTTATAAAATATATGTGTTTTAAAAAGGAGTTTTTCGCTGATCACGCAAGAAACCCTTATTTTTCGCACACAGCACAGGTTATGTAATAGCTATTCAAATAAGATATTAGATTATGGTAAAAGAATTTCACTTGAAGTGAACTTTCAAGCGAAGATCACAATAGAATTTTCGCACAATATTATATATTTTCACACAATTTCAGGTCACTTTCTGTTTTTTAGAAATTTTCAGAGCCCGTCCACCCACGTATCGTCACGTAACGCGTCTAAAACTCTACTGACTTGAGTGTAAGAATTTTTTTCGAAATTACTTTGCGACTTTTTATTATTTTTATTTTTGTTTTTTGCTTGTGACTCGAAAATGAATTTAAATTTTCAGCGAAGCGACGTCGCAGTTGCAATCGGCGTCGCAGTCAGCGGCGCTGTCGCCGCAACTCGCGATGCTTCTAAATGTTGTGTGAGATAAACGCAATTAGCATTGCGGCTGACTGAGCGTTGACGTCGCTGTCGACGTTATTGTTAACGACAGCAACAACAACCGTCAAATCAGCCATAAGCTTGGGAACAACAATGGGTAACAAGTGAGTATGTATGCAAGTGTGAGTGTTTGTAAGTTGTATGTAAATGTTTTTGCATGCATGTTCGCAATTATAAGGGAGGGTGCGGGTGCGATGTACGAGTGTGCATGTACATACGAGTACTAATCAGTCAAAAAAAAGGTTTAACCGCATAATTATAGCGAGTGTGAGAAAGTGCTCAGGGTATAAAATGAATGAGTCGCTTATTTTGAGCGACTGCCAATGCAATGCTCACTCAGTAGTTGGTGTAGGTTCAGCAGCAATAGGTATATAGTACAAACCTTAATGTTCAAACTTCTTTTGAATACACTATGTCTTTATATTGCTTTTTAAAAACGTTTTCCATATTAATAATATTAGAATTGAAATTTTATAAAAAACTGGCGCCCAAATCGTCATTTTTCACACAAGTGTGACCGAGTTACACTACATGAACAACACCAACCACAAAGAAGCTATTGGGAAAGACAATTACATTTATCGAGCATCGATAACAATTACCAATAGCATATCAATTGATTAATGTGACCAAGCTTTCCCACTGGCTGCAAGGAACATTTCGTCATTCACCTTTACGTTGCTATCGACTATCGACGATAAAACAAATCATTAAAGCGTAACATAAGAAAACGAAACAGCAAAGCATAAAATAACAAAATGCATTCAATTAATTGTTAAAAATTGTTTTTACGTTTGCGGTCGCGGTCGCAGTCGCCGTTAACGTCGCGGTTAGTGTCGCCGAAACCGCAGTCAGTGTTGCCGCATGCGTTTAACTGCAATGCTAATTGACCGCACCGCACCCGCCCAAGGAATGTCACTCTTGACCCAGCCGCATGCAAACAAAGTCTTGACTCATCAAGCGTCGGGGCGGGGGTTGTAATTAATGAATGCAGCGTAGATCAATTGCGAAGATAAGGCGAGAAGAGAGTACTAAACATAAGGTGCTAACTGGAGGGGACACATGAGTAAGACTGATTGATGCCTTGATTGCCCCACTGGCATACAAATACATATACAGGTAAGCTACACTTGCATACACATATATGCATATATGAATCATAGTGTAATTAGTTCGGGATTGGGTTCGCTGCGTCTCACGTTTCCCTCTGCGGATATGAGCTCATACAAATTAGTTCTAGCTCTGTGCTGTGGCTTGGGCTAATGTATTTGAAGTCTGGAACACATCTACAGCTTTATTATAATACCGTTTACTCGTGGAAAATAAGGGAATGTACTAAAGCGAATATTGCTGATGTAGGAGGGAGGAATGTAGTTATCGATAACTCCCCTGCAGCTTGGAAATCGATAAATACCCACATTTATATTTTGATGCACACATTTAAATGCCATCTTAGTGCCCAGTAAGAAAGAAGGGCCGAGCAGAACAGATCTAAGTACAGGGTACAAATTATCGATAACTCTCGCTGCAGCCAGGTAATCGATAAATGTCCAAAAAGAAAGAAGGGGCTGATGAGAAAAGGGCTGAGTACAGGGTATCACTTAGTTAAGCACTCGCTAGAATACTTTTGTTATTTATTTTGGAGTACTTTAAGTCAAGGTCGCGTCTAAAGTACTTCGTGTACTCTTATAAAGTATAAGCTCTAGAGTTCTAGAGACACCCCAATGCAAGCGTGGGAAAATAATTATCATTAAGGTGTCTGTAACTAATTGAACTATGCATATGTATGAATAATCTTTAAGCTAGCAATTTATTTTAACTATTTACTTTATTCTAAATATCAGCTGTCTGGGTAGTCATCATAATGGATTGCATTTTAATTATAGTCTCGCGCTTATGGGTTTTTTTGTTTCACTTGTTTTTTAGATTCTTTCCGGTATTTCTGTCCATTTTTTTCATGCACAAAGCCTTTGTTGCGCTTTATGCACAAATTAATTGTATTATTTATAAGCTAAACTTAATTTACTTTCAAGTTAATTAAGCAGTTTTAAGTGCGAGGTACATTTACCTAGAACATGTACGTAAGTAAATCAAATCTTTGGATCTACTTTTATAGAGAGCACAAGAGCTAAGGTTATCAATATCTAGCTTAAAAAGGTGAAAACAATTTTTAAAAGAAAATATAGGCTTGGGTATATTTAAATAGGAAAAGATTTTAAAAAGCTGTAGAAATTTGCTTATATATTTTCTGCTAATAAATAATTAATTTCGAAAATTAAATAGTTTGGTGAAGGGGAGTTTGTTATTTTTTTTCTTCGTAAAGTTTTATATATATTATTGTTATATATTTTATGTTATGGCCAAGGCTTGCAGATTTTTTTTATGGCTCAGCTCATGGCTCTTCTCACAAGATCTACTCCGAGGTCAAACTAAAACACTTTCTTACTGCATACTTTTACATCTAGCCAAAACCAAAGCACACTTTTAGGCATGCATTAATTTGGTAACCAACCCACTTCCAAACCATTATCACGATTTTGCTGTGTCAGCCAATCCTGCAGAGGCTTAAAATAGGTCAAAAGTCCATCCATGCTTAGTTCGGCAGTGCCCAGCAGCTGCTGCAGCACCTCCTTGTAGTGTAGCGACGAGCCCAAGGACATGGTGTGCTTCAAAATAGTTCCTATCTCACGCTGATCAGAAAGATCGCACAGATCCAACGGTTTATTCGCAGAGTCCTCCGCATACTGACCGGTTCTGGTGCAGAAGTATTTATAGAGCTGAAACTGCAGCACGGTGCTGAAGAATTGGCTGTAAAAAAAAAACACAAAATTAAATAGGCTTATGGGGTGAAATTTTTAAAATATAGGCCATGATGGTTCGAGCTTTTTAACGAATATTTCATTTATAAATAACTTCTGTATTTATTATTCAACTGTCATAAATAATCTCAAGATTCTTTAAAAATAACTTAGGCCGAATATAAACTTTGATCGATTTTTGAAATTCTGAGAGCTATCGATTATTTAAAATAAACAAGATTGGTGGATTTTCGAAATTCGGAGAGTTATCGATTAATTAAAACAAACAATAATCGTAAAGCAGAAGAAAAATACTGGGTTTAGTTAATATTGGCCCACCTAAGAAAATCTCCCCTAGCCACCTACCTGGTATATTGATCATCCACCTCCAGCAGCAGCTTGGCGGGCACATCGAAGTGTTCGTTGCTGCGTCTGCGCGGCGGCACAGCGCCTGTATATCGCTCCGTGTGCCGCCAATAGGCTTCGTTGTCGTCGGCCATGATGTGCCCGCTGAGCACCTCCACTCGATAGCGATCCAGCACGTAGAAAACGGGCAGCAGAAAAACCACACGCAAACCTTGCAAATATAATCGATTCAGACGAGCGGGCAGGCCGCTCCACTCGGCATCCCGCAGCAGGCCCAGCTTGCGCAGATAGCGCGGGGATGCGGCGGCCAGAGCGAAAGATTTGCCCAGCGCATTCATGAAATTGGGAAACGGCTCTTCGCGCAACAGCGTTGGTTGCGCTGCGGCGGCACGAAAATAATGCAGCTCAAGCTGTGCCTCAAACATATTGAAAAAGCGCTCCTCATCGGATAGCGGGCAGTAGCTGAAGTTATTCGTGGGCAGCGTGTAAAATCGCCACGCCTTGTGCCAGCAGCTGTCCTCATTGTGGCTGGCCACAGGCTGGGCATTGGTCCAGAGAGAACTAAAAGAAGAGATAGTATATTGTGAGCCGTCTCACTTTTAAAGACTGAACTAAAACTCAACAGAACAAACAGGCTCTTTTGACTTTATGAAAATCGCATTGAAGAGCGATAACCACTTTAAAACAAATACGATATGTAAGGTTTAACAAGAAATAGTTATCTTGCTTTGAAGTGCTTATTATAATATTTTTTATTAAAAGTGAAACACATTGAAGGAGACATTACTGTTTTGTCCTGACTGACTGACTGACTGATTGGTGATCAACGAACAGCCCAAACCGTAAGAGCCAGCTATCTGAAATTTTCATTGTAGTTACCTTAAGTGATGAAGGTGCACGTTAAGACGGAGTTTTGGGAAATTCCACCCGCAAGTATGGAAAAAACGCTAAAAACGTTTGTATGAAACTTTGTTGTTTACCATCCGGTTGGCCTCAAACTCAATTTCAAAGTTTTTTGTTCAAATTCATTTGAGGGATGTTTCACACTTTTCCAAAAATGTATTCCTCCTTGGTGGAAATGGCGGTCACAGATTTGGTGGGTGACGTTTCGCGCTCAAATTCATTTTCAAAGCTCTATATGAAAAATCATTTGAGACATGCTTCACATTTTCTTGGAAAGTGCATTTTAAAGTAATTTTTTGAGAATTTTAAGCTGTGTCCGATTCGCATCAAACTTATTTTTAAAGCTCTATATAAGAATATAATGAATACGTGTTTCAGCGATTTGGAAAATTCCACTCGAAACAGTGGCAAAAAGAACGGAAAACGTTCTTATGAAAGTAGTTTGTTTACTGTCCGCTCAGTTTTAAAATCCTTTTTAAAGCTATTCGAGACCATTAATTTAATAACAGAAGTGCCACGAGCAAGGCTGGGCTATACCCGCTAGTAATATATATTCATGATTGCCGAACTGAGTCTATATAACTTACATGCAAAAAAAAGTGTCTCAATTTGAAAGCTGTCTTGATGAAACTTCTGAGAGTTCCTTATATTTTGCTAGCAATATATATATCGGGGTCAAGTAATATCTTAACCTTTCATAGGATAAGAAGATAACTTTTAACAGATTTTTTAAAGAAACTAGGCTGCAAACGCTGTATCATATATCTTCAAATCTTGTGTAGGAATAATCGGCCGTAAATTAAGTTTTAAATAAAGACCATTCTCTGCCTCTTACAGAGCTTTAGTTGGCGTAAGCTAATCCACTTACCTCTCCAGGTAGGTTGGCATAAGCTAATCCACTTACCTCTCCAATTGAGTTAGACCCAACCCACGATAATACTCCGCCACATTCCAGAAAACGCGCTGTGTGGTGCTCAAACCACGTCGCTGCAATGCCTCCGTGATATTGGGCAAACCCGCTTCCGGTGAGGGTATGTCCACAAACCAATCGGCGCTTGCACTTCTGTAGGAATTGCCCAGAAAAACCTCCGCCAAATGCTGCGGATACGCTCGCCCATGGGGCACCAGCTGCTCTCCATGCATCTTCCTCAACGAACCACGCACATGTGCATGGAATTGCAGGAAAAGTGGTTCTAGCTTAGACATCAATTCGTTCAGCAGACCCATCGCCTGCTGCCCGCTTAGCTCCAGCTGATGGAACCAATAATCCTGAGCTTGACTAAAGCCATTTGCCTTGGCCGTCTTCTTGTACAGTTCCATAAAGTGGACGAACTGCTGGCGTGTGGCCAGGCCCGTGCGGCGTCGCCACTCCAGCCAATAGTACTCAATCTCCTCCAGGTTCCGACTCTGCTGCACCACTCGCTGCACATCCGGTATGAGACGCAGTGTGCAGTTTAGTGGTTGCTTATAGGCACACAGCTGGACATTCTGATAGCTGTCGCTCATGTTGGCGGCCAGCTCATAAATCTGAACCACCTCCGCGCCGCTGAGTGCCTCATAGCCCAGCTGTGGCATGCGCTGCAGCTGACGTCGCTGCAGTGCATCACCTAAGCGCAGACGCTTGAACTTGGCCACGCGCTTGCTGATGCTTCCGAGGTATTTAAGCAGCTTTTCGTGGGCCAACTCGGCCTGCAGCAGGGCAACCAGGTCGTTAGGTCCATGCAGCTCATTTTGAAGAAAAGCCAACTGTTCCTGATCGTATATCACGGATAGCTGCTGGTTCACATCGCTCAAAAAGGCAGCCAAGCTGGGATCAGGCGAGGGGTAAGCTTGGGTGAAAGCCAGACAAAGCTAGAAATAAGTGAGAGATCAGACACAAGAGAAAGGGAACAACAATCTCGCATTGGAACGAAAGAAATATAATCCACCCTTGGGCTCATTAAAACATAAGTAAAAATTCATTATCTTATAACCCAATTATAATCAAGCAGATTTACACAATAGAAACTGTCTGCTTCCATCTTTAAAAATTTTCGTGTCTCTTCTACTTAACATCTCTAGAGATTGTCTATTTCCTAACCAATAAAAAATCCTGGCATACTTTGAAGTCTTAAATGCTCTAAGGAGTTTTCACAAAAAAATCTTCCATTCCAACTGAAGGACAAGTGGTATAGAAGAAAGCCCAAATATACCTCTTCTCCATAAGCCAGAAATTTTTCACACTGCACACAAAGGTTGCAGATTATCTGGTCAAGGTGACAAACCGATTTTGACCAGCTTGAGCGCGACACATATTCTACATAAACCGGTTTTTGAACTAAGACAGCTGAGCTTAATCTGAGCTTAATTTATAAAACCATACGACCACCCAAGATCTGATCTTATGCGCGCAAAAAAACAGGTCCACGAACACAACTTGAAGGCAGGAAGCCGGGTCGATCGTAAACCAATTCAATCACAATTACTCACCAAGATGAGGAGACCTTGGAGCATTGTTTCACACTTTCCGTAATTTCCCCCACTTTCGTATTCGCTTGTTTATCTAAAATTCTCAACACGTAGTCGTATTTTGAACACTTTGAATAATGTTCCGCACAGGCGTAGCTCTTGTAGGCAACTGACAACATGGTCAACATGGGACCATTGACCAGACTTGGCCACAATTTGTAATTATAATGTGCTCCACTTAACAAGTACAACAATAAATAGCAACGGGTTTTGTTTTTTAAATGGCTTTTAATACTGCACATTATCAAAGCTACGACGAACTTGGAGCAAAAGAACTTTAGAAATTGTTGGGAGACACTCGTATTCAGGTGGACACACATTCTGTAGAAGGAGAAGAATATGGGTAAATATTGAATAAATGGCTAAACTATATCAAAGTCCGAGCTACGTACTATCGGAGGCTGTCCAGCCGATGGGAACATTATTTTTAATGTTCTCCGCCTCCAGCCAGACGCGCAGAGGCTCAAAATATTCGGCTATGGCCTTGCCGGTCATGATGCGCTCTCCGTTGAAGGCTTCCAGTGCATCGGGCCAGGGCTTGGAGGCGCCCAGCGATAGCATGTTACTGTTGATAAACAAAGTAATTTAAGAACAGTTATGCAATTCCATTTCTTGTAGTTCTTACTGGAAAGCAGCGCCAGCGGCTGCGCTGCCATAGATATCGCAGTTATCCAATGGTAGCTCTGGATTGTTGACATCATACTGGCCCGCCTTGACACAAGCGGACTTGTAGAATTGGAATTGAATGATGAACGAGACCAGGTATCTGTTTTTCAAGAAAGAGGCAATTAAAAAAAGATCTAAGTCTATCCAAAGAAGCACTCGCCTCAGATACTCTACATCCGCGGAAACATGATATTTGGCGGGCGCATCAAAGTCCTTCTCGCTGCGCACCACAGGTGGTTCAATGCCGGAGTATTCCTCACGCAGCTTCCAGAATGCACAATTCCAGTTGGATTTGTCCACTTGACCGCGGAAAAGCGACCAACGGTATTTGTCCATTGTGAAAGCAAACGGCAGGAAAACAATCTTATCGAGCGCTGTCAGGAAGAGCTGGTTGATGCGCGCCTCCTCATCAAGTACAAAGTCCTTGAGCAGGCCAATCTTTTCAAGATGTTTGGGCGTGGACACCGACAGGGAAAGAACATCGCCAACAGCCTCATGGAAACCAGGATTAGCGCCAGTGCGGTAAACAAAAGGCAAATGCTGGTATTGCAGGAAGTATTGGATATGTCCCAGCTCATGGTGCACGGTGAACAGCTGACTCTGGGTCACCTGGGTGCATTGCTTAATGCGCACATCATTTTGCAGATAGAAATCCCAGGCGCTGGCATGGCAGACCAAATCTCGGCCATCTGTGGGCTTCTCAATGATCGACTTGTCCCAGAACTCTCTGTAAAAGGGAGAGAGCACTCAACTTGTATAAGTATCAAGTATCAGTGCAGGTGGTCAACTTACTGTGGCAACTTGGTCAGATTCATGGAGGTAAAGAAATCATCGCCCATTTGGAACATTTTCAATGGCGTATAGCCCTGCTTGACCATCTCCGCGGAGACATCAACCAGCGGCTTGTCCGGGAACGGTGAGACAAGATCCGCAATATCGGACCACTGCTGCGCCCACATATTGCCCAGCAGGTGCATGGGCAACGGTCCCTTCTCCGGCACAACCTCATCGCCATAATGTTTCCTCAAACGATAACGCACATAGCCATGGATTTGCTCATAGAGCGGACGAATTTCGGAGAAGATATCTTCCAGCTGCTGCTCGAACGTGTCATCCTCGTATTCATCCAGCCAGAGCTCAGCGCCTGAGGTGAAGTCTGTCAAGAATTAAATTAAATTAGAGTAAGAATAAAAAATCAATTCAAATACGACAGGGAATGCAACAAGGATACATTTAAAAAAAATGAATAGATTAAGAATAAATCAGGTAATTGTTAAAATAAGCATATTGATTAGGTTAGGGTCTAGTTTAAATTAGAAAAACAAATAAGGAACATTGATTTTTCAGATGAACCAAATACTGAGTGTCAGTCGAGAATGCCCGACTAGGGGATACCCACTTGCAATCGGTTCAGGGTTGCGAAAGAAGATTATGCATGGATTATGCATGGAAATTCGCTTGAAGACGGATTGACTTTAGAGCAATAAATGGTGCAGCAATGATACTTGACTAGCTAAACACACTTACTATTCAGCTTGGCCGCCTTGGTATTCAGCTCTACGTAACGCTCAAATTGGGGTCGCACCGCGGTACCGGCCTTATCATAAAACTGTGTCCAATAGTACTTGAGTTCCTCGTGATCGCGACTCTTGGTGATGACCTCTTCGATTTCTGGTTCGAGTGCCAAATCACATTTGCTACTATTCTTGTAATCGCACACCTTCACTTTGGCAAAATTGGACTCCATGGCGGAGACCGTCTCCAAGAACTCAGCATAGTCTGCCTCGGGCAGAGCGGCATAGCCCAGTTTGGAGAGCGCTTTGAATTGACGTTTCAGGTCGTCGCTCTGATAGCTCCGCCAATTAAATTTTTGTATATCGACGGATACCTCCTTCATGAACTTGGCCAATTCGGCGGATACCTCGTTCTTCTTCTTTTCGTTCTCATCATTGATATTGGAGCCGTATGCCCAAGAGGCCTCTGTTTCTACATTGGTGCGCTTGGCCAGCTCCTTGTTAAGATTCTCCAAATACTCTTTAGCCTGTATCTCCTCCTTGACCAGGGCTTGCGTTAGCTAAAAATATTTATTTGTTAATAACGCTAAATAACACTAATTTCGTTTTTGTCAGTGTTGGTAAACGTACCGCCAGCGTAGCCAACAGGGCTACCAACAGCAGCTTCATATTTCCAAAATTCTTCGCTGCAAGTAGAAAGCAAAATTATTTTTTTTTTTCGAATTTAGATCAGGCCATTAATTTATTTGAATTGAGAGAACCCACAAGGCTGACGCTGATCGTGTGTCTATAGCCAAAGCGATTGTCTATCTACTATTTTTGGGCTGGGCGGGGGGTTGGGGCAGAAGAAGAAAGTGTCTCAGCTTAATTGATTAAGATGTCGCCTACTTTTGACCCTGACCCCGGTCAGCCTATATGTGTTTGTCCAGTAAAAAATATTGTTTATATTTTTGCTTTCATCGAACCCATCTGTTTCTTAAGTTCTCTAAAGCTGTACTCAGTTTTGTTTCCACAATTTCCGATATTTAGTTTCGGAAATATCTATTGTGATCGGTTTTGAGCTGGATTTTTCCTGGTTTTGATATTTTTATACCCTGAGTGAATAGACGTATATTAAAGAGCACTTTTGCAGTAGTTGCACAATCATCTATTGCTCATATTTCTGGTTAATACTGGACGATAATTTCTAGATAAGCAGCTAATACATTGCGCAATTATAGTCTAGTATTTTTGCCGATAAGATTTGCTCTGTGGTCTTAGCACATTAAAAACGAGTGGCTAATTTCAAGTTATTGTTATCTGTGCTCTTTGAATTATTGATAGAAATCAAAATCAATTCAGCAAGAGAGCAAAAATGATGGCAGATATTTCTGTATACCTCAAGTTGTGCTACCAGATATTGAAATAAATAAACAAAGCAATACTCGTTTGGCCTGCTGGAAAGTATTAAAAATTTTAATTATAAAAATATATTATTAGGTTGCAAAAAAAAAAAAAAAACACCCAATTTTAAGAACAGAACTAAATTTTACAGCTTAAATACTAATTTGAAATAAAATAAATCTCAAATTATTCACTCCATAATGCAATTTTATAAGTTTTTTAGGGTTTTTGCCAGATTTATGATCAAACCTTTGATTTGAATGCACAACTGGCATAAATTATATTTCTAATATAACTGAAGTAAGAATAAACTAAAAAAAAAAATAAAAGAATAAAGTTGGGGAAAGCTTGTATAGCAAGTATTGTTCGGCTTTGTGCGGTCAAAGTGCTTGTAATTAAATCTGCTTAAATTATTGTTTACATAGAGCTGCGAAATGTCGATCTGACGTAAATTGAACTTTCGCACATGTTAGCTTCACTTAGCATTTTTCAAGCAGCGTAAGTGCATATTCCGAAAAATAAAAGACACTTCTTCAATCAATTTTCACAAATGTTATTTACCAACTATCCAACCCTACAACCTTTAACACCCCTTCAAAGTGTTGACTAACGGCATAAGAGATAATTACTGTACAAAATGCGTTTACCCAGTTATAATCTCTATCAATCAGTCATGCAATCAATCAGTCAGTCATAAATAAATATATACATTGATAATCAGGCGAGTCAAACGGTCAACAAAGTTTCCTGGAAAATTACAGATGTTTACACATTGTTGAATGTTTTGATAAAACTATTTGAAATACATGAATTTTAAATATTTGATCAGCGCTCAACTAGACAAGACGACGGATTTCTCTGTGTCAGCATATATACCATATGTATATGGTATATATCTATATATATATCTATGTATATGGTATATATCTATATATATATCTATGTATATGGAAGCATCATAAACAGACGCTGATAAGCTATTCCCACTACCGGTTGGGTCTTTAAACTATTTATGAAAGCGCGATATTGCTGGAAAATGTAGATAAGATTCTGAGCGGATTACGATGGAAAGTGAAATAGCTGAGACAAATTGTAGCTACAAGTATTATCTACAGATAATACGTATTTATGGGTATATAAAAAAATAATGGCTTAGTAATTAAAAAATCGAATGTCAAGTCATTTAAGCGAAGCACAGACAATAGATAATTGAAACTGTTTAACTAAAAACAAATTAATTAAGTCTAAAATTGATTAAAGCCAGTGCAATGACTCGTTTCAAGTTCTTAAAGCAAAACAAAAGCGAAAAACTTGTTGCGACACGCCGATAGCTAAATACCCTAGCAGAGAAATATCATATGTACGATATAGTTAATAACTTAACAGTTTTTATCTATGCCATAAATTTTGTTCCTACTAAAGCTATATAATATACTAGTCTAACTTGGATAGGATTTAGTGCCAAGATTGGCTTATATATTGAGCCTAACCTTTTTTATATAGTATTTTGATCTGGCAATTAATTTACATAGAAACAAGCTAGACTCGTCAAGAATATATGGACTGGCTAGGGTCTCCGTATTAAACTTACAATACCATACAATATAAAAATAGAAGTACAACAAATAGCAACTTACATATAAATGATAAATTCCGATTATAAAGCCGATCGAACCGCAACGAACTTGAGCGTCTCGCACGCGAATGGAAACTGAAAATGTTTGAATGCCAATGCGTGAGTTTTATAGAGGTTCGGTGTTCGGTGTTCGAGGTTCTCGATCTCTCGTACTCTCGGTCTAGCGATATGGAGAGGCTAGCGAGACGTGACCGACGTCTAATCGTTGCTCGCTTTGACGCAGTCGCAGTTCAGCTGTCAGATAAAATAATAAAATCCGATTCAATAGTTATTTATAAGTTAAGCTGGGTAGGCAGAAATGTTTGGATACGGAGCTAAGCTGTTTTCACGCTCATTAATATGCCTGACACACTTCTTTTGCATATTGATTGAGCAAAAACGATGAAAGGTGATAAGTTTTTGTGCACATAACCAATAAACAAACAAAAGAAAATTTTTCTGCCTAAGCAATGTTAAATTCTACCAAATTCATACTGTCTGCTCATTGAGCAGCACTTTGCATACTTATTTAATTTATCTAAGACATTTAACACAGTTACACATTTGTTTTACTTCAGTTTTGTTATGTTTTAAATCTTAACGGCAAATATTTAGTCACTGCTCACACATTTTGAAAAGCGCGCGCGTCTTCCAGCTGCTCTTAGCTATCGATAACAACAGTGCGTAGGCTATCGATATAAAGTGAACGCGTGCATTACGAGTATCAACCCTGCCTTGCGCACGTACGCCATGGTTACACGTGTAATTTGCATGACATATTGCAGTACAATTTAGGTATGTTAAATGCTCAGCAGCGATCTCAAATAAAGTGTGCGTTGACATATTCAAAATAAATTGCTCATAAACACACTGTATATGTGAAACAAGACAAGCTACACAATAAACACAACACAGGCCAGCTGTGAACCAGTTCGTGAACGAAAGCGCCCCGCATGAGCAAAGTCTGAACGTGCATGCGCCACTTTGTTGTTAACAAAGAAGGGAAAAGCAACGCAAAACGTGAACTGTGTACAGTGTAAAAACAATATAAAACTGATAAAGGTAATGAAAAATCATGCTCTTTAAACAATTATCTGCAAGAAATCAGCAGCAGCGCATGCAATTATATCAACAACACCAAGTGCGTGAAAGTGCAAAAATATATTTCGCAAGCAGTGGTAAAGTGTCTTTTTGCATAGAAAATGCCAGAGCAGCAACAGCGCTGCGACAGCGCAGCAGCAGAAGCAGCCAGGCGCAGTTTAATTGATTATTCAATACGCAATACATGCATACATATGCGCGAGTGCGTACATGTGTATGTGTATGTGCGTTTGTGTGTCAGCTTCAGCATTTAAGTAAAAACAAAAGTAACACCATAAAAACATATGAAGCTGCAAATTTTTGTGCAAATAATATTCGTCAGCAGCTAAAAAAAACCCCAAACTAAAAGAAAAAACAGCTTCGAGAAACAGCTGCACAGTTCTCAACGCTTGTTGCTTTGTTATTGTCGTTTATTCATTCGCTTGTGTGTGTGTGTGTGTGTTTGTGTGCGCGCGCATGTTTGTTTGCATTTATTCCAGTGTCTCACACTTTGACCATGGAGTCAACACTTAGTTCCGGCGGCTCAAATGCATCCAGTGAGTGCGCCGTCGACACTGGCGGCGGCTGCGGCAGCAGCAGCAATAACAAAAATCGCTGCCGCAATTTAGACGCCACGCTCTGCGGCATCGGCATCAGCAACAACAACAATGGCATTCAATCGAATAACGGTAACACAGCGCTCAGCCAGGAGGTTAAGGATTTATATCGGTAAACTATCTATACACATATGTGAGAACAACAACAAAAATTCCTATACATGATTCTTACAGCGCCTTATACACCGTCTCCAAGCAGCTGGACGATGCCAAGCGAAATGTACAAAATGTTGGACAACTATTCCAGCACGATATCGAAGAGAAACGCGCTAATCTTGTGCAGCTGTGCAAGCAAATTATATTCAAGGTATTTATAATTATTTACAATATATATAGATTAAATTATATTCAAGGTATTTATAATTATTTACAATATATAGATTTTAGTAAACAGCAAATTGGGTAAACAAGGACGAAAGAATAATTTTATATAATATATTTATATTTTGTTTAAGTAGAATTTTTATGTGTTTTATAAATTCTATTTAAACAAAGTATATATATAATTTCTTGTCGTCTAAAGATAGCTATTGCACAATAATAGGTAATATTGGTACTTCCCAAAAACGTAAAATGATTATTTTATTGTTCATTTTTTTCTGCTTGGAGCCTTCTCTTTCTCGTATAAAGCCTTCTATTCACAACTCTTTAGCAAGTAGATGGAATTAGCATAAAGTACTTTGCGATTCGTGTCGTACGTATATATATATATATATATATATATATGTATAATGTATATAAATACTTCATGTAAATAAGTACGAAAAATCCACAAAAAAAAAAAATAAAAAAAAAAAACAACAAATAAACATTTAAAAAAAATATTTCTGGAAGAAGTAGAACAAAATAACCTTAAAAACAAACAACTAGAACAAATGTATTCGGCCACGTATATTTTACAGAAACATAAAATAAAATAATTTTATTCCATATTCGTCTCAGGTAAAAAATCATGATACACTCTTATAAATATAATTCATTATTTGATATAACTAATCATATGTGGAATATGCACACTTTATCAAGACGAAAGGCCATTTAAAATATGAAACAATATTGTGAAATATGAGGTTACTAAGCTATTCAAATGATACTAAATGTTATATGACTCATTCTTATCACACACATCCAGGACTATCAATCGGTGGGCAAAAAGGTGCGCGAAGTAATGTGGCGCCGCGGCTACTATGAATTCATTGCCTTTGTGAAGAAGCATTCGCATAAGCAGGGCATCGATGCGGAGCACATGCAGAAGCTGGAACGTTTTCTTTGCGCTGGCATCTTCAACTACAAGCGTCTCTCGGCCAAAATGGAGGAGATATACGATCTGGACTTGAAATATTTAATTGATTTTTCCATTATAAGTGAGGGCTACATCAGCGACTATATAAGCGATACGGCAGCCGACAAGGAACTGGAACCATCCCAGGCCGCTGTCGATAAGAGCCTGGAGGCGGTGTCCTTTGCACTGGACACCATACACTCGTCGCTCTTGAGCTTGGGAGATTTGCATCGCTATTTTCTGGACTTTCGCATTGACAGCCAGCTAAGCCTGAGCATCAGCAAGGAGCAGGTGGCCAAGTATTATCTGGAGGCCTTTAAGCTAAATCCAGCTATTGGCATGGCCCAAAATCAGCTGGGCACCCTGTACTATGGTCAGAATTATGATCTGGACTCGACCTATCACTATTTGTACTCGCTGGTGTGCATTATACCCTTCGAGCTGAGTGAAAACAATTTGAATAAACTGTTCGCCAAGCACACGGAATATCTAGAGCAAATGGATCCAGCTAAATTGGAATTCAACATTGAGGATTTCTTTGCACGCTTTTATCTAATTGTTGACATCTTTTTCTTTGACAAGGAGGTGCCCGATTTTAATTCTCTTTGCCACTGCGTGCTCATCGATTTGCGGAAGATTCTGTGCGCCCAACAGCTGCGCGTGCCCGAGCCAAGCATTTTCAAGATAATCTCCATATTATTCTTTTGCCTGTCCAAGCTGAAGATGATTAATTCCCCCAAGGTGTATTCCCTGCACGCCTTCCTGGTGGCCGCCTGCTCGGATCTGATGGATGCCTGTATTGTTAACATAGAGCAAACGATTTTAGCACGCGCCGCAGACAATGAATGTTTCCAGGCGGCGTACGAGCAGCGATTCCAAGAGTTTGATACCACGGTCCGTAAGTCGCGCAACGAGTACAAAAACTGGCTGGCCGCCGTGGGCGAATGCGAACGCAAGGATAAGAAATTGATGGCTCGTCCGCATTCACTAAAGGATTGCAGCTCAGATTCACGGGACAGCCAGCACTCGGCGGATGAGGGTTGCGCCAAGACACAGGAGGCAGCCGACACAGACAAATTGGGCGGCACCGAGCCCATCTCCACGCGTTCCAGCGATGAGGCCAAGGAGAGCGATCTGAAGACCCCGCTCTCCTGCAAGAGCAAGCGCCGTGGCATGCGTCTGCGTCGACGTCGTCGCAAGATTGCCCAATCGGACGACAGCTCCTGCTATGACAGCGAGAGCGACATGGACACGGACTTTTACAGCGACGAGGAGGACTACACAGATTTAAGCTCCAATTTCGATACAGATTTCAGTGACATTGACGCCGGTGAGCCCGATGAAACGCCAGCAGGTGAGTCAATAATGCCAAGAGGGACACTGAGGTTAGGAAGTCGACTAGCGTATACCCTGTACAAGAACTTAAAAATAATTTAAGGATCTAATTCTTTCCCCAGTCACAATGGACAATTCGTTCTTATAGAAGAACGAGGAGGAAGAGGAAGATTTGTGTTTGTTGTCCGATCGTGTTGAAATTGGCAGTGCTTGAAATTAGCGTTCCTCTGCAACTACATAGCAGAAATGCAATAAATTATACGCATTTTGTATTCTATATTTTATAATACATATCTAAGAAGCATATAGTTAATGCCGAGCATGCTTAAGATATCTTGAAAAAAAAGTTGTTCATCCAGGAATCGTAATTTCGACTGATCGTCAGCTATATGATATAGTGGTCCGATCTAGCCGGTTCCGATATATGTACTGCGTCTCCTTCCATATGTTGGACATATATAAATTGGAGAAGTACCAAATCGGCGGACGTTTCAGCGGTAAATGTTAATCATACTACCCCGGATCGGAGAGGTCTTCGAATTATTACATACACCTGAAAAACTTCATAATAATATACATATTTTTTATTGACACTTCTTAACGATACTTTAAAAACCGCTTACAGCTGAATATGTCAAAAAGGAGCGCTCAGCACGTCAGCCGGCCGGCGCCCGTGTCTACTCAGACAGCGAGGATGTGGTCATTGAGGAGGAGCGTCTCATCTATCCCGAAGATCTGGAGCGTCGACCCAATTCGCAGGAGGCCGACTCGGAGGAATTGCTGCGCAGCTTCGAAGTGCTGCAGTTGAACTTCAAAAGCGCTGAGGATACCAAAGCAGCTGCCGCTGACTTGCCCACGGCCAACATGGTCGGCGACACAAATGTGCCACCTGTTAGCATGACGGAGCCCCCAAAGAAACTTGTCTATCGCAACAAGTACACAAAGATTAATCCGAATATTATAATCGATTGCCTGCATAATGAGCCGACTATACGTGCCCTGAAGATGCTATTCGACTGGCTGCGCATCAATCCAGAGATCCTTATTGGCTGCTATCATTCCAATCCGGAGTTCGTGCACAAGATTATGAAGCTGTTGAACTACTGCAATATCGATGTATTCACCCGAAAGGTTTACTTTGAGCGGGAGCTGCTGACTACCAGCAATGTGCGCGAAGCTCTGGTCGAGCTGTTCGATGTGCGGGCCAATGTGCCTCTGAGCGAAGATTTCGCCTTCAAGAACTTTGACATATTCCAGAGCACACAAATCACCCTAGACTGGGAGACTATAATCAGGGAGCGTGTTACGCCCCAGGAGGAGTCCATATTGCGCATCTTCAAGATGGTCGATTTTGGTTTCTTCATTTGCAAGCAGAAAAAATTCAATTATCGCTTCTGTGTGAAGACCCGTCGCTTCACCGAGAACCAGAAGAAAAAGCGCGAGGAGAAGAAGGGTGGGTGCTCGCGTCGACGCGAACGTCGTACGGCACCGAAGACCACCCGCAAGCGGAACGAGGGACGCACCCGTCGCTACTCGGATCGCAAAAACGGCATCGTACGTAAGAGCTATACCAGCAACGAGGAGAAGGACACAGTTGAGGAGTGCCGCAAGCTGCCACGCAAGGGCTACTTGCGCAATCGCAATGCGGAAAAGGCAGCTGCTGTTATAGCCAGCGCCACGGGAACCTCCGTAGCGGGCGGCACCTCGGCCTCCGCCTCGACCACCACGAACAGTGTCATCGAGAAGCTCAATTTGCAGTCGAGCAGCGGCGCCGATGAGGAACGTTCCGAGGCCAAGACAAAAAAATGCGAAATAATGGGCAAACTTTGGCTGCAGAACGAGGTGGAAGCGTTGGAGGAGGAACTGCGAGACAGCACCACCCACGTGGTCATGTCGCCATTTGTCGTCGTGGATGCCAAGGCCCTAACCGAATACAATGGCATTGTAAAATCGCTGGTCAGAACCAAAAAGTGCATTGTGCTCATACCCAATGCTGGTGAGTGACGGCTTATTGTTGGTATCTCCATGAAGCAGCAGCTAATCCATGTTATTCTATTCCTCTAGTGCTCAATGAGCTGGATGAGCTTAAGAAGCGCAGCGAGAATGTGCGCCATGTCATACGTTGGTTGGAACAGGAGTTCAAGCATGGCAATCGCCATCTGCGCGCCCAGCGCGACAATGAGAGCCAGCCCCTGTCGCTGCTCAAGATATCTCGCAAAATGGGTGAGTGAGGAATAAGGGCGGGAGTTTCATAAAGTTTGGATTTGTTTGCTAATTGTCGTTTGTATCTTTAAAATAGATCGCGATGCCTCGGTTTTCCTACAAATCGCCCAGTTCTGCAACCATCTGGTGGCCAATCATGCCGATCCGCATGTCAGCGAGCTGCAAAAGAATGTGGTTACCTATTTGTCCGGCGATAATCTGCACGAGAAGAATCGCCAACAGCAGAATTTCAGCTATACGGGCATACTCGATTCGATACCCGTGCGCTATGCCCAAATCCAGAGCTTCTATGCCAAATTTAAGGCCAACAAAAAATGAGTGAGCCGTAGCGGACGCTAGGTGGCAAATGCATGGCAAACAGCAGATGCAAATTTATAAATGCAAGAGGATGTGCAAAGCGTGTGTTCACTGTACAACCACAACAAAACGACATGGAGTTCCAAGTTAACGAAAAGTTTCTCTCAGACGCGGCCCAGCGGGGGCAACAAAAACGGCAATCAAACAAGACCAACAAAAAAAAAAAAAAAAAAAAAAAAACTAAAAAAAAAAAACAAACAAAATAAACAGCAGCAGCAGCAGCAGCAGGTTGTTAGCTTCTATGTTGTTGTTGTTGTTGATTGTTGTTTGTTGTTTGTAAATTGTTGTTGTTGTTGCTTCAAAAGAAATCCAACCCAGCAGCAGCATCTAGAGCAGCAGCAGCAGCAACAACAACCGCTGCAACAACTATTGTACAATGGGGTCCGGCTCATGCGGCAGCATTGCGTGGAGTTTGCTTGTTGTGTTAGACAGAAAAAAAACCCAGAAAACTAAAAAAGAAAAAAATCTAAAATCAAATCGTTTACTTTCAACTCAAACGACGACGACTCTCAGCTAACTTATACGGATAAATGGCCAAGGATAAACAAAGAAAAAAAAATGAAAAAAAATCAAGCAAAAAAATATCTAATTGAAAAATTTCATGATCCAAGCTTAAAAAAAAAAAACACAAAAAAGAAACATTTAAGAACCCTCCCGAGTTTAGCCAGAAGGCGTTTACGGATCATTTCAAACCCGGAGCCTCGTTTCGAGTGCGGCGCATCGTATGTATCCCTTCATTAAGCGCATATGGTAGAGCGCGTTTCTAATTGAACCCCCCTTCATGAACCATCAGCAATCCCCCCTCTTCCCATCCACAAACCCGGAGGCACATACATACAATATATTCCTGTTTGGGGAATATATGGTTATTGAAGCTATGGTCAAGAAACCCTCCTTCACCTACTCCGGAACTTTTGTTTTTAATTAACCCTTCAACCCAGTTTAACGTTTCCCATACGCGACGGAGAATTCAGTTTTGCCCAAGCCTATCATAAACAATTTACAAACTATATAAAACATATATAACAATTAATCTTAAAATTGATAACATAAACTCATTTGTCGGACAAACGTGTGTAATACTGTAGTAAAAACAAAGAAAAGTATTAAGATCTATCTAATTACGTACACGTATTTCAAACCATTTCTATATACTTTAAAAACTTTCGAGAAAAAAACCTAAGTGTAATATCTTTTAAAATGAAATAAAGTTTCCGACAAATAAATATTTTGTATTTTTTTAATGTTTAAAAAATTCATATTGCAGGCATTTATAAGTTTTGGTTTTAGGATTTTTAACTGTTGATTTGAAGTTTTGTTGGTGTTTTTTTCATAAATCAAGACAATTAAAATTGAAAATCTGATTTGAAACAAAAAGAAACTAAAAACTCCCATTTCCTCATTTGTTTAACCAAATATAGCTCCAGACTCAAATTATGTGCTCACAGTTCTTGAAACACTTTTTCGGCAAATAAATAATATAAAGTAGTTTGGAATAAAAATAAGATCGTCTCGCAGTTTTAATAATTATCAAGTTGTGGTAAGTAATTATTTATGTCAGCTGTATAATATTTAAGTAGATCATAAAAACACAAATTGTTGGTGTAATGTTTAATTAATTTTTATTTTTTATTTCATTTTTTTATGGTTTTTCTTTTTTGTGTTTCTTTGTGCCTGTTGCCTTTTATATCCAATTAAATTGAGTTTTGTCACGTTTTGTTGTGTTTATGCTTCCAAGGTGGTACAAATAGCGTACATAATAAGGGAGGCAGGGTGTATACATACATATATATAATTTTTATAGAATTTTTTAACTATATTGTATAATTATTTTCAAATACTTTGAAGTGTGTTTCCTCCTAGAATATATATATATATATTTTTAGATAGATATATAATGTAAATCGTCATTTCATTTCTAACTGCTTCGATTCCAATAAAATCAATGCTCACATCTTTAATGAATATTTTGAAGGTTTTTCTATTTTGGAATATTGTTAGCAATTTTATTTTGTTTGGTTTTTGTATTTTTGCATAAACTACAAGTTAAGCGTGTTTTAACCGATTATCAAGCAATTTCAACTTTTGTATATATATATATATATATATTTATATATATATGTATATATATTTATATATAGAATTTTTTTATGTATAGATATAGTGTAATAAGTTGTTTTTGGCTTTAGTCTTAGATTCACTATGTTTATATACGTATATATTGTTGGTTTTGTTGATTTTTTTCATCAGCTATTTTTTTTAGGCATAATGTAATTTTATATAAGAGAACCTTTTCTTGTTTTCCTAAAGTTAATAATTAATTAAAAAGCAAATTACATAATTACTTAATTTGTTGTTTTGCAAACGACATTAAGAAAAAAAACAACCTGCACACAATTTAAAAACAATAATAATAATAACTAATAATGATAATAGTTACAATACGCAAATAATAAATTAATTCAAAACTTGAGATTACAACAAGACTGTACAGATTGTGCCTATTATTAAGCGTACTTAAAAAGCAAAACAAAACTAAAAAACAATCGTAGATAAAAAACTAATTTTTCAAAGCGGGCTAGAAAAAAAATAATTTGCACATTTCAATATTTTTTTTTTTTTTTTTGTTTTTCTTTTTGTTTTAGAACTATAAAACTAAGCGTCATTCAAAACTTGCCCAATTATACTTTTGCTATACACAGCGAGAAATTTACGCTTACTTTTTAAAACTAATTATTACGAACAAACAGATTAAACATATTTTATGAATTTTACAATTAATACAATTTAAAAAAAAAAAACAAACTTGTTTTGAAGATTATAAAATTTAACTATGCGTTTTTTTTTTTTTTTTTTTTTTTTTTAGATAACCCCCGAAACGGATTTTTCATAGGGTGTGCCCAGAGTATCGCGTCGTCGGGGCAACGTGCCGCTGGCTGTAAGCGGCGCCGATTCCGGACAGCCCAGACCCACAAGCAGCTCCACAAGAGCCGTTGTATCCTCCACATTGTACTGTGGTGCGGGTATGCCACCATTAGCTGAGGGTGCTGGGGCCGGAGCTGGGGTGCCGGCTGCCAGAGCAGCGGCTGCCTTCATCGACTTGGCCGTGGCCAGGGATTGGGCGGCGCGTGCATAGGCCAAACAGGTGCGACCCTCATGATCCGTGTGTTTGATGTTGGCGCCGTTCTATAAAATTGTACAACAAATTAATACGCATTCAATGGGTGGATTCTTTTTTCGCTTAACTCACCCAGACAAGCAGCTGTGCTATGGCCAGATTGCCTATGGCACAGGCCAGCAGCAGCGGGGTGCGCACATCCCTGGCGCTCACATTGGCATTGGTCACCTCTGCCTGGCAATTGGCCAATATGGAGACAATCGACTTGATGTCCGCCCTGATGACCGCCTCAATGAGCTGCTGGCCCGGCGAGGCGGCATTTACATGATTGCCACTGCCCAAGGGCGTGAGAAACTCCTTGGCCTCGTATTTGCTGCGTATCCAGCGTTCCTTCTCCTCGTGATTGGCCAACGCTGTCGGTTTGACACGTTGCCGCGTATTCGATTCCCACACAGAGTTTGCCAGGCTGTTGCCAATGGCCAGCATGACGCTCAGATGCGGCGCTCTAAAGGGCAGATAGACGGGAAATTAATAACAGTTTGAGGTTTTTTTTTGTTGTGTAACTAATACTTACGGCCAATCATCGAGGCCCAGGGAGCGCACCTTGGATATGTGCGAACCTAGATTCCGATGTATGCCCGAGCACTCAATGCACATGAGCACGCCCAGATTGAGACTGGCCCATTCGGGATCTGAAAGGGATAAGAGACTCATAAATATGTTTTTTCATTTGTTTTAGCTGAGTACCCCTAATGCGGATATCCAGCAGCAATGCGGAGAATACTGCAATAACTTTGGCCTAACTTATGAATACCCCTATTATATTTGTCGCTACCAAAGTTGCGTGCGCCTACCCCTCGCTCTTAACAAGATGACGCCTCAGCAAAAAAAAAAGAATCTTAAAAACTCAATCGATACTAAAAATACTCTTTCCGTATGTATGAAAAATCTGTCGATTCTGTTACAAAGAACTCCCTGTGAGTTTCAAGATACGATTAATAAAATAAATCCTAAGACATAATTATTTTACTGTATGTTTTTAAAACTATTGTTAGGATCTTGTGATGCCACTTCGGAAGAATCTGCAGAATCTAGTTATGACACTTCAATAGAAAGGAATACTCTTTAAAGGGTCATAGTTTCTCTTATTATTAAGGAGTCCTTGTATTCACAACTAGAATTTGGAGTAGCTCCACAATATCTAGAATTACTGAAGACTCCCCTATTTAGACTATCATGGGACTATCGCTTAACTAAATTATTTTCCCACTCACTTGGCGCTCCACAGTCGACGCAATGCCCATTGCCGGGCACCCGCTGCCTGATGGCCAGCATGGCGGCCAGTTCCGTGCTGGTTGCCTGCTTCGTTTTGCTGCTCTCGATGCCCTGCAGGCTCTTGAAGATCTCCTGCTCGACGGCGGCGACCCATTCATCGCGCTCCTCCGAGTTGGCGGCCTCAAAATGCCACTGCTTGGAGTCCAGCGAAACAATATAGAATTCGTAGCCATCATTGTCGTCCGCCTCGTTTGCCTTGACGCTGCTGCTCTTCATGCGGCGATGGCGCTTCTTAACGTTCGGCGTTTGGGCCTCCAGTTTGCTGGCGGGCGCCTCGCCGGCTGTAAAAGTCTGCGAATTGGAATTCGACATGGCAATGCCCTCGTCTCCACTCGTCTGCTGTGAACTATTCGATTTGAGAGGCTCAATGCCAGCACCTCCGCTGGCGCCTCCACCACCGCCGCTGCCGCCGGCAGCACCAGCACCCAGCAAAGAGAGTTTCTCGCTCAGCTTGCGCTGATTATCCTTGGCCAGCGTTAAGCAGCCAATGCCCTCACTGAGCGTGCCCTGCGTGCTCCGCTGTCCGTTGGTCAGCAGCGAGCTGGTCAACGCACTGTTCGTAATTATGGACTTGGAGCCGCGGGGCTTCTGGCCGGGCACCTTGACGGTGACATATTGCAGCGGTATCTCTTTGCCGTGCACATCATCCATGTAGTCGTGCAGCGAGGGATGATAGGTGAGCCGCCCATCGTCGCAGAGCGTCACGTACTTCTTTTTCCACTCCTTGTTCAAAGATTTGCTTGAGCGCTTGTACAGATAGCCCTGTTTGATGGGTATGGAGCGTCCGCTGCCCAGTTCGCTGCTCTTTGGCTCCTTGTCGTTCTTCTTGGAGGAGGAGGGTATGAAGAGATTTGAGCGCCGTCGACTTTTACGGCTTGTCGTGGGCGTCGATGTGGGCGTGGGTAGATCCTTGCCAGGTGGCGGCGCCAAATCGCGTGGATCACGCAGCTGCACCTGACTGCAGTCGCCGGGCAGCGTCAATTGCTGCTGCTGCTGCTGTTGTTGTTGTTGTTGTTGTTGTTGTGCAGCTGCCCCAGGATTGTATTTGGTTACGTTGTTGTTCTCATTCGTGGAGCCGGCTGCGCTCGCCTGCAGAGACCAGAGCTTCTGCTCCGCCTGCGCAAAGTCGGCGCTCATGCGCAATGGCAGCTGCTGCTGCTGCGCCCGCTGTCCATTTGTGGGCGGCGGCTGGAATGTGGCCAAGCCCAGTCGTGTGCCCTGCGGTGTGGTTGGCCGCGGCGGCTGCATCGCTGGCGGCAGCGGCAAACGCTGAGAGAGTATCTTCTGGCAGGCTATGTATTGGAAGAAAAAACGGAGTTCAATTGTTGAATTCAATGTGTATTCAGTGCGCTTGCAACTCACCATCTTGAAAGACGCGTTCCACATTTAGGCCGTAGGTGGCGCAGGTCTCGTAGTAGGAGCAGCGCTTCAAATCGCTGGCCAACTTCCTGGCGCGCGTGTCATCGATAACACGCGGATTCCGCTCGCTGATGGCGTCTGTGTGGCAGATCGGACAAGTGCAAAATTGGGTTAGACTGAGTTAAGCAAGTGGTAATAAGTTGTTATGAAGAAATCAAATTAATTCCATCGATAAATAGGCTTCGATAAATTTATCGAAATATAAATGGACTTAAGTAGGCGTAAAATTCTCTCTTAAAAAAACGGAAGAACATTTAAATTGAAATTCTTGAACAAAATTCGAGGAAAGAGTCATTGGTTATTGCTGTTCTATATTTTTGAAATAAGTTTATTTGCTTTGACATTTTTAAACAACATTTTGATTAATTTATCGACGCAAATAACCTGTGCGTAAATTATCGGAGAGTATTATCGTTTTGCGAATCAATGGATCTAATTTTGATTATGCTTAAAGGTTTTTAGCACTGATCAATAAATGATTTATACGAACTATTTTTTATAGTTTGTTTTTTTTTTTATACTTTTCAAAGAATTTTATTTTTAATCTGAAGCTTCTTCGTAAAAATAATTTTGTAAAGCCTTTTTAATATGTTCCGATATAATCGAAATGAATCAGAATTAATCGAAAGTATATTTTGTTCCAACGTATCTTTTTTGCTATCTGCAGATTGAAATATTTTTAATCTAAAGTGAATGCGTTATCATTTATATATTGTTGGATTATAATAGAACGGGTTCCCTTCGATGTATGCAATTTGACTTGGTTTAGTATAGAATTGAGCTTACCCTGTGTGCCGACCAATATCATGGGTATATCCTGTCCATTGCGAAAATGCGCCATTTTGGTATAATAATTGTAGACGGTATTAAAGCTGCCCTCGTTCTCCAGGCTAAACACAAAGATTACCGCATCCACCCAGCCAGCGAACTGAAAGATTTGAGGTAGAAAGATTGAAATTAACGCAAGAGAAGCATGTGCAAAATATGAAAAAAAAAAAACGAAAATATAAAAAGTGAAGAACAAAAAAATGGAAGCGAAAAACTTTTGGCCGCGAGTCCTTGACTTTGTGTGCGAAGTAAACAAAAATTGCGGCGTCTGGCGACGGGCAGCGCACAAAAGGCGGAAGCGCGCCTAACAATGGACAACAACAGGGCTGCGAGAGGAAGGGCGCGAGAGAGAGGTGAAGAGGGGGAGGGGGTAAGGGTTAAGCAGTCCCAGAGTCTCAGGACACGCAACACACACACTTGAGAAAGTCGCTAATGAAGCACTTGAAGCCTTTGGCAGCAGTCCTTGCCGTGTGCTAAACATTCAATGATTTTTGTATGCCTCAAACACACAAACACACGCACACACACACACAACACACTCACACAGACACACATGGAGGCACTCGCAGGATAATGAACTTTTACATTGGCTTGTAAACAGGCGCTTTGTGTTTACTGCGCAGGATTCATGTGTCCTGCGCCGAATACACTATCGATTGTTAAGCCTCCGTTTTAAAAACTAAAACAATTTTTTCTTTTATATTCACTTGACTCACACAGTACAATTTTAGAAATTCTATCAATTATTTATGCCCATATATTTCACGAGCAGAGCGTGTGTCCTGTGCGACAGTTTGAGCTGCACTGCAGCGAGCTTTCAACTGAAGGTTTTCAGAAAATGCCGCCCGCCAGCGATGCCAGTCGACAAACAACTGGCGTCAGGCTCGTCGCGCTCGTCGTCCTCTGGCCTCGTCCTGGCGTTGTCCTCGGTGGGTGTTTGCCCACCCGGCCGCCGGCGGGCGCCCGCTTGCCTGGGTGGGTGGTTGCCGCCTTTTTTTCTTGTTCTTTTTTATGATTTGTTGTGAAAATGTATGCGCAAGAGGAAACAGGAAAGCAAAAGAAGAGCATGAAAAAAATGTTGCTGCAAATGCAACGGCGACACGGGAAACTCACACACACACACACACACACACACACACACACACACACACAGAGTTAGTGACAGTTCAGACACACAAACACACATACACCAGGAGACATTTGCCTGACAACAAAACAATGCTCACAGTCTGGCTCATGCAAATAGAAACAACAATGGGGCTCAACTTTTATCTGGGTTAAGAACTATTCAAAGCATCTGCTCAGCCTGACAAATCGTAAAACTAAAAGAAAACCTGCTTACAATTTGCCTGATGTCAAGCTAAAGCTCCATCTTTGGATGAACGTAAAAGACAGAGAAATCATTTTGCTGAAAGCACACAAAATGCATTTGGCTATTTGCAGAGAATATTTCTATGGCTTTCAATTATTTGAACAGACTGCATTAAAGACTCCTGGCGCACTCTTAAAGATAGATTTAAACTTATCTATCTGGAAAAGCTCTTTCTAATTTGCAATCGAAATGTTTATATGATACATGAATTTTCTTTCATAAAGCACTTTTCTGCTTTCTCATAACTAATATCTAAAAGAAATATTGAAGATAAACAATATTATAAATATTTTAATTTTCAATTTAGCTTTGAAGTTTGGTTAGTTAATTTTCAATTAAAATTGAGATTGGGCATATTTTTATAGCATGCACCATATTTCATTAATTTTCTTGATGTTCTGCCTATTCAAATAGGTATTTAATTTCGATTCTATAATGCTTCTCTACCGTTTCTATTACTATGAACTTGTCTGTTCTAAGCGGCCCCCATCCGAAAAAATAGAATAATATGTCGAATCGCAACTGTCGCAGTGTCGCAGAGTCGCATGCAATATTGTCGTCGCGTATATGGTAATGATATCCTGCTCCGCTTCGAAAAGAAAATAAAAACAAAGCGCGACTGAGTGGCGTCGCGGCGCGAGTGAGTGATTTCTTACGACGTGCACAATACCCTGTAAAAATAGAACAAATTAAAGAGAGTCCTTTCTGCGCGCAAGCACATAGTTTTTACGAAGGGGTTTTTTTCATGCGACTTTACATTTAAAGCAAACTCGGCAAATTTGAGTGAGATTGAAAATGCATATCCGTTGGCAAATACAGGGTATGCCACGGCTTAGCAATTCTAGCTTCAACATTTTGTTGCCTCTTGTTGTTGTTTGAGAGGGTGGCTGGCTGCTTCATGGGGTTGTTGTTAAATAGAGGGTTATTTTTTTGATGAAATATGGTTTATTATGTTGCATAAAGATGCGAATGACAGAAGTTAGTCAAGAAATGGACATTAAATTAGTTAAATTGCGGGAGAGAAACGATTTGTGCGACCAATTGAGAAAGAGAGGGTGCCAATGAGAGAAGGAGAGAGAAAGAGAGAGAGAGAGAGAGTAGCAGTTTGACATGCACTGTCTGGCAATGATTATGCACTTGCAGAAACCAAGTGAAGCTCAAACTGTTGACTGCATATCAAACTGTAAAAGGCTATCACCAGCAAATATTTCCCACAAATAATCAATATCGTTTTACGACTGTCAAACTGTAAAGTGATTGTCAAATTATTAAATGTAAAGAAAAATACGTCAAATATATTTCTGATACGCAAATATTAACTGAAATTGATTTTCTCACTCTTCTGTGCATGTCAAACTGTTACACGCCTTTCAAACTGTACACCATTTGAAAATGTGTGTCAATCACACGCTTGAATTGCAAATATTAACAACATATAATTACAAAAAACTAGATAAAAAGAAATTAATTTGCATAAAAATTGCTAAGCCCTAAAAATAGTCAATTGCTAAGCCCAGAGATATAGCTGAGGTATTATGCGATTTTAAGGGTCACGTCGCGTGGCAGGCACATTTTTTTTTTATTTTTTTTAAAGAGCAACCCCTACACCCCAGCCTAGCCCAACCGCAAATAAAAAAAAGAGAGCCTGTTGAAAAGCGAAAGCAGCTTAAAAATTATAATCCACACTTTCACCCTTTAAGCCGGAGGGGTCGTAGGGTTTGCCAGCTCAGGGGGGAGGTCGCGCAATTTCGGTGAACAAATAAACAGGGTCTATAGAATTATTTTTTTCGCAAATATTGTGTCCCGAATGCGAATTTGAACGGAACAAAAGCTTCTCAAGCAGCGAATCAATGAGTCAAAAAAAAAAAGTAAAATAAAATAATGCTCCAGGAATTCGAAACGTTCCATAGAAATGTAAATAGCTCGCGGTGTGGTTCCCTTTGCAGTTAAATAATATAGGGGGCCTATACTATTTGCTTGAAAGATTGCAAAACTGCATTTTGGCACAGTTGCCGCACGAGGGGGTTGCAAAGGGCGCTTCGGCTGGCTCAACTTTAACCTTTCCCTGAGACTAAATGATATTGGCCAGTTGCCGCATCACGTATCTTCCTAACGTGTAAAAAAGACCTTTGGCCAGACCCCAAGCAAGAAAAGTGTCGCAATGATGCAAGACAGCTCTAGTCTAGACTGCATGACTGGCAGACACCCTGTAATCAGCATGGCAACTTTTAACTGTCAGCCCAAGCTGCGAGCTGTGAGTTTTCCTTCAGCTGCGAATATGAAATTTTATATTTATTTATGTTAAATTGTATGCACTTAATAAATTTTGTATGTTCGTTCTTATCGCCGCATTCAATTGCCTAAAAGTGCACTACTTCGTTAAACATTTACATTTTTAGGGTATAGGGTATTAAAAGTCTCGCAAGATCAAAATGCTCAAACAGCAGCTGGGTCCAGGCCAAAACCCATCGCAAAGGGCCCTGGCTATAGTTACCGATTGTAGCTTGTTGCCAAAGGTCGAAGTTCGATTGAGTGAGTCACAGGGCAGAGGGCCAATAGAAGAGAGGGCGGCAGACATCTCAACTTTGCGGCCAGTTTTTGCCAATGAATGTGAAAGCTGACAGAGCAGTCAGAAATTTTGCGAAGCGAGAAAATAAAAACAACTTGATAATTGGCAAAAACTGCGACAAATGGAAAGTTCTGCAGTGCATTTGGTCAGAGTTGCCAGGCGGCGAAACTAAAGAGCTTATGCAGACTAAAAGTTGCAACTGTCTGCCAGCTGAGAACACTTGAAAAAAATAAATAAAGCACTTTATAGTCAGGACTGAGTGCAGCTCAGAAACTAGTGTCCACCCAGAGTTTTTTTTTTTGCGCAGTGTAGGCAACTATGGGCCACACAAGCCCAAGAAAAGTTTCCTTTCTTGCTGTCTTTTTAGCCGCCCCGTGTCTCAGTTAAACCCAGGCTGACCTCAATTCAAATATTTACAAGATGATGAGGCTCAAATTTGTTTGTAGCACAAACTTTTCTCGCCCGCTACAAAGTGGGAGTAGAAACCACCCCCAAGACAAAACAACCGCCACCCCACAAGCAGCCCTTCTTGGCCAATATATCATCTAAGAAATATCATGTATACAGTATGTTAGATTGCGTTATATTTTTTGGGGTAAAGTTCCCCGCAGCTTACCTGCATTTCCGGGGCGCCGCCCTCATCACGTATGAGCAGCAAATAGCTTTGTCCGTCGATGAAGACCTCCTTCTTGAAGCGACCACCCTCGGGTGACTCTTCCTGCATATAGGAGCCGGTGAGATAACGATGCACCAGCGCCGATTTGCCAGAATTTAGAGAGCCTACAATGCCCAGCCTCAAGTCTGGCACCGAGCGTGATATAGTCCATTCCTGGCTGTTCACAAAGGAATCTGTTGAGAAGCGAAAAGATGAAAAATCAAATAACCATTAGTAAGGAAATGTTTTTGTTGCTGTCGACTGAAAACTAGTTCGACACGACGCTAATTAGCGAGGAACTCGTTTGCAACTCGTGACACATCTTTTTGACCTACAAGCAAGGGCGGCCAAAAAGTATTTGGTCGTTTTTTTTTTATTCCTCATTAGTAATTCTTCTTATGCAAATGCCAGAACTATAGCAAATATATATGTATATATCATGTTTGTGCCTGGCTTTGATTGACAGCTTTAAAAAAAGTTGAATAAATGTAGCAGCCACTTTTCAGAGTTTTCGGCAATTGTTTTGTGCCCCAAGGGTGCAAAAAATAAAAGAAAAAAACTGAGAGGAAGAAGAAGCCTTTTAAATTGTCAGTTGCTTGAACACTTTTTTGATTAAAATTAGCTCAGCTCAGTCCGCAGAGCTTGCTCAATCTTAAGATCTACAGTCAGCTGGCAGCGGTCTACGGTCTGGCTTTTTGCGATTACAAAAGCTTTCAAGGTCAGACTTTATGACAGACAGTTGCCAGGCAATTTAACAGGGCAAAACGTTTTCAATACAGAACCTTATCGCACAGGTAATGTGCCTGTATTTGTGAGCTTTTGCTGGCTTCACATAACAGGAGCCAGTGAAAGTGAGCTTTCGCTATGCGTGGGCTATGTCTGTGTGAAAGCACGTCTCAGCACAATCATGCGCGTGCATTGGTGAGCCGAAAGTACTGAAAGGCAGCTTTTATGTGCGTGAGCCGTGTCTGTGTAAAAGCTCGCCTACTCCCAGCTCAATTTGCATACGCTATTTATTGCGTACTTCTAAATGTTAAAGCCAAGGAAGGGAAAAAATGAAATAAAAACAACCATAAAAGTGCCAAATACTCGTAAATCTTGGCAAGCCCAAAACATTAGACTACGAGTGCCACGATCAATTTCAGTCCGCCCAAGGAGGGGCAGCAGATTTTGTTGTACGGTTTGGAAGGAGGAGTGACAATAGAAATGGTGATCCTTTCGTTGCTGACCAGTTGATTTACTAGGCAGCAAGGACACGTGAAAATTGCTCTATTATGAGTTGTTAAGAGCTGGCTGAGTAAACAGTGAAGGGCTGGCTCTTCCGCACTCCAGACATGGATATGGACAGCCGAACCGAGCGCGTCTCAAGGGTGACACGTAGAAACTTGTTCCAGTCGACAAGCAGTACATGGGCTTGTTAATGGACTAAGGACGAAAATCTGTGACTGCTTTAAAGCACAGTGTGTACACGCTAACAAGTTCAACTGGTTTTTGTGCTTTGTTTTTGTTTTCTCTGAAGCGCTCGTCTTGACCATAGCGCAAAATTACAAATTAAAACGAAATAAATATGCCTTTTGTTGTATAATGCAACCCAAAAACGAAAAAAAAAATTATAAGAAGCAAATACAACAACAAGCTGCTTTGTGAAACTGATATGCCCTATAAATGTGTATGCATATAGAGTGGTAGCAAAAAAAATTAGCGCGGTTTTGCAATTTGCATGGCCATAAAATGAAATCAAATCAAATCAAAAATGGCGGCAACTGGTTCTAAGCATAAAAAAAACACACACACACCTAATTAATGGCTGCGATCAGCCTAAAGGCGCCTAAAGCAGTTACAGAAGAAGAAGAAAAAAATAGAAAATAAACCGCCAGTTACAAATGCGTCTTTAAGTTTGACTAATGATGTCAAATGTCTGTCGAGCAACCGATCGGCTTAGGCGTAAAGTTCAAACCGCGAGGGCCAGGGAAGGTGTTAAGATGGGAAAAGCAAGGCAAAGAATTAGAATGGAAACCTTCCCCTCTAAGCCAAACGACATGCTGGCCGAGCTCAGCTCTCATTTCCCATTGCTCGATCGTAACGATCGTAACTCAAACTCATGTCAAATGTCGCCATCGTTGTCAAAATGCCCAAACTAATTACGTATGCAAACGAGCCACGACCCAAAAGACATTTGCACATTAGTTTTTCTAGATTTCCGATTTTCTTTCTTTCTCATTTGAACTCCCTTGAGAAAAGGGTTAGAGTTATCCTACGGTTTGTTTGTTTACTGTTTACTATTTACCATACAGCCCATTTGCGCTTACAATTTCAGCTTGTTACACAAAGGCGATTCGGGGATTTGCGTCTTGATGTGGGTTAAGCATTTTAATTAGCGCACAATATGATGAAGAAAAAAGAAGCATATTCATTTTATTTTCATAAAATATTGGAATTGTTATGCAACTGTTATCGTTATTGACCCCCCTGACCCATGTGCGGCGCTTACTTTTATTACCGACAGCTGTAAGATACACGATTTTATCAACATTTGAAGCGTGCCATCAGAAATGTATACATAAATGTGCTGGCGCCCACCAAGGATCAGGTTCAGGAATGTCATAAATTATCCTTGACCATTTAGTGGTTTACGGTAGTCAACTATCAGCACGCAGCTAGGGTTTTACGTGGCGCCTTCAGCAAATGCAGCTTGGGTTTGCTTTAGCTATAAAAAAAAAACACACTTTAGTAACTCGCTTATTGTCTGATCAAACTCGAGGAAATTTGAGATGTGAGCTCAGAATGTGTTAAGTGTGCATTGTGAGCTGTAAAACAAGAGACTTAGACAAGATAGTTAAGTACAAAAAAAAGGGAAAACTGTAAAAAACGTATTTTAGCGACATTAAACTTGATACGAACACGATTAAATTCAACGTCAGTTGTGTTTTTTATGAGCTATAACAACAAATGCAGCTTGCATGCTGTTAAAATATAAATTAAAAAACCACACTATTCTAACTCGGCTATTAGGAGCCCCAAGTCTTGGAAATTTGAGATGTGCAAAGAGAATATATAAAAAGAGTATTGTATTAGCAAATGCGCTTCAATTAAGCTCAAAATGGCAAAAGGGAAAACGTTTTTAAACGACTTTTACCTTGCGTAGCATTTAAAATGCAGCCTTGTTCATTAGCAAACCCAAATGCGAATGCATTTAACGCTAATTAGAGCCCACAAAATTGCACATGCATTGGCATTTCTATGATGTATTAGAAGTATTTCATGTTTTGATAGGTTTTGAGGCGAATAATGCATTTTTAATAAGCCATAACCATAAGCCACATCAAATTTACTTTGATATGGGGGTAATTTCTTATTCATCTTTATGTATGTGCATGGGGACATACTATAAATCACATTCAGCATTTGCATGAGCCTACGATAATATTTAGGTAGGCTGGCCGTGTCGACATTGCGGCACAGTGGACCGTCCAAGAAGAACAATAAATCAGGCCAGGAAGCGACCGCTGATGAGGCTGCTGCTGCTGAAATTTCTTTCTCTTGGGTTACCTTTACGTTGGCGTAGGACGCACATCTGCTCCAAAATCTGATTTACTTTCTTTGTGTTTGCCCAGAGATCAGTGAAAAAAGATCAACGAAAACTGGTGGCAAAAGCAAGCAAAAATTTTTTGTTGAAAGAATATTTCGTTTCTTCACTCCCAGCAGACGAGACAAAGGCAACGAAAATTAGCCAAAGCCCAAAGAATAAAGTAGGCAAAAGGAGCAAAGGGCGATCGCACAAACAAGATTAAAACGGGGCAAACACAACACGTTGGAAGAGAGTAGGAGAAAGGCAAAAGATAAATCGAAAACCAACTGCTGCTGCTGCTAAACAGAGCATTGGAAATGTTAGTTTAGAGGAATTTTTTTTTTATTTTTAACATATTTACTTAAGAAGGAAGTTCAGGGCTTAAACTCATCACGCTTGTGTATTGATAAACGTAAACTGCGTTTAAGCGTATCTAATAGTATGTCTAAATATCTAGGTATATATAAACATATAGAAAAGCTAACCAATTCATTTCGATTTGTTTTTAAAAACTACATTTTTTGACTATGGTCAATTTATAGAGTATTTTTAAAAAGATATCGTCATTTTTATGCAGTTTTCCAGTATGTGTTGCTAGTCGCTAGGCGCTACTAAAGTATCTCATACATGACTCACAATTAAGTTAGGGCTCAGCTAAACAGTTACATTATGCTATAATTACATATAAAAGACTGTTATAAGTTTTGTGTGACAGATAGAGTGGCAGAGGGAGGGCTGGGGGTTTTGGTGTGGCCTGCTCATCCAACTGTTGTCTACTTATTGGAAAAGTTCTGCACGAATGGCTGGCGACACTTCAAGGTTCGGTCACGCAATGCTCACAGCGTGTAGCTTCAGCTACCTCAAATGTATCTGACAGATACGTCACATGTCACGTGCAGGAATTTCATATGAATAATAAATATGCCGCAGCGCGGTTGCTGTTTTGAATACTTGCTATGACTTCATCAGCAAATAATTTTCGATAATATATATCTAAATATTTATATATATATATATATTTTTTTTTTTTTCAAGAAGTGGCAGTTGTAGTGTAGTTGAGCTGACATGAAAATTTACGCATCATTAGCAAAAATAAAACGAAAAAATAAACAAGCTGCTGAATGAATAAGTGAATAGTTTTGAATAGGCTGCGAGTGTGCGGGGGTGAATAACATGTGTTGTTTGGATTTTGATAAATTGAATTGAAGATGCGTCGGAGCCAATTGACTTTAATTTGTTGTCCAAACACACACGCACACACACACACACATGCAGAGTTGAAGGTCGCGTTAAGTGGCTCAAGATCCTCGCGCTTGAACCCTAACACAGACCACGCCCTTCCGACAAAAGGGGTTAATTCTGAAGATGCGCTGTCATTGGTGCATCAAGATTTATGGAGCTCAGGTAAAAGACGTACGATTTATATCTAGATAAATTTATGCATAGAACTCGAAGGCCTTTACGCGCACTTCCATTTTTGGCAAACTGGAAATGCTAAACAAAAAACTTAAAAGGCGAAATGAAAACAGAAATAAATTAGTTACCCGATAAATGCGTATTAAACATTTAGTTTTTGCCTTTTTTTTATTATTATCAGTCAACGCTACGCGCAGTCGCTTTCAACTTTTCTGTGTGTATGTGGATCGCAGCTCATTTATCATTAAATTCGAATGTTACAAAAAAAAAAAAAAAATGAAATAGGTAAATTGCGAAACACGCGCCTATAAAAGCGGAAACGTGGCAAATCAAATTCAAGCGAGCGAGACTTGCAAATACTCTACATACACAGATCTTAAGTAAACAGAGATTTTAAGTACCCAAGTCTATATTTAGCATGTGAGTGTTAATATATATCTTTAGCACAGCGACATGATATTTGGAGTGCTGGACTAAATAACTGTTACGCCTAGAACTCTCTGATTGCCTTAGTACAATAATCACTCCTGATGAAATGTCCATAAATAAAAGGAGTTTGTTTTATGAACAAATCCCTATATATATATATATATTATATTCCTTAAAAATAATAATCGAAACTTCAAGCTCTGTATATTATATATTGTATATTACAAATTGTTCGTTAAATATTGAATATTTTATATTTTTATATTGTCTATATATTTTAGTTCTCATACACTTGGGAAACATAGACTCGCATTTGTAAAACTCCCTCGCCCATTATAAATAGGGTATACCGAGTAAAATACAAAGAAAACCTACTTATAGGCTGTCAAGACTTTAGCCTATCAGCACTCAAAGACGAATTTTGTTAGGGGGTTCATTCGCTTATCAGCAATTTGTAAGTGGCCACAACTTTTACTACTACTTTGCTAGCTGGTATCCCCGCTCCTCATAACGCCCCTCTATTTCTCCATCATTTTTTTTTATGTATTTCATAGCAATTAAGTGCAATTAGCAAATTGTTTTACAGCACTTGAAAAATGACACGCAAATGCAGCACAAATACAGAAAAAAAGTATCTACAACTCTCTCGTATGCCCCATTTTGTGGAATGCACTTAGATATTCATACAGCGAGTAATGGAAATTAATATCGATTTGTTGAAGTAATGAAAAGTAAAGCTTGCACTAAAAATCAACAGCATTTCACTCTTCCATAGATCTTCTGAGTTTCGAAACGCATTTCCATTGCAATAGATTATTTTTGTTTTATGGTTTCCAAAGATTTCTGCAGATTGCGCAATTTCCACGTAATTTCTTTGGGTAAAAGAACGCATATTAAATCGATGAGTCGCTGCAGTTAATCTAATCGCAATGAAATGTTCAAACATTTAATCTTTGTAGAATTCCTGCCTAGACCTTGCTCAATAGCAACTGAATCGGAGAAGGAAAAAGTGAAATTTCCACAGACGATTAAATGTCAAATTTATGACAGAGATCATTTTACAATGATCAAGAAATAAATATACAATTTCTACCTTTTTTTCTTCTCGTTTTTGCTACATTTATTTTTTGACTTTCTCCCGAGTAGAAAAAAGTTGAAAAAAAGGACACCAGGGAGAGTGAGAGACTTGAGGCAGCGAGTCAATCAAAAAGTTGACAATAAGCAAGTGAGAAGAGGAAGAGGCAAGTCAAAGCAGGCGTTTTGTCCCGGTGGTTGATTCCCAGTAGCATCTCCCGTAGCTGAACTCTATTAAATATGACATGTTTATGAAGTGCCAGCTGTGTGTGTCACAAAAGCCAAAAAAACTGCAAAAAGGCAAAAGAAAATGCACAGCGAATATGGTAGGAAAAGTGCTGCGATTACATTTTCCTTACTCTCTCTCTCTCTCTTTCTCTCGCTCTCTTAACAATGTGTGTGTCTTATATATTCCCTGGGTTATGACTGCACGCGTCTGCTGCAGCAGCTGCCCCTGTCTTCAAATGGCAAACGTATTTATGTTTCATATATATTTTTATGATCATCATCTTACGATTGTCTGTGGCTACCTTGAGCCCAACCACACAGTTTTGTTGTTGTTATTTTTATTGCCATTTCGGATTATAACGATCTTTAGTTGATATACGCTTAATTTCATTATGATACTTATATATTTTAAATAACCTTATCATATTCGTTCCTAACGATCTTACAGATTCGATAGATTTCCAAATGATTTATTTAGTTTAGAGAAGCATCTTCAGATTATATTCTTATTACTACCTCAAAATATGTTTATTCTGACTTGAGATGATATTTAATTATTCTCACCTCCATGTCCCAATTTATATAAAAGTTTCTTTATTAATAAACCCAAAATTAATTCATTTAAATCGCTTAAAATGTTTCTTACCCAAGTATCTTCGAGTCTAAGACACGTAATCTTTCCCCATACTATATAAAAGTTTCTTAATTTCCAAAGCCGAATAACATCATTGAAATACCCTATACATGGATAATTTATCTTCACTTTGCGAAATAAAAATTTGATTCAATTAATCGATTTACATGGTCAGCGGCTAATTAAGGAGCATCTTGTCTGGTTCGTCTTGCCTCGTACAACAGCTGCTTATAGCTGACCAGCTGACTTTTACCCTGCTTTCTTTGCGCTAGCAAGCGCAACAAATCTTTAAATTGCTTACTTTTACTTTTCCTGCTGCCCGCAGCGGGACTCTCTTTCGAGGTCCAGCAGTTCGCCGATCTATCTATGTATTTGGTCCGGTTGCTCGACCGACCTTTTCTATAGAAATCGGAGCGCCTCGTTTACATTTTATCCATTTTCTTTCGCATTTGTTTTTTTTTTTGCGAGCTAGCTGTGCAAAATTATGAGGTCCATTGTTCTGCGTCTCGTCCATTACATTCTTATTTATGGGCTTGGGACGGGGTTGCGGCAAGGCCCGACTACTATGCACATAAACAACGTCTTGTAGCCGCTTGTTAGTTGGCCAAAAAGCGTTTGCTCAAAATGATTGTCAGTTATCTGCAGATTGATTTAAATTAGCCATACAAAACCCCTCGCCCCGAAAACCCCGCTCTTCGCTTGTCTCTCATTCAGCTGACGTGTTGAAGAGTCGGCTACATCTGAATCTCAGATTCAGTCAATGTTTTCGAGTCTGTCGACTTTTTTTTTGCGGTTCAATGACTTAGTGCCCATTACAGGCATGAGTGTCTCCCGTTGTTGTTGTTGTTGTTGTTGTTTTGGCACAGCTTACGGAGGCACCTACGGGGCAGTAAGTAACTGCTATCAGTCATACGCCAATACACGTCTGCTGCCGGCCTATTGAATTACACTAGCTAACAAAACTCTGAATTGAACTTGAGATGCTGCGCGCAAGTGACAGCTGCTGAAGATGATGTAATAAAGATCCATAAGGATTTATATAGAACATTATCATATATGTAGATTAGAGTATATTAATATCTAACTAAGATCTATGTGAATTCAAGAAGCAACTATAAATTGGGTTTGAGCCTTTGTTGTTTCTTAGCTATTTTTAGAGTTTTAGGGATATGCGGGTAAGAAGTGATCTATCTATAACAAGCTCAATTTAGAAATGGTTCTAAAAATCTGTTTTGTGAAATGAACATAAGAAAAATCCGAAAAGAAGCTTTTGTCATATTATATCTAGAGGAGGCATTCGATATTTTAAGGCACACGCCATCTTAAAAACATACTTAATTTTTAAGGCAAACATTTATGTTGAAGATTATTAATTATACTTAAATTCAAGCATTTATTGTTTATATTTAATGTCCAACAAGAATTCGTGTGACACATCAAATTTTTATGTTTTATTTTATGTCTATCTCAAATATCTTAAGTGTGTCGGTAAAGGCAAGCCCATAAACGATAGCCAATTGATAGTTGATACGCTCATTAGCAAGCCCGCAGGATAGTGTAAATTTCACACACGCAAAAGCACACACACACACACACACACACACAGAATCATAACTGCCCACCGAAAATGCGAAAGAAACAACCGCAATAACCACTTGGACCGGTTATGTTGTAAGATTCATGTAAGTTCCAGAGAAGAGAATCACTTGAGTGTGACTGAACCTTAGCCAGCACATATATATATATATATACATATATATTATATATATAGCCTATAGCTTGCGCGATGCTTAACCTAACGATCACGTCGCCTTATGGCTAACAGCCTTGGATAGAATTTTATTAGAGGCTTGCAACACTAGACCCAGTGTTACACAGTGCGTCACATTTGAATTACAATGGACAGGCGAGAATTGAATGGAACCTAAATAATAACTTCCGCTTTTGGGCTTTGCCATAAACAGCCAGAGACAGGGACAGCGAGAGAGAGAGAGAAAGAGAGAGGGAGAGGGAGAGAGACGGGACGCAAGAGAATTGGGATTTGTTCAATTGGGGAATACAAACAAAAGCGCGCGACCCCAAGGGCTCAACCGGGCGGGCAATCTGTATATGGGCAACAAGTGACCAAAAACCTATTCACATATTCAACATTTAACTTTGATCGTTTTGTGCCTGCCGAATAGATACGACACATAACTTCAATAGGTAATACGAAAAAAAAAAACAAAGAGAATAATAATAAAAAAAAGTACCGGCTTATTTGGTTAGAATGGCCCCGACGCTGAAATTGTAACTGACTGTGGAGGGGCATGTGGAACTGGTGCCGCTTCATACTGCCTTTGGTGGTGGTTTTTCTTCTTTCGTTTTTGTTTTTTTTTTTTTTCATAAACTTCAAAACAAGTGTCCACCAAAGTTGGCAACGGAAGCGGCGCTTGAAACGTGTCGCAGCGCTGTCAACTCATTTGCATATAGATTCTTTTTTTCCTATTTTCCCTAAGCGATTTTCCTATTACAGCTAGAAAAGTGTGCATTTAAATTTTAGACATTTGACAGGTCTTTCGACGTTCACAAATGATTTAATTGAAAATATACGCAAAGTATTTTGAAAACTGTTTGAAAATTTGAATATTGAAGATGGGCTGCTTGAACGCAGTGTTTCTTCTTTCCTGGGAAAATTCTTAACGCGTTTTTCGTTACAGTTGAAAGCGTTGTTTTGCATATAACCCGGGTATTATGAAGGTTACGTAGGTGGGTGCCATTAAATGTTCGACTAATTGGCTTAAAATTAGCTATACAATTTGGAAGTAACTTAGAGAAGAGGCAACGATCAACAGTTTTCTTGGGCTTGTTATGGTATTTCCCATAGAGGAAGCCACGCTTCAACGACTGCAAGCAACAAGCTTAAAGGTTCACACATCTGAAGCCAGAAGCAGTTGGAAATTGTAAGAAATTCGAGAGCTATAAATAAAGTAAGTAAACAGGGTTTCTCTCTGCTGATTATTATTAGGTTGCGTAGTAGTGAATAGTATAAAATAAAGTATTAAAGGAACAAATGTCTATTATCTATTGCATACACTCGGGAATTGTAAGCATTTCAACAGCTGTATATGAAGAACTTTCTTATAAAGAGAGCAGCTGAAATCGATCTAATCAGTATGCAAACAAACGCATATCAAACCTATTTCTATCATATATTATATTTCTAATAATTATGTATGACTTATCTTAACCAAACCCCCAACCGTAACAATTATGACTTGCATGACCCAACCAAATGGCCTCAATATTATTTTTTTTGATAAAGACATGAATATTGGTCAACTGCCTATTAAAAATTATCATACCTGGTGTAGGGCGAGATCAGAAAAAGAAAACTTCATTAATTACACGGCTGACAAAAAAGAAAGGTAAGGAACTATATGAAGATAATTACAGACAAGCGTAGATCAAAAGGTGCATTTAGAGAACGGGCGCGTGCGCTGTATAAGTCGGAAAATAATAATTATATACAATCTAGTAGTTACATATAGAGAAACGTATTTAACACTATTTGTTAAATGCTGTCGCATACACTGAACATATATGGAAGTGCGCCCAAAAACTGAAGAGCCCATAAAAAGAACTGACGCTCGTTTGTCTTGGCCGTGAAGTCTGGAATGATTAATGATGCTCAATGGCAACGCTTCGAATTGAAGTCAAACAGTCGCTGCAATCAATCGTTGGACGCGTGTCGCATGATTTGACGCCCAACTAACTTGATTCTAACCAAACATGACTCAAGCAGCGACTGTGCCCAAAAAAAAAAGAACACCGGAGCGTCAACTCAAACTAGTCAACTCTACAGTGAACCTTAAAAGGCAAACGCCAAGACGTGTGTCTGTTTTTTTTTTTTTTTTGCCAGTTTTTAGTAGGCGTTACTTTAATTATCGTGGGCTGCGCATTAATTCAGCTTTAGTCACATTATAGATGAATTTTACGGACAGTTCTATAGAGTTTAATTGAAGGCAAGGAAGTTGTGAACTTTTAGAGGTCAGTGTGTAGGCGTGAGTTACTGAAGATTTGGCTGTATGCAAAGAATGCGATTAAATTCAATTAGTGAGCAACACTTCAGATTCAAGCAATTAAAGTGACATTAGCAGAGGAAATAGAAAACAGAAAAAGTCACAGTTTTCACTTTTTTCTCGTAGCTAAAACTTTTCCCATAGTCAAGCTTTGCATGGAACCAAAATGCTAGTGAAACTCTTGCCAGTACATGAGCAAAGTTCAACATTTATTGCCGCATGATCTCATGTAGTACGCTGCTAATGTTGTTGAGAAGCGCATAGAGGCGTCTCATCCATATGAGTCCGTGATCTGCACAATGTAGCTGATGGTTCTTTTTGCTTAATTTATATATACACAGGCACTGACAAGTCGCGAGAACCGGTTTTGTATATTAAGCATAAACAATTGCGTATTATTTTAATTACTTGTTTTTCTTTTTTGTTGCTCTTTCATTTGGCAACGTTCTGCTGCTTTTTTTCGGTTCGCGCAAAATGTGCTTAAATTTATTTTTGTTGCTGGTTCTTAAACAAAAAGAAATAAAATGTTAAATTTTAAGCAACAGCAAAAAGTATTTAAAAAAAAAATTAATGAAAAAATAAAATCAAAAGAAACGTGTTTAAGGCGTTTGGGAAAAAAAGTCTCGCCAGCTTTTGTCGATATCAACAGACGTAGATCACATCTGATTCCCATTCCCATGTTAGAACGTCAGCGAAGCGTCAAGGTCTTTGAAAAGTCAACCGAATAGCCGCAGGAAATTGGAGCACATTTCGCATATCACAGATACCAAATGGAAGCTCATTATAGAGAGTCTAGGTATTGAAGAGAGTCTTATCGGTAGGGCAAGTTTTTTATATTTAATTAACAATTTGCAAGTGAATGAACTCAAATAAATAGAATATACTATACCATAAAGTCTATAAATCAAATAAACAAGTTGAAGAAGAAGTAGCAGAGACCTATCTTATCTAGGGGCCCCTCTTGGGGCCACTGCAAATGGACAGAAAGAAAAAAAACTAAGATCTAGTAAATAAGCACATTGGTATATTATTATATACGACATGTTTATATATAGAATTTATAATGAGATTAGCAAAAATAGCAAAAGGTGGCCAGATTTTTATACAGACTTGCATTTTTGCAACTGGGAGCAGCACGTGTGGGGGTCACATTGAACATTTGTCGATTGAAACAACAGTTGCTAAGGAAATGAGTTAAGTATAGCATTTAAATTTTATTATTAATTATAATTATTCCAGGCAAAACTGATGTAACGCGTTTAGTTTCTTAGGAAAAGCGAATAAAGAAGAAATCGATAAGGAACTTATTGACTTTCGACTCTCGTCTTTTATGCAATCCTTTGACAAATTTGCAAAAAGAACTCCAATCAAAAGATCAGTGTAGGGACAAATTACGATTTGCAAATTGTATTAGCTGAATATCCATATGTATTTATTTGAACTGTTAAGTAGAAAGTTGCAAGTTCAAACAGCTGTCTCTACTCTACTATATTCCGGGAAAACTATTGATTTTCCAATCTAATGCTTAAATATGTTGGTGATTATAATATGTACATGTAAAGTAGAACTGTTAAAAAAAATTAGCAGGTTCAACTTCTTGTGTCTCGTACATGCTTTTAAACAGAACATACATCGATAGCTAATTTTTTATTTTTAGCTTTTAGGCAAATATCTGGGACTAACATCTTTAGCAAACAGCTTCCCACGCTTGTTTGTATATTATTAATTATTATTTCGTAACCCTCCCTTATTTAAATATCACACATTCTAATCTTTAGTTCAATTCTTTAGACATAAACGCCTCTCACGCCACAGAGGACAGTCTGACAGTCTCTCATTCTATCTGTCGCCATGAGCACTTAACCAGCCCTGCAATAGATGCGACCAGAGATAGGCGCCCCCTAGTTCCACCCAATATTTTCACACTTTTCCTCGGTTTGCCTCGGGCACCCTTTGACTTTGACGTCAGTAGCTGGCATTGATTGCAGCGTGTCTTTGGGCTACCTTCACTTGCAAGGCTTTCGGTGCTCGCCCGCATTATTTGGGAATCGATAATTGGATGTGTTAAGTGCTTAACGTGTTGTCACGGCTACTGGCTCTAAATGTGAGTCAGTGTTACGGTGTCACAATCGAGCCCACTTCTAAGGGTAAGGGGTATATTTTCTTGCCTTCTACAACTTTCGCTTTCGCCCTTTCACTTGATTTGCTATTCGTCAACTTTAGAAAACTGAGACAATGAACATTATTATTATTTTCTTTATCATTTTCATTTCTTTTTTCATTTTGATGCTTATGCAAATTGGGTCTTTGAGAAGACCTGGTACATAATATTATTATAGCGCTGTCATTTGTTGGTCAGACTTTGACGTAACACCTCGCGGAACTGGGCAAACTATGTCAAATTGCATTATAATTATTATTTTTTCTTGTTTTTATTTTTGTTTAATGTTGCCAAACATTGACACCTGACACGCAAAGTGCCATTTTTAATGGGGTTTTCTCTTAAATATATATATTTTTATATACATTTTTCTTTTTGAGGCAACTCTATTGTCTATTTCGCAAGGTCATCAGCGGTTGGTTTTGTTTTTAACAATTAAAAAATTGCATAAATGTGCATAATGTAATCAACTAATTTTAATAAAATAATACTTTAATGGGACCTACTTTAAGTTAAGTCCAAATAATGATAATATTTGGGTGCAGGGTAAACAGTTTTAATGGTTTTCACACTTTGAAACGTTTATTGACAATACCATTTTTGAGTTAAAATTCAAAAATATTCATTTGCTATACAAAATTATAAATTTGTTTAAAAACGGAGTCATTTAAAGGAAAATTATCTATAAATTTCTCAAGCTTTTCTAGTTCCATTTAATAAAAGAAAATAACACAAAAAACGCAGCTTTTTTCTGGTTTTCATGGAGGAATACTAAAAGTACTGTTGCGTTCTTATGGATATGCTGTGAAGGAATTTTTTATTATTTTGAAACACTGCAAAAAACTGGATCTTATTAAGCGTATTTGGAAAACCAATGCATTTTTGTCTACAGAATCATTTTTTACAAATCATTTAAAGTGGTTTTTCGTAAAAAAAATTGAATTTATCCGAAATTAAATTTTTATAGGAATTAAAATGCTTTCTTATTTAGATTTTTTTTCATATTCATATATACATTTTGCACATATATAATTAAAGGAGTTAATTTAAAAAAATCTAATTTTGAGGATTTTTTTTATAGTTTTTTTTCAGTCATTTTTACAATTTATTCTTTTTACTTGCAATATCATAAGTATCATATTATAATATATGATTTTTCTGACAATAAGAAAAGCATATTTGGAGTATCTATTGGGCTATATATTAATATGGGTATATTATATAAATATTATAATAAAGGTATTTTTTTTGAAATCAGTGGCCCTAAAAGCCACACAGCCCAGTTAAGTAAAAGGAAACAACTCTTGAAATGTTCTAAGCTAATCAAGTTAAAATGTAAAACTCTGCTTAAAGCTGAATTGTTTAGAAGGACTGTCAAAACCTGCAAAACTCTTTGACTTTAAGCGATATTGTTTAATTCGCCTTAAACGGTTGCTTTCCCTTAAATATACATTTTCCGGCTGCTGGTCGCTTTTACATCGACACTGTACCTCACCTGATTTGCGTTTTTCGCGTTCCGGCACAACCAAGCTTTTGGCGCGCTTAACGCGCAAAGATCTGCGGCGTATGGAGCGCAGGAAAGCTTCTGGCATCCTCGAGAAACGTTGCGGCGTCTCCGGCGCCTTGGTGCGCTCCGGCAGAAAGAAGTTTTTTACGGCTAACATGATGTTAAAATTGAACTGTTGCGCTGCTGTTGTTGTTGTTTTTGTTATTATTGTTGTGGGTGTTGCGCGTGTTGGCAATGAAAATGGGAAATCTTTTGAAATTGAACTTTGCCAATTGATTATTTTGTTTTTTTTTTTTGTGTGTGTTTATTTTTGTGTAATCCTTTTAATTTCTTTATCTGCACTTCTCTTGGGGTTTCAACTATTTCTTTGCCTTGCACTAATTGGCAACATTTTTGCAATTTGTTTGGTATTGTTGCGACCACAAATTGTTTTGCATCTTAACAAATTATATGACTAATGCTGTTTCTTTTTCATTTTATTGTGGCTATTGTTTAGTCATTTTGCATTTTTATTTCGGCACAAGACCTCATATATATATTTATATAATTGACGACATCGCAATGTTGTTGACTTTGTCAAATGTTTTTGTTTAAAACTCGAAAAATGACGCGAGACCCTAAAAGCAGAAACCCGACCAACACAAATGCCGCGATACACGTCTAGAGAGCACGCCTGTCGAGACTGAACTGATGGGAAATTTGTACAGCGAACGCACTCACAGCTCAACAGTGGTAACAGCAGACGTTGCTCTCCCAACACAAACGAACGTTCGTTTATAGCGCGGCGTTGAGAGCCGCCGCTGTTACCCGGTGCCTGTATGTACATTAACAGTGGACACTGTGAGCGCGCTGTTATTGCAGTCTGTGAGAGCGGCCGCTGTTACTGGTGCCTGTCTGTAACATAACAGTTGACGGTTTAAGCGCTGTTAATGTTCACCTTTAGTCAGGTAACAACTGACGCTCGGCTTGGCCAAAGGCAGCTGAGCTTAGCACGTGCTGGTAACAGCTGCAATTAACCAAGTACAAAAAACGCTTGGCTCGATTTTTTAAAGCAGCTTTTAAAGTTTGTTTGATACGTTGTCAGTTTTTATTATAAAAAAACCGAACATCCGCTGCATCAACAACGGAAATGCCATTGTCTGCCAACTTATCAAGCTGCTGCTATTTTGGGTAAACTTATGCAGCTTGGCCTGATTCATTGCCATGCCATTAAATATATTATTTGTATACTTCTTTTTATCAATTCACAATCCGACCGCCGCTTTTGACTGTGATAAGCGCAACAGCCTTAACAGAGCGCTGTTAATATTTCCCAGATCATTCGGTTCGCAAGAGAGAACGGGAGAGAGTGTGCGTCATAAAATCCCCATACGGAAATCAAAATGCAATAATAAACATTTGTTGTTGTTTTGCACAGAGGTAATCATCAACTGGCTGCTGCGCTGTTAATAATCATGATAATATGCGGTGGGCGAGGGGTGGCATGTTACCCTCCCCGCCCAACACAGATGCTCGCAATGGCAGCGTTTGTTGTTGTTATTGTTTTTAGTTGGGGTTTCGGTTAGTGGGCCGCATGGGAGCTGCTGCAAAAATGCACTTCCTATTGAATGAACAAGCGAGGGGTAGAGGGTGGGGAGCGAAAGCGGCCACAGCCGCGAGTCGAACATGTGGCATTATACGATATATTTATTATTATGCACAACAATTTGTCGACTATTGTATTTGGTTTTATTTTTTTCTCAATGAGATTTATGCAATGCTGATATAGATGTAATTCGTGAAAGTGCAGCGGAAAATTCATGCATAGGCGAGAAAGTGGAAATAGTCGCATTGATTGAAATCCTATATAGTTCGATTTGCTTGCGCTTCAGGTGGAAATAAAAATATATTTTGAGTTTTATATGACAAGTAGGGGCTTCAGATATGAGTACCATAGTATAGACAGATATGAGTACCATAAACAGAGGTATGAGTACTATAGCTGAAGCCTACTTGGGATTTGAGTACTACAAGTACATATTATGGAGTACTATGTATATGATTGAATACCCACTATTCAGGTGCACCAAGAGCTATTTATACCTTAGCAATGAATACTATGAGCATGGGTACTAAAGGCAAGAGTACAAGTACTATAGGCATGAGTACGTGTACTACAGGCATGAGTACTATAGAATTGGGTGCTATGGGAATGAGTACTTTATGAATAAATTCTATTAGAATTACTATGAAATATGTTTTATTGAGTGCCTTTGGTAGGAATACCTTAAAAAGCTAATCTAAGATCTGATTGGGATTTGAATGATATTTATCTGCCGGATCCGAAGCTTTCTCCAGCGCTTCCAGTTGCTACTGTAGATATCTGATAGCTATCCAAAAGGTTAATAGCGCTGTTTAGATATATTTGTTGAGCTAATATGCTTTGAAAGCTTACACAGACAAATCTTACGCGTAAACTCGTAATTTTCTACACACAAATAAACTAGTTAAATCCATTAAATAATATTTTTTGCTTATCATTTTCTCGACAGACTTCGCAAAGAAACAAGAAAGGGCATATTTAATAATACAATGGTTTATAATTATATGTACAGCTTATTAAAATTGGGTAAACAAATTTGTATGCTGAGTACAGAACCCATTCAGATCTTAATTGTGTCCGTCATATAAATGCCTTGTTATTAACAATATCGCTCGAATTTCAGCTGAAGCTTATCTTAAATCTAACTTTATAATCGCATTTCCATAAACCTTAAACAATAAAAGAGCACTCTCGCGTTTTATGACAAATGCAAATCTTGAGTTCACTGCAGATTACACACGAGATATATATTTATATGTAATATACGTAAATGTCGCAGGGGCAATCGGATTGTATTATTTCTTTCTGTTTCTTGGGACACGTGAACTGCATTATATGGTCGATAATTTGACACGCTCGCCGCACTTATCGGGGCCACACGCCGCACCAGACGCGACGCGGCACGAAACCATCCCAAAAAGCAGGGACACACTTTGCGACTTAATTAGACATTGGCCAAGTAGTAGAAGGGGCGGAGAAAGGGGGCGGAACAGGAGAAAGAGAGAGCAAGTGACAGACGAAAGTCACACGCGATTTTGCAATGGAACTTGAAATTGTCGCGTTAGTAGTTCTGTGACTGGTTCTGAGCCAACACCCCCCAGAACAAATAAGGTTGTGGCTAACGTAGATACTAGACTATGAGATACCCTGTAGCTAGCTGCCGAAACATATTTCTATACAGACAACACACATGTTTACTTTAATTTTGTCTTCCCTTAGCAGCTCTTTATAAATAATTCATTCATAAATAACTTTCGTATTACGTATTCGATTTTTATTTGTAAGGCTTTAACATGGCATTAATGTATTTGCATATACCAAAAATCATAGCTAATTTTAAAAAAAATGTATATATTTTCTTTCATAAACAAATCGTTATGTAAGCTGAACCAGAGATCAAGCTGTTTTAAAGCCAGGTAGACCTTTTAATTTAAGCAAACGTGCTTCTTGCTCACGTTTATTAAACAATCCAACCAACTCCTTTTCGTCGATTTTTAATAGTTATAGGGTATTAAAGTCGGGCGCGGCTAACTCTCATTTCGATTTTTTTTTTTTTTTATGGAATTTTAATGGAATTTCTAATCAACCTGCGTCCCGGAGACGTTCAACAGGGCGCGTCGTCTGGTTCTATCGCATACCCTGCCCGCGCACAGAAATTTCTTACCCTGTCCAGATTTGCGCCTGACAAATGTTGCACATTGCGAGGGGTTGCAATTGCGGGTGGGTGTGGGCGAATGTCCTCAGGGGGGGTTGCGACACTTTCGCTTTCAATTGAGCTACTTCAGTAGCAAATGTTTTTGTTTTTTTTTTCTTTCCACGGAAATCATTGCGATAAACAACAAAAAACTAAGTGAGGTTAATGAAATTTGCTGCCGCTTTTAAGGGTTAAAAGCTCTAGTCAGCTAGAAGAAGAGGAAGCAACTGTACTAGCCCTACTCCTGGGGCAGGGCTAATTGAGAGTCCGCTAAGTGCACCCTTAGCAGCTTTAATTGCATTGCATATTAAACAGATTAAGTTCTCATTCATCTTGCGTTAATTAATACCACATGTGCGGCCAAGGTCCAAACAGAAAACGAGGTATACATACACCTCACGACTCCTGTCGAGTTTTTTATCAAACAGCCGGCCAAGGCACAGCCGAATCATCCATATAGTTTTCTTATCGTAAGAATCTTAAATGCAGTTCGATGCGGTAAAATCTTACGATTCGATTTGTAAATCCGCCAGGATATGGCCAAGCAAAGCTATTTTTCTAAGCTTGATCGTATCTTTGCAGATCCTGACATGTCCTGTGTCAAACAGTGCCTATGGATTAGACCTATCAACTAGCCAAAGAATATTGAATTCGTTCCTAAGAAAATTCCATCTTTTTATAAAGGACATTCTCTTTTAGAGCCATATTCTTAAGGATATCGGAAGGATATGTCTTTTTGAGCTTGTGGGGACCAGGACTCATGATTTGCATTCAACGACTTTCATATTTCGACTTAAATATTACATGTTTGCAGGAGAGTTAGTCGCAAAATTGTATAATATGAAGATGAATAATACAGGAAACAACAAATTCATAAATGTTTTTTAAACTCCCGGTTTTTATTTCCATGGACTATGTAGTTACAGATTCCTTAGTTTCACTGGGATGGCAGAAGAAACATTGCATACCCGCAAGGTGCGTTCGGTGGCTGTGAAGATATTTCTAAATTTATTCTAAAATCCCAGGCGAACATAAATGACCAGGAGGTCGACAACAAATTTCAGCTACCGAAAAATCTCATTGCATACCCGATAGGGGCGCCTTCAACGGCGGCTGAGTCGAGATATTTATACTGAAAATTTACTTAAATACCAGGCGAACAGAAATGCCCAGCAGGTGGACACAAGCGGCGCTGGAAGCATACAAGTTTTATTCACAATTTTCTGAAAAGCACAAAATCCGCCGTCATATGCATAAGATATAGTGAAAGCTCCATATACCAGGCGAAAATAATCGGCAGATGGTATTTTTATCATCAAATTCCTTTTAATTTGCCTAGAAATAGATTTTACTGACTGCTATCTCGCTTTCCCTAACACACGCATAAGTGCGCAATCACACATGAACTGTCAATCTCCTTGCGTTATTTTTTTTTTTGGTAAACCGAGTTGTTGTTGCAGTAAAAAAAATAACAGAAACGTGGCCGAATAGCGATGCATGGGCAGTGTCGAATTTACAGAGCAGCTTTGGCTGAAAAAGCCAAAATCACCCGACAGTTATCCATTATTTTTTAATGAATGTTCAGGAAAATAAGGTGCTAAGATAGAGAATCAACTAAGATACAGAAAATACCAACACAGATTTATTATATTTAATCTATTAAAATTAAAGTAAATCAACTTTTGGAGGTAATCGAAGATCTAGAACGAAATGAATCTAAAATAGTGTATCATTTCAAGTAGCTTATTTTCAAGATGCATTTTTAAGAATGTTGAACTTAAATATATGAAATCATATTAATTACATCGTTTTAATTATAAACATAGCCTTGTCAGGTTTTAAGATAAAAGTAAGGTGCAATCACAGAAAACCGCACATAATCGGCAGTTGATTGCTTTCATCTTCATATTTCGTTAATTTGAGCGATATGCGAGGGGAGCGGAAGCTAAGAATGACGCGAACTATTGCGCCCAAAGCACATACACCCGCACACAGCAAAATAGAGACGGCATGAGTGAGAGCAAAAATGTATTTAAGTATGTCTGTGCAGTTTAGACACCGGTGTTATCTGAAAAGACATTCTTACTTATACGAAGGTTGCAAAATCAAAGCAGGATCTCCGTCTCTCTGCATGCTTTCATGCATGCTTTCATACATAATCATGTGTATACACATATGCACATACATATATATGTGCATAAACGTACATACATACATCTTTTTTCTATGGTAGGGTGCCATAAACATGGCACAGTCGACTCGGCTGTTAATACTGATCAGGAATATAATGACTTAAGAGTTCGGAAATCGTTTCTTCCAAGAGTTACACATCTCATGACCAAGTTATTATACCCTCCACAAGGGTACTCAAAACGCACACAAAAGTTTTGTCCCAGTCCAGAATCGCGACTGACACTTGCGCGGGAATTTGCGACACTTTCGCTTTGAATTGAGCTACTTCCGTGGCGTATGATTGTGTTTTTTTTTTCGCACAGAAATCAACGCGTTAAGCAACAACAAACTGAGCGCGGTTCATCAAGGGTTAAAAGCTCAAGTACAGCTGGAAGAAGAGGAAGCAGCTGAACTAGCCCTATTGCTGTAGTGCGGCTAATTGGCTTGAGGGTGCGCTTGTTGACTTTACACACAACCCACACACACACACACGCCCCTAAATCCTAACTGCACCCTTAGCGATTTTAAATGCTAGTCTTGCCTGTGTGTGTGTGTGTGTGTGTGTGTTTAACAAATTAGCTTTCCCTTGAGCTTTGGTCATTTAATACAACATGAGGCTAACCACCGAATGCAGCACCCGCTGCCCACTAGAGACGACCCTCAATGTCATTTGATACTCTTTGGTTGCCACCCCTCCGCACTGTCGCCCTCTCGCCCTCTCTCCCACTAATTTCCTGCTGCTGTTGCGCAAATATTTGGCAGCTTTATTAGTTCATTATGCAATTTTAACACACTCGCAGCGACTTCACAATTTATCTCTCGCAATTTGTCATATTTCTTTTTTGGGAGGTGATGAGTGAATGAATCTGAAACTCATGACAAGACTTACACATTCGATTTAGTTGCACGCATAAAATTATAATTGCTTGTTTCTAAGCGGAAATTCCAAAGGGGGTTCAGCGGAAACAACAAGCAACGTCCCATTTGTATTAACAATCTAGTAGAGAAAGTTTTTTCTTTTCATTCCATAGATGGCCTCATATACTATTCAGTGTTTATTCACAACAAAAATTCAAGTATTTACTACAACAAAGACACACATGTAGCAGATGATTCACGAGATATTCCAGAATCACATGTGTGATTATGCGAGTGATATTTATAACTGTGAGCAGAGACTTGATATTTTATAGAACGAATTTGCATTACTTTCTTTTCAGAAAAATAAAAAAAAAAAACTGTGGAACTGTTCGAACAGATTTGAAAATAAATATGCCAAACGACTTTTCACAGAATCAAACTGTTTGAACTGTTTTTTATTTTACTCATTAATTATCACAAGTAGTATTTATATTCGGGAATATATTGAAATATGAAAAGTTTTTTAATTAAGAAGTGCCTTCTCAGGTTAAGATATTTTATACTTCATTTGTTCACTGATTATTCAATCATTTCGTATTGTAAAAAGTTTTTCAATTATGAATTATGTTCTTAGAGTAAGAAATTACGTACTTAATTTGTTCACTGAACATTTCGTGTCTTTAATAAAAAAGTTTTTTAATTAAGAATTTCGTTTACAGGCTATACATTTTTTACTTACTTATTTTTGACTGAATATATTCTAAATAAATTTTTATAGAGCTCTTCCTTCTCAGGTTGACAAATTTGATGCTTAATTTTGTCACTGATCGTAAACTTGAATCTTGGATCTTCGAATATACAGAGTTTGCGCTAAATATATATATGTATGCTACTTTTCTCTGACTGAATAGAATATCTTGGATATTTGCAAATGGTGCCCTAAATTCCACTAGAAACTCATTCGATTCGATTCGCTTCAATTTATGAGCTCAAATAGCTTATTTCATATTCATAAATTTGTAATCTGCATTGGTATTAAAGTCAGTTGCAGTCAGTTCGACTCACTATTCAATTGCACATTCATATTCATGCTCAGATATTCACCCCAAATTCGGCAATTACAAGCGCATTAGTTCTCACGGGCCAAATGCGCTTAGATTAGAGGCTGGGCAACCCAACCCTTTCGGGATGCCACAATTAATAATTCATAATTTGCGAAAATTGCCAACTTCAATTCTGGATGGGCCTAAGAAATTCATAAAATATTACGCCCGACATCTAATATTCGCCAATTTGTTGTACTCAAGCGTGAAACGCTGCAAGAAACATGAAATAACCTAAAATCCATGAAATTGGACAGCGAAAGGGAAGAGAGAAGCGAGTAAGTCCAAGATAGAGAAGTGTGAGTAGAGGGGCGAGCGAGACAGAGAGCAACAGCAAAGACAAAGCGTAGCGACTCTGGAATGTGCAACAATGCGACTTGACATAATTATTACATTAACAGCAAGGCGAAGGGGCGCAGGGCAAGCCAAGCCCCTTGCAGAAAATGGTCGCTGTCCCTGACTGTCCGCTAGCTTAATCAACTTACGTGTACCCTGTAAATTATTTAAGAGGGTATATTAAAATGTTGAAAAAGTATTTTATAAGCGAAAAAAATATCAAAAGAAAAATTTGTATATATCACTAGATTATTTCTATTAAAATCTGTGTTTACAAGCGATAGATCTATTATATATATCATATATTTATATTTATATATTTATATTTGAATACCTGGCATAGTTTCAATAAATGTCCATTTTAAAATATTTTTTAGGCTTCACGCCCAAAAAATAAATTCCAATAATAAAAGATTTATTATTTAAAATTATATTATAAAATGATATAAGCATTATAATAAAGAAATAATATACAGTTTACATCTTAGCAAAAAGAAAATAGCAATTTATGCTGAATAAACATATATGTCTGATATTGAAAATAAGGTTTATAGTACCCAGAACCCTAGTAAAACTTAAATTTTTTTGGTTGGGAAGCATTCACAGTCTGCTCTTCTCTTCGAGATATATATATTCTATCACATTATTTTCGAGCAGCTCACAGGGTATCTCTAAGTGCATTTCTTTTATACTCGCCTCCTTTGCACTTTGCACTTTAAACGCAAATTGAGTTGATTAATTGAAATGTGTAGCGTAAAAAAGGGGAAGCAGTGAAAGGGGGACACTGGCTGGGGCAATTGCGTGGCCAAAGGGCAAAATTGCAGACGGCAGAAAATCAATAATTTTAATGGGACCCATTCCCAATGCTCCCGCTTCAGCTGAAAATTTATGTATATGTGTCTGCTTGTCAATGCAAATATGTTAAGTACCGCCCCAAAAAAAGGTAGAGTATCTCTCTCACACACACTCTACCCATCTCCCTATCCTCCTATGCATGTTTGTGACAGCCCCAACTTGAGCCCAAGTTTGTTAGGGAGCCGCAAGCGACTTTGGCGCAGCAGTCAAATTGGATTTAATTTTCAAAAGAGCCTAAAAATACATAAATTTGAGCTGTCTCCGGGGAGAACGAAGCTTAAATGCCCTAACATGCACAGTTGAGCAGAAAAATGTTAGCTGTAAATTGAATTTTAATATTTTACAAGTCGTATCAAACTCAAAAATAAAAAAACGATCTAAAATGTGCCCAGAAAGTAAAAAGATTTTGCCAATTTATGGAAGTTCGCATCCTAAAAAACATATTTGATAGATTTAGACTTGATATTATGTGTATATGGCAGAACAAAATAATTTACAGGGTTAAATAATGTAAAAATTTTTAATAATATAATATTTTTAAAAATAATATAATATTTTTTAAACTTTGTTTATTTAATTAATATATTCATTATTTGTTTGAAACAAAATACATATTCATAATTGTTTTGATTAAAACAAAACACTTACATACTTATTTTGATGCATATTGAATATTAATTATTTTGATTATAAGTAGAATTTGAGACTGTATATATTAAACATTTTCTTTCATTTAAGAAAATAACAGTAGGATTTTTTAAATGAATGTCTGTCTCAAATAAGTAAAAATTTAAATACTAAGTCAGTAAAGAAGAATCAATCTGTATTTTTACTTGAAATCTGTTCTATGAAATACTAAGTCTAAAAAGTCTTTGAATACATATTTTTTTTTTGGTGAAAACTTTTTTCCCAATATTATTTATAATATCTTTTATCAGCATAGGATATATGTAGTTGTGACCTAGCCTAAGAAGATTCTACAAACATCCTCGTAGATAGCGAAACAGAATATGCAACCTTATTTAATAAAATGTTGTTGACAAAGTGTAAAGAAAAGAGTCCGAAGACATTAAGGAACATTTGCCTGGTCTAGACAAAGTGATGGGAGTGTCACATTATGCATTTACTCATAATGAACAATTTTGTTTAGACAAATGCCAAGTTAAATATGCCATGCATGGTATACCAGGTCTTATAGGGTACACACACGCTCCGTGACGTGGAATATAATTTTCTTTTAGATTCATTTTGCTGGCGGCTATTTGACTCGACGATGAAAATCGCTGGCAAGTCGAAAAGAAAATATAATTATTATGACGAGTATTTTCTTTTGCTCGAAACAATTAAATTATATGTATTTGATTCTCTATATATGCCAGCACAATTATACAGATACGTAAATCCAAGAGCACAGCTGACGCAAATGCAAAGTGTGTAATGTAATGTGGCCGGGGCAGGGCTGGGGCGGGGTAAGGAGCTGGTAGGTGGGAGATGGGGCGGCCTATAAATTACCACAGGGTCGGTCAATGGGTGAGGGCAAATTCTGCTTATTTGTGTTTATTTCGATTTAGTACTTAAATAGCACACAGCAATTGTTGCGTTACAAAATATTTGGAATTATTGTCGATGGATTTGGACTCGTCGAGCAGCTGTGGCATTAGGCAATACGCGTCAGATGACATATCATATGGTAGCTATCTATAATTAGATACGATAATTGGCAAACGATAATTGAGTTGGGCCAATTGCATTTATGAATAATATTCAATTGTAAGCTGATCTATTTGAATTCGAAACAATTGGACACCATAGAAAAAAGCAGCAAGAGTGCCTGAATGGGACAGCTTAATACCCTGTAAAATGTATTCATCAATAATTCTTTAATTTGTTGTTGAATATAATATACAATTGTTTATATATACCAAAAATAGTTTAATAATATACGAGTATTTGTATCAATCACATACCCTAGCAAAGTATATTAGCTATATAGGTCAGTTTGTATAGCTGTTGTCGTTTACGTAGCTATCCCTTGACTTTCACCTTTCACTCACGAATTTCTGTTAAACGTAACTTGTAATTAATATTTCACTTTTTTACTTTAGGGATGATATTCTATTGTTGGCCCGGCTCGGCCCTTTTCGGCGCACGCTTGAGTTATTTTTCATTTGCACGCAAGGTCAGAGCTCAAATTAGAAATTACTACGGCGAGGTAACAGTCTTCTTTTTATTTTTTTGCCAAAAAAAAGGCACATAAAATAAAAATGTTCGCAATGTTTTTCTTAGCTATTTTCTTGACTCCTTTAAAGGGGTGTAACTGCAAATCTTTTGAGACGAGGTACTTGCTAAGGGTTTCTAAATAGCGTGCAAAATGTAATATTATAAATTCAATTTTCAATTTTGACATTTTTTTGCAATTTTTTCAGTACATTTTATGTGATGTTGTGCCTTCCCGCGTGACGGTTTTATGATCGCATTACCGTCAGATTATGAGCATCATAACCGATATATATACCATGTTCCCAGAGCATTTGATGCGCCTGTCACAGGGCAGATAATTTCTCAGGAATTTATGTAAGTTCAGCTTTATGGCATGTTCAATTTGATGTGCCAAATCGTAAGTGAATGGGCCCAAAAAAGAGTTGCCCACAAACGAGTGTTAACAGACAAAATCGTTACGTGACAATGAAATACCCTGGAAAACTACATATAGCTGCCTTCGCAGCAATGCTAAAAAACATTTTTAATAAATGTACATGGATTAGATGCAACTCCTCTTACTGAGTATTTCTTTCGGGGTTTCTGCTTAAAGGGATTTACTAGCATGGTTCTCCTGCGTGGACTTTATTTAGCTTCTATTGCCTCAAATAACTAAAAGAAGAAAGAAGAGTATATTCTGGTCCTTCACAGCTTTTTTATTGTACACCCATTAACACACCCTGTTTGCTTATTTTTTATAATTTTAGCTGAATAGAGATTTATTCAACAATTGACAAACCGCATGTGGTCATCCTTGAGTCAGCATTTAATAATGATATCAGTGGCCCGCCGTTGACTAATTAAATGTACAATTTATATAGCAAGTATATAGTATACATACCTAGTCATTCGACGAACGAAACTTAAATCTGAGTAACAACTGATGCAATCACGCTTACCTGCAAAACAAGAAGAGAAAGGTAAGCAATTAAAAAAAAACTCATTGCAGATGAATAAGGGAAACAGTTTTAGCGTAAACTGAGGTAAGACTAAGAAATAGCTCAATATTAATTGACCACATAAATCGTCTCTATAAAGAGCCTGTAATTGATTAGAGCTAGCATGAATACCCTACAAGCGAAAGAGAAAATGGCAAAAATGCCATGTCCAGACCTAAATCAACAACGAAAATTGCAAACAAATTGCAGTTTTTCTATTTCAAAGGAAAAGCGAAAAGAAATTAAATTTTTGCCTAGAAATTTTCTATAAGATCGCACGAAATTTGTTTGCCAAATCAATCAACGGGCAAAGGTTCGGGGTAGGGTATATTTTTGAGCGGCATATTTCAATGTCAAGTTTAAGCAAGATGTGCGGATATGGCCGGCATTAATCTTGTGGTCAGCTCGAGGATTTTACGCAAGGCTAACGCATTTGATTGGCTCAACCAGCCCAGGACATCGATAGGGAAATGCGAGCATTAGAAAAATGCAAACAACAATTGTTTAAAACTCACCCCACCACGGCACAGGACATGTGACGCGTGTCGTGTGCGCATTCTAATTGTGGTTTGCATTTTATTTTCTTTTTCCCCCAAAGAGAAATCGCCAGAAATTAACTAATTATATTAGAAATTTGATGCACGCCCAAAGGCATAATTAAAATAATTGAAATTGAAATGGGACACAAAAAGGAGCACGAAAAAAAAAGGACAATTAAACAATCAAATTTATACGGCATTAAAAAATGCAGCAACACAGCAAAAAACGAAAGGGAGTGAGAAAGAGAGAGTGTGGCAACAGGACAAAACGCCAACATCAGATGGTTCCGTTCCGTTCACGACAATTCGTGCTGTCCTGTGCTTAACCAAACAGGACAATAGATTTCTGGGTTCCAGATAAGCCAGCCAAAACGGGTTGGCATTGCATTAACCCATTGATGGACAACCCCCGCGCGAATTTAACTTAGGAATACGCTAACAGAGGGTACACGGTGTTTGTAATGATATATGTAACACATTTTCTTTCTTCTTGTATTCTGAAATAACTTTTGTGTCAGTATCTAATTATTAAGACATTTCTATAGTATGAAGATGCATTTCAAACTAACTGCACTAAAATCCGAATCTCTTAGGTAAATAAAATCCTGCTTTATTAATTATTTATAGGCGAAAGGAATAAAAAGGTTGCCTTAAGCCTTGGCTTTGTAAATCGGGCTATTTATTTATACTTCTCATAGGTTTCCATACTAAATAACTAATAAAGAGTATTCAAACTTCAAAGAGCCAAGGCTCAGTTTTCGTTGCCGTTGCTGCTGCTGCTGTTGTCGTTGAGTTTTTGATTTGCTTGATGGACGCACAATGCATGTCCTGCAGCAGGACCAGACTCACTTCATTAGCGTTCAAAAAAGTAGTAGAGAAAGGAAACAACAAATAATATGCAACTGACTGCAGGATTCGCCCGACTTGCTCAAGTGTGCTCATTAGTGGGCTGAGCGGGCATACGAACAGGGTAGGAGTAGAAGGGGTTAGCAGAATTAGAGCTGTCAAAAAGGGTTGCTCAACTGTCTGGTTAGTCTTATCCGGCACATTACGCATGCAGCCCGCGTTTTAGCTTAGCCGGAATACTGCCCCCGGGCCCGAAGCCGAAGCCGGAGCCTGACCACCATCTGATAACAATATAAAGCTCATATCTAGATGTTATGAAATTGAATTACAAAAAAAAAGACCAAACAGCATCCGTTGTTGGTGTCTGACATAACCTAGGTCCAGTTCCATTTTCCATTTTCCGCTTTTCCATTCGCCATTCATGTTTGCATAGACAGCACCTACTTCAAAGTGTTTGCTTGGGTAGTTTTTGGGCTTGGACCTGGCTGGATGCTAACGTGTGTGTTTGTTTTATACCCTGCAGGCATTGAAATGGGAAATGTATATGCTTGTCTGCCCGAACTACAGTTTATACAAGCTCATGCAATATAATTTTGGCATAACTAATTAAAAGTATTTCAGTTTTTAAATTGCACATTTCTTAAAGTGTAGATGACAGGGAAAAAGCGTGCCATTTGTACAGGGTATCTCGCAATCATGCACTCTCGATTGCTATATATGCATCATCAGCAGCTGCTGCACTAAGTTTGGCGCAGGGTATCTCCCAGTTATATGCACTCGACTACTCGCCTTTGTTTTCCAGCATTAGCAGCTGCTGAACGAAATTCAGTACAGGGTATCTACCAGTCATGCACACTCGACCACACGCTTATTTTCTGACTGCTCCGTATCTGGAACATCAGCAGCTGCTGGGATTAAAGCAGCACCTCACATCACATCATTTTATTGTTTGTGTTGTTGTGATGTGTGTGCGAAAGTGATGAAAAAAGTTGTTAGATATCATGGGTTAGCTCATGTTTTGGTTATTACAGCTGCCGCTGACCATATAGCGACCCATATAGACACATTTAGCTGCTGGTGTAATCAACTGTAGTCAAATGGGAAAGTAAAAACATGCGTTATGCAAACTAATTGATGGTTCGCTTGGCGAGTGGATGCGGACTTTAGCGAGGGGCGATTCATACTATATATATATATATATATATATATATATGGAAAGTGGAAAGTGTCAGCGTTTTGATAGGCATTGTTATTATTATAGTAAGTGCGTTTCATGCATGAAAAGTGAAATATGCTTAAGTGTGATAATATAGTTATGTGTGTGCCTATGCTAATAGGATAGCTTGGGATTAAACCAGGATACATTAAAAACTACCCACATTACTTGCTATAATGTTATTTCCCTTGAGTACATTGTTTGCATAATGAAATGTGAGAATAGGTTGTTAAATATAATAATAGTAGACAAGCTATTTTAAGAAAAGAGGGAATCCATAAACTTTAAAAACACTTTGTATTTTGTTTGTAAATTTTATAATATTAATTTCTGATATAAATGCAATAGGCTTAAGAAATGGCCCACATAACAAACATTATATTAGAATGAAAATTTTATTTTGATTATATTAAATGAGAGCGACGACCTTCTGATTGTTTGTTATTAGATATATACTTCAGAAACAGTTTACTTTACGACATGAGAGCTTAAAAACTTAACGCTATCGAGAGTATTCGATATTTACGAGTTTGCTATGTAGAAATAATATCTAGACAGACATTGAACAGTTTTTGGGCCTTATAGAGATTGCTAAGTTCAAGGTTAATCTTAGCACTTGTTAGTCTGAAAAATTAAAAGTTTTTAATTTTCATCAAATAGCTTAAACACTTTGTGACTATTGAAAATGTATCAGCTTTAAATTCATTTAAAAGGCTGCTTTAATTAATGCTTATCTCAGAGTTTAAAAGTCAAACGATCTTTCAGTTTTTAATAATTTTTATACCCTGCACCCATTAAAAAGGTTCAGGGTATTCCCTAGTTGGGAGCTCCCGACTCTTACGACTCTTGCTTCTTAATTTTGTATCAAGCAATGAAGTTTTAGAGGGAACACTTCTCAATTAAATGAACTATTGAACAGAAACTTTCATTTATTTGATTTTGAAATACCAAAAAAGACACTCCGTTTAATGAAGAGGACAATAAATAGATACAACAATCGAGTGTTTTAGTGACAAAAAATATTCACGCAATCCACAGCCCGTTCCTTAAAAAAAAGTGAGTTTACAGATGCTTAGCTTGGCTTTCAAAACGAGCTGCAAACTGTTGCAGATTTCAGCTCATTTATGTAAGTACAAAATATATGAGAGCACATTTTACTATGCTGACTTCGGCTCTACCTCAACCTAATGGTGGCCTATAATTAAAAGAGACACGCAAAACACTTTGCTCTCGAGGGCTGCTACTGTTTCAGCATTCGCTAGGCTATCTATCTAGATCAAATAATTCCCAAAAATACAAAAAGACAAACTGACAAATGAACACAGATTGACAAATGACATTAGGCTTGATGACCATTAAGTGCAGCCGCTGCCGACACTCAACGGTCAGTTGAGACATCAATCAAACTGGGGTAGCAAATGGTAAATGCAGCAGCCCAACCCCTGCTCCGGACCCTGGCTGGGCATTACAATTATTACAAGGCGCAGGCAGTCTAAAACTGAAAGCTTAAAAAGTCGACTGCAGCGAAAATAACAACAACAACTATAATAAAAAAAATTAAACAAAGGATTTCAGCAGTTGACCATTGGTCAAGCGGTGCATGGCGGAAGGAAGGGGGGGTGGGAGGTTGCACTGTTGCAACCCTTAAAGCGTGCACTTAGCGCACGTCCATTTAAACTGTCTGCGCCTGCGCGTCGCTCAGCGCGCAAAAATCCTGCAGCAGGATATGCCAACTGGGGAAAGGGGGTTCATTAAAACGCGAGCTGTAATGAGCAGAATGCAGTGTAATGAAATTAAAGTGAACACGCGACACACACACACACATACACACACACACATATGGACAGACTGCCCGCTGTTTGGCCATGTGCCGTCGAAGTCAACCCGCAGCTATCCCCCAACCCCCGCGCTACATGCCACGGGCCCACGGCTTGTGCGTCAAGTGCCGCGCTATTTTTGTTGCACCTTGACTTTTATTATTAATATTTTCCCTATTTTCATTTTTTTTTTCGTATTTTTTTTTTTTTTTTTTTGTTTTGCCCGCATAATTGGCAACATTTGCACAACGTGAAACTGTTCCAGCAAATGAAAAAGTGCACTCATTAGTTCGAGTTTGTTTAGCGAGCACAAAGAACGTGGCGAACTATGCAAAATATGCAGGAGAAATTTAGCTACTGTGAAGTGATTGACCAGCAGATATCCTCTAGAATGTGCAGATTTTTCCAAAAAAAAAAAAACATGCTTTTAAAAAAATTATTTACTACGTATTTAAGGAACATACGAAATTTGCTAGCACATTTCTATTAGTCTGAAGTTTAGAGCTTGTTAAATTTTAAAAATATTAATTTTAGTTATGCAAAGGCAAATCAACACACCAAATTTAATAGCTCTAGCTCTCATAGTTCTCGAGTTAACTTAGAGTCGGATGGTTTTGCTTGCTGACCAAAAATAAATACATTTCTATAATAATAGATGATAACTTTAGCTATCTTAAATGGATTTTACAAGCGCCTGCGCCTATAGCCTAGAAAAATCCTATGGAAACTATTTGATTTTTATCAATAAGCAGAGAGCTCTCATGGTTCTCGAGTTCATAGTAGTTCTGTAGCTAACCCATTTCTACAGGGTATACGAAAGAAAAACCAAAAAAAGCAAATGCGTCTGCTACGTGCCTGGGCTATGAAGATGTGGGCTTTTGCCTGTAGCATCCTCTGGTCCATAGTGTAACAAAATTATGACAAGCTTAGAACAATCAAAGTGTCAAATAAATATGTCAAGTTTATGTTGCACAACGATCGCCACTAATCTGTCAACAAAGGTGAGAGTTCCGGGGCAGCCCTGCTGCTGCTGTTGCTGCTGCTAGTGGTGTTGCTGCCTCCGTGTGGCATATCCTGTTTCCTGCTTTCTGGTCATTACAGCGCTAAGGGGTTGGCTTCGGTCTCACTGACTGACTTACTGACCGCTCGTCAGAGCCTGGGCCGGCTGTCATAATTAAAATATGACGCGTGTCCGTATCTCGTACACGAACAATTGCAGCACGCGCAGCGGGAGTAGTGGCGGCAACGGCGGCAGTTTCGTTAGTTGCCGCCATTCGACACGCAAAGCATTCCACAGCAGGCCAGCTGAATGGGCATGACATGTGCCGCAATCCACTGGCCAAAATGTGCCTGCCTATGCCCGACTTAAAATATCTACATATACATGAATATATCCTGGCCGAGTGGTTCATTGTCCTTGAAAGCAACTGCAGCAAATTGCTTGGCATATGCCAATTATGCAGTTCCTCCAAGAAAATAACTCGAATCACTGGCGAAAGGTTTCCTTTTTGCCCTGGCATTGTACAAATTTAGACGTTTTCCTGGTATAATTGGGCCAATTTACGCCGTAATGGAAAGATATAATCACATTTAATATGGAAATGACATGCCAATGCACAACTGGCTACAACCAATTATATATATAAGAAGTTTATGACTGGGCAAACAAATATTTGATATATACAAAACTTGTCTTTATAGGAACTATAGACTTAAAATGTAAATTTTCTGAAGAATATGTATATATGTTTGCAAAGAAAAGCACAGAAAAATAATAAAATTCTTTAAAAATAGGCACGAAATTAAGATATATGTGAAATAAATAAGAATAGAAATGGATCGAGTACTTTTAAGAGGGCGGTAGCATTTAATTTTTAAATTCTTCTTTGTGCTGTTATCCTTAAACGATCCGCTGGCAGCATTGTTTCAAGCGCTGATGTGGATAATTTTTATTAAAAGTGCGTAAAATACAACAGTTCTATTCAAATATTTTATAACTAAGCAAACTCCTTAGAAGCTTAAAAGCGGGCACATCTCATATATCCTTTGCCCATTATTTTGTGCCACATCTCATTGCTAGCCCCCTGCATTTGACACACCCAATAAAAAGTTTAATTGCCGATTGTCACGGTTCATCTTGTATATTAAGATCAATTATTTCCAGGGAATCGTCACAGATCATCAAAATAACGTCTGCCAACAGCTGTGATATTCTTAAAGATAACTCGTAAATCAAATGTAAACTCTACGCCCCAAAATTGAGGCTGTGTGTTGGATAGAAGAATAGGAAAAGAAATGAAATGACAAGCACCCACTCATTTAAGCTAATTTGTCTGCTGTCGGGATGGGACAGTAGGAGCTGCTTCTCTTTGTCAGTTTCATTCAATGGGATGCGACAGCTTTTGCGAAAACAAACCGCCGACCCACTTTTTCACACACAATGCAAGGCGACAGGCGACAAGCAGGACACAAAGAGCTGGCAGCACACATACAGGACACTCAGGACATTTAGGACATATAGGACACTCGGCAGACTGCAGGCTCATCAATGTAGAGCAAAACTCATTTGGTAGCTGCTGCTGCTGTTGACTGTCTGCCGCTGTTATCCTTTTAATGCTTAGCCCCGTTCCGTAGATCTGGCCAGGATGCAGGACACATGAAATGATGCGCAAACATGAAGCGGCACATGCAATTTCTCATTTTGGAACGACGACAACATTTCATCAAAGTAGGTTGCAACACATTTCCTTCCAAGAAGCAAAATGGTTGTCCTGGCTGATGGATTGCCGCAGGGGCAAGCGCGCGCCCCTGCCAGGATCTCGGCAGGACCAGGACAGCCCGTTAGCCATATGTTTGCGCAGGTGCTGGCCTCATTGTGGCACGTTAAAATTGGCAAATCCTTTTAAGGCACTGGCACAAACCAAACCAAACGCTGACAGCCAACTAATTACTTGCGAAAGCAATGCTTAAAAGGATTTCGGCCCAAGGATCAACAACAGGCCTCAAAATGGCACAGGAATTTCCCGCATTCGCAAAAACCAAAAAGAAATATCAAAAACAAAACCATGTCAATGAATGGCAGTTGCCTCATGCGTTACAACGTCAGGTAGGCGTCGCTGGCAGCCAGCGATAAATCCTCAAACTGACATTTTGTCAATGTCAACCAGTCGAAACAAACGACGCCCAAGCAACAAGAAAACAAAATCCAATGGAAGTGCCGAAAGAAAAATAACCATCAGGTTGCGCATTCCGCGTGGATTAAATCAGTTGAGCGGAGCCACTAAAATTGATAACTGCGACAGGATTAATGGCGAAAGCATATAAAAAACAAGAAAGAAATCGTTTAGTTAATGATTTTGCTATCGATTTGATCGGATTTTCAGACTTTGCAGAGCAATAGATTTAGGGAATACTCTGAGTAGCAATACGATCTACAAAATAACTGAGCTCTAGACGAGCAAAAATAATAACAATTAAATTTTAATTAGCCTTATTAATATACAATTTATTTACTTTCGATACATTAGCTGTATATTGATTGTTATTTAGCATGATAAAGGTTGTTTCAAGATTTAATTTGTTCATATTTTATTATTAAGCTTATTTATCGGATGTTTTATTGGTATGTTGATAATGTTCCCCTACTATCGTTATTTTAAATGTTTATGTCTATGAAGAAACTTATTATCTGTTGTTAATATTATAAGTACATCCCAGAAGCTCCTAATGATAACATTGATTCTAGGTCTAGTTAATAGACATGTGTAACACGTAATGGTTTTTGCCTTTTCTCAATATATTATTAATAACTCGAATAAATAATTCTCTTACAAATATAAGCGCCCACTTTGCCTGGCCAAAATCCTATAATAACTGTTACAAACAACTCACAAACTGTTCACACACACACACACACATAGAACACAATCCAAATAAAATGAAATCCTACAAACACAAAAAACACAAGAACAAGCTGCGAATTTAGGGAACAGAAACCTTAGAAATCGAATACCAAAAGAACCTAATATCTGGGCTACTTTCGTGACAGAGTGAGCAAACAAATGTGTAAATAGTTAATCCTTGAGCTGCATAAAATTGGCAAAGGATGCCGAAGAGAAGCTGGCAGAAAAATATTAAAAGAGAAAAAAAAAGGATGCCCCGGGCGCGGAACAAGCCTGCGAATTTGTCAAAGAGTTGTGCAAACAGCATGAAGGAGGAAGGAAAATAAAACAGAAACAACAACAAATCGAATGTAATCAAAATTAAAGCGCTTTAGCTGTGACAACAGTCGGCCCAAACAATTGAGGCACACAGAGCGAGAGGAGGGAGGCAGAGTGGTAGGGAGGTAGGGGAGCTGCACCGAGAAGGCAGGCAATCCTTTAAGAATTTCGCAACACAATGGCCCATATGCGTCGCCATGTCCTGCTGGCAATTTAAGCGAATTAAAGCAAAGTTTTTCGAATTCCTATTGATTTGGATTTTTGGGCAGCGCCGAAATGAACCGAAATGCTAGCAGCAGGGACAACTGCTGTGTGCCGCACAAATAAAAATATATATTTAAGATTAAAATACATCAGACAGATCGAAGATGAAATTCCCTATACCTAATAAATCTGTTCATGCAATAACAGATAGAAGCTCGACTCTAAGAAAATTTGAACGTCTCTTGGCTAAATAGATCGAAATAATAATTGTTATACATTTTTTAAATTAAATTAAATTGCAGTTTTATACATTTTATATATTTATTAATCTATATAATTTGGAATACTTATAAAACTTGTCGAAGGGTGAATCCGAAGAAAGCTCTGAAAGCACAAGTTGGTTGAAGAAATTTGAAAATATAGTTTCTATATGATTAAGTTGTCCAATTTTGGCAAATCCTATGCATAATAAAGCTTAAAAGGCGGTCTAAAAACAACACAAAGAGATTCATTTGCTTTGGAAAAAAATCGCCTCTACTATTGCTGGTGATCAGGAAATATATATATATACATATACGCATTCAATGCGTTACACATTTTGTGCCACAGTTGATGTACCCCTTGCAAGGGTATCATTAAAACCGGAGCACGTAGCAAGAATCATACCAAAAAAGAAAAACAAAAACAAAAATACGACACTCGAAGCGTTTAACTTTGGCTTAAGTGTTTGTCAGGACGTGCCCCAGGGAGGCGCGTCTTAACCCTTTACCTGACGCACACACACATACACACAGTTGCACACGGCAAAAACACGTTGACATGCAACATTGCAGTGGCATATCCTTGGGTATCCTGCGGTTGTCGGCTCGAAAATCCCTCCAAGTGTCATCGACACTTGTGCCCGCTGCCTTTAAGGGTTGTCCCAGCGTCAGGATGTGGCAAGGATACGCGTTGCCGTTGAAGGCACCAAATGTGTCGCTTAAGTGCTAATAATTGTGCTCTCGCACAGTTGGCGGTCGGCAACGAGGTACGTGAAGTAATGCATCTCTGGAAATGGGGACCTGCCTACGGCTTTTGTGCACCGTTTTGTATTTTAGGCCCGAGGGCCTACATTTTGAGTGGCCCCACCCATTCGAATGGACAACAACAAGCTATGTTTATGATTGAGGGGCGTGGCATCTAAAGGGCTTAAGATTTGCAGCCAACCCATAAAAGACTGAGAAAATTCTTAATTTGAGGTTCTATTTACATAACTGCATAAACAGGTCGCAGAAAAAAAAAACAGGAAAGGGTGCGCCTGTAATGAGCATACACCATATGATCGATGAGAAACTAGCAGAGCATAATTAGAGAAAATAATTGAAACGGAGTTTTTATTCTTGTCTTACAATATGGTTTATTACCCAGGAAAACTAAATTTAGAATTTAATAAAAATTGATTCAATGAACTAACAATCGAAACAATATCTATCTAACTAACTATCAATAGCTTTTAGAAAATCTGGTTCAGGTTTAAGCAACACAACAACATTGAATTGAACCCTGAACCGAAATAAAAAAAATTTTATATTTTGGGTTTTTGAATAATGGATTATTTTGACAAGTTAAAGTTTGGGCTTTTTACACTAAAAATTGTTTTAAACATTTATTGTGGTTCGATGCGGATCGTACCGATATATCTGCTGCCTGTAACAAAAAGATGGATTTATACAAAGTTTCAAGACGAGATCTTTAAAAAATAGAGACAAGATTGCATAGAATCAAAGATGCATGGTTATATCAACTCGGCTGTTGATGTCAATCTAAAATATATATAATTTATGGAATAGAACATTTTTCTCTGCGTTGCACATACCGCAACCAAATTACGTACGATAAAAGAAAAGAAGTAATAAACTGATCCATAGACTGGAGGTTTAAGACTGAGCAATAGAAAACACACTCTGCTTAACAGGAAAATATATTTAATTTATGGATTTTAGCTACCTTCAAGCCTGTGTATAAAATTTGATCTATTATTCCCACAGTTCTTCACACATAAAATGCAAATCGCATGCTTATTTATCTTATTTCAATGTTCAACCCAAAAACTACAACATTTACGCAAAAATGTTGCACACTAATGAGACACGATAAATGATTAATGATGGATTCCCCAAAAGTGCGAACTCAAGCTCAATTCATTGACCAGAAATGGTTGATGCATTGATTTTTCGCACAGAGAAAATTCTTGTGGTTAGTGTGGGTTATGCTCGTGTAAAACGAATTCCATTCAATAGTTGCTAAAAGAAAAAAGGTAATGAAATAAAAGTGAAAAGAGAAATCATCATTAGCAGCAGCTTCCTAGGGGCATGATTAATGATCCGACTTTCGTCAGACTGTGGCCAGGACATGCAACTGCATGTTGCACACTCAAGTGCAACAAGCGCTGTACCACTGCACCACTGCACCACTGAACCACTGAACCGTTACAAATAAATCATGTCTAGGGCATCAGAATGGCTTTCAACTTTTCTCAACCGCAAATTGATTGAGTTTTGATGACATCACAAAATGACAATGGTCAGAGGGTAATCTCATTCTTTGCGGTACAGTTTTTTTATTTTTTACTTTTTTTCAAGATCGTTTACAGTTTTTTCAGTTCTTTATCAGTGTGCTCTCATCTAGGAAATTACTTTCACATAATTTTTGTTGTCTGGGCATTGACTCGTTCAGTTCAGTTTCAGTTTTCTATGATTTATTTTCCTTAAGTGCTTGGACAATTCTTTACTCTGGGATACAAAAACAGATCGATTACTGCGGCATTGTCCTCTCTGACATGGAAACAGTACCCTAATCGCATCTCAGATATGGGCGTAGTAATCATACAAAACTGCTTAAGATTCAGTCAAGCAGCCAAAATCTTAAGATTAGACATAACTCAAATTGACATATCTTTGCAAGATATTAGTAAGCTGTACAGTTAAGTATATACATTATATATAAATCTTATTTATGATATTAACTTTAAGTTCTAATAATTTGTGTGCTTTTTAGTTTTAAAACATTTGAAGAGCCTTTTAAGATACGTGTAAAGTAAAAATCTTAATGAGAATTATAAATTTGTTGAGTATTAAAATGTACACAGAAATTCATTGGAAATAATTATGTCTTAAATCTTAAATTTCAAAACGGGACACAAGACTCTTTAAAGTCAACACAAAGTTTAAAATAAAAGCCTGTTTGAGCTTTAGATTTACATGAAATGTATGAATTTATCAAATCAATTTACTATAACAAATTGTATAATAAGATTGTTACATTAACACAACGAAACGCCAGATATTCTCCAAATTATTATGCCTAAGATAATTAAATTTTGAATAAACAATAGTCCAACTCAAAATCCATCGACTCATTGCCAGTTCATTAAGCAAACTGCTCGAGATAGAAATCTAAATCGATTCTTCCCATAGAAATAAATCCGCTTGACGCCCAAGCAAGACAAGCTGAAAGTTAAAGCTGATATCGCAGGACTTTTAATTAGAGTAATTATTCAAGCGTAACAGACAGTCAGGAGCCAGACAGGATAACACAGACAGGCGACTCAAGCTGCGTGTTACAAATCCAGGATTAAACATATGTAGAACACAAACCAGGGTAACATGCACTTTTTCTAATACTATTTTTTTTTTCTCCTTCTCAGTGAGGAACATCAAAGATGATAGTTTTTTTTTGTCTTCAGCTGGCAGCAACCACAAGGAAAAACATGGCAAGGACAATGCCTGGGCATAAGGCAGCATCCTTATGAGATTAAAAATGCAAATCAGAGCTGAAGGCAGCCGCAAGAAAATATGATGAGCTGAGCCGAGCCGAGTGCGATGACGCTGCAGGAAAAATTTGTAATTGTTGTCTGACTGTCTGTCTGTCAAAGTCTTGCCATGTCCTGCGCATATCCTTGCCTGCGCCTGCGTGTGTGTTTGCCCAAAACATGACAGCTTCATGTGGCAGCTGCTGCTGCGCCTGCGTCCTGAACAACTCTGAGGTAAATCTTGGCGGTTTCTGGCAGTCAACAGAGAAATGTTTTATGAAGTTTTGCATTGATTTTCATTAGCATTTTCCTTCTATTTTTTTTTTTAATTTTGAACTGTTTTTTTTATATATATATAATTAAGTTTTACACGTTAGGTTACTATAAAAAATATATTTCAATTTATTATTTTCACTTAACGGCTACTTTTGTTGAGTACATTCAGATTTGCTTCCCGAATAAGAACTGATTTATCTAACTGTTGCGGTCGCTTAGCAAACTTCGCTTTGAGAGAGTTTGAGTCAAAATTGAGTGAAGTTTGAGCTGCGTCAGCAATTATGCGTGGGATAGTACTCTGATGGGAACATTGACAGTGGCGTGATATTTAGGGTGAATTGTTTATGTCTACCAAAGGGGGACAGTTTGATCTTGACCAATGTCGATGTTATCACCAGGCTCTTTGTTTACAATATTAGAAATGTTTATAATTGTGCTTATGCTTATGTGCTAAGTTATGTTAAAGGGTGGGTGCGACTATGGATATGTCACTCCCCCAACCATTAGAAAAGTGCCTGTCCTCAGGTGTTTAAGTTTGGATATAGTGTAACATTTTCTTCTTTTAGAATTGGTATATCTCCTATTATTGTAGGTGTTTCTTCTACTTTGGGTTTTTTATATTTTATAATTAATTTCTTAGGTATGCTTTTGAACTTATATGTCAAATACAGTGTTAAACTTATTAATATGATTACAAATATGGTTATTGTAATTATCTGGAATACATTGTTAAATTTTGTATGTGCATTTATAATTTGTTTCGTTTGTACAAACGAAAGTGGTTCTAATTTTATAACATCATTGCTTACGTAAATGCTTTGAGTATAATCTAACATATTGTTTGAAATTGAAATTTCATTAATTTGCAATGAACAATTAAAGATTTTTATTATATTGTTTCCTTCTATTGTTATTTCGTTATTTATACAATTATGGTTTAATATAGTTTTTGGTAAATTCCAAGTTAAAATTATATTTGGTTCTATGTAGTTGATTTGAAAATTTTGCAAAATTTTAGTATAACTACATTCTGATGTTATTTGGTTTAAAATTCCTGTTAAACATTCATTATTAATTAATTTTTTTGTTTCTCTGCTATAAACTTTTTTATCTTGGGTAAAATATTTTTCATGAGCTATTTCTGTCAAAATATTATTATTTTCATCCGGGTATGGAATTATTTCGAATACCGGGCTTTTTATTATTTCTCGAGGAATATGGGATATTATCAGTATTTCGTTTGTATCTGATTTAAACCAAGTGGAAGTTTTTGTATTCAACAATTTCTCAGAATTAACATGCAACAAATAGTCATGTTTTAGTAATTTTGGGTTAAAAATTCCTAATCTTGTGAGCTGCATTCCCATCTCAATGTCTTCTATATATTCTGTAAAGTGTTGTAAGTTAAATATAAGGATATCTAATTTCTTTCCTTTTTGTTTCTCTTGATCTAGTTCGTTCATGATTTCTATTCCTTTGTTTATAGCTTCTATTATGTAATTTAATTCGTTAACCTGAACGCTGTTTTCTGCTAAGTTGCTTATTTTTTGTTCAATTTCTGCTTTGTCTTCTTGATTTAATGTTCCAAATAAGTATTTATATGCTGTTCCTACTATGTTAACTAAACCTCTTTTGCTACGTTTGGCTATTTTTAAGCCGTTTATTTCTCTGTTTAATTTCTCTACTAGGTATTCGATTTGTATAAGGTTATTGAATTCTTTACTTTGTTCAATTAAATTGTTAAAAGTTTCTTCGGTTTTTGTTATATTAACCGTTAAACAGTGGAATTCGTAATCTGTCGGAATGTCTATGGTTCCTGTTTTAAATATGAGATATCCGTTATGGGCTTTGATAGGATTAATTTCAATACTCTGTGCATTTATATGGTTTACAGTTATTGATAGTAATATTATAATAATTAATTTAAGCTGGTGCTTGTATGTTTTGATCGCTGTCTGTTGTTGACCTGTAATTGTTATATTTGCTTTGATTAGTCTTCTTTTTCTTTTTGAATTTGGTTTTGTAATGTGTTATTTTCCTGCCTCTGTTAGTTTCCTCAAAATGTTTGTCGTCGATTTGTCTTAGTTCTCCTGTTTTCTTGAACGGGGTTGTCGTCTTTGATTTAACTAACGGTGAGTGTTTGTATCTAGTGTCAATTTCATAATTTGTTCGTTTTTTGTTGAGGTTATTTATTAGTTTTTCTTTATTAGCTTGAGTGTCATACTCTGGTGTACCTGCATATATGAATATGTCCGCTGGTGTTCTGTTAGTCGTTTTGTGCTTTGTTTTATGATTGTACGTGTAGAGTATAGTTTCAAATTTTGTAAGTTTATTTTCGACGTCTGAGTCGCTGTTAATGATTCTTAGTTTTTCGTTAACTGTCTTATGAAATCGTTCTACGTCGGATATACCATTTTTACTAGTGGTTATATTAATATTTACTGCTTCTGATTTTAGCCATAATTGTAAAGCTGTACACATAAAAGCTGAGTCTTTGTCTGCCTTTATTTCGATGGGTTTACCCATTTGGTTGAACACTTGTAATATAGCTCGTTTGGTTTCTAGCCAGTCTCTACTTTTTATTTCTATTAATGATGCAAATTTTGAATAGATATCAATGCAAGATAAAAATTGTTTATCTCCTACTATGTAAAAATCCATTACATATTTTTCTCGGATATTAGCGATTTCCGGAGTTATTTCGAAAGTTAATTTTGTATCTCTGTGTTCTGTTTTTGCGATGTTGCAAATCTCACATTCATTTATTAGATTTTGAATTAAATTTTGATAATCTGGGAAATAGTGGGTTTCTTTGAACCAATTGATAGTTTTTTCAATTCCTGGGTGTAATAATTCTTTGTGCTTTTTTAATATTAATTCTTTGAATTCTGCGTATGTTTGAAGGTCTATTAATTTTGTACTAGTTTTCATTGCCTTTGTTGAATTATTCGGACTTATTATTTCTAAGTAGGCTTCTTGAAAAATTGGAAAATCTGCTTCGTTGTGGAAGTATAGCACACTTTTCTTTGTGCATAAGTATTCTTTTATTAATTCTTTGGCATGCGTATTAGTCATGTCTTTGTACGTAATTTTTATGTTGGTTTTGTGAAAGTAATTCGTAACTTTTGTTTCGTTCTCGGTTCCTTTTTCAAATTCTATTTGTCGATTATAATAATTAAGTGGTCTTTCTGTGATTTGTAAATGGTTACTGTTGTCTTCTTGAGCACTATGTATTGTTGCTCTTGTGCTAATTGTATCTTCGCCTAAGAAGTTTTCGTTTAATTGAATTCTGGACAGAGCATCTGCCACATAATTTTCTTTTCCTGGGACGTATTTAATTTGGAAATCAAACTCATTTAGCTTGATCTTCCACCTTTGTAATTTCATGTTAGGTTCTTTCATATTATTTAACCAGACGAGTGGTCTGTGATCACTAAGGATTTGAAATTGTCGACCAAAAAGATAGGACCTAAAGTATTTAGTGGCCCAAACGATTGCTAATAATTCTTTTTCAATCGTTGAATAATTTAACTCATGCTCGTTGAGAGTTCTACTTGCATAGCATATAGGCTTATGCTCTTGCGAAAGGACGGCCCCTATTGCCATATTACTTGCGTCTGTAGTTAATGAAAATGGTTTTTCGAAGTTAGGGTATATTAAAATTGGGTCGGATGTTATGAGTACTTTTAGCTTTTCAAACGCTAGTTCGTAGTCTCTGTCTTTTATATTGATTTTTGCTCCCTTTTTTAATTTAAGTGTTAATGGTTTTACTATATTAGCGAAATTTGGTATAAATTTCCTATAGAAACCACATAATCCTAGAAATGATTTAATTTCTTTTGGGGTTTTTGGAATTGGGAATTTGACAATTGCTTGTATCTTGTTGGGATTTGGTTTTATACCCTCAGTTGTGATGATGTGACCGAGAAATTCAGTTTCTTTTCTCATAAACTCGCATTTATCCAACTGTAGTTTTAAGTTAGCTTCTCTAAGCTTCTTAAATACCTTTTGTAGCGACAAAATGTGTTCCTCCAATGAAGTGGAAAAAATAATAATGTCGTCTAAGTAGACCAGACAATCTTTAAAAATTAAATCTTCTAAGAGATTGTTCATACAACGTTGGAACGTTGCAGGTGCATTCTTAAGACCAAATGGCATGCGAGTGTACTCGTAATGGCCATGTTTAGTCGAAAATGCGGTCTTGGGTATTGAACCAGGATCCATTTGGATTTGGTGAAAGCCTTTGGCTAGATCAATGGTTGTGAAATATTGACATTTTCCAAGTTTGTCTAATATTTCATCCATGATCGGGATAGGGTATTTATCATTAATAGTTAGTTCATTGAGATTGCGGTAATCTATGACTAACCGGAATTTTTGCTTTCCAGATGCATCGTTTTTCTTTGGAACGATTATTACTGGTGAGCAGTAAGGGGATTTGGATTTACGTATGATATTTTGTTTTATCATATCGCTTATTTGTTTATTTACTTCCTCATCGTATATTTGAGGATATTTGTATGGACGCTTGTAAATTGGGTCCTCATGTTTTGTTAGAATTTTGTGTTTAATTGTACTAGTGAAAGTCAAATTGTCACCTTCATGGTACTGGATATCACGAAATTCATGTAAAACTTTTTTTATTTTTTCTTTTTCTTCTGAGTTTAGGTGTTCTAGCCTAAACTCATTGTTTTCTATTAATTCATTATTTATAGCGAAGTTAAATGGTCTGTCCTCTGTTGAGGGTGGATCAAGGCACTCTTGTGCGGTCATGTCCTCTTCGACCTCTTCGTCGTTATATCTAAAACAAAAGTTAAATTCTCCTAAGGTTACGGATCCTTGTGCATAGTCTATTTTTGCTTGACATGCCTCAAGGTATTCTCTCCCAATCAGAACATCATAATGCTCTGAGAAGTCGTGAATATAGAATTTTTGTTTGCTCGGACAAATTTTGCTTGCTCCTAAGCGTATACTTTGTTTTAATTCAATAACACCATTTATGGTGTGAACCTTTAATGTTTCGTTGTAAACTGGAAAATTTAAGCGGTTTGTTTTCATTAGATTTATGGTTGAACCTGTGTCGATGACACATTTTAGAACTTCGTCATTCATAATCAATTTTATGAATGGATTTGTTCTGTTTGTTCCGAGGCTTGCTGATGAAAATTTTCGGATGTATCCATTTTCATCTGCCCACTGTTACTATCTCTTTGACGTTTAGTCGGAGGGTTTGGTGCATTCAAGCGTGAATGGGACTGATTTTGGTAGTTTAAGGGATTTTGGTATCTACCTTGACTTAATTTCTGTTGGAACTCGTGGTGAGCTTTCTGATTGTCTTCGGACTTATTATGCTGTTTATTTTGTGCGTGATAACTCTGATTCGTGTTGGAATAACCACTTGAAATGGTGGTTGGGTTAGCATTTTGCTGATAATTTCCCATGTTCCTACGATTGTTATTTGGATTTCCCTGAACATTATTATTTTTAGGTTTTTCAGTAACGCTATTTTCATATAATCCCTCTCTTTGAGCTACTTGCTTTAGTTTTTGTGTCGACGTAATGTCGTGTCTGGCTAACATCATGAAAAGCCTATCTGGTAATTTTTTTGTAATAACATCTTTGATTGTGTTATTCATAGCATTTGTATAAAGGGTTGTATTGCTAGGTATATTTTCTAGTGCTAACTTATTTAATATAACAAAAGATTTATTCTCGAGCTCCTCGATGAACTTACGGACGTTTCCTTGGTAATTCGTGTTGTATAAGCGTCGAAGGAGTTCTTCAAATGGTGTCTGCACTTTGTATTCTTCAATCAATGCGTTTCTCAGCTCCTGCCAAGTGTTGGCTGCTGTCCTTTGTGATATTCTCTGAGCATCTCCTGTGACTTGCAATTCGATGGCTCCGTATAAGATGCTATGTTGTCTAACATCTCGGGTTGGATACAGGTGTAGGATGTAATCTATCCTTTTAATGAAGGCGTTTAGTTGATCCGTTGATCCGTCAAAGCTTGGCACCTGTCTAAGTTGTGAAAGGGCCTGGTTGAGGTGTTGTTCTGATAATTCCATTGTCATCTTGGTGTAATACACTTTTTTTTGAATAGTTTTGAGTTTGTAGGTTTGAACTTTATTGTTCTTTGATTTTGCACTTTTATTTTAGGTTAAAGTTTGTGATGGATTATTGGTTAAATGTTTTTTTTTTTGTGTGTGTGTCTTAAAAAGACTCAGTAATAACGTATTGCAGGGATCAAACGATATGCAAATCCAGTCGTTATTAACTGTAGTAGCTTTATTGCCCAAAGGGTCAATATTATTAAGCTACTAATGACCCGAAGGTTCTTGTGCGGATACGTATTCGAGAAAATTTTTATTACACTCCGACAACACTTTCGGTCGCGATTGTGCGTTAGATCTGGGAATTAATTATCCTTTAGCGATCTTTAATTTTTCCCGACGTATCCTACCGGCTGCGCCAATTAAGTTTTACACGTTAGGTTACTATAAAAAATATATTTCAATTTATTATTTTCACTTAACGGCTACTTTTGTTGAGTACATTCAGATTTGCTTCCCGAATAAGAACTGATTTATCTAACTGTTGCGGTCGCTTAGCAAACTTCGCTTTGAGAGAGTTTGAGTCAAAATTGAGTGAAGTTTGAGCTGCGTCAGCAATTATGCGTGGGATAGTACTCTGATGGGAACATTGACAGTGGCGTGATATTTAGGGTGAATTGTTTATGTCTACCAAAGGGGGACAGTTTGATCTTGACCAATGTCGATGTTATCACCAGGCTCTTTGTTTACAATATTAGAAATGTTTATAATTGTGCTTATGCTTATGTGCTAAGTTATGTTAAAGGGTGGGTGCGACTATGGATATGTCACTATATATATATATATATATTTAACAGCCGCTTGCATGAGTTGACATAATTTTGATGAATTATTTGAGTTGGGTTTGTTGCTGTAGTCGCCGACAGGCGTTGATAACTATATCTGGCTGTGGTTGGTAGCAGAAAGTCTGGTAATAATTATGATAGCTCTGCAAAGGGAGAAATTAATATAGATGCGAGCGGAAATCCCGTAAGAAATATAAGAGATTACTACAAGTATTATTAAAATTATTTTATGATTATATTTGGTACACATTCTGGTTTAAAAAAAAAAAAATAGCTACTCGCTTTAAGTTCAACAAAATTAAAACATAGCAGTTGCCCCCAAAAAAATATTTCAGCACACAAAAAAAAAACTTTTAAAGGGGATTGTGTTAAGCCCAACAAATCCAAACAAACGCCACTAATTAAACATAAAATTAACAAAACATTGCCAACAATTCGGCGACAATTGCTGATCCTGGTTTTGATACAGATCCAGTAAACCCTTGATCCTATGCAGATGCCCGCTTCAACAATGGCCACGAAAGGGTTAAAGGTGTAAACATTTGACAAAAGTGTCACATCACATTTCTTAAGACAGCTGTCCCGATAGCAAAAGCGATGGTGGTGACTAAAGGATAACACAGGACATGGGTTTTTGTCATGCTAATGGCTAGCAGGCAGCTCTGCCCTTGCCTTTGTCCGCGTCAGCGAGAGGCATAGCTGCAAGTGTTCCAGCTACTACAACTCTGGTTTGACAGCTGTCAAAAGTCCAATAAGTCATATGGAATGTTTGTCAGAGCGCCTTCTGCAAGCCGCATAACGCTTAACCGCTGCGATTGAAGTGTAATTACAGGAATTGATTGATCGATCGATTGACTGCCAGTCATGCATTTATGCATGTGGGCTGTTGTAGATTGGCTCGGGCTGGTTAACCGTTGCCGTTGCTAGCTACCAGCATCATTATGTGGCGGTAGACTCTTCATTAACGGGTAATGTGGGCTCCAACTATGTAAAAGAAAACTTTGTACACACATTTCGCAAAATGCAAATAATTGAAAATAACATAAATATTCACAGACTTAATCTCTATTTATACATAAATATTTTCTCTTTTTTTTAATTTTTCACTTGAATGTGAATTCAATTCATTAAATATTAACGTAAATTAAAATTAATTTACATCGCGAATTGCTTATTATTAAAATACAGACTGAAAAATAATATTTTTGTCAAATGTTCTATGTATAGATTATAAGTTTTTTATTATCTTTTTTTTTATTATTCTGTTAACTCTCACGAAATTTAAACGATTCCCAACTGTGAATACAATTCACCAACTCTATGCGAAATTGAAAATGGAGAAAAACTCACATCGTTTTGTATGTTCTCGTTGATTTCGCAAAATGTGATCGAATAACAACTGAGAACTCTATTCATTGAAAACGAATATAGAATATACTCAAAGAAATTAAAAGTTTGTATTGTTTTTATAATATTGATCAAATAAAAACCGTGAATTTAATTCACCAAAACCTTTTGATATTGAAAATGGAAAAAAAATCAGCATGAGATAATTAGCTGAAACAAAAATGAAAGCATTTTAATGGAGAAATTTTGTTGCTGTTACATTTTTTCATTTAAGATTATAATTTAAGGTAATGTATGCTAATTTAATTAATTCTCTAAGAAACCCCATGATCAGCTTTTTATCAATTTGTGCCGGATATAAGCACAGAATTACTGATTTAATCTTTAAGTGCAAACCACACAGCAAAGATAGGCAAAGCTTGGCCAGAGAACTACCTCAATCAAAAACTGTTTTACAGCTGTCTGGCTCAACGGAATTTCTCAATTAAAACATGCAGCAGAGCATCAAATTGATTGATACCCCCCATCAAAAGCAATCAAACCCGGCAGCTGCCTATCAAGAAGCGAAGGCAGAACTTCCAGACGCGAGCTCGTCATGGCAGTTGCATAGATATTTAAGATGCAAGTGCCAGGATACGCGCGCTTGTCTAAGTGTAATCCTGTTAGGCGAAAGTTGCAACTGACGCAACTTGCAACCCCCTCAGAAAGAAACCGATTTTTCTGATATCAATTTTGTTGCCTTACCCAAGCGCAAAGCCGACATAGCTCAAATGCGCAATTTTCAGCTTGACTTGTCGCAAGGCAACAAATTTGAGTGGAAGGCGACGCAGTAGCAGGAGCAGAAGCAGACACATGTCAACCTTAATTGAAAAAAACAGAACGTAGCAGCATCCTTTGGCATCCTTTAGCATACTTGGCCGCGGATGCTGTTCATTTACAGGACAACGCACCTATAGAAAGCGATTTGAGTAAATTGCGCTGCTCAATTACAACGAAAAGGAAAATAAAGAGCAACAACTCCACAGTATGCGACTTGGAAATACCCTGTACATAGCTCTGAAACGCACTGTTAGCCTACGAAAATTTCTCACGTTTATAAATTTTATTACATTTTTTCAATTATTAAACAATTTACACTGCACTTAAATTTATAGTTGAACAAAGAAAATGTATTCAAAAAGAGAAATACTCCAGGCCTATATATATTTATAGTTTGCTATACTTAGCTGTTATTTACTCAGAGATATGCTCAACATACCGAACATTTCTAAAATCAATAAATAAATATCGATTTTTAAAATATCGATAAACAAGAATTAGCTAGCTTAGCGTATAATATATGATGGCTTATATGCCTCTGTGGTATAATTTTATTTATTTTTTTAATGCTTACTTCTGCATACACTTAACATGAAAACAGCATACCCCTTTTGGACAAACTGGTACAGGGTATAAGTTCAAATGTAACGCGATTCCTGCGCCTACTGTTTGCCTTCACCGTTGACTTGATGCGCACAAATAAAAAAGGAGTCTCAACTACGTTTCAAATTAAAACTCATTTAATGCGCAACAAGGATAACAAAAACATCTTTAAATAAACAGGCACCGACAGTATATGTTAGGTAACCGCTAGCAAAGGATAAAAGTTCCATTCGGGACAATCTGTATCCATGGCCTGGTCTCAATTTCAGCCCATCTACGTACCAGGATCTTGTTCGTGTTTGCCAAAACTTTTGATTTATGTGCAGGAGACGGCATTTTTAGAGACCCAACCGCTCCCTCTAGAGCCCGTTAATGAATCTTAATTTCTGTGTTTAACAATTCCGCGCTCAAGTGCCGCTCGTCATAAATTTTAAATCTTATGCGCATCCCCTTTTTATGGCTCATAAGTGTGTGTACTCTTTCTTTAATGGCCTACAGTTGCCTTTAAGCATGAAAAGCAGAAGCTTGCAAATATTTGCAAAAACGAACTGTAAGCTAAAAGTTGTCGCATAAAAGAACTTCAATTAACTGGGCTCAGACCTGAGAATGAAAGTAACATAAAAGAAGGGCTTAAATAACATAACCGGCGTGGTAACTAGTTAACACAGACAGACAAACACCCTGCCATGGCTATATCAATGATAATGTTCTAGAAGAGGGTCGGAGATGCTTTATTTTATGCATTACACAATTCATGTTAAATACACAAAGGTATACGAACAATGGTACCCTAAAAAAATGTGGAAAATATGGTAAGATCTTTAGTATCTGATATATAGGAAAATATATGAAAATCATTTGTGATACTGAGTGCCACAGATGCTGCCATAGGCCAGCCACATTTGTGGTCTAAGCACTAAAATCGAGGCTAATCAAACTGGGCCAAACTGACTGGGCTGGAGGCAATTGAAAGGGAAGCAAACAGAAGAGCGAAAGTATTGACCGAGGGCTGTCATGATTTAAGGGCTTTTCGGAAAATAGCATCGTAAATGTCAACAAATGGACATAAGGACAAAGAGAGGAAAAACTGAAATCCAAAAACTTTGCAGCCAAGTAGTGCAAATGTTCAAGGCTTCGGCCCAAGTGAATGGGCACAAGGACTCCGGCAATCTTAGCCGTAAGGGATATAATAAACAAAGCGCAGGCTGTTCGTTAGATCGTAAAACAACGCGGTGGACAATGCAAACGCCGCAGGGTAACTGAGCACGTACTCATGAAAGGACATTCGCTCGGGCAGCTCCTTTTTTCGGCAATATATGACAGCCACAAGTCGGAGACGTGTGCAAGGTGTGCGCCGCAAAGGACTCATAAATTGCAAATGAAATGAGCCAAAACGAAAGGACACCGGAGCCATGTAAATCATTTAAGCCAAACGCTTCTGTACTTTCTCTATTTTGCACTAATTAACAACAAATAATGATATCACGAGCAAAGGGAAGAGAGAGCGAGAAAAAAAATGAAATATCTAGTGAAGAAAAAAAACATCTGCTGCTGCTGAACGGGTGTTTCGAGTGCTAAACAAATGCCAGCCGGTTGCAGATTTTGAGGTTGAGGAAGTGTTGAACCATTCGGACCACCCGCTGTTGTCCTGCTGCGTGCCGGGGCTCGTGCATTGGTTTGAACTCTCGACCAGAACTCCAGCATTGAGATGTCCCGCTGGCGACTCTCTCAAATCCGATTATGGATTTTTGTGTACCCCTGCTCTGAGCCATACGGCTTGATTTCGTATTATGACCATAATTTATGGTCGAAACGATTAGAGCGAACCAAAATCGTGTGCAATAAATTGATAAGTCTACTCTATACTTACCCAGAGCTCATACGTGTGTTTTGATAAAAAACTAATCGCGCTTACCTGCAAGAGAGAATAAAAGCCTGATTAGTGCATGCACAAAACTTTTTAGAAATTAAGTAAAATTAAAACCTAGATTTAAAATTCGAAAGAATTTAAATATACTTTACAGACTTTTAAGCCTACGTAGGAAATTTAATTAAATTTAAATTTAAGAACTTAAAAATAAAATAACATTCGGCAAGCCGAAAACTAAATACCTTAGCAGATTTGTGAAACAAGTTTAATCGAAAGATAACATTTATGTAAATCTTTTCAATACAAGGAAACCCCCCACTTCCACCTTTCTTTTGCATAAACTAAGCTTCAGTTCTTCAGCACTTTATTAAACAAAAATAAGTCGAAACAAGAGAGAAACTTGCCGATATCAGCAAATAGGCTCAAGGGGTAATACGCCCTTGACCAGGCCCAATATAATGGCTGTTATCTCGTACCAGGCCACATTCTCAAGCACCGTATTCATGGGCGGTGTAATCAATTGCTCCATAAACTGGGACACCTCTTGTGGGTTATCATTGATGAGCAGCTCGAGAAAATCTTGGATGATGGCATTTAAAATCTTGGTAACAATTTGAGTGCTCCCAATGCCCGTGGTTTGGGAAACGGCTTTGCCCAGCTGCCAGCCGACATTCCAGCTGGTGATGTGCACACCATTCGTCAGACCCGAGGGACGTAGCACAAAGCTGCCATTGGCGCGCAGATTGATTAGCTCCAGATCAAAGCGACCATTGCATCCCAAGGAGGTGTTGGCGCCAAAGATGCGACCCAAAAGATCCAACTTGTAGGCGGCACTCTTCAGCTGTATGCTCGGAAAGCTCACGTCGAATTTGATGGTGTGAAAAATATTATTCCATTGTAGTTGAAAGAACTCGAAACCATCCAGACCCACCACAGAGAGATCGGTAAAGTTGCCTTTGCAACTGCAATTGAAAAGGGGAATTGAGCCCATGTCAACGTTCTGCTCGAGAGCTTACCTAAAGCTATCCGTATGGATATCTAGCTCCTTATAGGCCAACTGAGCGGGCGCCAGGATGGGTATACCACGCTCTGGATAGCCACAATGCATCTGAAGACGCAGAAACTCCGTAAACTCACGTAGGTCATCATCGAAGAGCGTACGACCGGCGCACAAGGAGCAGCAGAGAACAGCAGCAAGTACAAAATACGAACAGCGCATGTTGAGAACTTTTAGGAAACTAACCGAAAATGTTAGGAGCTGACAGGTGTCCACAAGAAGATTAAGAACTCAAGTGCATGTCGCAGATTAGATTGGACGCTTGTACAGGTGCTAAATGTGTTGATAGCAAGGGTTTTTGCTGAGCAAAGCAGCCTAAAAGTAGGCAGGCCTGGTTCAACAGCTTAGAATAAGCTGTAAGAGAATGTGGAAGATGTGCTTCAGATGAACCACAAAGATTTAACTTATAATAGTTTCTAAAAGTGTATTTCGACTTAGTTACTTTGATAATGGAAATTCATATATAATTTTTCAATTTGAACTTGAGATATACTCTATTAGGATAACTTACATACTATTTTCCTAGCTCTGATAAACTCTTAGATAGATAGAATCGAACTTGTCTAAAACGACTAACCTATTGGATGTAGATAGAAGATGTCGAATCTGTGCTTAAGACAAACCACAAAGATGTTGTATAAAAAAAAAGTTTCTTAAAGTGTGTTGCGACTTAGTTATTTTACCAATGAAATAAACTTCACAAAAAATTTCTAGAGTACTATATATATATATACTTGATAAAGATGACTAACATACTATTTTCCTAGCTATAATAAAGTGTTAGATCGATGGGTTCGAACTTGTCTAAGACAATCTAAGCTGTTAAAGATACACTTCATTTACTACAGTAATGCATATTAGTTTTTGATAAAAAATCACGAATATAGCGAGAGAGCTGTTAAAGCTTTATTAAGCAATTGAATTTGGATATGCTAGTATGTCTGTGATTTAAGCCCAGGGATCTGCTGGTGGCACACAATCGACAACAATTGGATCATCCTCATTCTCGTTTTCGCTGCTGGAGAGAATCAAATCGACCAGGGTCCAGAAATCCTTGCCCTTCAGTACTTTGTTGACGCGTGGCACCAGCGTATCCTCAATGGTATCGGAAATGGCCTGCTGATTCTCACTGATGCCCTTGACCAGCAGATTCTCAATCTGGCGATTGACGGCACGATTGATCTTGCCATTGCCCATGAAGCCGCTTATGTCCGAATCCACAGCTTCCAGCTCGATGTTGGTCTTCAGGGATAGAATCTTAGCAGATCCCCACAGAACTGGCAGCTTGTATTTCAATGTTCCGCTGACACGCAAATTAATCAGATCGAAGAGCACCGAGCCGTCGCCCTCATACTCCACGGACAAGCCCAACTGACGCATTGCATCGATCAAAGTGTCGGTATCGTACTTCTGGACGGTCGTATCAATGTTACTGAACAGGAAATCGAAGGTGATCTTCGATGTGATGATATTCAGTTTGAATTTTTTGATCTTGAATTCATCCAGACCGGCGATCTTAAGACGGAACAAATGAGTAATGGTCTCGAAGATGCCGCGTTTTAGATTCAGGTCAGCCTCGTTAACGCGAATCGGCGCCAATGGAGGTATGCCGAGGTCGGGCCAGCCGCAGGGCATTTGCTTCTGCAGTTTGCGGATCATGCGACGCACCTGCCAGGAGACCACAAAACGTGGTTCAACTGATGTGGGAGATTTTTATTAAATTTTTTTTTTGTATTGCTATGCTAGGCTTTACTCTAGGCTCACCCTCAATACCCTGCTCGGGTTCCGCAAAAAGCTCAATCTCGCCATTCTCATTGGCGAACTGCAGCAGACGCTGCTCGAGCGGATTTGGCTGTTGCTTGGGCAATGTGCCCGCGGCACAGATGGCCACCAAGCAGGCCGAAATTAATAGAAAACGCATGTTGAAAGTCTTTTGGTCAACCTGCTACTGAATGGCCAATTGTTTGGCCGCCAGCTTTTATAGCCGCACTATCGACCACCTTAGAAACGATAAGACCTTAGCTAGATAATGCCTGCAGATAGGTATAATCTAGGGAGCTACGCGTAGCTAATTAAAACTCAGTTCATTGAAGGCGTACACATGGTTTATTGGTTGCTTTGGTTACTTTTGCTTACTGTACAGCCAACCAGGGCGCCGGAGTGGGTGAGCACTTCGTGTTGACGTTGACCAGCTGCTTCAACAGGAACCAGACCTTATGACCCTTGAGACGCTCATTGACCAAGGGCACAAAGTACTGTTCGATTCTATCACTGATCTGCTTCTGGCGTCCATTGACAAAGGCGGGCACCTCGTAATCAATAATGTCGTTGACCATCTCATTAAACCTGCCGTTGCCCAAAATGCCGCCAATGTGAGAGGTGACGCCGCCGAGCGCAACGACACAATCGAAATTATAAATCTTAATGGAGCCAAAGATGAAGGGCATCTTGTACTTGAAGGAGCCCTGTATGGACAGATCCTCCAGTGTGAAGCCCATCGGTCCGGTGCCCTCATAGCGCACCGATAGACCCAGCTCCTGCAGCAGATCGATCAGCGTATCGGTGTTCAGTATATGCGAGCTAATCTTGAGCTCCTTGAACTTGAAATGGAACTGAACCTTCTTGCTAAACGTGTAGCTGACCTTTAGCTTCTTAATCTCCATGTTCTCCAGGCCATCGAAACGGAAGCGCAGAAACTGAGCCAGGGCACTAACAAAAAACCAAATCAGGAAAACTCCCACAACAAGCTTTTAGATGCGACACTCACTCGACAACAGATTGAGCCAAATGAATTTTCAGATCTGCATTCGTGTAGGGCGCAAGTGGAGGAATACCGTACTGGGGAAAACCACAGGGTAGATGCTCCATCAAATTCTTCACCGCCTTTTTGGCCTGAGAGTTCAGTATCAAGCCATATTCATCGGGCTTAGCGGCTAAGCAAAGCAAATGTGCACCGAGATTAAATCAATCTTTGGTTTAGACTTCGCGTCACTTACGATTACGCTCGATAAGCCGATTCCACTGCTCCTCGGTCAAGAGGTCCACTTCGTAGGCCGCTGCACAGGCCAAAAGGGTCACAAAACAATATACGAAAGCTTTCATTGTGGCACTTCGATAACTGTTGTTATTGGGCAGAGCCTACGGCTTTTATAGCCGCAGTTTACACCAACTAAAATCTGGATGGGTATTACCTATTTTTAACCTTAAGCAGCACAAAACTCGCATGTAATCTAGCCAGAGATTAGCCAGTCGATTTGCACGATACTTTTGATGATAATTTCAATAATAATTTATATCAAGCTCTTGAGCTTCTTATTTGGTGAGACGGTAATCGCCTCATCGTTATATATAGCGGGTTGTAAGAAGTGCAAAACACTTAAATCCTAATCTTGACATCCAATTGCCCAATCAAGTTGTCGCTATGATTTATTTTCAAATAAATGTGTGACAGCCATCATTTCTGTTTGCCCCAGTCAAATTCAAAGCACTATTTGCAGGTGTTCTAAAATACCTCCTGCAGGTGTTTCAGATACCCCACAGACAAAACACAATGGCCTGTTGTTTGCGACGATCAAATCACGCGCAACTTACATAAGACACAGAAAATATTGATATTTATTCTGTTTGATTACTTTGATTAATCAATCAGAAGGGAAATTACATAGATCCTCTAGACCATGCAACCCTTTAAAACCCAAGAAATACTTTGAATTTCGATTAGCAAGTCCGTATTAAACATTACTAACTATATATTATAGCGATACATTTTCTTTATTTACCTTAATCACATCAACAACAACAAGAAAAATTGAGGAAATGTTCTTCCATTTCCGTACGATCTTAACATCAGGTTATAAGACTATCATCTAATCCCTCGAGAATTCCATTAAGTCCTGGCATATATCAATTATTATTTTCTATTCAAATGAATTTTAACGGTTTCTAAGCTTAGATTGGGATGTTCCCAACTGTCTATTAATCTATTGCCCCAATCATAAGCAACTCCAGTTTTAGCTTGTTAGGAAAATTACAAGGCTTAGCCTTAGAATATCGAGACAGCGATGCTGAGACTAACCGCGTTTTAAATAATTCCCTGACTATTCCCTACAAAGTTACATATCTAGTTGAAAAAGAAAAAGGAATATATAAGTACATTTGATTATAGAGCATCAAAGAGTCGCACTGGCGACAATTATGCCAGCGGAGCCATCTTAAAACCTATAAATAAATGTTTCAACAAGTAGGCAAAAATAAGATTATAAATCACAATCAAGTCTTCCGCCTAATCCATCTTAAATTCTATTCATAAAACTTATATTATAAATCACAAAACAGAACTTTGCACTTGACTTGGGTTTAAAGGATAAGTGGAAGATCAGAGCTACAACAACGATAAGAAGGCAGCAAAACTATTCGACTTGGTTAAGGTCCCGAAACCGACTTCTAACTCAAATACTATTCACATCGAATTCAGGCATATTTCTTTTTATAAACTTCGCATTTCTTTTTATAACCTTCCCCTCATTTCACTTTTCGGACAAGTGTTATATAGGATGGAAACTGGCATTTAGGCAAGATAGGGCTCTTAATTAAAAATGGATTTTTTTCGCACAACGAAATGGTCAAAAAACGGTCAGATAAGACAGCAATAGAGAGACCAATCCATGTATGCCTTTGTTTATAAAATTATCAAGCCCGGTAGCTCTTATCGCGCCCCAACTAGCAGTCGGGTCTATAAAAGCCGGCTGGAAGTAGAAGCGTACGATTAGTATAAATACGGTTGGCATTACCTCCAGTCTTTATACGTGTTAAGAGGCAAATAAATATGAAACTGTTTGTGGCTCTACTGGCACTCGTTGCCTGCGCAAATGCTGCTGCTGTGGGCGAGCCAATTAGTGAGTAGATTGAGTAGGGTGTGAAATTTTCAATAAGTTTTCAAATGCGTAAACCCAATCAGGTGAGAGGTCCATCTCCAGCACAGTTGTGGATGTGATTGAGGGTGTGAAGGAGCAGATGCCTTGTGGTTTCCCAGGTGCCGGCATTCCACCAATTGCACCACTCAGAATCAATCACAAGAATATCGACATCGACACGGATGCCGTGAAGATGAAGGGCAGTGTGGATCATTTCCGTCTAAATGGTCTCAACGAATTCGATATTGATGAGATGAAGGTGAATGCGATCACCAGCAAGGTCACCTACAAGTTCAACTTCCGTGATGTCAATGTGGATACCACCTATGACATGGAGATGCAGTTGAAGAAATACGGCTTCACCATCAAAATGATTGGTGCCGGTCACGCCAAGTTTGCCATCAAGGATATGGTCATTTGGGGCACCATGAAATACTCCCTGGGCATGCTCTCCGGCAAACTGAGCCTCAAGTCTCTGGAGGTGCGCACCCATTTGGGTGAGGTTGACTCCGAGATCGAGGGTCTACTCGGCGACGGCACTGTGAACGTGAAGATGAACGAATATCTTGCCGAGGCCGTCGAGATGGTCATCAATGAGAACGAGGATCTAATTGCCGAAACCATCGAGCAGGTTGCCCTGCCCGTGGTCAACAACGTTTTGGATGATGTCAACATCACCGATGTCATCGCCGGTGGTGAGGGTGGTGAGAAGGAGGTCTGCATTCCCCCAGAGTTAGACTGGTAAACAATGTGAACGCTTCATATTTGATTAAAAGTTTCTTTACAAAAAAAATAAATACATATTGTTTTATTCAAATGCTGTTATGTTAGCTTTCTACATGTGTATCTAATGCTTTGATCAATTTGGTATAAATCATATATATTTACACTCATCTAATCACAATCGTTGATTCTTATATTAACTAATTTTTTACTTAATTTTATTCATGTTGTAGCTTATTTTGGGCTCAAAGTAAGAAATAATTTTACACATATCTTAAGTAAATTTTAGAAGAAACCCAGTTATTTCCTTATTAGAGAAACTATATTAGATAATCTAAAAGTAATATTAGAGAAAAATTTTGAGAAAATTCTATTTTGGAGAACTAAAAAAAAATTGGATTATTCATTGATGGAAAATAAATTTTAGACAATCTAATCTATTGCATTTTTATTAGAAAACTTTCTTTGAACTTTTTTTTTTTAATTTTTAAATTAAGAATGAAAATTCTGAATAATTCAGCTTACAAGTTTTAAACTGGATTCATTTCATTTTAACGTAGCTTTACTGTGAAAGCTTTAGCGTAAAAGCTCACAAGCTTTTAGCCTATTTGTTTGTAGTCTTTATGCTTTTTAGTCGGAGGTCCCTTTATGGCCAGCTGCTAATCTCAGGTTGTTGCGACTTATCAGTCAATAATCGCATATAAAGGTATTTGCCAAATTTTATAGCGATTATAGACTACATAAGCATTATTTTTACACGTGCTATACATATTATTTTTATTAGGAGACTTTCGAGTGCTATATAAATGTTTGGCTAGCGTAGATGGGTTCGCAATTAGACTCTGGGGTTCTTAGTTAGACGTTAAAGGAAAATGAAGTCTCTGTCGCTGGTCGCGATTATCTTGGCCCTGGCCGGCTCTCAGGCAGCTAAATTGGTCGAGCCTCCGTCTGGTAAGCATAAAGTAGAGTTGTGTCTTTTAGTTCAGACCAAGTCCAATTGGACGGGCCATTAAAATGAACTACTGAACTTATTCTGTGATTAGTGTACTAAATCGGTCATTTAGTTCACTCGTTCAGCTATTCAGTCGCTCATGAACGATGCATTCTGTACTCGTTCAGTCGTTCATGAACGATGTATGCAACTCAGCAGTTCATCCGTTCCTGAACGATACGTTTTTTTGAGATGTTCAATTCTTAATAAACATAAAAGATAGCAGGATTTTAATATCACTTTTGATTTGTTGAGTTGTAATTTACAACTTTTAACTATCTATTATCAATGGTACAGTATAATAAGTAAAAAGTACAACATATTTTTTGCAACTGAAAACATGAAAAATAACTAAACAGAAATATAATCGTTCATGATTGACTGCATAACTGAACTAAGCGAATAGTTCATGACCGACTGAATAGCTGAGCAGAATTCATGGTTCATGACCGACTGAACAGCTGAACGAGTAAACTAAATGACCGATTTAGTTCACGGCCAGAAAATGAACGAGTGAACTTATTCAGCAAATTGAACTAGAAATCCCAACTCTAGCATAAGGCAAAGATTATTGAATAGAATTTAGTTCATAATGCCAAGTCAATTTCTTCAGATATACCATCACCGCTAAATGCTATTGATAACATAATTGTGGATGTTCTGGAGTCGTGCAAGCTTCGTATGGTGGAAGGTTGGCCACAATATGGCATACCACCGCTTGCGCCTTTCGAGATCCAGCACAAGAATTTCAACTTTGGAACGGGCGAGCTGCACGCCACCGGCGCTCTGGATAGCCTGGTTGTGCAAGGGTTGAACGAGTTTGAAATACGCACTATGAGTGTGAATCTCATACTAAGTCGCATTAAGTTTGAGTTGCATTTTGCTAGCTTGAACCTAACCACCCAGTATGAGGCGGATGTGGAGGCCGGTTATCATATGGCTCGTGGTGGTGGCGCCTTTTTGGCTCTGGAAGATCTGAACATGTCCGGCCAGATTAAATACTCCACGGGAGTGGTGGGCAGCAACAATAATTTGCGCATCAAGGGAATCGAGCTCAATATAGTGGCGGGTAATGTGGTCTCCAATATCGAGAATCTATCCAAGTATCGCATTTTGAATCGCAAACTGAACGAGATTGTGGCGGAGTTCATCAGCCTTACTATCAATGAAAATACGGACTTCGTGGCCGATTGGGTGGACAGCACAGTGACGCCTATTTGCAATGATCTGATTGGCGATCGTTCGCTTAAGGATATTTTAGATCTCATCGGCGGTGGCAGCGAATAGAGGTCAACTTTTCAGCAGGCGTGCAATAAAAAGAATTGTAAAATTCAGCTTTTTTTTATTATATTTCGACCAATCTAAGTCAGAAAATGCTCAAAAAGCTCATTGAAAAGAAAAACAATCGTAAAATGCGTTCATCTAATCGCTTAGAATAACTTTTTTAAAGAGCTTTTAATCGCTCTAAACATAGTTTTAATGGAATAAAATCTTTTTTGGTGATTCGTATAAGATCCCTGCATCAAGTGAACCGAAAGGAGTTTCGGTTACTCGATCAATTTTTCGGCTCAAGCTTTTCGGCCAACATAAACGAAAAAAAAACCTTTTTCCGCTGAGCTCGAACATGTTGCAGACTCGATCACTTAGAACATGGTTCGAACGAATGTCGAATTCGCATTCTGCTTAGCTTAATAATCGAAAGCTCAAGTTTTTCGGGATTCTGTTAAATAGTTGGATTATTCGAGTTTCATGCAAATACATTTACAAATGCAGAGCACACAAACAAAATCTTCCATTCATATTAGGTTAACAATATATTTATGAATAAATGGTTAGTGATATGATTAACTATATAAAAAGCTCTTAAAAGCTTTTAGCCAATTTATAAATTGTTCTTTGTTGCTTTCTCGCTGGAGGTCTCTTTATGGCTAGCAGCTAATCTCAACTTATCAACTGATTGTCAATAATCGCATATAAAAATATTTGGCAAATTATAGAACTATTATAGACACTGTGTATACTAGTAGTTAGACATATATTATACATACGGTTATTATCAAGTGACGTTCAGGTTCTATATAAGTGCGTTGTTTGCGTTATATGATCGCGCAGTTAGAATCTGGTGCTAGCAGCTAAAAGTTGCAAACAACAAAAATGAAGTATTTTTCGCTAGTTGCGATTATCTTGGCCCTGGCCGCCTGTCAAGGAGCCGAAGTGTCCGAACCTTTGGCTGGTAATAATTATCAAAAGATAAATAAATAAAGCGTTCCATAATTTCTGAAATTCTAGCCCAATCGCGCTCTGTAAGCAGCATAATTGTGGATACTTTGGAGTCGTGCAAGCTGCACATGGTGGAGGGCTGGCCACAATATGGCATACCACCGCTCGCACCGCTGGAGATCCCGCACAAGCGTTTCAACTTTGGGACGGGTGAGCTGCACGCCACTGGCGCTCTGGATGGCCTAGTCGTGAGGGGATTGAACGAGTTTGACATACGCGTTATGAGTGCGAATCTCCTCTTGAGCAACATAAAGTTTGAGTTCCATTTTGCTAGCTTGAACCTAACCACCCAGTACGAGGCGGAAGTGGACGCCGGGTATCAAATGGCCCGTAATGGTGGCGCTTTTTTGGCTCTCGAGGACCTGAATATATCCGGCCAGATTAAGTACTCCACGGGAGTGGTGGGCAGCAGCAATAATGTGCGTATCAAGGAAATCCAGCTCAATTTAGTGGCGGGCAATGTGGTCTCCAATATCGAGAATCTATCCAAGTATCGCATTCTGAATCGCAAACTCAACGACGTTGTCGAGGAGTTCATCAGCCTGACTATTAATGAAAATACGGACTTTTTCGCTGATTGGGTGGACAGCACAGTAACGCCTATTTGCAATGATCTGATTGGCGATCGTTCCATTAAGGATATTCTAGACCTCATCGGCGGTGGCAGCAAATAGAGCTTCGACTTTAGACAGGTGTGCAACAAAAAAACCACCGTAAAATGCAATTATCTAATCACTTTTGCCTAACAAGTTATAATCAAATTTCCTCGCTTCTATTTTGGTTGTTCCTTGTAGATATTGGATTTTGATTGAAGTCCCCATGTATGTAATGTAAACAATGTAATGTTATCAATTACATATTTTGATAACAGAATAAAAATTGATATACAATGATGATAGTTCGATGCCTTCAGTTAAGTTCCCATAGTTCTATAGATTATTTAATGTAAATCGATTTTATAAGAAATTTATTATTTTCATTTTTTATTTAAATATGTTTGGACTATGCGAGCAAAAAAAACTCTGTCAATAAATATGTTGCTTGGGTTAATGAACACGCCCCAAAGTTGCACGGCAAAGTCTGGAGAATTTTATTGACCGCCGCACAGTATGCAACAGTTTTTTCACTACCAATATTTTAAGAAGAGTCACTTTTGAATCAACTAACTAAGCAGAATAATTAATTGAATTTGATAAATAAATTTACTATATTTATAATAATACAATAAATATATTACGCTTTCTGACGTGTGCTTTAGATTTGTCAAACTTCACCAGTTCAAAGAAGCTTTAAAAAATCAAAGTAGACAATTTTAGGGTATTTTCCACAGCTTAAATTGCATACTTTTAAGTGCCGCAATGAAAATACATCTAGTTCCCAGTCACATATTTTGCCACCGCCCAGCGATTTTGTCCCTCTGGTTTTGCATTGTCTTATTGGGTAGGGCAAGACAGGCAGCCCAACTAAGTGCAGCGACTAAATTTTAAAAATCTCACACTTGACAATATATAGATATGTCAAACTTCCCCAATCTAAACAAGCTTTAAAATAGCCAAAGGGAAATATTGTGGGAATATGACACAGGTTGTAATGCATACTTTTAAGCGCAGCAATTTAAATATACCAAGTTCCCACAGTCACACTTTTTTGCCACCGCCCAATCAGCACATTTTCCTTCTAGTTTTACATAGTCTTATCAGATAGGGCGAAACAGGCAGCACAATTGAGAGAAGCCTTGTAAGATCTCAAGCCGTCGCTCGTCACTGACAGAGCAGAAACAACAACAAGGAGGAAAAGGTGTTTAGGGAATTTTCCACAGGATGCTATGCATACTCTTAAGCGACGCAATTTAAAGTTATTTAGTTAGCATGGTCACACTTTTTAGGCACCACCCAATTAGCCCATTTTTCTATGGATATTTCCCCACTTTAAAATATTCAAAGGGAAATATTTTGGGAATATCCCACAGGTTGCAATGCATACTTTTAAGCGCCACAATTTAAATATATTTAGTTCCCGCAGTCACACTTTTTTGCCACCGCCCAATCAGCACATTTCTTTCCTCTAGTTTTGCATTGTCTTATCAGATAGGGCAAAACAGACGGCCAAGTGAGGGCAGCGACTAGCCAGCCTTGAAATATCTCACGCCGTCGCTCGCTGTGACAGAACAACAACAACAGCAACAACAGGAGAAAAACGTGCCGAAATTCACATTAAAATTAATTAATAATTTCAAACTGCGGCGCAATTTCGAGAGCACAAAAATAGTGTGATGCTCGCGTCTAATTAGAAATAAATATTATCAAGACAATGGTGCGTTGAGAAGTTCGTTATCAACATTACATTGCATACCCTTAACATTTTTTAGTATAATTAGAAAATATTGCATTTTATAATTATTAAAAATTGATTTAAAGGAATCAAACCTGGACTATAAATAGAAGTCTGCTGATATTATAAACTGGAAATCTTTTCGTGTCTTTATAGAGTATGTTTCTTAATTTTAAAATATATTTACAAATTAAACTTGGGCTAGATTCCTGCACATATCCTATCAAATAGAAATATAGAATGTTGATATTTTTATATGCATACATTTTATTTGAAAAGTTAGCATCAAGGTAACAACTTAATTTTTAAGAACATTCCCTAAAGATTATTTCCTACTAAATTGCTATGGTATCTCTCAGTCAACAAATCTCTATAGGTCCATGCACATACATACATACATACATACATGCATATTTATTTTTATAGACATTTCTGAGCCTTACAGAGACCCACAGAGAGCTGATAAGCCGCAGGTCTCGGAGCATTCAATCATCAGATTTCTTATGTCAGCTCAGTACCAATTTAACAATCGCTAGTTCAAGCCGCAACGCAGAGAGAATTCGCTAGAGAAATGCTTTTTAAATACTTTCCATTAATATTGCTCATGGCACAGGTGAGCTGTCAGATCTAACCAAATAGATCACTTCCCCATAACTTGTGCAATTGCAGTGCCTGCTGGCGGCGCCTACAGCAGATAGCGCCACAGCGGCCAACAAGCCAGGTGATCTGACACAGAAACAGCTGGAACAGGAGGCGCACAATGAGACTATCAACCTGCTGAATGCTCTATTCCGTGCACAAATCGCCTACTTTAGCGGTGTGCGGGACAAGCTGGCGCCGAGCACGAAGCGTGCACGTGACATTGAGCTGTACGTGACCCGGCTGAACGAGGCGATAGCCGAGAAGGAGCTGGACAAAAAGGATGCCATGTGGCTAAACATATTCGAGCAGGTAAGCCAAGCCATATACTCTTTACCAGTTATACCCTAACTTATTGATAACTCTTGCCGCAGTTCAACAAATCGCCGCTGCTGCTGAACAGGCAGGAGGAGACGGGCCTCAGCAATGACGACTATCAGGCCCTGCTTACGGACAAGAAATTACAGGAGATAACAACGAGCTTCGTTCGAGATGTGACAACATATTTCCTGAAAATGGCACAGTTCAGTGGAAAAGTCGTCGAAATGAGCATCGATGAGTACAGGAGTACATGAGCAAGAGACCGAGAGGCGTCAATAAAGTTTACAAGTTTAAGTTCGAAATGAAGCATTTTTTAAACGGGCAAGGAAGACAATTAAACTATCGATAGTTGTTTAGTTGCGATATCTATCGATCATGTCAAAAGTTTCGTACGGTTTTGGTGGGTTCGATGGCTGATCGATATTTGCTTGGGGACTATCGATAATTCGATAACATTTTTATACATATTCCATTTATACAACAGTTTAAACAATTTAACTGGTATGAAGATCAATCAATCCTAATTTTAAATTAAACATATTTAAATATTAAATATAAATCATTTTGAATATGCTATAAAACTGGCTCTAAGACTATCGATAAACATGTATAGCGCTTGCTGTCACGGAAGAAAAGAGCCCATCACAAGCGAGACAATAATCGAGTGCAATTGAAACACATTTTATAATAACAATTCACTTAATTCAAGCCACATAAAGATTGATTGTCAATTAATTATCTAGATGATTCCATTAACACCTTAATACAACTGGGCCGCCGCAACTGTACGTAATATTTGATCAATCTATTAGCGAGCTTCAAAGCGCCAAATGGGCATATAAGTGGGCCTTCATATGTATGTATGAGGTTGAGTGCGGAAATATCGCGCTTTTTCAGCACAGCGGCCATTTATGGGGAGAAAAAAATATATATGTATGTATATTATATGATAATTTTTTAAATGTGATAAATTTCTATAGAACGTCATCGCATGTCACGAATGCCGTTGAATCATCGCGATGATTGAGCGCATACAATTTTGGACACATATCACACGGCTTTAATTGCACAAGATATTTTATTATATATATTATTTATAATTATATATAATAAGAGACTATGGAACCTACCAAGTTTGGAATGTGGCACTGTTTCAAAGCTCTCGTTAAAAAAAAAAATTGATTCATTTCTACGTGCACGTAATTCAAATGATCATCAGACCTAGGGAATCATGAGAACTCAGTTCATGATGCTATGGGTTTGGCTAAATACGAGTCCTCAGGACCTCGACAAAGCTATTTATTGTTCGTAGAATGCCAGCTCAATAGGATAAGGAAGTCTTCACAAAAGTCTTTCAGCCGAAGCTCCAAGAATGCAAATTCTTAAACTAATATTAGCAACTGAAGAAATTGATCACAATGTTGATTATAATCATTTGGCTAAACTTACACCTGGAAATGCTTTTGTATATAAAATGAGACAATTTATGCGATCAAGTGATAAACCTGCAAAGTCTATCTTTCTTAACAACAGGAAAGACAGGAAGACCAAAAGTAATGTTAGGAATACAATGTTCATAATGTGCAGTTCCGCGCAGACGCTTAGTCTGGAACTGGCTACAGGGTATCTTCTCTTCGGCCACTCTCAGCTTAACTTAATTGTTTATTTTTACTTTTTTATGCTTAAGCATTAAATGACAACAACAAATTGTGCAATTCCAATAAAAATAGCTAATCTAAGCAAAGTGCAAGGTATTTTGAATGCAATATATGTTAAAAATAAAATCAGCCACAGTCAGCGAGTGTGAGGCTAAGGGGCGGGCACGGGGGTTTCGGGCGTGGCTGTGGCCAGACGACGGACATGCATGCCTGAACCACTGCGAGCAGCGACGCTGGCGTCGTCGTCGCTCCGCCGCTGCTACCGCTGCTGCTGCTCTGTGTGTTGCACACATGTGTCGCAGAAACATCAACACGCCACGCAACCTCCTGCCACTCCCCCCGCCTCACCACCCGCTCTCTACCTACCACATGTTGCGCATTGAAGCGTGTCGAATAACAATTGCCACTTCCGAATGCTCCACAAAAAAAAGCAACAACAACAACTACAAGATAGAAATGGAGCGAGATATGAGTTTGGCATTCGCAATAATTTGTTTGAATAAAAATCAGTTTATTTTATCAATATTATTGTACATTGAAAAAAAGCCGACAATAAAATAAAGACAGCAAACAAGAGATAAGCGACGGGCACATAAGAGAATCAACAACAATAACAAAAAAAAAAAAAAGAAAACTCGCAGCTCAAATATACCCTAAACAATTTGAGGAATCTCAATTTGAAATATTTCTGCATGGGCATCAAATGCCAATAGTTAACAAGATCTCTTGTTATGAAACCTGAAGAGCAAACTATTCAAGAGAAAAATATTATGCAAAACTATTTATTTAAAATTTAATGTTAGCACGAATGTAAAAGAATATTTAAAAGTTAATTCTATATTATTATTCTGAAGTAGTTTAGAAAATAAACTGTAAAAGGTTTAACCACACAAACATTTCAAATACTTATTTACTTAAGCAAAAACACAAATGGAAAAGCTTAAAAAGAACCAACTGGAAATTTATTAGCTTTAGCAGTTAAGTTTAATAACTTGGCATGTAGAAAAATCATTTTAGATTATAGTAATTTATATTATATTATAGTACTTTATACATTCTGTTTGCCCCGTTCCTATGTATACTATAAATAAATTCCAAGTACTTCTAACACCTGAAGAAAAATAAAACTACTTAGTGACATGTTCGTAAGTTAATAAAAAGTTAGACTAGAAAAACGAGTAGATTTAATATGCCAGCTTGTAAGAAAGTTGCCCATCGAACTGGAACTCGAACAGAACTTGAATATTTTGAAATGAGGTTAGAAAAAATTTACTATACATGAAAAATAAAACTTGTTTAGTTTTGCAAAAAGTTTACAAAACATTAAATTTGACAGCTCTCTATATAAAATTATAATCTAAATTTTGTTTTTAACATATTTGTATTTTTTGTATTGTTAACCAGATCTAACCAGACCTAATATAGCAGCTTAAGCTAGTTGTAAATGGGTGAAAATTTTAATAAGACTTACTACCAATTAGTCTAAGGTGTATAAAACTATATAGCGAAAAGTTTTATTTTAAAGCGTTATGTCTTATAGGACCCTGCTAGGTAGATCCAGTAGATGGCACCATTTAAGTTTTCTCTTTTTGGCTCTAAAGGGACAGGCTCCTGTAATGGGGCACCTTATTCTAGTTCTTCCAGGAGAAGTTAGGCGCCTTACTAGTGGATTGGTGTAGGAGCGAAGGCGCTAAACGAATCTTCTGACATGCTGACGGATTACGTCTCCTACTTTGAGAACTCCAAGGTCTCTCTCGATGTCCCTAGTACGCATATACCAAGGGGCATTACTTATCCTTCAAAGAATTTTGTTCTGCGCTACTCTTATTTTGTTCAGGTGGGATTTTGCGGCAATCCCATTTGCAGTGTATATGTCCATATATGAGTCAGTATTGATTTGTAAGTCCTTACTTTGTGACATGTCTGCTGAACGTGAGCTTTCCCTCCAAAATGACTCCACTTGTATATATTCGGCTTCATGCTTTAAAGTGGAGCCGAGCAACATTAGCTCTGGACAGGATTCTCTCCTAGGTATTCTTGTAACGCCTCTGTGGCAGTGCCTATTAGAGGAGCTCTAGTCAGCATTCCAGCTGTTGGCATGTCAGCTGTGTATATTTTGTAGAGAGTGGAACCGAGGACACTGCCTTGTGGGACTCTTCACCATCGACGACTACACAAAATGTTCTATCCTTCAAGAAGCTTCCCACCAACTGGAACAATTGTGGCGTTAAGAGGTTCTTCAATTTACTGAGAAGCACAGGGTGCCAAACTCTATCGAAGGTTTGTTAAATAAATCTTTTACAATATCCCACGTTTGAATGTTTACTTTTCTCATATGTGCGGAAATCGTTTAATGGAGTTCAAGATAATACTGGATAATTTTCCATATATGGCAACGGGCAAGGCCGGGTAATACCCACTAGTTCTCTACATTCTCGACATTCTAGGCTCCAAAATCGTTAATCGTATTTTGTACAAATTTCGACTTGTTTCTAGACACTTTCAATTTGATTTCATATCACACTATTCATGCCATAATCCACAATTAAATCATGTAACCCTTTTTTTTAAAGAGTAAAGCAAACAGTTGATTTGGGCTAATTGCAAAAGCATTTCTGATCGCGGTGCCACTGTGCCGAGATAAGAGAGGAAATTTGTTTTTGGCGTTTGCTTTTTTTAATGTTGTCTGTGAGCTGACTTTTACTATAAGCTAATAGACAAACATAAACAAACAGAAAGTTCAGGTGTACTATAGGTGAGGGCTTAGCATTCATTAAAAACACACACAGACACACACACACACACATGCGCACACATTGTAACAAAAATGCCATTCATATGCCGATATCATCTGAAATAATATGAATCGATTTCTTTTGTCATTTTAGAGGTCGTAGAACCTAATAAATTCTATTTTAGTGACTGCTATTTTAATGTAAATACAAGCAATAACCTTTATATTAAGCACAAAACAAAGCGAAACAATAAATATTTATATTCTGTGCTATTTGTATAAAGAATTTTAGCATTCTTAATAGAATGATATTAGGGAGCATTTAAATGATAAAATATTTTAAATAAGCAAATAATTAAAGAGCAATATATATATATTTCAAGTTATAGCAAATCATTTTTGTAAAACATAAAAAATGTTCTTTACAATTCCTTCTTCCTCTAATTACTTTGTACAATTCGTCAAATAAACAAATGTTATTCTATATGCTAGTATTATTTAAATATATGGTGCCTCTAGCAAAACCGCGTGGTTCCAAAAAAGTTTACTTGTAGCATTGCCAATGGGAAATAAAAGAAAATGTAAATCTTAGAAGTGATTAATTTATTTAGATAAATAATTATAAATAATTTATAGCTACAGAGATTGAGGCTTTACGAGCGAACACTGTATTTGTATACAGTTCTATGTATTCGCTTGCCAAAAATAAAACAAACGAGAATTTTAATTAAAAAGTCAATTCGTAACGACCTTACTGAGATGCAAAACGCTTTAGCTTTTCAGCCATAGCCATTCCAGTCGCCGCCAGACTATTCCATATTACGTTTTACGCTTTTCTCTACACATGCACAGTTATTTGACCCTATTGACTGAGCCGTTATATGCCAAAAAACGTTTGATTAGCTAAATGCCAATTGGAACACTCAACTGCCATCTATCAAAAAACTGTGCTGCGTTTTCAATGCCAATAAGAAAGTCGCGTGCAAAACGGCTTATAACATATTTATGACTGTTGCTCCAGTCTTGTTGTTGTTGTTGCTGTTGCTGCTACACGTATCTGTTGCTTGGGGTTATTTTTTGGTATCTGGTTTGCCGATAAGCGCACAAAATTCATGTTGAACAACGCGAGCAACACAACAACAATGACCGAAAAGGCCGAGTGACGATTTTGTTTACATTTTTGGTGCTGTTGTTGTTGTAGACAGATTTTCTAATAAACCATTTAGAACCGGTTTTCTTTTTTTGTGATACCCATTTTCAAGGAGCCAAAACCGGGTATATTGCAGTAGTGCACATGCTTGTAACAGGAGGCATGAATCTAGAAATGTTCGCCTGCCAGCAGCTAACATTCTGCAAACCTACCCAAAAAAATGAAAATGAAAGTAAAAAAAAACATTTAAATGGGATAGTTTTTGTGGGGCTAATGGGAAGAACCGAAGCTATAATCTAAGTACAGGGTATCTACTGGTCGCTTTTTTGTGCATTAGAGCACTCTTGATTTTCCTTTTTATTTTTTTGTGAACGGTTTCGGCTTTGGACTTTTTTTTGCTTTTGCTTTAGTCTCACTACCACGAAGAAGAAGCAGCAGCAGCGGCAGATTCGAGAGCATCAAATTTCATGCTGCACACACACACACCACACACACACACACAGACACGCACTCATGCCTATGTAGTTGTGTAAAAAAAAGCTTGTTTTTAACAAAAACGAAGCTCTTTCATTTTTAGGGACACGAACAAAGACAACAACAGCAAGCAACACTTTTAATAGGCTGGCAAGGGGTAAGATTTTTGGTCATAGATTAGCATAAAGCACACACACACACATGTAAAGGCAACAAAAGCAAACCACAATGCACAATAACAATAACAATGCTCTTGCTAAATGAAAGAGAGAGCAGAGCAGAGCCAAACACCTCACTCCCTTGTATTTCACCATGTTCCATTAAGATGGTGTTGTCATTTTGGCTATTATTTTATTTAATTTAACTTGAAAATTTGGAAAAATTATGTTAAACAGCAAATTGGATAAACCGAAAAAAAAAACAGGAAAACAATTCAATTTTATATAGCGTTCGTTGGTTTTTTCTGTTTTCTTAAGCTCTTTAGCTAGCAGTTGTATTATTTTAAATATTTAGCTTTTTTTTCTGCCATTTAAATTCTGGCAACACTGTTGTTGTCAATAAACCGTTCCCACTCCCTCACACACGCACTCACCTTCAATGCAAACGACGTGATCGCGTATCTGTTGGGCAATCTGTGCGTCCGGCATGGGCAGCAAATCGATTAAATCGTAAATAGCATAAATCGATGGATGAACGCTCTCGAAGCGCTGTATCTCCTGGCGTATGGCCAGCGAATTGCTTATCAGCGGCTGCGGCAGTTGCGTTACCAAAATTGAGGCGGCAGCAGCAGCGGCGGTCGCAGCCGCAGACGACGTTGACTGGCTTTGGTTGGTTGTGGGCGTATGATTATGACGCTGCTGCTGCTGCTGTTGTTGTTGTTGTTGTTGTTGTTGTTGGGGGAGCGCTGCTGCTGCCGTCGTCGCTGCCAACTGTAAATGTGGCGGCAGATGCTGATGATGATGTTGCTGAAGATGAAGATGATGATGGTTCTGTTGTAGCTGGTGCTGCAGCTGCAGTTGCTGAATATGCGACAGCGACGCGTGCGGCTGATAATTGCTCATTGCGCACGAAATTAGCCAACGTTTTTTTAATTAACTTCAATTACTTTGCCCGAGATGCCGATAGAGCCCCAAAAAAAAACGTAAACTAAACGCGCACACACATATACACACACGCACACGTATACGCACAGGCAATGGCACAATTTTCGCTAAGTGAGTTGACAGCACACAACAACATATTTGCCATACAGCAATTACACGAACACAAATAATTGCGAACTGTGAACAGAGATTATTATAAATTTTACACCTGTTTCACACATAAATAACGATTTTTAAAAACGCACTCAGAACACTTGCACTGACTGTGGCCCGTGCTTATGTGATGGTGTGACCAGAGGTGGCGAGTATAAAAATGCCTGCATTTATTTTCTTAAAAATACCAATAAGTGCCGGCATAGAATCGAGTACTTTGTCGCAACTCATGTCGTAATATTAATTACAAATTATTATTAAATAAAAATAACAAAATTATGGCACAAAGCAGATTGGAAAAAATTGGCACTATTTTTACCAGGTAAGTACACCCGGAGCTGAACGTAAACGTGTTAATCTTATAGCAATTCTATAGAGTCCAGGGCCTGCTGCGCGGTGGAGCCATGAAAGCGGAGGACAAGCCCATCTGGTACGATGTCTATGCGGCGTTTCCGCCCAAACTTGAGCCTCGTTTCGACAGACCCGCCTCAGACATACCAGTGCGTAATATTTTCTATGCGGAGGATGTGGTGCGCGCGTAAGTTACATCGCCATCAACACAACCATGAGCCTGGTCTAATATTAGTTTTCCACAGCAAACTGCACAAGCAAAATAAACCCCATGAGACCATTTCGCTGTTCGACAACAAGCGTGCCACACATAGCCAGCAGTTTTTGCAAATCTATGAACAACTAAAGTCGCAAGGCGCATTAGATGACCAGCGCATTTACGAGACGGCTTTGGATTTGTTTGCGGAGCAACGGAAACAAACGCGCACGGATGTGGCCGAGGAAAATCAGTTAGCCGGCGACAGCGAGCCGGAAGAGCCCAGCAAGAGCACCCTGCTCAGCGATTTCCAGGAAGCCGGTGAGCAGCAGCTGCAGCAACAACAGACGACACCAGGCAAAGAGAAAAAGGAATCCACCCCGGCCATTAACATACAAAGCTTGTTTAAGGATTAGGCTCCGTTTTATGTTATAAACTAAATATACAAAAAAGGATTGTTTTTAGACCGCAAGCGCATCGTTTTGCGACTCGTGGCTGAGTTGCGTCTGTAGATTGGAGAGCTTGTTCTTTAGCACCTGCACGCCCATTATGACAATATTTTCGGGCTTTAAAGCTCCCGAAGATTCCACATTAAAGAAAAATTTATTTGGTTTGGCCTCCCAATTATATGGTGCCTCATACTGGTCATCCTCCAGCTCAGTATGCTCACTTTTCGGCCACTCATCGGGCTTCGGATAGAGCGTGTGTCGCATCGAATTATCCGGATCGTATTCAAAGCAAACACCCGCTGTGGGATTCCATTTGGCGTGCTCCTTGCCGAAGCCCTTTTTGGCATAAGCGCGTAGCTTAAGCTCTTGTCCCTTTCGCAGTTTGATTATCAGTATCTCGTCAGTGCTCTCGCCATATTCGTTGTCCTCCTCACCCTGATTGCGCGAGGTTACAGGCAGCACCTTCGCGTTGCTGGACTTCAAGTCGGCGGTGGTCACGTGACGTGTCTGCTCCTCGTTGCACTTCACGTCGAGCGTAAACTCGACGCTGCATTCGGGACAAAAGTCCAGGCAGATGCAATCGCGTGTATACTGCAAGCGCTCCACCACGTCATCGGATATCAAAGGAATTAGGCCAATGCGATGTGCCAGGAACTCATCCGACAGCACCGTGGAATTCGCCTCCAGCTGCACCCAGTCTATGGCAAGTGTCGGTGTTTCGGCAATGAAAACGCGACGTAGACTGTTCGCAACGCTCAATTCCGTGTCCTCCAGCACAAACTTAACATTATCGTCCGTCAGCTCGGTTATTTGCACAGATGGTTGATTAGCATACGGCATTTTCACCGCACTTTTTTATAGTTAAGTAGAAAAAAACAAATAAGCAGCGCTAAAATGCCGGAAAGCAGTAGGAGGCGATAAAGCGATGGCAGCTATCGCATAGAAGGCTCTCATTACATCCTATCGATAAATGAAAAACAACTATCGAATACCAGAATAGAAAGCTCAAGGAAGAATATAATATTGCGAAGACTAGCAACTATACATTATAAATTCAGTTAGCCGGAACTAATAGATTCCGATGTTATTATTTAGAAAATGAGAACTGTATTTCTTAAATGTGAACTTTTCAAGTTCTGCCCTAATACAATAACACCAGTGATTACACCCTATTCAATATATCGAATGGAAGTCTCGATTTATTCAATATTTTCAACTAATCTATACGTCAAACGTTTTGTAACACTAAACAGTTAATAAATCGCGCGACAATGTTGCGAATTTCTGCTCGGTTTTATTGCAAAATTGCCACTCAATCCAGTTTTAAAGCGGCCGAGTACAAGAACAAAATAAAAAAAGATAAAAAACTGAATTTTACGCAGCTTTTGCATCCGACAAAGGTGCCACAGACGCCCGTACCGGCGGCTTTTTCGGACCCCTCCGAAAACGTCGTCGAAATAGATACCAAAACAATTCAATTGCTAGAGCGTTTATCCTTGGTGGATCTGGACAGTGACCAGGCGCTGGCCACGCTCAAAAGCAGTATACAATTTGCAGATAAAATAGCGCACATAGATACGCAAAACGTCCGCCCACTGTACACGGTACTAGAGAAACAGCAGCTGCAGTTACGCAACGACCAGGTTACAGCGGGCGATAGCCGAGCAGAGCTGCTGCGTTGCGCCAAGGTGACAGACGAGGATTACTACGTGTCACCGCCGGGCAACATACCGCTGGAGCAATAATAAGCATGTCCAATCGCCTGGGCCGCTGCCTCAAATCACTGGAAACCACTGGCTTCCTGCGCTGCTCAAATGATGCAGCCACTCCCCATATAGAGCTGTTGACTCATGGTTCTGCTTATGCCCAGCAGCTGCTGCAACATTGGCTCAATATGCGCCAATTGGCTGTCAATTTGGGCAGCGTTTCCTCTAACGAATCACTTAGTCAGTCGCGTTTCGCCTTTGTGCATGGCCAGCAATTTCGCCAGCAGCTGCAACAGTTGCGCCAGACACATTCCAGCAAAGCCAAATGCCCCACGCTGCTGAAGCAACAACTTAGGTGCACATCGTACAACCCGCCATACCACACAATCTTCCAACATGCGCAGCCTGTCACACAGTTGATCACAGATTTCTATGTAGAGCCGCATCGTGGACTGGAGCACTTTTACAATGTGCAGCGCGAGAGTAAAATCTGGTGGATGCGCTACTCCTCCAATCCCAGTCGTTATGCCATTGTGCCGCAAACCGAATTGGAACAAGGTGCAGGCTACCAGGCGATAGACATACGCGCTGCCTTCGGGGATGCGGGCGCAGTGACTGTAGAGCAACTGAGTCTAGTGCCGCTTCCGGATCATCAGGATTTCCAGCTGCCCGATGCGCGCACTGGCCAACTCCAATTACCTTCAGTCATACGCTCTGTGATCGAACTGGAGACAGCTAGCTGTGCCCTACTGCTGGACGGCTGTGATCACGGACGGGAGACTCGATCGCTGCTCCTCAATCGCCTGCTGGCGCCTTATCAATGCGCGATTACAGGCATACAAAAGACTGAGCACAGCTCACAGGATCTTCGCGACTTGTGTGCCCATCTGGTGGATGTGTTACAGCGTGCAAGTTTGCGCGTGCAGGGATCTGGCTATGTGCTGGCCGGGAATAGGCATCAGCTAACAGAGCAGCTAGAGCTATATGACTGCCTGGGCATACCCTATGATTTGCTCCTGGATGAGCAGCAAACGCTGAGCAATGGACTGCTGCAGTTGCGCAGCCGCGACACGCAGCTGGCGGAGACCGTGCACATAAGCGATTTACCCGACTATTTGTTAAATATTTTTAGAAACTATTAATCGCCTAATATACATGCATATGGATGTTGATCAGAGTTTTACAATTTCTTTATTTAAAAGACAATACAATACTTCCACTCTGCTCGTTATACTATCAAAGCATTGACTTCCCATGGCTGTCATTTAATATACACTTATTAACTTAATAATAGTAATAATACAATCCATAGAAGATTACATAAAATCGCATAGATATTGACGCACATTGAAGCCAACGACTTTGCCTATATAAATGACAAATTCAAGACCCACGGTGCACTGCAGCTTGGCGGAGCCATCCATAATGTTTTGCTCGCCCGAGACAAAGCTGAGCAATTTGAGATGCACCAGCGTGGAGATTTGCGACAACAGATTGCAGGTAAGGCCCACCTTTTCCTCCAGGATGGCATAGAAAATAGCCAGCAAGCGATCAATGCTAAAGGATTTGGGACCCAACGTAGTAGACATCTTCTCCGCATTCTGTTAGACAGTTGGATAGCATTAAGGTACATAACTGAACAGAGTTTACAAAGTGCTTACCTTGGCTCTGGCATTGACCGTCTGCATGCGCTTGCGCTGCTTGCCATGTTGCTTGACAAACAGGCGCTTGTCCTGCTTCGGCGAGTTGTGGCTGGCCAAGAACGCGGCAATGAGCAGAAATTTACCATAATAGGGCAGCTCCAGCGACTGGGCCAGCTTGCGCACACTCTGATCCTCAATATTCGGCTCACCCAGAGGTTTCTCAATGCGCATGTAGATCTGGGTTAGAGCCGAGCGCAACGGTCCAGCTATGTGCCGCCAGAGACGCGACACATCCGTGCACTCCACGCTGCCATCCAGCACGGGCTGCATGTATATCGCAAAACATTTACGGGCGGTCAGCCGCAATTCGGGCACATCGCGACACGCCTTGTAAAAGACACTGAGAAAGAGATTCAAATAGTTGCTATAGAATTCCTGCGTCAAGGCCTGCTCGCACAGGGCCAAACGCGGGCCATCGCCTGTCAGTTGTTGTTGCTGCAGCATTTGGTGTCGCATCTGTTCAAAATCACTGCTGAGTATGCGCAACGCCTCCGCCTTGTTATACTGAGGCAGATGCAAGCTGATGACCTCACTGAGACCCGTCTTGTTGTAGTACTTCTCAAAGGGCAGCTGCGAGAGCAGCAGCACACACAGATTGAGACTGGTCAACTGCTGCAGGCGCAACAGCACAGGCAACACGTTCGCATCCATATCGCGCAGCCGCTCCGCATTGTCAATAGCTATGAGGAATCCTCGGGCGCTGCTTCCATGCCAGCGACGCAGTTGCTCCACAAATTCCAGCATATTGTCGGCACGCAGCGGGCTTGCACCCAACTGCTGCTCTTTCTGTGCCAGCGCGTCCAGCACATTTTCCAGCAATATTTTAGTCGTATAGCATTCGACGGCATTCAGCTGAGCAGTGCACACCTTTTGCTGCTGTTCGCATTGCTGGAGGAAGGCTTTAGTCAGCGAGGTTTTGCCTGTGCCGCTGTGGCCGTATATATATATGGCAGGCGGATAGCCCTCATTGCAGTCCCCAATTAATTCGCTCAGAGTTGTTATGACCGTCTCGCGGCAAGGAAATTGCGGTTCCAATGCTGCACAAATCCGCTCCATTTGTTTATTTTTTATCAACTGCTGCAGCTGAATGCATTGCGCGCTAAAAACCAGGGTTGCGCCAATAACTGTCAAGCTGCTGATCCAGAGGCGCGAAATCCGCTACATTTGTTTACTTTTGTCAACTACTGCAGCTGGGCGTGTTGCGCGCTAAAAACCAGGGATACGAGATAACTGCTGCTGATCCAAAAGCCACTGTAACGATATATCGAAAATGAATTCATCGTCTACAGAACATTTTATTTAATTTTTGAAAGCCAAAAGCTAAAATAAATACCACATTTTTGCTGGAAAAGGTGTCATCACCCTTTGTTTACCTTAGGGTAAAAAACAGTGTACCTTGTTCGTCTAAAACACCTGTCCGGCTACTGGAAACACCCAGGCATTCGTATAACTTATATATTAATATCTTTATATCAGCCATTTCTACCATTGTAAATGCATTGTAAATGTTATATATTATTTGAATAAAACATTGCTAGTTGCGTTCCACAAGTATCGAGTAAACAGCAGTGAGTGTTCGATATACTCTGTTTCTGCGCTACACAACACTAGCCACCAAAGGTGATTAATTCGTGCATTTTATCAAATTTGTGAACGCTTGAAAAACTTTGCGTTTTCTTTAAATTTGGCGCAGGTAAACCAAAGTTTCACTTTGCACCAACGCTAGCTTAATCGTGTAGACGGCCCAGAGTCCGCGATTAAAACTAGAATAAACACAGAGACGTGCACGCCGAAGCCTGCAAAAAACAACGCCCAAAAAGAAAACGGAGGCAACTACGTGTGTGGTTCGAATTTTAAGCTGCATTTATTAAATAAGTTTTGCAATGGCCGAGAAATACACGTTTGGTAGCACGCCGGCGTCCATCACGTGCCACGCCTGGAACAAGGATCGCACGCGTAAGTGACACATTTGTTGAGCAATACAACAAAATAGAGCTCTCATTTAATCTATGACTCACTTTTAATTCAGAAATTGCTTTATCACCAAACAACCATGAGATTCATATCTACAGCCGTGAGGGCAGCGGCTGGAAGCTAGCTGACGTTCTTAACCAGCACGATTTGCGCGTTATGGGCATCGATTGGGCCAAGAATACCAATCGCATAGTTAGCTGTGCCGCCGATCGTAATGCGTACGTCTGGACCCAGGCCGATGATGGCAAATGGAAGCCAACTCTGGTGTTGTTGCGTATCAATCGTGCCGCTACCTGCGTCAAATGGTCACCGGCAGAGAACAAATTTGCTGTTGGCTCTGGAGCGCGACTCATTTCGGTCTGTTACTTTGAATCTGAGAACGATTGGTGGGTCTCGAAACACATTAAGAAGCCCATACGCTCCACTGTCACCTCGCTGGACTGGCATCCGAATAATGTGCTCCTAGTGGCTGGCTCCACGGACTACAAGGTGCGCGTTTTTTCGGCTTTCATCAAGGACATCGAGGAGCCGCCAACAACAACATCCTGGGGTAATCGCAAACCGTTGGGTCAGCTCATGGCTGAGTTTAAGAACTCGTCCACCTCTGGCGGCGGCTGGATCAATAACGTGAGCTTCTCGAGCGATGGCAACAAGGTGTGCTGGGTGGGCCACGACAGCTGTGTGAGCATTGCGGATGCCACCAATGGCAATACGGTGATACGCTGCCGTACCGGCTATTTGCCTTTCCTCTCCTGCGAATGGGTCTCACCCACATCGGTCGTTGTGGCCGGTTACAGCTGCGTGCCCCTGCTGTACAGCCTAAGCGCGGACAATAAACTTGTGCTGAGCGGCAAGCTGGATAAATCCCAGAAACGCGAGGCTAGCGGTATTACAGCCATGCACTTCTTCAAGTCAATGGATTGCAATATGCGCACAGAAAACACGGATGTGGTCGTGGACTCCATACACCAGAATGCTATAACCAGCATACGTTTGTATGCCGGGGATAAGGCTAACGCCAGCAAGGTATCAACCTCTGGCGTCGATGGTCAGCTGGTCATCTGGACCGTCGAACAGGATGGCATTAATGGCGGCATGCGTAATATGCAGATTTAGGTGCATCCTGTACATGTTGTTGGAGCATTGTTTTCCTTCTTGTATGTTTTGTGTGTGTTTTATCTGATCTGCAAGCTATTTTTTTGTTTAGAACAAAATGTTGGTTGCAGGCCAGGTGCACAGTATTTTGCCAAAATGTTTTCAAAATCGCTTTTCCAATTGTTTATCGTATGAAAGCTTTTTATATATAATAATTTTTAACGCAAATAACTAAAGAGATTATGTTCTTTAATTCTTCCAACCCATAACATATGCTGTGTATGTATTTTAAACTGTTTCTTTTTATTATCTATAGCAACAAGTGAAACTAATTGAATTACTAAAAAACGGTTTTTGAAATGCTTTTCAGTCTGGGACATACATTAAAACGATTTATTTTGTTTGTCTTAGTGCTAGTATCGATGCAATAGACACAGAAGAATTATATTTGTAATATGAAAACCGATACTAATGAAAAAGAGAACTGATTTGGTGGAGTGACTTCTCTTTTTCCATATAATGTAAGATACAATTAATTCAAAATTAAATTTGCCGCAGATAACATAGGGCAAAAAGTGTTTACTGCTACGAAACAGGTGAGCTGTAAACTAATAAGTACTTTTTCGTTTAACTCAATCGGGCCATGTTAATGTCGTTTCACTCAAATAAATAACTCATTTTTCGATGCTCGTGGCGGTAAGCTGATATGTAATTCCGATAGTATTTGCCTTATTGCTGTGCGCGCTGGATTTTCGCGACTTGCATTTTAAAAGTAGTTATGGTTTTTATTTGTTAAATCGTAATGCGCTTGCTACGTTGCTACGCCACCAAAGCCGGACGGGAACATTACGCCAGCAGTAATGTGAAGATATTTCGCAAGCTTCCAAGTAAAACTAAACTCAAATCAAAACATGCGCTGCCAACGACATCGACGACGTCGCCGGCAAACGTTGAATACGCTGAGAATTTGGTAAAAGTGCAGATGATCTCGCAGAATTTACATCGCCAACTCTTTCCACAGGCCAAGCGAGAATACACGAATGCAGAACGTGTCGCTGCCAAATTGTATAATGCAGAATTGCAGCGTCATGGCATTGATGTGGCCAGCACAGAGCCCATGCCAGATGTGAAACTGAAGCTGCCGCCGTTGCGCGGCAAAAACATTGAAGAGCACTTTTATGCCATAGCTAAAGAGCAAGTGGCTCCGTATGAGGCACTACTGCAACCACTAGTTGCCTGCCAGCAACTGCCTGCAAAGCCCAAACGCTGGGCCTTTTATGCAGGCTGGACGGCCTACGATCCAGTGGACGGCAGCGCCACGCCTGTGCCGCAGCCACTAGAAAAAGGAATCATTTTCGATGTGGAGGTCTGTGTGAGTGAGGGCAGCGCCCCCGTACTTGCCACAGCGGTCAGTACCAAGCGCTGGTACTGCTGGGTCAGTCCAAAGCTGACAAAGCATCGCTTGAGTGTGCCGCAAGTGGAGCCCATTGATGTCGATCAAAATGAGCGACCGCATTACACGCTGGATGAGCTCATACCGCTGGGCTGTGGTGAACCGGGCCTGGTTGTCGGCCACAATGTGTCCTACGATCGGGCGCGCTTGCGTGAGCAATATTTGATTGAGGACACTGGCACACGCTTTGTGGACACCATGTCGCTGCACATGTGCGTCAGCGGGATCACCAGCTACCAGCGCGCAATGCTCAAGTCTAAAAAGGAGCCGGCTGAAGAGGATTTGAGCTGGCTGGAACAGAGTGCGCTCAATAATCTGGTCGATGTGCATCGTCTGTACTGTGGTGGCGAGCCTCTGTCTAAGGAGCCGCGTAATATCTTTGTCGAGGGCACGCTGGAGCAGGTCCGTCAGCAATTTCAGTCATTGGTGAACTACTGTGCCGGCGATGTAGAAGCCACACATCGCATTTTAACCAAGCTATATCCCATGTTCGCCGCGCGTTTTCCACATCCTGTCACTCTCGCGGGCATGCTCGAAATGGGCTCCGCCTATTTACCTGTCAACTCCAACTGGGAGCGTTATATACGTGACGCGCAGCTCACTTATGAAGATCTCAGCATTGAGGCCAAATACCATTTGGGTCGTCGCGCCGAAGAGGCTTGCGCACTCCTCCATGATGAGCAGTATCGCCAGCATTTGTGGCTCTGGGATGAGGACTGGAGTGTCCAGTCGCTCAAGCTAAAGCAGCTGCCCAAGCGCAAGCAGCTGCCCACTGTGCACCTGCTGGAGCAAGAGCTGAACCCAGAACAGCGCCGGCTGCAGCGCAAGTTCCAACATCTTTACGATCAACGTGCGCTACTACCGGCACGACGGCCACTGCTGCCGGGTTATCCGCAGTGGTATCGCAAACTTTGCCGCAAGCCGCCGACTTGCTACACCGATGACCAGCCAGAGGAAGCGAATGTGGAGCCTTGGACGCCCGGCGCCTGTGATATTAGCACTGGCATGCAAATAGCGCCCAAGCTGTTGTCCCTTTGCTGGGAAGGCTATCCGCTGCACTACCAACGCGAACATGGCTGGGGCTTTCTGGTGCCCTTTCGCAGCGTCGAGTGCAGCGGCAACAGCAAGCTGCCCATTGAGCAGCTGCTTACACGCTGTGCCATACCGGAGTTCGCACGTCAGTATGCAGCTGGTGAGGATGGAGAACTGGCCATGGACATGCTGCCCAAACAAATCGATGAGCATCTGAGCAAGCGACAGTTCTACAAGAAGATTTCCCAGCGACAACAGCAGCTGGAGCAGAACTACAAAGGTAAAACTAAAAGTTCCTATTGGCAAAAGAAAATATCTTCAGATTGGTATAATTATAATTTCTCTGCCCACGCAGGTTCTGGTGTCTGGTGCAATCAGGTGCTGGACGATTGCTGTTTCTTTCTGAAACTGCCGCACAAGAACGGACCTTCGTTTCGCGTAGGTAATCCTCTATCCAAGGATTTCTTAAACAAGTTTTCGGAGCATGCGCTGAGTAGCGGTGATCCCACGTGTCAGGCGGCTGCTCGCGTTATTGAAATTGCGCGCATGATGTCCTATTGGCGCAACAATCAGGATCGCATACTTGGCCAGATGGTAGTCTGGCTGCAGGCGGAGGAGCTACCCAGCGAGCTGAGAATTCATGCAAAGCGCATGGCATATGGTGCCATTGTGCCGCAAATTGTTGTCGCCGGTACATTGACCCGCCGTGCCATGGAGTCCACTTGGATGACCGCCTCCAATTCGCGTGCCAATCGCATTGGCTCTGAATTGCGCTCGATGGTGCAGGCGCCGCCTGGCTATAAGCTAGTAGGCGCCGATGTTGACTCACAGGAGCTCTGGATAGCCTCGGTGCTGGGCGATGCGTATGCGCATGGCGAACACGGCGCCACGCCCCTAGGCTGGATGACACTAAGCGGCAGCAAGTCCAATGGCAGCGACATGCACTCCATAACCGCAAAAGTAGTGGGCATTTCACGCGATCATGCCAAGGTGCTCAACTATGCTCGCATCTATGGAGCTGGCCAGCAGTTTGCAGAGACGCTACTTCAGCAATTCAACCCCACGCTTAGCGCCACTGAAGCCAAGGCCAAGGCCATGAAAATGTTTGCCGCAACAAAGGGCAAGCGTGTTTATCGACTGCGTGAAGAGTTTCATGACGAACAGGAGGATAGACCGTAGGTCCATCTATGCTATCAATAGAAGCCATTCTTATCTCTATTTATGCCCCACAGCTACAGCAGCTACGAGGCCAAACGGCTAGCGCTCCAGCGTAATCGTCCAGTAGGCGAGGTGTTTCATCGTCCCAGCTGGCATGGCGGCACGGAGAGCGCTATGTTCAATCGTCTGGAGGAAATAGCTACTCGCGAGCAGCCGGAGACGCCGTTTCTGAACTGCCGCCTAAGTCGTGCGCTGGAATCACATGGCGAATCGGATCAGGAACAGCGTTTTTTACCCACCCGCGTCAATTGGGTGGTGCAGAGCGGTGCTGTGGATTTTCTTCACTTGATGCTGGTCAGCATGCGTTGGCTTCTGGGTACGCATGCCCGCTTTTGTTTAAGCTTTCACGATGAGCTGCGCTATCTGGTCAAGGATGAGCTAGCCGCCAAGGCAGCGCTAGCCATGCACGTCACCAACTTGCTGACACGCTCTTTTTGCGCCTCACGCATTGGCCTGACGGATTTGCCCATGTCTGTTGCATTCTTTTCTTCCGTGGAGGTAGATACGGTGCTGCGCAAGGAGTGCACCCTGGACTGTCAGACGCCCTCCAATCCTCATGGTCTGCAAATTGGCTACGGCATTTCGCCTGGCCAAAGCCTGAGCATAGAAGACGCTATTGCCAAGGCTGGCGGCCATGATCTAAGTCAATGGCCCTGGCTTAAGCGGCCTAAAGAGTTGAGCTAGCCACTGGAAAGTGTTCAGTTAGTTGTTTTGTTTTTCTTATGCATCAGTCGCTAGGAGGAGCAGACTGCTCTACAGAGCTGGACGCTTATCATAAATAAATGACGAAATTAATTTCCAACAATTATATAAGGTGTTAAGGACAGCGTCTCAATCAGGCACAGGTAAGTTCCTCAAAAAAACTTCCTCATAAATGAACCTTTGCACTTGTTTCCCAACCGTTGTGACAGATTTGTCAATAAAATCCAAAACAAGTTTAAGCTATGTTTCAAGCCGGTCGGATGGTTAATTTATACTGGGCTCCCATCTTCAAGCAGGTGGATGGATTTAAAAAAAACGGGAGAAGAGAAAAATAGTTTGAATTAAACTGAGTAAGAACAAGTGGATGACTCTAGTCGGGAATTCCCGACCAGGGGATATTCTGAAGCTTCTTCTTTCAACAACATATGTTGTTTGGTTAGTGATAGAATTTAAAGAAGACGCGCATGAATCTATGTGTGTACATGTATACAAAAATTCTTGCAATTTGCGCTTGCTGCCCCAAACTCGAGGCCAGGCGAAATATGTTTTCTTTAATAATCAAGTCAAATTTGGTAACTAAGTCTTATGATTTACAAAAATTGCAAAAAAAAAAAAAAATAAAAAAAATAAAAAAAAAAAAACTAACAAACTAAAATTGGAAGTCTCTAGCTCTTATAGGTTCTGAGATCCTTGCGCTTATTAATACAGACAGACAGTCGGCCATGGTGACTCATTGACACTGATCAAGAATATATATACTTTATGGGGTCGGATATGCATGCACTTGGACCAAAAACCTTTTTCGCGAATAGTTTCTTACCTTATTCCTATTGTCTGGAAATGTTTAAAGAGCTTCTCTTGCATGAAAAAATATTGTGAAGGCTCCAAGGAAATGATTTCCACTCTTGGCTGTAAAAGCTTCCAAAACAGTTGAGTTCACGTATCAGTTTTTCACTCAATTTCCGCCAACGTTAGTGAAAATGATTTAAAGGTGTATTTTCTTTGATAAAAACACTGAATTTAAATACAGATCCCCCTTTTTTATACCCTTGCAGAGGGTATTATAATTTTGTCGTGAAATGTGTAACGCATAGAAGGAGACATCTCCGAACCCATAAAGTATATATATTCTTAATCAGCATCAACAGCCGAGTCGATATAGCCATGTCCGTCTGTCCGTCTGTCTGTTTCTATGCGAACTAGTCCCTCAGTTTTAAAGCTATCTTAATGAAACTTTGCAGAACTCCCTCTTTCTGTTGCACGCATATATGCACATATGTGAAAACCAGCTGGATCGGACCACTATATCATATAGCTGCCATAGGAACGATCGGTCGAAAATTAAGTTTTTGTATGAAAAAATATTTTGTTTATCAAGATATCTTGACCAAACTTGGCATTTATTAGTTTTACTTTACTCCTCATATATATGCAATATCCTATTAAGATCGGACCACTATATCATATAGCTGCCATAGGAACGATCGGTCGAAAATTAAGTTTTTGTATGAAAAAACATTTTGTTTATCAAGATATCTTGACCAAACTCGGCATTTATTAGTTTTACTTTACTGCTCATATATATGCAAAATCCTATTAAGATCGGACCACTATATCATATAGCTGCCATAGGAACGATCGGTCGAAAATTAAGTTGTATGAAAAAACATTTTGTTTATCAAGATATCTTGACCAAACTCGGCATTTACTATTTTCCCGGTACTTCTTAGATAGGGGCAAAGCACAATGAGCATTATGAAAAGGTTGGGTCTGCAAGGGTATTAGATCTTTGGCGTGTCGAAGATAGCCCTTCTTTCTCGTTTTTCTATGATTTAAGCTGTGCAATCGCATTTATCTATATAGATTTGTATATTTACATATTCTTGGATATATATTGAGGTCCTTTCAACCAAGTGCTTAACTTGTTCTATGTCTTTATTATTGTAGCAGCTTAATATATTAAAATTTTGAATACATGATAAAATAATCGCGAGTTAATACCAGTTATAATACCATATATAAGTATGTACATCATATGCCTAAGAAGAATGTTCATAATACATGAATCTTGGCAGCCCCTACAAATTCTGGCCCAGGTCTTCGATCTCGTTAAGAAAATAGAGCATATCGGACTCTTCGAGACAGGAGTTCTGCAGCACGAGACGGAAAAAGTTGGGTAGCTTGCGCAGCGGCTGATAGGTTATCATCATGGAGCCCTTCTTGATCATGGCCTCCTTTATTTTGGGTGCCACCTTGTGCAGTTTATCAAAGAACTCCTGATTGCGTTCCATTTGACGCAGACTCGGCGGCACATACCAGAATGTAATGTTGGTGCACTCCGGTTTCTCAAGGACTAGCTCGAAGCCTGGACGCTCACGCAGCTTGGCCGTAAAGTACTCGGACATTTCAAAGACTTGCTCCACATGCGCCTCAAAACCCTTGCTGCCCTTGGCCTTCCACATGAACCAGAACTTGAACACATCTGCACGACGGCCGCACTGAATGTGTTTGTCGCCAGTGTCAAAGGAGGTGTCATAGAACTTATCCTTCTGGAACAGATACGCGGCATTTGTCGAGTGGCACTGGCCCAGGATTTGGGCATGGGGCGTCAGGAAAGTCGAACACTGTTGCGAGGCGGACAACAGCTTGTGTGGATTCCATGTGACCGAATCGGCTCTACAAGTAAAATATTCGATCACTTACAATATATCCTAGAAACTTAGCTCGTTCCATCCTCAACTTACCGTTCGATTCCATTGAGGAGCTGACGATACTTCTTGGACATGAGCGCACCGCCGCCCCAGGCAGCATCCACATGCATCCACATATTGTGTTTGCGGCACAGCTCCGAAATGCCCACCAAATCATCGAAAGCACCCAGCACAGTGGTGCCCGCTGTTGCGGATACCATCAGTGGTTGCCAATTGTTGTCCAAGCACAGCTGAATCTGATCCTCCAAATCACTGAGACGCATCTTGCCCAGCTCATTGGTAGCTATCTTTCGCACATGCTCGCTGCCAAAGCCCATAAACATGGCCAGCTTTTCAACGGAGTAATGTGCATCCTCCGACGTGAATATAATCAAGGGCTTGGCATTAAACAGGCCATTTTTCTGAGGAATAAAAATGGGAATAAAAGGATAACTAAATGCGACTGATGGAGAAAAAAAATGTATATATACACGGTTTTTTATGTAATATTATAAAAAAGCGAACCTATAAAATTATAAGCTTTAAAATATCTTGATTAATCTAATCTTGAAAATGAAAGAAAATTCTTTTTGCAGTAAGAAGAAACTTAGTATAAATTTTGTTAAAATCATTAAAAATTTTGTTTTTTTGCGGCTGTGACTAATATTTTTGAGCGCGTCTGTAATGCACTGTTGAAAGGTTGTGCACAATAGTTAATTAAAGAACTTGTAAATATTAACGAGCAAATTAAAAAATGATCTAAAATTAAGGTGAATTTGCCACGGAACAAGAACAAGAAAGATTGAATTATAATATATAAAATATAAAAAACGTTGAAGCTGAATGGTTTGAATTTTAGTAAGTCTCAAGCTGTGACTAATATTGCGGAACGCAACTGTGCACAATTGTTTAAAGAATACACCACATTATCCCCAAGAGCTATTCTGAGCCTTCAGTCGGGAATATTGAAAAAACTTGCTAAGCATAGCATTAAAATAAATAAGCTATAAGGAAGAGGAAAAAATAAGTAAATTAATTAATTGAATTCAGATACACTTATGGCTAGAACATGAGGCTAGCTAGTCAATAACTGTGACTAATATCTTATTACTTAAATGTTTGCGTCTAGGTCGTGTGCATTTCGCTTCCGGTTGGTTTGGCTTCAAACACTCGAACAAAGAAAACGGAACCCAAAGTGGTTTTGGCCTTCGGCCCCATGCTTACCTTGGACTCGGGCGCATATTTGTAGCGTGCACAGCTGATTGCATAACCGTTGGCTATCGAGCCGCCTGGACAGAAGATGCCATCGCCGTGTCCATTGTTTGGAAAGCCGACAATGCGACGCATCTCAGCGAGCACCTGTTCCTCCATGAGCGTAAAAACGGGCGCCACCTCATAGGTATAAACACTGGGATTAAGTGCATCGGTTAGCCATTGACCCACCAGCGCATAGGGATCCACGCCCGAATACAGTTGATTAATGAAATATGGATGACCCGTCTTCACAGAGAAGCGTATCGTTTCACGAAGCAGCTGGCGCAGCTTATCCGGCGACTCGCCCTTCTCGCGCAGCTCAAAGTCGAAAAGCTTGCGCAGCTCGGCGGGCTCATGCCACTCGACAACCTTGGAGGATCGATTGGTGCCCTGAAAGACGGCCAGCTTTATAATCTCATCCACACAGGCGCGTATAAAGCCCTCAAATTCAGCCGCAGGATGACTGGCCACAAAGCTGGCCAGTCCATTCACGTTGCCATTTGTGTTCTTAATGTTGTTGTTCTTGTTGTTGGAGTTGGAGGATGAGCTAACGGAGCTGTTCAACATTTTGTTTGGATTGCCGTATTCAACTGTTGTCTTGACCACATCGATCACAGCTGCATCACTCGACGACAACGTGGTCGTTGTCAATGTTTTGGCCATGCTTGCCAAATCCTCAACATCCGGCGCACTGCTGGCCCCATTGTACGGCTTATATATAGAATTCTTGAAGTGATGTGTGGGAAACGTTTCGCTGGCCAGCATTTTGTTGGCACCACCTACACTGTGGCTGATCTCTGTTTGGGGGAAGTTGGACCGCGACTCGTGCACGAATTGCCTGTGCTTTTTATTGTTAATATGTTTTCTTTTTGTAGCTGTGGACACTGCTGATCCCTGGCCGTACTGGGTGCACACTTGACAATGATTCTGAAGTTCACTACCGAACTGAACGAATTGTTGTGGTTCTTGCTGCTTTTATAAAAGCTGAGATACACACACACTCTCGTACACTCGCTTACACACACGACTTACATAAAGACAATGCCGACGCTCTCCCAGCAAGATCGCTAAACCCGCTCGGTTCTCGGTTCTCGGTTGCGTTTTTCATTTTATTTATTTTTTTTTTTTTTTCATACCCGCTAGTCATTTACTTACACAATATGGGAAAGTAAAAAAAAAAATAACGCACACACCTGCAGCTCAATCAATCCTAAACCCAAACCGAATCCCATCATCGATTTCATAATTAATCGAGCGAGAGGCTAGTTTGCAACTTATTTGCGATAGTGGCATGTTTTTAAAACTGAGCCTTACTTTTCAAATTCGATTTAGTTTTCTTTTCAAGCGGGTTTTCCTTCAAACTACATCCAAAAACTTTCTCTTGCGTCAAGGACGCAATTGCACAAAATAGTGAATAGTTTAATCTGTAATAGTTGTTTTTTTATTTTTAAAGTAAAAGAAAATGCTCCAAGTTAAATGGATTTAAAATTCGACAAATGAATTTTTAGATACAAATAGATTCCTGGTACGAAGCCCAAGGCTATGTCGAAGGCCACAGTAGAGCCAGAGTTATTATACGTTGATTCGAAAGATTTTAATTATAGCAAAAATATAATAAAATATTACATGAGTTAAGTGAGGAGCTTTAGAACTGACCCTGTAAGATGAACAATTAGTTTATAGTTAAATTATGATCGATCGATTTTAACTGATCTTACATATATCTATATATTCATAGATCTCTTAATAAACTCCACAGAGAGTTTCAATCCAGTTTGAATAAAGTTTGACATACGATAAATATCATTTGTTATAATAGGTATAATAAAATATACATGTATGATAATATAATCTTATATATATTTATCTTAGGTCTCTAGTTTTTTGTTGTTTTATTTATTTTTTTTTTAAATTTGTTTTTTATGGTCATTCTGAAAGTTGACGCTGACGCTTTATTTATCAGTTATTGGGGCTTTTTTTATTTACTCATCGTATACTAAGAATTTTATTAGATTGAATAAAAAGAAAGATTTTTTTAATTGAGCAAATGATGCTGATTTCAAAATGAAAAGTGCTTCATAGTGGTTTATGATGGAATGGAATTTCGTGGAATTTAATTGGTTTGTAAATTTGATTTGCTCATGTAATGCAATTATGTAGTTGACCAATTTACACGTTAATTGTGTGAGACGAAGAGGTATCTAATGTGAATTGTTGTTGCCAGATTTCTCTCTCATTAGCCATAATCAACGGCAAATTAAATGCAAATTCAAATGAGTAATTTTTGCAATTGCTGTGGCTGTTTTTTTTTAAAACCTTTTTTATATATATATGTATATATTTTTTTGAATGAATGGTTTGTTGTTAGCGAGTTAATTGTGCAACTGAAACGTGATATGCAAATGCTTGAAAGATTTGAACAGGCCCAGAGAACTCTATGCTTAAATTATTGCCGTAGGTCGCGTAGATCATGTGCATATTTAATAGTCTCTATAAGAAGTTGGTCAAGACTGCGAAAGAAAGCAAAGCCAATTGGCAAATATTGTGTTTATATTGTCGAGCGTTCTATCAGTTAAGTTGTTTCTCATTCAGCAAGTAAAAGTTAAGGAACTGATCTTGGCCAACGGCCTTGACTGTCGTTAGACTGTCGAAGGCTCTATAAATAAAAGCGAAATTGCACACAAGAATTTCTCAAGTGTCCACATAATCAAATACCTTTAGTATGTGTATATATGTGCATTTTACTTCTATATATTTGATTACTCAACGAAATTCTCGTTTGAGAACAAATTATGACGTTTAGTTTGGGGTTTTTGTTATTATTTCTGGATCTGATCGGATTGTGACGCAGTTTTGTGCCACGGTTATTCAACCTGCAATACAAACCCTTTTTTTTTAAACGCATGTGCTTTCCCATCAATGTAAACCTAAATCGTTTTCGTAATAAAATTACCAATAAATAATTCAATCATTTTAAGGTGTCGAATCTTGAATACCCTTCAACTTCAAACATTTGTACTATGCCTACTTTTTGGGCATACTTTAATGAAAAACTTTCAGTTTCCGAGCTGGTTCTCAGTTTTGAAAGTTTCACATTGTGAATGGCCTAATTATTCATTAAAGTTTGTCAGTTGTCAGATATAAATATATATCTTTTAATGTTAGGTTCGATTCAATAAGTATAAAGTAAAGTATGGCTAGTTGTATTACATAAATTTACTATTAAATGTTTAAAGCAAATAAAGACGATGAAAGACGATAGACAACCTAAACCATTTCATAGTCAGCAGCCACACAAGCCGACGTACACACATCCCACCCCCATCAAAAGGAAAATCATACCATTACAAAATAACCCAAAATTTAATCACATTGCATTTCCTGTGTCGGAACCGCTTCTTGTGTAGACTAGACAATTGTAATTTGTATTTACTTTGTGTCGTATCAAGAATAATTTGTACTATTAGAATATACCCATTCATTTGGGATTTACATTTCATTTATAAGAAATTTATAATTTAGAATCTAAGTAATCTATGTAACGAAAGAAATACAAGACTGTTTTAATGAAATGTGATCGATGATAAAACAGGCAAAAATATGGGTTTACTTTTTTACTATATATGCGCCGCGAAATTGGGTGTTGTCTATAAATACAGTGCCCAAAGACATGGGCTGCGTATGTAAATAAAACCATTCGCGAAGTGTTGCGGATATTGTCAGATTATTGTAATACCTTCTGCTAGGGTAGGCGGGTACAAAGTAAAATAAAAAAACCGGCCCTTGCGCTCGTTGCATAAATAAATGTCTCAGAAGTGCACAAAAATAAAACCAGTTACGATGCAATTATCCAAAATTCAGGAAGCATTTGAGCGACGTCATCGACTTTGTCTGAAAAGCGAAAGGAAACAAACAGTTGTGATTTAATTTCAATGCACAACACAAACAAGCGCACAAACAATTAGCACAATCACCATTAATGAGCCCTCTTTCGGTATGCCCCTGTCTATACTCTAACTAAACTCTATCGACATGGGGGCTTTCCTGCTATTTAAACTAATTAACGATATCTCGTGTACCTTTCAATTATTTAATGGTCCAGTTGCTGGCAGGTGTTCCGGTAAACTGTTGGGTCTCTTTTCTAGCTGGGTAATGACACAGTTTTGTCTCGTTTATGCTTGGACAAGGCCGTTGACCAAAATTCTCAAGAATGCCATCATGAAATTTGATAATGAGGCATGAAAATCGTTTTGAATTGAAGATTTAAAAAACATGTTTTGGGCGTTTGCATTGGCAATGTTTTCAAAGAGTGAATACATGGCCACAAGATACTCCGTAGAAGTAAAAGGTATTACTTTTCGTGTTTTGAAAAAATTGTAAGAAATTAAATTGGTTTGAAAATAATTCCACAAGATATGTATAGTTTGCAAACAATTCCTTTTTTTTAGAAAGTTTATCCTTTTGTATGTTTAAACTAAAATAAATTGAATTGATAGAATTTTCAATAAATTAGGATTATTTCTGAAAGGTCTTAAAATTAATATAGAGTTGATAGCTTTCCTGAATAAAATTTGTTGGCCTGGTAACCTAAGGCATTTTATTCAAAATCTATATGTCCCAGATTCCATATCGAAATATTTACGCTAGATCAAAATGCATTTAATAATTCGATCAATGCGAATCTCTAACAGTAATGTTATATTTTATTGTTTTTACGGGCTACGATCAATACAATGTTCTCGATATTTACAATTGTTTATCATATAATTAATATAATAACAGAAATTTTCACTTGAAAATGTTTTTTTTTTTTTTTGTTTTTTGAGTTTCGAATAAAAATCGTCGCGTTTAACTCGGTCCATACTATATATCTCATTGAATACACATACATATACATTGTTGTTTTTTTGTTTTTTTGTTTTGCTGTTTTGTGTATCTATATCTGTTTTATTTCCTATTTCCTATGCACTTGCTGCCACGTTTTCTCTAATTCTGTGGTATTCTCTCGTTTTTTGTTTTAGTCCTATCACACATCGCCAGGCAATAAATATTATTCTTGGTTTGTACTTGGGTAAAGAAACATCGTACCTTTATCTGAAACGTAGAACCATTTAAAATAAGATTTTATTAAGATATATTTACGATTTGGTTAGGTATCAAAGCTCACCTGGATTGTTGTAGAAGTTTGCGCTTAGACTAGGTTTTGGTGGAAGTTTGGGTGTGCCCTCATGGCTCGTGGCAATCGGAAAGAATTCCTTTGGGGACGAGCGTCTGTTCGGGTGCTGTGATGGATGTTGATGCTGTGAATGCGCATGCGTATGGGTATGCGGATGTGAATGGGAATGATGCTGTTGGTGCTGATGCTGGTGATGATGTTGATGCTGTTGTGCATAAGCCACTGGTTGTTGCGTTTGCGCAGTCTGTGGCCTTAGGCGTGTTTGATGCTGATGCTGCTGTTGCTGTTGCTGTGGGAAACTGCTCGTCGTGCTGCCGTCTACTGTGCTGGGAATGTACGGTGACATGGGCGTCATAGGTGTCATGGGTGATGTGGTTGTCGAAGAGCTTAACGCTGGCGAAATCGACTGCGGCGGCTGTTGCAACTGTTGTTGCTGCTGTGGCTCTTCGCTGCCCGCCATGGCCACGGAATGAGCCATCATTGGAGTTGCGGCAGCACTATTGTTGGCCGTCGCAGTTGACGTGCTCACACCCAGCGATGGTTGCTTTGCCGAATTACGGCGTATCATAATACTGCTCGTGTTGGGCAACAACAGGCTGCTGCTCTTGCCCACAAACTCCTTTGGCTGACGCGTAAAGCCCGTTGCCGTGGAATGATTGAGTCTGGGCGGTATGGGCGGTGGGCTCAGCTCGCCATCGCGCGGAGGTAGCTGTCAAAACAGAACAAAACAATTAGAATATAAAGTTAATTAAGCAGGCCTCCACTTACTGTGGGTGCATCGGGCGCTTGGCGCTTTTGTGCCATATCCGCACAGCTTTCCGTACGCTCTTTGCGTCGCGGTGGCAATGGTGGCGGCACCGCTCGATACTCTAATGTGGTTGCTGTGGGCACATTCACATGCGGCGATATGGGCACTGCGCCTGTCTGGCCATGTCCCTGTTCACTGTTATAGTAGAAGCCGCCCAGCTGTGGACTCACATCACCGAAACCGCCGCTAATAAGCGTCACCGTGCTGGCAATGCTGTGCGTCGGACTATATTGCATCTGTTGGATGCGTCCATGGAATGGTGAGCGATTGCTGGCGGGCGGCGGCGGTGGTGGCGCAGTTTCGTGCCTTGGACTAATCATCAGTTTCGGCAGTGGCGATGGCGGCAACACTTCAGCTGTATTCGCATCCGAAATGACATAACAATCCGACATGTTCCAGCTGCTGGTAGCCGCAGCCGATGTTGCTGGCGGTGGCAACTGTTGCTCCGCTGGACTAAACCCATCCGTTGGAGCATTGCTGTTGTGTGTCCAGACATGCGCTGCCGGCTTGCGTGGCAGATGCGGCGCCGGCGCCACTTCACCATTGTCTGTGGTGCGGTGCATCGTATGGCTGCTCCAGCTGCTGCCGCCATTGCGCTCCGGTATGATGACCGGCGCAAATACGGAATATGCATGGGGATTATGCTGCGGACTCTGATCGCCGATACTGGTTGCCGTCGTACTCGCTGTTGACGACGCCGCGGCCGCCGCTGCGGGTGGCTCCACACTGGCTGGCGCATTGCTGGACAACTTGTTGCTGTTGTTGTTTTGGTTCTGACGACGAGGCTTAATGCCCGGCGATTTAAGCGGAATGTTCGGCCATTTGCGGGGCTGTAAAATGAAAAGGATTTTAAGTGAGACTTCTCGAGATTTTGTTGCTTAGGCGTTTAGACTTACGAATTTGGGAACAGTTTTGCAGGCGCGCGGCTCAATGCGTAGACTCTCATTGTACAGATAGTCGGACATTTCCTTGTCGGATAGTCCATTGAAGGGATCCAGCTGCTCGAAAAAGTGTCGTATGGTGGGCTCTTCGTTGAGACAATACGGCTGATTTTGGTACTGTTGTATCTCGCCGATGATTTCCGACACCTTTCGCCGTTTCGAGAAATTGATAAGCTCCGTGTTGGTCAACAGATCCGGATTTCCTTCCTCCAGATGCAAAATATTTGTCAAATAACGACCAAAGAATGGCACGCAGGGCGGATTAATGGAACGCAAACGTTCCTGGTATTTCTTCAAATGATCCTCGCTCAATTCACGGCACTCGTCCAGGAACTTACGATGCCGTTCTGGCAACCCATTGAATGTGGCGCGCAAACGAAAAACAGCAGCTGTGCCCATGGCAGCCACAATTGAGAGTATGCCATTGAAATTGTTTAACTCGAGCATGACCATCATCACCTCAATGGCGCGCTGCATAATGGCCAAACGTTCATCGTAGTTCTCCGCCTCCATGATGGACCTTTCGATCCAGCGCGTTACATTTGTGGTATGCTTCATGATCTTGAGCAGATTGGGACTCTTTAGCTCCTTGTCCTTCTTAGTCCACGGTGACCCGACCAGCTCTGATGGCTTCACATTCTTGTACATCTCAAATTCCAGCAGTGTCAACTGTCGCGCCACCTCCAGCGGATGTAGAGTAAGCAGCGTAATTTCATCGTCCGGCACATTCAGATGGTATTCAATGGGCGGCGGATCATGCCCATAGGCATAGACGATCTTCTTATTGCTTTGTTTATTCTGTAGAGAAGAGATAGCCATAAATTGGTATATATTGTACGATTTGGTTAATCTAGTTAACATATACGCTATGATTTTCAATGCCAGAGAGTCGTAAAACCAATTTAAATAATATTTACAGGCGTATCTATTCAAACTTTTAACAGATCTGCCATAAATGTATCAGATTGTTTCTATAAATTGCTAACTTCTTAAAGGCAAAGACATCTTAAAAGTAATCATCTATGGTTCATAGACGCAAGACATTAAATTGAAAATCGGATTAACAAATTACTTTTAATAGTTGCAATTTATGTTAGTTTAACGCTTTACCTTACGATCGACAATCTTGCGCACAGAGTCGACCCATTTACGCATGGATTTGCTGTTGACATCGTTGAGAAAGTGTAACAGTCTGTCCAGCAGTGTCGGATCCTTCTCAAAATCATAAAAATGATGATCCACCCAGTGCCGCAGCACATTTAGCACACGAAACTGCACTGGCTGGACAAACTCCTTGCGATAACGTTTCCAATCCTCGCGCTGCGAGTTCTTAAGCATTTTATCACTGTCCGCCGTTGACGCAGTAGCTGTCGCTGCATCCTTATCGAGATCAGAGTTACCGCCACCGCCGCCAATATTATTTGTCTGCTGTTCCTGATAAACCAGGCTCGGCTCGGGTATTTCAAAGCGCTCTATCAGCAACGTGAGCAGCTGCTGCGGTGAGCAAAAATACCGATATGTGGTGAGAAAGGTGCGCACAAATGTTGGATCCGCATAAATGTGATAGGTGAGGCGCTCAATCAGTTTACACAGTGTGGCCCCCTTGATCATGGGCACCACGCCGCTGTCTCGCTCCTCGAGCACAATATTCTCGGCGCTGTCGGGCACAGCAAACTTGTATATCTCCGGGCTGGGCATGCGTAACGGATGTTTGCGCTCAATATCCTGCAGTATGCTGTCCAGTATGCGATCTAACATCGATTTGGTATTCACCATTATCAAATCCGCCATCCAATCGTTCTTGTGTTGGGCATTCTTAGCCGACAACACAATGGCCGGATGCATGCGGGTGATTAGCTCAAAGCTATGCTTCAACTCCTCCGTATCCGCCCGATCGTTAATCTCGACGCGACGCATAAAAAACTTCTCCTTCAGCCTGTAATCATAGGCAGTTGCGCCTGCCGATGGAGTTTGCTTTTTGGTATTCGCTTTGCATAGCACCATGAGGCCATCAAAAAGGAATACTTTACGCTCGCTCCAGATGCGCTTGCCTGAGCCGAGTTTGCTGAGTGCATCCTCTGCAAATTATTGTAATAAGTATATCGTTATACTTAAAAGACCCACAAATCGACTTACCGCGTATGAACTCGTTACAGTTCAGGCCCACATCCTTGTCATCCCAGTGCTCCACTTTGAGCTGGAGTTCGCGTGTGCGCTCAATGGCCATTTGGCGTCGAACGCGTCCGCTGACCGGCACAAGTCGCTCCTTGGACAGATTGGCCATTACCTTCTCGAGATCACAGTGCAGCGGATGAAGCAATCCCTGCACCTGGGCAAAACTCTCGATGTCATCCTGTGATGTACTGAGATCCATAAGGTGCTTGATGTAATCAAAATAGACAAACGCATGGCAAATGGGCACCAGAAGCAGCTTGGGCAAATAATACTTGACCGCCTCTCGAAAGCCATGTCCCGCTGACATTAATGATAATGCATCGGGCTTGGCCAGCAGATTGCTGAGTGCATCGCGCGACGCCTGCGAGGTGACATCATGTGCATATTTCTTATACACATCAAACTCCTCGGCCTCGGCTAGCTCCTCAAAGCAGCTGGCAACGCAAGGGGCATTCTGTTCCTGCGACATTTCAATAACATCCTCCAGAGAGCCCAGAAGCGTTACCGTAACCTCATATATATCCATTATGTTTGAGAAGATCGGCTCTAGCTCCTTGGGATCGCGCGCTATCTTGACCAGCTCTTCGCGAAATACCCGTATAATCATATGCAAATCCCGTTGATATTGTTTTTCATCATTGATCAGCTCCTTTACTGTCTCCTCGTACGTGGCGCTCGCACGCTGCGCCTGCAGAGACAGCGGACTGGGCAGGACATTACACTTGAGCTGCTCGCTGCTACGATTGAGCATATCGAGAAGGACACCATCCGCATTGAGAACCACCTCAATATCCTCCTTCACGATTTCGCTATGCGCGATGTTGCAAACATAATCCGCAGCCATTTTCAGTATATCCGATGAGATGCACTCGAGCACAGCGACCAAATATGCCGATACGGAGCTATCGATCTTATATTGCAGCACATCTTTCTGCAGCAGCGTATGAACACGCTCCGTGGGCAGTAAACATTTGCGCTTCTTGGAATTGATCACCTCGTTGGCCTCCTTGAGGGCCCAACGATCAAGCGGTGATTTGTTCACCTTTTCCTCCACATCCTGCACTGAGTGTGGCAATGGCTGCGCGCACAATTTGGCCAAGAGGCGGACGCATAGATTTTCCACGTAGAGCAGGGCATCTTCTTTGGCTGTTACGCGCGGATTCACCTGCTCCAGCACCTTGCGCAGTGATGGTACAAAAAGGCCGCGCCAACGTGCCGCATTCTCGTTTTTCGTAAAATCATAGCCATCGGTGTCATGCACGGTGGAGGCAATGCCAACGCTAATCCCATGGCTGCCAACGCTGGAAAACATTTCTGCACTCCACACTCACATACATGCGCATACACACACACACATGCACATGTACACGCGCACACACATACACAAGCTCTTGTTATTAGTCAACAGCAACGTCTTCGTCGGGCAGCAACATTTTTAGCGTTTTCGTCTGTCCTCTTTTTTCGTTTAGTGTTTTTTGCTGCTTGACTTACGTGCCGTGATATCTATTTGCAACCGTAACGAACAAAAACAAAACTATGTTTTCACATACTATACACACAATTTTTTTCAATATATTTTCTCTGCAAATTCTGCTTACAACGGCGTTAAGTTAGCAGCAACATTCGTTTATTAGTGTTGGCAAACGCAACACATATTCGATAAGCGATAATTTTCATATTACGCTGCACCTTATTTAAATTAATATCTATAGAAAAGTAGTTAATTCCCATTTCAGCGGTAATAATCCAGTCTTTGAAAATTGCAAATGAATAAAAAGCAATGAACTTTCAATAATATAAAGGTATTAATCACATTAGAATTAGTAAGCAATTTATTACGAACATTAAGTTGTATAAAAGTGAAGCAGTTAAAATGGTACGAAAGTCTTGTTGTGATCAATTTAGTAGAGACATTTTTAGTCCTCTAAGATATATTGTGTTTCATCTGGCCATACTATACTCTCTATCCATTCACGATAAAAGGAAACTAAAGTATGACTTGAAAATGAATACCTCAAGGTACATAGAGCACCACCAGACAGAACACCAAAGACCTCAAAAAGGCAATCATTATCATTATGAATGGTAAACAATGGACCACCAGAATCTCCATTGCAAACATCTCCCAAATCATTTTTGGGTCCTGCACAAATTTGTTTATCCATATTGAAAGTTAGATCATCAGGACAGTTTTTCGAATCTGTTTTAACCACTGTTCCAATTAACAACACATTTGATCGGTTTTGATTATTATGATACCCCCAACCACCAACAGTATATTCTCCAGTTGTACTGCTAGTAGATGTGGATAGGCAGGCTGGCTTTATAAATTTTGTTGTAATATCCGCCTCATTGTGCAGTTTCAACAGGGCAAGATCAGCATAAGGATCATCTGTAGTAAAGTTTGGATGAACAAATTCTGTCACATTAAACCGCGTGCCGGAATTATTTGAATCATGGGCTCCTAACAGCACAGAAAATTCCCTTTAAATAATAATACATATATAATAAAATAATAATAAAATTGTGTTAAAAAGACTTACCTATCCGGAAATTTGATTTTATCCACACAATGTGCCGCCGTGAGAACAAACATTGAATTTAATAACGTGCCACCGCAATGTGATTCATATTGACTTTGATTTAACAGTCTATTTTGTATCAAGGCCATAAAAGGAAATGCATGCGGTGTTGGTTGACTTCCATTCATAATGAGCGGTTCCCTAGAGCAAAAGTCTCTAATCTTTGTAAATTCCAAGCATTCTGCATTATAATAAGTCGGAAGAATGCAAATACCAGTAATTAAATAAAGTTATACAAAATTAACTTTACTAGAAGCGTATAATTTTTCTAGAGATATCTCCGTCCCATAAAGTATAAAAATTCTTGATCGAGCTGTGTCGATCGAATATATACTTTAACTCCCACTGTCATATAGATAGTTTTTTCTGACAGATTATAATAGCTAGAGGTATTATGTTGGATACAGAAATAAAAATATAAAATTTAAGTAAGAACAGCCAGAGTGAAAAAACAGAAATTTTTCAAGAATGCGTTCCTAGAATTCTATCGCATGCCTAGAATTACTAAGTATAAAATCTATTTTTTAGTCAGCAATTAAATAACTTATATATATATAACATACTTTTTTCGGCAATAACTTTCTTTTCATTGTTCCAACAGCAAACTATATTATCTTTATCACTGCAATATTTAACTCCATTTTCTGATTGCGTAAATTCCGCATAATATTTTAAATGTTTACATTCCTCGAAGGGAACACAGTCGTATTCACAGTCTTCACTATTTGTATCGGTTGGAAAACAATTAACCAATGTAATCGATATTAAAAACATTATTTTCATTCTATAAGAACTCATTTTAAGCTTCGCACAGATACGAGTCTCAAGTGTAGCTGAAACTGTAACATGTTGTGTCTATTTGATTGCAGGCAAGCTTTAAAATGTAAATTATGTTAATTGCTCAGCGTTCTGAATTTAATTAGGCTTAAGGTTATCGAAAGCGCTTAAAAGTGTCTTTAAAAAAAAATCAAGTAAGAGGCTATAGGCGGGAGTTCCCGACTAGTGGATACCCTCAACCAAAGACAACATAAACACTTGTTTATATTGTCTTTGCCTCAACCCTCTTCTACCAACGAGCTCGTTTCGATCTTGATGAAATTTTCAACAGTAGATCTTAATGTGCTTTTGAACATACGTATAACAAACAATTGCCTTCAATTTGTGGCTTAAATCGGTTAATAGATAAATAATAAAATATGTGAATAGTTATCTGTATGGGGCTAGCGATTAGCTGGCGATAGCTTTAAAATGATATGTACTAAATATATATATGTATATATATATTTATATATATATATAGTTATTATTATTTAAGAAGCTACTTGTAAAGTTTGCTGAATACGTTCTTATATCAAAACTTCTAGCTCTTACTGGTTTTGAGATCCTTGCGTTCATACATACGGACGGACGGACAGACACAAGCAGATGGCTAGATCGACTTGGCTATTGATGCTGATCAAGAATATAAATAAACAATAATAATTTCACCCTTTTTACTAATTTTTAATGGTCTATAACCTTAAAATAAAAAACAAAAACCGATGAAAATTATATATGCCCGTCGACTTCCAGTGTTTCCAAACATATGTATACTCTTTTTTACTCAGATAAATATTTTGCGTACTCGCACTGGAGAAAATATATTCTACGGTTATTTTCTTCAATAGAGATAATTTAGATCTGGCATATAAACTTAACTCCGTTAGTATATCCTTCCTGAATAATTTATATGCGTACAATCATTTGCTTATGTATATTTACTAAAACAATAGTGCGCGCTTATCTCGATATTTAGAGTTTGTGCATCAGTTATCTTTCCAGCAGTGTGCCGCGTTGTTTTTTTTGCGGCGGTGGCATTTCTTCCGCCTTGGGCTTGGCGCCCAGGTCAGCCAGTTTTCCACCTTTGCGCTGCAGCTGCTTCTCAATGATGCGCGCGTTGTTGGCATAGCTATCGGCTATCTCTCGCTGTAGAATGGAGAAACAAAAATTGTATTATTCAAAATAAAAGGTTTGTGACCAGTTTTTATACCGCCTCAATTTCATCCTCCTCTTCGTCTATGGTGGATACCGTAACGGAGCTAAATTTGCCCATGTTCTTGGTGTGACGCGTGACCATAATCTTTTTGCCACTGGCGTCCACTATTCCCGAATCCTCATTGCTGGGAGCAGCTGTTGTGCTTGGCGGCGCACTTGCAGCATTCGTTGTGGTACTGGCTGTTTTGGCTTTCGCCTCCGCTGCCAACAGCATGGCCACTGGCTTCTCACCTTTGTTGCGCACCAGCGCATTGCTCATGACAAATGTGACATGGGAGTCGGAATTGTGGCGATAGTACAATGGCAGGGTGCAGTTACGGCACTGTAAATTAGAGTTTAAGTTAATAATATCATATACATAAGCAATGAAAGCTCCTTTAACGAACAGCTGCGTATTGCGAAACTCTATGGGCGAGCATATAACAAAGCAGACAACAAAATTAATAATACAAAAACCAAATGACAGCTAAAGTTCCTTGTTCTTCCAAATTGCAACAATACTTTGCAATAAGTTAACATAGATTTTCTTGAGTTTTCCCCTTTTTGTAAACTAGACATCAAGCCTTAAGTCTCGAACCGCGGCTGTTCGCTTTAAGACTCTTTCACTATATTAAATATATAGAATATTTCTATTCTTTAATACACACGCTGTATCGATACTGCTTCTCAATGCCCTTGCCCTTGCGGCGTATGTAGATCATTCTGGGCGCCGGGTTGTAAGTTAATTTATTGGCATGTTCATTGGCATCAATTACTCGCGCGTTATCTGCTTCGCGCAGCGGCAGCTGCTCTAATGTACAATCTGTCATATAAATTTGTAAATTTAATAAAGGTTTTGAATGTAAACACATTTGTACGTACCCAAAATTAGCGACATTTTGCCGCATAAGCAATAGTATATGTTTAACGGCTTCTCCTCGGTATATTCCTCTTGATCTTTTGTATCCGAGCAAACAATGCTACGCGAAACAACTTTTGGCATCTTATATTTTATTTAAATCACACTATTTGCTTAAATTGTGGCAACAACGCCAGATAATAATTGTCCAGTGTTGGGTAATAAGTTATTTACTAAACAGCTGTGCTATATTTCGTCCTAAAAACTTAATCGACAATCGATATCATCATTTTTGTATGTTATCGCAACTTCTTAGCAATTGTATTCAAATGTGTTTGAAAACTAAGGACAAACCTACAGTGCAGCAAATAGCTGAACTATGTTACAGCAAATTTCGCGATTTACCAAAAACTGGCAAACCCACAAGCAGCCAATGGACAGTCCTGGCCGGCATAGTGCAATACGACAGAGGAACGCAAACCAGCAAAGTGGTTGCACTTGCCACTGGGTTCGTACAGTTTAAACAGAAACATTTAAATAAGCAGCTTACTAATTGTAAATACTCAGCACCAGATGCATTGGTGCGAGTAAGCTATGTGCCAAGGGCTTTGTAATAAACGATTCCCATGCTGAGGTACTGGCGCGACGAGCTTTCCTACGCTATTTGCACAACCAGCTATTGAAGGCAAACGCGCAGAAGGATCAGCAACAGGATGCAGCGCAATCAATCTTCAGTTGGAAATCAGCGGCTGGCTGTTTTACGCTCAACGAGCAGCTTGAGTATCACTTCCTGAGCACGCAAACGCCCTGCGGAGATGCGTGCATTGTGGTCGACAGCGAGCCCTCGATACTGCCAGCGAAGCGATCGCGATTGGAGCCAAAAGCAGCGTTACCTCTAGCGACAAGCTCTACGGTATTCACGGGCGCCAAGTTAATATGCCAGCAGAAAGACCAGTGTGATGACATGCTGCAAACGCCAGCAGCGTTGCGCACCAAACCTGGTCGTGGTGAACGCACGTTATCCATGTCATGCAGCGACAAGTTGTCCCGCTGGAATGTAATGGGTGTTCAAGGCGCGCTTCTGGATATGCTTATCGATAAGCCCATTTACTTTAGCAGCCTCAACTTTTGTTGTGCCGAAGCGCGCCTGGAGAGCCTGCAGCGTGCCGTTTATCAACGCTGGCGCGGCAGAAACTGCTCACTGGGACGCTACCAGCCGCAGAAGCCATGCATACGCATAGATAATCGACTCAAATTTGAGCATGCGCAGTATGCGGAACGGCAGCCGGCGCCGACTAGCCTTATTTGGGCCCAGTTGCCCGAGTCGCTAAGGTGAGTTGTCCCCAGTTCTGGGAGCATTTTTTAATCTTTAACTCTTCCACAGACCCTATGAGATTGCAGTAGATGGCAAGCGTCAAGGCGTCACCAAACAGAAACTGAATACAGTACAAGCTGCTTTGGCAGTGAGTAAATATAGGCTGCTACTCAATTTCTTGGACTTGTTGCACTGCTGCCAAGAGCTGCGCGAAAAGTTCGGTCTACACTTAACTGATCTCCAAACTATTAGCTATGCCGAATGCAAAGCCTTGGCAAAGGATTACCAGCTGGCCTGGCGGCAATTGAAATGCGAATATTTTAAGCAATGGACTTGCAAACCAAAAGAGCTGCTGCAATTCGGCAAACAAACTGCATGACATACGTTAAAACTATCATTCTCTAGCTCCCTATTTCTAGCTCTATTTCTACTATGTCGAGAATTGTATATGACAAGGTGGTAAGTCAAAAAGTGTTTAATTAATTTAAACAAATTTAAAACAAGGAAGATAGATATTAATTATAATTGTGGCTGCCAGAGGGCTTAGAAGTGACTAGTTTTTCATCCGGAATATCAATTGTTTGTTTATTATTTACCAAGTCTTAAACTTAATTATTGGGTATATTATAACGTAGTTAGAAGTTTGCAATAAATGAATTTTATTTTACCAGCTGTGAACTTTTTTCTTTTATTTTGTTCAGTATCTGGATAAAGACTGAAGTACAAAAATTGGCTTTCGGCGTAAACCTTACGCTATATTTAAAGCTAAACAAAAATTGGAGGAGAAGATTAAATTCTGTGGTGTTTGTCATCATAAGTAGATGTATTTTTTATTTTTTAAACAAATATGTATTATCAAAAGCATGTTAATAACTAAGAATGAAGTGATTTTTAATATTTTAACCAGATTTACGAAATGAGTCTTGACTGGGTCGAAACTTGAATTTGTTCGGGCATGATTATAATTTAATTTAATTAAACACTACCACACCACAATGGAAATTGTGCGTGGTGAGGATAGTTGGCAAATGAAGTTTGCTTTTTCCTGGCATTGCGCCTGCTTCATCACAAAACCCTCTTTGTAATCGCTTACTAAGACCACACAGTTTAATTCTTCATCTATTTCATGAGGGTCCTTCACATGCACATCCTCATCGATCCATTTCTCATAGCCAGTCTGTAGACCCGTCGTAAGCGAAACATATTCCTCTTGACCCAGTCGATTTATGTCCAGCCAATAGCTTTGACTCACATTCAGTCGAAGGCCAACAAGTAGCCTTTCCTCTTCCATTTGCAGGCTAATTAGATTACCGCCTTTTTGTCGACATTCCTGTGCCGCTTGAAACCAGTTGAGTTCCTTGCTTGCAATGAAATAAAACTTACGACCAATTAATTCGAACGGTTTTAACTTAGCTACATATTCCTGCGGCACGAAATCTATTGTCTTGTACTCCAGACGGGTGCTAAGCGTAGTTGCTATTAGAATTTTTTATTTAATTGGTACATAATTGTTATTGGCTATAATATTTGATGCATCTTACATTCAACCCGTTTCGTTTGCACCAGCATATAAAGCAGCAGCGCGGAAAAAGCAATATACCGAAACATTTTAATTGTTCTTATTTTACTACTACTCGCTCAAAAGTTAAATTCCCAATGGGCTAGGTTATAATTTTTTGCATATACTTAAAGCTATATTCGCTTTTGCATGCCTGCTCTGACTAACTATTCTGCAGATTATACGCTATAAATAATAAATATACCGAAGCATTAATCACCATAGTATTCGTTTAGTTATTACAGGATCCCAGCTAATAAATGAATAATAAATGTTCCGATACACTATGCACTATGGGCTAGGCGGCTGGTTATTTTTTTTTTTTAAATTAAAATGGAAACGGTTCCATTTATCGAATATCGGAAACAAACTCAATCTGCGCAGGCACTAGGAGGACCTACATCTAAAGTTTCAGGTTTCCAGGCTAGATCGAGGCGTCTGTTGATGTTGATCAAGAATATATAAACTTTATGGGGTCGGAGATGCTTCCTTCTGCCTGTTACATACATTTGCACAAATACATTATACTCTTTCTAACCATTTTAATGGGTATAAAAAGCTAAAGGTAAAAGGTAAAGGTTAGAGAACTACGTGGTTTTGTGGGCTTGTAAATATCACGGTACCTTGCATTAAAGCTATTCATCCGAAATATGGTTTTTAATTTATTTAATAACTATGCCACAGTGTTTGGTCAATCGTGCTGTAAATTAAAATGTATTTATATAGCCCTAGGACCCAACCGGGCTTGTCGAAATATCACCTAAGTTAACTGCGTTGTAATGAAAATGTGTTCTATTTTTGATTCAATACAAAATCATATGAAAAAAAATATATGCATATATATTTGCTTTCAGTCGTCAGTTTCTAATTATTTAATTGATAGTCCCAAAAGTATGCAACGATTTTGTAAATGTTAGGGAGGTTATTTTTATTTGCTATATCATTTTTAATTTTTCTGTTATTATGACGAACAACTTAAACAAAATTTATATGAATATTTACAAACAACTTATTCTACTGGTAAGTCTAATATACAAATTTACGGGGGTGACTTTATAAATCGATCTGGGAGATCGATAGGGTGCGACCTTCGCAATCTCCTTCGCGTTCGGACTCCTCCAATTCCACGCCTTTTTAGAAGACGTCTAGCTAGACGATTTGCTGTTTATACTTTCTCGTCAGTCTCTACAGGGAGTGACTTGAAAACTTATTTGGAGAAAATTTTCAAAAACGGTCGGTTTCCCTTTGTCTATTTAGCTCCAGCAGCTTTTTGGCCCGGTTCGACACTCTGCGTTAGATCGTGTTCACAATTGTATCTCCGGTTCAACAGTACTTCCTTCTAATCCTTCTCTTAATCAGCAGTAGTGCATAGATTGCTGACGAAAGAATCACCTGTGGTCTTTCTGATCGGCTTACTGGCGCAGAAAGGAGGGGTGCCGAGTGAACCTTGTTAAGGAATGACATATGGCTATCTTCGTAACCAACTACTATGCTCGGAGGATAACTGATACTCAGGCCTTATACATAAACCATGTGGGTGAACCCCTTAAGCAAAGAAGTTGTGGAGGAGCTTCTGGCCGGGGTACGAGTCTAAGTCTTACCAGGCCCAGCGGGTTACAAGACATTTATAAGTTCGCTAGGACGAAGGGCTTAAGGGAGGGGGGAAATTTTGAATTTTTCGACCAAACTATACCTGGCACTACTTCTATCCTACCTACTCTATCGAGCCGCACCCCCGTACTGCTATTCTAGCGGGTCGTAGCCTCGCACCATCTACACTATCGGGCCTTAACCTCACACCCACTACACTAGCGGGCTGCAGCCCCGCACCATTTGCACTACCGGGACTTGGCCTCGCTCCATCTACACCATCGGGACTTGCCCTCGCACCAACTACACACTCGCACCTAGGTTAGGGTGAACATCGGTAATTTCCGATGTTTAGCACAAATATGACCGCCCGAGAATACAAAGATTAGCATTTCTCTTAATTACTTATGCTACATTCACTTTATTCACTAGTTTTATAAGCTTTTACCCTACTGAGTTTCCTAAACTAGTGCCGCACTGTCTTCGCTGCGAGCTTTTGCAGCCTCGCTTCGGAGCTTTTGCTCTTCGCCGCCGAATTGAAGCTGTGCTCTCGAAGGCGATGTTGATCAGAAACCGACCAGAAACGCACGGCGGCGGCCGGCGCTTAAATTCAAACCTGAACTGGGTTCCTTGCCCTTAACTATGCGCTTAATGCACACGATATGAGCTATAAGCTCAACAGTTCCTTGCCCTTTGCTCAATAATAATATTACTTAAATTACTTATGATATTAATGGCTCCTTGTCTCTTATCAAGCTATGATCTTAACCTGAAACAATACAATACTTATAAACTAATAAAACTATTAAATCGTCCCGGCTAATGTTATCTTTTGCTAGCCAAATGGCGGATAATAAGCCTGAAGGCCTTGTCTCCTACAGTTGGTATGTGAAGTGGTGTGCATTATATTCTTTGATAAAATGTGAACTCTTATGTTTCCTTGTGATCCAACGTGCAGAGTATAATTATCTAACCCAATGACAGCATCAAGCTCTGCCTCCATCTGGGTCACATTGTTTGCATTTTCGATGAAGATGGGGGGTGGCTTTCTGGATATGTGTACTTTGACTTCCTTATCCGCATATAGCTCTATTTCCATCTTCTCTGCCAGTGCCCCGACTTCCCCATCATTTCAATTCTCATCTGGTTGGAGCACGCTCGGCTGAGAGGGAGCGGGTGTATTATCAGTGTTGTAATACTGGGTAAACTCAAAAAATAACCAGTATTTTTGGGAAAGTCACTGTTCCCAAAGAGTGATCATGTCACGAGATGGTCGCTCAGCGCTGTCACTAGTTATGTTCGTATTAGTGAGCGGATTGAAAGCTCTAAAGCTCTCACGTATTCGGATAAGAGAGTTTTTAGAATTAAGCTTATGCAGTTTTACTCGCGCAAGAACCCCGGCACGTGTTGAATTGCATTTATAGTTTCTTTAACAATTAAATTTAGCACTGCACTTGAGCTGCCTGCGGCAGCATTCGTAGTTTTAAGACCAACTATGTAAGGGATTTGTTTTAAGTACCCCGGGGCGGGCAAGGTAAGTGTCTTAGTTCACTTAATAAATATATTCTTCTAACCGGCGCACTATCACAGGCACCCACGGGAGCAGATATGCAAAGGTCCGATCGTCACAATAGCTTGCATTAAACTAATGTCTGGGAGTATATATATTACAGAAATTCCTAAATAAAATCCTGTGGATATCTATCTCCTGTGGCCATTCATTTTTATGAGTTTTTGATACTGTATGGAGATTCTTTTCGAACTGTGGACCTATGGGACGAACAAAAATTAAAAAGCAAAAAATAACTGTTCCTTTTATAATAAAACCGATACGGTGCAAAATAACAAAAATAGGAAGTAAATATATATATAAAAATATATATAAAATATTTTGAAAAATGTTTTTAAGACAATCAGTTTGTTTTATAATAGAGAATTTGACAAGATCGAATGTCGGGAACGTATTGAAGAAATGAAACTCCGATTTTTGTTCATTTTCAATATGCAACATCTAATAGTAATATATTTATTTTTTAATACCGTAAAGTGTAATACACATTAATCTAATTGTCATTTAGCAAATGTTTAACAAACAAACGTACAAAGCACTCGTACAGTAACAAGATACAAGATACAAATACACAGTTAGACAAGCAAATACATATATAAAGAGGTACAAGTGTTTGCTATATAAAGTAATAAAAACTAAAACGAGACATTAACAATGGGCATCTGCTGCTCTGGGTATATGATATGGGAGGAGACGGGAACGGGGTGTTTATTGGTGGTGGGTCAGAGCAGCTCAACCGATTCGCTACTACGGTGCAGGCGGTGTATATGAATATATATATATATAAATATATATATAGCTAAGCATACGACTCGATTTATCCAATGACTTTGACCGTGCGACCAATCCAACGACGCCTGCTCAGTGTCCGCCAATTTCGCGCAGCTCGCGCTTGCCCAGCGGCAGTGGCGGGCGGAAATTGTTGATGACCTTGCCATTGAATTCATTGCAGGGACATTCCTCCTTGACATCGTAGGCATTGAGATTGCGCATGGCATTCAGTTGATCGTCGGAAACTTGGATGGGCGTCTTGAATACAATCCAAATGACACATTCGGAGCAAGGCGGCGTTGTCAACGAACCCTCATACGTCCAGTAGGTGTGCACATTGGGCAACAGCTGGCCAGGATCACATCCCTGTGGCAGGGTAACGCGATCGCCCTTGTGCAGCACAAACTGCAACAGGCTGCTGACCTTATCCAGCTCAGCATGGTGATCGCCCGGCTGCAGGAAAACTCCCAACACTGCCAGACCATCAGGTGCGGCGGCCGCCTCGCCAAATGACTTGTACTTGGTGGTGTTCCAGTGCACCAGATGCAGTTCGCCGGCATATGAGACACCGTCGACCGTATGCTCGGAGCCCTTGGAGTCTGTGCAGCCCCAGTGACAATGGAACTGTTCCAATTTAAAGATCTGATCGCCCAATGGACCGCCAGTCAGCTCTGAGTTGGCGCCGTTTACATCCACGCGCCAGCAATAGCCTGCAATGTGTTTGAGGAACATCTCTAGCTTGGCTGACTTTATAGGATGTTGTGTGCCAACCTACCTGGATTTACCAGACTCTTTGTATCCTCCGGAACATACTTCCATTTAAGAGGCGATACCTTCAGATCGCTGCCCTTTTTGGCGCTTGAGGGCGTTATGTCCACGGGCGACTGACGATGTCCGGATGCCTGCGGGTAATCCTTGGCCCAGTGTGCGGGTCCTGCAAAACACACGAATCCCCTTAATTAACTGCGACTCGTTTAGACAAAGCACATTTGATTAATTGATGTGGCAAATTTAAATCCATTAATGCTCTTTCGAATTTCAGTCTATTTATGAAGGGAACTAAATGATGTCATTTAACCAAAACAAATAGACTTATATCACCATTTAGGCACTAGCCAAGCATGTGGGGGGCGAGAAGTATTTACCAAAGATAGTTAATCATGGAAATCACCTTTATTAAAGATGGCTCTTTTCAGGGCACGAACCAAAGGCTCGTCTCTAAGTGCACGGATCTTGTTCTTCACATCGAGAAACAATATTTGGAATTCCTGGCTTGATTAACCGTTTCTCCTACGATTTTTTGAGATCATTTATATCTTTTTATCTTTTTATCTTGCACGAATTCCTGAGACATTAGAAGTAAGAACTGCTCTGATGCTCTTTGTACCGGAAATTTGTATGTGGCTTTAATGATAACCATATCTGATAAATGCGTGTACAAATACAAATGAGTATGCACGTGTATATTTGTAGAAGGCTTAAGCATTTTAAGAGACTTTTTTTTTTATTAATATCTGACTGGTGTTTGGAAGGCTTTAGCAAAAGCTGGCATAGCTTACTGTGTGCTTCGACAGTCGACTCAGGTTTTTTGTCTAGGCAAATATTTGTGCTACGATGGTAAAAATGGGTAAGAAAGCTCTTGGCTTAGCTTTAAGCAAGTTAGTTAAATACCCTACTAAATTCAATTTCCGTCCGATATATGTCAAAGTAGAAATATACTCTAATATAATGTAGCCTGTTCTAAAGTGTCTAAGTGTTTACAGGTTGGTTAACGTGTTGGGTATATTCAAGTTGACTAAAAATCAGGGTCTAATCTGGTTAATAGCGTTATATTAAATGACGTCCAACAATTCATTTACCAAACTGGGTAAAGGCCCAATTAAATAAACACTAAGATATGTCAAATTACCTGTAATGGAAAACCCACGGGAAAACTATCATTAAATAAAATATTATAAGACCATTTGGAAATACAAATCAATTAAATGACTGAAGTAAAGCTTTCAAGTATAATTAAAATATACTATAGAATTTTGGGCAAATGTTAAATAATAGAAATTACAACAAAACCGCCTTCGTTTACCTAACTTTTTTTTTTTGCTAAAATGTGAACAGATGTGCATTTTGAGATCATAAAAATGTTAAATAGAGAAAAGTACTTTTATGTCTGCGAAATGCCAAGATAAATATTATTTGAGAATAAATGAAACTTTTACTTCTATTTTGTGGCAATAGAATTTGTTGTCTGTAGGCGCTTTATCTAGTCAAGAAACATCTGTGACAACAAAATAAATAAATAATTTTAAATTTATATTACTTTTTTTTTTGCCAGTGTTTGCTGCTTGCTGCTTGCTTTTTAAATTTTGTCGTGTGCTGCAACAACAACAAATATTCACTTGAAGACACGTCACGTGCTGTGACAGAGACTCACTCGAGAGTTGCGGCTGTGAGGCGAAGTCATGTGATAGGATCTTTTGCACTGACGCACGGCAACAGATAAATCGCAGATAGTGGGCGGCTGGGCGTGCCAGCGAAAATATCTTACAAATGTATTGGGGTGCACTTAATCATGCATTCACCTTATCTAAACAGGTCTTTTAGTTTGTCTATGACACACGATAAATCAAAGACTTGAGCTACGGTCTTAGGGCATTAATTTCGTTTCGATTTTAAAGCCCCAGACCAAACTGATAAATCATATATTGTATTGCAATGCATTTGTCCTTATCAATGGACAGCGTTAATTATGTAATTACGAAAAAACGAAAAAATACCTTAGTAACATTCAACTGTGCATGTGATACGCAATTTGCACATGTGACAGGCAAATTGATAGGGTATATAAATGTTATACAGGTACATATATCACGTATACGCCCGGACAAGCCTATGCAGCTAGAGCTTACAATCTAAAGTCATTTTAAAGTTTGCCATTTGCACATGTGACAAAAAATATTGCTAGGTCAGATTAATCAGTTATATAATTCTGCATCACGTATACGCCATGTGTGGCGGAAAGCTGGAACCCTGTTGTCCTTTGTAAAGCTGAAAATGATTATTTTAAGCTATTTCAGGGTTTGGCCCTGGCCCATGTGATAGGCGCATGCATAGAGCATATAAAATTACCATTGGTCAATATACAAACTACGAATGCATATCACGTATACGCCATGTTCAGAAAAATCAAAAGCTAAGGCCTAGTGATCCTGAAATAGTGATATTAATTGGAAAGCCTTAATTGAGCCAGTTGATTGTTTGCCATCTCCACTCATGACAAACGAGTAAAGTGTATTGAAATATTGGAACTCCACACCTGTACGTAGCTGTCTTAAATATTTATATCACGTATACGCCATGTATGGCTAAATGTAAAGCTAGTGCCGAATGATCCTTTGTTTTATTGAACGCCTTGCCATTTGAGTGTTTATCATCTCCACCCAAGACAAGCAGGTATATTGTATATATAAATATAAGAGCTACACACCTGATATGCAGCTTTCTTATGAGTTGAGTTACTTGGGAGTGTGCTCTTTCAACACTTGTCGAATTGTAAGAGTATCTTCAAAGTGGAAACACACACCTGAAATGCACTTGAGTCACGTATTATACATCGTATGTGGCAGCTGTTCCTGTACAATCGATGCAATCCTTTTACATTTAAATTTTGCAAAAATATCCGCTTTATGATAAATTAACCAAATATTTTGTCCGACTATAAAGCTGTCATTTAGTCAGCTGCTCAGCTTCGTTTTGTTGGCAGTTTTTCATTTATACTCATATTTATTAAACAAATTTCAATTATTGCACCTTTCTGCCATTTCAGAGTGCAGCAGCTGCTGCTACTAGCAAATAATATGCCCATTTTGCGACTGTAAATTCAAAAGATCAACACGCTATTCCAGTTGAACAATGGTAAAGTAAAAACAAACAGAAAGCAGAGTTTATGGCTTGGTTAGCCGAAATTTAATTACTCTGCAAACGCGTTGTAATACAGTGATATGCTGATCTTGAGGGTACTACTTATTTAATTTAATTATGCAAAATATTGTCTTGGTTGGGTTTTATACATATATCAGAGATTAAAAATTTGAATTATTTATAAATTAAATGGAAAAAGAATAAAGTTGATCGACCTATTGTTTCTTTGCCAGCTGCATAAAATAGGAGTTTGTTTAACATAAAAGCTTGGCAAGACATTTGAAATATTCTTAATAAATTCGAATTTTATAGAATCTCTGAATATTTTATTTATTTCATTTTTCCTATATCTATATAGTTCTCTGAAACAGACGAAATCGAATTAAACGTATGCTATGTAAGCTATGTAAATTACAGTATAGCTTGCATTACTCTTTTTTTCTCACGAAATCCCTAATAAAATGAAATAAATAAATAAAATAATAAAGCAACGAAATATCGAGTTGGGCACTTGTGCAAAAAACCGTTTAGGAAATGCACGTGCCCGTAATTTACGATAATGATTAAATACGAATCTGTAGCGCGTCTCAGAGACTGCTGCAAGCTCCAACTAATTAGCAAATCCAACAATAATAATATATGCAATACCTATATATTTTTAATATGTATACAATATATTTATATTTATATATACAATTGTTACAATTTACAGATCTATTTAAGACATGATTGTGATAAAACCCAAATGCTTATTTAATTGAATTAAATTGAAACTAAACATTCCAAATGTGGCATGATATCGGTGATTTATATGTCCATGTCCAAAACGATCAGTTGAACAGCCGGAAAAAACTTGTTTTGCGCTATTTTTCCCCGACAATAAGGAACAAAGTCACACATTTTCATTAGAATTTATGCAACATTTCCCAGTTATTTACTTTCGTTTCGATTTCCAAGCAAACAAACACAAGTTAAAACAAACTCAACTTAAATGCGCGACTAAGAGTTACTCTGTGAAAACGCCTGAAATTAGCTAGAATTCCATAGAAAAATAATTGTGCCTAAGGTTGAGACTGATAATCGATATTTATCGATAGCATCAAACGGGTTGGATAATGAATTTGAGCGCATATATATTAAATCTTGGGGGCCTTACCAAACACAACCTAAACACTGTGTTTATATTCTCTTAAGCCCCACTTAGAAAACTAACTTCAATAAGAGAAGGACTTTTGTTTTTTATCGATACTAAGCGTGAAACGAGGCGCGTTATCGAAAATTGAACCCATATCGACTTAAAGTAAATCTGATAAATGTACAAAAATCTACATTCGAAATGCCAGCCTAACCTAATATGTATATAGGAGGTTACCGATGATAATTAAATATCCTTAATGGTATAAGATATCTAATTTTGATCAAATTTATTAAACCATTATTTACAAATGCCTACAGGGTATAAAAACAAAAAGTTTTGCAGTGCATGTGTTAACCATCTAAGTTGAATAAAAAACAAAACTGTTTCTGTGTCAGAAAACCGTGTAGAAAACTCGTAACTATAAACTTAAATTGCATGATCATATCATATAATTTGCACAGTAGCCCCTAGAACTTGTAGATACACTCGCCTTTAGGCATTTCATCATGAGCTTATTGCGTGTTTTTTGTTTTCTGTGTTTTGTTTTTACGAACTAAGGAAGTGTTTGCTAATTGGACCCTGAGATGTACAACTGGCTCATAAAATTGCTGTTTCTCCAGTCGGTTTATTCCTGCGCGAGTCGGATATAAATGGATATGTATATTTATCAGATAAAGTCGGACTGTCGGACTGTCGCCTAAGTGACCTAACAAATGGATTACATAACCCCGTCTCGCGTCTAGTCTTTGGCGAAGCCCCAGCACTGCACTAAGCTCTGGTGGTTGGACAAGTGTCCGACTGGCACAGTTTGGAGACAACCCTCTAAAGAAAAGCGTTTTGGTCAGTTTTCATTGCTAATTATTTGTTTGCATGTGAGAATAGCCGCAGAAATAGATATATTGAATGACCATTAAAACGAAAGCAACGAATTGAACAACAATATTTTATAGAACAATAAACATGCAAAATTCGAAATTTCGTAGAATTGTCACGTACAGTCCGAATTTTTTGCACTCGGAATGCTAATCTGTAGAGCAAAAGTTTTCCAACCCATAAATTTTATTGTGTTGCTGTTTTTCTTTTAATATCGCTTCAATATATACACAAACCATTTTACATATCATTCATATAGATATATATCTTTCTATATCTACTTATTTTTTATCACACCGTCCGTTGGTTTTATTGCCCTAGCCAAAAATAATAATCATATATACGTAATATATACGTAATATCATCCGAGCAGCATTTTCTCGCACCTTCAGCATTAAGTCTCAAGACTTTGATCAGCTCTCAAGTGCTCTCCATTTCCCGCTCTCTCTTCCTCTCTGGTTGCTTGTTTGCATAACATCTTTGTATGTAATCAAAAATAGTTATTGTAATATTGAATTTTGAATGTGCCAAGAAGTTTTCATCTATTTGATTGCCAATTGGGGGTATGGCAATATAGAAGTCTACTTTTTTGTAATATGTTATAGCGTATCATGCCATTTATGGAGTAAGAACGTCAATGGAATATATTATAAATTTGTAATAATGTTATCAATATTATACACTTTATTAATATTCAGAAATAGTTGTTTGTTATATAAAGCAGAATCAGAAGCAAAAGCTTGATTACATGTTAACACATTTCTCAATAAAAATTAAGCAACAGTTTAAAAAAGGGAAAACAGTTTCACGTAGATCAAAATTTTGTGTTATTTCGGTGGATATTATCAATTAAAGTACTTCAATAAAATTGACGCATTATGACAATAAACAAACCATATATATGGAGAGGAGATTAAATACCGTGGAAAACCTTATGACAAACCATTTTTTTAGCCCCATTTCACAAAAAGATTAGGACATACAAAAGAAACCCGTCATATGTAACTGATAGCTACTAAACAAATAATGATTGAAGAATGTGTTGTTATAAACAACAAAAAGCAAATCACGCCTTAAATGAAATTTGATTGATTTACAAAATATAAACACGCGAGTTTTAATCTGAAACTCAAGTCTAATCGTACTATATAGACAACAATTCTGCAGGTTTGACAGGGCCAGAGGTAAAAATGATTAAAACAGATCGCATAATCTCTCAGTTGAAGCTCATACATACACACACACACAGACACACGCACATACACACATACACACATAAAAATATATGTAATTGATACTCGAGTACTGTGCACTTATGCTTAATTTAAGAACCACTCTAGACTGGAGTGGACCATAAACAGAAACATATATAAAGATCGGCTGGCGGCGATAAGGCAGCATTCTCTGATAGATTCCATTGGAAAGTTACCCAGCGCAGACGAATCGAATCAATCAACGCAATCAGCGACATTTAAACAAATCAAAACAAATTGCCAAAAAAAAAGAAAAGAAATATAATAATTCTTCAATTTTGATTTGGTAGATGCAAACATTCTACATAGGGCATATATCAGTTTTATTGTACGATAAGTGACTATCATGTGATATTCAACGATAGCAGGGGCAGGGCTCAGCCAGACAGAACGTTCGACAGGCTTGGGCCATGACAAACGGCTGACTTTGGAACCGGTCTTTAATGCGTCCTTAAGAACCGAACATGCACTTGACCAACGCCGCAAAAGCAAACGAACTGCCTTCAAAAGGCAGCAAACAGCAAAAAGAGAAGGCGACACTGAACATGAATAACAAAAATGAGCGAAAAACAAGTCTGCCAAAATGAAATAAATAAAGAGTGTGCCGAATATTAAATACCCAACATTTAAATGGCATTTTATTTTGTCAATTTACTAAATTGACTCATATCATTTTTCCAAATAATAAATGACTGCTCGTTTGTCAATATATATAAAGAGAAAGTGTTCTTGATTCTTTGTCAATATCTTAAATTAATTATTTTATTATTAATTTTGATAACTTACAAAATTGCCTAACATAATTTTCATTGGGGTAGCTTTATAAGTAATTGTTCCTATTTTGCAAATATATCTGGAAAAAGCCCTGTCGATCTTTTTGTCTATATCCTATAGAAATTTACCTTTGACGCACACTTTTTGTTTGCAAAATCTTAAGGTAAAGCTAAGCATATTAAATACTTAATTTATATGCGAAATATTTAACTTATAAACATGTAGGGACTCGGACATTATTTCGTATTTTTGTGTTATGTAGCTAAATTTTAAACAATTTCCTTTAGAAAGGTATAAATATTTTGAAAACTTACAGGATTTGTTTTTCTAAAAATTTCTAAAATTGTTTTCGATGTTGACGTAGGGGTGGATTCATTAGGTCGTGTAGGAAAATAATTTAGGAATATCTGTATAGTATGCTGTAACAAATCTACCCACAATTTTGGTATAAACCTTTAATGGACAACGATAAGAGAAAACAACAAATGAGAACTCGGAACTTGTTAGAGTCCGACGGGGCGAGTGACTTTGTGACTGGTTTAAATGGGAAGCACCCGCAACGGAGTCCAGTGGAGATCACGAGACGCAGCTCGTGCAAAACAACGATTGTCAGTCTGCCCGCTCTGTAGCCCCTCCAACCCGACACATGCGTCTCTCTGCTGCTCATTTGTTTGTACTAGTTCTCTGGGTATACGATTTAATTATGGCTGTCGCATATTTATGAGCTGCCGACGAACCTATGAACGTGCCCAAGTCTCTCGAACTTTGGGTGTGTGTGTGTGCGTGTGTGTGAGTGTCTGTGTGTGCGTGTCTGTGTGTGTGTTTGAGTTTGCTGTGTGGAGTGGCAAAGCGATGATGCATGTAATTGAGGCGCAAAGCGTCATTTGCGAGCAAAACTGGACTTGATTGAATTAACAGTTGAAGTTGGCGAGTTTTTAACCGGAGTGAACCCAAAAAATTGACAGCTGAGTAATCAATAGTCGGAGCGCAATCACTTAATTTTAGTCACTCGACTGACTTGTTTTTAGCTTGTATTATTCAACGTTTCCCAGCCACAGAAATAATAGTAAATATAATATCTTAATGTTAACTATTTTCTAGAATCAAAGCTGTCTGAGGCCGCAAATTTCCGCAACGGACGGATGACGGAACTGCTGCATCGGAGCAAACAGCATGCAATTCAATTTCAACAAACAATAACTCTGGCAAATAACTTAAATGGCTGTTATCAATTAGATAACATTCATGTTCAATCAACGGTGTTGTCTCAGTTAAACGACAAGCACAACAGCAACAGCCATACAATAAACTGCGCCCACAACCCAACCTGTCTCTCGAAATATTTATTTTTTCGTTGCTCCAAAACTTTCCCAACAAAAGTCGTTGCACGCATGCGCAGCGTGCGTCACGTTTATAAACAACTCGAGAAAAACGTAGCAAAACAAACAAGCAGAAAATCTTTACATTGCCGACGACAAAACACCCTTGAAGATTATTATATGTTTAACAGTGTTGCTGTCAACACTTTTTTTAATCTTTCTATTAAAGCTGCTTTATATAGTAGTCCGACATGCATGTTTTCGCCCGTAGATTATGATCGAAGATCTTTTTATTGCCGACGATAAAACACCCTTGCAGACATATTATATGCTTAGCAGTGTTGCTGACAACACTGTTTTTTACGATTTTTCTTTTAAAGCCCGATCAAAGATATTGTTAAAAGGCCAATAAAAATGTTTTGCCAGTTTTAAGATTCTCGGATGACATATGCACAATCTGTGGCAAGAAGATAGCTTAGAAACTAAGAAATTATTTTGCACATTGTTGTGGAGAGGTTCGCCAATATCTTTTACTATGCCCATTTCATCACAAGCTATAATACCCTTTGCTGGGGCTTACAACTTATGAGCGCCGCTTACCGTTCTCTTCCGTATAGCCCCAGTGATGGCTCATTTTAAAATTGATCTTTGGTTTCTAGTAGAGATTTGGTGAAATAAGAATAACTTTTGTTCTTGCACTCGCGGTTTCTGGCACGCGTTTGAATTTCGTCGCGATTGCAACTGAACGTTTTATAAAGACCCGATAATGGGCTGGGGTTACGGTTTGCTTAGGGTAGCGCGTCTGCTTAGCTAGTCCGCTGGCAGTAGACTGTTTGACTCGCGGCAGCGTCGCTGACTTCGAAGCCGTTGCGCCAACCAAATGGCAGAAAAAAAAAACACAACAAAAAAAAAAAAAACAAAAAAGCACGCACCTAACCGGACTGAAACAGCGAGAGAGTAAGAGAGAGAGTGCGGTAGAAAAAGAGTGCACGCTAGCAAGCGAGCGAGTGAATGAGAGAAAGCCCAAAGAGAACATGTCAATTGAGTAATTGAACTACTGTTATTAGCCCCGCTCACGCTGCAGTGGCAGAGAGTGTTGTAAAAAGCGTTGACGGTTCAATAGCAACCGCACCGCTCTCACCCGCGCGGCATCATTAATTGCATTGTGTTGCGTATACGCAATGTTGGTTAATGCCTGTCGATCGATAACGACAATCGATTAATAGCTGTTAGTTTGCTGTTATTGTTTAACGGACTGGTGTTGTTTATGGCACGCTGTTAACTTGCGCTGTTTGCTTGAAAACGTAAGCTGAGTTTCCACTGTGCACACAAACACGCTAAATTGTCGCCTTAATTTATTGTTGAACTTTAGTGCATTGTTTTTTTTTTGTAGCTCTTAGCAGACAAATACAAAGCGTGATCACAATCGCACGCTCAGCGGCACACACGCAGCACTCATATACACACACACACACACACACACACAGCTGCTAACCGTTTATGCGCAGCCACAATTTAATCTCGACTTTTTTTGGGCAAAAATTGAAACACAGCTCGCCTCTCAATTGCCTTAGGGTTCTTTGCTAGGGTTGTTAGGGGGTTGGGGGCAGGTTTCTGTGCCTCAATTTTTATCAACGTTTATTTTATTAGAACAGTGCCACAAACGTTGCACGGGGCTAGTTTAGCGAGTTAAACCAATTTTGCAACTAATTTAGAAAATTTGTATGTGTTTCAACTCGCGTCTGATCTATATGATTGTCGTAATATCGAACTAGTTCATTGCTCGTTGCACGCTGCGTATGCGCAATTAACTAAATCGTGCGCTATTTAAACAAATATTGGTTCTAGGCTCCAGCTTTTATTGCAGCTTTATTTTCAATTAAGAACAGAGACATATTATATTCGCACGTTGCTCATGTGAGCGTAAGCGGCAAACTTAAAATACATTTCCGTAATTGTGCAATTATTGCACAACAAATATTGCAACAAAAAAAGGGGGAAACGGGAAATGCGGGAGCAAAAGTGCTCGCTGGTGGAAGCCAGATTTATCTATATGCGCTAGCCCCTCGCCCACTCAAGGTCAGGCATGATAATTAAATAGAACTCTAATGATTGTCTGTACAATTCCAACTGTTTTCACAGTGTTGTGTAATTTTTGCATTTGGCTAGAATGGAATCTAAAAAAAAAACGCACTCACTAAGATATACTCTCAGTCAGTTGAACTTTAGAGTTCAAGGCATTGTAGATCATTTGAACTCACCCATGGTCGCATTTCTTTCTTGTTTGTCAGCTAATCTTGTAGCTTGATAAAAACAACAACAAAAATCTACTTTGCTTTATTTGCCTGGCCAATTTCCCGCACTACTGTGTTTATTTATTTATTTTTTATTTGTTTGAGTTTTAGATAAACACGCGTGCCCGGGTCTTGTTTTTCGGTTTAAGAGGCTACATTTTGGCATTATTATTGTGTTACGATATTATAATCTTTTATATCTTTTATCTAGCAGTTCTCATAAAGCGAATATATAACGTGATCACAGCATACAACTGGCGGTTACCCTACTAGATCAAATAGAAACTGGCTTGAAACTAGATAATACTGCTTAGATCGGGATCGTTACACTATCAACACTATCCTAAAATACATTTGCTCCTTTTATCATCACAAAAAAAAAAATTGTAACTTGTACCTATTTCTATCCATTTGCACAGGATAGAAACTTGTTTTGTTCACATATGATTTCTTACATCTCTTTAAATGAATATTTCTCTCATCATTTGTTTATGGTTTTTCTGCTTTCAATTTTTTTTTTTTTTTCGATTGATACACATTTGATTATTTAATTAAGTGTTTAATAAAATAAGCGTTCGTTAACAATTAGCACATATCGAAATCTGATAATTTCAATAGATGCAAATTCGTCAGGGGCGTCATCGTGTGAGAGCCTGATTAAGTTTCCATTGAAATTGACTTATAAACAAGATTTATTAGCATATCGCTCAGAATTTGTAGCTCACACAAAATATTGGTCTCCACCTTTGCCCTCCTCCAAAACTTTCCTTTGCTCGCTTCTTTCTGCTGTTTGGTCATTTAGCAAACAACACTGCGTGTTAATTAAATTGTTTAAAAAAGAAAACAAACAAAATATAAAAAAATATTTCACATATGTGTCACGTGTGCAGCGAGTATTTGAATAGAAAGAAATTTTGATGCTAAATAATTTTCAAGGTGCTCTCAGGTAAATCAATAAACTTTATATAAAATCCAAATCTTGTCCCTAATCGTATGATCCCAGAGCCATTCAAATACAAAGCAAATCGGGTAAACAAGTAGGTGAAAACATTTTATAGCAGAAATCTCTTTTTATTACATTTTAAAAATACATTTCGTCCATAACTTGCTCTGTTAATTTATTTGTCATATTCATTCCATGCAGCATTAAAAATATACCCCCTCGATCTGCTGTTGCGCGATGTCTTTTTAATATGCATATTATATATTTTTTGAGAAAAAATTCGGCTGTTCTCAAATTCCGTCAAAGTGATAGAAAAAAAACGAGGTGCAACTGCCTATAATTGCTAAGATTCTGTAATTCCTTTCAAAATATCTCAAGCTAAAGCTAGGTTCTAGCTACAAACGCGAAATCCTCTTAAAAAAAATATATAAGCAACTATGCTAAATTTATTTATGTAGGTTTTTATTTAATTAATTTTCTAATTATTTGCTTAAGCGTTTGTACTTATTGTCTTTAAACTTCACATTGACATCATAAATAATTTTATATAGTTTGACAAGCCAGCTCAAACAATTTTTTTTTTTTTTAATTTTTAATTTGTTTATATTGTATCAAAAATACACACATTTGTATAACAGTGTAGATGTCCCAGGTGTTGTTTCCCCAAGCCTGGTCCTCAGGATTAATCGTCACGGAGGTTATCCGGACGATATCCGGAGGAATTCGCATCAAGTGTGCTGCATACTTTTAGGCGTGTTTGGTAAAATTTTCTTTATCAGATACAGCAAGAATTTCGTAGCACAACTTAGATGATAAGGCTTAATCAAAGACAATATAAACACTAAGATGAGTAACACCCATACATTTGAATGCGACGCAAAATTTCGAGCCTGGCCTTTCATCTGGCCTTTGAGGCTTCGTACGGCACGCCTGCCGACTGGTTGTTCGTTCTCCAAAGACCAGACGAACGAATGCCGAAGTCATATTCAAATTACCTTGCAAAAATTAGATTGGTTCTAAAATAAAAAATAAAATTCCAATAAATTTGTCCATAATTATTTCAAACCTAATTTCCACAACATATAAATTCTCGATCTCGATCACAACAGAAGCAACCACACATATATGTGCATAAGTAAATGACGCACCCGCAAAGATACATGCAAACAGATGTTTGCTGAGGAAAGCGCAATTTCACATCGCTTTCCGATCCAAACAATTGCTTTGCTCGAGTTCGTCTTGAGAGCAGCTGCTTGGCTATTTTCTGTGCGCCTCTTATTTTACGCTCTTCTTGGACTCTTGCACTTCAACTCTGTATATGTTTAACCCCAGTAGTCAATTTGATATGTTGCAGGAATCCTGCACTTTCGGGGTAGTCGAAAAATATGCACGCCTTAATGGGCGACTTAATGATAAGTTGTTAAATAAAGTACAAAAGTCCATTTAAAAGGTTATTAAATCAGTATACAGCAGCCTCATTTTAAGCTCTTTAAAAATATTATTTATCAAATACCACCTTGATTATTTTGATAGCATTGACTACTGGGGTCAAACTAATACACAACCAAGTTGCGAGAGTGCAATCCGAACGAAATAGAAAAGACAAGGCTTAGAAAATAAGGCAAGAATAGGTAAACGATATAGATAAACGACAATATGTATGTGTGCGCAATTATGATCATTTGTATGTGTGTTAGCATTGGGCGAAGTGAAAGCTAACGACTTAAGCAAAAAACTAAAACACGATACAAAGTCTTAAACATACTATACATATTTATTATACTCTGAACCCATTGAAAGGGCATAATGTATTCGTGCAAATGTATGTAACAGGCAGAAGGAAGCATCTCCGACCCCATATGGTACAATAAGATATACTACAGAAAATTTCATGAAGATCTGTTTGGAAACACGTGTTTGCGGCATCAGCGAAAATTGCAAGAATTTCTGTATACATGTATACACATACTTACATTCGTGGGCGTCTGCTTCTAATTATATCAACAGCTCTACAACTACGATTGTATTGCTTTCTGTGCTGCGATTTTAATTCGTTTTTCTCCCAACAGGACTCAATAGTGGGTGTGGCTGTTGAGTAGAGGCGGTGGCAAGTGGTGTTGTCTGTCACCAGCTCGAGACCTACCGAGGAAACTATTTTTTTTGTTTTTGCGGCTGTTGAGTAGAGACGGCGGCAAGTAGTGCGGTTAGTTGCGAGTTCGAACCCTGCTAAGGGAACTTATTTTATTTTGTTATACCCTCAACCCATTAAAAATGGGTATAAGGGTATATTGTATTTGTGCAAAACCCAAATGTATAAAACAGGCAGAAGGAAGCATCTCCGAACCCATAAAGTATATATATTCTTGATCAGCACCAATAGCCGAGTCGATCTAGCCATGTCCGTCTGTCTGTCTGCCCGTCTGTCCGTATGTATGAACGCAAGGATCTCAGAACCTATAAGAGCTAGATGTAGGTGCTCCTAGTGCCCGCGCAGATCGAGTTTGTTTCCGAAAAATTATCGATATCGATACACTGTTTTTTGGGCAATTTTCGAAAATAATAAGAGGTAGAGTTACCAAACTTGACATATAGCTTCTAAAATATACTACTATATAACTATATAACCATTTGCTTGACATTTCATGAATCAGAACTAATAATTGGTATTTCAAAATATATCTTTATTTGGCATTACAAAAAAAAAGCATTGTGTTTGGTGCCTTCAATTGAGGAACTGCGTAGTGTTTGCATTTGTCCATTGCTGTGTTCCCCATTTAAAGCTGTAAATAAATATATATAGCACACTCTCTTAAGGATAAGCCAAACGGCAGCGCATATCTGCTCCTAGTTGGATGCTTAATAAATCTCTTTTTCTACATATGGAGAACGGAAAATGTTTCCGTTGACTGCAAAAAGCAGTGCAAAAAGCACCATATGTCAAGGGTCTTTCAGTTTAAATTATATTATTATACGATTTCCGGAGATTTGGAACAACCTTTTTACCGCTTTGGGTGCGGACTTCTTTCTCATGATCTCAGTGTAATTACTTACTAGTTTCATCTACCTTTTCCGACCGCTATAGCCAAGCGCTTAACTTCCTTTCCGGATAACACTACGCTTAGGGAATAAACCTTGAGTATTCTGTGCCGATTAAATGCAAATCGATACTCCTGGTCCCGGCGGGTTCAAAGAGGTATATATTTCCGATATCCTTCAGGCTTTGAGGTATGGCTTAAAATAAAATATCCTCAATATCTAGAAATCAACAAGGACGGTTTTGATGTCCTTTGGTCAGTTGATAGCCTTGGTCCATACGTCTTGTTTGACATAGGACATGATTGACATACTACGGTATTTATAATATACGATCTAATTTATATCCCAGCTGTTTAAACCACTTTCGTCATTTTCTTTACATATATTAAATTGGCTGGACAACGACAGTCGGTTGGTCAGAGGACATCCTGATAGTCACCACCATTCCCAAGTTATCGCCAATTGTGTAGTGATATCCTTTTTAAAATAACTTGTCCGGCCATATCTTGGTGAATTTCGAAGAAAAATGGTGGACTTAAATCGTAAGGAGGATCTGCATTTAACGATCTTTGGATTGCATATATTTTTGCACGTGGTTGCCAGGAAAATCAAATATGCAATATTTGAAAACTACGAGGATTATTTCAACATCCTTTTGCTAGTTGAACGCCTTGTTCCTTACGCATTGCTGACACGGGACTTTTCAGGATCGGCAACGATACGACCGATCTCTGGTATTTTCAATGCATAAGATAAATGTCTTTTATCTCGTGTGTGGACGCATATCGTCCTTTTCTTTGCATAGTTTGTATGGGCAGGACGACGACAGTATGGTGGACATAGGCATGTCGATAGTCCTTGTAATGGTTGAGTAATGACCGAGTTTGTAATACATTTTTTAGAAAAATGATCAAAATTATCAAATTGTAACTGCATTTAAGGATCTTAGGATCAGACAACTACAAGGACGTTTTAGCTTCTTTGGCTGGTTGCATAGGAACAGTTTTAGTGAAATTTTTGTCGAATTATGAATATTCTTCAATGCAAGCGATAATCCTAGTCCCAACGAGTGCAAAAAAAGGATATCACTCCTATATCCTTAAGATGTCCGCGTTGTGGATACAACAAAAAAATGTCCTTAGAAAAATAGCCATATCTAAGAAACTTCAAGAATGAATAAAGGAAGGAAAGTTAAGGGTGAATATGAAAAATTTTAATAAGATTGTTTGTCGAATCCTGGAAATCCTTGAGTGCATAGTCCTGAAATAGGCAAGTCGTGGTCGATTTTGAGATTCATAGCGTGGTTCAATGCTAGCAGATTTGATGCTAAGGATCTTAAGGATCAGCTGCATCGATCTGCATTTAAGGCTTTAAGGACACCACAAATTCCAGTCGCGAGCAGCAAGAAAATAAATTGCAATATCAAAATATTTGATATCGATGTTCTTTGCCCAGCTGCAGGTCCATATGAAGTTTTTGACACAAACTCGCCAGGATTTACAAGGACGGGAGCAAGTTATGGCCTTTTTAGGTACACACTTCTTTTCTATTGCATAATCCATATTGGCAGAGCAAGACCTGTCTGTTGACCAACTGACATCAGGCAAGTCTTTGAATCACGGCGATCTGTACATAACCATGCAGATTTATCACCTAATTCTAATCTAATTTTAAATACAATTTGCGTACACTTCTTATTGCTTTAATAGATATATTTGTAATATATAATTTGATTTAAATTAAAACTAGCAATATACAGGCTAAAGTGTAGCATATGATTTATCATTATTTATGCTATACAATAATAGATAAAGATATAATAATAGTGGATTAAATGAATGGTTACACCAACGAATTTTGCGTTTCCCAGAAAGAAAAGGATAAACTAAGGGGTTTATAACACATATGTGTGTGGCACATAAACCGATACACATACACTTTAAAGCATTTAGCGCGCGCGCACGCTCAAATACACACACACCCAGCATGCGAGTGTGTATATGTGTGTAACATGGTAAAAAACAACAACATTTTGTTTAAACCTAGGTATAAACTTTACGATCGCATAAATGTATACATTTATATACATAAATATAATAAAATATAAACTCTGCTTGCGGAGAATGGGGCCAAATGTGACAATAAACTAAACAACATAACAACAAAGCCAGGATATGGATAACTAGTGGGTAACCAGTTGGTTGTGGGTGTGTGTGTGTGTATAAAGGGGTAGGTGGAGAGGGTTGATGCCTTTCAACCCTGCCAAGTCAGCGTAGCAGTGCCCGTGTCGCTCTTAAGTGCGCGCACCTTGACTATTTTACATTTAAATTAACATTCACATTCATAATATTGAATACTGGACCGATGCGCATAAATACACGCCTAAGGACACTTCTCAGTTCGGGCTTGAGGTCGAAGCACATCATTTCGCACAGGAGGCTGTAGTAGTTGGACACATGCGTCGCGAACTGCGAAAGTAAAACGGTCACATTTAACACAAGATTATATATTTATATATACACTACTCACCCTGGCATCGGTCATCTTGAGCAGGCGCGTCAGGATGAGCAACAGCAGTGAAGTCCACGCTTCGCGATGCGCCTCGCTCTGCAAGCTAAGATAGTAGGCGAGCGCTTCCTTGCAGACTTGCACTAGCTCCTGCTCAATGCCGGGCCAGTCGCTGCGTCGATTCTCGTCGCCGTACATTTTGAAAAAGATGCGCAACACGCAGGCCAATGAGGCGGTCTCCTGCTTGAGCAGATTCGGCTTGACGGAGCCTTTAAAGCCAGCACGCCACAGTAAATTGCGTTGATCCTGATCCGCATTGAAGCACTTCGCAAAGCGATGTGACTGCATCAAGCACTCTGCGAGCGTGAAGAGCTGCCGTGTGCGCAAATAGCCGTACATGCCCTGTTCCTCCCGCTGGCAATCTAGCTGCAGCTGTTGTGATTGCCCGGAGCCGCCACGACAGCCGCTCATATCGGCCGCCGCCTGAGCCAGCGTTTCGGCATCCTCCTTGCGCGAGGTCGCCGGAAAGAAGACTATATTATCCATGGTCTGTATCAGCTCCAGCTGCACCACACATTTGATATGTAGTGCTTCGAACTGATTGTGCGCCAACGCCATAAACGTCGGTTCCTGCGGCGCACTGCTTGTGGAATGTGGTGTACTGGAGGCACGACGTGGCAGCTGCTGCTGTGGCTGTTGTTCAGTGCCCTTGTTGGGCCGCCAAGTGAGCAGCTCCTTGGGCAGCGTTGCATTAAATATGTCCAGTATGCACTGGCAGGTCTTGTCCCAGGTGACCTCATTAAATTTGAACCCATTCGAGATGACCAGATTCTCAAGGCAATTGGTGCCGGAGCGTGCCAACTGCTCGTTGTTTTGCTGCACGCACCAGTGCAACTGGGCGAAGAGCTCCTCTAGCAGCAGATGACCCAGCACATCAAAATACTGCGTGAAGACATCAATGATTGCATAAAGCGCGTGATTACAAGTGGTTGTCATCCATTCGGACTTTTCGGTCACATGCTCCGGTAGCTTCATATTGTCGAAGATCCGAAAGATCACATTAAACAAATCCTTCCACCAGTTTGGCTTGAAGCTATCCCCATGCGTTTTCACGATCTCAAAGAGCACGGTCAGGCCGCGTGTGCGGACATCCAGCTTGCACCGATTGACAACGCAGGAAAGCGAAAAGAGCATGGGAAACCAGCCGCGCACCCACACCCGATCCTCCTCCGCCACGGAGGCATCGTTCTCCATGCCCGCATGCTCAGCAAACAGCTGGGGCGCATCATGGACGCACTGGGCACAGTTGCGCACTAGGCGTATGGCCTCCATGCTAGTGTCTGGAAAGCGTGCATTGCACGCAAACTCTGACAGGCACTTGACGGCATCCTGGAAAGAGTCCACCATAACGGCAAATTGTCGCCGATAGAGCTCGCCAATGATTTTGCCCGTTGTCTGGAACGCCAGCTCCACAATTGGCTCCTCATGATCCCCGGCAGCTAGGTGAAATATAGAGAAGATGTTCTTCCAGCCAGATCTTATATTATGCGCCTGCAAAAAAGAATTAAATACGTGATAACGTGATTGGAAGAGATAGTTGACTACGAAGTTGGGATAATTACTTGAGAGTTGACCATCTGGGCAATGCAGCGCACGACCATGTCGCGTATGGCCGGCGAATTGTTCTTCTTCATGATGTGCTCGAAGGGACGTAGAAAATCCTTTTGGAAACGAAAGTTGCTGAATTCGCCCTTCTCCATAAACTTCATGGATAGCTGGCGCAGTGAATCCAAAGCAAAGAATGCAATCTCCTCATTGCTATTGCAGCCGACGGTATTGAAGTGCTCGCCAAGCACCTGCCAGATGCGTGACCATTGCAAACGAATGCGCTCCATGTTGTAGTAGCTAATCTCGACGATCTTCTGTAGCGAGAACATTCGCGGCTGCGTCTGCTGCAGTTCATCCACAGAAACCTGGCACAGCGCCTTCACAAAGTCCACAATGGCATCGCCATCGAGACGCATGGAGCCAGTAAAGATGCGGTCGACAGCCACAACAACGCTTTGGCTGCTCGTTTCGCCAATGTGTTCCTTGACGCTAGGATTGAGCGTATCCTTGAGCGTGGTTTGTGAACCGGACAAAAACTGCGGTCGCACTCCAGTGCCAATGAGCTGCGCCAGCTCCAGCTGGCTAATGCACTTGACTATGTCTAGCCAGCTACTGCCTAGATAATTGCCATCAGTATGGGCGACCATGATGAGCGTCTTAATGGTATCTATATTCTTGGCCTTCATCTCATTAATTGGCGAATTTGCGTTCAATAAGGTGAAGCGTGCCAGCGCCTGAACATAGGCATCCCGTTCCAGAGACATGTGGAAAATGCACGCAATGCGAATTGCGCAACGTATGCCGTCCAGACAGAGAGTAGCTATCTCTGGATCATCGCAGACCTGTAGGCCCACAGAAAAGGCGGCCAGAAATGGTGTCCAGGCCATTTTGAACATTGGACGCACATGCTCCAGATGCTTGGCCGATGTAAACGGCGATTTTACATGCGATACAGACTGCATCAGATTGGTAGCTGTCAGGGAGATGACCTCCATTTCCATGTTCCACAGTAGTTTGCGTCGCTTCTCTGTAATGAAAGGCTGTTTTCCTGCTGGCTTTGGTGCAATGAGCATTGTGGTATTATTCTTCATTTTAATCTCATGCTCGGCAATTTCATCGTAAATAGAGGACAAATATTCCTCGGGCAGATCATCTTTGCTGTCGCTAATGCCGCGATTCATTTTAATATACTGCTCCTTGGTCATCTTGTGCTTGACCTGTGGGGAATGAAGATCCGTGGTCAGCATAATAATGCTAAAGGCGAGCACATAAACTGTGTCGGCGCTCTGGAATAGCTGATTCTGTGGATTGCATTCGCAGTATCTGCTCGCAAACTTCTCCATCAGTCGATCAATCTTTTGCGCCTCGCCGGGCAAACGGAATTCCTCAAGAAGAATGCGCAGAGCGGCCACTACTTCCATCTGGCGAAAGTCAAAGGCATCGATATATGCGCACATCACCTCCTTAGAGTGATCATCGTTCTCGCCCAAATAATTGCCAATGACGGTTTTGTCCAGGCGTTCGTCATCATGCAGCCAGCGTGCTATGTCCTGGCAGCTGCTACCCAACAGCTGCTTCTCCTGCAGAAATTGCACACCCTTCTGGGGCTTACGGTTGAACAGCTCAATGCCCGTCTCCATGACCTCCTTCCGCATCTTACGCTCCTCCAGCGCCTCAGGCAAATCTAACAGCTCTTGATTCTTAGCACTGCCGTACGAGTTAAGGCTATGACTAGAGCCGCCGTGCGTAGAGCGTAGACTTGAATTTTGAGCAGATATCGCATCGACATTATCCCCAGCTTGCAACTCCTGTGTGGTGGGTGACTGCAGCGACTGAACCTGCAATGAAGATAATTTAATTTCCAGTACTTAACAACTTTGCCTATTTAACTTACTTGCAGTGCAGGTGTCGGCATATTGGGATTCACATAGAGATCCTTGCTCCACTCGACCATGCACTTCAGTATGGACACAAGGCACTCCAGTCCGCGTTTACGCATTGATTTCTCCTGCATTGGGTTCGCGCCCAGTTCAAGAGCCTGCCGACCCTGCGCGATCTTCGAGAGATCGTTAACCAGTCGCTCAAACAGATTGGCCGCCGAGAAATCACAATCATAGTTCACGTAAATATCCACGACAGACTGTGCATCGGCACAGATGCGCGTCAAAGCCTGTATAACCATCCATTTGTGCTCAAAGGAGCTCGAACTGGCCTCCAGAATATTCAAGAAGATCTCCTTGAAAAACACCTCAATTTGGCGCTTCAAATGCACCTTAAAGTTGGAAAGCAACGCCACAAAAATGGAGAGCGACAATTCAAAGACCTCGGCCACCAGGCTGACACCATTGTTGGACAGCGCGACACAGAGATACTGTTTGATTGCCATGATGAACATCTCATTGGAGCGGAAGACGGGGCCAGCATTCTGCAGTATCAGCAGCAGCAAATGCAGCGACAAAACCTTAGAACGCAACTCATGTGACTTTGGGTCCGGCTGACCTTCGGGCAGCGGCTTCATTGAGAGTTTGCATAACGCTCGGAACACCAGAAACGCATCCTTTTGCAATATGTGTGTGAATTTGGCTGTGACTATTGCATCATTCTCGCTATGCAGCTCAACGCTATCATGATCCGAGTGCGAAGAATCAGCCGATCCGTTCCCATTGACAGATGCCTCCATTTCGGCCACATCCGGCTCTACACCCTGTTCCTTCATCGCCTCATTGAAGGCAGCTAAAAGATGAACATGGTTTAGCTTTAACTTGAAATGAATAAAACGAAACTATTATGTCAACAAAATATCAACTTATGTATGCGAGGCAATGATAAAGTTGTCTACTATTCAGAAGACACAATTTAAAAAAAAAAAGGATCCGGAAAGTGTTAAAATTGATCCTTAGTTGGAATAGCAGCAATCTACGGGAAGTTACTAGCAAAACATAAATAAAAAACGAAGCGGCTTAGAGCTTTTTTAAAATTTAAGTTCTAGCAGCACTGATCAACGCATGGCATGAACTTTTATCGATTTTTAAGCTAATTTAGATCGGTGTGCAATGCACAGATAGACCATCAATTCCACTCACCTGTTATTATCTCAGCCAGCAGCTCTGAGGCGATGGCTTCATCGCTGTCTGATAATTCCGTAGCCTCCGTCGTCAGCTCCTCACCATTGCCTTCCGGACTGCCTATGCAGTCATTAAGTGTTGTCGTTGATGGCGTGGGTGGCACCTCATAGACTTGATTCTCCATACGTGCAAAGATTACATTTAGCATCTGGGTGAGAGTGGCACGTGCCGTAGTCTGATTAACCAGATTCCTGCTGGACAGATATATGTCATAGCAGGTGCGCACCGCTTGCAGCAGCGTAAACTCGTGTATTTCGACGTGCTGTGATGTGACAACGGTAAGCAAAGCCTTGATGATCTGCAGCTGCACACCTTCGTCCGTCTGGGGTCCATTGAAACAGCCATAGATGGTGATGACAATACGATCGATGAGCAAATGACCCGGATTGGCTGAATCCTGAATGGCACCCGTCAAATGCCCATAGGCAATTAACTTCTGTAGGCAATCCAGCGCAGTCACAACAATGCGCGGAGAGCGGCTCTTACAGGCCAGTTCAAAGGGCAGGAAATAGGTTTCCGCATTGATAATGCTCGCCGCATCGTTTTTGGGCAGCGGCAGTGCAGCGCAGGGTAGCTCATTGCCTTCGGCGATTTGGCCCGCATTGATGAGCTCCGCCTTGATCTGTTCGAGTGCCGTGTCACAGGATTTCTTAAGTTGCGAGTGATGTGAACGCCGTATGTCCTTATCGGCAAGGATTTTCTCTAGAGCACGCACAATAAACATTTCCTTGGTTTTCGTGGAGTTATTTTGCATATTGTATGCAACTCCAAGGTCGTCGTATAGTTGTGGTTTTATTGCTTTCCTCTTAACTAATTACCGTGAGTGAACGTCCGCCCGTGTGTTTCTGTGGAGAAGTGAGACGACAGCGCCAGCAACTTTTGGGCTGCCGCAACGGTGCGTGGTCCTGTGTTATTGATGTTTGTTTCGGCTCGTCTGCTACACTCTGCACCCGTTGCGTGTGTGTGTATGTTATTTAATTGTTTTATGCGTTTGCATATTGCAATGTTTCAACTTTTCACATCAAATATGCTTAAAAAATACAATGCGTGAAAAAACGTCATCAGTACTGCACAACATTGCCAGACTGTTGATATATCGTTTCTATCGATGAGCGATTGTTTACATTCGATTAAATACGATACAATGTATATGCCATTCTGAGTTTACCGGGCTTAATACTAACAAATAAAATAAATTTCTATTGACTCATTATACGACATCTGCTGCACATCCTAAAATTTGTCCAACATATATGATTGACACGTGTCTGCTACTAATATTATATCTTAATAGTGATAAAAATTTTCTAAAATATTTTTTTTAATAGATGTTTATGTACTATAATTGCCACTCTTCCTGTGTGCAATCCGCCATTAAGAGCATGTTGTTCATGTGCTCACCCATTAGCTTGCGATGTTGTGCGAATTCTTCCCCATAGGCTGTAAATATGCGAGCTGGTGGTATTGCCGATGCCGGTATGTGCATATACTTTTTTGCCAAACTGTGGAGAAACGGATGAAACTGAGAAAGATCCTTCCATAACAACAAGGGCTCAGTTTGCAAGCTGCTTATGTTTGTGCAAAAATAGCTGGAAATTTCATCCATGTTCTCGCTTTCACCATTCATAGTAATATGTTTGTGTTTCTCGTGGGAGAATGCCCTATATGCCGCCCAAATGTCGTAACTTCCCGTGTTAGCTTCTTCGCCAGATTCAGCGGCAATAGCATCGCCCTTTTCCTCGTACAGATCGTATAGATGTGTCATATATTTGGCCACCAGTGAGGCGCTCTGGAACGGCATATTGCGAAAGCGTGGATCCAACAGACTGGACAGGGCCAGTTGTGTATTCTTCTCCATTCCCTCGAAACGCTCCTCCAGATGTCGAATGACAAATAGGCGAATGTCGTACGAGACTTGATGCTGCTGCTCGGCGTTCTCCGGCTGCTTCATTTCATTGAGCACGGTGTAAGCTATGGGCAGGGCATTGCTAGCACTAGGATAAGAAATAGTGCTTGGACCGCACAATTGACGCACTGCACTGGCCAAAGGCGCTAACACAGCAAGCAGCTCGCCTGCCAGCTCCAATTCACTGTCCGTCAGCATAAACGCCGGATCCAATGGCTGTACTTTCTGCAACTGAGCTGCCTGCCTGACATAACGTCCCAACATCTCGTAAGTGCTTATTGCGCGTCCGGTTACATCCAACTGCAGTTGCGATGCGACCAAATTACTGCAGCTGCTAAGATGGTGGGCAACACAGCGGCGCACCTTGTCGCAAAGTGCACTAAACTCCTGCCTCTGCACCACTAGCTCAAACAACGTCTCTAGCAAATGAGCAAAGCATGGCACATGCCGCTGGCTACCCAGCAGGGAGGCGACAGCGTTCTCCAGCAAACGGCTGCTTCGGCTCACAATACAAACAATCTTCGACTTATCTATGTCAAATCGCTGACAAACGCGCTCCAAACGCTCCACAATATTGCTGGCATTATATTGTGCTGGCAGCGCTTGCACGGAGAGTGTGCGTGCCCGACGATGCACGCCATCGTAATAATGGGCAGTCACCTCCAGATAGCTGTTCTGCTGCTCGGCCGATGTGTTAATGGCGCAGCTTAGTGAAAGCGTTTGTAAGTGGGCAAAGTGTTGGCGCAACTGTGCCGTTTGCAATTGTGCCTTTTGACCAATGTGGGCACCCAGTTGATCAACGCTGGGCAACTGAAAGGCGGGGCAGAGAACTTGAGCTAAACGTTTGAAGCCCTCTCCCTGTATTATGTGCAGCGGCTGCTTGTCGCGGCACACAAAATATGCCAGGCTGTCCTGGTAAGCAGCATTGTGAGACGTTTGGAAATTGCTAAAAAAAAAGAAAAAAAAATTATAATTTAACCACACATAAATTACATTTACATATGTCGGCGCGTATTTTACCTGACCATTAACTGCACTTCAGGCTGCTGTTCGTCTTGTTGCAGCGTTTGGTACAATGCGGCGGTTGGATCGTTGTGATCTTGTGCCTCCTTTGGCTCAAATTCAATAATGTCCTCAGCGCTGGCTGTCTCAGCGGCAGATTCTGTTTCAGCCGCAGCCCAATTGGCATAGGTTTCTTCATTTACAACGCTTTCGACGGCAGCATGTGCTTCTGCGTCCACCAGCTCGATTATGTTCACATCCATGTCGGGTCCGACTGGGTCGGCTTCTATTTCTCCCTTTGGTTCCGATTTTATTTTAATGGATGCATACTTGAGCAGTTTTCTGCCACGGCTCTTGATGGGATTTGGCTCCCGTTTGAGCATGCCGCGCACCACAATAGAATCGTGGTCATTTACATCGCTGTAAACAAACCCGTCTGCGTTAAGTGCATGTACACAAATACTGATATGTTGGCTTACATTTGTGGATGGGTCTTCATGTGCTTCATCAGATTGGAGGTATTGCCGCAGGTTTTGATTATCTTCTCGCATAGCAAACATTGTGCTGTTTGAAGATTTATTTTATCGTAGTATTTCCAAATTTTACTACGCGCCATTATTGGTTGTCTACGTTGTTTAGCATCGATTTCTGAATATACAATTGTATCGAATCGTTTGGAATCAGTTCACTGGGGTGGTTTAATTGAGCGAGCGGGGAACTCCTCAATGTTCGTTCATTTAGTTCCTTTTCCTTGGTCGCTTCGTTCATATGACTGCCAAGTCTAGTTCGAAGAAAATGAGCAGAACAATTGAATAGTTCTCAAAGACTTACTGAACTAAAAATTAGTTCTGTTTTGTTGTCATATATATATATTCGACGCTTATTACTAGTCTTATAATATTAAAATATTGATTATGAATTTTTAGAAGCTATATGAGATTACCATTTTTTTGTATATCTTTTGACAAAATAAATAGGGTTTAAATAGTAAAGGTTTTGCGATATGCACTCACATGCCATAGCAAGGCGCTGACCACAGGATATCTTATGGCCAGCATTTTAAATTTAACAAATAATGAATTATTTTAAAATTAAATTTTTTAATTTAAGTTGAAATTTGATGCCAGTCGGTAATTAAAGATGAGCGTATAATCGTTTGGTTCTGACAAATAATTCATATATAGTCCACGGGCAGGATCTTTAATTATTTAATCCTGCCCGTCTATATGATTTGTTTGGTAAACTGACAAAATCAAAAGCACATTTGTGCACTTCCATTGTGCACTTATGCTGTGAATAATGTACAGCTAAAATGATCGTTACCATAGCCAGTAACGGGCAACGCTCTACTACGCATGGGACGCTCAAACATAGTTTTCTGAACCCGAATTTGACAATGATTTTGATTGTCTCTCGAATTTCAAAAATATGTCTTCGAGTGTACACTCATTTACCGAATAATATTCGACTAGATCGCTAAGACTATCCCCCAGATATTGGTCTGCTATCTTAAATACATTCGACCAAAGGATGTGATCATCTGTGCGTACAAAATAGGTTAATGTGCCAGCATGATTCTCTCTTAAGTCCAAGTCCTCGAATTGTCCCTTTAAAGTGTTGGTAATAGTCGTCACATTTGCCTCCGTCTCCGTGTCGATTTTCATTTTTAGTTTAATGGTAAAGCCGCTGAGGCGCTTCAAAGCGCAGATGTTGTTCAGGCATTTAAATTTTCCGTTCGCCATGATGGCCAGTCGATTGCACAACTCCTCGCACTCATCCATGCTGTGTACAGGATTTTCAGTAGATGTTACTAAATAATCGAATGGCATGCGATTCAGTATAACTCACCTGTGCGACGTGAGCACCACCGTTCGATCCTGCGCCAGGAAATCCTTAATGCATTTCCACAAAAATCTTCGCGATATTGGATCCACGCCCGTTGTCGGCTCATCTAGGAGCACCAGCGATGGTGCGCCGATCATAGCCATAGCTGCCATCAGCTTACGTTTTGTGCCACCCGAATAATTGCGCACCGCCACATGGCGATATTTAAGTAAATGCATTTTATGCAGCCAGAAATTAACGCTATTTTCCATATCGGCGGGCTCATTACCTCGCCACCTAAGACCACGCAGCAGCGCCATTAATCGCAAACACTGCTCGGCGGTCATAAATTGGTTGATCGCGTCGTTTTGCGGGCAATAGCCAAACTGCTGGCGATAGGCCACCTCGTTGAGGCGTATGTCTATGCCCTTCGTTCGTATATGCCCGCTATCCACAGTTTTATTGGCGGCAATCATTTGGAAGGTGGTTGTTTTGCCTGCACCATTAACACCCAGGAGTCCAAAGCATTCGCCACTCACGGCAGCAAAACTGATGCCGCTGACAGCCGGCTTGCCTCCATAGCTTTTCCGCAGATTGCTCACAATCAGGGGGTAATCTTCTGATGCCTGTTGCGCAGTGCCATCCAGCAGCTGCTTAACATGCTGTTCCTCGTTGACGCAATCATTGATGCACTCGAGCTCCTGGTTTGAATTGCCGGTCTTCGGTGGTATCTTACAGGTTTTGCCATAAAAGAAGTCTTTTAACTGCCGGCGATAGTACTTGTGTTCCAGCACAATAGTAAAGAAGCCCATAACTAGGGTAAAAACAGTTAGAGCATACGCAAAAAATTCGCTGGTGGTTTCCGGGGGATTCTTCGATTTACTTCGCTGCGCTAATAGGTTCTCGTTTATGATGCGCAGCTGATGGTTTAAATTGAAATCGGGCAAAAAGCGTAAAAATGCGATCTTTGTCCCGTGCAGCTGCATAGCTTGAATATTGCTGGAGGTGATTAGTGGCGCAATTTCTGCGGGAAAAGAAGAGAAAAAAAGTTCATATTTTTAGGAGTACCAAAGATCAAATACTTTTAAGCAAAAAGACACACAAAACTGATTTACTTGCAACGACTTCAAACAAGCTGCTAATTTGATTTTGTTGGTGTACTATACATATTAGTTTGGGTTATTAAAAATTGTTCATTTATACTTATAAAATAAAATTAAAATGAACATATAAAACATATTCACATATTCACTCACTATGACAAGTTGATTGCTTTAAGTAAAATACAAATTGTTATACATATGTGCAAATATACCAATTAATAAATTAAAATATATTTACAAAAAGGAAAAAGCACCTCAGCAAGATTTAAATTTTTTTCCGATCGCTTCTAAGCGACCCGGAACACCGCAAGCTTTTAACTTAATCTGTGTCTCAAGGAATATTAAAATTGTCGTTGATTACTCACCTGAAATGTTAAGCATAAGCAGCAGATATGTTGAAATTGTTGATATGGACTTGAAATTATTCCCAAGAGCGTACAAGATGGGCAAATAGCTGCAGCCATAAAAGAATATACTCATAACTATCAGCTGCTGCTCCTCGATATTGTACAGTTCAGCAGGCATTATCACTTTCTGGACCAAAAACAGTAACAGACAGACCAGGGCATGCAATATCATATCAAATACAAACGTGGCACACCAATATGTGTAGCGTGACATAGGCTGCAGTTGACGGAAGCCGTTGGCATTCTCTCGAAACGGCAATGCGACATAGTAAAACATGCTGAAGAACATTGTGGCCGTTACGATGACCACATAGTACTCGAGCCGTGCAGCACTGATGTCGCTCACGAATTGCTTCATGGGCACATAAGTGGTATCGATATATGCTTCCGGCTGCCGGCTGAGCAGCTGCAACATGCAAGTGTCCAGCATATTTACGAGCATGACGCTGCTATGGTAGCGATTGCTTGCCCAGTATACCTCTAAAATAGGCGTGTCACTGGTGCTGCGCTCCTCAGAAACCATTTCAATTAGCCCAATGGCATCCTCCAGAAAATAAGGCAAATTATCGCGCTGCAACTGCAGTAACTCTGGGGTAAGCATAATACGTTACATAAGTTTAATTCATGACAGACATTTTGGTATATTACCTTCTCGCACGCTGTTGTTGCCGCGCAATGTGAGCGTCTTGTCATTGAGACCACTCTGTTGGATGTACTGACGCAGCAGCTGCTCCAACTGGTCATTTTGATTCGTTGGATTGTAAATGTAGACACTGCCCGTACGTAGCTGGCTAAGTCTTAGCGGCAATGCTGTCTCATTGGTGACCAAGGAAGAATAATGCATTAGCAAAATAGCGCATGTGATGCCCAGAATAGGTAAGATCAACTGCAATAAATAATAATAATATTATTATTTATATTAATAATAGTACTACAGAGTTTTAAATAACCACTCAAACCATAATCTGCTTAACAGCACTCTATCTAAGCATGTTAAATAAATATATATATACTTCTATTTTAAGATCAGAGCGACAAGTTGAATCAGACTGATTGACTGATTGAATCAGATTGAGACAGGACCGCTTGTTTGCCTTTTAACGCATTGATCTCGAAGACTATATGCATTGTTTGTCCAGCATTAATAGCTGAAGGCACCAAAATTGGTGTTTCAATTGATGTTAAGCATACAAAGATAAGACTTTTTTTAATACCTTCGTCAATAATTTTGTGAATGATAACAAGAATTACTAAATAAACAATTTGGGGTAATAGACTGCAGCTTGCAGTGTGTGTGCTTGATAGTGTTTGAGTATGTGTGTATACGAGTAAATTTGATGTCTCACACATTTTTATGGTTTTTTTTTTTTTGCCTCGCAGCCTTATCTACTTGGTCAGGAAAAGGTGTGAGGTTTTTGTTTTGCTACCTTCATTCAGTCAGAATTATACTGAGGAACAGTGTCTTACAAATTTAAAATCGATGGCAAAGTCGGCAATTATCAGCTACATTTGTTTTATAGTTGTTCGTTAATACTACTTATAGAAAGAAGGTGTTACTTTGCTTACCATGCAGACTGCATAAAGCCACTCGTTAAAAAGGAATGTTGATTTTTTGTAGAAAATTGCAAGCCACAGCTGCCAGTAAGGGGTCTCAATATGTTGCAGTCGTTTGTATTGAACGGCCAAGGGTGGCGCATTATTGTGGGTACCAATATCGGGTGTATCCACTTGATCATATTCTCCAGCACAGCTAAAAGGGAAATATATTAATGTCGAGGCTATAAATTCAGGCCCAAAGGAGCTCTCACTTTAGAAATACAGTCTCCAGTGAGGTGTCTGCAATTGAGATCGTTTCAATGCCTAGTCTATACTGATTTTTCTCTAAGTTTCGTAACATGTCATGGAATTGCAGGCGATAGTCATATGGTAGGCATATATAAAGCGTCGGCTTAACATAATTCTGTGTACAAAAGAGTTGATAATGAGTCTAAAGATAACAAAAACAAAAAAATCATCAATTAATAACCTCCTCTTTAGCAGTCGGAATAAACTTAAATATTTCTTTCATTGTTTCTTCTTTCAGAAACAGCGTCTCATGGGCCTGCAGCTTTAAGCGATAGCCGCTGCCCGATTTACGTTTAAGTTCGAGCGGCGAGCCGATTGCCTGTAGCTTGCCGTTGGCCAGTATGCATATGGTATCGCCTAGCACCTCGGCCTCTTCCATATAATGTGTGGTCACTAAAATTGCCTTTTCTTTACGCAACTCTAGCAAAATGTCCCAAAGTTCTCGACGTGATTCAATGTCCAGGCCCGAGGATGGTTCGTCTAGGATCACAATTCTGTAAATAAAAATAAATCAGTCTGACAGAACGACAGTTGCAGTATACCAGATAAATTACTGCTGAAATATTAAACATTAATTGTTGCTACTAATACTTAATTAAACGGATGCAATCTTTAGATTTACAGATATAACAGTTATAGCTACGAATGTATGTATATTATTTTTTAAAAACATTAGCTATTAATAGTTACTAACTTGGTATTCCCAGCAATTGCAATTCCCAGGGACAGACGCCTCTTCATGCCGCCTGATAAATTGCGACCATATTCATTGGCCTTGTCTTTAAGGTTCAGCTTGCGTAGCTTCAGTTCTGCCCAGTTGCGTGCATCAGAGAGCTTGGCGCCGCGCAGCTGTGCGAAAAATTCCAAATGTTGCTGACACGTCATGTAGCTCATGAAAACGCTATGTTGCGGACAGAAGCCGATTAGGTGGCGATACGAGGCAACATCACGCTCGCTGCAAACAACGATCTTGCCCGCATCCTTAGGTACAATGCCTAGAAAATTGAAAAGAATAGAAGTAAGACACAATTACAATCGAAATTTTGGCAGACCATATATGACCGCAAGCTAACGTACCCATAATCATGTTCATCATAGTTGTCTTTCCGGCACCGTTGTGGCCCAGTAGTACTGTGATCTCCTTGTTGTTGATTGTCATATTTAAATGATCAGCTATGTGGGTTTCGCGTTTGCTCGTCTGGAATTTCTTACACAGATCACTGATGATGATTGCATGGGTGCCACGCGGCGATGTCGTGTATTCATTGCGCTGACGCTTTTTATATGTATCGGGCTAAACATGGCAGGAAATTTAGTACATTTATGGCAGCATAGCTCGTAGCCAGAATAGGAACTTACATTAAGGATAAATAAGAATGGGCGCTTGAGACCACCAGGTCCGGGAAATACGCATACCAAATAGTTGTAGAGCATGGCGTAAAAAACGGTCTGAGAGATGAGCACAACATAAACAGTAAAGATACGACTGGAGTCATCTTTAATAACTCGAAACAAATCGGCGCTTTCGAAGTCGCGATCTGTAAGATATTTTATTGTGAAACAAATATTTTATTGTGTCGAGTGTCGAGTGTCGAGGCTTAAATCCTCTTGCACTTATACTTCTATCTATTAAATGTACAAAAAAAAATTGTTGGGTTAAATTTGGATTGTAATCTTTATGTGGGGGCTTAAGTTTTATATTTATCAGGATGTGAAAACAGAAAACATTAAAAAATTAGGTTTTCGTTTATATTTCCTTGTAGATCTGCAAGTCATAAAAGGAATATATACGACCCCATAAAGTATATATATTCTTGATCAACATCTACAGCCGAAGTGATCTAGACATCCCAGTCTCTCTATTCATATGCCAGATTGGATAAATAAAGCATATAGCTGTCAGAGCTATCGGTCGTAATGTAGTATCTTGACTAAACCAGGCCTTAGTTAAGTAACTAACTTAAACTGTGCTGCTTATATGAGCATTCTATTTCATAGCCGTACGGAAAGAATCAGCCGAAGAAATAGTTTTTGCATGCGAAATTATTCGGTTTTGCCGTGAGGCAAATGTCTACAAGTATATTAAAACTTCGGAGTTCCGAACATACCGTATTTGTAATTACGGTTACAAAGTCCGCGATTGATTAACAAAAAAGAGCCGCAAGGGATAATATAACTGCAACTCACGTTTATTGCAGAAGGTCTGCAGCACATCCAGGCCCTCCAAAAATGAATTGGTGCAGAACAAGAAAAACGCTATATTAGTAAGTAAGCTGTGTACAATACTAAACACATAGGGGATAACGAGCAGGATAAGTCCACCGATTTTAGCGTAAAACACTGCAAGATAAAATATAAATATAAATGAGTAAAAGATCCAAGCACATATAAAAGAAGCGCAGCTTACCTGAAGAAAAGCAGACTGATATTAAATAGGCATACGACATATTTGCCACAATGTACAATAAATACAAGATATATATATAAATAAAGGGAATCAGTCCCAAGGCGCCATACTGCCAGGCGATAATTAGGTTTAACATCAGGAATGTTGCATAGAAAACAATACGTATCAGAAAAAATGTGAGCCCATTCAAAAAGCTCATGGGTGTGACCAGATTCAGGAACTCCTTTAGGCCATTCTGTTTCTCTTCGACGAAGGGCACCAGAAATGTGCTCAACAACATAATACAAAATAATATGCTAAATAATGTGCCGAAATTAATCAGGCGAGAGCTGTCCGAGTTGCCAACCTCCAGATTCGGCATGACATTCAACAGCAGCTCATAGTTGTCATTAATTTGCTGATAGCGCAAAAACTGACGGTCAATAACATACTGAAGAGTAAGAAACCCCTCACGAATATACTCATCGTCATCTGCAAAAGTGTGAACGAATGCTGTAAATGATAATCATAAATGTTGTCTAGCTGTCTGTATACGCACTCTTCAGATGGTTAATTTCCTCGTCATTTACAAAGCGCTTTTTTGGCGAGTTTCGCATTTGATTTGAGTAAAGACTGTACTTTAATCCCCACCCACTTCTCGGGTCTGGCAATGCTTGGAAATTTATGGCAAAACAGCTTCCTTTGCACTGTCGTTGCATATCCAATTCCATTTCCACGCTATTGTTGTACTCTCTCATACCTAAAAAATGTTCGGTAATAGTAGGGATGTTCAATAATAGTAGAGGTGTTCAATAATCTTACGTTCATATGGAATTTCTAATTCTTCCCGCACATGTTCCATTAGTGATCCCACATTATTCGTACTCGGCCCATAGTATATCCAATCAAACTCATTACCGGGAAAGTACAATGCCTTAAGTGATACCTATAAACAAAGAGTATTGTTGTAATTAGTTAATAAAATAAGTGACAATCAATACTCACATAATCTTTGCTTTCGAATTCTTCGCTTTTGTAGTAGTTAGACTTGTTTGACCAATGCAAATAACTGAACTGTACTCCTGTCCATAAAAAACATATGATGGTCAATGGTATCCAGTTGTGCTTCAAATATAGCAAATTCTTATGCCAAAACACATAAAACAATGAACATCTACACGCCATTGTTGTTTTTTTTTTTTTGCACTTGGTTACTCTGTCTTCTTGTTTGGATTATTTGGCCGTCCTGTGAAGACGCCAACACCAATGTGTGAAACTAAGCTTTTTTCATATGAAAAGATTAACTTTCTTTTGTAAATAGTTTTGGCTTTGGGAGTAGCCTAAAAAATATCGGTGGTGATAACCAGACGTCCGAAAGTGTCGATAAATATCGATGTACTTAGTCACTAAGAAGTGACGTTTGATGCTTCTATACTGATTTTACCGACTATCGGTAAGACTATCGGTTAGAAGTAGACTACGTAGGCATTGTGTGCCTATCGATTTTAACTTGTACCATCGCTATTTCTTATTCTTAGTATTTTTGTCTGTCGACAAGTATTTTTGTTGAAATCTTGAAATATTATGAGCGGCACTACAATATTTCCTATTAATATAGAAAAGCTCACGGCCAAGGAACGACACAATTATATTCTTAATCAATATGTGTTGCCCACAGCTGCTGAAAATGAATCCCGCAGCCATAAACGTGATATTGATGTCATCCGTGAAAACCATCGTTTCCTTTGGGACGAAGAGGATGCTGATAATGGATCGCTGAGCTGGGAACAGCGCTTGGCGTTACGCTATTACCGAAAATTATTCAAAGAGTACTGCATAGCCGATCTCACGCGCTACAAGGATAACAAAATAGCTTTGCGCTGGCGCACCGAACAGGAGGTCGTCACCGGCCTGGGTCAGTTCCAGTGTGGCAGTCGGCACTGTGGCGAGCGTGAGGGCTTACGCAGCTGGGAAGTCAACTTTAAATATATTGAGCAAGGTGTTCTGCAAAATGCACTAGTTAAGGTAGGCAAAAACAGCGCATGACAATTATCTTCATGCTACCAAAGATTATATCGTTTTTATATCGACTATGTGATATAGGTATAGACCTTGAATGTCCCCTTCAATTCATTAACATTTCGTGATTTGATGGCTGTTAAATGTGTGTCTAAACCTTTATTTTGTGCAGGTTCGTCTCTGTCCCGTACATACAGAGCAGCTGAACTACCGAACGAAGAAAAGGGAGCACAAACGCCAGCGGCGCAGGGAGAAGGATGTGCGTAAAACCGAACGAAAGCATAAGAAACGCAAACTGGACAAAAAGGAACAAGAGAGTGAAGAAGTGGAAGAAGAAGAACAAGAGCCGCAACATGACGATGCAGCCACAAGCGGTGAAACTGCATCGGAAAAACCCGACGAAACTGTGGACGAGGACATTTGGAGCAAACAACTGGATCTGAGCAAAGAACAGCCGTCGCGTGAACAGGAATTCGAACGTTATTTGGAGGATCTATTATTGTAAAAGTAAAAATGCAAAATGTTTTGGTTTGAACTGCACTTTTGTAAATACAATAGCATTATTTTTTATTAATGCAGAGCTTGTGCTCTTCTATGGCTATATAGCTACCTACTGCACTTTGAAGACTTGTACATAAATATACATACATTTACATTTATACAATCAATACTCAAAAGTATATACAGTGAAAGCTCTGCTACCTTAAGACTTGCAATTTTTTGCTTTTAATTTATCTCAAACAATACACAAATCATGTAAATTAATTAATTAAAAAAAAAACGTATTAATGAATTTAGTAATTTTTTACCTTAGCAGGAAAGCATAGTTTACCGTATTTGTCCGTTCAAGAGAGCTTTCACTGTATATACATAAATAGTATGTTAATATATTGTTAAACACCAACACCAAAAAGTTGAACTGGACATTAAGGCTGTGACTTGTTTTTGAAACAGTTATGAAATTACGAATACAATTGGACTCTCATATTTTAATAACTAAATTTGTAGCATCGTTCATAGACTTGACGTCTCTGCCTCCGTCATTTGAAAAACACCTCGTTAGCTATTGAGCCTGCGGCAAGAGGTCGGCGAATGCCTGCGGCGGTTTAAAGTCACGCACTTCGGTGAACACGAGCTCCTTCCATTTCTCCACCGGTAGCTCGTTCTCCTCAAAACTTTGATCGTACAATGTTGATGTCGCCTCATCGCTGGGATCATGCCATTTCTCCATATAGGGATGTGCCAGCGCCTGTTCAGCAGTAATGCGCTTCTCCGCATCTAGCTCTAGCATCTTTTCAAGCAAGTCAATAGCTAGTGGATTGGCACCCCGAAAAATATCACGAAAGTTGCGACGCGGCATCACCGGCAACGATCGTATGTAGGTGCGTGCGCTCTCCGATGAAATCTTGCTCATAAACTCGTCGTTTGGTGTGCCCAATATCTCCATGATCAGGTTCAGCTGGTGTATGTGATCAGTGCCCGGAAAGAGTGTACGACCGGTCAACAGCTCTGCCATAATGCAGCCCACAGACCAAATGTCCACCGTCTGATTGTAGTGCATCCAATTGAGCATGATTTCCGGAGCGCGATACCATCGTGTGGCCACATACCCGGTCATTTCGCTCTCGGCGGGTCTCGCAAGACCGAAATCTAAAATACGCAGCTCGCAATCTTCATTCACAGCCAAATTGGATGGCTTCAGGTCACGATGTATGACGCCAGCACTGTGTATATACTTCAGCCCGCGCAGTATCTGATAGACCAAGAACTGCACATGCTCGTCGGACAACTTCTGCGTGCGTATTATATTATTTAAATCGGCGTCCATAAGATGCGTCACCATGTAAACCTGCTGAAACTGCTCTAGCGAATCTGCTGGCTGGCCCGGATGGAAGACGTCAAGCAGTCCAATAACGTTCTCGTGATCCATGTGCTTTAGCAGACGCAACTCGCGGTATGTGCGCTTCGCATGGACTGCCGATTGAAAGGGGCGGGCTAATTTCTTAATAGCCACCTTTGTGGTGGTGCCTCGCACCAAAGCTTTGCACACCTGGCCATATGCCCCCTGTCCAACGGACTGCAGATTTTGGTACGTTTCGGGTATCTCCCATTCGGTGCGATTAATGTCAAGTTTATAGAACTTCGGCATTTTTGTTTTGGTGGATTCGATTGTCGCTTACGCCCCAAATTACTGAAAATCCCTTTGCTCTTTATGTCCAAAAAAATTTCACGTATTCAAGAAGAAGCAGTCTTCTTTTAGTGATGTAAGAAAACAACGATGCAACAATTTATCGATAGTTTGATGCTACGATATTTTTTCTTTTGGTAATAAGTCAATCGATATTAGCGATAAAATGATTGTATCAGCTGTTAGAATTAAGCTTCTTCAGTTTCAATTTGTAAACTTTGCGCCAGGCCCCATCAGCTGTGTAAATCAAGCTTTCAGTTTCAATCGGTCGTTTGTGAGCGCAGCAGCTTAAGTGCGGACTACGCTACTTCGAGCTTGAACGTTTTTTGCACGAGTTTTTTCCTTACGTATTTATTCATTGACAAAAACTCGAGTTGCGTTCCGTATGTGTGTGTGAATGCGCGCGTTTGTGAGGCCGCCTTTTGCGTGTATTGTGCGAATGTGTGCTTGTGTGTGAGCAGCTCCGGCTTTTGGCTGCTTTACAGAATACATTTTTCGCAATTAATTTGAATAATATATATATGTTTAATTAAAAAACACTAACAAGATTTTCAAACTCACACTAGCCCTGTTTTTTATGTTCAAGCGCAACAGTTTACACAAACAAATTCACCCAGACACAAACTAAACACTTATTTACAAATAAAGATCCTTCCAAAAAATCGCGTTAGACCCTTATAGTGATCGACCATAGGGGGCGCTGCAGTTGCTCCCAACCAAAACGAAAATAGCGGGTGAGCCTCAAGAACCGTTGCATCGAAACAAAATGGCCACGACAGCGGCTGCCGTGGCAGCCACCAGTGTCGTCGTATTGGATCGTGGCAATAATACGACATGCACAATCAACTTGCATGGTAAGCGTGTGTCTGATTGTGTGTATGTGGCTTAAAACCAATAATTAATCATAATTAACCGAAACATAATAATACGCGAAGCAACAACAATTCGCAATTAATATTTTCGGTTTTGGTGTTTCGGAGCTTTTAAAAAAGTTGTTGGCGTTATTTTTAGCGCATGATTAGCAATGCTGTTTTTTTTTGTATTTCACTGTATTTTTGTGTTAAGCATTTTATGGACTTTCGTTTTATAGACTTGAGCCGCGTTCGCGCTGACGCTCGACAATTTATGCAACCCATTGAGGTTATCAGAGATAATACACAGCGGGAAAAATAATGGGTCAAAGTTAAGTTCAACTGAACTCGAATCAAAGTAAACAAATTTTGAAATCAAACCAATTCACATTAAAAGATCAACCCAAAATAAAATATTGATCTGTGTGTGTAATTGATTAAGCCATTTTTCACTGAAAATTGGTTTTTTACTATTTTTTTTTACTTGGTTTCAGAATGTATCCTTCTCAATTCCTTCTGTGGTCCAAGTTCAAATAAAAGCGACTCAACCTTTATAAAGTCAATCTCAGTTAGCTATCAGTTTTACAAATAAAAGCATTTGTTTTCTGTGTACAACAATAAAGTTAACTTACCTAACCTTGCTTATAGTATGCCAACTTTGTTTTGTTCTCATTCCAAATCGACTGCGTAGCCCGCTCAAGTGATTGTCGTAGTATCTTATCAGCATTGTCCAAATGATCTAGCTACGCTCTATTCGCTCTCCCTTGGGGATATGCGCAACTAGACGAAAAGCGGCTTTTTGAGAGATCGTCTGTGCCTGTGTACGGCCCCTACTCACGACACATTTCGATTAGGCGTTATATATATATATATATATATATATATATATATATACATATATACATATACATATACATATTTATGTGTACAGAGCGCACTTTCAACAATTACGACTCGTTCGCCCTGCCCACGTTGTGTTTTTGACGTGGTTTGAGCCACAGCCAGACACATTTGCCACCACAAAATGCGATCCAACTCTGGCAAGTCTTGTGTGCGCTTTGCTTTGAGTCAAACCTTAAACTTTGGCTAGTCTTTTTGATTTCCGCTTGGGTTACACTATATTTACTTTTTCTAAAATTCAAATTTGCAGCTAGGCCTATGCGCAAAACTCTAATTGTAAGCGTTGCTTAGACGTCAGCAGGCTTGCGGCCAAAAACAGGCCCAGTCTTACACACACAATCACACACAACACACACAAACACCCACACGCAGCTGTGTTGCTCCCACCCAATAGTCGAATGGCCATTGAAACTGGGAGTCGGTCTATTGCTCATTCTTCTCACTTTTAGCCGGTTTACTTAGACTTTTCTCTGTCTAGGTGGGTTAGATTTGTGTGTGTGCATATATGCATATATTTATATATATATATATATATATATGCATGTGTGCGTGTGTGTGTGCATTCATCATGGGTGACAATTTTTAAATTCAGTTTTTAATTTAATAGTGTGTCATAAATAGAATGTAATGTAATTGAAAATGTAACACAGGCACAACATTTAGTAAAATGTAAAAAGCAAATGTTAAAAAAGGATCTTACAAAAGACAAAGTGACACTGCTAATGTAATAGTTTGATAAAATTTACATGTCTACATTAAGATATTTGTACCTGCATTTCAACCTGTAAGCCAATGAAATTATGTTTATGTTGTTAAAATAATAATACTTTTATCAAAACTATATATATATATATATATATATATATGTATGTATGAAGAATGATTATTTTATTTTCGGCACACAAAAATAACTCGTATTAATCCTTTTTATTGATATGCTCAATATTAACTTAACTTTATATTGATTTTTGTGGACTTCTATTGCTAATCAAATTTGCTTGTTTTATTTTATATTTTTTACAGGCGCCACAGTTGTGTCTTGGCGTGTTAATAATCAGGAACAGTTGTTTGTCAGGTAAGTTTTTAAATATTACGCATACGCCGCATTGGCGGAGGGAACCACGCGCTTTAAGTCCAAAGCGCACGGGCAGCCGTTTGAAGTTGAAGCAACTTACGCAAGTCCACCGTAACTAACGGTGTGCAACCAAAAAAGTGTTGGGCAAAAGTTTTCAACAGACGAACACATACAAACACAGAAGCACTAACACCCACACGTACATGCACATGCACACTTGGACGTTAGCTGGCCACAAAGGATGCCCTGCAGTATAAACAGGAGCGGGTCTGAGCGGGAGCACGGGTGGGGTAAGGTAGCCTTAGACATTCCGTTTGGCGGCAAAATGTTTTTGTATGGCACAGCAACAAAAACACGGCCAACCAGCGAACCAATAAGAGTCGCAAAAAAGAAAAAACGCGCACTCAGCCAAAGAGAGGCCAGCGCCAGAGAGAACGAGAGTGAGCGAGAGCTTGTTGCAGAGAGCGTGCTGCACATGCACAAAACAGGCCTGCGGACTGGGCAGCTTTAAGGACCGCTCTCTTGCTAGCTAGGCTTCCTGCTCTAACCAACGATAACGAAAAGACAAAGAACAACAACAACGAAAACAATGCGCTGGTTTTTATGAATGAAGTTTTTTGGCGCGGCATCTAGATCGATAAATCCCGACTACGACTACATGATGTGCCATGTACACTGTGCATTACTCGCACAGTGGCACAAAATCGTTATACACATCGGTGAAATTGGCGTATTCGCTGTTAGCAACAGCCTTGCATATGTATTGCAATTAAAAATTTTAAGTTTGAAAGCTTTCAGGCACAACTTTGTCTTAGGAGCTGTATTTTTGTGTTCACATTGTTTCCTTAAGTATTTATTGAAATGGAAGTTTCTTACATATTTATCTAGCACTTATTTTCTCCCGTAGTTTAGGGTTTGTTTCTGTTGCATTTAGGCTTTGGGCAACATTTTGTAATGCTTGGCATTCTTAAAATATTTTTAAGAATTTTACATGTTTATAATTAATATATTGTGTATCCCATAACATTTCGTAGGGTATAACTCTGTATGGCAATAATAATAAAACATTTTTTGTTGCCATACAACTTTTTTTGCTTAGATGTGCTTCGCCTGTTTGTCCGAATGTTCGTTACACATTGCGTCGCCTGTTTTCTTAAATGTTTTTTTTATTTTCAAATACTTTTTTTTTGTACGTTGGCGTTTGGAAACCGTGCAACAGCAACGAAGAACTATGAAAATTGCAGCACAAAAACCGCTGCTAGTTCAGTTGAAGTTGAGTCTTGTGGCAAAAAGCAGGGACAAATTTTTTGCGTGTAAGCCAAGAGGAGCTGTACGTGGGGCAACAACTGTGGCCGGAGGAAGGGCCAAAAACAGAGCCAGAACCAGAAACTATAACAGAAAATCAGAGCAGGCAGCTGCAGCTAATGCTTAAAGAGCTGCCACAATAAATGCCACTTGGATAGATTCCACAAAATGCTGCACTGCAAAACTGATCCATTGCACAGCTACAACCTGACAATATTAATGACACAATTGCCCAGTCTCTAAGAAGAGGGAAAGAGCGCCAAAAGGGAGGCCCTGTTGATGGATGCGTCGGCAAATTAGCGCACGCAAAAACTAAAAGGCGAACCAACCGAATCATTCAGCAAAAAGCAGCCAGCCAAACGCCAATTGCCAGACACTTTTTTTCGTGCATCCCCATCTCAAACTGAAGATTCTGAAATTTCTGAATGTCTACGCTGGTTTTTATGCAGCGGGTTCGTCAACTCATGAAAGATATTTTGTCAGCTCAAAAGCTCCCAACCCAAATTAATAGCAATCTTTTCGTTTGTTCCTTCTTAAGAGAGAAAACGCGTTGCTTTTAATTTAGTTTCTTGTGATTTAAAATTTGAATCACTTGGAAATCAAGCAAGACGTATAGTTTTTTGTATTCCAGCAATACTCAGCTCACATTAAATTTGTTTGAGAGGGCTGCTATGATTAAATAATTAATTATGAATTATAAAACTGTTTTGGGCGTGCTGAAATAAATTTGAAGTACTCCTTGTTGTTTAATCTTATTTTGAAATCCATTGAGGTTTATTAAATTCCTTTTTTAATTTGTAGTTCGATTTAGATTCATTTTAAGTTTATTTTTGGCTTAGCTAGACAATGACAACATCTAAATAAGTTATACTTTTAAAATATTTCTTAAACGAAATTTAGATTTTTTTTTTAAATAAAACAGAAATTTTTAATATACGGAATTTCTTTTATACACTTTCAGTAAGCTGGCGTCGTTTGATGGCAAAAAGGCGATACGTGGTGGCATACCCTTTGTATTTCGTAAGTACAGATTCACACATGCTAATAGAACGCTGCGTTACTCTTACCCAATCTTCCCTAATTTGCAGCTCAATTTGGACCCTGGTCCTTCGGACCACAGCATGGCTTTGCAAGAATCACGCGCTGGCATTTAGATCGCGCACCTGAACGCTTACACAATGGCGATGTGGAGGCAATTTTCTCGCTAATGGACAACGAGTTTACCCGATCTATATGGAACTATCAGTGGGTATTTAATGGGTCTATCAATACAACATAATGCATGTGCAAATACTTTAAAGATTTCGCATCACCTACCGGCTGATACTGCGCGAGAAAGAGCTACACTTTCACATTGGCGTCTATAATCCTAGCAAAGATCTGAGCTTTACATTCAACATGCTGCTCCATACCTATCTAAAGGTGCCAGATGTTCGACGCTGTCAAATAACTGGACTACAGGGCTGTCATTTTATAGATAAGACACGCGAGGGTGCTTTGTATCAAGTAAAGTTAGAAGTATCTTCAAATAACTATAAATTTACACTGTGTATTCACTTTCAGGAGGGTCGCGAGGTAGTCACAGTCAATGAGTGGACAGATCGCATCTATCAGCATACACCGCAGGAGCATGTGATTACCAATGTGGTATCCGGCCGTAAGATGAGGCTACACAAATACAATTTTCCAGATACGGGTGAGTTTCGAACAGCTTCTGTTAAAATTACGTAATTAATGTTAATCATTTGATTAACATAACATACAATGTTTTTAAAAGCTTACCAATTTAAATAACTAAAGGGTCAACAAAATTTTGAATTTATTACGATTGTCATTTAATGATTTTTGCTTCAAGCCCATTTAATTTGCTTTTAAAAAAATCCCAATCTATACTCACAGCTAGCCAAAACGCCGACCGTGAGGAGTTTTGCTAATGTTTAATGTTTTTTTTTATGCAAACAAATGCTGTAAAAGCTCACAATTTTTTTAATATTTGAAATTCCCCTAAAATAGTTATTTAACAGTCGCTGCTCGTTAACAGTCACTGATTATTCAACCTTTAAGTTAACATATCACCTCATTTGATAGCAGCTGTTAAATTTGTACTAAACTGTTATGCGTTCATCTCTATAACAGCTTGTTACAGCGCGCCATGGCTAATAATTTTGCACGTTATTTTATATTTTCTGGTCATTTTCAGTTATTTGGAATCCGTGGATTGATCGATCACGTGAGATGAGCGACTTTGGCGACGACGAATTCCCCAATATGTTGTGCGTAGAAGCTGGCAATGTCAGCTCACCAGTCATACTGCTACCTGGCACCTGTTTCGAGGCCAGCCAGATACTACAGGTATTAATATACATTTATATATAATGAAACGAGATATTATGTTTAAGCTAAAACTAAAATCATGCCCACAGCAATTCAAGTGTCCCTATAATTTGCAGTTACCACCTGCCAAATTAGTACAAGAAAATGCCATGCAATTTGTTCGTGATTTCTATATTATGTAAACTATTGATTAAATCTGTGATTTTTTATCTATATAGATCATCATCGAGGGCAATGTAAGTCGCAAGACCAAACGGAATCGCTAGCGTTTAAAGAATCGGAACCCGTTGAGGTAAACCGATTCGCAAAACATTTGACTGAGAACCTGAAAAGTTTTCGAAAGGCACAGCAGAAACACATACACATTAGGAACACTGTCAGCTATTTTGGATAAGTGTAAATCTTAAGTTCCAAATCCACTAGCAATATTGAGACCCAAAAAATTTTAAATTGTAATGGTTTGTAAACCTAGTGCTACATGCTATATATGCAAAACTTTATTAATCGCTCACATTGAATGGGTTCGTGTCGTGTCCAAGCTAATTAAATGATAAACTAAATGAAAAATACTTAAAATACATATTAAATTGTGCATTAACTAAACTAAATGAGCGTTAGGCTCGCATAGGTAGTGTATCTAGACTGCAGTCAATGTGGTTATGTGTATACGAAACGATTTATAGATACAGCATAGTTTTAAAATCGTCTTTGTGTAAAATACTAAAAAAAAAAAACAAGCTAAATAAATTATCAATTAGTTTGTTCTATGTCAGTTATAGTTGATAATTAAAAATTAAAATATATAAATATATATATATAACATTGTATGCAATCATTTATTATGTTTATCATCCGCGGGCAACCAAGAAGCAGATGCAGCTTCCATAAAATTATACATTGAATGAGTGATATTGCCCAAGATACGTTTTTTATCTGAAACATCACGTGGCTGTAAATCAAAATATTATATTTTTGATTAAATTATTAACCCATCCCGACTTACTTTATAATAATCATCGAAAAATCGAACGCCAATTACAAGTTGAAACCCGACAACTCCCAGGAATAATAATCTTATCAGTTTCAACATTATTTGAACAGTTCTTTATAGATTGTTCAAGTAAAATTGCTAATCTAACCTACTCGGGCTGTTCAATGTAACTGTGAAACTATGCTGCGCAAAGCTTCTATATATCTGAACAGAAAGGCCCAGTTCTTGGAACACAATCTATAACATCTGCACATCTGGCAGCCCAACTTTTGATTATAGCTTCATTTTATTGTTCATTTCCAGCTGTTAATATCACTTTCACAATAGTGGGAAAAATTCATTGCGCTGTTCTTAAGAACACCTGTTCAACGACCAAGGGAAAAATCCTCAAATGTACCGTAGATCGTGACATTCCAAGTTATAAACGCTTTGGCGTCCCAGTAAGAACTAATAATGGTAAGCAGACGAGTAAAAATAGCTAATTTCAAAAGCACATAAACAAATATTAACTAGCGCTTTAAAATGACCTAATTATTAATGCTAATTCGCAGCACTTAGTTCACAAATCGTAGTAAAATAAATGTACTTTAATCACTTGGTCGCAATCTATAATTAGCTTAGGTTTATTAGATTTCTTGGTTTTATGTTTTATCTTAGATTAGGTTTTCGTTTTTTTTTTTTTACAATACATATATAAATTAGGCGTTTCTATAATGTACCCTACGCAATGCACTCGCAATTTGAGCGACGCCCAACTAAACTCTTAAGTTTCTCAATCGGCGTTTTGTCGGTAATTAAAGCGCATCAGCAGGCAAAAAGGAAACTTATAGCAGACTTAGTTGAGAGTTGAGAGCTAAACAGCTTAAACAAGATTTTACACATGGCCTTTTGCAGACTGCTAGGCGTTCTTTCACATATTTATATTATACGCAATAAGTATTACGATCAAATGATATTGCAGGGATAGTTTGGTGTACAGCATAGTGTGCCAGTGTGATGTCTCTTAGGTATTAATCAATTTTCACGGCACCATAAATTTTCAGTATGAATATATAGGCAGCAAAGAAGCCGATGGAGCCGGTCAACAGCCAGAATGTTAGCACCATGAGACCTAAAAAGGAATATAAATTATTTAATCACTCCTTTTAGTTGCCTTTCTTCGTCGCGCACCTGTGTAGCCCAAGTAAAGTAGCGTGGGTATAAATTCTGTAATCTCCAGCTTGGTAAAGAAGTAAAATATGCTATAGAATAGCACATACACAGCCGAGCCACCGGAGACAATAAAGCTGCGCCACCACCAGCGATAATCCTGCGTAGATTAAGCGTAAACCAATCATGATTTAAATAAAGTATTGTATACAGGATTACCTCGCCGCACAGCTGAAAATATGTCATGACAATCGATATTTGACCGCAGCTAACAACCAGAATACAAAAGACTAAAAACAGAAATCCAAACAAATAATAAAACTGATTTTGCCAAATGGCTGTAAAGACAAAGAAAAGCTCGATAAAAACGGCGCCAAAGGGCAATATTCCAGCCATAAGGGTGCTGTGCAAAGAAAGAAAATGGTTAAGCATCGCTGCAACTTATTAAGGAGCAGGTAACCCACCTCAAAGCGGCATTCATATACCAGTGCTGAGCGGGAACCTGACGTGGTATCATGTTGGTGCGCACTGGATGCTGATACGGCTGCTTGCGATAGCCCAGGTAGAAGCCCAGGTATACCAGAGGCACAGAGATGCCGAACCATAGCAATAGCAGCGATATCATTGTGGTAAAAGGCACTGCGCCGCTCGAAGACTTGTCCCAAATGAAGAAGTTCAAAATGAAGCCAGTGCTGTAATGAAAATAAATTAATAAAAAACAAATTTCAATCACATTAAAGCATCAAACTCACCCGAAGACAATGCCCGGATAGAGCGTGGCTGTTAAGAAGGCGGCGCGCTTCCACTCTCGCCCCTTCATCGTCTTGTAGAGTCGCGCAGCATAGTAGCCCGCAATGGTGCCCATAAAGACATACATAAAAATACCTGAGGTCATTAGAGCGCCGCGTGAAGAGGGCGAAAGCATGCCCAGCATGGCAAAGAATATGGTAATCATGGACATGAAAAAGATTTGAATACCACTGCCGATTATAGCAGAAAAGAGGCGCGTATTTTTGGGCGGACGAAAGACGTCGCCATGCACCAGTTTCCAGCCCGTCTCCTCCAAAGTATCCTCGATGTTATCATCCGTATTATATCGCGCAATGTCGCGCCTCAATGTGCGTATCATAATCATGGTGAGTATGCCCGACAAGAAGAAGACGACTACCAGCGAGTTGATAATGCTGAACCAATGGATCTGCACATCACGCATGCCCAAATAAATATCCCAGCGTGAGGCCCAGCTAACCTTGGACTCCTTCCATACAACAGAATACGTGAAATACAACTGAGTTTCGCCCGAAGGATTAACCACCTGTGGACTTGGGCTATCCGGAAAATTGCAGCTATCGCCCTCAAACTTAATCTCCTTGTTGCTTACAGAACCAGTTATCACCTCAAAGCCAACGACGCGATATTTATCCTTAGTATACATGTGATAGGAGAGTATGAATTTAAGATGATTGTTGATGTACATTTTGTCGCCATCCACTTGGCCCAATCGGTAACCATGCTCATAGGTAACTTCGGCGGGATTATTGACATTGACAATGCGCGTCGCCACCGGTAAATTGTCCACCAGCAAATGCACAAAATACTCGTGTTGTATGCGCTCGGCGACCATGGCCGAATCCTCTTTGCTCCAGGTCATAGGCAAATCTTTCTTATTGCACAGTAGCTTGCAATTGATATTCTCTGCCATTTGGACCTCGTACGGTGTATTGACAATGCGATCGCCACGCAGCACCTCGCCCAAATTCTCCGACTTGAAAATGAGTGTGCCATTCTTAGGATAACAGAAGCGGAGCGAATAATACTGATACGGCAGCTGTGTCCGGCTGCTGGTCATTTTTACCGCTTTCACATCGATTTTTTGGCCACGCACAAACTCAACGGGCGCCACACCGGGCACATAAAAGCAATCGACAATGACGACAACGCTGCTACTGGCAAGCAGCGCCAACATCACCGTCCACTGCAAAAACAAAAAAACAAAATGAGAACATAAACAAATACGATGAGATACAATTGATTGCGTGTCTCTTTTGCCAACGTTTCGTTATCGGCAACTAGCAGCTCACTGCACTAAGTACTTGCATTTTCTGCTGCAGTGTGGCGCCAGACTTACCTGCATGGCTGGATGCGGGTTTCAAGCTTAAATGAAATGCACTAAATGTAGTTATAACTAAAAATTTGCCAATTTATAAACTAGCTAAAAAAATATATTCTCTATTCTTAATGCCTCCTCTAGCTTGCAATCGTCGCCCGCTCAGTGTTGCGCAAGGCTCAAATGTTGTATTGCTCAATAACATTTGTAGTCTGGTATTTTTTCTGTTAATGTCAATTCAGCAGCTGCAAAATTCAAATTCAAGCTTCATAAGTAAATAAATGTATTACTTTAGTTGCATGATTTTGGCTTAATGAAATAAGGAATTTGTGCTTGTAAAAACAAATGTAAATACTTGATATATTCATATTGATATTTTGACGAAAGCTATTTTTTAATAACAGATCAGCAAAATGTTAAATTACGAGCTGCAGGGAACTAATTGAACAGCCAGTTCGTTCCATTTAGTTCATTTAGTTTAACGAGTCGTTTGAGCGAATCTATTCCAAGCGATTCGATACAAGCAGAAATATGTGTCTCAAATAGTGTTTAATGCAAATCTCATTAACTTGTAGCTTCTTTTAGTTTTGAATATTAAAAGCAAACCCTAAACGGTTTGCTCAATTGCTGTGTGTGTTTGCCAGCTCAAAATATTTCACCTGCGTCTACGCTTACTGTGCACTGCTGTTTTTTGTTGTTGTTTGTTCCACTTGTTTCGTGTATTTGTGTGCAAGGACGTTGCTTGGACGCTGTTTACGTTGTGCTCGTCCTTGCTGGTGAAGGCGCAACAATTAGAACGCCCAACAAGGCGGGTGAGTCGGTATGTGTGTTCGCGTGGGAAAATCAATAATAGTCGAAAAACAAGAACTGCATACCTTGTTTGTGTGTGCGTGCAGATATGCGTCTGTGTGTGAACAGTTGTAGGTGTTGCGTACTAAACTTTCTTTTTCTACGAATAGACACAAGCAAAGCAGTCAAAAAATACCAAAAATAAAAATACCAAAACTATAACTTCGTATTATGGAAAATACGCACAATGCTACAGTCGCCTCCAACGCCGCTGCCACCACAGCCGCCAGCAGCAGCACCGCCGACGACAATGACAGCGATAATGATGTGGTCACCGATTTTCTAAACTCCAATTGCAACAGTAATGGCGTCGCCGATGTGTCTGCGCCTCCACCGGTACCACTCCCTTCCATTACAAATGGTGCCACAGCCAAAATATTGAGCCCTGCCCCGCGCGTTACCGTGGAAAGCCAAAATTATTGCATACCCGTTATCAATGCACCTGCAGCAGCTGCTCTGCCCTGTAATAATAACAACAATAGCAATAGCAACAATATGCACCACCACCCCAACAACAACAACATGATACCCACGATCAATGTGACACCCCACAGCCCTGCGTCGGCCTCAAAGTACAATAACATATTCGAGGACACACTGAGCCAACTGCAAAACATACGTGAAACGGTGCAACAAATGAAAAACTCCTCCAGCCAGCATCAACAAGATGGTCTGGGCAACAATTATGGATTGCTCAATGCGGCCATACTTAGCGCCTCGCTGCCCGATCTCAGTAATGTGGGCGCTTGCGCCGCTGGCGGCATCGGCGGCAGCAATGTTGGCGTCATGTGGTCAGCGGCACCACAACAATGCTTGCTGCTGCACACGGATCGCCGCAAGTCTTGGACGGCCGTGGACGATGCCAATGCCACGGGCGATTGCACTAACAAGAGCGTCAGCCTCTCCAGTCTTGACAGTGAGGAACAGGAAACCATACGCGTCACCGAACAGCGTCGGCGCTCAGCGCGCAACAGCACAGGTGGTGAGTAATTGCATTGGCTGGGACCTCCCAGACCCCCTGGGACCTCCCCTCTCCAGACTTTTATTTGGATTTTTCTAGCTTATTTTTGTAAGTGAACATTAAGACAGTATATTGGCAAATTATTGTATACATCACTTATGTTCTTCATCTAATCGGCCTTAAATTATTTTCCAAGTATTTCGGAGTTGAATGTGGAATCCGCAAGCTGAAAATGGACGGGATTGGTATAAAAAATGGCATTGAACGGGCAATGCCGAGTGATACTTGGTGACAATAGAATTTCTATAATTGGTTCCGTGTGGGCTGGTTTTGTGGCATAAAACTGCCATAAAACTGAATACAATATAAGAATAATTAAGCAAAATGCGTCTGGCATATGCATTGTAGATGCGTTGTCTGTTGAAGGTCGTCTGATGATCCCAATGGACAGGTATTTTCTATGGCTAGCATTGTCGAGGGATATTTTATTATTAACCAGATGGGATTATAAAACATAATGTCAACAGCCAGCTTTCCACTTAGTACCCAAGGATTTGAATTTGTTCTCCAAGAAGTTTAAAAATAAATTGGATAAAATGTACAATTTCATAAAAATGTATATAATGTCACAGACACACCATGAAGAAATAAATACGTCCACAAAATTTGATTAAATAAAGCCAAGGCTCACTGTCCAGTTCCATACAAAATAATGTCTTAAAACCGTCTTGTTTTAGGCAGCGTTTAGACATATATTGAAATTGCTGGCATGCTAAAAAATCTCTAGGTTTTCACACAAAGCAAACGCTTCATATGCGCTAATAAGCCGCAGTAGTCGAGGTTTTTAGTAGGGTTCGATTACGATAAGAAGTTCCACAAGAACCGCACGGGGCGTGTTATCAGTGCCCCGTAACGAAGTCCAAGATTAGGTTGCGCATACTTTAGTAAATTATTTAAGTTGATATTCATTTGGCTTTGCCCACTGTTTTCCTTTTTACATTTTCCCTGCAGGCATTTCAACGCACTCGCTGAACGAGGCGGAGCTGGCGCGAGATTTTGAGCGAATTGCCGCAAAAAGGAGTCTGGCCACGGAAATAATCAGCCGGATACCGTTGCAGAAAAGCATCTCGACGTCGTCGATTATTGCCAAGGAGGACATCAAGGCCATAGCGCGCCATCTCACAGATAGCGAAGATGAGAATCAGAGTCTGTTACGTTCGCATGCCAAGATCGAGGTCTACGATCATGTAGAGAAGCGGCCCAAACGCGGCTCCCTGTTCTTTCGCAAAAAGAAACCCAAGGCCAAGACGAAGTCGTTGGTGGGTGGTGTCCAACTAATCGACATGGATGCGCATCTCGAACGCAAGAAACTGACATCGGGTCAGGACTATTGCGATGGCTCTGAGGCGCTGCAACAGCATCAACAGCACCAACTGCTAGAGCAGGAGGATCAACAGCCGCTCATACGCGCCGCCGAGCTGCAGTTTCTCAATGAGCCGCCCATTGAGGCGCAGGATTTGGGCGCCGATCCAGCTTTAGGCATTGTGCTGCAGGAGCCCGACTCCTGGACGCCCAATGTGCCCAAGGAGCAGCTGAAAACGCTTAAGGAGCTACAAATCAAGCGTCAGGAGCATATCTACGAATTCATCATGACCGAGAAGCATCACTGCCAGACGCTGATTGTTATGCGTAAAGTCTTTGTGGAGAGTCTGGAGCGGCATTTTCCGGCACTCAATACGCACAGCATGTTCCCGCGCCTGCAGCAGTTAACCGAGCTGCACACTTGTTTTTTACGCCAGCTGCGCCAGAAACAGCGCGAACATCTGCTGGTGGACAGCATTGCGGACATACTGCTGGAGTTCTTCTCGCTGGAACAGGCGCAATGTCTGCGCTTGGCATATGGCGAATTCTGTGCCAATCATCGCACCGCCCTGGAACAGTTCAAGCAGTGCCTGTCGGAGCCCAGTTTTGCCGAATGGTATAAGCATTGCCTGCAGAATCCTTTGCTCAAAAAGAAGGGCATACCGGAGTGCATTTTGTTTGTGACCCAGCGGCTTACCAAATATCCGTTGCTGATCGAACCGCTGCTCAAGAGCGCACGTGATAATAAACTGGAGACGGACAAGTTGCAGCATGCCTTGAATCTAGTTAAATCGCTACTGGTTGACGTGGATGCTTGTGTGGCGGAGAAAGAGCTGCGTGAGCGACAGCTGGAGATTTATGGGCGCGTTGATGCCAAATCTTTTGCTATATATAAAAATAAACCCTTTCGCAAAACCGAACTGGGTGTGGAGTCGCGACGTCGCCTTAAATTCGATGGACTGGCCACGCTGATGCAGGGTCGCGCCAAGACCCAACTGGTCTTGGTTGTGGTGCTTACGGACTGCCTGTGCTTTCTCAGCGAAAACTCGGCGCATAACAAATACGCATTCTTTACGCCCGAGCACAAGGCGGGCGTGGTGCCGCTACAGAAGTTATTAATACGCGAGAAAGCAGGCACCGAATCGCGTGGTATTTATATAATCAGCTCCAATCCCGATTTTCCTGAAATGTATGAGCTCAAGGTGCAAACGCCAAAGGATAAACAAACCTGGATACAGAGCATCCGGCAAGCGGTGCTCGATTGTCCCGCCACGGATATTATTGAAGCGGAGGCTCTCACCGCCGAGGAGAAGCTGCGCATTGGCGTCAACAAACGCGAGACCATTGAGAAGATGCGTCAAAAGGACATCGAACAAGCGCTGCTGCTGGAAGAAAAGCTGTTGCTTCAGTTCAATCTGCTGAAGCAACAACAACCGTTTGGGGATCTCAATATGGCCAATATGAATGGAAGCGCAGCCAATTTCTTGGCCGCCTTTGGCTCCTACAAGGAGTTGGTCAGTACAGACTGCGACACCACGGAGCTCTGGCGTCGCGTGCTCAACACCGTGCAGGATATTAGCCAGCTGGCGGCGAGCATCTATAGTGCCGCAACGGGCCTGCCCGTCTCGCGCACCGTCAGCAGCGTGGGTGAGAAACAGAGCGTGCTCTATGCCTCACCCACGCTGCCAAAGCGCGCCGAAACCTTTGCCGGTTTCGACGAGAAGCGTGGCAAGCTGGGCCGCGATGCCAAACTGACGCCGCGACTGCAGGAGCTGGAGGAGAAGCGTGAACTAAAAACCCAAACGCCCACAGAAACGCCATCGCCTCAGTTGCAATTGCAGCTGCATGCAAGCACGCTGCCCGCCAACAGCAAGGAGCATAACTATGCGGTGCTGCAGGTCTCGCATCATTTGCACACGCTCCTCTGCATTATCTCGCAGCAGATGACCTGCATACAGAGTCTGCAACTGCAGCTTGCCCTGTATCGCGAATCACCGCGGAATAGCAGCGGTGGTGGTGGCGGCGGCGGCGGTAGCAGTGGTGGTGGTGGTAGCGGTGCCTCTGCCTATACGCACAAGGATCAGCTGGAGGAGCTGCGAAATTTGCAGGATAAACTGCAGGAGGAGAAGACCGCCTGGTTGCGTCAAAAGCAACAGCAAATGGACGAACTGGCTGAGATGCGTGCCCAGCAGCTAAATTTGCAGCAGCAGATCAAGGCCGAGCAGGAGGATGTGCGTCAACAGCGCGAGCAGCTATATCGCAAAATGGAGCTCCTGTCCAGTCAGGGTCTGTTGCTATCGCCCAGCACGCCGTTGCCAACGCTATCGCCAGCGCTGGCGCCCGTGGCAGTGCCCGAGGATGCACACGAGCTGGACACGCCCACCGGATCAGCGGGCGGCACATCAACTGCCTCCACAATTGATCGACGCAAAGAGAAGTGGCTCACCGGCAGCTCCAATTGCAAAACTCCGCCGGTGCATTTGCTGAGCGCCAATAATGCGCCCAAGGCGAATTCAACGCTGGTCAAACAAAAGCTGCCCATGAAACTGTCTTCATTGTCCTCCGGTACGCGTGTGGACAAATCCGCCAGCTTCAATAATAGCTCCAATAGTGTCGGATCGCCAGCTGCAGCCTCTAGTTCCAGCGGCGGGGTGCAGCAATTGTTTCCACTCAAACTGGCCGATAAGCATCGTCAAATGGCCACGCCCACGCCCGCGCCTCAACATGCGCGCACCGGTAGCTCACCGGCCATCATACAACAAGCCACAACGCCTGTTGCCGCGAATATAACGCCAAATGCGGCTGCTCACTACGCAGGACAGCAGCGTCTGGGGCAAACGCCAACGAGCAGCCGCAATGCGCATGTATCAACAGCGCGCGGCACAGCTACTCCTTTGGCCAACTCCGGGCAGGCTCCACGCGCCAAACCCGAGGAGGAGGAGATTTACTTCTGACGCAAATTCACGCCAGAGGTCGAAATATAAAGCCCAAAAATAACATTCCGATTGCAGCTCAAAATATGGTATAATTTGCCAAAAAAAAAAAAAAAAATAGTTATTTCACTTACCCAATCAATTCCCACGGCTTGTTTCGGTTTTCAGTGTTCCGCGTACGTTCCATTCTAGTATTTTACGCGTGCGAATGGGATAAAGAATTAATTAATATCGAGGATGCTATCCTTTCCGCTCTGTCGATTTTTCGTTTCGTTCCAGTATGAGAGACTATGAGAATGATTAGATATGTTATATTTAAAAGTCCAAATTTAGTTAAAGGATATCAGTCCGTTCAGTACAATTTTCTATTGTATGCATTTATAAAGCTACGTGTTTCATTAGTGTTTCAGTAGTATTCTATATAACAGACAGAGACATTACTTTAAAATATCTGCAAATATTGTTCTAATCAGCAAGCGTTAAATATGAAATGTGAAAAAACTACTTCATTTCAGAAAAGTCCTTTCCCAACAATGCGGAATAAAAACCTATAAGAGAGACTCGGACAATATAATAATAATTATCATTTCAAAAATAAGTTTTATTAACATATCTTCAAAAAATTAGAGATTAAGATTAAGCATAGAAACGGAGAGCAGCAAAAATCGAATCAGTTCTTCCTAATGCTTATATAAATATAATTATTTTTGTTTTACAAAATGCATGGCAATATTAATATATCATATGCTGGAGTCAAAATTGGGATTTTTTTTTAAGCGTAAGACCAAAGTCAAAAAATTTAAGAAAGAGTCTTGTTCTTCGAAATTATCCACATAAATAATTTGAGTAATATGAGAACCAAAACATGCCCGAAAAAAATATATATTTTCCATTGTATATATATTTTTAATATAAAATCCCTTTTAATCTTGGCAAATTATACCAGTAACCAAGCATCTCAAAGCGCGCAGTTTACTCGTGTGTTGAGTGCTCGTCCATTAACTTAAGTAACCCCAAGTCTGTGTTTACCAATAATATGTACTTAAAACGTTCCAATATTTTCAACTAAGCATCTCAAAACCTTGCTCTGGAAAGTTTTTATAACTTAAATGTATACTAAAAACTGTTCTTGATAAACTTTTTAAACTATATATGAACGTTGGGTTTATAAAAACTTTGAGCATTTCCTAACAAAAACTTGTCAAACTGTTTTTTAATGTGTTCTAAAATGTGTTTTAAAACTGTCAAATGCATTTCTCTTATCGTTTTTAACTACTTCAATATTTTATAATAATCACAAGTAATTGATACTTAAATGCTCTTAACGTAAACCTAACTATTTATTCACTCGATGTATTTATGCTTATATTTTCATAAAAGCTTATGAATTTTATTTCAACTAACTCCACAATGCAATTTAAAAATGTATTACAAAGAAATAAACAAACAAGCTCTAGGTGTTAGAAAACGATTACTGAAACGTGTATGTATGTTAAAAACAAAACAAAATATATAGTCGCGTCTCTATACAAAAACTAGTTTTTTTAAGCCTATATACAGATTATATAAACAAAATCTTTATGTGAACATAACCTTAAAATAAGTAACTGGACTTAGATGAGCTATATACTGTTTAATATTTACAAAAACATGTCTGCCAGCAAAAGGTCTTAAATATTATTTCAGCCTTTTTTTTTTATATTTTTTAATATATCAACAAATTTAAATAATAATACATTTATGTAAACCTTAAAATAGTTTTGATTTTTATTTTTAATGCTCAACTTTGTAGTTAAATAACAAATTTTTTGATATTAAATACAGAGAACGTTCGCTTACTGAACAATTTTAGAACTTTCAAAATCTCAATATTCGGAAAATATTTATGAGTATACACAAAAAAAAATTAAATACAATCTAAAAAGGGAAATGAACTTTTAAACTTTTAATATGAATATATTTCATATAATAAAGAAAAAACCTTTAAAACGTTCGAGATTAAAAATTGGAATTTCTTTTTAGAATATTCAATTAGTAATTGTTTATCAAATGCCAATTCTAAGCAGTTATAGTTTTCTAGCATTCACTGTGTAGATTTAATTTTTTTCCAGAGATATTTACATTCATTTGTGTCAAATTTAATATCATGATTTGAAATATTGCCATTTTATTTACAAATTAAATAGGGCATGTTCAACGAGTGTTAAGCAGTATATGGCTAATTTAATGCTTTGCTCTTTTCAAGATCTTCAGCAAATAGAGCTTTAAATATTTGTTTGTTAAGTGTGGATCAATTTACGACACACATAAATTTTATATACAGAATGTGTACCTTAACTGTGCGTGTGTATGTTACATATCTATTTTTTTGCGCTATGCAGCTATATACATAACCGATATCTGTTGCTTGCTCCAATAAATGTTTAAAATTAAATTGAATATAATTACAGAGGTAATTGTTTTTATGTTTTGATCAGTAGTCAAAATCGGCTTTGCGCGGACACTTTTGGCGCGTGTGTCCTTCGGCACGGCACAGGCCACAGCGACGCGTGCGACTGCCAGTGGGAGCGGTAGAGCCCGTGCTTGTCTTGGCGTTGTCCCTCGATGCATTCGAGCTGCCTGCTAATTGGATAGAGAGTATTAAATAGTCGTAGTCATCAATTAGATCCAATGCTCACCTTGTTGCTCATTTGTATCACCCCATTGAAAGAAGCCGCAAGACTTTTCGCGCGTTTCACACGCATAGAAGGGTCGTCCTTGATTGGGCCCATCTTTGCGAACGGTCAGACTTTTGGCTGGTTTGCCGCAGTTGCAATTTACGGCGTTGGGTTGCATGGGTTGGGTGACAATCACAGTGCTGCTGCCATTGGAGCGTACATTGGTGCCAGCACCACGTTGATTGCTTCGAGAACTAGTCGCCGACATGTTGCTGCTGCCCCACGGCTGAACGGCGGCTGTGACAGCGCTTGTGCCCCAACTAGAGGAGTTGTTGTTGTGGTTGCTGTTGCGGGTATTTGATGCCTGGGAACTGCCAATTCGTGTCTGTGCCGCTGGCTTTGTGCTCCAACCTGAAGCATAGTTGCTATGAGATTCTTGAGAATTCCCAGCGCTCCGTTGCGAAGTTCCTTTTGTGCCCCAAGAATTATTGTCCTGCGAGTTCCCTGTTCCTTGCTGAACAGCTGCTTTTGTGCCCCATGAACTGGTATGCTGCAAGTTGCCTGTTCCTTGCTGGGAAGCTCTTCTTGTGCCCCAACTAGAGGAAGTGCTGCCACTGCCCCATGTATTGGCTTCCAATGTGCCGTCCATACCTTGCTGAGCAGCTGCTTTTGTGCCCCATGAACTGGTCTGCTGCGAGTTGCCTGCGCCCAGCTGACCGGATCCTCCTAAATGGCCGGTTTCCTGAGATTTGCCTTTGTTTTGTTGCTCTGCTGCCTGTGCGCCCCAACTGGTTGTGCTACTTCCGCCACCCCATCCACTGTTCATCTGCGCTCCTGCAGATCCTCGTGTACCCCAATCGCTTTCTGCCATGGCGCCTGCTGTAGGGCCATGTTCATCTGCCCATTGAAAGAATTTGCACTCCTTCGGCTTAGGGCATTTATAGTAAAGTCTGCCATGGTTGGGTCCATCATTACGCACAGTTTGCTGCCGCCCCGGCTGATGGCAGCCGCTGCAAAGCACCACAGGAGCAGCAGAATCTGAAGGAACAATATTTTCATTCAATCGCGGCCGCTTCGCCGTTGGCTGCGCCTCTGCAGCAGCACGCGCCTGCCTGCCCCATAGCATTGGCTGTTCTTCGGCCTCGTACGTTTTGCGCATCCATTGCGTCAAGCTGGTGTCTAAATTATCTGTTGTTGGAGCTGTTGGTTGATTATTGCTGTCGCCCGCTTCCAGAAGCGCCTCAAAATCTGCATCATCCTCGGCAGCAAAGATGGCCGCAATGTCTGTATCAAGTTGTGGATTTGGAGCGGCACCTGATTCGGCCATGGCTGCAGCAGCTAGTAGTTGTTCTTCGAAGCCATCGTTGCTGTCGAAGAAGCCATCCAGGTTGGCAGTGTCCTGGTTGGTGCTGGTAAAGTAGTTTCTAATGCCGCCTGTTGTTGCTGCAGCGGTCGTGCGCTTGGTTTTGGTTGCCTTTTGCGGGCCCTTGGTTGTTTCATGTGAAGTTTTATTGCTGCGCTTCGTTTTAGCTGGCTTTTGAGTTTCTGAATTGGATGCAGTGCCCCAGGAGCTGCCACCGATGCCACCTGGAGGACCACGTGGACCAGAACCACCGCCACCTGGAGAGTCGCGTGGACCAGAACCACCGCCACCTCCACCTGGACCACGATCAGATCCACCGCCACCACCTCCCCCTCCTCCTGGTCCACCGCCTGAACCCGGCGCATGCCCAACGATGCCGCCCACCCGCTTTACTTGATCCAGATTAATATTAAAGGTGCTCCTAAAGAGCTCATCACAGCGCAAGCAATTCTTGTACCAGCCATGTGGCGCATTAAACAGACTACGATAGTAGGCGTTGCTTAAGCGAAACTTAAGCATGTGGTACCCCTCACCACAGCTGGGACAGCACTCGTCCAGCACGCAGTACTCCTTGCAATCCTCAGGCAGCCAAATGACATTCTTACAGTCGGGAAAATTGAGACAACCTATAAAAAAACTCGTCTGAACCTTCTTGGGCTTGAGCACCAGAGGCGCCAGTTCGCATTTGGGACATTGGAAGAGCTCGCGCGGTATGTTTATCGATTGCTCCTGCGATGCATCAGAAGTAGCCGCCGCCGCCGGAGTTTCATTAATCCGTTGCGCTATCTTAGCATCCATGGCTGTGATTTTTTCCATAATCTGTTGATAAGCCTGCTTATACTTTGCTATTTGCTCTCGCAGCACCAGCTTAGGGTCTTTTTCGCCTAGGCAAATGCGTTTAAGATCCGCTTCAAATTCAGCACGCAGCAGCGGCTTGGCCAAAGCCAACTCCATGGCATCATAGCCCTCGTACAGGCCCATGCCAATGACGCCCGGCACTAAGGCGCCCTTGTCCACAACGCCTATATATCCCCGCTCCTTGATGGTATTAATGTGCTCCGCATGAGTGGCATCTGTTCCAATGCCATGTTTCTCCATCAGCGCTATGAGATCCGCTTCGGTAAGCAGCGGTGGCGCCGTTGTTGCGCCCTCGTGCAACACAATCTCTGTGGGCTCAAAGCGCTGGCCCTGCTCATAGTTGTGTATCTGCTTGGCGCTCCACTTGTCATACACATAGACATCCAGATAGTTTCGCTCGTGTATGACCAACCCATTGGCGCTGAACTTCTCTCCGGCAATGTCTATACTAACAATTGTCTCCGAGCCGACAGCATCCTTGCTGACGCAGGCGAGAAAGTGACGCACGACTAGCTCATAGACGCGTGCCTCGTTGCCCTGAAGATCTGCGGGTAGAGTTTTAACATAAATGTATCTATTAGCTTGGCTTCCTCCGTGCAAAATTTGCTCTTAAATTTAAAATAGGTATTACGGCCTTTTTTAGAACGTCCGTGTGGATTTTCCAATATTGGAGCATCGCATATTCATAAATTTTTCCGCAAAGTTTGGAACTCACAATTTGCACATGAAATCAGTCATCCATCATCAGAACAAATAGTTAAATAGATTACTTTTACAGCGTTAAACTTACTTGTGACCATCTTCGTGGGGTGTATGGGGGGATGCGCCTGATCAGATTTGTTGCCGTTCCGTGGATTTGGTCCCCATTCCAGCACACGCTGTGCGAATGCGCCCCACGCCTCGTGGCCAGTATGCTGCTCAACGAGTGGCGCCAGTTCGAATTCTTTGGAGAATTGATTGGTCTCTGTGCGTGGATAGCTAATAAAACCCTTGCTATATAGCTTTTCTGCTATGGTCATGGTCTCTTTGGCGGATAGCTTTAGTTTGCGTGAGCCCAACTTTTCCATTTCCACGGTATCCAGCGGTGTGGGACGCCACTTGTGCTTAGGCTTAACTGTGACGCTCTCTACAGTTGCGCGCGGCTCTGGCTCAGCCAGGCAGAGCAGCAAATAGTTTTCGCATGCCTCCTTATCAAACAAACGATTACGCGCCCAATTAAATTCCACCGTCAAATCCTCAATGGTGTGCAGCACTGCAAGAGTAAGAGCACTGCATTAGTAACGTCATCTTAAGTTTATGCTAAATAGTTACCCCTGATTTTCCAGAAGGGCTCGGAGACAAATGCTTCGATCTCCTTGTAACGTTCTGCCACAAAGCCCAGCGTGGGTATCTGGCAGCTGCCATACGAAATGAGCTTGTCTGCAATCTTCTCAGGAAACAGGCGTTGCAGGCGCAACGTTTGGAAACGTGTAATTGCCGCGCCCGTGCGCAGATCCAACTCCGAGCGCACATCCACCGCATCACTTTGGCGTTTATCCGGTTGTCCCAGCTGCAGCAATGCGCGGCGCACTGCAGTTGTCGTAATCTCCGAGAAACTTGCACGATACACCGTCAAATTGGGTTTAATAGCCCTGCATACATCAATAATCTCATAGCCAATGTTCTCGCCCTCGCGATCGCAATCCGTCCAGATGATCAGGCCCTGACAGCCGCGTACTTCGCGTTCCAGTGTCCGCTTAATGGGCTCATAGTTCTCACCGACGCTTTTGCGTATGGGCGCATCGAAAAGCGAACGTGGATCCACATTGCGCCAGTTGCGGTACGAGACGAGAAACTCTAATTGCATCAAATGTCCCGACACAGAGGTCATAACCATTTTGGCATTCCGACCGCGCACCTGTGCCTCGAAATCGTACACTTTATTGTACACAGAGTAGCCTTCACGCTAGAATTATTATTTATAAACCAATGTGCAATCCAATATATAATAAACTTGTTGCTTACCCGATGCGCGGATCCATTTGATAGGAGCCCGGCAATCGTTTTGGCCGCATCATTCTTTTCGGCCACATTTAGAAACTTCATGTCCTTTGATAGCTTAGAGTAGTATCGCGCATATTTGGCTAACCGTAAGCATTTTAATGGGCTAAGAAGCATTTAAAAACAATCCAAGAGAAAAACCCATGAATTCCCGCCACAATAATTATTTTTCATAGAGATGTGTTATGCGCGATGAAGTCGATAGAATTATAATTTCAGCACTAAATATTGCCTATCGACAAGCCAGGCATGCAGAAACAGGAACTATCGATATACTGGTTAGTCGCTTGTCGTTGGATTCAACTTATCGGATTCTCAATAGGCGCTTGTTTGAATAGAATAGAATTTTGTATACCACTAAATTTTGGCAAAAGTTGTGTTACTAAATAAACAATAATTTTGCGGCTCATAGAAAAGCCTTACTAAATTAGCATGATCATTTGAGCGAAAATCTGAGACCTTCCCATTTCTGCGTGTCAAATGCCACTTTGAAAACGAAACAAGTTTTTTGTTTTATGTGAAATTAATAGCAAATACGAAACTATTTACTTTATTTATTATACTCTCTCTATAACTTGCTTTTGTATTCACGTTGCTGTTTTTTGTTTTAACTTTGATTTGCTTTTACCATTTTTTTGTTTAGTAATTTTTTGCTTTTTTTGTTTTTTGTTTTATCTGAACATAAGGATAGCGGGAAAAGTATGTAAATACAAAGAAGTACCTAATATAAGATTGCTTAATCAATGCATTTGTTTTGCATTTATAACGCATAGTTGTGTAGTTGTTGTTTCTGTTCTAATTTTGTTGTTGTTTGTTATTGATGTTATATACGGCTCTTGTTAATTGTGGACTATATATAGGCGCTTAGCTAATTGCAGTCGTTGACCGAACGCAATGTACATATACATTTATAACTTATATATTCCGTAAATATTAGTAATATTAAGAGCGTTTCTTTTAATTTAAGACGTATATCGATTATTAGCTCTTGGATTAGAAATAGAGCTACCAACAGTTGTCCTGTGTGTGTGTGTTGTTTGTTGGTGTGGCGTGGCGGCCTGCCTTTTAGTTTAAAATATGGTACATAACATTAGCATATTTTTTTTTTAGTTTTTTTTTTGTTTTTGTATACAATTAACGATGTTTGCCTTGCATGCATACATATTTAGATATATATCTATATATATATGTGTACGTGCACGTTTTGGATATAGAATAACAACAAATAGAAATACAGTTAATGCTTTTCTAACGATTATGAGCCGCATGGAGGTAACCAGCCACTAGGAGCAGCGCATGGCGTTACATCAACGACGCCAGGAACGATCCTCAGACTCTTCGTCCTCCTCCTCATCCTCGAGCCGCAGCTCTGGCAGTGTATCGCTGCCCAGCACAGATTCGCTCTCGCTGACCGATGAATGCAACAATTGCTTGGGATTATCCAGTTTATCGCCAGCCGGTGAGGCCAACGCTGTCGGCGATTTATCAGCCGGTGCGCCCATGGGCACAGCGGCCGGAGCCGCCACCACGGGGGCCCAGGATATCTGCAATTGCAATGGTCATGCTTATCGAAAACAATCTGAGGCTTCATTTGGGCTCACCTGCAACCGTTTGTCTTTGTACATTTTGCCGCGGAGCACTGCTTGCTCGGCATTTAGACGCGTAGCATAGGAGAGTATCAGCTGGGGAATCTCACGGTCCACATCGTGTTTCGATATTTCGCCGAAATGCTGCAAGATCCAACAATTTATTAAGTGGGCTTTAATTGAAATGGGTTTTCCGATTGCTCACCTTAAAGTGACCCAGCACAAAATCGGCTTCCTCGGCTGCAAAGCCGGTGACCACAATCGCTTTTGTTCGTCGATCTACACGCGTGGAGCCTTCAGGATATGTGGCACGTTTGCGTGCACCGCCACCGGGCAATTTGGCACCACCGCCAGACAATGCGCCGCCACCAGCTGTGGCTGAGAGCGTGCGCTGCAGCTCCTCTAAACGTTTCTGTATGGCCGTTGTATCATTTCCTTCCTGCTGCTGGGCAATCAGCTCCAGTTCCATGTCGAGCAGTTCCTTCTTTTGTTGCTCTTTGGTTTTCTTAACGGGCAGCGTTTGTTGTTGTTGTTGCTGCTGTTGTTGTTGCTGGATTTGCGCCTGCAGCTGATCCTGATCGGCGTGCACATCCTTGCGCAGCTTATCAATTGTCGCCTGTAGTACTTTGATCGTTTCCAGCGTCGGCGCACGCTGCACATCCTGCTGATCCATGCGTTCGACTAGTTCAAGCGCCGTTTTCATTTGTTTCACATAGCTCTGGAGTAGTTCTTGCTTGCGCTTACGCAGCCCATTCGCCAGCTGATGCATTGCCTTCTGTTGTTCTTCTTGTTTTTTGCGTATGCTCGCCGCATTTGCCGCCGGCGTTAGCGCCCGCACGCCACCGTTTGCTGCCGCATTGGGTGTGGCGTTTGTATTGAGCTTTAGACGCATGGATGCGGGCGCTGCGGTGCTGGCAAGCGCCTGTTCCGTTGTGGGCACTGTCAAAGCATTATTTAAGCTGCCCGTTTCGCCAAGGGGTTGGGTCTGATTGGCATTATTGCTGTTGTTGGTAATCTTGGCGCTGTCCGCATTCGGCGTCGGTACCGCGGGCACATTATGCAAGTGATATTGACTCTTGCGATTCACATTCGAGTTGCCCGCCTCATTGCTGTTGTTGTTGTTGCTATTGCTGTTGTTGTCGTTGTGCCAGAAGACTTTGATAAAGCGATTATTGAGTACCGCCTCGGTGCTGCGGTAGGCTACATTCGCCTCCGCATGCGTGGAGAACGTAACAATGGCCGCCTCAGGATCACCCTCATATGACACTTGGATATTAACAATTTTACCAAATTTAGCAAAATGATTGTTCAGATGCGCAATTGTATTTAGGCCACGCGGCACTTTGCGCAGCTCCAGGGAGCTATTGTGCTGCTGCATATTCGGATTGACGCGCGGTCCAAGGCGACTATTGATGGGCACCTTGCGCATCTTGCTGGGCACATCAGCTATGGCCACGCTATCCTCCAGCTCAAAGCGCCGTTTGCCCATCTCAGCGGCCATGCCACCACCGCCGCCGGCACCTCCAGCGCCGCCATCCATCACGGGTATAGGTATGAGTTGGCGCTGTAGGGGTGTTGTCACGGCTGTAGGATTAAAGGGAAATGGCATCATTGGCGGTGGTGCGGGCACTTGTGGCGCTTGGCCAGGCTGTCGTGCGTAATCAGCGGGATTGGGTACACCCAAAGGTGCACATGCACGCACATTGCCACTGAACGGATTAATGTTGTTTGGGCCAGCCTGGGGCGGTACTGGCAACGCCTGTTGATTGCCTGGGCCTGCGGCAGGCACGCCTGGCACACCGGCTGGTCCACCGCGTGCCCAAATCTCAGGCGCATCTGGATTGTACTCGCGCATAGACATCATTAGTGCTGAATTGTTAATGCCCTCAAAGACTACTGGATTAATGCCATGATCCCATGGACATGTCTCGCCACGCACACAATAGCCCTTCTCATCGAAGTCGCGGCAACGCTGACGGACCATTGCAGCCACTGGATGCGTTACAGGCACCGGCACGGGCGCTGATGCTGCCACTGAGGCGGACGAGCTGGCAGCTGGTTCTATGTTGTTGCTGCGGCGAGCATTGCGCGATTCCGGCGATATGGAGCGACTTCGCGGCGAGTGACGACCCTTGTTACCTCCAAAGCGCTGATTGCGCTCATCCACGTTGTTATTGTTGCTGTTGTTGTTGCCAATGCGGCGCCTGTCAAAAGTGTTATTGTTGTTGTTGCGTCTGTGCCGCTGCTCACCGGCACCGCCCGGCGGCGATTTATTGCGAAACTGTCTCTGGCTCTTTTCGCGCTCATTGATGCGACGATCCCGCGAACGCGAGCGTCTAAACGAGCGATCATTGGATCGTGAACGGGAACGCGAACGGGAACGCAATGAGGCACGACGCCGGCGACTGTCACGCGGCTGATTTTCCTTGTCGGCGGCATAGGCGCCACTACCAGCTGGACCGCTGCTGCGCAGTGGCGGGCTAGCGCTGCGCACAAAACCCGCGGCGCTGACGCCACCTCCACCACCGCTGCTGCTGTGATGATGATGCACTAGCTGCTGCTGATGCTGCTGGCTGTGAGAGTCTTTGGTTTTGTGCTGTAAGCATTATAAAATGTATTATGGGAGGGTGTTTTTAAGAGTGAAGAGAGCTTTACTAACATCGAAGGCTGTCTTGGTGCTGTGTGTTCCCGTTGCGTTGGCATCTGTGGCGATTGAGGCACTGCCGCCGGCGCTAGACGTTTCCGTAGCGGTCTCCTTGCTGTTGTTATCGCTGGTTATTTGCTGTTGATTGCTATCTGGTTTTATCACAATATCTTTTGGCGCGGGTGGCGGTGGCGGCGATGAATTGGCAGCCAACACAGCCTCAATATCGGCCACAACATCCAAATCATGTTCCAGCTCCAGTTCCGCAATGCCCGACGTTGCTGCCGCTGGCATAGGAGCGGGCATCGTGAGATATTCCTCGCTGGCAATGGCATCGAATAGACGATCAACAAAACGTGTAGTCTCCTCGGAGAGAAACACATCCAATTGCTCAATCATGATGCGCTTGAGATCCTTATCCGATTTGTCTTTTTTCAGCAACGCAATTACGTAGCGCGCTAAAGCCGAGGAATCAGCATCGCAGCTATTAAATGACAATTCAAATAAACACAAAAAACAAACAAATGTATATATTTAACAATTTTATAACGAGTAGCTATCGAAGTCACTCGTTAGTGAAGAGTCAATTACTTACAGTGGCTCGAGCACAACGCTCAGCCAGTCCTTGAGCTTATCCGAGTTTTCCAATATCATTTTATTGAATGGTCCCAAATGTTGTATGCCTTCTGCTTGCGTTGGTCTGCGTGCTGCTCTGCTTTTTATTTGTAATCGTTTTAGGGGGGCCAAAAATATACTTATTTTTAATATGACCTCTGCCTCACTCTCTGCTCACTTTTTCACTCGCTGTCTCTCTCTCTCTGCCCGCCACAAAGGCTGTGCGATTGCTGCGAGTTAACTGCACTATACACTATATGTACAATATTAGCTAGAATGCTGAAAAACACAAGCAAAGACAGTTATTAACACTGGTTACTTGCAGAGTTGCTGTTCATATTAATTGAAATTTTCGGTCGATTAAACTCAACGAAAGTGCTTTGTATTTTAAAGAGCTTATCACACACGTTGTTTGCCACCGTTTTAGTTGTTGTTATTATTGTATTAGCACCATTAAGGGCATCAGCATGCATACTTTTAAGTAGGCTGGGCTCAATTTATATTTATGAATTTTTTTTACTCGATTTTCTTAGGATTCAATATATTGATGTAAACTTTGTAGTGACTGACAGCTGGCTTGAACGTACATAGAGTCCACCTCACCACTATGGCAGTCACTCGTTTGTGTATGTTCCAATAAGAAAGTTTCTCGATTTTGCTACCCGATACTTTTGCTTGCGTACTACAGCACACACACACAAACACATGGGCACACAAATTTACATTTGCACGCATACATGCAAAGGTAGCAGCCAAAATTTTGCGCTCGAATTTGGGACATTTTACCAACTCTTTTCTATAAATTAACACTTTGTACACATACCTTATGCACTAAATTTACCATATGCAATAGTTTAGTATAACAAATTACGGTTTTAAATAGTTATTTTTATATTTTTCACTGCACTTTATTGCTGGGCGCAAGGTTGCTTGCTAGAAAAGTTGGCTGCATATCGCACTATAAGACGATAAATAAAGCTATCGAAATCAATAACAGCCCTGTGCACAGCCCTAATTACGATATGTATTATCGGTCTACATATCATCACTAATTCTTGACACACACGGTTTGTTGTAAGGGTTAGTTTATATTTCGTTAATTGCTGAAATTTAGATTTAATGTGCAGCATTGGCGAAGATGATTTTGGTGACGAGGGCGCAACGCATGCTATGCTGCCTGGTTCCTCAACAGTGGGCACTGTTATTACTGCAGGCAGCTGCAATAAGTGCGGTCTCAACTCGTTGGAGCTGTACAAATTGAACTTTCGTGCCGCCGAATGTCATCAATGTTTCCTGAGCTATGCCAGGCACAAGTTTCGTGCGGCATTGGGGGCAGCAAAGGCGCTGCCACGCAATGCTGAGGTTCTGCTTCTGGTAGACGGTAGCGCCGAGTCTTTAGTTCTGCTGGACATGTTACACTTTGCGCAAACGCAAAACACTTTCAAGCGGCTTCACTGCAGCGCACGTGTGCTTCACATAGATGCTCAATCATCGCCGTCCGAAAATGATCCTTTACCAATGCTAAACGAACTGCGTGAACGTTATGCGCCCTTTGAGTTCTATGTCATACAGCTGGGTGCAGAGGTCCACAGCTTAAAGCTGCTTAAGGATTACAGTGCCTCTCGGTTAGACTCAACAGATAACAAATTGCGCAGCTTGACAGCTCGGCAGGATTATGTACGGCAGCAGCGCAAACGGCTTATTGGCGCCGTTGCCCTCCAGCTACAGTGCACTCATGTTTTCGAGCCCAGCATAAGCTCCAGCCTGGCTGCACAGCTATTAACATCCGTGGCATTGGGGCGCGGCGGTAGCGTTGCTTTGGATGTGGCTCTGCTGGACGATCGCCTGCAGGGCGCCGTCACGCTTCTGCGTCCCTTGAAGGACCTCAACGAACAGGAAGTGCAGTTCTATATTAAAGCCCAGCAGCTGAAACCGTTTCGGTCAGATGAATCTAGTCTGTTGTCCGATGCTAGTCTCCAAAATCTGACAAGTGCGTTTGTGGCAAATCTGCAATTGAATTATGCATCGACGGTGTCTACGGTTTTTCGCACGGGCGATAAAATTGCTGCCAAGCGTCAACCAATTGAAGAGGGACCCTCGACTTGTGCGCTGTGCCAATCTGATCTGGATTCTGGGCTCTCCGACACTTTGCTAGCGATTGAATATTCGCGCGCAGTCTCCGAAATGGGCGTTGCACTGCAACAGCAGAATAATATGGAGGCTCTGGAACAACGCGCCAGGGAGCGTTTGAACTCAATGGATAATTTGTGTCACGCATGCCGCAATATACACGCAGAGCTTACTCATGGTAGCTTGATTTAGTTTAAATTGGTTAATTATATTTACATAATTTTTTAAATATCCATTTTATTCGTTAGTTTTGCCTGTGTATAAATTTGTATATTATTTCTATTAACTTTACGCATATTTGTTAAATGGAATCTTGGGTAATAATTTTTCGTTCCATTGGAAAACAAACCAAAGTTCCATATAGGATCTTACAACAAAATGGAGCTATAATTAGCAACGACAAAACAGTTTATATACATATTTAAATTATTTTATAATTTGGCAAGCCGAGTATTTACAAGCGCGCTCAGCGCCAAATGTCCATTCAGGGGCAATACATTGCAGGCAAAATCCACGCGCTCGAAGCCATAGATCATATAGCGATTGTACCGCCTGGCAAACGCATTAAGTTCCTTGATGGAGCTCGGTAATATTATGGACTCGGTGCAGTTCTCCGGCTTAGCCAAGTAGAGTTCATCGCCTGGCAAGACGCCAAGCAAGCAGTCAGTCGTCCGATAATAGATTGGCTGCAGTAGCGTGGAGCCTTGGGCGCTGCGATTATGCGCAAACAGTAGAAGGTGCTCCCAGCGGTGCATGCTCATTAGACGCGCCGTCTCATATAGCAGGATAAAAGGCAGCCAGATTGTTCCCTCCTGAGATTGCTGCCAGCAGTCGCCTGGGTGCAGCCAGTGAGCCGAAGCCACCTCGGTAGGTTCGAGCAACAAATCCACTTGGCTGGTCTCTAAGGCTGCAAAATAGTAGACCGTATCGTACTTGCGACTCGCTGAAGCTGGTGTGCGCCAAACCGACCACTCGCTCAGTGCCCACAGATCGGGTATGACAGACAGATGACGACAAAGCTCGAGAAACTGTGTTGCATCATTGTGTACGCGTTGTTGCCAGAGCTCACGATCGAGTGGATGCAACAGCATGTGTGCCGGCTGACCCTTTTCCAAGTCCTTGAGACTTGTACAGCACAAAAGAATGCCCACCTCCTCGAAGGTTTCTCGTAGTGCCGTTAGACGCAGTGAGATATCGCGTGAGAAATTAACGCCCCGGCTCAAGAGTTCTGGTCTGCCTGTAGCTTGACGGCATTTTAATAGCTCCAGCTGCGCCTGGGTTATGCCACAATGCTTAAAATAGGTCAGCCAATCGGTGGATTCATCTGCCTTGGCATCAAAAACGCCGCCAGGAAAGACGCAGTGATTTAGTGCATATGATGTGCGCTCTGTGCGTTTAATTAGCAACAGCTAATAAGCAAAGGCATAAATTTGACAAACATTTTCTTGTTTTTTATTTATTTACTCTTACATTGTAATCAAATTGCGCTTCTGAGTTGGACACCGCTTTGCCTGCTAGAATTAAGCTGGCTGATGGCCTATACCCATTGACCCGAACTTTATCTGAGGTCGCCATGCTAGGAGCTGTTAACTGATCGTGGCTTTTCAACCACTTAATTCATATCAAAATCATATTTTATTTTCACCTTTGCACCGCGAAGCGAGAGTTCGACAGCTGAAAAATATATATATCGAAAACATTAACGATACAATCGATAGTTGCGGTAGCAGCCAGATCGATTGCTGCATGCTTTTCATATGTTTGTAATCGCTTATTGCATTTATTGATTGGCAAATTAAACTATAGTTGAAAACTGAAATAGAATGGGCGTAATAATAAATAGGATCGATTTGTTTACAGTTTATATTATCGTTTATGGCCCAGGTGATGCAAGTGGTGGCTAACTAATGACATTATCGGCGCAAACGATAGTTATGGCGCCAGCCCACCCCCACTATCAGCCAGATCGATAGGTGCTTGCTTGCATTGTTATCGTATCGGTTTTATTATTATCTAAGTCATGTCGAAGCAAGCGTTGGCTAAAATACGTCAATCCGCCAGCCTAATACTTCTGGCCAAGGACAACAGAGCTGCGCCGTCCTGCTATGATTACAATGTTTGTATATTTACATTATATTTATAGCAGTTTGCTTACTAGATTCATTTTGCAGGCGCTGCTTTTCACACGCCACTCCAAGTCCAGCTTCATGCCGGATTCTTCCGTGTTTCCGGGCGGCGTTTGTGAAGCGATAGACAGCTCACCCGTTTGGCTAAAACACTTTCAGCGCTACGACATTAACGCTGCCAAATTGCAACAGCTCTTCCCGGTGTCTGTGTCACCGAACACCTTGGATGAGACTCTCAATGCGTAAAGTAGCAAAATTCATAGTTCTTTAATTTTCATTTAAATTGTATACTCTGTTTAGGGCTGTTTCGCTGCGTCTGACTGCACTACGTGAAACATTTGAGGAAATGGGCATTTTACTCTGCCGTGATCGGAAAACCTTGACCAGCACCGATGGCTATGCGCAGTTCAATGAGCAATTCGACCGTAAACACTGGCAGCATGTGGTGCACAATGATGCCAGCAAGTTCCTAACGCTCTGCGAGGAGCTGGACGTGCTGCCAGATCTGTGGGCATTGCACGAATGGTCCGCCTGGCGGACGCCTTCCACGTTCAAAAAACGCTTTGAAACTGCCTTCTTTCTAGCCGCACTTAAGACTCAGCCGCAGGTGCTGACAGAGCCTAACGAAGTCAAGGACTATGCGGTTAGCAAACGCTCAGAGATAAAACTTTTCGGTTATCCCTGCTAACTTTCAAAATTGTATTTTTCAAAACAGTGGCGAGACCCCTTGGAATATCTACAGGCTACGCTACAAAAAAAACTTTGGCTGCCTCCACCGCAATACTATGAACTATCGCGTTGTCTCAACTTCCAAACGTTGGAGGAACTGCGTAATTTTGCACAGAAGCGCGCATCCATGGGCTATGTGCTCACACATCCGGTCATGTACAAATGCACTGATGGGCTGGTGCATTTGTTGCCCGGTGATGACATGTATCCCGAAGATCCCGATGCGAGCAACGACAAAATCGAGACAGGCCTTTCCACAGAGGAATTTCGCTCTTTGGCCAAAAAGAATTTACATCGTTCAGAGCATAAGAATCAGCACGAATCGCAGCTCCATATTAATATTAAGCCTGCCAATGGTCACGTCAACCCCATAGATCCAAGAAGTCTTTAGCGTGGAAAGCATTTAAATTCGTTGATGAAAACACAGGTCTTTATTATTCAACAAATAACTTTATTAACAATTTATAAATGGGTAATTGATTGTTGCAGGTGTCATTCCACCATAAATACAACAGAGGCTTTATCAGGTGCAATTTTTGTTAAAAACGAATTATAATTGTTATAATGTGTATTTTTCTAAACAAGGAAATGTAACAAAAATAAACGACAAAGAACAAGAACTATTGGAATGCCGAGGACTTTTTCAGCTAGCAGCGTCAATTATATCTTTAGGATAGGTTAAAAGAAGATTTTATGCCTTTACCATATCTATAGATATTTATCAATATCAAAGATTTCAAATGCTTTTAAGAATTATTATGCCTATGCAAAAGATTGTTAAAAGAGCCAGCTTTAAGTTACATTGATCCTAACTGTGGCTGTTAATGGGTATATCGACTACTAACGGAGTCCTAAAACGCATATTATAAACATGATGGCAACGAATGTCTCAACTTCTATAAGGCTTAACTATTACGCGGCAAGCGCCAGAAACTGTGATTATCTATTTATCATCCTTGCCATACCAGAGCTGGTACAGGTAGGAAGCCTCATCCGCATTGGCATAGCCGCTATCGTAGTCCGGTTTTGAAGGCGTTTTGTGTTGATCCTTGTGCCTGGAAATTGTTAAGATTATTGTTAATCATAAAAGTCATTTAGGATTATGTTACATACTCGTAATTTATGTAGGCAGGCTGTTCCCAGTGCTCTTGTGGGTGCTCTGGCAGCTTAACGTGATCTTTGTGCTCGGGCTCGCGGTAACATTTCTTGCACTCCACCAGCGCACGCTCAATGTTCTTCTGTGTGCTTAGGAGTACGCCCAACTTATTGTCAATCTGCCAGGTGGTGGCGCCCACCTGCTGCACTGTCTGCCCAATGGCCGCCAATTGCCGTTGTTGTGTGCTGTTTACGGAGCGCAAGCCCAGTTCCAGATGTTGCACTTTATTGGCCGTAATGCTGCTTAGCGCTGTCAGCTCATCCAAATGGTTGACCTTGCCCTCAATGTGGCGTTGTGCATGGTCCAGTTTCTTGGCGAGTTGCACAAGTGCCACCAGCTCCTTGAGGACCGACTGCTTGAGCAAATTATCCAGACCGGATAGGTGCTGGTGCACCGACTTGGCCACTTGGTCTAGGTTACGCTCATATCTGTTTTGATTGGCATCCACCTTGACGAGCACCTGTTTGATATCCTGCTGGCCACGTGCCAGGCTCACAATAGCTCTGTCTGTTCTATTCTCGGCGGCTCTGATGCTGGCCGACAGGATCTTGATGCCATTGGCTGTTTGCTGAAAGTTGCTCTCCGAGACACGCTCCAGTTTCTTGAGTCCATCCTCCAAGCGACCAATACCGGCTACATCCTGGCCCAGCAGCCTCAGCTTGTTCTCAATGCCCTTCTGGGAGTTGCTAATGCTATGTGCTTTAATGTCCAATTTTTGCAGTACCTCGGTATTCTCCTCCAAAATGCGACGTATGGGATCGTTATTTGGGTTCTGTCCGTGCTCCACGTGCTTAGCAACTGCTGCTTGCTGTTGGAGTGGATTAGACTAAGGAAATGTAATTTGCTATTGATTTGTTATGGGACGCACCTGCTCCGCTTGCTGCTCCTCGGCGACGCATAAGGCAGCCAAGCACACAATAAGCACAACTAGTTGAGACTTCATGTTTGACCGTTAATTTGGAACTGCCCTCAGTTGGCGTGGGTTACATCTTAAATACTCGCAACTGTGAATAGCTGGCGCGTGCCAGGTGCACCTTGACCTAATCAGTGGCAGCATTGAGTATAAGCGCTTCATATTTTATTTGATAACATTAAGAAATGGGGGGTTTTTAGTTATTAGGATAAGCTAGCACAATTCTTATCATAGGTAATCACAATTTTCCATAGCCTCGAGTCTGAAAATCAGTTCCAGCTGCCAAAAACTCTAGGTCTTAGCCCTTGTAATCATCCCAAAAAAATAGTTCAACGACTCTTGGACAAAAAAATAAAATGTTTAATTTGTAGGGTCACGTCTTGACATTCTTCTATGATAGCTATTAATAGATTTGGAGCCCCCGATTGACCAACATTTTCAAGTGTACGTCCAAAAACTAAACGTGCCAAATTCTACCTTTTCCGGCTGTATGCAACTGTTCAAAAAATGCGGCACAATTTTAAATATACTTTTTAATAAATTCATTCAGTAAAATGTAGGTTAACCTTACAGATTATTATATTATAATGAAAATTAGAGCTTTTAATAATTCTAACTGTTCAAAAAAAAAAATAAAATCCTTTATTTTTATTCCTTTCTTTAAATATCCGTGAAATAGGTTTTTAAGGAATCATTAAATTTTAAATATATGTTTTAACTTTTAATTTTTATGATTAAAACATATATATATTATTGGAAAAAAAAATTTGAATTTTAAAAAGTTTTGAAAATTAAACAAGTAAGAGGTTCTAGTCGGGAGCTCCCGACTAGGGGATACCCTGAACCCTCTTCTTCCAACATCAAATGCATATATATATTCTATTTTAGAAGCTATATGTCAAGTTTGGTGACTCTAGCTCTTATAACAGGATATAGATTCTTATCGATTGCTTGGAAACGGAGTAAGCTATCGATTATCGGAAACAATCTCGATCTGCGCGGGCACTAGGAGCACCTACATTTAAAATTTCTGTAGTTCTTATAGGTTTGAGATCCTTGCGTTCATACATACGGACGGACGGACGGACAGACGGATGGACATGGCTAGATCGACTCGGCTTTTGGTGCTGATCAAGACTATATATACTTTATGGGGTCGGAGATGCTTCCTTCTGCTTGTTACATACATTTGGATTCTGCACAAATACAATATACCCTTATACCCATTTTTAATGGGTTAACGGTATAAAAATACCAGAACTGAATTATTCTAATTTGCGATCGAGCACTTTCTGTAGATATTAATGGATTATGTATTTTGCATTATGCAAATATGCATGTTTCGCAGTCTGCGAATAGTGCTTCTTCTGTATATATCAAAAAATCCAAAACTAAGGAATTAAAGCCAATACAATTTAAATGAAAGGGGATCCTTAAGAAGTATTAACTTTTTAAATATTTTATTTACAAAAATAATATACTCTGTAACTCAATCAGGAAGGATACGCCGAATATTTAATACCCTTGCGGAGCCAAGCTTTTCATAAGGCTCATAGAGGTTTGCCCGTATCTAAGAAGCACAGGGAAAGTAGTCAATGCCAAGTATGGTTAAAATATTTTCAACAAAAAAATTATTCATGCAACATAATCGACCGATCGTTTCTATGCCAGCTATATGATATAGTAGTCCAATCCATCTGGTTCCGACATACATATATACAGCGTGCAACAGAAAGAGGCGCTTCTAAAAAGTTTCTTAACGTCTTAAAACTGAGACTAGTTCGCATAGAAACAGAGAGACGGACAGACGGACATGGCTATATAGACTTATCTGTTGATGCTGATCAATAATATATATACTTTATGGGGTCGGCGATGTCACATATAGCGTTTCACATTTCACGACAAAATTGTAATACCCTAATTCTACTGACTATAACTTGTTAAGCCGAAAAAAACGGTTTAAATAGAATTTATTATATTTAAAAACCGTTGTTTATAGTTTATATAATTTATTATATGTTCTATAACATTTGACTACAAAATTTGGCTGTACATATGTATATTTGGGCTATATCTATTAGTTTAAATAATTGCAAACTTCACAAAACATGAAGCTGATGGGCCTTAGTAGCCGTTGGATGGGGAGTGGGCACTGTACCAGGGAGCATGGCTTTGCTGGGGCGTGGCTCGACCAGGTTTATTGCCTTGCTGGGAATAAGACTCTGCTGGTGCAGCTGGTGGTCCATAGCTAGCGGGAGCGGAGTGCCGCGGTGGACTGTGTGGCCTTTGGTCCTGGGCACATGGCTTCTGGTTTGCTGTGGGTCTTCTATGACCCGAACCAGTTTGATAGGGCTTAGGCGCGGGCGCTGGAGCGGACAGATAGTGTGGTTCTGTTGGCCATGCTAGTGGATTGGGCTTGGGCTTGGGCGCTGGAGCGGATTGGTAGGGGGAAACAGCTTCCCACGGTAGAGGCTGCTGCCAGGAGACGAAGCTTGAGCCAGCGGGCTTGCGGGCAGTTGGCGCAACTAAATGGCTGGGACTACCGTGCGCATCTGAAAAATATGTGTATATTAAGCTTGTGTTTTGTATAAGTTTTATTATTTCTCATAACATACTCTGCTGGTTTTGCTCCTCGGCGTTCCAGACATGCTCCAGATCCCACTGCTTGCTGGACTGAGCACGTGGCGGTGGTGGTGCATGGGATTTAATCTCATAGGCTGAATAGGAGGCGGAATGCGGCGATGCCCGTCTCTCGCAAGCCTCCAGATCCAATTCAATGCGTTTTTGGGAAATGATGAGCTCGCGTAGTGCGTGCTCAATTTGCCAGGTATTCAGAGGCTTTAGATGGGTCAGAGCGTGCGTGAGGACTGCAAGACGTGCGTTCTGGGTGCGATTCAAGCTGACCAGTTGGTCGCCCAGTACCTTCAGCTTGCGTTTGGAATCCTCACTAATGTCCTTGACACGTGTCAAACTCTTGAGCTCTACCTCTATGTTGATTTGTGATGTCTCCAGACTATCGAAGGAGCACTGCAGTCCATTGAGCTGGGGTAAAACGGCTCGAGTTATCAGTTTGGTGAGCTCCAGTATGTTATTGTCAATGCTCCGTGCACTCTGGAGCACATGCTTCTGGTGGGAATCCAGCTTTTGTTCCAGGCCGTTGATCTGTTGTTGTGTGGAGATCTGCAGGCGTACCAGGCCGCCTAGCTCCTTAGACACACGCTCCGCATGTAGTCCAGACTTGAGCGTTATATTGTTAAAAGCCTCCTGGACAACAGCGCCTTGCGCATCAATAAATAGATTCAGTTTTGCCAGCAAACCTTCAATATTTTTAATGGACTCCAGCCAGGAGCGCTGCTGTTCTATACTGGCCTTAATTCGTTCGTTTGTGGCATCAATGTGATGTAGTATAAGCTTGGTGTCGGTTAGTTCCTTGGTATTCTCCTCCAGCATCTGTTTGATATTCTTTACTTGCGTTTCAGCAGAACCTGCACAGAGGCAGCCCAGCAAAATGATTGTTAACAGAATTTTCATATTGCTTCAGTTTGGAAACAGAAAGTGCAAGTGCCTTGGGCTGAGTCTTGCTAGCCCTTAAGTACCACTTACTTACCTTTTGGGCAGCTGCAGTGGCACGTGTTTGTGTGCATCTTCAGCTATCTGCCAAGTGATTTTTTACTCTGAGCACTAACATATGTTCATTGTTAATTCGGCTGCTGCTGTAATCGGAGTTCGCTGTGTCGTCGGTTAACGTTGTGCACGAATTTGAACGGTAGTGTTGATAAATATGTTTCGACGTCCGTTACATTCAGGAGCAACAAGTAACCGATAGCGTGTCTCTAGTACCGATAACCGATTGCTCCTGCAATTCGCTGGCTCGTGTCAGCTGTCAGCACTACGCTTTTCAGCTGTTTAAAGGCACTGGGACAGGGTGAAAAGAAAATACATTGTTCTAGAAAGAGAAATCAACATATTGTGTATAAATAAATGCAAGAATTGTGCGCTTGTATTTGTTGTGTTCACTTTGCAATTTACATCGCATACAAACGTACGCACCGCAAATAAAGCAAACCAAGCGCAGACAATAAACGTGTGCAAAGTTCAACAATCGCAATCGGTTACCGGAGCCACAAGAAGCAACTTGCAAAGATGGAATCCCAACAAAATACAGTCGAAGCTGATGCAACAGCCGATTCGTCATTTCTGGCGGCCGCATTTCGTGAAATCTTTTACAGTCCCATGAATCTGGCTCTGCTCTCAATCATTTGCTTTCTGGTATATAAAATAGTGCGTGACCGTTGCGAGGGACCGGGCACACGGGATTTGGCACAGCAACCGGCTGAGCCGGAGTTGCCCAAATTGCGTCGTGACTTTACTGTTAAGGAGCTGCGAGCCTATGATGGCAACCAGCCAGATGGCCGTGTCTTGGTTGCTGTCAATGGCAATGTTTATGACGTCACCAAGGGCAAACGTTTCTATGGCCCAGGCGGACCATATGCCACATTTGCCGGACGCGATGCATCGCGCAATCTGGCCACATTCAGTGTGGTGGCCAACGATAAGGATGATTACGATGATCTGAGCGATCTAGGCACCATGGAAATGGACTCAGTCCGCGATTGGGAAATGCAATTCAAGGAGAAATACGAATTTGTTGGCAAATTGCTGCGTAATGGTGAGCAGCCGACCAACTATGATAACGATAGCAACGATGATGATGACAATATTGACGCTGGCACCAAGAAAGACGAATAGATGGGAAGGCACAGAAAACTTTTGGCGTGGAAAACTTTTGTTTTGTAACGATGATTAGCACAAAAGCGACAGGTGGCGATCGGATTGGCAATCTAGTAACATTTTGAACACACACCCACACCAACACCTCCCGCACACACACACACACACACACACACGCACTCACACCCTGGCTTAGGCAAGCTGTAAAAACATTTAGATTGTATGGGACAACTATATTATAAGATTTATATGTATGTTTTAAAAAAGATAACCAAAATAACTTGGTATATCAAAATCAAAACAGTGCACCAAATTCTATGCTTAACTATCAGTAAAGAGAAAACATAATACCCAGGCATGATCATAAATGGTCTGCGAAACCACATTAAATAAAGCCAGAAATACATTAAATGGCGAAAGCTGATTAAATATATAAATATATATGTACTTGTGAAAATGTTGTGTGCATATACTTAATGGCTACGAGGGCTGTCTCTTATATTATGCACCTTGGTACCTTTGTCTAAGTGACCGACCCGGTCTTTCAATTAACTGAATATCAAGCAGACGGGTTCGCAGCTCAGACTTGTGTTTCGATTTAGTAATGTCTTAGCCGGAGGCTATATTAGTAATTCTATGTTATAAATAATTGATTGTTTTGTAACTATATACTAAACTTAACAATATAATAAACTTGTGAATTTCCAAGACAGCCATTGATTTTCTTTGACTTTGGCAGTAAATTAACGCAGCTAATCATGGTGAAAAGGTTCCGGTCAAATTTCTTGAAGGCTTAATTAATATTAAAAGATCGGTCGTTAGGCCTGAAAAAAACAAAGATTTCTGGTTAGAAAAGTATCTCGAAAAAGTCTTCATCGTGAATAATTGATCATTTTCAACGTTTTTAACAGTAGATATTGAAAATTTAATATATAATAGTTGTTTCCGCAGAATTCAAATGGTAGCCCTCGCAACGTGAAAAAAAACGAGCAATAAATGTTTTAAGGTGCAGCTGTACCCCCGCACCATAATCGTGGTTGCGCTTATCACTTAGTAATCGATTTCAAGTTAATCGGGTTGTTATCGATGTTATCGACTGTCCAAAGCGCATCCAATTGATTTTACCTATTAGCAACAGGTTTTTGGCAATAAAAACAAACAAAATAAGTATTAAATGGAAAATAAAATAAACCAGCCGAGTGCAATAAATGCGAACACTAGATGGCGCACCTCGGCGAGCCTCATTTTGGTGGCGCCAGCAGCAGCAGCTAGCGAGGATTACAATGTGAGTGGCAAGCGTTAGAAGCAACAGGTGAACAAAATATTTTTTTTGTATTCTCCTTAGCTATTAATGCTGAAGCGCAGCGAGGCCACGGCCATAGCGCACAATCAAACTGTTTTTCCTGGCGGCCTACTGGACGTGGAAGGGGATGAGAGCGTCGCTTGGCTGGAGTATTTTGAGCAGTTTGGCGTGTCCCAAGCGTCGCTGCGTAGACTGATACTCATCAGTGAACATAGGCCAGGAATATTGGCAGCGCAAGGCAACGGTTGCTACGATCGTTTTTTTAAGCGCTCTAAAATTTGGGCACGGTCAGTACAAGGTGCAATACCTATACCGATTAAATCTAATCTTTGACTTATTAGGGAAATTACGCTACGCTTGACGGCGTTGCGTGAGTGTTTCGAGGAAGTGGGCATTCTGCTCTGTCGCAGCCAAGCGCAGCTGAATCAACTGGATGCAGTGGCTCTGACAGCGCAGTTTCAGCCGGAGCAGCAGCACTTCGATCGTGAGTCCTGGCAGCGACGTGTGCATAATAAGCCCAGTGAATTTTTAGAGCTGTGCCGTGAATTGCAAGTGGTGCCGGATTTGTGGGCCCTTCACGAGTGGTCCGCCTGGGCGAGTCCAGCGATTGTCAAAAAAGGGTGAGTGAGGTGGGGCTAAGGAAGTTTTAGTTTATAAACTGTTTTCCCTGCTGGAAAAATGTGTGGAATAGGTTTATTTTTTAAACTTTTCGTGACGGAAAATGGTCGAAAAACGTCATAATTAAACTTTTTGGTTTTGATTTGCATTCAAACTCTTTATGGTTTCTTTTAGCCACGAAACAGTTTTCTTCATGGTATTTTTGGACAGTCAGCCTATCCTGCTCGCAGAGCCGACTGAGGTCAAGGAGTGCTTGGTAGCTAACTTAAGTGCAACTCACCCATATATATAAATTAAATGTACAATCTTTTTACAGTGGCGCACTCCAGTCGAATTCTTGCGTATGTACCAGCATGGGGAACTCTGGCTTATGCCACCACAAATTTATGAGCTCTTACGCCTGCTAGGTATCCCGGATTACCGGAAACTGTTGCACTTTGCAACGCAGCGTAGCATTTTGGGCACTACTTTGTTTTTACCGGTGGGTTACAACTGCAGCGATGGCATGGTGTTTGCTCTGCCAGGTAAACCGTGATAGGTTTTTCGATAATAGATCAACTTAAAGTATTTGTTATATTTATGCAGGCGATGAACTTTATGTGACCGAGCCACATTTGGTCACTGAACCCATTAACTTTCTGGGCACCGCTGACGAACTGCGCGCGCGCTCCATTTGTTTACATCGTTATGAGTTTACTGGACCAACTGTTTGTAGAGTACATTTAAATATTCCAACTCCGAATGGTCATCTGCCGCCACAGAATCTGCCAAACCCGCTTCACAAACTTTAGGCGCCCCATAGGCGCTTCTCGTTTCGGAAATGAAGTAACGTAAGTTAAGTTTTGAATTGATCATCAGGACAAGTTTAATGTGGTATATAAAGAACTGGTATAAGGCTTGTAAATATTTGTATATAGACTCAATCAGGGGAATTAGAACTTTCAATAAGTGTTGTTGTATATTTTCAAACTCGTTTCTATTGTAAAATCTTAATTTACTCATTACTTTCTGTTCTATTAAATAGTGTATTGGTCGGTTTTTAATATCATCTTTCTAAAAAATATAATTTTGTTGAATCCTTAAAGCAATCTTTATATTTAAACCTGTTTGTCCAGACTGACTGACTGATAGGTGATCAACGCACAGCCCAACCCGTAAGAGTTAGGAAGCTGAGGGGTTTAGGGAAATTCCGCCCGCAAGTATGGAAAAATCGCGTAAAACGTTTGTATGAAACTTTGTAGTTGACCATCCGATCGACCGATCGACCTCAAACTCAATTTCAACGTTCTTTGTTCAAATTCATTTGAGGGATGTTCGACACTTTTCCATAATGTATTCCTCCTTGGTGGAAATGGGGGTCAAAGATTTGGTGGATGATCTTCTTTCAAGGATTTTTAAGAAAAATCATTTGAGGCGTGTTTCACATTTTTAACAGAATCAAAGCATCCACGGTAGAAAATCAAGTCTACGATTTTTTTGGTGCAGTTATAATTTGTTCCGATTTGCTTCAAAAATATTTTTAAAGCTGTACATAATTTTATAAAATATTAATGTTAAATTGATGCAGTATATTTTCATACTTTATAAATACACTAAACCTTGGACATTAGTATTTTATCGCTTAAAATATACTTTCGTAGGGTAGCTTGAATATATTGTTTTCTTGGTGTTATTCAAATATTATTTGCAGAAATATTAAGTACAAATATTTAAATAATATATTAAGTATGAAGATATTGCGCTTCAAAATGTAACATAGCAATATGTTTATACAAATAAAGTAGAATAAAACTGACACAAAAATTTAATACAATAATATAAAAATCGTGTGCCTTTTCTGTCTAAAGATTTTCTATCCCGCTCGGGCAGAGGCTTACGCTAGCGGGGTCAAAGAAAGTGTGTGACCGCTGCTTAGCATAGATAAGGACTGTGAATGTGACCCTTAAGCGGGATCCGCTACAAATTGTTATTTTGTTATGATTTTAAGCGGATTTCGTGGGTCGCGCTGTACTTGTCAAATTGCTAACTTTAATTAGAATTTTATAGGCAAGGTTTTTAATTAAAGAAATTGTAGTTAAGGAGCAACATAAGTTAGCTTAAGATAAATATTCTGTGCGAAGGATGTGCCAGGTTCGTTTTAGCTAGACAGGGCGCACATCAAAAGCGCAAGCTTATGCATATTTATATACGTATATAAAAAAGGTGGGGGGGCTGCCCTTGAGCTGGTCTGGAGCTACTACGTCAAACCGCAAATCAGACCGAGCACATAATTTCATCCCATTAAGAATGCATTTAAATCACTTTGCGCACCAACCCCTGGCTCAGTGCCGCCACCTGCAGTGTGACTTTGTGCGCTTTACCAGTCAGTCCCTTATACACTCCCACCCTTTCAGCCATTCCACACCGTTTAAAAATCAAAAACTCTCAACGAGCTACCCCCGCTCCCACTCACACTAAAAACCCATCGGGCTATGCCTTGTGCGTGTCTGGGCAACTGTTTGTTGTGCATTGTGCCAGTGTGCCCAGCCCTCCAGTCAGAAACTCTGGATCTCGAGTTGTGGGGGAGTGTTTCGTCTGTTGTCTGTTTCGGTAACAATTACTTCGTTTAATTTAACCTTTTGTAGGTTTTCCGGCGTTTATTGTTCTGCTGTTGTTGCTGCTGCTGTGTTCATTTAATATCGATTAATTATGCTATTATGTTCGCAGGACGTAAACATTATCAAACAATTAACATGGTGCAACACTATTCGGTTAGGTTGGCAACGCCAACGGCAAAGCTGCTCATAAATTAGAAAACAAATTAAAATATGCGACAAAACGTCGTGCAGCCAAGCAAAGCAATGAGTTATGAGCTGCTGCTAGTTTGGTTTGCTTATAAAGCTGCTTAAAATGTAATAGACACATACCTGGCTTGGCAAAATTATGCGAGGTCTTCATTTGCGGTGGTGGTTGATTTATGGTGGCGCCTTGAAAGACGAAGGCGACTTAATGCGTCCTGCCCCCGCTCTGGCTGTAATTGAATTTTGAGCTCATTTTCATTTTCGTTTTCAACATAATGCTGATTTACGTGGTCCACTGATAAGAGTGGTGCCAAGAAATTGGCTTATTAATTGCCAGCCAACGTAGCTTGGGAGTTGTCTAAAATGCATATCACGTAGTTTTTTTTTCGTCCTTGTCAAAGTAAAGCCCAATTATAGTGATTATTGTAATAAGCAGACTAGAGAGATGCCAGGGCTGCAAGTGACATGAATACCAAAAACCGTTAGCAATCAATGGCACATCAAACTGAAAGTAATTGGCAACGCGACGCATTGACAGCCATTAAAACAGTCGTCGCCACAGACGACTTCCCACGGGTATAACTAAACACACTTGTAAGCTAAAGCCACTCCCCAGCCCCTGCCCTAACCAGTTGGAGATTTATTTTTATTGTGCGCATTGTTTGCACTCGTCTTGAGCACGGCCACACACACACACACACACGCACACACATTCGACACCCACTGTTTTCAGGCAACTAAATGAGTATTACCGCAATAAATCGCCGCAATTCATTTAAGGGCAGCGTCGGCCAACCCTTAAATCAGCAGCAAAGCAACTGCAAACTGTTGATGAGCACACACCCATACAGCATCAACACCCGTCGAGATCGATACCCAAACCACACGTGCGCCAGACCGTGAACCTGTTACGGCATTTTCAACTCTCATGTCAATTGTCACTGGGGACCCAAGGAATAAGAAACATGGGGTAAGTCAGCACCAGTCGGAGGCGACCCAATTGCCGGCAGCTTGTCGAACAAATTGCATCAATTGACTTGCGTGTTCAACATTCTGTGCAAATTGTGGGTGGGTGCCGACAGTTGGACTAATGTGCTACACGATTTTCTAATGATTTCTTTATTTTGTGGCTATTTTCTTTATTGCTTTTGTAGCGGGCAGGTGTTACAGCGAGCGGTCTCGATTACTATGCGATCGACAGATCGGTTGGCAACGCTGATCCCAAGAAGCTGTGTTGGAAGTAGTGTAAAGAAAGTCTGAGCAGAAGTGCGCGCATTTAAATTAAATTCGCGTATGACTATTTACTGTAAATAAACAATGAAAATGATACAAGAACAACAACAACAAAAAATATGCATTCACAAAACATAACAATGGCGCACACAAATTTGCAGGTGTCATGTCAGCTTGCATATAAAATTTAATGGAAGTCCTTAGCATATGTATGTATGTATAAACATGCATGTGCACATAAGGAATTGTACATATGTACATATATATTGTAACTCTGCACATATTCTGGAATATGGTAATGTATGCAAGTAAGTATGTTTGCATTTATGCTTTCCATAAAACATAACTGTAGGTTAGCTTCCACGCGCCCCACACTCAGTAAGCCAGGCGTGGGCGTTGCTGTTTTTGTAGATCATGAAATATGTGCTAGCTTCCGTATACATATGCCGTTATTTCGCGCTCCTTTTGCGTTAATTTCTATTTCATATCTCTCAAACCTGCACAGCCACAGCTGTAGCCGCCATTACTGCACGGTGCTTTGCTTTTATTGTTGTTGTAGGGAGTCGTGTGGCCCTACTCCGCAACACTTGTAATTCATTTCCAGTCTTGGACCTGCGCAAAAGCAGTGCTGGGAAACTTTGTTTTCAGCTTGTTGTTTTTTTTTTGTTTTTGCTATATTGGGGTAGGTGGTGTCTGCTGGTCTCCTCTGCCCGCCGCGCTGCATTATCTTGTCACGGATTTCAATTGCATTCCGTGGAAAGGCCGCACACACACAAACACATACATGTACATATTTGTTTCCCATGTGCAAAATTTGCAATTTTGTTAGCGGCGGCGTCACAGTCATTTGTAGCCATTTTTCCTTGTCTGTGCAAAAACGGTGACCTTGTACTTGGTTTTAATTGCGATTGTGAATGCATTTTCGAGGCATTACGTTTGAAGCCTCAATAAATGAACCAAAATTTAAAAAAAAAAAAAAAACAGCAAAACTAATTTTTCTTTCAACAACATATGCCTGCATTGATTTCAGTTTGAATTGTCAAAACTTTCTTATCGTTTCATTGTCATCTTCTAATAAACTTGGGCAGCTGTCGAAGTTTTTTTTTTTTTTACAAATAAAAGATTGTTGGCCACATCTAAGGAACTGGCCACATAGTTGCGACCCTTTTCAAAATCCATCCAATTTGGCTTGCATAATGCGTAACATGTGCGTCTCATATTTCGCTTGAAGGGGTGTTGGCAGGGGCAGCATTTAAGAAACCATAAATTTGACGGCAATAACGGATAAAGTATGTTTATTTCGATATTAGGCTAAGCAGCAAACGGAAATGCTCGTAAAAGGGCTACAAAAAATAGCAAGTGTGCTCCAGTTAAGATTGCCCGACTGTAATACACCCTGTACCCGAATTGCCCTAACGTAAACATATTTTCTCTTCCAGGCGGCCGCTATACTTTTGAATGTTGGTTCTGTGTGCCTATTGTCAGAGAATCTATATGCTATATTACATATAAATTCATGTAAGCTTAGATATTTACAGTAACATTAATCTGCTTATAACATACTCATGCTCAAGTCTAGTATACCCTATCCTTATCAAATTTTAGTGGGGCAAGAAAAAGCTTGCAAAAGAAATGCGACATTGTTAAGGGTAAATATTTCCTGCTTCTTTCTCAAAACTCTTTAACACTTGATTTCACTTTCTGACTATGTCATGGTACAGAGCAGTGAGGGAGTGGGCAATGTGTGTGTGTGCGGAATATGAATATGAATTCTAATAGATTTAGATAGGGATCAGACAAAGGGGAACCAGTGAAAGGAACAGTCGCACCGTAAAATCTAACAAATTGATCAAGAAAAATGATTACTTTGAAAATGTTTTGGCCAAAGCAGCTTAAAGCGAAAAAAAATGTACAAAAAAAGTTAAAAAGACATATATTGCTTGAGAAAATTAATTTCTTTTCATAATGAGAATGAAGAGACTTAAGCCAAATGAATTTGATAGAATTGTAAAGCGAACAGACTGAAGCAATTTAAGACCAGAAAATATTTCATATATTTTTAAAGCTTGAAGTATATCAAATTTAACACTCGCAAAGTCTAAAAAAAAATCATAAAAAATATAAAGTTGATATAAATTATATGGCACTTGCCACGTGTCGCTGATTGTGCAGCAACAACAACGACAGACGGCAAAGTGTGAAAAACGCCGGCAATAGGCTTGAAGGACTCTATAATATGGCCGGCACGCCCATCGCCCAGCGTCTTGTCTGCCAGTTGATGCGTGAAATATTCTTCTTTTTTTTTCTTTCGGCTCGACGGGAAATTTAATTCGTGCGGAAATTCAGTCAATTTAAAAGGCGCTACACACACTTGCACACACACACGCACACACAGCATGTTAGAGCATGGCATGAGGGCGACGCCTTCACGGCACGCCCACTTTTTTCTAGCAGGGTTCATTGTATCCCTTTTGTATCCCGGGCCGCTTAATCCGTTTTATTGTGGTAATAAAACTACAATACAAATTGTTTGAATGAGATTGAACAACATTTGAATTGAGCATGAAATGATGCTCCGTCCCGCTCCAGATATGGCTTGTCGCATGGACTCCTCAGCCGTTGTCGATATGAATAGATTTTATTTCATGTGTGTTTGCTACCAGTTTGATTTCAACCACACAAAATTCGGCTATATTCAAGTTGGTCGTTTGGCAGGCACTTAATATTCTTACATGCTGTTCCTTTGAGTTGAGACAAGATTTCTGGCCATGTATATAAATATTATACCATTCCCGATTTATAAATAATGAATTCCGACTATTTGTATGTGTACTATGTGTTAAAGAATTGTTAAAAATTATATGTTTTAATTCTGTTCAACGTTTAATTAAATTAAATACATTAATATGTCGATTTTTTCAGTAGAAACTTGTGGGTAACCAGCCCTGCGCATTTTTCATCTCTAAGGTAGATTTTCCTAAGGGAACAGAAAATTAGCTCTACCATGAAGGAAAGTTAATATTTTATAAGATCGACATTAAAAAATTCCAACGTTTTTATACTCTTGCAGAGGTTATTATAATTATTATTATTATATTCCTCCGACTCAACAGTATATATATTCTTGATCAGTATCAACAGCCAAGTCGATCTAGCAATGTCCGTTTCTATGCGAACTAGTCTCTCAGTTTTGAAGCTATATTCATGAAAGTTTGCAGAAGTCCCTCTTTCTGTTGCATGTATGGAAAACCATTTTTGTTTATCAAGATATCTTGACCAATCTCGGAATTTATTAGTTTTACTATACTCATCATATAAATGCAATATCCTATTAAGATCGGACCACTATATCATATAGCTGTTAAAGGAACGATCGGTCGAAAATTAAGTTGTTGTTTGAAAAACATTTTTGTTTATCAAGATATCTTAACCAAACTCGACATTTATTAGTTTTGCTATGCTCCTCACTTATAAGCAAAATCCTATTAAGATCGGACCACTATATCATATAGCTGCCATAGGAACGATCGGTCGAAAATTATGTTGTTATATGGAAATCTTTTTTGTCATTCAAGATATTTAGCTTAAAGGCGACATTTAAAGATTTCACTATGCTCCCTTCATTTTTGCAAAATCTTAATCATCAAAAACCGAAATCTGTAAATTTGTCTGAACTGCACAATGCAAACACATAAAACTGTTGCATTAATTACATTTTGGAATGCTCAGGACCAAAGTTCCATTAAAGGCGTCCAATAAAAATGACCGGAAACAAGGTCAGAAGGGCCAAAGATGACAACCTTTGGCAGCTGGGTTGCATTTCGGGTGTTCGTTTATAATCTACATGTTTATGGCTATTTGCGTTTTGACCTCCGCTAAGTCGAGATAAGCCATAATTTGATTAAGCCCCGCCCTCCCGTGGTCAAAGCCGGGCAACCGGGGAAATGTGTTAAGTGAATAAAAATATGTAAAGCATAATTCATCCAATGTTTTTGCCCGCCCCCTGCGCCGAAAAAGGCTTATGGACAGGCACATAAAATGGAATGTGTGCGCATCATAAACGGGTTGTGACGCCCAGAGATTTCCCTCTTCTCAGCCCCCCTGTGCCTGCCATTTGTTGGTCAGCTTGACCAAGCACGCGTGTGTCTGTGTGCGGCCTTGTTTAACCAGCGATTATGGAAATTGTTATCCTTGTCTGGCTGCGGGAATGGGCAACGACAAAGATTTGCAGTGGCAGATAGGCCAAATGACACGTAGCCGTTGGCCAGGCAAATGGAACCCGCATAAAGTGGGTGACACCCTCTAAAAAATATTTGTTCACACATGTGGGCAACGCATGGCCCTGACTTTTATGTTTACTGACCAGGTCCTGGTCGCTGCAGTCACGTGTAAAGTTTTTCCTTCTATTTTATTTTTTTTTTTTGCTCCAACCATACACATAAATTGCATTTGGCCAGAGAGGGTGGTTCGGGTAGAGAGAGGAAGGTGGGTCTGTGCTATTTAAAGTAAATCAAGTTCCGAGATATCAGCAGCCAAATTGGCAGCCAAGTCGAAACTCCATAAAAATAATCATAAACGTTTATCACAAGGTCCGAGGTCCGAACAAAAGCGGACACAGACAAAACACGGCTTTGATCTGTGGCAGAGAACAACGAGACACGAATTTGATGGAAAAGGATAGCATAAATTTTAGTTCAGCTGCGGTACGTGACATTCGTATCGAAATGTTTCTTTTGTGGGTCAGCGTGAAAGCTATGCAAGGTGGAGGAAAACACCATCGGAATATTCCTATAACAAGAAAACAGAGGAGCGACGAGCTGATGCCAATAAGAAATGGAAATAATAATTGAAACGTAAGACGTAAGAAAATATATCTAATAATAAAATGGGAACTATATTTAAAATATCAATCAAAACTGCTCAAAATAGAAAATGGATAGCAAATCTATGCTTAGTAGTTTAGAAATAAATATAAAATGCAAAATATATCAATTTAGAATGTGGTGTATTCTCTCAACTTATTCGTAACAGATCCGCATATTTACCACAATTGACTTTCAAAATTATAGATGAAATTGAGGATTAGATATGAAAAAACAGCGGGTAGTCAATGTAAGAAGAAAAGGCGTAGTGAAAGTATTTTATTTATTTATATAAGCAATCAAACACTTTCTATTCTATAATACAAAAGATTATTTTTAAAAGATTACAAGGTTTTTATTTTTTGACTTTGCAAAATAAAAAATAAAAAAAGAAGGTATACATGGAAATAGATTTAGATGAGTTTTGGTGAAAGGATCAGAATTTATAACTGAGAACCAATTTGTATAAGTGAGAACTGGTTAATATATAATATGTATATGATACTGGAATAATCTGACGAATCCAGGCTCCCATCAAAATTAAATTATTTTTTTAACTTTGCCGCTATGAATTGTAAACAAATAATACATTTCAGAAGTAAGAGGTTCTGGTCGGGAGCTCCCGACTAGGAAATACCCTGAACACCAAATTGCTGGACAATATAAGTTGGGTTATTCACTTGATTTATAGCTCTGGGGTGGTAGCGGGGAGGTGGCGATAGGTATATAATGAAAGATACTTGCCATATATAAACTATTCTAGAAGCAACATATCAAGTTTGGTGACTCTAGCTCTAAATATTTATCCAATTTGCTCAAAAAAACAGGATATCGATATCGATATTTATCGATTGCTTGGAAACAGAGTAAGTTATCGATTATCGGAAAAGCTAAAATTTCTAGTCAGTCTCTAGCTTTAATAGGTTCTGATATCCTTGCGTTCATACATACGATCGACTTGGCTATTGATGCTGATCAAGAATATATATATCGAAAATGCTTCCTTCTGCCTGTTACACACATTTGCACAAAAACATTATAGCCTTTTTACCCACTTTTAATGGCTTCAAAATTTAATACAGTTAAATATATCATTGATGTTTCGTGGCCTTGAATTGTTACAAGGGGTACGACATACTGATTGGCGTCTAGGCAATCCCCTTTGCTAAGCCTTTTCTGCAACCTGCCTCGAAAATTGCACTTAAGTGTTGTTTCAACTGTCAATTTCCGGTTGCAGATTGTGTGTGAGTTTTGCTTACATTGTTGTTGAAACAATGTGCACTTAATAAAGCCATGCAAATGATTTTACCTATTCACACACATGGCGCAAATGTCGAGCCAAGTTAACCACACATGGCAATTCTGAGCTCTCGGGTTAGCAATTAAATGCTGGCCAAAATCTCAACCCCTGACTCAAAATACCCCAGCGCGGTATTTACATGAAATGAGGGTCATTAAGTTGTCCAGTTCGACAGTTTATCGATGAGAATTGCTGGTCCGCTCTCGCTTCCTGTCCCCTTGCCCAATTGTTATTGTGTATGTGTGCTAATCTCTTAATGCGTTTAGCGCACATTTCTATTTGCTTAATGAATTGTTACCGAATACATTCATTTCTATTCTTATTCCCGTATTCGCATTCGCACATTCGCATTTATTCACCCAGCTCATTGCTGGGTCATTTGTCGACGTTTGTCTTTTGACTTTGGCTTTTGGTCTGGGCGGTGTGTGTGTGTGTGGTGGGAGGGGGCGGGGAGGAAGGGAGGGGGAGACTGGCCTAAAGTTCTTGCCAACAGTTAGCCAAATTAGGCTGATTGGAGCATGGTCTGTGTCCAGTTGTCGTTGGTTAAAAACAAAATGCTTTTATATTATTTTGTATAACAGTTTGACTAATCTGATTTGTTATAATTTGTTACTTTTAGAACATTTTATTTATAATATAATTTATATAAATTATCATGCTGTTATTTTTGAAATATTACAGTTCTATTACAGATTTGTTCAAATAGTTCAAAAATATATTGTCTTCTATTATAAAAAAAATATCGTTGTGTGCTCATTGACTGTATAACAGTTTATTATAGGTTATGTTGGTCAGCGGGCAAGGTTATTTGCGTTTTCTTTCTTGTTCCTTGCAGCAAACTCTATCAATCGGCTTCTTGATGATTCCTTGTATAAAAGTAATGGAATGTCGTATAACACAGGGAATCCATTAATAAATACATTGCTTTAGTGTAACAGGGCAAATTGATTTTTAAGAATAATCTTTCAAACTGTTCTGCATAACATATTTACTATATTGTTGCTATGGTAGTTATAAACGTCGCAAGTTGTATAACAGTTTTAAGCTATTCTTTCCTGAAATCGTCTCTGCAAGCAATTTGGTTTTTGGACACCCCATTCTTTTGTTTCTTTTCTCTTGCATTTCCAGAACACGCTCCAGTAAGCAGCAGCTCAAAAGAAAGTAGTCCAATTATTCAGCCACATATGACATGTATCCTGTGTGTGTATACTTTGTATCTTTGTATCTGTTAACTGCAGCCGCAACATATCTATAAACAATAATTTTATTACCCTGCCGCGACAGAGCCGGGGAAGAGCTGATGTGAGCGATATGCAGCGATTGGTTACGGCATAAATTACAATCAAAATGAATTGATATGCGTGTTAATAAAGGAGCCAGTTGGCCGGGGAGGGCGGGCGGCCAGTATAACAGACAGACGCTGTCATGAGGGGCAGGGGTGGTGGGGGGTGGCGGGGCAGACAGGAAGTCTGCAAGTTTGGCAACAGCCACCACGAAATGGCGGCATTTCGATTTTACGCTTTTATGATTTCTCGATTTTTGAGGGGCGAAAAGAAGACAACCGAACGAGACTCGTATGGAGTATGAGTAAGAGTATGAGTGCGGTCGGTCTCTTAATTAATAAGCTCTGGCAGTGTGTGTGTGTGAGTTTATTGCATGTGTGTGTTTGTATGCTAAATATTTGCCAGGCATAAATTAAAGACTCCCTGTTTACGGCCAGGTACAGTTGCCACACCAATTAACAAACCGGCGAAGAGCTGATTGAAATGTACAATGATTGTATAACTAATTGTTGATGGCCTGGATTGGACGGTCATCCTCTGAATGTGTAATTCAATATTAATTAAATCATCAAATTGCATTTTGTGCGAGCACAATAAATAAATTAAAAGCCAGCACTTAATGCTGATCTCTGCAATCGATTTTCTGTTTGGGCACCTGTATTTCAATATAGGGTATATGCAGTTTTATTACATGCTGGTTTTCTTTTAACAAAATTTCACAGTGTTGCTTTTATTGTAGCATACTAAAATGGGGTACTCTTGTAAGTCAATAATAAAAAAAGCTTAGAAATACACAAGAAACATAGAGTTGATGAATTAAGAAATTACTCATTGAGAAATATATTTATTTTATTTTCTTATAGCTTAATTTATATAAATAAAATTCTACACTTGGTTAACTTTCAGCTTTAGATGTTTAACAACTGGGAATTCTCAAACCAAAAGTTAGGTTAGGTTTTAATCGATCAATCATAGTTAAGTTAACTTTACAACACTGGCTTTTTATTATAACGGCCAATATAATAGATGAGATACTGCCTTTCATCCTAAGTTAAGTTGACTTTGCAACACTGGGTTTTTTTTTTTTATAAGGGCCATGTAATAGATCTGTTTCTGGCTTTTATCTCGCATATTTTGCATTTTGCCAAGGTAACATACATCATATTTTAGTCGTTCATTTACTTTCCGTTTATATTATTTTGTTTTCTGTCTACCTTTCGATTTATTGCAAATTCAGCGTTAAAAACAATTTGCACAAATCTTTTTTTCCCCTTATTTCTGATAACATTAAGCTGTTGAAATTGAAATGCAATTTATTATAAACATTTTATGAAAATTAAAAAAAATAAAAACGAAGATATGTATAAATTTTAACCTTATTATGCGCTGAAATTGTTGTCAAAGCGGCGCGTGTAGTTTTTCTCGTACAGCTTATAGAAAAAATTAATTTCATATATGCATGTATATATATATATATATATATATATATGTATGTGTATCTGTATCTGTATGTTTCTTTATAAGAGCTTAGCGTAGACCCTCGTAATCAGTTTTTTAGTTTTCCGCCCGTGGTTCATTGACCGACTCAGACGACCCCAGAATGCTGACACGAGCACTTCGCAACGAGCTGCCGCTCGCCCCGTTTTGACCACCAGACTTATTTTGCAATCGTAACGTGTCTTTCTTTTAATCAGCACAAATCTACAGGTCTTATAGAGCACCTCAACCCCCTTGTAACCCCCTGCGAGACAGTTATAAACAGATGCAAAGTCGAAGATTCGCTTGTTCGTCTGGAGAAGCTCGTCTAACCCTTACTCGATGACTGTTTGGGATTGTTTATGGAGCAGGTTTCTGTTGAATTCCAAATGTTTATATGACAACATCGTGGAACGTTTTGTTTATGTTCCCACGCTGGTCTAACATCTATTTTTTTATAGGGTCTGGCCATTGAATTAGCCTGTGAATTGTAGAACATGACACGATTTCTAAATAAATATCGATCTATTTGTTTTATTATCTTCAGATAAACATGTGATTTAAGGTCATGCAGGGATTCAATTCGCTTCAATATGTACTTACAACTTTATTATAGGACTTATCAATTAAGAAAAGATCTTCAATGATAGGTTGTTGTTGTTTATTTCTTATTATACTCTTGCCACCCTACCTCTAGAATTTTTGAATTTCTATGTCGCTTAAAGCTCTGTGACTTAAGGATTGTTTCGGATTTATTAGATCTTTTCATCAGAAAACATTTATCTTTGAAATATTTTCAGAAATATTTCTGTCAGAATTTCTAGGAATTCGGTAATGCAAAGCTTGTTTCTAGTTATACCTGTCGTATCCTAAGAGCTATACATATATGTGCATATTGCTATAATATGTATATATCTAGATATATAGTTGTGCTCATTACTCATCTACTTTTTATGCTGTTGCCTTTTTGTTGTCATTTTATATAAGACCCAAAACAGCAACATAAAACTGCCAAATTGGCGGAAAGTTAACACCCAAAACAAAAAGAGCTACATGAGATATATACATATATATTTATATACATACATATATTTATATATATATATCTTTGTATGTATGAATTATAAAGCTCAAAAAATAAAGTAGAATATGTATGAATGCACCTGCTACTACCTGGTTGGAGCTTGAAGCTACCGCATTCGCTTCAAATTCGGCACAACCTTCTTCATCGAAGGTTGACCGAAAACGGGGTTCTTTAAGTAAGCCAAATGAAAATTGCGCTGGAAAACTATGCGAAACCTTATTTTCTTTTCTTGTTTTTCTGCATTCAATTCGCAATGGTAGTTGAGCTAACTTTTGTGGCAAGGCCGAGCCCAATCCTCATATGCTAAGCCAATGAACCGTAGACGAACCCCCAAAAGTAGATTACACCATCAAAAAAAAAAGAAAAAGAAGAGCCATGTAGAAAAGCCGAAATGTGATTTAATTTATTATTACAAACGTTAAAAGGAGTCCAGATCGAAGGCTTACTCGATTTACGGCAGCGCATCAATACTGCAAAAGGGGGTAGAAGGTGGGCGGGGCGACTGGCAAATGAGTTCCATTTATATCATTGGTCATTACGGAAATTATGCGAGTCTGTCCCCGGCCTGTCCTCGACTGACCCGCACGGCAACGGGTATAAAGCGATAAAGATACATGGCAAACGGAACTGGATATCGCCTTCAGGGAACGACAACTGCACGGGCAAAAAAAAAAAGAAGAAGAAGAACCAAATGTACGAGTTTGAATGACACGGAAAAGTCCAGTTCAGTCCAGTCCATTGCTTCGCCATGGTGGGGTAGGAGAAGTCGTAAAAAACAGCAAAGCAGCCCATCAATAAAAATGCAAGACAATGCCACATAGAATGGGGCGCAACAAATAAAAAAAAAAAAAAAATTCCGAAAGCGTGTCAGCCATGGGGGCCGGAGCGAAATGCTCACAAGTGGGTTTATTTTCAATGGTTTTTCTCTTTGGTTTGCTCGAGCTGCGGCGCTACAAGATGCCAGCCGGAGATAGGCTTGGTAGAGGAACAGCCAAAGAACGCCCAGATTAAGATTTAACTGGCATACAAGATGTTCATAACTGCAATGCAAGTTGCATACAACTGTTATAAAACTGTTATGAGGTAGTTGTGCAACTATTATATGACGTCCATTTAACTGTTATACAACTGTTAAGCAACAGAATTATGTGTAATAAATACTACTGTTATATAACTATTCAATAACTTAGATTTAAGTGTTATACAAGTGTTGGTTATATAAGCCTAATACAAATGATAAAAGCGCGAATTAGTAACCGTATATATTGTGTAAGATTTTTTGTTTCAAATATTTTCAGTCCATCTCATTTTGTACTGTTATATTACTGTGATACCGTGAAATCGACTGCTATAAAACTTCTATTTTGAATATTTTAAATACTATTTACAAATGATTTATATGGGGCAAGCACTTAGTAAAGTAAATATTTGACAAATTATTAATTTTCATTCATATATTGTTAAATGATTTGCTAATATAAGTAGTAAAGCTAGCTTTTTATACAGCTAGTTTAAAACGTGTGTAAAAGCCGTATAACTAAAACTCAACAAGTATTATTTCTGTTATACCATATAAGTGTCATACAACCTGCGTATCAGGTTTTTGTTATTCTTATTGGTTTTTGTTTCCCTACAGACTGTATTTTATAATATTTTTATCTATTACCTTGAGTCCTTAAGCTATCAAATAACTCCTGATATGCGGGCACTCGAGTGCTGCGACATTTGCTTGGGCTCAAGTGCATATTAAACAATAATTATTGAATTCTAATGCAAATCGCAGCGAGCTCAAAGCCAGAGAGTGACTTAAGTGGTTGGCTGGGATGCTGAAGCGGTGGCTGGCGCGGGGGCAGGGGCAGGATGAGGGGCTGTACGCAACTCGTCAAAAATGAAATTTATAGACACGGCGCAAAGTGGCAATGACAATCGGCCTGCGCTCAGGGTCCAGTTCGTGGGCATAATCACAGCCAAAGGGCGTTAGAGGAATGTGTGTGAGGGCGGTGACCGGGCAAGTTGTCAACATTTATTACACACACACACACACACACACACACACACACACACACACACACACACACACACGCGCGCAGCTTTTGATTATGCTGCGTACTGTTTTTATGCCTGCAGTGCGACGTGTTGACGACTTGGATGAGGTTTGAGTTTTGGGGTTGTTGCGTTTTTTCTCTGCTCTTCTTTTTTTATGCCTCAAGTGGACGGCGACGCGCTTAAGTGGCTATATGCCACCTGCCCCACCCACCGACGCCAGCCCCACCCACCTTCAGTGTGACACTCCTCGTTGCGTTTTGTCTTAATTCAATCGATAGTTCACACATGTAATCGCATGATTGGGGGCTTCCTGCTTTCTCTCTGTTTTACTTATTTTTTCTGTGGCGTCTATTTTTATCATGTTTGCATGCCGCACACGTAGCGGCGACATTGTAAAGGGCGGTGGGTGTGGCCGGGGGGAGATTTACTTGTGCTGGTATTCCAATTTTTGTGCGCTGACTTTAACCTTAAATCGTTAAGACATCCTCAGCGAGCACTCATTTGTCGTGTCATGCCAGAGGCTCTACTTGCTGAACTCCCCTTTTTAGCCACTCATTAGGCTAATGAAGCGCTCCACTTGCCACTTTCAGTGGCGCGTTTCAAAAGCTCATTAGTTCATTAGTTTACGCTTTGTCCGGCAAAAGTTTGCTGCTGAATATGCTCGTAAATCTCAGTTGGATGGCGAAGCAGCATGAAAAAGCGGAATTTATCGCGCCAAAGGACAAGTGCCAAAAAGTTTCGCCAACGCTTATCAATCATTGACGTATGTGATGCTCCGAGCAAGAGGAATTACGGGGCAGGGGAGGGGATAGATACTCCTTATGGAAGTAAAACTCTTAAGAATGTGTACAAAAAGTTTTCATTTACTTGGAATTTGATTATGCGTATAAGAATACTCGACATCTTTTCACTTATTTGGAAAATTTATGATATGAAAGTACACTTTCTTAGGAAGAATATATTTAAGAATAAAAATATAAATAATATAGAGAATATATAACAGCGAATTGGTATACCCTCCTTACATAAGTAATGGTAAAGGTCTGATGATATTCTGCAATTGATTAACGCAGAAGGAGACACCTTCGTTTCAACAATACATATATTCCTCTCTCTCCTCACTCTGAGAAACTTTAACTAACTTCAGATTTGGAATGAGGGTTTTCGGAACTCTCCTTACTTCAGCTAAATTAGAACTGTTCAGGAGGCCAAATTGGCAGAAAGATTCTGTTACAGATAGGTTCGATTTACGGGACATCTGTCTCTCACCATTCTTTGCCTTTATTCAAAAGGTAAAGGCAAATACATTAAATACCGTTCATATTTACTGAGTTTGTCATAACAATTGACTGATAAACCTAGAATTAATTATTGAAATAAATTAATTAAGAATTCATTTTTCTCTCTTTTGGATATACTTGAATTTGAATGTAGCTCAAGATAATTTTTAAATATTTAAATTTGCCCAACTGCAGATATTTATAACGAAAAGTTCTTATATTATCCTATTTTTATAACCCTAGAGTGATAAGATTATAATATTTTCATACACCATCTAGTTGCATAAAGATATAGTTGAACAAGTTTGGTTGATTGTTGCTTTAGGCCATTTAAAGCAATCAAATCAAATCTGGGCTGTTGCATGCGCCGCTTTCATGCATAAAAAAAATAAGTGTAATTCGACACTTCCTGCTGGCCACAGAGCCATAGCCGGGGCCAGAATGACAAGCGTATAAGCAAATAAGTAATAAAACCAAAAGAAAACAAAATAAAATGGCCACTTGGTGGACATTGACAAAGCATTGTGAAGCGCATATGTCGTATATATATATATATTATAATATATATTCATATATGCGACAAATAGAATTCGTCAAAAATTCTTGCGCAACTTTATCGCGTTGTCGTCGTCGCGTTCTCCATTACATAAAGAGAAGCCGATGTCCATGGAGTTTTCATTTTAGGTTCGCTGGAACACAGGAAATTCACAAAACGCAGTAACAATACTACAAATAAAGAGTGCATGACTAAAAGATACCCTTTTAAAGAATATATAATCTATAATTGTTTCTTGGACTAGACAATTTTTAAACAAAATTTCTGTTAGTTTAATGTCCCATAGGTTAATGTATAATTCATTATGGATGAATTAAAAAATGTGTTAAGAAGTTAACAAAAAAAAATGCAGTAATTATTGTTGGTCCAAAGTAGAAGTAATTTAATATTGTTTAAAATTTATCTAAAACCATTTTAAACATTTTCAAGCAATTTTTTCGCAAAACATTTATTAAAAAATTATATACAATACATAATATAATATAGTATAATTATAATAATATATAATAAATATATTGCCGAAATCATTTTTTTTTTTTACGGAATCATAGATTTTCGTGTTTATTCAAATCATCCAAAGTATACAATATATATCTAAATAAGTATACAATATATATCTAAATCAATAAGTTTTTTTTTCTACAAATTTTTTTGCTCAAAACGTAGGCCTAATTTTTGTTTATTGCAATTCATTTCTAAAATCGATCTGTAAAGGCTGACGCACCTCGTTTTCGGCTAGAAATAGGTATAAATCATACGTAAATTTCATAGGGTAGCAGACAACTTGCTTACACACTTCGACGCCAATTTTTATTAGTATCAAAAATATAAACAAATGCACAGTCGGTGGCAACAGCTGGTCAAGAGAAATGAAAACAAACAATTGAAAAATTTTGGCATCGCATATCAAAAACTTTTATTAATGAAGAGCAAGAGCAAAGTTTGATCTTAAGCCTACAACTCGCATCCACTTCACCGAATTACGCTGAGGATCCTTCGCCCCTCCACCCCTCCGGATGCTGTTTATAAACAGAGACGTTGTTCCCTCTGTATCAACATACACAATCTGTAGATCGCCTGCTCGGGCATCTGTTTGGACATTCAAAGCGCAAGTGGCCATCGATTGTTTGTTGACACAATTTTGGACCCAAGCAACTTGGCATCCGCTGGAGATGCTGAAGCTGGATCTGAAGCTCAATTTGTTTACATATAGCGTATCGGATTTTGCCACTGTTGCTGGTGGTCGGTCGCCTATATCAATTGCCAACAGACCACACAAAATTAAGTTCCATGGAAGCTGTTGCATACACTATATCCATTCGGTATATGAATCCAGAGTATATGTAAAAATCATTTAAACTTCATGCATAGGCAGACAAATACCCAATTTATCAGGTTACTTGCAGAATATAATTTCAATTCATGTATTTAAATTGTTTGAGCACATTTATAAAATGTTCTATACAATATATAATATATAAATTATAATATGTATAATATCTCGGCCATAGGTCGACTTGTTAATGCTATTTGCAGCATGTGTGCCGCATAGTTTGTAACTAAGTATAGCCGCAACAAAAATCAGATTGTAATTTAAAACTCTTATCAATTTAAAATTGATTACCTGAGTTAGGCGACGTCAATTAGGGCTTCTATTTTCTCAATGTGATTCAATTATGGCTATAAAGCTATGAGCTATGTAAAACAAACAACTACTTGGAATTGGGATAATAATATAGGAGGTTCTGCTCAGAGACTCGCGGGGCAATAATTAAAGTTCTTATAAAATATTATTCTTTTTAGAGCTTATCCAAATACTTCAAATAATTTAAGCTAGTCTTTGATATTTTGCTTAATAAATGGAAACGACCAAATTATATTCCATCGAGTTACTTGGGCTTATTTAATCCTTTGTCAAGCAGCAAAACTGAAATTAAAATAATATATTTTATGGTTCCTTGAGGAGATATATTTACCTTAAGAAAAATTACAACAATTCGTATGCTTATCAAAAAGAAAAGCACTTTAGATTTAAGAACATATTCGATATGGTTTTATTTTTTGAAAGTTTTTTTTTCTGTATTTATTACTAAGTTTTATTATGCACACTTAATCTATTCACAATTGTTGTCGTATTCAGTATTGTATTCCTTAAACAATTTTATTTGTTTATTTTTGTTTTATTCATAAAGACAGACATCGAATGTTTAGCTTAGAATTTATACAATTTGATGTGTATTTACAATATTTGTTATTTTTGTTTTTCATTGAGTTAATTACATGTATAGGACTTGGTTTTCATTAGTATTTTCAATTGTTTCAAGTGCTTGTGTTTAAAACATAATACAACCTTTAGTTTATAGTTTTTCTTATATATTGTTTTATTGCATTTGCAGGGTATTACAGGAGTATGTATGTGTGTGTGTGTGTGTGTGTTGTGTTTGTGTTGTGTTTGTGATATGGAAACCAAATGAAAGCGTCTGCTATGAAACATGCTATACAGCTATTTAGTCTAACCCTATGTGTAGGGTATACGATATTTTGGTTGTTGTCATCTCTCACTTAATACTAGAAAAAACTAAAGCTATAACTAATCAACAAATAAGCGTGTGTTACTAACTCGTAATTTGTAATACAATGTTGCGATCGGTCGATTGATCATTAATCAGTAGCTGACAAAAATGTTTGTTTTGTGTTTTAATTCCTTTTTTCTACAATTCATAATCAATAATTTGAACTAAGTGTTCGGGGTGTGCGATCTCCACTCTCTCTCTCTCTCTCTCTCTCTCTCTTCCTATACGAAATGATTATCAGCCAATGTTCGATTTAAATCGATTCGTATCGCATCGATCGATAACTTAACAAGAACTTACAAAATTATTTGGAAATATTTTATTGTCACAAATTGAAAGTGAAAACGTTTTGTTTAAATTAATTCTGAGGTTTTTAAATGCATGAAAATACCTTTTTTTTGCAGCAGTAAATTGATAAGGGAGACGCTCTGAAATAATCCACATATGAACATATTCATTAAATTATAATTTATTAACTTAATTTAAATCAAGTTTTTCAAAAATAGTTTAACGTGGAACTTATTAAAAACATTTGTAAATATCAAAAAAAATATTAAGGAAACCTGATATTGTTCCCTGCATTCTATTTATTTATTATTTTCAGTTTTCTTTGAGCTATCATTTTTAGGAAAGTTTATGTAATAAAAGCTGATTTAAGATTACAAAATATATTTTTCAGGTTTTTTAAATGATTTCATATATAAGCTAAGCTTCAAATATTGTGTATTCTTTAGGCCTCTATTATTTTAAGGATATTTTTGAGAAATTATTTAGATGAGGCAAAAGATCTGAAGCTGAAATTCTTTTTTTATTTTGGGAATTTTTGGGATTTTAGTTTTTTTTTGGTCAATGGAGCTATTTTCAAATTGTTAGACAATCGAGATAAAATAATTTTTAAAAAAACTTTTTTAAACAATTAAAACTATGTAGCTAAGTATTAATTTACGGGGTAAACCATATTTTAATTTCTTGGGCCTTGAAAATATATTGGAAAAATCTTTTTTGTTATGCTATATTAAAATCCATATTTGAAAAGAAACCATAGTAAAATATGATATAATAGGAAATATGGTAAAGGAATATAATTTAGAAAAAGGAGAAGGAGATGTATCTTATATTAAACGGGAATTTTAATATGTAGTTTTCACTTGTGGACTATTTTGGCGTCATTTACCAGATCAGATTAGTTAACCACCTGCTGTGGTGGCCACTGCGAATGCGAATGAGAATGCGAGGCACGATGCGGCGGCAGAGACTGTGACTGCGACTGCGACTGAGGCTGAGGCTGCTGCTGCTGCTGCTGCTGCAACGTATGCGAGTTATTTGAGATGGAAGCCGTTGGGGCCGCCGCCAGTTGGCGTCATAGATAGAACTCCGGGGAGCTTTGACTGTCCGCGCCGGCGGCGGCGCCTGTTCTCTGCTGCTGGAGGCGCAGCATCAATGCGTCGCGTTCCTGGCAAACGCGCGAATACTCCATCTTGAGTCGATGCAGATCCTGGTTGAGCTGGCGATTGGCCTTTTCCAGTTCGTGGCGCTGATGCAGCCGCTTGGAGCGGCAATTCTGTGCATACCCACGATTTTTTAGCGTGCGCCGCTTTTGCTTCAGGCGCACTACCTCCTCTCGTGGGCAGCCGTGCAGGCGTTTATTGAGCTCTCTCACAGTCAACGTGGTCAGCATATCATCATTGATGCAATCCTCTAGCGTGGCATTGCTGTAAGCACCGGAGCAGGTGCGTGGCGAATTGTTAGAGCTGCGTGTCGAGCTCGCCGACAGCGGGCGACAGGGCTGCAGTATGGAACGGACACAGCCACGTGAATTGGAAGCGCTGCTGGCTCCGCTGCTGCTGCCAGCTGAGGGCAGCTGTGGCCCACAATTGGTGAGCGTTTGACATAGGCTGCCAGGGGCACCGGTAACAGGGCCAGGACTGCCCGCATACGAGTTCGCGGAGTTCGAGTGCATATTGATGGGCAGCGCGTGCTCCAGACTGTGAAAATGATGATGGGCATGATGCGGGGGATGTTGTGCCTGCATATGCCTTGTCTGGGCATGATGATGATGATGGTGGCTCTGCATCAGCGGATGTCCATGATGATGATGTGCCGCCGCAGCGGCGGCATGCATGGCATACTCCCTCTGACGCTCCCACTCCTCGGCCTCCTCCTGTGTGCCGGGACAGGCAAGTGGGCGCAAATCCAGCGGCTGTTGATCGGCACGCATCGAATTAGGCAGCCACATCATCTCCTGACTGAGACCCACGGCAGCCACATTGGCGCCGGAGTTGGCGCGTCCGGCATGGTAATGATGCGCATATGCCTGGCTGGGGCAGCTGCTGCTGCCCGTGGGTGAACCCACTACGGGCGGTGTCTCTGGCGGTGTGGACGGCACGCCGCCAGGCACAGTAGGGGCAGCGGCAGAAGCTGCGGCGGTGTTCACCAACACAGCTTGACCGCCAACGGGATCGCCCACATAGCCCTCGGGCGGCGGGCTCAGCGGCTGCAAGCGTCGCTCGTCTATGTGCCACTGATGTCCCGAAAAGGAGCGCAGCTTTATGTGCGATACAGAAGCCAGCTGGGAGCCGTCAGCGCCGGCCGCTTCTGGTACAGCAATGGGAAGTGGCAGTGGCATTGGCAGCGGTTCCGCCTCATCATCCGCAGGCGGCTCAGCGCCATGCACTGTCGTCCATTTAACCGGCTGTGGTGGACTGTGATCCTCGCGCTTAACATGCCCAATGGCGGCGGCGGTCACCGGCGTTAGGGTTGTTACCGTGTTGCCGGCCACGCCTTCGCCCAAATGATCCAAATTAAATTCTTGCAGGTATGACTCGGCGATGGTGGGATCTTCCATTTTCATTGGATCGCCGGTTCACATACAACTACGGGTGGGTTGGGTTTGGGGTGGAGGGGGAGTTGCTTTAAGTTAACAGTTATCAGGGAGCACTCACGCACTGACACTGCTCGAATTGGGTTTGGTTTAACTTTCTTATGGGTCACACTGCACTTGGCTGGATCTTAGCTTTTGCGTTTCAAATAAGAAATTTGTTTGCTTACAATTTTTTTTTTATAAATCTCTCAAATTTTGTGCTTAATTTGTCTGAATTTGGCGCGAGCGCGTTTGAATTGTGTTATTATGCTTTATTTTTTCCTTTTGCCGCTCGCTGCGTCCAGTTTCAAAGAGTTAACGGTGGCGACTGAGTCTGGTTCTAGTCGTATACTTGACTGCAGGGTGGCCCTGACCGCAGAATGGCGGCGACGCGCGCATCGCCTCAATTCGATGTATATGTGTGTGTAACTGTGTGTGTGTGTGTGTGTGTATGTGTATTAAAGAGCAACAACAGCTCCAAGCGCTGCCAGCTTGCACGCCATTCGCTGTTGAGCTCCTGCTGGAATTGTAAAAGCTTCGCCGCAATAACAACAACAGGCGTAAGCGGCGTGAGAGAGATTTTGGCACCCTTACACCGTTAACTGTTTGTTGTCAGGCGCTCTCTCGCGCTTCGCAGTGCAATTCAGAATGCCTCTCAGCTTCTGCACAGTGGCACACTGTATAATAATAAAGTTTATTTCAATTTTTAATAGTAATTTTTAACGATTTTCTGATTTTTTTCACAAGATGCCTTAATTAAGTCGGTTAAGCCGTTTACTATCTTCAGTTATAGATTTTGTTACTATTCTTTTTTTTTTTTTTATGGTGTTTTTAGTTTTATTGTTTTCGTTATACTAATTTTCCAATAGTTGTAATAATATTTTCTGCAACAACTTACAAATCATACTTTAATTAATGTACTTTCTGTTTTATATTCGCTCTGCTCTTTCTTGAAAGCTTTGTTATGCTCTTCCTACCGACGCTTCGGCTATGTTTGTTCGCTTTCTGTTGACTTCGTCACTTGTCGTCATTTGCTTGGCTTTGGTGGTGGCTGTTGTTGTTGCTGTTCTTGAAGTAGGCGTTTTTGAATTGCCATAGAGCGCATAAAAATGGCACACACACACTGACACACACGGCAAGCATAGAGCGTATGGTGCACACATATACAAGCTCACCTTATGCTGCGACGGCTCCGCCCACTTGCTGTTGACCATGGCTTGTATGTGTGCGTGTGTGTTTGTGTTCGCGCATATTTATGAGAAACTACCACACAAATTCCTACATATACCGACATTCCAGTTGGCTGGCAAAGGTTTGGTTGGCGCTTGCATTGGAAAATCAACGCACTGTGTATAGCATCCTTTTGGGGCATCCATTGTTCCAGTTTTCCAGTGCATAAGTCAATGGTAGATATTTTAGTGTTGATACGTCGCTCGATTTGTTTTGTTCCAAGCACTCTCCCCTATATGAGTAGTAGGTGAACATACACATGCACACGTATGTATGAATATATTGTAACTGTATTTGTGTTTGCTTTGGCTTGGCTTGTGCAAAGGATTTTGGGCTGGACTGCACAGGTGCATGCTGCTGACTCGGCATTAAATTGTCCCTACCTTCGACTCGGTTTTTCGGACATGGGCGTTGAGAGTTTTTTCCTTGTTGTCAGTGTATTTCTTTTAATTTTATTCTTTTGCAGTGCAAATGTTTTGGCTGCCGCAACTAAACACATTTTTCGTTTCGGTTATGTAATGTTATTGTGAGCTATCCGAACTGGGAAGCTGTGTTTTTTATGGTAACAACTTTCATGCAACAAGTTTTTTTTTGCGGGCTGCGAGCGGGTCTTTTCGCCCATCGAGGGACACTAAATGTGGGCTAACAATTGAATACTGCTAAAATATAAAGTTAGGCACAATCGGGCTTATGTTTAATTTATTGCGGGATGGGATTAGTTTAGATTTGAATTTGCGGAAACGCTTGCACGTCTTTAGACTCGCATAACTGATGCGATTTGTATATGTCATAGTATTTGGTCTATATATATTATATATACCTAGTTTTGGCATCATTTTATTAAATCGACTTTTTTGTAATTTTAAGAAAATATATATTAACTAGCTGGTATTGCCCGGCCTTGCCCGTGAAACATTTTGTGCTAAGAGTTTTAGATATTATTTTTCCACTAAGTAAACGCTCGTGGGAAATTGAAATCTACCCGTACTATCTTGATCTCCACTTCTATTTGTTTAAAGTGCATTGAGAGCTTTTATACTCTCCTAAGAAGTTACCAAATTAAATAAACTATGGTATATAGCATCTCATATTCCAAAATAAAATCGCTTGATCTAATGAAATCTATTAATAGAATTTAGGCAAGAAAACCAATATAAATAGATCGAGAATGCTGTATTTATATACAAAAAGTGTCTGAGTGGCAAATCGGGTATTAAAGACCATTTTTTAATTCGAGTTCGATTATTCTTTATGTAACACACCTTAAAAACTTAAATTCTAAGCTTGAAAGAAAACATTTGAAGTGGTTCAAGTCTCTTTAATTCTCACGACTGTCACTTAATTGGGCTTAAGAAGTATTTCACTACTCTAATCTTTGGTAAGCCGCAAAAACTGACCACAAAATCTTTACATGTGGCATCTGCTGTTGTTTGCCAAGCTCGTATCTTGAGACAAAAATCCGAACCCTCCTGGCCGACTCAATGTAGTAGAAGGGGGCGAAATCGAAGAATTCCCCGCCAGCAGGAAACATAAAACAAAATCAAATCAACTGCCGCCTCGCCCAATTCATGTGCCATAGCACACACACCCCGCCCACTACCTACCCCTTCCCACTCGGGCGGGGGCAGATCCTTTGGGCTTGGATTGCTGTGCCATTGAAGCTTGTCAAAATTAAATTGAACACAATCGAATTATACTCCTGAGCATGCTCCATTTGGTTTTTTGTTTGGAATTTTACCGCATACCCTATGATGAAGAGGGTAGTTTGAGGCGGAGGCAGCTCTGTAACTGTAATCCATTGGATCTCTATAAGAGCCATACGCAGCTTATATTATATTAGGAAATATATTAATTATATATTTATGTCATATTTTCTCAAATTACAAATATAAAATATATTCAAAAAACGATAGTATAACAGATTATTTAATATCAAGCATCATAGCGCGGATTTTTTTTTTTTCTTTTTTTTTCATACAACTCATAATTTTGAATATTTTATAAATATTTTTTTCTAAGCATAAACTGTTATTTTTGGATATAAATGCCGAAACAGAGAATCTCATAGGCGAGTCACGCAAGTAAATGCATTCAAGCTGTTTTTTTTTTTTCGGCTCATTTGGAACCATTTGGGCTCCCGACCGACCTGAGTCTGCGTCCAGGCTGCTGTGATTTAACCGTTGAGGTTTCTGTTTGGCTGGACGAGAGTCAACATTTATTTCGGATAGACAACTGCAGCACTTAGCCATATTAAAAAGGGTTAAAGGTGTGCAAATATTTGCCAGCGGCCAATTAAAATATTGTAATAATCAACGTCAGCCAAGGCAGGGGGCATTCGGCAGGCTCACGAGGTCAGGCAGGTGGCGGCAGGACACGTGTGTCTGTTGGCCTGGCACGTGGAGAGCAGGGAATTGGAAATTGCGAGCTCTTGCTCTTGCTCTTTTATTTACATTTAGCCCTCATCCCGAAAAGTATGCCGCGGTTTATTTCTCGCATTCACAACTAATTCGCGGCTCAAGTGCCGCGACTTTTGTCTGTTGACTTAGACTTAAGACTAGAGATGGGCGCGTGTTGGTTTTTTTTTTAACACGATTCTTTCGCATCTATTGGTTTTACTGAGCTGCTTGCATTTTAGCAAAATTTGATTAACAGAGGATAACAATGCTAAGCAGCTGCAAAGGAAAAAGATATCGCACTTACGGTAATCTTCACTATTCTCCTCACATATTTAAAAGCCTGTGCGTGATCGTGTCACGAGAGAAAGGCACGACACGCGCCCAACTCTACTTTGTGTTGTTGTATGTGTGTTTGTGTGCTTGTGTTTTACCCATTGTCATACGCTATATCCTGTCAAATATTTGCATGACGAGTCCTTTCAATTGCATTTCAATTGATTCCCGCATATTACGTGAATGTTTATTACGCCGGATTAGGCAGCATTAAAAGCGCATAGTTGTCCTCGCATGTCCTCCGCCTGAATCTTCAGTCTGCCATATGATGCGATTGATTGTCATTCAGTCAACCACACACATATACACACACACACACACACACACCACGCAAAATCTCCTAACCCCACTTTCTGCTCTTCATCTCCTGGAGTGCACTTTAAACATGACGAAATATCGTGTTTTATCACAAATAATTTCTGGTAAATCAACAGAAAATCGATGCAGACTTAACAACGACTTGTGCAAAAAATTTACATTGCCATCCCCTTGACGCCGTCGGCCCCTTTTTCCATGAGAGTTGCAAACAACGGTTTGTCTGTGTGTGCTGTATGTTGCAACTCGACGGGGCGGATTTAATAAGAACGTGAGGGATGCGCATCAAGGTAGGGAATCGATTTTGACAGAATTGTACTAGCAAGTTACTCATATACTCATGAACTAGTTACTATTGTTACTGTTATACACAAGTTAAGAAACTGTCATACACTTATTTCATTCGCGCTCTCTTGCAATATGACTCGAGCTTAGTAGCTGTTACAGACTACTAAAGAAACTGTTATACTCTTAATGTCGTATATATTCCAACTCTTATACAGTTGTTTAAAATTACTGATATATGTAACTGTTTTGTACGACTTAGGAAGCTGTTATATTATATTCCATTCCTAAAACAAGTAAGAGGTTCTAGTCGGGAGCTTCCGACTAGGGGATACCCTGACCTCTCTTCTTCCAACATCAAATGAATATGTATATTCTATTTTAGAAGCTATATGTCATGTTTGGTGACTCTAGCTCTTATTATTTATCAAAATTGCCCAAAAAACAGGATATCGATATCGATTTTTATCGATTGCTTGTAAACTGAGTAAATTATCGATTATCGGAAACAATCTCGCTCTGCGCAGGCACTAGGAGCACCTACATCTACAATTTCAAGTCTCTAGCTTTTATAAGCTCTGAGATCCTTGCGTTCATAAATACGGAGAGACAGACAGACGGACAGACAGACGGACCAGGCTAGATAGGATATATATATACTTTATGGAGTCGGAGATGCTTCCTTCTGCCAGTTACATACATTTGGATTTTGCACAAATACCATATACCCTTATAACCATTTTTAATGGGTTCAGGGCATAAAAATATATAAGTCTACATTCCTGGCCAATTGTTATACGCATGTTGAATGAGGATTGAAGTACCTGTATAACAGTCACATGGCTGAATACTAAAGTATTGACTGTTATGCATATTATATTTCTAGTATAGTCTCTCTCTTTTTCTTTCTCTGTCTCTCTCTCTCTCTCTCTCTCTCTCTCTCTCTTTCGTTCTGCGCTTCGAAATTTTCGACAAGCAACAAGTTTCTATTTTCAATAGATATACTACAGTTAATAATACTTTAATCAAACCTTGGCCCTGTCCACTTTTTCACACTGAAAAATTAACCATATTATACGAGGGCCACATTTGTGGGCGTCGCCCAGCTGTCAACTGTCAGTCAACTCTGACATTTGGACATGCCGTACCTGACCTTTTTTCCGAGGCACTCTAGCAAACAGCTCAGCCAAGAGGGTGACATTTGCTGGCAACCCTAAGCTGTGAGCGTGTGCCTGCCTGCCTGCTTTTGTAATTGTTTCCTAATGAGCTCTATAACCACTCATCGCCCCGTCAACCCTGTAGCCCTCGTTCCACATCCATCAGCCAATGTCGTTGGTTATCACGAGTCGCAGTTTATCATTCACTCATTGGCAGAATGCTGGCCAAAAACAAGAAAGGACAATAAATAATGGCCAGCAATTTGTAAACAACATTAAGTCAACCAAATAGCAACGTAACTGACCTCGGCTGGGGCTGAGTGCAAGAACGACCCCTCCGGACCCTGAATTATCCCATAAATAAACTGCCGGCAAACATAATTGAAATATTTGCTGTCAATGTGTTGACTTCCGTTGGCGTCGCCCGGCACCGGTTCCGGTTACGGCTACGGGCATCGTCTTCTCGCCCGGAGGCGAAGGTGTAAACAGTATAAATGGCGGCTCGTTATGACCCTGGTTAACACTCAGACACACAGCACAGCGAGCACTGCTTCATCGATGAGGCACCACCTAGCTTGATAAATGGTTGCCGTATATATCTCTTTTAAGCTTCTCTGTGGTTGGGACAGTTGCTGTGCGTGGGATTAAGTTATAAACGCTGTTTAATGATGAGAATTTTGGATAACGAAGTTTCCTCAGGGCTATTTCGCTATTTCGAAATAAGATAATAAAGCCGAAGTCTTTGTCAAAAAGATGAGCTTGAAGTTCTAGGCTAAGAGAAAGGCTCGAAGGTGATCGGTTCGGATTTTCACAAGGATTTTGAAAAATGATTTTCTCAAATTCTTTCCAAAGCATATTCCAGGATCTTTCCAAAATTTCATCCCAACTAACATCGAAATAGTTAACTTCTTTGAAAAAACACAGTCTTGTAACTCTTAGTACGCTTTGGTCAATCAATCAACGCATCTGTCAATCAATCAATCACTTTTGTCAAACAGCGCATATTTCAGGACCTTTTCGTGTATGAATATATTGAAGGAATTGTATGTATGTATAATATTATTGGTAAGAATTTACCCGCTTATCTCATGCCTCGATTTTTAGAAAAAAAATAATAAATTCAGAAAGATATCTGTTTCCATATCGCCAAAAACTCTCATTGACTTATGCGTATATGCGGCATATGTTTAATATAAGAAGACATGGTTTCCCCACCCCGCTGCCCATCCACTCCCCTTGCCAATAAAATACAAATAAATAATGTGCTCGCCTGCCATAAATTATATTCAGTTCAGCCTTTGGCTCGGCACACGTGTTACTCAGAGCTCAGCTAATAACGGGACAGTGTCCGTAAACCCCACCTCAGATGTAGGCTATGTTTCCGTCTGTTCTTTATATTTTTTTTCGCTCTGTCTCTCCCTCTCTCACTCTCTCTTTCTCTCTCTCTCTCTCTCTTTTTCGGCTACTGTTCCCCATAAATATTTGCGCAATAAATTTTTTAATCTTGTCGCTTTAATCGCCCAAATGGCGCACACATAGAGATTATGTCCGGGGACAACTGGGCGACCCCTTGGCACCAAAATCAATTTCACTATCGTTTTCACTGACCAAAGTGGCAGGGGGACGGGTCAGCGAGTGGAGGCGGGGGTTAACTTTTTTTTACGGTTTGTTTGTGTGCGTAGACTTAGGGCAGCTTCCGGTGCCAAAGAATTCAATATACAAAAAATAGATATTTGGTATATCAAACATATTTGTGAGGCGCAAAAATACTTATTTATGTGCTGTGGCACTGTTTGGTGGGCTGCATTTTATGCGTTGTCCAACACTCAATTACCATAACGGCAAATCACAGCCAGTGGTGTCATCTCGCTCTAACTGCCCGCTACCCTAACGCATTTTGCATATAAAACACATAAAACGAACATGTCGGGAATTGTCTTCGACTCTGGGTTTCTTGACCGGAACCAATTTTCAATATGGACTCGTTTCCTGATTTGATTTCCTCGGTATGTTGTTGTTACTGTTGTTGTTGTTGTTGTAGTTGTTATTGTTATTGCCTCAGAGCAGTTGTCATTTTTGGTTTTTTGTTGTCGCCAAATGTGTGGCGCATTAAATTTTATAGAATACACCAGATCTAACCTCAAAGTGTGTGTGTCGTAACCTCAAATGGTTATTTGCTTTCTGCTTAATATATGCTGAAAATATGATCGGTTCGAAAATATGTTGGGCAGTAACTTATAAGAAAAAAATATGAAAAATTAGTCCTCTTAAAGGGTAAACGAATGTAGAAAATTAAATAGTCATCAGATCTGAGAGATTAAATCAGAAATCATTTAACCTAACCTCTGAAATTGCTTATCCTAACCTCAAAAGTGCATTCTTAGTTTAATTGGTATGTTAAAAAAATGATTACGAAATCTGTATTTACAAAAAATCATTATTTTATATATTTATTCTTAATTCATACTGTGTCCTTAAAATTGAAATTGAGCTTTTAAGAAGATTATTTAATATTTAAGAGAGCATTAAACCGCAGAGCATCAAAGAAAATTAAAGATTGCTAATCGAAAATAAACCCTAATTGTTCCATGTCCTTTTGAATCTCACTGCTAGAGCACTGATGCTGCAACATATCCAACCAGAGCGTATAGGAATAATCCTCATGCATACCGCCATAGCTGGCGAAAAGATCATGAAGTTTAGTTATTTGCTTATATGAGCAAGAAAACCCCATAGTAAACTTACCGCTTGGGCAAATGCTCGGGATAAATGTGCTCGTGCAATGAGCTCATGTCGCTTCCGTGTATAAAGAGTCGCTCACGCATGGAGGTATTGAGAAACGGCTTAAAGATCTTAAAAGCCGCATTAAATAGCCAGTTCTGGTTGACTATATGCAGGGCGGCGGTTCGTATGGGCATGGAGGTCTGCAAGAATGAAAAACTTCGAATTTTAAATTTAATTTAGCAAGAGATATGCCGCACCCACCACAAGCAAGGCAATCATTTTCTGTGCCACACTGGGACTTAAATGTAGCATATGCTCCAGGCCCAAATCCTTCAGATCAAATATGGCCACTCCGCCCATTATTTGTGAGATAGGCTCGAGTGAGCCCAGTTCCTGCAGCAAAATAGTTGCCCTGAAAATATCGTCCACAGTAACGCGATTTGGCCGCCACAATCCAAAGTGATAGATGAGTATGCGATGTCCCAACTGATCACGATATGGCGTCACAGTCAATATATTCTCATCGCCGAGATGCCGCAAATCCAAAGGGCGGACCTTCTCGTAGTAACTTTTGTTCTCTTCACGAAATTTGTAATAGTTGCAGATCTGTAAAAATAAATATTTGATACACACTAAAAGATATCATAAATATATATAACCAAACTTTGTCTGTAAAGAGGTTTATCATTCAATTTTAAATCAGTTCTTCTCCCACACAGATTAAGGATTTTTCGAAAAGCATAAAACAAGTCTCCAATAAAATCGTTTAAAAGTCCAGTTTTTCGGAAAAGTCCATATTTTCTGAAACTTAGGAACTGTGAAACTTCAACTTCCCAACTGTTGCAAGCTTCATTGTACGTTCGTCAATCAATAGATCAGGCAATTAGAATTTCAAAGAAAATAGTCTTAAATAAATTTGTTTAGATAAACCCACCAATTTGTAGCTATTCTCAATTTTCCAGTAGCGCGCGCGCAGAAACTTCTCCAGATATTTATCATCATTGCGATGCGGCTGACAGTCCTTGCGCTCTGTAGAATGTCAAAAACCATTTTAGTCGGTTATTTTTCAGTCGTACATTCATTCGAAACATACCTAAGATATAATTGCGAAATTGTGCAATTGTCTCCTGTTTTGTCTTCGAGCATTCTCCCTGTTTTTCTGCCAAGAGCCGTATGCGCTCTGGCACTTCCTCCTCGGTGATATTTAATTTGTGCTCTATGGCAGGCATAGCTCGGGCCTTTAGAAAGAGAATGGGTCAAAAAAGATGAGCAAACAATATGTTGTGCTACATGTTGTATAACGGTACATATGACCAAAGACAATATAAACACTAAGATGAGTAACGTCCATACATTTGAATGCGACGCAAAATTTCTGGCCTGGCCTTTCATCTGGCCTTTGAGGCTTCGTACGGCATGCCTGCCGACTGGTTGTTCGTTCTCCAAAGACCAGACGAACGAATGCCGAAGTCGTGGCTGCCTTCAGCAAAGCTGAATGCTATTGATTTCGGTTTCGTTCTCAATTTTCAAAAAATCAAGCTGCATAGTAGCATTTTGTTGTATGGCGTTACTCATCTTAGTGTTTATATTGTCTTTGATATGACTCTCTCGCTCCCTCTCTCTTTACTCTCTGAAATGCTGTCTTTGCAACACTGCACTCAAATGTTGCTAAGGTGACATGTTGCTAAGGCATGTAGCTAAACCCTAACTTGTTGCTGAGCGTGTTGTTTGAATGTTGCGAGCGTAAAATTTAGCTATAACAAACTTGACGCGAGTCTCACAAAGTTTTTTGTTAATTTCAAACGCGAGAATTAAAACAATAATTAAGTGCACAGAACGAGAGCTTTTGTTAACCTCACGTGTCTCATTGTTAGCAGTATTTTGTTTTTGCTTTTGTTTTTTTTTTTTTTATTTTTCTGGGGCTAAACTTGAAGTGCTGCCTGTAATTGAACCTGACATTGACGGCACTTTGAAGCTTGACTTTAAAGCAATTGCCTGAAACATTTGGTGTCTTTGAATTTTACCATTTTGTTTCGATTTTTCTATTCCTTCAGCAGTTGGGCAACGTTCGACTTCAAGTTTGAAACTGAGTCCGCGTATCACACCAAATGTTTTCAATCCCATGCAATATATGCAATATATGCTATAAACAAAAACAAAACAAGGCACATTTTTGCGATAACAAAATGAGGCAGCGACAACGATTATCGCTTCAACCCAGTCCGAAATCTCTTCCTCAACTCAACCGAGCTGAACTCAACACCCAATTGCTCAAAAACCTGATAAGGGTAACGTCTCTTTCATTCTGTTCCAATGTATTTTGCTACTCTGATCGCTTTCGAGCACGTAGCAAATTTTCACGTTAATGTCTCATCTAAGTAAACAATTGAAAAACAAAAAAAAACAAAAAATAACCCCGGGCCATTTTACATGACAAAGTGCATTGGGTAGATTAGCTCAGGCACTTAACTCCTTGTTTGCATTCGCTCGAGAAGTTAACACTTTGTGTGGATGCAACGGAGGAGAGCAGGGTCAGCGGTAATTAGGAATTTATCTATGCGCAAGATTAAACAGGAATTATATATGTATTAATATATTATTAAACTTAAACTCTTCTGTTATTCAAGAAAGTTTATTTGACATGGCGTGGGCGTTTAAGAGATGAAATCACATCCATTTCACCTCAGAAACAATCAAGACTAAAAATCAGCTAATGACGTGCCAATTTGTGGGCAAATTCCAAATTCCAGATCACAGGCTCAACTCGCAAATATTGTCAGGCGTGGCAGAATGCAAAGAATGCAAGCCAATCTTTAATGTATTTAATCTTAAGTGCAAGTGTTAATGAGCCGCATTTCTAGTCATGATGCGTTAATTCTGACTGCACTTTACTTAATTGGCAAATGACAAATGAAAATAAAAACCGTGCTGAATGCAATAACAAGAAAGTAATCTGCATAAATTTCTCTAACTTGTTTGCTTTTATTTATATTATATTAAATACCGGTTTTAATCTTAAAAAAAAAAAACAGCTGCAGTAATCAAGGCGTGACCTTTACCTAATTTATATATTATATCAATTATAGCAGCTGCATTTATTTTGCAACTTTTCAAAATGCACTTTTTACTTTAATTACCAAGTAAATATTTGTGGGCAACTTATTTAGTTTTTCTATAGATATTGATATTGATATTGTTTACACGCACAGCGGATCTCTGGTATTTTTTATAATTATATCGCGCATATATACTTTTACTTTTTTTCGAAATTGAAACCCAACAACTGTCAATGCGAAGACTTCGTGTCGCACAACTTTGTTTCAAGACTGACTCAAAGATCGTTTAGAACAAAACGTTTTATGCCCCCAGCACTCAGAACAACACTCAGAGAAAACCCGTATTCAAGCCGGGTAACGAGTTAAATTAAAAGCATCAAGTTCTATGTGCTGTAAGCAAAAAAATACAACAATAAAACGAAGCTGTTCTACACTAGCAAAATAATATCAAGCATACAATTTATAAAAGAATTTTTGAAGAAAAGTGTAACTTACATTTAAGATATCTGTGTGCCAAGTTAACTCACATAAAAAATAAAAACTAAAATACGATGATTTAAATTCTCGCTTTATCTCTGTGTCATAAGCTCATTGTTAGGGTAACTGCATGTTATTAAATGCCAGTGAGAGTGAAAATATTATGTAGCCGTAAACTTGCAGCTAATCGGAAGGCTAAAAATGGAGGCCACAGCTTAATGATGAAGTTTCGGATGCTATTGTATGTATGTATGTATGCATGTATACACATGTAACAAGAGATGCTGTGCAAGTTCAATGAGCTTTAATGACGTCACCCCGTTAAGTACAGACAACGTGTAAGTCGTTATTGCTGAGTAACTGACCTATACGATTACTTGCAATTTTAACTTCCCATCTCGGATTAATTTAAAACAGAACATTCGTGGTTTTTACAAATATGTGTAAAAAAAAACTAGTTTTAGTTGCAAGTGCAACAAACCTTTTGTTGTCGTTGGTCAAGGTCAGTTAGACGTAGTCGAGGACCAAAAAACTTGTTTAGCCGGCCAGGCCTCTCCTAGTCGCATTAGCCTTAAATGTGCTTTAATTTAGCATGATATTTAGCAATAGACATTTCCGACATTTAACGCAATCTGACTGTTTTAAGCACACATGATGATTTTATTCAAACGTAAGCATAACCTTTTCGCAAAAATAAATGCCTTCACCGTTTAGCCATTAAAAACGGGTTAGTTATAACCATAACTGAACCACAATTTGTAAATAATCAATATGATGCTACAGAATTTAAATATAACTGCTATTTTTCTAATTCATATCGATTGTTACGTGCAATTTTAAACAAAATATCAAACAGGTGGCAGCACTAGTGTAGATTTCTATCTGTTTCATGCCTGTTGCAGTATAAATTCAGCGTTTCCCCAGGTCTGGCAACATCTGCTTCACGTATCGATAATAATATCGAAAGAGGAACCATCGTCTGTATTCTTGGCTTGGCGACGACGGGTGTTTGTGCAGCCAAGGAATTTTCGCCAATTAAATTTTATTGTAAAGTCCGTTTTATTTAGTGTTACAACTAATTGATTGCGTGTTAAATAGAATTAAGTGCTACTGTGCAACTAATACGTGCAGTACAAATCAAAGACCAACGCAGCAAATAAAATAAAGTGCGGCGGCGTCTACTGTGTGTGCATATTTTGCAGTCTCTATCGCGCTTTGGTTTCGTCAAAGCAGACACAAAATTTACACAAACAACTAAAAAGGTGAGCAAAATGGTGTTTGGTATATTTAAAATGAATGGAACGAGTTAATGCAAACTATCTAATGGGTCTTTCTTTTATGTGAGTTGAGAATTAAACTCTTTTTACCCGTTGGCGTCGCATTTGCAAATTAAAAATGGCGCTGCCCATGTAGATAGAATTTTTGTGCGTAAGTTGTGTATGCGAAATACCTTTACGAAGGCAATTGTAGAAGTTGGGCTTTTTAAATGCCCTTTATGTATACACTCGATTTATTTTGGTAAAATGATATTTTAAAGCATATTTCAGAGACTAAACAGCAAAGCCGGTAAAGCCGCTCACACAGATACACACGCATACAGAGGCACCCGAAAATATATTTACGCTAAGTTTGCGTTTTTCTTTTTGTGGGTGCAACTGAACGTGGCGCACTTACATATATACAGTTGCATTACATAATGCTGCAAATAATTGTAACAATGTATTGCTTATTTTTTGTCTAGCAAATGTTTTTCATGTTGTAGTTGTTGTTGACGCATAAGCAGCCGGCTCAACTGTCCCGCCTAAAGACAGGGATGTTATACATACACAAACACTGAATTGCGCGCGTCTTTAATGTAATAAGAGGTAATATACATACAAGTCTTAAATACATGCTGCTGCACTTTTATATTGAACTTAAAAGTAAGAAGTAAATTATCAAATGAAGCACTTCATTTGAACCAAATATTATTTTGGACCACAGTTTGTGTTAAAAGAAAGTTGTTGTGCCTAAATGCTTGTGTATTTGTGTTCGCGCCAAAAAACAAAAGCATTGAAAACTATTTTTACACCCTATCTAGAGTACATCAGTTTTGTCATGAAATTCGCTACACATTAAAGCCATAACAGGCATATATATACCTGATCAATAATAAAAGCAGTTACGTTTGGCAAAGTTCTTTATTATTATTGTTTTAGGCAGAACAGATTTTCCAAAAAACAAATCAAGCAATTTTTGCAGTTACAAGCATTTTTAAGTCTGTAAGAGCATTTAAACTTCGACACCCCGAAGATATGTTTTTTCTTACGCTCACGGCTAATCACAATTTGCGCTACGGCTTTCTATTCGTAAACAAAGCAGCGTGCTTGTGGGTACAGTTATGCTGGGTTGCTTTTAACCATCTTTGTTGTTCTATTTTTAGCACGTGCAACGAAACAGCAGCAGCAGCAAAAACAAAGTCGTCATCATGGAGAATGGTAAAGGTAAAGGCATGTCCATCGAACAGATGTACCAGAAGAAATCGCAGCTGGAGCATATTCTCTTGCGTCCGGATTCGTATATTGGATCCGTGGAGTTTACCAAGGAGCTAATGTGGGTACATGATGTCGAAAAGAATCGCATGGTGCAACGTGAGATATCATTTGTGCCGGGACTTTACAAGATATTCGATGAAATTCTGGTGAATGCAGCTGATAATAAGCAGCGCGACAAGACGATGAATACGATTAAAGTTGACATTGATCCGGAGCGAAATCTTGTGTCCATTTGGAATAATGGCCAGGGTATACCGGTAACGATGCACAAAGATGAGAATATGTATGTGCCCACGATGATATTTGGTCATCTTTTGACCTCATCCAATTACAATGATGATGAGAAGAAGGTAACTGGTGGTCGTAATGGCTACGGTGCCAAATTGTGCAACATTTTCTCGAACAGCTTCACCGTGGAAACGGCGACAAGGAAGTATAGGAAGTGCTTTAAGCAGACCTGGGGCAATAACATGGGAAAAGCAGGTGATCCAGTTGTAAGTACCAAATACCTATGCCCAATATTAAGCCTTAACTAATAACAGTTTTCTTTTAGATTTCAGACTTTAATGGCACCGATTACACAAGGATAACATTCAGCCCCGACTTAACTAAGTTTAAAATGGAATCACTGGATAATGATATTGTGGCGCTTATGTCGCGTCGCGCCTACGATGTGGCAGCATCCACGAAGGGCGTGTCTGTGTTCTTGAATGGCACCAAGGTGCCGGTGAAGGGCTTCAAGGATTATATTGATCTGTTTATCAAGAATACAGATGATGACGCTGGCCAGCCTATGAAGGTGGTATACGAGGCGTGCGGCGATCGATGGGAAATTGCTTGTTGCCCCTCGGATCGTGGCTTTCAGCAGGTCTCGTTTGTTAATTCCATAGCAACCACCAAGGGTGGTCGCCATGTCGATCATGTGGTTGACAATGTGATCAAGCAGCTGATTGAGGTGCTCAAGAAGAAGAACAAGAATGGCATCAGTATAAAACCCTTTCAAGTGCGCAACCATTTGTGGATATTTGTGAATTGCTTGATCGAGAATCCCACATTTGACTCGCAGACCAAAGAGAACATGACACTGCAGGCCAAAAGCTTTGGCTCCAAGTGTGTGCTCTCTGAGAAGTTTATTTCTAATGTATCGAAGGCGGGCATTGTGGAGTCTGTACTGGCCTGGGCCAAGTTTAAGGCACAGAATGATATTGCCAAAACTGGCGGCAAGAAATCATCTAAAATCAAAGGCATACCCAAGCTGGAGGATGCCAATGAGGCAGGCACAAAAAATTCCATAATGTGTACCCTCATTCTTACCGAGGGAGACTCAGCCAAATCCTTGGCTGTCTCCGGCCTGGGCGTGATCGGACGCAACTACTATGGGGTCTTTCCGCTGCGCGGCAAGCTGCTCAATGTGCGCGAGGCCACCTTCAAGCAACTCACTGAGAATGCGGAGATTAATAATCTGTGCAAGATTATCGGATTACAGTACAAGAAGAAATATCTAACCACAGATGATCTAAAGACGTTGCGATATGGCAAAGTTATGATCATGACTGATCAGGATCAGGATGGTTCCCATATTAAGGGTTTACTAATAAATTTCATACACACCAATTGGCCGGAACTTTTGCGTTTGCCCTTCCTCGAGGAGTTCATAACGCCCATTGTGAAGGCATCGAAAAAGAACGAAGAGATTTCCTTCTATTCGCTGCCCGAATTCGAGGAATGGAAAATGGATACGCCCAATCATCATACGTACAATATCAAATACTATAAGGGTCTCGGTACTTCGACTTCCAAGGAGGCAAAAGAATATTTCCAGGTGAGCTTAACGATTGCTATTATTGATTGTATTATTAATTAATTTTTTGAGAACTGGTATTTCGTACTATGTCATTAGTGATCCCTGAAAAGAAGGCGTTCATGCAACCAACTGAATGAATATGTTTATACTATGCAGAAACCAAGGTGTCTTCACCTGCCACTTTGGTAGTAAAACATAATTATAAATCTGTTATATAGGTCTTACCATAAGGAACTTTAATGATATTACAATTTATATTTCAATATTTCTTAATCTCGTCAGCTAAAAGCATAATTGTGATGTCAACTTCATTATATAGGTGTCATACGAATCACTGCTCATTACGTGCCAGTCCCAAGAACTTCCCAGATAGGATTTAAGATGACTGTTCCAACGAAATGTGTTCTCGATGCTGAATATTTGCTTATTAAGCTGTTTTTTTTTATACCCTGAACCCATTAAATATGGGTATAAGGGTATATTGTATTTGTGCAAAATCCAAATGTATGTAACAGGCAGAAGGAAGCATCTTCGACCCCATAAAGTCCGTCTGTCTGTCCGTCCATCCGTTTGTCCGTATGTATGAACGCAAGGATCTCAGAACCTATAAGATCTAGAGACTTGAAATTTTAGATGTAGGTGTTCTCCTTGCCTGCGCAGATCGAGTTTGTTTCCGATAATCGATAACTTACTCAGTTTCCAAGCAATCGATAAAATCGATATACTGTTTTTTGGGCAATTTTGGTAAATAATAAGAGCTAGAGTCACCAAACTTGACATATAGCTTTTAAAATAGAATATATATATGCATTTAATGTTGGAAGAAAAGGGGAGCTCCCGACTAGAACCTCATACCAAAACCTCAACCAAAAGTTGATAAACATGTTTACTTCTTGATTTTATAATCTTTAAAATCGAAATACTTAAAAGAAGAAAAATTGAACGAATTGAAATCTAATTGTATCGTTTAAAGGATATGGACCGCCATCGGATCCTATTTAAGTATGATGGCCAGGTGGACGACGATAACATTGTGATGGCCTTTGCCAAGAAACATGTGGAGTCGCGCAAAACCTGGTTAACCAATCACATGGACGAGGTGAAGCGTCGCAGGCAATTGGGTCTGCCAGAGCGTTATCTGTACACCAAGGGCACAAAGCATGTTAGCTACTCGGACTTTATCAATCTGGAACTGGTGCTTTTCTCCAATGCGGACAACGAACGTTCCATACCCAGTCTGGTGGATGGCCTTAAGCCCGGTCAGCGCAAGGTCATGTTTACGTGCTTCAAGCGTAACGATAAGCGTGAGGTGAAAGTGGCCCAATTGTCGGGTTCGGTGGCTGAAATGTCAGCCTATCATCACGGCGAGATGTCCCTGCAGATGACCATTGTGAATTTGGCACAGAATTTTGTGGGCTCAAACAATATCAATTTGTTGGAGCCGCGCGGTCAGTTCGGTACACGTCTCACTGGTGGCAAGGATTGTGCGAGCGCTCGTTATATTTTCACATTGATGTCGCCGCTAACACGTCTCATCTATCATCCGTTGGATGATCCCCTGCTGCAGTATCAGGTCGATGATGGTCAGCGCATTGAGCCAATTTGGTATATTCCCATTATACCGATGGTACTGGTGAATGGCGCCGAGGGCATCGGCACTGGTTGGTCCACCAAAATAGCCAATTATAACCCACGCGAGCTTATCAGCAATTTGCGTCGCATGATCAATGGTGAGGAACTGTTGCCGTTGCATCCATGGTACAAGAATTTTCAAGGTTCCATGGACTATGTCTCTGATGGTCGCTACGTACATTCGGGCAACATTCAATTACTTCCCGATAATCGCATAGAGATCACTGAGTTGCCCGTTGGCGTTTGGACGCAAAACTACAAGGAGAATGTGCTAGAAGTTTTGTCCAATGGCACCGAGAAGGTGAAGGCAGTTATATCCGAATATCGTGAATATCATACGGATACCACAGTGCGTTTTGTCGTCAGTTTCGCGCCGGGTGAATTTGAGCGTCTGCGCAGCGAGCCTGGCGGTTTCCATCGTGTCCTTAAGCTGAGCTCATCCCTATCCACAAACCAGATGCACGCCTTCGATGAGAACAATTGTCTGCGTCGCTTTCCGTCACCTAAGGATATATTGCAGGAGTTTTATAAACTGCGCTTGGAATACTATAATCGCCGCAAGGATTATCTTGTGGGTCAGCTGACGGCACAATCAGATCGCCTGAGCGATCAGGCCCGCTTCATTTTGGAGAAGTGCGAGAAGAAGCTGACGATTGAGAATAAACAGCGCAAGGCCATGATTGAGGAGCTCATCAAGCGTGGCTATCGTCCTGATCCTGTAAAAGAATGGCAACGACGGATCAAAATGGAGGAAGCCGAAGCTGCCGATGATGATGACGATGAGGAGGATGAGGGTGCAGAGTCGGCTACGACTAGCAGCAAGAAGGTCAAAAAAGAAGTAGATCCCGAAAAGGCTTTCCAGAAGCTAACGGAGGTCAAGAAATTCGACTACCTGCTAGGCATGTCCATGTGGATGTTGACAGAGGAACGAAAGAACGAGCTACTCAAACAGCGTGATCTCAAACTGGCCGAGCTGGATAATCTTATAAAGAAGATGCCAACTCATCTATGGATGGATGATCTTGATAATCTTGAAGCTAAATTGAACGAAGTTGAGGAGAAGGAGCGACTCGAGGAGCAGGGCATTAATCTTAAGCAAGCCAAGGCCATAAAAGGTCAAAAGCCGGCAACAATCCGTGGCAAAAAGGGCAAAGCTGCCGCTGGCAACGCAGACATCTTTCCCGATCCCATTGGCGAACGTGTGGCATTTAAGATCACTGATGATATTATTAAGAAATTCCAAGCCGCCACAATAATCGCCGTCAAGGCTAAGGAGCGGAACACCAAGGTTAAAATGGTTAAGAAGGAAACTGTCGAAGAGGTCGACGATTTTGACGTCTTGGTCGAGGGCGGCGCTACAAAAACCTCGCCCAAGGCTAAGAAAGCGCCAGTCCTCAAAAAGGAGCCAGCCGAGAAGAAGCCGCGCCAAAAGAAGGAGAACGGCGATGGACTTAAGCAACCCAAACTAGACTTTTCCAAGGCTAAGGTAAGTTTCATAACTTTGGCTATTTAATGGTGTCATTTATTGATTTCTAATACCCGATATTTAGGGTTCAAAGAAGGATTCCCCTGATGAGAGTTCCGGAGATGTCGAAATGGAAACGTTACGTGTTGAGCGGCCTGGTCGCCGTGCCGCTAGTAAAAAAATCGACTACTCCTTCCTATTATCGGATGATGAGGGTGGCACTGAGGCAGCCAGCGCACCAGGAAACAACGATGATGGCGACGAGGACATCGATGATTCACCCATCAAACGACCGGCGGCGGCAAAGCGTCAACGTGACGACGACAGCAGCGGCGGTGGTGCCAAGAAGAAGAAGGCACCCAAAAAGCGATACGCCATCGATAGCGATAGCAACGATGATGAGATTGAATGCTTGGACGATGACGATGATTCCGATTTCGAGGCATAAGCTATATAGGCATTACGAGTCAATACTTTCCAGCAGCTGTTATGTTTATTGCTCCTGGATCTACTCCTGGTATATTATTACAAATATTTTACCAAAAAAGTTACCGAATGCATAGAATACAAATTGTGTTTAAGGTCATAAACTTGGTTAAAATAAGTAAAGGAAAAAGTATTTCTAATATACGAATGCGAAACGTTCATAGAAACATACAAAATTAAGGAATTTTTAAAACAGTTTGTCCGCTTCATTTTTCAAAATTTCATCATATTTGATTATTTTATTTTTATTGTGTAACAACTTCGCAACATTCTTTCAATTTATAGTTTTTAATAAGGAGAACGATAAACTACAAAAACAAAAAAAAAAAGAAAAACAAGCGATAATCCACCATTATATAAAATACAAAGCACTCTTTAATCTATCAATTATCATGTTTTGTAAACATAGTTTGTAGTCACATACAATACCATTTTTTTCATGTAAATAAAATGTACTTTACGCAATCTTGCTGTTTTAATTATATTCTCAAATGTAAATAACAATGCAGGGGAACCCATTCTACACTTCTTAACACATATAGTTTGGAAATTAAACCTTACTGAACTTAAATATCTGTCTGATTTCGAATATTTTCCTTTTAATTACATGCATATAAAAACGATAAAGAAAGGCTATCTTCGGCACGCCGAAGATCTAATACTCTTTCAGACCCAACCTTTTCATAATGCTTATAGTGCTTCGCCCGTATCTAAGAAGCACAGGGAAAATAGTTAATGCCGAGTTTGGGTAAGATATCTTGATAAGCAAAAAAGACTTGTAATCAAAAACCTACTTTTTGACCGATCGTTCCTATGGCAAATATATGATAAAGGAGGCCGATGTAAATAAGATTTGCAAAAATGGAGGGAGCATAGTGAAATCTTTAAATGACGTGTTTTATCAAAATATCTTGAATGATTTTCCATACAACAACTTAATTTTCGACCGATCGTTTCTATGGCAGCTATATGCTATAGTGGTCTGATCCAGCTGGTTTTGATATATGTGCTGCGTGCAACAGAAAGAGGGATTTCTGCAAAGTTTTATTAAGATAGGTTTAAAACTCAGAGACTAGTTCGCATAGAAACAGACAGACGGACATGGCTATATCGACTCGGTTGTTGATGCTGATCAAGAATATATATACTTTATGGGGTCGGAGATGTCTTATTCTATGCGTTACACATTTAACGACAAAATAATAATACCCTCTGCAAAGGCTTAAAAAGGAAATAGCGGGCTTCCAGAACTTAGAATCGACGCGCAATAGTGGGAGCAACAACTTTGGTATAATATTATTTTATATTGTCTCATTTGGCTCATATCGGTTTTTTTGTAGATCGCATATTACCACATAATATAATAGGCAAAATAAAAATTGTCGAAAAATTAATTCATGATGACTTAAACAAAAGCTGGTATTAATATACATTTTTCAGTAAGAAAAGAAAACTTATAGCTCCAAGCCTAACAAATTCCATTGTTAGATCGGATCATATAAACATAAAGATGTTTTAGTCTTCTATAAAGTTCATATCGATCAACTAAGCAATAACCAACATTTCTTAAGCTCTTTAATTTGACGGAAAATATATGAAATTTTCATTATTTTGAAAGTTCAAATAACATAGATTTTATCACACGTTAATTGTGTTGTGGAAAAAGTTATGTCTTTTTTCTCCATTGATAAACATTGTGATTATAATTAGTTTGATTTTTTTTACAAACAGAAACCCAAACAAAACAAGCATTTGAATATACTTATTTATTAAAATATAAAATAACTCTTGAAGCTTTTCGTGCTTGTAGGACCCGAAAAATCCTTTGTAAATCGTTTTTAATGGCACACTTTAAACATCGAGTTGATCGAGAAATATTTTAAATGTATTTTTAATATTATCATTGGCAAACGTTTCGCTTTTAATTGCCTCCCGAAGAGCATAGCGACAGCTCTTGACATTGTAGTCGCTCTTGAAGTGCTCTTCGCTGCGCAACAGGCCCAGCTGCTTGAGATAGTAGTCCAGCACGCGCGACTCCTGGTCCGTTTTGATGGCGTAGTCAAAGGTCGCCTGGTAGAGGGAAACGGCCAGCTCCAAAGCCGCCTGAGATGTCTGGGACAGATGCGCGCACTTGAGCGTCGTAAAGATGAGCAGCAGCAAGTGGTTGTCATCGCTAAATTGCTGTGTCATAAATATATAAATGGGATTTTTTAAAAATATTTTTTAATGAAAGATCGGACCAAAATTGAATTGCTGAAGGTCAATGAAGACACTTGGTGTCTATATGCTTCAATATAGCTTAATGACTCTCGCGTTTGTTTTCATCTTACATTGATTATGTTCTGCAGCGCCTGCAACTTATTTGTCGCTTCTAGGGAATCAAATTGCTGCAGTGTGCATGGCGTTTGGCTCAGGCAAAACTCCGCCGGGGTGCAACTGACGTTGACGACAGTCTTGTTGCCATTTTTGTTAATGTCAGAAGTGTTGCTGGTCTTGTTAGAGTTGACGGTTTCGTTAAAAAGCTGCGGCGAATCATAAATTTAGCAGGGATATTAATCGGATCGGTTTAACCTGCCACAGGCCACTAACCTTGGTGGAAAAGGCATTGCTGGTCACGTAGGCGGTCTCTTCGGCGATATTTTCGTTGGCATAGTCCTCTTCATCATCTTCGTCCACCTCTTCGGTGGTATCATTTGGATCGTATTCACCATCATCCTCTTGGTCCTCTTCATCCAAGTAATCGTTATACTCGTCTTCGCTATTCTCGGGGGTTTCATTGTCGTCACCATCATTTTCGGCACCGCTTTCTTCACCCTCCTCCTCAGATACGAACTCGTCCATGGACTGCAATGCGGCGGAGTTCTTGGCTTTGGCCATTTGTTCAACGATTTGTGCGCTCCCAGCTTGGCCAAAGCAATTGCCATCCAAATTGAATATCCTTAGCTTGGGCTTATTTTGCACAGCTGTTACCAGCGCAAGGCCACCATCGTAGTTGATCTCATTAAAGCCCAAATCCAATACCTCCAGATGCTCATGGTTCTGCTCTAAAGCCTCGGCAAAATGATAGGCGCCATCAGTCTTCAGCAAACAATCCCCAAAATCAATTTCCCGCAAACTGCAATTTAAGATGGTGTTAAAATTGTTGGAATAAGAAAAAGCAGACAGAAGGCTGGCTATATGGACTCGTCTGTACACACAGATCAAGAAGAGAATACATAATTATTGGACTCTGCAGGGGTTGAACTTACAGCGGAGTATGCTCGAAAACTTCGGCTATTTTAGCGGCACCCCGGACGTTGAGTGTATTGTCATTCATGTTGAGGACGCGTAAATGTGGATTCTTTTTGAAGCTACTGGCGAGAGCGGCGACGCCCACGTGATAAATGGAATTCTGAGGCATGGTAATCTCCTCTAGGGTTTGCAGTACCTTGAATGTCTTCGATATTGCCTTGGCGCCAGCATTTTCTAAGCGATTGCGGCCCGCGACAAAGATGCGCAACTGCAGAGGTGTGCCCGCCACCTTGGCATTCTTGTGGAGATCAATCAGTGCCTCAGACAGCATACGTCCGCCCTCCGGCCCAAGCCCGCAGTTGTTCAGATACAGCTCTTGCAGCGAGAAGCACACGGGTGAGCGCAAAAACTCCTCCAGGCCAGTCATGCCATTGGGCCCCAGCGCATTATCGCTTAGGTCGAGCACCGTCAACTTGGCGCCAGCTGCAATTAAGCCAGCGCCCAGATGCTTCAGTGCGAGAGGAATTTCCGACTTGAGACGACCGGTAAATAGATTCTTCCACAATGCTTTTCGAAATTCTGGATGTGATTTCAGTGCCTCGCTAATGGCCTGTGCCGCCTCCACGCCCAGCGTATTGCCATCAAGATTGAGGAAATGAACTGTGGGTTTGCTATTAAGAGCCTCAACAACAGCTTTGACTGTAAGATGGGAGAATATTTATTGGGCTGCGTTGGGCTGGCCGGCGTCTACTCACCATCCTCGGCATTGTGCCAGGTTTCGGCCTTGTCTTGGAACGAAATGCCTTGCTCCTCGTTAAGCTGCGCTGCCATACTTGCAAAACTAAAGGTAGACATGGTTGTGCTCGACATGTTTGTGTGTTAAACTTGATTTTTGTTATTTTTTATTTAATAAAGTTTCCGCCAGCACTGTACTCTTTTTATATTTTTTTTTTTTGCAAGCCGCTTGCGAAATTTCTCCGCTTTTAACCTCGTAAAAGAGCGCTAGAATTGACAGCGGTTGCAGCGTTTGTTTGCAGGCAGCTGCATCTTTTTTGACAACTGCTGTCAGTGTAGTGTGGTCCTGCTCTAGCGCAGACTGTCTGCAGATTTTGCAACACTGCTCGGGACCTGAGCTGTGCATTTTAGTTCAAAATTTGATTTAGTTCATTTATTCATGTGATCTATGCACGTCTTGAATTGAATATGCATATTTTATTGTTAAAGTTTTTAAACTGTTGTTTTTAAGGATTTAATAACCAGTAAGCTTTGCATGAAATAATTTTTAAAGTTCTGCTATGCTGTTTCGTTTTTAAAGAGTAAAAGAATACAAGAGTTTGCGAATGATTAAAAAAGTGTACAAAATGTAGAATACAACTAATCAAAATTTGAATTATTCATGCCCATTAGAATTTATTCAATTTTTTAACTAGAGTTCCCCGTAAACTTAACCTGCGATTTAAGGAGCAGAAAATAAGTTCAGTAGATCACACACTATTTTCCAGTATTCCAATCAATTAAACTTAATCTGGACGAAACGCGACAACTCTGAAGGCACAGCTGTTTTGCGCACCGACGCTCAGTGGCGCAGAGAATAAAATTGAAATGCGAATTAAATAATTTCAACTGGCATTTGAAATCTGATAAAATGTGTGCGGCACATGCAGATGGCTCCTGGATAAGCGCAGTGTTCGACGAAATAGCACTGGAAGGCTTGGAAGGGACCACATTGCCATGTAAGTAAATTCGCGAAAAGGAATACATTTAGAAACAGTGTGCGCCAGCAGTCTGCGTACTTGAGGAAAAATCTGAAATGTAATTAATAATAATCCCTTCTCTAGATTTGTGGTCGCTGCTAAACATACGTCTATACGGTGGGAAACCTTTGCCGGACGCGCTGCAGCAGCAGATATGGTTGCTATTGCTGCGCTCCACGGACAAAGTGAAGTTCTATGAGCTGTTCGTAGCACGTCCTTGGCTGCCGCCCTATAAGCGCTTCAATGATCAGGATGAGGAATCGGGCTTGCCAGTGGTCCCGGAAAGCTGCCCCTTTTTGCGCCCGCCCTATGCACCCATACAGGATGGGTCCATTCGTGGAAACTGCATGGACTACAAGATGCGCAAGGCCGTTAATGTAAGTGTGCTGCAGGAACTAACCGCCGCGGCGGCAACAGAGCGCTATCACCAGACGCTGGTTGTGGTGGCCAGTCAGGATGAGCGTACAAAGGCGCTGAAGCCACCCAATATGCTGCTGCCCCGTGAAATGTCCGTGCAACACTATATTTTCCTAGAGAGTGTAGGACGTGCACGCTACAATGGCGAAACGACGCGTGGTCCCTGGTCGATGACCAACTATTTTAAGGATCCGAGCTTAATATTTTACTTAAGGTGAGTAGTCCAGCTAGTAGTCCAGCAGTTGCTCACTCATCAGAATTGAATGCTGCACAGAAATTGGTTGCTGAAGCAGCATCTGATAATTTGCCAGCAATATACGGAACGCTGCAATGGACGCAATCTGGCCTCGACGTTGGTCATGCTGCCGCGCTTCTTTCGCATCTACAAGAATCATTTGCAGTGCCTCATGGAGAAGTTTTATACAGAGATTAAGGCGAGTCCAAACCAGTATGTGCCCCCTGGCGAAATTTTGGATCGCATACCGGATCTGAATAATTCAAGGATGAAAAAGCTGCTCGTCTCGCACAATTTTCGCAAGATCTTTGAGACAACAATGGTTTATCCGTCACAGCCAGCCAGCAGCGGCGCCAAGCAGACCAAAGGACGCAAGATTTCGGTGGTGCGTCTGCGTAATCCCAACATGGAGTTCGATGAACTCAGCCAAATGGACAACAATGATGAGCGCGACGACAAGGAGCCGGATGAGTTGCTAAGCCAGCGTCACGCCTATGTCAATATGCCTATTGAGCTGGAGTGTCTGCGCGCCATCAAGCGTTTCGGTGCACGCGGCATGACCACCCTCGAGCTGGGCCAATATGTGTCCATTAATTTTCAAATCGCACGCAGTGCCATTAAGCATCTGCTGCGTAAGCAAATGATCAAAAGCTATACGGAAACTGTGGGCAAGTCGCGCCTCACACGCTTTGTGGTTGTTGGCACAGAGGCTGAGGCATATGTCATGGAAAAAAAAGAGCAGTTGGAAAAGTCGGTATTGCAGCTGCAGTGCCAGGAGCAGCTGGTGAGTCAAGCTCTAACCTAACACTATACAGACAAAGTAATAAACCCCAAGAATATATATGTAAACCACTGCACCCTTTTTTTGTTTCCAGAACGTGCCACAAAATGTAGACATTGTTGTAAATGATCTGCCCAATATTAAAGTTAATGTGCGTCCCATGGTATTCAACATGAAGCCGGCTAAGAGCGCAGAAAAGGAGACTCCACAGCATGTGGCACGCAAAATATTGATTGTGCAGCAAATTGACAAGGCCTGCATTATACATACCATGGATTTGGCGAGGTCTATAATGCAATCAGAGAAGAATATCGGTTCGCTTGAGAAAATATGCCGCAAGTCAATGTTTCGGCTGCTGGAACGAATGCAGCATGCACGCATTTTGAACTTGTACGAGGTGACACTAGAGTATGAGCAGCGTGTGCGTCTCTATCGTCTGGTCACGCATCCCAAGATTGATATCCAGCATGAGCAGCTGCAGCGTGAAATTTTGCGTCTGAAGAACAATTTCCATTTGCTGACTGAGGAACGACAAATGCGTCCCTCTCAACTAGCGGGCAAGGACCGACGCGAGTTGTTGGCACGCAAAAGATTACGTATGGAGCGTCAGCAGGCGGAAAAGCCAAAACCATCGGCGCCCAAGTTATTGGTTGCGTGCACCCTGCACGAGTTCCTCTTCTTTTTGCTGTGCGAACAGCAACGGGAACAAAAGCCGCTGGAAATGAACGAGGAACTATTGCAGCATTGGCAACGCACGGAGCCATCGCTGATGACACGCGAGTTTCTGCAGGAATGGCAAGCCGAAGAGTCAACAGTGCTTCCCTACACTCAGGAGATAAGTTGGCGCACCTTCATACCACCGCTGCCATCCTACAGCGACAAACCCGCCGGCTGGCTGTACTTTGTGGATGCGCTGGAGCGTATGCCGCTGTCGCTGATGTTGCGTATATTTCGCGTTGAGCGGGATATTATGGACAAATTGCGACCACAACTGCAGCATCCGGTGCGTCAGCATTATCTGCTTAGCCAGTTGAAACTGCAGCATCTCATACCCCGCGTAAGTCTACAGCAGCGATATCTGGGCACGCTGCGACTGCTGAACAACATGGGCCTGTTGCAGGTCAGCGAACGGCAGCTCGGTCGCGATACACTGCAGCGTTGGGTCTATCTGAATCGACGCACCTGCCTACTGGATACTACCACGAGCAGCGGACATAATTACAAACGCATTAGTCCGGAGCGTAGCTATGAGAAGATCACCTTTGAGTTCGGGAGTCGCGAACAGATTGCAGACTATTGGGCCAAGCTGCAGCATGTGTGCATCTATACCAAGCTAGGTTTCCTCCAGCACAAGGAGCGTAAGGTGGTCGGCAGAAATGAGAACCGTCTGCCGCCCTTAAGCTTTGTGCGTACCGTTGACTTTGAGGAAGCACTGGAGCTGGATAATGGCAGTCTGCCGGGTGATCAGCAAGGCGCCGCTGGTCTTAGCTCGTCGCTCTTTGCTCATCAGTTTCGTCACTGGTCCTGGGTGAAGCGAAACTCAGTGGCCGCCACCCGGTCAACGGCATCCAATGCACGCAAGGCCACAGCACCGTTCCCTGTGCGCAAGCGTCTCAGTCTGATGCGCCTCAAGCCGGTGCCACGTTTCAGTAAAATCCGTGGTCCCAACTCGATGGATGTGCGCAAGCGCAAGAGCGGACCGCGAGATGACATAGATCGCGATGCATTGCGCAATATGCGCACCCTGCGCGTCACCTGGTGCCCCGCCGAGGATCGTGTGCTCAAAATGGGACGAGCTGTCTACCTTTTCATAGATGCACCGCTGCCAGCACTGGCACTCTATAATGTGGGCACCATTTGCCGTGATGTAATCCGTCGTTATTTGGGCATCAATAACAAGACGACGCAGGCTTGTGTGCGCCGGCTGCAGTTCCTCATCCGCATGAAACGCGATCAGCCCGACGTACGCAATTGGATCTATATGATGCAGGCCCAGCCGGAGTTCAATGCAATCTACAATGAACGCTTCCTACCCCAGCTCAAGCTAGAGTATCCTGCACGCAGCGATCAAATCGAGAAACTAATTATTCACTTTGTGATCATACTTGAGAAACTGCATCGTATGATCATTAATGAGGTGAGTGATCATTTGAATGGATATGCCCTTTCCGTTCAATTTAGCTATGTCCTCTCGTTAATAGAGATATATCGGTATTCGATAATTCAACCTTTTGCTATTTTCATAAAATCGATAAATATCGATATTCGATTTCCGCTTCTGAGCATTTTAAGGAGATTTTATGAAAAACATGTTCAACAAATTTGAAATGCGCTTCGCATACGAAAATCCACCTTTTTTTTTATTTATTTGACACTTATTTTGTGTTGAGGGAATCGATAAATATCGACACCCCACTTATAATTTGGAAAACCTGTTAAAGTGGATACAGTTTTCCAAAAGCGATAATCATTTCCCTTCCGTGTGGCTTGGACGTATATACTTATAAGAATTTAAGAGCTAGAGTCCCCATATTTGGCATGTTTGTTCTCCTTAAGCATGCGCAGCTTTGGATACACTATCCCAACATTCTCATTATTAAATGTATAGTCACGATTTTTGCAATTTGCACCTTTGTATATATCATCTCAGAGGCAAGAAAATCCTGAACCCCTGCCGAATGTATTTGCTTCGATCACTTTACACCATTACGCTTTTATCTTATCTTATTTTGTTTGCAGGACTTTGTGTACCGTCAGTTCTTGCTGCCGGACAACCTTGAGGATTATCGCAACCGTTTTAGGGAGTGTATCCCGCCGAATGGTGAACAGGATTCATTACTTTATGCAAATCCAACTACAGAGACCGAACTGCAGATTACTGTCGTCTTAGGTGTACAGCATAGCATACTGTGCAGCGCCAAGGATAAGACTCTGTTCAATCTGCAAGCATTCGAGATCTACAAACACTTTTCTGAGGATGTACTGAATGCGGTTTTTAATAAAGCGCGAGCTGATTCCCTGTTGGTGGCCGTCAAGCGGCGTAATATGCAGCACGTTAATCGTCAAGTATCCGGACCGGGACATTTGCTCAGCTCCAAGTACAAGTACCGGCTGGTGTGCCAAAAGTACGGATATTTGCTATACGACGCCTACTATGCCTTCGAGAGACGTTTCCATGAGCAGCCGGGCTTGACTAGTTTGCAATTGCCCTCGCCCAATTTCGCTCAACTGCTGCTTCTGGGCGAGTGGACGACAAATAACTGGTTAGCTTTGGATCTGCAATTGCCAGCAAATATTCTTAATGTGGACACGAGCAGCATGCCCGTCAAGAGCGGATCCGCCACCGATCGCATATTGGATCATTATAGCAGCATCTTTGACAATGCACCACAAACGGAGTATGCCAAGCGGCTTGAGAGCGTCTGCAGTGCTCGCCATGCGGCTCGTGTGCGTTTCCATCCAGCGAATCTCACATATCGGGTGCAGTGCAGCGTCTACAATCAGCTTAATAAACTGCCCATGCGCTCCATGCACTTCTTTTGCGCTTTGGACGCGCTTGGGCAATCGGTTAACATTAGCTGCGCGCGGCTGGAGCACGGCGAATGCCCCTTTGGTTGCATCATGCGCAGTGGTAACTATCTGAACGCCATAGAGCGCATTATCTACGAGCACCGGGCCCTTTTACGTCAACTGGTGGCAGATGCATTGCCGATGGTGCCGCTGCAGCTGCAACTGGATAGCTCCACGTCGAGCAGCACGACGCTTACCGTGTCCACGGGCAATATCATAGCGTTGGTGCAGCAACTGGAGGCATATTGGCGCCAGCAGCAGCAGCCGCAGGAGGTAAAGGATCTGGGCAAAACTCTAGCTGACACAACGCTGTATAGGATCACAAATTGGCATACGCTTTGTAATGCGCTGCTCAACTATGAGGCGGGCAAAGAGGAAACAGATCGGCCGCAGGATTACGAACCATCATTGAACAAGGAGGAGCGCGCACGCGCCCAGGACGTCTTTGTCGTCCATCTCCCCACTATTCGCATGAAAGAACTAGAGCATTCGCAGCTGCAGCCTAAACATGATGAGCGGCGCAAAATGGTGCTCGATAAGGTGGCCAAGTAAGTTAGATGCCATGCGCTCCCCTTCTCTCGATACTCGCTTTTCGCCTTTCATTTATGCCTCAGCCAGACCTTGGCCCCGTCCCTGCTTCTTCTACTGATACATATTCTGCTCTCAATTTTACTTTTCTCTTCTACTTCTGCTCCTCTTCCTCCATCTTTAAAGGACTATTTATTAACATATACTTTTCTTACAGAGCCACCTATTGGCACTATACGGATAACAGCTTCGAGACGCTGCTGCCCACGCTGCTGGAGCGTAACTATGAGCCAAGCGCCATTCAGCACATAAAGGACATACTGGAGCACGTACAACAATACCCGCTTGGCGCAGATGCTGTGGAGCTGCGACGCATTTTTCCGTTGGGCCAATTTTTGCTGGAGGCGCTGCACGAACTGGAGGCGCATGATCTTATCAAGCATGTGGGAGTGGCCAGCTATATGTATGTTCATAAGTCGCACATGCGGAACTGGGTGGTGCATACGTTCCATATCAAGCGGTTGGAGCGTGAGCGCGTCCAGACACTGGTAGCTGCATCGCCCGCAACGTTGCAAGCGGTGGCGGGCCAAAAGCGCCAACTGCCTGACTCGGATACACAACAGGCGAGTCCCAGCAAAAAGGTCAAACTGTGTTTCACGCCGCTGATGGAGCCGAGCAGCGGGGATGAGGCCACAGACACGGATACAGACGGTGAAATGGCAATGTTTAATTGCGCCCGCCGCTCCAAACGGTTCAAGCGAGCAGAGGGCAAGTCGGAATCGGCAGTTAAGTCCGTTGGCGATACAGAGGCCACGCGCGATGTGATTGCAATGCGTCCACAGCCCTGGATACGTGTGAATGCTTCTCTCAATCGTCGCGTTCTCGATCGCTGGATGGGCGCCGTGCTGAGCGAGTGCATTACGCGCAACGGTTGCACCGTACACAGCCTGTTCCTTCGCTTTCCGCATCTGTTGCCCGTGGATACGATGCTGCTACTGGAGCTACTTTGCGATCTGGACTGCATTAAGCTCGTCGAACTGCAGGTGCCGACGGTGCATTTGGAGAGCTCCTACGATGATGAGTTCCAAGAAGAGCAAGTAACTGTCTTGTACGATCCCAATTGCACATATGTCAAAGTGCACACGGACGCCATAGGACATTTGACAAATTTTATAGGATGCAAGAAATACAACTCCGAGTTTATTTAAAATAAAAACCATCGAACTATTTCTATTTTTACCACTCTGTGTGCAATAATAAATCCCCACACTTAAAAGCCTGTAAAACTTTTACCAACGTGAAAGGAAAACACAAACACCAAAATCTTAATTTTTCACCTAAACGTTACGATTGTGAGATAAAAACGGAAAATATAAACGAGGATGAATGAATTTCTTTGGCACGCCAAGATTTAATGCCCTTACAGACCCAACCTTTCAAAGTTTTTCATACAATTTAATTTTCGACCAATCGTTCTTATGAAAGTTACAGATATAATGGTCCAAGGTATAAAGATTTTGCATAAATTTAGAAAAATTCATAAATGCCGGATTCGGTCATTATATCTAAATAAACAAAGTAGTTTTTCATACCAAACCTACTTTTCGACCGATCGTTCCTATGACAACTGCATGATATACTAGTCCGTTACAGCCGGTTCCGACATATGTACTGCGTGCAACAGAAAGAGGCACTTCTGCAAAGTATTAAGACTTTAGCTCTAAAACTGAGACAAGTTAGCACAGCACTAGACAGAGTTATATCGACTCGGCTGTTGATATTGATCAAGAATATATAAATATTTTATGGGGTCGAATATGTCTCCTTCTATGCGTTACATGACAAAATTGTAATACCCTCTGCAAGATTATACAAAATAATTACCCATTATGGAGTAGGCGCAAAGGTTTAATTATTGCATTACTCTGGTGTTTCATATATATCCAATGGATAAGTGGCATGGACACGTTTGCCAAAGTTATACAAGAAACGAGAAAGAAGGGCTATCTTCGGCACGCCAAAGATCTAATACCCTTGCAGACCTAAACTTTTCATAATGCTCATAGTGCTTTGCCCCTATCTAAGAAGTACCGGGAAAACAGTAAATGCCGAGTTTGGTCAAGATATCTTGATAAACAAAATGTTTTTACATACAACTTAATTTTCGACCGATCGTTCCTATGGCAGCTATATGATATAGTGGTCCGATCTTAATAGGATTTTGCATATATATGAGGAGTAAAGTAAAACTAATAAATGCCGAGTTTGCTCAAGATATCTGGATAAACAAAATGTTTTTCATACAAAAACTTAATTTTCGACCGATCGTTCCTATGGCAGCTATATGATATAGTGGTCCGATCTTAATAGGATTTTGGATATATATGAGGAGTAAAGTAAAACTAATAAATGCCGAGTTTGCTCAAGATATCTTGATAAACAAAATGTTTTTCATACAAAAACTTAATTTTCGACCGATCGTTCCTATGGCAGCTATATGATATAGTGGTCCGATCTTAATAGGATTTTGCATATATATGAGGAGTAAAGTAAAACTAATAAATTCCGAGTTTGCTCAAGATATCTTGATAAACATAATGTTTTTCATACAAAAACTTAATTTCCGAACGATCGTTCCTATGGCAGCTATATGATATAGTGGTCCGATCCAGCTGGTTTTCACATATGTGCTGCATGCAACAGAAAGGAGTTTTGCAAAGTTTCATTAGGATAGCTTTAAGACTGAGGGACTAGTTCGCATAGAAACAGACAGACGGACATGGCTATATCGACTCGGCTGTTGATGCTGATTAAGAATATATATACTTCATGGGGTCGGAGATGTCTCCTTCTATGCGTTACACATTTCACGACAAAATTAAAATACCCTCTGCAAGGGTATAAAAAAGCATGTTCTCGGGAAGCCAAAGATTAAATGCACTATCAAATACAATTTTGTTACTTTAAGAAACAAATTGTGTTGCCACTGTACGAATCTACGAATACAATATCTTGATTATTAAATATTATAAGGAAATATATTTTGGTCATATTTAAAACCAGTTTTTAAGAGCTTTAAGTTTTAGTCCGTCGTCCAATCAGGCCCAACATTATTATTACTCAGTAGAAAAAAACGAAAAACCACCTTAATCGACAGGTCTATGAAATATCCACAAGTCAAATGGTTTTTTATGTTTATATAAATTTCAATTGATTAAAGCTCCAAGTTGGGATACACTCTGGTCTTCTTCGAAATAACCGAACGAAAACTTGCATTTTTTATATCTGTGCTCCATATTTGAAAATTATAATTTTTAGCCAACGGCTAAACGCACCTGCCAAAAACAAAAGTACGCGTTTTTTTTTTAACCGCTACAAATTTACATTTGTAGCTTTTATTTTTTTAATTAGTTTTTCACTAAAATTTTCTTTTCTTCAATCATTTTTGTTATAAAAACCGTAGCACTTCACTTCCCTTCGCCGCAACCGAACAGCTAGTTGTTATTTATCGCTTGCCACCGACGCGAGGCGCAGACTTCTGCGTTACCTTGGTGGCCTTCTGCTTGGGCGCGGACTTCTTGGCTGGTGCTGGTGCTGCGGCCTTTTTGGCTGCCTTGACGGCACGCTTCTGTTCCTTGGCCACCTTTATGGCTTGGTCGCGCTGAGCCTTGCGTACTTCCGGTTTCATGTTGCGCTTGGCCATGATCTCAGCCAGCGAGGCGCCAACAATGGCGCGCTGGAATTTCTGTGTGCGACGCGTGCGCTTCTTGGAGGCCTCCTCCTCAATACCCTTGCGGTGCTTGCGGCGATACAGCACCGTCCAGGTAACCTTACGGGGGTTACGCTTCATCAGATAGGAGCGCTCGCACTTCTTGTCCAGAAAGGTGAAGGTCTACAAATATACATACGTACAAATTAAATCTTTCAACCAGACCATACAAATTGTTTACATTACCTTGCCATCGATTTTGACCATGGTCTTGCCATGGCCGGGGTAAATCTTATACCCGCTGAATGCACACAAACCGATTCTGCAATAAAAACGTATTGTTTGAGCATAGGCTTAGGAAATAAAATAGCACAACACCAATGCACAACATCCATTGTCGGTTGAAGCACTAATCAATCGGCTTTGCGCAGTGATGTTCATATTTTCTATTAATTTATTTATTTTTTACGTACTTCATCTTGCTGGTGAAAAGTGAAAAGAAACGGAAGTGGACGCGTTGGTTGACGGGCGCTGTCAGAGACGAACAGCTGATGGCCAGTGTTGGTTAACTATCTGTCCGTACGGTTGCATTTGTGGCGTTGCCAAGCGTTGGGCGCTAATTTAAACAATTTTTGTGTACTCACTTCAGCTTTTTAATTTTTTTTCTGTTAACATGTATTTGAGGTTTGTAACAATAAATTTTTAAATTAGTTACATCTTGTATTCTTCCAATAATTTCTCAAGTTCCGCGTTTTTGTCCTCTTCGTTTGCATCAATTATGGGTGGCTCTTCTTCACGCATTAAATGGCCAACAAAAGGATATTTTTCAGCATATTGTTGATCCCACTCCACTAATGTGCTCCTTTGCTTTGCAGTTAAATCGCTTAGATCATCAAAGTCCAGACAATCATTTCGCTCCGCTGAAAAGTTAATTAGACTGCGCGATATATCACAGCCTGCATACTGAGGGTATGTGCCACCTTCGCCATAAAAGTGCTTCGCACAGGACACGTCATATACATTAAAATTGACCGCTACCAGAATACGTCCATCTTCTTGAGTGCCATTATATTCGAGTAACTCTTTAACGGTAAAATCGCGATGCAGCGGCGGTAGCTGCGATATTTGATTCCCTTTGTCGTAGCCAAAGAAATTCCGGATACGATTCAGATTACGCCGTTGGCGGGTTATATTAACCACTTTATAGAAAACAAAGGCCGAGACGAGAAGCAGCGTCAGATTAATGGGCGTATCCTTGATGGTGTTGTATAGATTGTAGTACCAGGGTAACTTTGCTTCGAGCGATTTGGTCTGCCCATTCTTTTCAGACATATCTGGCGTGCTCGTTTGTTAATGCTATATTTAGTTGCGAGTTTGGTTTATTCAATTTTTTTTTATTTAACTCACCTGAAAATCTGTAATACTGGTATCTACATATAATTCAGAATTTACGTTTGCTATAGATTCTTAAGTGAAGTATTTGGCAGGTAATATCAGCCTGCTATAATTTGAATTGTATTTTTAATATTAAAAATTTAAGTTTACAGGGCTGCAACACAGGGCTGCTACATGTTGTTGTTTCTCAACACTGGGTCGCGACGCTCAGTGCGCACTGCGCAACCCTCATTTCGGCGAATGCCATCACAGTCAAGCGCGCAGAAAATTTAACAATTTCGAAATTATTATCTCTAGTGCGTGTTTTTTAATATTAAAAAAGGCACGGGGTAGTGTTATAACTCAATAATTGAACCATCTCCTTTAATTGACTGGATGGTAGCTAATTTTCGCGCATTGTGTGCGAAAAATATGTAAATCAATTTACGTTATTACGCTGCAGTCAGTGTTGAAATGCTTGGCTTCCCAGGCAGCAGACCTGTGGCGTGAAATCGGCTAAAAATAATTTAATAAAGAACAAATCAGAAGACACTTAACAAAATATCAAGTGATAAAGATCTCTTTAATGTGCTATTGTTTGACATTAAAGTTAATAATGTGACATGCGCAAATTTTTTGTAAAGTGATTATCAAAAGGCTAAATGTTAGCTGGCAAATGTCTAATTTAACATTTTTGCACAATTTCTGAGATGCATTTTGAATTACAGTGAGTTTGTTGAATTATTTGAAAGTAATATATTTAGTATTATCTTCTATGTCTATAGTTTGGATGTCCAACATGGATCTGCAGCCATTCTTATCACTGGAACGCAAGCAGCTGGAACACGATCGCCAACGCCTGAGCGCGGCTATCAAGACCCTTGAAAACGATACTAACAAAAACAATGCACCAACCAGTTGTCCTGCCGCCTTATTAATGCAACTTGAGGGTTATAAGCCAGGGCAATGTCATCGCATGGCCAACACAAGCAGCAAGTGCAATGAACCCACAAAAGCCTCAAACTCTACCTTAGCAACCACAAGCCAAAACTCTGAGCAGCAACTGGAGCTGAGCGAGGGGCAGGCGGAGTTGGAGTCGCAGGAGCAGCTGGAGGGGAGCCCATCTATCGCATCGCTAGTGAAGTCGGCCAAGGAATTTGTGAATCAACGTGAATTGCTTATTGGTAGCGCGCGACAATACAAATCGGCTAATGCGTCGCAGCGTAATTTAGAAAGCGAGCGGCCGCAAAGCGAGAATCGTTTGCCAATTGGTCGTCGTACAGGAGGGGTAAGTGGGTAGGAGGAGTGGCGCCCAAAAGCTTGCCAATTTTGGTTGTTCACGCTTGATTGGCATAACGCCCAAAAAAATGCTCGTAAGATTATCCACAAGTATGCGAATTTTTTACGGCTCGTTGAGCCGATGCGTTTTGGTCGAGCAGCTGCCGCAAAACTTAAATTTAGTTGTCAACGGCTTTTCAAGGTGTTACGAGTTTAACTTTTCCCAAATAGTGAGTGTTTTATTTTTTGAATCTTAGTCGATTAGAAAATTTTAGAAATTTTCTACAAATTTGTTGTACAGGTCCAATTCGGCTTTTAGTTTTTTATAAATTATCCATAACTTTTTTCCTACTTTCTCGAAGTCGATAAATATAAATTAGTTTGTTCCTGTTTATGAACTTTGTCGCAGAGCATTAAAGCAAGTGTCTTCAAAGTTGCAATGTAGCTCAGACGTTGTCTTTATCCAACGATCTATAGGTCCAATCGTTTTCCGTTATTCGACAAATATCTATCTTCAACCCAGGTTTTCGTTTATAATTTCTTGCTGCTTAGCTATTGAATAGTTTGTCATCTTCGGTTCCGTATAGCTTTGGTAGACTGAGCTCATATTTGTCCAAGATATTATTTATGGGGTATGTAACAGTTGAACACTCTCAGCTTACTACTTTTTGCTAGTTTCAATTAGAAAATGAATAGATATGTGGACGCTTTCGCTTTTCACAATTCACTTTTTCAATTTTGTATGCATTGTTTGCGTTTATAACGTGCATGTTGTCAATAATTTCAGCTGGTGTCCTCTACAAACGGGCATATCAGGCAACGGGACCCACTTGGCTAAAGGAGCTGCTTTATTTTTATTTAACAATGTGGTAATTTTAATTATTAATTAATACTGTCGTGTGCGTTTCTAACTTTGAAGAGCATTGCCCTCCATTCGTTCGGTCACAGGAATTTTTAATGTCCTTTACTTTGTTAATTCTATTGTTACTTTTGCTATTTTTATTATTGTTGTGGTTGTTCTTCGTGCTCCAGTTGGCATTTTGGCTGTGTGTTGGTGTTCAGTTGGCTAATGAATTTAGCTTGCGCTGTTCAGTTGTAATTTGAAGCTCGTCTGTTGCGTTTGTTGCCTTTGCTTTGGCCTGAACTTGTAAAGTTGTTATGCAAATAAAACTCATGCGATTGAAATAACAAATAACAAAAATTAGCTATATAGGTAAGCAGGTGGTGGGGCTGAATACATTGTCCAAACTTAAATTGTGTGCAAAAGCGAAAACATTGGAGAAAAACTTAATATATATATATATTCAGTTTATATATATATATATATATATATATATATATATATATATATAGATATATATATAAACATATATTCAGTTTTTATATAGTTTATATATAATTGTTTAATTAAAGCAACGCCAAGCTATAATTAAAACTCGCGACGACGCAAATTTTACTGTGTGTAAACTATGCAAAATGCCGGTGGTAAAAAACCGAAGAGAGAAAAAGAAAATGCAAGCAAACAAATTGACATGACTGAAAAAATTGCTGCTAACACCTGCCATTAAATACCCTTATAATATTAAAGTAAATTATTTTAAAAATGTTCTATACGAACATGATTTCACTTTTCTGCTTACCTTCCTGTCTTGGACTTATTTTCCTTACAGTTTTTTTTATGTGGCACGTAATATGCTTAATTAATGATTAATACTTAGAAGATACCAAAAGAGGGTAGAATTAATGTACTCATTATTATTTCGCCCTATCTTTTGCCTTAATATTTTAGCAATGTAGTTTTTTCAACTTTATAGTTTTTTTTACCTTAAATTGTTTGCATTTTTTAGCAACTCTTAAGCAGTTTAGTTTTATGACTAGTGCATGAAAACTGAAAGCTTTGGTCATGCAATTTCCGGCCACAAAGTGCATTGTGCCAGTTTTGTCGAATCTTAGGGTTGCAGGCTGCGGGTCTTAATGGTGTTTAGTGCCTGGTCATTTCCGCGGAAGCGTTTCTTTCTCAATAGCTAATGACAATTTTGTATGTGTGGATGATTGATGAGGTGACCTAACCGCGTCAATAGTTTTGTAGACCCTTTTAGTCGGGCCACTTAAGTCATTAGCCAAGAAAAAGGAATGGAAAAAAAGGACGCGACTTAAACAAGGTCAGTTATATCAAAGCCTCTAATTAATTGGTCAGCATTGTGTAGCCTTTACAATTGGGTATTATTAGTGGACTTTCGGTCTAGATTTTTGTCGCTGGGTCAGCCTAATGAGCCGTTAAAAATAATTTGAAAAGCGTGACACTAAAAGCTTTTGGGGTGAAGTGCATACATATAATTTTCAGTACCACTTGTTCAAAACACCATTGAATGGCCTTGAACTTATGATGCATAAATGGCCCCTAAGATACTAATGCGCGGCTTCTTGTTAGACATTATCCACCCGCTGCGTTTTTACACTCATTTTTATTAGCTTTCGCACTTTTCGCGTACATGAAAACGAGTTTCCCACTTAGTTAACCTAATTTGAACGGGACACGCAAGAGGTGCCCCTAATGAATGGACGTAGTAAAATTATGATAAAACCAAACACAATGGTAAAATAGCCAGTAAATTTAGTTCAAGCTTTTCTTTTTAGGTTAAAGCATCTACAATATTTTTGTTGGAATATTCTACTTATTTAGTGTTTGAAGACTTAAATGTTCAATAACTAAAAAATACAACTAGAAGTAAAGTCGATTAGTAGTTGGTTAAGGGTAAGAATTGAAATTTGGTTATAATTTCCTGTTAAATAAAATAAACATTTTGTGTAATTCCCTCTTATTTAGTTCTTTCAGTTACATGTAGTTAATTATTTTATAGGTCTCAGATGGTTTTTAAATTTTTCAAAATATATATTTAAATAAGATTATAAAATAAAATATTTCACACTCTGTGCCATTGTGACGGGGCTATGATATTTTTTTTTATCGTTGCACCTGAATGTACAATAAAATTGTCCATGCTCAAGCAAAGGCGAGACGCATAAACTATATTTGTATACATCCACCAATTCGCATAGCACTCCTTAAACTTCTCTCCATATTTATACTATACATTTTCGTTGATAATTTCCTTGACCTGAATAACAGAGTGCTAGAGTATGCAAATTATTTGTAGAGTTTTGACGGAGGCCAGACTACTACTAATAGGTGGCATCGAGTATTTGTGTAAAAGTAATACTTACTGCAAATTAGCCTTTAATTATGCTAAAAGCCAAAGTATTTAATCATCTGGCAGAACTTGTCGCTGTCAAGTGATGAAATTATTAAAATGTACTTTAATTGAGGCGAACAGCAGCAGCTGGTCGACTGAAATGCATGCAGCTAATAAATTGTACAACTCGCTACCACTCAGGGCCCCGACAGCAATACGAGTCTGGGCATTGAACAGCTCGGAACAGCTGGCCCTTGTTGATAAACTGCCATCGGAAACGTCTTTGGCTTGCGTCGATGACGCAGCTATTGTTGTTGGTATTGCTCCGCCCCTGTTCATAATTCTCTTTGCGTTATGATACTCTGTACGATGGGTCTAAGAAGCAAGTAGAAACTGAAGTCCTATATCTCTCTAATTATGTGTATTGCCAATTGATTCAATTTCCATTCAATTTCCATGCAAAAGCATTCTTTATCTTATCTTTGCTTGCTTTGTGCCTTTGCTCTCTCAATTCTTCAATTATATATATATATATATATATATATATATATATATATTATTATTATTATTATTATATTATTATATATTATTGTTAGTATTTTCAATTACGTCCTTTTCTTGCCTCCGTTACTTGACCTAATTTTGATCATGTGTTGATAGATTTACGCGTGTTTCTTTGTCCTGCGCGTCGTGACTATCAGACTGTTTTTACTGGTTTGAATTACTTAATATATTTTATAGAGGATATTATGAAAGTCAACCAATATTAATTTTTGAAGTCTTACCTGTTTTCTATAAAAATTTTTGATGCCAGCGTCGCACGCGATTTGCAACGTCGACGTCAGCGTCGCCAGCATAAAAATGATGTGGCAAATGTGGCAGTAGGCAATGTGTTGCCTTTGCTGGAGCAACTCCAGTCGCAGTTTATAAGCAATAGGCTGACCCCAAAAAATAAAAAACAACTTCGGGGAAAAATTTGGCTTCTAAGGCTCACCCCGGTCCCTGCCACAGCCCACGCACTGCCAGCGTACAAAATGTATACGAGTTTCCTACTGGTGGTTAGTGTCGCCAAAACCCTACGACACGAATTAAATAACACTCGACCAAAATCTAAATACTTACTCAGAACGTTCTCTCTTTCTTTCTCATAGGATGATATGGAGCAATGGGTTACGGACACATTTTATTCGTATTTTCCTGGCTTTAACAATGAAAATCAGAAGCGTCAAAGTTATTTGCGTGAGCGTCAGCGCGAGAATCAGCAGAACTTTCTCAAGCACCAGGTAAGTGTCATGAACCATGAACCCCGAACCATATCGTCATTCGTTATGGATATCAGTGTCAAATTTATAACCTGGTGAATAATTGAATTACTTTATTTGGCTGTAGATGCTGCATCCGCCATTGGCAAAGCAGCGACGTCAGCTGAAGCCATCGCCGGTACCGGTAGAGGAGCAGCAGCAAACAGCGCGCTCCAGTCAATCAAGCACAAGCACATCACATAGCAGAACGGATAAGACTGATCTAGAGTTAATTGTAAATAATAATCCCAATTATGTGCCCCCGAAAATACGGCCGGCCACCAATCGCCAGCAACTGCTCCACGATTTGGGACATGTAGAGCTCTCCAATATTGTGAGCGGTGATGGCATCAATGAGCGTAATATGCGCAGCGCTGAACTGGAAACGGCGCGCAAAAAGGACTATCAAAGGGACTTGATGCAACAGATCGAGGAGAAGCGTCGCTCCATAGAAATCCTACGCGAAAAAGAACGACGACAGGAGGAGATCCTGACCAGGTAAGTGTTTGGTAACGGATTTATCTAGATGTGCCTAAAATATTTAAAATTTTCTTGTATAGGCGCCTGGAGGCACAGCTAAAGACCATACACTTAGAGGAGCAGTTGGAAAAGCAGCGTCAACGCGCAGAAAAGGTAGGTGCAAATTTATAATATCCATTAAAAAATCATCAAAACACACCAGTTGGCATATTACACTGTTTCATATCTAGTTACTTGTCTTTATCTTTTTGTTTTTGATCATTGCTTATTTTAAAGGTTGTTCTCAAATTTCCTATCACAACTTTTTTCATAATGAGGCAATTGTAAATTTTTCAATTGGCGTAAAAAATACATCTAAAACTGCTACATCTCTCTTTGTTTTTCTTTTTGGTTGAAGAATATATATTTTAATATTATTGGAAAATCCTACATTTTTTCCTTTCAATTTTCACGTAGTCCAATTCTAACGTACCGTTTTTAATTGCATTAACTAATTTCCATTCTATACATTCATACTTTTTAATATTCTAATACCCTTCTAATCCAAAGATCTATTCCTATTTATTTCAAAGCATTTCCAAGTTTACTACTTTTTACATGTTTTTTAAACCCAATATCGACGGCATCAGTATCAATTAGCTCCCAATGCCCCGTTTCATTCTATGCTGTATCATTTGAGAGATTTCTATTGTCAAGGTTCCAACTAGTTCCAGTATCCAAGTGAATGGATTTCATTTCATTTGAATCTAAGTTCCTTACATGTAATTCTTTTAAACATCCAAATCCGAGTCTAAGGCTTTTATTTGTCCCATGTTCCATTAATCACATTCCTTTAAAAGCTTTGCTTCCATTATTCCATTTGTTTTGTAATCCTTTCTTACTCCCCCTTGAGCTTTAATGTCCAAAATCAGTTATCCCATAATATTCAATTTCATTTCCGCATTAACTCCAATATTACTCTCAAATTTCTTTCATAATTCAATTGGAAAACTAAATTTGGAAAACGTCTTTTGGATTTTCTTTTTATTTTTTTATTTCGCGCTTGATTTGGCATTAATTTCATTTTTTCTTAACGCTATGGAAATGCCTAAGTGTGCGAGTGTGTGTGATATATACAAAATTGATATTATTAAAGTTAAACAAAAAAATGCTTTTGAAACGCTTCAACAGGCACGCATCGAGACGGAACAGAATCGCTTGATGCGCGAGAAGCTGCTGGCCAAGCTGGAGCAGGATGCGGAGCTGTTGCGCTCAAAGGACCGCAATAATCTGGCTGCAGTAACGGATGTAAAAGGCAGTAACAACAACAACAGCAACAACAATAACAACGACAATAGCAGCAACGACAACAATAACACAAATACCAATAAGGTGTACAAATACTTCAGTAATTCGGCAAGGCATGAGTATCGACGTGGTAAGCCGTTGCCGGCGGGCGTGGAACTGGACTTCGAGCTGCCGCAAATGGCAAAAATCGAGCGCGAATGTTTCCATTTGTGCGAGAAGATCTGTCCGCTGTGCGATGGGCCGCTGAAGAGCTACGAGAGCTGTTGTCTACGCTGTCAGCGCAAATTGGCACTTAAAATGAAGCAGCAGAGCAGCGAGCAGACAGCTGCTGGAGAGGTAGAGACGGATGCCGCGGATGCAGTGGATCACGATTGTCAGAATAGCTATGCGCTGGTCTGTCTCAAATGCGAACGCCTGTATGCCCTGTGCAGCCAGTGTCTGGTCAAGAGCGATGTGTGCCGCGCCTGCCAGGCAGAACGTAATGTCTGCATGAGCTGTCGTCGTAATCTGTGCTCATTTTGCCTGGACGAGATTGCCTGTGGGCGTGATGCCGAACGTACGCACATCAACGAGCAGCAGGGTCGTGATCCGCAATCGGAGGATGCCTTTCGTGTTCTGGATGTTAATTATGCGATGCCAACTCCGGCGGCAGAAAACAATGCCTCAAATTTGTCTAATACCACGCCGCCACCATATTCTTTTTATATCGCGTCTAACTCGGTGCACAATGCGGATCATAAGGCCACGCCCGTAAAGCCAATGCTGCTAGATCAGCTGCCCACCGTCTCTGGCAGCGCTAACAACAGTTTCGAACTCGACAGTGCCGATGAGCAGGCCATGGAGCGTGTGCGTCGCCAAACAGATCAGCGGCTGTCCCGTTATCTCAAGAACTATGGCGATTTAGCTGCCAAGCAGCAACATATGCGCAGTAAAAGCGAATCTCGCCATCGTGGCACACAGACGACGCCCCAATCCTTGGGCCGGCGCGATGTGGTGCTGCATGAGGGGCTCACACAGAATCTATCCATGCCGCTGCTACGAGAAATGCCAAAAATGACGCGCAAAGAGACGGCCACAAAGTTGGACGGAAATCGTCAGCAGAAAATGGATAATCTCAAGAAGCGCTGGGAGGTGTGTAGTTCAAAGTGTAATTATGCGAATAACAAATAGATTAATCATTTCCAATATTTACCAGGTGCCCGCCGTGCAAAAGTTTACGTTGACCACTTCGTCACCCAAAATATTAACCCAAGTGGGCGCCATACGTAAACAGCTGCAGGCGGCGCGTTTCTTTGACGATGTCCAGGACGAAGTCGACTAAGCGAAAGCTAATAGCAATTTTTCAACTATGTTCGAAAAATTGTCTGTTTAGTTTACATTCAGTTTGAATAACTTTAGTATTGACTATTTTTAATATTTCACGTTTCATTTTCACACATTATTTTATCATTTCAATTCGTACTCCACATTCGACTATCCAATCAAACTACCCCCTGAGATATATATAATATGATATGAGACCATGTGCTTCTGCTGTTTTGCGCAGCAATTGAATTTATAATACATTTAAGCCATAAAGTTTGTTAATGTTTTTACAAATATATATATATAGACAATGATAATTTAACTAAATTAAATTATTCTATTGTGAATTGGCATATCGGCTTGTTAAAGTTGACAATAAATGGATATTTTATAAAAAACAAAAAAAAATACCTTAATCTTAGTTTCAAAGTTTTTCAAAACGTCAGTTGCAGATATTTATATTTTATTTAGAAACTAGGCAGAATTCTTCCATATACCATAAATAATTTTATTGCATAGGAGTTAATTATATATATATTACTTTCAACAATAAAATTGCAGAGTATTCGAATTTCGTTATGAAATTTACTTTGCCTAATATATGAATCCTATACAACTATTTCGCGATCAGATACTAATAACATATAAAAGATATAGGTTAAAAAGAATGATTTAGAATGATTTAAATAATATTTTTCATAAAAACAAAACAAAACAACTGAGGTTTTGTATAAAATCTGCAATTCTGATTTTGTATAAAAATCTGATTATTACCTACTGAAAAAATAATTTAAAATCAGCCCAAAAACACACTGCCCAATTTCCAAAATTGTTCGTAAATTTCTGTTATCAAATCGTTTTAATTTATTGTGTTGTTTTCATAAAAGTCCAGATAAATGTTTTGTAATCCTCCCATCATTAATACATTGGGCGGGACGAAAAGACTGGCGCGTAGTGGGAGTAGGCACCGGCAGATCCATAGCTGGGCGCTGGGGCGCTGCATGGCACAGGGGCCAAGTTAGGCTGGCAGCTGAACAGATAGTTCTTCGGGCACGGCGGAGCGGGTATAGAGACTGGAGCTGGCGCGGAGTAGGATGGTGCAGCAGGTGCGGCATAAGATGGTGCAGCCGGTGCCGAATAAGATGGTGCAGCGGGCGCAGCAGCAGGTTGGCCATAGCCACCACCACCACCACCATAAGAAGAGCCCAGCATCTTCTCCTCTTTGTCGGCAACAACGGATGCGGCCAGCAGGCAGGCAAGGGCGGCGAGCACAATGAATTTCATGTTGATTGTTTGCTGAACTTGGCTAAAAGCGAACTGCGATGTTGAGTGCAGCAACCAAGTGGGTTTATATAGGGCCCACGGGTTGTGTCAAAGAAATGCAACGACAAGCATTGACCAAGTTTGAAGTCGCGCTGTTTTGAACATCTCAGCGTTTTTTTGTATAGTGCTCGAAAAGCAACTACTCGCACTTTTATAAATGACTTATACATTTTTTTCTATTTCCGCTACATATTGTTGGTTATTTTTTAAAATCTGCATTACGAAACTTTTAAGAAATTTTTTTCAGTTAAAGCTAAGCTAAGCTTTGTTTTATTTTTTTTTTTAATATTATTATTTTACTTAGCTAGCCTTAAGTTTTTCCTTGAATGAAGTAAGTTTAATTTGTTTTGCTCTTATAATTAAAAAAAGTGATAATCTATTAATTCCAATCTTCTCTATTATTTGATTTTTTTTTTTTTTTTATCTGTCTGTAAAGATAGGCGAGTTTCTATAGAGTTGCATTTAGTTTGTTTTCATGCAAATTTTAGAATTTTGGTGTGCAAATTTCTGTTAAGTAAAATATATCACATATTAGAAGTTTAATGATTTTTGTGTTTTTGAAAATTGGGTTGATCCCACGGAACTTTATCATAGCTCCCTTCAAGAATAATAATAATGATAATTAAGTAAAATAAATAAATGTTTTGCACTTAAGTTTAAAACTCGAGAACAAAGATAATAATAAATAATAATATTTATTTAAACTAAATAAAAGTATTAGATCTGTAAAATTGTTTGTTAACTATTTATTTATACATTTATTTTCCATTTTATATACTCTTTGATACCATCTCTGAGAGGGCATATCCGTTAATAACATATATATTTTTAATCCGCATAATCCCACGTGTTGTTAGGGGTATTTGCCTGTTTCTATGCTAACTGATGAGTTAAAGAAGTTCTCATAAAAAACTATTTCAGTGTTAAAAGAAACCTTGGTTATTATAAGCTTCAATATGCTCTTTAGCTATAAGAACAATTTGAACAGGATCGCATTACTATATTAAATATATATATTGTGTACAAATACTGAATCATTAGGATGTTTGACTGTCTTCTATACCCTGCTTAAATAAGGCATGGGCTTGACAATGGTAATATAAAGATGGTATACTAAAATATTTTGTTAGATGTCTACAGGTTCAGTCCTAAACAAATATATTAAAAACTGAAAAGTAGCTAAAATCAGCTTTAGATATAAAGATATTATGATGAAGCATTGGTCTGAATATTTTCCGCGCTTTTCTATAATTTTTTTCTTCCAAGTTTTTTTGTGTAATAAATAAAAGTCAGAATTTGTCACAACTGAGATTTAAAAATATTTACATTTTAGAAACGGGCAATATTACAGTAAAAGATAAATTTTAGCATTCCGAAGAATCAGGCGTCATGATATCACAGCAACAAAATTGGCTGAGAATGTGGCAACAGTCGGTGAGAATAAAGCGCAGTTGTTATTCTAAGGCTACGGATGAATCGAAGAGCAGAGGGAACCCTCATTTTGCGGCCAAGCTGCAGCAGGCAGAGTCAATTATTAAGCGTGCCAGCAGTTTGTACGGGCCGGAGGAGCTGATGTTGTGCTTCAATGGCGGCAAGGACTGCACCGTACTGCTGGATGTGCTGACAAAGCAGAGCGATGCGTTGAAGCCCCTGCGCGCCGTATGCTTCAAATCCTTTGATCCTTTCGAAGAGGTGGAGAAGTTTATAGACTTATGCACGCAGCGTTATTCTATGGATCTGCGGCGCTATAATGGCGTACTGAAGCTGGCCATTGAGCAGGCATTGGCCGAGCAGCCGCAGGTTCGTGCCGTCTTTCTGGGCTGCCGACGCAGCGATCCTGGCTGCGCTGAGCTGTCGGAGTTAACGCCCTGCGACAGGGATTGGCCGCCGCTGATGCGAATCTTTCCACTGCTGGAGTGGAGCTATCATGATATTTGGGATTATCTGCGTAGCCAACAGTTGCCCTACTGCAGTCTCTATGATCAGGGCTACACATCGCTCGGGGAGCGGAGCAACACACGAACGAATCCCAGCCTGCTGGTCTATAATGAGCAATTGGGCAAGCTGATCTATCGGCCGGCCTATGAGCTCAGCAATGATAAACTGGAGCGTGCCAATCGCGAGGATTCGCAAATACTCCAATTGCAACAGCACAATACCTAAATAAAAGTACAAAATAGATCAAGTCAAATTCAAGTTTTTCCATTTTTTGCATATATGTATAAATATATTTTTTTTAATTTGAATTTTGTTGGTCAAAGTTTTCTTTTTTCAACTTGCGAATGCTTTGCAATTGGAGCAGCAAGTGTCCACAAAACTGGGTCACACACAAACATATGCACACTCTTTCGTACACACACACACCATATATTTTGTTTGCCATTCGCGCTTATCAGAGCCCATATTATAATATATTTTTGTATAAGAGCTAGAATATTGAGTAGTATAAGAGAAATTCGTGTGGTGAGTATAGGTATCATAAGGTGAAAGCGCATTGAATTGATAGGGCAAAACTTAACAAAATATTTATATTGTTATGCGCCAACCTTAATAAAAGTATATATTTCATTAAGATGCACTTAAAGTTAGGTTATTTTAAATGTCTTGAATAATATGCTTGTGTTTAATACGAGATTTGTTGACATAAGTATAACTAATTCTTTGACTCGCGCAGCACCTGAATGTATATTGCAATAAAATTTAAATTTTAAATATTTATACATATATTGTGGTTTGCCTTTTTGTCATTTTACTAGCGGGTATAGCCCGGCCTTGCCCGTGGCACTTATGTTATAAAATCAATGTTCTCGAATAGCAAACTACTCTCACACAAACGTTTTACGTCATTTTACCACTGTTTCGATTGGAATTTCGCAAATCGCTGAAACACGCATTCAATATATTCTTATATATTATAATATATCATTAAATTCTTATAAGTTCTTATGTAGGCTTTAAAAATAAGTTTAAAGCAAATCGGACACCACATAAAACTTCGCCAAAAAAATTTTTGAATCGCATTTCTGCCGAAGGAGTTTAGATTTTGCGAAAAATGTGAAACACGTCTCAAATGATTTTTCATATAGAGCTTTGAAAATAAATTTGAGCGCGAAACTTCACCCACCAAAGCTTTGACCCCCATTTCCACCAAGGAATACATTTTTGGAAAAGTGTGAGACAACCCTCAAATGAATTTGAGCAAAGAACTTTGAAATTGAGTTTGAGGCTAATCGGATTCCCGGTTTTTCGATACTTGCGGGTGGAATTTCCCGAAACCCCGTCTTAACGTGCACTTTCATCACAGTTACCCTCACTACAGTTAACATTTCAGCTTCCTAGCTCTTACGGGTTTTGCTGTGCGTTGATCACCAATCAGTCAGTCAGTCAGCGAGTCAGTCAGCCAGTCAGTCAGGAGATTATTTAGTCGGCTGGGATGAAAATGGATTTGGAGAAATTACTTTACTTATTTATTAATCGTATGTTAACTTAAATCTGATTAATTAATGCAGAAAATGAGAGAACTTTAAAGATAAATAGTTTGCATTGAATAAACTTTTATTATATTCAAATTGCTGCTGCAGCCTCTAGTGCTTTGAAATGCCGGCATTAATAATTAATGAACGTTCTCATTTCAAACCCTTTATAAAGTAAACAAAATTCTTGACCATTGACGAATCACTGGCATTGTGGCTGCTGCCGGGCGTATTTCCTTGCAGCTCGCCAACTAGAAGCAGCGGCCGATTCGGATCGGTTTTCAGATTTCTCACATCCAGATCGTTATCCAATTCAATTTCAATTTTATCCACATTGCGCTTGCTTTTGCCCTCCTGATCGTTGTAGTCCTCGCTGGCCAGCAGCTGCCCATAGACCTTCAGCAGATTATGCTCTTCGGATTTTTCCAGGAAGTTGAGCAGCTCCTTGATGGTCTTGTCGTGCTTGTGTGCCTGCTGTGCATCGTACGGTGGCGATTTTCGTGTTGCAAACTGGGCACGATAGCCAGACTTCTGACCCGTTGGGGTAAGACTGACCCGATACCAGTGTTGATCCTCCGGGTCCTGACCCAGCAAAGCATATTCAAATTGTGGTGCGGGCGTAGTCGCTGTAACGCCCAGTCGATCGGTGGTGGGCACAAAGTTGTTGTAGCCACTTGAGTTGCTCAATTGTGGCTGCTTGTACCTGGTTAAATACAGAGTAACTTTTTTTTAAATTGTAGCCAAACATGCACGAGAGCTCAAGTCGACAGTGTCCGACTATGAGATATGATGCAGTCAGGCTAGAACACATATTTGCAAGGCTTTAAGATGACGTCATATTTTGTGGCAACCGGGGAGCATTTAATGGGTATATTGTTTTTTTGGTCTGTTTGGGTTGAAAAAGAAACTGACAAAAAATGGCGTTAAATTTTCACATTGGCGGACGGCTCAAAAATACATATTAGGGGGCCTACTTCTGCCTAATATATACTGTCGCATTTTTAAATTATACCCTCTTATTCAACGATTTTGAATGGTGTATATGCATTTGCTTCTTTTGCACTTACCCCAGCTGATTGTAGCGTGGTACATCCACTGGCAGGGCTTGGCCTAGGGCCAACAAAGTATAGAGAGTAATGCTCAGAGTCTGTTGCTTCCACATATTCCCAAGTTTTGCTGACTGTTGCACATTTGTGGCTAGCTCTTGGTTTTTATAGCCACATCATTAGAGTCGATTCTATTCGGTTTTGGATTGCAGCAGCTGGCTTCGAATTCGGCGTGCAAATCGCCATGTAAACAATGGAACTACTCAGATAACGTGCTGTCGCTTTTCTATAACATCAAATCATAATTTTGTCACGTTTGAATCGGATCTCTTTCGCGTTTTTATTAACTTGAACCACTTGATAGGTTGACTCGAGTTTTAACTCTAATTAATTAGAAGCTTAATTATATAGAAAGTCAATCGATTTAAACTCATTCTTTTCGACATAATTTGGTAACTAATAGCAAATTTTCTTTCAATTTTCACTTTAGCATCCAAAAGAAAGATCACTAACAGTATTAAGAATTGTTTTTTTATGCATGATTACAAATGTTTAACTAAATAAAAAAAATACTTAATTGATTGTCAAGCTGGAAGCCATTTTGATATTGAGTTTTTCTTACTTATTTTTAATTAATTTTTCTTTTTATATAAAAAGTTTCCTATGCACTTGACTAAATTATAAAGGCTTACAAAATAATCCTTATGGGTAATCTCTGTAAATATTATATTTAGTTGTCACATTTTGAGCTCTACTTTCTTGACTTAGATTGCATTTTATTAGGCTAACAATTATTTGCTTGAGGAAATGCCACTTACCAATAGGCACTTCCGGCCAACTGTGCACACTGAGTGGGCAGCATAACGAAAGCGAGTATATCTCTTATTGCTATCTCTGTCATACGCACGCTTGACATGAATGACAGCGTTGCCAACGTGGATGTTGGAATTATTATCAGTGAAATTGGCGACCTTTCTAGTGGCCTGCAAGTGGGTGGCTGGGCGGTTGGGTTCAGTATAATGGGTAGGGGGGGCTACTCACAAAAATACTTTCACTTTAACTGTCCTTTAACTGTGCGCGTGCTCTCTCGCTCTCAATCGCTTCTTGTCGCTCTCTCGCTTTGTCTCTTTGAGCAGCTGGTTGCCTGCTCAGCTGTTGTGGGCGACATTGCCATTTGCCTGTTGTGTGCAATCGTTTGGCAATTTGCGCGCGCATTGCCCAACACTACTGTACAACACTGACACACGCACTTCGCACACAACACACATACGCAACGTTGTCCGTGAAGCAGCAGCAGAAGCAGCAGCTGCAAAGCTCTGGCTCTACTGTGGCTGCGCCTCGACTGAGTTCGTTTGGCTTTTGGTTCGGGCCAAGTTTTTTGCAAATTCAGTAGACAATCTTTCCTCATTTCGTTAACACACACAGACACGCAGCACAACTTAACAAAAACTGGCTTCAAACTCCAAGCAGCAATAACTAATAGCATAACCAATAAATAAATCAAATTTATAAATAAAAAAAAAAGAAAAATTATTTATTAAATGGTAGTGCTTAATGAGCTTTGCTGTACATCTGTTCAACGGTCGTGTTTTTGATAAAACCAAATAAATTAATCTAATTAATTCCAAAATTAAACAAAATATTTGTTCGCACACTATCAAAAAAGAAGTTATATTTATATAAATATATAACACATATATATTTAATAATGTTTCCAGCCGTGCGCGACTCGTGCGTATCCTTCTTCTAGCTACGAAACTAAAGTACGTAGAAAAAAATGTATCTCTTATCAGCCAGGTTATGCGTAGCACAGCAAATATGCTGATAAAAAGCTGCCAATTGTAGCGTAGAGCAAATTGCATGATTTTAGCCTATTTTGCCTTGTGCCGGAGCCGACTGTGAAATACTTATGTTTCTATAAGCAAAAGGCCTAATTATTCTATTTTACATTTAACCATTAAACGCTTGTTTATTTAGCGATTATAGTGTCCGACTTATGCTAGCCCAACTCATCGACAGTTCAATCCATAATAGCATTATAATTGATATGGTTTCTTCTCTTTAAGCATACGGCTTTCATGATGTTTAATTTGTTTGAAGTATATTTTGATTGTAGCTGTATAACAAATTTATTTACTTTTTATTTATGTAAATTATTTTAAAAAAAAAGTATGTACTAAACAACTTTTATTTTAATTTTAACTTTTCGATTTACACCTCTTAAATAATTTAACCAATATTTGTTTTAAACAATTTGGGATCGCGTACAGGGAACTGTATTATACCTAATCCACATATGTTGGTCACTATACCGTGATACAACAAAAGTATGCTGTAATATATATATATATATATATATATATAATAGCATTATTTTTATGGTGTACGCATTAAGATTACATTCCATTGGCATTGTAATGTTGCGTAGGTTTTCTTTACAAGTTCTAATTTTTTTTTTAATTTAATTAAATGTTCAGCTCATGTTGAGAATAGAATTTACGTAGTCTGCGTGTTCAAGTAGCGTGTAAAGTAATTTACCCAACCAACAAAAGTTTCGTGTACGTTTAATTTTAAGCTCAAAATAAATAAACAATCGCAAAAGGCACGACCAAATTCCAAAAAGGCCTTCAAAATAAGCCAAGTTGAGTTTCATTTGAGTTAGTTAGGCGAACTAAAAAAAACAGAGAAAGATAAAAAAATAATGTAGAATAGAAACTGTTCCATTACTTTCGTTTTTAGCTGCCTAAGACTTTATGTACTTGGCTTGGTACTAGCTGTTGTTGTTACCTAGATTAGCCTAAGACGCATACATAATATATATTTGAGTGCGAGTGTGTGGAGGTATGTATGTCTTTTATTCAGGTGTGTCTAATACGTTTGTGTGTGTGCGTTTGTGTGGGCGTGTGTGTGTGTGTCCAATCGTCCTTCAACAATTTTGCAATCGTTGAACTTCTGGAGCAAACATTTATTATAGGAAGAAATTCCTGTTTGGAATGTTACCCAGTTGGGTAAGCTATGTTAAGTTTGATTGCTCCACATAATTCCTTTATTTACAATTAGTTTTGGGGAAAAGCCATGTTTTCAACATAATAAATATTTGGTATATTTTTTCACACATAACTTGTAAAGCGACAATTTTAAATTTGATTAATATATAATAAAGTTTTCTTAAAACACTTAAATTCAAGCTCGCATAAGTTGTGGGAAAAATTACTTTAAAAGTGAATATTCTGAATTGGTGTCTTGAATAGATAGATATTTCAATTATTTGTCTTTTTAATCTTTAAGGAAAACTATCCTTTTATCACAGTTTACTTTGACAACAAGCTCCTGTGAATCCAATATTTATTTTATCGTTTCGTAACGCATTTAAAGTACATAACAAATTTTAGCATGTCCAATAAAATCTAGACATTACCAATAAATAGAGTTATACATCAACTTTTGACGTAGCTGCTATTTTAATTTATTTTTCGTTTTTTACTACTTTAGGGTCATTTTGAGTGAATGTGTGCGGGTGACTATTGTCCTGTCTGTATGTGTGAGAGCGGTTTTTCTATAAGGTGAGCAGCCGTAGCCATAAAAAAAAGCGAACCTGCTTGCTTTGAAGTCGTAAATTGCTGCTCGTTCCTGCTGTTCTTGCTCGTGGTTGTAATGAATATAAAACTGACTTTTGACTGCCTGTATTTTGTATTGTATTTTACTGCGTATACACACACACGCACAGACTCACACACAACTGTGTGCATTTCCTTAACATAATTTCGACTTGGGCGAAACACGAGCTTTAAATGATGCCTTAGCTTTTTTTGCTTTCTGTTTGCCAAACAGAAACTTGTTGAGGCTTTTGGCCGAGCATGCAAAGAAAATACAGAAATATTCCAGTTTTTGGCATGCCATAAGCAAATGTACAATTTTTAAGCACAATGTTTTTTTTTTTTTGCTCCAATAAAGAAAAAACATTTCAACATTTCACTTGCATTTTCTTGCTCCAATTCCAGTTGGCAACATTGCTTGCTTCCACTTGGTTCTTTTTATTTTCTTCTGCTTTTGGTTCGAAAACTCACTCGCAAAGCAACCAGTGTTTCCTATGAGATAAGCAGCTCGTGCACAGTAGGGAGTGGAAAGAGGGGGTGGTGGGGGGAGGGGGTGTAAGCGGGCAGCTGCACGAGCTGTAGCCAGCCAAGCTCAACGACACACTCCTGGCTCCTTAGAACTTGGCCAGGCGGCACGTACGAAAGCAAGATGATAATTTTATTGAATACATACAAAACAGTCTCACATAAATATTGCATATAGATGAAGTAGATGGGTTCAGGCGGAATATATGGAACACAATGTGATAAGAGAGTTAGGTGTTGACCTGTTATGCAAAACAGAATATAGCTTCGACTATTGCAAGTCGTCTTCCCTCCATATCCTCTCACGTAAAACATACAAATTCTCAAGTAGCTCTTACAGTTGCCCCTAGAGCTAGCCCAAGAATGTTTAAAACTGTTTTTTGTTTTTTATAATTATTTCGTCAAGATTTTAATTCTGACGCTATTCAAACTTGAAGCTCTTTAACTTTCATCACTCTAATTGCATTTTTATTTAAGTTAATTATATTCTTAAGAATAAGTTCTCTGTAATAAAAAGTGGCAATCCAATCCCATAAATTAGATGCAGTCTTTAATCTCAACAATTGAGTCATTTTCGCTACTTACTTATAATCATCGGCAACATGATAATAATATCTTTAGTAGCTTTTGGTTCATAAAACAAGAATATTTTAAAACATATTTTTAAAAGAGATTCTTAGCTTGTGTAGTTTCTTGCCAAACTTTTAGTCAGCTGTTCTTAAATAAGAATTGATTTGTGCGTTCAATTGTATGGCCAAATAACTGGTCGAAAGTCAGTTTGCCAAGTCAGTGGCTTGTTGGATATTAGACTAACGTAGTGCTTGAGTTTATTTGCGTTTGATAAGCAGTCTTTTTTTGTGAATATGAATGCTACAACATGGCAATAAGGAGACACTTTAATGGGCCTGGTCAATGCCAAAGCCGTAGCCAAAGCCAAAAGCCAATGCGTATTTCTTTCAAAGTCGTCATCGCGTGGGTGGTTGGGTGGTTGACTATTTGAGTGGGTCGTGCCAAGCCCACAAGGCTAAGCCATATGTATGGCCTTTCCATCGTCTAACTGTCTCAGCAGTAACAAATCAGTAGAAAATACCTAAAACAAGAATAACAAAATACAGCGTAGAAATCTAAGTAAATTCCTTGAAATCAGTTTAAAAGTATAGAAGAGCGCCGCGTGCCAATTTTTGAAAAGTTCAATTTAAGTACTGCAATAACAACAATAACAACGACTATGAATATACGCTTTACTGCTGCGGGTTTTGTTCTTATAAACAACTCGAGTACAAAGCCAACTCTCCCAAATGTTTTGCTCTCTCGAAACGAATTGCGCGCGCATTTTCTGTAGAGAGCGCGCACAGGACGAACAAACTCTTCCCACAGGAGCTGAGACGCAGCTGCTCGGGCATCTGGAGTTAGTATACAAAACGCCAGCAAGCCAGACGCGTTCAAAAAGCGGCAGCAGCAGCAGCTGCAGGTAAAGCAGCGCCAAAAAATACGCGTCAAGTGTTGTTAAGAGTGAAAGTTGTGCAGTTTCCTCAAATTGTTGTCCGGCACATGTGGCGTATGTGTAATCATATCGCCCTTCTATTCGCTGCTCATTCGGTTAAGTTAAAAAGTGCGTGTGTGCTGCTTTCAGCTGTTGCTACCTAAAATTCATGTCTTGACTGATTACAACTTTTATTGCTATTCAATAAACATAAAAAGTTTCTCGAGATGAGCATGTGACATGCCCTGGCTTAGACTGCCTTTAGCATATCTTTTCTAATGCCAATTAATGTCTTAAATCGTAAATTTCTGGCAGTGACCCTTTTTTTCACCATTCAAAGTTCGTCTATTTTACTCTAGTTCACTTTTTAATTGTTTTTAAAGGCGACTGCAGAGTTTACGTTTTATGTTAAAATTATGTCCGTATATTTTTAATACGAAATGCTTTAACTATGCTGTCACATTATGATCGAAAATGTTTGGTGGGCTCTATTCAGTTCATTCTGGTTATTTACTATTGAAATCCCCTCATTTTTGTTTTTTTTTTCTGTTTATTGTAAAACTTTCGGGCTTTGATATGGTCATCTCTAGTTTTTCTGAGGTCAACTAAATTTTTTTTGGGTGCAAACTGTAAGCGGTTGTCAATGTTCCTATTGTTAATTATCAATAAGTTTTTCTTTTGTGGTTTCCTGTTGTTATTGTGCTTATGCTTTTATTTTTTTTTTTGTTTTTCTTTTGTGTATTTGTTTGGTTTTTTGGGTCAAAGTTGATGAATTTAATGTTTGCATTCATAATCATAGGATTTTCTATGTTTTAGGGCATTATGTGCAAATTATGCGCTGTGCAAGGCTAAACCCAAGGTAAATCTATAACTAAAACTGAAACTTAAACTTCAGCAGCCATTAAATCGAAACTTTGATAACAAAGTAAAAAACTACATAAAATAAAAAAGAAAAAAAACGAGCTAACAGCAATTGTAAAACTGTGAAAAGTGCAATCAAATAAATTTTTCTGCTGACACACTAAGTACCGTGGCAGCAAAAGGTCAGCCAAGGAAAATGTGCATTAAAAATTGTGCTAACATTCAGTTCGGGGGCAGCACCAACAGCAACAACAATAACAATAACGAAGATAACAATAAAAACAAGGATAATACGCCTGAGGACAACGTCAGCCAGTTCGAGTTTCAATTGCAATTGCCACGCAAAAGTGCCAAAAGCCCCAAATTATCGAGCTTTAAAATTGTTATGTGCTGTTGCTACTTTATCATCATTGTCCTGTTGATCTAACTTAAACTAACCCGAATGCTTAACAAAATACAAAAACAAGGTTTAATAAACAATTTACATAAAATATTCGTAAACCACAAGAAAAACGCAAGCAGCAGGTAAATTTTTGTTGCCTTCTTTTTAGAGGTGGCAAATTTTGAATTTAGGGCGTAAAATTGTAAATGACCTTTGAAGAGTGTATTTAAATGTTGTATATGTGTATATAGTATATGTATTCTTAATCGGTGTCTGCCTGCCTATTCTTAATTTTATGCCAAGTATATACATATATATCTATATATAAACAAGTTTTTCCTAACTGGTGATCAACGCACAGCCGAAGCCATAAGCTGAATATTTCGCTGAATTGCCTAATGAATGAGGGCGTACGTTAAGACAGGGTTTCGGGAAATTCCACCCGCATATGTGGAAAAACCGCGAAAATGTTTGTATAAAACTTTGTTGCTTACCATTCGATTGGCCTTAAGTTAATTTTAAAGATATAAAAATTCTCTTTATTGCAGCTAATTTTGTGTAACTTTGTTTAGCAATTTTTATCAGCGTGAGATATCACTTCCAAAGGTCTACATGAAAAACTATTTGGAAAATCATCATGTGTTTCACACTTTTCATAAAATCAGAGCTTCCTGGGTAGAAATGCGATTAAAAGATTTTTTGGGCGAAGTTTTAAGTGGTGTCCGATTTGCATCAAACTTATTTTTAAAGCTCTACATAATAACTTAATAAATACATGTTTCGGTGATTTGGCAACTTTCTCCCGCAACAGTGGTTAATTAGCGAAAAAATGTCGTATAAAAGTTTTTTGCTTGCCATCCGGTTGGCTTCAAAATCACTTTTAAAGATCTTCGGGTTTCCAGGTTTGATAAACGTTGCACAGACAAGGCCGGACAATTCCTGTTAAAATAGTACTTGTATTCTTAATCATTTACTATTATCGAGTCCATGTAAATATATCGGTGTGCCTGCATGTTGGATTTGTGGATATGATACTTCAGTCGGAGCGGCCGATTGCGAACGGAATACATAAAAGCATCGGTCGAAAATGTAGTTTACGTCCAAAAATAATTTGTTTTTTATATTTTATACTTAAATTTTAGCAATTTTATGTTTTACGTTATAAAAGGGAAATCTTATCAAAATGGGCCCCTTCAAACAGTGTAAATAGCCTGTAAGGGTATTTATATTCGGTAACCCGAAGGTGTTTTTTCCTTTTTATTTCTATTAACCCAAAAGTCTTTGTGTACACTTTGATTTAAATCGATACACAATTGTTCTCAATTAAACTAAATTGCTATTAAATAGTTTATATGTTTTAGTTTGAAAGTATGCATGCATAAATCAATATGATTAGAGCTACCCTACAATTAGAATACATATGGTTAGAAACCAGCAATTTATTGAATAATATTTTAAGCAAATTATATACCTGCATTGGATTGCCATAAATAAAATAAAACTGGCTTGATGTGAGTGTTTATTGTGCTACACAAATGAGCATTACCAATGTCATTATACATATTAATACAGGCTTTCTCGTATTGAGAGCCGGGTATATGCCGGCGTTGCACTACTTTGCTATCGCTTTCTTATCCTCCATCGGAAAGTTGGACATAAAGTTCAAGAAATTTACCGTGAATGCTAAGTTTAGTATTTTACGAACAAAATACCTTCTAGATTTTTTTTGTTAAACAAAAGTTGTGTTATTAATGGATTTTTGTTTACAGGGTGTCTGTGTGTTGCGTTTTCTCGAACAGATAATTTGTTCTTGTGTTAGCTTGTTTTTATTGGGTTTGAATTGCATTTAGCATTTATTGAGTGTTGTATTTCGTTTTATTGAAATTAATGTTGAATTGATGTATGCCACAATCTGCTTATGTCAACACACACACACACACACTGTCCTACTATAGTCGAGGCTCTGTTCCCCAGACACCCACAAGTAGTGGCGGTTAACTGTTTCGGTAGCACTGCGCTAGTGCAGCAGGCATCGGAAAACGAAGTGGTGGTGCCAAAAAAAAAAAAAAATGGACGGTTCAAATACCCCAGGCCCAGATGGTGTGCCACGTCAATGAAACCAGAACTCTACGCCGATATACCAGATGCTTACAGGACGGCGTTTTTCCTAAGCGATGGGGGCCAGTCGCGGAACCATCGAGATATAGGTCAATCTGCTGCCTTATGGATTCGGTGGGAAATAAGGCTTATAAATAACCGACTACTAAGTATCGTCGAGGAGAAAGAGGAATCAAGGTCTACGATTGACCAAATTAAAGCGTTGGTGGATATTGCAGTAATGCAATAGAGGGTACCCGATAGAGGTAGGGATAAAACGAGTATAGGTTGGTTACTTTGGACATCCGCAATGCCTTTACTTCAGCAAGCTTTGCCGCGCTTCTAGGGAGCCGTATTTCGGATAGGGATACAGTGCTACATTTTGGAACGCGGCGAACAAGGGGCGATGGACACACAAACTAATCCCCAATCTAGAGCAATGGACTAGAAGACAGAAAGGAGAAGTCAATTTTCACCTAACGTAGGTTTTTACTGGTGCAAGGATACATCAGAATGCCCAAACAGCTCAAAGCTGACGTGACGTTCATGTTGGAAGGAGAGGACAACTAAAGAAATCCAAGCCAGCTCATTAAAGGCATCCAGAAGGATCTGAGAATATGCGAAAAGGAGCGACGAAGATTGGAGACTGTCTCACATACGCAAGCTATCCCCTCGAAATAATACTTTGCTGTGATCTCGCGGGGCATTCCCCAAAACATTTTGATTGAGTGATGGTGGAGGGGGGGGGGGGGGGGGGTGAATTTAGCTGTTGACGGAGTCAGCGAATTGTGCATATGGTTGGCCCGGGTTTTCGGTATCTTACGAAGATTTTCACCTCCATACAGTCACACATTGCGCATACGCTACATGGGCCGTTGTTGTCTTTCGTTTGCTTGCCCGCTGATTACTCATACGATATGTAGCACAGTTTAATGATAATTGGTTTTACCGTGTGGCAGAGTACAATGCACACTCACGCACACATATGCACTCACACACACATATACTCACTCACTCGCTCACAAATACACACATACCCTGACTTTTTCATAAATATGTATGTGTTGTAGTTGGCGTTTTCATGGGTGCTTTTCAATTCACGTTGCTGACCCTAATTTTCACTTGTTGTTGTTTTTTTTTGTGTGGGTAGAATAATTTTAACGGTCGGCTTTTTGTAAAAATTATGACACTTGGCCATAAATATTGTTGGCTTGTAAATGTACCGTTTGCCAAGAAAATTAATTAATCCAAAGGGCCGCATTTTTTTTAAGTTTAATGCGTGAATATATAAATTTATTAGTGGCAAGTCCGCGTGTATGCCTTCATTTTTATACCCTCTAGCTTTGGATTTGTGGGCGTAAGCCATCTACTCAAATTTAATATTGTAAAGTTCTGATAAGACTCGAAATTTCTCTAAGTATTCCTTTAAGAAATATATTTAGATTTAATACTGTAAGTTAGACTATGAAAGAAACAGAATTTCTTAAAATATGAATACTTCTTTGTAAGGCCACGAGTTCAATTATGCACTGCAAGATTTTTGGTGGGTGTACCCATTGGCAAATAAGAAAAAAATTGTGCTCCTTTTTTATATGGCCCATAAATGCAATGTTATCATAGCCCTCATATACAAATGTATTTGTGTGTGTGTGTGTGTGTGTGTGTGTGTGTGTGTGTGTGTGTGTTTTTTTTTTTTTTTTTTTTTATTTTGGAAGGAAAGAAAATAACGGCTTAACATTTTACAAGGGGGAACTAAGACAACCAAAGAAGGAAAGGGTATTTTGTGGGGAGTAGAAAGTTGTAACCCGCTCCTGCGGGACAACCGCAAAGTACTACTTCGCAGGGCGGGGTACGGCTGTATATCAGCCGCTCATCAGTCGATGCCGCGTCGGATCCTCTCCTGTCGTCGCAGCTCCTTCATTATAGCCGATGCCATGTTAGCAACGGCTGTCCATCCATTTTCAGTGGCCACCATTCGCGTCACGAGATTCTCCGGAGACAAATCATTTCTGCCCGCCGTCGCTTTGTCTCGCTCGCGACTATAGAGTGGGCAGTAGAACAATGCGTGCTCCGCGTCCTCAATCACACCGTACCCACAGTGCTCGCAAAAGGGGTCGTCCTCATGATTAAACCTGTGCAGGTACGCTTTAAAGCAGCCATGCCCAGTAAATATTTGTGCCAGGTAGTGGTCTACATCGCCGTGTCGCCGCTGTAGCCAAAGCTTCAGGTTTGGGATTAGTCTGTGGGTCCATCTGCCACTTGAGCTCGCATCCCATTTGCTTTGCCATTGTTCGATGGTGTTATCCCTCAGTTGCCTGTTGGTGGTTGCCCCACTTTGCCTTTCGGCAGCCATCAGGCCGAGTGGGATCATGCCTGCCAGTACTAAGGCCGCGTCTTCCGATACAGTGCGGAAGCAGGTGGCTACACGCAATGCACATCGTCGGTATGCAGCATTGCATCCTCGGCTGTAAGATGCAACCTCCATTGCGGGGGCCCATATGTTGGATCCGTAGAGGATTGTGGACGTCACCACTCCAGCGATTAGCCTTCTGCTCCTCTGCCTTGGTCCTTTGGTGTTCGCCAACATTCGGCTAATGGCTGTTGTAACACTGGCCGCTTTGTGGCTAATATACTCCAGGTGCTGTTTATACGACAGTCTGTGGTCTATCATGACGCCCAGGTATTTGATGGCGGGCTTGGACTTAATGATAGCACTGCCAACGCGCAACGATGTCGTCTCAACTATCTTTCTGCTGCTTATTAAGACTGCCTCCGACTTCTGCTCCGCTAGCGTGAGTCCGTTCTGGGATAGCCAGTCAATTATCCTGTCGATGGCCGCACTGCTCCTAAGAGTGACCTCATCGAGTTTCTTCGCCACAGTAACAACAGCGATGTCATCGGCGAAACCAATGATTGTGTTGCCCTCTGGTAGGCAAAGGCGCAGTACTCCGTCGTACATGACGTTCCACAGTAGCGGCCCGAGAACAGAGCCCTGAGGAACGCCTCCAGTTACCCTGTACTGTCGTTGGCCGTCTTCTGTGTCGTAATTTAGCACTCTGTCCTGGAAGTAGCTGGTCACTAACTTTATTAGTTGGCTCGGGATGTGTCTGGCCGTTAGCGCTTCTAGTATTTTTGTCCAATTGGCTGAGTTGAACGCGTTCCTGACATCCAACGTACAGACTAGGCAGTACTGTTTGGTGCCACCTGTCCATCTTGTGCCTTGGATAGCGTCTTCTGCTAGTTCAGCCACGGCCCTGATGGCATCCGTGGTGCTCCTGTGTTTCCTGAAGCCGAATTGTCGTTCAGACAGACCGCGCACTTCAGCAAGCTTGCATTCTAGGCGATTGCATATTATCCGCTCAAATATTTTTCCCATCGTGTCCAGCATACACAGGGGGCGGTATGAGGAGGGATCTTCTAGTTCCTTGCCGGGCTTCGGGATGAGCACAAGTCGCTGGAGTTTCCATCTTCGTGGTACTGTGCATTCCGCTATACATTGATTGTACAACTCCACGAAGCTTCTGGGCTGTGCAGTAATGACAGCTTTTATTACCCCGTTCGGTATTCCGTCTGGTCCAGGAGATTTGTCCGCCTTTAGCTTCGCAGCAATGCTCAGTACCTCATTGTCGTCGGTGGGTGCACAGTCGTTTATTCCGTTTGCTGGTAGTTGCGGTGCAATTCCAGGTGTCTGTCGAGGAAAGAGCGTTAGGACTATTTGTTTGAGCTGTTCCGGGTTTGTTGGCATTGGTTGCCTGCATAGCCTTCCCATGACTAGCTTGTAAGCCAGTCCAAAGGGCTCCGCGTCCGCAGCGTCGCAGAGCTTCTGAAAGTATCGGGATTTGCTGCGTCTGATAGCTTCCTTGAGTACTTTCCGCTTAGCTCTGAAGTTCTGCAGATGGTGCTCAAAATTGGGGGACGGTCTTGACCGTTGGCTCTTCCGCCTAGCTGCGAGGCACTCTTTGCGCGCTTTGGCTATGTCCTCGTTCCACCAGGCTACCGGTCTATGTGCGTTACCACCCTTACGAACTTTTGTCAGTATAGCGTCACATGCGTTGGTGATAGTCTCTGCTATCGCGTCAGCAGAGCTGTTGGCGTCGCCTCTTATGCCAAGTCCTTCTACCATAGGGAGGAGTCTTTCCAGGTCCATAGTGTTCATCTTGTATCCCGTGTGTTGGAGCCTTCTACTGGCGCCTCTGCTTCCAAGTTGATAGGTGTCCGTTATCACCGCAAAGTGGTCGCTGTGGGTGTATACATCCGATACATGCCATCTGGCGTCTCGGGCAACGTCTGGGCTGGCAAACGTCAGGTCTATGATCGACTCGCGACCCGCTTTGCTGTAAGTGCTTCTTGTGCCGATGTTCAGCAGACAGACATTTAGCGAAGCAAATATGTCCAGCAGGATGGTTCCCCTTGGTGTCGTTCTGCTGCTGCCCCATTCTGTGGCCCACGCGTTGAAGTGTGTGTGTGTGTGTGTGTGTGTGTGTGTGTGTGTGTGTGTGTGTGTGTGTGTGTGTGTGTGTGTGTGTGTGTGTGTGTGTGTGTGTGTGTGTGTGTGTGTGTGTGTGTGTGTGTGTGTGTGTGTGTGTGTGTGTGTGTGTGTGTGTGTGTGTGTGTGTGTGTGTGTGTGTGTGTGTGTGTGTGTTTGTGTGTGTACATGTGCCTGTGAATTGCGCTCGTTAAAACAGAAACGCTCTTCCACTGATATCAACGCGAATTTATTTTTATATTATCGAATTTTATGGCCGCCGTAAATATGCATTTATTCCTCTTTTCTTTTTAAGGTCCTGTGCAGAGTTTTTCTCTTTTTCCTATTATCTTGAGTTATAAGTAGAATGCACATCTCTAAGCTAGATGAAATATTTATTTGCATATTTATATGGCGTGCACATGGGTCAATTTGTGTAAATTCAATGCCAGGTTTTACCATATGTCATGGAAACCTAAGCGGTGCACAATAAATTTATTAAACAAGTTATAAATGTGCTGTACAAATGTCCCGCAGTCAAATTTCCAGTCGGTGGTCAGTACATGACCGTGAGTGTAACTGACATGGAAACAAAATAAGAAACACGTTTTTATTTCCGAACGCTCAACGAGAAGGTACTCTGAATATATTTTTACTGAAGCTCTACTTTATTTCGCAGTTTATAATGAGTTTTATTTTTTTATTATGTGATGACTATTAAAAAATCAGCTATATTTGAAAACCGTTTATTACTGTAGAAAACAAAATTAAATTATTTTCATAAGTGAGGGCTTTGGAATACTGAAAATGTAATGTTGACGTTGCAACACTTTGACTGTAATAAAGCGACATTACAGTCAATAATAAAATATATATATATATTTATAAAGTTTACAGTATTTAAATCGATTTAAATCCGATAACAATCTGATCACCAATCTTAGTCTCAAACCCAGAGACTCATTCCTTCGTTGCCCAAATGCCTGCGTAAAAAAATATTTACAAAGCCTATAGATTAATAATATTATTATAACTTTTATTTTCTTTAGGGTTATACACTATAAACAACAGAAAATCTAGTGTGCGGAAATCAATGCACTGGAGCACACATCCATATATGTATAATATATAAGTATACTATATAAGCTTTAGTGAACCCTTTATTTGCTATTCATTATTCGCGCGGGCACGTTTACAAATTTATTAAATTATTGTTGTTAGTATTGTTATTGCTTGCTGTTGTTTAGCAAATCGCTTGTGTTATCGGTGCTTACGCATGCATTACAATAAATTATACGGAATTGTCACTTGTATTTGGACAAGGTCACATAATTTCGATGTTTCCATTTAGTTAAATGGCTAACCTAAGTCTTATATTATATCAGTAGTATATGTATATAAATTTTAAACATCTTTTCGTTTTTTTTTTCAGCTACAATAAAATCTGCCCTGCAAATATAATATAAATTGTTCAGCTCGACCTAATTCACAGTTCAACATTTACTTCGGTGTCGTTTTAAATATTGTGTATAAATATCTTTACGTGTTGATGACAGATGACAGATAATCACCCTATTAAAAAGTATTCTAAAATAGCTAAAAGCAAAATTAAAGGAAAAAATAAAAGTTTAGTGAGTGTGAAGTGTGGTGTAGTGTCCATTAAGTGGTACAATGATAAATATTATAATGCTTTTAAAATGAAAATAAAAATCGCAATTCAATTCAGTAAAAAACAGCTACAAACGGCGGGCAATTCAAACGGTATACACACCTAAGGTGAGAGAATAATAAAATAATTTTCTGCAGATTGTTCCAATAACAATAAGTAAAGATCTTTTAAAGATGAACACACAAATTTTTGTTTATTTTTTTATGGCAAAAAATTTGCATCAAAAATATCTCTCTGACCCCATATTAGTTTCCTGTCGGTCGTATAAATACTTATTATGTATAATAAATAAAAATATATATAATAAAAATGTAGTATATACATAAAAATTTAAAAATATTTTTATTGGAACATTCGCAAGTAGCATTTTACAATTATATATAATCCTATTATATGTAGAGAAACATACATTAGATTAATATCACGTATGCTCCATTGTTCCGCTAGAACTTTTTTTCCATAATAGTGGTTAAGAAACCTCTAAAACCCTTTTATTCTTCTAAACTTGTTTTTTATATATTTTTATAGCCAACAGTTGGAAATAGAGTTATTTTGAAATGTTGATATGACATATGTATATAAATTTTATGTATTGTGTTTTTCTTGTGCTGTCAGAGGGGGTTATGTGTAATATGCATCATATTTATGAAGCTGCACAGCTAACATATTTGCCAAATATCAATATTTAATGCTACTCAAATTGTCAAAACGTTGATACGCATACAGCAAAAAAAGTCTAAGGTAAAGCAAACAAAAGTTAACCAACCGAAAACATAGACAGTCAACAGTCCCACCAAATGTGTGTATGTGTGTGCTGTAGTTGTGTTTACTGGTAGCTTGTGCCTATGTATGTGTGCGTGTTTGTGTGTGTGTGTTTGTTTTTTCAGCTTGGCCCGGTTTGTCAATAGCACACATAATTTTAAACATGTTGGGGTAATTGTTTTATAGCACTCACAGGACACACAAAAACAAATCAAAAACACAACAAAACCCAGGCAGATATAAACGTTATGTTAACGATTTACGAGTTTATTTCAATATAGACACAAATTATGTGTTTAAGATAACTCCCCGGACAATTCAACTCTGTGAAAAAATCGAAAATCTGAGTTTTTCAAAGAACTTTAGGTATCTAAATATCCAAATGAAACTCTTCAAATGCCAGATACACTCTGCTCCTATTGAGGAGAAGATATCTAAACTTAACTTTTAATATCTGCGAAAATTGGTCTAGGACTACTGTATCATATAGTATCGGTGGTGGCAATATGTCGTAAATTGAATGTGTGTTTTAAAAAGTTTTTTTTTTATGCTATTCAAAAAAAAAAAAAAAACAAGTAAGAGGTTCTAGTAAAAAAGATAAATTTAAAAGAAGTATCCTTGGCATTGTTTGATCTCTCAACTGACCGCATTATTTGCTGACAACTCTTCTCAACAGCCACACCAATGATTTTGTATTATTGAGAAAAAAACGAATTAATTAAATTAAAGAGGAGAACGGAAAACAATCGCAATTGCAATGCTGTTGATATAATTCGAAGTTATCGTTAACGGAAATTAACTCGATTTGCGCAGGCACTAGGAGGACCTACATCTCTAGCTCTTATAGGTTCTGAGATCCTTGCGTTCATACGGACAGACGAACAGACGGACGGACAGATGGACGGGCATGGCTAGATCGACTATTGATGCTGATCAAGAATATATATACTTTATGGAGATGCTTTCTTCTGTCTGTTACTTACATTTGCACAAATACATAATACCCTTTTACCCATTTTCAATATGTTCAAGGTATAAAAATATATTGAATGCTTTTGAATAATTTTAACATGAGAGTCAATCACGTTTACATAGGAGTTATAAAATATGTATTACACTTAGAAACAGTCGGTTTAGGATGAGTATTCTATCAAGGTCTATTTTTTCTTTGGCGTATCTAAAACAAAATACATCAATTTTAATAATCCTGATCACAATTGACTTTGTAAATTTTTGTATAAAATCGTAAACTGTGATATTTTAACACGTGCACAAATTCCAAACGACAATAATTGGGGAAACCAATTGCATACCTTTTAAAGGTATTTTCTTGTTTTTTACATACCTTTGATAAAAAACTAATCGGCAAATCTACATTTTTAATGATACTAACGGCATGTCACTCTATTTCACTGTCAGGTTGAGTGGGCTTCAATGCCAACCCGGCGCTGACAGGGCTCGATTGGAATTTTTTAAGTCAAGCGGCAGATAATTTGTGTGCACAATACAAATTACAATAATTTAAATTTCGTTGAAGCTGTCTTTGACCAGCCGCCTATATTTGCATATATATATATGCATATCATTTGAATCATATGACTGTCATTCGGCCGTGTTCCAAATCCAAAAGAGAAGGACAGATAATACTAACAAAGTAAATGCCAACTATAATACCCCAAAATATATCATTAGTTGAAAAATTTGGTTTTATTTGCTAGAATATACATTTTGAAGTGGTTTTTATAAATAATTAATTAATACAGGTCTTTGATCCGTATCCGCTTTTTCCATTAGGTGTATGAAATTAAAGGGAAGTTTATTGTATTTGCATTTACATTTTTTTCTTAAGTGTGCAGGCAGTTACTGCCTATAGTTTTATTAATGGAAAAAATTACCCGTCCTTACTAGGGTCAAATAATTAATGTTTATAATGAGAGTTTTTTGGGCAAGCTAACTGCTGCGCGTCGAAACTGTTCTGGACCCGCCAATCAATACATATCGATGCATTATTGGTAAAAAATTTTTGAAAATTTTAAATTTAATTTTGTTAAAAGCCATCTATCCATTTCTTTGTTTTCCTTTTATTTTTTGTACATTTTTTATAATTGATCACAAACTAAACAAACATTGACAATTTTCGGAGTTCAATTTGAAGTGTCTTCTTTTATTAGCGCTATGCTCGGGTCGCATTCATTTATATGGTTTATTGTTGATGTTCTTTTGACCCGTATATACACATATATAAATATAAATATATATATATATATAAATAATTATATATATATATATTAATATATATATATGTATACATATCATATATATATATATATATATATATACATATATATATATGCGCAAAAACTATTACAAAAAAATTTCTACCTAATTATAGATGGGTATGAGATATAAGTATAATTTGAAAGTCTGTAATGCTTAATGATACTAACGGAATGTCAACCCCATTTCTCTATCTGTCGATTTGAGTTGGCTCCAAGGCCAATCTGACGCTGGCAGGACTCGATTGGTATTGATAACATCAACGGCAGAAGTTTCGTGTGTATTCACAATAATTTCTTATTTAACTGATGCATACAGGAATTAAAATATACATCCTTAATATCTGCGTATTTTTGATATTCCTCATGTCCAAAATAATATAATAAAGATACAATTGATGTACCAAGTGTTCTTCGCCAACAATATTCACTTTTCTTAGTCTTTTTGCGCGGAGGAATTTGGATCGTATGACTGTATTTCCGCCGTACCCCAGATCCAAAATACGATGGCAGATGATACTAATATAGCAAATGCCAACCAGAATACCCCACGCCATTCGTTCAAAGTTGCCTGTAAAGACAGTTTAATATCGATAGTTAGAACCAACGTCCCACTTACGTTAGGTGTCATAACACCAACAATGGGAGGTGACAACAAGCCGGCTATAGAACCGAGTCCATTAGTGAGGGCCATAAGAGTTCCCGAATAACTGGGTGACATGTCCAAAGGCGTTAGTTTTTGGCCAGCAAAATAAGGACCCATAGTAAACAACGATAGGGTGAAAAATATCACAACCAAGGTCTTATTGCAACCAGCATATGAGGCTGTAACCATAAACAGTCCAGGAAAAAAGGCGGCTGTATTTAAAAAGTCGAAAATTATTTCGACTGTCTGATGCCCTCTACATTTTGCTTACCAATAAACGTAAACAATTTGCGTTCTAAAATTCTGGACATTTTTCCAGTACGAATTAGCCAATCTGCCAGAAATCCACAAAAGAGGGTGCTGCACCACATAGCAAGGAAGGGAAAGGAGGTCACAATGCCGTTAGAGCGTATAGAAAACTGAAGTACATCGGCCATGTACTTGGGCAGGCAGGATATCATCACAAAGTATCCCCAGTCATGACCCATCTGACTGATGATCACAGCGAGCAAAGCCTTGCTAAGTAGCATCTTTTTCCAGGGTATAGGCAGCTTGCCCGTCTTTTCTGGTATCTTTTCTTGTAGGTAAGCCATCTCCTTAGGTTTGATGCATGGATGTGTTTTGGGTGCGCTGCTGCACAGGAATATCTGTCAGGGTTAAAGGATAAACTACTACAACATAACTGGTCATAAGGTGTAAAATAAATTAAACACTTACAAATATTATAAACCAGATCACAGCTACGTTGCCAAAAACATAGAGGGTCACCGACCAATGATAGAAGTGAAGCATAAACCCAGAACATAAGTTGCTAATGACGGTACCTGCGGTCACTCCGCTATAGCAGAATGTGCCCAATGAGCCCCGCTCCTTGGCGGGTACCCAATAGGAGAGGAGTGTGGTCAGAGCCGGGAAAACGGGACCCTGTGCGGCCCCCATTATAATACGAATTGCCATCAATCCCCATTCGGCGCCATATTCAAGAGCCAGCGGGGAAAAAGCAGTGGTCAAGCCGGATATAAATATGCAGATGCCCAAGATCCATTTTGCACCGAACTTGTCCGCCAATACGCCTCCGGGCAGATGGGTGAGTAAGTAGCCGACGTAGAAGCTGCCCAGAACTAAGCCCTGAAGCTCCTCGGACCATTCGTAAGTGCCTTCGTTCTGTTTGTGATAAATATTTACAAATTAAATGAATTAGGCGACCATTAGGTGGTCTGTCTTCTCAAAATCATGTAAACTGTGTGCAGTGGACGTGATGCAACGTTGTGACAAGTTCGATGATGGTGTTGAGAGAATTTAAAATGCCTATGTTGTAATTTTTATACCCTTGCAGAGAGTATTATAATTTTGTCGTGAAATGTGTAACGCATAGAAGGAGACATCTCCGACCCCGAGCCGAGTCAATATAGCCTGTCTGTCTGTCCGACTGCCCGTCTGTCTGTTTCTATGCGAACTAGGCTCTCAGTTTTAAAGCTATCTTAATGAAACTTTGCAGAATTCCCTCTTTCTGCACATATGTCAACACCAGCTGGACCGGACCACTATATCATATAGCTGCCATAGAACATCGAAAATTAATTTTTTGTATGAAAAAACATTTTGCTTATCAAGATATCTTGACCAAACCCGGAATTAGTTTTACTATGCTCCTCATATATATGCAAAATCCTATTAAGATCGGACTTCTATATCATATAGCTGCCATAGCAACGATCGGTCGAAAATAAAGTTTTTGTATGAAAAAATATTTTGTTTTTCAAGGTATCTTGGCCAAACTCGACAGTTATTAGTTTTACTATACTCATATATAGACAAAATCATATTAAGATCGGAGCACTATATCATATAGCTGCCATAGGAACGATGGGTGGAAAATTAAGTTTTTGTGTGAAATACATTTGGTTTATCAAGATATCTTCGCCAAGCTCGGAATTTATTAGTTTTACTAAACTCCTCATATATAGGCAAAATCATATTAAGATCGGACCACTATATCATAGGACCACTGCCATAGGAACAATGGGTCGAAAATTAAGTTTTTGTATAAAAAAAAATTTTGTTTATCAAGATATCTTGACCAAACTCGAAATTAGTTTTACTATGCTCCTCATATATATGCAAAATCCTATTAAGATCGGACCTCTATATCATATAGGTGCCATAGGAAGGATCGGTCGAAAATTAAGTTTTTGTATGAAAAAATATTTTGTTTTTCTAGATATCTTGACCAAACTCGGCATTTTTCAGTTTTACTATACTTCTCATATACATATAGGCAGCATCATATTAAATCGGACCACTATATCATATAGCTACCATAGGAACGATCGGTCGAAAACTAGGTTTTTGATTAAAAAGCTTTTTGGTTATCAAGATATCTTGACCAAACTCGGCATTAACTATTTTCCCTGTGCTTCTTATATACGGGCAAAGCACTATAAGCATTATGAAAAGGTTGGGTCTGCAAGGGTATTAGATCTTCGGCGTGCCGAAGATAGCCTTTCTTTCTCGTTATAGTTTGATGTTGCTAATGCTTTTTTATCCACATTGTAAATATTTACAATGAACATGAGAAAACCGGCCCTGTATACCCACATACATTGTATCCTTTGTCGTTCTTCGGCTCCTCCTCCTTGGGGCATACATCCTCCCCTGCTTTACCATTCGTAGCCGTTCGATTTATGGGTATTACCAGCTTGGTGATTACATGTGAAAGCGAGACGCGATTTGTATAGGCACAGATTAACGCAAAGAAACCCATTAATGTGATGATGATACGCAGTGGCAGTAGGCAGCCTGGCAATGTGGGCGTGGTTAGCATAGTTGGGATGGTAATTTTTTTAAAACTAATCAAAATTAGCGTACCATGACTACAGGTGCGTCCCCAGCCGGGTCTATGATCCGCATCCTCATTTTCCATTTAATATTAGAAATTGGAAGCTGGTTTACTTCATGTTTATTTTTTGTTTTATTTAAAAAGTAATACTTGTAGACAAGTTAGGCAACTTTGATTAGAGATGCCCGGGCCAAAAGTATTTTTACATATATGCGTCCTTTCCCCGCTTATATTGATAGATTGTAGGGCGCGTCTTTAAACCTATAAGGTTTAAACCTATAAGGTACACAAGTTGTTGACCATTATGATTCCTGCTACTTTCACTATTAAAATTAGATTAGTTGAATCACTTAAATTAAATATTATGTTGATGCATCTGGTATTTTTACAATACAGCTGTTGATAATGTGTTATGTTTCTGCATGAATCTTTAACAAATCTAAAAATAATCAAAAATTTGTTATTTTCGGGGAATGAAATTGAAAGAAATATTGTTTTCGTTCTTATCAATAACATACAATAACAAGGCTTATAACAATTATATAGTACTCGCCTTTTAAGGCATCTTAAATACCAGAATATCTAAATCTTGAGCAAGGAATAAAAATCAATATATGTAGACGTGTTGTTTCATCAAGACAGCTAATCTACAGGGAGCTGGGACATATATGTGATCGCTTTAACTGCTTACAAGGAGATCAATTTACAGTTGAAGTCATCAGAGCTGACCCCGAATTTATCCATTAAACGAAGGCAGATTACCGGCAGAAATGGCGTTACGAGACGTCCTTCAAGGCATGTAAATTAAGTAATTCTGACCAGCCCACCTGGCCTGGCCACGCTCACCTTTCGCACACGCTCATGCACACCTACCTTATATCGATTTGCCTTGCGGCTCGTGACACCCTTGGCTTTATGCAAATCGTTAAAAAAGAAAAGAGGATGGTAAATCGATATCAATTTCAACGTATTTTAATTATAAGAAAACAGATACAGATGTTTTTAATGCGAGCACATTACGATATTATTGTGTTGAATACAGCACTAGATATTTAAACATTTTGCATAGAAAAATTTGGATCGTACGGCTGCATTTCAGTCGTGCCCCAGAGACAAAAAAAGACGGCAGATAATACTAATATTACCAGACCCAACCAGAATACCCAACGCCATTCATACATTGTTGCCTGCAATGGAAGAGTATATATATAAGGCATTATATAAATAATCATCTACTTTATTCTACTTACGTTAGGAGTCATGGCACCGATAATAGGAGGTGAAATCAAGCCGGCTAAAGCACCGAAGCCATTAATGATGGCCATAAGAGTGCCCGAATAACTGGGGGACATGTCCATAGGCGTTAGTTTTTGGCCAGCATAGTACGGACCCATGGTAAACAGCGCTAGGGTAATAAATAGCACAACCAGGCCTTTATTGCATTCGGCATACGAGGCTGCTACCATAAACATTCCCGGAAAAAGGGCGCCTGAGTTTAAAAAAAAAAACAAGTAAGAGGTTCTAGTCGGGAGCTCCCGACCAGATGATACCCCGAACCCTCTTCTCCCAACATCAAATGCATATATATAGTCTATTTTAGAAGCTATATGTCAAGTTTGGTGACTCTAGCTCTAATTATTTACCAAAATTGTCCAAAAAGCAAGATATCGATATCGATTTTTATCGATTGCTTGGAAACGGAGTAAGTTATCGATTATCGGAAACAAACTCGATCTGCGCGGGCACTAGGAGCACCTACATCTAAAATACGGACAGACGGACAGACAGACATTGCTAGATCGACTCGGCTTTTGATGCTGATCAAGTATATATATACTTTATATATACTTTATTCTGTCTGTTGCATCCATTTTGCACAAATACAATATACCCTTATACCCATTTTTATTGGGTTCAGGGTAAAAAAAAATTGAAAGGTTCTAAACGAAATTCCTCACCTTGATAAATTACAGAGCATAACCAGACTTGTTGTCATATTTAAAACTGTACTCACCAATAAATGTAAATAATTTTCGTTCTGAATTTATGGACATTTTCCCTGTACGAATTAGCCAATCGGCCATTAATCCAGAAATAAGCGAGCTGGCCCACATCGCGATAAAGGGGAAAGTGGACACGATGCCGGTTGTGCGAATGGAAAACTGAAGAACATCGGCCATATATTTGGGTAGGTAGGAAATCATAGCGAAGTAGCTACAGTCGTGCCCTATCTGGCTGATGATCGCTGCGAATAAAGCCTTGCTAAGCAGTATTTGCCTCCAGGGTATCGGCAAGTTGACTGACTTTTTTGGTATTTGCTTGGCCAAAAAAGCAATTTCCATAGGGCTGATGCATGGATGATCATAGGGTGTGCTAGTGCCTAGTAAGATCTGCAATGGTTACAGATTAAGGCAAAAATTTTTTAGCAGCGTATTACAAAATTATTTACGAGGCGGGCGATTGCCGATATATTGGCTTGGTAATAAAATAAAACTTACAAAAAATATAAACCAAACTCCAGCTATAAACCCAAAAGTAATAAGCGTAACCGTCCAGCGGAAGTAGTGGAGCATTTGTCCGGAGCATATATTGCATACGACGATACCGGCAGTTACCCCACTGTAGCAGAAGGTGCCCAAAGAGCCGCGCTCCTTGGCGGGTACCCAATAAGCGAGGAGTGTGGTAAGAGACGGGAAAATGGGTCCTTGGGCGACACCCATTAAAATACGGATGGCTATCAAGCCCCATTCGGCCCCAAAAAAAACAGCAAGCGGAGTAAAAGCAGTGCACATGCCGGACATTAGTATGCTGATGCCCAAGATCCACTTTGCGCCGAATTTGTCTGAGAAAATCCCTCCGGGTAGATGGCTGATAAGGTAACCGATGTAGAAGCTGCCCAGAACTAAGCCCTGTAGCTGCTCAGACCATTTATAGGTGCTTCCATTCTGTTTTCGGGGAAAGGATTTAGATGGATGCCTTAAATAGTAGTGAATTTAAAATGGAACCTTTGTACACTCACATTGATTCCTAAGCCGTCATCGGATACCTCTTCCGGCGCACACACCCCGCTATTTTGATCCGTTCGATTTATGGGTACAACTAGCTTGGTGATAGCAAACGAGATTGATACACGATTCGTGTAGGCACAGATTAACCCAAAAAACCCCATTAATGTGATGACAGCGCGTTGCGGCAGTAGGCAGCCTGGCGATGTGATTATGTTGGGAATGTGCTAAATTATCGATGTCCATTTTTAACCCACCATGATTAAAATTGCGAGCCCAGACAGGTCTGTTGTCCTCATACTCTGTTTCCATTTGGTAGATGTAATTGAAAGCACATTTTTTGTTGTTTTGTTTTTGAGTTGTATGCTTTTCGTGTGCAGTGTTTTCCTGAAAAAAAGCTTGTTATTATTTAATATTAAACCTGATTTATTTAAAATGGGATATATTTAGACAAGTTAGACAATGATATTTTTTCCAACCGAAAGTGATCAGTAAGGATACGCTCGGGCCTGATGTGAACTTTAAAATATTCGTATTTATAATTATAATCCCAAATCTTATCTCTGCTTGGATTGAGAAATTAAGGGCGACTTCAAGCCCGTAAGATTTTGACGATTTGTCTCTTAAGCATAACATGATATTGTGAAATTCGAAAGAGGATATCAAAATCATTTAATTAACTCGAAAAATATATTTAACAATTTGAAAAAGTTTCTTGAGTTTCGCATTAGTATCGCCAAGCTAAAAGTAAATTCCGAAAGAATATGCGTTTTTAATAAAAGCGATGCAGCACAGGTTCCTATCCCTCCTTTTTTTCTCCGGCGCTTGGATCGTAGGGCTGCACTTCAGCCGTGCCCCAGATCCAAAATATGATGGCAGAACCTACTAAAATAACAAGCCCCAACCAGAATACCCAACGCCATTCATTTATTGTAGCCTGCAGTTGGAGAGAAATAGAGAATTTTATATAAAAAACTAATCTGATAAGTCAGCCTTAAGCCACTTACGTTAGGTGTCATAACACCAACAATGTATGGTGATAACATGCCGGCAAATGAGCCGATCCCATTAGTAATGGCCATAATAGTGCCCGAAAAATTAGGTGACATGTCCATAGGCGTCAGTTTCTGGCCAGCATAGTACGGACCCATAGTGAATAGCGATAGGGTAAAAAACACCACAACCAAGATCTTATTGCAACCAGTGTACGAAGCTATGACCATGAACAGTCCCGGGAAAAGGGCGCCTAAGCTTAAAGAATTAAAAATGTTTTTAAAAAATGCAGTTGTACTTACCAATAAACGTAAACAGCTTTCTTTCGAGATTTATTGACAATTTGCCTGATCTTATTAGCCAATCGGCCAGAAAGCCAGATAAAAGTGAGCTGACCCACATCGCAAGGAAGGGAAAGGCGGTCAAAATGCCGTTGGAGCGTATGGAAAACTGAAGTACATCGGCCATGTACTTGGGCAGGCAGGATATCATCACATAGTATCCCCAGTCATGACCTATTTGGCTGATGATCACAGCGAGCATGGCCTTACTGAGCATCATTTGTTTCCAGGGTATCGGTAACTTATCAGCTTTCTTTGGTATGAGTTCTTCCAGATAATCCATCTCCTTAGGTTTGATGCATGGATGTCCGGAGGGGGAACTAGTGCATAGCAATATCTGTCGGGATAAACGCATGAAGGGCTAGAATTATACTGACAGCTACAGTAATCTGCTAGGTAGGTAAACGACAAATGAAACACTTACAAAGAATATAAACCAAAGGATAGTTACGCTGCCAAAAACATAGAGAGTCATCGACCAATGAAAGCTGTGAAGCATTAATCCAGAGCAAAAGTTACTTAGCACAGTACCGGCGGTAACTCCGCTGTAACAGAAGGTTCCCAATGTGGCGCGCTCTTTGGCGGGTACCCAATGAGAAAGGAGCGTAGTAAGAGCAGGGAAAATGGGCCCTTGTGCCGCGCCCTTTATAATACGGATCGCCATCAATCCCCATTCGTGGCCATATTGAAGAGCAATCGGGGATAAAGCAGTGCTCAGACCGGAGATTAACAAGCTGATGCCCAAGACCCACTTTGCACCGAACTCGTCCGCCAATATACCACCGGGCAATTGGGTGATTACGTACCCGATATAAAAGCTACCCAGAACTAAGCCCTGTAGCTGCTCAGACCATTTATACGTGCCTGGAGTCTGTTTTCGGTATAGTATATAATAGTAAATATTAAAAAGAATTTTTGCCCACTTACTAAGTATTCTGCGTCTTCCGTGGAAACCTTCTCCGGCGGACACACGCCGGCATGTGTTTCAGTTCGATTTTTGGGTACAACTAGCTTTGTGATAACATGCGACATTGATACACGATTCATATAAGCGCAGATTAGCGCAAAGAAGCCCATTATGGTAATAACAATGCGCAACGGGAGTAGACAACCTATATGGGTGTGGTAGGCAATTATCGTGCCTGCATAACCGAATCATTTGACAACTACCTTTGCTGCATTTCTGTCCCCATGCGGGTCGTTTATCTGCCTCCATAACTTTGTGTATAATATTTATAATTGCAATCTGCAAATGTTTCTTTTTTTTTTTTTTTTTTTGTTGTTATTAGAAAATTTAAAACATGTTTGCTGGCAGATTGAAAATAAAATGATAAAAATTATAATAAGATATGTCAGATTGGGCTATGGTTCGATGATTAAATAATTTAATAAGGTACGGGGAATGTTTGGAAACGTCGATTTCACAAAATAAAAGGTATAGAGATTTAAAATTTTAAGCGTAGGTCCTCCAAGGCTATTTAAATATTTTAGGGCATATCGTAGTAATGCACTTACAATAACGAATTTTTATACCCTGAACCCATTTAAAATAGGTACTTATAAGGGTATATTGTATTTGTGCAAAATCCAAATGTATGTAACAGGCAGAGCGAAGCATCTCCGACCCCAGCATCAATAGCCGAGTCGATCTAGCCATATCCGGCTGTCTGTCTGTCCGTCTGCCCGTCTGTCCGTATGTATGAACGCAATCATCTAAGAAACTATAAGAGCTAGATTTGCAAAATTAGCTGTAGGTCCTCCTAGTCCATACGCAGATCGAGTTTCTTTCCGATAATCGGTAACTTAGTCAGTTTCCAAGCAATCGATACAAATCGATATCGATATCCTTTTTTTTGAGCAATTTTGGTAAATAATAAGAGCTAGAGTCACCAAGCTAGAACACCAAACAAAGAAGCCCTCGTCGCAGTTATAGCAAAGAGAGTTGCTATACTTGAACCCGAACTAGCTGATAGCGTCCCGAGTGTTATAGTTGACGACATCGAAGAGGTTGTTCTTTTCGAATTGACAAACGACCAGAACTTTTTTGGGTAAGTCTTAATCCCATCCTAGATATTGAGTATGAGTTATAGAGAAATTTGTTTAAAAATTTAAACACTCGCTTATGTAGAGAATATCTTTCCCAATTGGAGGGTCTCCGATATTTACAGAATTTCTTACAACATTTTTTGTGTATTTAATTATTTTTAGACCCTTTGTGTACCAAGGCAAACCATGCAAACCTTTTCCATGGGACATGATCGTGCAGAACGTTATGAATAGCTGTGATAAAGCTATCAAAGCAGTAGTCCAAATTGCTATGCGATAAGATTCTCTGCCAATCGAGAGTAGAAAAACAGTTATTGATAATATTAAAGTGAGTAAGATTATAGTCGTATATATTATATGACAGTTAAGAGGCAAATATGTATAAAATTTGACTAACAATAGGATGGGAACATGATGTATGTTAGAGGGCTTAAACATTTACTTAAATTAAGATAAGTAAGAGGTTTTAGTCGGGAGCTCCCGACTAGGGGATACCCTGAACCCTCTTCTTCCAACATCGAATGCATATATTCTATTTTAGATGCTGTATGTCAATTTTGGTGACTCTAGCTCTTATTATTTACCAAAATTTCCCAAAAAACAGGATATCGATTTTTATCGATTGCTTGGAAACGGAGTAACTTATCGATTATCGGAAACAAACTCGATCTGCGCAGGCACTAGGAGCACCTACATCTGAAATTTCAAGTCTCTAGCTCTTATAGGTTCTGAGATCCTTGCGTTCATACATACGGACAGACGGACAGACAGACAGATGGACATGGCTAGATCGATTCGGCTATTGGTTCTGATCAAGAATATATATACTTTATGGGTTCGGAGATGTTTACTTCTGCCTGTTACATACATTTGGATTTTGCACAAATACAATATACCCTTATACACATTTTTAATGGGTTCAGGGTATAATTAATGTCTAAGTTCAGAAAAATTAGATTTAATGTTTTATGCAATTGGATGAAAATTGTATTTTTTTGGGCTAAGCCAATACTTCATAATTCATCAATTATAATAATTTCGTGTGGATGATGAACATTGGATGGCAGATAGGATGTGGAATTAACGAGTAACGATGACCATGTCAATTTGCCAATGTTGAAATCTCCCATTTCACATAGCAATGTGTGTCGCACAGCTATTATAACACCACCCCTCTCAAGCGCTGTAATTTTACAGCATCTCTGTCTTTACGAAAGACACGAAAAAAAAATTCAGCGTCATAGAAATCCGAGTTGACTCATCTCATCAAAATCACATTGGGATGTTGCCATGTTAAGCACTTGAGATTAAGTTCGCATTCCAGATATGTTCTGATAATAAATTTTGAGATTACCAGTAGCTTTATCTAAGCCCTGCATTAACGCAGGCGCAATTGGAGTGATCGTGTGATGGCATTAAGAAATTATTGCCCAAGACGTGAAGGGTATCAGATGAGCGTCTAGCTAGTTGCCGCACTGGCGCCGATAAAGAACACAAAGAAATGCGCTCCAGAATTTCAAATAATCCAAGCGAGGAGAGTTTCCAACACAACCGAGGGGATGGCCTTATAATATAATCGTAGAGCTTCTTACCGATTGTCAAAACGCAGTCCGATGAAGAGAGCGCAACTCGAAAATAAGGGCAGCACTCTGATAAAAAGCGTGTGTGAAGAGTAGCTGCAGCACGCAACAAAGTCATCCCTTCGGTGCAGCAAATATCGAAGGCAGCCAAGTGCAGCGAAATTCGACGAAAAAGTTGTTGTAATGACGAAACAGTGTGCAGCGTATTTATTATATGCTTGGGAGCAAGATTAGGAACAGATTTGGTTATGCATTCTGCTATAATACTGCATTAAGATCATCAATTTTTCTCTGAGAATCATAAGACACCACACAGTAGTCACACTGCCATATTAGATTTAGCAAGTTTGTTTAAAGCTGGCTGAGCTGCTAATACCTCAGTATTGTACTCAGAGCTGATGATCGAATGAGAATTAGCTGAACGTTCCGAAAGGCAAATTTTCATAAGCTGAACGATCTATCCTGCAATTCGACTGGTCCCAGCTGTACAATTATGTTGTTGCCATTAAACTTTTTTATGATAATTTGTACTCCATTTCTTATGTTTGTGTTCCTCTTGATAACCCAGCAAAGCCTGATAGGCCTTTCCTAAAAAATGCGAATTCGAGATGTTATAAAAAGTTTAAGAAATCGGGAAATCACTCTGAATTCTCCCGTTATGCATTTGCTCGATCAAATTTTTCCACTCAAAATTCTATCTGTTATAAGGATTACCTTCGGCGTTGTCACTTTCAATTTTCCCATTATCCTAAGAAATTTTTTAACTTTGTCAATTCTAAGCAAAAGACATATATTGCCTTCTTTGGTTAAGTTTGCAGATGAGAGCGCGCACACTGATCATAGCATAGCCGATCTGTTCGCAAACTTTTTTTAAACTATCTACTTCTCCACTACCTTTAATAAAAATCAGCCATATCCTTATCAGTTACAGAGGTCAAACTGTATCTTAAATCACATTATTACCGAAAGTTCGCTAATTAGCGACTTTAACACTATCAAGCCGGTTTTCTCACCGGACCCTGATGGTATTCTCCTTGTGTCCTTAGATACTGCGCTGCAGCATAATGTAAGCCCGTTTTACAATTTTTTGAATTGTCTTCATTTTTTCCGACCATTTGAAAGGAATTATACATTATCCCTCTCCATAAGTAAGTAAATCCAATGTCGAAAACCATAGAGGTTTTTGACAGAATTATAGCATCTAAACTGTAACATTTATGTAATTTTATTATTTCACCCTCCCAGCATGGGTTCGTGAAGCACAGATTTACAACCACTAACCTTCTTCAAATTAATTGATGTGTTTAAGAAAATAATGAAGACTGACGTCATCTATGCTGATTTCAACAAGGCTTTCGACTCTGTCAACCACTGCTTGCTGCTTCATAAATTATGCCTTCTCGACTTTCCAGTCAATTTCTTGAACTGGATTTGCGTGATAGAGCCCAAAACGTTCTTTTCAGAAATTCGTTTTCTAAACGTTTTCTGGCGACTTCCGGTGTTCCTCAAGGTAGTCATCGTGGCCCGCTACTGTTTACTCCTTTTATCAATGACCACTTGACACTGTCTTACTCTCGAATAATAATGTATGCTGATGATGTAAAATTATGCCTTGCATATAAAGATACGTCATCATGTTATCTCTTTCAAGCTGACATTGCGCTTCAGGCATGGTGTCCAGCCAACCTTTTAAGCTTAAACTGCTCTAAATGTAAGGTAATGACCTTTTATAGAAGCCATCCTCAATTGGTTTCTGACATCCTTGATAGCTTACCGCTCGAGCGTGTCAACAGTATTTCAGTTAATGATCTAAGTGTCATCCTTAATCATAAACTTAAATTCGATGTTAAGACCGTTGTCAAAAAGGGCAGAATAGTTATGGGTTTCATCAAGCGAAGGTCAAAGGAGTTTGACGATCCGTACACGACAAAAACACTTTGGTACGACCTATTCTTGAGTAAACCTCATGTATTTAGTCACCACAATATGATTCCGCTCAAAAACAATTCTTGTTGTTTGCCCTTCGTGGCTTAAATTGAGATTCTAGTGTGCGGTTACCATCATACTCCAGCAGACTTCTGATTAACCTTCCTTTTTTGATTAATCGTATAACCATGCTGGGTGTAATATATATTCATAAATTTATTACTGGTGAAATCGACTCTTCCATGTTGGCATTTATATATATGCATAATCCTATTAAGATCGGACCTCATATAAATGCAAAATCCTATTAAGATCGGACCTCTATATCATATAGCTGCCATAGGAACGATCGGTCAAAAATTAAGTTGTTGTTTAAAAAACATTTTTGCTATTCAAGATGATTTAACAATGCATTTAAAGATTTCACTATGTTCCCTTCATTTTTGCAAAATCTTATTTACAGCGGACTACCATATAATACATCTGCCATAGGAACAATCGGTCGAAAACTAGGTTTTTGATTAAAACCCGTTTTTGATTATCAAGATATCTTGACCAAATACGGCATTAACTATTTTTCCTGTGCTTCTTAGATACGGGCAAAGAACCATAAACATTATGAAAAGGTTGGGTCTGCAAGGGTATTAGATCTTCGGCGTGCCGAAGATAGCCTTTCTTTCTCGTTTCACTTTATCACAGCTTGGGAATTTTAATATATAAAGCAGCTCTGAAAGTACAGGAATCAATCACAAATATAGTTGCGATGTTTCCTTTATTTTTCTAATCAAGGCATATGTAAGACATTCCGTAACATTATTCTACCAAAGTATAATTTTCTTGAACACAAATTTACATTCTAACAAGTAAGAGGTTCTAGTCGGGAGCTCCCGACTAGGGGATACCCTGAACCGTCTTCTTCCAACATTAAATGCATATATATATATTCTATTTTAGAAGCTATATGTAAAGTTCTCTCTCTAGCTCTTATTATTTACCAAAATCGCCCAAAAAACAGGATATAGATATCGATTTTTATCGATTGCTTAGAAACGGAGTAAGTTATCGATTATCGGAAACAAACTGGATCTACGCAGGCACTAGGAGCACCTACCTCTAAAATTTCAAGTTTCTAGCTCTCTATAGGCTCTGAGATCCTTGCGTTAATACATACTGACAGACGGACATACATTTGCCTGTTACATACATTTGGATTTTGCACAAATACAATATACCCTTATACCCATTTTAATGGGTTCAGGGTATAAAAAGTGTTGAATCATGATCGATTTTTATATCTAAATATATATGTAAAGATTTTTGATTTAAACTGAGAGAACTTTTGGTATATTCATTTCATAGTTTTTTTTTAATGTTTTTGTAAGTTAAATTGCTGAGTAAATCTGGTTGAGTTGATGTATAAACATTTCAGTGCCTTTTCATTTCTCGCAGTTCTTAGATATTCAAACTTTCCACCTGAAGTGCTGGGATTTAATTAAAATTGCCGCTTATGTTGAGAAATGTGACTTAGGCTTTTCCGAGCAAAGTATTCGTAGCTGACGCTTGTCGTCATAAATCAGCCGAGTGGAATGCTTACATAATTTGCCCGGCTTGTCACAGAAGTCGCAGCTAAAAGCAATTTGCTGTTAAAGTAAATATGAAATCGTATTTTACGTCATTACATGTCATGTCATGGCACATACGACACATATGCAATTCTGAATCAAATAAGGAATCACGAAATAGAGGATTTTAGCTTTTCTTCAGTTCTGTTACGTGTCATAAATTAGCTTTTAGATCGCCTATGAATAGCTAAAATTTCTGATTTCAATTAGAAAATAAATATTCTTTTTTATAATTTAAATTAAATTATTTATTAAGGTAAATAATTTTTCATTCACAATTTCCCTAAAAGTCCTCAATTGTTAATAAAAACTCATCTGACTTCTTAGAAGGCGAGCTTCCCAAATAACTTTTGTATATGTTTTTTAATTGGCCTACATTTTTATACCCAGAATCTATTGAAAATGGATAAAGAAGATGGGGAAGCTAATATATTTTGTAAAAGTATCTAACAGGCAGAAGGTAGTATCTGCGAAGTATATATATTCTTAATCAGCATCAAGCCAAGTCGATCTAGCCATGTCCTTCTATCTGTTCGTCAATGCGACAGTATGTATAAGAGCTAGAGATTTCGAATTTTTAATGAAGGTCTTGTAAATTACGTAAATTATAAGAGGTAGAGTCACCAAATTAGACATATACAAAATATCGGTGGTATCTGGTCCAAAATCGCGAGCAAAGAAGTAAGATATACATATGATATCTTTTTATTCGCTTACACTACAGGAAACTGCTTGGCTTACTCTCTTCCATATGATTTGTGCGATAGTACGGCAACGCTGTTTATTTATATCTCGCTCGTACTTACTCTCAGTGCTCTCCCACGCACACTTGCATATTTTGTAAATGAAGAGAAGCATTTAGGCACTTGTGTGCCTGTTGGTTGCCTGCCTGCCTGTCTGATGTGAATTTGCCAAGATTTTGGGATTTCTGATATTTGACCTCTGCACACAGACATACCCAAATGGGCAGATCATGAACGCAAAAGAAAATTGCATTAACATATGAATACTTACTCTATAGTTCGCGATTTTTGACTAGATGTCTCCGATTTTTCCGCCCAATATGTTTGTTCTGCATGTCCAGTCTATATGTCGCTTGGCTTGTGATTCAGGCAAACTATCTGTTTGAGGTTGTAGCGTCTCGCACCGGAAACGGAAGTGTGCACATCGAGAAATGTGGCAACTGTAAGTCGCCAAGAGCACGCAGTAGAAGTTTCCCAAGTATAGTTGGCAACGCGCATAGAGCCACTTAAATACCTGCGAAATTTTTGCGCGCTTCCGCCGGAAATTGCTGCACATGCTGCAAAAAATATGCACGAGCGAGATAGACTCAACAAAGGGATAAAGCAGAGTGGAGGGTGTGAGCTTCTATTAGGTATTCTGAAATGCACAGTAGGACAAGGAAATGCTAAAGGAAATTCATTTTCTTTTAAGACGCAGTCGGTAAAAAACTGACAATATGAAAAGAAAAATGGCAACAACTGCACCAAGCAAGGCCTTTGAGCTCAGAAAAATGTTGCACAAGTGCTCGACACTCGTTGTGCTGCGCAAACAGTAAGCAAAGCAGCAGCAACGATAAGAACAAGTTAGCGTACTTGAGTCAAGCGTGCCTGACCACGAGATACTATGTACTCAACTCAGTGCCTATTGATAATTATTGTTATTTATTTTTATAGAAAATACTGTTTTGATCATTAAATAAATGAAGATGTTTTTTATCATTTATATTATGCCACGGAAGATGAAAGATATCTATGAAGAGAAATGTTCGTATTCTGAATATATTTGTTACATCAAAACGTGGCGTTTAATTTTTAGTAAATTGTTGAATTTATCAGAAAGAAAAAGGTTTAAGTTTTGTTTATTAATGAGTAGCTATATTCAAATTTTGAGTTTCTAGATTATATATATGAGAAATTTTTAATAACAAGATAAGATATCAATATTTATCGTCATCTTTATTATACGGGTAACTTGATTTAATTTGCACTTCTATGTGTTTATGCGAACGGAGATGCGGATAGAGTTCGATCATCTTAGCTCGTCCTAACCCTAACAAAACATTTATACCCTTCATTACCTTGTAGTGGGTATAGTTTAAAAAAAGCGAAGCAAGCTCGTTAAAATTACAAATAGAAGGCAAGTGGCAGAAAAGTGCGCTGAAGGACACGTCTGGGGTCTTAGATCCGCCTGTGAGGGAGCGCTGCACGTGTGTGGAGAAGAGGGTTTGGGTGGGTGGGTGTCAGGCCTGACATCTGTCAGGCATCGCCATTGTATGGCCATCGAGTCATGCAACAGCAACTCTGACTGTAACGCGGCTGCATATGAACTTATCACGACATCAAAACTTGCGCCAGCCTCAATTACCAAATGTAATGCTCACTCTGGCCGCATTGAGTGGTGGGCGTGACATGCGTGTTTGCCCGCGCATTAGCTAAAAAGTTTTTGTTTTGGTTTCTATTCGGTTCCTGCCACTGTTGCATATGAAATTAGCCATATTCTCTGTCTCTGTTTTTACAGACTTGGTGGGTCTGCAAAAATCAATATTGATATATACCTTTTTTTTGACTCATTAATAGACCTCTAATGGAACATTTAGTTAGTTGAAATAGGAAACATCGGCTACTTATTTTTTAAATTTTAAAAAGCGTTTCTTTGTGTTCCAATATTATTTTTATCATTCGAATATAATCTTTATTGCTTTCACTTAAAGCTTGGTAGATTGGCTTAACATGATCATCATCTTTTAACAGACTACATTTTACCAGTTTTTATATATATTTAAATTGTAGAAAATTATTTCGTATATGATTATAATGATTTAATGTGTTGTGTAGAGTAAAACTTGTGCATCAAACATTTTCTAGATTTTCCTTAACATTTGCTCTTAGATTTTTTAAGAATAAACTTTTATAGAATCGTTCTCTTGGTTAAGCATCGGATGTCAGTTGCTTGTTCTCGCAACGCTCACCTGTATAGCCAATGGCACATTCACAGCTATAGATGGGCTTTTGGGCAATGATGAGCATAAAACATGTTCCATTATTCAGGCAGAACGAGTTGTCCAAGTTTTTGGGGCATGCACCAGATCTTAACATATAGAGGAACAAATTATTATAGGTTATACCGGTATAAACACAGCTTAGCGATGTCCATAATAAGACCAGCAGCAGGCTGTTGATCAGCATGTTGTTGTTCAAGTCGAATGCTGAAATTTGCGTTTGTCTTCAGATCTAATAGGCCATAGAGCGTAACAAAAATGTGTGTCTAAGAAAATTAGATATGTTTCCGCAGTGGGCAAAGTTTGAGCTTCCATTCATATATTTTCTTGTTAACTTCTTACTTTCTCTCTCTCCCTCTCTCTCTTCTCGTTCCTCTTCTCTTTAAGGAGTGAATTCTGTAAAAAAAAACCATCTGAATTTAATTTAATATAAAAATTAAGATTATTTTAAGATTTTTATCATTATCGACTTTTCCTGTAATTGCCAAAATTTAAAAATCAACTTTTAAACAGAAAACACAGTAAGTATCCCTCCTGTCAAGTAAATTAAGATTTATGACATCTGGAATTGACGCCACATGAAAGGGCATTAAAGCTGCCAAGTCATAAATAACCAAAAATAAATCGCCAATAAAGTCAAAATTTGACATCATCATAATTATTGATGGGCAATGCATAGCAAAGAAACAATGTAGATGAAACAAATATCAATTAAATTTAAATAAAAATGCACTTGCCTAAATAAAGGATGCATCATGTGGTAAATGAGGCACAAACACTTATGGCTTCTGGCCGTACACACACAATCGATTACGCAGAATCGTCCTGTCACGCATTATGAGTTTATTGTGTGCAAACTGGCATCGAAAGCCGGTCTTCTTTCGTTCCACTTGCCTCGTTTTACGAGCTTGTAAAAACAAATGTGCATAATTTGTCAGCACAAATCACTGGCGATTGACCCCGTACCAAGCAATTGTCGCTCGAACTGACCGAAATATGGAGTGCAGTAGATCAAGGATAGTACATTGTTAATTTGCTTACTAATTGACTACAACAGGCGAACGCCAAAGCGCATTTTAATTGTACTTCCAGCTTGATTAACTAAAGCTTTATATATTTCATTTGAAAGCAAGAGAATTATGTTTTTTTTACAAATTTACGAATATTAAATACTTTTGTATTTCATATATTTTTATACCCTGAACCCATTAAAAATGGGTATAAGGGTATATTGTATTTGTGCGAAATCCAAACAGGCAGAAGGAAGCATCTCCGACCCCATAAAGTATATATATTCTTGATCAGCATCAATAGACGAGTCGATCTAGCCATGTCTGTCTGTCTGTCCGTCCGCCCGTCCGTATGTATAAACGCAAGGATCTCAGAACCTATAAGAGCTAGAGAGCTTGAAATTTTAGATGTAGGTGCTCCTAGTTCCCGCGCAGATCGAGTTTATTTCCGATAATCGATAACTTACTCCGTTTTCAATAAGAGCTAGAGTCGCCAAACTTGACATATAGCTTCTAAAATAAAATATATACATGCATTTGCTGTTGAAGGAAGAGGGTTCAGGGTATTCCCCAGTCGGGAGCTCCCGACTATAAACTCTTACTTGTTATACCCTTGCAGAGGGTATTATAATTTTGTCGTGAAATGTGTAATGCATAGAAGGAGACATCTCCGAACCCATAAAGTATATATATTCTTAATCAGCATCAACAGCCGAGTCGATATAGCCATGTCCGTCTGTCCGTCTGTCTGTTTCTATGCGAACTAGTCCCTCAGTTTTAAAGCTATCTTAATGAAACTTTGCAGAACGCAGCACATATGTGAAAAGCAGCTGGTTCGGACCACTATATCATATAGCTGCCATAGGAACGATAGGTCGAAAATTAATTTTTTGTATGAAAAAACATTTTGTTTATCAAGATATCTTGACCAAACTCGGCATTTACTATTTTCCCTGTACTTCTTAGATTGGGGCAAAGCACTATGAGCATTATGAAAAGGTTGGGTCTGCAAGGGTATTAGATCTTTGGCGTGCCGAAGATAGCCCTTCTTTCTCGTTTTTTTTATGGAATAGAAAAGAGAGTATTCGTAAGAATTTTTGAATTTGCTGGAAAAATGTGATTTTTCACAGTCTAAATCGAATTCTAGCCTTTAGTTTCGGACCGTAAATTTTGTTTTCCTCTAGCATGAACTTATATTCTAATACCGATCTACGATTTTTCATTTTAAATTAATAAATTAAATTATTTTAATTGATAAAATAACATATTGTAGGCTTCACAAGAATAAATTTTGATTAAAAATGATTTTATAGCCTTGATTAGATATTCGCTGCGGGCTAAAAAAAACTATGTGAAGCCTTACCAACAAATATAAGGAATTGTATAGAATCTTCGGCAGTTTATTCTTTATATAAATGCTGCTTAAATTTGGTATATAAATAAGTTACTTGCTTACACAATGAAATCATTAAAGAGTTGACTCTTAAGTATAATGACAACAAGCTTTTTTTTGTACAATCGAATTTCTCATATAGCTCAGAAACACACGCTCCAAGTGTGTGGCATCTCGTTGTTGTTCTGTTGCGTGCATGTGTGTGAGTGGATTTGTGTGTTTGCATGGATGCTGTGTTGGCGTCGCTGATGCGGCTGATATGACATGCATTACCCCGATATAACAAATATGACCGCACTGCTGCGGCTGGCTTGGGTTAGGCATGGCGGTTTTAGGGCTGTTGGGTTGCCGGTTGGGCTTGTTGCGGCGACGCCACTCGAATGACATAATCGAGCGCTGCAGTTTCCGCCTGCTGCCACAGTGTTCGGGTGCTGTGGCAGCTTCCTGCTGCTTCCTGTTATGAGGAGACGATGTCATGATACTGAGCCCAACTGCTATTATATAATCAAGCATACAACACACACATTTATTATTTTTTCGCATTCTTCGTTGTACTATCTCTTTGAAAAGTTCTTAATTAGTCTGGCGAACGTGTGAGCAAGCACATAAAATAAAAACAGGAATAAATTAAATAAAGCCGCCATCTGAGTTAAAGGTTCTTTTTATACCCTGACCCCATTAAAACGGGGAATAAGGGTATATTGTATTTGTGCGAAATCCAAATGTATATAACAGGCAGAAGGAAGCATCTCCGACCCCATAAAGTAAATATATTCTTAATCAGCATCAATATCCGAGTCGATCTAGCCATGTCCGTCTGTCTGCCCGTCCGTCCGTCTGTCCGTATGTATGTATGAACGCAAGGATCTCAGAACCTATGAAATTTTAGATGTAGGTGCTCCTAGTGCCTGCGCAGTTCGAGTTTGTTTCCGATATTCGATAACTTACTCTGATTCCAAGCAATCGATAAAAATAGATATCGATATCATGTTTTTTGGGTAGTTTTGGTAAATAATAAGAGCTAGAGCCACCTAACTTAACATATAGCTTCTAAAATAGAATATATATTAGATTTGATGATGGAAGAAGAGGGTTTAGGGTATACCCTAGTCGGGAGCTCCCGACTAGAACCTCTTACTTGTTTTTAGGGAAGCAGTGACTGCAATATTACTCATTTAGGTCATCAAATTGTAAGACACCACTTCAGTATCGGACATATATCTCTATATATAAAACTGTGTGTCCTGACTGACTGATTGGTGATCAGAGCACAGCCCAAAAAAGTAGAGCTAAGAAGTTTAAATTTCCGTTAAGACGGGGTTTCGGAAAATTCCACCCGCAAGTATGCAAAAATCGCGAATAACGTTTGTATGAGACTTTTTTGTTAACTATCCGTGCAATTAAAAAGTTTTTTTTTGATGACGTTTACATTTTTTTCCGATTTGATTCAAAATTTTTTTCAAAGCTCTACATAAAAACATAATGAATGTATGTTTTAACGATTTGTGAAATTTCTCCCGCAACAGTGGTAAATTGTCGGAAAACGTTTGTATGAAAATTGTTTGTTGTTTGTATAGTAAGTATATATTTAGTTCCTATGTAGAGCTTTGAAAATAAGTTTGAAGCAAATCTTAAAAAACTTAAACTTAAAACTTCAAACGATAAATCTATGAATTGCATTCTGCGAGAAGCAAATTAATTTTTTGATGATTTTTCATATAACTCTTTAAAAATAAATCTGAACACAAAACGTCACCCACCAAATCTTTGACCCCCACAAAGGAGGAATGCATTTTCCGAAAAGTGTGAAACACCCTTCAAATGAATTTGAACAAATAAGTTGTAAACAAAAGTTTTCCTCGATTTCTCCACTCATGCGGGTAGAATTTCCTGAAACACATAAGGTAACTACAGTGAAAATTTCAGCTTCCTACCTCTTACGGTTTGGGCTGTGCGTTGATCACCAATCAGTCAGTCAGTCAGTCTCGTTTGGTCGGTCAGTCAATTGACATAATCATGTCCGTCTACTATCATTATTTTACTCTGCGTAGGTTTGTCTCTCTGCTGCGGAAAGTACATATATCGATTGGATTGGAAAAACTGGTTGGTATTATTAACTATCTCGGGTTTGCCATTTACTAGTTTCACCATCACATATTGGAACAACCGGTCGAAAATAAAGCTTTGGTATTGAAATGTTTTTAGTCTTGCGGCTTGCATGGGCATTTAATCCTTGCCACGCCCAATATAACTATAATTTGTGTAATACTTATAATAGTTTATTAGTTCTCTGGGCTTTATGTCATTCATTAAGTACACATCACACAGTGCTTTACTGCAGCAGAACAAAATAGACTGTTATAAGAAAAGGATGAACGACGGAATAGAAAGTTTTCACAAAATGAAAATTTTACAGTTCACTGAATCGAATAATGCAGCAGACGCCGAAATCTAACTGTGAAACTTGCTGCACATTTTTTGCGTCTCATTAATTTTTACTATTTAGCAGCGAATGCAACAAAATGAGGCACATGTGTATGTGTGCAGCCTCTTATAATTTATTGTTTGTTTGTTTTACACTCGAGCGCATGCGACACGAGTGTGGGTGTGTGTGTGTGGGCGGGGGCGTTGCGGCAGGTGGACTGCGTTAGGACTTGCTTGTGCGGCATTTGAACTTTTATACCCTTGCAGAGGGTATTATATTTTGTCGTGAAATGTGTAACGCACGTCTCCAACCCCGTAAAGTATATATATTCTTGATCAGCATCAACAGCCGAGTCGATATAGCCATGTCCGTCTGTCCGTCTGTCTCTCAGTTTGAAATCTATCTTAATTAAACTTTGCAGAAGTCAATTTTTTTGTTGCACGCAGCTCATATATCAAAACCAGCTGAATCGGACATCTATATCATATAGCTGCCATAGGAACAATCAGACGAAATTTAAGTTGATGCATGAAAAACATTTTTTTCATCAATATATCATTTTAGCATTTATTAGTTTTACAATGTTCCTCATATATATGCAAGACTCTATTGAGATCGGACCTCTATATCATATAGCTGCCATAGAAACGATCGGTCGAAATTTAAGTTGTATGAAAAAACATTTTGATTTTCAAGATATCTTGACCAAACTCGACATTTATTAATTTTACTATGCTCTTCATATAAATGTAAAATCCTATTATGGTCGGTACACTATATTATATAGCTGCAATAGGATCGATGGGTCGAAAATTAAGTTGTTGTATGGAAAACTTTTGTGTCATTCAAAATATTTTCATTAAACACGGCATTTAAAGATTTCACTATGCTCCCTTTATTTTTGAAAAATCTTATTTACATTGGACTATTATATCATATATCTGCCATGATCGATCAAAAACTACGTTTTGATTAAAAACAGTTTTTGATTTTCAAGATATCTTGACCAAATACGGCATTAACTATTTTCCCTGTGCTACTTAGATACGGCAAAGAACCATAAACATTATGAAAAGGTTGGGTCTGCAAGGGTATTAGATCTTCGGCGTGCTAAAGATAGTTTTTCTTTTTCGTTTTATTTGGCATTAGAGGCCGAAGTCCTTTCCGGCTTGCTATACGATAAGTGCAGGCAGGGAGCGCAACAATTTTCTATGCATTTTTTTCTCCTTATACAAATTTAAGTAGTAAAAGATTCAAAAGTTGACTGAAAGCTGTGCATACACAAACACACATATGTGTCACTTTGCATATGTGTGCGTATGTGCATTGCTCTTAGCCGACCTTCATAATTTATTCGCTGCAGTTATTTTGGCCAACTGTTTGTATATTTGTGCCTGCAATGGTCGCACAGAGGAATGTATTCATTGATTTGCGCTTAAAAATAAAAACCGTAAAATTAACCTAAATAGAAGAACATTCTTGGATTACTAAGTCGATTTTAAAAGCAAGCATGATGACTCAAAAACATAACAGAAATATGTTAGACGTTTATTTTGTCCAATATCTTTATATAAAACTGTTTTAATTTGAGCGCGAAACGTCATCCATCAAATCTTTGACTCCCATTTCCTTCAAGGAGGAATAAGTTTTTAGAAAAGTGTGCAACAGCCCTCAAATGAATTTGAACAAAGAACTTTGAAATTGAGTTTTAAGGCCAATCGGATGGTAAACAAAAAAGTTTCATACAAACGTTTTTCGCGATCTCCCGTCTTAACGTTCAGCTTCATCACATAAGGTAACTACAGTGAAAATTTCAGCAGAAAATTTCCTATCTCTTACGATTTGGGCTGTGCGTTGACCACCAATCAGTCAGTCAGTCAGTCAGGACAAACAGTTTTATGTATAGAAATAGGAACAGAGTTATTTTTAATACGGCACCCATTCCATTGTTTTTGGTCAGCTTCAATCTCCCTGCATAGGTTTTCAAAAAACTCCTTAATCTGCAAACATTCATATGTGTGCATGTGTGCCCCAGTACATCACGGCGCTGTTGCCCATATTGGCTTGGCGCTGCCTTCCGGTTTTGAAAATTTTAACACAAACATTTATTTTGGCGATATCTTCTCTTTCGAGTTAATTATTGTAAAACTGTTATTTTCCTATAAAATTACAATATAAAATATAGTGGTCAGCCTGGGGCCATGCCCGAATATATGTAGGCTTGTAAAGGTTTTTTAAGCTGCTGTGAGTTTATTTAGGATGTATCTATGCCAAATTGAGGATCATTTTGGAAGTTGTGCTGAAATACATTCCGTTTGATTTTAATGTAGCTTTGTCTTGAAAAAGATTTTTTTTCCAAATTGCGTACTCGTTCATTACTCACTTCTAAATTGTGAGTTTTTACTTTGTGCACTGTAAGTTGTCGAATTTGTTGCTGCTGCCGTCGCTTGTTCTTTATTTCGGGTCGCTGTCGCAGTTGCTTCATGCACCGCTGCATTTGAACACTTGCGATGTCGCAGGCATCTGCATCCACAGTTGACTGCATTGCTAGTTGCAGCAGCAACAGCAACAGCACCCTTCAGGGTGTGCGGCGTGAAAGATAATCCATACTAAACTATTTGATACCCTATTCGAAATAACTTTGTACTATTAGGTAAAAGTCGGCTCACCTCGTACAAGCTGTGCCCTGAATAAAAATGCTCACCCACTTTACAATCGGGAGGAATGTACGCAAGCAATGAAACGAATTTCTTTTGAACATACCCTATTCAAAATAAATTTTCTCTATCAGGTAATAAGCTGCTCAGCTCGGACTAAATGTTTGCTCTGAAAACAGATTTTCACCCACTTTCAGCCCAGTGGCTGGAATTTTATATAATTTAAATTTAATTTGTTAAAATAGTGGTATTCTACAGTTCCCCATTGTCTTTCACTCTCGTAAAAATAGTGTTTCCTTGAAGTTACATAGGAATTTAATCTTTATCGCTTAAAATAGAGTACATACAGGGTACAAATTGGTATATCACATATAAACTTAAACTTAACTTTTTTATGTTATTTGCTTGAATGCGATTGTGTGTGTGTGCGTGTGTGTGTGTGTCCGTGTGCATGTCCTTGGTGTGTGGACCAGCAGCTGCAAGTCCACGCCCTTCGCTTATTTTTATTTTGCGGTTCTGTGCTCAGCACAACAAAAATATAAAAGAAAAAACAGCCAACAAAATATAAAAAACTACTTAGCTCGCTTTGAATTGCAGTTGAGCGTTAAATTTAATTGCGCTGGTTGCTTTTCAATTAAAAATAAACCTCTTTGGTTAAAAATATGCATTTGTTGTCCACTAAAAATGCCGAGTCATGCGGCGCTCTTGACAACAAATCATCATTAAAAAAACTGGTGGCTCACGTTTTGTGAGCATGCAGAAGGAGAACGTTTTCACTAGATCTCTTCATGAACAAACCGTGCTGACAATCAACATTTTTTTTTAATTTAAAAAAATCAACAAGTAAGAGGTTCTAGTCGGGAGCTCCTGACTAGGAATACCCTGAACCCTTTTATTACAGCACCAAATGCAGTTCGCGCAACGCGCTCGTCTTACGAAATAAAGATAAATTAAAAAAAGTTCAGTTGGCAGGGTTCAAACTCGCCACTGACTGTATTACTTGCTGACGACTCTCCTTAACAGACAAACCAGCAAAAACATACTAGTTTCCAGGTAGGGCTCGAACTCGCGACAGACCGCAAAACTTGCTATGCCTCTACTCAACTGCCATACCAATAATTAAGTACTTATAAGAAAAAAAACGAACTGAAATAGCATTACATACACGAATTCTAAATTCATGATGTTTCGCTAGCTATGCCATCCATTTGCGCTGTTGCATATAACTTTGGTTTTCTCTTAACCGATCGTAATGAAATTTACAGTATATCTTATTTTACCATAGAATATTTGTGGATTCTCAATTGTGGCTTAGATTGGTTGGCAATACAAGTTGGGTTCTAAACTTGATTTATAGCTCTGGGGTGTTAGTTGGTAGGTGCCGATAGGTATAAAATGAAATGAAGGAAAAACTGAGAATACTTGAAATATATATAATACTAGCGGGTATAGCCCGGCCTTGTGCGTGGCACTTATGTTATAAAGTGAATGTTCTCGCTTTGAACATGTTTTCAAAACTGAGCGGACAGTAAACAAATGGCTGAAACACGTATTCATTATATTCTTGTATAGAGCTTTGAAAATAAGTTTGATGCAAATCAGACACAGCTTAAAATTCTCAAAAAATTACTTTAAAATACGGTCCACCGAAGGAGCTTAGATTTTGCAAGAAATGTGAAACACGTCTCAAATGATTTTTTATGTAGATCCAAGCAAATGAATTTAAAGGCAAAAGGCCACTCACCAAATCTTTGACTCCCATTTCCACCAAGGAGGAATGGATTTTTCGAAAAGTGTGATACACCCCTCTAATGTAATTTAGCAATGATCATTGAAAATAAGTTTGAGGCCGATCCGATGGTTAACAAAAAAGGTTCATACCAACGTTTTTCACTAATTAACCACTGTTGTGGGTGGAATTTTCCAAATTGCTGAAACACGTATTCATAAAGTTCTTATGTAGAGCTTTAAAAAATATGTTTGAAGCAAATCGGACACTAAAACTTTGCCCAAAAAATCTTTGAATCGCATTTCTACCGAAGGAGTTTAGATTTTGCGAAAAATGTGAAACACGTTTCAAATATTTTTTATATAGAGCTTTGAAAATTAATTTGAGCGCGAAACGTCATCCACCAAATCTTTGACCCCCTTTTCCACCAAGGGGAAAAACATTTTTTGGAAAAGTGAGAAACAACCCTCAAATGAATTTGAACAAAGAACTTTGAAAATGAGTTTGGGGCCAATCGGATGGTAAACATAAAATTTTCATACAAACGTTTTTCGCGATCCCCCGTCTTAACGTTGAGCTTCATCACATAAGGTAACTACAGTGAAAATTTCACCAATCACTCAGTCAGTCAGGTCGAACAATTTTATATATTGAGATTCTAGCAGCAACATATCAAATTTGGTGACTATAGCTCTTAATATTAACAAAAATAGCTTTAAAAAAAAACAGGATGTCGTATCGATTTTTATCGATTGCTTGGAAGCGGAGTAAGTTATAGATTATCGGATAAGATAAAATTTACAATATTTGTTAAATTTGAGAATTTCGTTTTATTATTGCCTATGCCAAAAAATAATGAACTTTGGTACCAAAAGTATACAAAAATGATTATTTTTAGATTTGAAAATAATTTGTTTTATTTTATTTTATTTATAAATATACCTTTTATTTTAAGGACTATATTTATTTATATGTGCATTTTGTTTTTATATATTATATTCAAAAATTATAAGCCAAATTCAACTGCACATTACAATTGTTCCTAGTAGACAGCTAAAGTGTGTTGGTCCCAGAGGGCGGGCTGTGGGAAGGGTGCAAGAAATGTTGACAATATTTTCTGCTGTTACACATAATGTCAAAACAATCGGACAAATGACACGAAAAAAAGATGAAAAGAAGTTGAAAAAAACACACATGGATGTAAGCACGCCTCCTTCCACCCTCCCCACACACACACACACACACACACATTGAAACTGAAATGAAAAAGAAAACGTATAACGGAAGGTCGCCATTTGTTGCGGCGTTTTGAGAATTTAGCCAAAGGCGAAACTTGCTAGTTTGTGGCTACGCCGCGCTGCGAGTAGGTAGTAGGCAACGCCAAATGCACTCACGGCGTATACTTAACATTTTGCGGCAGCCGACAAATCGCCCTTTGCTGCCACATGAGAAATGATGATACAAGGAAAATGAGCGGCAAGTGTAGAAGCCAGAATAGGGATTAACACTTGGAGGGGTAAGCAAGGAAATGTAAAGATGTGAAAGAACTGAAGACAAAATTAAAACATATAGAGGTTTAAGAAAGCAAAAGGTTAAAAATATGAGATAAGTAAAAGCAAAAAATAACATCGTAGAACAAAAAGTAGGAAATAGAAAAGAGAAAATTCCAAATTGAATAGAATAGAGCATGCGAAGCGATGTGTTAACGGAACAAACATTTAGAAAGATATAACAAGTAAGAGGTTCTAGTCTGGAGCTCCTCTTATGATAAAAAAGGATCTAAAATAGCATCACAGAAAAAAATGATCGCAATTACCATGCTGTTAGAACGCAATAGAATGCGGAGCAGACGCGCATGAATGTGTGTGTGTGTATATATACAGAAATTCTTAAAGCAGCAGCTTTATCCATCCAATCGCAAGTTGCATATAACATTGGTTTATTCTTAAGCGATCTTTATTACATTTTCTACAGTATATCTTATTGTACCATAGAATTTTTGTGTACTCTGAAGGTCAATTGCATTTCAATTGTGGCTTAAATTGGTTGGCAATAAAAGTTGGGTTATTAACTTAATTTGTAGCTGTGGGGTGGTAGCGGAGAGGTGGCGATAGGTATAAAATTATAGATACATGATATATATAAATTACTATTCTGAGTAAACATATAACTTTTGGTGACTCTAGGTGTTATTATTTATCGAATTTGTTTGCAAAACACGATGTCGATATCGATTGTTATCGATTGCTTGGAAACGGAGTAAGTTATCGATTATCGGAAACAAAATAGATCTGCGCAGGCAGTAGGAGGACCAACATCTAAAATTTCAAGTCTAGCTCTTATAGGTTCTGAGATCCCTGCGTTCATACATACGGATAGACCGACATACGGACAGACGGACGGAAGGATAGACAGACGGATATCGCTTGATCGACTCGGCTATTGATGTTGATCAAGAATATATATTCTTTATGGGGTCGAAGATGCTTCCTTCTGACTGTTACATACATTTGCATTTTGCACAAATACAATATACCCATATACCAATATTTAATGGGTTCAGGGTATAAAAACAGCACACGGCAATAATTAAAAATTCTGTGGAAGATGTGCGCTATAATGTTGTATGTATAAACGCTGATCTCTTTTTCTTTTACCTGTACTCAACGAACCAACCTCGGTGTTGATAAAGAAAACCTCCCGACTATTTTGTCGAGTGTCATAGTTTTTGCAATGCAAATGCCTGTTGAAGGGACGACTGAAAAGCCGCATCAATCAGTTAAGGCTTGGACCACTTAAATGGGCATTTTACATTAATGTCAGCACTAAACTGCCGCAGCCAGGCTCACACACACACACGGACAAACACACACACATCACTTAACTAGTTGGTTAATTTATGTCTGCGCTTGGCCCTGGCACATGGGAAGCATGAAAACCAGCGGCAAGCGGCGGCTGGCAGCTGTCAGTTAATGCAATTGTTATGGCAGCTTAAGTCAGCAGCTGCAGCACCCACCACTCCCCACGCTCCAACCTCCAAAGCATTTGGAATTTTGTGCATCTCAGTTCAGTGGGAAGGCCAAAGGAAATGCATTGTAAATTAAATCAACATATTTTTCAAAGCCATGTCTAGAGCTAAGCTGTTTGAATAAATAATCAGAACAACAACAACAACTAAAGTAACAGCAACAATAATACATTTTTGTTGTTGCCACAAACAAAATGCATTTTTAGCGTATCGCTGTCATACTTTTTGTGGTGTTTATACCCTGTATTTTATGTGTGTAATAAGTAGATCCTACAAATTATATAATTTGTCCGGAAAGACAAGCAAATCACGTCAATCTCAAAGATTAAAGCAATAGATTTATAACTTTGTTGAATATTAAAAACTATATTTATATTAATAGGAATGCACTAGTTTGTGTATTGTATGCAGAAGAAGTTTAATTTATTTCTCTTATAAGTATATGTAGATTTTAACCCCACTCTACTCAAGTGTATTATATACTTAAACAATAAAATGTATATATTTAAAATATATTATATTCAAATTATATAAATTTTACACAATCACACACTCATTTATACATAATATAATATTTATATACAATTGAATGTTATCACTATATGCTGAAAATAATATAACCATCGAAATATAAAAACAAATTTTAAAACAATTATTTTAAAAATGAATTAATCATAGTTTAAGCCCATTGGAAAGAAGAATCACTGCTGATTCCAATATATGATGTGTGTTTTTGTGTGCGTACTTGATTTTGATATTTGTATAGAGCGGGAATTTCCTGGTTGAGTACTCTACAATAGAGTACTGTTACACGATCTCTCTCTGTTGCACTCGAAAAAATCAAATTAAATTAAATAAATCAGCATTGTAAACAAGCTCAACTTTTAGTTACAAATCAATAAACTTGTACAAAAGCCACAGCAGCCTTTGAAGTACGCAAAGGCAAAACCTTCCCGCCCCCACTTATTTTTCCCAATAGCATTGGAAACATTGCGTATACGCAATGTGGCAATTTGTAAGCTATTTCATATGAGTGTGCATGTGTGTTTATTTAGTGTTTGTGTGTGTTTTGTAACTGGATTTTTAGGACATGAAATCAATACATGCACACACAAATATATGGAGCAACATAGTTCTTAGCTTTGATATTTGTACTCAAATAAATTGCTTAACCAGCATTTGAAATTGAAACCGATTGAGATGTGGTGTTACATATATTATTTTTGTATGTATATAAGGTTCAAATGTATAACTTTGAATCAAAAGCTGGTTAGCTGTAGCTGGAATTTACTAAAACAGAAACTTATTTCTTATTATATTACAAGATTTTAAAGTATTTTAGAATCCTTTTCTTGCTTTTAGGTTTGAATTGTTTAGCAAGTTCTCTACAACCAGACAACCTTATTTTGGTTTTAATCCAGATTCGTTATATATTTGTGTATTTTTTATTTTAATTTGAATATGATAGTAAATATAATTCTTTGTACATTCTACTGAAAATTTACTATTAAATAAATTCTCATTTTGTAAATTATGAATAGTTAGCACCAGTTGATCCTCCCAACAAACACACTGAGAGGCGCCATAAGAGAGTAAAGATCACTCAGGTGAAAGCGTTGATAAGTGCAGCGTGCAACACGCGGCGTATGCGTAATGTGCCAACCAAGGGGGGCTGTGTAATTGGACGTCAAATTGCGTCTGATGGCCACGTAAAAAGTTCAGTTATGTGTGAGAAGTTGCACACGGACTGGGGCCTGCTGCTTGGGTCCTAGGCATGATACCAATTCAGAAGTTTCTTTTTACTTTCTCGCGTGGGAAATCGGCTAAAAACTGTTAATCTAGTTGCAGCTATTGGTGCGAAAATAAATTATGAGAAACTTGTACGTGGCTGGCACCACAAATTGGTAAAGTTTTGCACGGCTCCAGCGTGCGATGTCCTTCACGGGTTCAAGGCCATGCGTTAGGCCAGCTATTTATATGATTGACTTGGCCTTATAGCGATTTATTTTTGATTACTCGCATGTGTCCCACGTCTCACCTAGCATATCTACAGTTTTTAGTTCCAAACCTGAATTCCGGTTCGTGTTGTGTGGGGCTATTCGTATTTTTTTATGTGAGCTTAAGCGCAGCTGTCAAATCGTAAAGTTGTGTGTGTGCAGGGCGTGGGTTACAGCTAAATATTGTTGCCGCCTCATTGATTTTAGCCTTGCATTAGATTCCAGTAAGTTCGGTAAGTAAGTACAGAAAACCATTTTTAACAAACACTGGACTACAAATAGCTCTTTAATATTTGAAAAAAAAAAAATAAATTCACATTCATCTCTATATATTTAAAACAGTTTGATCTGACTGCCTGATTGGTGATAAACGCAAAGCCCAGGCCCAAGAGCTGGGAAGCTGACATTTTCACCGTAGTTACCTTACGTGATGAAGGTGCACGTTAAGACGGGGCTTGCAGAAATTCCACTAGCAAGTATGGAAAATTCGCGAAAAACGTTTGTAGGAAACTTTTTTATATCGATCGGCTTCAAACTCATTTTCAAATATCTTTGTTCAAATTCTTTTGAGGAGTGCTTCACAATCTTTGAAAAATGCATTTCTCCTTGATGGAAAGCGGGGTTGATGGGCGAGGTTTCGTGCTCAAATTTATTTCCAAAGATACGAAAAATCATTTGAGACGTATTTCACACTTTTCACAGTGATTCAAGAATTTTTTAGGCTACATGTTAAGTTTTGATTACATTTTTGACTTGCATCAAATTTTATTTTCAATGATCTGTATAAGAACTTAAAAAAAAGTGTATCAGCGATTCGGGAAATTCCACCCAAGAGAGTTCAATTTTCAACCGGCGTGTACCTTGTAAAGAGTTAACGCAGGGTAATATCCGGTAGTTATTCTTATATTCTGATATATAAATATAGAAGTAATACTTTTTCAAAAAACATAACACGTTTTGATTAACAATTCTTTAATACTTGTTCTTTTTCAAAGTACTTCTACTATATCATTTTTTTTTTAATATTTACAATTTGTATTGATTGCTCAAGTATATGTATGTCAAAATTCCTTATTTCTTTAATACTTGTTCTTTTTTAAAGTTCTTCTATTATATCATTTTTGTTTTTTTGTAATATCTAGAATTTGTATTTATTTCTCAAGTATAGATATGTCAAAATTGTATTGAACATATTTTTGGCGCATGATAAAAATAAACTTCTTGGGAACTGTAGTTTATTAGAGAAGCTAAAATTGAAAAAAGTCTATATCAGTCTCATAGATAACGATCGCTAGTGATTGCTCATTTAGAATATTAAATGACTTTTTAAAGATAGCAGTATCTACCAGGAACAATACTAATGCTTATCAATTAATTGAAGTGCTCAAAAGTAGGCAACATAAATTCTCATCCAACTACGATAGGTTATTTATCTTCTAAACAACTGACTCATCTATAGACATCCATAAACAGCCACCAAGTTCATTGATAAGCGCCAAAGTTACCAACGAATGTAAACAAACTATTATTAAAAAAAATGAACAAAAAACTGACTTGATTTGATTTCTTATAGAGTGGGCTAGCTGAAAATTTAAAGACAGCAACAATAAATAAAAATGATAAGATACCTCATTGAATTGTTGATTTCGGTCAAGTAATTAAGAAGATTGCCTAGCTTAGAGGCAAATAATTCTAAAAGCAATTAAACTTAGAGTTTTGGGAAATGCGTTCGTGACACGAATATAAACAAACCGATGTATAGCGAAAATTGCATACTGTTTATGCAACTATTAATAAATTGGGAAAGTATTTAACCTAGTGTGCTGCACAGCAATTTCAGGATTTCCAAGTTACTAGTGTAAGATACATTTGAATAATCTATAAAATAATGATCAAAACCTTTTATTCAAATTGCCTGGTTTTTTGGCGCTTGAGTCCGAGATAGTTTATTTGAAGCTTACTTTTAAATATTAAATTATTTCTTTTTATTTTTGTTTTAATATTTCCTCTAAATTTTATTCACCTCCTAGATGTGAGTATATGCCCCTTTAAGATCACGTAGTCAACTCTATTTTACTTGTATCTATTGTTTCGCATGTATGTCGTAGACATTGGTATCACTGAAGAAGCGAATCTCAAAACTGATATGGCACATGTTGATAAAGTCGTCAGTGAGTTGAACAAAAAAAAAAATTTCGAGTGTTTAGTCACAGTTGAGGCGTTGCCTTTGAAAGTCGTTTGAAACGCGAGTGTGCACAATGTGTGAATATTAAAGTATATGAATTTCGGGTGTGAGTGTGTCTGTGTGGAATGTGCAGAACATGTTCTGTTATCGATATCTTATCGTAATTTGTGCGATTTCGTGCACAAATGCTCAGATCATACCGCTATCAAGCTACTGTCATCATGTCCATGATTGGTGCACCTGTGAGCCGCAGGCGAACCTGGTGCGCGTCTATTGCCGGGATGAGTATGCCATGATCTTACAGATCACGGACACGGGCAACAATATTGCAATGAGCTATTATGCGAATGGCGAAGTACACTGGCTGCCGCGCCTCAATATCAGCGAGGTCGCACTGTTTGAGTTTGATGCCTATAATTTTTGGTCGGTGACATTTTTCCGGGAGCTACTGAATGCCCTGGGCGTGCAGCAGGTGTTGAGCATAAAGTTTCGTGATCGGAGTATGGAATCGGAATTTGATGACTTCTATAATTTGAGAGAGGAGACGGCTAGCACCAATGTGAGCACCTGGGTTTTTAGTGAGGTGCCCAAGCTGCAGTACTTCAAGTACGAGAGCACTCAGCGTGTGCTAAATGAGTCAATTTTCCATGCTTTTGATAATTTGACCACATTGGAGCTGCGTCTGGCTGTGCGCCATTTGCCCTCGCGGCTCTTCGCCAGCATTTCACACAGCCTGCAAATCCTTTCCATTAGGAATCCGCAAATGTTTCACTTTGAGCCTGCCCTACTGGATGAGCTGCAACAGCTGCGCAATTTGAGCCTAAAGCTGGCGAAGCCACCCGAGGACCGAGTCAATCAGCGGCTGCGTTCGCTCTTTATCTCCATGCAACAGCTAGAGGAGCTGCGCTTGTCGCGAGCCAATAGCCATGTGAATGCCACTATGCTTAAGGGCAGCTATAATCTGCGCCTTATTGGCATCAATCAGAATCCGGAGCTGACCGAGTTACCCAGTGAGCTGTTCGTCGATCAGGGCAATCTTACGCTGCTCGATCTATCCTGTAATGGGTTGTTGAAGCTGCCAACGGATCTGTTCAATGGCCTGGTAAAACTTAATGTTTTGGATCTATCCAGCAATAGGCTAACGAGCTTATCGAGGTGGGTGCCAATCGTTTCAGCTGATTATGAAAAAATACAACTCACGATAGCAATAAGTCAATTCTAATTGACTAAATATAAATAAAATATATGAATGTGTTTAAATGTCTTCTGTTTAACAGTGCTTTGGAAAAGATATTGACTTTTCAAGACTGAACAACTAGTTCATTATACACTCGGAGAAAACGCTAAGAATCAAAAAGAAAAGAGAAGTTTTTTTTATAAATCATTTTTTATCCGGTTTTGAAAGTATTTTAAATAAAATGTATATCCAATTATTTTATGCTTATACCAATTTCTTGTTGAATTTTATACCTTTTTTATATATACTTTTTTAACTAACTGTTCATACTAAAGTTAAGATTATTATAGAATGAGGCGTACGTAATTATATGAATTTTAGTCCGGTCGTTTTTCAATGCTGTTTTTCTCTGAGTGTAGGAGTAGACTAATTTACACGTTTAAACTTTTTTTAGAGTTAATTATATAAATTAGACATTTCTCACACTTATATATTAAACTTATAGAAGGATACACGTTAATTTTATTAGCGTAAATTCTATTTAATATTTCACCTATATTTCTTAACTTTTTTTTTTTATAAATTTACAAAAGTGAATACTTCATATAGTGTAAATACCGCGGGTAGATTCATGAGTGGACGTAAAGACCTAGCCAATTACTCATGTAATTAAAAAGTAATTAGAAGCTTATTGTATGTGCAAATATTAGTGTAAATTACTAAAAATGTTTTGCTTAAAACAAATGATTTAAAAAAGATTTGAAATAGTAAATATCAAGTTAGATTGACTTAAAATATTTGTAGTGTTACTAAGTATATTTATTTTTACCACTAACTAACCCACATTGATCCACAGTGAACTTTTTACAATGTTGACATCGCTCTCTACTTTGTTGCTCAATCAAAATTCGCTGACCTCTCTGGATCCGGCCACGTTTGGGAACGTGCGCAGTTTGAACTTTATCGATATGCGCGGGACCCAGTTCTATGGAGTGAAACTCTGGATGCCCTTTGAGGCGCTGGTGTGCACCAATGATGACATTTGCCAGTACAAGTCGGCGGATTGGGAATGCGATCCACAGTGCATTTGCTGGGTGCAGCGCGAAACGAAGCAGCTCTTTGTAGACTGTCGGGGAGCGGCGTTGGAGGAGCTACCGCTGCTGCCGCACACAACGCTGGTACGGACAACCCTTAAGTTGATGAACAATAGCATTAGCCAGTTACCGGAAGCCAGTGGCATTGTCGGCTATGCCAATGTCAGTAAACTAAGCCTTGCCGATAATCTGCTGGTTAGCTTGGATGGTGCCAAACAGCTGCCGAGCAATCTTAGTCTGCTGGACGTGCGTCGGAATAGGATTAGTGTATTTGATCAGTACTTTATCGATTATCTGGCAAATAATACCATGAATCTGGCCATGGGTGGCAATCCATTGAGCTGTGATTGTTCCGCCCTGCCGCTGTTGGGATTTGTGCGTGCACAGCCGCAGCGTGTCCAGGATATGGGTGATATTTACTGTAGCGGCCGGCCAGAGAAACCATTCCAGCAAATGGAGGTGGGCGAACTGTGCCCCTCTTATATTCTGCTCATTGGCTGCATTCTGGGTGGCCTCGTGATTGTCATCTGTCTGATTAGTGTGGTCTATCTCATCTATCAGCAGGAGCTGAAGATATGGCTCTACAATCACAATTTTTGCCTATGGTGGGTATCCGAGGAGGAGCTGGACAAGGACAAGACCTACGATGCCTTTATCTCCTATTCGCACAAGGACGAACAGCTTATTGCCCAACTGTTGCCCAAGCTGGAGAGTGGCCTGCACGCCTTTCGTGTTTGCCTCCATGGCCGCGATTGGCTCGTCGGCGACTGCATTCCCGAACAGATTGTGCGCACCGTTAACGACTCGAAGCGTGTGATCATTGTGCTCTCGCAGCATTTCATCGATTCCGTTTGGGCGCGCATGGAGTTCCGCATTGCCTACCAGGCGACGCTGCAGGATAAACGCAAACGCATCATAATTATCCTGTACAAGGAGCTGGAACACTTCGAAGGCATCGATAGCGAGCTGCGTGCCTATCTCAAGCTCAACACCTATCTCAAGTGGGGCGATCCATTGTTCTGGAGTAAGCTGCGATATGCCATGCCCCACAATCGACGCGTGCTCAAGGGGCAGAAGAAGCACGTGGGTCCACTCATCTGATATGTTCCCAAAATATATCAACCTTTGATTAATTAAACACATAACTTTAGTTCTAGTTATTTTTCATAAGCTTATGCTATAAATTTAGGTAATCTTATCTTAACTCATTCTAAGATAATTTAAGATACTCGATAGGGAAGACTTATTTATAGCATAGCTTATATTTCTTTAATTAAATTTAAAGAAAATACTTCTTAATATTCTTTAGCGGGCATTCGCTTTAACATTGTTAAATTTTTTAAGCAATTTTGAAGGTCCTCGAAGTACTTTAAGCCGATTATTAGTAATTCGGCATAGTCATAAATATTTTGTGTAAGTTTATCTAATAAAATTATGTTATCTAAGATACTTCCTTGCAGTTTTCTAAAATAAAAAGTTACAATGTAGTATAAAACTGGACTCTGACATACTGAACCAGTATACTAAAAACAAGTAGGAGGTTCTAGTCGGGAGCTCCCGACTATGGGATACCCTGAACCCTCTTCTTCCAGCATCAAATGCGTATAGAAATTCTATTTTAGAAGCTATGTGTCAAGTTTGGTGACTCTAGCTCTTATTATTTACCAAAACTGCCCAAAAGAACAGGATATCAATATCGGTTCTTATCGATTGCTTGGAAACGGAGTAAGTTATCGATTATCTGAAATAAACTCTCTGCGCGGGCACTACGAGCACCTACCTCTAAAATTTTAAGTCTCTAGCTCTTAGAGGTTCTGAGATTCATGCGTTCATACATACGGACGGACGGATGGACGGACAGACAGACAGACGGACATGGCTAGATCGACTCGGGTGTTGATGCTGATCAAGAATATATGTACTTTATGGGGTCGCAGATGTTTCCTTCTGCCTGTTACATACATTTGGACTTTGCACAAATACAAAATACCCTTATACACATTATTAATGGGTTCAGGGTATAAAAATAGTTGATTGTTTGCATATTCTTTTATTGTCATATCTAAAACTGGAAAATCGTGAAAAAAATTGAATATCTCTAAATTATTTCAAATATTTTCAATATAAATAAACATAGAACCGAATTCTTAATCTTGTTGTATATATGCATTTATTTATGGGTAGACTAATTCAGCATTAAGGCTGATTGTTTTGTTTGTCTTCTGCTCCTATTGTCTGCCTTTGAAATTGTTTTTGTTGTTCCGCCTTAACATTTTTAATTAAATTCTTATACACATCATATTTGGTAGTCATAAAGTGTGTTGGCCACTTTCTACACACATAAAAAACAGTTGTGAAGATTAGGACACATATTTTATATTTAATTTGGGAGAGCTGACAGCAAGCCAGAAAATTGGCTTACATGCCATAAATTAGGAAATTTGAAAAAAAAAATTATTTTTTATTATTCTCGTTTAGCTTTGTGCTGGCATAGGGAAAATATTTTACCATATTTAAAATTTTAATTCTCTAATGCTTAAATACTTACAATAATACTGGTGCAGTATTTATTTAAATTGTTTTACAGGAATAACAAGTCTTCCAATTGAACATACGAGTCTTATAGAAATTAGCCAAGCCATGAGTAACAAACAGTGTTATAAATATGTTTACTGTTATACCAATTGCTGTTATACTGTTATATTTTTAGTATATTTAGAAGTTTTAAAATTGCCAATTTATATTAATTGCTTCATTTAACTATTTAATTATAGCTTGAACAAGCAATAAGCTCTAAGCTGTTATACTTCTCAACATGTTATACTGTTATATTGTTATATGTAAGATTATTATTTGTAATTGGCCATTTAATACTGTCATCGAACTCAACATCTCTTTAATCTCTAACTGCGTTCCGTTCAATAAACTAACTTAAATATTTATTCAGTCACATGCTCCAAAACGGGCCTAGACCCAAGGTCAGACCCTAATTATCCACTTCAATAATGTTGGTGGCCTTCAAAGCGTCGAGTACAGAGAATAGGAAAATAGCGGGAAACGGCTACCACCCGCCCAGCGCAAGTGGCAGCCAACTTTTACGCAGCTAGTGAATATAGAAAAAATGTAATTTTGCCAAGTCTCGCTTTTATGCTGTCAGCCCTTTTGGCTACAATTGCTTGGCCTTTTGGGCATCAACTTTCATTGAAAGTGTGTGTGTGTGTGAGAGTTCAAGTGGGTCTGGAAGATTCATTGGCCGCCCATCGGCCAATGTTTCGGGGGCGTTTAAAGTGTCATAAAGCAAATGCCATTTAGCGTAGGCAAATATTTTAAGTTCAGAGCTTACATTTTGAACACTAAAATACAAAATGCATCTGATATGCATTATTATACTCCGAACCCATTCAAAATGGGTAAGAAGAATATTATGTATTTTAATACCCTGAACCTATTGAAAATAGTATACATAAAGTATATTCTTGATCAGCATCAATAGCCGAGTCGATCTAGCCATGTCCGTCCGTCCGTCAGTATGTATGAACGCAAGGATCTCAAAACCTATAAGAGCTAGAGATTTTAAATTTTAGATGTAGGTGCTCCTAGTGCCTGCGCAAATCGAGTTTGTTTCCGATAATCGATAACTTACTCCGTTTCCAAGCAATTTGAGCAAATTGGGTAAATAATAAGAGCTAGAGTCTTCTAGAATAATATATATGTCAAGTATCTATTATTTTATACCTATCGCTACCTGCTACCACCCTAGAGCTACATTTCAAGTTAATAACCCAACTTGTATTGCCAACTAATTTAAGCTACTATTTAAATGCAATTGACTTTTTGAGAAAACATCAATGCAACAACTGCATTTGGTGTTGGAATAAGATGGTTCGGGGCATTCCTCTTACTTGTTGCAAATGTATTTATTTCTCGATCTAGCCATGACCGCCCTATCTCAGAACCTGTAAGAGCTAGAGACTTGCAAATCTCGTAAGCTATCACCAAATTTTACATATAGCTTCTTGAATAGCATATATATCAAATATTTTTTACTTTGTGGCTATCGCCAACATAATACCCTTTTTACCCATTTTCAATGAGTTCAGGGTATATTTATCAATATGAATATTTAATTAATTTAATTCAAGCTACAAAAGATGATTATCTCCATTTTATACAAATTTCAAAATTTGCTTGTATTTTATTAAAGCTGAAACATTTTTTCTTTTGCTTAAGCTAGAGCCCAGCGACTCGGGAGAGACTAATGGAAATTGATTGCTGAACTCACACCAAGCAGCTGCCGCGTTCAATAATTTCAGCTCATTTTTCATATATATATATATTTATATATATATGCTAGCCGTCCATCCGGCGTAGTTATCAGAAACATCTGTTTGCAGCTGCTCTTCATTTATCATAGCTTTCGAAGCGGCAACTATAAAAATCAGTTTGTAACTGCTGCAGCTTTTGGCCCTTTCAACCCACTCAACCTTTATTCGTGGACGGTCGTACGTGGCCTGCCCGGGCATATACTATTTGCAACACTGTATCCGTTGCCACAAAACAGTTGCCAATAAACTGCCAAACCTCAAGTATGCAGCATACAACTTAGATACATAACACACAAGGGGTTTAACTCGAACATTATAAGTTTGTCTGCGTCTGTGTGAGTGTGTGTGTGTGTGTGTGTGTGTGTGTGTGTGTGTGTGTGTGTGTGTGTGTGTGTGTGTGTGTGTGTGTTGGGTGTGCGGGTGGCTGCTGTCAGAACTCTCTCTTTTTATTTGTTACACATAGAAAGGCATAGACAGCGTGTCATTTGAGACATTTAACTAGCTAGACACAAATTATAATAAACGAGTATTATATGCGCGTGTATGAGTACATATACTCGATAACATTCAACATTATTTGCTGACAATTGCAAATGCATGTCAGCTGCAGTTGCATTTGATTCGATTGTGGATCTCAAACAAAGCCAAGGGACCAAAATGCCATGGGCTTGGCTTTGGTTTCATGTTGGAACCATTTAAGAAATCTCTTAACTAATTTATATTTAGTTGACTTTAAGAATTTAAAAATCGAATTAGGTTGCTTTTCATTTACGTTTTAAAATATTTACTTTTAATTTAACATTTAAATTCTAAATAATTGGAGCTAGTTTCCATTAAGGTCAAATAATTTTGCGTGTAGAAATATTCCAATAGTTTGGCTAATTGATCTTTTAATGGGAAATTTGGGCTATATGCTATATACCCTGCAGAGTAGCTGAAGTGGGTATCATAAAGCTTTTGCACTGCTATTGCTTCTTCTTGTCAAAGTTATTTAAGGTTATTATTCGATTCTATAGAGACATATATTGTCTTGATATGTGCATCTGAGCACATCAATTGGGAACCACATCCAATTTATTTGTAGTTTCATTACACAAGTTTCTTACACTTGAATTATATATATATTTTTTTAATTTAATATATATTTATTTGACTTACATAGTATCTTGTAACAAATCTTGGGCAATGTTATATTTTGTAATTTGCCTTAATTTGCAGCCAATTGCTGTCTGATGTCTGACCAAGTTTACAGCTTTGCTTTAATTAAATAATTTGGTTAGTTGCCCACCTGTGCTCGGCCTTTAACCTTTAGAATTTGCTTTATTTTAATAGAATTAAGTTTTTTGAGCTCTGAACAGTTCAACTGATAACAGAGGAAGTCTGATGACACTGTCAGCAAAATATATTTGATAACAAAATTTAAAATTGAAATTTAACGCTGAAGCTTAGCGTTAAATTAAATCAGAAGTTGTTTGGCAGAACCCAGAGCTAAACCCAATTTTATTTAAAAAATGAAATTATTTTATAATATGTTTAATTCAATATTATTTATATGCGTGCTTGTATCGAGTGAACAACCAGCAGATTTTGGCAAGAAACAACAGACCGTAAGCGCAAACATTTAAAAGGTTTTAATTACGTAAAAATTGAATCAAATTTTAAAGTTTTGTGCGAACAGTCAGCTAAAAGATGAACAGTGCGGTGGGTATTGCTATAAAATAGTAAAACATCTGCTGCAATATGTTGCTTCCGTGCAAACGAAGGAACAACAGTATGTCGAATTACTGGAAAAAGTCCATGTCCTTGATATAAGCGTTAACTATATGGAAGAAACAATTAGAGATAAGCAAATGCAATTGGAAATGCAAATTGAACTGAATAATATCCATAAAAAGAATGCCGCAATCACAAAGGTGTTGCTAAATGAAAAAAATAGACAACTATTGGAGCTACAGGATCAGATCGAACGCTATAAGCAGGAAAAGAATTTAGAATCTCTGGATAAGTCCTTAAATGGTCAGGCAGTACAATCCGAAGTTCTCTTTAAAAATAAAAATTCCCTTAACTTGATTAGTACAGAAAAATGTCTACATTCAAAGGATAATTCACTTGACGACAAACGGGAAAAGGTTGTCAAAAACCTGGAAACTATATCAACACTTCATTCTATGGATAAATATCTGTCCAGCAATTGTCTAGATAAATCGAATGATATATATTTGTTAAAAGTACCTGGCTTGGAGCCTTTTCCAGTGCTCTGTGATTCGACTCTGGCTGGTTCCGGTTGGACTGTGGTGCAACGTCGTAAAGATGGCACTGAAAACTTTAATCGTAACTGGCAAGATTATCGCGCTGGGTTTGGAGATTTGCGTGGCGAATTCTTTATGGGCTTGGAGATATTGCATCGGATGACCAAAGCGCAGTCACACGAATTGTTTATACATCTCGAGGATTTTCATAATGAAACACGATATGCACATTACAATAACTTTGTCATAGGCAGCGAGCATGAATCGTATAAGATAGAGAGTCTTGGCGAATATTCGGGAAATGCGGATGATGCATTGTTGCAGCACAAAAATTGTAAATTCTCCACACCCGATCGACCCGTTGCTGGAAAATCGAATTGTGCTGTACTTTATCAATCTGGCTGGTGGTTCAATGGTGGTTGTTATCTCTGGTAAACTATTCACAGTTGCTTTTAATTAAAAAAAAGTTCTTAATGTTGTGCATTTTAGTAATCTCAATGGCCAATATATTACACAGAATATTGAGAATCCAAATGCCATCGAGTGGAGAACTTGGCATTTTAGACCTCTTAAGTTTGTTCAAATGATGATCAGACCGACTAAATAATTGACACAATCTGGATATGTGATCTACATACATATTGTAGCTAAAATAAAATTAAAAGGATAGTAAGCGGTTTATGCACATTAAATTTAAACATGGCCTGGTCTTGAAACTTCGCAATAAAAAGTCATGACTCATAACTCGGAACTCCGTGGCTTAGTATCCGAATAAGCTTTCAGGATTGGCTATTAAATTTACAAATAAACGTTGAAAGTCAATCGACAATGTTTAGTCCGAGTTCAAGTTACTTATTTTACCCATTGGTAGTAAGTATTTATAGCGCAACTGATATAAAAACTAAACTAAGCTGCTGCTCTTCGTGTCCTTCCTTGTAACAGTCCCTACATTAAAGTCACGGCAATTTATCCTTTGCATTGATTGCCTGTCCTTCAAAACTTGGCAATTACCGTATTCTATTGCAGTCGGGTCACAGGCGTAAGGTGAATCCAAATTTCAATAAGGCTCTGTGATAGGCTTAAAGTCCCCGTCAGCTGTTATGTGGAAAATGTTCACGCATTTGTCTTTACCTGCAGAAAATGTAGCAGTTACTTTTCGGGGGCAAAAATCAATCGTCTTACACATACACGCATGCATACAACTCCTCTGATCGCCCGCCGCCACACGCCCTGAGGCACCTTAATCAAAAACTCATTTTGGGTGGCCAAGGTCCTGGTCAGACACTTTGCCAGGCACCTCGCTCCTGGCTGCAAGCCCAAGTGATTAGTTGTGCGTTAACCCCGCTGCAGTTCAGTTCATTTCGGTCCGGTTCGGTTCTGCTGGGGCGGATACGGTTTTTGGTTTTTAGTTTCCGGTTTCGATGTGTTGGATGCGCCTGAAAATTGCATTAAATTATTCATTTTTGGGCCAGTGCAGTCCGTGTGCCTTGCTGAATACTCTGTTTCCAGCAATGCAATAGAGCATTTTTGTTTTGTACAATTTCATTCTGTCGGTCTGTTTTGCACAAAGTCTTTCAGTAAGCCCAGCGTCTTGGTAACACCAGTTGGATTTTCATCCCACTATGATAGGGCTGTAAAGCCTACATCAGCTGGGGATCAAATATACAAAATCGTGATAGTTTAAGGCGAATGTTATAGAATTTGATTTTTGGCGATATTTATTTATTTGTGCTCATTTTAAAGCTAGCAAAAAATGGTATATCTATCATTTTCATTATACATATCAAGTTGTATGTCCTTTGCAGCATCAACATATTTAATTGTCTTATTGTTTTCTTAAAATTGGGATTATACCTAAAAGACTGAGAACAGGGTGTCGTGATATCGGTAACTGTAGACAACTGCTTCGTTCGAACTTCCTTTTCGCGGATAAATTTGCAACGTGAATTTATGTGTGTAACTGTCGTTGGCATGCGATGGTAGTGCTGGTGCTGCTGTTGCCGGTGGTTGGTTGTGGTTGGTGGCAACAGCACTCAGCCAATTAATAGCGCTACTGTCTGGCATTTATCTTCGGCGGCAGTGGCCGAAATTCGTGGCACTTCAGCACGAAAGTTAGCAGCGAAACGACACAAAATTGATTGACACCTTAATCAAAACGCGATTTATTAAAGACATCCCAAATTATATACTAGCTCATCCATTGTTAAGGGCTAATCAACCTGCCACCACCCATCTGTAATGAGCCACAAATAAAAAATATTTGTGTCCGCAGTGTGAAAGCGAATTAGTCGGCATCAGTTGCCAACCAAAGTCAGTTAGCATTTCGATTGGGTCGATTGAGTTCAAATTGGAGGAGTCATTCACAAAGGACATTAACAAGAAGAGGACCAAGGAAACCATAACCATGCTTGACAGGATGTTAAAGTTGAATGCCCGTGATCTGTTGGTATGTGCATTTTTTAATATATCACACATCATGCAAGCCTAAACCTCATAACGAATAGCTTTAATTTCAATTTTGTTGGACTTATTATGAAGTATATTAAAAACTCGTAATACAGTAAAGAGCGTTACTTAAAAATAATAAATTATATTATATACTTAATGTCTTGCTAACACGTTTTGTTGGCTTAGAAATGTGACTGTAGGCCGGAACGCATGGTCACAAAGTTGAATATAAAAAGTGAATATAAATAAAATACAACTTCATACAATCAATTAGTTGGCCAGCCATCTATCCGTCAATTAGAGCCAGTATTTATATAAGTTAGGTTCCAGCTTCTAATCTTAGTCTAGTATGTCTGTGGCTGTGTTAACCTTTTGGGTTAATAAGTGCTTTGTAGACATAATTTATCCAATTAAAAAATATATACAAATTGTTCAAACGCATAAAATAAAAAAAAGAAGAACATTTTAGTATAGCAATTATTATAGCAGCAATTTTTTAATATAGAATACAAGATTTTTCTAAGAGTTGTTTTAGAAACATTCTTCAATGCGGTCGATAAACTTGATTTGAACTAGCCGGACATTAAAAGGTTCTCAAATAAGTGATAGTCAATTAGATTTTCTTTTTATTGTTTTTCATTATTTTAAAATTATGTTATCTTTGGCCGTGCGATTGATATACATATTATCTATGTAAACTGAGAATACCAATAAGTAGCTAAAATCTTTGACACAACTCTTATCTAAACTATTGAGCACAAGTAAAAAACATTAACTTAACATTTTGCTGGGGAATAAAACAAAAATATATGAAAATTCGTGAATCTTAAAACTAAGAAATTTGAGATGAATTCTTATTTAATTTTCGGCTTGGCGCGACCGCGTCCCAGTTTCTTAACGCGCAGCTTGGACATGTGGGACATGACCAGATAGCTGCCAGGCAAAGCGAGTAGCAGCAGATAGACTTTTACAAATAGGACCATGTCGAAGGTTGAATTCCATTTGTTGGGCATGTCAACGCAAAAGCGTTTCGTTTCCTCAATATAGGGTATGCTGCGCAACAGAATAACGCCCTCACACACGATGCCCATGGGATAGAGAGGAATCCAAATGGTATAGCGCAGCCAGGTGAGCAAGCCGTTCTCCCGCTTAAGCAGCTGGCTGACATAGTAGGGATAGCTAGGAGGAGAATAATAGCTGTTATGCTATTCGATTTTGAATTGAAATGTATCACTAACCGCACCAGCTCCACGAGGGACCATATTATAAATACATAAAAGACCACCGGCTTGGCATGCATGCGCGGCTCCATTTCGATCATAAGAAACAGAACGAAATTGCGTCCAGAGATTTGAAAGAAGGGCACCAGCGGACTGCCTTTGGTATACCCGAAAAGTGGATGCATTACCTCCATATATTGCATGAGCTGCACAAATTTAAACGATGTGCCCACATACTCATACGTATGCTTAATGCTGTCTGGTCCGTCCCGTATATAGAGCACACCCATGATAATGAGTATGTGCAGATAGCCAACAAACATGGCCAGGTTATAGATGATCAAGTAAACCTTCTTGGCATTCTCTGTGAAAGGGGTATAAGTTGTTAAGCTGAGAAAACGGTTGGGAGCAGTCCTTCTTACCCCGCACATAGCCAATTTCCTGCTTCTGCAGGTTGTTATACTCCTCCACATAATCCTCGCGCACGTCGCGCGCCGGTTCATTTAGCTCTGCATCATCCTCGGTGCGCCAACGGTCAAAGTCAACGCGCAGCCAGTGCGGCTTTTGAGGCGTCGCCACCAGTCGCACCCACCAGGCAGGCTCTGCTTTATGTATGAGCAGCTCGATCTTATGATCGGTAACCGTAAATGTGGCCGTCTCATCATCGATGGGCTGAAAGAAACGCATCTGAAACTTGTACGCATTCCGGCCGCGTGCTCCATGGCCATTGGCGCCAAACGACATCGTTGTGGGTGTAAACTCTGCAATGACTCCCTAAAAAAATATAATGCCCGTTACCCATCACCAATTATTGATTTTTCGAAGTGTGCAACGACTCACCTGCGCATCTTTCAGATCCACCTTTAGCAACAACGTGTCCTTTGTTTGGGACCAATAAACGAATGGACTCAATTCAGTTGCTGCCATTGGATTGGCATTGGACATGGGCGACATAATTTTTGTGTTTGGTTTTTGTCACAGACTTTGACCAGCTAATTGAATGTGCCGGGTACGCACTTCATGCTTTTGCTTGTAGTTAATAAAACCAATTTTATACTCGTTTCCACTAGTTCTCTCTTTTCCTCTCTCTGTATTTACATATTGTTATATTATATTCTTTTAATAAAAACTACCAAGCAACGCACCAAATTATTTATATATTTTGTTAGTTTCGTACACACGCAGGAGCTCTTCGCAACCAAATTAGCAGCCCTAACGATAGTTCTTATCGATTGTTCCTATCTATGGCATCAGTCCAGCCATGTGTGCGAACTGCGCAGCCGCTCTTTAGCTAAATGCTACGACGCACAGTTGTGTAGCACTTAGCTTGTAATTGGCGCCGGGATTTAAAACTTTATGAAATATTTCTATTTTTTATAAGAAAAATTAAATTAAAAAAAAAATATAAATATTTTTTATTTTGATTATCTATTACACTACAGTTTTTAAAATGTACGGCCAAAAAAACATAAATTCACATTTACTTGTGTAGCATAATTAAATAACAACAACAATCAACATTTGAAATATTTATAGATATTGACTCCCATTCGCTATGTATGTACATATGTGAGTGCGTATGTCGCTTTGAGGCATTTTGATTTATGAGCTGCTGCCTGCAGACAATTATGGGATTGTGAGGCATGCGGCTGCAGGGAGTGCTGTGGTTTTTGTGTTTTAAATAATCTTTTGTCCTTTACGTTCTTTCATCTTGGCTTAAACAAGCAGCGACAAGTTGTCGTCAGCACTGTTTTCAACTAAACAATGGAGCATACGTGTTATCAGGCTTAAAGTTAAAAACTGTATTTGGCTTGTGCTAATCTCTTACCGTCTCTCTCCCTTTTTTCTATGCGATTTTTTTTCAGCTATCACAACGCACAAATTCACATATAATTTATGCACGTACAACAAAAAAGAAACAAAAAAAAAACCAACAAAATGTTGCGTTTTCTCAAGAACCGTTAGATATGGCCCAGATTTCACCGCCCGACCAATCTATATATCTAACAGCCTACACATATGTGTATGTGTGTGTGTGCTCACTGTAGTGACGTAATGTTTTTGGGGTAGATAGCTCAGCGTTAAACATGTCCTAAGGTGAGTACTAAACATTTTAAATATATAATCTTGATACTCAAAATCGTTACAACTGCAAAGTTCTCAATGGAGTACCCAGGCCAATAGTACATTTTGTTTTTACTAGATTATAGATATATTTATTTCTTTTCTTTATTAAAGTAGTTTTTTAATTACCCTCTTATCGATATTCATGCGTGTTTCCGTTTTCACTTATTTTGTGCGTTTGGTCTCACTAGATTTTAAGTATTTTCCCTTTGTTGAATTTGTTTTTTTTTTTTTTGTTTCTGTAAATCGAGATATCGCACATTTATTTCGATTTCGGTAATATTAAAATTAATTAATTAAAGGTTTAGTGTATAAAATTCTAGTGTTCGGTAGTTTATAAATTTACTTTATGCAGTTACTAAATTTTTCATTGAATCATGAACGACACGTATAACAAGGAAATGCAAGGTATCGCTTACGAATAACTAAGTCTATGAATGACTAAATTGATTAAGTTAAAGATTCAAAAACAAACTTGCCAACTCCAATAACAAATGTTAATGGCATGACAGATACAGCTAGCTGAGTAAAAGTAAAACAAAATGAGCACTCGTCTATTTCCGGTTCGTGTTTCGTATAAATATGTTTTGGTTGTTGTTGTTGCCAACTGGTTAAGGTCAGGTAAACAAGTTGGTTAGCAAGAAGGTTAGGGAAGACAAGTTAGAAACTGACTTTGTTGTTGTGTGTACGCACACATACCGTACTTTTATACACATGTGTGATGCGTGTTCACATGACTCAAATTATGATTACCAAAATAAGAGATACACTAACCGAGGTACCTATACAAAAGCTGTTCACCCAGATGGTTCGATTTTTGTAGGGCTGTAAGACAACAGAAAATAGTGTTGCTTAGAGCACAAAATTTCATGTGTATGGTTAAACGAGGTTTTTGGTTGCGACAGATTTGACAAGTTTCAATTATCGATAGCTCATCTGAAATCGATAGATATCGATCAAGAGCATAAATTGTATTAAAAAAAACCTATCATAAATAATATATTCAACCTAAGAACACTACATATGAATATCGAACATTTCAAAAGAAAACGCAGTTAAATGTTAGCGTAAAATTTTTAAGTAATTATTTTCATTTTCAACTGTTCGGTTACGCTTTTTTCGAATTTTAACCCAATCGATATTTATCGTGATCATCATTTTAAAATATTGACTACAAATAAAACATAAACTTATTTATAGTATTTTAAATCTAATCTAAATCTAAAATACTACTTTTTGCCTGCGATGACAATCGTAAAACTATCAACGGACCTCATGTACTCTTGCGCAATTAATAGAACTTTTATCGTATTCCTTGTCGCGTACTGAAAGTTTTTCATTAAGTTTTCTTAAAAATATATTATTAAGAGTTCCGGAAAATTCACCCAATGATTTTTTATCTTAGTCTTTTTGATTTCGTGAATTCGCGCTTTCGCGATATAGTTAATGTCCAACAAAGTAATCGCTTCACAGATTGCAAAAAAATAGCTTTCCAGATTTATGCATTCATGATGTTCATCAGTTATTTGATGCATGTTGTTGTGGAAAGGGCTGAAAGTTCGATACACAAGCATGTAAAATTTGATTAAATGTCTATATAAGGACTATTTTTGTTCTTTATCTGATCGGCTTTGAACCGGCTTTAAAGATCTAAGTGATAATTTAGTTGAGTCGTGTTTAACACTCATTCGGAAATTCAGTATCCTTGGTGAAATATAAAGGAATTAATAAATAAGAGTTTAAATGTTTATGCAAAATCCCCCTCTATAACTTATTCCTACGATAAACTTACTCCCAAAGATTTATTTAAAGTGTTGCGGATAATCAAAATCAAATAAATGTGTGTGTATACATACATATTATTCAGTTCGCAAGCACGTTAAAATGTCTATGTCATTATATGCAAGTATTTTATATTTAATAAGGCACCTTCAAGTCGCATCTTTGCTGTAAATGTGTTCTACATTGCTCTAGCTTCTGTCATTTTTGTGTTTCATAATTTTATTTTAACAGCGGATGTTATATTTGTTTTGTTTTACGTTTATGTGCGGGTGTTTTTCTTGCCCTCTATTCGTTGAAATTTGCCCAAAAAGGGTATATTGGTTCCTGGTTCTTGAAGCTGAAAAATAAACTCTAGTTTGACTCGTATTTGCCATCTAAGAACGTATTAAATAAATTTATAAATATCTTTAAAAACGATTTTAAAGCCAATCAAATGGCAAAGTAAAACTTGCATACAATCGTTTTTCCTAATTTACCACTGTTGTAGGTGGAAAATAAGTTTGATGCAAATCGGACAAAACTTATTACTTGGCACACAAAATCTTTGAATCGCATTTCTACCGAGGAAGCTTGGACTCTGCGAAAAGCGTAAAGTACCTATCAAATGATTTTTCACATTGATTCACCCACCAAATTGATTGACCAAATCTTTGACGCCTAATTTCCACTAAGGAGACGAAACACCCTTCAAATGAATTTGAGCAAAAATTTGTGAAAATGAGTTTGAAGGCGATCAGAAGGTAAACGAAAAAGTTTCCTCCACACACGCGGCTGAAATTTTCCGAAACCTTGTAGTAACGTGCACCTTCATTACGTAAGGTAATTACAGAGAAAATTTCAGCTTCCGCGCTCCTACGTCCGTGTCTATATAAAGAGCTATCTAATCATATATCAAAATTTCCTAACAATCAGATAATTCACAATAAAACTTATTAAGGAATACATTTTTTATTGCTTTGGCTTGCAACTTGTTTGTTCTAGGTACAGGGAATCTGTTAGTCGGCACTTTTGACAAGCATTTTTATTTGTTTTTCGTTGTTGTGCTTTTTTATGAAATGCGAACGTTTTGGTAAAACTAATACATACACAATGTCGCCGACATATAAGCACATACACACACTCAGAAAGAGAGAGAGACACACACACACACACAGACACAGAGGCACAGACACAGCTGGCAGACAGTCGCGTCGGACATTAATATTAACGTTAAAACAACAACAACAACAGGCTTATCAAACATGTAGCGCGTAGTTCGCATACAAACACAAATAAATACATACACAACATACACAGCGCAGAAGAGCGTGAGAGATAGTGAGCGCGTGTGCATGTGTGTGGTAGAGCGAATTGGCATCTACATGGACATTTTGCTTTTTGGACTGGCTTTTCCGGTGCGTTTCGCTGTCGCCTGTTTAATTTTCCGCCGCGACGCTTTTCAGTTGGCGGCGAGAGTTTTCTGCGATCACAACAGCGGCCAATCACGCGGTCGGTTATTGGTTTGCTTAAATTTCCTTTTCGATTGGCGTGTGACTGTGTCTGTTTTGTCTGGCAAGCATGGCTTTGGTGGCGCATCGCATGATGCTGCCGGCGCGCCATCGACGCACGCATCAGCAGGTGGCGCGCAATAAGGTGGGCGTGCTGCTGGTGCCTAGCCTGGCGGACTACTACAACAGAGAAACGGATCAGCCGCAGCTGCAGCAACTGGCCACGTCCATGCCTCAGCTGGAGCTGCAGGTCGGCGACGGCACCAATGCAAAAGTAAGTTCAACAAGTTGCAGTCACAATTGCAATCGCATAGACGTGACAAAAAGAAAATGAAACATTTGCCAACAATTGCTGCATTTGAACAAATTCAGTTCTGGCTACACAACTTATTTCCAAACAGCCCCGAAAGAAATTCCTTTACCCACTCATGCGCCTGTTTATCTAGTTTTCCTTTTCATTATTCGCATTTCTTTTGCGTTTCCCTTATTTTTTTTTTTGACTGGCGCCAACTTTATGCGGCTTATTGTACACAGACTTGAATTGTTGTTGTTTTTACCATATTTCGTTTTCCTACTGTTTTTCTTACTTTTTCATTTTTTCTGTTGCTGCTGGTCAGGATTTTCTTTTGCGTATGGTAGTTTTCCCTATTAGAGTCTGAAAAATAACCGATAAGCTTTCTAAAGCTAAAAAAAATAAGTGTTATTGTTTAACTGGAAAGTAATGTACAGATAATATTATTCAAACAATAATATGAAACTTTATTATTTTTAATATACTTTAATGTATATTTATATCCATACAGTTCGTTGAATATGTATATATATATATGTATATATATCTCACTATATATATATATATACATTTTATTGTTGCAAATATTAAATATTTGTTCGTATATTTGATTAAGGCTCTTAAATAGAATTTCATTGATTTTTCTACCAATCCTGTTTGTTCAATTGATGTTGCTCAAATATATATTGTCAAAGTGTTTGATTGACCAATTGAATAATTGATTTGTGTTATTCGTGATTTGCTCGCGATAAACCTTAAGGCAATTTAATATCGTTTGATTATAGCAGCGTTTTGGTTTTATTACACTTGCCACAGTAAATACCAACGTTCGTTATTATTTTGGTCTCCGTCACGCCTAAACTGAATTTTTAATGATAGTGTATAGCAATGAAAACAAACCATCATTTATTTAGTAGTGTAAATTAGTGAGGAAATAAACGCCAGCCCACCTGGTTGACTGACTGATACGATGTTTACCAATCAATAAGAACTTTAGCCTTGATTAGCTCAATATACTTATATCAATCTTGCTTCTTTATTTAATTCACTCGCATTTAAGCAGAAATCATATTTGCCAGGTTTTTGATGGTTCCGGCAAATAAATACACTTATAACGTCTTCAAAAAACGTTCAAGTTTATTTACTTATTTCCAGTAAGATATCTAAAATCAAACCTCCAAAAAGCCATAAGGCGTGATCTTGCACCTTTTCCTGAAAGAATTTATCAATATCTAAACATATTTAAATATTATATTAACACGTTAAAGCATGTTCTATTATGAATCACATTTTTATGAAAAGAGCCTCCAATTGGCAGATTTTCATCTTCTCGTGGCCGTACGCCCAACACTTTGAAATTTTGTAAAATCAAATAACTTTTGGATTTAATTTTGGATTTGTGTAAGAGCTTTAGAGCTTAAAGATGAGATTCAAGAGTGTCTATATTCCAAATATCCAGACTGAATTCCAATTTTCTTGGATAACGCCATTGAGTAATAATTAGGCAGAGAGGTCTTTTGGATCAAAAGCTATTTTTCAAAATAGTTTATGGAAGATACAGAGGTTGCGAACACAAATCGCAAATACAATACCCGGCTGTCTGTAGCTCCTTCTACTGTTGCCCATTTGCCCATTTAAAGAAATCTTCATAACATAAAGCACAATAAATTCAGTTCTATCCTTATGAACTATTTTAGCTCATTGTTGTTGTTTCTAAACCTATAATTCCTTATTTTCCTTCAGCCTTCAGCTTACTTTCTCAAAATAACCAAAGACCACTAAGAGAAAAATAATACTTTATATGCCGTCACATCCTAAGGCTTATTATGTGCGTATAGAAAATTATTAAATTTTTCATTAACTGAATAACTATAAAAGAACCCATAAAGATTTTATTTAAATGTAAATAAGCAAGTAAGAGGTACGAGTCGGGAGCTTCCGACCAGGGTATACCCTGAACCCTCTTCTTCCAACATCAAATGCATATATATATTCTATTTTAGGAGCTATATGTCAAGTTTGGTGATTCTAGCTCTTATTATTTACAAAAATTGCCCAAACAACAGGAATTCGATATCAATTTTTATCGATTCCTTGGAAACAGAGTGAGTTATCGATTATCGGAAACAAACTCGCGCGGGCCCTAGGAGCACCCTCCTAGGTTATGAGATCCTTGCGTTCATACATACGGACAGACGGACAGACAGACGGACATGGCTAGATCGACTCGGCTACTGATGCTGATCAAGAATATATATACTTTATGGGGTCGGAAATGCTTCCTTCTGCCTTTCTGAATTTATGGACATTTTCCCTGTACGAATTAGCCAATCGGCCATTAATCCAGAAATAAGCGAGCTGACCTACATCGCGATAAAGGGGAAAGTGGACACGATGCCGGTTGTGCGAATGGAAAACTGAAGAACATCGGCCATATATTTGGGTAGGTAGGAAATCAAAGCGTAGTAGCCACAGTCGTGCCCTATCTGGCTGATGATCGCTGCGAATAAAGCCTTGCTAAGCAGTATTTGCCTTGTCTCTAGCTCTTATAGGTTCTGAGATCCTTGCGTTCATACATACGGACAGACGGACAGACGGACAGACAGACAGACGGACATGGCTAAATCGACTCGGGTGTTGATGCTGATCAAGAATATATGTACTTTATGGGGTCGCAGATGCTTCCTTCTGTCTGTTACATACATTTGGGCTTTGCACAAATACAATATACCCTTATACCCATTTTTAATGGGTTCAGGGTATAAAAAGGTAGGAATATATACTAGGCAAGACACCAGAAATAAAATTCTTTAAAATGTGACGTTAAAATTTGTTGTTGGTGCGCTGTAACCCTTTTATTATTTTTTGGGAATTTGATTCTTGTAGGAATGACAGAGAAACCAGCAACGAACATAGTAGTAATTTTTTTCACCGATTAAAACAGACGAAAACACGTTTTGCAAGTGATTTGTTGTTGCTTCCTATGATTAATTTTTTTTTAACAATATTATTATTTTCATTCAAAATCTGCCCTCTTTTTGGCAACGATACATGAGCTTAATATTTGGGTTTCATTTTGCGTTCGTAGACCAACCTAATGGAACTTGCTTAATTTTCAAAGTGGCAATAAAAGCCCAGCGTGATTTTTCCTTTCTTTCTATTTATTACTCAATGTATATTTATATTTTATTCTTTAGTACCCTAGCTCAATGCCTGACCCATTGTCCTAGGGCCAGCGCAAAGTAACGAGTTTTTGACACGTTAAACGTAGTTAGTCAGGACGGCAACCGGTGAGCTTTTGTCGAAAGCTCAGCAAAAGCAACGAGCTTCCAATGCATAAAGTTATGAGAGCTTTAGAAGGGATGAAAAGCGCTCAGGGAAGTCATAAATTAGCCCTTGAGCCTTTAATGAACTGTCTTAGATATATGCGAAGAATTTTGGCCTAAGCGGTTCGTGTCTAGTATTGGTGAGGGAGGGGGGGGGGGGGGGGGGTGTTGGTAGGGCATAATGTATTGTTTATTGAAAATTGACACAAATTGAAATGAACGACGCCAGAGGGGCGTGCGGGGTGTGTTTGGCGTTGAGAACAGAGTCGACTTGTTGATGAGGCACATTTGCTTCTGTTTATAGCAAATGTTTATAATATATATATATATATATTGTAATATACGTATCGGATTATTTGTTTGTTTTGCCTGGAAGTTAGATGACTAAGTCGTAGCAACTGCTTTTTCGAGGGGGGGAAACGGTCACAATGGAATCAAGAGAAATGCTTTGAATTCAGTTGCAAGTCAATAAGCAGCGACAGCTGACTGCGCGATCAGGCTATAAAGAAAAAACTTCGCTCTTCCTGTCCTAAACAAACTGGCCAACCTATGGTATTGCCTTGAACCCGCCGCCTATGTGGAGGTAACCAGCAGCTACAAGCCACTGCAGCAACTGCTAACGATGGACAAGGAACAGCAGTTGGCTGGTCAGGAGATCTCTAAGATCATCAGGCAGGCGGCCCTCGAACATGAGTCCAAGAAGCAGCAATGGTTTCTGGAAGCTCAGCATAAAATAGATCAGTTTAGCAAAGTCAAAAAAGACACTTTTGATGGTGTGCCTAAATGAAGCCGAGGCTAAAATACACAATTCTTTTTGATAGCTATTTAAAATTTAAAATATATATAAAAAATATATAGAAATGAAATTGTTGCTAGTTCAGTTCACAGTTCGAGCCGCTTCCTCGCCTTCTGTGCCTAGTTCGAACCTTTGCTTGTCCCAGCTGTTCCCTATGTTCCCTAAAATGGGAAATTGATTATTATAATATACAGTTTATCTATATTTTGCGCTAAGCTTAGCTTAATTTTAAAATAATATCGTCTAGAAATGAAACTTATACAAATTCTGTAATTTTTAGAATTAACTTTAAAAAATAAGAAAATTTTTTAGTCTCGAAATTGGATTATTTTATTTCTTCCTTTTTATAGATAATTCGGGTTATGTTTAGGTTTGTCTTTTTCATGGCATTTGGTTTGGTTCAGGACTCATTTAGTGGAGTAGAAAATATATTTTCCGGGCTCAAGCTGGTTGATTAAAACAGAGCATGCTTTGATTTATATGTGGCATTATCCATTAGTCCTTTAGTCTTGCATTTGTTAAACTTTTTACAATGTTTTACTGTGACGTTGACCTGTCGGAACCACCAGCTGCCAATGTGGTGATAGATGACACAAAAAGGCAACCCCCAAAAGAGCAAAGTGATCAAGAAATCGCTGGACTAGAGATTGATCGTATTATAAAAGAGGCTTATGAGGAGCACGAGGTTTTTATCTATGAGCGCGGCATAGCAGAGCTTGCTAGACGGGAAATCATAATAGCCCGAACATATCCACCATATTCCAACAATATAAATACCTTGCAGGCTGAATACAACGAGGAAGTTAAATATTTAAAGCAACTGCTGCCCGAGGAGGACCTAGACTGGCTGGAAGATTTCTCTTTCTGACTGGACAAAGTTTAAAAAGGTAAAAAGGCAGACACAAGAACAAGGCTATTTCATGAATTACTGATGAAATTCAAGTCAATCCAAGATTGACATATTAAAGCTCAAGAGCATAGTATGTCAAAAATTTGAAATCAAGCCCTCAAAATCGAATTGGACACAAAACAATAAATACTTAAACAATATAAGAGAATATCTATTTTCACGGTATCGAAGACTAAATACCCTTGCAGAGATTTGGTTAGCTAATTTTTTAGAGGGAAAACTTACACCTCTATGGGAGCTCTTAATTGATCAACTTTGTAAGACAAAATATTTTCGTTGGATTGATCCTTGAAGACTGCAATATGATCTAAAGATCCGTCTTCGACAGGTGTACTGCCTGCGACAAAGAACATGGATTTTACCTTCGTTTTCAGTCATGGCTGTTACGTTGTTCTATATGCAGCCTACGTTGTAATTGTCATAATTTATGCAGCGATTTGTTCCTTTTTGAAACTTTAATTAAGTTGAACTTATCTTTGCGTTACACATGAGACCAAAACCATTTTCTTCCTCTCTTGCGCTCTCTCGAAAGTATTCTCAAATATGCAAATGAATGTGATGCTGGACACTTCAAATGCGGCTTTACGCCCACACTTACACGCACAAGCACACACACACGTGCACACACACGTACGCACCTTTGGGAACATGCATTTCGGTCATGTTTACAATGTCAGCTAGGATAACATGCAGACACACACACATACACATATATTGCGCTCATTGCAGTTGAAGCTTTAGGAGAGAGACGGCCTTAGCAATGCCAGCAAATTAGGGCAGAGCACAAACAGCTGTTCATCGGACAAAGAGAGAAAGAGAGAGAGAGTACGGGTGTGTGAGAGACCGCGCACGCATGCAACGCCCACACACACACACACACACACACACACAGCCGACTGAGAGAGCCTGCATGAGCTTTTAACGAGGCGCTCAACGCTCGTTAGGTACCAGGTACAGTGACGACTGTGCGTGGGTGTGAATATGTATGTGTGGGTGTGTGTTATATGTAAACAAAGCGCGCGCTCAACTGCTACTGCATTGCAAAACGACTGCTCTGCGACCGAGAGACCCACTTCGTGTAACGGCTTTCAATTTCGTTCAACCTGTGCCGACGACAACTGCGACCTCGGCTTCGCTTTCAATTTCGTGTTCGTAACTCTTTGCTGGCCGTTGGACGGCTCAGTCGTGTTTTTGTTGTAGCACCTCGCGCGTGTCTCGCTGTTGTCGTCGTTGTCGCCGCGGCGTCAGGACCAGCAGCAGCAGGACTAAGCACAAGAAGTGTTGTTCCGAGGCTGGTTCCGTTTGCTCGCCTGCCGCGTCGCGTTGCCCAACAACAAAATACTTAAAAAATATTTAAATCGCAACAATAAATTTCTACGTTTTTCTACTCGTACGCAATGATAAAAAAAAATTAAACGAAATACAAGTTGTTCAATTCAGTGCAATTCCAAGTGCAATTCGCCAATCCGCAATTCAGTTTTAATGCCTTAGAATATAGTTTTGTGTATCAAATAAATAAAAAATATAAAAACAACAACATCGCCTTACAACAACAAATCTAGTTATTAATTCGTGTGGCTGCCTATGCGAGTCCAGTGAATAATAATGCTTCAATTACAGTGCAAATGTATGGCAAGCAGATTAATATATTTTATTTTAAAATCAAAAACAACAGCGACTGCCTGCAATTTTGTCAGACAACGACGTTAAATATTATTTTGTCCTCCGGGTCAATGACAACTGTAAACAACAATCAAAGACATTTAATCAATAAAAATACAATTATATATATTATTAATATATATAGTTATTAAGAAATATGCAAAAATGATTTTTATGTGTCCATTTTAAATCAATTACAAAAAGTCCACAAATGTATAAAGTTTTTTTTATCCATTTATGCATTTTATGAAAACAATAATTTGCGATATTTATAAATCAAATTTAGATATGAAAAAATATTTATCACACATAAATAACCAATATAAAAATAAAAGAAAACATAAATATGAAAGAATTTATCACATATATATTTTATATAAATAATTAAGTTATAACAGATTCAAATGAGAATTCCAATTGCAAGCACTTCATTGGTTGATTAAAATAAAAATTACTTAAATAACAATATTAAATTAAATCGAATCTTATAACAATAAGACAATTAAAAAGTCTTCAGTTAAAAAATAAAAAAATTCCTCGATAAGATATTAAGGCTTCTAACTAAAAATATAAATGTATAAATATTTATAAACGCTAAAGACGTATAAATAATAATAAAATAATTCGTAGAATGCATTTAATACTTATTTATTAACTAATATAATCATCAATACATTATGTATATAACGATATAAGAATGATATAGTTGTATAAACTGGAGACCTGAATTTGGCAAACTAGGGTGACGTAAAGAAGCTAAAGGCATTTCAATGTTTTTAACCAAAAACCAAACTAGAAAGAATTTTATTTTAGTTTATTTTAGAAGTATCTTTCAAACCAAAGTTCGAAAAGTATAGGGTCTTAAATGCGCTTTTGGGGCGTAGATATCTAGAAGTAAGTAGTTGATAAACCAATATTCCAAACAAATTTGAAAATAAATTAAATAAACATTGCAAATACAAGTATGATATCATAAAATCTATCTAATAACGTTATTTATTTTGTTAATTTAAATAAAAGCTTTATTGTCATAAAAAATGTAAACATAAATTAATATTAAATAAATTATGAAGACGATATTAAAAAATATTAAAATATAGCAGCTTTAATGCAAAATAACAAATAAATAAATACATCTAATAAGCAACTGGATTTGAAAACGTGCAAAACAAAAGCAAACAACCAAAAAGAAATATATCTATATATGTATATTAGAAAGGACATGTTTTATATAAATGCGATGGCGGCTAACGCTGCCGCATGTCAACAGAAAAAAACAAAAACAATAACCACAACACCCAGCAACCAAGAAAGAACAACAAAAACAAGAGTTCACAACAAGACAGCGTGAAAAATGATAATGACAGCCGCAACTGTGGCAGCCACAGGCCAATGCGAAAAGTGATTATATATATTATACATATATAGTAGTTAAAGTGTATGGATCTATATGCGAGATGTCAGTTGGGCTTACAACAAGTTAATTACCCACACAAAAGAGCGTGAATAAAATTCTTGCATCGATTTCAGTTTTTTTCTCTGCATTAATTGCAAATTATAACTAGCTCAACCCGCACATTGCGTATACGTAATATGATATGCCACCCCCCATTTACAAGCAATTACGCTAATTTCAGTCACTTAATTATAAGGTGCGGAGGGAGTGGGGGGAGTAGTTGAAAAAATAAAGAAATTGGAAAACAACAAATGCAAATGGTAAATTTTGGTTTGCCATAAGTTTTCTCCATATTTTCACGCGAAGGTTGTGTTGCAGAATTTGTTGAGACAACTTTGTTTAGGCTCTTGTTGTTTGTGTCAGCACATGTTTTTCGACCCCTGCTACCCACGATTCTGTTTTTAAGTGTTGAGTAGAGCATAGGTCGAGTGGCAGGTATGTGTAAGGTGTGTGTGACACCAACTTGACTTACCTTTGGCCTTTTTGGCAGCGTGGCAACCTTTAAGCACGTGTAGCTGCATTTTCAAACACTGCGAAAATGATATAATGCCATTGAAATATAATTTGAGTAAGTGAGATATTGCATAAGTCCTTGAAAATTAATATGAAGAATGCCCCAAATATATGTTTTGGAGGTATGGAGGTAATATTTAAAGTTTGAAATTTACCGATTTTTTTGTTTAACCAGTGCTCCAAAAATATGAATTATGAAACGGACAGTTGACTGAGTCAGTCTTATCGATAGGTATTATAATCGATGAACAAAATACATTCAATTCCTTATTTACCCATGGATAGATCATTTGTGCAAGATTGGGTATTACAAAAAATATTTTAAAATATGTTTTCATTAACTCGTTCAATTTAACCCTTTCATTTGAAATTGTTTTTTTTTTTTTTTTTTTTTTTAAGAGAACATGTAATTATTAAAACAATTTCAGCTGTATTAAAAACTGAATTAAAATACCCTTGAGCATTGGTAGCCTCTTCAGTGGATTTCAGCGAATAATTTAGTATGTGTTCACTGTTTCGCGTTTTTCTTCATTCTGCATTTTACGGTACGGCGCTTTAAGTTAAAATCGGAAAAAATTAATCATACTTTTGCAGTGTATTTAATTAGATAAATGTAAGCAAACATATACTTACTTAAAATCTATCTGCATGCCAATTGTCCCTGACGCATTTTTTTGCAGTATCAACGTTTTTTAGGCAGGAACCCTTGGTCAGTCGTCCTTTGCGACTTAATTTGTTGGCAGATGTTTTGATTCTCTGCTCATTTCATGCTTGCGAATCATATTTCAAAATGCAGTTTTAGCCACATGGCCGAGCAGCCAAAATAGTGCAAAGTAGCCAACAATAATAATCAAATCAAACTCATGCGATATATCTAGCTGGACAGGACTCGATTGTGGGGCTGGCATTTGCATGGGGCCATCAGATCGACGCGCCGGCTGCGACAACGAACGAGGTCATAATTCAAATTATGCGCCTACTAACAACTTAATGTTATTAGTTATATCTTTGTCGGTAGGCACACCTACAACCCGGTGCGATGCAAGCAAACATTAAAAAACTGGCAGGGATTTTTGTATGTGTGCGTGTGTGTGCGTAAAATACTTGTCGCTCTCTCTTAAGTTTATGCTTATGTTGTTGATTACAACTGCGGGCAGTTGACTTATACTCGAACTCAGAGTATAACGAATTTGTCATGAATCGTAGAAGGTCTATTTTGCTACATTTTTCAGTTCTTAAAGGTTACTTATTAAGACATTTTAAAAAAATTTTTATTGAGTAAATCTGTAGAATAGAAATATATCAAATATAGGTTTTTTTTACAAAAATCATCAGAGTAAATACAGTCGGGTATGTTTGTGCGGTGCATACACTTTTTGTCATCAGATTAGAGCCCCCTTTACATTTTAGTAAATGCGATATTGTCAAAACCATTTGAACTATCAACTCAAAATTATCAACTCAATTTTATGCATTTGAATCTTATCAATTGTTCATAAAATAAGAAAACAATGGCTCTGCTAACATTAGTGATAATATTTTAATTAATTTTTAAGTAAAACTATACAAAACAAGTATGATTCTCTAGTCGAACCCCGAACCCTCTTACTACAACCCCAAATAAATTAAAAAATAAGTTTCCCTTGGTAGGGTTCGAACTCGCAACTGACCGCATTACTTGTTGTCGACTCTACTCAAGAGCCATGCCAATTATTAAGTACTTTCGATAAAAAAGGAACTAAAATAGCATTACAGAAAAATGTCAATGTGTGTGTGTCTGTACATGTATACAGAAATTCTTAAAGTTTCGCTAGCTGCCCATCCAATTGTGCAGTTATATATAACTTTAGTTTTTTTTTTAACCGATCTTAATGAAATTTTCTACAGTATATCTTATTGTAGCATAGTATTTTTGGGTATTTTCAAAAAGTCAATAATTGTATCTAAATTGTGACTTAAACTGGTTGACAATATAAGTTGGGTTATTAACTTGATTTATAGCTCTGGGGTGTTAAAGGGGAGGTGGCGATAGGTATAAAATAAAAGGAATTTAATATATATGTAATATTATAGAAGCAAAATATCATGTTTGGTGATTCTAGCTCTTAATACTTACCAAAATTGCTCAAAAAACAGGATGTCGATATCGATTTTTACCGATTGCTTGGAAACGGAGTAAGTTATCGACTATCGGAAACAAGCCCGATCTGCGCAGGCACTAGGAGGACCTAGATCTTTCAAAACTCTAGCTCTTATATAAATATATATATATACATACATACGGACGGACGGACAGACGGACAGACATGGCTAGATCGACTTGACTATTGATGCCGATCAAGAATATATATACTTTATGGGGTCGGAGGTGCTTCCTTCTGCCTGTTACATACATTTGGATTTTGCACAAATACAATATACCCTTTTACCCATTTTTAATGGGTTCAGGATATAAAAAATGCAACGAAAATTTGGTCATCAGGATTGCGCCCCCTCCGATATGGTGACCACTCAAGGACTTCAATGTTTTGGCTCTGAATCCAAGTGTTAACTGAAATGGGCAGTATGAATTGGGGTATTATCGTGCTGGAAATGCCATTTAAGATCCCGAAATACATTTTGGATGTAGGGAAAAGCAAGACTATAGCGTAATGGCACGGATCAGTGTGCTGTAAGACAGTGTGGACATTATAGATAATTGATTTCCCCACTGCTGTTGTCACGCATGCATATGTATTACGTAGATCAGTGAAAGTCGTATAAGCGCGAGAGTTAAACATCCCGTGTCGGCTTAACGTACCCGTGATCCCACTGATTGGTCTTAGTCTGTGCGCGCCTTCCTTGTAGATCGCTCGTATGCCCCGCACACGTATCAGCACAAATGATTTTTTTTTATAAGCCATCAGATAGCAATGCATTTGTTACCGAGCATTATTTAAATATAAAATGCTGTACGCTATTATCGTGCCAAAACAAAGATTATATTCAAGCTTATTGAAAATGATGGTCACAGACTGGACATTCAATTAACTATAGCTACCAAAGGGTATTTGAATTTCGTTGAATATGAAAGTTTTTCTTTTTCTGCTTGCTCAACTATCCGCCGTTGACATTTTGTTTTCAGCATTCGCTCTGACGGTTTGGCCTCCTTTACCATTCATCCTATCTTTTTAAATATTTTTCTTTTTCGAGGCTTTTTTTGTGGCAGGAGCCTGTCTGAGCTGCAGGTGCTGCATTTAAAATGAAATATGGCAGACATTTTTCGGCTAAGATAAATGTGACGCAGTTTGTTTGCCTTTTACGTTTCTGCCAGCTAACTTATTAGATTTAGTCATTTCTCGTTTCCGTATATCGCTTTCTACTTTCAACTATTTGTGCCCTTGGGCTTGACAGATGGATCTTAGCATTTTTTGCGGGCATGCTAATTATATTTGGCATTGCAAAAGACTGCCCAATAAATTGGTTAGAGATTAAGTTCAAATAATAATGAGATAGAAAGGCTATCTTCAGCACGCCGAAGAAATAATACCCTTGCAGACCCACCATTTTCATAATGCTCATAGTGTTTTGCATGTATCTAAGAAGCACAGTGTAAATAGTTAATGTCAAGTTTGATCAAGACATCTTGATAAACAAAAAAACGTTTTTAATCAAAAACCTAGTTTTCGACTGATCGTTCCTGTGGCGCATATATATGATATAGTAGTCCGATGTAAATAAGATTTTGCAAAAATGAAGGAAGCATACTGAAATCTTTGAATGCCATGTTTAATCAAAATATCTTGAATGCCAAAAAAGTTTTCCATACTACAACTTAATTTTCGACCGATCGTTCGTATGGCAGCTATATAATATAGTGGTGCGATCCAGTTGAAGCCAACATATGTACTGCGCGCAACAGAAAGAGGGACTTCTGTTTCATAAAGATAGCTTTGCTACTGAGAGACTAGTTCGCATAGAAACAGACAGACGGACATGGTTATATCAACTTGGCTCTTGATACTGATAAGAATGTAGAAACTTTATGGGGTCTTAGATGTTTCCTTCTATGCGTTACACATTTCACTACAAACTAGTGTCGTTACATTGTTTAATATTTTCAACTTGTTTATAAATTGACAGTTTCATAATACAACCCATTTAAATTTATTAATTTATAACAATTTTTTTTTCTAATACTTAAATTTTAGTCATGTGCAAGAGAAAAGTGCTCGAAGAGTAGCTCTTTCTCTACTGACTACTGTTCTCAAGTAGTTCGCTCTCTTCCCTATATCTCTCTCCCTCTCTCTCTCGCTTTCCCTCTTGCTCTGTTTATCCATAAAGGCAATTAGCTTAAATCACAGGCACTGGCAGCCAATCAGGCAATGTGCAGCACTTAAAAACTTTGCACAACTTGAAATGCAATGGAGCCCGGACAGAAATGCCTTCGCTCTGCCCCCGCCCAGGATGTGGCGGCCAATGTTAAGATTCTTGCAATGGGGTCATAAAAATCTATGCGCCGTAACAAGTTGGCAGCACTCAACTAGGTTTACGGTCCCAGTTAGTTGATTTTACGCTTCTTCTTGATTTTTTTTCGCATATGAGGAATAAAAAAAATGGCTTTTAGCTGCAAATGTAAATTTGTAGCGGCTCGTTAGATTTGAAAGCTGGCATATTTATCAGGTTTTGCATTTTGTTTGTGGAGATTTTAATCTCGGCTCGGATTGGGGCATCTACTCAACCCCAATCCCACATCCCTTAGGCAAACAAAAAGATTATTTGTATTTGGCAAATTTACGCTTATCGACATTGGATCCGTAAGCCGAGGGTTGGCAAATGTTTTTTAATGAATCAGCCTGAGTTTTAGTCACAATCTCAGACTCAGTCAGCATATTGGCCTCCTTTCATTCCGTATTCGGGTTGTTTATGGCCTCAGTTTGCGCGGAGATGTGCAGAGATAGGCCTGTCATTTATTAACTTGTATTTGCATTTAAGTCCCTTGCTCTCAACAAAAGGGTTGGAGACGTTGTGGCCTAAGACAAAAGCAGTAAGCATTTGAAACTGAATAACTGCTAGCGAATGTACAGGCAATGTACTCCAATTTATGCAAAAAAAAAAAAAAAAAAATGCTTTTGTAAGAAACTAGAGAAGCTCTGCACAGAGAAACTTACCGTGCAAGCATAGGTATTTGCAAAGAATTAGTTTTCGGCAAGATGTTATTATTATTATAAGAATGAATGGTTACTTTATGACATTGGCTCTATGGAAGAAACAGTCCCGTCCATACTTTTTATTTGACAATCATCATAGCATTTACGTTAAAGAGATTTTACTATAGCTTCCCAAGAAAAGTTTTTAAATCCCAACTAAATGACTAAGCACCTAATTTGCAGAACGTAGACTCTAAGCTACGGCTAAGCGTTGCTTTTGTCAATATGGGACCAAAAAACCCTCCTTCCCTTAACCGCCTTTGCGAAACGCCTTGCGTTGGCTTTAACTTTTAAGTGTTGCTTTGTTTTCATTGCCCCGCACCAGCCTTACCAGGGGCAGGGCCCTTTCCTTTTCAAAAGTCGTTTGTAGCCCACTTGTGAGCGCAGCCCATACACACTCAAGCTGCTGACACTGTGTGTGAGTGTGTGTGTGTGTATGGCAGCTGTTGTTGTGTGTCAGGAAGCAAACAAGCTACGCTTGTACTTAAAGGTTCTTTTCTTTCATGTATACCCTGTAGGCATTAAAATGCCTGAAGACAGTTGCGTAATTTTAGTGCAAATATTACAGTTCTTTAATTACCAGTTTTTCAATCAGAAATCACTTAATTAATTAATTTGGAATATGTGTTATTTTTACCCGATAAAAATTTGGGTTAACATCCTCCCTGCTGAAAATAAAACGGTTTAGTTTTTAAGTTCAACTGGGTATCTCTTAGTTGGTGTCTTATTTCCAATTTTTCTTCTCAATTGGAGGCTGCAGCCTCAGGCTTAAGTGTGTGTCGTGCCCTCCAACACTGCCAGGGTCATTTTTTTATATATTTTTTGTTTTTATTTTATTTATTTTTTTAATTTTATTCTTTTTGTCTTGAACTTGTTCATTTGCATACGCAATGCTTTTGTGTTTTATCTTATGCATTTTGCATTTGTCGCTTGCATTTAAAATATGCAAATTCTGTGTTTTTATAAAGTAAAAAATAATTAAAAAATGTTGCACGTGACGCAAATGCAAATACAAATGCGGCATCTGCCCCTCCGCATTCGACCTATTCCCTCCCTCATAAACGGTTGGCCATGTCGCTGACTAATCCCAAAAATGAACAGGCATATGGCGTGATTGGTCTTCAACTAATTGGGTTATGTGCCCTGTCGAGACTTATGTGGGTGGCATGTCGTGGACAGTGCCATGCGGCATTTTGACAGCCTGCACTCATCTGTCAACCCATTGGCAATGACGCCGATAGCACTTAAGTCACACTTCATTTGCACTCTCTGACACACACACACAAATCTCGAAATCAGCATAAACAATAACCACAACAAGTGCACTCATTGATACAAATCGCATACATCTGCAGTTACCTTTTTGAGGTCGAGTTTTAGATTCAAGTATTTCGTCTGGAGAGATGTCTGGTCCATGAGCTTGCATTATTTAAGAGCTGACAAATTGACTAGAGGACTGCTTATGTGCTATCATATTTGATGGTTGGCAAATGATTTCTTCAAGGCGACCTATGTCCAGTAAAATTAAAATGTTGTATTTTCTTCAATGTGAATTTTAATTAATTATTTATATTAATTATTAAAATATTTTTAATTAATAAGCGATTGCCTTGAAATTATAGTAGGATGATCAAAGGCATTTTAGCATGACGTTCAAAGCAAAGAAAATATATTTTAAAATGTATACGTGTCGCATGTTTGCTATTTTGTTATTATTATTATTATTTTATTATTTTTATTTTAATTATTATTATTATTAATTTTATTATTTTTATTATTATTATTTTTATTATAATTATTATTACTATGACTATTATTATTATTATTATCGCCTTTATTATTCTCAATTTTCTTTTAATATTTGTACCGAATACATTTTTAATTTTAAGTGCATTTAAATTTTATCTTAATTTTTGCTAACTTTTATATTTTTTATATAAATTTTATTTTTCTTAAATATTTTACATACATAGGTTCTTGTACAATGAGACGCGGACTGTCAAAGCTTTATAAATTGTGTAAGTTTAATAAGTTTTATTTCAATTTTTTATTAAATATATATTTTTATACTGAAGAAAACATTTTGAAAATTGTAAAACATTAGTTTACATTTGGATGTAAGAAAACATCTTGTGGGAAGAAAACGTATTGTGAACACTTTTTGATAATAAAGGACTTTTGTTGCTTGTCTTTGAATTAAGGTATATTTTTACGTACATACCTTATATCCAATCTAATATCCGTGTATCTAGTATGCTCTATCTTAAATGTCACTGATTAGGGTGAGTTTGTTTATGTAGTTTTATTTGCTTAAAACTCATGTTCAAAGCTCAACATAAGAACTTAATGTATAAGTGTTTTACCTAATTGGGAAATTCCACCCGCAACAGCGGTAAAGCGGCGAAAAACTGTTTTATGAAAGTTATTTTACTTATTTTTAATGATCTTTGTTCAAATTAATTTGTGGGGTGTTTGCTTCAAACTCATTTGCAAAATTCTACATAAGTATAAATTGAATACCTAATTGTCAGAGAACGCTAGTATGAAAGTTTTTTGTTTACCATCCGATCAGTTTAAAAATCATTTTCGAATCTATTCGAGAACATTGATTTTATAACATACGTTCCTCGGGTAAGGCCGGGTTATACCCGCTAGTATTTCATATTTCTGTTAGTTTTTATATTTAACTCTAATAGCTGATTATTCGTTAATATTTAACAAATAAATATTATATTTAATTTTACGTAAATTTCATATCTTTATAATTTTTATTTTTAAATTATTATATAGTTAAGATCCTGATAACAATCTCAAGTCTCAAGTTTTGCAAAGGATAGAATTAATTTTTTTGCGCTAACCTCGATGCAATCTCCCACCTCCAACCCAACTGACCGGGCACAGTCGAGCAACGTAGGACACGAGTCGCTAAGTACAAAAGCGAATACAAATTAAGACTATGTACTACTTACTACTACTAAATACATAGTTTAAAATAGCTCAGAGCAAGACAGGAAGTGAAGAATACTCTTCAATGCTTGTTATAATCATCACAGACAACCTTGAGCGGCTTATGCATTAGTTAGTTAAAAGCGATAAAGGTGTATACTTACGTGTTGGTCTAGTAGGGATGGAAAAAAGTTTTATTGGTTACTCAAGCTAGAAGGGTAATTTTCATCCGTTATTGACTTATGCATAAATGTTACACCAAAAATGGCTCAACGGTTAATTAAAGAATAATCATTAGAAGTCTACTGGAGTATGGCTGTAACCGCACACGAGGATCCCAATTTAAAACACGAAGGCAACGACAGGGCACCACAGTGTTCAGGTTTGGGGTATACAAATATAAACAAGTAAGAGGTTTTAGTCGGGAGCTCCCGACTAGGGAATACCCTGAACTCTCTTATTGCAACACCAAATAAATTTAAAAAAAGTTCCCTTGGCAGGGTTCAAACTCGCAACTGACCGCATTACTTGCTGTCGAATCTACTCAACAGGCACACCAGAAAAAAAAACTTTCCCCGGATTGCTTGGAAGCGGAGTAAGTTATCGATCTGCGCATGGACTAAGAGGACCTACATTTAAAATTTCAAGCTTCTAGCTCTTATAGGCTCTGAGATCCTTGCGTTCATACATACGGATGGACAGACAGACGGACATGGCTAGATCGACTCGGCTATTGATATATGATATAATATATACTTTATAGGGGTCGGAGATGCTTCCTTCTGGCTGTTACATACATTTGCATTTTGCACAAATACAATATACCCTTTTTACTCATTTTCAATGGGCTCAGGGTATAAAAACACAAATTTGGGTAACGACAATATTAATATGTTGAAATGCTCGGGCAACAAGCTTGCACTCGATAAAACAAAAATAAACCTAAGGCAACCAGATTTCATAAATATTTTTAAAAAGAGCTTCTTAAAACGCAGGTGTTTTATTCAAATCAAGAACGATTGACAGGCTTCAACAAACCCAAAAGCAAATCCTTTATTCAATTGGCTTTGCTTGGTTCCAATTGAAGCATAAATACATTTGTATGTGTGCCCTATATATGTATTTACCTGTATCTTGTTTTGATCGGAGCTGCTTGGTGGCAGCGGTACGTAGGAAGGGTTGGGTCAACATGCACAGAAAAGCGTCAACAAGATAGAATTTCCCATTTAACATTTGCCATTTAACATTTGCATAACGCGTTGCTTTTCTGATTTTCACCTGGCTGCCTTGCTGACTTTGACTGGCAGTTAGCATTGTCAATGTGTTGATGGGTGCATTGGAGGGGGGTGTTCGGGTATGGACACAGGACACGCTGTGTAGTAGATAAAAGTGACATTGACGTGGCTCAGTTTTTTTGTTGCTTGTCGTATTTACACAGCAATTTATTTGTATAGTTATGGATTGTTCTTTACCTCGTCTGACACCTGTCGGTCCCTGTGTACACGTTGTGGCACTATCATGTCGCATGCCACTTAAGGGGTGGTTTTGGGCAGTAGTAACGTTTAACTAGTTGCCACTGATTTGGACGACATTCAATCAACAAGTTTTGTTCGCTATTAATTACGCTGAATATCATCATGAAGATGCACCTACAAGTAGAGCTTGACTCTGGGGTCCAAGACATTAAGGGTAACCGAAGAAAAAAAATCAAGTGCCAAGTGTGTCAATATGTCAATCATTTTTATGCTGACCCGTGTGCGAGGCTTGAGCCAGCCCATTGTATTTCTTTTACCTCCTTCCCAAATACGGTTATACATAATACTTTATCTGCCACTTCGATTGTGTTTTGCCTTTGGGTCATGCCTGTCTAAACAAAACTAACCTCATTTTTTATTGGTCAACAAAACGAAGGCTCCAACAAAACTGACCTCAATACACAAAGCAAAATAAATTGCGAAATTTTTTTCTGAATGCAAAAGGATGCAAAATAAATTCCGAGTCCGTTTCAGACACCCACACAACAAAGAGCACAATTGTGAGACTGTGGTTCAAGTGCCCGTAAGGCAGGGGGTTACGGATCCGAAGTCAAGTGCAAATGTTTCGCAGTTAAAGGAGAATAAAAAAAACCTGTGCAGGCGGGCATAGAGCGCGTACTTTATGGCCGTTGGACAATCATTTGTATACATAAAGGACTTTCCATTATAACTGTGTGCCATTTGCATTTTTCTTCTTATATAATCGATTAGAGAGGCAAATGGAGTAGAGATACGAGTAGGTTACGCGAAAGTATTATCGGTAAAGTTATTTTCAAATTAAACAACGAATTTTAAATTAAATATAATTTTGCCATTTGTTTTATATACTTATACTTTTGAGCAGTACTCGAAATTGTTGTCTATTGCGATCAACTGTGACTGCAACTGTAACTGTGACTGGGCCACAAGAGCACTGCAATTGTATTTCAGTTGCAAATAGCGAAGCCAGCTGCCCCATGTTGGGGCGCCAAATGTAGCCATTAGGGCAGCACATAAAAGGCAATAAACACAGTCGCTTCATGGCGTTCTTTATGCCATTTTGCAGTGAGCCCAATGTGCGCTTAAACTGGCTTCAAATGGACAACATGCCGCCTTTTGGGGGCGTGGCACAGCCGGGGAGTGAGCATGGAATTGGGGACAGTGACTGGGGCCATTTTACTCACGCCACCAGTGGCTGTTCTTGTTTCGTAGTGTTTTAATTTATGTGTGTCTTTTTGTTGTTGCCTCTGTTGTGGTTGTTGCTTTTCTGTGATATTTGCCTGGGCTGCCTGTTGCCTCTAGCCTATGGCCCTATGCTGGCCATGGCATAGGTGCTTTGTCTTAATCTGACGCCCATTCAACGCAACATTCCAACATTCCAGGAGCCTTAACGGCTTCAATTAAACAGAAGTGATGCCAAATGATATTATGTATACGCCATATGGTAATCAATATTTCGATATTATGTGTTAAGAAATCGCTTTTAAATGAAGAGCCTGCTTTCGGAAATAATTTTACCGGGTATTTTATATTATTTACCAAATGGGAAAAGAAAATATATTTTCACAATAGCGTTTGTTAGACCCATAAATATTCGTTTTTATTATAAAGATTTGGAGAAAATAATCGCTGCACAATTTGTATAAAAATGAACTTTACTTTACTATTTTATAAAGCGAAAATATTTTGTAAAAATATATTTGATGAAACAGTAAAATCCAAAAAACTTTATTTAAAGTTTCATAAACTACTGTTGAACTGGCATATGGCAATTATTCTTCTACGCGCAGTGTCAGTGGCATGCAAAGCCGAGTAAAATTGAAAGGCTATGCTGTACGACGAGTCAAAACTACTAGCTATTTATGCCAGTCTGTTAGTCGGTTGCTTGGCTAACACTTTAATTAAAAATGTGCCGAAATTTGAAATGAAAATTGAAAAATTATGAATGACAGCAGCCGCCGAACTGCAATATGCGCCCTTTGCCAACTAACTGACTGCCTCAAGTATTGACGACGACGACGGCGACGACGGAGGAAAAAAATAGAAAAACCCGAACGGAAACGGAAGTAGACAGCCAGCCAAGCGGCTGAAATAGGGGCCGACATCGGCAGCGGAAAAGCAGACGCGGTGCAGATAGATGCTTATTAAGGCAGCGGCAATAATAACACCAACAGCAGAGAGCTGCGTTTTGCCACTTGCTCCACTTACATAAGAAATCAAACGGCTTCTTGCCAAAAATACCAAAATGGCCCTCAAAGTGGGTGGCGGTCGGGGGAAGTGCCAGCAAATAGTTTGCTATCAAATTGATATGTTTTCTAGTGTGTGCCAGCAACGAAAAAAAAAATTAAATGCTCATAATAAATGGCAATGATATAATAATAATAACAGTATAAAAAGAAAAAATAAACGTTTAACGTTACGATAATCAATAATATTTCCGGTTCTGCCTGGTTATGAACATTTCCGGCTTACTATACCAAAAAGCCAGCAAAGGCATATACATATACCTCACAGTCTGTCAATTCCATAGCGTTTGTGTGTATATGTGTGTGTCTTTTCTATTGACAAATTTGCATGGCAATAACTTTGAAATTGTTTTGTACTAAATTCTGAAAAATTTCAACGCCCTCGAGTGCTGTCAATGTGAACTCAATATGTGTCTATCTTTTCAGCAGCAAACGAATATTGAAATATTGAAAAAGAGACAGATAGACAGAGAATGTATGGAAACAGTCACAGGGGAAGTCAATAATCTGTGGGTTTTGCATACTGTTGTTAAGATTTATCATACAATCAGTAAAACAGCATGTACTTACATAAAGAATAGAAAAAGAAAAACAAAGTATTCTGTTTTGTTTTGTTAAGTGCACGCTTAATTAGCAATCACATGGCAACTTTTTGAGACGCTGACTCAATGGGACGCTATGTGTGATATGTGCAACATTTCATGGCACACAGCAAGTCGGAACAAACAGGAGGCTGGCCACGCCACAAAAGTCAACTGAAAATAAATTTAAACTTTAATTTCAATCCTAACAAAGCGCACACCAATGATAAAGCCGACGCAGCCAAATGCCGAGGCTGCTGCTGCATAGACAACTTTACGTGCCACAGCGGCCACTTGTGTGTGTGTGCATGTGTGTGTGTGTGTATGTGCGTGGGCGTGTGCTTGCTTTGACGGCAGGCAATGGCAGGTCCCTGCCCGGGCGATGCCTGCTCGCATGTGTGCGCATGCATATTGCACAGTCGGGCAAACTGACGAATAAATGGCGTAATCGGATATTTTCCAAAAATCATAAAGTCTTCTAAAACGCTAAATTTAATCTTTAATCTGTTGCTCAACTTTTTTAAAGGAAAGTTTCAGCTTAAATATTTTGATACTTGAATATTTAATATTACGCATGATCATCCATCCCTCCCCGCTACCACTACATAGAAACAAATTAAATAAAAAAACCAATTTTAACTACCCGCAAGTAAAAGCACAATTTTATTGCAATTGATTTTTTGTAATATATAATATATACATATTTATACGATATTTTTAATATATAATTATTCTTTATCACAATAAGATATACTTTTGAAAATTTCATCAAGATCGAAGGAAAGCGTGTTTTGGCTAGCCATGAGTTTGCGGCAGCTGCATACATACGTTCACCCACATACACATTCATAAGCGTCTTTATTGAATTATGTTAAATGCATGGCAATTGCGATTGTATTGTTTTGTGTGCTGTGTGTATGTATTGCTATTTTAAAAAGTTTTATTTCATAAAGTATGAGTAGTTGGTATGGCTGTTAAGCAGAGACGGTGGCAAATAGTGTGGCATGTTTCGAGCTTTAGTCTTATTGAGGGAACTGTTTTTTTTTAATTTATGTTTACTTTTGTTAAAGCAAACGAGTACGTAGTGCGAGCTGCTCTAATGAAACTTTTTGAATTGGTCAATTTCTCAAAAGCGCCAAATAAAATGGTAGGTGTTGGACAACGGTTTTGGCAACCCTTTATAAATATAATTAATATTCTAGTTATTTAAATCTAAGAAAATCAGGCATTCTAGATTTCATAAATTTTATAAAACCTCTGAGAATTAGGGATTTATTGGAACGCCACTCGTTTGTGGCTTGTATGTGCGCGGCTGTTGGGGGCCTCTGTGTGGATTTTAGATATTCATGTACCATGAATGAATAAAGCAAAATCGCTTGGGCTGCTTTCTACCTTTTGCTGACTGGCTGGTTGACTGCTACTTTTGCAGTCGCATGACGTATACGCCGCTTTGTCTGACTCGAAACGGGCAGCCTTTTTGATATAATGTCTCCTGTGGCCAGTCGGTTCGCTCGATTTGCGTAACTATGCACAAGCTGACTCATTCGTTTGTGTGGGTGTGTATGTATTTGTGTGCATTGCGTGTAGGTGTGCTGTTTACAGTGCGGAGCTCTTTTAACAATAATAGCACACATGTCTGACTAAAACAGCATCAGAGTGTAATTAGCCAGCCTGCATAATTAAGCCTCATGCTGTTTTCTTTTTTCTGGCTTAGGCTGGCTTGGTGGGCAAATGAATTGTTATTAGTTTGCAATTGTATTGATTTTTGTCCACCCTCCACCACCTGCGACTGTGGAATGACATTTTGTAGCATTAATTGCTGTCATCTAAATTCATATTACTCGTGGCCTTATTTAATTTGTGGTCAACACGCGAAATATACGTACATTAAAAAAATTGCCAGCGCATTCTAAGCACCCGTTTTATAAGTAATTTATGGTTTATAAATTTATTAATACTGCACATTTTGTTGTATTTTTTTTCTTTCTTTAAATCATTCTTTAGAAGTTACAGGTTTGGAATAAATGTTTAATTCCTACATACCAAATATCATTTGTTTCGCTTGGGAGATATAAAAAAGATTTCACGGATCTTTTTGAAGGCTTAAATACAATTTTTTAAACGAATTTTCATTGGGAAAAAGGATTTTTTTCAAATATGATATTGTAATAATAATAATAAAGAGCAATAGAATATTTGTTAGGACAAGTATTCGATGTTCTGTTTAAAAAGAAAGAACCACACGTCAGCACACTTTGGGCCAACTATAATTTTTCGCACCTGGGCAGCTGGCTTAGTTGTATAGAGAAACTTGGCCGTAATGCTCGTCATTGGTTCGAGCTGAAGCCGTCGCGTTTATTGTAGGGGCGTTGCCTAGGGTCTGAGTTTTAATTAGCCTTGAGTGCGTGTGTTGCGCCAAAAGGCATCAACAAATTGTTATATAATCCACACGCCTAAAAAGCGTTTTTAGGGCCTAAACATTGTCGTCACTTAGCCAGCATTTACAGTTGGCCAATTTACGCAGCACATGGACAGCGTTATAAAGGCCGAGAAGACGTGTTTCTTTCTTTTGGCTTATAAGGATATGTAAGCGTTTATTATGACCCTGAATGTTGTCGAATGTTGTGCAGGCCGGGCCCCGTCATGGCAAATGTTAAGGTTAGCGGACTTACAGAGGCCATAACTGAAACCAAAACATTTTTAATTCGCGTGTTTACGACAAAATTGCATGTGGCTCGCGTTAAGGCAAAAAGCAAACAGCAAGAAACAACGTGGAAATCTAGTAACATGAAAATATTTTCGAAAACAAAAAATATATCTGCAGTAACATTTACACAAATGAACAAAGTTAAACAGGCAAAGTGTGTACTCGACCAGGAGTTGTTCTGTACACATTTCCGCAAAATATACTCGTTATAAGTTATATTCAAGCATCTCTTGCTAATTTACTCTGTGGGTATATACAAAAAATCATATTTTTGTACTTTTAGTTTATGAGAGGTAGGGTAGGAAGTAGCAAACCAACAACAAAAAAATGTACATCTTAATGGTGTACTCAATATATATATATATATATATATATATAAATATAATATAAATATCTAATTATTATAGCTTCAAAGATTAAGTTCGGCTCGTAGATCAGATAATGGTCCTTCTGGACAAAAATGCCGACAATTCTGTGTTACATAAGATTTCACAACTGTCATAAGAAAAGAGAGTAATGGACATAGTTGCAATAATTGCACAGAAAGCACAATACCCCAAGAATTTAGTAGTTAAAATAGTTTTACTGTACGACGATACTAGGTAACTATTATAATCTACTCGTCACTTCTTCGTCAACATTTAGCGCATAGCTAAATTTTCGTGTTCGAACTATACATTTTAAACAGAACTCGGAGTATAAAATTTTTACTCCTCACAAATGTGTTCGTCCAAAGTTTTTCTTCAATATTTTTTTTTTAAATTTTTCGCTGCGAAATGATTTCTTCTTTTTGCATTATCAGATAACTTGAAGGTTTCAAAGTGAAAGTCAAAATATAAAAGTTTGCACATTTTATTGTTTGATGAGTTTTGAATGGTGTGCGGCCAAAGGGTGTGGCGATTGTGAAAATTGTTTTCAATAGCTTTCTTTTTTCGCTCTTTCGCTATACATATCTCTCCTCTCTCTACTTTTTACTTTTCAACAAATCATTCATAACGAGTTGTGAAAGTGATTAATGATAGATGATTTCAACATTTTGATACATTGAATAGAGAGGAAAATAGCTTATCTAGAATGTGTTATGAAAAGTTTTAATGTTCTTTGTTTTGCCGCGAGTTGCTCGAGTGTTATTTAATAGGTAGGCGCAACTTTTCATATTGAAATATTTTAAGATCAAATAAAACAAATTGCCGTTGCTATATAAAATCATTACAATTAACATTATAACCGATATTCTCATATTAATAGCCATAACAACCAGCACTTGTTAAACACGTAGTTTAGCAATCTTAATAAGTAATTTTTTATTTGACCAACTGCCGCTTGATTAATGACTACAAAAACATAAATTGCTTTACATACATACTTATAGTTATATTTCAACTTTTGGAACTTTACTTATCTTCACATCCACTTAATATTTATTATATTCTATATTAAATATAACTTGGGGCATGCCAATGAGAACTTTGCAGTAACGATGTTTATATTTAAGATCTTTCATGATAACTAAACTGAAAAATCTTTATTATTACACAATCTATACCTTACATACACATTTTAAAAGACACGTTGCAGCTTAGCAAATAGTTTATAAAATTGTAACATTAAAAATGTGCGTCTACCATATATTCATATTATTTTAAGTATTGTTATCGCTTATCGTCATGTTCCTGGCAGCAAATCCGTCTTTATATATAAGTTTAGAGTAAAATCGTCTAGTCGAAATCTGCAGAAATGTGCAATGCCAGAGATATCGAAAGAGATAATACTGAAAATTATCTCATTTCAATTGAAAGAACAACAAAAAATGTGTTGAAAATGTAGTCAAGTTGAGACGAACTAAGGATTATCAAGCGTTGTGTGTGTGCATGTGTATTTAAACTTGTTAAACAAAATAAAATTATTTAAAAACGAAATAGGAATATTAAATAAAACGGGCTTTAGGACGCTTCCATGCTAAGCTCACGTTAAGAGCAGCAGCAAAACAAAAAAAAAAGTACAGAAAATAACTCAAATTAAAATATTCTATTTAATTGTGTACATGTTCTGTGTGTATGTGTGTGTTTTTAGACATTAAACGCTTTTTGTACTTTAATGGACACTAGTTAGACAACTAGCAAACAAATATATGCAACATATAAGCAAAGTACATTTTATATAAATATAATCCAGGCAGCTTTTAGCCAAACAATTTAAATATTAACTTAATTATTTGTATCATACGGCCCGAGTGAAGAACAAACAGTTGAAACAAAGGATACACACAGACAATACGCCCCGAAAAGTATGCAATTTGATTGTGAACAGAGCACATTTTTGAAATGTTTATAAGCAGAGAGTCGTAAAATATATTTGTAAAAACCAAAGCCCAAAAAAAAAAAACAAAACATATTTTTTAAATAGACACCAAGCGATAACAAATTTTTTGACATATATATATACATATATTTTTTGATAATCCAACAACAAGAACAACAACAAAGCGAAATGCACAAAAACGTATTCCCTAACCTAAGTTAAGTCAATGATTTTTTTATTTTCGTTAGGTTGAAGCATAGTTTATATATATTCAACGATTGTTATACCAAATGAAATATTTACTTTTGATGGTTTCAATGAGGTTTATTTTAAACGATTTTTATATGTCACTCGGTTGAAGCTTAAGCAAGTAATCCAAAGTACAATCATTTTTGTCAAAACAGACACAAGACAAAACATAAATAATAAATACTACACAAAAAGACCTAAATGAAACAAACTATTGGCTAGACATAATGAATTGCACAACATTTTAAGGAAGAGTCACAGCAAATAAGGCATATTTACAGGGACAGACAGTAACAAAAACAAAAACCAAAAATTTAAACATAAACATAAACAAAAATACTTTTGCTAAAAATTTTAACGTTTATTTTACAACACGCTTAATAAAAGCAAATTAAAAGTGCTGCAGATTAAGATTATAATTGATTCAAGTGCGGTAAAAGTTGCTGTAATTGAGGTTAGTTTTTCAAGAAGAAGAGGATCTGTTAACTGCCGTTAGAATAGGTAGAAATTAACGTGTAAATGCCTGAAGTGAGTTTCGAGTTGATAAAATACTAAAAGTAAAGTTGAAAGAAAGCTTATTACAACAAGAATTGATATTACAACTCAATTACAACGGTCAAATTTTAAAAAGAATGATTATAATTGACAGAAGTGAGATTTGATTACCTTGAAAGAGGTGTTACTCAGTGAGCTTAGAACTGGCTGGCAAATTTCGGCTATACCTGCCAAGTGAGGATTATTGAAATGCATATTGAGATTTAACTGCTTAATAATCGCGCAAATTGATGTTAGAAAAGTAGAAATCGAGTTCAAACCGAATGTTATTTAGGCGCATATTATAGTTAACAACTAGAGCTACATCTAAGTGAATCAAACAAAATGTATGCAGCTGCTGGCGGCGCCTCGCTGGCCTCGCGCCAGGCGCGTCAACGCCAGCGACAGCAGAAGAAGAACCAACAGCTACAAGCGAAACTACATCCACCGAAACCAGCTGGCGTTGGTGTCGGGCTCGGCGCTGCCGATGGTGGCGCCTCGACGCCAACACGCAGCCAGTCGCGGCAATTCCATCAGCTGCCCACAAATTATTTGCGGGCACCGCAGCCGCAGGGACGCAAACTGAGTGCCACCTATACGCAGTCCCGATCGCTGCTGCCTATCGAGGAGGCCGGCGATACGCAGTCGGTGTTGCAGCTGCGCATGCACTCGCACACGCATGGGCATGGTCACGCCCATGGCCTGCACGGGCATGGCCATAGTCATCTGCATCATGGTCTCGGGCCTCCAGTGCAGACGCCCTATCAACAGTTTGCCTCATCACATGGACGTGTCTCACCGAAACTCGTGCACCGGCATAGCGGCAGCAGCGCTGGCTTCCACCCAGCAGCAGCCGCGGCGGCGGCGGGAGCGTCGGGTGGAGGGCAGCTTCATAAATCGGCAACGGCAACGCTGCCCTTGGTATCGCAAATGGAGGCAACGCCGCCTACGACACCCGCGTTGCCATCGGCTGCGGTCGGCGTTAAAACGACAGCGGCGTCGTTGGAGACAGACGCCACGCCCATGTCGGCAGCAGCGCCAATAGCACTGGGCATGGCTATGGCTAGCACATCCGCAGCGGCGGCAGCGGCGGCGGCCGCCGAGGCTGAAGCTCATTTGCAGCTGGCCGGCGCGGAGGCCATGTTTGTACCCCACCATGATGCGATCATTGTAACGCCGGCCACGCCCATGGCCTCGCCGGGTCACGCCGCAGCTGTGAAGCTGCGACGCGCCGACGACAACGAGGAGCCGCATGATTCAGCCGAGCGGCAGCCCCTAACCGCCACGGATGCCTACGACGAGGATGAGGCCATGCAGCCGCCCATCGGTCCACTAGAACGCAAGTGCAGCGTTTATCGCATGCGCCGCAGCGATGCATTTGAGCAAAGCGATGCTGGCGTCACCGGCGGCCTCAAGCGTCAGCTGCGCGAGCTGCAATTCCAACAGCCGCAATATGTGCCGCTTGTCAGCGATGAGCCGCAGCTTCTCTTCAAAGGTCTAGGAAATGGACGCAAGTTTCAGATTTGCGCCTACTGCGAGGAGGGCATCTGCGTCTGTGAGCACATCGAGGTAAATTCAGCAGTTTCTCAAGCCAAAGTCAATTTTAAGACTGCCTAGTTGTGTCTCTTTTCTTTTATTTGTTATGTACATGTGTGTGTGTGTGTGTGTCGTATGCTCTTAAGTGTAAAACTAATCTAATTTAATCTTGCATGTTCTGTATTCTAAATGTCAGCTGTGTATTTCTGCGAAGGCTTCAAGAAGTTGGCATGCCCCAGGGTATACAAAATTATATTAAATTTGAAGTGATCAGAGCTCTATAATATAATACAACTATATCAGATTATTTTATCATAGGAAACTTACTCAAGACTCAATATCACACAGTGAGACAATTACATCGATATATATACAAAACGATTTATTTTCCAAACATACTTTTTTTTCAACTTTAAAATATTCATAAAATATTTTTATTACTAGCTAATAAAATATGCTTAATTTTATTTTTAAATAAATATATAAGTTCTAAAGCGAATTTTTCTCTGATCTACAATGAGTATGATGATATCTAAATACTTATGTCTAAATTATTCTCAGACCAGTTGTTGTTCTATATATACATTTAATTAGTCTGTGGATAATTTTATTTCCAGCTGATTTGTTTGCGACTTAAAAATTGCAAGACATTATTAAATTCGAATAGAAAAACTGGTATGCTATATTGGAATATATCAATTGGCATTATCTTAAAGTTTTTTATTTTATCTAAAGCGGTTGACAAAGTCAATAGCTTAAATTGACCCACTCTCAAAAGGAGAACAACATTTAGCTCTTCATTTCGTATGGTTCTTGCAACTTTTACCATAGCTAACCTGATTTTGCAGCGATGCCATAACTGACTAGAATAATAACACCAACAGCAAATGGGAAGCGCATAATATGCCTTTGTATCGGCCTGATAATGCGACGCCCCGAAAAAGCTTGGCAAGCTCTTCGATAGGGCCGCCCACATCGCTCCACGCCCCTAAGTAGATGCAGCTGCTGCCAAATGTTGTGTAAAAGGCAAGAAGCAAACTCAAAATGTGTGCCATAAAAGTGTAACATTCGGTGGCTCAAGGTGAGCGGTAGTGCCGTGGTGCGGAAGTTGACTAGTTCAGAGCCTTTAAAGTTTTTCTCGCTTGCTCTTAACGAGCGCCAAAGCAACGAATTAAAAACTTAACGCTGTGCAATTATTTGACTTTCATAAGAACTGTAAATATAAATAAATAAAAAAGATACATCAAATATTGCAAGCTCAGAGTACCTAGCTGTGAGATGCTCTCTACTGCAAAAAAACACCTTTTTTTTGCAATAGCTGTGATCATTATGAAAAAAAATCATGCACACAATGCTTGACTATCAAAAGGAATTCAAAAATATTAATGCATTTTTTGATGTCCTTAAATCTTTCTCGTAAAAACCTGCATTTTGTCTATAGATTTTTATCACAACGTGTCTGTGCCCTATTTTGCGAACAGGGTATTAAAAATTGCACAAATTAAACAAAACTTTGCACAAAGGAAAATCTCTGTACCAAACCAAGTAAAATGGTTGCACAAAAAAAAGCAAACAGCAAAAGCGAAGGGCGGCTAAAATTTATTACACGCCCACCCACGCGCGCCCTCTCATACACTTTTCCGCCCCCCTCTTGCACGTGCTGAGCGGCCACTCAAGTCTCTAAGAGAGTCATAGATATATATATAAAACGTACTTATATATAGTTTCTCTCAAATAGTTCGCACAAAAACAACGGCTAGTAAATTAGCTGGAAAATAGTGGAAAAAGTGTGCGGCGAAATGGCGGACACCAAAAATGTGAAAAATAAAAAAAAAGCGAACAAAAACAAGCACAACGAATGTCATAAAAAAGTAAAATGAAAATGCCAAATAACGTTTCTGAAAGGTAAAGAGGCGAAACGAAAGGTGTAAAAATATGTAGAGCTCTTAGGCCAGCATGAATAAGCACATAAACAAGATGACGTCATTGAGATTAGCAACTGCATTAGCGTTAATTGCATGTGCACAAGGCTACGACAAAATCACATATTTTTTCTTTAAAACATTCCAAAGTTATATAAATATTTAAAAATGCTTTGTTTATTACATATCCAAATTGATCTATGGATTGTAAAAGAGAACTAGATCTTGATGTGTTCTTCTTTTCTTACCAATTGCGTAATTTAAAGTGGAATTGAAAAGGCAACCCATTTTAAAATACCTTACCTTGTAATGGTTTTACTATAGATACTATATATAATATAATAAATTTTAGTGCCATAAGTGAAATTCGCAGAACCTTAACTAATGTCGAAACAAAAACCTTACCAATCAGCATTGCGACTGTATCGAATTGTTAACGCTCAACTGTATAGCTGCCTTTTTGGACATATTTAAGCCCATCTCCCACTGCTCCCCTTTTGTTTTGTCCGCACACTCACATTGCAAACTGTCATCGAGCAGCAATTTAATTTTCAATTACGCGATGGTTGCCACAAAAAATGAGAAGAGAGAATTGCAGTCCCTGTCGTTGGCCATTCCAAAATTGCAGTCTCAATAATTACTCAAACTGTCGCCTGTGGCTCACTATCTGTGGCCCACTCCCAACGCCAGCCCCTCTGGGCTACCCTACACCATTTTACAGGCTCTTCATCATGTGCAGCCTGTTGGCGCTGACCAAAGCCAGCCTCACAGGAGACTCGTTCGGTTCAATTTTTTGTGTTGTTGTCGTAATTGTTTGTCAGGCTTGTCGATTGCTTTTTTACTATTGTTGTTGTTGTCGTAATTGCAAGTGACATATTGAAGTCCCAGTTACGCCATTTGATGCAAACCCCTGCCCTCCCCTTCAATGACAACTCACAATTAAGTGGCAATCAGTCGGACAGTTGCGCCGCGCCAAGCGACTCTTGAGCTTGTTCGCAGTTCGCCGCATGCTCTGCGGCTACAGAAATTGAATTTCAGTTGCATAATTCATTGACTCACACACTCACTAACATAGATGTGTAGTACCAATCCTTAAGTCCAGATAATCGGAACTCGTTTACGTAACCACATTTAAATACATATTAAATTTTTGGTTCGCTTTCCTTTGCTCCTTTTTTGGCAAACATTTATCTTCAATATTTGCCCATTTTATATTTGGGTGTGTGCGTGTGTCCTGATTGTTGCAGTCGCCATCGACAATAAAAAGCATTTAAAAAGACACAAATTATAACGTGCTCCCCACAGAACTCAATTGCATTTGACATTTTTATGGGCATACGAATTTACGAGTCAATTCTGGAAATCACTTTCGCCTATACTCCAGTTTAATATATAGCTCTCGTTTGTTTTACTTAAGCATCAGCAGAATGTGCTCAAATCTATTTAATTTATATTCTTAATGGAATAAACTTGAGGCTTATTATCGGAGCTGTTTTTTTTAATTGAGACTTTACAATATGGATACCCTTAAAAGCAAATAAACTTTCAGAAATTTTTAAAACATATATACCGACAATATTTTTGTTTTTGTTCAAAATGACGGGCATATTAGTAAAGATTATTATTTTCTAGAAAAATGTATCAAAAAAATTCTCAACTCCATTTGGAAAAACTTTTCTCCATTTGACATATTCTATAAAAGGTCTTAGAAAAATCAGGGCAAATAAAGATTAAAATACTAGTTGAATGTGCGAATATTGAAGGCCATTCGAATTTGGGAACACTTGCCTCCCATTTGCGATATTATAAACGGCTTCGATTAACCGTTAATCAAACGCCTGCAAATGGCTCAATTAACGGTTGGTTCATACTTTTGAATAAATAACAATCAATATACGCCACACCATACAAGACTCAGACACACATACACACTCACACGGAAGATTGCTTTGGACAGTCAAATATGGCATGGCTTTCATCGAGGACAGTTGCCATTTCTCACGTGTGTGGCAAGCGGCATGTGGCATATGCAAATTTGTCGAGACGATTCACCAGCTTTAATTACCTGTAGACAAGGCACTCTGAGCACCCTCGCGGCCCGCCCGGTAGTCATGTGAACAAGAAAGCGGGCGCAGTGCCAAAATTGTTGCCAATATCGAGACGAATGCGAATACTGAATACTGAGAACTGAATACTGAATACTGAATACTGAATTCTCCAGTAGAGTATGACTGTTTGCAGTTCGCATTAATTGGCCAACGGGTTGCAACTTTGTCGACAGACCGACCCATCGTGCAACACGTTCCCATTGGGCCCGGCTGCGTCTAATGGGCTCTCAACTGCGTTTATTATGGTCAATTTTTGCATATGTAAGCCGCAACCTTTGAGCTGTTATTGATTTACCTTCCAGAGTGCAACCGCATTTAAATGTGAAAGTTGACTTTGGCTTGCGGCCATCATAAAATTTACATTTGAAAAAGTTAGCTTTTTCCATAAGTTCCTTTGGAAAGCCTGGGCAAGTTTCAGTCTGTAATGTTTGACTTAAGTCAGTAGATAAGAATTTAATTGAAGAATATTATGAAAAAGCGAATATAAAATATTGCCATATCAGACGATTTGAAAGGGGATTTAACACTTAGCATCACCTAGTTTAAGTAATACTTATTATTCACCTTCATTTGGAAACTGATTTGTCATTCCTTAAATCTGTCCTTTTTTTTCAATTTTATAAGTAGGAAGGATATTAGACACCTTCTATAACTGTTTTCTCCCATTAAGAAAGGATTACCTTATATTAAGAAACCCTCAAAGCTAAAGAATTTTTTTTTAAATAAAAAATTAAAAAAAAAACATTATTCATTTTAACAACAATATTTTCTATATAATCATTCAATTTGCTGCACTTTATAATTATTTTGTTGTGGCTGTCCCATTGGTTTTACCAAAGAAAATATAAAATATATAAAGTGTTTATATTGTCTTTGGCTTTACCTCATCTCTTGATTTTTACATTAAAGGAATTTTAATAAATTCAAAAACTTGTCAGCTTTAATGCATTCAACACAATTGGCCCATTACATACAGTCAGGTTAAGTGCGAGTCGTGTTTTTAAAATGTATGGGAAACAATGTATTCATCTCTATACATAAAACTGTTTGTCCTGACTGACTGATTGGTGATCAACGCACAGCCCAAACCATAAGACGGGGTTTCGGGAAATTCCACCCGCAAGTATGGAAAAGTCGGGAAAAACGTTTGTATGAAACTTTTTTGTTTACCATCCGATTAGCCTCAAACTCAATTTCAAAGTTCTTTGTTCAAATTCATTTGAGGCTTGTTTCACACTTTTCTAAAAATGTATTTCCCCTTGGTGGAAAAGGGGGTCAAAGATTTGGTGGGTGAAGTTTTGCGCTCAAATTTGTTTTTAAAGCTCTATATGAAAAATCATTTGAGACATGTTTCACAATATTTCGCAATATCTAAACTCCTTCGGTAGAAATGCGATTCAAAGACTTTTTTGGTCGATTTGCTTTAAACTTATTGTCAAAGCTTTCCAAAAGAACTCGACTTACAGCGATTTGGGAAATTCCAGCGATTGGGAAACAATGGCTTATTAGCGAAAAACGTTGGTATGAAAGTTTAACCATCGGATCGGCCTCAAACTAAATGTTGGAAATGGGCTTCAAAAATTTTGTGGTTTCGCGCCTAAATTCACTTCCAAGGATCCATAAGAAATATCATTTGAGACCTGTTTTACATTTTCTACAGAATCAAAGCATCCTCGGTAAAAAGTTTTAATTTTTTTCGATTAGCTTCAAAGTTATTTTTTAAGATATACATAAAAACTTAATGAATACGTGTTTTAACGAATTGGGGAATTCCACCCGCAACAGTGGTAAATTGGAGGAAAACGTTTGTATTAAAGCTTTTTATTTACCGTTCGATCTGTTTCAAAATCATTCTTAAGGCTTTTTGAGAACATTTTTTACGTGCCACTGACAAGGCCGGGCTATACCCGCTAGTATTATATAAGTATATTGCAACATGGCGAGTATCTCTTCACGCACACATTGTCGAAAATCATTTGGCAAATTAATTTTCATAATATATTTTATGCGCTTATGTTGTCAGCAAGTGACATTGTTGCTGCTACAATAGCAACAACAATAACAGCGACAACAGTAGTTGCAACATGTGGAGAGACCAGTGCCAAAAACCCAGCAGGCAGTCTGTCTGTGTGTCTGGGTTTAATTGCAAAAATGTTGCAATCTTTTAGGCGTTGCAAGTGAACAGCTTTTGTTATGTCAGATGTTGTGTGCATGAATATGTGTAAGTGTGTGTGGGTCTCTGTGCGGCATGTTATTGTCTATTAACGGCCCTGACTGCAATGCTGCTGTGTGTATGTGTATCATGAATCTGTATTTCATTAAAATTTCATCTGCATCGTTCAACGAGTGACTTTTTCCGCTTTGCGCTGTTGAATTATTGAAATTTTTGGGTTTTTGCAGTTGCCAGTTTCGCTCAGTCGTTACGCCACCAACTTGCTTCCAGCTACGAAGCTACCAAGAAAAAAATCAGTAAAGAACAGCTATCTTCATGATGTCGAATAATAAATACCCTTCTCGGCATATAAAAGATATGAACTTTCTGATATATTCGAGCGTAGTAAAGTTCGTTTCTGTTGAGGTAGGTGAAAATAATTGAAAAGAAAAGTTTTTTCGAAACGAATGAACGTAGGCAGTTCAGCTGTTGCTGTCAATCAAGAATATATATACGGGGTCGCAATTGCATTACATGATTCTTAACAAAATTGTAATACCCTCAGTAATGGTAAAAAAAAATAAGAATAAATAAAACAGTAACAACAAAAGAGCTGCTGCCTCGTCCGCTGCTACTGATGCATTTGCATATGAATTCCAGCAGCTGTAACAGTTGCTCTGCTACTTTTGTGATTTTTCAGAGCCGCGAAATGGTCTCTGAAATACTCATGCTTATAGTACGTCCCACACTTTTACACAGTCACACATACGTGTGCTTAGAAGCTGCATCTCTTTTGGGCTGGCATTTGAATTATGGCTTAGTAGTGCTGTAACATGGCTTATTCGAGTTTTGGTTATAAATATTTTGCTCTGTTTGCATTACTCACAAGATTTTTCCTCGAGATTTGCCAACAGCATGCAAAACCTTGCACTTGATTCGTCTTTCAGCTTTGAAAAAGCAAATGAAAGCTCTGCATGTGAATATGAGTACGAATGAGCTGAAAATTGATTCAAGTCGAATAATAAATTATTTCTCACATTTATATATTTTTCGAGAAAATATTTATTGATGGAAATTATTTTTGAGCAGCCGTTGAAACTAGTTTAAAGGCTGTTAGAGTAATAAATTAATATTGATGAGTGTCAGAATTTAAGGAAAATCTTAACAATACATAACAATTAAAATAGACTATTATAATTTGAATAACAAAACGTAAAGCGGGAGCTTTAACGGCTTAAATATTTTTGAAATAGAAATAATTGAATAATTAAAAACATTCTCAATCAAAATATATTATAAAATATTAATTAAAGCTTAAAAAATAATAAAATGTAATATATTAAATAAAATAGAAAAAAATATAAAGTATAAAATAAAATAAAATAAAATAAAATAAAATAAAATAGAATAAAATAGAATAAAAAATATGAACGTAAAATGTAAAATTTACATTATAGTTCAATAGTAAACCAAATATAAATATAATTAATTAACAAGCACATATTGTGTCAACTACAAATAAATATTATTGATAGGCTTATAGTAAAAACCAAATATTGAATAATATTATTAACTTTAATATATACATAAGCTTCTCAATTCAATTTGTTCAGAATATAATTTTGGAGCTTTAATCTTTGCCTTATCCTTCTGCAACTGCAGCGTTACCTAATTGAATTTCCATTTTAATTCCTCTGTTTCTATCACGTAGACGTCATGTTGTCAATTTTAATCCTCTTTGAAATATGCAGTCAATAAATAATTGACAGCTTTCGATTGAAGATTGTGCTTGGTAATGTTTGTAAATTATACCGGCTTTTGGCTTGATTTAAAATGGACACAAACATATAAGATAAAAAACTCAACTAAACAACAATTACTTTAATTTATTCATAGCAAGTTTTGCAAGGCTAATAGTTACTATTCATGAATAAACTATATATACAGCTCTGAAAATTAAGAAAAAATTAACTGTAACATATGTGATATGAACTATGTAAACTAAAATAAACTATAAAACAAAATGGAAATATATTCTCAATCAACATGACAGCAACTTGCAGCGAAGAAAACAAATCAAATCGTATAATAAAACCAATTAAAAAACGTAGTTGACCATTGGAGAACTCCGTTCAAAGCTTTAAATATATTTTCTACTAGTATAGAAACGGTTAATATAGATGAAAACTAAAACTCAAACGTACCATATGTGATCGAACATGAAACATTGAATAACAGCAAAGGAATTAGTTAAAAAAAAAAAACAACGACATTGCCTTCTTTCATTTACATGCAAAACGTAAATTGAAAACGTAGCTTAAAAAATACTGTAAAACAAAAAGAAACAACCAATGTATGTTAAACAATAGGATTTAAGAAAAATCTCGAATTAATACCAATAATAATTTTTCTACTAACGCATTAGCTGTAGTTTAGTTGGGAAATGCAAAGACTCAGTCGGTCAATCAATTATGGTTACGCGATAGTGCGCTTACGTTAACGTTACGCGAAAGGCCGATGTCAATATATAGAAATCAATAAATGTTTAAAGCTTTCAATGCCAAAATACAAACGAAAATGAAATCACCGACGAATACGTTGCTGCGTGACGTGAACGCAACGTAACAACACAGTAACGCGTTACGTTACGCTACGTAACGGTTAAACAATAGACGAAAAACTTAAAATCGCCCAACAATCAACTCACGTCATCGTCATCTCAACTTGTTGAAACATCATCTCGTTACGTGTCGTTACGTCAAGTGCGCGCATCATAACGGTAACAGCAGCCTCCATTCTGGGACAACGTAACATCAGGTCGCATAAGTCATCGATGGACACAACGACAACGACGTAACGGAGCTAGAAAGTAGAGCCGACCACTTGCGATTCAACGCAGCACATCCTCCGCCCGCCACTCAACTGCGCCAGGACCACAACACTGACGCAGTTCCTCAACACCAACTATACAACAATAACAGCACAACACTTAGAGAAAAAACAATATTTATACTTAAATACTCGTTGCTTCTATATACATATATATATTTCTATAATCCTCCTCCTTGTGCCTAATCGAACGTGCGCTCATATTACGTTTTATTTATTTCGTACGTTATTATGGCTGTGCGCATAACGTAACCGTTAACGTGACAATTTGTTACGCAATTATGTGTTGGCACATGCAAATCGATTGATTGACGGAACTTGAACTCGGTATTGTTAACGTGACTTTTAGTTTTGACGTTTTTAAGCTCCTAAACGTAACCTGTATCATCCCATTGATTTCGTACTGACGTTGACGTTAAAAAGGCTTACGCAAACACACGTTTTGACAGTTTAAACCCGTACAACAAGCAAAACAACAACAACAAACAAGATGCAGGCCGCATTGATGCTAAGATCGAAATCTCGGGTGGCGAGAAGAAGAAAGCTACGAAAATTAGGTGGAAGACTTGAGTTGCCTAGTAATGTAGCAACTAAAGAAATAGCTCCATTTCCTCGTTATCCACCTGAGTCATGGGTAATAATATAAAATACCAAAAACAAAAAAAATCAAAAGAACTATAATTAATTATAATATACCACACTCTCTCTCCCTCTCTATAAATAATAGAAAGGCAAAGTACTTAAAATCAGTTCAATTGCTTTCTATCTATAAATTGAACTTATCTCAACGAAAAAGCAACGAGCGCAAAACTCTCTTTAAAAAGCCGTCAAATGAAAATCATCAGCTAAAATGAAATTCTAATGCCCCCATCCCAACAATTTTTTACCCATATCCAGTTAAACGAAATACTCTTAAACCAAATACTAAAATTAGCCCAAACTCTTTACCATTTGACTATCTTTTCAAACTATCTCCCTTTACTGTACTTCTCCCTCTGTCGCTATTTCTCTCTATCTCTATGTGTGTCTCTCTCCCTCTCTCCAAGACACATTCCATTTTGATTTTCTCATACCCTTTCCCCCAAAAATTTGTTTCCACAGAGCATTTGATTTAGTTTTGTAGTGTGCCTAGAGGTGAAGCACAAGTTCTACTCTAGGTTTAACTAGTTTTTCTCCAATCTTTTCTTGCAGTTAAGTTTTTAGCGTGCGCCCCAAATTTGTTTGGCATTGAAAGCATATAACCAATTAGACCTATAAACTGCTTTGGAACCTACCTAACTTTGCTCTGTCTCGACTTGTAGTGAATAATATTCCATATACATATATATGAAACTTACGATAGATAGATGTTTCAAGTCCTGAGCGCTCTGCCAGCCAACTAACTAATGCGCTGTACAATTAGCTTATTTTCACCTATTTTTCAATTATAAATACTTATAATATATATATATATATATATATATCTAGCGCTTTTGCTCTACTTCTAAGTCACATCACCCTACCACCTCTTCTTTGTCCGCCTAAGGCTTTTACTCTCTCTCTCTCTCTCTCTCTCTCTCTCTCTCTCTCTCTCTCTCTCTCTCTCTCTCTCTCTGTCTCTCTCTCTCTCTCTCTCTCTCTTTCTCTCTCTTTCTCTGTCTCTCTCTCTTACTTTTTCCACCTCTTGCCAACTCTCTATCTATCTATAAAAGTACTATAATTCTATAAATGATCTATAATCAATTACCCTATCTATATAAATCTATCTCTGTCTGTCACCCCACAACAGCTAGCTTTAAATGTAGTTTCTATACTGCCCCACAGCACAACCACCCCTTACCCAGCCAACCACTACTTTCACCTACTTTGCACCAGCTTTAAAAAAACTCTAAAGTAAATAATCTGAGTACTATCTCTCCCTCTCTCTATCCAAATAAATAAACTACAACGTGTATAGCTCTTCACTCACTCCACTCACAAACAGCAAAATAAGCAACTATATAGTGCGATCTTTCTACCACACACGTTGCACCTAAACCCCTTAAAGTAACCAGCCCAGTAGTACTATATAAACAATTACTAAGCAAAACGCTTAAACTATTTCCCACATAAACTCAACTTAAACCTAAATCAACTAGTAAAAAATCGAGCTATGAAATATCAAATACAAATTACCTACATAACAAAAAATATAAAGCACATCAATCAATTTGACTAACACCCACTCAAAACAACACACGATCTTTTGTTTCGTTTTGTGATTCTAGTGAAAAACAAAACTCATTTAATTTATATTTTCAAACTTGGCGCATTAATCTGTAATAACGATCTATGCCTCAAGTTATTTAAGCGTTACTCACACTAGAATAACTAAATGCTTATGTTTTTATTTCTCACACCCACATAATTCTCGTACAAACATCTATTATATTCTATTCTATTCTACTCTATTCTAAACGCGCTGTCACTTTCGCTTGCTGCTACTTACGTAACGTGCTACGCATACGTAATGTGCGTTACGCTACATTCCCAACATGACACGAAAAACAAAAAACACGCAAATGATTTTTACGAACTATGTTTTACGTTTTTTACGTTTCAAAATCCACACTCCTCTATTTGCGTCTCGATGTCGTTGCGAAATACGTAAATCTATTATCACATTACGTTTACGTAACTCTTTTTATAAATTGCGTAACTAGAAAAACACATACGTGACAACGCCACCGGCGCCACAGCCAGAGCCGCCGCCGCCACCGCCGGAAGTAAGTGACAATAAAATGATATTTCCTCCCATTCGATTCACAATCCAAAATACACATGCAACATGAGTTATCTTATTGCCGTAACGTGTTTTTTATTATTTAATTTTTGTATGTGCAACGTATTGAACACTTACGTAATTGCTGCAAACGCATCAACGTTGTGCCATTACGTTGCCGTCTTGCAGTTGGTTGTAATTTGAAAGTACAATGAAAATGCCTGTAAATTAGTCCATTGCTTTGCCTGTAATTTTTTCTCAGCAAATGTATGAATTACACACATTTTTTCCAAGTGTATTTATTATATATATTTGTGTTAAGCTTTCGTCTACGCATTTGCATATAGAATATTTAAAATATTTTGTTGGTCTCCATTTGGTGTGTCTTTTGTTCCACCTATTGTTTTTTGTCTTATTTTTATTGATTATGCCAAAAGCCAATAAAATATCTTAAATATTTCATAAACTGCAAAACAGTAGGCCGTATCCAAACGAAATTTGCCTACGATACAAGAAGAAGAATAAAGAGTGCATTGAATATTTACAGGCATTTTCATTGCTTTGATTTGAACGACCCGTGTACATAGTATGTACAAATTCATTTCACCCACTTCCCTTTGTAGCTGCCAAATCAACTTAAGTTACACGTGCGGAACAATGTCAGACTGTCATCAAAATGCCATTAATCTAATTATAAAATGAAAACTAAACGCACACAAAATATTTTATTTAATTAAAAAAATTAATGCACTCTATGGCAATATATATGAGTATGTGTAGCTATATCTATTCATAGGGTTCTATCAGCAAAACTGAAAAGAACTTCAAATAATAGGTCGATTTTGTTAAGTTAAATAAATACAATGATATATGATATAAGAGACACAAGGTTATATGTTTAGTGGTAAAAAGGAAGAAGGAAGAACAAAAAATCGCTATTCTCAATAGTTCTAGACTCTGAAAAAAACGTGGGAATTTATCAGTCACATTAAAGAATTTCCAAGGTTTTGAAGAAAAACCCCGATCATCTTCATAACTTCAACTTGAGAAACTTCAGTTAACTTGCTAATTTTTAAATACCTTTAGCCAACTACGCGAAAGTAAGCAAAGTTAGAATAAATATAAATAATATTATTCATGTATTTTGTTATTGCCCTTAAACAAATTAAGCAACTCTTAAACAATTTTTAAGGGTAGCAGTTTTAAAATAAATTCGAATTTGTTGCAGCCCTAATCTATTTTGACTGACGCTGAACCACACCTGTGTTGTAGCCGCACGTGTGCTGAAAATTTGCCATAAATTAGTGCGTTTATTACCGCATGCAAATGCCGGCGGCTTAATTAACATAACATCAGTGCAGTGATTAGCATAAATCAATTTGGCAACTCAACAAGTCGAAAGCCACAAACTAAACTAATATATGAGTGGCAAATGTTTAATTGCATTGTTCTAATATTTTGTGTGCGTATTTATATGATGCATTTGATAACAATTGAGTTTATGGTTTCTATATATACATATATAGTTTACGCTCATCTTAAAGCTTCAATTTAAGTTGTAGTCATACGTATACAAATCGAAATACACACAACATACAAATCAATAAATCCAATGATAAACAAAAAGAAAGTATGCAACATTAACTAACAACCAGAACAAACCACCAACAAAAAAAATAGTAAATCAAAAGAAACACACAAACACATAAGCAAAAGTACGCATTAAAATATATATAAATATGATAAATGGTATCAAGTTTTCCCAAAATGATTCTGTAAAGCTTACTTGCCTCTCATTCCCGTTTTCGATCTAGGAGCTCAACTTGATTCAATTGCGAAATTTGTTCCACAAAGCCAAGTATAGAAAAAAACCCAAACCAACATACGCTAAGCAAAACTGAAAAGATCTAAAAAAAAAAAAACCAATAAAATTTGAATGTTTTACAAAAAGTATAAAAAAGTTCTTTTCGCTTTGACAATCCAAATGGGCCGCCAAAGCGAAAACAAAATACTTTGCCACAAATTGAAATGCAGCATTTTAATTTCGGTTCGAAAAGGTTTTATTGAATTTTTGTGGAACATTCACATGTTGAAGCAAGCGCTAAAAACTAAAAATACAAAAACGAAAAAGAGAAAAACAAAACCAATAACAATACAACAAAAAAGAAAACACCGTATACACCGTATCGTGTATCGTGTACGCGCTAGCATAAGTTAAAAATTAGGTTTTTGGGGGTTTTTCTTTATTCTTCCTGTTTTAGTTCGGGGTTCTGTAAGTTTTTTTGCAGCACTCTGGGTAAGTCGGAGCTGGCGTACTATCTACTTATAACCAAATAATATAAATACGTTATAAAGAAACTGTGATTAAGTAGATTTAGCAAGCCTTTAAGTTTAGCTTTGCCGGCCCATCCATATGTACAAAATTTCTTAACCGATCTTAACTTAAAAAAAAAAAAAAAACCGTTAAAATCAGTTCATTACAAGTAATACATAAATCTTTCTATCATGTATTATGTTATGCCAAAATAAACCTATATATGAGTTATTTATGAATTTAACATTATTGACATTTTCTTCCATTGGTTTATTTTAAACTTAATTCTTTGTGCATTTTTTTAGAGGTTGATCAAAAATCTGACCATAGCATACTTTTCGGATTATGAGGCAATATTGTTAAAATGGCTGATGATGCAAATTGTGCATTAAGAATTCACATATCTTATACTTTTCATAATATATTATGTTTTATGGACATCTTGTGGCACCTAAAAAATAGCGCTTAATGGAAAATGCGCTCATCCTTAAGCTATTCTTTAACACAAACACACTTACACACACATAATACAAATTGCTTATCGTTTTCTTCTTTTTACTCTATCTGTTTGCCTTCGCTCTCTTATTACAATATTTGAGGCACGCACCAAAAGTAAAAAAAAAATTAGTTCTAAAAAGTACACACACATACACACTTTACACCTTACTCTTAATTTTTTCCCCAACACAGGTACGCGACATGAAATCACAATTTATCATGCGCTCTGTATTTTTATGTATCTCTCTCTCACCCCACTGCCATAATGTAATGTGCAACGCGATTGTCAAACAAAAATTATAGATAACTCCAAGCGAGAATTAGGTACAGTCTAAATTTTAACGTTTCAAAAAATATCTGCTCATAATTTGTTACTATTGGTGTCTAAACGTCTAATCGCAACGCTCTCTCTCTCTCTCTCTCTCTCTTTCTCTGTCTAGCTCTCAATATAAAATATATATATATTTATATTGCAAATTTCTCTCTATCTGTCTCACACTCTCAATCTCTCTCTTTCCCTCTCTCTGTGCTTTGGCCAGTGCTCTATGTGAGAAAGAACTTAGTAGCGTGCTAGCCTTAGTATCATAGCTTATATAAGTATTCCTGTATGGATATATGTGTATGTGTGTGTGTGTGTGTGTGTGTGTGTGTGCCTATCGAAAATAGCGTCGAGGCCAATTAATTATCGTACAATCGTGTAATTTTTGAACCAAAACAAATATTGTCTCTTGCATGTTTGCATTGCCTGGCGTTCATATCTTACTTTTTGATAACTGCACACAATTGTTGTTGCTCTGTTTGTGCGTTGCTCGCATGCGCTTAATTTATAAAAAAATCTTGTTACCATTTTTTATATTTTTTCCATTATTATATGTTTTTTTGGTTTGACAAGTGGGCCAGTCAATAATTGCATGACAGTTTATATGACGGCAACTGGGGCTGCCAACCCGCCTCAATAAGCTATCACTCACTTAAAATTAACTTAAATATGCACTTTATGAATAACTATTACCTTAAAGATTTTTTCATTTATTTGGCCTTGGCAACGTTTTCTTGAAATATAGGGTACTAGATAGTCTGAAAACAAACTATAATTTATTTCAAATAAAATGTGAGAGAAGAACAGCTAAAAGTTTATTATAAGTATAAGCCTACAAAACCAGGCATTATGTCTGCTTATTAGCTCCAGTCTTCCATCGTCTATACAAATTAAATAAACATATGCAATCCCAAATATAATTTTGAGATTTTCGATGTAATTCTTCTCGCTCGCGCCTGTTATTCGTGTCTAAACATTGTGGTAAGCTAAGTGTATTTAACATATTTTCTAACCACGTACTTTATGTAAGTAGTGAGTCAACCAAAACTATCTTAAATAATATTATATAATACCTCTGCTTTATATATAAAGAGCTTCTCTAATAAATTTAACTTAAACTTGTTGATTCTCTAGCTAAAAGTTATGTCAAGTTTAGTAGAACGAGATGAAGTATAGAATTGCAATCAATCGAAACTGAAATGGGACCCTTAACGCGTACCATTTGTCTACCTTCAGTAGACTCCCTTGCACGCCTTTGTGCTGCATTGTTCTGCTTGAAAGCCTATAAAGTGAATTTTTTGTGCTTGGCGCAGTACTTTTTAAAAATTTGTATTACGAACAAATTATGTAACATATTTTTTAATGCTTTTCGCACTCTCTCTCTCTCTCTTTCCCTCGCAAACTCTGGTCTCCCCTCGTCACGTGATTTATGAGAGTAGCTTCTACGTCGCCGCTTAAATGTGAAATTAAGTGCAGCCAAAGGCGGCAACTATGATCGATAGCCGAAGGGTTCTGAGGCCTTAAAATGATTCCATTTAGCCATTGTTAAATTCACTTTAATCAGCCTGCGACATACTCTCAATTAGCAGCGCCTTGTGCCAGCGCTTCCGGCAAATCGGCAAGCATTTGACATTTTTGTTTGAAGATGAAAACTAAAACATGGTAAAGGATTTCACTAGTAGACACCCTGTAAAGATAATTTAAGCAACATTTTGTTCCGTATATAACTATCATGTGGAGACTAGTTAAATAATATAAACAAGAGGGTCTAATCGGGAACTCCCGACTAGGGGATACCCTGAACCCTCGTATTCCAATGAATTAAAATGGAAGCACAGAAAACAATGCAATCGAATTCGATGCAGACGCGCATAAATGTGTGTTTACAGAAATTCTTAGGATTTGCATTGCAAACACCTGCGCATTCAAAATAACAAAAAAAAAAAAAAATTGTGTACACTCAAAAAGTTAATTGCATTAAAATTGTATTAACTTGATTTTAATATTTATATATATATAGTAGTAGCGGGAAGGTGGCTTCAGGTATAAAATGAAAGCAATTAGATATATATATACTATTCTAGAATAAACATATCACTTTTGGTGACCAGCTGTTATTATACACCCAATTTGTTAAAAACAAACACGATTTCGATATCGATTTTTATCGATTGCTTGGAAACGAAGTAAGTAATCGATTATCGGAAACAAACTCGATGTGCGCACGGACTAGAAGGACCTACAGCTAAAATTTCAAATTGCCTCTAGCTCTTATAGGTTCTGATATTCTTGCGTTCATACATCCGGACAGACGGACAGATGCTGATGAAGAATATATATACTTTATGGAGTCGGGATGCTTTCTTCTGCCTGTTACATACATTTGCATAAATATATTATACCCATTTTACCCATTTTCAATGGGTTCAGGGTATAAAAATATATTTGTACCAAATCACCGATATATCTGAAAAGTTGTGGATGCCTTGTGGCTCTATAGATTTTTAGCTTCGAAAGAAACTTGAGAAATGTCTATCACATTGGGAATTTCTAGCTCCTTTTCTGTTATTTAACATGCATAAATCTAACCTAATTAATTTAACTCCTTATTGGACATATGTTCAACGACAGGATATATTGAAAAATGCTAACACGACGTTTGTATTTCATGGCCGGAAGTGCCACAAAAGAAAAGCTGAAAAAACCGTTTGTTTCCGCTGTGCGTTCGCACTGAAACAGAAAAGTTACACACACAAATGCACACTCACACACATGCTCACATACTTTTACAATCTGTGGCGCATTTAGCCACAAAATGACTTTAATTTGTGGTACCCATGGCTTAGATGCCTTACCCCAGGCCAAACCGCACCATATCTGTAGACCATGCGCCGCTGGTCCAATTCCGATTCCGATTTCATTATACAATCTGCGCTTTTGCCTTTACTTCCGGGCTTCCGTAAAAGAACTTGGACTGCTTCATTCTTTTGTGATTTTGCCTTTAAATATTTTGTTGCAATTTTTCTCCTAAGGCTCTCTATGCAGCTCGCTGCAACGGGATTTCCTATTTTGTTATATCTTTTATATTTTCGTCTTGAATTCTATATATGTGTGTGTGTGTGTGTGTGTGCGAATACAAATGTGTGCTTGTGTGTGTGCCTCATGTGTTGAATGCGTTTAACACACACTAAATTGATTTTCAGTCGAAAGGTTTTTATAAGGATTTAATAGATTATTTGTGTCTATAAAGCTGTGGGAAGTAAGTTTATTTATTATTTATTATGGATTATAAAGGAATAGCCTTAATGAAATATAATGAAACAATCATTGCCTGTTACTAAAGCATAAAAACATTTTCAATTTATTCATTTACTTGTGCTTTAAAACTATTTTTCTAAAACACATTTTTCAATATCTTTCTTTGGACCGCTTCTCGAATCATGGTCAAGCACGTTCTGCTGCAACCTTTGACTTGAAGGACCCTTGGATGAGTCACCTTGCGGTTGCGTCTTTTGAAGTGGCCCATAGCATTATTGTCTTTAATGAACTGGTCCAGGACCCTGCTACCCTAGACCTAGACATGAACAAGCACATATTTAAGGCTGATTTCTGTAGCAAATTTACCGCAAAGCCGTTTTGCACGTACCGCGCCTCTCTGGACTCTTCCCTTTGCCCCTGGCCCAGTGCCAGTTGTGAGGTGGTTGTAAAGACAAAAAACCCATTCGCCGCATGAGCTGTGAACACCTTGAGGCTTTTTGCCCCAGGGCTGCGACAGCTAAACAAAAGAGCGGTCGTCGAACAACAGAAGGTGAAGGGGCCGTAAAGGGTTTGGCGAGGAGAGGCAAGGCGTTCAGTGACATTTAGTGAAATTGCCTGTAATGTTTGTGTCCCTGAATGGCAGCAGCATCTTTAGCACCCGACTACCACTTCCCCTCGTTGCTCAGCTGCATTGTCTAAGCGCCACTCGTAGATTTTTCCTTCTTTATGCGCTTTTCCGTGTGTCAGTGCCAGCTGCGGCTGCTTGTCCCTCCACTCCCCCTTGCTGCATCTGCATTTTTCATTAGCCTGCGCACTTTTTAGCTGCAACTCGAGCTTGGCTGGGAGCCCACCTGTACTTTGTTCTGCCTCTGCCAGAGCTTGCGATTCTTGATTTTGCAAGTGCTTTTTACACTTGATTCAGTCTAACTCTCAACTCGAGTCGAGTTTAACTGCATAATAAAATTTGCACACATGCCAAGTTCCAGTTAGTGGCTGCCGACATACCGTGCACTTCTTTATGCGTGCTGAGGTATGTGCTCCGCATAAGTTATCCACTCTGTCCATATACATATCTGTTTTTATTTACTTACCAGTTTTGTGACAAGCATAGTCACTAGCACTCAGTATAACAGCAAACTGAAAAGCTCGACATTAACATTGATTACGCAATTTAGGTATTAACGTTTTTTCCTTGCGTTCACGTGTAACTTCCCTTGATAAACGACATTTTTCAATGCCTGTTGTGATCGCTGCTATATAATTTTCTAGTAATATGGCCAGTTTCATTAAAATTTAGATTTAATCTTGCAACAATAGTCTCAGACTTGGAAATTATAATTAATCAATCATGAAGTATTCAAAACTATTTTATTTAATTTCAAATTTCCTGGATCACTAGTTATTTTATTATTACTTCCTATAAGATCAGTATATTCAAAAGATTCTCGATACTACTATTTGCGTTTTCGTAAATATATACTAATAATTTACGGCTTCGATTACATTTACAATTGTCAGGTAAATTATCATATTGTCAGCTGCATTCTTGATTATTGATAAACTTAAATTAAGCCCAGTTCATGTTATAGCTGGTTTTGTATTAACAACAAGTTAACAGCTTACAGAGCTCCCCCAAAAACAACGAATAATCCAAACAATCTGGGCAATCGGAACAATCAATGAACCAAAGTAAATTGCTGTCGTTAATGTCCGACATTTCCTGTTTACGTCCAGAATATGGGTTGGTACAAGTACATGTTAATTTGTGGCACCACAACAATTTATTATTATGCCACAAATCAATAACGATATTCAAAGCAGGCAACCAATTCCAAGCCAAAAACTAATTATTTATAATTAAAAAAATTATCTTTGCAAATACTCCCCCAAAGTTTTATTCATAAGAGTCAAAGTCAGCCGGATATAAGCGATGCAAAATGTTTTACGTTCTTAAAAAAGATAATAATTTATTGCAAAATAAATTACTTTAAATCGAAAATAATTTATAATTTATCCAATAATATTAATACAATTTTGTAGCGCTCTTTTTCGAGCTGCTTCTACTTTGAAGGCATCAGATTGGTTTCGAATGGCTGCCGTGTGCGCTGTTCATTAGCGTTTTGTCCCCAAGTAACAACAATAGCTAGTAATATAATCTAAAGCTAACAAATTTTATTTGGCGGGTTTTATTATTTTTTGGCAGCGTTGCGTGCGATTAAAAGAGCCGAGTTGGGGGATTACGAACTGGACGCGTTAGCTAGAGGGGTGTGTATATGCTGAATACAGTGTTTATGTATGTATAAACCTGTGATGTGGGCCTTTAATTATATTTAGCGATTGGGTTCCAAAGGTTAAAGTTTAATGAACATCTAGCGTGTTCTATTTGGCAAGTGAAAGGTATATATTTAAAATATTTGTATACATATACATTTTATAAATTGACTGCAAAGTAAGAAAATATTTTTGCCAAGAAGTCTCCAGTCGGTGTATATATATATGTTCAACTATTCAGAAACTCTATTTAGTTTATACTTGTTTATCAAAGCCCCCGCTGCGGTGGCCCAACCACTTCACTGCGTACATGCGTGCTAGTCAGTTATGGGCCAGAGAATTGCTGGCGCCGGGCGTCATTCGTCAATCAGCGTCGCAAATTGTTGATTACACCTACTACAACAACAACGTCAACAACATCAAGTCAAGGGCAGTTACAGTAACAGTTTATATGTAGCATTCCGTCAGGGAACAACAAACAGTTCCACACAGTTCCGATCGATAGAGTCCATGTGGCTGCGATTTTGCACACGAAAAGCAAACGAAACCAGAAGCGAGAAACCAAAACTATAACGAAACCAAGTAATGCTTTTCGACTCCATGATACCCTGTACAACTAGATCTATCGCAAACGGCTTTGCTATTTCTCTACATTCTGCGGTATAATAAATGTATTCTTAATTCAGTTGTTTGCTTATTGTCCGATCATTATTCAATTTGCAGTGATAAGAAACGACTGTCAAATATATTAAAATTATTGGGGAAATTGAATATTTTATTTTTGCACAATGTGAAAGGCATCTTAAATAAATAGATATGTTTGATCTGCGTATTTTATAAGAACCGATTATTTAACTTTGCAAAAATATAGAGTGCTTTAAAAAAAAAGTAAAACCTTTTCTTCCATAATTATTCTCTTTTCCGAACATAATTTAATTGGGTACAGGGTATAAACAAAATCTTTAAAAACCTGAAAGCGAAGTGGAGCGTGCCACCTGAGGCTTTCACATATACCAAATGCTATATATGCCATATATACACAAGCAACACCTATATATCTGTTGAGTGAGTGATGTATATAGGACACTCTCTGTACATAAGAGTGTGTGTGTCAGTTTATTTGTTTTATTACTAACACGCAGCATATTTAGTAGCTGGCTTAGAAGCAGCGCCTTGTTTATCGTATAGTCTATGGCTCTAAGGCTTGTAGCACCCACGAGTCGCGACTCATTAGTGTGTCTTAATGTGTGTGTCTGAGTTTGTGCAGGTTAAAATGGCATTGACTTGGGTTGTCTGATTTAGCATCGAGTTTACTGTAAAATCAAAACAAATAAACCATATATTGTATATCACGTGTACCAGGCAAACGCCTACAATGGTTGAAATTGATTAAAGCTGAAACAAGTTGAGAAATATAATATTATTTTATTATATTTGTCTCAAGTCTTTATTTAATTTATTCAATAAAATACTTTAATAAGTTTAATTTATTAGCGTCTTTTTTTTCTTATAATTCATATTTTTGAAGGCTCTGTATTTACAATTTATTCAATACAACTGATATTTATAATTTAATAATTTTTAATAGACCCATTACATACAAATTTCAAAAGATTATCATTTATTATATCGTTAAAAAACTTAGATGATTCAAGACGTATTCAAAATACTGATTCTTATAATTTTGACACTTAATTTTTAATCGACCGTAGTTTCTTACGATTAATAATAAATAATTTTTTTTTTTTTTAAGTTTAAATTTTTGGTACATTTTACATATCATAATATTTTATTTATTTTTATTTTTATATTTTACTTTCCATTTACTCTAACTCAAAAAGTTGTAATTTACTGAAGTAAGTAGAGTACCGGAAAAACTCTTATTAATAAATTATATGCCAAAACTGGTCCACTGGCTCTGAGAAATGGGGATGTTCGCTTTAATTTAATTAATTTTTTTGCATGACTGTTTTGGTGAATGATATATGCCATTTATATTATTTCAGCTGGGGCATGAGAATTCGTTTTAATAAGCAATACTTAAGCATATGGAATTCTGAATGCTTTATAATATTTCGATTTTATTTATATTTTTTGTGTGTGTTAACAACTTTCACTCTTTCTACCTGACCAAACTATCCTCCAATTAACTTGGTGTCTTTTTTTATATTCTGTTTACATAACTGTTTCCTAACTGCTTACTGTTTATTCCTACGTGACTCTGTGTGTTAAAAAAATAAACAAAATTTTGTGAAAAATCAAATAAAATAGTCTAAAACGAAGTCTTTGTAATTGGCTGCTCAGTATTTTCTATTATTATATTTTATATTGTTGTTGTTATTGATGGCGAGCTCGTAACCCAATACCGCAAACAACTTTATGAAATTGAATATTGAATTGAGAAATTGAATTGAAATCTTATATCGAAATTCCAAAATTTGATTGCTTTTGCATTAGTCGTTAAACTTGTAAGATGAGTTGTACCCTTTTTATTTAATTTATTATCCTGTATGCTTTTGAATAAATATTTATTTAATAGTATAAAATAAAAAGTGAAAGAAATATAAAATTCACTGAGCGCTGCTCTCACACAGTTGAACTAACCACAGTAACTGTATATATTTTCTATGCATTTGCCCACCACCAACACCACAACTTACCACCAAAACACCAACAACAACACCACACCACGCTCCTTGTGTGTGTGTGCGTGTGCGCTTGTGTGTATGCGTGTGTTCGTGTAACTGCGCCCGCCCGTGCGTGTTGTATACGTCGTCATCGCTGTAATCGATATCGATATCGCCTTTGATGTTTCGTGCTCTTTGTCCACATATCGATCATCCGATCACATCCGATCACCACTGATCACACCCGATCGGTTACACAGTGCGCTCAGGGACGGGCCGCCTGGCTGGAGCGGGGCCGCCGCTGCAGCGTACAGGAGCAGCAACAGCAACAGGCCACCTGCCACAGACGCTGGGTGAAGCGCAATCGAGTAAGTTCATCAAGTAGCGCTCACTCACATAGCGCTGTGTACATACACATCTCTCATTATATATATAAATATAAATATTTATACATATTATCTCTATAGATCTGCAATAAAAACAATCAGCAATATGTTCAATTAATTCCTCCTTCCTTTTCTTCTCTCACACACATACACCCACAACTTTTCCCCTTTAAGTGCATAATTTATATATTTTCTTCACAATCACGCCTCGCTCTGTTCAGTGCATTCAAAGCTAGGATATATAGGCGCAGAATATATATTGCTTATATGAGACCAGATCCCTATTTCCTTATCAAGCCCCAAATGCTAAAAACTTTTTCATTTTATCTGCGAAGTTTATGTCCTTTTTTAAGCATTTCATCTAGACATTTTTAACTGGACCGAGTACTTTTTCTATGAAATATCCAATTATAATTGGGAATCATTGTTAATCCCAAATAAAAACATATTTAACTGTTATACGGCAAGTCCAGGAACACGCACATGATATTTGTACGTCTTCAAAAAAAATACCGTTAATACAATTGCAAACCGAACATTTCCATAATGCTCATAATGCTTTGCTCGTATCTAAGAAGCACAGGGAAATAGTTAATGCAAACATGAAAAACAAAAAGTTTTTTATACAAGAACATTCATTTTCGACCGATCGTTGCTATCGCAGCTATATGATATAGTGGTGCGATCTTAATAGGATTTTGCATATATATGATTAGCACAGTTAAAATAATAAATGCCGATTTTGGTCAAGATATTTGGAAAAACAAAAGCTTTTCATACAACAACTTAATTTTTGACCGATCGTTCCCAAGGCAGCTATATGATATAGAAGTCTAATGCTGGGGAGCATAGTAAAACTAAAAAATGCCAAGTTTGGTCAAAATATCGTGATAAAAAAAACTCGATCGTTTCTATGTTAGCTATATGATGGTGGTCCGATCCACCCGGTTCCGACATGTGTATTGTGTGCAACAATAAGAGGGACGAATGCAAAGTTTCATGAAAATAGCTTCAAAGCTGAGGGACTTGTTCGCATAGCAACAGGCAGACCGACAGACGGACATGGCTTTATCGACTCGGCTGTTGACACTGATCAAGAACATACATATCGAATATATTTCACGACATAATACCCTCTGCAAAGGTATAAAATGTTTTCAGAATGATATGTTTCTATAAGTATTTGATAAATATCGACTTTTAATTAAATGGTTACAATATTTTTTAAACGTATATTTCATATCATTCCCAGATTGAGCATCAAAATTGCCTCTTCCTGGTAATGTTCCTATATACAAATTAAATATTTTTTCTTAAATTAATTTAACATCATTTTACTAACATATCATAAGATAAATATCTCAATTATTTTGATTTGGGACTGTATTCTTATTACGTCTTTAGTATGGGACACTGATAAAATATATTCACTTCCATTGCCAGATACAAGATGCTTCATTGGGCGGCTCCTCGGACGATGAAGATTTTCTGGGCGTACTACGTGGACCCAGCACCTTTGCGAATGCCTTTCTCTATGTGGGCCTGGGGACTGTCGCACTGGGCCTGGTCATTGCATTTGTAGGCACCGGCGAGAAAGGATTTAAAACAGTGGAGCTAAGACTTATAGGGCCCTCTCTCATAGGCAATATAATTGTTGAATCGATTCATTTATTATAAGCTCACTCACATGAGTTTCTCTTATTTAGGTTTGGGTCTGATTTGTTGCATTTTACGCATTCTCTTCTGCATCTGCCCATCACACTGCATCTCATCCAGCAAGAAGGCGGGCAAGAAAAATGCTAACAAAATCGATGCGGATCACACGACTTCCCTGCTGCGCAATGAAAGCAAGCGGGTTTCCATAGCTCGTGGACCCTCTATACAAGTACGTAAGCCTTTTTCTCATTTTGTTATGTCCATAGATCTGCAATTTTTATTGCTTAAATAATATGAAGGACTTTCTATTTATAATTATTTTTATTATACATTATACATTGTATATAAATATATTTATATATATATAGCTAAATTTCATTTAAATATTTACATATTTCCATAATAATTTTAAGCTTACCTTTTTTATTTACAAAAAACTATTCTTACTAAACAAACTAAAAACAAGTAAGAGGTTCTAGTCGAGAGCTTCCGACTAGGGGATGCACTGAACCCTCTTCTTCCAACATCAAATGCATATATATATATTCTATTTTAGAAGTTATATGTCCAGATTGGTGACTCTAGCTCTTATTATTTACCAAAATTGCCCAAAAAACAGGATGTCGATATCCATTTTTATCGATGCTTGGAAACGGAGTGAGTTATCGATTATCGGAAACAAACTCGATCTGCGCACTAGGAGCACTTACATCCAAATTTTCAAGTCTCTATCTCTTATAGGTTTTGAGATCCTTGCGTTCATACATACGGACAGACGGACGAATGGACAGACGGACAGGGCTAGATTGACTCGGCTATTGGTGCTGATCAAGAATATATATACGGAGATGTTTCCTTCTGCCTGTTACATACATTTGCATTTTGCACTAATACAATATACCCTTATACCCATTTTTAATGGGCTTAGGGAATAAATACTGATGTGATAGAACTTTTATTCAATCTTTTAGTATTTTTAGTCAATTGTTTATTTTTTTTAATTATTTATTTGTTTTATATATATATGTATAAATATATATATATATTTATTATATTTAGAACCATTAAAATAGCAAATCTTTTAAAGTATATATATGCTGTCAGTTGTTTTATTAAATATATTTTTTGGGTATTTTTTTGTTGTATTTACATAGTGTTTTATTTAAAAAATGGAACATATTCAATAAATATTTCCACGGAATTCCTAGCCATTCTAAGGCGTTTGCCTAAACTTTTTTAATAAAATATTTAATTATTTTTATTTTACTTATTCTCCTTCCAAATAGCCAAAGTATCCTATTGCCCACAAGCGTAGCCAGAGCAAGATGCTCAATGAGGGCATGGAGGCACTTCGTCAAATAGCCACGACATCCCTCTTCATGCAGAACGAGCAGAAGACGGCCATAAATCGTGTTGTGCCTATTATCAACGAACCGGAGAACATGGATCACATGGGTGGTAAGTGAATAAATCAAACGTACTCAAAAAAAACCTAAATCTTGTAAATATTTACAGCGGATGCGCCGCTGGAGATGAAGAAGCTGCAGACGGCGTTGAATATGTGCGAGATGAGCGATGAGGAGCAGGATGACAGCGTCCAAATTGAACAGCAGCAGCTGCAGCACGTCAAGCGTACAAGAGCAACAACAACAACTGCCGTTACGAGTTGTACCACCAAAGCCACGGGGAAATCCACAAGCAAAACCACAACAACAAAAACAACAACAACAACCTTGAGCACCGTCAATGAGCGACCCAACAGCAAATTGGTACGTCAACGGGTCGCACTGCAGCAGCAGCGACAACAGCATCAACAGCAACAGCAACAACAGCAACCGGAACAACAACAACAACCACAACCACAATTGGAGCAATCACAGTCTTTGTCCTCCTCCTCCACCGTCAAAGACTCGCTGGATGGCGCTTTAATTGTGGAGGAGACCTCACTTATGGACACAGCTGTAGTCCCGCCAACGACGCCGGCAATGGCCATGGCCACCGCACTGCCCAGCAGCTGCAGCACCGGTGCCATTCCCCGGCTTAAAAGCAATAATGCAGCATTTAGCACGCCCTCGCCGCGACCGGGCGTCTCAACGGGCGCCACGCCCAAGACAACGCCCACCACCACCAGCAGCAGCTATCGTACACGTCTCACTAGTTCTCAGTCGCAACCCACAAGCTACGATTTGCCGCCGGCGCTGCCGCACACCTATTCTGCGACAGCAACGGTGCGTGGTCCGCTGGGCATGACGTTGACCGGTTCCAGTCCCGTGTATGCCATGCCTGCCGGCCGCATGAGCGCGACTGTCGTTCCGCCCACCACAACGACGATCAGTTTACTGCCGCTGCCGGCGCCGCCAACGGCCACTACAACGTCGACTGCAAGAGCGAGCATACCTGGCCAGGTGCTAGAGTCGTCGGCAATGGCCATCACAAGTCTGAGCATATTGCAGCCGTTACCGGCGACGCAGCCTGCGACAGCCTCCGCAATAACGGCCCCATCGGCGGCGTTGACCTCCATATTTGGCAGCAAAGAGCACAAATCACAGCTGTCATCCCCCTGCCTAACGAAGAGCCGTGGTAGCTCGCTGCTGGCCCCGCCACCACAGACTAGCAAACTGGAGCCGGAGCTGGTGCTCAGTCCAGCAAAACTTGGTCAATAAATGCGAGAAAGTGGATACAATTTTAGTTAGGATTTCATGCAGCTACAACCTATAATAAATATAAATGAGTGTATATGTCTCTGTTCCATTGAGTATGTGTGTGTGTGTGAGAGAGATTTTGGGGGTGTGTGTAGCTACTTAACAGTCTCTCTTGAATGTGCCACAAACATCATGAAACCAAATAATAAAATGAAGAAAACGATTCCGTAAAACGCCTGACAGTCATGTGAAGGATTTCCTAAGAGCGAAATATATATTTGGTTTTTCCCATATTTAAAATATATTTTCATGAAATAACTTTAGCTGTTCATATTTTCGTTTTCAGTTTTAGAACTACCCGTTAGTATTAAGTTTAAGTTTTCAGAAAATTTCCTAACAATTTTCTGCTTTTTAAGTTTTGTTGAATTCGACGCGTGGCTGACAACCTATACAGCTTTCAGTGTCTATTTTCTAGAGCTTGCTCCTCTGATTAAAAATGGACATATACTTTGGCAATTTTCAAGCGCACTCCTTTCTATACAAAAACTGTTGAAAATTCACGTTTTCTGTGGCAACATATTTCGCCAAATGCTCAGCAAGTAGAAAATTGCCAAGTCGCGCTCTCTAAAGCTATACCTTAATTAGTCAGGGTATTATAAAGTTTGTATACCAACATATCGTTAAATAAATATACAACATATAATAGAATATTTATAAAAAATTAACTAAGCATTGAAAAAGATAGCGAACAGAGAAAGCCGTCGTCCATTTGATCAACAAATATAGCTAAGATTCAATCAAGATTTATGCATGGGCAGTACGAAAAGTAAGCAACCCACATTATATATAATTAATTAGATATGTAACCCAAAATTGAATGTCGATGTAGTTGAATGTAAAAAAGACATATAACTAATATAATGACCCAGTAGCAACTGAAAAAAAATCACATCGATTGCAACACGAGAGTCTTAAAAATATGTTAAAGGAGCTCTTAAGGGGTATAATCGTACAAGAAAAGTAATGTTTCAACTATGTTTAAACATTTCTGAAGTGATGTATTTTGATGACTTATTTTTATTTTCTTCAATTTTTTAAAAGTTATGTTTACTTCTTAAGCCACCTGTTTAAAAAAAAATTGCAACATTCGAGAATCTCCACAAAAGTTACTCATTCAACCAAAGCAGAAGAATTGAACAAATTCTTAAAAAAAAGTATTAGATTATATCAAAATAGGAAAGCAAACCAAAAGCTATGAAACGGGCAAATAATAGGAAACATGTAAAACCCAGAGAGAAAAATCCAAATGCAACTAATTGAGAATTATAATAAAAACGATATATGAATTAGTATGTATGTCCGTATATGTATGTGCAAAATAAAAAAAAAAGGCATAACTAAAGATTGAGTTGCGTTTTTATATGTTTTATTAAAAACAAGTAAGAGGTTCTAATCGGGAGTTCCCGACTAGATCCAACAGCCACACCAATAATTTGGTATTATTGAGAGAAAAAAACGAATTAAAATAGCTACAAAGAATACAATCGCCATTGCAATGCTGTTGACAAAATCGAAGCATGAATGTGTGTGCATGTATACATTCTGGAAATTTGCGCATACTTGTTATTTTCTCGTGTTCTTTTTTTATTTTTTATATCGGTGTCACCTCGTGTTCACTTCTCTTTTCATAGAATTCCCAACTACTATTAACAAAAAATACACATATATATATATATATGTTTTATACTACTATTTCTTTACATAACTAGATGTAGTGGCTGTTGACTTTTAAGAGTTTACATTAATTTTCACTGTTCACATTCGGTCAATCCTGACATTTGATCAACCCCGATCATAACATTATTCATAAGCAAAGAACTACGGTTTTATCACACACTTGGATAAACAATCATCAACGTCTGTGACCTCATAGCGGTCATAGAAAAGCATTTTGCTGATTTTGTAAGACCACCTGTATTTGGGCGAAAACTTCTTGTGCTGTGACGTCAACGATATGTATTGACACAAAATGTCTTAAAGCACATTGTGTTTTATTATTGAAGACATTCTGTCAGCTTGTTTACCAAAGGCCCATGCTGAGCACAGCGGTAACAAAGCTACACTGTACCGAATTATTAATGGCGAACTCAACTCGGCTATCAACTTGCACCAGTCAGATTGATTCAGTGGCTTACATAATATTCCCGACATCGGAGGCTGGACCCGGCTAACACATTCAACATGCACATCACCCTGCAGGGCGGCAGTCGCAACTTTAATATGCTCAATATTTCGTGTGGTGTAAAACACATCCCTTGATCAGATAAAATTCGCCGGCGGTTAAATTATTCAAAGTATTTTTCCAATGAGACACTTCTCTAGTACTAGTAGAATTAACTGGGTAAAATTTAACATTACTAATAAAGGGTTCAGATATGAAAAAATGCTGGGCAGTAAGCCCAAATGGTCAGTATGAAATGTACCATACGGTACAGGTTTTTTTGGTATGCCGTCTAATGTTCTGGTGTAAACTGTTCTTGGGACGGAATATAGAATACAGGGCAGGCAGTTTTGAATATATGTCTCTATTTAGCCTTTCATTAAGGAAAAACAGTATTTTTTTAAGACTATTGACACACTTATCTGCAGAAAGATGCCCCAACTTCTCACGAGAGTTCCTTTTCAATTCAATCTGCATACGCTATGGTGCATACAGACACAACCTTTCCGCAGCGTTTCTCTTATACACAAACCATTAATAATCTCTTAAACTTCTCCCGCAATATACGTACATGTGTACAGTACAAACAAGTCGATATACGAGCTAATGGTAATCAAAAAGAAAAAATAAACAAGTAAGAGGTTCTAATCGGGAGCTCCCGGAATACCCAGAACCCTCTTATTCCAACACCAAATAAATAAATAAAAAGTAGTTCCATTGGCAGGGCTCGAACTCGCAACTGATCGCATTACTTGCTGTCGACTTTACTCAACATCCATACAAGCAAAAAAAAAAAACAAAATACTTTCCGCGACAGTTCACACCATTTGTTATGCCTCTACTCAGCAGCCACACCAATAATTAAGTACTAATGATAAAAGTAGGAACTAAAATAACATTAAAGAAAAAAGTCGCAATTACCATGCTTTTAGAATGCGAAGCAGACGCGCATGAATGTGTGTGTACATGTATACAGAACTTCTTGAAGTATTCGCTAGCTGTCCCATCCAATTGCGCAGTTACATACAACTTTGGTTTTTTTTCAACCGATCTTTATGAAATTTTCTACAGTGTATCTTATTGTACCATAGAATATTTGTGTATTCTGAAAAAGTCAATTGCATTTAAATTGTGGCTTAAATTGGTTGGCAATAAAATTTGGGTTATTAACTTGATTTATAGCTTTGGGGTGGTAGCGGGGAGGTGGCGAGCGGTATCAAATGAAAGATACTTGACAAAAAACAGGATGTCGATATCGATTTTAATCGATTGCTTGGAAACGGGGTAAGATATCGATTATCTGCGCAGGCACTAGGAGGACCTACATTTATAATTTTAAGTCTCTAGCTCTTATTGGTTCTGAGATCTTTGAGTTCATACATACGGACAGACAGTCAGACGGACATGGCTAGATCGACTCGGCTATTGGTGCTGATCAAGAATATATATACTTTATGGGGCCGGAGATGCTTCCTTCTCCTTGTCACATACTTTTGCATTTTGCACAAATACAATATACCCTTATACCCATTTTTAATGGGTTTGGGGTATAAAAAAGCTTCTAAATCTACTGACCATCGGGCGATCCCGGGGCTTATAGGGTTTTTACTCAAGGCTTGAACTAGGGAGCTGGAATCGGCAACAATCAGAAAAGCGCGACGTTCTGCGTGCACAAGGAATCGACGAAAAGCATAGAATATGGCTAGGGTCTCTACTTCAAAACTATGGTATCGAGACTCGGCACTCGTTGCTTTTCGTTGCCTTACCAAAACAGTTTGTAATTGGTGTTCAATAGTAGAAGGTCTGCTTAGCAGGTATACAGGTTGATAATGGAGTCGTGAGTATTAGCGCCGAACAGCAGACAGTGAGATGTTCACTGAAACACTTAGACTAATCTATATGTACCCCTTGCAAGCGGGTACCTGCCATTATAACCTAAGAGGCAAACACTGGATAACCACTATAGCTCGTTCGGATTAGCAGCAACCCGGCCACAAGCTCGGCTGCCTGGCCATATAAACCGGAGACAGCCAAATACCGGGCGGTAACGGGCGCCACTACTTATCGCCATCCAGCATATAGTGCTCAATTCGTCGCTTCTACACGCACGGCGCGAATTAAGAGATATTTAGCCATCCACTTTATGAACGATAGCCAGACCAGTGCAATCTGTTGTGTATAGTCGGACCTATCGTCAAATGCAAATCAGAGGATGATACTGCCATAAATCGGGTATCAATATAGATGGAATAGGAATAGTCATTTAATTTTTCAAACGATAAAAATAAAAACTAAAAACAAAAAACAAAATGGAAGATAAAGACATGCTGATGCTTACGGACCATTGATGTTTTTTTTTTTTTTTGAAAAATAGCTTTACATCATCTTGGGTCTTACGATCAACGTAAGATCTAGCTTAGCTTAGCTGCGTAAGTAATGATAATAACAATTAATAAATACTAGAAGATAAGGTATCTCATATATAATAATGATATCCCCATTCAGTTCTACGGCCACCACTTTTGTCATTAAAGCTCAGCACCAAGCAAAATAAGGCCTCTATGGCTCGGTACACTGTACACTGACAACATTTATTACACATAAAGGTGTTACATTTTTAAAAAAGCGTAAAATGCGTTTTACAGTACTGTTTCTTACAAGAAAAATCTGTAAATTCGCTCCGAACATTTTCTGTTTTTTGCTATAATTAATCGAAATTTTCATCGATGTTGTGAAAAATGTGGAAGTATCATTAAACAGTACCATAAACCTCTAATATATTAACGAATGCAAGAGGTAACTTTAAATCATATTTTTAAATTTTAATAATCCCACAGTTCTTAACATTTAAAGCCCTTACTTCGATATCGCATTATTTGAGTTTTGGAAGGACAACTTTGGTGCGCTGTTTATTTAAGAAGCAGTACACTCGCACGTTACCGACAACCTGTGGAACACCAATATTTGAAACTTGAAAATGTGACATTTCTTAAGCAGCAATAAGAACTTAAGCTAGACGAACTGTTATGGCTGAAAATTATGTTTGTTTATTTTAAAGCAGTCGGAGCGATCAGCTGACTCTTAATATTTGACATGTAAATGGCAACCTTAACTAGTAAGAGAAAATTGTTAATCAGCTAATGTGGCAACGTTGATTGGAGAGCTATTTTTTTGGAATACCGATGCTGAGACCACGCCAGCACGCGTGGAGTGATTTTTTTTATTAATTTCGGCGGCACTGCGAAGCAGACGTGCACTTTTAGCAGCACTTTTAGCTACAATGCTCATATGTAGAATTTTGGTGACAACGTGAGCTTCTACACACCCTGCAAATTCGGAATGCTAATGGGAAAATGGACTTGTTAAGCCATCCACCTATAAAAACAGCAGCCCTATCTACGATATTAAGATCTTCGCAAATTCAATTTATTAATAATGCAGCGTGGACCGACCAGACGATACATCCAAAGAAGGGAGTGACGATATTAAATTTTAAACGGAGCGCCGACTTTGAATTATTCCTAGTATACATATGTTCTAATAGCCTAGTTGAGAAACAAAACTTTAACTTGCGTAGGTTAAATATTAATTGATCATGATTTTTTCTTACGATGATTTTTGCAAGGAACGGTATATTTGCTTGTAGAATGTACGCTAATTCATCTGTACGAAAACTCTTATGCATTTACAAATGGTGCTGATTTGAGCTCAAACATCACTTTCATAAATCATTGTTCACCGACATCATTTAAATTTCATACGTCATCATATGTAAAACGCTTTATTCACACGGAAGTGGTATCGTATCCTCAATGAGCAAAAGCAAATTAATTAAAGACATGATCAAGGTAGCATGGTCTTTTAGCGTATAAAGTTTAAAAACTTTCGTTCAAAAAATATTGTGTTAAATTTAAAATTCTGCATAAGCATTGATATAATGACATATTTATTTATTTATATTTATTTATTTATTTATTTATTTATTTATTAATGGTCGACAAAACGAGAGTCTTCCTTCCAAGCTCTTATAATATAACAAGATCAATAATTTTGTAATAAATGTATCCATACTATAATGAACTTCACCTTGATGTAAATCTTGTTTGAGGCATGCAGATGTGGAAGTATAAAGGCATGGTAGGGACAAGGGACAAACTCTTATAATTTAAACACGAGGATTGTCATGGCGTTGCTTTAAGCAGAGCAATTTATACGGAGGTAAAATTACGTGTGCAGCCTTACTTATGCCATCTGACCTGACCTGAAACTATAGTGTATGATAACTTCTGTCCGTTCTTCTGTAAGTATTGCTTTATAAGTACCAGTCTTGACACGTTTATTTGTTATTTATTGTTACGGTAGCAGTAGCATTCTTTGGCCATGACTTTTGTTAGTTTTAAGATCTCACACCCCATCCGGTGAGCTAAGTAACGAAACCAGACGTGCCAAGCAGCAAACGAACACTCATAAGAATAGAGCACGAATAAGTGAAAGAGTCATAGGTATGAAGTGTAAATCAATGCACTCTTCTAGCCGCCTACAGCCAGTAAGTTTTAAGCGATTATTAATTAAACGTGAATGCATTGAATTGAAAATAAACCGAGAAAAATTAATCTTTATGGCCTGTCAAAAGTCAATTGCATTTAAATTGTATTTTAAATTGGTGGGATATATAAATTGGTTTATTTACTTGATTTATAGCTATGTGGTAGTAGCGGGTAGGTGGTGAAAGCCAAAATATATTAAATACATATATACTATTCTAGAAGCTACATATAATGTTTGGTGAGCTTTTATTATGTTTTTACCCAATTTGCTAAAAAAAATTTAAACTGGATTTCGATGAATTTTTATCGATTACTTGGAAACGGGGCAAGTTATCGAATATCGGAAGCAAACTCGATCAGCGCCGGCACTAGGAGGACCTACAGCTACAATTTTCTCTAGATCTTATAGGTTTTGAGATCCTTGCGTTCATACACACAGTCAGGCGGACAGACGCCCAGACGAATGGACGGACGGACATGGTCCGGTTTGTGATGGTGATCAAGAATATACATATTTTAAGGGGTCGGAGATGTTTCCTTCTGTTACATACATTTGCGTAAATACATTATATATTATAGTCACCCTTTTTACCCATTTTCAATGGGTTTAGGGTATAATTATTTCGAAAAAAATTTTTCTATATAAAGAAATATATGATGTTTAATTATTTATTTGACAACTTTTTAATAAAACTAACTTCATCTCATATAACAGCATATAAAATTAATATTTGTTTTAAAACTTAATTTGTCCTTTTAACATAACAACTCCAGATGGATTTACCTTAACCTTGATTTTAGTTCTCGGGAACAATATTCCATAATCAATGTTCTCGTAAAGGTCCTGAAATTAAAGAACGTGATTAGCCGTCAAATCCGAGTGAATATCATAATTAGGTACTATTCGCGAGGCAACACATCAAATTAATCAAGTGACCGTCTGCGGTAGATAGATACTCTGGCCACCAGACATTATGGTAAGAACGATATTTATTAATTTCATTTTAACTTTGTGTGCTCAGAGATGCTTCTTTCTGGCTGTTACATGCATATGCACAAAACCAATAAGCCCTTTTTATCCAAACAAAGTTTGTCTATCTTCGACACGCCGTAGATTTAATACCTTTCTTGACGTATGGACATGCAGACTTGTAGATATATGATAATAGAAATACTCTTGAATGCTGAGTTTGATGAAAACATCTTGAAAAAAAAATCATTTGCACTGGCTCTTCCCATAGAACTATAAAATTAAATAGTGCGATTCTGATCCTATTTTAATAAGCAAAACAGCTTCTGGTGCATCGTTTTTAATCGACCATTCATTTCTTTGGCAGCCAGATGTTATAGTGCTCCGATGTTGATAAAATCACATGAAGTTCGAAAACAATTTTTATCCATTATTTTCTAAGTTTTTTTTATTGTGCAATTGTAGTGATTTGTTAGTTACAGCAAAAGCACTTATGGGGATGGAGTGAATGCACGTAAATGAAGTGTGACTCTTATTATACCCTTGCAGAGGGTATTATAATTTTGTCGTGAAATGTATAACGCATAGAAGAAGATAGATTTTAGAAGAAGATTTTATATCACCCTAAACTCCCTCTTAGATGTGTGTATTCCTAAGTCAATTCCTTCGACTACTTTTTCAAAACCACCCTGGTTTACTCCCAGATTATTACATCTAAAAAATGTAAAATCCAAATATTTTAAAAAGTTTAAAAAGTCTGGTTTGTGTACAGACTTGGCTAAATATTCCATAGCCAAGTCGAACTTCTTTCTTCTTAATTCTCAATGCTATGAGAATTATCTAATTCGTTGTAAAAGGCAATTCGCCCGAAATCCAAGACAGTTTTATAATTTTGTAAACTTGAAGCGTAAATCTTCAAGTTTGCCATCTTCTTTTTTTCTTGGGATGGATAAAGCTAGCAATGACATTGATTCTGCTAACCTCTTTGCTAATTTTTTCCAATCAACTTACTCTTCAGTCTGTCCTAATACTAATTCTTACCCTTATACTATTACCACCAGTTCTATACCTCCCCCCACTATTTCACACTCCTCTCTCCTATTAGCTATAAACTCTCTAAAATCTTCTTACTCTCCTGGGCCGGACAATATTCCTAGTTGTCTACTCAAGGAGTGTAGTTCTTCCCTTTTCTATCCATTGCTAAAGCTTTTTAATCTATCCCTTGAAACTTCTGTCTTTCCATCTCTTTGGAAAGAATCTTATATCATTCCTCTTCACAAGAAAGGTGGGAAGTCTGATATACAAAATTACAGGGGCATTGCAAAACTGTCTGCTATTCCTAAATTATTTGAAAAAATAATCACTTCGAATTTGCAGCATTTCTGCAAATCAGTTGTTTCCCCTGTTCAACATGGATTCGTAAAGAATCGGTCAACTACGACCAATCTGCTTGAGTTTACATCCTTGGTAAATGATGCTTTCCTTTCGAAAATGCAAACTGATGTCATTTACACTGACTTCAGTAAGGCGTTTGACTCTGTGCACCATGACATTTTACTTTTTAAACTTGACCGAATAGGTTTCCCTCTGTCCCTTTTACTTTGGATTAATTCTTATTTAAAAGGTAGGACCCAAAGAGTAATACTGAGGTTGACTACCTCTAAAAGGGTTCACGTTACTTCTGGTGTTCCTCAAGGTAGTCATCTTGGACCTTTACTCTTTACACTTTTTATAAATGATCTTCCCTCTGTTATATCACATGCCCGTGTACTCATGTATGCGGACGATGTCAAACTTTTTCTATCATACACTAACCCCCTACATCATTCTCGTCTACAAGACGATTTGAACGCTATGCAACTTTGGTGTTCGGCCAATCAATTGCATCTAAATTGTTCAAAGTGTATGTTTATGACTTTTAATCGTACTACACCTTATCTTGTCAGTTATACAATCGACAATATCCCTTTGCAACGTATACTAACAGTTAAGGATCTAGGCGTTATTTTTGATTCTAAACTCTGTTTCAATCTTCATATAGATACCATTGTTAATGAGGCAAAAGGTGTACTTGGATTCATTAAACGATGGTCTAAAGAGTTTAACGATCCTTTTATAACAAAACTTCTGTACATCTCTCTTGTTCGCCCTATCCTTGAATACTGCTCTTGCATCTGGTCTCCACAGTATATCAACAGCCAGGATCGTATTGAATCTGTTCAGAAGCAATTTCTGCTTTTTGCCTTACGAGGTTTAAATTGGGACCCTAATCTTCGGTTGCCGTCCTACTCCAGCAGACTGCTTCTTCTCAACCTTCCGTCGTTAATCAACCGTAGGACAATTCTCGGTGTTGTCCTTCTACATAAGTTGATTATTGGCGACATTGATTCTCCTTTTCTGCTAGGGCGTCTTCAATTCTCTGTTCCGGCTAGACCAACCAGAAATTATCGCCCCTTATTACTATCTACGTGCACAACAGATTACGCTATGCACAATTCTTTTCGCGTGCTATGTAAAAATTATAATAGTTTGCATCACGTTTTCTCTACCGAACTGTCTCTACCCCTAATAAAATCGTTGCTTTCAGGATACCTTCGGGAAGTCGCTGACCATTCCCAGCTATGAGCAGGGGCATAGCTAGCCGGACAGGCTGAAAAATTTTCCCCCACCGTGTCGGTGATTTCCCATTACTTTTCTCTTTGTCCTATCCACTTAACACTCTTTATCTAACTTACATTGCTTTACTTTATTAACAATTTTCTTACTTTCTTTTTTCCTATTTATTGTATTTTCTTTATTAATATAGCAAATTAAGATTATTTTTAATTTCACTTGAGATCACTTTTTTCCTACTTACAACCTTCTGCTTACATGTAGGCTCTAATAGCGTCACTGACAAAATTAGCTGTGAAAAGGGGCACAGCTGGCCGGACTGGCAAATAAAACACCTCCATCGGTCGGTGATGCTATTTAGAAAATTGTATCCTTTAGCTAGGCTTTTAGCATATAATTATATTGTACAATCTTTTGAATAATGAGGAAGACACTCGTTTTGTCGACCATTAATAAATAAATAAATAAATAAATAAATAAATATCTCCGACCCCATAAAGTGTATATATTCGTGATCAGCATCAACAGCCGGGTCGATATAGCTATGTCCGTCTGTCCGTCAGTCGGTTTCTATGCGAACTTGTCTTTCAGTTTTAAAGCTATCTTAGTGAAGCTTTGCAGAATTCTAGCACATATGTCATATGTCAAAACCAGCTGGATCGAACCTATATATCATATAGCTGGCATAGGAACGATCGGTCGAAAATAAAAATGTTTCTTTTGGCATTCTTGGCAAATACAAAGCGTTTGATCTCTTTCACATTGTAATTTGCGAAATAATTGGGGCTATGGGGATGCCGTAATCAGCTTTATTTAAGCGTCTCTGATATTTAATGATATTTTCTATAGAATTACCAGAGTTATACTTCGCCGCCATACCATTTATATCTATCTATTAGTATTTAATATTAGTAGTAGTTTAACTCAGAATAAATAGAACAAATGTCAAATGTCCACCTGTTATCAGCTTGCAATAGAGAAGAATGAGTTAATACGCATGAAGGAATTAAATTTTTTTTCCATTTTCTATGAACAGCTTTGCAATTGCGATTGTATTGTTTTCTGAGCCGTGCATATGTGCTGCTCTTTTAACACGTTTTTGTTTCATAAAAATTAATTGTGGGGATAACTGGCGGGTAAAGGCAGTTGCAAGAGTGTGAGAACTTCATTCTTTTAAATTGTATATAACTGCTTAAGCTTAAGCTAGTAGCGCGCGCACTATTAGGTTTTGGGAGAAAAGTGTGAAAACAAAATAAAAAATCAATTTTTTTTGATGATATTCGTCTAACGTCTATTGGCTTACGTTCGGATCATTTTGCATTCCTCCTGTGAGTCTTGTTTACTTTTACGGTTTGTTTGCTTACCGGACATATGCGGTCGAAGTTTCTTGCCACACTCCCATACACTCCTAACAAATCCATAAAAGAGTTAGAAGCTGGAATCAACGGTTTTCATCAGGCTAATTTGGTGATCTAAATATTGAAGGAAAACATAAAAGTGCTCATAAAACCGTTGACCCACATAGTTAGTCAAACAGCGGTGGATTTAGAGAAAAACTTTCGCCAGAATTTATTATCCAAGATGGTCAAAATAAGCGAAAATGGTGAAAGACTGAAATTAATTTTCAGATCCTTAAAGATATTTTAAGTCGATACGATTTTCATACAATTTTGTTTGCGATCTTTTCACTCATGCGGTAAAAAGTTCTCGAAACACCCTTTTATATGCACCATCATCAGATAAGGAAGCTACAGTGACAATTTCAGTTTACAATCTCGTACGGTTCGGGCTGTGCGTTAATCACCAATCTTATAGATTCCCTTGATAAAACAGAAGTTGTAAGTTGTCGCCAATGGAAATTCCAAAATCGACGACACGCGTATTTAATAAAATCTTATGTAGGGCATTGAATATCAGTTTAAGGACCTTTTCCGAAACCTTTTCACGACTCTTATTTACCAACTATAAATATTTTATCAAGTCCATTAAAAATATTCAATCGAGGCGATAAGACTGCCACATTCACTCCCCCTCAAATTTTGCAACTTAGTTACAAAATGTATGCATTTTTTGGGGTGAGCGCACTTCACGTCCGCTATGAGTGGTAATAATGGGATGTTGTTTTTTACAGTTAGTTGCGGGTAAAGATGATCATCGTCTGCTTCTAAGTAAGCTTTTTTGAACACTGTCGATAGTTATAGTGTTATGCTTGCCGATAATGATTACAAATTACTTATCGATGCGGCTGATAACTAAGATTTTTTGAACTGCGCTTTGACTATATCATCACGAAGGAAAATGTGTGTACATGTTTTGAGACCATTTCGCACGAATACTTTGGTAGTAACGAGGTGTGGTGTATTGACAGGCTTTAGCTGGGACATGGTTGAACATAGGCGCTTGATGAATTAACTTTCGATGTACTCTTCTGCAGGTTCCTGGAAAGATTCACCGGGCATTGTCCATTTCAGCTAGCTATACGTTGGGATCCAGTTGAATTCAGTGTGATATTTGATGGCGGTCTAAGCTCCTTAAAAAATGTAGACTCAAACTGTCTGCCTTGGTTGGTAGCTATGATGCATTACTATGCATTAAAGGCTTAGCTACCGTCTCTGCAGCTATGTGTGCTTTTAGCTTAAGGGCCAATTAAGGTAAATTTTGATATTTCGAATCGACTTCCAGGCAGGTTAACCTTTTGACCTTTTGCTTTGTTGTGTATGTCTACTTTGGACTGCTGGAAGATGTTGCCCATCTAAGCAATGTTTTTTTTTTCGTTTATCTCCAGACGAAACGTACAGCTTTGAGTTTCACTGTTGCGCTCTTACGTGAGTAAAAAAGGTTATGATTGAAATTGAAGGCTTGCTTTCGGTAGCTATGTGTGATATATTGACGGATTAGAAGTAATACTAGACGGGCAGAGCAATTGCCAGCAACTCACGGTCATAAGTATTTCACTTTTTCTGCGATTGAGATATCTTTTTGGATAAAATCGAACGGTTTGAGGGATCCGCGTCAACATACGGTAGCAGTTTAGCATTTGCGGAAGAATGCGCTTATGTTGTCAGGCGTGCTAAATCGGTTTTGCACTGCTCGAACATCTGGTCTGTTTCGGCGTTCCACACTATTTTTGTTGCCTATGATTAGCTTTTGCAGTTGTTCTTGCTTAGGTAAACATCGGCTGCACACCAGAGTAAGTTTTTTAAAATCTTTGATTGCTTGAATCATTGGTCCGACTTATGGCGGTCCTCGGGACATGATAGCCAAGAAAATCCACTTGTATTGCCCAAAGATTAATTTTGAGGCATTTAAGCGTAGTCCATGCTGCCGTAGTCTACCAAAAACATCCTTGACGTGCTGTAATGCTCATCTACTTTTTGTCCTGCGATGCAGATGATATGTCCATATCACGAAATATAAATTAAATGTTTGGCTTGCGTTATATAATGTAAATGTAATTACATTACATTAAATCGTATAAGCCAAATGGAATGACGATCGCGGTTTCGAGGCAATTGGTATCTGTTGATGTTTTCATTCCAGATAAATTGTCGTGAAGATTGACTAAGATTGAATTTGTTAGAGATATCAAGAAAATGCGGCAATGGATACCTGTCTGGCTTTGTATAGTCTGTAGTCTGTAGTCGCTGCAGGGCAGCCATTCGATTTTGCTCTTCTTGGCTGCCATGTGCAGTGGGGTTGCATATTGGCTGCTTAAATTTAGCTATAGCTAATTTTTCAGGGTTTAGGCGACGCCCTTTTGAAAGTATGGGCTGGTTGTGAAGATGTGATGCTATACTGTCGTCTTAACATCGTGTGCTGCGTACTTGCAGGGCATGATCAAGCCGCTGTATTTGCGTAGCAGTACTTTGAAACGGTCGTTGGTCACTGGAGTCACAGTGAGTAGTTTTTCGAATTCCACACCGCACGTTGTGCCCCTTTTGTACAGCTTTGTAGAGCTGTCTGCAGTAGCCCGTATTCATGTAGGAAATCAACTCCTATGATTAATGTTGTGACGTCAGCGATGACAAATTGCCAGTTCATATATCTGCGTAGGCCGAAGTTGATAGCAGAAATTTTTGTGCCAAATGTTTTTACTGGGGTGCAGTTTGCTGCGTGAGCGCTGAGTGATCCGTGGGAGGTAATCTAGAAAAATCAGCGCATGTGTCGATTAAGTATTTTATTTTTGCAGCTTGGTCCATTATGAATAATCGATGACTGGTAGCCCCCACTTTGACCACCGTCGCTGACAGAGTGGGTTTAGTTTTCAGGCTTGAATTTTTTTAAAGTCACATGGCTCAGTTTACCAGCATTGGGCCATATATAGAGATACTGTAGCCAAGTCGCCATCAATAATCACTACGAAAGCTCGTACATTATCTGGAAGACGTTCCAAGCAAAGTGCTTTTATGACCTAATCGGCAACTTGGGTACCTGCTAAGTTTGTCAACTTCGTATATGAGCTTGTTAAATTTGCGTTGATCGGAATCAGTGTATTCATTGATAAGATCTACGTTGATTGCGCCATACATTTAGCTCCCGATGTTCTGGTGGGAATGATCCTATATTTTCTGACAAACTCTCGGACTTGGATTGATATCTGGGGTCAGTAGTAGAAGTAATTGACTCCGGTCAGAGTCTTCGCAATCCCACCATGCATCGCCATCGCACCTTCATGCGCCTTTTGTATGAGCGTTAACTTTTCAGGAACCCACAGTTTCGAGAGGAATTCGTCGCTGTATTCTCTGTTGGTCTATGTTCTCTTTAATAACAGATGAACCTCGAACCGTAAGTCTGTAAACTTGTCCGACTTCCCCCCACAAGCCTCAGCCTTTCCAAATACTCCTTACTCGGTGGTCTCGAAATCGTATGCATCAAATTCTTCTTCTTCCACTCCGAAAGGTCTAGAAAACATATCCTCCACGATATTGTCTATTCTCTTGGGATGTTCGATGTTAAAGTTGCATACTTGAAGATCCAATGACCACCGAGCAAGTCTCTGCAGGCTGGCATGGTTGGTAATAAGTACAAACGGCATCAGTTCTATATATGGCAAAAGCTTTCGACAGCTTTGACGGTGGTTAGGCATGCCGTTTCGGTCACGTTATAATTTAGTTGTCCTTCCCGCTGAAAAGAAAGCAAGCGGTCTATCACGCCACTATCATCCCTCTGAAAAAGCTCCGCTCCTATTCGCAATTGGCTTGTATCGCACTGTATATGATAGTGCTTGCGGAAATCGGGATGCACCAGTCTGGGTGCACATGTGAGCAGTTTCTTGATATCCTGGAAATCGTTTATCACTTCTATGCTAATACTAGCTTCATGCTCGACTTTATGCAGTCCGTCAGGCTGGCAGTCTGTCGTAGTTTTGCTATTGCTTCCACCTTTTTGGGTAGGTAGCCAAAGATGTACCCCAAGTAACGCAGGTATTGAAGCAGAATTCAAATTTTTGGAACCCAATAGTCAAATTCGCTTTTTCAGGCAGTCGGTTACTTCCTTTACCAAATGGCATCATTCTGAATTGATAGGTAGGGCTGCCGGGTGTGGTGAATACTGTAAATTACTCTTGGGGTCTAGCTCTATCTGCCAAAACGCATGCGTCAAATCTACGCAGCCTATGAATATGTCGTCGTCAACTCTGCTTAGTATGGACTCGATGTTCTGCAACGGGTATGCGTCTTTGATGGTCAGCTTATTCAACTTGCGAACATCCAGACACAGTCGATTCTTTATGTGCTTTCAATCGGTTGTCCCAAAGACACTACCTCGGCTCAATGACTTCCACTGCTGCAAAAAATAGCATCTATACTGCTGAAGATACTGGATAGAATCGCCTTTGACTGGCACTGTGCCTTCCATTAGTTGGTATGTACTTCCATACTTGTATGTAATCCTCGAGATTTGTAATCCAGGAAACCTTCTTTAACATCTTTCAGTCGAAATTGTTGTTGGTGAACTCTGAATCAATATACCTCAGCTCCTCGACTACTAAATTTTCCGGCACTAAGCCAAAGTTTCTCAAAAAGTCCTATCCAAGGTACAGTGACGGTTTGAAAGATGGGCTAGGTAAAGCGCTAATTGGTGAGTCCGGTCATTGTACGACATTGTGGAATAGATACGACCCAGAATGTGCTATAGCATGCCCCAGGCGATTAAACTGTCCTGTAACCTTTTCCCAGTAAACTGATGGATGCTCCTGTATTCAGCAGCCCAGCGATCTCTCACTGCTTGATCATTGCGAATGCTCGATCGTTCTGTGCTGTCGAAAATACGTACTCAAGCTTTTGTATATTCTGCTACTCTCACTTCAAATGGCTTCTCTTTTAACCACCTAACGCATAAGTAAAGGTATTAAACTGCTGTGCCCGTTTGTCTGTTCGGTCGAAAGGTAGTTTTTTGTATAAACAACTTTTTTATTTATCAAGATATCTTTACCATACTAGGTATTTATTAGTTCTTCAATGCTCCTCATATCCTATCATCCTGTCATCATCGGACCACTGTATCATAAAGCTGTCGAAGGAACAATCGGTCGAAAGTTAACTTGTAATAAGGAAAACTTCTTTTTTGTTCAAGAAACAAACTTGACTTTTTTAGGTTTCACCATGCTTCCTACATCTTTGTGGGGTTTCTTTTTATTATATTTATATTCTTTTATTATATTTTAATTTTTTTTTTTTTGTATTTCAATTTGCACAACATTGATAAACGTTGTTACAGTGGATATGTTGGTGTATGTTGATATGACCCCCGTTATCGCCAGACTCGTAATGAGTATTTAAGAGGTTGATTCATATAAGCTAACACAGTCGGTGTGAGTTGCCATGTAATAGCGCAATAGCAACTTCAACATATCGAAATATATATGTCCTATTTTAAGCTGACAAATATATAATAAATACTGGCTAGCCGTCTCTTTAAAGCAACGCAAAACCGCAACGCAATACAATGATTGCGGATATATAATAAAATCAATTAATTAATTTATTTCTTACGACTTACCTCAACTCTATATCCAGAATTATTGATCAGACCTAGCTCCTTTAATGTAACGGAAATATCAGATGGTGTGCCGTCTGTCCGTCTATTTACAAAGGCTAAAGCATAGGAGTAAAAGCTCTGATAAACTGGACTTATTGGTTTTGACCAAATTTCTATTCCCTTATGTTTATATATTCTTCGACCTTGTATGCCCAAGGGATCTTGATCTACAGAAATAATCTTTCTATTGAGCAATATCTCCTTAAATTCAGGTCGTATTGTCCTTAAATCAACTGACATTAAAAGTGGAGCAGCAAGAATGGCCCACACAGCAAATTGAGTCTTCGCCTGTTCATAGCTAAGGCCAAAGTTTCCAATTATTAGCTGAAACAAAGAAATATGAAATTGACGATTTGAAATAGTTTTTTTTCAATACCTTTCCAAAATAATTTGTAGAATTTACACAGCATTTATAAAAAAACATATCTTTGCTTGTTCAATATTTTGTGAAAATGTGTACCTTATATACTTGTTGGCGCAGATCTGCGCATTGAATAATAATATTCATTAAAATGTTGAAGCTTAGTGTTAGTTTATTGCGGAGCGACAGCGCAATATAGCTTAAGCATAGAAATAAATTTTCAAAACTTTTTGAAAACATTCAGGCCCTGTAAATTAATAGTAAATTGGAATTTTAATTGAAATTAATAACTCTTAAAAGATTTAAACATAACTTAAGCAACTAAGGAAAGTTTTGATGATTCAAAATCGCAATTTTTCTATAAAAATCATAATGCGTTTAAGCGATCAGATGATAAGGATGAAGAACTAGAATTCAGATTAGAAATTCTGGCCCAACATAGATACAGCTTTAAAATATTAGACTAGAGGAGAAACATTTCACCGAGATGATGATTATCGTACCAAGCTCGAAGAACTTTGTATAACGACAAAAGTTGGTTTAAATTCCGTTATAAAGTCTTTAAGTCCTGCAACGCTTGCAGGCGTTCCCGTTGTGGCTTCACGCACACATCTTCGTATCTGGAGCTTCCCAAGTTTAGTAGAAAATAATTCAAGTTAAAGAATTTATTAGCCTGTTCAATACTCTTGATCAGAACAATAGTTCGATTTCGAGTAAAGAGTGATATTGATTAAACGAATGGTTCTTTGGTCTGATTCTGAAGTCACGCTTCATTGGATTCGGACACATCCTACGTCAACGTCAACATTTGCGTTAAATTGAGTGGCTCAAATCCACAAGTGGGCAAAAAACGCTGAATTGCGACACAAAACAACTATTGAGATAAACGAGGACGGGTTTTAATCTACCCAGGGAGGAGTAACCACGCGCGAGACAAAAGGAGCTGATAACGCAATTGGGCGTCACGCCGTTGCAACAGAGTTGCAGACTCTCGCACCCCCAAACGGGCTAATCGCTCTCAAGAGACGACAACTCAGAATTCTGCCGGCTTGCCTGCCTGCAGCAGCGGCTTCGCGCATTCATTTAAGTTACTTAAAGTTTAGTTTTGAATTTATTCTTAAACAGTTCAAACGATCGGCAAACAGAAATAAATCCGTAATAATTGAAATTACAATTCGATCTTGTTTAATTTATGTTCACAAACATTCAACAAGCCACGACTGCGGTTTTCGTATGTGTGGCTCATGTATGGGTGGCATGTCGATTAAAATGCGAAAAGCCAGACTTTGGTTCAAGATATTATTACGATCGGCAGTGTACCTACGCACATCAGCCCACCGTAAAAGATGATACATTCCTTATCTTACTCTCAAAGATTATTAAATTTTTTTATATTGACACATGAAAGGTATAAGTGATTTATAAATACCATGTCAGGATCATTCCAGTGTCCAGGTCCAGCATAGGGTGCAATTACATCTTGATTATTTCCATAATAATCAATAATATTTTCAACAGATAACCACGAATCCTGGATGTCGTCAAAATTTCTCCATAGATTGCAATGACTTTGAATCGCTGAAAAATTTGGTGGAATCCCTGCATATATTTGGTAAACAGGCCAGCTACAAGAATACACCATATGCTTCCCCGTACTGTTAAGAAGTTTTCCAAACTCCGTGTAGCCTCTATCCATATCGTATGGTAAGGCGTAGCAACCGTCTAATTTAACATAATCAACATTCCATTCTGCGAATTGATACGCATCTATTTTCTCAAACCCGATAATGCCAGGATATCCAGCGCATGTGTAATTTCCATAGTCTTCATAAATTCCAAATTTTAATCCTTTTGAATGAATCTTAAATTAAGAAAATTAAAGCTCTTGTTATGTTTTTTTAAATAGAAATTATTTCAAAATTTATGTTATTAGCATAAAATTTCCATTTACGCCGTTTTTTTAAGGTCGCAAGTTAAATATATACACTTCCGCAACGCTTAAGTAAAGAAATAAAAGAAATCCAGCTACTTATATAGTAGAAATGTTGTCTTGTTGAAGTTCGTATGAACATACAGCGGATAATTAGTAAATACAATTTCTTTGTTAATGCTTTCGATTGACAATGATAAAAATAATACATTTTTGTGATATTAAATTTTAGTTTGATTGTATTATTCATGAAAAAGAAGACACTAGACACAAAATGAAGACACTATATTTGCAAGCAATCGATATTGATATCCTGTTTTTCGGGCAATTTTAGTGAATAATAAGAGCTAGAGTCACCAAACTTGACATATAGATTTTCAAATAGAATATATATATGCATTCGATGTTGGAAGAAGAGGGTTTAGGGTATCCCCTAGTCGGGAGCTCCCGACTAAAACCTCTTACTTGTTATTATCATGCTTATGGTTATTATTCGTGCAATGCATAGTTAAACACGGGAGCCGCATACGGCTCTTCAAACTCTTGTGACTACCTTTTAATCACGCTTCTAACAAGAGACTCGAAATAAACATGACAACTAGAGACTGCTTAGACGATTCAAAAAATAAACGCAATATACGAAGAGCTCTGATTAACGACAAAAGGTAATATAAAGTCCGTTATAAAGTCTGTAAGTCCGGCAACCCCTGCAGGCATGCCCGTTGCGGCTCCACGCACACGTCTTCCGCTTCTGGCCCTTCCCAAGTTTTATGAAAACAACTCCAAGCTTCAAAATTTTATTTGTCTGTTCAAAGCTCTTGTTCATAGCAATTATGCAATTCCGAATATAGAGAAATTCAATCATTAGGTTATGATAATTATCAGAATGTCACAGGTCTCTAAGCTTAAAAATTATTTCATGGCCAGCACTTTCTTCGATTCGTATATAATTGCATTTTCAGAAACATGGTTAAATTGAACTATATCTGATTTTGAGGCTTTTTTGAACAGTTTTATTTTGCATAGAAATGATTGGCCGTATCGAGGTGGTGGGGTATTAACTGCCGTTAAGGCCATGTTCCAGTCAGAACTTTTCTGTCTTAGTACGCCTACGGACTCTGAGATTGTCTCAGTTAAGGTGTCTTTTCCACACGCAATGTCTATATTACATGCTCTTATGTTCTACTTCTTCTGATATTCAAATATAAAACATATTACTTGTATTGAAAAAGTTTCATTACATGTGCGTGAGAATGACCTATTTACGATGCTGGGTGATTTTAATTTGCCGAACATCTCTTGGTCATTATTAACTGCCGAAAATAATCTAGTGCCCTTAGCACGGCATTATAAATTGCATGCTGGATCTTTCCTTGTTCCCCTCCTTTATCCCTTCCTGAGAATGCATATCATCCTACTTTAGAGGTTGCAATGTTCAATTGCAATCCTCTCGTTTTACATTCATCAGCAATCTATAAGTCCCGCCGTTGCTTTCGCAAATCAAACTATTCCTTACTTAATCAACGTATTCATGCAATCGATTGGTCTTTTTTATATGTCGCGGTTGGTATGAATATTGCTAATTTTTTTATAATACCCTGAACTGAATCTTAGATGATTGCATTCATAATACAATTCCCTCAATTGCTTCTTCAAAGCCACCCTGGTTCACTTCCAGACTATCATCAAATCTAAAAAAAATATATTTCTAAATATTTTGAAGAGATTAAAAGGTCTGGTTCCAGTATTGACGGCCAAATATTCCATAGCCAAGTCGAACTTCTTTCTTCTTAATTCTCAATGCTATGAGAATTATCTAACTCGTTGCAAAAGGCAATTTTCCCAAAACCCAAGGAAGTTGTATAATTTTGTAAACTTGAAGCGTAAATCTTTAAGTAGCCATCTTATTTTTCTTTCGGGATAGATAAAGATAGTAATGATTGCGATGCTAACCTATTTGCTAATTTTTTCCAATCAACTTACTCTTCAGTCTGTCCTAATACTAATTCTTACCATTACAATATTATTTCAACCGGTTCTATACCTGCTCCTCCCAATCCTCTCTTCTTTCTGCTATAAATTCTTTAAAATTTTCTGACTCACCTGGGCCTGACAATATTCCTAGTTATCACCTCAAGCAGTGTACTTCTTCCCTTCTTTATCCATTGATAAAGCTTTTTAATCTATCCCTTGGATCTTTTTTTATTTCATCTCTTTGAAAAGCATCTTATATCATACCTCTCCTTAAGAAAGGTGGGAAGTCTGACATTCAAAATTACAAGTGCATTGCAAGACTGTCCGCTACTCCTAAATTATTTGAAAAAATAATCACTCCTAATTTGCATCATTTCTGCAAATCAGTTGTTTCCCCTGCTTTCCTTTTGAAAATACAAACTTATGTCATTTACACTGACTTCAGTAAGGCGTTTGACTCTGAGCAGCATGATATTTTACTTTTTAAAGTTGACCGAATAGGTTTCCCTGCGTCTCTTTTACATTGGATTAATTCATATTTAAAAGGTAGGACCCAAAGAGTAATGCTGAGGCTGACTACCTTTAAACGGGTTCACGTTACTTCTGGTGTTCCTCAAGGTAGTCATCTTGGACTTTTTATAAATGATCTCCCCTCGGTTATATCACATGCCCGGGTACTTAGGTTTGCGGATGATGTAAAACTTATTCTATCATACACTAATCCCCTACATCATTCTCGTCTACAAGACGATTTGAACGCTATGCAACTTTGGTGTTCGGCCAATCAATTGCATCTAAATTGTTCAAAGTGTATGTTTATGATATTTATCGTACTATACCTTATCTTGTCAGTTATACAATCCACAATATCCCTTTGCAACGTATACTAACATTTAATGATCTAGGCGTTATTTTTGAATTTAAACTCTATTTCAATCTTCTTATAGATACCATCGTTAATGAGGCAAACGGTGTACTTGGATTCAATTAACGGTGGTCTAAAGAGTTTAACGATCCTTTTATAACAAAACTTCTGTCTGTACATCTTTCTTGTTCGCCCTATCCCTAAATACTGCTTTTGCATGTGGTCTCCGCAGTATAACAATAGCCGGATCGTATTGAATCTGTTCAGAAGCAATTTCTGCTTTTTGCCTTACGAGGTTTAAATTGGGACCCTTATCTTCGGTTGCCATCTTACTCAAGCACACTGCTTCTTCTTAATCTTCCGTCGTTAACCAACCGTAGGACAATTCTCGGTGTTGTCTTCCTACATAAGTTGATTATTGGCGATATAGATTCTCCTTTTCTTTTAGGGCGTCTTCAATCCTCTGTTCCGTCCAGACCAACCAGATATTATCGCCCCTTATTCCTATCTACGTGCACAACAGACTACGCTATGCACAATCCGTAATGCGTGCTATGTAAAAATTACAATAGTTTGCATCACGTTTTCTCTTCCGAACACTCTCTACCCCGTTGCTTTCAGGATACCATCTGAGAGGCACTGACCATTCCCAGCTATGCCCCTGATAGCTTGCCGGACATTCCCCCATTTTCGGTGATATCCCATTATTATTTCCCATTACTTTACTCGTTGTTCTATCTACTAACACTCAATATATCTAGCATACATTTTATTACTTTATCAAAAAATGTCTTTCTTTATTTTTTTCAAATATATTGTATTTTTGTAATTAATATAGCAAATTAAGATGTTTAATTTTACTTAATAATATTTTTTTCCTACTTACAACCTTCTGCTTAGATGTAGGCTCTAATAACGTCACTGACAAAGTTAGCTGTAAAAAGGGGCACAGCTGTCCGGATTGGCAATTAAAACACCTCCATCGAACGGTGATGTTATTAGAAAATTGTGTACTCTAACTATGCTTTTAGCATTCAATTTTCATAATATATGCATATTGCATTGAATAATTAGAAAAACACTCGTTTTGTCGACCATAAAAACATAAATGAAAATAAATATAAATAAATAAAATAAAAACAAACGTGCTGCGACTTCATGAAAGTGTGTTCATGTTCAATAATCCTATGGCTTCAAAGATACATTATCCAAAAATCGAAAGGGGAATCATACTAAGAACGTTCCCATATGTTTCAGTAAAATTAGTTACTGAAGAACACCCAATTTCGGGATCAGCAACGATGTTTAGTAAGACAGAGCCACATGAAATGGCACCAAATAGTAAAAAAAAACAAGTAAGAGGTTCTAGTCGGGAGCTCCCGACTAGGGGATACCCTGAACCCTCTTCTTCCAACATTAAATGCATATATATATTCTATTTTAGAAGCTATATGTCAAGTTTCGTGACTCTAGCCTTATTATTTACCAAAATTGCCCAAAAAAACAGGATATCGATATCGACTCTTATCGATTGCTTGGAAACAGAGTAAGTTATCGATTGTCGGAAACAAACTCGATCTGTGCGGGCACTAGGAGCACCTACATCTACAATTTCAAGTCTCTAGCTCTTATAGGTTCTGAGATCCTTGCGTTCATACATACGTACGGTCGGACGGACGGACGGACAGACAGACGGACAGGGCTAGATCGACTCGGCTATTGGTGCTGATCAATATATATACTTTATGGGGTCGGAGATGCTTCCTTCTGCCCTTTACATACATTTGGATTTTGCACATTTTTAATGGGTTCAGGGTATAATAAAGCTGCACAGATCAATTTTCGATAAATCCTATAAGTGCCTAAATAAAAGTGCACCAGTTTTGTAACCGACCATAATTAAGCACACTGAGATTTTAGTATATGAATACAATGAAATCAGGAGCTTAGTAACATAAGCCGTGAGGTTTACACAGGGTCCAAATTTCAGACGTTTTACAACGTCTAAGGGATAATCTGGTAAACCTAAATAAAAAGTATGATCTCAAGCTTTATTTAACAACTGTACTAATCAGACCGGTAACGTTCGATCAGTCAATTTTGATAAATTCAACGGAAAGGAAACGCAGACAGTTGTAGAGTTCTTCAAATTAGCCTCCTCACTCTTAGCAGAGTTCGATGGAAAAGCCGAAGAACTACAAAGCTTCTTGGATGCATTGAATGTAATCGATTCCTTAAAAGGCACTCATGAACCAACAGCTGAAAGCATCATAAAGACTCAACTTAAAGGCCATGCTAGAAATTTGATAAATAATAAGCAAACAATGCTTGCCATTATTAATCAATAATCCAAAGCTTTTAAAGGAGAATCTGTAGATGTTATATCTCCAAACTCCTTAATCTGCAGCAAAAGAGCAAAATGGCAACTCAGTATACCCAACAACAACAGTATACCTCAGTATAACAAGATTATGCAAAAAAAAGTTAAGTTCGAATGGACAGCCGACTGCCAGCATGCCTTCGAGCATCTCAAATCGGCACTAATAAACTTAATATTACTACAATACCCAGACTTCAGCAAAGAATTTTGCATAGTAACTGACGCAAGTAAGCAAGCTTGTGGAGCGGTTTTAACTCAAAACCATAATGAACTCCAACTCCCGATTGCTTATGCATCACTTTCATTTACTAAGGGAGAATGTAATAAAAGTACAACAGAAAAGGAATTAGCAGCAATACACTGGGCAATTACACATTTACGACCATATATTTATGGCAAACATTTTACAGTCCGCACAGTCAATTGATAATGTCGAACAAATGGGCAATAAAATATTGACAAAATTAAGAGTAGCGCTACTCAACCCGGTGACCCTAATGAAAAAAGAAGATATACAGTCTACATATCATGATGATCCAATACAAGGAGGTCACACAGGTATTACAAAAACCTTGGTTAAGGTCAAAACACACTATTTTTGGAAAGGTATGACCAGATATATTGCTGAGTACTATAACAGAAGTCCCAATCAATGCTTTTGATAGAGTAATAGTAGACACGGTCGGTCCGCTGCCAAAATCAGAGAAAGATAGTGAATATGATATGTGACTTAACAAAATATCTTATTGCCATACCTATAGCAAACAAAAGCGCACATACTGTCGCTAAAGCTAGGCATCAATCTTTTATTCTGAAGTACGGTTCAATGAAGGCGGTCATTACGGACAGAATATAAAAATTCTATAATTACTGATTACAAATATTTAAAACTTAAAAATATAACATCTGCCGTACACCACCACCAGACAGTTGGAACAGTCGAAAGACGTCATTGAACTTTTAATGCATACATACGATCATATATATCAGTTGATAAAACTGATTGGGACGTATGGCTTCAATATTTCGTTTACTCTTTCAACACACCCCCCTCTATGGCACATACTTATTGTCCATACGAGCTAGTATTTGGTATATATATAGTATAGATAGATAATATAGTATAGATAATATAGATAACAAAGAAGCTGTTTACAATATAGATGACTACGCAAAAGAAAGTAAATATGAATTAGAAGTAGCATATAAAAGGACTATAATAATGATAGAACAACATAAGAAAAAGAATAAGTAAATATATAATCAGCAAGCAAGAAACATAGATATATCAATAAGAGATTAAGTTTTATTTAGAGACGAATCAGGACATAAATTATATTTTAAATATACAGGCCCGTATACTGTAACGGAAATAGGAGAAAGTGTATATGTATAATACTTATGTATAAGAACATAAGCACGTCAGTGCTGATTGACTTCGGTTTTTAGAATATCTTTATTCAAAGTAAATATAATGCACTAAGCCTATGGATACATGTAAATACTTATGCTATTATTGGTTAACAGCTACAAAGAGAGGGAGAGTGAGTAGCTTGCATATGCCTGTGTTAGTGAGCACATATGTTGCTCATGAAATGCGCTCAGACGGTGCGTGGAAAGTGCAGCGTAAGCATAAACAGTCAGCTAGAGAGGCTAGTGAACTGCGCTGCGTAATATGAGCCAGAGCCAATATATAAAGGGGCTCCGAGCTTGTTTAATGTAAAATTGATATTGTATGCGACAAAGTGCCGCATACTTTATATTTGTATATAGGGTGTTCTTTTAACGCATATAAACACTACAAAAGAGATAACATAGTAATCTCAAACAATAAAAATAAGAAAACAGTTAAAAACAAATTTTGTTCTATCCTCATGAACAAAATTTGTTATTAATTAATCAATTTAGTATGGTCACACTCTGATACAAATACATTTAAAAATATATATACAAATATACATAATAAAAAATAAAAAAATATATATAATTACCTAAGTCAGGAAGATGCTTAAAAGAGCTAGGACTTTTTTTGAACTTATCTTTGCCATCAAAATTAAACAAGGTCCGAATTATACGGTTCTGCAAAATAGGCTTACATGGCGACAAATCGGGAGTTGTCAAGAAAATTCATATATCCGATACAAAAAACGTAGATTTTTTGTCATTGTAAGACTGGCTTTCAGACAAAAAAGTACGAAGAGTTGAACAGCAGTTATGTGAGAGACTTTCTAGACAATTCGGAAATATAGTCGGTTTCCGTCTCAAATTGCGTTGAATGACCTATACGTGTCTGCTTCGATTTGGACCCCACATATATGCATGGACAGCTGACATAGGCAGGCCCTGGTGCATAAAGCAGGTCGAGACTTCCAGTATGGCAAAATAACCCATCTGAATCTCTGAGGTCTTTCAGGTTAAACACTGTAATTTACGGCACAGCGCCTGCTATAACCAAATGGTTTTTGAATTCTCCTGAGTTGGCTGTTACAAATGCAACGAAGTTGATAACGATCTTATAGTCTGACACAACCAAAATACTTGGTGTGATATGGTTGCCAAATGAAGATGCTTTTCAATTGAAGCTAGACAATTCCGTCATGGGTCTCAGAGCGACAAAAGGGGACATTCTCTCGGTGACATCGTGGCTATTTGACCAGCTTGGCCTGTTAAGCTCTCTGATAATCAAGAGGAAAATTCTACTCTAAAACTTGGATAATCCATAGCAGCAACCGAAATCAACTTTGATTCAGTTGCAACAAATACAGATACCACGATATATGTTTAAAGACCCAACATACGCGGAAGACTCCCCCTCGATTTGTGTAGTACGTGGCTCACCTTCTCGCGGATCTTTGAAGGGACGGTTCTTTGATCTATTTCTGAAGTCACGCTTCATTGGAGTTGGTCATCGACTTCGTCTTTCACAATATTTCTGTCGAATGGTCGATGCGTCGATGTGGTTCGGAAGGGCCTTCATTTTTTAACAAACCAAAAGAATCCTGGCGAGATAACCAGTTTGCTCATGTGTTCCCCTCTATTCAAACATTTTAAAATCAATTAGTTCAATTTGAATCCCTACGGCGCTCGAAAGAAAATAAGCTTTCGGGAACAAAGTTGAAGTCATCCAGCAAGCTGAATTCAAAAATAACAGAGAGAGTTCGGAAGGACACGCGCGTAGGTTATAGCCTACAGCGTCTCAATCAATATATACATGAGTATAATGCATGTTGGTGATCTTTTCCGTTGTTGCGAGTAGGGGCTACTTGCAAAAATGCTCCTATTCCGTATGATGCTAAGATTCCGCTACTTCTGAATAAAAACTCGCAATTCGCTAGAAGCTTTATTAGATAATTGCACTTGACGAATTGTCATGCTGGCCCAAGAGGTTGACTCTATCACTATACACTTATACAATTTTAATGGCGTTGCAAAGGTTCATCAGCCGTCGAGGATTCCCACAGACCGCCCATTCCGCCAGTTTCGGAAGTTGCGAATTCGCAACAAAAAGCCAATGCGAATTTGTGTGCACACCGTCAAACATCTATGATGTCACCGATCCTGATCCGACTTTCGACATTTATTAAAGGCCGACAAAACGAATGTCAACCTAAGTATTTGGTACACAGGCATATTACATTTTATTTAAAGTGACGTTATAAGAGTCTTCAGCTATGAATAAAAGTGTTAGTATAGCATATAGATTTCTTAAGTAAAAATTACAAAAAACAAATTTAGTTGGGTATATTATTTTGGAATATATAACAAATAGGGAAAAATAGAGAACCATTATAAAATAAAAGTAGCAAATTTTATACTAGTATAGAGAGTATTTACTATGTAGGTTAGGTTAGGTTCTCATAGCTAAGCTATGATTTTATTAGGGGGACAGAAAATTCAGCGGAGAATACTTGACGTAGTCTAGTTCAGTTTCGCATAATGCATGAATTGGATTGTGCGTAGTCTGTCGTGCACGTAGGTTAAAATAAAGGGCGATAATACCTGGTAGGTCTGGACGGAGCTGAGAATTGAAGTCGTCCTAATAGAAAATAAAAATATATGTTGCCAACAACCAACTTATGTAGGAAAACAATACGATGGTTTGTCCTTTGGTTGGTTAACGACGGAAGAAAAAGAAAAATTATCTTTATGGAGTACGATTGCATCCAAAATTTAACTATACAACTATATGAAGGTTAAAGATGAGCTTAGAATAAAACATAACCCCAGGTGATTAATTATGTAAACGTTGCAACCTAATAAGATAAAGACTAGTGCGATTAAATAATTTGGGTGAAATTAATTGGCCAAACAACAAACAGAGCGTTTAGTGACGTAGGAATCCGTATTGAAAAGAATAAGTTTAACATGATCGGCAATACATAAGCATGTGATGGTGTAACAGAAGGGAGATCATTTAAGAAACATATAAAAAGTAAAGGCTGTTCGGTTGCTTAACGTGAATGTAATGTTATTTTGTTTGTTCTTTACAAGTCTTATTTCATTTAATTTCCTTAGAACTTATCAATGTTCTTGCTTTAACCACTGCTTGGGAGAGTAAAATGATCTATGATCGAAAATAAATAAATACATACATAATCTGACAATGCTTTAATTCCATTAGGAAAACGCCTTTGATCAGATAGAAGTTTTCCATCAGGTCCACGATACCTCTCCAACCAACAGTCATCAATATTAACATATTCATATCCCACAGATGCATATCCCTCCGACACAAGAAGATCGGCCATTTTTTGAAAAAGTCGTTCACTAAAATAAAGTATAAAGAAAGTTGTATTTTATTTAAAAATGAATCAATCGAGGTTTTCTCAATGTAGTTGCTTTTGCAGGTTGTACCATACTAAAATTATTACACAAGCAAAACAAGGAAAAGGGAATACCTTAAATCTTCTTCGGTATTCCGAAGATTTAATACCCTTGTAGACTATTGTGCTATCGATCTTTTTTATAGATTTCATAAATAGAAATGATTGACCTTATTTTATTTCTTGTGTTTTAATTTGATTGCATATTTGTTGTAACTTTAGAGAAGCAGGCAGCCCCGAATTAGTCTGTGCTTATTATTCAATAACAATAGTTTTACAAAGGCGAACCCCAATGGGTGCGTGCCGATTGCAGCAAAACGTCAATTAGTTGATTAGTATTTAATATATTTAAATAATACAATTGGCCGATGCCTATCAACTGCTCGAAGTGAACAAACTTAACTAACTTGAGACGCATCATCGAGGCTTTAGCATAATTTAATACTAGGGTAATAAATGATCGTTACAGCGAAAAGCGCCAGATCAAAAATATAATGTTAAGAACGAAATTGAAAATATTGCACAAACCGACGTGCTTAGTATCCCTTGTTACCACGTAATTTCCAATTAACTCTCTTCTTCTAAAAAAAATGGTTGCTTGCGAAAGCTCTCAACTCTCCGGATTTCATTGATCATTAACGGTCTAAAATGTCTCTACAGGTTTATCTGTGAAATAACTAACAAAATACTTAAATTAAACTATAATGTCGCTGTTAATAACAAATTTTATTTTGTTTATGCTTTAACTTTAAATTGTTGTTTTATAATGTATTTGCAGTGTGACACTTTTATAACAAACGAAGAGTCAAATTATAAAAGCCTGACACTGCTCACGGTTTCTTGTAGATATGGTCATGAAAGGCGAGGGTTCAGCTCATTCGGGGAGGTAGGCGGCCAGCCTAGATATACATACGCACATACATTTAAAATAAGAACCATTCATCATATTAGGAGCTATACTTCACGAAAACAAACCAACCTACCAGGAACAGGTTAGTTATGACTGCTGATTATGAATAGCCAGATCTCAAACAGTGATCGACACTGGCGATATATACCTCTGCTTCTATGTCTGCAGGAACATTGAGTAACTCAGTGTTGGCAACCAATCATAATTTATGATTTATTTATGTTCGAATCAATAAAAATCCATTTAAATGGTTCGTCTATCTATATCTTTCTCACTTTCCGTCCGTTCGTCCGTGTGTATGTACGAAAGGATCTCAGAACCTATAAGACACATGAAATTTATAAATTGAAATAAAGAAGTGTTAGAGGCTCACACACAAACACACGCCCATACGTAAAGGCGTTTGTTCGCGAACATTGGCGAGTCTTTCGTGCCAAAGATATATATATATATAATAAAATATAATAATATAAAACAAGTAGGAAAAAAAAAACAACGAAACGAAAAAAACAACAACGACAACAACAACGAAATACAATTCGAGCAAAAAAATTAACAATTTCATAAATAAATACAGTGTAAAAGAATTATTAAATAAAAGAGAAAACAAGCGCAACCCAATAAGGAAGGAAAGAATATCCAGGTATCCAGGAATAAGAAGCGAAAGAGGAACAGACTAGGGTGAGTGACAAAATCCAGGGGTGGGCGTACGGTAGATTCACCTGCGGCGGTAAAAGGTTCTGACTGAGTGAGCTAGGGTGGGTTGAAGACTTGGGTCGTCAGTTAGCAAGCTTTTTTTTCGTGGGTTCGCTCTCGTCCAAAATAGAGACTCGACTAGCCAAGTTGGAGGCCAAATATACACGATCCCCGACCCCCGATCTCACAGAATGGGATTGGCGGTCAAAATCCGATTTAGATTCCGGCCTTCGTCTGAACACACCTGACTTGTTTGAGGTTCCAGCGATCCCGAGCTATATTGCCCGCGAAGCGGACAATGAAATAAACGAGTCGGGAACAAGAGCACTCTTCATCGTACCCGAGCATGTTAAGGAATGGGGTATTCGATTTGATGGGCAAAAACTAATCAGCTGTCCTTTGTGGAAGCCATGGAGGATCGGCCCATTTCTTCCTATTTACTTAACACTCTTTATCTAACTTACATTGCTTTACTTTATTAACAATCTTCTTACCTTATTTTTTCCTATTTATTGTATTTTCTTTATTAATATAGAAAATTGAGATTATTTTTAATTTTAAGTTAATTTAATTTTAATTAAGAATACGTTTTTCGAACTTACAACCTTCTGCTTAGATGTAGGCTCTAATAGCGTCACTGACAAAATTAGCTGTGAAAAGGGGCACAGCTGGCCGGACTGGCAAATAAAACACCTCCATCGGTCGGTTATGCTATTTAGAAAATTGTTTTCTTTAACTAGGCTTGTAGCATATAATTCTATTATCTATTGTATTATCTATTGAATAATGCGGAAGACACTCGTTTTGTCGACCATTAATAATAAATAAATATCATACAACATCGACGTAGACAGCCTGCCAAGGACAAAGAATGAGGTCATGGTCGGCGGCCCCCTCTGGGGTTCATGATGCGCAGTGTCTAGAATTTTCCCTGCCTCTGCGGTACTTCGAGTAGCTAGCAGACGAGATCCGGACCTGCCGCCAACGAGGTGACGAAAGATTTAAACAATATGTAGTAGACCTGATTAGAGCCCTGAAAGGGAATAGAGTAGGATGTACGAGAGCGCAGTTTCGTTAATTTGGGGAAAAGTCTTCTCGTCTTGGCCCGGTTCATACAGATGGCCGGCGTAGCTATCTCGGCTAGGGGGTAGCTCACATCTGGGCGTAGGGTAGCCGTTATCGACATCTGAACAAACCGTTCTGAGCAATTCTACCGCCGGTTGTCAGGGCGACTCCCGGTGGGTCAATCGTGGCTTATAGCAACAGGGTCATTTTGAGAAAGAATTTCCCAATCTACAGGTCATTTTCTGCACGCATTGTGGCACCAGCACAGCGAAACGATCAGCGGCGTCAGCGCTACACGCTACATATCAATGCTCGATCTCAAGCAGGGATAGCGGCTGACACCTATGTAGGAAGGGAGTAAACAATACACAGCTTTTACGGTATCAGGTCGGGTCAATACCACTGGAAGGTGATGCCCTTCGATTTGCCCCACGCCTTTGCCTATCTGGATGACATCATCGTCATAGGAGCGACCAAAGAGCAGCACCTGGCCAACTTTAAGGAAGTGTTTCTGATGCTAGACCAGGCGATATGTCATTTCTTCCACAAGAAGCTCTTGGTATCGACGCTTCGAGCCCAATTTTGCGTCAGTAGTGCAGCCAATGACCGCTCTCCTGAAGAAGGGGAAGGTGTGGTCGTGGGGTGTGGAGAATCAGGCTGAGTTAAAACAACCTAAGGAGCGACTCGCCACAGCACCGATTCTAGCCTGCCCTGATTTCAGCAAGGATTTCATGCTGCAGACGGACGCGAGTGATCATGACCTCGGCGCCGACCTTACGCAGACCATCGTGAAGAGCAGCAAGTTATCACGTACGCCGGTACGAAATTCTTGAAGGCAGAGATCAACTATTTGGCCCCGGAAAAGGAGTGTCTCGCTATGGTATGGTCGTTCCGTTAAGGTTTCATTTGGAGGGATACTGGCTTGTCATCACCTCCCACAAGCCACTCAAATGGCTTAATGAGAGAGAGAAAGTACATCTGGAAGGAATGCTCGATGGCCCCTAGAGTTGCAGCAGTTTGACGAGCAGAACCGGCGATGGGGGCTGAAAGTGGTTGCAGATGCGCTACCCAGGAGATAGCGTGGATGACCAGCTTCAGCCGTAGAAGAGCAGCCTTTCTGCGAATGGACCGCATACATGCGGTCCAAAGTTGCTAACGAGCCTGAGAAGTACACGGATTACTCAGTGGAGAAAAAAAAGGTCACATACGACACAGAGCCGACGACGAGGACTACGGCGCATAGAAAATGTTTGTCGCCGGCAATTATCGGCAGAGAGTTCTGCAGGAGTGCCAATGTCATCAAGGAATGATCTCTCGAATAGTATGTAAGATGCTGCGAGGTGTGCCAAAAATTTAAGGTAGGACAGATGAGACCGGCAAGACGGACGCTGATGAGCCAGGCACCGTGGGTCATCCCTTATGCCCTCTTCGTAGGCCCCTTAACACAATCGAAGCATGGAAAACAGCACTGCTGGTATTCCTCTACGCGTTCAGTAAGTGAGTGGAATTGGTTCCCATGAGGAGGGCGACAGCGGAACACTTACAGAAGTAGATCCGTGAGCGAATACTCTGTTGATTCGGAGTCAAAGTAAATATTGAACTGGGTTCATTTAAATAAAAGCCCCTCCACGATCCGTAAGTCCGAAAATTTGCTTGTCTGCTCCTTGACAACCCTTAGCCTTTTCAATACTCCTCGCTATCAACACATCAACTCTCGAATACTTCAACTCCCCCAATCTCAAATGGTGTAGGCAACATGTCCGCCACGATATTCTCCTTGCCTTTGCAATGTTTGATGTTTTAGTTGAATGCTTGAAGACCCAATGACCAGCGAGCGAGTCTCCCACTAATGTCTTTCAGTGTTATAAGCCATTGCACACTGGCATGGACGGTTACAGTTATGAACGGTAAAGACTTTAGTTCCCGACTAGGGGATACCCTGAACTGTCTTCTTCCAACATCAAATGCAAATATATATACATTTCAAGTTTGATGACTCTAGCTTTGATTATTTACCAAAATGGCCAAAAAAACAATGTTTCGATATCGATTTTATCGATAACTTGGAAACGGGGCAAGTTATCAATAATCGGAAACAAACTCGATCTGCGCAGGCACTAGGAGGACCTACATCTAAAATACATCCCTGCTACCGTTAATTTGACGGAGAATAGAGGGGATAGATATGAAATTTTTAATCGAGACGGGTGTGGTACAAAATTACATCAGGCCGCACAAGCCCCTCAAAGGCGTCATCCCTGACGAGTTTCCTTTAGTTGTCCATTCCATTCATGGGTCCAACCGCATCGCTGAAAAATGCAAGTTATCCATGCTTGGGTGCGATAATTTATCTTAATAGATTCCTTATTTACTTTTTATGGAATTATATGGTTGGAAAGTAAAGTATATTAATATTTGGAGCGACTTAGGAAGCGTTGCAGTACCACAAATGTGCGAACGTCAATTACAAGAAGAACACAGAAGTCGACGCACCCCCTGCGGTGAAAGCAGATTTCCTGAGAGTGCTTCACCGAAACAACATGGCTTTTACGGACTCTTAGAAGGCGCTGCTTTATAACACGGCTGTTGTGACCACGATCTGTACGACCGACGAAAATGTGGTCTATTTAAAGCTATACCCTTACCCTAGAGGTGTAGAGCATTGTGTCATTTCAGACGTCAGCGAACTACTAAAAAATGGTATAATCAAAAAGTCTAAATCACCATACAATTATCCGCAGTGGGTGGTCAATAAGAAAGGTACAGATGAGTTAGGTAATAGAAATTATCGTCTCGTGATAGACCTTAGGAAGCTCAACCTCAATACTGTTTCCGAGAAATAAAAATGCCAAGTATCACAATGATACTGGCTAATCTGGATAAACCCAAATATTTCACGATGCTCAACCGGAAAACAGGTAATCAATCACCAGATTACTCTGGTAGAGCAAGATCGTGAGAAGACGGTCTTTTCGATCAATGATAGAAAGTACGAATTTTGTCAATTTCCCTTTGGCTTGAAAGTGCAGCGAACATTTTTCAGAGAACCATAGATGACGTTCTGGTACGTTTATGTAAACGACGTCATCGTGTTTTCAGAAATCGAGTTGGAGCATGTCAGGCATGTCGATTGGGTATTAAGCAGCCTTTTATATGCGATAATGTGCGCGAGAAGTCACAGTTTATTTTAAAGAAAGCGTCGAGTATCTCAGCCTTATAGTGACATAAGATGGAGCATTGTAATATACAGAGAAGGTAAAAGCCTTTCGGGAATACGCTGAGCCGACTACGGTGTTTAAACTAAAATTCTTTTTGGGATTAAAAAGCTATAACCGCTGTTTAATCAAAGATTTTGCAGCAATAGCAAAACCAATGTCTGACATCCTAAAAGGGGAAAAAACATACATTAGCAAGTACAAGCCTAGAAAGGTCCCTATACATTCCTATGCATTTCAGTAGCTTAGGAACATATTAGAGTTGGCGGTCGTTATACTGATATACCCGGACTATAAAAAACTATTTGACTTGACCACACACGCTTCGGCATATGGCACAGGTGCTGTCGAGCTGCAAAATGATCTTCCCATATTTATGATATCCCGCTCCTTAAAAGATAGGGAAGCAAATTATGCTACCAACGAGCGGGAGTTGCTTGCCATCGTCTGAGTATTATGTAAGTTGCGGCACTTTCTGTACGGTTTTCAGTGATCACCAGCCTCTCACGACAAAAAAGCCTTTAAAAAGGAATTTCATACTTTTCGGCGAAAAAACTCGCCATTTGATAAACTTTACTGATATGGTCGCCCTCATCGAATCGATAAAGGCCAATCTTGGCCAATTTCCAGCAGAAGTTGGTAAAGTTGAAATGTTCTCCACGGACGAAAATTTCTTTCTAACTTGCGTTGACAAATTCTCTAAACGCGCCCCCCTTCGTAGCACGTCAAATGGGCAGGTAGAATGCATTCACAGCGCACTGCTGAAAATAGCCAGGTGTTTAAGCCTCCAATGGGGTAAAGTTGACATAGTCGACCTCATCCTGCAGGCCACTATTGACTAAAACAGCTCAATCCAGTGGTTGAGTGGTTGAGAAGAGGCCTAATGATATCTTGCTTAACTCTTCACTGGCAGGTACCCGCGAGGTAAGTGATAGGATACAGAGGCCCAATTTCAGCAGAACTCCACCGTTAACCAAAGGCACCAGAACAAAGTCTTTGAAGAAGGTGAAAAAATCATTGTAAAGACAAATCGCAGATAAGGCAACAAGCTATCGCATTTGTGTGTCGAACAAAAAGTTGAAGAGGACTTGGGGACAAGGGTCCTTATTAAGGGGAGGGTGGTCCACAAGGACAGGGTGACGGACTACTCTCACGCGACTACATACCAATTATGGACTATCAATCTGACGGGAATGGTTTCACAATCTCATATGGTCATTGCAAGCAATAAACAAATTTCTATAAATTCTAGGAGGCAGAAAAAGATTAATCAACTGACCCACACTGCTAACAGAATAATTAAGTCCTCAAAAGATAAGCAGACCGATACCGGCCACCTCTTGCACACGAAATAAAATGATGATAACCGAAATAGGAAACCTTATGCTTACTTTAACCTTAGAAAAATAAATTTAATAAACTCTACAATAATAGATCATTCTGATCTTATGAAAATTCTCACTGACCAAATCATAAGGATAATCAAATGTTTCATAATCAAGTTCCCCATAGTAAGCAAGCAATGCAGGAAGATAATTATTTTCCCAGTCACCCACAATGATTCTTTACTTGAAATCTGTGTCAGTCTGGTGGTTGCGACGGGCACATGTTGGCCGTAGCTAATTGTTCACAAGCTGCAACTACCACACATTCTGCAAGCGGTCCTAGAGCAGGAGCTGCGCACAGGGCCTCCATGTTGGGGGTAGAGCCTATTGCCAAATGTAGCGGAGTCATCTTATTCCTTGTCACCATAATAGACGACGACATCAACTTAGTTATGCCACCGTAAATGGCGCGCGATACTTCAATCGCAAGAGCGTGCAAAATCGGTTCCCGGTAGTAGCGGCATCAAGTAGGATCGGTCTTCGAGAGGGGGAGTAGTTAACCACTGAATAAAAATTGTATTCTTCAGTCTAAGTTTGGAAACAATAAAAGCGCGACGTATCGTCTATTGAAATCTCCCTTTAGTTAACTCATTTTTTACATGAATTTTTTAATGCTCCAGCAATCTCAAAGTTGCAGACATACATGCACTAATTTACACTCAGCATAGAGAAAAATACAACTCCAATTGTACTGCTGTTGAATTGTAATGCTGTAGAGTTCACTAAAAATATGCATGAATGTGTGTGTCTACATTTTTGCGGAAAATTCCTGCAATTTGCGCTAGCTGCCGCAAGCACGTGGCCAGCCAAAACAATTATTCTTTCATAACTCCTTGTGTTTCTTAGCCTTATTTCTTAATCTTAACGGCATTTTAAACAGTAGATCTAATTCTTCTAAATATTCGTATATTTTCATATTAAAATTTCTGCTTAAATTATTGGGCAGCTCAAGTTCGTTTATATAATGTAACTGAAACCATTAAGAATTGATAAAGAGGGTATATTGTATTACAGGCAGAAGCATCAATAGCGGAATCAATCTAGTCGATCCATGTCCTACTGTGTGTCCACCCGTATGTGTGAACGCAAGGATCGCAGAACCTATAGAAGCTAGATACGAATACCTATAGTTTTTTTCGGGTACCATTTAGCATTATCAATGTCTAAATATTCAAAAAAATTCATGTTTTTGGGGTTTCCAATTTCCGTTACTGCAGTTGTTTGTATGTGAAAGAGCAAAGTTTATGGGTGTAGAACCATATTTTACTATTGTTTTGTGTTTGACGTGAGCCAGTGTTTGCAGAATCACTGTTGTGTGATGATTCATTTTCTTTCTTTATACACTGCTCTATCGACACCAAACTTGAATGGGACATTTAACAGATGCTCGCTGGTTATAAAAGGGTAATGCAGGTAATGATGGCTTTTGTAAAATATAAATGTCATATTCCACGTTTGGTCAACTTATATGCACAAATTACTCTCCTCGAATGAATAAAATACCGCTAAATGTTTGGTCAAGCAAAAAAATAATTAAAATAAATTTACATCCCTCTGTGCACTCAACTTCCCAATCTTTTAGGCTGACCCTTTGCTTACTGCATTTACATGCGCTGGCCGTCTCAGTTAGCGGTCAGAATCAGTCTTTTATATCAGCTTTGTTAATGATAATTTCGGCACAACTTTTCAAGTTTAATGTTGATAACAATTACAATCTTATTTAGTTCTAATAAGTTCCAATAAATTATATATTAGTTTTAATAAACGAAAATTATCTAATTGAATTTTGTTGTTACACCTACGCTCTTAGATATGTTAAGTTGCAAAAATGTCCACTACATTATATAATAGTTTATTTTATATCAACATACCTTATACAGTTGTCTGGATCATTTAAACAGTCTGTATTGCAACGAAACCGCTCCCAAGATAACCATCCCATTGGAGGAGTTCTTGCTAATCCATTTTCTAAGCAGTTACATGCCGCAGTCAGAGCGCTTATAAGAAAAATATGCGTAAGCATATTGTCTGAAAAACAAACAAAAAACATCATAAATATATTTCGTTTATTAAATTTTAATGTTTGTATTTGCCTGTAATAATCATTTATTTGCCCTTTCTTTGCTTTCCGTAGCTTTTAACAAATTTACAATCAAATTGAAACTCAAGAAATAAAATCATGTTACTATTTTGGGTGTAAAAGCTATTGAAAAAGTTATATACGACAACAGTTAGTTACGTCGGTCAGGACATGTTAACCTTACTTGATAAATGGCTACTTGAAGCGGTCGAAGTTGTTTCAAAATTGGTTTGCAAGGACCATCACCATCACGAATATCAAGGATCTCGCAACTGTTATACCCTTCCAACGGAATTGCTAATTCTCCTGGATCCGATAGTCAAAGGGGTCAATAAGGTCTACAGTCCAGTTCCTGGAAACTCCAAGTCAATATGCAAAGCTATTCTGCTACCAGCATCCAGGGAGTGCTTTTACTTTACACTGCCATCATTAACATGTTCTGTGCCACTTCCTCCTCGCTCCACCCACAGGAACCGGAAATTGAATAAAGGTATCTGCGTATGTTCCTAAAAATGTAGAGGGCGATTTGCCATCCTGGCAGACATTTAATAAGTTAATCAATTCTTCTCCAAAAGTGCACACATTGATGTACTGCTTGGTGCAGACGACTTTCCATCGATATCGCTCGATGGACTCCAATTCAATATCTGCGGTACACCGTTCGTGCAGGAAAATTATTTCAGATGGACTCTTACCGGTCCAGTGCCAACATCGATAATCGAATTCATTGGTTTCCACTCAAGAAGCAATCGCTGCCAAAGCGGCATGTGGGATGTGGAGGATCTACTGGGCAAAGTAGGTTGGGAATTTTACAATCTGTGTGCACAAAAGCTCCATAATCATGCCGTCCGCCTTTGTGATCATCCAGAACAGGTCTTAACTTTTGAGACTCGCGTTCTGGTAAATCGGTGCAAGCCAGTTTCCCGCATCAGTGCATCTTTCCCATGGGAATGGCGTCTTGCCATCACACTCAGTGGAAACCAACGGATCGCACGGCAGCGATCAGGAAAACAATAAGTTTTCGATTGGACTTCGACCTTCAGATTGAGTGCATTGAGTGCATCACTCCAGTAAGGTAGATGAAGATGAAAACGATAATTTTTTAATTGTAAGTCGTCCTCCAACTGGATCATTAGATTGAGTGCGTCACTCCAGTAAGGTAGATGAAGACGAGTGCACACGATAAATTCTTATACCCTTCATCTAAAGTTTCCATGGTGCTGGGGGCTGGGGTATCGCAGATATTTTCCAACTACGAATACGAATACCAAGCGCAGGAGGTCTGCCAATCGCTCACGCCACCAAGTACGGCTAGATTTTATTCGCAAGCTACAATTACAGACAGCCAAGTATTCTTTTCCCCGAACGTACCTTTTCCGCCACCATAGCGCTCCCTCTGGAGTTTCCCGTACAGCTATTTTCACGTAGTTCGTAGTGTCCTCACCCACCTTCTGACTTCCTCAGACTTTTGCAGGACGCGTCGGTGGTAGTGTTGACGCTGCGTCAGCATCTCAAACGCAATCCCATTCATCAGCCATGACTGAATTCCCAAAGACTACCTATCGACCTATTCTATTGTTTTGTTTATTTAGAAGCATCATAATATTTGTAGTTAGGAAGGCAAGGAGCCGTTTTTAATATCGATGGTATATAAGCATTATATTGTATGCAAGCGTTGTTAAAGGCATGGTGCCGAATGGTTGTAGTCAGATACGGGTATGAAGCCCCACATAATTTTACTTTGAATTAAACCGCCAACCGTCGCAGCAACAATGTGTCTCTAATCGGAACGTTAGGAACGCCAGATTGTGCGGCAGGACCTTTACGTAGAGAAACGGAGTAAGATAGTGTATAATAATTTCAGAGAAGGAAGGAATTCAAGGAACACCTGATAGAGCATCACGCCAGATATGAGCCGGCGAAGGAGTTGCACCGGATATACGAGAATTCCGCCCCCGAATACAGGCTTTACGTGCGACGGCAAGATTTCCCCATCTTGTTCCAGCTGACGATGATGCCTGTGGGTCAGGGAGTCAAGTGGCCATGGGTTCGAGTTGCGCAGAATGGGGGAGGACAGAACAGCCCACAGGAGGACACCTTAACCCACTCCGGTCTACTTCCAGTAGATCCGGAGCGACCGTTGGGATAGAAAGGTCTCCGCCTCGCCAATAGTGGCCCCTGTGGAGGTTGCCCATAAGATGATGAGCAAACAGCCGGAACCAGGTACGATCGACGGCGAGCATGTCGTAGGTGCGCACAGGAGGGCGACTTCGAAGCGGGAATCGGGGCACGAGTAGCCAGGGTTGTTGTCGTCGCACGGAGGCGGGAGATAGGGCAACGGTATCGTCGGGATCACGATACGGTCGATGCCGACACACTGAAGGTAAAGGGTGGTCAAATCGTCGCTACACACCGTAGCTACTCGCAGCATTATGATTGCATATGGTTGTGAGCAATTCGTAAAGACCGGAGGACGTGCAGACGCGCATACTTCTAGCAAATGGGTGAACACTGGTAGTCGGAAGATGGTGGTAGCACTTATCGCGGGGATTCATAAAAGCGAAGAGCCGAAAGAGGGCTTCCCATGTCAGTGAAAGGGAACACCTGCTCGGCAGCCGTGTGCAGAAGATACGCACAAGAATCCGAAGGAAGGCCTCCCAAGTCAGGAATAGAGAGCACCTGCTCGGCAACAGAATATAAAAGACACCAAGGAGGAAGGTCATGTCAGGGATGGGAGCACCGGCTCGACAACCGAATGAAGATGACACGAAACGGAAGCTCAAAGAACGGTTGCTCGGCAACCAACGGGAAAGGGCAAGGGTGAAGGAAGGAGCGAAAAAGGAACCTCACTAGGGATCGGGTCGAGCCAAAAAGGGGACTCGTTGAGCTGCAGTGACAGATGCTGTGCTACCACCTATGCTATGCTATGCTGGTCATAGAGGTGGCACGGCGCAAATGTGATAGGGAACAGAGAAACTACAAGCAGTGGCCAGGATCCACACGGACGCAGGGCAACGTGAGCAGCTACTAGACAGGAGCAATCATGGAGATCCAGCTGGAATCGGAGCGGTACACGGAAAAGGCGAGACACAGGGTAAACCCAGCCCAAAGGGGCAGAGTGGATAACGGATCTGGATCCGTAACCAAGGGAGCTCCTGGAGTTGGAACTGGCACCCTTCGAGGGTCAACGAGGGGCCTGGCATATCGCGGAGCACAAGATCCTAATGATGAATGACAAGCCGTTGAAGCAAATGTATTGTCCGAAGACACGCATAGGGTGATCGATGAACAGGTAGATGAACTGATTAAGGCAGGTGCCTGGACCGTATAGATTCAGATTACCGACAACTCAATGCGCATTCCATCTAGGGTGCTTATCCTGACCCTCGTATGCTTATCCTGTCCCCCGGATTATTCACATCATTTCTACCTTAGATTTGAAGGACAGGTATTTGGTGATACCAATGGCATCCGATAGTAAAAAGTGTATGCCGTGCACAGTCCCAGGAAGAGACATTTCCAATAGTGAGCGATACCATTTGGAACCACGAAAGAGCAACATATAAAGAATTTGAGGAAGGAGCTCCGATGGTTGGGGGCGGTTAATCTCAGGCTGAATAGAAATGCAGCTTCCTTAGGGAGGGGCTGGTCTGTCTGGGACATGTCATTTGCCACCGGAGAAGGCGGAGGCGATACGTAGCCCTTACTAATAGTAAGGAATTGCGGCAATGTGCTGGCGCTTCGTTTGGCGACGCAGGTACAGCCTCAACGGCACTCCTAGAGGAGCGCGCAAGTGGGCATGGGACAGCAGGTGGCATTGCGTTAATTGAAGGAACACAGGCTCCTGTGTTGGCCTGTTTGGACTTTTCCGCCAAATTCGTCTTGCTGACTGACGGCAATGAGTAAGGCATCGGCGCAGTGCTGACGCAGAAAGCTGAGGTGAACTATTCTTCCACCGAGAGCGAATGTCTGGCAAAGTTATGGTCGATCTGGTAGTTTTGTTGCTACCTAGAGGGGTACCGGTTTGACATGACAATGGGTCATCTGGCACTCAAGTGACACAACTCGATCGAGAGCCTTTCGGAGAGGATCGCGCGATGGGCACCGGAACAACAACAGTTTCAGTTTGATGTCCACCCCAGCGACGTGGCTGATGAACTGTCAATGCATCCTTTAGAAACCTGTCAGCAGGCAGTGGTGGCCGAGGCCCACTGTAAGTAAGTCATGAATATGAGTTCCAGGGTCACCAAAAAGCCAGTCAAAATCCCGGACAATAAGGGCAGCTGGAAGCCAGTGGTCCTGTATGGCCAGTGGTCAATGGCAGAGGGTATTACAGGAGTGTCATGATGCTCCCACGCCGGACATCAAGGCGTGAAGAAAATCGCAACGCTGTCAAGTACTTGAAGTACTGTGAGGTCTGCCAGAAGTTGACAAGCAAATAACTCAAGCCGGCTTGTCGCATGCTGACAAGACAGGTATCAAATTCGATGGCAGTACTTTGCGTGGATTTCATCAGCCCACTTCCAAGGTCAAACATGGCACCACGATGTAACTGATGTTTCATGATGCGGAACTGGTCCCACTCAGGAGGGTAGAGAAGAGACAGTTATTTCGCCCACCGATTTCATATCCGTCGTGGAAACTGTTCAGCGTCGCCTCGACGCTGAGCCCATCGAGGAAGGGAACCAGCCGGCGTCGAAGCACACAATAACTTATGAGTGACAGACGACGAAGAGGATGGTCCCCTATTCCGCTGCCGTTTCGTAAGGTTTTTGAACTTTCATTTTAAACTTTAGATTCAACTGGAAGCTATTTGTATTGTTCAATTTATATATTTTTGGGTATAAATTTCCAGTTTATATGTAAAGTACAGGCTTAATAAGATAGGTTCAAGTTTTACAATTATTTGTATTTGGTATATTGTGTATTGTTTAAGACTAATTTAGTATTTTCGTAAATTATTTCTCTGGTTTGCTGTTGTTTTAATTTGGAAATATTATTTCTTACGGATATCCGTGGTTAAAGATATATAATTTCGTATTACTGAGCAATTATAGATTTATATTGTGTTCTTTCCATCAATGAAGACCTCATTTTTAATGCAGTTCAGATTTAAAATGGTTTTGGGTAAGTTCCATGAGATGAGTATATTTGGTTCAATGTAGATTGTTTCTTTCATGAAATGCCATTTGGAATATCAGAAACTAGTGATAGTTTGTTTGCAATACCTATTATGCATTAGCTCAAAGTTAATTATACCCTGAACCTATTAAAAATGGGTATAAGGGTATATTGTATTAGTGCGAAATCCAAATGTATGTAACAGACAGAAGGAAGCATCTCCGACCCCATAAAGTATATATATTCTTGATCAGCATCAATAGCAGAGTCGATTTAGCCATGTCCGTCCGTCTGTCCGTCCGTCCGTGGAATTTGAAAAAAAAAACCAGCCATTGGTTTCTGATCTAATATACTTATAGGTAGTATTTGTTAGCTAACGTGCTCTAGATAGTCATGTTTTAATAATTTTGAATGCAAAACTTCAATTCTAGTTAGTTGCAACCCCATTTTCAAATAGTCGTTATATTCAGTATATTATTTATTTTATTCTAATTTTATGTTCCTCTCTTTCTTTTCTGTCTTTATTTATTTCTTGGTTGACATCCTCAGTTACAAGACCAAGATCGTATATTATAATAATTCATTGAACTATGCAATTAATTTTTCTTTAAGTTCCTCTATAGCGGTGTTCAACAAAGCTCAAAAAAAAATATTTGCATGTTGCTCCTACAAAATTTAGCTTATTCTCTTACTTCTTTTTGCCATTCTAATATAACTTGATTCTTTTTGAAGTTTTTCAGTTAAATTTATTGTGAGACATACCAAGTAGAGGATCTTGTTTTGTATTTTCTTCCTCCTGTTAATTTTCTTATTTCTTTTATTTTCATTTTATTGGTTTATGATAAATCGTTTTGTAATATATTTTTTCGACGTCTCTTATTCTCTTTAAAATGCTCCTCGTCAATTTGTTCTACTTTCCAAGGGGGTTTTAAAAATTGTTTAATTTGCGATCTGCTTTTCTAAGCATAGTATTTATTTCAAATTCGCTTTGGGTTTCATAAAAAAAAATGAGATGGGGCCCGGCCAGAAGATTTGTGTTTGAGCTTATAATTCTAAGTGTATAAAATAATTTTGATTTTTATGAGTATATTTTCTTTGTCATTGTCGGTAATTTTTAAACGTACTTATTTTTTCACAGTCTTTTCTACTAGTTATACATTTGCTACAACATTTTTGTTGTCGCCAATTGAATTGCAAACTTTTCTATATTCAACCATCTACAGCGGGTGCGGCTACATATGTTAGTTTTGAATTTTTTACAGAAACATATGTTTGTATGCATGTTTAGATTGTGCCTCGCTCTCTTTGCTTTCTGCGCTTGCGTGTTTCGCATTTGTACTGCATAGCTTTTCAGAAAACATACATAAACCCCTTCTTGCCTTTGGTAGCAAAAGGCACACACATTCAAATGCTCATCAAGTCAGTCATTATGAGAAGAATATGATTATTTTTATTTATCAAAAACTTTAATGACATAAATGAAGCAATAATATTTTTTATTATAATTTTGATGTTTGCTGCGGGGACCTATTTTACTTAAAATAAAAAATTCTAAGTAATTAAACGTCGGCTTGTCCAAGAATTCTGAAAAAGACCAAAAATTGAAAATTGCTTGCTGTAAATTTTGTTTGAATTCTATTTCTAGATGCTTATGTTGGATAAAATTTGGTTGTCTACTAGTTTAAATTTTCGGAGAATGTTGCGAGTTACTTTTTTGATATCTGTTGGTTGTGAAAAATAAGGACAGATATGTGCATAGGTAGGCTAGAATCTTGAGTTTTAGTGTTTCATGATAATGTTGATAGTATTCTTATTTGTACACTCATGAATATGGTTTTATAATGTTGTCACGAAATATGTAACACATATAAGGCAATATGTCCCACCCCATAAAGTATAGAGTTGTAAGGCAAGGAGCCGAATAATTAAAGTTAATTAAGGGCAAGAAACCAACACCGCCCTCGAGAGCACATCTCACGGCAAACGCGAGCGCACGGCTCGACAAAGAGTGAGCCGATCGAAACCGAAAGACGTGTTTTTGAAGAGAGTCACGGAAATGAAGCGTGAAAAACCGGGGACCCTTGCTGAACCTCAAAGATAGTCTCCAGAGACTCGTGTATAAATACGTCATACTCGGTAAACAAGCACAGAAACCTATCTGTACCCCGGCCAACGGCTCCTTTACAGTATTTATATGGACAACTGTTTTGTCCCGACTAGGGAATACCCTGAACCCTCTTATCCCAACACCAAACAAATTAAAAAAAAAAAAAGTTCCCTTGGCAGGGTTCGAACTCGCAACTGACCGCATTACTTGCTGTTGACTCTACAGCCACACCAGCGAACAAACAAAAAATAATATTTTCACCGGAAGGGCTCGAACTCGCGACAGACCTCACCACTTGCTATGGCTCTACTCAGCAGCCACACCAATAATTAATTAATTATGATAAAAAAAAGGAACTAAAATAACATTACAGAAAAAAGTCGCAATTACCATGCTCTTCAAATGCGAAGCAGATGCGCATGAATGTGTGCGTGTACATGTATACAGAAATTCTTAAAGCTGCTGCCCCATTCAATTGCACAGTTGCATATAACTTTGGGTTTTTCTTAACCGATCTTTATGAAATTTTCAACAGTACATCTTATTGTACTATAGAATATTTGTGTATTTTGAAAAAGTCAATTGCATTTAAATTGTGAATTAAATGGGTTGGCAATAAAAGTTTGGTTATTAAATTGTTTTATAGCTCTAGGGTGGTAGCGGGGAGGTGGCGATAAATATAAAATAAAAGATACTTGACATATATATAATATTTTAGAAGCAACACATAATGTTTGGTGGCTCTAGCTCTTTTTTTTACCCAATTCGCTCAAATTCTGCCTGTTGCACACATTTGCATTTTGCACATTTAACCCATTTTTAATGGGTTCAAGGCATAAAAAAAAAAAACAATTTAAATATCAACACATAAACATTATAGATTTCAATGAAAACTCGCATTTAGGTGTGTATACAAAGTTCTTGCAATTACCGTAAGCTGCCGCTAGCCCCTGTCAATATTAGCACACGTTTCCCTTAACAAGTCATCTTGATGAAGTTTTCAACAGTAGATTTTATTGAACGATAGGATATTCGAAAGACAATTGACTAAAAATTGGGCTTAAATTAGTGGTTGCTCCAATGTATTTACTGGTTTATAGCAAAGGGGTGTAGGCGGAACTAGCGATAGCCTTAAAACGGAAGAGTCTTTGCCTGTATATACAATTCTAGAAGCTACATATTGTAGCTAGCTAGCTAGCTCTGGAGATGTGCTCAAACTAGGTTCAGGATAAATTTACAGGAAGCTTGCCAACCTTTACTGTTTGTATTATAATTTTCTGTTGCACATCTGTATTGGGCTTTCTGCAAACATTGCTGCTCCTGTCTGCTAAGGAGTCAGTTCGCTTCAGACGGTCGTTGTGGTTCCGTAAGGTCTCGTTAGGGTATTCGACCCACACACGGTGTGAGATGCTAGCCGAGCGGGCTGGGTCCTAGGCAAATCGGGTCGTTAACGAGCCCAGTGAGTGGTAGATGTTTGCGGTCCGCTGTGTGAGTGACATTAGTGTTACTCTTTTGAATGCAGAACCAATGAGTACGTTTACTTTTCATTGGTGGGAGCTTGACGTGAGTGACCACAATCCGATTGATATTATTGTTACACACACAATCACTAGGAATGAAAGTGTGGGGGTATTCGCTAGCGTACTTGTAGTGTGAATTGGTCCCGTAAGTTCCGCTTAATGCATTTAATGAATTGAATAACTGGTGCGAGTGATCGCATGTTTGAGACGAACCGTAAGATCATCCTCAAGCGTGTAAAGTTAACTTAATGGAGGTATTGTATGAATATCTTGTTGTATGAGTTCTTCCCCAGGGCGGATCATCAGGACTCTCATCTACTGTGGTTAATCCTGTTGACGCGAATTTACTGCAGAAATGTGTAAAAGTGCCTAGAAGTCAATTCCCGAATATATGAAAGCGATGAATGCGAAGTGTCTGAATGGGGGTTACTTCCCCAGTATATGAAAGTGACAAGAGTAATAGAGCTGCTGATCTTTTCGGGTACGGTTCCGGTTCTTTGGAAAGTTCTGCGAAGGATTATGGTAGGGAGGCTTCAGAAGAGAATGAGTGACCAAATGTCTGACAGGCAATTTGGTTTTAGGCAGGACAGATGTGTTTAGGATGCGTGAAGGTATGCTAGTGACTCTTTTGAAGGTACTTAGAAGGTTGGGTAAATGAGGGTGGCGAGAATTAGTTCTGTAGCTTGTGGCTGCCCCTGGGGTCTATCAAATATGATAACATTTTTTAATCTTCTTTCTACTGTTGATTGCATTCTATAGATTGAATTAAGGTTAATTAAAAAGACGTAGAAACGTGCAATTGAATTTTTATAAGGACATCGCAGAGAGCATCGGGCACGAGAATTACCGAACATAAAGTAGGTGTAAGGAGACAATAACAAGACTTGTATAGCTTGAAAAACAACACAGTTGATTCCGGCAATGCGAGGTTTTTGGACATAGACAGGCGCGCAATAACAAGACTGACGCTGAAAATCCTACGAGTAAAGCAAAGGGAAGACAACACTTTTACCGCAATGAAGGCATCGAACAGTCAAACTTAACGTCTTAAAGATAGAAAATGGACACGCAGCGCTTGCCAAGCCAGTTTTAAATTAACTTATTAAAAAAAATCATAACGCCAATAATACGCCAATAAACACGGTACCTGGCTAACACGTCATGCCACCGTGAGTCAAGACTCTCCTCGGGTTGAGGGATCAAGCCACAGCGATCACGAAAAGGAGGCCTACGTTAATTGGGCTAGCCGAAGATACTTAGTACCACTTGCTATCAAGTTAACAGTTCCGGTCGGCTGCAGTAAAATACTTCACCTGTTTTGTTACGATGAACGGCTTGTCTGCTGGCTTAAGTAGAACTGGTTCGACGTCAAGGCTTGGCACAAGTTCCGCCCTACTACCGTAAATTACATATTGGATTGCACAAACGTGGCAAAGGAGTGGCGACCATGGAAAAATGAATTTTTGTTGTACATGCAAGCAACAGACAAAGAAGAAGGAAAATTGCAACGTTTTTGTGGTTAATTGGCAGACAGGCTCGTGAAATCTACAACACATTGTTTCCGAATGATAGAACAGTAAACGGAATTCTTGGACAGGAAAATGTTGTGGTACCGGCTGGGAATGAAAATGCTGAACCAAATAAAATCGCTGCTATCGCAGTAGCCAATCGAAGAATATTGGATAATGTTTTGAAAGCCTTCGAGGAATATTGCATGCCGCGAATATAACGATGGAATCGTTTACATTTAACAATATTGTGCAAAAGGAGAAGCAACCGTTTGTTAAATTTGAAACAGAACTACGAAAGCAGATTGAATTCTGTGAACACAACTGTAATGGAGCATCGTATAACGAGCGAATGTTAATGGAGCATCGTATAACGAGCGAATGTTTAAAAATCGTATCATCATTGGTGTGTATGAAAAAAAATTGCAATTGAAATTGTTGAATGGCAAGGATGAGCCATTGCAAAAGGTTATTGAAATGTGCAAAACATATGAAGCAGCTAAGGAAAATAAGGTGTTGTTGAACACTAATAGTCAACCGAGTGTCAACAGTGTAGCGGAAGATCAGCTAAGTGATACAATTAATGCAGTGACACATTGTTTCAATTGTGGTAAACTCGGAAAATCATTTAGAAACATGCAAAGCCAAGAATATCATATTGCCGATCATGTGGACGCAAAGGCCATTTCTAGCGGTTTTGCAAATCAAAAGGAAAATAAACGGACAGCAAGGGAACGAAAACAGAAAGCTACGGGGGAAGTGATAAATTTCCAGATAATAACAACAATGGAAGACAACAACACTCACTCAACTGGGAGGATTCAGGTAAAAATGTTCAAATCATTGATAGAAGTGCGAATAGGGTTATTGAAGTAGATCGTATTTATAGAATAAATTCAAGCACATTGGTAATCATATGAAGCGAAGGTACAAGGAATATCAGATAGCGAATCAAGTGGTTAGGTTAAAGCTTGATACTGGACGACGATTGGTGATTTAACATCGGGTCTAACAATTTAACGGAAATTTTCTGTTATCGATTTAAAAAGCGGCTATTGGCAAGTGGAATTGGACGAAGCAAGCTCCGATTTAACAACGTTTATGACTCCATTTGGTAGGTACAAATTTATTCGCGTTCCGTTTGGACTTAATTTCGTACCTGAGTTGTTTCAACGTTAAATGATCAAATATTTGGAGACATTGAAGGGGTCATAATATATTTCGATGATATGGGTATTTGCGCGGAGAACGAAAAAGAACACTATTGTATTATGGATAAAGTAATTGAAAGAGCGCGAATAAATAATATTAAGTTTAAGCCGGATATAATCCAATATCGTCAGCGCGAGGTTAAATTTATAGGAAATGTTGTATCGGAAGGGCAAATTAAGGCGGACCCAAAATATCGCGACGCGATTTTAAAAATGAAAAAACCTGAAAGTAAAGCGGACGTTTTATGATTTTTGGGTTTCTAAAATACTTGGCAAAATTTATTCCAAATTTGTCAAAGCAATCGGAAGCATTGCGTAAAATAATTCGAATTGTGCAAACGGATGCATCAAAGGATGAAATGTATCACTATAGAATTTTGGAATATAACACAACTTCTGTTGCAAGCATGGGACTGGCACCGGCCCAGTTGTTTTTGTTCGGCGACCAATTTTCTTAACAAGTATATGATTATTGTGTTCCAATATTGACAAGATTTTGAACATATATAAAGAATAAAATTAATAAGTTTTGATTCAGATATATTGAATTAAGTGCTTTAAGAAATACTAGTTTCTAAACGATAATATAATTGCCATTACCCCATACTCTTACATTCCGAATGGTATAAAACTTTCTTCGAAGAAGAATTTCTATTTTTTTGTGAATAATAATAATAATAATATTAGTTCAGGGGAATTGCATTAGCATTTGGTATATGTCTTACTCATGCCCCAAGAATTTCATAATGGTCGTTCTGTAAAAACCGGACATTATCACGAACGCATTTCTCATAGAAATGATAACAAGAAGTACTGACGCATCCTAAGCTAAGCCGGTTGCGTACGCGTATCTGTTTGTTTCTTTGTCAAATATTCTCTCCGTTTTAAAACTGTTGTTTTAAAAAAATACTTCCATAGAAACGACTAGTCAAAAAGTAGGTTCTTGTGAAGTGTCCTGTTAATCAAAATATTTAGGCAAATCTCGGCATATTATTATTCATCCTTACATAGTATGTCGAAAATCCTAACAACAAATTATATAGCTGCCCTACAGGATCGATCGGCCGAAAGTTAAGTTTTTGTAAGAAAAAATTGTTTGCTTATAAATATAATTTGGCTACATTTAATAGCCAAATCCAATCAAGATCGTTCTTCTATATTAAATCGTTTAAAAGGAAAAATCAGAAAATTACGTTTTGTATGGCATTTTCGCTTTACCAAGATAGTTTTCCCAAGCTCAGCATTTATGAGCGTCTCAGCAAATGCATATTTCATCGGTATGCCGCAGATGTCCATATTCTGTCGCTCAATCTTTTTCATGTGTGGACAATTGAAATCTATCCCCTACTTGTATAATATTTTACAAAGATATTATTTTAAAATATTTGATTTTTGAGTTAATAGGCAATTAGATGAAAAGTTATCATCCAAGTTTTAAATAATCGAAACAACCATTTTTTTTTTAAATCAGAGCATTAGAAATTTTATATATATAATGTAAGTATAAATATATGTATGTGATTGTTGCCTCGTTTTCTAGTGGCTCTAGTTTTGTGTTCTTACCCTGAATTGGTTTGCATTTGCTTGTTAATGTTAATTATATTTTTTGGAGCACAAACTAAAACTATTGTAGCTAAAGTGTAATATACAGTACGCAGCTTTGATAAACAAGGTTACATACACACAACATTACAGCTAAGTTTAAACTTTTTTAGGTACAGTATATTATCCAAAATGTAATTGAGCTGTAATTAGTGTCCGTAAGTACAATTTTAAAATATTAATTTAAATATTAACTCAAGAATGCACGATAGATCCCTGCAATTTTGAAGGGCATATGTAAATATATATATTCATAGAACTGTGACCTTATATTAGACAGTATAAGGAAACTGTTTTAGTGGGACCTGGAGGTACGCTGTCATTAATTACGCTTGTAAAAGTGATTTGAAGCGTTTTAATATTGTATTCGTGATCATATTCGGAAGGTAGAGTGAGTTGACCGCTACTAATATTCAATACAAAAACCTCATAATGAAGGGGTGGTGCGGCATAAAGGCTTACTTTGCAACGATTGATGGTTCTTGTGCAGCTTAACATTTTTTGTTTAAAAGAAGTAAACGTGTCCTTATTTTGGGGTACCGTTTTTATGGACGGTTTTGACCATGCTTTAAGACGATAGCTTTAAAACAGCAAGACAATCTGTGGTGGGACATGGCTATATTGCCTCGGCTTCTTACGCTGATATAGAATATATACTACTTATATATATACATATATAAACTATACGCACGAATATAGATTTTGTCTAGCTATTCACTTTTTTTTAGCACTTATAGCTTTGTAGATATGTGAGAATAGTAAAGCTAGAAATGTTGAGTTTAGTAATAATTTCTTGAAGAACAAACTATTTTTCAAATTAAAACTTATTTTTCGACCGACTGAGACTATTGAGCTAATTTAGTATAGAGATTTCTATAAGATTTTACTCATCGTCATCTAGTTAAACGATTAAATGCCGTATTTGGTGCAGATATTTGCCAAAATACAATTTTTTTTATTAAAACTTAATTTTCGATCAACAGTAAGGCCCTATGCAAACTTTAAAAAATTTGCATAGATCAGACAGTCGGACAGACTGACGAATGGACAGACGGAAATGAATATGTCAATTCGGGAAATATACTGCAATGTCAACAATGGAAAATATACTGCACTGACAACAATGGGAAATATACTGCAGAGGCTGTGCCCTAAGAATCCATCTACTAGATGGTCTACTAAGCATACTGTTTTCGGTATATTATTGTTTTATTCTAGGACAACTTCTCTGCAGCACAGGTAGTTGATAATTTAACAGCATCAAATGCTGATGACTTTAAGCCAAGTAAACCACAATAAGCGATGATGTATTGATCGTCAGTCCACATGCGATGCGAGTTAAATGTCAACAAAACGAAGAGCCGTACATCTGGGTCTCTCTCCAATTAATTTCAAGATTCAGCTAGAAATTATATGAAAACAAAAAAACAATTTGAACAGGATACTATTCAATAGCAGTAAGAAATGATGAGCGATGGATAACGTTTGTAGCACGAAATCGCGAGAAACAAAAATTAATCTACTAATAGAGGTAAACTAGAACCGACCAACACTGTTTAATGGCTAATAACTAGATGAAAAATACAAAATTAATTATGTGAAAGAAAATGCTTCAGACAAAATAACTTACTGTGATATCACAGATGGCAAAGTAAGTACTTCGGTGCTTCCTTTTCTTTGGCCATTTTGTAAGTAGTTTCTGCATGTTCTGTTTTGAGGAAGACCATACATAATTTTGTGGTTTTCAAAAGTAAGCCAACAGCTTAGATCCATTGCTTTCGGAGAGTTTACAACCTTCAGTCACCGAATTGTGCAGTGGAAAATTGATTGTACATATACGCCTGTGTCTAACCAAAGACAATATAAACACTAAGATGAGTAACGCCCATACATTTGAATGCGACGCAAAATTTCTAGCCTGGCCTTTCATCTGGCCTTTGAGGCTTCGTACGGCATGCCTGCCGACTGGTTGTTCGTTCTCCAAGACCAGACGAACGAATGCCCAAGTCGCGGCTTGCTGATGCTGACACGAGCTACGAAGTTAGTCGCCAGCCTGCCTTCAGCAAAGCTGGTCGATGTTGCTTTGCGTCGCTTCGTTTTCGAAGTATATTGAGCGAAAAAGTTTAGAACTTACGATCGACGCAAAGTGCTTGTGTTTTATCCATAAAATGCATGCTTTATTTAAATGATATATTACCCTAGATATTAACGATTATTTTACAGAAGAATTTATATAATTTTTACACAAGGCGCTTCTTGCGCAATAACTATGTTAAGAAAATAGCACACATAGATTGATTTCACTTTTTTTTTGGACAGTGTATGCTCGAGAAAAGTTCTTGTCTCAGCCAATAGCGTGCGTGCACCTTTCGTTGTATGCGTGAATTATACATGCATAAGAACTTTAAAGTATGTATGTATGTGTTGTTATTCACTGCTCTGTCTTTAGCTGGCAAGAAAATAATTTTGTTAGTTTTCTAGCGCAGATCATGACCTATACCAAATTTATGTTAATATATGTGTTGGCACCGAGACTCGTGCCGGGGCGCGTATTCGGCAGGGACTTCTAGCGTCGAAAGATACAACTCGATTCAATTCGATTCGTACGAGGCGGTACGATATAATATAATTCGAACGCTGAAATCTTTATTATTCTTTCATTATTTAACAACCTATATTTTATATGATTATGAGACTTACATTCGTGCTCCGCACGCGCTTCTGTTCTCTTTTACTTCTGCTCAGCTGCAAGCACAAAACGAAAATGAACCTCGACAAAAATGCAGCTTGTGCAGCTGCGTGCGATCGACTTATCATGTAAAAACTAATTCCAACGGTGCGCTTCCAGTGTAAGCAGCGAGGGCTGCTTACAGAAAAAATGAGAGACCCAGTAGGACTTAGTCAACAGCTATTTTCACTTCGCCCCGTAACATTCCCCACCCCGTAATTCACGTGCAGTGTGTTACCAACTTTAATGTCAAGCTTAGCTAGCTTGACGGCGGGGCGAGTAATAATTCCATCGGCGGTTCGCACCACGGCACTTCGCTGCAAGCATCCTTTGAACGGTGCACGTCTACGACCACTCCTCTTGTCCAACAGTTTCGCTTGGCACCGTCGTCCACTATTATGACGATGTCGTCGACTGATATTGGTTCGAGTGGCGGTTGAAACCACTTAGTACGTCTGGTGAGTGTAGGCAGATACTCGCGCAGCCATCTTTTCCAAAATTGGTCAGCCAATTGACTGGCGACTCGGAAGCCTCGTGCCAAGCTAGCTTCGCCTGGCTCCCGTAATCCTCTCTCACGCAATCCGCTTGAATGACCTATAAGAAAATGATTTGGAGTCAGGGCTTCGGACTCAGATGTCTCCAAGGGAACATAAGTGAGTGGCCTTGAGTTGAGCACGCTTTCTACGTCAGCCAATGCTGCTCGTAGCACCTCCTCTCGTAACCCAGAGGGCGGCAGAATTTCCGACAGTATTGACTTTGTAGGGCGCACCATTCGTTCCCACGATCCTCCCATGTGGGGTGATCCTGGCGGGATAAAGGTAAACTCGAGTTCGGGTACTGTCCCTCGATCAGAGTCGGCGATATACGTTCAATTTCATCTTTTAATACTCTCCTAGCGCCTCTGAAATTTGTGCCATTGTCCGACAGCATGCGACGGGGGCAGCCGCGTCTGGCCACGAACGACTTCAGAACGCATAAGTATGAGTCAGTTGAGAGTGACGTAGCTATATCTAGGTGAACGGCGCGCACCATGAGGCATGTAAATAGCACGCCCCAGCGCTTCTCACGACGCCGTCCAACGACAATGTCGTAGGGGCCGAAGTAATCCACTCCAGTATATGTGAACGGTGGAGTATAGGGCGATAATCGTTCGATTGGCAGGTCGCCCATCCCTGGCGGCTTTGGGCGGGCGCGTCGTATGCGGCACGCTGGGCAGGTATTGGACACTTCTCTCACCAAAGCTCGTCAGCCACAAACCCAGTACCGCTGCCGCAGTTCATTTACGACGATTTCGTTGTGTAGGTGATGATATCTGCGGTGATAAAACTCAACCAGCAGATACGTCAATTGATGTCGTCTTGGCAGAATTATCGGGCGTTTGACGCAGACTTCGACTTCTTCTATACTGTCTATCCGTCCTTTAATACGTAGAATGCCCGAGTCATCCACATAAGGGGAGCACTTAAACAGCAAGCTTTTGCGATCGGTTAAGCGGCGCCCCGACCTTAAGCAGGTGATCTCACTATAAAATTCCTCTTCTTGACAAATCCGGATAAAAATCACATCCATTACATTTCTTCTTTTAAGGAGCAGAGTCTTCTGCAGATCCAGTCCTCCATCCAATCTGACCTTCTTAGTAATATTCCGTAGGAAATCCAGTACGCATAGCTGTACGGCTCTCAATTTTTCAGCTTGCTGAAACGCTGCAGATCCGGCAGAATACATCTCCAGGACGACGTGTGATTGGGTTGTTCTTCAGCATGGTACAACATGTTTAATGCAGGGCCTATTTCCGATTGTGGCCACTGCAATTCTTCTAGATACAAAAATGGTGGTCCATGGAACCACCTGGTTGAGCCATGAATTTTAGGCGCTTTAGTCCATTTCGTACCACGTTTTGAGCCGATGGTACCCATGGCCAGCTGTCCACATCTGATTCTTCTAAAATCTCTTCCATCCAAAGCGCTACGAATTGCTCGAGCATCGGAACGGATCCAGTAGAGCACATCCTTTGAATCTGTCCAGAATGTTCGTCTATGTATCCGTACCGACATTTCCTTTTGGATACATTTGGCCAGTCTCAGATCTAAGACCGCGGCCATCAGTTCCATTCGAGGTATGGACACGGGCTTTAGGGGTGCTACTCTCGTTTTCGAGGCGACCAAACTGCAATGTACTTGGCCATCAACTTCAGCCCGCAAAAATACAACTGCGGCGTAAGCATTCATACTGGCGTCAACGAATGTATGCATCTGCACAGCCTGGGTTCGGCTCACCCACTTCATGCACCGTGGAATGCGGACGGCATTCAAATTTGAAACTAGATCAAGCCAGTGTTGCCAATCGGCTTCGACTTCGTTGGTGAGGTCGTCATCCCATCCGATATTCGATCGCCATATGTTCTGAAGGATGATCTTAGCGCGTATATTAAAGAATCCTAGCAGCCCGGGTCGAAAATAGACATGATCACACTCAGAACACGTCTTTTAGTTGGGCGCTCCTTAGATGCCTTCGCAAGCAAGTTCGGCGTCACCACAAACGTCAACAGATCTTCTCCAGGTAGCCACCACAGGCCTAATACCTTCTCTTGCGCTTCATCCTGAGAGCTGATACGCTTGTACAACTGCTCACAGTCGTCTTCCAGCGCCTGTATAACTTGCTTCGAATTTGATGTCCAGCGGCGCATCTCGAAGCCGCCACTGGCATGAATCCTTTTTACAGTCTCGGCTAACTGTAATCGTTTCAGCTCCAGTATCCACCGACTGCAGCCAGTCGTCGACAAATGTGTTTTCGCAATTCGCCTTTACGGCATCCGGATGCTCCGCTACAAACTGCTCGGCATTGCGATTCTCGACGTAATTTGCTAGAGCTGGCGAGCAGGATGCTCCAAACGTCATGACTTGCATAACGTATGTTTCGAGGAAGCGTGACGAATCTCCATCACGCCAGAGAAACTTCTGTGCCGGTTGGTCTTCTAGGCGCACCTTGACTTGATGAAACATTTCCCTTATGTCGCCGGATACTGCGATAGGACGCTCTCGGAAGCGTATTAGCACCCCCATCAAAGATGCTAGTGTATCTGGACATTTCAACAACCGGTGGATATATCCCTTCTGTTTGTAAACGTGCATCGTGTTCATCATGAACTCTTTCAGTGGTGGGCCTTTTGACATCTTTACCTCTAAGCATTTCAGGCGCTTAACAGCCATCTGATAAGAGTCTGGCAGGTGCATGCGATCGAACCTCCATAACAGGCCGATCTGCCAGCGCTTTTCGTCTTCCAGATAGGTTGTTGTTGCCTCCATAATCTGTATCGAGCGTTCGTCCTCTTTGGATCTCAGCGGATGTGAGGAAACGCTCACACCTAGTGACTGAATTCAAAAATAGTTCTTCAGAGCTTCATCCATCCCACGCGCCGCACTGCACTGGCAAATATGTAGCAGCCGAGGCGTGGTGCTGTCTCCCACGATGGGGCGGCCATATACGGCCCATCCTAGTCTGCTTCGCGCTGCTATGACTTCGTTGTTTTCACCTTCTCGTATCTCCAAGGGTGCAGTTATTTTGATATTGTCTAAACCAATGATAAGCTGAGACTTGACGTTGTTATACGGCAGAATAGGAAGCGTAGATAAGTGCTTCCGAGACTTGAGCAACTGTGACCCGATACTTTGCTCTGGTAAGTCCAAGTTCGCTATTGTTCGCACGTTTTTTAAGGCATACTGTATTGCGTTATGTTCTGGAGCTGAAATGCTCCCAGCCACGGACATCGACTCAGGTTCATTCTTGGTTATGTCACCTGTCCATTTAAGACACAGCTGGGTCGCCGGACCATCTAATTCCAGCTCGTCTGCAAGCGCTCGTTCTATTAACGTACACTCAGCTCCTTCATCCACTAATGCATATGCGCGCACGCTTTTTGATTTACTATAGAGCGTGATTGGAACATATCGAAACAGTGTCTTACTTGCGGAGCTGCCGTGAAACATAACGGCAGACTCACTTGCCTTAATCCGGTGATTGCTACCTTGGCTCGTGTGCTCGACATTACTACCACTCATGGTAGGCGTATGCAGCAGCACATGGTGCGTTGACTCGCAAGCATCTACATGACACTTCTTCTTTGATTTACACTGTTGTGCACGATGACGTAGAAAGCAGCAAAAACAGAGCCTCTTTTCCTTAACAAGTTCCCAGCGCTGATTTGTACCCATTAATCTGAAGTCGTCGCAATCTGATAGACGGTGCTTACCGGCGCACTTCGCACATGAAACCCTCTCCTGTTCCTGTTGTGAACGTTGTTGCTGAGAACCCTCAGGGCTATCTACCGAGTTGTGCACAAAAATTCGCTCTCTAGTGGCTTTCGTGGAGCTCTTCTTTTCGTTATCAGCCAGTGGTGTCTCGTAGGGCGTGACCATAGTGGCGCACATTGCCACATTGAACAGCCAGTTATGAAAGGTGGCCATGCTGCTACCTTCATGCGACATTCGATGCCGGCCCCAATCCAATTTCATATTGCTGGGCATCTTAGCAACAAGCTCGTTCAGCAGCGCGGGATCGTAAAGTTATTCGTGCATACCAATGGCCGGTATCGTTGCGCAGTAGTTTTGGACAGCTAGGGCCAGTCGGATAACGGTGTTCAAGTTGTCTGACTTTATTGCTGGTTCCTCTAGGAGCTTTTGCAGCAGAGCAGCATGTACTATATCAGAGCGGCCATACAGCATTCGCAATGTGCCTATAGCATACGGCACTGTAGCTGGGATCATAAGTTTTCCACGCACCGCATCCAGGGCTTGCCCTCTGGGGCACTTCTGAAGCCTGATGAGATTTTCCTCGTTGCTGAATCCACATCTCTCTGTGGATTGCTCATAATTGCTGATAAAGATCAACCATTCCTCTGGTTTGCCTGTAAAAATTGGTAAATCTTTGCTGATGACATGTCGCGCGCTGATTTGCGCAGGTGTCAGCGATTCCACGGCGTCGCATTATTACAATGCACATTGTCAAATTGCTGCCGTGGCACGTGCTCAATCGATCTATTGAGCGCTCCCAGACCTGTGTGGCCCATGTACGCGGCAGTACTGGGCTCCGTAGCCTGGTTAAACACCGCCGTAGTTGCTAGATATGGCAAACTGGGTTGTACACTCCAATTAGCCGCAACCTGTTTCTGCTTGTAGATCACGTTCTGGTATCCCAAAGGGTCGAAAAGAGCTCCCACTTTCTCAGTTCTTTGCTGCATTGGTGTTGAACTTTCCCTTGGACCAGTAGCAGCGGAGGACGTAGACGGACAGCCGCTATACGTTTCTATGATTGCTGCCCCGCTACCTTTTTTTACACCGGCGACTTTATCTTGTAGTCCAGCAGAAATAGGCGATCCTTTAGCCTGTCCCGTTGACCATGCCGTTACAAGCGTTGCAGTTCCACTGGGTTGAATACTACTTGTAGTCCTTCTCGCACTTGCATCTTGTTCATCACCGTCAGCCATCTCCCCACACTAATACTATAAAATCCGATTTGAGGTGATGGCTGCTAAGTGTGAGTCTAGCAATTTTACCACGTGTCTCTCTATAGGCAGCTAAGGTTGTGACTTTGCAAGTCGCTTGCTTCGCAGAAATCTCCTCCGTAGCAGAGAATCCCTCGGACACTCTCTGTTGCAGAGAATATTTCAGAATGTTGGCGAGACTCCTGCCGGGGCACGTATTCGGCAGGGACTTCTAGCGTAAAAAAAAACAACTCGATTTAATTCGATTCGTACGAGGCGGTACGATATAATATAATTCGAACGCTGAAATCTTTATTATTCTTTCATTATTTAACAACCTATATTTTACATGATTATGAGACTTACATTCGTGCTCCGCACGCGCTTCTGTTCTCTTTCACTTCTGCTCAGCTGCAAGCACAAAACGAAAATGAACCTCGACAAAAATGCAGCTTGTGCAGCTGCGTGCGATCGACTTATGTAAAAACTAATTCTAACGGTGCGCTTCCAGTGTAATCAGCGAGGGCTGCTTACAGAAAAAATGCGAGACCCAGAAATGGCTCCGCAGAAAATATGTATTTCTAAGTCGATGCAAATATTTACATAATGTCTTTAAATTTAATTAATATTATTTTTATTCTCCAATTAAGAAATAAAAAAGTGCTAAAAATACAATTACATTTCAAGTCGACTCGAAGGTCATATTTAGTTATGACCCCATTATAATTCTAAAAGCTTCCTCGCGGTGTTCCCTGCGTACTTTGTTCTTTATAATTCGAACAAAAAATAGAAAAATAAATAAAATAAAAATTAATTAAATGTATCTTTGAAAACAACAAATGTGCACTTTTATTTCCTTCATTTATTTTGTATTACTTAAAAATAATAATAATTTATTAATTTCAAATATAAAAAATTACATAAATATTTGCATCGACTTAAGAATACAAATTTTTTTGTACGGAGCCAACCTTAGTACATAAAATGCATTCATATATCAACAGAAATTTTGGGTAGGTCGTGAGGTCGTTTCTTTGCCAGCCAGAGACTTTGCCAGAGCAGTGGATAACAACACATTCAAATATGCTGCTATGTATGTATATTCACACGCATACAAACATAATTGCATGCACGGCCCTCATAGAGCCGAAGCTGAGAGAAAATTCTATTTTTAGCTTTTTCGTTCTCTCGGCTGTGAGAACGCAATGCTACAGATTTCGTTTTCGTTCTCAATTTTCAAAAATCAAGCTGCATTGTAGCATTTTGTTGTATAGCGTTACTCATCTTGGTGTTTATATAGTCTTTGCCTGAACCCTTTTCTTCCAACATCAAATGCATATATATATTCTATTTTAGAAGCTATATGTGAAGTTTGGTGACTCTAGCTCTTATTATTTACCAAAATTGCCCAAAAATCAGGAAACCGATATCGATTATCGATTGCTTGGAAACAAAGTAAATTATCGATTATCGGAAACAAACTCGATCTGCGCAGGCCCTAGGAGCACCTACAATTTCAAGTCTCTAGCTCTTATAGGTTCTAAGATCTGGCGGACGGACGGACGGACGGACGGACAGACAGACGGGCATGGCTAGATTGACTCGGCTATTGATGCTTATCAAGAATATATATTCTTTATGGGGTCGGAGATGCTTCCTTCTGCCTGTTACATACATTTGGATTTTGCACAAATACAATATACCCCTATACCCATTTTTAATGGGTTCAGGGTATAAAAATCCTTTACTTACAGCATAGAAACATCCGATAAGCCAGTCAACTGTTTAAGAAACCAACTCATAATTGAGCACATACATTTTTTTTTATTAGAACCTCAAACTTTTCACCTATAGGATAAGGCACATAGTCCGATTTTCAGACCAGCAGTTTCTATTGCAAACACGGTACAAACTCTATTTTCTGCGAACTTACAATATTAGCTTCAATCCAATATCTTGATGATTGGGGAATAATTAAATATAAACAACGTCAGCTAAATGAGTTAATAATAAATGATCAAATGGAATTAAATACAAAAGTACAGGTTCATCTTAACGAGATCACAAAAGAATGATCAGTCTATTACTCAAGCACGAACTGAACATAATGGACATGTAACACGTTGGAAATTTACGAGATAAATGACTAACTAAACCTTGGTTGTGGTTTTCTTAGTCAACTTCATCTGAAGATTAAGCTCCAAACCAAGCTGGCAGAATCATTAAAACTATCATTCCAGAAAACCGAGGATGGCTTCCATTTGAGTGAAGGAGGAGTTAACGCAAACAACCCCCAAAGTTTCGCAAGGCTAAAGAGAACCCTTGCATGCGCAAGGGGGAAGCGGTTTTCTAAGAAATCCTTGGAATCCTTTATTTGACGCTCGGCTTTATTTAAAAGTGGATTTCTTCTTGTGGTTTTGGATAAAATACATCCGCTGCGGATAAAGCTTAGAATAGAAATATTTATTTATTTCAATGCAGAGTACCATGTACCCTCATATTCTATTACAAAAGTGCTTTGGATCTAAGAATGAACTTAAATGTATGTACATACAACATCCTATGTTGTCAAATTTTTTGGGTTGACGCATTTGTGTATATATGTCGCAACAAAGTCAATGCACGAGCTGTTAACTGTTTATTATGATGGCGGGGCCACTTCGTTGGTGGCGTAAGGGGTATTGAATGCGTTGTGCCGGACAAGGCCTTTTCTCCAAGATCAAAGCAAAACTCCCTGCGCCATTTTTAAGCAATCTTAGCTCGTTTCCGGCAGGTGACCCACAAGGCACTCTACATTCTCATACAAAGACAAAGCAGTGTAGCCTTCCGCCGCATGAGACTGCTGGTGGCAACATATGGCTTCACTCGAATCCCTACAAGTTGTAACAAATGCAGTGAAGGACTGGCTGCTGCAGGTCGAAATTTGGCCAGCACACTGGAATGTCATCATAACATTTTTTAAGCTGCATGTTGCCACGAAGGCAATTCTAGTTAAAACGACGATAGCGCCTACCTAATAGGCAATTTAAGTTTGAGGCACGGTGTCAGCACTCATGATTGTCGGCCTGCCATGGTACATGACAACCGATGCCATCGAGCGCGATCTCTGTCTAACAAAAGTCGTCATCTGATCAGCACCCAAACGTGGCCGCCAGGGTTCTGGCTGACCCCATCAGAGAGAGGCGCCTCCGAAGGCTACACTATCTTTGGCGTCCATATCTCCTGATTTGGTTTCTATTCTAGATCTGAGGTCAGTGATTATTTTTGTTATTTTTTTTGATATGAAGCTTCTGATTCTTGTTTCAAGTTGATTACCTTTTTCCTTTAGTTCTTCTTTAATTCTCAAGTTCCTTCTTCATCAACAATTATTTCTATGGCTGTTTTAAATTTTCAATGCTATTTAATTGCTATTTATATGCTATTTTAGTAATTTCTTAATAATGAATAAAATGGGATATAGTTCTAAATCAATCTACTTTTTGAGTCGTTCGTGAAATTTAAAAAGTTCCACCAGTGTCAATGGTCTGTAAGGTATTATTTGATTTTCTTTTTCTTCAACCTAGTTTCGCTATATAAAGTTTTTAATTTCTTGTTATGCCTTGAACCCATTGAAAATGGGTCAAAAGGGCATTATCTATTTATGCAGTGTATGTAACAGGCAGAAGGAAGCATCTCCGACCCCATAAAGTATATATATTCTAGATCAGCATCAATAGCCGAGTCACTCTAGCCATGTAAGTCTGTCTGTCCGTCCGTCCGTCTGCCCGTATGTATGAACGCAAGGATATCAGAACCTATAAGAGCCAGAGACTTGAAATTTTAGATGTAGGTCCTCCTAGTGCCTGCGCAGATCAATTATGTTTCCAATAACCGATAACTTACTCCGTTTCCCAGCAATTGATAAAATCGATGTCGACATCCGGTTTTTTGAGCAAATCCGGTATATATTAGGAGCTAGAGTCACCAAACTTGATATGCTGCTTCTAGAATTTTATATGTATATTAAGTATCTTATTTATCCAATATAATCCACAGCTTCCTCAAAAACAGAAAGTTTGTAGTGGTAGTCGACGGCACGTTTTCTGCGGTCAAGGAAATCCAAGCTGGAGTCCCCCAGGGCAGTGACCTTGCTCCGTGGCTCTACACTGTTTATACAGCCGACATTCCGACGGTGGACCCGACGACACTGGAGCATCCCGATAGCTTCAACCTCGCCACGTTCGCCGACGATACAGCAATCCTCTCAAAAGCCAGCTGTGTTTACCAAGCTACTGACCAACTACAAGAATACCTGCACGAGTTTGAGACGTGGGCATCAAAGTGGCGAATTGCCATCAACAGGCAAAAATCGATATGCTGCACATTCGCGATCCCGAGACATACCTCGCCAGGAGTATTCCTCCAAGGCGAACTTCTTGATCATAAAGACGGCCATCGCTACTTCGGAGTCTACCTTGATCGCAGGCTCACTTGGAGCAAACACATCGCAACAACATGCCACAGCGTACGTCAAAAACTAAAAAATATGGCTTGGCTCCTTAAGGCAAGCAGCAAGCTTTCTCTGAGCAATAAGGCGGTGCTTTATAAAACCCTCCTGGCCCCAGTCTGGCACTATGCAGCAAAATCTCACTTGAGGAAAATACGTGTCTTCCAAGCGAAGGTACTCAGACTGAGTGCTGGGGCTCCCTGGTACATCCGCAACCGGGCCCTAGCAAGAGACCTAAAGGTCCCCTTGGTGGGCGACCTTCTACGTCAGCAGTCCACCAGCTACATGGCCCGTCTTTCTGCCCACCCCAATATATTGGCTAGAAGACTTTTCAGAAGAAAGCGACGGAGACTTCGCAGAATCCACCATATCGACCTCCCAAACCGGGTAATCATTTGAAAAAAAAAAAAGTAATAATAATCATACTAAAAATATAAGATAAATTGAATAATTATAATAGTTTATATTAAGTATGTTTATCCCATTATAGTCAAGCTAGGTTAAGATGCTCATGTATAGTATCAATAAATTAGCTAATAACAAAAAAAAAAAAAAAAATTATTTATCTAATATTAACCACCAATTTAAGCCCCAATTTTAATGCAATTGACTTTTTGAGAATACACAATATTCTATGGTACAATATGATATACTGTAGAAAATTTCATTACGTTCGGTGAAGAAGACCCCAAACTTAATGTGTTGGACTGCGCAATTGGATGAGGCAGCATGCGCAAATTCCAAGAACTTCTGTATACATTCATGCGAGTCTACTTCGAATTCTATCAACAGCATTGCAATTGCGACTGTTTTCTGTGCTGCTATTTTAATTCGTTTTTTTTTCTTAATAATACTCAATTATTTGTGTGGCTGTTGGGGAGAAGCATAGCAACCGGCGCGATCTGTCGCGAGCTCGAGCCCAACCGGAGACAATGGGCTTTTTTTATTTTTGGCTGGTGTGGCTGTTGAGTAGAGTCGCCAGCAAGTAATGCGGTCAGTTGTGAGCTCGAACGCTGCTAAGAGACTTTTTTTGTAATTTATCATTATTACTTCAAAAAATTGTTAGTGTTACACCTAAGCCAAACACAAATTTTTGTAGATCAAATTTTTAGGTGTGATTTTATATCGGTGACTTTCTTTTCTAAAAACGATGCAAATTTTGTTCTGGGGTATTCCAAAAAGTGCGATACAATTTTTTATGAATTCCGTTGCGAATCTACAGAATTTCTTGGTTATTGTGGCCACGTATTTGCCGTTAATTGTATATATAACCATGTTTATGATTTGTAAGGATTTCAAAGGTGTTTCTGTCTCTTGGTATAATACTTTGGGTGGATGTCTATCGTATTTTAATGTATTGCAAGGGTTGCAATTACTAATTGGTTGTGCAACTTTATTGTTTCATATTTTGAAAGAAATTTCCTATTTTAAGTTGTGCGGTATTTTCGTCATTGCCTCTATGATTTGAAGCAGTATGTTGATTACGAATTTCACTTTCTAGGCCGCTCGTTTCGACCAAATTTATTAATAGTTTTGTGCACTTAAAAATGTTGTAAATCTTGCTGTGTGCGAAGAATTTTAAATAGCTATTTTGGACGATTTTAAAAATATCGTCTTGTGCATAAATTGAACAAATTTTTTTTTGTTTTAGGTATATTCTTAAGTATTTATGTTCTCTTTAGGTGTATATTGAGGTAGACTTATGTTACGTCGTAATTTGTGTCGTGTCCAAAGAAAATATTAATTGAATGTGGTGGTCGTTTTTCGGGTTTTCCGATATGTAAATTTGTTCGCTTAGGTTTTCTGCGTTAGAATGTACGGTGCCTCCCGTGTTTCCTTTTACTGGATCGTTGTCGGTCACAATTCACAGTAATAATATAAACTTAATAAAATACAAATAATAAATAAATACTAATACTTAAATAAATACTAATTGAATGACATAATAGACAACAAAAGTAAACAATTTTATAATATAATAATAAAAGTTAATAATTTGCTAATATAAAATAAATAAAACTTAGTAAACTGAAAAAAAAAAATTGAAATTAAACTTTTCATGATCGGCGAAGCCGACCGTTGGTTCATGACAAGCAGTCTACGTGACGTGTCATGGGAATTTTTTGGAATCCTCCTTGCCAGCACGGTATTTTAAGCGACTAGAGGATGAGATCCGGGCACGCCGTCAGCGACATGGTAAAGGATTCAAGTAGTTTGCGATTTACCTGCATGTCTTTATGCACCATGTTAAATAGGATTTACGAAAATGCGACCGCGGAATACAAATATTATGGGCGGATATCTGGACGTCAGGCCGGCGCCATCGAATTAGAATATCCAGAGTCTGGAGAATCTCCGGTGGAACATTCCTCCAGGTCTTGCTGATGCAGCGACGAGGGGCCGCCAACAGGATGATAGTCCAAGAACCAAAGACAAAGCACAAGCGGCGGCGAATATTTACCAATGCAGGCAAGAGGATCATTTCATACGGGAGTGTACTAGTCCCCAGGCCATTTTCTGTGTGCATTGAAGCGCTAGAGGCGTGAGCAGCCAAGAATCTTGTAGACGACCGGCTTAGGGAAAAGAGCAGCGGTGACGCCCAGACCAGAAGCGGGTGGGCGGCCCCGCCAACGGACTCCGGAACCAGCAAACGAATTGCGAGTCAAATGGGGGTCGTGTCGTCGCAATGATAAGGATGGGAGAGGAAGAGTATGCGGCGACGACTAATAACGATGCAATCCGATCGTTCATAAGTGGGGCTTGCGTAGCTAAAGGGGCAAAGAATGGTAAGATCAAGAATCTGCAGACTAGGACACGGCTAACGGGCAAAAAAGGGTAAGATGTCGTACGGATGGTGCAGACAAATGACGATAATGCTAGCGGCCCTGAATTCAGAAGGGGCAACTGTGTGCCCCACGGAAGTAATCCCGGAGGCGAGGTCAGGGCCTGCCGTAAAAGAATAGCGACTTGTCGCGGGCAAGAAAGTCCTCCCGCTCCAAGGGTGGACAGAACAAACGTTAAAATTCTGCCAAACCTTCCAAACCGGGTCGCCTATATGAGTTGTCCGCAGTCAATGGAATCGATTCGACGTCAAGGATGGCTACTGCTCGCTAAAGGTGAACGTCACCCATGGCCAAAAGGTGTCGATCAGGCGCCGTGAAAGAAAAGGGGGTGTGTCACAGGGTCACAAAAGATAAGCAGTAAAAAAAAAATTTTTTGAAAATAAGGAACGACAAGGAGCCATAAACTTATTTATTTATTTAATCAATCAAATTTCTACATGAAGTAAAGCTAAAAAAAAAAAATATTAAGTTAATAACAAGGAAAGAGGATTTTAGTCAAATAGGAAATCGATTAATTGAAATGATAACAAAATGTGCAGAGAAGTAACAGGGCTTAAGAAAAAAGTTCTCTCCGCACGGCCTTCTTGGCCCATTTGGCCCCGCCAAGGGTACTAACGCGGCTGAGCCGGCGCCACAACTCCCACTGCAATGGAATTGCTGCAATTATACAACGAATGTCAAACATGCCTGAGAGAGGGGGATAAGGACGCAGCATCTGAGCCAGTGCGCTTTTATGTTTGCGCGCTCTAATCCAGCGGCGTCCACCAATTGCGGTGCCACACGAGGCGCATCACGCTAGACCAACATTAAACCATTACGTGACCGCGAGCCATCACTATCCTGGGGGAGTAGCCGATATGCTGGATACGGAACCATCTCCTGTGTACGACGGGGGCACAGAGCTTCAACGCCACTTTGCTGTTCCTACGTAGCACGGTCCGCTGGCATGCGAGAAAACTTTTCTGTAAGTACCCGTACCGGCAGAGACTAGGAAGAGCTGGTTTTGGTGAGCTGCCGCCTACTCGCCAGTAACCCGGGTATCCTGAACCGCTCAATATGGCCAATCGCCTGGAGGCGCAATGCCGACGGCGGACCACTGGCACTGTGCTGAACGTGGCAACGTGAGCATCTGCCCCTTGGAGCACCTCGCATCTGATCTCAGTCCTCTTCACGAGAAGCTGAAGCCACTCTGACATTGTTGTTCAATGAGTCACAGCCCGGAGAGTCCAGCAGCTGTCATTCACCCAGCAAAGAGCAGCGCGCTGAATCTCAATAGCTGACCACCATGTGAATGGCTTTCCAGCAGTGCCAGCTCACCGAGGGAACAACGCGCCCTAGGCGTCCAGAGCTTACGTTGTCATATCTTTTTTCAGAAGTGCCTAGTGCGAATCGAGGTTGATACCGTTGCAGCTGTCTCGCAGTTAAATCACGAAGATATTTAGAAACAGCTGCCCGTCATACCATGTGAGGTGACCTTGTAGGGTCAATCCTCCGAAGAGTTCCTGGCCACCACTTGGGCCCAGCAAGCTTGATACAGCGGGTCTCCATAACGCAATACGCCCAACCTCCTGGGCATCAATTTCTTGCTGCTTTACCAGACGACCGTAGACTTAGACCGTAGGCGTCACTGCATATGCCCAACTCAGCACCGCACAACCTGTTGTTCTCAATAGTATCTGCTAGTGTGCCGCCACCCACCTGCTTGCAAACTGCCCTTAGTCATGCAGGAGGGTGGCACTCAATAAAATCTGCCTGACGATCCCTCGTGGACACCATTCTACCATTCTGTCGAAGGTAAACTTGAGCGTTCAGGAGCGCAAACTGGATTCTGTAGACGCACCCCTCCTATACCACGGCTGATCACTTTGATCACACCACTACAAGTTGGTTGGGAGTCTTGGCAGACACAAGATTTATTCATAGATTGGCCAGTAGAGTTGATACACTTATTGAAGAGATAAAAGCACATATCGCACCAGGGCAATGATGATATTCGATGCAACAGCCTGGTCAGACAACCAAACACACACGTTTGCAGTTAGAGAAATGTACACTAACGTAAAAATTACGCGAAAGCAAGGCAAGGACGTCAATGCGCTTGAAAACACCGACTCCGAGTCATTCAAGGATACAATACACATTGGGGCACTTCTGACGTGGACTATTAACACCTCAGAAGAGCCTGTGAATTCCTTTTTCAATCAGATTATCCTATAGGAAGCGCGCCTTCCATAAAAAAAAAGACTCGCTACACTATCACTTTTACCCATACCAAATCCCTTATCGAGGATTTTAAATTAGTACGGCCTGCGCACCGATTTTAGCGGTAAGAGTTCTAAGGCAACTGGCTCACGGTTAAGAGCAGGATTCAAGAATCCTTTCAGAAGACTTTTCGATGTCGACGATATCTTGACATAAGCTTCAACTGAAGATCAGCTTTTACAGCGCCGAGATAAAATCATAAAACTTATTTCACAAACACAGATCGAATTGGGAAAATGGGTTTCAAGCAGCTACCACATTGACACTATGCAGGCAAAATCACCTGCAATTGTAGTCGACACAACACAGGATTTTAAGTAAAAGTGTTTGGAAAATAGAAACTGAAAGTCTGGAGAACAACGCCTTTCGCATTTTTGATCCGCTTGGTCTGTTGTGATCAGTTATCAGTTCAAGATTTTATTGAAATAACTATGGCTGATGTCTGGCTACGCAGCCAAAACAAGATAAGAGCAGCATCTTAATCCTATCTTAAAATACTTGTTCTGAGAAGCAATTGCTTAAATTTCGTTCTTAAAATTACAATTACATTAAGCTGGCGCTCTTCGCTAAAACAATCAATTTTATTGCCTTAGCATTACTTATGCGAAGGCCTCAATGATGCGCGTCGAGTTAGTTCTTCCGCTTTGTGCATTGGTACACATCGACCACATGCATTCCCTTAAATTATAAAAAATCAACTGTCGCTTGCTTTAAACGGCAAGTACCAATTTTGGGTTCGCTTGCCCTTATAAACTTTTTCATTATTTCTATTTCTTTTTTATTATTTCTATTTGTAAAAAAGCTCAATAGATCAACATTTTAGCGATCTTGACGTGATTTTTGTTGTTGTAAGATTTACATTAATGCAATAATCTTAAAAGATCATAACCTGACATTTCGTTTTGTGCAGTTTATAAAAATATAAGCGATCGCCGTCGCTTTGCCTACTCTCTCGGTCGCTTAAAGTTTTTTGCTCATTCGTGCGTTACTTATGTATAAGCTATTGCCGTTGCTTCGTTACATAGCTTGACACTTGCCTCCGCCAAACTTCTTACAGATATTGGTTTTTGAACAGTTTGCATATAATAGCGATCACCGGTGTTAGTTACTCAGTTAGTTTCGCACACGCTTTTTATCAACGCTTCTAATGCCAACCGAAAATAATGCCTCTAGTGCAGTGCCCTCTGCAAACAGGGTGAGTTTTCTGAAGCGCCATTTCAATTTATGACAGGTTGCAAACACTTCAGAATGCTCTAACTAATTCGCCACTTATTGCACTTGATTAGTGCGGTCTTAGTGTTAGGCTGAAGCAAATCGAGCGTCTTCAGACCTCATTTGATATTACACACACTAATCTCGAAGAACTAGACTTTCATGAATTTGGTAGCCAATTGCAAGAGGACTTTGACAAATTATCTGTTTCTATGAAAATTTTGGTTCGGAGTGAAATAGCGAAATGTGTCTCATATTCCATGCTCAACATTTCGCGACCAATCCAAGCTAAGGCACCGCCGGCACTACCCTCAATTAAGTCATCACTTTGCAAATTATTCTAAAAAAGCTGGACCCAACATCTCAAGCCAAGTGGGAAGAAAGGCTAGAGGATGGCTACGTTTCTGGAGCAGATGTGCCGCACAATAGAAACCGTAAATGTTGCTATGGCAAGCTATGCCATAGCCATCAGGTGGGACAAGCTAAAGCAATTAACACAAGTAGATCGTCATTTATCGCCACTAACTACGAAGCCCCTGTCTGCGTCTTTTGTGAGAACCCTGGCCATGGTGTATATAATTGTTCCCGATTTGGAAACTTGACCCCTGCATCAATTGCGATCATGCAGCTCTGGATGCTGTCGGACCCACGGGGCCAAGCATCATTTCCGGCTGCGTTTAAATAATTCTGTTTCAGTAGTGATGTTGTACTCTTGGCTACTGATATGGTCTCCTTTAAAAATTGCCTTTGGATTCCGGGTTTCAGCTTCACCATATAACGTCGCGCCTTGCTCAACAGCTCCAGTTAAAGAAACACAAGTCCTCAACCATTGTCTCTTGTCAAGGAGCTTCTCGTTTTGAATCATAAGGAAATACGGTCACTATCACAGTATAGTCTTGTCTCTGAATACTCAACATGCCTCATAGCTCTGGTAGGGCCTAACGTAACTGGTAGGCAGCCGAGTTTTACTATCAACACTACGAATTGGAACATTCCCGATAACCAAAAACATGCAGATCCGTATTTCTTAAAACCTCAACGCGTGGACCTGCTGCTTGGAGCTAGGCTGTTTAACGATCTTCTCAGCGTCGGCCAGGTAAGTCCTCTCCCAAAAAAGGCCTCTTCAAAAAGCAGGGCTTGGTTGAGTAGTTTCTAGAAGCGGCCCGCGCTTGGGTGGCTCTACTTTAATGGCAAGCCATACTGCCGCCAAACTTGAGTCAAGTCCCAAAGAACGTGCTGATGAATTGGTGCGACGATTTTGAGAGATAGAATCCTGCTTGCAAATTACATATATCACTTCAAAGAAAGAAAATAATTATGACGAACATTTCGTAAGGACTCATATCAGATTGCCTTGTGGCCAAAATTCAGTTCGTTTACCCTTTAAGCGAAGTTTGGAATGCCTGGGGGCAACATACCAACAAGCCTATCGTCGGCTCCTGACCCTGGAACGCAAACTACAGAATCGTCCAGATCATTTGTCTCCTGTCGCTCCAGAGTCCATAGGACTTTGTCAATATTTTCAACCTCATCACTGTGTCTTTAAAGAAGACAGGTCATCGACAAAGTTGTGAGCAGTTACATTTTCAAGTTATTCCTTAAATTAACTATTAATGGCTGGACCTGTTATTCAAAATTCGCTGTTTCATATCCTTCTTCGTTTTCGTAATTTCCTGGTCTTCCTAACAGCAGATATTGGAAAAATGTATCGCTGCGTATATGTTTCAGCACCGGCCGATTTTCTCCAATGCATTCTATGACTAGACTCGCTAGAACAGGATTTTTAAGCCGGATACAGTTACATACGGAACAAAGCCAGCTTCATTCCTCTCTGTCCGTGCTATGAATCAACTGTCTTTGGACGAGGAAACTAATTTTCGAATTGGATCTCAGATTCTGTGGCGTGACTTCCACGTTGCCGACCTCATTTCAGGGGTAACTCAATTCAAGAAGCAAAGAAAATTCTTGGAACCTTAGCAAGTTCGGACTTCAAGTTGTTAAAGTGGTGCCCAAACAATGCTGCTGTACTGGAAGGGATACCCGAAGAGGACAGAGAATCTTCTCTAAAGTTTGATTATGGCAGCGATATCACCAAATCTCTTGGACTCGCTTGAAACTCAGCGTCGGATAAGTTGCTGTTTTCTTTTTCGTCCATTCAGCAGAGATCCAAACCATCCAAAAGATCAATAGTGTCGGCTATAGCTTGCTTCTTGTATTACCCGCTTGGAATCATAGGGCCCGTAATTGCCAAGCCTTAAGTCTTTTTGCAGCAGATGTGAAAGGAGAGGCTTGAGTGGGACAAGAGCCAGCCATCATCACTAGCAACAGCTTGGCATGATCGTTGCGCAGTTTTGAGAAGGCACAGTTTCTTAAATTTCCTCGTCTCGTGTCAATACATGCAGCAGAGCTATAAATTCAAGGTTTCTGCGACGTCACCATCGAAGCATATGGGGCCTGTGTATACGTCCTTTCTCGACGACCATCAGCCAGTTGTCAGCTGCTGTGTTCTAAATCGCGTGTAGCTCCTCCTCCAAAGCTAGAGTTCTATGGAGCCGTCTTATTATCTAATCACGTGAGTGAGATATCTAAAATGAATCTCTTCGATGGAAAATTCTACTGTTGGTCGGATTCTTCTATATGTCTTTCCTGGATAAAGACCTAGCCCTGCAAACTCAACGTGTTTATAGCTAATCGCGTCACAGCAGTTCAAGAGCTAACTAATAGCATAGAATGGCGCAACGATCCTACATCACTTAATCCATCAGATATACTCTCGAGAGGATCTACGCCAAGTGAATTATATCAATAGTCAATGTGGTCCAACGGCTGCTTGGTTGTCAGAAATGCCAGAACTCTTACTTAGAAAAAAATCCTTATTGCGTCATCGCTTTTCGTTGATATAACAATCTCTTGTAAATACGTAAACTCATTTGATACAATGCAGCGTATATATCTATATATAAAACTGTTTGTCCAGACTTACTGACTAACTGACTGACTGATTGGTGATCAACGCACAACCCAAACCGTAAGAGCTAGGAAGCTGAAATTTTGCACGTTAAGCCAGGGTTTCGGGAAACTCCACCTTTTTTGTTTACCATCCAATCCAAGCTAAATTTTTAAAGTTCTTTGCTCAAATTCATTTGAGGGGTGTTTCACACTTTTCCAATAACTTATTCCTCCTTGGTGGAAATGGGGGTCAAAGATTTGGTGGATGACGTTTCGCGCTCAAATTCATTTTCAAAGCTCTATATGAAAAATCATTTGAGGCGTGCTTCACATTTTCCGCAAAATCTAAACTTATTCGGTATGAATGCGATTCAAAGAGTTAATGGGCTTAGTTATACGTCGTGTTCGATTTGCCTCAGACTTTTTTTCAGAGCTCTACATAAGAACTTAATGAATACGTGTTTCATCGAATTGGGAAATTCCACCCACAACAGTGGCTAATTACCAAAAACGTTGGTATGAAACTTTTTTGTTAACCATCGGATCGGTCTCAAACTCCTTTTTAAAGATCATTGCTCAAGTTCATTTGAGGGGTGCTACATGTTGGAAACTCCATCCCTTCTTGGTGCATATGGGTGTCAAAGATTTGGTGGGTAACGTTTCGCGCTTAAAGTCATTCCCAAGGATCCATAGGAAAAATCATTTGAGACCTGTTTTACATTTTTTGCAGATTCAAAACATCCTCGGTAAAAAGTGCAATTCAAAGATTCGTTTGGTAACGTTTTAATTTTGTTGCGATTTCCTTCAAAATTATTTTCAAAGTTCTACATAAAAACTTAATCAATACGATTAGGGAAATTCTTCCCGCAACAGTGGTAAATTGGAAGAAAACGTTTGTATGAAAGCTGTTTGTTTACCGTCCGATCAGTTTCAAAATAATTTTCAAAGCTTTTTGAGAACATTTATTTTATATGTGCCACCGACAAACCCGGGCTCTACTCGGTAGTTCGAATATATTTATAAATTCATACACAGAAACAGACATCCTGGACTAACAGTGTGTGATATACAATATGGGACCCAACTCTTACTAAGGCTCGTCCAGAGAGCACACCTGTGGGAAGAGATCAAAACATTGCAATCGAAAAGCGTTGTTAAACCGTCCAGATGTATCTCATCACTTAATCCTTTTTTGGATAATTTCGGAATTCTAAGAGTTGATGGGCGCTTGAAAAACTCTTCGCTGGATTTCGAAGCTCGCCATCCAACAATTCTCCCGCGTCACCACCCCATCACAGATTCACACATCACACGGCTTCACAATCGGGACGTACACGCCATATTCGGTTGCAGTATTGGCCAATAAGTGGAAGGAAGACCGCATTTAGGTTTTTGGAAAATGTGTTATATGCTTTCGTGCGAAGCCTCGATTAGTAGAGCATATAATGGCTGATCTTTCCAAAATATATTTAACTGCTTGTCGGGCCTTTCAAGTGTCTGGCGGTGACTATTATGGACCATTTTTCTATAAGGTAGACGTACGAAATAAAGCTCCAGTCAAATGTTATATGGCAGTCTGCGTCTGCTTCGCGACTAAAGCGGTTCACTTGGCGACGGCTTCATTCTTAAATGCGCTTAAAAAGTTTATATTGACTCAAGGCAGGCCATCTCATATATGGTCGCATAACGCTACCAACTTTGTCGGCCCAAAAACAAGCTTCTGTAGCTCAAGTGTCTATACATCAGTCGCATCATATTGATTCAGTGCACTAGTTTTGCATGTCTGACTCCATTGATTGGAAATTTGTACCCCTCGTTCACCGCTTTCTGGCGGACTTTATGAAGCAGCAGCAAAGACAGCGAAGCATTATTTTTATCGTGCCGTTGGCTCTTGTGTTCTCATCTTCGAGAGCTTCGCACCTTAGTATGCCACATAGCATCGATAATTAACTCCAGGCCATTGTTTCCTCATTCAGAAGATCCAGCAGACCTAGCTCACTCCTGCTCATTTTTTGATATATGGACCCATCTCACAGCCTGATGTGACGCACCTTCAATTCAATCTTCTGGATGGATGAAAACGCGGAACATACCTGCAACAACTTATTTGGTCTCGCTGGCGTAAAGAATATTTAACGCTGCTTTAGCAGCGCTTCAAATGGATTACTTCGAAACCAGGCCTATGCGTCACTATTATGCACACCGCAACAGGAGAAACGAGGAGAGCTGCGAACAAGCTGTGCCTATTGCCCATCAGGGAATCTGTTGATAGCCCATGCTTTCCAACGGGGAAAGAATGTCTGGCTACGCAGCCAAATCAGCTGGAACGACTTCGCAACTGATAAAAGCAACTTCTTAATCTTATCTTAAAATACTTGTTCTGGGAAGCAATTCCTTAAATTTCGGTCTTAAAATTACAATTACATTAAGCTGGCGATCTTTGCTCAAACGATCGATTTCATTGCCCTAGCATTACTTATGCGAAGGCCTCGATGCTGAGCGTCGAATTAGTTAAGTTCGTTCGCTTCGTGCATTGGTACACATCGGCCCCTTGCATTACTTAAACAAATTATAAAAAATAAACTGCGGCTTTATTGTAATCAGCACGCAGCAATTAGGGTTCGCTTGCCCTTATAAACGTTTTGTTAGATTCTTAAATTTAAATTATAAACACAGACCAATTCGGGTCTGCTTGCTTCTCTGAAGTTACAATCAACATGCAAACAAATTGGAGCACAAGAAATAATTATTTCTATTGTGAAAGCTATTGAAAAAGCTCAATAGCGTAACAGCTGCATTCCTTGCATTAGAATTCTCAGCTCCCATTGGACTCGGCAACTCAATGGCGAAAATTTCGCATACATATTATTGCATTGAAGGAATTCACGGTGCCTCCTTATATTGAAAGTCCTTCGGGCACTATGTACAGTTCGTATGCAATTTCAAGCGCATCAATCAAAGCAAAAATTGCATCCGCGTTTAGAAGTTACCCATTGAAAATGGGTAAAAAGGCTACAATGTTTTTGTGCAAATGTATATAACAGGCAGAAGGAAGCATCTCCGACCCCATAAAGTATACACACTCTTGATAAGCATCAAAAGCCGAGTCTATCTAGCCATGTCCGTCTGCCTGTCAGTCCTTCCGTCCGTATGTATGAACTCAAGGATCTTAGAAACTATAAGATCTAGAGAATTCAAATTTTAACTGTAGGTCCTCCTAGCCCAAGCGCAGATCGAGTTTGTTCCCGAAAATCGATACCTTACTCTATTTCCAAGCGATCGATAAAAATCGATATCGAAATCCTGTTCCTGTTTTGTTCAAACATGATTTGTTGCTTCTAGAATATTATATGTTTATTTATTTATTAAAAAAACGAGTGTCTTCCTCATTATTCAATACAATTTACATATATAGAATACAAATTACATATAGAGTACACAATTTTCTAATAGCATCACAAACCAATGGAGGTGTTTTATTTGCCAGTTCGGACAAGGATAGGGCGAACAAGAGAGATATACAAAAGTTTCGTTATAAAAGCATCGTTAAACTCTTTAGACCATCGTTTAATGAATCCAAGTACACCTTTTGCCTCATTACCGATTGCAGATTCAAGCTGAGTTTAGAATCAAAAAGAATGCCTAGATCCTTAACTGTTAAAATACGTTGCAATGGAATTTTGTCGATTGTATAGCTGGCCAGATAACGCGATTTCGAAGAATATATGTATACATGTACACGGAATCATGAACAGCATTGCAATTACAATTGTATTGTTTTCTGTGCTACTATTCCAATTCTCTCGAAGAATCAATTATTGGTGTGGGTCTTGAGTAGAGGTAGTGGAAGTGCTGTTGAGTTCGACTCATACGGAAACTGTTTTTTTTTTTTTGTGGGCTGGTGTGGCTGTTGAGTACAGACAGCGGCAAGTAGTGCGGTTAGTTGCGAGTTCGAACCTTGCTAATGGAACTTATTTTTTGTTTAATTTATCTTTGTTTATCAGGGTATCCCCTAGTCGGAATATCCCGACTAGAACCTGTTACTTGTTTTTTTTTTATTAGATATGTTAGGAACCGGCCAGCAATATTGCCCATAACAAGGCAGGTAGAGTAAGTTTGAATGCACACCTTATCATATGGACAAGATTTTAATAATACTTGCGGATAATTAAAATGTTGTCTACGACGGTAGTGTAAGGTGTTGTCGCCTTTTCAGCCGGGTGATAGGATAAGATACAGAGAGAAGTATGGCCAGTACTTGCATAACATTACACCATTACAGTATTCTTTGTCAATGACTTAACGATGTGATTCCCAACCCTGTGAATCTGTTCTGTGAAATGGGGTCATCCTCAGGCTTGCCAGGCTTAGCCAGAATCTTTTGTGTAGTCAATTGCTTTAAGCTTCTTCTCAATGTGTCATACTCTCTGGATCTTGCGCACTTTTTTAAGTTGGTGGTGGTGAGGCCACAGTGCAGTGTCGTCGAGCTGGCGGGTGCGTAAGGAACGCTTGCGCTGTCTTCTGTTTAATCTAATCAGGTCTCGAATATTTATATTTTGACGATAGAGGGCTGAGCTACATGGTGTTGTGATGCGAGGACCTGCCTACTGGGATGCTTGCTGGATTTTTTTGGTTAGAAACAACATCGTCAATGTGCTGACTCATATGCAGCTCCATATTCGGATCGATGGTTTCGAAAAGCTTTCTTTAGAAGACGGGAACTAAAGAGCGTCTAGAGAGCACCCTATAGTTTGGCGAAACGTCCGTGAGTTGTGTACCAGTTTCCACAATTAAAGCCAAGTGATCGCTGTACAGGTGCCAGAAGTTTGAAATCCTTATAATCCCAACGGATATTCCTTGATACGGGGCAAAGAACCTGTCGGTAGGACTTTTACTCCATGGAAAGCCAGACATCTAGAAAGCAGTGCGGCTCTGGGGCTTATGGTGCGGTCACTTCACAGTCAGCGGCTGTAATCGCTTTGGGTCCCACAGAGTTTAAAATAACGTGGAAATCGTTGATTTCGATTCAACCCTTGTGATGGAAGTATAATGTGCTCAAAGCAAAGACTTTTAAAGCAGTATTCACACTCACCGTCGATAGCTAGAAGGAAATGTTGGCAATTGTGACAGCAGGTAGTGCATTAATTAATTTTTAACCAGCACAGCAACACCTCCTCCAACCCGAGCTCCCTGAGGTGTTTTGTGCCGAAGTCTTATTTCGCTCAACAGGAACGAAAAGGTCATGACCCGGCACTTTTTCTGAAATGCCATTGGCATTCCAGATCAATATGCGTAAGGAGGTCATTTTAAGACCTGATTGTTGAAGCTACTGAGAACTTGATTTTGGGTCCCCACATTTGAGCTTGCATCTCAACAACCGGTCAATGGCTTTAGTCACATTGGAGGCCAATTTCCCTGAAACGTGGTGAGCCTGACTCGGTTTAGTAGTGTGTCTGTGAGGGGTGGCAGAATGACACATTCCGAGGATATGTGGCTCTGGCCACATCGGACGCATCATAGCTGCATCCGGCTGAAGCAGGCAATTGCCCATAGCATTGGCAGCGTCTGCCTTGGGTGATCTCACTTTGCTTGCGCATGGGCGGCTCGATCTTGATCTTTTGTCCATTTAATATTTTAATATTATGTATGTCCTGTTGTTGGACGCGGTCTTAATGCTGAAGGAGAACAAATTTATTGGCTCTTTGTGTATAACATTTTGCTTAGCATCTCTTCTTTTATTTGTTAACGTATGAATAAGTAAAATAAAGGTCACAGAATGATCAAAAAAAAAAGGCGAACAAGAGCCGTAGTAAATGAAACAATTTCATTTACTCTGCTCTCATCTCGCTATTAGTTTTCAGCAACATTTTATGTTTCGCTATTGCTATTGCTATAGCCAATGACGCGACAAAGCTACAAGCAGAGCACAGCAAATACTTTTTCATTTTTTGGCTCTGGCTTTGCTACGCCTCTGTTGAAAGAGATAGTGATATCGAGAGCAAAACGAAATACTACGGAATAGCGTAGCATATTCAAATGCTGCTTGTAGAAGAGTTTTGACGACTGTGGAAGCTAGTGCGAGTAAGTAATAAGCAACTGGAGGGACAAGGACAAACAACAATATCGGACTCGTCATCTGAATGTGGCATACGCCTATCATGATCCGAATCCGATTCGTCAAACTCCAAGTCATCGAAAAACTCGACAAATCATAGTCCTTTCTAGATGAGGCGTTTTATGGCCCCGGGGCCGGGAGCCTGGCAATTACCCTTTAGCGGTTTCCAGTGTGGCTGGTATTTTTCCGTTTAGTGTTTGTGGTCCTGACCGACTTTTGGCTTTTAACCAAGCGAGCTATAGCAGCAGTAGCAGCTTCATCTGCAATAGAATCAACTTGCTGCGAAGTCTCTACGGCGTTGGACCATAAAGGCATCGGATGCCTATTGATGTTGTTAGTCATCCTTTGAGAGGGAGTCGCATATAAAGAAGGGGCGATTAAACGCTTCACCGTCTGACCACAGTCACTGTCTTCAATGTCTGGTAACGTCCGTGATAAGTGTTTGCATTATTAAACATTTTTTAGAAAGTATTTTTTTCTTGATTAAATTCACGTCTGTGCTTGAAAAGCTTACCGTCGAAAGCTCCCTCTCCAAAAGATTAGTTAAAGATTACCAAAGATGTGAAAGCGCACACAATTTTATTGAAATCAAAAGCTATATACAATACATCTATTCATTTTCTCAGTTAATTAAGACAATCCCATTTAAAAGTACAAAAATTATATATTTGTATTCCAACTTAAAATATTTAACATTAATAAACATAAATAGAGCTGCGCTCTTCATGGCTTGCGGCATAATTTTTGAATTTGTTTCACAAAATGCTTATAATTATACATTATTTTTAATAAACACTTTTTATAAATAAAAGAGCTTTTCCGCTAAGTTAATGGCAGTATCGCGTTGAATGCTTTGACCAATTAAGTATGCCATCTTATGAGCGTACTGAAAGAAATATGAAAAGTTGAACATAATAAGCAAACATACAAGTATTATGTAATATGATTTAAAAATTAGTAACTATATGTCCTCATAAATGTTGAGATTTTTAATCATATTGTCATATATCATCATTAACAGTCGAATTGATAAAGCCATGTCTGTTTCTATGCGAACCACCTTGGCTATCGTCTTGAAACCATGTCATGCATTGGACTGTTTTTGCGGAACCTTCCTATTGGATCTCTATATCACAGGAACGATATATCGACGGGTAGGTGCCTGAATGGAAATCCTTTTTGACTATCTAGATATACTGTTTTAGTGTACTCCTCATATATACTTTGGCGTACAACTATGAACGCACACACCTTTTTGAGTGTATTATGTTAAGAATCGGTTGACCGAAAAAGTACAAATGAGGTAAGCAAGAGAATATAAAATAAAACAGAAAAATGTAAAAAACCAACTGAATGTATTCATTTCTTTTTAATAACTGATTCGATTTTAGACTGGTGCAAAAATATGATACGCACTTTAAAGCTTTTGGCTCTCACTCCGGCTTAAAAAAAAAATACACGTTTTATTGTTTGCAATGAATATTAACGTAAAATTAAATAAAATACGATAATGACCATGGTACCTTACCGATGAGGAATAAGCGAAAATATGTGGTCTTAACAGTGAGGGTACTACAGTGAATTTTTTATATTTTCTGTTCAGTTTTTTTTCATGTTTTCAGTTTCAACAAGTAAGATGTTCTATATACCCTGAACCCTCTTATTCCAACATCAAATAAATTTAAAAAAAAAAAAGTTCCCTTGGCAGGGTTCGAACTCGCAACTGACAGCAATACTTGCTGTCGACTCTACTCAAAAGCCACACCAGGAAAAAAATTCCTTTTTTCCCGGTAGGGATCGAACTCGCGACAGACCACGTGTGTGTACATGTATACAGAAATTCTTAAAACTGCTGCCCCATTCAATTGCGCAGTTGCATTAACTTTGGTTTTTTCTTAACCGATCTTTATGAAATTTTCTACAGTATATCTTAGTGTACAATAGAATATTTGTGTATTCTGAAAAAGTCAATTGCATTTAAATTGTGGCTTAAATTGGTTGGCAATAAAAGTTGGGTTATTAACTTGATATATAGCTCTGGGGTGGTAGCGGGGAGGTGGCGGTAGGTATAAGATAATAGATACTTGACATATATTTAATATTCTAGAAGCAACATATCATGTTTGGTGACACTAGCTCTTATTATTTACCAAAATTGCCCAAAAAACAGGATATCGATATAGATTTTTATCGATTGCTTGGAAACTGAGTAAGTTATCGTTTATCGGAAACAAACTCGATCTGCGCGGGTACTAGGAGCACCTACAATTTCAAGTCTCTAGCTCTTATCGGTTCTGAGATCCTTGCGTTCATACATACGGACAGACATACAGACGGACATGGCTAGATCGACTCGGCTATTGATGCTGATCAAGAATATATATACTTTATGGGGTCGGAGATGCTTCCTTCTGCCTGTTACATACATTTGGATTTTGCACAAATTCAATATACCCTTATACCCATTTTTAATGGGTTCAGGGTATAAAAAATATGTTATACTTTTTACTTATTATACTTATTCTTCTTATACCATTGATAATAGAAACCTACAAGTTGTAAGTTACAACTCAACAAATTAAAAGTGAACTTAAAGTCCCGTTAAAGAACTGAACAACTCAAAAATATGTATAGTTCATCAACGGCTGAACTGCTGAATTAAATACATCGTTCATGAACGACTGACCGAGTATCAGTACTAAGCAAACGATAAAAATATCGTAGGTCCTAGTCCGTCTGCTTTTCTGTCTCTTTAAATGCGTAGACCTAAAAGACTATAAGAGCTAGAGATTAAAAGTTCGAAGTATACGTCCACCTATTACTAAGATAACATTAAATTATAGATAACTTATGAATATAAGAGACCTCCTGCAAATCACGTGTAAAGTGTGACAGAGCGTGTGCGAATGCTGACTCTTACATTGCCTATCTTTGTCCAGACTTTTTTTTAAGATACATGCCTATCCTATAGGTACATAGATATAGTTAGCAAGCTGGACTTTAAATCTTACGATCAATGAGAGTTCGTTGGTCAGTGCCTTTTAACATGTGACACTCCTTACCATCCTCTACCGAAACTTGATTAACAATATATATTGAAGGATTACAGTTCTTAACACTTGCTCAAAATCACGATTTCGATATCGATTTTTATGCACTTCTTATCAATTGGGCATTTTATCAATTATCGGGAATACTGTGTGACCAAAATTTCTAGTATAGCTCCTTTAGGTTCTGAGATTAACAAGCTCATATAGCTGATCACATAAGACGATCGGTTGATGCGGATTGAGGATATATATTCTGTACGGTGTCGGACATGCTTCCTCATACTGATTTCAATTTTGAATGGGTTCACAGTATATACATATAATTTCAAGCAAGGTTTCAATGATGAAAAACAACAGCCCAATTCTTATATGTTTTGGGATCGCCGCGTTCATACATACTGACAGGGGACAATGGCTAGACATCCTGAAGTATGTACATTCGTCTGATGTATGTCCACATACTTTTTACGGTTACTTTCTACTTCAATTTACCACTGTTGCGGGTTGGATTCCCAAATAAGATAAGTTTAAGGCAAAGTTTAAAGCAAATCGGACAAAACTTAAAGCTTCGCCCAACAAGTCTTTGAATCGCATTTCTACTTAAGAAGTTTGGATTCTGCGAGAGGTGTGAAACACCTCTCAAATGATTTTTCATATAGACCCTTAGAAATGAATTTTGGCGCGTAGTCCCTTTTCAACAAGAAGGAATGGATTTTCACACACCCCTTAAGTGCATTTTAACAAATTTCTTTAAAATTGAGTCTAAGGCGTTTTTTCGATTTTTCTATACTTACGGGTGGAATTTCCCGAAACTCCGTCTTAAAGTGCACCTTATCACATAAAGTAACTACAGTACAAATTTCAGCTTCTTAGCTCTTACGTTTTGGGCTGTGCGTTGATCACCAATAGACAATAAGTCAGTCAGTCAGGACAACAAGTTTTATATATAGAAGATTGACACTTTCAACCTCGTAGTTCCTATCTAATGCAAATAAGTGATAAGAAATAAGTGTGAATATTCTCACATTTTATATCGTACGTTGTCATCTTCTCATTTAAAACTAAAGGAAAAAATTTGCAAACTTACCATACAACATGCAGGAATCCGTACAGTTCCAGGCCAGTTATAATACAGAAAGCATAACTTATAAGATAATTTTTGTATGGTATCAGGCCCATAATTTGCGTCATCGCGTAAGACAACGAAATGTGTTGGACTGACAGTACCCTGTCGAACCATTTGTGAAACCAAAAAAAAATCATACATATGCGATCTTGTAATATATTTATCAACCACCGTCCCCGGTAAAGGATTTTCGAAATTGTTGTTACTTTTCTGAAAATTTTAAAATAAACTGTTTAGCAGCCATGAAACTAAATTTTGATGAGACAATTTTTGATATATATATATATAAAAACAATTTAGAAAATCTAGTCGGGATCTCCCGACCAGGGAATACCCTGAACCCTCTTCTACCAACATTATATATAGCTCGATTGCTTTATCTCGTTTGCTTTATCTCGATTGCCTTAGCAGTAATACAAATATATTAACAAAAACAAGTAAGAGGTTCGAGCCGGGAGCTCCCGACTAGAGAATACCTCGAAACCTTTTATTCCAACACCAAATGCTGTTCGCGCAACGTCCTTGTTTGAAGAAATACAGATAAATGAGAAAACAAGTAAGAGGTTCTAGTCGGGAGCTCCCGACTAGGGGATACCCTAAGCCCTCTTCTTCCAACATCAAATGCATATATATATTCTATTTTAGAAGCTATATGTTAAGTTTGGTGACTCTAGCTCTTATTATTTACAAAAATTGCCCAAAAAACAGGATATCGATATCGATTTTTATCGATTGATTGGAAACTGAATAAGTTATCGATTATCGGAAACAAACTCGATCTGCGCAGGCACTAGGAGCACCTACATCTAAAATTTCAGTCTCTAGCTCTTATAGGTTCTGAGATCCTTGCGTTCATACATATGGACGGAACGACGGACGGACGGACGGACAGACAGACGGACATGGCTAGATCGACTCGGCTATTGATGCTGATCAAGAATATACATACTTCATGGAGTCGGAGATACTTCCTGTTACATACATTTGGATTTCGCACAAATACAATTTACCCTTACACCCATTTTTAATGGGTTCAGGGTATAAAAAATGTCCCTTGGCAGGGATCGAACCTGCAACCGACCGTATCACTTACTGACGATTCTACTCAACAGCCACACAGGCCAAACAAACAAATTTTTTTCTCTAATAGGGCTTTAACTTGCCACTTGGCCACACCAATAATTAAGAATTATTGAGAAAAAAAAAACGAATTAAAATAGCAGCTGTTGATAGAATACACTGTTCATGAATACAGAAATTCTTGGAATTTGCGCTGGTGCCGCAGACACGTGTTCCTTAACCGATCTTCATGAACTTTTCGACAGAATTCTTATTGTACCATAGAATATTTGTGTATTCTCAAAAAGTCAATTGCATTAAAATGATAGCGGGGAGGTGGCGATAGGTATAAAATGAAAAAGATGCTTGATATATATTTAATATAATAGAAGCAACATATCAAGTTTGGTGACTCTAGCTCTTAATATTTACCTGAGTTGCTTAAGAAACAGGATTCCAATATCGATTTTTATCGATTCCTGGGAAACTTAGTAAGTTACCGACTATCGGAGCTAAACTCGATCTGTGCAGGCACTAGGCGGACCTGCATCTAAAAGTTCGATCAGTTTCTAGCTCTTATAGATTCTGAAATCATTGCGTTGAAACATACGGACAGACGGACGGACAGACAGATCGACTCGGCTATTGATGCTGATCAAGAATATATGTACTTTATGTTTCCTTCTGCCTGTTACATACATTTGCTAAAAATATGCAGGAATTTACCCCTATTAGCATTGGCTATGCGAGTGAGAACCCTTATTATTAATGTGCATAGCAGACCAGTCGCTTCTCGCATTGGCATACACATATCGATCGGCTAAGCCAATTCATTGTTTCTTCAATATAGACATCGGTTGAACCATACAAGTCGTTGGACTTACAATTTTTATTAGAGTACTTCCTCCCAATAGAGGTTATATGTACGCAGTTCACGATGGCACCTCTTGACACTTCTATATATTCCTATTATTAAAATTTGATTATTTTATCTGGACTACCCTTCTTGCAGAGCTTTCGGATTTGTAGCTACAGGGGTATTTTCACTACCAAAATTTTAGAAAATAACTTCAAAAATTCAATTATTTGATAAACTGACAAATTGACTGAGTGACAAAAAAACAATGGTAAGGGCGAAACCTCACATTTTTGGCGAGTGGGAGTCTCAAATAAAGAAAACCTTTTTTATTTGAGCCTATTTTAAAATTAGTCGTTCCCGATTTTAAAATTTGATACTAAGGAAATAGTATCTAAAAGCGCTATATATTTACACTTTCTACTTTTGAACTATGGTTGGAAATTTTTTGAATTTGTAATTATAAAAACGTTTGTTCCTTTTATTTCGATTTATTGAATGTTTTCACCTTCAACCAAAAGATGATTCATTAAATCGAATTTAATTAATAAATACAACTTTCAAAAGGCGAGAAAAAAATGACAGATTCTTAAAGAAAATTAAAAATATATAATCAATAAGAGTGTGATTTTGAATGGCATTGATAAAAAAATTTTAAATATTCTAACTCGGCAAAATGCTGCTTTAAAAAACATGCTCTAAAGCATGCACACATGCAAACACATACTTAGAATGTATATCTGATCTAATTTGTGGGTTGATATTTCGAAAAAAAAATTTTTTATTGAATAATTCATAAGTACAATCTGCTTACAATGAGTTCAATTACAATCTAAGCTTAATGTCTAAATTATAAACTAAGAAAACCACGGTCTAATGTGGAAATGTCTTTCTTAGTGTCTGCGTTCCAGCGTCTGTGGAAATGCGGAATCGGTGCATTTCGCAGGGGTTCGCAATGCTTGGGATCCAACGAACTCTATTGACTTTGCTGATTCTTGTGCAATCGTATATAACTTAGGTGTTATATTCTGCCTCTCTGACCTCAAAGGTCCCGGTGATCGTGGTCGTTTTGTATACTGTTCGTTTGTATACTGATCGTTTTGTATACTGTTTTTCGGGGACCTTCTGTTTCGCTAACATTGGCTGGCCGCTGTTTTTTTGCTAATGGGTATGACTGTTACACATTACAATAATAATGGTTTGCCGGCCAAATTAAGTTTCATTATATAGGCTACGAAAACCAATCGTATTCCAGATGTTACTCCGAGATTTGTAAAGGTTTTAGTCTTGAAGTTGGCTCGTACAGCGCCTATCTTCTCTATTTTCTTAGTATTGAGACCTCTAATCAGCTGTAGTGGCAATAAATCTTCTATCGCTGTTAATATTCTCACCATTTGGATCATTGCTGGTAGTGGATGCATTTGCAAATGCAGGAGACAATGTAGGAAATGCACAACGCTTATGTTAGGCGAGTATAATACGAGCCTCGAACGAGCTTCCGACTTATAGAAGAGAGGTCCGCAATAATATACCTCGCTCGAAAGCCTTCCATGCGGTCTTCTGGAAGACTCGCTATCCCAGGATCGACAAAACTTGGCCTCACTTTTAAGCACCTCCCATCTCTACTGACTGTTTTAGAAACTGTTCTCGATCCGCCAACAGGCCCATATTTAAGTCGAATATTTACCAGGACAGCGCGGAGACCAGGGTGTTAATTCCAATCATGAAACGTAACGAGGAGAGTTGATTGCATGACGCCGAGGCAAACCAGTAGAATGTTGCTCCGCATAGTCTAGAGATGAATGCCTAAGCCGGCCACTCACACGGAGGAGATCAACTTCATCCAGGAATGATGCAAGAGATGAATGAGATGGCTTTTTCACATTTCCGTGAGAACGAGTCTCCCTGATGTCATTCCACAAGTTCGCTCTCTTTACAAGCCGAGGAAGGATCCGAGTCCCGGAATTCAGGAAGACAAGACGCTGGCTAGATGTATACACCACCTAATAGATACTTTGCGCCATAACACCAAAGCTTTGATCGAGCTAGGTGAGTAAGACAGCTAGGTGACAGCAACGTGGTGGTATTTGCCATTAAAATAACATATAAGCTACATAATGCATCAGACACGCTGTTATAAGTACTATATACTACATGTTCTTTGTTTGTGGAATATTGTAAAATCAAATCGCAGTGACTAAGCTGCCTGGGTGATGCATTATCAACTTAAAAGAAAAATAATTTGAGAGACTAGCCTTGCCGTGGAACGTTTTGAGCTACAAATTTTAGATATTACCTTCCGTAAGTACACGCCAATGGAAATTTAAATATACCCGTATAATCTTGATCTCCACTTCTATTCAAAAATATGTTTAAAGTTCATCGAATAAAGAACCAAATGTAAGAGGTTTCCGCCCTTCTAAGTCTTGCGGTAAGAATCTTGAGGCCGAATAAAAAATTGCGTTTATTAACCTTTGACCTGCAGGTTCCATCCAATAACGGTGAACTTTGCCCTCTTCTTTGCCGGTTTCTGATAAAGATCTCTGAGTTTGGAATCGATAGTAACCTAAAAAGTTACGTTACGTTTTTTAGCCAAATTTCCACAGTTGCGGATGGAATTTTCTAAATCGTTAAAACACGTATTTATTACATTATTTTTATCTTTGAAAATAAGTTTGATGCAAATAACTAAAACCTTCGCCCAAAAAATCTTTGAATCGCATTTCCACCGAGGAATCTTGGATTCTGCGAAAAGCGTAAGACACGTCTCAAATGATTCTTCTTAAAGAACTTTGAAAATAGATTTCAACACGAAACGTCCCTCACCAATTCTTTGGCCCCCAAATAAAATGGACTGGATCTTTGAAAATGAGTTTGAGGGCGATTGGATCTTAAACAAAACAAAAAAGTGTCATCGCGGATTTTCCACACTTGCAGGTGGAATAAATATAAGAAAACACATTGAATAAAAAAATGTAAATATGCATGTGTAAGGTGTGAATGTGAATACGCCTTATGGATTGAATATTAAATCAGAAGGAAGAACTTAAGTAAGGATTTCTTACCATGAGGTGAAGAACGCGAGAAAGGGTTGAAAACATGGCTTAGCTGCATAAATAAAGGACGTGTGGGGAGCGGTTAGAGAGAGAGCGATATAAGAACAGCGGTGCAGCCGAGCCACCGGAACCTAAGAAAATTTGATACAACTTATTATCACGACTAATCTTTCCCGGCCCAAACACCCCGCTTTTTTAGCTCTGTGTCTTAGTAATTTAGGAACTGACATCTGTAACCCGGCGTTAATCATTATCTTACAGCCGTTTCAGGTTGTTCGACGGTGTAGCCAAAAAATTTGACTTTAGTCACAGTAATCAGGTAACGTTATAGATTTGTTGCGACTAGATCAAGACTGTGGTTATGTGGTTTTATTGCTAACTCCCTAATGTGGTATAATGGATAATACTGATCCATACATGTCAACCACCTCCTACACTCCGGCGTATCTCGAATGCAGCCAGGCCGGAATTTACACGCAACTTTGTTAAAATCTTGGAACCAAAGTTATTAAATTTCATTGCCCAATGCATTTTTTTGACTTTGAGAATATTATGAGCAGTTTTCTGACTCTTATTCACAGGGCTTTTGCATAGTCAAATTGATGTCTGTTGTCTTTTGCTATCGCGCAACAGTTAACAAACTAGCTGGTGTTAATACTTGTTGCGGCTGCTGTTTGTCCTGACTGATCGACTGATTGACTGAATGACTGACTCACTGGCAGACTGCCGGACTGACTGACTGATTGGTGATCAACGCACAGCCCAAGCCGTAAGAGCCAGGCAACTGAAATTCAATGTAGTTACCTTATGTGATGAAGGTACACGTTAAGACGGGGTTTCGGGAAATTCCACACGCAAGTATAAAAAAATCGCGAAAAACGTTTGTATAAAACTTTTTTGTGTACCATCAGATCGGCCTCAAACTTATTTTCAAAGATCTCTGTTCAAATTCATTAGGCTTTCACCCCAGCAGAAGTAAATGCGGGGAAAACGGTTACATAAAAGTTTTTTAATTACCGTCCGATCGACTTAAAACTCATTTTCAAAGATCCTTGAGAGAATTTATTTAATATGTGCCACGGGAAAGGCCGGGGCTACCCGCTAGTCTTACATAAAGTATTCCTATTGGTTGTTATGTGCTATAATCGAATCGATTCCAGCATCTGGAAAATTGCGCCTCAAACGACACAATATTTCGGATGGGTTAAGACTAGTAGGAGCTGCAATTTGCTTTCCGTGTTAATCGTTGCGGACGATTCTTTTGTGGGCGTAGTATAATTGAAGTGTACGTAGCATTGAATTTATCGATGTAAGCTGCTACATTGCTGAGTCCGAACGAGCGTTCTTGTGGGCGAACTATCGTTAATGGATTGATTTGTAATGGAAGTTTGGGTGTGATATGGAAGGGAAACATTCGTACTCACACGTGCGCTAAAACATAATCTTCAGGAAGCGGTCTAGACCGGACATGGCCAGAGCAGAGGCGCCAGCAGACTTCAACACCGTTCTCCTACTTCAAAACAATCCCAACCCCTTTGTTGTGCGCAGCTGCTGGGGCTATGAGGAGATTACTATTTAGCTTCCTTTGAAGTTGAATTACATTCTGTAGCTATCGAAGACAATGAAACAGTCGGACCTGGCATAAATTGAAGTTTATTGCAAAAAAATCCCAGCCACTGAACCACTTCCGGTCCGTGTTATCTCCAGCCTCCATGAGCATGGACATTAAAGAAATTTATTTTACAGACTTCTTGTAATGCAGACTCAGCTCTGTCTTATGTTCTCGATAAGGAACCGCACTTTGCGATGCAAGCTTCGTAACTAAGAGCTCAATATCAGGACATGGCTACACATAGTGTTAACGTTTCAATGATGGATATCTGGCTTGGTAAGCTCGCTCGCAATAATATATTCGTATTCATATTCGACTTGAAAAGCAGCCTGGCGGTGTATCATAAGTTTGAAAGTTTTGCATTCCATCATATTAATTGACTTACCAACGCGATTCTACGAATCGTTTTAACACTTTTGAGAGAGTTCTTGTATGTACTTGCAACAATCAGGCCATTATTAACACAACTATAATGTACACATTATTGTCATTCCAACGTAAGGACAAATATGGCTCACTGGTGCAAGATACGAAGCCAATTTAAAAAAAATCCATTTATACGAGACCATACAAGCGTTTGTTACGCTTCAGGACACGTGCAATCTTTCGCCGATAAAACTCTTTAGATATATAGCATATAGCATATCAATGTTAAGATAATCAGAAAATACGTTCCTCTGGCGCTCGTATATACTCTTCGGGTCAACTCAAAACTCTACAGCGGTGAATTGTCAAAAAACGTTTGAATACAACTTTTTGTTTACCTTCCGATTGGTCTCAAATGCAAACTAAATATCATTGTTCAAATTCAATTAAGGAGTGTTTCGCACTTTTCGGAATATCCATTCCTCCTTGGTGGAAATGGGGGTCAAAGATTTGGTGGGTGACGTTTAGCGGTCAAATTCATTTCCAAATATCTACATGATTCTTAGATCGACTAGGCTTTGAGATTCCTTCTCCTACCCTTAAAATAAATTATCACAAAATTTTCACTTCTTATTCAATGGGTCCAGGTTACACAATGTTTGGATGCGTATTGTGCACTAGCTATTATCTTTGTAATAAGCAAGCTTCATTATTTATTTAATATCAGGGGACTAGAGTAATTTTTTATATATATGGATAATATCATATTTAAATAACTTACCGAAAAGAATCGAGTATTATTACGCTTTTGAACTATTATAAAGGTAATTTTAATATTCTTTTTACACACGTCTTCAAATTGCGGAATTTCGTATTTGGCACATAAATTCAATTGACCATCGCCAACCCCATCTCTGAAATAAAAATAAAAAATAATAATTACATATTAACTGCCACAAGGAAAGAGTAAAGACTCACTTTACGCACAGAGACCAACAAGCCCAGTATTTGTACGCAACATGGTAATCAAAGGAGACGCGAGGATTTAGCACCAGCCAGATAAAACGCTCTATAAAGCGCAGAATTGGCGCGTGTATATGAGAACAGAAGAGGGGCAGCGCAGCAAGCTGCCGCCTCTACTTAACAGGCAAACCAATAATTGAGTTTAAATGAGCAAAAACGGATTAAAATAGCAGCACAGAAAAAAATTAAATCGCAATTGCAATACTGTTGATAGAATTTAATGAATACACGCATGAGAAAGTGTTCAGAAATTCATGCAACTTGAGCTTGTTGCCAGAAAATTGTGGATAGGCAACACATTTTTCAACATCTTTTATGTTTCCTAACCGATCTAGATCAACTGTCAAGGTCAATTGTATTAAAACTGTAGCTTAAATACAAGTTGGTTAACTTGATTTATAGCTATGGGGTAGAATCAGGCAGGGGGTCATAGACACAAAATGAGAGGTACTGGATATATATATATATATATATATATATATATATTATACTATATATATATTATACTAAAAGTTACGTGTCAGTTTTTGGTGGTTTTAGTTCTTATTATTTCGAAAATTTGCTAAAAAGAATATCGATATCGATGCTTATCGATTACTTGAAAACGGAGAAAGTGTTCCCTTATCGGAAACGAATCAAATCTCTGGCCTTATAGGTTCTAAGATCCTTGCCTTCATACCGACGGACGGACGGACGGACAGACGGACATGGCTAGATCGACTTCGCTGTTGGTGCTGATCAACAAGATATATACTTTATAGTGTCGGAGATGTTTCGTTCTGCCTGTTACATACATTTGCACAAATACACCCAAATACCCTTTTTACAAATTTGCAACGGGTTCAGTGTATAAAAACAGCATCACAAGAAAGACGGCACATTGAAGATTTTGCAAAAATGAAGGGAGCGTAGTGAAATCCTTAAATGCCGTGTTTGATCAAAATATCATGAATGACAAAAACATTTTTTCATACAACTTAATTTTCGACCGATCGTTCCTATGGAAACTATATGATATAGTGGTCGCAACAGATAGAGGGACTTCTGCAAAGTTTCCTAAAATAACTGAGAGACTAGTTAACATAGAAACAGACAAGCGGACATGGCAAGATCGCCTCGGCTATTGATGCTGACCTAGAATATATATATACTTTATGGGGCCAGAGATGCTTCCTTGAGCCTGTTACATAGATTTGCACAAATACATTATACCAAAGACAATATAAACACTAAGATAAGTAACGCCATACAACAAAATTCTACTATGCAGCTTGATTTTTTGAAAATTGAGAACGAAAACGAAATCTGTAGCATTGCGCTCTCACAGCCGAGAGAACGAAAAAGCTAAAAATAGAATTTGATCTCAGCTTCGGCTCTGTGACGGCCGTGCAAGCAATAATGTTTGTATGCGTGTAAATATACATGCATAACAGCATATTTGAATGTATTGTTATCCACTGCTCTGGGAAAGTCTCTGGCTGGCAAAGAAACAATTTTCTTAGTTTTTTAGCGCAGATCACGACCTACCCAAAATTTCTGTTGATATATGAATGCATTTTGTGTATTCCATACAAAAAAATTTGTATTTTTAAGTCGATGCAAATATTTATGTAATTTTTTATATTTGAAATTATTAATTAAATTATTATTTTTTCAAAGATACATTTAATTATTTGTTTTTTATTTTATTATTTTTGTTGTTCGAATTATAAGGAACAAAGTACGCAGGGAACACCGCGAGGAGACCATTATAATTATAATGGGGTCATAACTAAATATGACCCAAAATGCATTCATATATTAACACAAATTTGGGATAGGTCATGATTTGCGCTAGAAAACTAACAAAATAATTTTCTTGCCAGCTAAAGAATAACAACACATACATAAATACTTTATAGTTCTTATGCATGTATAATTCACGCATACAACGATAGGTGCACGCACGCTATTGGCTGGGACAAGAAGTTTTCTCGAGCATACACTGTCCAAAAAGAAAAGTGATATCAATCTATGTGTGCTATTGTCTTAACATAGTTATTGCGCAAGAAGCGCCTTGTGTAAAAATTATATAAGTTCTTAAATTTTCCTGTAAAATTATTTGTTAATATCTAGGGTAATATATAATTTAAATAAAGCATGCATTTCATGGATAAAACACAATCACTTTGCGTCGATCGTTAGTTCTAAGCATATTCGCTCAATGTACTTCGAAAACGAAGCGACGCAAAGTAGCATCGACCAGCTTTGCTGAAGGCAGGCTGACGACTAACTTCGTAGCTCGTGTCAGCATCAGCAAGTCGCGACTTCGGCATTCGTTAGTCTGGTCTTTGGAGAACGAACAACCAGTCGGCAGGCATGCCGTACGAAGCCTCAAAGACCAGATGAAAATCCAGGCTAGAAATTTTGCGTCGCATTCAAATGTATGGGCGTTACTCATCTTTGTGTTTATATTGTCTTTGATTATACCCTTTTTATCCATTTTTAACAGGTTCAGGTTATATCAAATGCATTTGCCAAGGACAAAAAGATAAAATAACACATTTATAATACTTTACGAACTATCTTACAAAAAAGTTAAGTGCACTGGGGAAAGGTTGTGAGGTACGAGGGCTCTTTTGTTTGCAGATCTCTTTTAAGGAAGGCAGATTAGGCTGCTAATAACAAAAAGCGAATCTAGACCACAAATTTTTCCGCCAACTTGTATTTGTTGGCTTAGTAATTTTTTACGCAAAAAATCTAGTAATACCACAATGAGACAATTTCTTTCCTTTCTACCAAGCTAAAATTATATATTGTGAGTATAGAATAGTGAATGCCGAGTTTAATGAAAATATCCTGGACAAAAAAATATAATATACAATATATTATTTATATACAACTCATTTCTCGATCGATTCTTCCTCTTATAATGCTTTAAACCATAGTACTGCGATATTAAGAATATGTTACTTATATGTATTTTATAAACTAATAAATAATGGGATTGGTCAATGCCTCGATAAAGTAAAAAGTATTTTATATAAGAACTAAATTTTCGACCGATCGTTGACTTAGATTTATGCGCCTGCATCAAAAAAGTTAACCTATGCATAGTTTTCTGACGATAACAATAAAAGTAAGAGACTATTTCATTTTATGCGATACATAGTTCATGACAAAATTATAATGCCTTCTAAAACGGTATAAAAACGTGTCTCGAACTATAAAGCAATTTCATACTACTTACACTTTCAACATTATTAATTTGAACGGAAAACACCAAAGAAAAAATGGTGAGTATGTATTTCATGCTACGAAGATTTTTATTAAAGGATATATGTATTATGCAAATGTATGTATCGGGCAGTAGAAAGGATCTGTGATCCCATAATACTTTATGCTACTGCACCAATATCCGAGTCGATCTAGCCATGTCTGTCTGTCTATCCGTCCGTCCGTATGTATAAACGCAGGGATCACAGAACCTAAAAGAGATTGACTTGAAATTCGGAGCGTAGGCGTAATTGCCACACAGTACTAGTTTATTTCCGATAATCGATATCATGCTTCGCTTCCAAGTAAGAAATCGATCCAAATCGATACCGAAATTGTTTCGAGCAAATCTATTAGGTCTTTAGAGATGGAGTCACCAAAATTGACTTCCAGCTTCTAGTACAGCAGCAGTTTCTGAAGTACAATAAGATAGTGTTTTAAAAATTGTATTAAGATCGGTTGAGGAACACAGAATTTATTAAAGAAAACGTGTGGTTATATATATATATATATATATATTGGCAGCCCACATGCCAGCGGCAACTGGTGCAAATTACAAGAATATCTATATACATGTATACACATACATTAATACGAGTGTTTATTGAGTTATTGAACGGCATTGCAAATGTGATTGTATTGTTTTCTGTGCTCCCATTTTAATCTGTTTTTTTTTCTTCTTATAGGGACATAATTATTGCTGTGGCTGTTGAGTAGAGGCGGCGGCAAGTGGGGTGGTTTGCTGCGAGTTCGAACGTTACCGAGGGAACGTTTTCTTAAGGTGCAGGGTATCCTCTAGTCGGGAGCTCCCGACTAGAGCTTCTTACTTGCATGAACTGGAGCCCATCTTAGACTGTTCAGGTTGGCAAGTTTCTCAAGATCCGAGCTAGATCTAGCAGTAAAAAAAGCTAACAGCGTCCAACTACGATAGTCAACTAGCACCCTTCATTAGTTAACAAGCAAATTTTGGAATTATTATTAGAAAGTTAGGGCACAACGGTTTACCTAATTATAAATATACTTAAAGATAAAATTTTCGAACATTAAGTGCTGACAAAGTTTTTGTTTTAGTTACAATACATTTACTTTAAATAAAAAGTACTCATACCTGTAAATTATTACATTCTCAGGGAGGTAGCCATTTCGTGTCTTATAGCATTCTAGTGCAGCTTCAAAAGACGAGGTAAGTCCACTAACAATCTCTTCTTTTTTTGTTTGTATAACAGCTTTACTATACCAATGCGTATAAGATGAGTTTAGCGAAGCTACTAATGCTGCAGTAATATTTACGATATTATGAATTAAATTGTATAAATATTATTATTTAACATACCAGCCACAGAGTTTCCCTTTTGACAAGGATCATGATATGAGTCGATTCCACAGATCATTATATTTTTAAAGGGAATTTTTACAGTCCACAATGATCCTCCTATTTTACAATTCATTTGCAAAATAATTTTTTGGACAATGGAACGATTTTTTGTTTCGTTGGATAACGTCCTTGAATTTATTACCTTTAAATATACACTACATTACTTAAGTATATTAAATTGTAAAAATAAATATACAGCCTAAATTGAATGTCAGTTTAAGTTTAAAACAGTTAACTGCGAAACGGATTCGCATCTAGCATCTAAGTTCTCTTATACCGAACAGCTAAGAAAGATGTGGACATTATGTTTTTGCGCGGGTTCTTAACGCTGTCATTCTCTCATAGAACAATGAACTTTGGGAGTTCACGCGTGCATATGTATTTATATGTACAAATGTATGCATTTCAAGAACGCACTGCCAGCGTTATATAATATAGATTCATCCTTTTTTTTTTGTTGATAAATCCTTTTGTATTGAAATCAGAATTCTATAATTCCCATTCATTTATTTGAATATATCAAGCTTTATCGGACGATAAATATTGAAGTTACTTCAAGCCTGCATAAAAAGCGCCACTTTTGTGTATATTAGGTGTATTTTAATCTGTATGGGCAGAATAAATTTAAAAGTTTCACAGGTCAGTTCAGGCACCCGACCAGTGGTGAATTTATTAAAATATATTGAACTCTTTAACCGCATTTAATGGTAAGATTGGAAAACTTAAGACCTACAAAAACTTCTTCATCCCATTACAAAATTACAAGTATCCATCGCTAACATAGATTTTAACCCTATATATTAGGATCTTTATTCTCAATATGAAAATTTGTACATAGAATTCCTAAGATTCGATTTAAATTAATTACATTCATGTGAGGCCTGTCGAAAAAGGAACACACGCATATACATGGTTGTTTGCGAATGTAGACGGACTTTTTTAGTCTACTACGTGAATAGCTAGACGTTTTGTTTAATAGTAACTGCGTATCTTAACCGATCTTGAAACAATTACGCAGAAGTCGTTATTGTGTCAAGAGACATTCGTTTATTCGCAAAAATAAGAGTAGCCCGAAAATTAAATCTTAAAATATTTAAATAAAAATCAAGTTAATAACCCAACTTATATTGCCCACCAAGTTAAACACAATTTTAATGAAATCGACTTTTTGAGAATACACAAATATTCTATAGCACAATAAGATATACTGTAGAAAATTGCATTAAGATGCGTTAAAAAAAAACCCCAAACGTTATGTGCTGTAGTACGCAGTTGGATGGGGCAGGTAACGAACCCTTTAAGAATTTCTGTATATATGTACACACACATTCATTCGCGTCTGCTTCGAATTCTATTAACAGCATAATTGTGATTGTTTTCTGTGTTTTAAATCGTTTTTCTCAATAGTAATTGTTGGTGTGGCTGTTGAGTAGAGGCATAGCAAGTGGTGTGCTCTGTCGCAAGTTCGAGCGCTACCGGGAAAACTATTTTATTATTATTATTTTTTTTTTTTTTTTGATGGTGTGGCTGTTGAATAGAGTCGTTAGCAATTAATGCGGGCAGCAGTTGCTAGTTCTATCTCTGTTGGGAACTTTTTGTTTAATTTATCTTTATTACTTCAGAGCGCGTTGCGCGAACTGCATTTGGTGTTGGACAAAAGATTCTCTAGTCGGGACCTCCCGACTCGAACCTTGTTTTCTGCTAATATATTTTTATTACTGCTAAAGCAATCGAGCTATATTTGGTGTTTACAGAAGAGGATTCAGGGAGCTCTCAACTAGAGCCTCTTACTGGTTTTGACAATTTTTAGGCGTAATTCAACGCTCTTGTATGAAATTGCCGGTAAAATATTTAAAAAGGTACGATTTTTTTTTGGACGGAATCCGTTTATTCCAACTGGTGGTTCCTTATGCGATGGACTTTAAACATATTTTGAAATAGTTCTTTACTGGGGTTGTTTCGGTAAAAAAAAAAAGAATCTTTTAAGTCTATCCTAATTTTTCTGAATGGATAATGCTACAAGAGCTTGACCCAATTCGACGGACAAGAATTCAGTTAAGGCAGTTTGACAATGTAAATATAATCTGTTTCGCGCGAAATGTCCTATTGACTACTGTTTCAAAGGGTTATAGTATTCCAGTAGAATGAGAATGAGTGCTTAATGATAAAAAAAAAATAACCGATTCTAAAAAAAAAGGTTTAAACTGTTAGCACAACTGTAATTAATTCACTAATTAGACAAAATTAAGATGTTGGCAGCCTCCTCAGGTGCACTTAATGCATCGCTTACAACCATGAGGAGGCCAAATATCAAAACTTAAACATCGATTATTCATCGATTTAAAGAAAACAGTATATAATTTTATTTATTCTACCCGTTTAAGTTTCTGAGGATTGAACAATTTCTCTGTAGCATAAAATTAGAGAATTTTTTTTTAAATGTTGACAATCTAGTATTCCGTTGAATAACGGAGCCGAGTAATATTATTGCAAAAATGTGTCGGTTACGAATGTATCGCCGACACGCCGGAAAGTTTTTTTTTTTAATCGTATGTGCAGCCCTAGTCCGATTCTCTACTGAATATTGGGACAACATGCCGCAACAATAACTTTCGTAGATAGATAATAGATAATACCCCTTTTATTGTTGCCCAGCTCTAATTAAAGCCCTTTCGCTTTCTTATTGGTAGTTCCTTTCATTTCTATACCATGGAATTAGCTAAGTTTTTAAATATTTTCGTCTTCAGGCTAAATGTACATTGCCTTCGGTTACCACACCAACCTTAACAAATCTATTGTGAGGAAATTAAGAGATATATATATATTTATTAATAAATTTATTACCTGTGATGCGACCGGTAGCTCCGAGCAGCAAATTTTTTTTATAGCACTATATCTGTCATCTCTGATATTCGGACATATACAAACAACTATTTGGGTTTGTGTTCTAATGTTTCGTCGTAAAGCATCAACATATGTATCGACTCTATCTTGTTCCAATGTAATTATAGTTGGCTTGCATATGCTCATTCCAAAAGCTTCGGAGCATCGTTCTACATTAGTTAAAAACGCTTTTGCCGATCGAACATCATTTTTTTGGTGAATAACGATCCAACTTTTTATATGTTTAACTTCTAGCATTTCATTGTTTGTGACATCTTTTGAAAAGTCTGCCTTATGATCAGCTAAAATGCATTGGTTAGCAAAATATATTTGCTCTGAATCCATTTTCCGACCAATTGCATTATGATAGTTTTTAAAGAGCGATAAGCCCCAGTTTTCAAGGATTTCTTTCGCTTCGTCGTTTTCAGATACATTTTTAAAATATTTATCAAGAGCTAGTATACGCTGATTTGGAGTAACACTAGTGAAAGTTGCTATTTCACGCATTAGTTTTTTGTCTGACCGAATTTCATCGTGAAGGCCGGTAAGGTAACACAGTTCAGGGATTAAGCAAAACTGTATGTTTTCTGTATTGACAGTTTTCTCTTTCCTCATTTGTTTTAAGCTTATAAGTAATGGTTGCTTGCCGTCTTTAATGTAAATATTATGGTGGTTTTTGTAGTATTCAACGTAGCTTTGAGATCCCGTTCTTGTTTCAAATTCTGAATGTGGATTTTGGGAAAAACATATATCATCAATTCTATACATCCGATTATTATATCGAGTTAAAACTATGCTTCCAACTAAATATTTTTTAGCTATATCTTGGTAATTAATCTTGTTGTGTTGATAAATCTCTATTAGCATATCCAATACTGTTTTTTGGCATAGTAAACGATGTGATACATCGCAGCACAGCATTAAACCACCGTCGTATTCATCGACAGCAATAACATAGCCCGGCCAAACTTCTAACTTCGCCATAGGAATAACTTTTGGTCGTGAGGGATCAAAATGCTTTCGATCAAATTTAACATAATTTAAAGATTTCATTACGCGATCAAATAATATATTGTACAATTGTATACAATTCTTAAGAGACTCTTTTTTTTTAAACAGAAGTCTTATTTCAATATCCTTATTTTCAACATTTTTGGAAACAAAAGTTGTCAATTCCCTTTCTAATAAAATCGGTAAGTACAGGATGGATCCATCAAAGGTTTTAGCTCCTCCAAATCGGTTTTTGTGTTCATTTAAATACTTCATTCTTAAATGAATTGAATCAACGGGAGGATTGAATCGTACTTCATAAAGGTAAACTCCTTTCTTAGGGTCAGACTTTACTCCTATATAATTACATGACAAGTTAACCGGCGTACCTGTAAAATAATGTTGGTAAAAAAGTTAAAAGTATACAAGTAATTTTTAAGACGTAGAAAGAAGAATTTCTTAAAATATTCAAAAACTCAATACAGCATATATATTATATATATTATTTTAACATAATTATTGTTCTTATTAAAAATATGCAAATAAAAACTTTTTGGGCATTAATGAAATGTTTTCTGTGAACGTTGACTGTTAAGTAGCAGTTGAATATGTTGAGTTAGATTCTTTGGAGGAGGTCAAGTGGGTGTGTTCTTTTGAGCCGTCTTGCCTTTGCGCAGCGTGAGGGAGATATCGGTGGACTCTTTTTGGTTCTTTTTGGTCTAACTGACGCTGCATAATAGAGGACGTGTATTGCGGTGTGTTGGCCGTTTTAAGAAAAGCAGTATCATCCGCATACGTGGCGACCAAGAGGCTCTGATGTGTATACAGTGAATAACAGTTTTCCCAGAACGCTGCCTTGTTGGACTCCGGCTCTGATGTTCTTTATAGACGATATAGCATCACCGCAGTTTGTGTAGGAAGTAGGATGCTGGTAAGTTTTTTTAAAGTTTATGTAATAGACCGGAGTGCCATACCTTATAAAAGGAGTGCAATACCTTAATAGGCTCTCATGTTCGAATTACATAACCTCAATACCCAATGCAAGTTTTATTTAAAAAATTTGCGATATCAGGACAGCCGTTATCAAATTGATATATTGATTAAAACAAAGAAACAATTGTTCGCAAACACTTGTATAAATACGTTTTTAACATGGCTCACAGGTCCACTAGGATTAGCAGTAAGATCGATGAGACCCACTAACCTTCAGGAAGCCTTCGCATGGGCTATTAAAGAAAGGCACATTTACTTCCAAGAAAACAGGTTGAAACAAGAAACTAGAAACAGAAAACAGAATAGCCAATCTGACGGACAGCAAAACGATATCAGGGCAACCAAAGTAACGGTTACATGCCAAGAGAGACCGGAAAAAGAGGGACTATCGACAGTACGCCCCGAATGAAATGAAAAATAACGTACCGGCAATAATACAAAATGACCACCAGAACGATTAGATGAAAACTTAAACTTGAACAGAACCAGAGGTACTGTACATACCATGGAACAGACTTCTACCGATTAGCCGCGACAAACAAACAGGATACTTAGTTAAAGAAAAACCAGGCTCCCCTTAACATTGTTATCCATTTAAAATCCGGATACCCCATAAAGTTTATGATAGACACAGGTGCAACCTTGTCATTCACAAACCCAAAAATTGTCACAAATTCAAACCAAATCACCCTAACAAACCCAATTTCAATTAAAACAGTACTCAACGTACATACCCAAGAGATAATACACATTATCAAGTAATCCTATGTCAATTCCACCTATACTTCGACGTATTAATTTGAATCGATATTTTACAACAGGTAAAAAATATCAATATCTCCAAAGAGACTTAACGTTTCAACATTAAGATGCACATAGAAAACAATACAACTTCAGAACTTCACATTTTGGACGAATGGTCCAAGAACATAGTAAAATTACCCGTCAGCATCGCTAACGGCGTATTTTGGTGCGAACCAAAATGATTTCCAAAGATGTCCTCATACCTGGAAGACTGTATCAAGCCAAACACAATTTCAGTCTTATGGAAGTAATCAATTACTCACAAGACAAACAGAAATTATGCCTCGACTCAGAATTACAAGTCAATAAATACCGCGAGAACGATTACATTGAGATAAATGCCATATCCAAAATTAATAATAATAAACCAAAGGACGGTATATACTTACCCAATTGCGGACGTTGAAGACTTAAAAGCGCTTAAAGACCTTTGCAAAAAATTCCCTAAACTTTTTTATCGAAAGGAAGACAACCTCCCCTTCACTAAATTGGTCAAACATAGAAGACAGACTACATTGCATACAAAACCATTCCGATACAGCTTTATAGAAAAACAAGAAATTAAGAGAAAAATCACAAAACTTTTAGAACAAGACATAATCAGACACAGCCATTCCACATGGAGCGCATCAATTTTCCCAGTTTCAAAGAAACCCTACGCCTCAAAGAATAAGAAATGGAGACTAGTGATCGACAATAGAAACTAAACGAAAAAACCGTAAATGATAAGTACCCCATGCCAAACATTAACGATGTTCTTGACAGGATAGGTAGAGACAAATACCTTACGGCTTTATATCTAGCTAGTGAACACCACCAAGTTGAGATGGATCCACGGGATATTAGCAAAACAGCCTTTTCGGCAATAGGAGTACATTTTGAATTTGTACGAATGACCTTCGAGCTTTCAAATGCCCCAGCCACCTTCCAAAAGGTGATGGACAACATCTTAGCAGACGGTAATTGTTGTTTAATCTATATTGACGACATTATAGTCTTTTCATCTTCACTCCAAGAACACGTCAATGACCTAAAGTTAGTATTCGACAGGTTAAATAGAAAAAATTTAAAGCTTCAACCAGAAAAATCTGAATTTTTCAAACAAGAAATCGAATACCTAGGTAGCAACACGTAGCAACCGATTCTAGTATAAAACCTTACCCCGACAAGATAATTGTCATTAAAGCACTCCCTATGATAAAAACCAGAAGACAAATCAAATCCTTCCTAGGACTGCTCGGTTACTATAGAAAGTTCATAAAAGATTTCGCAGCAATCACTAAACCCTTGACACAAAAACTTAAAGCCAAAGCAACAGTAAAAATAAGTGAGGAATATAATAAAGCATTTGAAACTCGCAAAACTCTGCTATGTAATGACACGATCCTTTAATATCCAGATTATCAAAAACCTTTTATACTTACTACTTACTAACCTTTTATACTTACTTACTAAACCTTTTATACTTAACCACGACAAACTGGTGTCTTTCGCTAGCAGAACCTTATCAGACACAGAGGTAAATGATTCAACTGTAGAAAAATAGTTACGGATCATAGGCCATTGACTTGACTTATGATCTTCAAGGAACCAAATTCGAAATTGGTTTGATGGAAACTACAGCTACTCGAGTACGAATACGAGATAATATACAAGAAATGACCCCAAAACGTAGTAGCCGGCGCCCTTAGCCGCGTAACTGGCGACGTTAATAATAACGACGTTGTTTTCCCCATAAATAAGAATAACATTAATACGATTCCTATTTTCAACAAACCTTTAAAAGAATTCAATGTACATACTGTATTCAAAGTTGGAACACAATCTGAAATCATGACTTCCGTACCTTTCAAAAACAAATTCAGAAGAACGATTATATTTTGAAAAAGATTCTTAAACCTCCTAACAAAACATGCGCTATTTTTGCACCTGACGAAAATTTTAAAACTATTGAGGAAACTTTAAAAGAATACTTCCTACCAATTCAGTTATATAAGGTCATTAGATGTGTCACACTACTGAGATACAACACCGACCCAAACGAACAAGAACTAGAAATACGTCAATACCACGTGGCGAACAACCACAAGGGAATAGACGAAACAGTAGCTCAACTAAGAAAATCCATATATTTCCCATTATTTAAGACCAAAACATCGATTATTATTAATGACTGCGATATATGCCAAGCACTCAAGTACGACAGGAAACGAAAGAAACTAGAATTGCGATGAAGGTTCCGAATTTACTTACATATTTTTAAAGATTTTTGCACAATATACTATATTAGTGCATTTTAATTAATTTCAACAATCTTGAAAAAATTCCCCAGTGTAACGACTCCGTTCGTCTCTAACAGAGATATAAAGAATAATTTTAAACAAAAGAAAAACTCAAACTGCGACCATGAAGACATTTTCTTCGAGACACTGACAACATACTTACAATAACTCTTCATCCATTCAACAACAAAATATACACCCTACGAGATCTTCCACGGAAGACCGCACAATATTAACGCAAAACGCTTCCCCACATAACGAACACGATTATCTCCAAAAACTTAATGAATTCGGAAATATCATATACCCCGAGATAAAGGAGAGCATAGAAAATAAAATGAAAAATAGAACAAAACTGAGCGAAAACAGAGATCACTCCGAAACCCTCAATGAAGGCGACACAGTTTTTAGAAAAGAAAATAGGAGAAATAAAATAACGCCCTGATTCACTAAATATAAAGGACAAACGTCCAACCTTTATATCACACAAAAATCAAAGGATACACAAATCAAAAATTAAACAAGTACGAGGTTCTAGTTAGGAGCTTCCGACTAGGGAATACCATGAACCCTCTTACTCCAATACCAAATAAATTTCAAAAAAAAAAAAGGTTCCCTTGGCAGGGTTCGAACTCGCAACTGACGCATTCCTTGCTGTCGACTCTACTCAACAGCTACACAGCAAAAAAGAAAAAAAAACTTTCCCCGATAGGGCTCGAACTTGCGACAGACAGTACCACTTGCTATGCCTCTACTCAGCAGCCGCACCATTAATTAAGTACTTATGATAAAAAAAGGAACTGAAATTACATTACAGAAAATCGCAATTACCATGCTGTTAGAATTCGAAGCAGACGCGCATTAATGTGTGTGTGTACATGTATACAGAAATTCTTAAAGCTGCTTCCCCACTCAATTTTGCAGTTGCATATAACTTTGGTTTTTTCTTAACCGATCTTTATGAAATTTTCTACAGTATATCTTAGTGTACAATAGAATATTTGTGTATTCTGAAAAAGTCAATTGCATTTAAATTGTGGCTTAAATTGGTTGGCAATAAAAGTTTGGTTATTAACTTGATTTATAGCTCTGGGGTGATAGCGGGGAGGTGGCGATAGGTATAAAATGAAAGATACTTGACATATATGTAATATTCTAGAAGCAACATATCATGTTTGGTGACTCTAGCTCTTATTATTTACCCAATTTGCTCAAAAAACAGGTTGTCGATATCGGTTTTAATCGATTGCTTGAAAAAGGAGTACGTTATCGATTGTCGGAAGCAAACTCGATCTTCGCAGGCACTAGGAGCACCTACATCTAATGTCAAGTCTCTAGCTCTTATAGTCTCTGAGATCCTTGCGTTCATACATACGGACGGACGGATGGACAGACAGACAGACGGACATGGCTAGATCGACTCGGCTATTGGAGCTGATCAAGAATATATATACCTTATGGGTTCGGAGATGCTTCCTTCTGCCTGTTACAAACATTTGGATTTTGCACAAATACAATATACCCTTATACCCATGTTTAATGGGTTCAGGGTGTTAAAAGGACAAAATAGTAATTACAGTCATATTTTACAGATTATGCTGGATGAGGAGCACGACAGAGTCGCAATAATAAACCTGGGGAACGCAAGAATTATAACATCATATAAACACCTTTTACACAAAATCAGCACACAAAACTTGTTAGAAAACACAGAAAAATTCGAAACAGTATTAAATGACCTAAGACAAGTAAAGTTTTCAGGAGAAATTATAGACAGTCTAAAAGCAAAAATAGACCAGCTAAGAATCAAAATAAACGTATTACTACCAAAAAAAAGGGAAAAGAGAGGTTTAGAAAATGGTCTTGGTAGTGTAATAAAAGTAGTAACAGGAAATATGGACGCAAGAGACGCACAATCTATTGATGATAAATTCAATGTTATTAAAGAAAACGAAAACCAAATTACTGAAAATGTCAACAAACAAATAATATTTAATCAAGAAACTATTTTATGATTTCAGATTACCGAGCATATAACCTAAGAACAGGATATAATTAATTATTTCATTAAAAATTATAAAAATAACATTTACAAAACATTAAACGTAGAACATAATAAAATACACCTATTTCAGTATATAACAAGAATAAATAATATATATATGTGTTATATAACCACATAGATAATATAGCAGAAAGTATTCTGCTAACTAAGTTGAATATAATATCTAAATTCATACTATCCGAAACAGAAATTAGATTTATAAACGAATTCATTTCAAGCTAAAATGTATTAGTAGCATCCGATGAACTTATATAGATTGTTAACATTAGAAACTTACATAAATAGCTTTAATATAACATTCCATGTAAAAATTCCGATATTAAACAAACAAGAACACATTGTTCCCCTACTGTTATACCACACTAAATTTCTGATAGTACCAAACTACATCTTATACGACCAACACGGATAAATCTTGTACTTTGAAAACAAATGTCCCTAAGTACATCAGACATTTATATGCGAAAACACATTTACACAAACGAACTTAGTCAATAGCCACCGTCTTAAAAGCATTCTCTTTTACCAAACGGCAACAAGCGACATCAAGGATGTCGGCCATCAGAGAAGTGGAACAACGACACCTCTTCGTCTTTAACACTATAAACACCAATGTCACGTCTTCATGTCACAGACCCTTCATAATCAATGGGTCAGTTATTGTAACATTTGACACTTGTTAGGCCATTAACAATGGCTTATCATACGATGATACTGTAATGGAGTTTGAACAAAGGACAGAACTGTCCACAGAATCGTTCAAACAAATGAACATAAACAACACGTTCTAAGATTCGAATCTGCAAGAACACAGACATTACAGACATTATCAAGCCGAAACGACCAAATCGTCAAGAAGACGACAGCCACCGACCACCTTTTCACACTTTATATACTGCTTACTATACTGACAATATCTGCATTATTCATCTTTACACTCAGCGGAGCCTTCAGCGATGTGCGTTCCGGCCATTCTATCGATGTGGCCGTCAGTTCATTCCAGGGGAGGAGGGGTTACCGAATATACCATACAGGATATACAGGCCAAGCCGCCGAGAAACGGCGGTGTCAGCGCAGCATTGTGACCTTTGTTGCAATGCTGATCCAGCACTTTAAAAGGATGTTGGTTGCAACAATTCTCGTAGAAGACACTTGAACTGCTGCAACGGCAATTTGTCAGATACATGTTGCTAGATATTAAGAAAACCATTGTATACATTTAGCTTTACTGAAGTTCGAACAATAAATAGATATTCAGTTCAGTTTAGAACATTCAAAGAAATCTTTGCAGTATTTATTGAATTCTTATTTCATTTACATCACATCAACATATATATATACATATATCACTTCATCGCTATGACGATACTGGTAACTCCTGCAGACAAATTGATGGTCTGGGATCAAACCATCCTCGTTCAATACTGAGAGCACTATCTCTATATACAAAACTGTTTGTCCTGACTGACTGACTGATTGATAGTTGATCAACGCACAGCCCAAGCCGTAAGATCTAGGAAGGAAATTATCACTGTAGTTACCTTATGTGACAAAGGTGCACGTTAAGACGGGGTTTCGGGAAATTCCACCCGACTGACCTTAAAATTTTAAAGTTCTTTGTTCAAATTCATTTGAAGGCTGTTTCACACTTTTCCAAAAATGTATTCCTCCTTAGTGGAAATAGGGCTTAAAGATTTGGTGGGTGACTTTTCGCGCTTAAATTCATTGTCAAAGCTCTATATGAAAAATGATTTGAGTCTTTTTTACATTTTTCGCAAAATCTAAACTCCTTCGGCAGAAATGCGATTCAAATATTTTTTGGGCGAAGTTTCAAGTGGTGTCAAACTTAATTTTAAAGCTCTACATAAGAACTTAATGAATACGTGTTTCAGCCATTTGGAAAATTCTCTCCACAACAGGGGTTAATTAGCGAAATACGTTGGTATGAAACTTTTTTGTTAACCTCGGATCGGCCTCAAACATATTTTCAAAGATCATTGCTAAAATTCATTAGAGGACTGCTTCACACTTTTTGAAAAATCCATTCCCCCTTGGTGGAAATGGGACTCAAAGATTTGGTGGGTGGCCTTTTGCCTTCAAATTCATTTGCATGGATCTACATAAAAAATCATTTGAGACGGGTTTCGCATTTTTTGCAAAATCTAAGCTCATTCGGTGGAAAGTGCAATTTAAGGTAATTTTTTTAAGAATTTTAGCTGTGTCCGATATGCATAAAACTTACTTTTAAAGCCTGGCCTGAGAAACGCCCCTTTCGCTACTGATGGATACACTGTAACCGTCAATCTACAATCTCAAACGTCAGAGTACTCTGCAATCATCACAGCCACCGTAGCTTCCATTATAGCAGATCGCCAGCCAAGCATCGGCCTTAACACAGCTAATTGGTATCTGCCTGAATATGTTCGCCTCGCTGATCCTTGCTTTTACAAGCCGCAGCGAGTTGACTTATTAATCGGAGCTGGTCTTTTCTACGAGCTAATGTGTGTCGGGCTAATAAAACTGCTACCGGGATCGCCTCTTCTGCAAAAAACTTGCTTTGGATGGATAGTTGCAGGTGGCGGTTCCCAGCAATGCTGTACCTCTCTTTGGTCAATCGTGTATCGTCTAATTCCCGCACTGATTCTGGTGGTCGAACCGATAAGTTAACTTTTCAATTTTGAGAAGTAGAAAATTTTCCAGACCCTGTTGCTAAGGCAACAAAGGAAGAGCTTCACTGCGAGGATCATTTTGTTAAGAATTTCCAAAGGTTGCCAACAGGAGCATATTCCATGCGACTTCCTCTCAAACTCCCTCTGGATAAATTAGGTGAATCTTATCAACAGGCATTTGGCAAATTTATATCGTTTGCGAGAAAATTGCATCGGCATCCCAACCTTCAATCCCTGTATTTCGCTTTCATTTAGAAGTATATGGAGCTAGGATATATGAATCTTGTCCTTCCAGAGAAGTTACGTTTATGCAAATATTTTCTCCCTCATCATTGCGTGCTGAGGGAACAAAGCACGAGCAACAAAATGTGCGTCGTGTTTGATGGTTCAGCTATCATCAGCACTGGATGTTCGCTGAATGAAGTGCTGATGGCTGGACCGTCATACAACCGAAACTGTTTAACATTTCGATGCGATTTCGCACATCCCCTGTTGCCCTTACTGGAGACATTGGCAAGATGAATCGCTGTCAAAGTTACGGTCCCAGATAACTACCTACAATGCATCTTGTGGCGAAATTCTACTGTTTCTGAAATAAGTGTCTTCAAGTTGGACACAGTTACGTATGGAACAAACCCAGCTTCATTTCTTGCCGATCGAGCAATGCAGCAATTGGCAGTCGATGTGCAACATTTATTTCATGACGTTATATCTGGCGGTCGCTCGGTCTAAGAGGCGATCGACTTATTAAATTAAACAAAGGGCATCCTATTTAAAGGTTGCTTTGAACTCTGTGGCGCACTTTTGTAAGCCCAATTTATGCAGGAAGTAGCCGAAATGAAATTATTTACCGGTACATTCCATTGTCGGTCAGATTCATCAATATGTCTTTCATGAATCCGATATGAATCGAAGTTCAACGTATTCGTTGCACCATCATCGGATAGCCACCATCCAGGAGCTCACAGCGGGCTTCCAGTGGCATTATGTTCCAACAGCCAGTAATCCAGCTGACGTTCTCTCCAGAAGGTCCACTCCCGAGCTTAAACAGTCAAAAGTTTGGTCATGTGGTCCTGAATTTTGACTGGTCCACAAAGGTGCTGGCCTGCGACTTGTCTTCTTGAAAAGCCAATACTGGAGTTAAGCAGACGAGTGTTGCATATCACAGATCTTGTCTATGTGTACTAGTTTATCCGTATTCGGCGCCCCGGACTTTTGATCGCCGACGTTTGGATCCTTCATACTTCTTCGAGTTGGTGGGCGCCTCGAAAAGTCAACCCTTCTTTATGAGGTCTGTCATCCTATTATACTGCCTAGACAACACACAGTTACCATCGCCATCATTTTCATGAGCGGAATCTCCATGCTGGACCACGAGCCTTGTTGGGAGAAATTCGTAGGCAATATTGGCCGATTGGTTGCCGCAAAACAGTTCCCAGCATTGTAAGCAAATGCATCAGATGTTTCCGGAACAAGCCCCGCTTGGTGGAGCACGTAATGGCTAATCTTCCAAAGGAGCGATTTGTTGAAACTCGAGCGTTTGATAGAACTGGTGTGGACTTTTGCGGACCATTCTTCTACAACCCTGACACTCAAAACAAAGCTCCTATAAAATGCTACATAAGCGTATTTATTTGGCTCGCCACGAAAGCCGTTCATTTGTAGTTTGTCAAGGATCTATCTACGTGTGCATTTTTCAATGGTCTAAAGCGCTTTATATGCACTCTTGGCAAGCCACGTTAAATTCGGTCTGACAATGTCAGAAATGTAAGAAATCTTTTCCTCAGTCGCTGTCATCAGAGGCGATGCTTAAGTTTTATTTGGCGACCACAATTGACTGGCGCTTCATTCCACCGCGATCCCCTCACTTCAGTGGCTGTAAAAACTGCAAAACATCACATCTATCGGGTTGTGGGGTCAACTGTTCTGGGATTCGAAGAGCTTCGTACCCTTGTGTGCCACATAACGGCAGTCATTAATTCTAAGATCCAGAAGACATCACACGCGTTGCAGTTTTCAAGACAGCTAATGGAATCATAATGCGAGCAACTAAAAAGTTGTGTCTGCTTAACGATCCTGTTGAGGCTCAATCGTTCAACGGGGGGAGTATGTTGGGCTCAGCAGCTAAAAGTTAAATTAATTCTCCCTGCGAGGCAAGCAATGTCACTATTTTGTTTTGCTTGGCGTTTCTCACATATTATAAAATAGCTCAATATTATTTGCTGTTGACTATCTATCGTCTTCGTTATCGTTTCTGTTACCGCGCTCTTTCACCTTTGCACTTTGTCTTAAGCGGCTAGCGCATTAATGCTAGCGACGCCGCAATGCACTCTTGCCTAGTATGTTCTCTACATCGAATCTCTTATTGATCGCTTCGCTAAGAATTGTAAATATTCGCAAATTGTCAATACGTTCGCTATAATTTAAGCATATAAAGAAATCAGCCCGTTGCATGAACTTATAGGACAAAGCGGAATTTTTATAACATCCTTAACTTCTCGCTATTAAGTGCTAATAATATAGCTTGTTAGCCCAACAACCATCAACTGGCCAATCATACTAAATTTGATCGTGACTACTAACTTGCGTTTAGGTATTGAATAAATACATTATTTTCAATGAAAATATTGATGATTGCAACAAAGTGTTACAATGTGAATGTATATGTGACCAAATATATAATGAACATGCAACTTTTGTGCTCGGCCAATCAATTGCATTTGAATTGTTCAAAGTGTATGTTTATGACATTTTATCGTACTACATCTTATCTTGTCAGTTACATAATCGACAATACCCTTTGGCAACGTATACTAACAGTAAAGGATCTAGGCGTTCATTTTGATTCTAAACTCTGTTACAATCTTCACATAGAAACCATCGGTTATGAGGCAAATGGTGTACTTGGATTAATTTAACGATGGTCCAAAGAGTTTAACGATCCTTTTATAACGAAACTTCTGTACATCCCCCTTGTTCGCCCTATCCTTGAATACTGCTCTTGCATCTGGACTCCGCAGAATAACAATAGCCAGGATCGTATTGAATCTGTTCGAAAGCAATTTCTGCGTTTTGCCTAACGAGTTTTGAATTGGGACCCTAATCTTCTGTTGCTATCCTACTTCAGCAGGGTGCTTCTTGCGTCGTTAACCAGCCGTAGGACAATTCTCGGTGTTGTCCATCTACATAAGTTGATTATTGGCTATATAGATTCTCCTTTTTTGCTAGAGCGTCTTCAATTCTCTGTTCCGGACCAACCAGAAGTTATCCTTTCGCGAGCTATGTAAAAATTATTATAGTTTGCATCACGTTTTCTCTACCGAACTTTCCCTACCCCTAATAAAATCGTTACTTTCAGGATATCTTCAGGAAGTCACTGACCATTCCCAGCTATGAGCAGCGGCCTAGCTTGCCGGACAGGCTGTAAATTCGGTCGGTGATTTTCCATAACTTTTCTCTTTGTCCCATCTTCTTAACACTATTTATATCTAGCTTACATTTTTTTACTTTATTAACAATCTTCTTACTTTCTTTTTCCTATTTATTGTATTTTCTTAATTATTATAGCAAATTAAGATTATTTTTAATTTTACTTAAGAACACTTTTTACCTACTTACACCCTTCTGCTTAGATGTAGGCTCTAATAGCGTCACTGACAAAATTAACTATGAAAAAGGTCGGTGGTGTTATATAGAAAATTGAGTTTTCTAACTAGGCTTCTAGCATATAATTCCATTATCTATTGTATGTATAATCTATTAAATAATAAGGAAGACACCCGTTTTGTCGACCATTAATAAAAAAAAATAAAATATAAAACATGACTGCATGATGCGAGTTTTTCAAAACAGACACGAGTGCGCAGACAGGATGCAGCAGCGAGGCCTTAAAGCAACAACAAAAATTGGTCTAATCTGATCCGAAATCAAAAATTTATTGAAGAAGTAACTATTGGCGGTAGTGCATTACACACCACAAAGTTGTCAATCAGAAATATTGCTAACCTTTTAGCGTACGATGCTATTTTGGGAAAAAATAGAAACAAAAATGAAAATAAAAAAAAGGGATCATAAATATATATATTCCATTCATAAATGAAATAAATGCGAAACCAATCTCTAAAACGGACTGTTTAACATAGACACATCTTGGGCAGACTAATTAAAAACTCTACTCTATAAAATGAAAGCAGAAAGTAAAACTACGAATGATTGACCAGGTCACCCTAAATTCTACTAGTACCCCATTTCCCTAAAGATCGAGGTAAGTTAATAGATAAAAGAGCTACTAATAACGGCTAATATGAATTTTCACGATCTGAAGAACATTTTCAATATAGACAATAAATTGCATATTTAACAATTTTCGAGTCCTTACATAAGATCAATATGAAATGTAAGTTTTTCAGAGACCGGTGAATGAACTCCTAGGTTTTATTATTTCCGAAAAAAGCGAGGTAACGAGTCCAAAGAAAGTGTTAGCAATTGCTAACTATAATCTTCTTAAAACCCTGTAAAATCTGTAAGCGTTGCAAGGCCCAACGGCTACTATAGACGGTATATTAAAAATGTCGCTAAAATTACAAAGCCACCACTTAACTCTCTTTGAAGACTTGATAATTTCCACAAAGAAGCTATAAAAGACAAAGAAGAAGCTATAGAGTACAAAGAAGTACTTAACTTACATGGTACTTTTCTATAACGAACGACCAATAAATGATATTTCTTTACAAATCGCTCTCGAAAACTAAAAAAAAATTACGCAGCCGGTTTGGGCATTAAAAGCAAAAGTATACATTTGTACCGATCATCCACCCATAAAACATTCTCTTGTAGTTGTACTTGTTGAGAATTACAAACACGAAGTGCTATAGCGACCAGGAACCGGCAACGTCATGACAAATGCGTTACAAAGGGTTAGCCAACTGAACTTAATGCCATCAACACAAGATGGCGCCGAAAGGTCAGCAGTATATATATTCCCTATCAATGCTTTTAAAAATCTAATATTTTTTTAAACAGGGGCAAACCATAGATTATAAATTTTGTTTCTACTTCCTAACGTTCCATAATCATAAGATAACACAGCCTGATTAAACAAAACAGAATTGACGAACTACCTTAAAACGACTTTTTAAGGTCAACCGTCATCAACGAAATTTACCCACCTAAGTACAACATATGAATTCCCACTGAAGTAGAAACCTTCCTGAAGGGCATTTTTTAGAAAGCACCATTTACCTTAAAAAATCCAATTTAGGTTGTTGCCTAGAAGGACATCGATGCTGCGGGTAATAATACGCAGATAGTACATTTCAGATAGTTCGTCGAGGGATAGCTCAACCAGGCGGCTGACAAATACCCCATGATGCATAGCATTACATTGATCTTGGCAGTAGTAGTCATATCCTTAGACCTGAATCCCATATACACCTGACAAACCGGTATCAAGAGAAAACATCATTCTCCTTAAGTGTGGCAAAGTACGAATTTTGTCGGCTTTTCTTCAGATTTGTAAAATCCGATAGCCCCTTTAAAATAGCCTTAAACGACGTTCTTCGATAAAAAAATCGATAAGACATTGTTTGTCTAAGTCGATGATGTCTTCGTACTTTCAAGAAACGGTTGTGGACTACTTCAAGCACACCTCCTGAACGGCAATGTCAAGAATTCCCATCCATTTGATTGGGGTTAAACGCAATATGTTCGCAAGACGCATAGAAATTTTAGCGTCGGAAGAGGTAATGCTAATGTACGTTAATTACAAGAAACACTTTGACCTTCTTATGCGTCGGATCAAGGAATTGGGAAAGTACTTTCCCCAAATGGACGAGCAGTACCAACGATTTCCAGAAGGTTGAAAAACAAGGGAATTAACTACGCAACTAAAGAAACAAGCGGTTTCTACATTCCAGGCAATGACAAAAAAACTGCGGATGCCTTGTCGCGGTTACAATACACCTTGCTGTATGTTCCTGCTGACTTGTTGACATTGACGACAGATAAGCCTGCGAATTGCTTAACGAATCAGATTGTCTTAGAGAAAACGAGCTTCCCATTGAAAAGAAAATTAATTGTTGTTTTGGTGTTATAAAAGCATTGCTGCCGAGATCTTTGCTAGCAACCAGAGAAAGGAGGTCATGACAGCTGAGTATAACCGCGGTTGTAAAGCTCTGCAGGAAAATTTTTAATAGGTTACTATTAACATTTTTTCCGACAGTGACATCTATCGCGAATGAAGCAAGGACCTCGCCAAACGCCAAACTCTTCGTCCGTGGGAAAAATGTTACACATTGACGTTTTTCGACTGACAAGGAATTTTTTCGACATGCGTTTACAAATTCTATAAATTCGCCATAAGGCAACCCACAGCTTCGTGTACCATTGACCGTGAAGGCTCTACCCATGGTACCGATGAACTTTTTCCCTGCCTAGCGGGTGTAATGTGACAATGAGAAAGATCCTTAGGGCCCTATTTTTAAATAATTGTGGGGTTGGGAATTTATAATTCAAGGTTTTTCTGTGACTTTGACGAACTACTCTCACTTGGACTATCCAATAATTATAGAATATGACGCACTCTGGAATAAATACTTATGACATACTGTAAGCCTTGTCAGCGAGATACTGATAACGAATGGCTGATGAAGTGTCCACGCAACTCACAAGCATTTTTTGGCAAGTTAGTGGAATTAGACATCTGACACGTTCTAGGACACAGTCTTAAAGGTGATGGCCGGCAAGGAAAACGCAAACGATTTATAGAACATCAAAATTACAGAGGCGCCGTTGGTCAAGGCAATCAATAAGAAAGGCGTTGGAAGTTGTTTTTATTGCATAGCTCAAAAGTTTACTTAATGTTTGTTAAGTCATAATTTTAGATAAGCTCACAATCGAAGACGCGTGTATTAGTAACGCATATTTCACCCTGACTTTTGCCATTTGTCCAGTTGTGATTGTGCAAATAATTCTACTAAACATCATATTGGGCTGCTGCTCCGAACACCGCAAGTGCACTCTAAACAAGTATACAGGCAATCGCTGAGTAGTTTACATTTGCCCTTCAACGTCGTACAAGCAACCACCCCTAGATTTCAATGAGTATAAGAAAGGATCCTACTCCGATTGTTTTCATTCCATAACACACCAGGAATTGTTCCCCGAAAGCGACGTCACACTGAGCTGCTTAATCTGTGATATGAAAACTTTATATGAACGATACATTACCCTAAATACTACCGATAAGTTTTACAGGCAAATCTAACTATGTTCAGAAAATAGTACCAGAAAATAGTACACGTAAATAGACCATTTTGTTTTCGACAGTGTATGTCACATACATGTGCAAATACAAATTTAAGATAGATCATGGTAAGCATAGAAAACTACCAAAATTATTTTTTTCGCAGCAAAAGCCAGTGCTGATACAAAATAATTGCATGGCCTTATATAGATCCCAAGCTGAGAGGTACATTCTATTTTTAGCGTGAGAGCGCTAAATTGGTTTGGTGAGATTCTTGGAACCAAACAACAAATGGTTACTCATAAATTCGCCTGGATTTTGGTGAATTTAGGGAATAACATATCAATTAAATTTCCACAAAGATCTTCGAGAATGGATGTGAAGCCAATCCGATGTTTAGCAAAAAAGTCGCAAAATATCGGAATCGTTGGACTCGAACTCATAAAGTTCGTACGTAAGGCTTTGAAAATAATTTCAAATCTCTGGCTCAGGATTTGAGATCGACTCGACTATTGATGCTGACCAAGAATCTATACACTTTAAGGAATCGGAGATGCTTCCTTATGCCTGTTACTTACGTTTGCACAAACCTATTCCACCCTTTCAATAGACTCCGGATATAACAACCAAAACGGCCACAACAAGAATAACAATGTTCGAGTTATACAAGATATCTTGAAAAACCATTGAATGTCCTTTGAGCCAGAAAATTAACTAAATCTAACATTCATGTTCCTGATCTCACTAAAATATTTTTTTCGTACAAATACAATGTGAGACAGCCACAAAGGTAGCCACCCCACAGTTCATAATTATAATTATAGAGTATAAACATTGTATAACATATAAGCATTTTATTAGTAATAAGAACAGTTAAGGCAAGGTGCCGATGCATTGAATGGCCGGAGAGACGCGGAGAGCTGGTGATAGCTTTTAAATGAAAGATACATATTAATATAAAATTTTACAATCAAGTTTGGTGACTAGCTCGTATTTTTTACGACAATTTTTTTAAAAACAGTATTTAAATATCGGGTTTTATTCATAACTTGAAAACGGGTCAAGTTATCGAATATCGGAAACAAACTCGGAAACAAAACGGACGGACAGACAGACGGACATGGCTAGATCAACCGGGCTATTGATACTGATCAAGGATATATATATGCTTCATGGGGTCTGCCTGTTACACACATTTGCTCCTTTTACCAGGGTAAAAAAAAACAATTGCAAGAATTTTAAAAGTTTACGCAACACATTAAAAAAAAAAACAAGATGAGCGCTAATATTAAATAATTTAACAAAAGATAAAAACACATTTATACATAAATACACACAAATTAATAAGACAAAAAATATTATTATTTTTAAATTAAAAACACAATAAAAAAATTTGTAACATCTATACTTTATATATATGTCACCCATGGGCGAATATCTAAGAGCGCTATGCACAATAAGTACATAGCCGCACGCGCAATAATACTTTAACAATATATAGTCTTCCTCACAGACTATGTTAGTTTAAACATCTTTATACTATGTTACAATTGTAGGCTACAATAAGCTCTTTTGAACTTAATAAAAATCATTCTTTAAACTGACACCAATAGGACTGGTACCTACAATCGATTATATATATAATATTTTAGCAAATCCTTCATCGTCTCTGACCCTGCTCATACATTTTTTTGCCAGAACAGTACCGTTGCAAAGTGTTATCGAATGATATTGCCCTTACCTTTAGTGCCGTAAATAGTGCTAGGACAAAACAAACCATCCATAGAATTGTTTATTTTGATTTCAGATCTACCATAAGTAAATGCTGAATTTTTTGCTTTTTTTTGTCCAGGAGAATCATCTAAGAGTTTTGAAAAAGTCGATGTTTCTTTTTCGTTCTTTAATTGTTGGGATTCATTTTGAAAGGATTGCAGAAAATTTGCACGTCCACGTCCAATTGAAATGCTGACATTTTGAATAGTTGATGCAAGCTCACTTGCAATATCATCCCTGGCAATGCGTCGGTATTCTCCACTTGAAACAGACTGGTCAGCATCTAAGCCACTATCCTTGGCATGCTCTCCACTAGATGAAGAAACTTCCGATGTCTCCGTTTCTTTATGAAATAAGGACAACAAATTGCCACGTCCAGGCATGATCTTTAAAAAATAAAGGTATTTTTGATCAAGTTGGGTAGCTATCAATATATAAATGTGGTCCCTAATATTGGTTACGCCTTTAGAAGTTATTTACTTTATCCAATGAGCTATACATGGAATTATCATCATACCCTAATTATATTTAAAAACCACTACAAAATAGGCGTAAATAACTAAATCTTAATATTGCAAATAAGAGGTTATAATCGGGAGTTCCCGAATAGGAAATACCATGAACCCTCTTCTTCCAACACCAAATTAAGCTCATGCTACGCGCTCGTTCGTAGTAATAAAGACAAATTTTAAAAAAAGTTCCCATGGAAGGGTTCGAAATCGCAACTGACTTTACAGCCACACAAGCCAAAAAAAAAAAAGTTTCCTTGGTAGGGCTCGAACTAGCGACAGACTCAACAGCCTTACCAATCAGATCAAACAATATAATCGCAATTGAAGCTGACACGCATGTATGTATATATGTGTGTAAATTGCATTTAAATTGTAGCTGAAATTGGTGGACAATACAATTTGGGTTAACTTGATTTATAGCTAAGAGGTAGTGGCGGGGAGGTAGCGATAGATATAAAATAAAAGATACTTAATATATATACACTATTCAAGAAAATACACTGCACACTATCACTTTTGGCTGGTTAGAAACACCAACCCAAACCCGAAATTTAACAGCTGTCTTGACGTTGAGACTACCGTTGATACGCTAACAAAAAATTTCCACAACGGAGCGGCATACGCGGCCCCCAGACAGCTATAGCCCGAGGATTCCAGACAGGGAAATCCATCTTTGCAGCCCCCACAGGCGGAGACACGGGCGTGTCTGGTTTAATTTAAGAAACCCCAGGAAAAAGACAGCGCATGATAGAGCCACAAAGGCGTTTCCAACGCACATATCTATCATGACAACGCTTCTATACACAGTATTCTCAAGATCCCATGGGTCTCAGTGACGAAATAGTCAAAAGCAGCAGCACATACCTGCATAGGCTCGACCTACACAACAACAACCAAGCAGTTGGTCTGCTGGACAACAGCAACACAACAGAAGACTGAAGAGAGTACACACTCTGGATCTTACAAGGGACCAAAATTATACAATCATTCCCCGTCCCAACACTCACCACTTATTAAAAATCAACATATATTACACTTGAAAATATCTACAAATGAACCACACCTAGTTAAGTACCCTTCAAAACATTTAATAAGTAGGATTTTGATAACGATTTTTATTGATTGCTTGGAAACATAGTAAGTTATCGATTATCGGAAACTAACTCGATCTGCGCATGGATTAGGCGGACCTACAGCTTTCAAATCTCTAGCTCTAAGAAGTTCTGAGATCCTTGCGTTCATACATACGGACAAGGCTAGATCGATTTGGTTCCCGCACGTGGCCATTCAATGAGCTGGGAAAAGCTGAAGCAAGGTGTCACGTATGGAACTTTAGGTGCATATTAGGTCAACGCGCTCATAGGACAGCCAATGATGGGTTCGCTAAATTGGCATATCTTCCGCACATGCGAATAATTGTGAAATCAGTGGATGCGAACCCCAGCGAAATGCAGAATGGGGGCATTTCAACATATGCAACAACACCAAACTGGAGACGCCGACAGCGACGCTTCATCGTTGGACTGAAGTTTCATTGGAAATTAATTAAGATACAGAGTTTAGTTTATAACTCGGCCTCATTGTAAGCACATAGGCTGTCAAAATAAATACATTTTTTTATAAATGATTTCCATTGAATTGGTTAATTGGCGCCCGAGCAGGAACCCGCAAATCTTAAAAAAAAAAAAAAATTAAAAAAAAAAACAAACAAGAATATAAGAAATTCGTTTATCTGAAGCCAATAAAGGCTTAAGGCCCCTTAGTAGGCTGCCACTTTAAGTGTAGTGCAAAAGGAAGCAAGTGCTAGTCCTAGCCACACCGTGTACACATCAATACAAATTTACATAGTGAAAAAACAAAATATCACGTAGTGATTACAAAAAATTATTCACATAGTAAATATAAGAGTGACCACACAGAAATTACACATAATGAAAAAAAAACACATCGACTATGTGATTACAACAAGAAATTCACATACTAAATTACAATCTCCCGAACAAAAGGGATCACTAATAAAATAAAATATTATATATAACAAGTTAGAGGTTCTAGTCGGGAGCTCCCGACTAGGGAATACCCAGAACCCTCTTATTCCAACACCAAATAAATTAAAAAAAAAATCCCCTTGACAGGGTTCGAACTCGCAACTGACCGTAACACTGACCAAAAACACAGTCAATAAGAAAAGTCTTCTAAATTCGATCTATTTTGATCTGATCACTTTGTTTTTGGGTAACACAAAATCACTTCATCTCTGTCATATTTTCAAATCCCTAAAGGCGAAACTGCAGGGGATTATATACGAACAAGTGTGCTTTATAGCCTCTGTCCACTGAACATATTTCTTACACATTTCTGAAGATATCACATTTTTACGAAATGTGTGAAATGCGTCCTGTGCGTTTCCCCATAAGAAAACACATTTAACACATCTTTCAAAAGTATCTCATATTTTAAAAATATGTGTAAATTCGCTTCGAACATTTCGTGTTTTTGCAAAATGTGAAAGTATCGTAACCAAAAACAGCTGATATATCAATGAAGGCAAACGGGAACTTTAAATAAATAAGAAATTTAAAATTATATTAATCTCACTGTTTTTAGAATTTAAACATGGCGAAATCTCCAAAATGGCACAAAAAATAAAGCCCTTACTTCGAGAGCACAATTTTTGAAAGAACTTTACGGCGCTTATGTAAATTAAAGAAACTCGATCAGCTGTTTATTTAAAGATGTAGTACTTTTGCCACTCACATGTTACCAACAACTGGTGGAACACCAATTTAAAAATGTGACATTTCTTAAACTAGTGGACAGAGGCTATTAGTCGTGAGTTTTCTATTATGGGTAATTCGAATCTGCTTACACCATTCCCAAGTCCACATCGAGATACGCGCTTGTTTTTCATAGCAATAAGATAAATATTTTTAAAAAGTGTGTTAAGTCAGCCAGTTTCGAACACTTAATAACCTTGACCCGACAAAACTGCTAGCAGCACACACACAGAGCTACATAAAGTGTGTCAGCGAGATCAGTGACTACACGCATTAGGTTAAATAAAAGAGAGAAACAACTTATACGATACAAACGGTATAAAACCAAAAATACAAAGAACAAAAACCAAGCAGAGCGCGGCTATAAGTGCAGACCACATATTCCCCCAACTTCAAGCACACATCGGCCACGAAACCAAAGCCACAACTTCAATTCTGAGGGAAATATGTTTGTAACTTTTAAAAATAATAAAATAAACAATAAATTGAGCCGTAAGAATTTTGAAAAACAATTTGTTTAACAAAATCTTTTAATGGCCAAAGGTAGGCTACCGATTTAGCCTTATCGGTTACAACATGTCATACGGTGCTACCTTACCGAATGGTATGAATGGTTTGTGGCGAATCTCCCAGATTTGCCGTTTGCCCTGGCGTTCGCATGAGTCATGAACTCGTTCTCCAAGCTGAAACGGGTGGTTGCTTATATTTGCAAATTTGTAAATCGAATCCGATAAGCTGAACTAACTGAAGACCACGTGTATCAAGGCACACATTTGCTGCTGTGATCAGTTCAATTGGCTACTCTTAGCGATCGTTTGGCTTAATGTCCTCTCTTGCGCCATTTCTTGACGACTTCGGCCTACTTCGCATTGGCGATCGGTTGAAAAACTCTTCGTTAGACTTCTAAGCACGACACCTGTTTATTTTACCCTTCAGCCTTCTGTGACGCAAGCAATAAAAGTTTACCTTCATAAACAGAACTTACATGGTGAACTTCGTGCTTTATTGCCTTCGCAAAACAGTCTCGTGTTGTTGCCAAATGCACAATCTGTTTTCGTGCCAAGCCGTGATTGACACAATATAATGACAGATTTATCAGCTGATCGTCTCCATACATTGAAGCAGTGAAATGCTAAATGCTACTTCGCTATAAAGGCGGTGGACTTAGACGTTGTGAAGGACTTGTTTTCAAAAGCATTTCTTAACGCCCTAAAACGATTCATCCTATGTCGCCCACGACCTCACAATGCGACACACTTCGTAGGTGCCAAGAATGAGCTGGCAGTTTTGAGCCGCCGGTTCCTGAGTAACGAGCATGTCGAGGCTGTTCCCCCCAAAAGGGGGAAAATATTTGGTCAAGTAGCCAATAGAGACAACACCGACGGCTGCCTGCAATAGCCAAAAGCAAAGAACGACAATCATAGATTGCGTGCTCTTTGTAATCTGCTATCCACTCTCTTTCGTTGGCCCTTTGACTTCTGCATTAACTGCCCATCGCTCAGAGTGGCGACCGTTTTTTGGAGTTAAGCTTCGTTCGTGTTATAGGTTTTAGTTGTATTACAATCCAGGCACTAGTTCGAGATGGCTGCCATGAAATAATAGTATAATACAAATTCTAATAAGTGCGCTGCGGCGCAAAAAAAATAAATTGGAAAAATAAGCTTGCAACTTCACATACTCTATTTGTATTGGGCATTTTTCCGGTTTATAATTTGGAAATAAAATGTATTAGTTAATTGAAAGAAATTATATTAATATTTGCATCGACTTAAAAATGCGGATTTTCTACCCAGCCAACCTCAGTAAACAACATACATTCATATGTGACTGCTAATTGGGCATGGATCAGCGCTAGAAAACTAACAAAAGCCACATCAGTGAATAACTGCACATATATATTTTGATGTACTCATGCTTACATTATTCACACATGCAAACATAGGTGCATGAACGACATTGGCTAAGACAAGAACCTCTATCCAGTATACACTGTCGAAAACCAAAAGTAAAAACAAACAATCTACGTATGAGCCATTTTCTAAGAATTGTTAATGTCTGTTGTGATTGTGAAGTATTTTACTTTTAAAGTGCCTTGTAAAATTTATTAACAGTGCCTAGGACAATATAGCATCGTATCGTTTGAATTGGGAAAACCCGGATGAAGCCGATGAAAGCCGGTCGCATTCAAATGTATGGGCGTTAATTATCTTAATGTATATGTTGTCTTTTCCTGCACGGAGCTCGAGCTACGATTCGCTTACTAAAGCAGTAATTAACAAGTAAGAGGTTCTAGTCGGGAGCTCCCCACTAGGGGATACACTGAACCCTCTTCTTACAACATCAAATGCATATATACATTCTATTTTAGAAGCTATATGTCAAGTTTGGTGACTCTAGCTCTTATTATTTACCAAAATTGCCCAAAAAACAGAATATCGATATCGATTTTTATCGATTGCTTGGAAACGAAATAAGTTATCGATCATCGGAAACAAACTCGATCTGCGCGGGCACTAGGAGTACCTACATCTAAAATTTCAAGTCTCTAGTTTATAGGTTCTGAGATCCTTAGGTTCATACATACGGACAGACGGACATGGCTAGATCGACTCGACTATTGGTGCTCATCAAGAATATATATACTTTATGGGGTCGGAGATGCTTCCTTCTGCCTGTCACATACATTTGGATTTTGCCCAGATACCATATACCCTTATACCAAAGACAATATAAACACTAAGATGAGTAACGCCCATACATTTGAATGCCTAGCCTGGCCTTTCATCTGGCCTTTGATGCTTCGTACGGCACGCCTGCCGACTGGTTGTTCCATCTCCAAAGACCAGACGAACGAATGCCGCAGTCGCGGCTTGCTGATGCTGACACGAGCTACGAAGTTAGTCGTCAGCCTGCCTTCAGCAAATCTGGTCGATGCTCCTTTGCGTCGCTTCGTTTTCGAAGTACATTGACGTAAAGTGCTTGTGCTTTATCCATGAAATGCATGATTTATTTAAATGATATATTACCCTAGATATTAACGATTAATTTTACAGGAAAATTTAAGAATTTATATAATTTTTACACTAGGCGCTTCTTGCGCAATAACTATGTTAAGAAAATAGCACACATAGATTGATTTCACTTTTCTTTTTGGACAGTGTATGCTCGAGAGAAGTTATTGTCTCAGCCAATAGCGTGCGTGCACATTTGTTGTATTCGTGAACTATGCATGCATAAATACATCAAAATATGTATATATGTGTTGTTATTCACTGCTCTGGCTTTAGCTGGCCTATCCCAAATTTGTGTTTATATATGAATGCATTTTGTGTACTGAGGTTGGCTCCGTACAAAATATGTATTATTAAGTCAATGCAAAAATTTACATTATTTCTTAAAATTAAGTTAATATTATATGGAAATATTTTAATTAAAAAAATTAAAGCATTTTAAGTCGACTCGAAGGTCATATTTAGTTATGACCCCATTACAATTATAATGGCCTCCTCGCGGTGTTCTCTGGGTACCGATTTTGCATCGGTAGCTAATTTGAGCGGCTACTTTGTTCTTTATAATTCGAACAAAAAATAATAAAATAATAAAAATAAAAATTAATTAAATGTATCTTTAAAAAAAAAAACAAATTTGCACTTTTAATTCCTTAATTTTTTTTGTAATACTTAAAAATAATAAAAAAAAATAATAATAAAAATAAAATAAAATTAATTACATAAATATTTGCATCGACTTAAAAATACAAATTTTGCACGGAGCCAACCTCAGTACACAAAAACCAAACAACATATAGACTGGACATCACATAGAAACAACGTTGAAACAAAAAGTATCGGAGGCAACTGGTCCAAACTCGCGAGTAAGGGAGTAAGATATACATATGATGTATTTTTGAACCGCTTACTCTACAGGAAAGTGCTTGTGCGTCTGTGTATATGTCCATTTTGTTGTATGGCGTTACTCATCTTAGTGTTTATATTGTCATTGCTTATACCCATTTTTAATGGGTTCAAGGTATAAAAATATATGCCCCCCTCACTAAGAATCGAACCCCTAAAAATATCGCACCAGTTGCAAATTTTGTCTAAAAAATAACACTCATTAAAGTACCATCGTATGTCCACAGCGCAGAATACGATTCAATCGCATTTGCAAAGTAGTTGATAGAATTCAATATAGATGCACATGAGTGTATGTGTGTACATGTATGCAGAAATTCTGGCACGTTGCAAGCCAAAACACGTTTTCTTAAATAACATCGGTTTTTAAGCCGATCTTGATGTCATTTTTAGCAGAAGACTTTAGTATGTTATACCCGTATAATCACTACAATCCAATTGAGTTCAAAAGGCGCTTACAGTGGTGGGTAGTTTCATTTGGTTTATTTATTGAATTTAAAGCTACATATGTTGTCTATGCGGCAGGGTTTAATAGTTATAAAATGAAAGATATTTGATGTATATATACAGTATGTCAATAAAGTGTTTTTACTAACAAAAAAAAACTAATTTTTTGGGTTTAGTTGAAAATAAATGTACCTAAAAGTGAGAATTTTTTTTCAATTATAATTTATTTCGATTCTATATTTCTCCTAGAACTTAATGGCAAAAAGAATTGTTAAATAACATTACCCAAACATTTTATAAAATTAAAAAACTAAAAACATTCACATTTTATGCTGTCAATAAAGTGTTTTTACAGCTACGGTAAATTGTTTTGCCGTTCTCTTTTGGGTGATCCCGTTAGATTTGGGCCCATGCGTTTTGGCTTCTCTTGTGTCTTCGACTTTTCTTGTCATTTTCTATTGCAATTTATAACGTTTTGCTTTAATTTTATGAAAAATAAAATGCCAGGAAAAAGAACAACTTTTGAAGTCGCTCAGCTGGTGTATTATAACCATCAGATGGGACGTCAAGTCTCGGAACTGGCTGATATGTTTAATTTATCAAAAGCAACGATATACAACATATTAAACAGAGCCAATAAGGAAGATAGGCTAGAGGCAAAGCCAGTATGTGGTCGACCCTGCAAAATTTCTGACAGAGATAAGCGAAAAATTCTGAGAAAAATTGAGAAAAATCCACAAATTTCGCTTAGGGATATTGCTCAGGAGTTCAAGGAAGAAAGTGGTGTTGATGTGTTACATGAAACTGTCCGAAAATTACTGAATTCCAATGACTACACATCACGAGTTGCCAGGAAAAAACCTCTACTATCGGCGGCGAATATTTTGAAGCGGCTATCGTTCGCTCAAGTCCATGTAAATAGTTCGAACGATTTTTGGAGTAACGTCATATTCTGTGACGAAAGCAAGATGATGCTATTCTACAACGATGGGCCATCCAGAGTCTGGAGAAAGCCACTAACAGCGTTGGAAAACCGCAATATTATTCCAACCGTTAAATTCGGAAAACTATCAGTGATGGTGTGGGGGTGTATTTCGAGCAAGGGTGTAGGAGATTTGACCTTCATTGAGAATACCATGGATGCTAGACAATATCTGAGCATTTTACAGACACATCTCGTCAGTAGTGCACAGAAATTTGGATTCTATGAGGACAATAAGCCAATTTTTAAATTTTACCAGGACAATGACCCGAAGCATAAAGCTCATATGGTAAGAGTTTGGCTGTTGTACAACTGTGGAAAGGTGTTAGACACTCCACCACAAAGTCCAGATATGAATCCAATAGAAAATGTGTGGTCATATTTGAAAAAAAAAGTCGCAAAGCGGAGTCCAAAATCAAAAACTGATTTAAAAGCTGCTGTACTGGAAGAATGGCAGAAGATTCCAGAAACATACATACAAAACCTTATTGTTTCAATGAAACGGCGATTGCAGGCTGTATGTGACGCTAATGGCAGCCACACAAAGTATTAAAAAAAAATATTCCTGTTTTTTTAACATTGTTATTTAGTAATAAAGTTTCGTGTAAAAACACTTTATTGACAGCATAAAATTTGAATGTTTTTAGTTTTTTAATTTTATAAAATGTTTGGGTAATGTTATTTAACAATTCTTTTTGCCATTAAGTTCTAGGAAAAATATAGAATCGAAATAAATTAGAATTGAAAAAAAATTCTCACTTTTAGGTACATTTATTTTCAACTAAACCCAAAAAATTAGTTTTTTTTTGTTAGTAAAAACACTTTATTGACATACTGTATATTTGTAAAAAGCTACTTGTCAAATTTGTGTTCATTTGCATTTCAATAATGATTGCTTGGACACGGGGCAGGTTATTGACTATCGGAAAAAATGTCGCACTGCGCGACATTTGAATTTTGTTATGTTTGTGCCTTATATCTATAAGGAATACTTAGAATAATAATTATATGCAAAAAAAATTAAAAAGAAATAGTTTAATTCCGTAAAATATAAGTTTAAAAATGAATTTGGGTGCTGTTTTTCATTTTGCAAGCAATTACTTGACAAACTGTACGTATATTTATTTCTTACTCTCTTGTTGTCTGAGCGCGCGAGCGTGTCTCAAACCCAAACAAAAACGAAGGCTACTTTGGACCAGCCGCACAGGAAACGATTGTCCAGTCTGTATGTTGTTTGGTTAGTGGTCCTATCTATGAACATATACATATGCACATATGTTGTTTGGTTAGTGGTATAATAAACGAACAAACAGAGACGTATGATTGATTGGTGCACTTGGCTTTTGATGGTAATATACATATGTTTTAACTTTATGGGGTCGGAGATGTTTTTCAATGGGCAGAAGCCTGCAAATGTATGTGCACAACTTTGATTAATTATTGTTTGAAGCTAGCTGTGGATACAAAACTACAAAAAAGACCACCAACTCTTAAACTTTTTTGCTTTTGCGCGAGGTACATATATAATTCGTCTATTACACGAATATATATTTACATATGTTTGTATGAATACTGCAATTTTGCGGCTTATCGTATGACTGATGCCATATATATAAGTATCTATATATAAAATTGTAACATTTTTACTTACGTATGCATATACAGATAATAATAGATTTATTTTCATAAATTCACAAATATTTAATTATATGCATACATACTTACAAATGCTTATTTGAAAAGTATAAAAGTACATATAACTGCAACAACCTGCAATATTCGTTTTAATACCCTGGTATTTACCGCTACAACGTTTGTTTAACAGCAAGCGTATATCACAAATCGATTTTAATATATCATGTACTAATCTCAGTTTTCAGAATTGTAAGTTCGCGCCACCGTTACTTGAATGAATTAATATTAAGCTTCAGTGATGTCAACTCAGCATCTCGATATAATTTAAAAATACTCGAAAAATGTGTATGTCTAGTACGTTGTTCACAAGCGAGACTTTGAAATAATACCATAATGGCATTTGATATTATAACTTTACGAAGAAATATCTTCTATATGTAATTAAACCTAATGGAAACTTAGGCAACCAAAAACTTAATTCATTTGATGAAATGGGTATAGTAAATAACTATGTGAGTTTCGAGAATTTCCCCTAAAGTTTCACATTTAAATTAATAATATGGTATAACATAACACACTTATATTAAATCGTTTCTATTTTTTTTATATGGTCAACAGCACCGAGCGTCTTCCTAATCATTTAATATGTCAAAGCGGCCGTAGGGTCAGAATTCTTCACACTTTGATCAGCGAGTCCCGGCATCTTTGTTGGTGGCATTTGTTTCTCTTTTCTTAATTTCGCAGTGCGCAATCACGTCCGTTCGCTCAGACCTTTTACTTCTGTCTGTCCACATCAATCCTTTGCCTCGCAACGCAACGAATAATAACGAAAACCAGCGGTAACCGCTTTTGCTTCTTTGTGTCCTTACACGAATTAGCTGACAAAGAACTGCACGCACACCAACAACTCTATGCACGGGTCTCACTCAGTGAGAGAGTTAACAGTTAACACCGACTCTCAGTGATATAAGACATACAAGTCGTCAATGACAGTTACTCTGTTTTCTCTATTCTTCTTTCTTTTAATTTCGACTCATACAATATTCATATTGCTCTACTTAAATTCGAATAACAATAACAATAACAATAGCAATGCTCCGAAAAATACATAAATTTATGAAAATTACCTACTAAAATCCTTAATTTGGGTGTAGACGAATTAGTAAACTTAAGTATATAATAATAATATTCTTAATTTACTATATTATTTTAGAATATAAAATAATTAAAAAACCAGAAAGCAAACAAATATTAAGTAAGAATATTTAAACTAGATATTTAGATTGTTAAGTAGATAAGATAAAGAAATAGCGATGGTTTCATCATCATCATCGAGCCGGTGGGCGATCTTTATAGCCTGTACGGCAGGCAAGCTATGCCCGCTACTCAAAGCTAGGAATGGTCAGTGAGTCTCCAAATGACTGTTAGGCAAAGAAAACGTAATACAAACTATCGTAATTTTCACTTGGTACACGAACAGAATTGTGGAAAGTGTAATCTGTTGTGCAGTTTGCTAGCAATAAGGGGCGATAATTCCTGGTAGGTCTGGACGGAACAGAGGATTAAAGCCGCCCTACCAGAAAAGAAGAATCCTTGTCGCCAATAATCAACTTATGTTGGAAGGTGTGGTACAATTGAAGGTAATAAACATACACTTTGAATGCAATTAATGGGTAGAAAACCAAAGTTTGCATAGCGTTCAAATCGTCTTGCAGACAGGAAAGATGTACACATCTCCACCATGCATGAGTACCCGGGCATGGGTTATAAGAGAGTGGAGATTGTTTGTAAATAGAGTTCAGAATAAAGGTCCAAGAAGACCTGAGGAACACCTTTCGAATAAGAACCAATCCAAAACAAAAGAGACGGAGGGGAACATAAATGGTCAAGTTAAAGGAGTAAAGCATCATGGTGCACAGAGTTAAATGCCTTGCTGAAGTACGTGTAAATGACAGCAGTTTCCATTTAAGATAGGAAGGAAATAAATGCATGTCTATATATAAAAACACGTCCATCTATAAAAACAACTGTTTCAACTTTGTAGCCCGATACCATCACTGCCCCGATATTTAGTTTCCGTTACTTAGTATTTTGGCAAAAAATATTAACTTTGTTTCCATCAGATAACAACACAGCTTTGGGTACTTCAATTTTGTAATTTATTTATTATAAATGAGTGGCTTTTGTTTAATAATGGGTGCTACATTTTTTGATTTTTTCTAACCTTTCTCTCCATCTCAGTAAATGATTTACGCTGATAATGTTTTTGATGTTGAATACAATTTAGTTTGATGCATTGAATATAATCGGCCGAGTCTATATCGTTTTTGTTGTGTGGTCAGGGTATCGTGAGTGAGGTTGAGCATAGAGTGGCACGCAAATAGCTAGAGGTTGGCAAACCCGTCTTGCAATCCAGTGCACTGAGTGGGGAAACGCAGAAGAGCGACTGTGACCACTTTTGAATGTATGCGTGTACAGAAAAAAACCATAGCCGATCATGTCCAAAGTAGTACGGATCGGAGATCACGTTGTGGACCCTCGTCCGACCGACAACATTTCTGGGACTGAGGGCGCACGCAAGTCATCCAAAAAAGAGAGAGGAACAGCGGTGAGCCGACGAGATTCAAAAAAACGGGATGGTGGCGTAATTTCCACCCCAGGCTTAAGGCAGGGGCCAGCTTTTCCTTGCCTCCAATACATAAGCTAACTCATTAGATTTAATTTATGTAATGTTCTGTAACAATAAATAAGAAATATTATTACTGTAGAGAAAAATTCATGGCTGGTTTATTGTCTGTTGGCAGGGAGAGAAGGGCATGACTGTCGACACAGGCTGATGTGGGCCAACAAGTTGTCAATATGAGGGATACGAGGTAAGGTGATAGGCAGGGCTGGTACGCCTGCTCCTGAATCGGGACCCAATCTGGAAGAATCAATTGGATTAATGATATCTTTTGTTATTTTATATTATAGTCTAACCTTTGTTGTTTTCATTTATTTGTTATTCTAGCTGCTTATGTTGTTCATTTATTTGTAGTTTCAGCTGGTTGATGTTTTTAAATTCTGCAGTTTGTTTTCTATAGTGTTGCATAAGTCATAAGTCACAGATGTTCAAAGGTAGCTCGTTCATATTGATTGTGCGGTCTGCGGGTCAGGGATGGGACTACCCTTGTAGAACCAATGAGCCCGCTGTTTGCGGATGAGGTCATGGGTTTGCATGAGGTCAGCTAAGACTGTTTCACGGCAAAATTGTAAAAATTCATAAATCAAGCCCGTACAATTGAATCTAGCAATTATTTGTCTGCCATTTGGACTATTCGATTGCCCATGACAATAGACTAGTCTCACGTTAACTGTGCGGGCTGAGATTGACAGAACTGGCATTCTAACGATCAGCTGACTCATAAGAGAATAGTTTAAGAATTCCAGGAATTTTATTTTTGTTCTTCCGGTAGCGGACATGTCTTACTGGGGCAAGCTGAGTCATCGCTCTCCTTTTTTTGTAGTAAGCGATTCGCCAACATGTACATTGTTTTATGATAAATAGTAATAGGTACGAAAATAAAAAATATTGTGATAAATATTAGAGTTAGGTCAGTAAATTACTGTAGCAATGGAAATAAGAATGTTCGTTTTTTATGGCTTTGTCCAGTCAAACGAACGTTTGTTTTCTTAATCTTAGTGGTTATAAAATCAATTAGGGATCATAAGGTCATTCTGTGTTGCACTCTAGGTCCGGGTAGAATTCGCGGATATCTTGAATAGAAAAACGGTATAAAATTATAACGTTTCTTATCTGCCCTTACATGGAACAGCGAGCCAACTTGGGGATGTATTTCTGGCAAGCATTTAACCTAGCCCCAGATATTTTGGGTCCCAAGCCCATCCCCGCGGATCGCCAGGTTGATGAGCTTTTGGCCGATGACGCACTACGGGGAAGAAGTAAAATAATTGGAAATCGGGCCGAATTCATGGAAGCTGTCTTGACAATAAAGAATAGATTTGGAAGCGGTTACGCGGAAGTTTTTGTCTTTTGAACATAGCGGCCGGATGGACGACGGGCTAAGAGAAGCGCACTATCGACTTAGTAGTATGTGCAAGCTATGCAAAGAATGACCTAAACCGTTATCGCCAGCGATGCAGAAAATAGTTATTGATGAACAGTTGAGCTTGGGGGTAATAGAAGAGTGCAACACTCCAAGGAAAGCGAAGTAGTGCACGCAATCTCAACAATTTGACTGTGAAAGACGCGTATCCGCTACCCTGTATAGGATAAAACATTTTCAGCATAGATCTGAAGTTTGTGAATTGACAAAACGAATAAGACGCAAAAGCAAGCCCTATGCCGTATATACCGTACCAGTCAGGCTCTTGTGTCAGTTTCAAGTAAGGCCAATTGGGCTATAAAATAAAGCACAATGTTTAGTTCGTCTGATGGACAAAGTAATCGCCACCGACCTACGGTCCAACATTATTGTTTTGTTGCGCGATCTACTGACTGTTTTCCCAGATTTCAAAATGCAAGCTACCTGCGACGAGTCAATGATTAATGGAAGCAAACCTCTCAATCGCACTGCACAAATTCTAATTTTGCTTTAAGGCTTTCAAATGCCTCTGTTTTATTATTGGTTGAGCAGAAGTAGCCTCTTATAGGGATATAATTAAATGTCGATTTTTTTGTTACTCTTATTTGCTCGTATGTATAAAAGTTAACCACCGACTTTTGGTATTTGCTGATCCAGCACTCTGGGGAAGCCAATGACCAGAGTCGTGATCGCGGCAGATATGTCGCAAATATGTTGCCGGCCGCAATGGTCATCCGACACCACACACTAGGCGCCAACGCTGCACTTTTGAGCGCAGCGACGGCGACTCTGCGACAGTGGCGGCAACTCCGTGGCAGCGAGGGCGACGCAGGCTAGCTTTGCTTATTATAACCAAAATTGTATTTCATAAGTCTCAGTTTAGATATGAATAACGCGAAGCGTACCGCTCCCTTCCTTAAATTACTGTTCTTAGTTTACTTAACTGCATTTGTGAATGCAAAGAACCAAAATTTGCAAAACTGCATTTATAAATGCATAAATTTTAGTGCGAAATTTTGTTAATTATAGCTACCATTGGAAAATAATAATTAATACATTTAGCTTGCTATAGAGACTTACAAATGTAAGATTAACCCAACTGATGAAACCTCAACCCACCCTCAAAGAACACATAAAAATAGATGTTTTGCCAACCAGTCTCAAAACAAACAGAGGGAGATATTTTGTTGTCACTTAAGCCCACTAACCTTTCGTTGGCAGTGTTCGCACCAAAGAATTTTTGGATAAGCGAAAATAGATAACGCAGCACGTAGCTGCACAATTTGCAATTTCGTTGCGGCTCATTTTGGTTTTGGGCTTGCTTTGTACTGAACAGAAAATAAAGGTAAAAGAGAACAGAAGCGCGTTAGTTACCATCTCAGCCTCTCTCGAGATGGCACCCTCCAAGCCTCCACGAGGCAATCCAAGATAAACTATCTTCATTGGGTGGGTGACTCTAACTGTGACACCGTGTACTTGACCAAAAGTGCCTACACAACATTGTAGCACTATGTTGCTACATAAACCCAAGAACGCAACATCAGCAATAGACAGGATGTTGGTGGTGTAGACATTAAGATATATACATACTTCTGTTAATAAAGAATATTCAGTTTGGTTTCCACTTCAACACAAAGCTGTTGTTATATTTTTATTTCGCATCATTAAATTCCTGACTTACAAATAATATTAGACTGGAAGAACTTTTTCAACATTAGAGGTCATATACCAAGGCACTAAGGAAATCACATTTAACACTGGGTAAGGTTCTCCTCTGGTTACTGGCGCTTTCGGATTACAGATCATGAATCTCCTTTGTATCATTATCTTGTAAGTTAAACAAGTAAGAGGTTCTAGTCGGGAGCTCCCGACTAGAGGATACCCTGAACCCTCTTCTTCCAACATCAAATGCATATATATATTATATTTTAGAAGCTATTTGTCAAGTTTGATGACTCTAGCTCTTATTATTTACCAAAATTGCCCAAAAACAGGATATCGATATCGGTTTTATCGATTGCATGAAAACGGAGTAAGTTATCGAGTATCGGAAACAAACTCGTTCTGCGCAGGCACCTGGAGCACCTACATCTAAAATTTTAAGTCTCTAGCTCTTATAGGTTCTGAGATCCTTGCGTTCATACATACGGAGAGACGGACAGACAGACAGACGGACATGGCTAGATCGACTCGGCTATTGGAGCTGATCAAGAATATATATACTTTATGGGTTCGGAGATGCTTCCTTCTGCCTGTTACATACATTTGCATTTTGTACAAATACAATATACCCTTATACCCATTTTTAATGGGTTCAGGGAATAAAAAAAAATGTGTAGAAGAAAATGGTGCTATGGTGGAACGAATGTGCTTAAAAGAAATATTTTCTTTCAAAATACAAAAATAAACATATAAGAAAACAAAGAGAAATCAAAGTCGCAGCAATATTCAATATAGCAAAAATAAATGAATAAATAAAGTAAAATACACACAGACTGCAGTACAAACAGTGAAGTTGAAACTGTTGCAGTTGAATTCGTATTTCAAGGCGACTTACGAATTTCAACGCAACGTTATGTTTATAATAATTTAAAAAAAAATTAATTTTGATTCTCGTACATTTGGTTCAAGTACAGCTGCAAATAAATAATAAAGTGAAATATAAAATGTGGTTCGAATAGTGAAGTCATTGCAGGCGAACTTGTATTGCAGGGCGACTTACAATTTTCAACGCAACAAGATGTTTCAAAACAAAAAAAGCCACCCTCGTACAATCGGTTCGACATTATCTGCAATTGGATATGTATTTCAGTGCGACACAGCCAAAGGCGGCAACTCAAAACGAACCAACAAGCAACGCGACACAACAAGCTTGAAGAAGTTGCAGCCGTGTCTTTATTTCAAGGTAACCTTTAGACCAACACATTATCAAACCCAGCAAACAAGTCGCCTTCATCAAGTTCGAATATACAGTAAGTAGTTCAAAACGACTTGTACACCAAAAGCACAATTAAGTAAACCACTCTCCGTACGCGACAAATGAGTTGCGATTAATATGTTCGAATTGTTATTTCAGTTCGACTTATTGACTAGAAGAACATGCAACCATCAACACTTATGATTATAATTTTTTACAAAAACAAAAAATATACAATTACTATGTCACACTACACATTTTTAGAATGAAATTAATTAAAATTATTTATGAATACATTACTAACAAAATCAAACCTATAGATAAGACACGCGTTCCACCTTGACTACCTTCACCTATCGCAAGTTTCTTATACATACATATATTAAACATAATTTAATGGAAAACTTATAATAAGAACTTACACACACATACATAAGTCACTCTAGATACATAAGTCTAAAACACAAACACTTGAATTTAGATTAAAACACTAACAATTTAAGTCAAAATTTAAGAAGATAGTAGGATAACAATAGCAAATAACCAAGGTACAGGAAGAAACTAGTGACTGCCGAATATTGGGAGAGTGAAAAGACTCACCCAAACACCAGAAGTAAACAAAGAATCAGTTCGAACCTTTCCGACGTAAGACTTGTTAAAGCGGACGATAACATTCCAATGACGTCAATATCAAGTTCGCCTCCTAATCAAGAAGGGGCAAATGAACGCGATTTCAGCTGTAAAGATACCAGACGCGATTCGATCACTATGATCGTATGACGTTAACCCTAAGATAGTGAGCGAGTGCTAGTTATTAGAGGGACCGATCAGACCCCTTCTGGGCAGACAATCTTAAGACCAATTAGGAACAAAATTGACGAAAACGCCAACGGGGCTATCATGGAAGGCGGAGCTAGCCTCAACTCGGATGAGATTAAAAAGGCACTTATTGCATATTGATAAAAGAGATGAACCCACTCTTATGTATGAGTTATATAATTTAGTTACACGGTGATCGACCCTACGCGTTTGATTCGACAAAGTCAGTGAAATCAAACCTTGTTCGGATTAACGGAAACAAAGGAATCTGAACCCTTATAGATAAAGTGACGCAGGGTCAGAATAAAATTATTGTTGCTAAGAAAACATAAAAGTGAATAACATTATTGAAGTTTTATCAAATTTATATATTATATATGACTATGTATGGAGTATTATTATTTTTTATATATTAAAAATGACTATGAATTAAGGATTGGTATGGGTCAAGAGGATCTTATTATGTTACTAAATAAATTAACATTAAGAGTTAAGGAGAACATAGGCAAGAAAGATAGTTTTCTTTGCACGACGAAAAGGGCGAAAAGGTCTTACTTTTGATCAAGCGAGCGTAAGTTCCGGACATGTGAGTGCGATGGCACAGAACGAGCTTAGAGGGGAAGACGAGGTAGCTGCGAGGTTAGAATGATAGAAAAACGAGACAAGTGCAGGTGTTGCAGCGAAACGCTGACTTACTCTAACCCTTGTAAGCGCCACCAGAGTAGATTCAGGACCAAAAAGTGTTAGCTGATAAGTTAGATGCCCGCGGAATAGAAAAGGGAGTACCAAGAGTCCCACTGGGGTGTCAGCAGCAAACACACATGTGCAGGCAGACAAGTGATGATAGGAGAGGAAAAGTAAAAAAGAGACGCGAAAAACTAACGAACGACCATAAAATTTCTCGCTGGGTGAGCGAATTCGTTCGACCGCTCTAGTGTGTGCGGTCACACATCAATACACGCTCACACGCAAAGAGCGTGTCAACGGCACAGCTGCCTGATCGTACCGTGGGCAAATAAGGTAGCGGGGAGAGTGCGAAAGGTGTAGTAATAAACGGACGTTGCTTTATGATGTGTGGAACATTTTTTTTTAATGTTTTTTAACGCAAGTGAAGTGGGTCGAGGCAAGTGCGCTAAAATTTTTTTTGTTTTTTTTTTTGTGTTCGAAGAAAAGAATAGATAAGTATAAAACGACCCATACGTTGAAGTGAAGTGTGGCACGAAGTAGCAAGAGTGAGAGTGGCCAATGAGAATATGGCACCACAGTGAAGGAGTAGACGAGTGCAGTGAAAAAGTACTGTAGAGTGAGGCCAGTATGCAGCGCCACTTAGGGTGGTCAACTAGAGTGCCAAGTGACTTATGTTTTGCGGCTCGGCAATTAAAATAAAATCGAAATAAAATAAAAATAATTAAAATAAAATCAAAATAAAATAAAAATAATTATAATAAAATCAAAATAAAAAAAAAACAGTTAATAAAAGCAGAATAATTCAAAATAAAATAATCGGAATCAGGCGGACAATAAAGATTGACTAGCTTACAGAGATAGAAGCACAAGCCAAAGAAAGAAAAGAAACTTGGAGCTCGGCCATAAGATCAATAAAGATAAGAGGTTACGTACTAAATGATGGATACGTGTGAGTGTCAGAATCAAGGGATGGGTGTGCGCTGCGACGAAAGGAGGTGCTAGGAGCTTTCACTCGCGAATTCGGGCTTACCGACCTAGGAAGGGTCGAAGACTTGCGCCGCCGGTTGGAAAGCTTCGTCTCTGGGGGTTCGCACTCGGTCAAAGTAATGACTTGGCTACCCGAACTAGAGGCCAAATAGACTCGGACCCCCGAGCAGAAAGCCCAGCTCGAACCTGACCTGGTTGAATGGGATCAGAGGTCGAAATCCGAATCGGATCCCGCCCTCGCCCGAGCACACCTGGCCTGATAGAAGTTCCGGTGATCCTGAGCCATAAGATCCGTGTTGCGGGTGATAGGGTAATGAAATCCGAAACATCTCGTGTCGCTAAGGGTGTCCCACCAACACCGACGCGCTTATAATTGGAGTTGAGGGGACACTGTATCGTACCCGAACAAGTCAAGAAGTGGGATATACGTTTCGATGGACAGACTGATCGATTGAATCCATCGAGGATCGATTCCTGTTTTACGACATCAACCCAGACAGGTTTCCTAGGCGATGAATGGGGCTATGATCGGCGATGCCGCACGCTGGTTCATGACGAGCAGGCTAAGGAAAGTGCCATGGGATGATTTCTTAAATTTTGTTTGCCCCTGCGATATTTCGAATTGTTAGAAGACAATATCCGGGTTCGCCGTTAACGAGATGGCGAGGGATTCAAACAGTATGTGGTGGACGTTAAGGCACCACGCTGGCTACAGATCTGAGAGAGAATTAAGTAGGATATACGACAACGCAGCCCCAGAGTATAAATTTTATGTGTGGAGAGATCACATCGCTGTCGAAGCTCATACAGCCAGCTGTCGAATACGAAAGGAAAAAACAGCAGGCTCAACAGTACCCATCCATTCGCGATCTCGACTATCGAATAGCATGGGAGGACGTTACAGGGGACTAGCAAACGCAGACAACAACCGGCATAAGCAACCGGTTCAGGATAGCTTCATCGCCAGTCGTCGGGGTGGCTCTAAGCGGGGTTCCAGGGGCGCTACCGGCACCGAGAGAAGAGGTTGTCAGCAGGATAATTGGTCAGGGATCCGGACGAACAGATAAGCGTCGCCCAAAATGCCTCCGATGCAGACAGGGAAACATTTTGTGTGGGAATGTCCCCCAACCTCAGGTGGTCTTTTGTGTGCAATGCGTGACCGGAGGGCTGATTAGCAATGAAAGCTGTAGATGGCCGGCTCGGGGAAACAGGCAGCGGCGCCATCCAGACTGAGAGCGGGTGGGCAGCGATGTCAATGGAACCTGAAACCGAAAACAGATCCAGCGAGTCGATAAACGATAAACTTTCTCCGTGCGATACGTATGGCGATACCACCCGTGTTGCGGGTGATAGGGTAATGAAATCCGAAACATCTCGTGTCGCTAAGGGTGTCCCACCAACACCGACGCGCTTATAATTGGAGTTGAGGGGACACTGTATCGTACCCGAACAAGTCAAGAAGTGGGATATACGTTTCGATGGACAGACTGATCGATTGAATCCATCGAGGATCGATTCCTGTTTTACGACATCAACCCAGACAGGTTTCCTAGGCGATGAATGGGGCTATGATCGGCGATGCCGCACGCTGGTTCATGACGAGCAGGCTAAGGAAAGTGCCATGGGATGATTTCTTAAATTTTGTTTGCCCCTGCGATATTTCGAATTGTTAGAAGACAATATCCGGGTTCGCCGTTAACGAGATGGCGAGGGATTCAAACAGTATGTGGTGGACGTTAAGGCACCACGCTGGCTACAGATCTGAGAGAGAATTAAGTAGGATATACGACAACGCAGCCCCAGAGTATAAATTTTATGTGTGGAGAGATCACATCGCTGTCGAAGCTCATACAGCCAGCTGTCGAATACGAAAGGAAAAAACAGCAGGCTCAACAGTACCCATCCATTCGCGATCTCGACTATCGAATAGCATGGGAGGACGTTACAGGGGACTAGCAAACGCAGACAACAACCGGCATAAGCAACCGGTTCAGGATAGCTTCATCGCCAGTCGTCGGGGTGGCTCTAAGCGGGGTTCCAGGGGCGCTACCGGCACCGAGAGAAGAGGTTGTCAGCAGGATAATTGGTCAGGGATCCGGACGAACAGATAAGCGTCGCCCAAAATGCCTCCGATGCAGACAGGGAAACATTTTGTGTGGGAATGTCCCCCAACCTCAGGTGGTCTTTTGTGTGCAATGCGTGACCGGAGGGCTGATTAGCAATGAAAGCTGTAGATGGCCGGCTCGGGGAAACAGGCAGCGGCGCCATCCAGACTGAGAGCGGGTGGGCAGCGATGTCAATGGAACCTGAAACCGAAAACAGATCCAGCGAGTCGATAAACGATAAACTTTCTCCGTGCGATACGTATGGCGATACGTTGTGCGGACAGCGAGATGACGTTACAGACCCCGGAAAAACTGGGAACAGGGAAGGGACGACTGGTCGTCCTGCGGAGCTGATCCCGGCTGCAAGGTTAGGGATTCGGCAGGAGGCAGTAGTCCGTCCCGTGGAAAGAATACCGGACGCGTGGTCGAACAGTACGGTGTCTAGAGTGCCGCTAGAGTGTCTAGAGCGCCAGTAAGGAATTGTAAACTAAAGCATAAGGGGGACTCGACAAAGATTATGGTGAAAGGGCAGGCGGCGACAGAGGTCAGCAGAGGCGGGGATTCGGGGCCTATACGTGGATCAGCATTCAAAGTTGCGAAGCTGGGAGGGACGGCTAGATCCAATGCAAGATAACCAACCTCACACTTCAGAAAGAGTTGTGCTAGCCGGTGAGCTAGATGCGGGGAAAACCCAGGCTGCGAGAACTAGTCACGATTTAAGTATCGGTGAAGGGCCTGGAGAGGAGCAGCCTAATAGCGAGGACATCTGACCAGCAGACCTAAAGCCAAGTCTACATGTGCTTCTAGAGGCAGAGTTGGCGCGATTCGAGGGTTGAAGGGCGTGTCAAACCTTACCAGTAATCGTATTGTGATGAAGGACAACGAGTCCATTAAGCAGAGGTACTACCTAAAGAACCCAGCGATGCAGTAAGTCATCAAGAGGCAAGTGGAGAAATTGCTCCGGACGGGAGCCATCGAGTCGTCCCGAGGCCCGCACAGCGCGCCGATTGTGCTGGTAAAAAAGAAGACAGGGGAATGGCGAAAGTGCATCGATTATAGGCAGCTCAATGCACATTCGATCCCCGACCCATACCCAGTACTCCGGATAAATCATAAATAATAAATAAATACTGCGTCAACAGTCAACAGTCCGGGTAAGGAGCTGCTATATTTGGGGCATGTGGCGAGCGGAAGGGAGGGTGAAGAGACCCCTCAAAGGTGTTCGCGATTAAACGATTGATGGCCCCATCGAATTGCAAGGAGTTGCGACAGTGCCTAGGAATGGCCTCGTGGTATCGACGCTTCGTGTACAATTTTGGATCAGTTGTGCAGCCGATGACCACCCTCCAGAAGAAGGGGAAAGCATGGTCATGGGGCGTAGAGCAGCAGGATGCATTAGAGCAACTCAAGAAGCGACTAAAAACCACGCCGAACCTCGCTTGCACGGATTTATCAAGAAATTGGTACTGCAAACGGATGCGAGTGATCACGGCCTCGCCGCCGTCCTTACGCAAACTATCGAGAATGAGGAACGAGTCATCAACGAGTAATAAAGGCGGAGATCAAATATTCAGCCACAGAGAAAGAATGCCTGGCTATAGTTTAATCAATCCGCAAGCTGAGGTGCTATTTGGAGGGCTATAAGTTCGACGTCATTACCGATCATATGGCGTTCAAATGGCTCAACTCAATAGAGAATCCGTCTACAAGAATCCCACGAGGGGACTTAGAATTACAGCAGTTCCAGTTCGACAGTACTGGCGAGGGAGGTAGAACATGGTTGCTGACGCACTATCCCGACAGCCATTAGCGCATGCTGACAGGCCATGGAGGAGCAGTACCCCTGCGGATGGGCGGTACGCATGGGAAAACTCACTAAGGGGCCAGAGAAGTACCCGGATTACGCTGTCGAGAACGGTCAAGTCTACAGCCACCTAGGACACCGAGCCGACGACGAGGACTACGTTCCGTAGAAATTATGTGTCGTCGGCAATCAGAGGCGGAGAGTCTTACAGTAGTGCCCCGACGGCAAGTCATCAAGGGGTACGGAAGACGATGAAGGGCTGGCGACTAGCGAAAAAGTACTACTGGCCAGGAATGTTCCGGGTCAGCAAGACAGCAAGGAGTGGTTCACTGGATCGAAAGCCTTACTTAAATCAGTGTTGATGACGTCAGTCTGCATTCTTTTCTTAAACCCATCAATTACAAATGAAGTAAGCTCAAGAAAGTTAGTGCACTTCTGCGCTTCACGAACCCATGCTGGAGAGGTGAAAAAATGGAACTACATAAATGTTGCAGTTGAGAAGTTATAATTCTCTCAAAAGCTTTAGGTATAGCGGATAATTGGTAAATACCTCTATAGTTTTCGACATCGGACTTACTCCCTTTCTTATGGAGAGGGATAATGTATGATTCCTTCAAAATGGTCAGAATAGTAAAATAAAATAGTCAAATAGAAAAATAGTAAAACAGGTTTACATAATGCAGCAGCGCAGCATCTAAGCACGCAAACAGGAACACCATCAGGGCCCGGTGAGTAAGCCGGCTTAATAGTGTTAAGGTCGCTAAAAAGAAGAATAAGAACTTTTGGTAATAATGGGATTTAAGATGCAGTTTGACCTCTGTAACTGATAAGGATAAGGTTGATTTATATTATAGCTAGTGGAGGAGTAGATAGTTTACGAACAAATCGGCTATGCCTGGATTAGTGTTCGCGCTCTCATCTGCAAACTCGGCCGAAAAAGGAATAATGACATATATTTTCGTTTAGAATTGACAAAGTTAAAAAATTGCTTCGGAAATTTGTGAAACTTGAAGGCGGCAATCTTGAAGGTAATCTTTATAACAGATGGAATTTTGAGTGGAAAATTCGATTGGGCAACTGCATAACGGGAGAAACCAGAATGATTTTCCGATTTCTTAAACTTTTTATAATATTCGAATTCACCTTTTTCTAACCTTATAAGTTCATTTGAGAACCAGGGAGGCCTATCCGGCTTCGCTGGGTGATCAAGAGGAGCGCAGACATTAAAAATCGAGTACAAGGTATCATAAAAAAATTTAATTGCAACATCAATGTCTGCACAATTGTACAGTTGGGACTAGTCGACTTGCAGAATAAGATCATTTAGCTTATGAAAATCAGCGTTTCGGAAACAATGCGTACGTTCAGCTAATTCTGATTCTTTGATAGGAACTCGGGCTGGTAAATCAATGACCATTTTCAGAGTTGGATGAGGATAAGGAAATGTAAGCGGACTGATCCTGTGTACAACACTGTTGAGCGAAACCAATACGAAAATAATATCAAGAGATCTGTTTCTTGAGTTGCGTAAAAGATTAACCTGCCGTAAGGACATTTCATGTAGACCATTAATAAATTCGTTTGACGAAGATGGCAACAGAAAGTTTGAATTTGATGGCAATGACCACTCGACATCTGGCAGATTAAAGTCCCAAAGAACTACTAAAAGGTCTCCATCAGAAAGTAGGGAGGAGATAGATTTACTAGCATAAAGATGGGTTTGATAGGTAGACATGTTAGATAGAGGAGCTATATAATAAGATATAATTTAGATACAAAAACTTCCAAATACAACTCTTACAGCCACCAACTCAGTCTCTGAGATGGAAAGATCAATGCGTTCCGACTAAAGACCAGACTCAACCGCTATAAGTACTCCTCCACCAATTTGGGGAATTTCGATCACACCTGTAAGGAGGTAAAAATTGAAGAATCTGAGATGCTCGGCTTCAGCCAGGTCTTAGTGAGGACGATATTTTGAAAATTAAAAACTAAAGAGTCTAAATACAGGTTAGCGAGTTAAGATTTAAGACCTCTAACATTCTGATAAGCAACCTCGAAAGAAGAAATTGGTTTTTTGACGCTGCAATTAAAGTCATTAGAAATAGGTGGTAATAAGATCGTAGTCCGATTTTTCTTTTTGGCCTTATATTCTTTTACTGTTAACTGTTACAACAAATATCAGCAAATATTTTTCTCGGAACATTTTTCAGGAAAACAGTTCCGACTAACAATACAGAGAATCGAACAATTACCTAGGAAATTCGCAGCCTAAAGGCTCCATGCATAATGTCGAGCAACAACATGCTCAATTACATAATTATTTCGAAGACGAAAATTTTCAACAAAGTTCCTCGACGAACAAACAGAATACCTAATCGAAGAAAACGCAAAGACACCATTACCTTATATCGTGGAGCACCTAGATTCTGGAAGCCCTTCCAAATTTTTAATTGACACTGGTGGTCCTAAACTTGTAACTCAAGCAAAACAAACAAAACTTCAAACACAAATACCGATTAGGCCGTACTTAACGTACACGAATTACACAACCTAACGATCCATCCACTTTTTAAAGTTTGCTAATGACACGCCTTTTTCATTACTATTTTTCCAATTCCATCCATATTTCGACGGTTTGATTGGAATAAATATTGTGGTGCGAACTAACTACCATTAACAAAGACTTATTTATGTCAGGAGGACTGTACTCTGCAATGAATAACTTGAGTTGGAAATTAATAACCTTTCGAATGAGACTCAGCACTTTTGTCTAGATACACGACTAGAAGTCGAAAAATATAGGAAACAAGACTACTTGGAAGTAAACCTCATATTAAAACCCAATAATGAAACTACTTTCAAGGACCAAGATTTAAATTCTAGTATACGTAGTGACCAGTTAAACAGCGAAGAGAAAAAAAAAACTTAAAAAACTATGTTTAAAATTTGCAAACCTATTTTACCAAGAAGGAGACTCTCTTACCTTCACTAACCTAGTGAAACATACAGTCAAGACAACGGACAAAATACCAATCTATACCAAACCATTCCGTTAAAGTATTAAAGAACGTGAGCAAATTCAAAAACAAACACAAAAACTGTTAGATCGAAATATGATTAAACGCAGCTACTCTCCATTGAGCGCTCCAACCATTTTGGTACCAAAACATATGGATGCGTCCAATGAAATTAAATGGATACTAGTAATGGACTACCGGAAATTAAACGAAAAAACAGTTAAGGACTAGTACCCGATACCAAACATAAACGACATCTTAGACAATAAAGGTAGGGCGAAGTATTTCACTGCCCTAGATTTACCTAAGGGATGCTATCAAATTGAGATGCATCCATAAGATATTGATAAAACAGCATTTTCTGCGGAAGGTGGTAACTTTGAATTTGTTCGAATGCCATTCGGGCTTACCAACGCCTCAGACACGATTCAAAGAATAATGGACAACGTATAAGCCGATTTGAATGGCAAATGTTTAATATATTTGGACGATATAATCATTTTTTCGGCATCCCTACAAGAACACGTTAGAAATTTAAAACCAGTATTTGATAAACTCAATAACGCAAATTTAAAACACCAACCAGCCAAATCAGAGTTCCTAAAGAAAGAGATAGAGTATAGCATATAGAATAGCCGATACCGATAACGAATACCGCATTAAACTATTCAACAGTAGAAAAAGAAATGCTGGCAATAATTTGGGCAACCAAATATTTCCGTCCTTATTTGTTTGGATAAAGATTCAAAATTGTCACAGACCATAGACCACTACTCATGTGGCTTTTGCATTTCAAAGAACCAAAAAAAAACAACAAGAAGAACAATATTAGAGCCCCCATAAAAACGCTAGTACTTAGAAAAATCCTAAAGCTTAACAAAACGTACGCAGTTTTTGCCCCCAACAATATTTTAAATTTCATAGGAGAATCTCTCGAAGAATACTTCTCACCCACAAAACCGTACAAAATTATCAGATGTACAAAAACAGACTCAAACAGGTTTATGGAAAAAACAGTGGCCCATCTATGATAACATAGGAAACAAATAAAAGACAAAATAGAAAAAAAATAAAAACCATAACTAAATAGGTTCTAGGTTCTAGTCGGGAGCTCCCGACTAGGGGATACCCTGAACCCTCTTCTTCCAACATTAAATGCATATATATTCTATTTTAGAAGATATATGTCAAGTTTGGTGACTCTAATTATTTACCAAAATTGCCCAAAAAGAGGATATGGCGTTCATACATACGGACAGACGGACATACAGACAGACGGACATGGCTACATCGACTCTGCTATTGATGCTGATCTAGAATATATATACTTTATGGGGTCGGAGATGTTTCCTTCTGCCTGTTACATACATTTGGATTTAGCACATATTCAATATACCCTTATACTCATTTTTAATGGATTCAGGGTATAAAAAAAAATATTTTCCGCGGGCTCGAAGGGCTCGAACCCGCGACAGACCGCACCACTTGCTATGCCCCTATTCAGCAGCCACACCAATAATTAAGTACTTTTTATAAAAAAAGGAACTAAAATAGCATTACAGAAAAATGTCGCAATTACCATGCTGTTAGAATGTGAAGCATGAATGTGTGCATGTACATGTATACAGAAATTCTTAAAGCTGCTGCCCCATTCAATTGCGCAGTTTCATATTACTTTGATTTTTTCTTAACCGATCTTTATGAAATTTTCAACAGTATATCTAATTGTACCATAGAATATTTGTATATTCTAAAAAGTCAATTGCATTTAAATTGTGGCTTAAATTGGTTGGCAATAAAACTTGATTTATAGCTGTGGGGTGGTAGCGGGTAGCGATAGATATAAAATGAAAGATACTTGACATATATATAATATTCTAGAAGCAACACATCATGTATGGTGACCCTAGCTCTTATTATTTACCCAATTTGCTCAAAAAACAGGATGTCGATATCGATTTTGTGCGATTGCTTGGAAACGGAGTAAGTTATCGATTATCGGAAACAAACTCGATCTGCGCAGGCACTAGGAACACCTACATCTAAAATTTCAAGTCTTTAGCTCTTATAGGTTCTGAGATCCTTGCGGACGGACGGACGGATTGACAGACGGACATGGCTAGATCGACTCGGCTATTGATGCTGATCAAAAATATATATACTTTATGCGGTCGGAGATGCTTCCTTCTGCCTGTTACATACATTTGGATTTTGTACAAATACAATATACCCTTATACCCATTTTTAATGGGTTCAGGGTATAAAAATAGAATAAATAAATTACCACCCAAATTTACTAAGCACCAAGTTCTCCTGGACAACGGTAAAACAATTTTAACTAAATAAATACAAAAAAAAAAAAAAAACAGAAAAATTAAAAAGAAAAATTTAAAAATAGCCGTACCAATGTTTTACAGATTATGTTATACTAGTGCTCAAATCTTAAAAGTTTAAACCTTAACGGAAAAATACACTCAAATAAATCTAGCCAACGCCAAAGTTATAATATCATACAAACATCTTATTCACAAAATAGACCTTAAAGATTTTATAGACATAGATGTAAACATATTCGAAAAAACCCTAAACGATCTTAACCGTGATGAATTTTTAGCCGATATCGTTACAGTAAAAACTAAATCGACCCAACTTAAAATAAAAATAAATACCTTACTGCCAAAAATAGATCAAAAAGGGATCTAATAGATGATTTTGGTAGCATGATAAAGGTTGTAACGGGTAACCGACCGAGGAGCGGAGTCGTGTGACGTACGACACGAAATGCAATGTAAATATGAAAAAATATAATTTAAGAAAAAATCGATACAAACTTCAGGTATGTGTACAAATACAATTATATTATTATTATTATATATTATATACGAGGAAGAGAAGACTCCGAGCAGAATACTCTATAATGCTTGTTATAGTCATCACAAAGAACCCTGAACGATTCTTGCGAAGCATAATTAGTTACGCAAAATTGAAGCGATAGGGATATAAAATTACGTGTTAGTCTAGTAGGGATAGATAAATTCAACTGGCTAGTCAAAACAGAAGATTCGATTTCACCAGTAATTAGCTTATAAATAAATATTACACCCAACATGGTTCTACGATTAATCAAAGAAGGAAGGATAATCATTAGAAGTCTGCTGGAGTATGACGGTAACTGCACGCGAGGATTCCAATTTAAACCACGAAAGAAAACCACAAGAATTGTTTCTGAAGGTATGGGTTGAGTGATGGAAAGCGGATTGTGGTAAACAGATACATGAGCCATATTCAAGAATAGGTCGTACCATAGATATATAAAGTGTTTTTGTCGTCTACGGTTCGTCAAACTCCTTCGACCATCACTTAATAAAACCCATAACTATCCTGGCCTTATTGATAACGGTCTTAACATGAGATTCGAATTTAATCTAACGATCAAGGATGGCACCTAGATCGTTAACTTCATTAGATGTACTGTTAACACGCTCGAGCGGTAAGTTATCAAGGATGTAAGACACCAATTGAGGAAGGCTTCTTTAGAAGGTCATTCATTTCATTTAGTGCAGTGTGAGTAAAAGGGGTTGGCTAAACACCAAGCTTGAAACGCATCAATGTCAACTTGTAAGAGATAACAAGATGTCATATATTTATATTCAAGTCATAATTTTACATGTTCATCATACATTAATACTCGAGAGTGAGGCAGTATCGAGGGAAGGTCATTAATGAAAGGAGTTAGGAGTAGCGGGCCTAATCCCTTTCTCATAGAGAAGGATAATATATGATTCCTGCCAAATGGTCGGAATAGTTGAAGTGTTTACGAACATTTCAAAAAGTTTTAAAACAGGTTTACATATTGCTGCAGCACGCAAGCGTGATAGTGTCAAGGTCGCTAAAAAGAAGAATAAGAACTTTTGGTAATAATGGGATTTAAGATGTAGTTTGACCTCTGTAACAGATATGATAAGGCTGATTTTTATTATAGCTAGTGGACGAGTAGATAGTTTAAAAATAGTTTGCGAACAGATCGGATATGTCTGGATCAGTGTTCGCGCTCTCATCTGCAAACTTAGCCGAAGAGGGCAATATATATGTCTTTCGCTTAAAATTGACAAAGTTAAAAATTTCTTAAGATAATGTGAACATTGACAACGCCGAAGGTAATCCTTATAACAGATAGAATTTTGAGTGGAAAAATTCGATCGGGCAACGGCATAACGGGAGATATCAGAATGATTTCATGATTTCTTACACTTTTTAAAATACTTCGACTTCACGTTTTTTAACCTCATAAGTTCATTTGAGAACCAGGGAGGCCTATCCGGCTTCGCTGGGTGATCAAGAGGAGCGCAGACATTAAAAATCGAGTACAAGTTATCATACAAAAGTTTAATGGCAACATCAATGTCTGCACGACTGTACAGTTGGGATCAGTTGATTTTCAGAATAAAATTACTTAGCTTATGAAAATCAGCCATTCAGAAACAACGCGTACGTTTAGCTAATTTCGATTCCATGATAGGGACTCGGGCTGGTTAATCATTTACCATATCCAAAGTTCGATGATAAGGATTGATTATTGGATTGATCCTGTGCACAACACTGTTGAAGGAATTCAACACGAAAATAACCTGCCGTAAGGACATTTCATGTAGACCATCAATAAATTCGTTTGACGAAGAAGGCAACAGCAAGCTTAAGTCGATGTCTGGAAGATTAAAGTCCCCAAGAACTACTAAAAGGTCCCTATCATAATGGGAAGAGAAAGATTTAATAGCATTAAGATGAGTTCGATTGGACAAGTTAGATAGAGGGGGTATATAAGGACATGAAATAAATATAGAGAAACTTCCAAATACAACTCTTACAGCCACCAACTCATTCTCTGAGATGGAAAGAGCAGACTTAACAGCTATAATTACTTCTCCGCCGATTCGGGAATATCGATCACACCAGTAAGTGGTGAACTTGGAGGTAAATGTCCGGCTTCAGCCAGGTCTCAGTGAACGCGATAATTTGAAATTTAAAAGCTAAATAGTCTAAATACAGCTTAGCAAGTTTAGATTTAAGACCTCTAACATTCTGGTAGGCAAGCTCGAAAGAGGAAATTAGTTTTTTGACGCAGCAACTAAAGTTGTTGCGCCATTAGAAATAGGTGTTAATAAAATCGGAGTCCGATTTTTCTATTTGGCCTTATATTCTCTTACTATTAGGTGCTCCGACCAAAACTCTTTACAACAAATATCAGTAAAGATTTCTGGTGGAACAATTTTTTTAAAGGACGCAGTATCCCTTTGATACAAAAGTTAAATTTCTCCACCATTTTACCTGGGAGCTTTAATTTTTGCCTGTATAAAGGCTCTTACATCATCTGATGAGAGATGAGGGAAAAGCGTAGAAACAAAATATTTCTCCTCGGTGGAACACCCACTAGAGCCTTAGGCACCACAGGTAGGACAGTGGGAACACTGTTACCTGTGGGACCTAAAGCAGCCGGTAGTCCGGACGAGAAGCCTTCTAGCGGCTTTTGTCAAATTAATTGTTGCTGTCGCCCTTTCGAAGCAGCAACGACAGCGGACGACACGGAAAAGTCGACTGGTTTTTCTCGTGCCGTTTTCGCAAATTTCGGTACAGAATCAGTGTCCACAGCAGACCTCACAGCAGCTGGAGTTACAAACGAGATGAGCTGCTGTGTAATCGGTGAAGTAGGCTGCTGAATTGCAGTCGGAGGCTGAATTGTGTTAGGCAACGTCAAATCACAAGGAGAGGGACTTTTTTGGGCCAGGAGACTCATCCAACAGTTTAAGGCTATTAAAATGGGTGTCCAGGGCTGTGAGCTGAGCGTAAAATTGACAAAAAACAAACAATCAGACCCCTAAAGCTATTCCTGGTCTGACGCATAAACGCCCGCATTTTACCATCAATATCCCTACACGAGTCACAGCTATAGTACAAACCATTTCGTTTGGCAATATCATTCCCTACTAGACCAGTATAACCCGCACATTTCGAATGCACGGCATTATCACAGAGCCAACAAGGTATGCGGGATTGCTATGCCGTAATTTGCATTTGGCAAGTTTTTTAAAGCAGACAATTTTATGGTCCATTATAATGGGTTTCTACTGTAATAACGCAGCCAAATGTAAAAAGACAGTAATTTAGAATATATTAATAGCGTATGGAGCACCAACAAGCGGAAGAAAGTAGAAAAAGATCAAAGCACAAGGTGAAAAAGGGTGAGCGAACGCGAGAGTTCGAGAGTAGTCTATTTATAGATTGATTGATAGCTCACGAAAACTTGCTCACCAGAGAGGCAATGTGCAGTTAAATATAAGCAACAAACAACAACTAGAAGCTATTAGCGCAACCACACAAACAAAAATCCACAATCACACAAGTTTAAAAGAATGAATATATAAATAATAAAAATGCACAGGCCACAAGCATGCACTCGTGATAAATGAAAAATAAGCCGCGAAGGCAAAGAGAATAATAGAAATATATAAAATATAAATAACTAGAGGGTATAGCCTGGCCCTGCCCATAGTACTTATGTTATAAAATCAATGTTCTCGAATAGCTTTGAAAATGATTTTGAAACTGAGCGGACAGTAAGAAACTAAAAACGTTTTTCGTCATTTTACCACTGTTTCGAGTGGAATTTCCCAAATCGCTGAAACATATATTATATTATATATTATATTCTTATATAGATCATTAAAAATAAGTTTCATGCAAATCGGACACAACTTAAAATTACTTTAAAATGCACTTTCCACCGAAGGAGCTTAGACTTTGAGAAAAATGTGAAACACATCTCAAATGATTTTTTATGTAGATCCAAATCTTTGACTCCCATTTCCACCAAGGGGGAATGGATTTTTCGAAAAGTGTGAAGCACTCTAATGAATTTTAGCAATGATCTTTGAAAATAAGTTTGAGGCCGATCCGAGGCTAACAAAAAAGTTTCATACCAACGTATTTCGCTAACTAACCCCTGTTGCGGAGAGAATTTTCCAAATGGCTGAAACACAAATTCATTAAGTCCTTATGTAGAGCTTTAAAAATAAGTTTAAAGCAAATCGGACACTACTTAAAACTTCGGCCAAATCTTTGAATCGCATTTCTACCGAAGGAGTTTAGATTTTGCGAAAAATGTAAAAAGACTCAAATGATTTTTCATATAGAGCTTTGAAAATGAATTTAAGCGCGAAACGCCACCCACCAAATCTTTAAGCCCTATTTCCATTAAGGAGGAATACATTTGTGGAAAAGTGTGAAACACCCCTCAAATGATTTTGAACAAAGAACTTTAAAATTTTAAGGTCAATCGGGTGGAATTTCCCGAAACCCCGTCTTAACGTGCACCTTAATCACATAAGGTAACTACAGTGAAAATTTCAGCTTCCTAGCTCTGACGGTTTGGGCTGTGCGTTGATCACCAATCAGTCAGTCAGGACAAACAGTTTTATATATAGAGACTAAAGCGCCGGCGTGTTATTAAATCAAAAACAAAACGGAGAGCACAATAAAAACATGTCTGTTCGCTTCAAGAGGAGAACGAAAAGTGATGGATGCAAAAGATTCAAAAAGTATCAAAGAATATCGATTTAAGGCAATAAAAAAATGAAAAAAAATTGTGAGCAATATAAACCAACAAACTGTATTTTGCGAAGAAATAACATTAAGCATATCAGCCAAGAGCAAGAAGTTATAAGAAATTTTATTAAAATAAAATATATAAGACCGTAAACGAGGAACACAACGAAATACACTTCACACACATTGCATATCCAGAATTAACGTAAATATCGACATTGTATACAAGATCATATTGCAGAAAGCATGTTGCTAACAAAATTGAAAGTCATTCCAAATTAATTTTAACAAGAGAAGAATTCGAAGTAAGAAATAAAATCAAAAGAACATTTATATAAATTACTAACATTAGAAGCGTATATACAGGAAACAATTGTTATGTTTAATATGAAGATACCGATATTTGACAAACATCAATACGAACTCTTACACATTTTTCCAATACCTGTGAATGAATCCAAAATGTTAATTCTAACCATGCTGGCCATAATAGATAACTCAATTACAAATGCCCCAAAGTCTATCTAACATATCTGTGAGGACTCCGAAGTATCTCAGAACCTATAAGAGCTAGATGTAGGTGCTCCTTGTGCCTGCGCAGATCGAGTTTGTTTCCGACAATCAATAACGTACCCGGTTTCCAAGTAATCGATAAAAATTGAGCGAATTCGTTACATAATAAGAGCTATAGTCACCAAACATGATATCTTGCTTCTAGAATCTCCCCGCTACAACCCCAACGAAAAGATATACTGTACAAAATTTCATAAAGGTCTGTTAATTCTAGCATTCTAACAGCATGGTAATTGCGACTTTTTTATGCGAAGCTATTTAAGAACCTTTTTTATCATAAGTACTTAATTAATGGTGTGGTTGCTGAGTAGAGGCGTAGCAAGTGGTGCGGTCTTTCGCGAGTTCGAGCCCTAACGGGGTAAGTATTTTTTTTTCTGGTGTGGCTGTTGATTAGTGTCGACCGCAAGTAATGCGGCCAGTTGCGAGTTCAAACCCTGCCAAGGTAACTTTTTTTTTTAATATATTTGATGTTGGAATAAGAGGGTTCAGGGTATTCCCTAGTTGGGAATTCCTAGAACCTCTTACTTGTTATATTTCAAACGGTCAACACCATAATAAATTCATAGTGCAGCAGACCTCGAACGATCAAAGGTTCAGTAATTGTTCCATACAAGAACTATACGACGATCCAGATTGGAAATACGAAGAAAGAAATCAGCTATAGATACAAACTTTTGATGATTTTAAAATTAACAACACCATTGAAGACTTAAACCTACACAAACTCCACCTGCAAGCTTTAATTAGCCGAAACGAAATTATTCAGATGAAAAGCACCGCGACAAACCACATCTTTATAGCTTACAGCCTGTTTGTGATAACTGCATTAATAAAAGGCGTAATATGGGTATTTAAACCAAGGAAAAAAACATCTCGGCCATAGGGCGGGAGGAGTTACCATCTCAGCCCCTCCCGAGATGGCACCTGCAAGCCTCCACGAGGCAAGCCAACATAAACAATTTTCATTGTGTGGCCAACTCTAAATATGACACCGTGTACTTGATCAAAAGTACCTACACAACATTGTAGCACTATGTTGCGACATCAACCGAAAGATGCAACATCAGCAGGATGTTAATGTTGCGACACATATATAAATGGGACACCATTGACGACCAGCTTAGCAGCTTGTAGACATTAAGATATACACATACTTCTATCAATTAGAAATATTCAGTTTGGTTGAACTTTAACACAAAGCGGTTGGAAGTTTTTTTATTTCGCATCATTAAATTCTTGACTTCATAATAAACTTGAACCGGAGGAACATTTTCAACATCAGAGGTCACATAACAAGGCACTAGGGAAAACTTCTTTAACACTAGACAAGGTTCTCCCCTGTTAACTCGGGCAGAGCACAAATGTAAAACTCATAAATTTGTTAAGAAACATTAACAAATAATAATAATAATAAATATTAAAGAGCAGAGAGTATCTGAAATATTCACTGCTACGAAGATTTCTGCAAAGTAATCACCTTAAAAACTCACAACAATCAAACTAAGCTGTGTTTTACTGCTAAATTTAAGAAGAAATGCTGCGATGGTGGCTTTTCAGCGGAGTAAAGAAGAATACACGGACCATGGTAGCAAGAATCGAGTCTGGTGTCTTGTTTCAAAGCAGGTCCTCAAGGAAGACACTGTTCCGATATGTTCCAATCACACTATATAGTAAATCGAAAGCGTGTTCAAATATGCATTATTGGATCAAGAAGCTAAGTGTACGCAAATGGAAAGAGACCTGCAAACGAGCTGGAATAAGATGGACATGCAACCCAGCTGTGTCTTAAATGGACAGGAGACATGGCCAAGAACGAGCCGGGGTCTATGTCTGTGGACTGAGATTATCATTGGCTTGAACAATATAAAAGTAACTGTACGCTTAAGAAGGAGAAGGTGAAAACAAAGACGTCATAGCAGCGCATTGCAGACAAGGATGGGCTGTATAGGGCCCCCTTGTTATGCGCTACAGCACCACGCCACAGCTATAAAATATCTTCAATTGTGTGAGGCTGGCCAAATGTATGCGAAATTTCGATGAGCAACCATACTTAAAAGTTTAAAGAGATTTAATTCAAAGTTTACAGAGATTCATCATTGCATACGACACGTCCGCTCAAAGCTAGTACAGGTGGGCGACCTGTCGAACGATTATCGCCCCATATCGCTCACATAAACTTCAATGGATTACTTTTGACCCAAAATACACCTATACTCCTCTCTCAAATGACTCATACACATGCATCTTAAAATCGTGCATAACCGGACACTGTTGCCCCGCCCCCGCCATTCAAGGACATACAGTATGTCAATAAAGTGTTTTTACTAACAAAAAAAAACTAATTTTTTGGGTTTAGTTGAAAATAAATGTACCTAAAAGTGAGAATTTTTTTTCAATTCTAATTTATTTCGATTCTATATTTTTCCTAGAACTTAATGGCAAAAAGAATTGTTAAATAACATTACCCAAACATTTTATAAAATTAAAAAACTAAAAACATTCAAATTTTATGCTGTCAATAAAGTGTTTTTACACGAAACTTTATTACTAAATAACAATGTTAAAAAAACAGGAATATTTTTTTTTAATACTTTGTGTGGCTGCCATTAGCGTCACATACAGCCTGCAATCGCCGTTTCATTGAAACAATAAGGTTTTGTATGTATGTTTCTGGAATCTTCTGCCATTCTTCCAGTACAGCAGCTTTTAAATCAGTTTTTGATTTTGGACTCCGCTTTGCGACTTTTTTTTTCAAATATGACCACACATTTTCTATTGGATTCATATCTGGACTTTGTGGTGGAGTGTCTAACACCTTTCCACAGTTGTACAACAGCCAAACTCTTACCATATGAGCTTTATGCTTCGGGTCATTGTCCTGGTAAAATTTAAAAATTGGCTTATTGTCCTCATAGAATCCAAATTTCTGTGCACTACTGACGAGATGTGTCTGTAAAATGCTCAGATATTGTCTAGCATCCATGGTATTCTCAATGAAGGTCAAATCTCCTACACCCTTGCTCGAAATACACCCCCACACCATCACTGATAGTTTTCCGAATTTAACGGTTGGAATAATATTGCGGTTTTCCAACGCTGTTAGTGGCTTTCTCCAGACTCTGGATGGCCCATCGTTGTAGAATAGCATCATCTTGCTTTCGTCACAGAATATGACGTTACTCCAAAAATCGTTCGAACTATTTACATGGACTTGAGCGAACGATAGCCGCTTCAAAATATTCGCCGCCGATAGTAGAGGTTTTTTCCTGGCAACTCGTGATGTGTAGTCATTGGAATTCAGTAATTTTCGGACAGTTTCATGTAACACATCAACACCACTTTCTTCCTTGAACTCCTGAGCAATATCCCTAAGCGAAATTTGTGGATTTTTCTCAATTTTTCTCAGAATTTTTCGCTTATCTCTGTCAGAAATTTTGCAGGGTCGACCACATACTGGCTTTGCCTCTAGCCTATCTTCCTTATTGGCTCTGTTTAATATGTTGTATATCGTTGCTTTTGATAAATTAAACATATCAGCCAGTTCCGAGACTTGACGTCCCATCTGATGGTTATAATACACCAGCTGAGCGACTTCAAAAGTTGTTCTTTTTCCTGGCATTTTATTTTTCATAAAATTAAAGCAAAACGTTATAAATTGCAATAGAAAATGACAAGAAAAGTCGAAGACACAAGAGAAGCCAAAACGCATGGGCCCAAATCTAACGGGATCACCCAAAAGAGAACGGCAAAACAATTTACCGTAGCTGTAAAAACACTTTATTGACAGCATAAAATGTGAATGTTTTTAGTTTTTTAATTTTATAAAATGTTTGGGTAATGTTATTTAACAATTCTTTTTGCCATTAAGTTCTAGGAGAAATATAGAATCGAAATAAATTATAATTGAAAAAAAATTCTCACTTTTAGGTACATTTATTTTCAACTAAACCCAAAAAATTAGTTTTTTTTTGTTAGTAAAAACACTTTATTGACATACTGTACGTGAATTACTGGGTAGATAATGTTACGTGGTGAAGTGAATATAACTGTTGTCACTAAGTAAGCACTTTTTGTAAGCAGTGTTCACTGGTTGCACAAGTTAAATTGTTGTACGTAGAAAAGTATCACGCAGCGGTACAAATTGCCATTTCGTTTTGTGAAAACAGATGAACAGAAATAAAAGTAAGATTAGAAGCGCGTGTGGAGCACAAATGTAAATCTGATAAATTTGTAAAGTGGTAACAATAGTAAAATAAGAATGATTTAAGCGTAGTACAACGTACGGTACCGTGCTGTACCTTTCCATTCACGTCCGCCAGCACGAGTCGCGGTTGTGTAGACAAGCGACATAGATTAAAAAAACCCAACTACCCTATTAATGAACTGCGACTAGCGAACTTTGTTTCTTTAAGCAAGTGAAAGCTATAAATTATAAATGATTCACATCCTTTCTAAGGTAATGAAAATGGCAAATGTAGCTACAATCAAAAAATGTTTCAATTAATTTAGAAGTCTTTTCCTTTTTAATTTCTTTTAATTTGTAATCGTTTTCCTAACCATAGAATATATATATATATATATACCACTAACCATAGAATATATAGACTGGACATCCCGTGGAAGATGCTGGGACTACGCGTTTTATATGCGTATGGTGCAAAGTCGCCTTCGTTTTAGTTCGGGTTCGAAACACGCCCGCATGATCAGACAAGAGAGAAGAATACATATGATTTGTGCGATAGAAAGGCATTTTATCTCGCTCCCACTACAGGAAACTGATTTGGCTTACTGTCAGTGCTCTTTCATTATGTTCAGATACCTTTAAAATGTTTATGTGTATGTGTCTGCACAGGCACAAATGCGCAGAAATTCCATTTTTCATTAATTTTGGAGGCATTTCTTTCCTTTCATAGGGTCGAGTAATATGAAATATTAAAAGAGTTTGCATTTTAGCTCTTATAGTTGGTAAGGGTTCCTAGGCGTTGGCATGTGTGACTCGCTATTAACGCAAACTTGTATATTTTGCATATGAATTTGTGTGCCTGTCGGTTGGCTGCCCTTTGACTGATGCCAATTTGACATTTAAAGTTTTTGGAATTTATGATTTATTTATTATTGATTTATGATTTATGATTAAGCCGCGCCCAGCGAAGCTAGGAGCCCACAAAGGTGCAGGCACACCCAAGCGGCCGAGGGACACCATGACAGTACAGCGCGGAACTCCCTCAAAATGGGCTAAGCACCAGGGCCAGAACCCAGCGAAGCAGGCAGTGGTCACACAGCCAAAGCCAGCTGCTGCCAAACCAAAGACGGCTGGTCGGCAAGGCAACTCCTAGGGCTGGACAGCAGTAAATTGACGAAAACGAGCGCATAGGCGTACCAGAGCCGACGCCATTACGGTCCACCGAGTGGGTGACTGTACATATGCCGACATGCGCAGTCTCGTGAAGACAACCCGGCCGAGGCCGAAGCACTCCGCAACCGAGCTTCATGAAGCTGTGGGAAAGGCTTGGCAGACCGGGCTATAGAGAGAACGCTTACTAAGGCGTCTCAGGATGAGATAAATCGCCTGGATGAGTTGGCGAAGAAAAAAGGAGTGCTCGACGCAGTAAAGTTGGCCAGTCAGTTGAAGCGATCAAGTCGCTGCGACCAGCATTTGGAGGCTAGCAAAGTGCCACAATAACTCTCCAAGCCTCAAAAGCCAGGGTGCTAGCCGCGATGGCCAACGCAAGGATTGGATAGGTGGTCTGCAAAAAAAGCAATTAACCAGCTAAAACGATGCTTTAACTCGGCCACATGGCTGCAAACTGCACCAGTAGTGAGGACATAAAAGATGCATGCTTCAGATGGGAAAATACAAGTCTCGAAGCAAAGAATTGCTCCAAACCACCTAAATGCAGCCTTTGCGCACGAATTGTCAATGGACCACGCTACAGGTAGCTTTTAGTGTCCGGCGTACTCTAACTAAACCTTAACCACTGCATAGCTGCTCAGGCCCTTCTAGAGCAGACTGTCAGCGAAACGGGCATCGATTTTGCCATTATGAGAGAACCTCACCACCAAGAGACCAACTGCCCCAGAATATGGACCGAGGATCCTGGTGGAAAAGCTGCGCTCTGGATATGCATCAACATCGCTGACGAGTACAAAGTCCTTTACACAGCTTGTACGCTGACAATACGGCAGCCTGTGGATATACAACTAATACCTGGTGCCTAGCATGCAGCTTTGTGAATTCACAGCTGCACTAGACGCACTAGTAATCGAGGCAAGGGGCGGAAGGTCATTATTGCTGGTGACTTCAACGCCTGGGCAGTGGAATGGGGCAGCCAACCAACTAACGTGCCCTGTTGGAAAGCTTCGCAGCCCTGGAAATAGCCTTGCTAATTTCCGGCTCGCAAAACACCTTTATGCAGGGCAGTATCGGATCAGTAATAGATCTCACCTTGGCAAGCTCGTCACTCTTTGGTGCAGCTAAATGGGAACTAAGCGACGTATACACCGCAAGCGATCACCCTGCAATAATATGTGCGATCGGCGAGATAACTACGGCCAGAAATATAAACATAAGTCGGAACGCTTACCGACTGGATACTTTCGACCCCGAGGCCTTTTCGAACGCTGTCCAATCGCTTGCCGCAGCCGGCAACGCAGAGAGTAGAGCCTTCCAAATGGCGCCTGTGACAAGAGCATGCAAACCCGAAAAACGTTTCGGCGCCACCGTGTACCCACGTCTAGTGGAACGAAAATATTGCCGAAGCACGGCAGAACTGCATCCAAGCCAAAAGGAGAAACCAGGGAGCCCGAGGTAGACCAAACTATGCCTTAGAGCAACTAAGGTACCAAAGGGCCAGAAAACGGCTAAAGATGGCCATACGTGATAGCAAGAGAGAATGCTTTCTGGAGCTATACAAGTTGTCCAAATATGATACATGGGGCAAGGCATGTAAAACTGTTGTAAAAACGGCTCTACTCAAGCAACCGCAGCCGTGAGCTGAAGTTTATTGTGGAAACGCTATTCCCAAACAGACCCGAAATGCATACGCAAACACGGCCATCGACCCAAGGAACAGCCACCACAGCGCAAATCGACGAAGTCTCCGTCGACAAGGTGCTGACGATTGCCAGAAGGCTAATGTTTAGTAAAGCGACGGGTCCGGATGGAATCCCCAACCGTGCGCTGAAACTAGCAATGTCCTTGCACCCTGAGCAGATTGTACAGCTTTTTAACAGGTGTCTAACCGACAGAACATTCCCCACGATATGGAGGCTTCAAAAGTTAGTCCTACTACCGAAGCCCGGTACGCCGCCAGACGGCCCATTGTCATACAGACTGATTTGCCTGGACACTTTGGGTTAAGCACTGGAGAAATCAATTTGTCTTCATCAGTTTTCACCAATCTAGATGGAAGAACGGCACAAAAAAATGTATGCCTCAATGTCACGCTGGATGTTAAAAAAAGATGGGACAAAATATTGGATGCCCTGTCAACGTTCCGCGTCCTAAAGTACCTTCAGCAGACGATAAGCTGTTACTTTAGAGGAAGAATGCTGCAATACGACACCGCAGATGACCCTTCCGACTGGAATTCCCGATCGATACAAGTATCATCGGTTTTGCGGACGACGTGGCCTTTGTAGTCGTCGGCAAGCAATCGAAGGACGTCGAGAAATTGTGCAACCACAGCATTGACCGTGTAAACCAATAGCTGGCAGCTGCTGGACTTAAGCTGGCGGCTCATAAAACAAAAGCGGTGTTAGTCAGCTGCCGAAAAAGGTGGAAACAGTGCACATACGAGTCGGTAGAGCGGTAATTGAATCAGCGAGGGCGAAAGTGTAAACACAAGGATGTCGTTCAGAGAGCACTTGGAATTCAGCCGGGTCGTAAAATCTATCGATAGATAGGCGGTAGACGATAGCCTAAGCGCTCTACGGGTTAGCTGTGCCTTCCGAACAGTATCAGACGAAGCGGCTTTGGTCATCGCAGGAATGGTTCCGCTTGATGAACTGGTAACCGAAGCGTTAGTCTGCTATCGAGTTATTATAAGAAACAGAAGAGAAACCTCGGTTCACACTACAGCAAGAATGCAAAGCATAGCACGATGGTTTCTTGGGTAATTAAAGCAACTCGTGACCTCCGGCAGTGGCCAGTTATCCCGTAACCTGTCTAGCTAACACGAGAAGGCGACCATGACTGAGACCAGTAGTGTCTTAGGACGCGAACTCTGGACAACTCTACACGACCAATGAACTGAAGGCTGACAGTATTCTAGCATCCCAGTAAGCGAAGTGAAATCTAGCCGAAATTACTGCTACTACATTAAAACATGACAATTCACCCAGAACACTCGACCCCATGAAGGCGGCTGTCAACCATCGCATGGCCTCCCTACTTCTAAAGACAACCATGAGATCAAACGTAACTGTACAACGACCAAGTGAAATATGATCACCTACTCATGCTTCAAGCATCATAAATACAGAATCAGCGATCCCACTCTGAACGCCTTGCTATGTATATGCATATGTGCTCACAAAAAACTCTCTCTCTTAGCGCTGTTAACATTATATATACGATATACATAATGCAGCTGTTCCGCTGCTGGCGTTACCAGAGTGCAGCTCGCGGCTTTAGCAAACTTAACGTTAAGAGAAGAAATAAGAACTCAAACAAATAAATGCCAACTACTGAAGCAGACGAGTTATTTATTCAATGCACTTGGCTGGCTGGACAACGATGGAACTTACAACATAATACACGGCGACCGTGACCGAGTGAACTAAATAAGCGAAACCAACAAAAAATCATCGAAATAAATGACAAAGGAGCCAATACATGGAAAAATGGAAATAATTACTAAGTAGTGTGCGTGTGTTTACCCACAGGTAAACGTGGGTGTGTAAAATCACAAATAAATAAGAGAATAGCACACTTAAGGTGGCTATTATTGGAAGTACACCGCCACCAGCGTGGTCAACAGCTCAGAAAATACAAGCAGAACTTGATTTTTAAAATCCCAAATTAAAACCACAGTACCCAACACCGCATCTCACTCAACTCATATTAAAATCATAAAAGAACAAATCCATACCTCCATCTCCAAAGAAGCTACCAACTCTGAGGAAAAATTGCCCGAATGACTACGAGGGACCAGCAGATTCACTGTTCTGTGAATATACGTGCAAGCATTGCGCACCACCGGAGATCACCGAAAACTATGAAAAGTGCGAGAGGCAGACCGCAGCATGTGCCAACGAAGGAGCATCAGCGTGCCACATCCGACGACGCCCAGCTGATGCACTATCGACGGTCGACAAAGACTGCATAAAATTATTGCCTAATTAATAACAATATGAAAATTTAAAACAAGATTTGAAATTTATGTATGTAAAACCGAAATTATAAATTGAGCGGAACCAAATCTGCCCAATTAACAGTATAGCCCGCAAAGCTATACGAATATTATAGGTAGGAACATATATGTAGTCGATTAATGATAACAAAATAAGTAAGTCAGCCAAAGTATCTGCTAACGATAATCAAAAATCTCCATATGAACGTTTTGTAATTAACAATAATTTAATTTCGACCAATATGGGTCTAATCGTTCCACTGCGAATGTCATTAAAGTAGATGTGGAATATTCGGGACTTTAGCGTAATAAGCACGCTGTTAATCGTAATAGTAATACTAATGTAAGGTAATAATGATTGCCTTAAAAAGAAGCATTTGCGTAAAGCCAACGACTTGAATAAAATGTCAAACAAAAAAAAAAACAATGTTTAAGAATAAATTAATGATTGATAGAGATGAGAAAAAAATTAATTTTAAAATTGTAACAATTGGCACGCAGTATGCATAATGCATTATGGAATGTCAAAATATTTTGGCCACAAGTAATGAAATTAAAGACAATTTCGATAAGTCATATAAATATCTATCTCAGAATAGAATTGTTCAGACGGTAACTGTCAATAAGCATGCAAAAATATTAGAACAGCGTTTAACCAGAGCCGTACGTTAATTCACGATCAAAACGACAAGTTAAATCAGACCCAGTGGTCAAATGTTTTAAACCTTTTGATTAGCCTAAGATCAAATTCGATAACATTTAAGGGGAAGCATAATTTGGATATATCTATACCAACAATCCTAAATACCCCTTTGTCAATCGAAACTGGTGAAGAACCGGAACCGATAGAATCGGCAAGCAACTCTGAAACAGAAATAAAAGAAAATGATCTACACTATCGAACAATCCCAGCGGTATTCAAACTTTGGTAAAACAAAACAAAGGCAGATACCTCAGCCGCCACAAGGGCGTACATAAAAGAAATATCGAGTACAGTAACGGAATTCGATGGACAGAAAATCCATCTGCAATGATTCATTATGGCAGTTAAACTGGTCGACCTAGCAAAGGGAGCAGTACAAGTAATCAAATCAAAAGTTATAGGAACACCGTACAAAATAAAACCTCTATGAAGGCAATTATTACCAAGCTGCAGACTGTAATTGTGGTCGAAACATCTCAAAATTAAAAAGCCAAAATGGCAACGATACAGCAAAAAGGGAAAACGGCCACGCAATATACTAATGAAATCGAAAATACTCTAAGTACTAGAGAGGCAATTGATTCTATGATCAAAAAAGCCGAGCATGAGAGCATAAAAATCATACTAGAAGCAGGAACATGCTCCACAATGGATGCAGCTATAAGCGCAGATATTCCTACAAGTACGAGAATGACCGATGATGTAATTACAGTATCGTTTTCCAAGTAATAACTATCGGTAATAACTATCGAGGTAATTATCGTGGTAGAAGAAATTCTCGTTATGATAACAATTATAACCACAATGGGAATAACAACAACCAAAACTACAACAATAGCTATAGAGGACGTGGCAGCAATAACAGAAATAATTCTAACAATTCTAACAGAAACAGTAGGAATAACATATGTATATGCATATGTGCTCACAACAAACTCTCTCTCTTAGCGCTGTTAACATTATATATACGATATACATAGTGCAGCCGCTACGCTGCTGGCGTTACCAGCAGCGCAACTACGCGGCTTTAGCATAGTTAACGTTGGCTGGCTGGACAACGATGGAACTTACAACATAATACAGGAGAGCTGTGATGCTTTTGCAAAGAGCAGCAGAATGGAGAGATCATCACTAGGTGTAATAACAGCCGTCCCCACAGAGACGAACTCTGAGCGGAATCCAACGACTGCAACTCGGACAAGAGAACTCGATCGGATGCTAAAGTCATCTCGGCAAAAGGCTTGCAAATGACGGGCAGTGGACCTAACCCCGCTTAGCATCTCGCTGACTACGTGGATGGAGAGCGATGAATTCACATACAGCGCCCATCACCCTGCTACTGGTGAAACGCAGAGATCAGCGATCTAAAGAAAGCTTGCTATGTGCGAGAAGGCGCTCCCAACGAGCCCTTAAACGGAGCATTATACAGAGCAAATCCGCCTGCTTAACCCACGAGGTATGGCATACAACGTCGTAAGAAAAAATATCCGGAGCCAAGGAACAGACCGCGTCACCTGTCCGACTGCACTCGCCACTTTAGTCGAGATACTGTTCCCTAGACATTCACAACTAGGGACGGTCAACTGATTACGTAGCATGGAGCTAGTGCAGCAGGTATCGGCGGTCGAAGTCGTGAGGGCAAGCAAAAAATTGGCGACAGAAACGCCCCAGAAAGGGGACAAGCCAATATAGGAACCCCGGGATACAGTCCAATCTGCCTACTGGACACGACGGGAAAAGCGCTGGAGAGGATCGTGTCCAACCGCCTTTCTGAGTGTCGTTGAAAGAAAGAGGCGCTGTCAATATATCAGTACGGATTTCGGAAAGGAACGTCTACGGTCGACGCAATTCAGGCGGTGGTTAATATTTATACTAAAGCAATAGAGGGAACCCAATTGAGGTGGGGAGACAAGGAGTGTTGCGCGGTGGTTACGTTGGACATTCGTAATGCTTTCAATTAGCAAGCTGGTCTCGCATACTGGAAGCCTTAGACCGAATAGGGATACCATCCTCCCTTTTCCGTATAATATCCAACTACTTGTCCGATCGGGTATTGAGTTATGATACGGATGACGGCGCTAAGAGTTTTATGGTCCCAGCAGAAGTCCTATAGGGGTCGGTCTTGGGACCACTCCTGTGGAACATAATGTACGACGAGGTGCTCAGAGTGCAATTGCCCCAGGGATGGAGAATCATAGGATTTGCAGGCGATCAGGCGGTAGTAGTGGTGGGCAAAGAACTAAAAGAAGTAGAAGCGGCAGCGAATGCACCCATAAGGAACGTGGCCAGTTGGATGAGTGGCGCCAGACTGGAACTGGCAGGCCAGATTTCATGTAGACAGCGTTAGTATTGAGTCGAAGGCTTCCATCAAGTATCTGGGGGTCATGTTAGATAACATGCTTAACTTTCGACCCTACGTTGATTATGTTAGCCAGAAAGCTGTAAAAATGCAGCCAGTCCTTTCTAGGATGCCACCTAACGTAGGCGGGGGGCATGCCAGTGAATATACTTGCGAGGGAAATGTCGCAAATATACGCAGGCAGGATAGCGATGGATGTTGCTGTCTCAAGGACGTTATCCAGAGATCGGAGAGAGCAGCACCAATGGCGACCTGGCAGAAAAAAAGAAATGCGGCCAATAAAGGACGATGGACCCACCAGCCTATTCCAAACCTAGAGCAATGGACCAACAGACGGAAAGGAGAAATGAACTTCCACCTTAAATAGTTTTTTACTGGACACGGCACTCCAGAGTGCCCGAATGGCCCAAATCTGGACGAAGACCCTTAACACATGTTGTACCACTGTCCGTGGTACAGAAACACAGTAGGATTCGTGCGTCCACCTAAGGGGCTGCTGATGATCATGCTGGAAGGAAACAATAATTGGAGAGATGTGAGCCAGCTTATTATAGGCATCCAAAGGGATCTAAGACGAAACGAAAAAGAGCGGCGATGAACAGAGATAGCCTAAAATAGGCAACCCGATCCCGCGAAGTAATACCTTGCGGTGATCCCGCGGGGAATATGGTGTGTAAACAGAGTTTAGTAAGTAGGTGTTGACGGAGTCTGCAAATCGTGCATATGGCCATATGGCCCAGGCCATCACTATCTTACGAAGATGTCACTCACTGCCGTAAGCAAAAAAAAAAAAAAAAAAAAAAAAAACGAACACACACACACACGCACGCACACTGGTTGTCCAGTCTATATGTGCTATGCTTAATGCTTTTACATTCTCCTAATTAAAAATTGTTTTTATTTAGGAAGTTTTAGTGTCCGATATCTTGAGATTTGCACTTTTGTTGCCGAGAAAAATAAAAACTGACAGCACTGCATGATTTTATCTTCGCAGACGAGCAGATTACAAAGTGTGTGCTTGTAGCTAGGTTGGGTAAAGACAAACTGAAACTACCTTACCGTTGATCTCCACTTTGCGGACTCTGTGGCTGTAGCGCTGAATGACTTTTTGAAGGCCCGTATGTGGAAAAATATTTTTTGACTGACATGTCGAATAACCTGAGTTACACGTATATTTCGCATTTAATCAAGAAAAGCGCTTATAAAAGTTGAAGGGCACGTATCTGCGTTATAAACAACTTAAGTTGGTAAATGAGGTGGTGTGCCCGAGTGTCCCGAGTGGCACATCAAGGCTGGTTCAAAACATCGGTGCCACCTCTCTAGATGTTCGTTTAATTGTAGATGGTAGCCAGTGGTATGGATGTGTTCACTACCGACATGATGAGTTAGTTCCTTAAATATAGAGTATTTGAATTGAGTACCTTGAGTCCCGGCATTATAGTTTTAGGTGCTCAAGAACGCGAGATATTTGGCAGTGATATTTGTAAGCATAACTGCTTCTGGGTAGCGTCTAAAACGATCAATCATTGTTAGCCAATATATAAAGTTTTGATGCGGTGGCATAACCACCAATTCGAGGCGGACTTCATCACATTTTGTCTAGGACCAGATGGTTATGTTTGTTAATATTCGCGCGTTGGTATGAAAAACAGTTCCTGCACCAGCTAATAAAGCCATTGTAGTTTTTTTTTTTTCATTGCAAAGTTGCTCTGCCACTGGGTTGTGAAAAATTTTGTACGAAGGAGAACACTTGCAGTGGCAGAGCTTTCCGTACATACGGACGCACGCATCCCGTGGAAACATCGCAAAATAGACTACCATTGTCATCGTAGCGAACTTTCTGAAGTACACCCGCAACAGTGTTGTATGTTCCTGTAACATGAATGATGTGAGTAGAAAATTGTAAAAGTAGATTTAACTGGCGAAGTTGACGTAAGGCTTAATTAGGTCTTTGCTTCAAAGCATAGATCAAAAGGTTTTTGTCAGTTTTTAAAGCATATATCTGAGGGTTTTGATCGGTTTTGATAATAAACGTTCTTACTTCAAGCCATTGCTTAAAATTTAATGGCTTCAAATACTAACAGTAACTCTCGATCGTATATCCTGTAACATTTTCTGCGTTGCTTAGCATCTTAGATAAAAAACAAGTGGCTGCTAGCTGTTATTCACTTGTTAGTACGGCCAATAGCAAAATCAGACGCATCACTGTCGTTTTTTTTTTTTAATTTCCTAGCAGCTCAGAGCACTCCTGAGTATGCGACTAATATGGCAGCCATTTGCGATAGTAGTTAATGATCCCAAGAAACCAACTTAGTTGGCTGATGGTATCATGACGAGCGCAGTCGAAGATGGCATGAATTCTTCTAGTAGGTGGTTTGATTCTGGGGTCGCGGACAAATCAGGTGAAATATTGAACTCTATATGAATAATACTTTACCTATATATATATATTACATTGATAAATTGTACAGAAAAGTTTAATATTAAACTTTTTTATCACAAATCGCACCTTGTGCAATAGCACATGTAGATTGATTTTACTTTTGTTTTCGTAAAGTCACTTACCAAACAACATATAGACTGGTCAATCAGTGGACGGCGATGGGGCCTATCTTTTTCTGTGTGTCTGGTCCAAAGTCGCATTCGTTTTTGTTCGGGTTCGAGACACGCTCGCGCCTTAGACAACAAGAGAGTCAGAAATACATATGAGTTGTGCGATAGAACGGCATCACTGCTTTTTTGTATTGCCTCGCACTACAGGGAACTGCTTTGGCTTACTCTAAGTGCTCTTTCAATTTGTGTAATTACCGTTGTACTATCTATGTATGTATTTGTACACACAAGCAAAAATGCCCACAAATGCAATTTTTCTCAAAAGTTGGTTGCTTTCTTTCCTTTTGAAGGTACGAGTAATATGAAAAATTGAAAGGGTATGCCACGTCGTTGCGAAATTCCTGCCTTTTAGCTCGTTATCGTTGGTAAGGGTACCAAAGCTATTTTGGACTCGCTATTCGCGCATACTTGCATATTTTGTATTTGAATAGAACAATATATGCGCTTGTGTACCTGTTGGTTGCAGCTTTTGTGATTTCTGTATTTCGGGCGCGAAGCAAAATTCATTATTGGCACGCGTGTTGATTAAATAAATTGAATGAAAATTATGGATATTATAAAGAAATAATCTATACTTTGTATTTGATATATTTGAAGATTTTAATTGTTGAACTAATTTCCGCTGTTCATAAAATCATCTAGGTGATCAGTAATTTTACCTGCACTAAAAGTTGACCCTTTCGGCCAAATGGTAATGGGGTCAACATTCATTGCTCTATTCACACCCGAAATCGTAAATAAGAAGGAAGCACTTCAGACGCGTGCCAATAATGAATTTTCTTTTGCGCCCATGATCTGCCCATTCACACACATTTGTTTTTATGTGTGTATTAATATATATATATATATATATATATATATATATATATATATATCTTATCAAAATTGCAAGGGACAGGCAGGCCGGCAACGAACAGGCCCACAAGCGCATAAAATGTTGTATGTAGTCATATACAAAATATGCAAGTATGCGTTAGTAGCGAGTCCAAAATATTTTAAATGCACACATGGCAACGCTTACCAACGATAACGAGCTAAAATGCAAGAATTTCGCAGTGACGTGGAAAACCCTTTCATTATTTCATATTACTTGTCCCTTCAAATGGGAAGAAAACCACAGACTTTCGAGAAAAATTGAATTTGTGGGCATTTTTGCTTATGCGGACAAATACACACATAGATAGTACAGCGGTAATTACACAAATTAAAAGAGCACTGAGAGTAAGCCAAAGCAGTTTCTTGTAGTGCGAGGGAATAAATAAAAGCAGCGATGCCGTTTCATGAAACCCGAACAAACACGAAGGCGACTTTGGACCAGCCGCACAGGAAGCGAGAGGCCCCATCGCCGTCCATATGTTGTTTGGTTAGTGATAGTATCATGTCGTTGTATGGCGTTACTCATCCTAGTGTTTATATTGTCTTTGGTTCAACTTTATGCAGAGGGTTCATTAGCTAGAGGCATCATATCAGAAACAATTCACAAGAAATCAGCACAAAGAAATAAGAAAAACTGTTTTTCACCTAGCGGATAATTTTTAACTCCTCTCTCCCAGTTTTATTGTTAGATACGCATCTCCTCTATTGGTATGTTTAATGGAACCCTAAAAAGAAATAGTTTAACAAACACATTTGGTTTAATATCGACATATAAAAATAAATGAATCATCCGCCAGTATTAATTGACAAGTACTAGTAAGATTATTCATCAGGTTTCTAACAATTATAATTATTTTAGTCAACACTTTCGTCAGATATGAATCTAATCATTGAAGAGGCCGTTTCCGCACTTAGCCAAATTATCCCAAGAAACAAAGCTTCACAAATTCCAATCAGTATACCAGCACAAACATCTAAAAGGTAGTGCCGTTTTAATATCAGCCTAGAAAGAACAACGCTTACAGCCCATGCAGTCATTGGCATCCAAAATAGTATTGGCAGCGTATGCAGTTTTGTAAAGAACACTAGAACATAGAAAGCTCTAGAGGCATGTCCTGATGGGAAGCTATATTTATCTGGACCAATTACAAGCATATCCTTGACGACCGCCGGCCTTCGTCGACGCACGTATGCTTTCAACACAGCCACAACAATTATATCTAAAATTAATCCGACAAGCATATTAGCTTGCATTTGGTATAAGTTCCTAGAATTTGCTATCCAAATAAAGGCAATCCATGTAGAAATCCAAGCTATCCCGTCGCACGATATTTCGAGAAACTTGCAGTGAATTTTAAGAGACTTTATAGAAGCAAATCTTAGTAAGAACGTCACAAATTGCTCCGTAATTTGTGCATCCAGATCCACAATTGACCGAATAACAGATGACTGAAATATAAACAAAGAAGTTAACTTAATATAAATATACGCGTATTACAATTAATATTGAATAAGACATGTTTGTGCTTCATAACAACTAAATACCGTTTTCATTTTCCTATCTTTTTGATGCCAACCCAAAATAAGTCAAAGAGATGTGCTAAATTTACTTATCGAATCCAAATAACAGGTATTTTAAAGGGACTATGACTTTTGCAATCAATTATTAAGTAACAGTCACGCTTATTAAACTAACTGTGCTCCCTTAGTCAAATCACACATTACATTTTCGGGGAACGACTGAAATATATTGAATACTAAGAAACTGTTGTGTACATTGACAACGTAACACATATTTAAAATGGAAGTTTTTCAAAGTTTAATAAAAAGAATAAAAATATTATATTGTATATGAATATTAAAAATAAACTGGCAACTGTGGCTCAACAGCAGTAACGTTTATTGGGAAACCATTCGATAAAAATTAGAAATATTTTGAACAGTTTGATAAAGACGATAATGTATATTTTTAAAGAAAGCTTTCGTGCAGAATTTCCTTTTTCATGCTTGCCGATCGGCTTATGTAGTTAATAAGAAAAATACCATTGCATTGGAAATCGCTGGGGTTTTCCTCAGAGTAACGAAAAATGTGCAGGTAGCTGCATAAATATTGCAAGTTTTTTTTTCTTTCAATTTTCAGAAGGATATATGACAGCCAACCATCTCGCAGATGAAAAACTTTAAAAATGTGTCCTGGAGTTCGAAGCTATTAGATCTCCAGTGTCTTGGTGGAGTTGGTTCGTAATCATTTCACAACACATATAACAATATATATAAGCAACTGGCCTTTTAAATTACAAAGGCTGATATTATCTGGTATTTTTTACTCTAGCAAATTTTCACATTGTATTTAATAGCATAATATATCAAGGAGGCTCACTTTGATAGAGGAGCGTCGGGGTTGAATGCAATAAAATTATATTCACTATACTCCGTAATATCTGCAATATGTACTTCGCATATCATTCACATATTTAAACCCTGTATGATTTAAAAATACTTTGGTTCCATATCTAGCCCCATAATTGTCCTCACCTTTAGAAATGATTCACTCCAATTTATGTTTATCAAGGCTACAAAATATAATATTAATCGACTTTCTACAGCAACTAAAAATATTACCTATATTTCCGCGTAAGGTTATCCAATTTGAATCTGATGGCACTCCCCCCATTTAACCCAGAAGTGCTTTACCTAGTCTGCGATAACACTCCGGAAGTCCCCAAATTTTTTTTCGCAAAATATTGCTATATCAATTGTACAAATACCGACATTGGATACACTTAAATTTTGTTTTGAAGTAAGCTCTCATTTTTGTAAAGAACGGCATTTTTAGGGATGTACTAAAATGTATTTGTAAAATATTTATGGAACAGTATGGAATAAAAACATCTTTTAGAGGTGTTGAAGTAAATAAAGGTCTTGGCTTGGCAAAAATTATATATCATCCTGACAGAAGATGTTTGTTACGGACTTCCCAGTGCCGACTGGCACATCGGTTCTCAGGGACTGATCCATCTGCTTGCACTATCATTATCAACAATTCTACACTAAACAGCTGTAGCGTACGGGGTTATACATCACTACAGCATAATCAAAACCTTAAAAATCAACAACTTTGACAGCTATAACTTAAAATTAATACCAGTAGATAAAATATGATAACATCTAAAAAGGCAATACCAATCTCCTTTAATTTTCGAGATAGAAACGCGCTACCTGATCTAGGCATACCCGCGCTTCGTGTAACTAACCTTGACGATGTATTAAAGACAATAATCTTAGTGTTTAAGATGAGTAATGCCATACAACAAAATGCTTGATTTCTTAAAAATTGAGAACGAAAACGAAATCTGTATCATTGCGATCTCACGGCCGAGAGAGCGAAAACAGTAAAAATAGAATGTACTCTTAGCTTCTGCTCTATGAGGGTCGTGCCAGAATTATGTTTGTATGCGTGTGAATAAACATACATACACAACAGCATATTTAAATGTGTTAATATTCACTGCTCGGGCAAAGTCCCTGGGTGGCAACGAAATAAATTTTCGCCAACAAACAAAGGTGCTTGTACGCCATTGGCTGAGACATCGCAAGCATACACTGTCCAAAAAACAGAAGTAAAATCAATCTATGTATGGTATTTCCTTTGCATTGTTCTTGTATCATTTTCTCGTTAGTATCTAGGGTAATGTATCTTTTAAAAAAAGTATGTATTTATGCATTGAAGGCAGGCTGGCGACTAACTTCGTTGCTCGTGTCAGCATCAGCAAGCCGCGACTTCGGAATTCAAACATCCAGTTGAGAGAGAGTTCTCAGTTGAGAGTGATTGACGTGTTTTACTTGTGCTCCAAGATTTTTATATATTTTTGCGCTTCTATCCTGCTTTTTATTTCAAAATTTTGCATTTTTCGGTGCTTTATTTAAAAAGCTTTTATAAACTGTGCAAAGTGTTATCTGTTGTGCAGCGTAAGTCTGTTAATTATTGCATTTTATAAAACGCGGCGTCTTTTCCGTGTTTGTTGTTATTGGCTGTTTTGATTCTTTTGCCTTGGTGCTCCCCTGTGCATACACTGGTTTGTGCGTGTGTTCGCTGCATACTTTCTGCTTGTGCATCGCTCTCTCGCAAATTTCTTTCTATTGCTTTTCGCACCAAACAATTTGTTTGTGTCCGAATAATTGTTTTTTGAGTGTTTACTTGCTCTATCTTGTGCACCGTTTTCGTTTTGCTCTGCGCTCTCGTAACTTGCATACGCATTTAATAATTATGTCGTGCTGTAAGAAGCCGTGCACGTTCAAGCAGGCTGACGATTCTGCACTGCCGCAATTTGTTAATTGCTGGCTGTGTGGGATTATGATGCATGTTAAATGTGCAGGTCTCACTGGGCGTGATTGCGACAAGATCGCTGCTATTGCCAAGAAGGGCTGCGGTGGCTTGCGTTGGTCGTGCCCAGAATGCATCGGCAAGCAAATTGATTTCTCCAGAATGTATAATTCTGTGAGCAGTCAATTCTTAAAATAAAATAATGTGGCTAAGCAGCTCTCGAGTAATTTTGACTCAGTTTCGAGTTGCTTGGCAAATATAAATTTGAGTCCCCAAGCAATCGCCGGTTGGAGCCTCAACTTTTGCAAATGCCCTCTACGTCTGTTCAGATACCTACGACTTTCTTGTCCCTTCCTAGCAACTTGGAGGTATCTCCAATGTTGTCTTTATCGCCTTCTCCAAGCGACTGTCCAATTACCCCTGTTTCAACCCCTGTACTAGTCCCAGTAGAGCCCCGTCAGCTCCTTGCCGCAAAAGGTAGACCTGTGCGCAATCTTGCCCAGATTGTTAAAAACAATCATTGTGCCTCGTTAGCTCCTCCAACTCCTGTATTACCTACAGCCCCATCAGCGCATACTTTAACGGTAGTTGCCCCTCGTAGGCAAGTTTTTGTGTCACGACTTTCGTCGGACACCACTTCTGAGTCATTGGCAGCCTATATTGCTAGCAAATCTTCTGCTAGCGTGTCAATAACCAAATTCAATTTCTCCACCCCTCGTGAAATATCATCATTCAAAATAAATGTTTCACATGATATGTTCCCAATCATTTGTGATCCCAAATTTTGGCCTCCACACATGATTATTCATGAGTTCAAGCCTAAAAAGCGTAACCAGCCTGTCACCCTTCCAGCCCCTTCAATACAGGGTACCATTTCTGCCCCAAAAAACTAGCTTCATCTTCTGACCAAATCTTTATTCATTATTAGAATGTCAGAGGTCTCACTTCAAAGCTTAAAAATCTTTTCATTGCCAGCACTTCCTTCGATTCGGACATAATAGCATTTTCAGAAACATGGTTAAACTCAACCATATCTGATTTTGAGATTTTACCGCATAACTTTATTTTGTTTAGAAATAATCGGCCGACTCGAGGTGGTGGAGTGTTAATTGCCGTTAAAGCCACTCTCCAGTCTGAACGATTCTATTTTAGTACGCCTACTGACGCTGAGATTATCTCAGTTAAGGTATTTTCCTACACGAAATATCTATATTACATGCTCTTATGTCCCTCTTTCTTCTGATATTCAAGTTTATATGAATCATATTACTTGTATTAAAGAAGTTTCTTCACACGTGCGTGATAATGACCTATTAATGGTGTTGGGTGATTTTAATTTACCGAACATCTCTTGGTCATTATTCACTGTGCCCTCAGCACAGCACGATTTTATAGACTGCATGCTTGATCTTTCGTTGTTTCAAATCAATTCAATTTCTAATCATATGAATAGAACACTTGACCTTGTATTTGTTAACGACTGCCTTATTTCTAATGTGTCTAGGTCCGCTTCTTTATCTCTTCCTGAGGATGTATATCATCCTACTTTAGAGATTGCAATGCTTAATTGTAATCATTTCATTTCGTGCTCATCAGCCAATAAGCCCCGCCGTTGCTTACGCAAAGGAAATTATTCATTGCTAAATCAGCTTATTTATTCAATTCCGATTGGTCTTTCTTATATGACTCAGTTGATATGAATACAGCCATTAATTCTTTTTATATCACCCTAAACTCCCTCTTAGATGTGTGTATTCCTAAGTCAATTCCTTCGACTACTTTTTCAAAACTACCCTGATTTACTCCCAGATTATTACATCTAAAAAATGTAAAATCCAAATATTGTAAAAAGTTTAAAAAGTCTGGTTCGTGTACAGACTTGGCTAAATATTCCATAGCCAAGTCGAACTTCTTTCTTCTTAATTCTCAATGCTATGAGAATTATCTAACTCGTTGTAAAAGGCAATTTGGCCGAAATCCGAGGCATTTTTATAATTTTGTAAACTTAAGGCGCAAATCTTCAAGTTTGCCATCTTCTTTTTTTCTTGGGATGGATAAAGCTAGCAATGACACTGATTCTGCTAACCTCTTTGCTAATTTTTTCCAATCAACTTACTCTTCAGTCTGTCCTAATACTAATTCTTACCCTAATACTATTTCTTCCGCTAGTTCTATACCTCCCCCCATTATTTTACACTCCTCTCTCCTATTAGCTTTAAACTATCTATCTATCTTCTTACTCTCCTGGGCCGGACAATATTCCTAAGTGTCTAGTCAAGGAGTGTAGTTCTTCCCTTTTCTATCCATTGCTAAAGCTTTTTAATCTATCCCTTGAAACTTCTGTCTTTCCATCTCTTTGGAAAGAATCTTATATCATTCCTCTTCACAAGAAAGGTGGGAAGTCTGATATACAAAATTACAGGGGCATTGCAAAACTGTCCGCTATTCCTAAATTATTTGAACAAATAATCACTTCGAACTCGCAGCATTTCTGCAAACCAGCTGTTTCCCCTGTTCAACATGGATTCGTAAAGAATCGGTTAACTACTACCAATCTGCTTGAATTTACTTCCTTGGTAAATGATGCTTTCCTTTCGAAAATGCAAACTGATGTCATTTACACTGACTTCAGTAAGGCGTTTGACTCTGTGCACCATGACATTTTACTTTTTAAACTTGACCGAATAGGTTTCCCTCTGTCCCTTTTACTTTGGATTAATTCTTATTTAAAAGGTAGGACCCAAAGAGTAATACTGAGGTTGACTACCTCTAAAAGGGTTCACGTTACTTCTGGTGTTCCTCAAGGTAGTCATCTTGGACCTTTACTCTTTACTCTTTTTATAAATGATCTTCCCTCTGTTATATCACATGCCCGTGTACTCATGTATGCGGACGATGTCAAACTTTTTCTATCATACACTAACCCCCTACATCATTCTCGTCTACAAGACGATTTGAACGCTATGCAACTTTGGTGTTCGGCCAATCAATTGCATCTAAATTGTTCAAAGTGTATGTTTATGACATTTAATCGTACTACACCTTATCTTGTCAGTTATACAATCGACAATATCCCTTTGCAACGTATACTAACAGTTAAGGATCTAGGCGTTATTTTTGATTCTAAACTCTGTTTCAATCTTCATATAGATACCATTGTTAATGAGGCAAAAGGTGTACTTGGATTCATTACACGATGGTCTAAAGAGTTTAACGATCCTTTTATAACAAAACTTCTGTACATCTCTCTTGTTCGCCCTATCCTTGAATACTGCTCTTGCATCTGGTCTCCACAGTATAATAGCCAGAATCGTATTGAATCTGTTCAGGAGCAATTTCTGCTTTTTGCCTTACGAGGTTTAAATTGGGACCCTAATCTTCAGTTGCCGTCCTACTCCAGCAGACTGCTTCTTCTTAACCTTCCGTCGTTAACCAACCGTAGGACAATTCTCGGTGTTGCCCTTCTACATAAGTTGATTATTGGCGACATAGATTCTCCTTTTCTGCTAGGGCGTCTTCAATTCTCTGTTCCGGCTAGACCAACCAGAAATTATCGCCCCTTATTACTATCTACGTGCACAACAGATTACGCTATGCACAATCCTTTTCGCGTGCTATGTAAAAATTATAATAGTTTGCATCACGTTTTCTCTACCGAACTGTCTCTACCCCTAATAAAATCGTTGCTTTCAGGATACCTTCGGGAAGTCGCTGACCATTCCCAGCTATGAGCAGGGGCATAGCTTGCCAGACAGGCTAAAAAAATTTCCCCCACCAGGTCGGCGATTTCCCATTACTTTTCTCTTTGTCCTATCTACTTAACACTCTTTATCTAACTTACATTGCTTTACTTTATTAACAATTTTCTTACTTTCTTTTTTCCTATTTATTGTATTTTCTTTATTAATATAGCAAATTAAGATTAATTTTAATTTTACTTGAGATCACTTTTTTCGTACTTACAACCTTCTGCTTAGATGTAGGCTCTAATAGCGTCACTGACAAAATTAGCTGTGAAAAGGGGCACAGCTGGCCGGACTGGCAAATAAAACACCTCCATCGGTCGGTGATGCTATTTAGAAAATTGTATCATTTAACTAGGCTCTTAGCATATAATTCTATTGTACAATCTTTTGAATAATGAGGAAGACACTCGTTTTGTCGACCATTAATATATAAATAAATAAACATTGTAAGTCGTAAAAGCCAGATAGAAAGCCAGTCTAGATGAATTGGCGCATGCAAATGTATGGGCGTTACTCATCTTAGTGTGTATATTGTCTTTGGTCGCATTGCTTTTTTCAGATATTTTGACAGTCGCAATTACTAAAAAGTCGACCTCTTACTTTTCACACATTATTGATTTTTTTAAATCTCGAAAATAATATGTTCCAAAGAAAGAGAAAGTTTATATAAATATATTTTATTTACTTTTACAGAAAAAAATAGGATATAGAAAATTGGTAATCAAATATTAGGCTGCCGCTACCTTCAGCCTGGGGCGAGGGAGGGATGAGTTTTCGGTTTCCATTTTCACTGCTGGTCTACCAATTTTTGCAGCAACCCTTCGAAATTCCTTCGAGGTTTGTTGATATCTTTGTGGTATAGGACTGTGGAATCACTCGAGTCGATTTGAACGATTTTTTATTTGAAATTTTTGGTGTATTTATATATATATATATATATATATATATATATATAAATATATATAAATACACCAAAAATTTCATATATATATATGTTTATATTTATTGTTGAATATTTAAAAAAACTTAATATGTTTAACTGTTCGTGTGATATTGTAATATGCTTTCATTTTAATTCCCTTTTCTCCCTATCTACCTAGCCGGCACAACCTTGAGCCGGAAAACGCAGAATATAAGGAACATAATAGCCTTTCTCTACGCTGTGGCCGACTCATATGGTTTTTCTTTGCAAGACCTCTAGCAAATTCAAGTTATTCCCCATTCGACGCACTTCTCTGGCCTTTTAGATTTTCCGAGAACATTTTGCGTTAAAGCTCTTCAGGAAGTCACCGTCTTGGCCCGGTTTCGCCTAGAATACTTAAGTTCGGACACTCTTGGAGACTTCTTCGAATGATCTGGATTTTGTATGGCGGTTTCAGATAAGAAATATAATGATAACCCAGAGATCTTTACTTGCAAGCCAATTTGTAATTTGAAAATCAGAAATAAGTGTCTCCGTGTATATCGCGTTGTGTATAGACGCTTCTATTCCTGGAAGCCTCCACCTTCCACTCCCACTCGCAAAAATCTCGATCTACGTACCCTCCGATTGCCAACAGCCAGGGGCGATTAACTACCTTGCGTTGCTCTGTTTCGTGTAAGCCGCGTTGCGCCGGTCTTAGAGCCATGCCGGGTCAGTAAGACGGATGGCGCAAGGTCGAGTGTTTTTACGACACCACCGTGGCCTGCCGTCTCGTCTATGAGATATCAGGCCAGCTCTCAAAGAGCTTGGCACCAACAAATTGCGCATTGTGCCTTCTAACTGATTCTGTCATGTTTTAGTGACGGAAAATATTCTAGCTATTTACAGGGTCATTGCTTACCGCTTCGACACTGCGCTACGCAGTATCGGCTTTAAAGCCACAATTGCCCTATGGTGCGAAAGTAGGGTCGATCTTTGGGTCCCTTCTACTAAGGCGATTGTATGTTTCTCTAGGCCCGTCGTCAGCTTTGTTCTAAATACAAAAGTTCCTCTGTATCCTTTTCTTTCTATAAATCTATTTCTTCCCCATTTTGCATAATCTAAATATCAAAATGTATTGTTTCAACATAGCGCCTAGTTTTTCACCAATTGTCGACTTCCTTATCAGCAGACTACCGCTAGTTCCTGTGCCTAAGAGACCGCTAATGAAATGCGTACCTATAAAGACCTCAGCAAATACTCGCTAGTCTATGTTCTCCTTCCGTCACACAGTTTCGATGACATGTCGCTTTACCGTGCGTGCAGAAAAACGAGCCCGCTTAACCACTGGTTGGTGGACGTCATACTTTCCAGTTGTCGGTCACCAGAAATTCTTTATAGAATTCAAGTAACAAACAATATCCCATTTTCAAAAGGCAGTATCTGAATACGTCATTGAACTGCTTAAAATTCAGGTTCTGCCCCTCACTAATGCCTCCTTCAGGTCTCTTGGAGGGGTTACTGCACAATGCTGTACGAAGTGGTTATTCAGCCGCGTTAACCATCAGCGACGGTTGCGCAAATCTGGATCGGTCGCTCACTGGCTATCGGAATCGTGGGGTGAGCTTACGCATGTGGTGGATATAATTTTCTACTCCCTCGCCGGCTTGCTGCTCTCGCTGCACCATTAAGCCCAACTGTCGACGGTGGAATGCCATTCATGTACCCCATACCATTCGCGGGCCTGACCAGTTAACAATAAGTGGACGTCAGAATAAATGGCCTTCCACCGGTTGAGTTTCGTGTACGCCCTTTACCTATCGTAGATATACGCTTTCTATAGCTGGAAGTCTACACACTTCGGACCTTACCGCGGAAGCTGTGATTATTGGGATGGCGCCATTTCCTCCACTCCACGCTCCTCGTCTCTGTGGTTTCAATTCAGGGGAGTATCGCTACGTCTGATAAGCCTGAGCAGTCGCCTCGTTTGCTATCCACTTGAACACTGAAGCTTCCGGCGTTTCCCAGTTCAACCAGATGCCTCTTCGAAATCATAGAAAGTTTATTGGCGTTTACACTAGACCTGCTACAGGACGCGGTGGTGACAAAGCCGTTTGCGTCAGCATCGGAAACCCAGTTAAACACCTGTTCCCCAGACTTGACTAACCTCCTCGTAAATGCCTATTCAACTTTTGCAACCCAATCTAAATACCTATCGAAAATGCTATACCCACACAATTTTTTTAAGTTTTTCAGCGTAATTTCAGAAAGTCCAAGAGAGGCCAACTATAATTATCTACGCCCAACCTAGACAGTGGGCAAACAAGTACCTAGTTCTTCAGGATGGCTGCCTATTGAGGTCATTGTGTGTGACAGATGCGGCGCGGCTTAAAATCTATGTTGTCCTGGGTCACCTTTCTCCAGAGCTCTAACAACTACGGCCAGCACGCATATAACGTGAACACAGAATAAAACAAAACAATAACTAAATAATATTTAACACCAAACAGGATAATTTTATCATTGCGGATACCACCAAACTACGATGACAATCGCAAACGCTTGCACTTCTACAAAGCCGTCTGCATCTTCCGTTTCGGTGTTCTGTTATTATTGAAGGGCTTATTTCGATTTAGGCTGCGCCGGCTGTCTCATCGGCTCTCATATCCTTGTCACATAGTCTGCTTTTCGGGCTTATACACTTCAGCAAATACAAATACGAAACTCAACATGAGCAGCTCAATCAGCTTGCGCCGGACAATTATGACAATTATTCCATTAAACTTTATATTCTTCCACCAATACAATAAAAAAACATCAGATAATACATATAGAACATTTGAGGTGTCTGATAGGAACCCAAATGCCGAAAATGAGCAAAATGAGCACAACGCCAACATCATTTACAAGCCGGGCAAAGCAAATTATGTTCTCAACGCCCTGTTGCGACTGAATGTGAACGCCATAGAAGGTTCCCCGGGCTCAGATGCCACTACTATTCACAGCGAAAAGTCCCTGACCGAATCTATCTATTTTAGCCACTGACAAACCAGTAACCAGTTGTTAAAAAAATTACATAATCTTGGAAGAGGCTCAATCCAATTCTATGAAAACCTTTGTAATTTTCAAGGCAAAACTGAGACACGTCATACAGTTTTTTGATCTGATAACAACAAGTACATTTATCGACGACTAGAAACAGATTAAGTTAAAACAGGGACAGCTAATAAATTAAAAAAAAACAAACAGATATAAAATAAACAAAAACCCTGTTTCCGCTTCAGGATTTATAAAAATTCTTAGCTCGATTCACAAAATTGTGGGCGCTAATAAGGCTCATTTGTTTGAAACAGTATTCGTAAATAGTCGCAGCGGAATAACAGACTTGTAGACTAATTGACCTATTGGTGATCAACGCACTGAAACTTTTACTGTATTTACCTTATATTTATTACATTTATTAATGGTCGGCAGTACGTGTGTCTTCCTCATTTTTCAACAGATTATATTAAAGATAATAGAATTATATGTTAAAAGTCTAGTTAAAGAATACAATTTTCCAAAGAGCATCACCGATGGAGGTGTTTTAATTGCCAGTCCGGCAAGCTGTGCCCCTTTTCACCTAATTTTGTCAGTGACGCTATTAGAGCCTACATCTAAGCTGAAGTTTGTAAGTAGGAAAAAAGTGTTCTTAAGTAAAATTAAAAATAATCGTAAATTGCTATATTAATAAAGAAAATACAATAAGTAGGAAAAAAAGAAAGTACGAAGATTGTTAATAAGGTAAAGAAATGTGTGTTAGATAATGAGTGTTAAGAGAAAAGTAAAGTTCTGTAATGGGAAATCACCGACCGGTGGCGGAAAATTTTTTCAGCCTGTCCGGCAAGCTGTGCCCCTGCCCATAGCTGGGAATGGTCAGCGACTTCCCGAAGGTATCCTGAAAGCAACGATTTTATTAGAGGTAGAGAAAGTTCGGTAATGAGGTAAAGTGAAGCAAACTATTATAATTTTTACATAGCACGCGAAAAGGATTGTGCATAGCGTAGTCTGTTGTGCACGTAGATAGGAATAAGGGGCGGTTGGTTGGTCTAGCCGGAACAGAGAATTGAAGACGCCCTAGCAGAAAAGGAGAATCTATGTCAATAATAATCAACTTATGTAGGAGGACAACACCGAGAATCCGTAATCCTACGGTTGGTTAACGATGGAAAGTTGAGAAAAAGCAGCCTGCTGGAGTAGGATGGCAACCGAAGATTAGAGTCCCAATTTAAACCTCGTAGGGCAAAAAGCAGAAATTGCTTCTGAACATATTCAATACGAACCTAGCTATTGTTATACTGTGGAGACCAGATGCAAGAGCAGTATTCAAGGATAGGACGAACAAGAGAGATGTGCAGAAGTGATACACGTTAAGACGAGGCCTCGTTAAATTCCACCCGTTCGTAAACAACTTTTTTGTTTACCATCCGCTCGGGCTAAAACTTATTTTTAAAGATATCTTTTCAAAATAATTTGAGGGGTTTTTAACACATTTTGAAAAATGGAAATGGAAGTTAAAGATTCTGCGGATAATATTTCGCCCGCGATTTCATTTTCAAGGATCTTAATGAAAAATCTTTTGGGACGTGTTTCATACTTTTCGTGGAACCAAGTTCCCTCGGTGGAAAATGTGAATCAATGAGATTTTCAATTTTTTTTCGATTAGCATAAAACTTTTTTCAGAGTTCTAGGAAAAAGTTAATAAATACGTATCTTAGCGATTTGGAAAATCCACCGACAGCAGCGGTTAATTAGCGAATAACGGTTGTATGCAATTATTTTTCTTTCCATCCGATAAACTTCAAAATTATAGTGAAAGTTCTTTGTGAGAATGTCCGTCTTACGTTCTTGGTTGACAATTGCAGGTAAAAGGCTTAATAAACAAAAGTTGATTCAGGATTCTTACCGCAATACTAATATGGGCGGAATTTGTTTATTCCAACACTTAATTTTTTATTTATATTTTTATTCTCTATTTGATTCACTTTTTTTAAAATCCAAAATAAAAAAGTGGCGATCAAGATGGGTAGATTAAAATTTTCCACGGGCGTGTACTTTCTGAAAAGGGCAAGGCTGAAAATTCCCGCCAGTTTTAAAATATATTAATTTAATTTTTTTGTATGGCCGAACTGGGAGTAAAATTCCACGAGAGGAGACGCAGAGAACCCAGGTGAGGACAAGGTCACCGAACTGGCCACCACCTGAGGTTCTTCAATAATACAATAAGATGGCAAGAATCGCAATGAAGTAAGGGAATCAGAAAGTCTAAAGTACGCGTTCTGGCCAAAAAACGGCAGGTCTATCTATTTGTTTCAAATTATGCCTTGAGGGCTGTGAAACGCTGCTCAGAGACTGTGCAGATTGATGGTCAAGGTTATTCCTCAATACTTGCGCAATCACGTGATTAGTTACTACTAATCACTACGAAAACATTTGTGGAGCACTGAAAGCAACTAAAAAAGTCTGCGATTGCCTGATGGAAGGAACAAGTCTCTAAATTCTGTTTCAAATACCAGCGTATTGCACACCGATCCAAAGAAGATAGGAGCATACTGCAGATCGCTCTCCTGAAAAGCACTAGGCAACTTTGAAGCTTTTTAGGCAGAACGGGATGGTGCAGATATGTTCTCCATTAAACTGTTTGAAGTAGAGGAAGTTGCGGTGTTCGTTTTTGAGACCACCAAATTTGACAGCCAGGAATGTTTTGAAATGCAAAAAGTTGTTAGAGAAGCTTCCACACTTACGAGTTGAAGAGGGACAGTTATTCAAAAGAACCCAGTTCCACAGAATAGAATTCTGGAAACTATGGGTTCCTGAAGCATTGCCATCGACGCTTATACAAAATGTGCATGAAGGCAATATGGCGATGCATGGTAGAATTACGAAGACTTTGGCCTAGCAAACCTTCTACTGGCTCCTTATGTTAATCCATGTTTGATAATAATTCACCAACTGTGAAGCTTGTAAAAAGACAAGGCATACGACACGCGTTACTTGTCCGCTTATTGGTAAGGAAATCAACAGATGTTAATACAAAATTGTGTATGGAATTTTGGGCGAAAATCCACACACGCGACATGACTGCACGCACCTTTTCACAGTGCTTGATCACTTTGGTAATTTCGCACAGTTAGGAGGACCTGAAATTAATTATACAGACAGTATCAGACAGTTCACGTCTATTGAGTTTACCGAATTCAAAAGTAAATATCAGTATATACCTCACCAGAAAACAGGGGACAGGGACAAATAGTCAACCAGTCTGTGCTGGCAACAACCTGGATTCAATTTGGCGACCATGCGCGATGAGATGAAAAGCTCCCCGATAAAAAGGCACCACCGCGTAGTGCGATACACAGCAGTACGCGAACGTCACCATAGTTCGCTATGTTCGGACAGCATATTTTCACTAACGGCGCGGACTACAAACTGGCACGCAGATTGAAGGCCGTAAAAGGCTCAGATTTGCACTACTTGCCCCGGTCGATGTACATTAAATGTATAGGGCAAAAATGCAGGGCATTATGCACTCAGCCTAGAAAAAAACGAACGGATTTATCAACTTGAAATCCCGAGACGTAACGTACTTACCTGGAGATATTCAAACGCAACTTTACCTTAAGGGACTTCGCAATAAGCGGCAACGCAAAGTTGTGCCACAAATATTCAAAGTTCAGTGTTGGGAGTGCGGTGTGATCCAGTTTCTGTTGTTGACCAACATTGGCGCAGACGAAATGACGACAAAAATTCCAAAGACAACATTGAAGAATAGCGATAAGGCCCGGTGACCACTTCCGATTAAAAGTCAAGCAATCAAGCCAGAGTGTGGTGTTACGCGCAGCGATAATTATTAAAAAAAAAAACAACAGTAAAACAATACGCTGTTGTTCGATTGCCAACTGAAGGTGGACATCGATGAATGACATATATCGATAGATTCAAAAGGTGTGCAACTATCGAAATAACAGGTTCCTGAGCGAGAGGTAGTTGAGAGATCAGAAAAGAAAAACGCAGGGACAAGCGCAAGCCGGCGGCATGTGAGATAGTTAAAACATTAATATAATAAGCGTTAACTTAAAGACATATATAATATAAGTGTGTACAAAATTTTAAATAGCTGGACATATATTTTTGCATAACATTGTGCGTTTTAATATGCAACAGTTGCCAAACAATTTTTGATATTAATAAATTTTTTGTCGTTTTTTTTTACAAAACTTTGTATGGCTATTATTTGTAAGGATGTTAGATGCTGCCAATGTGAACATCAGTTTCACATCTTCAATACATTTAATTTAATCTGAGAATGTAGTCAGTGTAAATTGACTATAATGAACATTTCCTTAAGACTTTTTAGAGATATGCGTATTAACAGTTACAATTTGCGCTATTAAACAATTGTTAAGACCATTATTTTTCTACAAGGCGGGCAACTTAAAAATACCTATTAGGTCCGTAATTATTGTTCATATCTAGAAAACAGTATATTGTGGTGTTTCGAACAAGTACAAGTGTGTAAAAAGTTTTAGAGTTCATTTATTAAATAAAAAAGGTACCTAATTCAGTATCACATATCTGAAAATATTTATAGCTTGAAAGAATATATCTAAGCTCAGCGGTATTATATATTGTCTATTTACATATATATATGTATATACTGACAAAACGAATTTCCATAACAAAGTGCCCCTTACAATTATTGTAATTTATACAAGTGCATACATATATACATATGCTTACATATACAAATGAATGACTCAGCTTGCCTAAACTGATAACAGTGCATAGCTTTAAATGCACATTCATACATGTACATATGTACATATTTAATATATAATTAATTGTGTGTTCTTATGTGCTAAAACCATTGCTCTCCCACACAATCGGAATACTTTGTGATGTTGTACAATTAATATTGTTATTTTTAAAAAGAAATGTCACAATTTCTTGCGACTATGCCTAAGTCAATTAGGCTTTAGTTTCTGTACACATACAAACAAAATGGTACAATGCTCAAACAGTGCAAATATGCACAAATGGAGGATCTTAATATATTAATGTTCAGCATAAAGAGCCTTTGTCGTCAAATAGAGATACAAAAACGTAAAAAAAACATCTACAGTGAAAACTGCGGAAAGCGGACACCCTCTAACGCGGGATTTTTTCCGGTTATGGAAGTGGCAACCTTTTAACGAAGTACAAATTAACGCACAGAAAGAGGTCATCTTCAGGATATATGTATATCCTGGATCTGCATAAACAGTTGAGTTCTATTCAAACTAGTGTCAGTTTTAATGTAGATATGTAAAACTGGTCGAATCGGAACCCCATACATCTACAGCTACTATAGGAACGGAACGATCGGAACGAACTTAGATATGGCAAATATATTTGTGTGAGGGGTATTAAAGAGATATCCTTACTTTCTCGTTTTTATTTCAAATACTTTATTAGAGCTTAAATAATAAATTTGCGATTTTCCTATATGAACGCGTCGACAATTTTTATTTTTAAACAAATAATTAATTGCTTCAGTTATTACAGATTTTTTGAACAAAATAATTCAAAATGCAGTGTCAGTATACAGTTATCGGAGCGTCTGGTATTGAAAATGCGTTTAGTATACAAAAACGTTTAAAACTTTTTTTATGCCGTGGAAATATAAAGTTGCATTCTATTAAATTACCGAATTAAATGACAACATACAACTAAACTGTAAGATTATAATTGCTTAATGCAAATGCATGTAACTGTAAAATGATTGGTGTTTCACATCGCATTAGCGGGATTGTGACTGCTGATCCGCGTTAGCGAATAAGGATACATAGGACCGGTTAGGTAACGAGACTCATTAAACTTGTCAAAAGTCATTACCCCTGGTGAAAATCAGCTTTAGTTGCATTCTTCATTCGCATATATCTTCATCTCAATTCCGTTGATCTTGTTTATTTCCAAAATATATTTTCGAAACCATATTCAATGATGGTTTTGGCGACCTGATATAACCATGTAGTTGGGTGGCTTGAGGTCCGCGTTTGTTTAAATAAAATTTTGAAAACAATTTTATTCTATTTTGCTTCTAATATATTGCGGTTGCACATCGGCAAACCGTCTTCAGGGCACTAACACAAGGTACAAAAAACAATTAACATTAACATAACCATATTTATTTATTTAAATCATTTTTTCCCACTAATAAGAAAAAAATAGTGCACATGCATACAAAGTTAGTCCTTTAAGTCTTGCGCGGAGTTTGCTTCCGATTGTGATATCGTCGATGTGCGATGCGTGCTGTAAATATCTCGCTAAAATTTTTGCGTTTGAATACAAGCACTTGTCCTTTCATGCAGACTTTAGTTAGTTCGGTTTTGCGAACCTTGAGAATGCCGAGATAAAAAAAAACGGATGACATTTGCCAATCAAGGTACTTAATGAAAGGCTTAGGAGTTTGTTCTATCCAGAGCGACTTAGTAGTGCAAATGACTATAAGTGTGGAATGCGGCGCAAAGTACGGAAGTAACGGTACAGCGCTGTATGCGACTTATTGGAAATGTCCAAAGACAAGTAAACTGCATTAGAATTAGTTGATCATTTGGGGGTTTTTTTTTCAGAAAAACAATACATAATACCGCGTATCGTTGCCAGAAGCTAATAATTAAAAACAGAAATATAATCAGCTTTCGCCCAGGTGGTCCAGAACGACAGCATTATAATAACATTTGTTGTTACCTACTGCTTGAGTATTTTGTGAGGTCGAACGCTATTCTATCTGCAAATGTATCAGGCATTATAGTCTACAAATTGCCACCCACATCGATGTTATTAAAAGGATGGTCAATCTTATTTTACTGCTTTAACAATATAATATCGCCACATGTTGTATTGCCTTGGATTTCAAGGAATGATGCAGCCTTGAACTTTGGTTTTAGTTAATGCCTATGTATAAGGAAGGCATTATTATTGTAATACATTTTTATAAATATTAGCTAAAAAGTTTTCAGTTATGAACATTTTCAATAACATCTTCTGGGGATATGTACATTTTAATAGCATGAAAACAGATATAAGAGGCTAACTAACAATTTAATAAAATTCTCGTATGTGAATTTAATTACTTCTGTCCTATCCACTTCAATTTTTCAAAATGTGCCTGCGTCCAGTTATTGTTTGTTTGTTTATGGTCCACACCCCTTATCTGAAGTATATAGTTTATCTACTTCTTGAGTTATGCTTTAAAAAGTTTGTCTAAAAATCAATATTTATTGATTTTATAAAATATAGAGACATAAAAAAAAAAAATAAAAAATGCATGTTCAGCCAAAAGCAGTTCACAGGCCGTTGGTTCCATCTAAGGGAAGGTGCAGATGTTGTGTTCTCCGCAAAGTTATTGTCAGGCAATGCAATTGCTTAATAATAACAGACCAGAAGAGGAGACCAGCTCAGGAGCAGTTCGTAGTGGAATTTTATAGCGAACTCCGTGACTTCCCGAAACGACTCTGGCACTTACAAAATGAATTTCGTCGACAGCAAAAGTTACTACGGTGAAAAACACCATACATTTACATATTTTTTTGTTCTCATGAATGCATAATTCAGACATATAAACCGAGATGCTTGCTCGTCATGGCGGGGACTGAGATTTTCTTTTTAGCATACACTGCAAAAAACGAAAATAAAGCAAGAGTCGCTGTTCCCGACTAGGGAATACCCTGAGCCCTTTTCTACCAACATCAAATGCAGAAAATTAATTCAACAACAAAAAATAGATCCGATATGATTCGAACTCGTAATATACCGCTACTCTCCGCCAAAGCAACAATTAAATGCCAATGAAAACAAAAATGAATAAAAATAGCAGCACATACACACAGCTCGGAAATTTATACAATCGCAATTGCAATGGTGTGATAGAATTTAATAAAGACGCGCATGAATGTGTGTGTGTGTGTGTATGTATATAGAAAATCTTCCAATTTGCGATAGCTGCCCCAACCACATGGCCAGCTAAAATATATTTTCATTAATAACTCCTGGGTTTCTTAACCGATCTTGATGAAAATTTCAAGTAGTAGTAGATCTTATAGTGATATAGAATATACCTGTATTCTCTAAAAGACAATTGCATTAAGGTTGTGGCGTATATTTGTTGTGCAATACAAATTAGTTTATTTACTTGATTTATAGCTATATGGTGGTAGCGGGTTGGGGATAGCTATAAAATGAAAGATACTTGATTTATATAGACTATTCTAGAAGCTACTTGTCAAGTTTGGTGACTCTAGCTCCAAAAACTTAAGAGATTTGCTCAACAATCACGATCCCAATATCGATTTTGACCGATAACTAGCCCCATAGGGTACTACTACTATATCTTTTATAGGTTAATAGATCCTTGCGGTCATACATACGGACGGCCGGACGGTCGGATAGACACACGGACTCAGGTATTAATACTGATCAAGTATATATATACTTTATGGGGACGGAGCTGCTTTCTTCTGCTTGTTACATACATCTTCATGTATGGTTTGAGGAAAATCAAAATATGAAGATAGTTTAATAACTACATGGTGCGCTATGTGAAACAATTATTTTATTTTTAATTACAAATGATCAAATTATATCATTCAATTTATTAAAACAGGAAGGTCTAAAATTTAGCCTTATATATATAATCATTTCTCCTAAAATTAAGTATATAGACAGCACAGTAAATCCCGAGTGTTTTTGCGCCAACCCAACAACATATAGACTAGACAACCAGTGGAAGATAATCGGGCATCGTGGTGGTGTACAGTCGCTTTCGTTTTTGTTTGGGTTCGAGACACGCCCGCACACTCAGTGAAGAGAGTAAGAAATACATATTATTCGTTGCCCTTTTTTTATTCGCTCACATTACAGGAAACTGCTTTGGCTTACTCTCAGCGCTATTTTAATTTGTGTATTTACCGTTTTACTGTCGGTGTGTGTGTCCGCACAAGCAACTTTGTTTAGAAATTCAATTTTTCTCAATCTCATTTATAATACTTTGGACTCGCTAATCATGCATACGTGCATATGTTGTATATGTTAGTTGCGTGCCTGCCTGTGCCTTGCAAATTTGACAAGATTTTGGAATCGTAAACGACATATGTTGTTGGGTTAGTGCCAGTACTTTCTCTATAGCTTGGAACGAAAAGGTATAAGCTCAGCATTACTGCGCTAGTAGCGTTCGATGTCTCGATATTGGCTGATTGTTATCGTTATGGTAGTATGTGTCAACAATACACAGAAAGTGTACGTTTGAACACGATTGACCGAACATGTATTTACATTTATATATGTTAATTCAAGAAGGTTTAAAAGTGGGAGCGAAAAAAATTATCCATTGTATGCCAAAGGATTTCCGGTAAAGCAATAAGCATTGCACTGAGCATTCATTCTTTCATTTTTGGTTAATTTAAACAATATCAACCCAAACAAAACTAGTCTTCAAGTTAGGGTACTTTTAGCTTTTGAAATTGAACAACAAGTGAAGATGAAAGCAGAAGCGCTGTTCAAATGCGCTAAAAATTTGGTGGATTTTTTACGCAAGTCAATAGAAATCACTTATATAATCTTCGGCGAATTCCCAAATTGAAACATTTTTTCTTGAAATCGGTAGAAGTAGTAAAAAGAAAATAAAAAAATAAATTTGATTTCGAAACCCTTCGATTGAAGATGATAGACCCAAACTAGCTCCAAATTAATGTCTGGAAGAATTTAGAAACTCTGCTTGAACTAAATTCTGCTAGTTGACTTAAATTCTTAAAGAAATGGCTTTCAAGGGGTTTGTATCTTACAGTGAAGGATAGGAACAGAAGAAGTGGTCAACAATTCTAGTTGTTTATCTCTACGACGGAAGTCCTTGTATAGGGTGTTAACTAGGTGCGTTAATGGGGTGCACCCCAATCATCGAATGCCATGTTAAAAATCGTGTCAGCGCCGCGCAGCTTATTCGTTGCCATTTTTAAAATTTTCTTTAAGAGGGAGCTTAGAAGTCGCCGAGTTCATGCATATACCAATTTTATTAGAAAGGATTTTAGTCATGTCTTGTTCGGGTAACTCCTTTGCCATGCCTGCGACGCCTTTGCGGCCAGGCACAGTAATATATTATACCTTTCATCCATGAAGAAATTTGAGTTAGTTTCTAACTTATGTCGGCTTTGATGGCGTAAACTGGTGGTGGTGGGAAGTCTGATATACAAAATTACAGGGGCATTGGAAAACTGTCCGCTATTCCTAAATTATTTGAACAAATAATCACTTCGAATTCGCAGCATTTCTGCAAACCAGCTGTTTCCCCTGTTCAACATGGATTCGTAAAGAATCGGTTAACTACGACCAATCTGCTTGAATTTACTTCCTTGGTAAATGATGCTTTCCTTTCGAAAATGCAAACTGATGTCATTTACACTGACTTCAGTAAGGCGTTTGACTCTGTGCACCATGATATTTTACTTTTTAAACTTGACCGAATAGGTTTCCCAGCGTCTCTTTTGCATTGGATTAATTCTTATTTAAAAGGTAGGACCCAAAGAGTAATGGTGGGGCTGACTACCTCTGGACGGGTTCACGTTACTGTTGGTGTTCCTCAAGGTAGTCATCTTGGACCTTTACTTTTAACTCTTTTTATAAATGATCTCCCCTCTGTTATATCACATGTCCATGTATTCATGTATGCGGACTTTGTATTTTTAAATTTTTGTTTGTTTAAGTAATCTTAGAAGTATAGTAATGCTTTATTTTCGAAAATGTATATTAAAGCAACATTATATAATAACATAGGCATTAAAATGCTAATAGTTTTAAAATATTTGAAAAATTAACGAGTGTAACACGAGTGTAACACTATTATACGAAAACTTTTTTTTTTAGCTTATAAAACCAGAAATCTTTGAGATAATAGCTAAAAAAAAATTTGAACATTAAATAGGGCCTCCTTGTTCATTTCCTACATTGAATAACATTCTTTTCATTGAGTATATTAAATTTGCCAAAAGGGTTTGGTCCAATTTTCTCCATTTTCTTAAAATCTTACTTTTTAGTTCAGTAACACTATCAAATTTCTTATTTTCGGCGTAAACACGACGTACAAGAATTCCCCAGACGTTTTCAATAGGGTTCAGATCAGGTGAACACGCAGGCCAGTCCAAAGTATTGAGGGTGATAATAGGTACGCCATCGTGTGACGACTGGTGTAAATTCTCGCATTATCTTGCATGAAAATGTAAGGACTTTCCCTTTTATCCTGTAGGAAGGGTAGGAGAGTGTTGTCCAACACTTCCACATAATCTACGCTTGTCATTCTTGAAGTCACAAAGCGGAGTTCAAGGGTGCTACACTTGGTAAATGCACCCCATACCATAACAGAACCACCTCCGAAATTCCGTTTTGAAAATACGAGGGGTTCCTTACGCAAATCGTGCCAATAGCCGCGAAATCCATCTGGACCATCTAAATTAAACTTTTTCTCATCAATATTTAAAAATCGTATGTTGCATGTGTTGCATCTGCATGTTGCATGCAACATTACAAGACAACGATTCCTTACCAAGTCCTAGAACGTAACAAGGTTTTTAATAGCGAATTCAAGTCGTGCTGCCTTGTGGTGATTTTTGAGAGTTGGCTGCTTCTTCATTACTCCTCGCACTATATGTTTGAATGTTTTTAAAGTACGCCAAACGCACATTGGTGACACTGGAATGCTGCTGTATGCAGCAAGTTGACGACACGACAAGGTCGAATTACTTGCTTTTTTCAAAATTTGACGCTTGTTACGGCCAGACAGTTTGGATTTTCTTCCAGAATTTTTATTTTTGCCGTATCCTTCCTCATTTTGTAAAAAATTTTTGATTACGCAGCATGTTCGACCAATTAATTTCCCTATTTGGTTAATTAATAAGCCAGAGGCTTTGAAAGCGAGAATTTTCCCTTTTTCCTCTTCAGTCAAACGCGTTCTTCGTGGCATTTCAGTGATTTTTTAAATAAAATTGCCAAAATTCAAAGTTACAAATCAAACAAAGTTGATACGCACACCTAAAGATCAGTTTTTCGAATGTTTCGTATAATTTCGTTACAATAAAATTTCAGCAAAACAACGGCTTTTAGAAGCAAACCTAACGGGACATTTCCAGCATAGGCTAAATATAGAATGTAACGGTTCTCTATTGCACATTACGCTTTGCACTCTCATTTTATTCTATCGTGTGAGTTGATTTAACAACATTTTCGATTTGTCGAGTGTTTGAAGTAATATTTTGATAGTTTCGTATAATATCGTTACGAACCTTATCATACACTAATCCCCTTCATCATTCTCGTCTACAAGACGATTTGAACGCTATGCAACTTTGATGTTCGGCCAATCAATTGCATCTAAATTGTTCAAAGTGTATGTTTATGACATATAATCGTACTACACCTTATCTTGTCAGTTATACAATCGACAATATCCCTTTGCAACGTATACTAACAGTTAAGGATCTATGCGATATTTTTGATTCTAAACTCCGTTTCAATCTTCACATAGATCGCATCGTTAATGAGGCAAAAGGTGTACTTGGATTCATTAAACGATGGTCTAAAGAGCTTAACGATCCTTTTCTAACAAAACTTCTGTCTATACATCTCTCTTGTTCGTTCTATCCTTGAATACTGCTCTTGCATCTGGTCTCCACAGTATAACAATAGCCAGGATCGTATTGAATATGTTCAGAAGCAATTTCTGCTTTTTGCCTTACGAGGTTTAAATTAGGACCCTCTTCTTCGGTTGCCATCCAACTCCAGCAGGCTGCTTCTTTCGTCGTTAACCAACCGTAGGACAATAGGTGTTGTCTTCCTACATAAGTTGATTGAGTTGATTGTTGGCGATATAGATTCTCCTTTTCTTTTAGGGCGTCTTCAATCCTCTGTTCCGTCCAGACCAACCAGATATTATCGCCCCTTATTCCTATCTACGTGCACTATGTGCTTTATGTACAATCTTTAACGCGTGCTATGTAAAAACTACAATAGTTTGCATCATGTTTTTTCTTCCGAACACTCTCTACCCCTAATAAAATCGTTGCTTTCAGGATACCTTCGGGAAGTCGCTGACCATTCCCAGCTATGAGCAGGGGCATAGCTTGCCGGACAGGCTGAAAAAATTTTCCCCCACCGAGTCGGTGATTTCCCATTACTTTACTTTTCTCTTTGTCCTATTTACTTAACACTCTTTATCTAACATACATTTCTTCACTTTATTATCAATCTTCTTATTTTCTTTTTTCCTATTTATTGTATTTTCTTTATTAATTTAGCATATTAAGATGATTTTTAATTTTACTTAATAACACATTGTTTCCACTTACAACCTTCTGCATAGATGATTCTATTTAGAAAATTGTATTCTTTAACTAGGCTTCTAGCATATAAAATAATTATCTTTTATATAATCTTTTGAATAATGAGGAAGACACTCGTATTGTCGACCATTAATGAATAAATAATAAAAAATTTAAGATTGATCAGAAAGATTAAAATATACTCTGACGTTGTATATTTTAATGGAGTATACACATACAACCACCAATCAAACTTTTCAGTTTAGATCCAGGCCTGAATTGCTGTTGTCCAGCGGTATCGTCGGGGAATGAGTATATTAAAAGCGATAACTTTATTAATAACCTAGTAACCTCATTCCGGAGTGTTCAGATTCTTATAAAATCTTGTAAAATCATCCGCTTCTTTTAATTTAAGCAAGACATATGACATCTGGATTCAATCATTTGTAAAAAAATAGTCTGAAGCCAATTAGAACCAGTCGCACCGGCGTGTTGCAGTTTCGGAGCATTATTATTATCTGCTCCTGTGTCCCAGAAGTTAAGCTCTTAGGAGATGTACGAATGATTTGTCGCGTGATTTGGCCATTAGCCGACAGTCTTCCGTAGTCTTACGATATCGGTATATCCTCTTTTAAGTGATCCAAGACTAAGTTTGTAGTTAGAGCTTTCATCCCAGTTGATCCTTTTGGCTTGATTAAAGAGATATCTACAGTTTTTATGTAAATCATTTAGTAGCCGTGGCCACTTCATTGTTTTTTTTCTTTCTCTTAGGTTTATTTGCGGGTTAATGTGTCTATGATTGTTTTAACTGTATGGAGTATGGTTTCTACAATATGATAATTTTGAGGGGCTGTTCGTTCTGAGGCTGATGAGGTGTTCTTTTTTGGGTTTTTCGAGGCCAAGCTCAAATGCAATATTATGGGCAGAAAAGCAGTATCCTTTTTTTTTTTGACGAGATTTGCTATGACATGTAATACAATAATCATCTCTATTACTTTGCGTGTTTTTTTTATGAAAGTGTTATATATATCCGATGTTATATATGTTAAGGAGCTATTACTAGGTCAAATTTAAAACGTATCGTTGGGATATGTTCGCTGACAGCAGCCTTATCGTAGCGGACCTGCGCTCCAAGATTACTTCACAGATGCCGCTATAACTGAAATTATGGAGCACAAAAATACTAAGTAGTAGGTGGGCTTGGGTTGAATTCGCACACTTTACCAAAGCAAGAAAAAGGAAACCCACCTATAATAAAATATATATATTTTTATATTTTGCTATTATGTCTAACAACTACTTTTTTTGTTTTATAGATATGATAGCTAAGCCGTTATAATCTGCAAAATGGTTTTACTACGGGGTAGTACACCTGAAGTGAAATTCTTCATATTTGGGATACTTATATCTTTCATTTGTGCATCGAAGCAGGTGAGTTATAGATTATATAGCTTGGCAACATGTTTCTGTAATTTCTTTTTCACTGACTGCGCATACTATGATCTCAGCGTAATCACAGCTTTGGTCAATCGAAATGTTTTATGATAATTTTAAGTAATACCAACTTCGGGAACCCACGAGCATCAACGGCTATTACATATGTAAAGTCAAGCAATTTGCTTGTGTTTGACCGGTTATTTACAACGACATTTAGCACAGGATACAATTTGCATGACTATACCACTAACCATGCATTGTATGGCAATTAACTTTAAGATAGTAGTCAGTGTTGTCTTCCTACATACGTTGATTGTTGATGACTTATAATGGTTCCCTCTAGACCCACCAGGAATTATTGTGCTCTATTTCTACCCTTATAACCAGAAAACTTTGTTATAAATTAGTGTCATGTCTGACGATGCAAAGCAGACAGAAGATTGCACTAAAATGATTAGCTCATTTTAGCGATTTGTTCAATCAAGCTTGGTCTGAACTAAGTGACATAACTGCACAGCTAAATGACCCAATCAATTTATACATTTTCTAAATCATCATATAGGATATTAAATATTAATATGTTTAGATGTACGTTAGGCGGATTCGATTCGCGATTTCAGGTTGTGGCACCCTCTTCTACCAACAGCAAATGCAGTTCGCAGCCATACCAACAAATTATATTCAATGAAAAAACATAGCTATATATTTGAGGACGTGAAATTTAAAGACACAATCTTTTTATTCTATAACATGTCAAGTTGGGTGACGCTATCTCTTAAAAGCTAAGAGATTTGCTCAAAAAAGACGATTTTATCAAGACCGGCTTAAAAATATTTATTAGTTGGTTTTTTTTTTCATTGAAAATAAATTGTTGGTGTGGCTGTCGAGTAAAGGCGGTGGCAGGTAGTGTGGTTGGTACGGATTCGAGTCCAATTGAATTACTTTTTTACCACTGCTAATTACTGAATTTATTGTTGGTATATGAGGGTTCAGGGTACCCCTAGTCGAGAACTCCCTACTCGAGCCTCTTGGTGGTTCTACTTTTAGAGGTGGTCGTCTCACGAAAAATTAAGGAAAAATTACGCGAATATTTACGAAATTATCTCTAAAAGTTAAAAACTTTTACTTAAATGACGGCGAACAGATGGACAAAACAAAAACTACTTTAGACGTGTTTTAGATGCGCCTATTTAATGCACACATAAACAACTATTTTAATTGATGTTATTAACTAATAAAATAATTGATATTTTCCAGGATTGTATCTGGTATGGAGTTTGTAATACCGATTCTTCTTATCACAATCAATATTGTTCCTATAATGGTACACCAAAAGAAATGCCTCCAGATGGACTTCAATTGTTAGCAGAAAGATGTAGTTTTCTTCTAGAAGAAAAACAAACAAAATTTTGCTGTGACGTTGATCAGGTATCAACAAGTGCTCCTTAAAAATCAGGTGCAAAATAAAAATATTTTTTCTTATGCTTTTTAGGTGAAAATATTAAATAAAAACATTAAACTGGCCTCTGCTATTCTTGATCGCTGTCCATCATGTATGGCTAACTTAGCTCGGCATATTTGCGAGTTTTCGTGCTCTTCAGAACAATCAAAATTTGCAAGGGTGGCTTCTACAAAAAAAAATGATAAAGGTATAACTATTTGAACTTTAGTTTTTTTTTTTTTAATAAAAATGAACAAACCCTATATATATATATATAGGTGCTTCTAGGTTTCTACAGGTGTAGGATTACAATCAATAAATACTTGGTCAATATTTGTACTTTCAGGTGATGACTATGTGACTGCTTTGGATTTACACATAACAGAGGAGTATATAAACAAGACTTATAAGTCATGCGCTCAGGTTGGTTATATTTTTGAGTTCTTAAGTGTTAAGATTTTCGTTAAGAATAAAGATTAATGTTAAACTTAATTCATTTATATAATGAATGGCCAACAAAAAGAGTGTCAACCATGTTAAACATTAGAATTAACAATCTTAAGTAGAATACAAACATTTCTTATAAAACTGCCGACAAGTTGCGAGGAGTATTCTACTTGGCCGTCCGTCGTCTCCACAAACAGATTATTTTGTCAGTGACGATATTAGACTATGTTGCTTAAAGAAATGGCCTTAATTTTATATTAAAATAATGTATTTATTTCATTGCAAAAATAATAGAATAGAGTAAATAAAGAGTTAGAACGCATGGTATTGTAGAAATAAGACACAAAGTGTCTTATGATAGAAATAAGAGGCAATGATTTCTGGTATATATAAAGAGAACATAAAGAACATAGCTCTTTTCTAGCGATCACCGTTTGGTTGGCACATTGAAGTGAGTTACCGATAAAAGAAGGCCTGCAGAGACTTGCCAATAAATCTATTGGTGGTCCAGATGATAATGTTTGTTCGGTAGATATCCCAGTGAAACATATGCACAGCAGCAAACTTCATCAACACATACTGCATCATCTGAAATGCTACGATTATTAAATTCAATTACACTTTTGGCCTCATTAACAGTGTTTGAGTTATGCAGAATGAAGCAGAGTATAGAATCCAAGAGAACTTTATGGTTATAACTGTCAGTTTATCAGCAATGATAAATGATGCATTATAAAAGTCATAACTATACACTTTAAACAGCTTACAAGCATTTGATTGGCTAAACACCAAAGTTACTTCAGGTTTAAAGTATCTTGAAGAGTATACGGAACTCTCTTAAGGAGACACCACATTCATATTTGTGAAAGACAACAAAGACAAAGTGTTTTAATATCGATAGAAGACTGCTTAAGATTCACTACGAAATCAATCGAACCACAAGCAGGTATTCATAGAGAAAAATCCCACTTCTTTTGAAAATTGGGGTATTCAATATGTGAAAGTGACACCCAAAGGCAAAGAATTGCTCCTAATATGAAAAATAAATGGCGAAAATGTCAGGAATAAAGTAACAAATATTACATCTTCGCTGACATATGCAATCTGCATGAAGGAACATAAGGAGATTTTGAAGTACTCCATAGTACAAGAACGTACTATTCGACCGATGATTGCTATACCAGCTATATGATATAGTGATTCAGCTGGTTCCGACATATGTGTTGCGTCCAACAGAAAGAACCACTTTTGCAAGGTTTCAAAAAGAAAGCTTTAAAGCTGAGAGACAAGTTCGCCTAGAAACAGATAGATGGACCGCTATATCCACTCGGCTGATGATAATGATCAAGAATATGTGAATTTTATGGAGTCGGAGATATCTCCTTTGTTTTACACATTTCACAATAAACTATATTACCCTCTGCAAGGGTATAAGAAGGTTTCCATATTAGAACCAACTTTTTAAAGGATTGTTCCTATTGCAACTATATGATGTAGTTATCGGATGGTGATAACATATAAAATACAAGCATACATAGGGTAAAATAAAACTTAAAAATGCAAACTTGGGGTAAGATAACTTGATAAACCGATCGTTCCGATCGCAACTAATTTATATAGTAGATTGATTTTGATATGATTTTTGCATTTTGTGTAGGGGCCATAGAGAAACAAAATCTGGGTTTGGTAATGAGTAAAAATAGTATTAGATTAATTATTATGAAGAAGAGATGCGCAGCATCAACATGCCGCTTAATGCCGATAGAAAGTAAAGCACAATTTGAAAAGTCATGAGAGAGAAATTTATGTATCGGTTCAACACAAAGCATCGATATGATTTGAAATATACGATAACAACACACTGGAGCTACTTGATTTACTTTGGACTTCAACAGCTGAAGTTCGGCTTCTGTCAAAGGTATTTTATACATCGTTAATTTAACGACTCCCACTTGCTCACACTATATAGAGAATCTCCGAAACCGTAAAGTATTTATATTCTTGACCAGAAATAATATTCAAGTTTATTAAGCCATCTTCGCCTGTCTGTCTGTTCGTACTGTATATCAAATAAGTAATTTAACTGGATGTACTCATCAATTTAAAAATTACAAATTTACGAATATTTTATAGAACAATGAAATCTAATGCAAAACAATTTCATTAAGTAATTTTTTATTTATTTATATTAAAATGCTTTTTGTTTTTTTTTTTTTGTTTTCTATTATGTCCCTTTGGGAAAAGAATGTTAATGGTATCACTACATATATTTTTTTTTGTTGTATCTCTCTATCCTTTTGTTAAAGGTCTGTTTTATTATAGATATATTAGACATTTTTCCACATACACCAATTTAAAAGTCTGTTAATGTAACAAAAAAAAAAAAATATTTTAATAAAATAAAATTAATAAAGTATACATAATTCCAAAAAGTTATATTTGTAAATTGGCGAATATTTTTACTTTCAGGTATCTGTTCCACAAACCGGTCAATTGGCATTGGATCTGATGTGCGGGACCTATGGAGCATCACGATGCAGTCCTACAAAATGGTTTACCTATATGGGAGATGTCAATAATGTATATGTTCCATTTCAAATAACATATATTCAACATCCAACAAACTCGACCACGAATGAATTTACCCCATTGAATCCAAAAACAATACCATGCAATGAAGCAGTAAATGTAAGTTTCATTCATTCGAATTTCGTAGGAACATTAATTTTTTATACTCGCTTGTGAAATGCGACTAATAGATTGGGTTGGTCAATGTAGTCACCAGTTTGAAGCTAAAACTCGTCGTTAGTATTAGCACTAAACACTGCATTTTTTCAAATACATTATTTTTACGAATGTCAGAGTTACGATTACGTTTAAACCTACCATACTTCTTTTATAGGCTTAAGGTTTAATTAATGATTCCACTTTTGACTTTTTATATCTTAAATCGAGTGAACTGGGTAAAAAGAGTAAAATGTATTTATTATCTCCGACCCCATAAAGTGTATATTTTCTTGATCATCATCAATAGCCAACTCAATCATTCCATATTTATTATTAAAGATTATAGGAATTTTATGTTTAGGTTTTTGTTTGATAATGTTGCAGTAAATAGTTTTTTTCACAATTTCAAAATTGTTACAAGCTAATTCCTTTTAATACAATATTTCTCTTTTTGCAGTTTTGATAAAGTTTTTCAAGAATTCGACAGTGATGTTCGCGTATTTTCAGAAGACATAGGTGCAGATTACATGCAAAACGATCCAACAATGGAGCTGTTAATAGTTCACTAACTGAACAAGAAAATCGGTTAAAGCGGACGCTTTATGCAGAAATGTATTCTGTAAGGCGACAAGTCAGCTAGAAGTTTATAGGACAATAACTGCCGGCTCCAAAATTAGGTGTGAAGTTAGGCTAGACTTAGTAGAGTCTATACCCGAATTTGAGGGGGAAGAATGTGAGTACGTGTTCTGGCAGTCGGCCGTAAATACGTACGAAATTTGTAAGCCAGGGGTAGGGATGCGCATTACAAAGCTGTCACTATATAAGAAACAAGAACAGCAAGAGAGGTATTAGTAACACGATAAAACGATACCGAATTTTGATGCCATAATTACCAGGCTAGACTGCGCCTATGCAGACAAAACTTCACTTCTTGTCCTATAACAAGGACTAGAAAGGGAGATGGAAAAAATTGATACTAGTGACAAGTAAAATTATCAGAAGCAATGCAATCATTAAAGTCTATATCATAGCGCATGGATTTGCCAGCTGCATTGACCTCAGCTAGATAAGCTAAGAGAAGAATTGATAGAAGCAAAATATGTTCGGAAACTTATACGGCAAAGCTATGGAAGAGAGAAGTAATGCTTCTGAGGGTAATAGGCAACAGAATCGCAAAAATGACAGGTAGGGAAAAAAGAGTAAAAACAAACGAAGTTTCAAAAAATTCTCTTTATCAGAGGACAGGGTCAGAGCAGGCCACAACAGGGTGAAGGTAACCAGACATCAAACGGTAGGGAACATCAGAGGCAACCATTACTGCATCAGTAACTAAGTGTAGGCAGCCTACCTACCCTAATTGGAATCCTCAAAATAGCAACACCAATGCTATACTTAATCGTTACCAAAAACGACAAAATAATTCTGACCGTATAACCGGCCGGATGCACCAAAGGTTAAGCAATATCAAGCAAGCTAAGAACCAGGATTCTCAGAATTATCAGCGTCGGCTACATATGACGACAACGATTACGGTAGAGGACGCTCTCGATTGCCGTTTATTCAAAGGCAACTGGATGTAAGCCAATTAATGATTTTAATTGAGACCAGTATTGGAGCCGTCTTCTCATAAGAAAGTTACCTTTATGAAGCAGAACACTAGCCTTTGATTTTTGCAGTTTCGGAAATCAAAAGAAAATTGTTTGCAAATCAGGTCAGATAAAGGAAATTAAATGGCGGATGAGTGTTCGCATCAAAATGTAAATACCCTACAAAATGAAATAGAATGCGATGTAGCGCAGGATTTTATTGTTTCGTAAAATTGCGACACATTATCTACTTCACATATGATGATGAAGCCCTCCAAGAGATAATAACACTAAAGAGATCCACTCTAAAGAGATCCTTCAGGCAGACTCAGGAACTTCTGCGTGGATAATGTATATGCCCGTTGTTAATTGTATAGGAGCATGGACTTACTCGTAGCAATGACGAAAATAGTGTCGAGAACCCTAGATGTCGCAGACACTGAAAGAGTTAGAATGTCCGAGTGACTCCTCATCGAAACAAACAACAGACAAGTGGTGATTAATATCGAAACACATGAGTAGATAAATAAAGAAAATAAGTAAGAGGTTCTAGTCGGGAGCTCCCGACTAGGGGATACCCTGAACCATCTTCATCCAACATTAAATGCATATATATATTTTATTTTAAAAGCTATATGTCAAGTTTGGTGACTCTAGATCTTCTTATTTACCGAAATTGCCCAAAAAACAGGATATCGATATCAATTTTAATCGATTGCTTGGAAACGGAGTGAGTTATTGATTATCGGAAACAAACTCGATCTGCGCAGGCACTAGGAGCACCTACATCTAAAATTTAAAGTCTCTAGCTTTTATAGGTTCTGAGATCCTTGCGTTCATACATACGAACAGACGGACAGACGGACGGACGGACAGACGGACAGACAGACAGACGGACATGGCTAGATCGACTCAGCTATTGGTGCTGATCAAGAATATATATATACTTTATGGGGTCGGAGATGCTTCCTTCTGCCTGTTACATACATTTGGATTTTGCCCAAATACATTATACCCTTATACCCATTTTAATGGGTTCAGGGTATAAAAAGGGCACGGTGACGGATACGTTTCACTTATTCGAGTCATTGCTGTCCAGAAATAGTATGCTTATCACAGAAACTCAGAGCTTAATATTGTTAATCACTCTGGCCAAACCTAACTTTTAGACCCCACTATCCTAGAATGCAATGATTTGCAGTCTATTCTAGTTCGACATCCAACAGAAGTGCTTATATTAAGACTAATGGAAGTATCCAATATAAGTCTTTCAGTCTGATAACATAGTCCACATATCTTTCGATTATCTACAAGTAAAGCAAGAAAGTTATAATTTTTTCCGTGGCTCACAATAACCCCATGCAGCAGTTGAAAAAGCACACTGTTGTGGAATGCTCCGATTAAATTATGGCTGTTACTGACTTTTTGACGACCCACAACACATACCCCAGCGGGATACATGCGGCATGCGCTGTGTCACACTCAGGCTAGCAATCTTAAGACTATGACATTAGTTGACGATGGCAGAATGATTATCACCCATCACCACGCATGAGTTAGCACAGACGATGGACCGGAGAACATAGAACATTGGTGGTCCACAAGGATGATTTAAAATAAAGACGGCTATGTCACATTCCACCACACCGCTATGTCACATGGCACCAAGTTCGTTGATCGAAAGAATGTCCTTGGAGTCGCATTCAAGACGTTGCTGAACGTCACTGGAAATGATATTTCCAGTAAAGCAAATTTCTTCTGATTGTTTGAGCAGGAATAGAATTTCAACACCATTGATAAAATTATCGTATCGTTGGATAAAATCCATGCTTATTTGAATATTTATTCATTTATAAATGAGCACAGCTACCCATCTGAACCTTGCATATTCTGTATATTGAATCTACTTTTTCTTCGTAATTGTTGTTTTACATTTTATAATGGTGGATATGGTTTTAGAAAATATTACAGTTTTTTATCTTTTGATGCATGTACATTTTTGTGTTTAGAGTACTAATAGTTCATCCAGTGTCTACCAGTATTAGAGATACATCTATGGTTCCCTTAATACGATTTCTTATTTCATTTTAATTATTTTCACTTATTGCTTCAGATGGTGGTTGCTCATTAGCTTCATAATTTTGTTGTTGTTGATTATGTGTTCAGTAAATATTCTGAATTTGTCTGATATTTTGACTGCAATTGCAAAAACTAAACGGTGCCTTAGCCAAGCTTTTGCACTGAACACTGTATATGCTTTTCTCTACTTCCACATGGAAAAACCCATGTTTGAGATCCATTACTGAAATTTTTAGAATTCTGCAAAAACTTCTTTAATAGCGACTGAATATGTGCCCTTTTAATCTAACGTATTAAAATTGAGGCATGCAGAGTCTTTAAGTGCTTGATTGTAAGTGCTTTTCTTGCTACGTTTGAGCATAACTCTGATATTTTTCCCTGCTTCAGTCTCTCGTTTACTGGTTTCCGTACAACTTTTCTCTCGGGTGCTGAGAATCGACTTCGGCTCCATGAAACACAATACCATTGCAGCTTGGTAAAATTTTCAGTTTAGCTGGGGTTGTAACTTTTATTCCATCCTGGATTAATAAAATAAATGTTTCGTGCTTACGTAATCTTGAACTTCAGCCCCCAAAATATGTAGCGACGATGTCCAGACGAAACAGCTTAGCATACTTTTTATATAACGAGTAGCTTGTAAAATTTGTGTCAAACACACACGCACTAACAATACACCTGCACCTGTGTAAATCCATGTAACAGATAGAAAGAATCATCTCAGGCCTCATCAAGTATATATATTCCTGATGAGCTTCAATAGCCCAGTAGATCTAGCCATGTCCGTCTTTCTGTCCGTCCGTATGTATGAGCGCAAGGATCTCAGAACCTATAAGAGCTAGAGACATTTTAGCTTTAGGTCTTTCTAGTCTAGTATGAATGAGTCTGTTTCCGTTAATCGATAACTTACTCCGCTTCCGATATAGAAATCCAGTTTTTGAGCAACGTTGGTAAGTAATAAGAACTAGAGTCACCAAACTTGACATGTAGCTTCTGGAATAGTACATATATATCAAGTATCTTTCATTTTATAGCTATCACCACCTCCCCTGTACTACCTGATACCTGTTGAGCTCCAAAATTAATATTAATCGCGCGTTCCGTAATCATGCTAGAATATGAATAATTCGCGGGAGAGGGTACATCCAAAGACAATATAAACACTAAGATGAGTAACACCATACAACAAAATGCTACTATGCAGCTTGATTTTTTGAAAATTGAGAACGAAAGCGAAATCTGTAGCATTGCGTTCTCACAGCCGAGAGAACGAAAAAGCTAAAAATAGAATTTTCTCTCAGCTTCGGCTCTATGAGGGCCGTGCATGCAATTATGTTTGTATGCGTGTGAATATACATACATAACAGCATATTTGAATGTGTTGTTATCCACTGCTCTGGCAAAGTCTCTGGCTGGCAAAGAAACGACCTCACGACCTACCCAAAATTTCTGTTGATATATGAATGCATTTTGTGTACTAAGGTTGGCTCCGTACAAAAAAATTTGTATTTTTAAGTCGATGCAAATATTTATGTAATTTTTTATATTTGAAATTATTAATTAAATTATTATTATTTTTAAATAATACAAAATAAATTAAGGAAATAAAAGTGCAAATTCGTTGTTTTCAAAGATACATTTAATTAATTTGTATTATTTTATTTTGTTATTTTTTGTTCGAATTATAAAGAACAAAGTACGCAGGGAGCACCGCGAGAAGGCCAATATAATTATAATGGGGTCATTACTAAATTTGACCTTCGAGTCGACTTGAAATGTAATTGTATTTTTTAGCACTCTTTTATTTCTTAATTGGAGAATAAAAATAATATTAATTTAATTTAAAGAAATTATGTAAATATTTGCATCGACTTAGAAATACATATTTTCTGCGGAGCTAACCTTAGTACACAAAATGCATTCATATATCAAAGTAAATTTGGGATAGGTCATGATCTGCGCTAGAAAACTAATAAAATTAATTTCTTGCCAGCTAAATCCAGAGCAGTGAATAACAACACATACATACATACTTTAAAGTTCTTATGCATGTATAATTGACGCATACAACGAAAGGTGCACGCATGCTATTGGCTGAGACAAGAACTTTTGTTGAGCATACACTGTCCAAAAAAAAAAGTGAAATCAATCTATGTGTGTTATTTTCTTAATATAGTTATTGCGCAAGGCAGGCTGGCGACTAACTTCGTAGCTCGTGGCAGCATCAGCAAGCCGCGACTTCAGCATTCGTTCGTCTGGTCTTTGGAGAACGAACAACCAGTCGACAGGCATGCCGTACGAAGCCTCAAAGGCCTGAAAGGCCAGGCTAGAAATTTTGCGTCGCATTCAGATGTATGGGCGTTACTCATCTTAGTGTTTATATTGTCTTTGGTACATCCATATGCAGCAGCTTTCCCAGTTTTTTACTATATTTTTGCATTACTAGGATTTTCGGGAAATATCGTTGCTTGACCAGACTACTGTCCTTCAGCCCGGCCTTGCCCGTGGTACTTATGTTATAAAATCAATGTTCTCGAAAAGCTTTGAAAATGATTTTAAAACTGAGCGGACAGTAAACAAACTACTTTCATACAAACGTTTTCCGTCATTTTACCACTGTTTCGAGTGGAATTTCCCAAATCACTGAAACACGTATTCATTATATTATTTTATAAAATTTTAAAAATAAGTTTGAAGCAAATCAGACACCACTTAAAACTTCGCCCAAAAAATCTTTGAATCGCATTTCTACCGAAGGAGTTTAGATTTTGCGAAAAATGTGAAACAAGTCTCAAATGATTTTTCATATAGAGCTTTGAAAATGAATTTGAGCGCGAAACGTCACCCTATTTCCACTAAGGAGGAATACATTTTTGGAAAAGTGTGAAACACACCTCAAATGAATTTGAACAAAGAACTTTAAAATTGAGTTTGAGGCCCATCGGATGGTAAACAAAAAAGTTTCATACAAACGTTTTCGCGATTTTTCCATACTAGCGGTTGGCATTTCCCGAAACCCCGCTTTAACGTGCACCTTCATCACATAAGGTAACTACAGTGAAAATTTCAGCTTCCAGTGCTTACGGTTTGAGCTGCGCATTTATCACCAATCAGTCAGTCAGTCAGTCAGGACAAACAGTTTTATATATGGAGATAATTTGACTAAATTCGGGGTTTATTGGTTGCACTATGATCATCATACACTGCATATTATATTTAGCATAGATATGTTTTCTGACGTATCATTAAATCTTCGGAGTGTCGAAGATATCCATACCTTTTCGTTTTTTTTTTTGAATGAATCTTATATATCCCTTTAGAGTGAACTGCCTGCGTGCTCCTGTACTGATTGTGATTTGTCATGCCCCCAAGCTCCAGAAGAACCAATTACACCTAACCAACTTAAAATAGCAGGATTCGACGCTTTTACGGTCATTATGACGGTTGTTTTTACTGTTGGAACAGTTGTCTTTCTATTGGGAACATTTTTATTTACCAAAGACTCGATAAGTGGTGAGTATTCAATTATGCAAAAAATGCTTTTATTGACTAATTTAAAATTAGTTGTGATCTACTATGTTCTCAATTATTTGAAAACACATAAACAATCACATATGATACCCACATGGCACAAGAATAATAAAATTAATTTCGTCGGCAGCAAAAGCTACTGCAGTGAATAATAACACATATACATATTAAGATGTACTCATGCATGCATTATTCACACATACAAACATAGCCATTGGCTGAGACAATAACTTCTCTCTGGTATAAACTTTGCAGAAATAAGAGTAAAAGTATTTTATGTTGGCTATTGTATTAGGGATGTTTAGAACAAACTTGGTTATGCTGAAAAGAAAAGTATGTGAAATCTGTCTTTAACAATCGTAGCAAAAGTACTAACAATATTCTTAAATACAAAACTCTCTCGCTCAATTTAGCTTTGAAATACTGCAAAAATACGAAAAAACAGAGTATCATCGACAAGCAAGCCTTGTTGATGAAAGCAAGTTCCTTGGTCGGGTCAGCATCAACGCATTGCGACATATGCATGCGTACGCCTAGTGTTTTATGAGCGAAAAGCCAGATTTTGCGTTCTGTTACTGAATTAAAGATTTAGTTCAGAAGGTTGACTGGGAACCCGAAAAGGAGTGTTTAGCGGAAGCACTAAGGAGTGATTAGCGGAATCGTAAGCCTTTATAAAATCGGTATATATAAAACCAGTACTTCTAGGGAAGTAAAGTCGATAACATCAGTGGTTGTAGATCTACATGTCACGAACCCACATTGGGATGGTGATAAAATGCAGCTGCATAAAGGTACTGGTAAGATAAGAATAGCAGACAATTTCGAAATTCCTGTATAATTTTAAGCATCCGATTAAACTACTTTCTTCTGGAGAGGAATTATAAACGACATTTTCTATATGTTCAGGAACCATGAAATGTTAGAGATAATATAAAAAGTTATCAAATACGCACCATTAGGGCCCGGTGAGTATGTTGGTTGGATTGTGCTACGGTCGCAGAGTAGCAAATTTTTAATACCAAGAGGATTTAAGATGCAAGTAACCGTCTGTGATGTGGATAAGGCTGATTTGTATTTTACCTAGAGGAGGAGTAGTTAGTTTAAAAAAGTTTGCGAAAGGATCAGTGCGTAGATCAGTGTTCGCACTCTTGTCTTCATACTTACTAACATCGCAGAATAGATGTCTGGCGTTTGGAGCTAACAAACTTAAAGAATTGCTTAGGATTATGTGAAAATTGAGGGGGATAGCTGTTATATGTGATAATTTTCCGATATCTTAGTTTCCGATTTTGTTATCAGATTACTTATTCTGATAACGAGGGAAGCATTCCAGACCTTGCTAGTTAATCAATTGGGGCGCACACGTCAAAAAGCGAGTACTGACAATTATACAGATTTTAATGGCAACATTAAGGCTTGCACAATCGTACAGCTGGAACCCATTGACTTGTAGAGTTAAATCATTAAGCTAAAAAAAACCAGCCCTACGAAAACACGTATTCCACCCCTGTATAGTTCGATCTTGGCCCCTGTGCCAGTCTCAGGCTTGGTTTTGCAGGTGCAATTACCAAACCTGAGGAACGAACAGAACTTGATAGAGCGGACGATCTGCTAAAGGATACCCCAAAGCAATTCATTAGCGTCTGCCCATCGGTATTGCATATGCAAGCTTGAAAAGACAACACGTACAGGACACCACCAAGCAAACAAATAATAAACTTAAAAAGCTTACAAGGGAACTTAGTTTTCACCCAACATGGAAACGTTGTGGATATTGCTTCGACGGAAGAACGAGTTGTAAGGCATCCTAAAGCAATTCAAATGGTAGTAGCCCGGTGTGAACAGTAGAAATTACACAAAGCCACAGTGCTCCAACTGCATTAATTGGAGTTACTCTTCGGCGCCGCAGAATACACTGAAACGCTGGACTTAAAGCCATAACAGACTTTTACCCGTCTCCAGAAAGTTGCTTCAGATTTAGCCAATTGGCAGTCATCACGAGTGTCTGTCTGAACTTACCCGACACAACTTACCGCTGCGATGCACTCCGTGGCACATTTGCCTGGCTTGGAAATTACAACTTAGATCTGCCTCCAATAACCTTGCGTTTACTTCTCAGATGCTATATGGCTCTAAGGCTTTCGGTCCATTTAATCACTCCTTGCTATTAATCCAATTATCCCCTCTCAGACAATCTTCAGTTAAGAAGCACCATCTACATTTTAGAAGATCTGAGTAAGAGAACCGAAAGTTATTTTTGGGCAAAGCGGGCACTAAATATCTAAAGAGTTGTACCATCTAGTAAATGCTGAGGAGTACTAAGACAAAATAAGAGCACACCTAGAATACCGGTATAATATCCAATTTAAGACTCAGCCACGCAGTAAGAGCGAGTCTATCTGCCATCTAAAATGTGCATATACACTTTGTGGACCCAGTATCAGGTAACGTTAGAGAAAAATTCAAGTATTTCACGCCTAGTGTGCAATGATGTGCTGCACGCACTAGACAGAAAGGTATCCAGCTCGCCTGTCTATTCTAGGTACGTCTTATTATTAATATGTAAATCTAGAGTCGGTGAAACAACTCAGGCAGTCAGTCAGACCAAACGACTTCTAGGTTGTTGTGATAAACAAACAACAGCCGAATGTCCAAAAGCAGGTTTCAGAGTTAGAAACTTGGCAAGCCTCTATTCCAGATCGTGGAAGATGCACTTTGTAGCCACTATGACCTGAAGATGTAGCAATATATTGAAACGATCTCTTCACTCTAAAGTCCTTGAACAATATAAATTTCCACGTTGGCAGAAAAGGTCGTTTTCGGCGTGGTTTACAGCCGGTTAACTGAGAGAATAAAAAACATTGCGTTGGCGCAGGGAATGTGATTATGTGTGAATTTGGGTATTTATTTAAGTGACACGAATCTATGTCAGGACAATTCAGTTTGTATACAGGGTAGCATAGTTTAGCACCCTCGATGAAATCTCTTCCAATTGATTGTGTAATAATATATCCAACAAAAATTCTTTTATTTTAGATGAAGATTTTCACGTTGGCAATGAAGAAGTAACCGACGATTCTATGTACAGACAACAGCCAAGATATTTTGAAAAACTTGGTGCGCGCACAGAATATTTCTTGGAAAACATATTTACTAAATGGGGTACATTTTTTGCAACATATCCATGGATTACTTTGTTTGCATGTGCAAGCATCGTGGTGATGTTGGGCTATGGTATTACGTTTGTGGAGATTACTACAGATCCAGTACAACTTTGGGCTTCGCCAAGTTCAAAATCTAGAATGGAAAGGGAGTTTTTCGATTCAAAATTTGAACCCTTCTTTAGAATTGAGCAGGTAAGGTAAAATACAAAATTGATGTGTGCGCCAGGTTAAACTCTAACCCTCTAACCCTGGTACATATGCTCATGTAACAGTGTAAGTCACGGGTAGAGTATCAGTTGTAGCAACTGGAATGTGCGATTATATTTTACAGTAAATTTAAACTTGCAATACAATAATCATTTCTATTATGCTTTAGGTAATAATTAAAGCTGTAGATCTGCCCTACATTTTACATAATACGTCGAACGGACCAATAAAGTTTGGTCCAATATTTGGAAAAGATTTTCTATCTGATGTACTGGATCTACAGGAGCAAATACAAAATATCGACGCAAATGGAACATTTTTAAATAATATATGCTATGCTCCCCTAAAAGATGACAATAGTTATGTAAAAGCTTCAGATTGCGTTATTCAATCTATTTGGGGCTATTTCCAAGATGATATAAGCCGACTTGATGATAATGATGAGGATAATGGATTTAATGTAAGTATTATAGATAGTTTTTTGCTTCATTTAATTTTTTTTTCAACCGTATTTATATTTAAACCGCAAGATTATCCAAACAATTAAATATTAAAATCAGTAGTTGTAGTCACCACTATATGCATATAAGCATGTTCGTTAAATACATAACTAGTATATATAATTCGTTAATGATTGTGCATAGAATGCATAGTATAGATTAAGTAAGTAAGATGCGTATTTTGAGTTATACTAACAATGATGAAAATCATAATACATAAATATACTAAACCGAAGTCTTAATCACAATCCCAAGCACAACAGCTTCTGCCAAACCAGCTGAGACTGCTCAAGACCCAATTGCAAGATAAAAATTGGTATTAGTTCGGTTCTTTGAATATGAATTGCATTCGCATCTGGATTGCATAGTACATTTACATTTCATATAATTTCTGCATTATAGTTATGATAAATCAGTACCTGTGTGTCGACTAAAAATGTTATTTTCACCACTTTTACACTCTTGCCGGTTGTTACTGCTGCCGTGGCTATTATTTTGATTATTTATGTAGCCACTCCTATTGTTTCTTCATAAACATTATCATGGTATCTATTAATTTTAAATACAATTAAGTCGAATAACTAAAACTTATCCAGGAGATAGCTCAAATTTTCGGCCTTACCATCGTCGAAGTTTGGGATCAGCGATAAGGCTGTCATTGTGAAAAATTCTGTCGTTTGAGTCATGTTTATTGACTTAATGAAGCCGAATTAGCTTTACTATACTATGTATAGGGAAAAATATTCTATATATTTATACCCTGAACCCATTAAAAATGGGTAAAAAGGGTATATTGTATTGTGCAAAATGCAAATGTATGTAATAGGCAGAAGCATCTCTGAACACATAATATATATATTTTTTTGATCAGCATCAATAGCCATGTTGATCTAGCCATGTCCGTCTGTCCGTATGTATAAGCGCAAGTATCTCAGAACCTATAAGAGCTAGAGACTTGAAATCTTAGATGTAGGTCCTCCTACTGCCTGCGCAGATCAGGTTTGTTTCCGATAATCGATAAATTACTCCGTTTCCAAGCAATCGATAAAAATCGATATAGACAATACTGTTTCTTGGGCAAATTTGGTGAATAATAAAAGCTAGAGCTACCAAACATATGTTGCTTTTAGAATATTATGTATATGTCAAGCATCTTTCATTTTACACCTATCGCCACTTCCCCGTTACCACCGCAGAGCTATAAATCAAGTTAATAACCCAACTTGTATTGCCAAACAATTTAAGCCACAATTTAAATGCAAATATGAGAGTACACAAATATTGTATGCTACTATAAGATATACTGTACAAAATTTCATAAAGATCGGTTAAGAAAAAACCAACGTTATATGTAACTGCGCAATTGGATGGGACAGCTTGCGAATACTTTATGAAGTTCTGTATACATGTACACACACACATTCATGCGCGTCTGCTTCGCATTCTAACAGCATGGTAATTGCGATTTTTTTCTGTAATGCGATATTAGTTTCTTGTTTTTCTTTCTTATAAGTACTTAATTATTGGTGTGGCTGCTGAGTAGAGGCATACCCGGGAGAGTATTTTTCGTTTTTTGCTGGTGTGGCTATTGAGTAGAGTCGACAGCAAGTAATGAGGTCAGTTGTGAGTTCAAACCCTGCCAAGGAAACTTTTTTTTTATTATTTCCTAGTATTCCCTAGTCGGGAGCTCCCGACTAAAACCTCTTTCTTGTTTTGTTAGAAATTGTCAAAGCTTTCTGCACGACTTAGATTTCTTCTATTAATCTGCTTATTGTCTTTAGAGTACACCTTGAATACCAAGTTTATGCATGTAACAATAAGGATTAACAGGATTGTTTACAACATTGAGGGTAGGGCACATGACTTTTCATTGACTTTTACCACTAAGCATGCAATTATAGAAACTTGAAATCAAACTCTAAGTGATTGACAGAATGTCTGTTCCTAGTGAGTCCCACGAGCGCTTGCGTCCTTTGAATATAGAGAGTATGATTGCTGAGAGTATCAGCCCAAAGCTGAGCCACGAGAGTCGAACCTTGCAGGTTTCTCAGTTTTCAGCTAGATTCTTTCAGGCCCAGTTTCGGGCACTGCAATCAACGCAATATAGTCATTCTTAACCCATAAATCTTTGTAAAAGGATCCACATTTAGAAAAATAAAGAATAAAGAACTTTGCGACTTTTAACTCAATACAGACATCTTTGCGAACTGGGTCCTATATAAACTTGCTAGTGATCTGCAAGAAAAGGATACAGCACTGGATAATGTAGGGTTTCGATTAAAAACTTGCGCATCTAAAACGAGAGAAATGTTGAAAGATATTCCAAGGGTTTCCCAGAAATCGAAGACGCTAGCGTGGCTTAAACTCGATGGCAAGCTACTACTAATTAAAATTATTCGCGCGTTCTAAAATGTGTGTAAGCTGTGTACTTGCAGACAAAGCGAGACAAAGTTTTGTATTTCCAGTAATTTTTTCAAGACGAGAGTCGCATCACTCAAGATGGTTTCACTATTACGTTTAGAGCTGTACGGCGCCGATCTTTCTACTGCCCTTTTCCCACAACTTTATCAGGAGTACTGAGACATATAATTAGATAAACTAATTATACCAAAGTTCATGCCTGGATGGATAAACCTCAGATTTCTGTATGTTTGAAGTGTACCTCAGCCGGTATGCGATATGTGGTGTCATGTACTATACAATACGTACATATGTACTATAAAATACAAGATTTAATCTTTTTTATAATTTTTTTGAAAATCCAGTTAGTAATTAGTTTTTTTTTTTTTCCATTGATAGAGATATATACAGTATGTCAAAAAAATGTTTTTACAAGCAAAATCACATTTTAGGTTTATTTGAACATATATGTACCAATAAGTGGGAATATTTTTATACCCTGAACCCATTAAAAATGGGTATAAGGGTATATTGTATTTGTGCAAAATCCAAATGTATGTAACAGGCAGAAGGAAGCATCTCCGACCCCATAAAGTATATATATTCTTGATCAGCATCAATAGCCGAGTCGATCTAGCCATGTCGGTCTGTCTGTCCGTTCGTCCGTCCGTCTGTCCGTATGTATGAACGCAAGGATCTCAGAACATATAAGAGCTATAGACTTGAAATTTTAGATGTAGGTGCTCCTAGTGCCTGCGCAGATGGATATCCTGTTTTTTGGGCAATTTTGGTAAATAATAAGAGCTAGAGTCCCCAAACTTGAAATATAGCTTCTAAAATAGAATATATATATGCATTTGATGTTGGAAGAAGAGAGTTCAGGGTATCCCCTAGTCGGGAGCTCCTGACTAGAACCTCTTACATATTTCATATCTAATCTGTTTCGATTCGTTATTTTTCCTAGAATATAGCGCCAATTATAATAAAACTTTATCCAAACATTTTATAGAATTAAAAAACTAAAAACATTCAATTATTACAATATTATATTATAGTAAATTGTTTTGCAGTTCGCCTCTGAACGATCCCATTAAATTTCGGCCCATGCGTTTTTCTTCTCTTGAATCTTCGACTTTTCTAGTTATTTTTGGCTTCAATTTTGTTATGCTAGGAAAAAATCGCTCAGCTGGTGTATTATAACCATCAGATGGGATGTCAAGTCTCGGAGATGGCTGATATGTTTAATTTATCCAAAGCAACGATTTACAATATATTAAACAGAGGCAATAAGGAAGATAGGCTAGAAGCAAAAGCGGTAAGTCATCGTCCCTGAAAATTTCTGACTGAGATAAGCGAAAAATTCTTAGAAAATTGAGAAAAATCCACGAATTTCGCTTAGGAATATTGATCAGGAGTTCCAGGAAGTAACTGGTGTTGATGTTTTACATAAAACTGCTAAATTTGAATAACTCCACATCACAATTTGCCAGGAATAAACCCTTACTTTCAGCGGCCAATATTTAAAAGCCACTTACGTTCGCTCAAGCCCATGTAAGTATATATTCTGTGACGAAAGCAAAATAATGCTATACTATAATGATGGGCAATCCAGAGACTGGAAAAGCCACTAACAGCGTAGGAAAACCGCAATACAAAACCAACAGTCGAATTCGGTAAATCAGTGATGGTTGGGGGTGTATTTCTAACAAATATGTTGGAGCTTTGACCTTTATTGAAAATACGATGCTGGATGCTAGAAAATTTCTGAGCATTTTACAGACCCACCAGCCGTTAAATTGATCGAAAAAAAACCCTCACAATTTTGTTACAAGGATTTTCTGTAATTGTAAATGTATCACTAGTTTATGTTGTCTAAATAATATTTTTTTTGGTAGTCCTTTATTGCATGAATGTCTAGAAGAAGATTTTACTTTTAAGACATTATAGTTGTATTTGTAGTTTCTGTATTTGATTTCGACTGCGCCAGTAAAGTGCTTAAACGTTTTCATTTAAGACCTAATAACGTTGAGTTTACTATATGGTGTGTATTGGTTTTGTCCAAATAATAACTTTCTAAGTGGCGTGAATGCAATTTTAAAACTGATCTTTATTATTTCCAAATTTCTTGATACTTTGGGTAACTAATCTTGGGACTTTCGGTCGACACGGTCATTACACAACAGAGCTGAGTCATTGCAATTCCGCTGTGATGGACGTGACTGGAGAACAATAAGTGCTATTTTTTGTTTGGAGTAGAAGACAGTCATTGACGACATGGCTGACTTGTACGCAAGTTTTATTTTCACATAAACCATACTGATTGCACTTCAAATTCTCTGATACAAAAGCTCCATAGAATTGATTTGCTACTTAAATCAACCTTCGTGTTCGTCGTTGCCTTCCCCTAGACCTTCCATAAAGAAAGTGAGAGTGCACTGAAATTCGAGTGACAAATTAAACCCTGATGGCGGAATAAAAGGGGCAAAACGTTGTTAACAAAATATATTGGTAAGCTGCTTACATCCGTCTTACCAATGTTTTGACCAGTCCAAGCTAAATGTTCAATGATGGTAATATGATGCTCTCCACTCTAGGGTCAAAGATCCTCTGTCTTTTCCAAGTACTCGATAAAAATGGATATCGAAATTCAGTTTGAGCAAATTTGTTAAATAATAAGAGCTTAATTTACCAAATTTGACATGTAGCTTCTATTTGTACGAATATATCAAGTATCTTTCATTTTATAGCTATCACCACCTCCTCTCTAATACGTCATAGCTATAAATAAAGAAATAAACCAATTTGTACTAATACTGCCCACCAATTCAAGCCACAATTTAAATGCAAATTTGGAGAAAATAAAAATATTCTATATATGAGTAACTATATTCAATCTAAGACTATACCTCCAAAAGTTTATTTTTCAAATATCTGACGCGGGGAGGTATAAAAAAATTCCGAGATAATGCTCAAACCACTAACCAAACAATGTAACCAAACAATTTATGGTTAGTGCTCAAACCAAGTACTTTGTTGTCGATTCTTATCGATAATGTTCTAAATGCCAAATGCCTGGCTCTTACATCTTATATGATAGACATATTCATACACACAAACAGGCTCATTACTACACTACTATTACTGAGCTGACGTAACAGCAGTCGAACTTTGTTCTAAATACTTGCTTGCATAAAATTTGAAATGTCGTTAATATTTTGCAATTCTATATGCTTGCAAGGTAATCCTTAATCTTCGGTACCCCGAAGATAACTATTCTATTGTGTTAATAATTATAACCTATAATCTGGTATTATCCATTTGATTTATTTCAGGTTACCTATTTGGATGAAATGTATCAGTGCATCAGTAACCCATATTTATGTTTAGCTTCTTACGGAGGGCCAGTAGATCCAGCGATTGCATTAGGCGGGTTTTTGAAGCCTGGGGAACAACTTACAGGGACTACAAAATATGAGCAGGCTGATGCTTTAATTTTAACATTTTTAGTTAAAAACCACCATGACAAAGGGAAATTAGTACATGCATTAGAATGGGAAAAATCCTTTGTTGAGTTTATGATAAACTATATAGAAAATAACAAAAGTAAGTCAATGGATATAGCATTCACTACTGAGCGGTCTATTGAGGATGAATTAAATAGAGAGTCCCAGTCGGACGTATTAACCGTTTTAGTTTCATATATTATTATGTTTATTTATATCGCCATATCCCTTGGACATGTGCAAGAACTAAAAAGATCACTGATTGACAGTAAAATTACACTAGGTATTGGCGGTGTTATCATAGTCTTAGCGTCAGTAGTCTCTTCCATAGGAATTTTTGGATATATTGGGGTACCAGCAACATTAATTATTGTGGAAGTAATACCATTTTTGGTACTGGCGGTTGGAGTTGACAATATTTTTATTCTAGTTCAGACTTTCCAAAGAGATCAGCGTAGAACTAATGAAACGACAGAACAGCAAGTGGGGCGGGTTCTAGGACGAGTAGGCCCAAGCATGTTATTAACATCTGTAAGTGAGAGCTGTTGTTTTTTTCTTGGTAGCTTATCTGACATGCCTGCAGTAAAAGCTTTTGCGCTGTACGCTGGTGCTGCTTTACTAATAGATTTTATATTACAAATAACATGTTTTATCGGATTGTTCACGCTTGACATAAAACGGAAAGACGAAAATCGTTTAGATATTTGCTGTTTTATAAAATGTAAAAAGTCAGATATTGTGCACAATAATGAAGGGCTTTTATACAAATTTTTTAGAAGTGTCTACGTTCCATTTCTCATGAAAAAGGCTGTTAGAGTAACTGTAATGATTTTATCTTTTGGATGCCTTTGTGCTAGTATTGCTTTTGTTCCAAAAATTGAAATCGGACTTGATCAAGAATTGGCAATGCCTGAAGATAGTTTTGTCTTACATTATTTCAAGTCTTTAAACGAACATCTTAATATTGGCCCCCCAGTATATTTTGTACTTAGGGGAGATATAAATTATTCAAATAGTTCTAATCAGAATTTAGTATGTTCAGGACGATATTGCAATGATGACAGTGTTTTAACGCAACTTTACTTAGCTAGCCGACGATCAAACTTAACTTATATTGCTCGCCCTGCATCAAGTTGGATTGACGATTATTTTGATTGGGCTTTGTCATCAAGTTGTTGCAAGTATAATCCGAAGAATGACAGCTTTTGTCCTCATCAAGGTAAGAATATTTAAATACTCGTTAACTCTATACCCAATCTGACTCGACCTATTATTACAAAATTAAATGAAAATAAAAAAAGGTGCTCTTGTCGGTAGTTCCCGACTAGGGGATACCCTGAACCGTCCTCTACCAACACCAAATGCACCTCGCGCTATATGCTTTAGAAGTAATAAAAATAAATTAAAAAAAAAAGTTCCTTCATGCTCGAAGCAGACCACACTTCTCTACTCAACAGCCAAACCAACAACTAATCGCTACTGTTAAGAAAAAAAAAAAACAATAAAATAGAAGCACATGCACACAGCATAGAAAACAATATAATCGATATTAAAATACTGTTGATAGAATTCAGTAAAGACGCGCGTGAAAGTGCGTATGTACATGTATACAAAAATTCTTACAATTTGCGCTAGCTGCTATTATGTGGCCAGCCTAAACATGTTTTCTTTTATAGCACATATTCTATGGTAGCGAGGTGGTAACGATAGCTATAAAATTAAATATACTTGATATATATACTATTTTAGAAGCTGCCTGTCAAGTTTGGTGATTCTAATTCTTAAAACCTAAGAGATTTGGGAATCGATTATGATCAATTACGTGGAAACAGGAAAAGTTATCGCTTATCGCAAACAAAGTATTACTGCGAGCGCGTTCCAAATGTCAACTATATAGCTGTTAAAGGTTTGTGATCCTTGCGTTTATACATACAGACAGACGGTCGGCTGTGTCTATATCAACTAGGCTATTGATTCTGATCAAGAATATAAGATGCTTCCTCTACTTATTACATACAATTTCACAAATATATTATAATCAAGAATAGTATGAATTTCAAGTATATTTCATTTTATACCTACCGCCACCTCCCCGCTACTACCATAATGCTTAAAATCAAGTTAATAACCCAATTTGTATTGCACACCAATTTAAGCTACAATTTTAATGCAATTAACTTTTTGAGAATACACAAATATTCTGTGGTACTATGGTACTATATACTATGAAAAATTTCATTAAGATCGGTTAAGAAACCAAGAGTTATATGTTTTGCCTTGTATCTGTATACATATGTGTGTACATTCATGTGCGTCTGCTTCGAATTCTATCAACTGCATTGCAATTGCGATTGCATTGTTTTCTGTGCTGTTATTTTTATTCGATTTTTTTCCATAAGGCCCAATGAATGGTGTCGTTATTGAGTAGAGGCGGTTGCATGAGGTGCGGTCTGTTGCGAGTTCGAACCCTACCGAGAAAAACATTTTTTTTTGGTTGGTGTGGCTGTTGAGTAAAGTTAGCAGCAAGTAATATAGTCAGTTGCAAGCTCGAACACTGCCAAGGGAGCTTTTTTATACCCTGAACCCATTTAAAATGGGTATAAGGGTATATTGTATTTGTGCGAAATCCAAATGTATGTAACAGGCAGGAGGAAGCATCTCCGACCCCATAAAGTATATATATTCTTGATCAGCATCAATAGCCGAGTCGATCTAGCCATGTCCGTCTGTCTGTCTGTTCGTCCGTCCGTCCGTCCGTATGTATGAACGCAAGGATCTCAGAACATATAAGAGATAGAGACTTGAAATTTTAGATATAGGTGCAGGAGCACTAGGAACTAGGGGAACTAGGAAATTCCCGCGCAGATCAAGTTTATTTCCGATAATCGATAACTTACTCCGTTCCCAAGCAATCGATAAAATCGATATCGATATCCTGTTTTTTGGGCAATTTTGGTAAATAATAAGAGCTAGAGTCACCGAACTTGACATATAGCTTCTAAAATATAATATATATATGCATTTGATGTTGGAAGAAGAGGGTTCAGGGTATCCCCTAGTCGGGAGCTCCCGACTAGGAACTCTTACTTGTTTTAAATTAGTCTTTATTACTACAAACGCGTAGAACGAGCTGAATTTGGTATTGGTATAAGAGGGTTCAGGGTATTCCCGAGACGGGTGCTCCCGATTAGAACCTCTAACTTGTTTTAAAATTAATATTTAAGCAAACAATTAATTTCCTGCCTTTTGTATAAATTAAACACCTGCTTATACAGCGCAATTTGCAATTCTATTAAAGTAATATTGTCGTTTGAGTGTCAAAAAATTGAAAACGTTACTTGCGTAGATCTTAATAAGGTATTAGAAAACCAACTCATAGCACAGTGAAACTATTAGAAATACGGCAGCTATATTATAAAATGGTCCCATCCGACCGGTTCCGACATTTGTACTGCCTGTAGGTGAATGATTGACCTATGATTAACTGACCTAGAAGATATATACTTTCTGTGATCGGTGATGACTCCTATGCAATACACAATTATGATAAAAAAATAGTGTTTTACGCCAGTTTATCTAAGAAGCCGATGAAAGTATCAAAATCGTTAAAAAACTTATTCATGAAGTTCTTTTTAAGAGATTGTAAATAAATTTGAAGCCAATCGGGGAAAACTTAAAAACTACGACCAAAAAATCCAAAAAAAAAAAAAAACAGAAAATCAAATCAAATATTTAACCCCTATTCCCACCAAGAAGGAAGCAAATTTTCTCAATAATATTTAAAAAAAGAATTTGATGCCGACTAAATGTGCACCACTATCACATAAGGTCACTAATCAGACAGACAGTGGGTCAACCACACTAAATCCAATTTTTTTTTGACAACTAAACGTAACGGTCCACAATAACATACAATTTAATCACAATTTTTTTAACAAAGGTTTAAATAAAGATAATGTTAATATAGAATAGTGAAACTTGACTGTTCGTCCGTATGAACGAGTTGATCTGAAATTTTAAACGTCGTTCATCTTAGTGCCTTCGCTGTATGAGTTTGTTTCCGTAATCGTTAACTTACCTCGTTTCCCACTTATCAATAAATATGGATTTTGAATTTAAGTTTTTTGAGCTAATCTCTTAGGTTTTAAGATCCATATTTGACATGTTGCTTCTAGATTAGTATATATATACAGCTGAAGGGCTCCTCCTCTACCACATAGGTATAAATCAAATTATGTGTTTGCAGCTAGCAGTAGTGCAGTCGGAAACGAGTGTAAGGAAACTTTTAGTTTAAATTTATTTTGATAAAGCCGATTTTTTTCTTTATCCGATCTTTTTAAAATTTTCTACAGTATATTTTATTGTACCATAAAATATTTGTGTATTTTGAAAAAGTCAATTGCATTTAAATTGTGGCTTAAATTGGTTGGCAATGCAAGATGGCTTATTAACTTGATTTATAGCTCTGCGGTGGTAGCGGGGAGGTGGCGATAGGTGTAAAATGAAAGATGCTTGACATATACATAATATTCTAAAAGCAACATATCATGTTTGATGGCTCTAGCTCTTATTATTTACCCAATTTGCTCGAAAAACACGATGTTGGTATCGACTTTTATCGATTGCTTGGAAACTGAATGAGTTATCGATTATCGGAAATAAACTCGATCTGCGCGGGAACTAGGGGCACCTACATCTAAAATTTCTAGTCTCTAGCTCTTATATGTTCTGAAATCCTTGCGTTCATACATACATACATATTGTATTTGTGCGAAATCCAATTATATGTAACAGGGAGAAGGAAGCATCTCCGACCCCATAAAGTATATATATTCTTGATCAGCACCAATAGCCAAGTTGATCTAGCCATGTCCGTCTGTCTGTCCGTCCGTCCGTCCGTCGTTCCGTCCATATGTATGAACGCAAGGATCTCAGAACCTATAAGAGCTAGAGAAGAAATTTTAGATGTAGGTGCTCCTAGCTCCCGCGCAGATCGAGTTTATTTCCGATAATCGATAACTTACTCAGTTTCCAAGCAATCGATAAAAATCGATATCGATATCCTGTTTTTTGGGCAATTTTGGTAAATAATAAGCGCTAGAGTGACCAAACTTGACATATAGCTTCTAAAATAAAATATATATATGCATTTGATGTTGAAGGAAGAGGGTTCAGGTTATCCGCTAGCCGGGAGCTCCCGACTAGAAACTCTTACTTGTTTCTCTATGGAAATGCATTTTTAATATGGCTGTCGCGTAAAGGCTGTAACTAGTAGACTGGTCAGTTGCGGGTTGTGTCTACTGGAGAGATCTTTAATTTTTACCAATGTTATCATGAAGTCTGGATAATTGACCAGTAGTTATCAAAGTTTATAAGAAGTTACACAGGATCAACTGGAAATCTTCCAGTTCCAGATATTGTATTTTACTATAACAGCTTGCTCAATACCGCGCCAGCTAAAACGGCAATCGCTGTAGAGTTATATATTTAAATTCAAATTAAAATATTTTAGCATTTTTAAATAATAATCAAGACATCATGCCATCAGAATCCAATACAATCCAATCAGAAAATAATAAACAGATTGACAAACTGATAAATGATGGAAACGTAAAACCATAGCTGTAGAAATATAAAATTTCACTTCACCTTACCAAATTCTATGAAAACGTAATGGTTACGTAGTAGAATCGCCATATCAATAAAAAGAGTAGCTTAAAAGTTGTTTCTTCCAACAATAGAGATATATTTGAATAATCAGGCCAGCCCTACCTTACGTTTGGAGTTTACTAGATTAACCTAGACAAGAAGTCGAGTAACGTCATTTTTATTAGTCGTAAGGCTTCACTCTAGCGACTATGGAAGCGTAGTATACCGCCCTTTCACACTGCAGGAGGAGTTACGATCTATTGCGCATCATGTAGACAGTGGCCTGGATGTGCAGTCTAAATGTCAGTCGTTAATCCAGGACGTCGCCCAAATACTTTACCTGTTGATCCGTCTGCATGACTTCGTCCTTAAGCCATACTAGTGGCACATCACTCCTGCGTAGATTGTATGTTCTTCGTTTGCCATAGGGGTGTGAGTTAAAACTCTGTGAACCTAATCAATAGCGCTATATCCTAAACTAGAGCCAAATTGATGCTCCTGGATGATATTTTGAAGATGCACAAGCTTTTTCGTCGTATGCTATAAGGATATGAGTCGACACCCTGTGAACCTAAACAAAAGCGTCCTCGGTGATATTTTGAAGATGCACAAGCTAAGCATGCCTCCCAAAATCCTTTGAGAGCAAAAGGACAAGAGTGAGTGGCCGATTTGACACAGGGTCATCCTTCGGCTGGTCAGGCTAATGGACCAAAAGAGTAAAATTACCTTACGGTGTAATACTAGGACCCCACTAGTTGCTGGACTTTTCTAATCAAAAGGCTCGAAGTTCAGATGGACGGACCTGTCGAGCTTTCTTTGAAAACACTGTCGTGGGCTGTTTACTTACTTTAACAGGAAGCAACAGGTCAGCACTATGATGCACCCAGGAATCTAAGATGGTTATGATCGCATCAGGTGGTCCATGAAGGCTCGGACTTTCTCTATGGAAGTAAACCAGCCACCTGGCAAACATTGCTCCATGGGGCTGATATTGCGATTGCTCTACAGGCACGTTGGGTCCAGAAAATTGAAAATTACGTTTAAGCCGTTGAGCTCGGCTCTACAATTGGACAGGTATTCTCGGTATACAACCGAGCCCACCTCTGAGACAGTATCACTAACCATACAATGTATAGATATACCAAATAGCCTTTTTTATCGAAACACGATAAATCGCAACGAGGGAACCTCAAGGGTGCCTGCGACCATTTTAGTGTGCCCAAATAGAGTAAGACTGTTGAGAGAGGCAGCCGGCCTCGAAAGCCGAACGTTCAGTATGAAGCCGCATCTCACTCAGCGCACGACGTCATTGCAGCTGATGCTTTTTCTTAATATATTTATGCCATTTTTAAATCCTAAAGCCCAAATGCGTACATATGTGCTTATGTATGTGCAGAGTGTGCATCGCTCTCACTTATTGCTCATTGCGCACTTGCGTGCATCTCTTTCTCCCTGCATAGCTTCCCACAAAACCCAGAGATCTACACACATACATATGTTTGTGTTGTGTATATGTGCGCCCTAGTAGATCACGACTTTTGTCGCGAGCCAGAGGTTATTTCTTCAATTGTGTCCCTTATGTGCCTGTGGTAGAAGTTATCTACCATTTATTTTTTCGTCCAGTCAGGCATAATGAGAAGAATTTGGTCCAATTTTATTTAATACACACTAAATTGACCTGGGACCTATTTTGTTTAAACTACAAAAATATGTAAGTCCTTTTTCTGAAAGGGTAATTCATCGTCGACTTGTCAGAGTTCTAAGAAAAGACTAAAATTGAACGTGTTCAATTTTTGCGACTTGCTGCTTGTCCACACGCACACCCTTTCGAGTAGGCAGTTGCGTGATATTATTAAAGGGTTTGGCCTGTTCATGGGCAAAATTGCTATATCCCACAGTTGTTGTAAGGGTAAGGGTACCTGTGCGATGGCATGTGTACATGATGACCTTTTGTGCCACGCACTCATAAATACGCACAAATGTGTGCAAATGAGCTGATCGACGGTTTTTCGTTATACAGAGATATTTTCATCAATGGGTGCGTAATTCGAGCGACGGGCACGGTCTTTTTTTTTGGCATGCCTTCGGTGGGCTTTCTAATGTAGCCTGATTGCGGACATTTGACTCTCCCCGTACCATAACGGACTTCCGATTTATGCTCTAAATAAATCAAACTAGCTTATGGTATACGATTTTACCGACTGCGACTGGACGAGAAATGGATCCGGCACACTGATAGCTTCACTCCACTTACTGTGAACGTAGTTAGTAAATTTAGCTAGGTGGTTGTGACCCCACACTCAGACGGGTCCAGGCTCCCATTATCAAGTCATTGGATCGCATGATCACAGTTCCGCTATGTTAGAAACGGGACTATAGTCAGAGACTTAAATATTCTGATTTCCGAAACTACTTCTACCATTTCCGACAGGTGTATGGTCTTCCTTATTTCGCAGACACACACCAAGCTATTCGCCTCTCGTTACACTATCCTCTTCTACTGAGATGAGCCTAAAAACGGCATGCAAAGGCGTCCACAATTAAAGAATACGATATTTACTTTTATTGAAGACTGGCAACGGCTATAAGATAAAAACATACTCTCGGGAAATCATATAGATATAGCAAATAAGAAAGATAATCGTTTAAAAGCAAAAAAAAAAAAAAAAAAATAAAAATAAAAAGAGAATTTTAAAAATTTGGAATAAAAATCATACACCATCATGTATAAAAATCATTCGAATAAAAAGAAACTGAATTGATAATCATTACCATGAGAAGGGCCTTCTCATCCATAAAGGCATTCCAGGATATGCATAGTTATTGAGAAGATTGAATTTGTCAATGTATGTCAAGAAAAAAACAATGCAGAATGAATGATACCTGATCGGGTTCAAGTATATTTTTTTTTCTTTAAATCTATTCTAATTGTTTGTTCTTTATTCAATGGAGGTAGTTATTTTGGTTAGTTATTTTGAACCTCTTATCTTTACTCCTTTTATAAACGATCTGCCGTCTGTTATATTATATCTGTTATATTATAATAATTATGCCTGTGTACTTATGTATGCGGATGATGTGAATACGGTCTCGTCAATATGATAATTTGAACGCTATGCAATTTTGGGGTTCGGCCAATCGATTGCATCTAAATTGTTCACAGTGTTCTTGACCTTCAATTTTAGTCTACCTTATTTTGTTAGTTACACAATGGACAATACTCCATTGAAACTTATTCTGACAGTAAAGTACCTAGGCGTTCTCTTTGATTCTTAATTCTGTTTCAATCGGAAATGAATTGAATTCAATTAACTTTGATCTAAGGAGGTTAACAATCCTGTCAAGACCAAATTTCTATAATGTCTCTTGTTCGCCCTATCTTAAATACTGTCATTGCATCTAGTCTCCATAGCATTGACTCAGTTCAAAAGCAATCGCTGGTTTTTGACTTACGAGGTTTAACTTTCTTTTAATGGAATCTTCGGTTGCCATCATACTCCAGTAGGGTGCTTCTTCATAATCTTCTGTCGTTACACAATCGAAAAACAATCCTCGGTCTTGTCTTCCCATATAAGTTAATTGTTCGCGACATAGATTCTTCTTTTTCATTAGAACGTCCTCAATTTTTTTCTTCGTCCAGATCTTTCAGTAACTATCGGCTCCTTTTCATACCTACGTACGTATTTTCTTTAAAAATATAGTAAATGAATATTATTAATTTTATTTTAAGAAAACAATTTTTTCTACCAACACCTACCTTCTTTGCTGTAGGGCTCTTACAACATCACTGAACTAATAACGAAATAGCTCTGAAAAAGATAATAACTGACCGGACGGGAAAAAAAAACGCCCTATCGTATCGATGATGCTCTTAAAAATGTGTATATTAATTTATTTATTTATATATTAATTTATTTATTAAATAATTAGTCAGGCACTTTGCCGACCTTTGTTAATAAATAAATAAGTAATAAGTAATAAATTTAAAAATATATTCAAAACGACGTAGAGTTCAATAAGTGCGATCAGAATACAATTTTCGGCGTGTGGAAACCCGGTAAAAAGATATGTCTAAAATATGTATTCATAAGAGAGGCCGTGTAATGCCCCCAATATGTATAATTTTAATTAGAGTGTACCTATCTGAACTTAAAAGCTGATATCAATTTCTTTATTTTGTTTATTTTAGATACTTCCTGCTCAAACTGCATAATTAAGAAAAATGATTTGCAGCGGCCAGATGAACAAGATTTCGGGAAATATCTACCGTTCTTCTTAAAGGATAATCCGGATGATTCATGTGTTAAAGCAGGCCACGCTGCCTACAGCGGAGCTGTTCGCTATAACTACGCCCAAAAAACATTAAATGTAGACTCTTCATATTTTATGGCATATCATTCAATTTTAAAATCATCGAGGGACTATTTCCAAGCCTTAGAAGCAGCTAGAAAGATATCTGCTAACATCACGCAAATGTTAAGATATAACCTTATATCAAACGGACTACCATTGGACTTAGCTATGCAAGTCGAAGTATTTCCCTATTCAGTATTTTATGTTTTTTATGAACAATATTTAACTATGTGGTCAGATACATTGCAAAGTATAGGAATTTCAATACTTTCCATTTTTATAGTAACATTCATTTTAATGGGGTTTGATATACATTCCGCTCTTGTTGTAATTATCACTATAACAATGATAATAGTAAACCTTGGGGGTCTCATGTACTACTGGAATATATCTCTCAATGCTGTGTCTTTGGTCAATATTGTGATGGCCATAGGAATATCTGTAGAGTTTTGTTCACATCTTGTGCATAGTTTTTCACTCTCAAAAGAAATTAATCAAGTGAACAGAGCTGCCGATTGCTTATCAAAAATGGGTAGCTCCATATTTTCAGGTATAACGCTTACCAAATTTGCGGGAATATTAGTCCTAGCTTTTGCGAAAAGCCAAATTTTCCAAGTATTTTATTTTCGAATGTACTTCGGTATTGTAGTTATTGGCGCAACACATGGTTTAATCTTTTTGCCTGTTCTGCTTAGTTATATTGGTAAGTAATGGTTTTATATTATAATTTTAGTATATATTAGCATATTCGATATAAACTTGATCTTTGTATATCCATGTGGATTTTCTCCGACCCCAGAATATATATATTCCATCAATGTCGACCTACGAGTTGATTAAGCTAAGTATGTCCGTATTTGTTCGTCTGTTTCTATGTAAACTTTTCTCTCAGTTTTAAAACTATTGTAATGGTGCCTTGCAACAGTCTGCTATTTTGTTGCTGGTGCAAAATTGCCGAAAACGAAGCTGAAGAACATTGCGGAACGGTTGCCTCCTGTGCACTTCTACAACGCAAAACATTGACCTTGATTAGTGTATATTCGTAATAAATAAAAATCTTCGTTAATCGGAGATTGCCAATTTGATCTCCGCCAAATCAGTCAGATGCCGTAAACGCATCCAGCGTCGACGTAATACTCGCTTTGCCTTACTATTGCTCAAATTACAGTGTTCAAATGTGTCTGATTTGGCTGTTGTCAAGCGCTTAAATGCAACTTTTATATATTCCGAAAAGTGCACATTTCTGGGGTTGACAGCTTAGGTGGTTTAACCAAAAAGGGGTTTAAATGGTTGATAGCGATTGCCGTTACTGTTAAGGTAGAGAGTAAAGATCTTGCTGGAGCAGTCAAACCTTTCTGGATTATCTTTGATGATTATTAGGCTTACAGAGTATTCTGATTGGGGTCTTCTTAGCTTAGTCTCAGTAAGTGTACTTTTTTGTATTTCGCTTAAAAAATGAAATAAAATACATAAATAAAATAGATTTTTATCATTCATAACGTTGCATTTATATGGGCTAGGCGTTTCTTGTTTAGTTTTTTATTTTCACTATGTGCATTATTTTGTGCACTGTATTATATTTTACTGAAGTTACTGTGTGAACATTTATAACAATGATTTATTCCATAAACTTATTCAATGTTTAACGGTTTGAGTAGGACTTCTTTTCATTGTGGGCTACACTTTTTAGCCTACTAAGGAACGGTTAATTAGACACGAGAAAGATTTTATTCATTATTGGCCCATGTTTAGGCCCATGCGGCATTGTGCGTATCGATATGGGAAGCTTGATACTGTTATATCGGCAAAAATTTAGATTTAGAGGTTTTTGCAGCGTTTTGCGGGAACTAATTGTGGCTTTTAGTTCCGCTGGTTCTCTAAAAATACTTTTGCACATTTACCTCTGGTACCGGTACCTTTAATATAGGCGGGAACCCGAAATAGGGAAGCTGCGTAGCTATTGATTAATTATAACTGATATTTTGGGTGAATAAGATGTTAACATATATCATAACATTATGCAATCTCTTTTTTAACGGAACATAAATATCAAATGTAATTTTTGGAAATTCTTTGGAAATATAATAAATAAACTTATTTAAATATTACATTTTTAATTTTCAGGTGCGCCAAATAATACTAGGCTTGAATCTCACAGCCATGATACCGGTGAGCAGGAAACTTCGTTATCTAGGGCAAGATAATTTTATTATTTAGTGTATAGTATTAAAAGAAAGTAGCAAAATCTTCGAAATCTCTAACATGGGCTCATCCATTTTGGCTGACCTTTTTTTGTTGTATGTATTTGTATCAACACTGAAATAGAATTTTTTTTTTGTGAATACAGTATATGTAAACTGGCTAAGGTGTGATAAATTTTAATCGATATTTTATGTACACATATGTAAATGCATACCCTGCTTATAAAAACATGAAAAACTGTATGTATTTCGATTTTTGAATAAAGTTTACAATGTACAGTAATATTGATTGTTATATTTTTGTTATTCCCTGAACCAATTATAAATTGTTAGAAAGGTTAATAGTGTAATCATCATTCGTGTAGATATATGTCTGCGTGACTGTTTATACATTTATCTGTCATTCCGTCCATCTGTCCGCATGTAAATATGAAAACGATGTGATGTGGAAGCCATTTCTCGAAAAACACATTTGCATGTTATATTTTTGCCTAAAAAATAAATCAAAAATACAAAAATTAATAAAGAACGCGTTTTTCATCGAGTAAAAGTAGTAAGAAATATAACATCAGCATAAAATATGTTACGGACAAAAGTATTGACAACATGAGTGTTGTAAACTTAAAAGTCAAAATTGAAAATAACGAACTTATTATTTTATTCATTTATATGTTTTGTATGTTCACTTATATATCTACGTTATTTAAACGCTTTACAAGTAAAAAAGAAAAATAAATCCATTTTGATAGGAACAAAAAGAATTTAAAAAAAGGAATCAAGATATAAAGATTCATAATTAATCGTTTGGTTCAATTTCGTGACCTTCTTCCATTACGCTTCTTTAAAATCAATCTTCGCAAGCGTACCTAGGCGAATTGGAGAGACAGGCATTTAAAAAGCGTTTTGAAGTTCTTCACTCCTTCCTTAGCCAGGACAATTTTTGACGTCTTTAAATGGAGTAATATAATTTTAGGCTTTGAAGACTCCCACAAACAATTTACCGCTTTTGTCAATAAACTAATTGCGTATAAGGATGGCAATGGAACTTGGAACAATTTACTGTCGAGTATCTTTAATGCTTAATGCGTTGGGTAAGTAAAAATAAATAAACCACTGTTGAGCACTGTACAGTTTATTGCTGCTGATGTTATTTTGAAACTGAGTATCAGGTTTCTGGCAATGTTTAAGGAACCAGTACACATAGGCCATGACTCTAAGTTTTTTTTCGTATTCGGAGAAACGACCAACTGCCTTGGTCTTGGGATTCAACTTCTGATACGATGAAAATTTTCCTCATGGGTTGATTAAAAAGGACCGATAATTGTAGGCATATTAGCCATTCAGGTTAAGACCATCACAGATCAATGACCCATCAGGGATGTGGGCTAGCCAAATCAGCAGCGTTATGTTTGGAACGAATGAGAAGCAATTTACTGATGTTTTTGGCTTGAGTGATCTTTCGGACCCTATTAGCCACGAAGGTCGTCCATTTGCATGGTGGCTTGCTGACTACGGTAAAGATACGAGACAAGGAATCTGGTTTTCTTAGTTAGCAAATTGACAACCTTATGTACAGTTTTAATGCGGACTTTTATAAAAAACATCTCCTTCAAGGAGGTCTAACCACGGAGAACGAATAGAGCTAACTGCTGTATCTCCAGATTCCTGCAATGCTGATTGAAGACTTAAGAGCATATGGAGTTGGCTGTTGAATAACAGTTTCCTATTTTCAAATTTATCAGTCAAGTTGCTCCGCGCTGATGCGAAACCTTCGCTCCCCCTTGTATGAAGACATCAGCCTTTTAGATATTAGAGAGGACGCCTTCTCTAGTTGCTCAGTAAGCGTAGTTCGACTCTGCTTAACTATGAGCATTTTAACAGCGCCCATACTCTTGATCGATATTATACTAAAAAGCACGAACTTGGTCTTAACGTAAACTTTGGTACCGAGTCTACATATGCAAGGTCTTCACATCAGTCTTTTTCAAAATTGTGTATATATGAGCTTTGAATGAGATTTTGATTAAGTTCACAGGTCAAGTTATAAAGTATTCAAATGTGTAAGACGTTACCTCAAAAAAATAAGGTTTAATTCAAATTTAAAGTCTCCAGTTCTTTTAGTCACTTTTATTTTTCAGTAATTATATTACAAGATAATACAGCATGGATGGTATTGAGTGGACTTTAAGAGCAGGTGAACACAGGTGGTTGGTAAACCAACTCACATTCCGAGGAACAATAGGCGTATTGTGACTACACCCGGCTTCGATGGCTTTGGCAGCGTCTACATTACGCATTGCTTGCGCATAGGCTCGATTTTATTCTTTTACCTGTTTAGTATTTACATTTTATATATCTGTCCAAATTCAATAACGTAATTCTCGCATCACCATCCTATAGGGATTATCCTTGTGTAGCTGGAAGCTGAAGATCTAAATTTTCGGATCATCATCGTGACTATAGTCATATACGTAGGCACGTCCTTGGTTTTTTGTGGCAGCAGCCCCAGCGGGTGTGTGCACTGGTGGTGAACTGGGCCTAACAGCATTGTTGGACTCGTCGTCTAACTAAGTCTTTCCCAAATCGGATTCATCGTCGTCAAAATCGTCGACTAGCTCAGCGAGTCTATTAGGTAAGGTCCTGACTAATGGGGCGTGTTATCGCCTGGAGCCGGGAGCCTGAAATGACTAGCGGTAAGATTCTGCCATAAGCCCGTTTGCAGATTTCCATATAAGAACCTGCTTTGCGATTGATCCGATGGTCCGATGTTGATAAGATTTTACATACATGTAAGTGTATTTAAGTGCCGAGTTTAGGTATAATATTTTGATAAACAAAAGGTTTTCCATACAAGTAATTAATTTTTGACCGATCATACAGATGGCACCAATTATATTATATAGTTTACTGATAGTAGGATTTTAGATATATGTAGGAAGTATGCTGAAACTTACAAATGCCGAATTTGGCAAAGATATCTTGAAAAACAAAAAAGAAGTTTTAAATTTTCGACCGATCGTTCCTATGGAAGCTATAATAATAACGTAGTGTTTCGATGTTGATTAAATTTACATATATATAGGGAAGCAAAGTGAAAATTATAAATGTCTTGTTTGGGTAAAATGTCATGATAAACCAAAAAAAATGTTCATACAGGAACCGATTTTGACCATATCCGACATATGTACTGCTTGACGGTTTGTGAAAAGTTTCAAGACGATAGCTTCAAAACTGAGAGACTAGTTCGCATATAAACAGACAGATAGACAAATAGACTCGACTGTTAATGTTAATCTAAAACATATATACATGTTAACACATCCGGCCAGGCATAAGTCACCAACCCGGTGACTATGCAATTTACAGACACTTGTGCATGATCAGTTAATTAAGGAAGTTTGTCACAGATATGCTGCCATCAACATCCCAGGCGCCGACGCACGAAATCCAATCAGCTTCAACATTAGCGATTATTAGTCAGGGCCATCGATTAGAGGTCATTTTGTATTTTCGTTTTCAGTCTGTTTCGAGCAATAAGCTTGGATGGTCAACTTTAAAAAGTATTTTGTCTCAGTGACCTCGCACAAGAAAAGTTCGACAATATTAACTTACACAATAATGTGTTACACATTTTATGAAAATATTATACTGCCCTCTACAAGGGTATAAAAATAAAAAATCAAGTAATCGAGTAATCCAGCTATAATGTCCTTTGCATTTTTATGGAAGAAAACTTTATTAAAAAACATAGAGTAATGTTGAAGCAGACTAGCTCTAAACAGGTTACTTCTGGTGCTCCTCAAGGTTGTCATCTTGGGCCTTTACTCTTTACTCTTTTTATAAATGATCTCCCCTAGGTTATATCACATATATCATACACTAATCCCCTACATCCCTAATCCTTAATCTTCGCTGCGATCTTACTCCAGCAGACTGCTTCTTCTTAATCTTCCGTCGTTAGCCAACCGTAGGACGATTCTCGGTATTGCTTGGATACATAAGTTGATTATTGGCGATATAGATTCTCCTTGTGTGCTAGACCAACCAGAAATTATCGCCATCTTTACGAATCCATGTTGATCAGGGGAAAAAAATGATTTGCAGAAATGCTGCAAATTCGAAGTTATTTTTTTTTTAAATAATTTTGGAATACCGTACAGTTTTGCAATGCCCCTGTAATTTTGTATATCCGACTTTCCACGTTTCTTGTGGAGAGGAATGATATAAGATTCTTTCCAAAGAGATGGAAAGGCAGAAGATTAAAGGGATAGATTAAAAAGCTTAAAAAGGAAAGGAAGAAGACAACTAGGAAAAGTGTCAGGCCCAGGAGAGTAAGAAAATTTTAAAGAGTTTATAGCTAAAAGGAGTGTGAAATAATGGGAGGAGGTATGGAACTAGCGGAAGAAATAGTATAAGGGTAAGAAATAATATTAGGACAGATTGAAGAGTAAGTTGATTGGAAGAAAATTAGTATTAACCATCAGGAGACAAAAAAAAAATGTCAAACTTGAAGAATAATTTCCTTTGCGAAAGCAACGGCGGGGCTTATTGGCTGATGAGCAATACAGAAATACAGTAAATGTTAACAAATACAAGGTCAAGTGTTCTATTCAAATGATTAGACATAGAATTGATTTAAAACAACGAAAGATCAAGCATGCAGTCTATAAAATCGTACTGTGCTGAGGGCACTAGATAATTATCGGCAGTGAATAATGACCAAAAGATGTTTTGCCAATTAAATACACCCAACACCATAAATAGGTCATTATCACGCACGTCTGAAGAAACTTCTTTAATACAAGTAACATGTTTCATATAAACTTGAATATCAGAAGAAAGAGGGACATAAGAGCATGTAATATAGATATTTCGTGTAGGAAAATACACCTTAACTGAGATAATCTCAGCGTCAGTAGGCGTACTAAAATAGAAAAGTTCTGACTGGAGAGTGGCTTGAACGGCAATTTACGCCACACCACCTCGAGTCGAACGAACATTTCTATGCAAAATCAAATTATTCGAAAAAACCTTAAAATCAAATATGGTTGAATTTAACCATGTTTCTGAAAATGCTATTATATCCGATTCGAAGGTAGTGCTGGCCATAAAAAGATTTTTAAGCTTTGAAATGCGACCTCTAACATTCTGATAATGAATAAAGATTTGGTCAAATGGTATCCCGTATTAAAGGGACTGGAAGGGAGAGAGGCTGGTCACGCTTTTTAGGCTTGAACTCGTGAACAATCATGTGTGGAGGCCAAAACTTGAGATCAAGAGTGATTGGGAACATATCATAATATCATATCATCATATCATATCATATTGGTTATTGACACGCTAGCAGGAGATTTACTAGCAATATAGGCTGCTAATGATTCAGAAGTGGTGTCCGACGACGGAACTTGCCTACGAGTGGCAGCAACCGTTAAAGTAGGCGCTGATGGGTCTGCAGGTAATACAGGAGTTGGAGGAGCTAAAGAGGCACCATAATTGTTTTTAACAATCTTGGCTAGATTGCGCGCAGGCTTACCTTTGCGACCAGGAGCTGACGGGGCTGAGGCAGTTTGGAAAACTGGGACGGGATCAGGTACGGGCTCTACTGGGACTACTACAGGGGTTAAAACAGGGGTAATTGGGCGAACGCTTGGAGAAGGCAATAAAGACAACATTGGAGATATATCCAAGTTGCTAGGAAGGGATAAAAAAAGCGTAGGTGTCTGAACAGACGTAGACGGCAATTGCAAAAGTTGAGGCTCCAACCGGCGATTGGTTGGAGGCTCAAATTCGTATTTGCCAATCAACTCAAAACTCGAAACAAAATTACTCGAGAGCTGCTTAGCCACATTCTTCAATTTTAGGAATTGATTTCTCACAAAATTATACATTCTGGAGAAATCAATTTGTTTGTCAACGCATTCTGAACTAAGTGCACAACAGACTACTTTTTGCAAAATACTTTTCGCGTACTATGTAAAAATAACAATAGTATTCATCTCGTTTTCTCTACCGAACTTTCTCTACCCCTAATATAATCATTGCTTTCAGGATACCTTCGGAAAGTCACCGACCATTCCCAGCATTGCTTGCCGGATAGGCTATACATTTTCCCCCACCAGGTCGATGATTTCCCATTACCATCTCTCAATCCCAAAGACAAGTGTAAATATTAAATGTAAATTATTTGAAAAAAACGGACTTATTTTTTTCTGGTTATAAAGCCAAACAGTTGGAGTGACCTCCCGATTGGCATGGACTGGTCATCTGTTTAAAATATCTCTTATCATTGTTACCTCGATATGGCGATCTTCGCTATTACGAGCATTTATTGCCTTAGCAACTTATGCTAAGGACTTAATTCTGTGCAGCGAGTTAGTTAGGTTCTTTCGCTTTATACATTTGGTATAGATCGGCCAATTACATTGTTTAATAGTTATTGTCGCCTTTGCTGCACCTGCACGTTCTAATTCGGATTCGCTTGCTTCTGCAAATACTAATATAGTTTAATGAAATAAAACTGACTAGCTCGAATCTACCTGCTGCTTGTAAATGACACAAATATTAAAAAAAAAATTGAAAATTTAATAAATAAATCTGTTATTATTCTGGAGAATAAGCGAACAGACGAGTTTTTTTTGGTGCTCTCCGTTTTGTTTTTGATTTAATAAAATACCGGCGTTTTAATTATTTAAATTTTATATATTTTTACTTGTGTTCTTGTGCATGTTTGTGCGCTTGCGCTAATAGCTCTATTGGTAGCTTCTTGTTGTTGTTTGTTGTTTATATTTGACTGCACATTGCCTCTCTGCTGAGCAAGCTTTCGTGAGCAAGCAATCAATCTATAAATAGAACTTGCGCTCGCTCACCTTTTTTAAACTTGTGCCTTGATTTTTTTTACCTTTTACCACTTGTTGGTGCTCCATACATTTTACATTTGGCTGCGTTATTACAGTAGAGACCCACTATAATGGACCATAAAATTGTCTGCTTTAAAAAAACTTACCAAATGCAAATTACGGCAAGTCAATCCCGCATACCTTGTTGGCTGTGTGATAATGTCGTGCATTCGAAATGTGCGGGTCTAGTGGGAGATGATATTGCCAAATGAAATGGTTTGTACTATAGCTGTGACTCGTGTAGGGATATTGATGGTGAAATGCGGGCGTTTATGCGTCAGATCAGGAATAGCTTTAGGGGTGTGATTGTTGGTTTTTGTCAACTTAACGATCAGCTCACAACCCTGGACCCATTTTAATAGCCTTAAGCTTTTGTATGAGTCTCCTGGCCCTAAAAAGCCCACTCCTCGTGATTTGACGTTGCCTAACACAGTTCAGCCTCCGACTGCAATTCAGCAGCCTACTTCACCGATTACACAGCAGCTCATCTCGTTTGTAACTCCAGCTGCTGTGAGGTCTGCTGTGGACACTGATTCTGTACCGAAATTTGCGAAAACGGCACGAGAAAAACCAGTCGACTTTTCCGTGTCGTCCGCTGTCGTTGCTGCTTCGAAAGGGCGACAGCAACAATTAATTTGACAAAAGCCGCTAGAAGGCTTCTCGTCCGGACTACCGGCTGCTTTAGGTCCCACAGGTAATAGTGTTCCTACTGTCCTACCTGTGGTGCCTAAGGCTCTAGTGGGTGTTCCACCGAGGAGAAATATTTTGTTTCTACGCTTTTCCCTCATCTCTCATCAGATGATGTAAGAGCCTTTATACAGGCAAAAATTAAAGCCCCCAGGTAAAATGGTGGAGAAATTTAACTTTTGTATCAAAGGGATACTGCGTCCTTTAAAAAAATTGTTCCACCAGAAATATTTACTGATATTTGTTGTAAAGAGTTTTGGTCGGAGCACTTAATAGTAAAAGAATATAAGGCCAAAAAGAAAAATCGGACTCCGATTATATTACCACCTATTTCTAATGGCGCAACAACTTTAGTTGCAGCGTCAAAAAACCAATTTCTTCTTTCGAGCTTGCCTACCAGAATGTTAGAGGTCTTATATCTAAACTTGCTATTTCTATTTTCTGTCATCCTTGATCATAAACTCAAATTCGACTTTCATGCTAAGACTCTGGTCAATAGGGCCAGAATATTTATGGGTTTCATCAAGCAATGGTCGAAAAAGTTTGACGATCCGTACACGACAAAAACACTTTATATATCTCTGGTAAGACCTATTCTTGAGCACTCATGTATCTCGTCACCACAATATGTTATCGATCAGGACAGAATTGAATCGGTTCACAAACAATTCTTGCTGTTTGCCTTTTGTGGCTTAAATTGGAATCCTCGCGTGCGGTTACCGTCATACACCTGCAGACTTCTAATGATTAACCTTCCTTCTTTAATTAATCGTAGAACTATGTTGGGTGTAATATTTATTCATAAATTAATTACTGGTGAAATTGACTCTTCTGTGTTGACTAGCCAATTAAATTTCTCTGTCCCTACTAGACTAACTCTTAACTTTGTACCCCTATCGCTTAAATTTTGCTCAACTAATTATACTTTGCATGTAGTGTCGTACGTTACACGACTGGGCGAGGGGTGGGATGCAGGACGTTTCATCAGGATTCGCGTTAAAGAGAAAAAAAAGAATAATCCGCTGTTGAAAAAACACGACAATATGAACTTCACACGTGTCGATGATATAGTAGTCCCTTATATAGTAAGGGCGTAAGGAATTAGGTGAAGCCCGTATCTTATGGGCGTAGCAAATTTGTAAAAATTGAGATCAAAAAATTGTTAAGCGATGCCATTGTCAGACCATCAAAGTATCCATACAACACCCGAGCATGGGTTGTTGGCAAAATAGACTAGATGCTAACGAAAGGTCTGAGAATGAAGCCGACCACGTTTGATATATTGACCCATTCCTTCAGCGCATATGCGATGCTAACATTAGAAATACCCAATAACAGACAACATTTTTTAGGGAATGCTTCGAGTATTAGCGTCTCATTGTAACTAGAGGCGTAAAAACAAAGCAAAGCAATCCAAAAATACATCGAGCCAAAAAACTGTTTTCACTTGAAATCGCTTCTTTAGGTGGCCAGTTGTAGCGGGCTATCTATAAACGACTTCACATCCAAAGCGAGGCCATTAACTAATAATGAAAGGGAAACACAAAACCGTCAGCAAACATATTGTAAGAAAGGTACAGATAGAATGTAACGAGGCACAACGTTATGCATTCGAACGCATAAAAAATATCTTGGCGTCAGAAGCCGTTATCCTTAGATTTTAGAAACCTGTTCGACCCGACATTCGACGAAAGCAGAGAGTTACATATTTTTTTCTAATATTAAATGATGGAAAACATAAAGCGAACATTCACTAAAAACCCGCGAAAAGATTCACAGTGAGATTTCGTTGCCCTACACTTTCGAAGTCCCTAAACTGTCGCGTTTCGAGCGATAGCCGACGTATCATACCCCATTCTGCAACTAGTACATGCGTTCCTAAAAACAAAGGTCATATATTGCGACGCCAAAGCATTGTTTAACATCGCCATTCATTATATCGTCAATGAACCTCCACTTCATATCAGTGGAATATAGCAAAACGCTTCACTTAATCCCTGACGACTTTAAAGAAGGGTTCAAAGACAAAATTGCAAATGCCCGTCAGGCATTTATTAATTTATTAATGGTCGACAAAACCAGTGTCTTCCCAATTATTCAATACAATATACATATTAAAATATTATGCTAAAAGCCTAGTTAGAATACACAATTTTCTAATAGCATCATCAACCGATGGAGGTGTTTTATTTGCTAGTCCGGTCAGCTGCATCCCTATTGACAGCTAATTTTGTCAGTGACGCTATTAGAGCCTACAGCTAAGAACACGGTTGTTAATAGAGAAAATAGTGTTATTTAGGTCAAATTAAAAATAATCTTAATTTACTATATTAATTAAGAAAATACAATAAATAGGAAAAAAGAAAGAGAGAAGTTATTAAAAAAGTAACGGAATTAAACAAGATATATAGAATGTTATGTAGATAGGACAAACTGAAAAGTAATGGGAAATCACCGACCCGGTAGGGAAAATTGGTCCGGCAAGCTATGCCCCTCATAGCGCCTATCTGGGAATGGTCTGTGACTTTCCGAAGGTATCCTGAAAGCAAGGATTTTATTAGGGGTAGAGAAAGTTCGATAGAGAAAACGAGATGAATACTATTGTTATTTTTACATAGTACGCGAAAAGTTTTTTGAGAAAAGTAGTCTGTTGTGCGCTTAGTTCAGAATGCATCGACAAACAAATTGATTTCTCCAGAATGTATAATTCTGTGAGAAATCAGTTCTTAAAATTGAATAATGTGGCTAAGCAGCTCTCAAGTAATTTTGACTCGAGTTTTGAGTTGATTGGCAAATACGAATTCGATTCTCCAACCAATCGCCGGTTGGAGCCTCAACTTTTGCAATTGCCGTCTACGTCTGTTCAGACACCTACGCCTTTTTTATACCTTCCTAGCAACTCGGATATATCTCCAATGTTGTCTTTATCGCCTTCTCCAAGCGACCGCCCAATTACCCCTGTTTTAACCCCTGTAGTAGTACCAGTAGAGCCCGTAGCACCTACTTTAACGGTTGTTGCCACTCGTAGGCAAGTTCCGTCGTCGGACACCACTATTGCTAGTAAATCTCCTGCTAGCGTGTCAATAACCAATATGATATGATATGATGATATGATATTATGATATGTTCCCAATCACTCTTGATCTCAAGTTTTGGCCTCCACACATGATTGTTCACGAGTTCAAGCCTAAAAAGCGTGACCAGCCTCTCTCCCTTCCAGTCCCTTTAATACGGGATACCATTTGACCAAATCTTTATTCATTATCAGAATGTTAGAGGTCGCATTTCAAAGCTTAAAAATCTTTTTATGGCCAGCACTACCTTCGAATCGGATATAATAGCATTTTCAGAAACATGGTTAAATTCAACCATATTTGATTTTAAGGTTTTTTCGAATAATTTGATTTTGCATAGAAATGTTCGTTCGACTCGAGGTGGTGTGGCGTAAATTGCCGTTCAAGCCACTCTCCAGTCAGAACTTTTCTATTTTAGTACGCCTACTGACGCTGAGATTATCTCAGTTAAGGTGTATTTTCCTACACGAAATATCTATATTACATGCCCTTATGTCCCTCTTTCTTCTGATATTCAAGTTTATATGAAACATGTTACTTGTATTAAAGAAGTTTATTCACTGCCGATAATTATCTAGTGCCCTCAGCACAGTACGATTTTATAGACTGCATGCTTGATCTTTCGTTGTTTTAAATCAATTCTATGTCTAATCATTTGAATAGAACACTTGACCTTGTATTTGTTAACATTTACTGTATTTCTGTATTGCTCATCAGCCAATAAGCCCCGCCGTTGCTTTCGCAAAGGAAATTATTCTTCAAGTTTGACATTTTTTTTTTGTCTCCTGATGGTTAATACTAATTTTCTTCCAATCAACTTACTCTTCAATCTGTCCTAATATTATTTCTTACCCTTATACTATTTCTTCTGCTAGTTCCATACCTCCTCCCATTATTTCACACTCTTCTCTCCTTTTAGCTATGAACTCTTGAAAATCTTCTTACTCTCCTGGGCCTGACACTTTTCCTAGTTGTCTTCTTCCTTTCATTTTTAAGCTTTTTAATCTATCCCTTTAATCTTCTGGCTTCCCATCTCTTTGGAAAGAATCTTATATCATTCCTCTCCACAAGAAAGGTGGAAAGTCTGATATACAAAATTACAGGGGCATTGCAAAACTGTACGCTATTCCTAAATAATTAAAAAACTAATCACTTCGAATTTGCAGCATTTCTGCAAATCAGTTTTTTCCCCTGATCAACATGGATTCGTAAAGATGGCGATAATTTCTGGTTGGTCTAGCACACGAGGAGAATCCATATCGCCAATAATCAACTTATGTAGGAAGACAACACCGAGAATTGTCCTACGGTTGGTTGACGACGGAAGATTAAGAAGAAGCTGTCTGCTGGAGTAAGATGGCAGTGAAGATTAGGGTCCCAATTTGAACCTCGTAAGAAAAAAAGCAGAAATTTCTCTTGGACACATTTAATACGAACCTGGCTATTGTTAAACTGCGAAGACCAGATGCAAAAGCAGTATTCAAGGATAGAAGTTTCGTTATAATGGTAATTTTAAAGAATTCATAGGAAGAAGAATAAGAAGCAGGTATAGAACGGATAAGGTAATATTGTGATAGTAAGAATTATTATAAGAACAGACGCAACAGTAAGTTAATTGGAAAAAATTAGCAAAGAGATTAGCAGAATCAGAATCATTTCTACCTTTAATTATCCCTGTATAAAAAGATGGTGGCAGCTTGAAGATTTACGCTTCAAGTTTACAAAATTATAAAACTATCTTTTGGGTAAATAGACTTTAGGAACGAGAAAGATAATACTCATAGCACTGAGAATTAAGAACAAAGAAGTTCGGTTTGGCTATGGAAAATTTGGCCAAGTCAATGCTCGCACCAGACTATTTAAACTTTTTAAAATATTTAGACTTAATATTTTGTAGGTTTGATAGTCTGGGAGTGAAACAGAGTGGCAGAGTGGAGTGAAGCAATTGAGGGAATAGTATTAGGAATGAAATCATCTAAGATGGACTTCAGGATATTATAAAAAAAAAAGCATTATTAATATCAAACGCGTCCCCATTTGCTAAAAGCCCGCGTGCTCCCCAACTTCTACACCCGCGCCTGCGTAACGTCAGGAAAAGACAGCAATATTCGGGTCGCAAGTTATACGGCCCTAAAAGCGCATCTCGACCAGCACAATATGAGCACAACATTTCAGCCCCGCGATGCCCGAGCATATCGTATAGTTATCAAAGGCCCTCATCATTCGACGGATAAGGACGAGATTAAGAAAGCATTGGCTGAACAAGGTCACAACGTTAAAGACCTCCACAATGCCATTAGCCGCAATACGAAAATGCCAACAACTGTCTTTTTCGTTAACCTGGAGCAAACTACCAACAATAATGAGGCATTCAGTATAAAAGGTTTGTGCAGTTCGGTGGTAACAATCGAGCCTCCTTTATTCAATTTTTGACTCAATACTACCGCTGTCAAAGGTTTGGGCATTCCCAAAGATATGGCCGTCTTAAATATAGATGGGTCAAGTGTGGCGTTAAACACAGCTCAGCAGACTGCACTAAAAGTAAAGAGGAACCAGCGTACTGTGTACACTGTGGAGGCGACCATGCTGCTTCATATAAAGGCTGCGCTATTTATACAACTGCCTAGGCGCAGGCGTTCCCTAATGCTTTTCGTCACCCAAATATCACAGCCAGGCTTACTTTAGGAGAACCATCTGCTAAAATCGACCCTTACGTCAGCTACTCTGAAGCGCTCGGAGGAGGAAATAATAATTCACAAAGCAAAGCTCGCCAATCTGAGCAGTCAGCAGCAGGAGCTGTGGAAACCATAGTTACTCGATTAGAGGTGATGATGGAAAAAATGATGGATAAATTATTTAGCCAGATAACGCAAGTGCTAGCCACTATTGTTGGTAAGCAATGCGAACGGCCTGTGCAATAGCAGGCCAGAGGTCGAACACTTTGTGAAAACCACCAACACAGATATACTCCTAATTTCAGAAAATTACTTCTCCCAAAGATCGTACTTCTCCATCAAAGGCTTTGATATTATTTACACCAACCAGCCAAACGGTAGAGCCTGTGGTGGAGCTGCAGTGCTCATCAAACAAGGAATAAAATATATTGAACTGCTAGCACACCAACAAGCTTGGGTGCAGTGGGCCCAGGTCAGGATGCCCAGCCCGCTCGGCGACCTTACAATCGAAGCTGCGTATCTCCCACCCAGATATAACGTAAAGGACAATGAGCTTAGTCATATTTTGGAAAGCTTTGGCCCCAGGTTAATAATTGGTAGCAATTTCAACACTCCTGGTGGGGCTCGCGTACCAAAAACCCTAAAGGCCAAGCTCTTTACCGTTACATTCCGAAAAAAGGTCCTTGCCGCCACTCACCTGGTGAACCCACAGACTGGCCCACGGTTCTGCGCAAGGTTCCTGACATACTGGACATTGCTCTCTCCAAAGGTATAGCTTCCAATAAAATAAAATGCAGTCTCAACGAGAACTTATTCTCCTAGCTCACCGCTGCAACACTACATATCAATACCCCGGTCGAGAAAAAAGCGGCGCGCAAAAGGCTGATTAAAAACAACATGGACATAGACAGCTACAAAACACGGCTGCTTTCCAGGGTCAACTCTAACGCCGCACTTTCTTCTGCTGTCGACATTGACAGTGTAGGAGCAGGCCTTACCCAGGAAATTCACAATGCTGCAGGGATAGTATAATAGTTCAATATTAATGATTTATTTATTTATTTAAGTCCTTGGTGGTTTGTCTCTTTTTCACCACAACGTCTTCTTATTCCGCGATTGTAGATAGACTGCCTCACATTTCATCTCGGCAGCCTTTCTTCTTATCGATATTAGATATATTTCCTTATCGATATATACTTATGATACTGTTATACTTAACATAGATAGCGACACTATAATAACATAGCTAGGGCTACACATGTTGATCTTATCCTATTACAACTCGGCCATTCTGACAAAGAGAGCTCCTGATCTCTGTATTTTATATGTATACCTATCTTAATAACTCTGCTTATTTACTTTTTTCGCGTCCAATGCTTAAAGTTTTGGCTATTCCAGACACCAACATACGGGTAACGAGATAATTGAAAACCTTCTACATCTTTAAACAAGTATCTATCATTTTTTAAGATTTGTTCTATAATGTAAGGCCCTTTATATCTTGGTATTAACTTCTTCGAAATTCCTGGTGTGCTGTCAAAATTTTTTACCATGACATAGTCACCTATTTTATATTCTAATGATACTTTCTTCTTTTTATCAATGCGCTCCTCATTTCTGACTTGAGCTTCTTTTAGACATGCTTCCCCACTCTTTCTAATATTTTCTAAATTATTTGTATCAAAACTGTTCACCTGTGTTAACTCTTGTAATTTGTCCTTTAATTCATCACAAATTTTTCCTTTCTTTTGTAGTCCGAATAACATTTCGCTTGAAAATTTCTTTTTACTTTTGGTGTTGTTTATTGCATATTCAACATCTTCCACAATAACATCCCAATGTAATCCCTTTTCTTATTCCGCCATTTTTGCCATCATCGGACCCAGATCCCTATTTAATCTTTCCACCTGCCCATTTGCTTGCGGGCATCCAGTTGCTATTTTAATATGTGTTACTTCCTCGTTATTTAAAAATTCCTCAAAATCCTTTGCAGTAAAACAACTTCCTCTATCCGAGATAATGAACTTAGGTCGGCTATAAGCTCTGAAATAATCCTTTAATGCACTAATTGCTTCTTTCATACTTGTTGTCTCTGCTGTGTATATTTGGAAAAACCGTCAACCACGGCAAATATATATTTATTAGCTCTTCGTGCATTAATTGGTCCGTAATGGTCTATATGGATCGTCTCCCATGGTTTGTTTCCTTTCGGTATGCTATGTAGTAGTCCTTCGCTCTTGCCCGACTTGTAGGCGAAAGCAATGCATTTTAAACAATTTCCTATATGCTTTATTGCTTTTTTCTTCATACGTGGGAACCAATAACTTTTTCCAATAGCATCAATCATCTTATCTCTTCCTGCATGTCCCAACTCATCATGATATTTGTAAGGGACATGTTCTTCCATATCCGTTGGTACATAAAAACTAATCTCCTATAATTTGTCTTTCTATAAATGGCCCCATTTCATTTCCCATTTCAAACAGCTTATGCTCTTCTTTTTCTAACAGCTTTCTAATATCCACTAGCTTGTCATCTTTGCCTTGGCAAATAACCAAAGTATCCTCAAAACTATTTGATTCAATAACTTAAATATGCTCATAACATCTGCTTAACGCATCCATATCTTGCATTTGTTTGCCCGATCTATGCACTAACTCAAACTAATTATTTTGTAGCTCTAACGCCCATCTAGCAATTCTCGGATTTAAATCTATTTTGTCAAGCGTTAAAGTTAAAGAGTTGCAATCTGAGATTATTTTAAATCGTCTTCCCTGAAGATATATACGAAATCTACGTAATAATACGTAAATAATAGCTAGGGTTTTAACTCAAAACTATGATATTTAGACTCAACCTCTGTTGTTCTTTTAGAAAAATAAAAAACCGGAACTAACTAACCGCCCCAAATCCCAATACACTAGCATCACAATGTAGTTCTATTTCTTCTTTGTAATTATATATTGATAGTACTGGCGCCTCTAACAATTTGTCTTTTAACATATTGAAACACTTAAGCTCCTCTTCTCCAAACTTAAATTTCTTATCTTTTTTTAATAAATCATATAAGGACTTAGCGAATATAGAAAAGTCAAGAAAAAACCTCCTGAAGTAGGAGCATAACCCTAAAAAACTTTGCACTCCCTGAATTTTTTTTGGTATTGGAAAGGATTTTACCGCTTCTAATTCTTTTTCATCCGCCTAAGAATCATAAACATTTAACGCTGCTTTTAAAAAATTCATACGTGTCTAATTTCAACTCTAGTTTGTTTTGAACCAGTCTTATAAAAACTTCCCTTAAAGTCTACATGTGTTCATTTGTGTTTCTACTTGCATAATATCATCCATATAAACAATTACTTTATTATCTCTTATCATATCACAAAATATGTTATTAACAAATCTCTGAAATACATGCGGCGCAGTTTTCAACCCCATCCTAAGAAATTCATATTGCCCTAAAGGGGTAACAAATGAAGTATATTTAATAAATTGCGCATTAACAGAAACATGAAAAAACCCTTTTTTTAGGTCCAACTTTGTAAAAACTGTTTTTTTACATAGCCTGTCTAACAAATCATCGATCAATGCTAGCGGGTAGTTGTCTCTACATATAATTTTTTTCAGGCTATCAATGCAATCAATACATAGCGTCATGTCCCCGTTTAATTCTTCACTAGTACTATGGGCGATGCATACTCTGAACAACTAGACCTAATAATTCCATCTTTCAAGTAATAGTCAAGTTTTAGTCCAATAGTTTTTGTAACTTTTCTTTTTCCATATAAGGTAGCCGTCTAGGTGTACAATTAAATACTTTGTCAGTTTTAATCTTATGCTGAGCTCATGTCTTATTTTTTGCTGATTGGCCTTATCGCTTTAACATAAGTATTCTCAAATAAATTTTCAAATTCACACTTTGTGCTATAATCAATGTCTTCATTTAACATATATGTATTATATATAAGAGTCTCCACAACTTATTGCTAAAATTCCCCTATCAAAATTCTCTTCTAACACTCCAATCCTAGTGATTTCACTATTCGCTGAAGCTTCATAAACATGATTATTATTATTTTCTGCATCGTTTCCTTTATCTTCTATAATCACTTTTTCAATCCCGGTTTGATTATGACTAATTTCATTACTAAAAATTTCCTCTTTATCAGGTTCGAACCTTACCCCTCCATCACTCACTCACAGTTTCGATACTAATCACTTACTTGCTGACTATTTCATCACTAATTATTTTATTACTAACTTTCTCATCACTAACAACTTTATCACTAAGAGTTTTGGTACTAACCGTTTTATCACTAACTATTTCAACAATAACATTTTCGTTACCAACTATTTCATCATTACCAATTTCCTCATTGAAAAATATATCTTCATTTTGCTCGTTTTTGTTCAATTCATCTACCACTTCATTTGCTTCTTTATTGTAGCTTGTACTTAGCTTTGTTATTTTTTTTAACAATTTTCTGATAATCAACTTTATCCACATTCACAATTTTCAATGTTCTTAAATCAATATTCAAATCAAAAGCATCCATAAAATCTCTGCCAAGCACAGCGTCATACCTCATAGACTCATTTGCCACAATTATAACATTAAAATAAACATTTATTCCTTTTTCTTCATATAACATAAGATTTTTTCAACATTTCTTAGTTTACTTCCATTTAAACCTACATACGAACTCGCATCTGGCATACGCTTAATTCCTGATGACACAAACTTTTCCTTTGAAAATAAAATAGGGCTGCCATAGTCTATTCTGCAATTTTTGATTTCTTAAATGAGTTACTAAAATGAATTCTTGAGTATCTTACATATTTGTTTTCCATAACAGACTTCCTATTTGGACATCCTGCTATTAGGTGATCCTTTGAACTGCACGCATAGCAAGATTCTGGCTCCCGTTTAGGCTTTCAACATTCTTTAGCGCAATGGCCCTTGACATTGCAATTGTAGCAACGTTGTTGGTTGTCCGCCTGTGTTTCCTGTGCAGCTTATATCACTACAGTGTTTCGTGTCCGTTTAATTGGCCATTTTATAGATGCAAGCGCACGTAAGATTTGAGCCGGATTGGTAAAACAATGCATACTAGATTGAATGCGCAAGTTTTCGCAAGGTATGACTCGAATAATACCCTCCTCTACATCAATATTAATGTGCTGTGCGAATATGTTTTTTTTTTTTCGCTTAAGTATGTGGCGAACACCTCATCTGGTTTCCAAACCCGATCCTCAAACTTATGTCGTAGTTCCGACATTGAAAATTCTCCACCGAACGGCAAAACCAATTTGTTTAGCATCTGGTCAATCGGAGCAATGATGCGCATAGGGTCTGCATGGAACCACTTCAAAGCAACACTTTTCAATTTACTTATACAAAGCAAGTGCTGTTGCATCTCATTTAGCTTGTAGATTTTGGCCACATTAGACAATTGCATTACCTATTTACGCACCTCACTTTCTCCAGTAAGTTCTAATAAAATTTCCTTGGCCAAATTCATCGCTCCAGTTTGAATTTAAATTGTCTCCGATAGCGTTGCCAATTTCGTCGATTCTTCCAGCGTGGCCAGCTGCAGCAGCGCTACCAGCTGTATCCACGTGATCAGCTGCACCAGCGTTGCCATCTGTCGACCGTGGTCTTTCTTCAGTGTGACCATCTTCTAGCTGCAATAAATCGCGGACATCACTTTCCTGCTTCCCCCGTTGATCCCGTTGATTTGCTGGTTGTTGTTCACCGTTACTTGAAGTTCTTCCAGGAAATATCGTGACTCCGCATCGATTTCAGCAACTCGGTGTCATTTGCTATTTCGTCACGCTGCTGTTGTATTGCGAGTTTCAACGCATTTTGGACCTCAATCGCCTGCTCCCGGTTTATTTGAAGTCCAAGTTCCTCTGCAGCAACGTCACGCATATCCACTGGTTTTTGATTTAATCTAGCCATCAGATCAGTTTTAGTACCCTCTGTTGGCAAATTTAATAATGCCAACCAACTCTTTAATGTCGCTATTGATACGTATTTTTTTTTAGTTAATCCCACTTCTGATATTGTAATAGTGTAATATTACTGATTTATTTATTTATTTAAGTTCTTGGTGATTTGTCTCTTTTTCACCACAACGCCTTCTTTATTCCGCGATTGTAGATAGACTGCCTCACATTTCATCTCGGCAGCCTTTCTTCTTATCGTAATAACATTTATTTCCTTATCGATATATACCTATAATGCTGTTATACCACTAACCAAACAGCATATAGACTGGACATCCCATACAAACAGCGTTGTCACAAAAACTATCGGAGGCATCTGGTCCAAACTCGCGAGTAAGGGAGTAAGATATACATATGATGTATTTTTGAACCGCTTACTCTACAGGGAAATGCTGGGCGCACTCGCTTCCATATGATTTGTGCGATAGAACGGCAACGCTGTTAACTTTTATCTCGCTCGCACTTACTCTCAGCTCTCAATGCTCTCTCTATGTTTAGGGATTGTTTCAATGTGTGTGTGTGTGTGTATTTGTCCGACCAGCAAAACTGCGCACAAATTCAATTTTTCCCAAATGCTGAGGCATTTATACCCTTTTGAAGGCACGAGTAATATGAAATAGAGAAAGGGTTTGCCGCCACGATGCGAAATTCTTGCATTTTAGCTCGCTATCGTTGGTAAGGGTACCCAAGCGTTGCCATGTTTGCATTTAGAATATTTTGGACTCGCTATACACGCATACTTGCATATTTTGTGTATGAATAGAAGCATTTATGCGCTTGTGTGCCTGTTGCTTGCCTGCCTGCCTGTCTGTCCCCGATGCAAATTTAACAAGATTTTAGGATTTCTGATTTTGGACCTCTACACACAGACACACACATAAAAATGTCTGTGAATGGGCTGATCATGGGCGCAAAAGAAAATACATTATTGGCACGCGTCTGACGTGCTTGCCAAAAGTTGACCCATTCGACCCTACGAACTGCTGCAGGTAATAAAGGGTCAACATTCATTCATCAAAATATTAAAAAAGAAAGGCGCGCGTCAGACGCGTGCCAATAATGTATTTTCTTTTGCGCCCATGATCAGCGTGATATAACATAGTTTTGTGGTATTTTTTAGCCTTATATTATTTATAATGATCGGTTCTAGGTCGGATATTAATAAAATACTACCAAAATGAAAACGTAAATGCAGAAGGAAGTCTGGAAATATTCTTATTAATATAATTTATTTTTTATTAACATTTCATTGACAATACAGTCTCTTTACATTCAAATTATATTCATTTGATGGTCTTTGACAACACCTTCAGTTGCTCTAACTTGTCTATAAATACAGTAAGCCTGAACCAAAGACAATATAAACACTAAGATGAGTAACGCCATACAACAAAATGCTACTATGCAGCTTGATTTTTTGAAAATTGAGAACGAAAACGAAATCAATAGCATTGCGCTCTCACAGCCGAGAGAACGACAAAGCTAAAAATAGAATTTGCTCTCAGCTTCGGCTCTATGTGGGCCGTGCAAGCAATTATGTTTGTATGCGTGTGAATATACATACAAGTTAGCAACAAATAAATTCATACAGTCCCAATAAGAAGCATTGCAACACCTCATAAGAAGTGTAGCAAAATGCTGACTTGGTGTCTGTGCCATTTCCTCCACGCGCCGACTGGCAACCGCCGAAAATTACAGGAAGAATTGCCCAACGGGCCAACAACATTAGCAGCGACGCCGCTGCCAACGCCGCTGTCGCTAAGCAAGATAAGCAAGATAAAGAAGTGTAAAACGATAAATAAATATAAAGACTACGAACGTAGTATAATTTATCTCCAACTTTGCGACTCCCAAGGGACCCTCCAAAGTAGAAGGAAGAAACCAGCCACTGGCTTAAAAAAAATAAACAAAAACGATCAAAAATTCAATTAAAATATAGAGTAAAAAATTAACACTAGATTTAAATATACTTCGAAAATATCTTAAAATATACAATATAAGTAATATATCTCGTTTATGGCTAATGAAAGCAATTTAGTTAGGCCCCCAATAGTATCAGATCAACCACAGGTAGGCGGACATAACTTGAACAGACAGCAACAACGACATATCGACAGACAAAACGAACATTTACAAAATAGAGTTATGGCGAATAACGCAGAACAGATAATAGCAACCACGGTTAGCCAGATTTTGGCACAACAACTGCCGACATTGGTAAAGCAGTTAGTCAACCCCTCTAGTTTAGTGACGTAGACGACCAAACAATAACTGCCAACCACAATTTGAATGACTTAGACAGAGTTCCGGACATAGTTAAAAGCCTCAGAGAATTCTCCGGTAATCCAGCGGAATTTAGCTCATGGAAGAAGAGTGTAGATCGTAACTCTCAGCCTATGCAGCTGGGGCAGGTTCGCCAAAAGACTTTGGCATATTGCATACAGTGAGAAACAAAATCATTGGCAATGCCGACACGGGCCTCGAGTCGTATAATGTTCCCCTAAATTGGAGCGCTATCTCCAAATGTCTTACGCTGCACTACGCAGACAAAAAAGATCTAGAAACATTAGAATATCAGATGACAATGTTAGTGCAAGGAAACAACCAAACAGTAGAAGAATTCTACCAGGTCGTTTACAACCACTTGTCGCTGATATTAAATAAAGTAGGCTGCATGGAGTTAAATAGGGAATCCGAAACCCTTACGACAAAAATATACCGAGATAAAGCATTAGATACCTTCATTAGAGGTTTGAAGGGAGATTTACCACGGATTCTTGGAATAAAGGAGCCAGCAGATCTACCTTCAGCCCTTCACTATTGTTTAAAACTAGAGAATCAAAGCTATCGCACTAACATGGCTTTAAATAGAAATCAACAGACACATGCCAGAAACCCAAATAGAAATATACCACCACCTACACTGCCACCCCGAACAGCTCAGCCTTCTTTCGCTCAAACTTTTAGGCCACCACCCATTAGCTTCAGGCCCCAACTCCCGATCCATACATCTTGGCCAACCAATACAAACCATGGACCACCGACTTACAACAATAATGGACCGATTCCACAATACCCCAACCAACGAACCTACCAGACACAACCACAACAGGTATACATACCCAATAGACCTTCTACACCAAAACCCCAACCACGTCCTGAGCCAATGGACGTGGACCAAAGCATCCGCACGAGGATGATAAACTACATGAACAGACCCAATTTTGAAGTAGGGAAAAGACCTCCACCACCAACAAACGCCGCGGACAAAAAACAAAGAAATTTCAACATACAAACAGGAGAAGAACAGACGGAGACAGAAAACACTGACAACTATGTGACCATGGAGGAATACGTACAATCAATGCTAAATTACGAACAGCAGACTGAATACGAACAGCCATTAAACAAATACGCCCAACAAATTGAAGAAACAGATGACGGACAAAATACCCAACACGAACACTCAGACATTAATTTTTTAGGATAAAGAGCTCCTCTCTTCCTTACATAGAATGTAAGATGCGGAGCGGAAAATTACTCAAAATACTAATAGATACAGGATTAAACCGAAATTACGTCCAACCGAAATTCGTGTCCGAACCTATTCCAAAGGAAAAACCCTTCGAGGCCGTCACAGTCGGTCAACACGGTAATACCACGGACAGAACATATGACAAACGAACAAAAAATAGCCTTAATCAACTAGTTAAAATGCACCCACACCTATTTGCCAATCCGGACGAAAAACTGACATACACAACCAACGTCAGAGCAGAGATTCGAACAAAAACCGACTCCCCCATATATTCAAAATTTTACCAATTTCCAGTGTCTTTAAAAGACGAAGTACACAGCCAAATCAAAGAACTTTTAGAGGACGGAATCATCCGACCCTCCCGATCCCCATACAATTCACCTGTGTGGATTGTTCCGAAAAAATTAGATGCCTCCGGGCAAAAGAAATATCGTATGGTTATAGACTACAGGAAACTAAATAAACAAACTACCGCAGACAAATACCCTATACCCGAAATCAACGAGGTACAAGCACAGCTAGGCTATAACAAAGTTTTCTCTGTCTTAGATTTGAAAAGTGGCTTTCATCAAATACCCCTTAAGGAGTCAGACATAGAAAAAACTGCCTTCTCCGTTAACAACGGAAAATACGACTTTACACGACTCCCATTCGGTAGAATGCGCCCTCAATTTTCCAGAGAGCTCTTGACGACATCCTTCGTGAGCATATTGGAAAAATATGCTTCATTTATATTAACGATATCATTATCTTTAGCAAAGATGATGAATCGCATGCGCAGCACCTTGCCGCCATATTCAGAACTCTACAAGAAGCCAACATGAAATGTCAGTTGGACAAATGCGAGTTCTTTAAAAGCAGAGTAGAATTCCTGGGATTTGTCATCTCAGACAAGGGGATAGAAACTAATCCAAACAAAATTGAGACAATAAGGAAGTACCCACTTCCAAAAACACTCAAAGATTTAAGATCGTTTATTGGCCTTGCCAGCTATTATAGGAGGTTTATAAAAGACTTCGCTAAGCTGGCAAAGCCCCTAACCTCTCTTTTAAGAGGGGAAGATGGACGCGTGTCCAAAAATCAATCAGCTAAAAAGCTCATTAATCTCAACGAAGAAGCGATCGAAGCATTCAATAAAGTAAAAAATTCCCTAGTTTCGAATGAGGTAATACTCCATTACCCGGATTTCAGCAAAGAATTCCATCTAACAACAGATGCATCCAACTTTGCTATTGGGGCTGTCCTATTCCAGAACAAGCGACCCATTTGTTTCCTCTCTAGAACTCTCTCTAAAACAGAGGAGAACTACGCCACCAATGAAAGGGAAATCTTGGCAATAATTTGGGCCTTAAAAGCCCTCAAGAATTACCTCTACGGTAAAGCGAGTGTAAAATTTTACACCAACCATCAACCCTTAACCCACTCTCTTAGCAGTTGGAACGGCAACGCTAGGATAAAGAGGTGGAAAGCTTACCTAGAAGAGTTCGATTACGAACTCCTCTATAAGCCAGGTAGGGATAACATTGTAGCCGACGCGCTATCACGTATCCCTGTGATCAATAATATTGGATCAGTAGCCTCCACCCAACACAGTGCAGACAGTTCAAGCCACAACTTAATTCCGAGCATAGAAGCTCCAATTAACGCATTCAAAAACCAGATATTTCTCAGTAGAGCCAACGAAACAACTTACGAATTCCATATCCCATTCCCAACATTCCACAGGCATACAATAACTCGACCAAATTTTTCAGAACACGACCTTACGCATATACTGAAAGCTCATCTAAACCCATCCGTAATCAACGGAATAATAACCTCAGAAGAAATAATGAACCAAATTCAGCAGATATATCCCCAACATTTTAGTAACTTCTAGATTAGATTTACACAGTCTCAAGTAAACGATTTAACAAATGAAACAGAACAAGATGAGAAGATATTGGTTACACACAACAGAGCCCACCGCAACGCACTAGAAAACAAAATGCAATTGTCCGAAAGATTCTATTTCCCAAAAATGAAGCAACGAATAACAGAATTAGTCAAACAGTGTCAGGTTTGTAAAGAAGAAAATTACGATAGGCATCCCACTAACCCAAAACTCAAAGAAACACCAATCCCCGAATACCCAGGACACACAATCCACATCGACATATACACGACAGAAAAAAACGTTGTAGTAACGGCAGTAGACAAATTTTCGAAATTAGGTCAGGGACGAATAATTAAATCTGGGGCAATAGAAGACATTAAAAAACCACTTCATGAAATCCTTTTTTATTTTGGCGTACCTAAAGCCGTTGTAATAGATAACGAAATATTCCTTAATTCAGCCTCAATCACTTTTATGATGCAGGACCAATTAAATATAGAAGTTTATAAAACACCACCCTACAAACGCGCAGTGAATGGACAGGTAGAAAGATTTCATTCAACACTATCAGATATTATGAGATGCAACAAAAGAAAACAGGAACACAGAACATTCGAAGAACTACTAAACAAATCAATATACGATTATAACTACACTATACACTCGACAACTAACAAGAGACCATTAAACATATTCTTCGGCAGAAACGTGACTACAGACCCAGACCAATACGAAAAAGCTAGGAAGGAGAACATTGACAGAATCATAACAAAAAATGTAACGACATACGAACTTATATACCAGGTCAAGAAATATTTGTCAAAGTCAATACCAGACTAGGTACCAAACTGTCACCCAGATACAAAAAGGAAATAGTTAAAGAAAATAGAAACACAACCGTACTAACAACAACTGACAAAATAATACATAAAAATAACAGATTCCTATTAATGATGACCATAAAAGCAACAGGACACTTGGAAATCTTGAACTACACAGACGCACAGACAATTACAATTCTAAAAGGAATAGGGAAACTACAGACATCGACAACACGAATCGTACAAGTCATACAAGTCATTTTTTACACCGAAAAAGACTTAAGAACCAATACTTTATACCACACTTTACGTCACGAAATAACGCAAGCTATTGTCACTTTCGACACAATATCACTTTTCCATAAACGAAGACTAGAGCGATCAACATTATAGGCACAGCTTGGAAGTATGTAGCCGGCAGCCCGGACACTGACGACTTAATAATGCTTACTGACAACATAAACAAACTAATAGAAAACGACAATGAACAGCTTATTATAAACAGACAATTAGAAGATCGAATTAATAAGCTCACGAAAATCTCAAACGATTTAACCAATAGCATAAGAAAGGTATCTCTCATAAGTGATGAGATAGCTATTAGCTTACAAAATCAAATTAGGCTCATAAAAGAAGAAATAATTAATATTAAGTACGCCATACAATGGGCGAAATTGAATTTAATAAATATATTCCTACTTGGCGAAAAAGAAATAGAGATAGTAAACGATAATTTTAATAAAAGCAACATGCCACCTTTAAATATTGAAGAAATGCTCTAATTCGCAGATGTATCCATTTTGCATAATGGAACCACTCTGTTTTATATTGTAAAAATTCCAAATTTAGAAGAAATAGAATGCAAAAATACTATAAAAAAGCCAGTAGTGAAAAACAACAATATAATAAATTTAGAATTTAACGAACTGCTTCATTGTAATAAAACAATCTATGGCATAAACAACAATTCTAAAAGATACCATAATATTAAAATTTGTAACAATTCAAAAATTGTAAACATGAACACTAATAATTGTATACCTAAGTTAGTTAGTGGAGAGCAAGCGCTCTGTGGCTTTAGGAAATCGACGATGGACTTATACTAGTGAACGACTTCAACGGCACTATTAGATGGCAAGAAGAGAAGAAACGAGTGAGAGGCACCTACATGATTAACTTCTGGAACGAAACCTTATTCATCAACAAACAAGAGTTCAGCAACCTAGAGGTCACCGTCATGACCCCAGGAAATCCCAAAATACAAATAACCCCAATAGAAAACGAAAGAATAAAGATTCTTTCTCTGGAAGCATTAGAAGAATTGCACATCAACAACATAAAAAACATTCAAAAACTTCAGACGCAGTCTATAGCAAATAGAGTCGGTTTCATAACTCTGTTCACAGTTGCCATCCTTCTTACCTGTGTATTACACGTAATGAAGAAAAATATAATACTGCAACTGAACAAAAAACAAGAGAGACCCAAAAAAGAACTAACACATATCCAAATACAAAATACAGATGCCAACAACCTCGGGTTCAACAATATACTTTTCTTCTGATGATCGCTTGAGGACAAGCTTAAATCAAAGGGGGAAGAGTTAACAACAAATAAATTCATACAGTCTCAATAAGAAGCATTGCAACACCTCATAAGAAGTGCAGCAAAATGCTGACTTGGTGTCTGTGCCATTTCCTCCACGCGCCGACTGGCAACCGCCGAAAATTCCAAGAAGAATTGCCCAACGGGCCAACAACATCAGCAGCGACGCCGCTGCCAACGCCGCTGCCGCTAAGCCACAGGTTACTAGGGCTAGAATTGATTTAAGTTTATTCAGTTGCAAATTAACATCAAATAAAGGAAGTCTTGCTTCCCTAAAAATTATATTTTTTTCATCGTTTAATAAACTTTGGAATTAACTTACATAACAGCATATTTGAATGTGTTGTTATCCACTGCTCTGGCAAAGTCTCTGGTTGGCAAAGAAACAATTTTCTTAGTTTTTAAGCGCAGATCACGACCTACCCAAAATTTCTGTTGATATATGAATGCATTTTATGTACTCCGTACAAACAAATTTGTATTTTTAAGTCGATGCAAATATTTATGTTATTTTTTATATTTGAAATTATTAATTAAATTATTATTTTTTCAAAGATACATTTAATTATTTTTTATTTTTTATTTTATTATTTTTGTTGCTCGAATTATAAAGAACAAAGTACGCAGGGAACACCGCGAGGAGACCATTATAATTATAATGGGGTCATAACTAAATATGACCTTCGGGTTTTTTCTGCGGAGCCAACCTCAGTACACAAAATGCATTCATATATCAACACAAATTTGGGATAGGTCATGATCTGCGCTAGAAAACTAACAAAATTAATTTCTTGCCAACTAAAGCCAGAGCAGTGAATAACATACAGTGAATAACATACATACATACTTTAAAGATCTTATGCATGTATAATTCACGCATACAACGAAAGGTGCACGCATGCTATTGGCTGAGACAAGAACTTTTCTCGAGCATACACTGTCCAAAAAGAAAAGTGAAACCAATCTATGTGTGCTATTTTCTTAACATAGTTATTGCGCAAGAAGCGCCTTGTGTAAAAATTATAAAAGTTCTTAAACTTTCCTGTAAATTTAATCGTTAATATCTCATTTAAATAAAGCATGCATTTCATGGATTAAGCACAAGCACAGTGCGTCGATCGTAAGTTCTAAACTTTTTCGCTCAATGTACTTCGAAAACGAAGCGACGCAAAGCAGCATCGACCAGCTTTGCTGAAGGCAGGCTGGCGACTAACTTCGTAGCTCGTGTCAGCATCAGCAAGCCACGACTTCGGCATTCGTTCGTCTGGTCCTTGGAGAACGAACAACCAGTCGGCAGGCATGCCGTACGAAGCCTCAAAGGCCAGATGAAAGGCCCCGCCAGAAATTTTGGATCGCATGAGATGCCAGTATATGCCTGTAAATTTAGACTAGTTGAAGGAAACTTTAAGACTAATCATAGCTCTAGAACACATTTTAGATGGATAAACCTCTTACAATATACTTAGCCGTTAAATACACTAAGCCCTAGGCTTGTGTCAACTCAATATACGAATAGTTGAGATTGCGTTCAAATTCTATAACTTATTGTACTTACATATGAGAGAAATCGTATACGATTTACTTTGAGGAACTGGGACATACGCTAACAGGACCAGAGGGTGCCAATGATTTGCATTATCGCCGTCTTCAGGTGCTGGCCATCAAAAATGTTAATGATATGGATATCGCGGTGCCGGAGGCATCCAAGCGGGCTTTAGAAGCACTCCCGTTCCATGAAATTGCCCGACGAGGTCAAAGAGGATTTTGAGTGTGCCGTGTGCAAAGAGCCAGCGCAAACCGGTCATAAATTCAAGATACTGCCATTCCAGCACGAGTTCCACGAGGCAAATTCCAGTCCCATTTGCCGCTTTATCTTCGTAAGTATTAAATAATATTAAAGTCTTGGCGTCAACCTAACCTCAATATTTGATCCAAAAAAATTGTTATACATATATAATTATAAAAAGTGTAATATTGCCAATGCAAACAGTCAACTTTTTATACCCTAGTTCCAGTATAAGAATGTCTGAATTTTGTTTGCGTTCCCCCAGAGCGATTTATTTTTATACCCTGAACACATTAAAAATGGGGATAAGGGTTTATTGTATTTGTGCAAAATCAAAATGTATGTATGTATGTATGTAACAGGCAGAAGGAAGCAACTCCGACCCCATAATGTATATATATTCTTGATCAGCACCAATAGCAGAGTCGATCTAGCCATGTCCGTCTGTCTGTCCGTCCGTATGTATGAGCGGAAGGATCTCAGAACATATAAGAGCTATAGACTTAAAATTGCAGAGGTAGGTGCTCCTAGTGCCTCCGTAGATCGAGTTTGTTTCGGATAATTGATAACTTACTCCGTTTCCAAGCAATCCATAAAAATCGATATCGATATCCTGTTTTTTGGGCAATTTTGGTAAATAATAAGAGCTAGAGTCACCAAACTTAACATATAGCTTCTAAAATAGACTATATATATGCATTTGACGTTGGAAAAAGAGGGTTCAGGGTATCCCCTAGTCAGGAGCTCCCGACTAGAGCCTCTTACTTGTTTTCAATGATCTTTCGAATTTCGTATCGATGTAAAGAACTTTGAAAGTATCATTACCACAACCAGCTGTTTTATGGCGGTAACTTTAAATTCAAATTTGAAATTTTGCTTACCCCCCCGCAGTTTTATATTTTTATATATAATATTTAAAGACGGCGAAATATCGCAGAGTCCATTAAATGGAGCCCCTGCTATGATACCGTACTATTTGTCATTTGAGAGAACAGCTTTGCAGCGCTTAGGTAAATCTAATCAATCCGATACATTTATATGTTACCGACAACTGATGGAATTGGAAATGTAAAGTTTGTGAATATATGTAAGTAATGTTGACTATAGAGAATTATTCCATTAAACACACGATTATCACTGCCAAGTCGATATTATATTATAGGCAATTATGAGTATTTGTTAATATTTAATAAAATAAACAATAAAGTAAAGTTCTGAAAATGGAATCTTAAGACAAACTTCCCAAAGCAGACGTCACCCCTGACTAATGTGGGATAACTAAAACAAAAAATTACCTGGTCACACCGTAATCTCTATTAAAGAGGGTGAAATGTCCTGCGCATAATCTATATACACAATCGTATTTGTCTAGTGAAAATAAGTTACATACAAACTTATGTATATTTATGCAAAAATTAAGAGCTCAGATAAAAGGATTAACGTGAAAGTTAAAAAATATTCAAGGATTGTTAAGGAAATGAATTTACAATATTTTCTATTACTTCTTGTTCGTTATATCGTTTTTATAGCATTTAAGGATAATTATGTATGGACAAAAAATTCAACTCATGAAAACAATGGGTACGTGAAACATAAAAATATGATGCATATACATATTTATGTACATATATATGTACACATATATGTAATAATAATAACTCATTAAAAAATTTCAAATTACCATCAATAGCATTGCATTCATATCCTTATGATAATACAAAGAAGATCGTTTAAATAACAGAGAGAATTAGACTTCAAATTCGTAAACAAAACATGGAAGAATCATTACATTCGGAGAGTCCAAATTTATACACAGTTGCTGATGGGTTTTAGCGTAAAAACGCACATACTTATATAATGCCAAGCATGGTTAAGATGGTTTATTTCTCCAAACCGGACTATTATGAAATACATACATATATAAATAAGTACATAATTACATAAAAGTACGTAAAAGACTTGTTTACTTAGAGACGGACAGGAACTTTATGTCAAAATTCTAATATCCTCTGCAAGAGAGCAAAACTCATATATCCTGCTAAATTTACTTAATGCTGCTTACAGTTATTCAGGCACAAAATTACCTAATTGCTTTCTGCAGTTTAAAGAACACATATGTATGTATATAAAACAATACATACACATGCACAGGTATAAGTGCAGCACTCGTTCACAGCCTAGACCGATTACGACCACTAAGAAAATAAGATTGCTAAGAGTTTCGCAGAATACCGAAAGTGGCAAGCCGTATCGGCCGCAGTGCATAACGTCGTTGCGGTTGATTTTTATTGCCAGAATACATTAAAAATGGATAGTAATAATATAATTTACTTGTGCAAATGTATTTAACAAGTACAAGGAAGCATCCTTAATCTCAAATAATATATATATTCTTGATCAGCATCATTAGCCGGATCGATCTAGCTATGTCCGTCTGTCTGTCCGTATTTATGTATGAACGCAAGAAGATTAAAAATTAAAAGAGCTAGAGAAATGTGGAGCTTAGGTCCTCCTAATGCCCGCGCAGTATGAGATTGTTTCCGATAATCGGAAACCTTCCCCGTTTCCAAGTAATCAATAAAAATCTTATATTGCTAATAGTAGATATATATATATATACTACCCTAATTTGGTTTTTTTTTTTCATTAACAATTATTGTTATGAATATTGAGTAGACACAGTGGAAAATAGTGTAGTATGTAAGAGGCTCGAGCGTGTTGAAGTAACTATATTTCTTATTTAGTGTTTTATTTTATTATTACTGCTAAAGAGGAGGAGCTCGTAGTACGAGTCATATTTTGTGTTGGTAGAAGAAGTTTAAGGCTATCCAATAGTCAGAAATTTCAGCGGCCGAACAAGCGAACGATGGACACAGCATTTAATGGATCCCGAGAATCGGGGACACTAGCGAAAAGGGCGTAATAGTTCATAAAAATGATCAGGATAGAGATTATGCCGCATGAAATAAGTACGATCAATCAACTATTTAGGAATAAAACAGGACAGACGAAAAATGGCCTTCAAAGTCGTGTTGGTCAAGAGCAATAAAAAACTTTATATTACCTTAACCGCTTTCTTCATCGAAGAAAGGTTAGAAAGGTTCCACATAAAAGAGTCCCTTGTGGTTATTTTATCATTCATTTTTTATTCTTGTAAGCACTATCTGCTAAGATTTAAGCCAGTACCAATACAACTTTTACTCTACGTCTTAAGGTTATTATTTCCTTTGCTTTTCTTCTCTCGCGATAGTTTACACCTGGAACACGGACTTTTCCTGATCTTCTTCCGATAGTAGACTGACAGATGTTTCTTTGGGAGCAGTACGGGTACATAATATACAACCAGCGTCTCCAATTACGCTTGCATGACGGATGAGACGACAAAAATGATGTGGCTATTTTAGAAGTTTTACAGCTATTGGAGATAGATACCACCCAGCACCGCCTTAAAGGCATGACAGGGGCCACAGGCACTAGTGACTTAAAGCAGATTAAAATAATTAAAGCCCAACTGATAGAGTCAAATAATAGATTTATAACAAGTAAGACGTTCTATTCGGGAGCTCCCGACTAGGGAAAACCCTGAACCCGCTTATTCCAACAGCAAATAAATAAAAAAAAGGAGTTCCCTTGGCAAGGTTCGAACTCGCAACTGACCGCATTACTTGTTGTCGACTCTACTCAACGGTCACACCAGCAAAAAAAAAAACTTTCCCCGGTAGGGCTTGAACTCGCCACAGACCGCACCACTTGCTCAGCAGCTATACCAATAGTTAAGTAATTATGATAAAAAAAGGAACTGAAATATCATTACAAAGAAATTACCATGCTGTTAGAATGCGATAGAATGGGAAGAATGTGTGTATGTACATGTATACAGAAATTCTTAAAACTGCTGCCCCGTGCAATTGCGCAGTTGCATATAACTTTGATTTTTTCTTAACCGATCTTTATGAAATTTTCTACAGTATATCTTATTGTACCATAGTATATTTGTGTGGATCAAATTGGTTGGCAATAAAAGTTGGGTTATTAACTTGATTTATAGCTCTTGGTGGTAGCGGGGAGGTGGCGAAAGGTATAAAATGAAAGATTCTTGACATATATGTAATATTCTAAAAGCAGCATATTATGGTTGGTGACTCCTAACTCTTATTATTTATACAATTTGCTCAGAAAACAGTATATCAATATCGATTTTTATCGATTCATTGGAAACGAAGTAAGTTATCGATTATCGGAAACAAACGCGATCTGCGCAGGCAGTCCTCCTAGGACATCTAAAATATCAAGTCTCTAGCTCTTATAGGCTCTGAGATCCTTGCGTTCATACATACGGCCATAGCTAGATCGACTTGGCTACTGGTGGTGATCAAGAATATATATACTTTATGGGGTCGGAGATTCTTTCTTTTGCCTGTTACATAGATTTGCATTTTGTACAAATACAATATACCCTTATACCCATTTTTAATGGGCTCAGGGTATAATAATAGTATGACCGATATGCATAGCATTTACTGTGTGTACCAACAAGGTTTTCATTTTGGTGGCTGCCTAACTCAGGGACTTGTTCATGCCTATTGTATGCCATCCTAACTCCCAAAAATCCCTTTTAAAATACTCATTCCTCGTAAAGAGGAAGAGGCAGCCAGTTAAACTTCAGGTCAAGACGAAGGTCGTACCCTTCAACACGACAAATCTAGTAGACAACCGATTGGGGGGTATAGTATTCTCAAAATAACTCAGCATAAGGAAATTTTTTGCTGCCACTTATTCCAAGTCAAAATACTAATGATCAAGGAAGCCCGTAACTAACAAAATTATCTATGGTGATGGCATATACATAAAAGTCAGCATCTGTTGCAAGCTGCCAGGAATATTAACCCTTCCAGTGCTTAAACAAGACAACCTTTTAATTAATGTATATCTCACCATTAGAAGAGCTTTAATCAGATTCAAGGTATCTAATATGGCCTAGGTGTATTGAAGATATCGACAGCCACTCCAACCTAACCTTACCTAACCAAACCTTTTTATTTTTTAAGACTTAACCAAATTTCTGGAATATGTCAATTGTATAATGGAACGATTTGTAATGAGTTTTTAAGAAACTCTCACGTTTTTATATCGCCTAATGTTACCATCAATGACTTAGAGGATCGATTAAAGGCGGCTTATGGAGTTATAAAAGAATCTAAGTGAGTTCCATTTTCTTTTGCTACGATTTGCTTATACATTCATATTTTTACATTTTTCAGAGATATGAATTCGAATTGCCGAAAATATGCACTGCCGAGCTTATGCTTGAGCTCTCTACCAATTTGTAGAACTCCAGAACGAACCAATTTATTGTACTTTGCCAATGTCGCAATGATTACAAACAAGTACAGTGGAAATGAGACACGAAAAAAAAGATTTCTTTTAAAAGATCCTAAAAATAGACATTCCTTTCTTAAAAAAAAACCCGTTTATTACAACGATGTATTTACTAATGATGTATCAAGCAAATATCCACCGACTAAAGAATCTGAAAACTTAAAACGAATTTGTCGAGAAGAATGTGAGCTTCTAGAAAATGAGCTTTGCCAAAAAGAATACGCTATAGCGAAACGACATCCTGTAATTAGTGTAGTAGGAGTTGAAGAGTGTCAAAAAATACCACGAGAAAAAGATTGCTCCTCATTAGGCATTACGATTGAAGTAGACGATGCTGAAGATTGCTATTGGGAGGATGGTTCAAGTTACCGAGGAATTGAAAACGTGAGTATATCGGGAAAACCGTGCCTCAGATGGTCGTGGTTGATGAAGGAAATTTCGGACTTTCCAGAACTTATAGGACAAAACTATTGCAGGTATGTAAGCTTTATTATATTTATATCTGTAAGCTTTATTTTATTCAATCATTCAACCGAGGCATTGACTGGGTTTTGGAAAATTGGACCCGGAAGTTGGGAAAGGTTTTATAACTTGCATGAAAATCATTTAACTTATAGCCTCTGTCCAGTGGTTTACAAAATGTCACATTTTCAAATTTCACATATTGCTGTTCCACCGGTTGTCGGTTACATGTGAGTGGTAAAAGTACCGCTTCTTTAAAAAATAGCTGATCGAGTTTCTTTAATTTACATAGGCGCCGTCAAGCTCTTCTTCCATAACTCAAAAAATGCGCTCTAGAAGTATGGGCTCCATTATAGGTACTCTTTTCGAGATTTCGGCATGTTTAAATTTTAAAAACTGTGGATTATTCTATAATTTAATTTCATATTTAAATTTGCCGCTTGCCTTCAGTGATATATCAGCTGTTTATGTTTACAATACTTTACAATTTTTGACAACATCCATAGAAATCTCGATTAATCATCGCAAAAAACCCGAAATGTTCGGGGCGAATTTACACATTTCTGAAAAATGTGCTTTTTTTGAATGATGTGTGAAATGTGTTTTCTTATGGGGAAACGAACAGGGCGCATTTCACACATTTGTCATAAATGTGCCATTTTCTGAAATGTGTGAGGAATATGTTCAGTGGACAGAGGCTATTAATTGCATTGTGAAATGGTAAAGTGTTCACAGTTGACCAAAAATATTTTTTTTTTGTAAAGTAGGAAAGATTTGATCACAGTTATGCAATTTCCAATTGAATTTTAAAAACTGAAATGAAACTGATCGTCAACATTCAAGGCCTTTTGAAAAAATTATATTTGATTGTTACCTCATTTTATGTACTAAGCGTTCTTAAATGAAATATAAATATGTCGGAGAGGAAGTACTGTAGCATCCCGATAGGCATGAGACTTTAAGGTGTGACCATGGGATGTGCTGATAGATACTAGTTCTGGTAGAATGGAGACTCAGTTTGCCCTAACCAAACTTCTTCAAGGAATGTCTTCGCGTTGTTGGAGCAGCAAAACCGGAATTTTCTTGAACTGGTTAAGAGGTTACAGATGCCGGTGAGCGAGTTACAACAGACTAGCGAGATTTGCTTGCCGAAATATAATCCGGACATTGCTGGGGTGGATGCCACGCAGTGGTGCGCTACGGTCGACATCATTTTACGAGCAAACCAAAGTGACAGCGCTCTTATATTAGCGTTGAGTAAAGCTTTAGAAGGCGCATCGGCTCAGTGGTTATCACAAATATGATACATAGGAATAACTGGGCAACAGTTCAGGCAATTGTTTGAGCAGCGATACGAGATCGCCAGCCGCTGTTATTTTGAATCTTCTTAATAGTCGTCCAAGCAACGGTGAAAGCTTGCCTGTTTTTGCGAGTCGCAGCGTGACGTCACTGTGCACAAAATTACGTAATTTGAATTCTGAACAAATTTCCATTGCGCTGGTTCTTGGGCACATGGCTAATTTCGACCGGCGTTTACAAGGAATGATACACACAACGCATGTAAGCAATCGACGTGAACTGCAAGCGGAGCTGCAAGTAAAACTGGGAACCAGAGACCGAGTGTGCTAAAACTGTGGAACTCAAATGTTATCATAAAAAAAAAGAAAAAGAAAAAAAAAATGCAGAATATCGGAAAAAGAGTGGAGCTCCGCGCTATAGTGGAGCCTCAATCGAGTATGCTGGTCAATGGTGAGAGATTTCCGATTACATGTGCTCATTAATTAAAGAAAGAGTTTATAATAAGTTAGCGCTATCTCGTTAAATGAAATAGGTAATGCCAATACTTACAGAACTGTACAAGTTGAATCAAACATCATGATTGATGGTAATTCTTTGGTTGTTTTGTTTCATATAGTAACAGACGAATGTATGAAAAATAATATTGTAATTGGCAAAGAAATATTGGCTCAAGGGTTTTTAGCGGAAGTTTCTTACGATAACTTTAAAATTGTTCAAACTAAAGTTGTGAACGTTTGTGAAACCGTTCAACCTACTAATTTTGATAACATTGAAATTGAAATTGACAAGATTAAATTAAGGGAGTTGGCCGCTAAGAACATGGAAGAGGTCGCTAGATATGAGAAGACAACATTTGATAAAAATATGGCTAAGCTAATTAGGGTCTGTGTGGGTGACTTTTTGTAACTTAAAAACAGTGAGAGACAGCAAACGAAATTAGATCCAAAGTTCAGAGGCCCTCTTTTGGTGGTCGAGGACCGATACGTTTTAAAATCTATACAGAACAATAGACGTTACAAGAACCCACACGAAAGTTTGCGAAAGTTACCGGACGTGCAAATTCCAGAAGAGCTTGATGTAAATTACAAAGAACAAAGTATGTTGGAAATGTCTGTTGATACAGAAGAGTGTTCGTGAAGCCAAGTGTTGGGCGATGGACGAGCAATGTGGTTGATGAATTCGTGAAGCCAAGGTTTGGCGATGAATTTAAAAGTTGCCCAATAAAAGCCTAGTTATGTATCTGGGATTACGAATTGATGATTTGGAAATGTAAATGACAGAAATGTTTTATAAGAGAATATAATCTAACATATGTTAAAATAACCTACGACATGTTAAAAATAGAAGTATAGTGATGATATGAAATTTTTGGTTAAGATTTTCTGAAGTATTCAATGAAATTATAAAGCTGGAATGAAACTGAAATGATTATGGTAGAAACGAGGACGTGTATATGTCAGGATGGCCGTGTCGGAAAGGAAGTACTGTAGCATCCCGAAAGGCATGAGACTTTAAAGTGTGACCATGGGATGTGCTGGTAGATACTTGTTCTGGTAGAATGGGGACTCAGTTTGCGAATTGAGGCTGTGTGGCTTCGTAAGCGTTGCTAGATCTGGTCTCTCTCTCTTGTGGCTGTCCTGTGTTTCCGGTGTGACGGGAGTTGGTCACGTGTGCGTATTTAAGAGAATAATGAGCAACAAAGGCAACGAAGACTCGCTGCATTCACCAGGACTGAGTTTGGAACACCAGAATCCATACGACCAAGCGACCAATAATGACGACTCGCAGGGAGATGACATTAATTCTCCGACAAATATTTAAAATTCTTTATAAGTAGGTCCTCATAATCAGATGTCCCTTCAATCGTTTGCAAAGGATGGCCTAAAATATTTATGCTCTTCTGCCTCCTGAAAACTCAGGTTGGACAACAGCGTTTCTAAATATCAGGCTTCTTAAATAATTAGTAATCTCAATTAATAGAATTTGTAGATATCATGAAAACAATTTTTTAAAACAGCTTAATTTTCCACCCATCCTTCCTATTGTAGCTATATGATATAGTGGTCCGATCCAGCTGGCTCCGACATATGTACTGCGTGCAACAGAAAAAGGCACTTTTGGAAAGTTTCATTTAGATAGCTTTAAAATTGAAATACTAGTTTTCTATATCAACACGGCTTTTGAAACTGATCAAGAATCTACATCATTTATGGGGTCGGAGATGTCTCCTTCGGGTGTTCCCGACAAGGTAAATCCTGAAACTAATTCATTGTTGATGAAAAAAACGAATTCAATAAGAAGTTGGCGGTTGTTATAAAATAATAAAATAATGCTATTCAAGAAGCTGTATACCAAATTTTGTGACTCTAGCCTCTTAAACCTAAAAGATTTCGTCAAAAAACGAGATATCGACATGAATTGGTATGGATTACTTGGAAACATGGCCAGTTAATCAATTAACAAACGCATAGTTCGCGGGCACTAGGAGGACTTCCGTGCCAAATTTCAAGTCTCTAGTTCTTATGGGTTCCTCTATCCAAACGGACATGGATAAATCAAATGTTTTATACCGTTTTTACCAATTTTTAATGGTTTCAGGGTATAAAAATATAAAAAATTATCCGTTTTCTTCCCCCAAGTTTGTCGCTCTTATAATAACAGCTACTTCCAATTTATTATTGCTTTTATTTTTTCTTATGCACAGCATTTTATTAGATAAATACTAACAACCCCTTTTCCTCGAATTCGAATTTTATATTCTATCTAGAAAAATAATCCACAAAGCGCAAAAATTGCAGTTGGATAGGAACACCCCATCAAACTGAAATTTTTGCGATTTGTGGATAATTTTTATACCCTGAATCCATTAAAAATGGGTATAAGGGTATATTGTATCTGTGCAAAACGTATTTAAAATGTATGTAACAGGTAGAAGGAAGCATCTCCGACCCCGTAAAGTATATATATACTTGATCAGCATCAATAGCCGAGTCGATCTAGCCATGTCCGTCCGTTCGTCCGTCTGTCCGTCCGTCCGACCGTATTTATAAACGCAAGGATCTCAGAACCTATAAGAGCTATAGACTTAAAATTGTAGAGGTAGGTGCTCCTAGTGCCTGCGCAGATCGAGTTTGTTTCGGATAATCGATAACTTACTCCGTTTCCAAGCAATCGATAAAATCGAAATCGATATCCTGTTTTTTGGGAAACTTTGTTAAATAATAAAAGCTAGAGTCACCAAACTTGACATATAGCTTCTAAAATTGAATATATGCATTTGATGTTGGAAGAAGAGAGTTCAGGGTGTCCCCTAGTCGGGAGCTCCCGACTAGAACCTTTTACTTGTTCTTATTTTATTTATCATTTTGAGTTGTGGCCCACGACCAAGTGTTGATGTCATGGGTTATTCCATGCAAGCTTAGGAAAGAAGTCGAGAATATATTGATGTGAATAATTTTCCCAGCAACTGATGGGACTGGGGCAGGGCTGAGCACTTGTCTTTTTGAATGTCTTTCGTATTTGGCCTTTGGCCTCTGTCCAATTTGTTATTTTCGGTATATATTAATTTGCGAAATACCTGCTTTACGTTTGCCTAAGCAGCTCTATGAGCATCTCCTTGCCTAAATTTGGACAAAGTTGGGCAGTACCAAAACTTTTTCTAGGGGTTCCCTTTTTCGACAAGGATGCTGGATGCAGCCCAATATCGGTAACTCAAAATATTTGGTATTTACTAAGTTGAACCTTATCACTGCTTCATGGTGTCAATGATGCAATACCAATTTTCGCAATATATATGATACCGGGTCTTTTCACGGTAGCCAACAAAAATACGTTTTAATGGGATGCATACATCTTCCAGTACTATCTGGTTTTTAAAGCAGTGGACACTAAATAATCCTTGTTTTCGATAGTTTTTTTGAAAAAGTTTCCTTAGAGACTCGCATAACGGCCTCTTATGACTTTTAAACTTCGCCAATATCCCCAACAACTCATTAAAGTCTTGCTACTATGCTTTCGCACAAAATAATTTATTTCAGACCTCGAAATACGTATTTTCACGGTCTAGCAAGGATTAATTGGTGATAGCCTGATTTAGATCTTAGGTTATGAAATATTGTCCCCATGAGTTAAATATTTTATACGCTGACGCATATTTTAAGTCTTCCCATTCAACTTTGACCTTTTTAAATTACTAATTGGAATTACTACAATTACTGGTGCAATAGTCGCGTATGATACACTGAGTGTATCCCTGCTAGCTTTGTCGCCGGTGAAAGATTATTGGCTGACGAAATTTAAAAAATGTAATTTATGTGCTGACCCAGAAAAAACATCGTGATTGATTTGTTTGTAAACAAGTGAGCTTTTATCGACGTAGAATTGCAAGAGGTTCATGTTGCCCAACCTAAATGTGCAAAGTTCTTTCTGAATCTAGTGAATCGGCCGCTTCTCGGCATACACAAAGCCCAATCTAACTATATAGACATCAAAATTTATTTTTACTTCATAGTACACCCTTTTCAAGTGTCACATATTCATACACTCCAATCTCAGATTTTGCTATCGACCTATTTATCTTTAGTTTGGGAGCTTTAGGCCTTGAGTGCACTGACGTTGCGATAATAGCCTGTAAGTGTGCCGCGTCCATATTAACTTTCTGCCGTCTCCCATCACCTTTTTATATTCGATTTGTCTTAACCAAATGTGCTATGAGCGTGTGCCTCTTTCAAGTATTACGGCTCCGCGACGATTTGCGGCTTCGGAGTCAGTTGCCAAAGTCAGCTTGGTCTGCCTGGTTAGCAATACAACATTGTATTATAGTAACTATGAACTAACTCAGAAATTCTTTCACAAGGCGCTGCAGCCCCACATGGCTTGACAATATAACCAAACGTGTGCAACATCTTAGACGATTTTGATAAAATCGACAACAGAGAAAGAAAGGCTATCTTAGGCACGCCGAAGATCTAATACCTATGCAGATTCAACCTTTTCATAATGCTTATAGTGTGTTGTCCGAATATAAGAAGCACACCGGAAAAAGTTAATGGCGAGTTTGGTCAAGATATCTTGATAAACAAAAAAAGTTTTTAATGAAAAACCTAGCTTTTGACCGATCGTTCCTATGGCAGATGTATGATATAGTAGGCCGATGTAAATAAGATTTTTCATACAACTTAATTTTCGACCAATCGTTTCTATGGCAGCTATATGATATAATAGGATTTTGCATTTATATGAAGAGCGTAGTAAAACTTATATATGCCGATTTTGGTCAAGATATCTTGATAAACAACAACTTATTTTTTTCATACACCAACTTAATTTTCGGCCGATCGTTTCTATGGCAGGTATATGACAAGGTGGTGCGATGTTAAGAGGATTTTGCTTATATATGAGGAGCATAATAAAACTAGTAAATGCCGAGTTTTGTCCAGATATCTTGAAAAACAATATGTTTTTCATTCAACAACTTAATTTTCGACCGATCGTTTCTATGGCAGCTATACGATATAGTGGTCCGATCCAGCTGGTTTTGACATATGTGCTGCGTGCAACATAAAGAGGGACTTCTGCAAAGTTTTCTATAAGCTACACGTCAAAATTGATTACTCTAGCCTTTAAAATCTAGGAAAAAAGGCAATTTGGAGCCTTTCCAAGTAATCGAAGAACAGATGGACAAGTTTCAAGATTTACGGATTGAAGAGGGACTGTTATTTGAACGAACCCAGTTAAGCAGAGTAGGCAGCTGTAAACTGTGGGTTCCGAAAGCGTTGACGTCGACGCTTATACAAGAGACGCATGAAGGCGAGATAGCGATGCATGGTGGAATTCCGAAGACAGGCCAGAATCATAATTCTATTACTTACCCGGATGTCAGTCCAACTCCGAGAATATCTCACCAATTGCGAAACGTATTAAAATACAAAGCTCATGACGTAGGTTACTCGTCCACCCATGGGGAAGTCAACTCAGAAAAGCCAATACAAAAATTATTTATGGACTTTTTCCAATTTAGTCTGTCCGTAAGCGATACTAAAACCGACTATTACGGCAGCTATCAAATTTTTACGTGACCTTATATTTATGCAGATCGGACTGCCGGAAATTGTTCACATAGACAATGACAGACAATTCACGTCTATTGAGTTTGCTGAATGCATGAGTAAATATGGGATCACTCACTAAAAAACCGCGAACCGCGTATGTTAGAGTGAACTAGTCTGTGCTTTCATATTGGCCACATCATACCCTATGGGACGAGCAGCTTCCCGAAATGCAGGCATCATTGCGTAGCGCGACACACAGCAGTATCGGACCAATGTTCGGACAGCATTTGCTTATGACGCAGACTACATACTGGCAAGCAGGCCTTGAGCGACACTATGCACTCACTCAGTCTATGAAAAAGCGAACAGACGATACAATTTGAAATCCGGACACATAGGTTCAGTCTCTATGGACTCGAGACGCTGCTTGGGATGCCGTCGAGAATATTTCACACCAGGGTGTGAATACGATATGTATGTATACGTGCAGTACACCGATAATGTCCGAGTAGCAAGTTAATGGTGGGTGAGACATGAGTGTTAGGCGGGTGAACTTCTTATTTTTGGAGTTGGCAGGTGATTATATAGCCGACTCATCGCAGGAAGGCTCCTTTAGGGTGGACCTTAACATCTGTTCGCGATGAACGTTTCTGCAAGATGTCCTATTGAGTGTGCTCGAAAAGCAACCGACATCCGATTTTAAATATAAATTGTTTTGCTAACCGACCCTTCGATTTATGGAGGTCTTACTTACCCCTAGTTGATCTATGTCTAGCCAGCAAATCGATAAAAGGAATGTTAACGACATTTCGGATCAAAAGAAACCGTTAGACTAGGTTATTTCAGTATCTTATTTGTCATCAGATGCGGGCTAACCGGCCAGGTTGTTTTTTATTCCTATTAAAACGGAGGCCTATCGAATCACATCGACGTTTAGTTGACAACATCATAGCCTCTTGAATTAATATCTACTGTGCTTTAATTCGTGAATACTTGGTGCCATTTAGAGTTCCCTTTTCATTCTTGCATTCAACACAAATATTGCCAGCGACGAAGAATATGACCGACTCCAATAAAGAGAGACTTCAAAATCAGACCGTCAGTTCTATCGGGGATCTTATAAGATTTTTGATTCGATGACAAAGATCAACTTAAGACTAGGAAGAGGGTTCTCCTTGAGGGGGCCGACGTTCGAATTGGATGTCAACAACACAATACGAAAACCTTTTGCAGTACGGCTGCATATTTATACAAATGCACCAAACGCTTTTAATGAAACGTCGGAACCATGTATCTCGAACGCCAAAATAGGCCGAATATGTTCATCTAAAATGTTCCTGACAAAAACTACGACCACAGACTCTACTGGCTAACTCATCCAGTATGCGGTCACCTAGGTTTTTCTGGTGATCTGGCGCCCAAAAAAGGCTGCTGTTATTGCGATAGTTTTTAACTTTTATTGTTTGGATAGCTTGCTTGACTGTCACTGGAAGACGCTGCAGTGATCAGGAAACCTAATCGATTAGAACTGCTTGTAAGATGTATTAGAGTGTAATAAAATTTATAAAAAAAAAACTTGGTGTGAAACTCGCAACTATCTTCGACAGCTCGCGATACGAGCTTGTTTGATTTGGCAGCACAACTAAATTAAAAAAAATAATTCTTTGTTTAAAAAAACATAAATTGTTGACGCGTCTACCCGAAATTCATTCCAACAATTCAGTCGTTTGACATAGTTGATAAAAAGATACGTGATACATATATTCAAAAAACAAGAATTCGATATCGATTTTTTATGGATTACATTGAAACTGGAAAGCGTAATCGATTATCTGAAATAATTTCGTAACATTTCGTAACGTTCATACATGCGGTTAGATGGACAGACAGATATACAGACTATCTGTACTTAATGGATTCCAAGCTGCCGCATTCTATCTGTTATACACATTTGTACAAATATCCCATCCACAAAATGTACAAATGACTGTGTAGTTACAAGCCTTTTTTTGCAACAAATTAATTAGCACTGCTCTGTGTGCAACGAAATTCGAAGTTTTATATTTTGTTTCGAATGTATTTATTTACCGCACAGGGCACTTATCATAATTTACGAAATGTATCAATATTGCTCGGCAGTCAACTCGAAATAGTTGCGCCTTGCTTGCGATCAAACGAAACACCAAACTATATGCAAAACAAACGAAATTGAGCTCCGCTCAGAGCGATGGGCAGCGGGCGTCAATGCAGGAGGCAAAGGGCCGTTGAAGAGTGTAGGCAGCAACTTACAAAGAGCAAACATCATTTGCTCTTAAGCTGTAATTATGTTTTTTGTCTTCTGCTGATACTGCACGCAGCCGTCGCTGTTATCTTTACCGGTCACTTGACCAAATATCCTCCCCCCGTTGGAAGGCAAGGGATTTTCAACATCATACTGTTTTGGCAGCAAACACAGTTTCCGTACGGCTCTGCGTATGACTCCATTCGCAGTCTGAAGCACTGCAACTTTAGATACCCCATCAGATCCCGAAGTCAGCTCTAGAACTCTAGCTAATGGTTACTTCAGCGGCGGTAGGTTCTCATCCTTTACAAGGACGACGTCGTTGATGGAGAATCCTGGCTGAGGAGTGCGCCATTTGGAGCGCTGTTGAAGAAGCGTTAAATAGTCTTCGCGCCAACGGGCCCAAAATACTTGTTGGAGGTATGGGACGCGCTGAAAATAGCTAAGCCGATTGAAATAAAGTTTCCTTAGATCATCGGGATGCTCTGAAAGTGGAAGTAATGGACGAGAATTAATAATTGCCGTGATGTGGCAGACGAGCGTGCGCAGCGAATCGAAGTCCAAGATGGAAGGGCCGACAGAGCGATAAGAATGGTGCTTCGCAGTCTTCAATTCAATTGAGCCGGATCGGCAAAACTTGTGAACAGCTTTGACATGCTCGTCACTCAGGAACAGGCGGCTCTGATCTGGCAGCTCATTCTTAGCGCCTACGAAGTTTGTCGCATTGTCAGACCAGATCCTTGAAGGTCGAGTTCGAGTCAGAATGAACCGTTTTAGGGCATTTAGAAACGGTATTGTACACAAATCCTTCACAAGCTCTAAGTGTACTGTCTTTGTAGCGAAGCATATGAACAGGCTAATGTAGCATTTCACGGGAGGCCTGTTGCGGACTTCGCTCTTGTAGAAGAATGGTCCACAGTAATCAACGCCAGCGACCATAAAAGGATACGATGTGTCGAGACGATCAGCTTGTAGATCTGCCATCATGTGCTCTGCCTATCGTGGCTTGGCAGGAAAACAGATTGTGCACTTGGCAACAATACTAGAGACTGTTTTACGACCGCCAATGGGCCAGTATTGGAGCCGAATCGAAGCCAATACGGCGCTAGGTCCAGCATGCAAATTCCGTTTATGAAAGTGGATTATTATTGCCCGGGTCACAGGATGTTCGGACAACATTTGCTTATGACGCAGACTACATACTGGCAAGCAGGCCTTGAGCGACACTATGCACTCACTCAGTCTATGAGAAAGCGAACAGACGATACAATTTGAAATCCGGACACATAGCTCAATTTCATCCAAAGTTCTGCCACCAATTCGCCAAGTGCAGAGTTGTGAGGTATTCTTGTGCATTTGGCAACAATACTAGAGACTGTTTTACGACCGCCAATGGGCCAGTATTGGAGCCGAATCGAAGCCAATACGGCGCGAGGTCCAGCATGCAAATTCCGTTTATGAAAGTGAATTATTATTGCCCGGGTCACAGGATGCCGGCGAGGCAATAGGACAGACAGAGGAATAAGCCGAAGTCGTCAAAGAATGGCGCGAGAGAGGCCATTGAGCTAGAACTGTTTGACGGGCCTTCCTTCCATCAGTGCCTTGTAGTCATCGCCAAGAGTAGCCATTTGCACTGACCGTAGCAACAGATGTGTGCCATGATGCACGTGGCTGACAGTTAGCTCAGATCCTCGGATTCGATTTAAAAACTTGTAAATGTAAGCAAAGATGCGTTGCAGCTTGGAGAACGAGTTGATGAACCTGCAGCCAATTGAGAGATCAAGTTGCGTTGCAGTTCCGAGTAATACCTTGTGTCGGAGTTGTGGCAAGGATTCACTCTTCCTTTTCTTTTCTGAGAAAGGTCGGGCCATGGGCCCATAACGGAGACCTGGAAAGCGGATTTAATTCAGTGGGAATATGATGCCATTCCATGCCAGTGGTGAGCTCTTGTATGGCTACGACCCGATTGGTAACGAAAATATTGAATTTGGAAGCATCATTGCGAATCCAAGCCAAAACTACAGCTGAGTCTGACCAACAGTAATAACGACAGTTAAACACTTTCAGTTGGCAGATTTCGCTGAGAAGTTCAGCCTATAATGCAGCTCCGCAGAGTTCCAGCTTTGGTACAGTGATGGTTTTCACAGGCGCGACACGCGACTTGGAACACAAGAGACTTAGGCTTATGTTGCCATGGCACTATGAAACTGTATAGACGCATGTCCCATAAGCGCTCAGGCTGGCATCACAAAATCCGTGAATCTCAACTGGGCTGTCTGTCTACTGGAATCTCTGAGTCTGCTTAAAATCAGCGCAGAAGTTGACTTAAGTGTGCAGGCAGAGAGATCAGAGATCAGAGATCCTGCATAAAAATTTTAGATTTTGTTATTACAGGACCAACAAGACCAAAAACGAGCAATTGAGGAGAGGATTGATCGTTTTGTCAGTCTCAAGGGTAGCCTCAGTGGACAAAAATAAAAAAGAAAACAGTCTGAGGAGGGATCTCAAACGAGGCTTAACGTTTTCGTGATATCGCTGCCATCATTGAACTTAAGCAATCCTCTTTCGGTATGTTTGACGTATAGTAGCGTCGATAGAACACCATTTTCGCAGCATATAGTTGCCCTTGGCGAGTAGTTTGCTTCAATATCTCAACTGCTTCCTGAACACAGCTACCACCAGAGATGAGATCATCCACGTAGAAGTCCCTTTTAATAATGTCAGCGCCAATAGGAAATGCCTTCTGCTCATCCATGGCCAGTTGGTGCTAGCCCGCACTGGGAGAAACAATGCTGGTTTTGTGCCGTAGGTGAGGTGTCTAATTTGTAAGTCTGTATCTTCTGATGCTGAGAATCACGCCACAGGAAACATTGAAGATAGCTGTCTGCTGGTTCGACTCGTACGCATCGATACATTTTGCATATGTCGCCTGTGAGGGCATCAGTATCGAAAACAGTTTCGTTTGTATGGTAGGTAGTGGTAGTGTCCAGAGGTAGTAGCTGCTGATCCATCAAACACGACCCATAGCTTAGTTGTAGTACTATCCTCCTTCAGCACGCAGTGATGCGGCGGATAGTATTTGCATTGGCCCAGTGCAGCTAAACTAACAAGTGACATATGATTTAAGTCACGATATTCCTTGATAAATGTTGTACGAAGTGCCTGTTGATAGGAGTCACCCAGCCGATTTAGGCTTAGTCGAAGCGGTAAGCGAACTGAATACTCGCCAGTCGGCAGACGCTTAAAATTGGCCTGAAAGTGTGCCTCGCAGTCACGCTCCTCCCCGTTTGGTGATGACTCAGGCTCGGTACAAGATTCCAGCTCCCAAAACCGACGGATTAATTCGTCAATCTGTGCATTCGTCTGCAGATGCGAGTCTACCAGTAGATCTGGATTCATCACTAATCGCCTAGCCACGAGCAATGATTTTCCTGCATGTGGAGCACCTCCAGTCGCGACCCAACCAAAGCGAGTCTTTTGCAGTATCGGCATTCAAGCAGCTAATTTGATCTGGCCAACGCAGAGCAGATCGAAAAACAGACTGGCTCCGATCAACATGTCGATTTGCTGAGATTTGAAGAATTCAGGATCAGCTAGTTGTATGTTTGACGGAATGTTCCATGGTGCAGGGTCAAAAGTGAAGCCAGGCTGATTATCGGTGATGGATGGTGCAATCAATGCTGGGATGCATGTGGAGTATTCAGACACTCGAGATTGGACATTGATGTTTACCGAAAAACCATCTGACGAAAACGCTGCATCACCAATGCTAGAGACGAGTGCTGTGGACTTGAATTTGCGCAGCTGGAACTGATGAGCAAGACGAGAGGCGATGATGTGCAATTGCGACCCAGAGTCGAGCAACGCACGGCAGGGCACCAACGATCCAGCTCGATTTTTTACATTGATGACGGCAGTGGCAAGTAGGACGACATCGTGCTTAAGAGCTGGTCGATGGAGAGTGTCGACGATGAAACTGCCGCCAGGATGTTTTAAGATGACGTATAAGTTTCGGCTTCTTGAACATTGTGCGAGCTAGAAGCAACGCTGTGACTGCTTGTGTTGCCAAGATGCAACAGGCTATAATGTTTGCTTCCACAGACTCTGCAAGTGCTGGAACCACAGACTCTCAGCTGATGTCCCCTTTGCAGGCAATTAAAGGCACAGCGCAAGCCGTTTGGCTTCATGAAGCCGCAGCCAGGGCGATAATTTTGCGAATTGGAGATATTTATAAATGGAGTGGCCTGCGGCTTTACAAAATACACATGCATATGTTCCATTTGTTCCATTCTTGGTCACCACAAACGTTCTTCTTCTACTGTTGTTCTGGCCCACCTGGGAGCCAGGCGTATACATTGCCGTCGCGTGATCCGCATTTTCCAGCCTCTGACAACGATTTTCAATGAAAGCTGTAAGCCACATGATGGTATGACGTCCAACGGTGGATCATCCTCCCAGCTAGCTTGCGTGGCGCTATCTAGTTTTTGCACCAGTGTGTGTACTATGATGCAGCCGGCGATCTTTTCCACACTTCCATCGATTTTAACGCACGTAAATGAGAGTTGACCTTATCTGAGAATTCGCGCAGTTGTGTCGTCGCACCCTTATCCACTTTTCTTAAACCCAAAATTTCAGCAATAAGTGCCTGATAAACAAGACGCATGTTATTAAAACGCTTATCAAGTAGTTCTAAGGCGGCAGCATAATTAGCGTTTGACATTTCCAACGAGCGAATTGTATCCAGCGCTGTTCCTTTGTGGCAATACCGTAAATGCTGAAGTTTTTCAATGTTGGTCAAATATTCGAGAAGTCAGACCATTCTGTGTAGCCTCCACTAAACTACGGCAATTTAAGTTGAGGCAATCGAGAGTGGTTTGGAACAACACAAGTAGAGCGCGGAACATCGGCTGCGGCGGAATTGAAAGTGGAGAAATGTGGAGTCTGCTGAATCTTGCTTCGATTTCCGCGCTCTCGTTGAAGGGACACTCGTAGCCGCCCAATGGTTGACTCAAAGCTTGACTGAAGATCCTCGTCAACGCTGGCCTGATTCACATCCAACAAACTATCATAGATTTTTCAAATTTCGCCTGCAAGTCAGATGCCATGCATATGTAATCTTGCAGCTCGTAGTCATCAATATCGCGTAGTCGCACGGGATCAAGTTCAGAGGACAATCTATTGCCTCGATCACTTAAATTCTCAATCTTTACTTTAAGAACTGCAGCCTGTTTTCCAACCGCCACTTGATAAGCAGATGTCGCCTCATTTTCATTTGCACTTCATAAAACATTGTTAATGTAGCGCACAACAAAGTTCACACAGCCGAACTACAATACAAAATTTGCGCGCACAAGTGTTTGTTTGAGCGAGATAGCGCAAAGCCGGTTAAAGCGCGCATCGATTAACGTCGATTTTGCTACGGCGTCTATGTACAACGACAAACTGTATGCATATGCACAAGCATTGCGGTTAAGTACAGTTATTAGAGAGACTTGGTTAAACTGATCACTTTATGTTGAGGCTCGCTGCACTTAACGCACAACCTTTTGTAAATATGCGCAATGAAATTATAAAATGAAATTACAAAACAAAAATGCGAACAGAAGCGAAACGAAAGAGTAATAAAGAAAAATGAAAGAAATCACGTCGGGTCACCAAAATGTGTAGTCACAAGTTTTTTTTGCAACAAATTAACTAGTACTGCTGTGTGTGCATCGAAATTCGAAGTTTTATATTTTGTTTCGAATGTATTTATTTACCGCACAGGGCACTTATCATAATTTACGAAATGCATCAATATTGCTCGGCAGTCAACTCGAAATAGTTGCGCCTTGCTTGCGATCAAACAAAAAACGAAACTATATGCAAAACAAACGAAATTGAGCTCCGCTCAGAGCGATGGGCAGCGGGCGTCAAAACAGAAGGCAAAGGGCCGATGAAGAGAGTAAGCAGCAACTTACAAAGAGCAAACATAATTTGCTCTTAAGCTGTAATCATGTTTATTGTCTTCTGCTGTTACTGCACGCAACCGTCGCTGTTATCTCTACCGGTCACTTGACCAAACAGACTGTTAATTTAAAAATGTATTTATAAAGTGAAGTGCAAGGCTTTTTTGCCCTATTTCGTTTTATTAATGGTAGTATATCTATTTAGAAATTGAAAAGGTAAAAATTAAGATCAAGGCAAGACAGATTCGTGTAACAACCCAAAAATATATGTATATCTCTAGATATTATCACATCACACTAATATATATTTTAATTTGAACAGTACTTAATAAGCTAATTATCCACATTGCAGGAACCCAGGAAAAGTTGAAAAGAACCCGTGGTGTTTTGTAGATGACCAATCTTTAGATAGAAGTATTGAACCTTGCAATATTCCAAAATGTGTCGATAAGCTCTGGCTAACAATAATTTCAATATTGGCGTTGGCAGCTGTAGCTGTTGTCCTAACTTCAGTTCTTATTTTAAAAAAGAAAAGTTCTCGTGGAATGAAAAATATACAAAGTGTACGTAAGCTATTAATACATGTAAAGAAAATCATAAAATTTGCAAATTATTTTGTCCGTATTCCAGATTAATACACCAAACGCCGGAAATAATATATATGGAAATTCACAATTAAACTCAAACCAAGATACAGGAAGAATGAATTTAAATAGTTCCATTGAACTTGTAGGCATCCCATCTAAAAATATGGAAAAAAATTCACTTTTGCGAATACCACACTTTACATTACAAGATGTAGAGTTCTTTGAAGAATTGGGCGAGGGAGCTTTTGGTAAATAAAAATATTTTAGAATATATATCCTTATTCCCATTAAAATATAAATTTGAAAATATATGTGTTCCTAATATGTGTTAGCAGAAGTGTCATTAGCCATTTGCATTTCATTTTTCGTACAAGTGCATCGAGTTTAAAAATTCATAATAACCGAAAAAGTAAGGATGCCTTCGGAATGGCGAAGAGATAACACACTCAGATATATGATATAGTATTCCAATGTTGACAAGGTCTTGCAATTATTGTGCGCAGCTTACAGAGCCTTTAAAAGTCTAGTTTGGCTGAATATGTCCATATATATAAAACTGTTTGTCCTGACTGACTGACTGATTGGTGATCAATGCACAGCCCAAACCGTTAGAGCTAGGTAGCTGAAATGTTCACTGTAGTTACTTTATGTGACGAAGGTGCACTTTAAGAAAGGGAAGCTTCACCCGCAATTATGGAAAAATCACGAAAAACTTTTGTATGAAACTTTTTTGTTTACCGATCCGATCGGCCTTAAACTCAATTTCAAAGATCTTTGTTCATATTAATTTGTTTCGCACTTTTCCAAAAATGTTTCCTCTTCGGTGGCAATGGGGGTCAAAGATTAGGTAGATGACCTTTCGCGGTCAAATTTAATTTCAAGGATCTATATGAAAAATCATTTGAGACATGTTTCACATTTTTCGCAGAATTACAGCATCCTCGATAAAAAGTGCGATAATAAGATTTCTTTGGTTCAGTACTAAGTTTTGTCCGATTTGCATCAAGCTTATATTCAGATCACTAGAATAGAGCTCAATAAATAGTAAGTGTTTTAGAATTTGTGAAATTCCACTCGCAACAGTGGTAAAATGGCGAAAAACGTTTGTATGAGGGTAGTTTGTTTACCGTCCGCTTAGTTTCAAAATAATTTTCAAAGTTTTTTGACAAGATAGATTTCAAACAAAAAAGATTTTCATACAAGAACCTACTGTGCGATCGATCGTTTTTATGGTAGCAATATAATATAGTGGTTTGATTCGGTCGGCTCTGACATATGAACTGCCTGCAACAAAAGGACAGACCAGACCAATGAAAATTTTCCATACTATAGCTTTAAAGTAGGGAGAATAACTAACATTAAAATATATCAATTCGGCTTTTGATGCCGATCTAGAATATATGTATGTACTTTATGGGGCGACTTATAAGTGCTTATAAGCGTATCTTTTTCTCAATAATAGGCAGATCAAAATTAAAATAGAGTATTTCCGGGAACTTGGTGTGCGAATTAATTTTTTTTTACAGGCAGCTTACGTCAAGGCACTTTTAGTGGACATTGACATTTATTATTATTCAAATAGATTCGTTTACGTACTTCCCGAATGTTTATATTTTGCTAACTTATGCTTTTTTTTATTTATTTTAGGAAAAGTATATAAAGGGCAACTAACGCAACCCAACAAAAAAATTGTAAATGTTGCCATTAAAGCATTAAAAGAAAACGCCTCAATTAAAACACAACAAGATTTCAGGCGTGAGATTGAATTAATATCAGATCTTAAGCACCAAAACATTGTTTGCATACTTGGGGTGATTTTAAATAAAGAGCCTTACTGTATGCTTTTCGAATATATGGCGAATGGTGACTTGCATGAATTTCTAATATCAAATTCGCCTATTGAAAAAAAAACATTATTACAACTGGAATTTCTACAAATAGCAATACAAATAAGTGAGGGAATGGAATACTTATCAGGTCATCACTATGTTCATCGTGATTTAGCTGCTCGAAACTGTTTGGTCAATGAAGGTTTGATTGTAAAAATTTCTGATTTTGGATTGTCACGGGATATTTACAGTTCTGATTATTACAGGTATTTTTTAATTCCATATTAATGAACTTTATCATTTGGCCTTATACCATTATTAATATCTTTCCCTAGGGTGCAATCAAAATCGTTACTTCCTGTTCGGTGGATGCCATCCGAGTCTATTTTATATGGAAAATTTACAACTGAAAGTGATATATGGTCTTTTGGAGTTGTTCTTTGGGAAATATATAGTTATGGAATGCAGGTACATCTTAAAATTTGTTGAATATAATATATAATCTTCACATTGGATCAAATTACATTATTTTAATCACAATTTGTCGTTTCAGCCGTATTGTGGTTACAGCAATCCAGAGGTAATACATTTAATTAGATCCCGCCAATTACTCTCTTGTCCAGAAAATTGCCCAACGGCGGTGTATTCTTTAATGATGGAATGTTGGCATGAACAAGCAGTAAAACGTCCGACATTTTCAGACATATCGCACCGATTAAAGACTTGGTATGACGGTCATGTTAAGATCAGTAACCAAAATATTTAATAAATACATTTGATATCTAAGAAGCCTCTCAATTAAATTTGATCTGACCATTTTGTAAAGTATTAAGTAATAAGAAGTAATACGTAAACAATTGAAAATATGGAAGGCAGTTATACTGATAACGAAAAATTCTAATCATCGAAATAAATAGAATATTTTCTTTACTGCTCCAAACGATAGTACTCTTTTAAGGGAAACAATAAATCGAGAAACCGATCTGAAACCATTATAACCTCTTTCTATACACAAAATAATATACAGTATTTATTTTTTATGTATTATTTATTATTGGTCGACAAAACTAGTGTCTTCCCCATTCTTGAATAAATTATACATACAATACATAATGGAAATTAAATGCTAAGAGCCTAGTTAGAAACCACAATTTTCTAATAGCATCACCGACCGATAGAGGTGTTTTATTTGCCAATCCGGCCAGCTATGCCTCTTAATTTAACTAATTTTGTCAGTGACGCTATTAGAGCCTACATCTAAGAAGAAGGGTGTAAGTAGGAAAAAAGTGTTTTTAAGTAAAATTAAACATAATCTTAATTTGCTATATTAATTAAGAAAATACAATAAATAGAAAAAAAGAAAGTAAGAAGATTGTTAATAAAGTAAAGATATGTATGCTAGATTTATAGAGTGTTAAGTAGATAGGACAAACTGAAAAGTAATGGGAAATCACCGACCCGGTGGGGGAAAATTTATAGCCTATCCGGCGTGATATGCCCCTGCTCATAGCTGGGAATAGTCAGTGACTTCCCGAAGGTATCCTGAAAGCAACGATTTAATAAGGGGTAGAGATATTTCGGTAGAGAAAACGTGATGCAAACTATTGTAATTTTTACATAGAGCGCGTTTGGCATTATGCATAGCGTAGTCTGTTGTGAACGTAGATAGCGATAATTTCTGATTGGTCTGGACGGAACAGAGAATTGAAGACGCCTTAGCAGAAAAGGGGAATCTATGTCGCCAAAAATCAACTTATGTAGGAAGACATCGCCGAGAATTGTCCTACGGTTGGTTAACCTAGGTTAAGAAGAAACTGGAGTAAGATGGCAAACCGAAGTTTAGGGTCCCAATTTAACCTCCTACTTAGATCCTGAGCTGTTAGTATACGTTGCAATGGGGAATTATCGATTGTATAACTGACATGATAAGGTGTAGTACGATTAAATATCGCAAATGCGAACTTATGTCATTTACAGTGACTTCAGTAAGGCGTTTGACTCTGTCCAGCATGACAATATTTTTTAAGCTTTACACTTTGAACCATTCAGATGCAATTGATTGGCCGAACACCAAAGTTGAATAGCGTTCAGATCGTCATGTAGACGAGAATAATGTAGGGGAGTAATGTATGATAGAATAAGTTTCAAATCGTTCGCATACATGAGTTCACGGGCATATGATATAACAGCGGAGAGATCATTTATAACGCGAAAGAATTGCTATCTTCGGCACGCCAAAGATCTAATACCCTTGCAGACCCAACCTTTTCATAATACTCATAGTGCTTTGCCCCTATCTAAGAAGTATCGGAAAAATAGTCAATGCCGAGTTTGGTCAAGATATCTTGATAAACAACAACTTTTTTTTTTCATACACCAACTTAATTTTCGACCGATCGTTCTTATGGCAGCTATATGATATATGATATCATATATATGAGGAGCATAGTAAAACTAATAAATGCCGAGTTTGGTCAAGATATCTTGAAAAACAAAATGTTTTTTCATACAAAAACTTAATTTTCGACCGATCGATCCTATGGCAGCTATATGATATAACGGTCCGATATTAATAGGATTTTGCACATATATGAGGAGTAAAGTAAAACTAACAAATGCCGAGTTTGGTCAAGATATCTTGAAAAACAAAATGTTTTTTCATACATAAACTTAATTTTCGACCGATCATTCCTATGGCAGCTATATGATATAGTGGTCCAAAATTAACAGGATTTTGCACATGTATGAGGAGTAAAGTAAAATTAATAAATGCCGAGTTTGGTCAAGATATCTTGAAAAACAAAATGTTTTTTCATACAAAAACTTAATTTTCAACCGATCGTTCCTATGGCAGCTATATAATATAGTGGTCCGATCTTAATAGGATTTTGCATATATATGAGGAGTAAAGTGAAACTAATAAATGCCGAGTTTGGTCAAGATATCTTGATAAGCAACAACTTTTTTTTTCATACAAAAACTTAATTTTCGACCGATCGTACCTATGGCAGCTATATGATATAGCAGTCCGATCTTAATAGGATTTTGCATATATATGAGGAGTAGAGTAAAATTAATAAATGCTGAGTTTGGTCAAGATATCTTTATAAACAAAATGTTTTTTCATACAAAAACTTAATTGTCGACCGATCGTTCCTATGGCAGCTATTTGATATAGTGGTCCGATCCAGCTGGTTTTCACATATGTGCTGCGTGCAACAGAAAGAGGGAGTTTTGCAAAGTTTCATTAAGATAGCTTTAAAACTAAGGGACTAGTTCGCATAGAAACAGACAGACGGACAGACGGACATGGTTATATCGACTCGGCTGTTGATGCTGATTAAGAATATATATACTTTATGGGGTCGGAGATGTCTCCCTCTACGCGTTACACATTTCACAACAAAATTATAATACCCTCTGCAAGGGTATAAAAAGAGTAATGAGTAAAGGACCAAGATGACTACCTTGACGAAAACCAGAAGTATCGAGAACCTGTTTAGAGGTAGTCGGCCTCAGCATTACTTTTTGGGCCCTACCATTTATATAAGTATTATTCCAAAGCAAAAAAAAAAAACGGGGGGAAACATATTCAGTTAAGTTTAAAAAGTATTTTGTCATGGTGGACAGAGTTAAACGCCTTACTGAAGTCAGTGTAAATGACATCAGTTTGCATTTGCGAAAGGAAAGCATCATTATACATATAAAAAACTATTCACGAATATTTTCACCCTTGTACGAGTTCGGGTAGAGGTGCAATGCCCTTAATGTGCTGAAATATATTGTATGCGACGGAAGTTTAGTGAGGGCTGTTGTTCAGATCGTGGCGAAAGGGAGGAGTCTACATTTATACTCTATTAACGTTGAAAGTTTGGTAATTTAATAAGCTAAAGTATATCTATTTAAGTCATCTAAACATTATTTAATCTATCCCCTCCCTAATTTTTGATAGGATCCTCTTGGTCGCTCTTTGCGACTTTAATCGTCCAGAAGTCCCTTGCAATATCGAAAGCATCGAGCTTAATGATGGTCTACATGAGTTGTCCTTATTGCAGATTAATCGGATGCACAACGCAAGAGATTGATCTGTTGACCTGACCTTTCAGTTGGATTCAGACAGTGTTGTGCACAGGGTTGACCACTTTCATGTCCTGAATATATACATCATACTTTGGGCTCGGTCATTGATTTACCTGCCCGTGTGGCTGATTTTTACAAGCAAAATGATCTTGTTCGATTGCTCCCAACTAAACAATTGTGCAGACATTGATTTTTTGCCCTTTGATATCGGTTCCCCACTTGTTTGCCCAGCGAGGTCTGATAGACCTTTCAGGTTATCAAGGGACCTAATTTGATTAAAATATGTGAAGTTGAGTTGGTATACACAATTCAAGAAATCGGGAAATCACTCATATCCGTTATGCATGTGCTCTCCAACTTTTATATGGTTTTTTCATGTGCTATAAGGACTTTGTTAACTTCAAACACAAGACATATATTCTGTCATCTGAATACTGATCCAGAAATCGTAGATCTATTCGCAAACTTTTTGTAAACTACCTACTCCCCTAAGTATAATACAAATTTGCCTTACACTTATCAGTTCCGCAAGTCAAATTGCTTCTTAAATCCTATTATTACTAAAAGTTCGCTAATCAGTGACGTTAACACAAACAATCAGGTATACTTCCTGGTCCCCGATGGTCTTCTGTGTACTGTGCTGCACACTATGTAAACTTATTTTTAAACTTTTTGTAATATGTTTAAAAACGTCATCCTTCCCGAGTATTTGAAAAGAATTGTTTATTACCCATCTCGATTAGCAAAGGTAATTCGGACGTGGAAAACCATTTCAAAACATCTCAACTGGAACATTTATATAGCTCTATAATTTTACAACTACTAACCTTCTTGAGCTTAGCTCACACGTAATTGATGGTTTTAAAAAAAGCCGGTAGACTGAAGTTATCTATACTGATTTAAGTAAACCTTTCGAGTCCCTTAGTCAATCTTCTAAAGTGGACGTAAGAGTATAGTATTTATGTAACAGAACTCAAACTGTTCTCTTTAGAAATTTGTGTTCCCAACGCCCGAGTAATAATGTTTGCTGATGATGTAAAGTTGTATGTTGCATTTTGAAATGATATTTTATTAAAAAGTATTTAACACGAATTTTAATATGCTTTGTTCTGGTCAGTTTTGTGTAATTCGACAACTGACAACTTATAATTCTAAGGGCTGTTTACGAACAGATATTTATTGAGCGTTTACTTGCTCTATTTTTGTGCACCGTTTTCGTTTTGCTCTTCGCTCACGCAACTTGCATACTGTATAATACAAATGGCCGTTGGCTTTATTTTTACAATTCTCGTCCGTTCCGTACGGCTCCGATTCAAAAATTGAAGTCTCTTTATTATTCTTCTTCTTGTTTGCTCGAAGTATCGATATAGTCAGCGATATCGATACTTTCCTTCTCTCTTCTATAATTTATCCTCTAAATATTCAGTTAATTCATCATGGTCATCATGGTCCTTTTTGGATCACTCCAAAAACCAAGATACTGGGTGCTTTCTGCGTGCTACTATGAATAGCGTTATTTATGGCATGCTCGACTTTGTTCATCAACTTATACCAATCAGCAGGCCGAATGGGCTCTGAGAGTTTACCTAACATGGGGGTGAGAACACGATTAACTCTTTCAACCTGGCCATTAGCCTGTGGTGCTCCAGTGGCAACTTTGATATGCTTTATACCGCGTGCTTGCAAAAAACTTTAGCGATATAAAACAAATGCCTCGGTCCGAGATTATTCTTACTGGCCTACTGTAGAATTCGAAGTATTTACTCAAGGCGTCTTTGGCTTCACGTGTACTGGTACTATTTACTGGAAATAACTTCACAAATTTTGTGAAGGCATATACGATTACCAAAGTATGTTTGATGTGATACTCGGTAAAGGGCCTAGATGCTCTATGTGTAACGTATGAAAGGGTACTTCTGACTCCGGTATGCTATGTAATGTTCTATTATGTATGTTTTTGGGCATAGAGTGTAGTATGCATGGCAAACAATTTCTAATAAGCTGTGCTACCTTACTACGCATTGACGGGAACCAATATGTTCTTTTTAGGTCATTAACACACTTGTCTGCCGCCAGATGTCCTAACTTCTCGTGTGCTATTCTGACTAATTGCCCTTCCATGCACTTCGGAATCGGCTGCTCCTTATATTCAAAATGTTCCTTTTTTTTTGCCCTACTCTCTATGAATTCATTTTTATTCATGTCTCCAATCTATATTAGAGTAACTATAGTTTTCCAACCTAGCGACCAACGCGCAATTTTTGGAATAATAAATGTTCTGCTTAACGTCTAACGTAAATTATGGCCGAAGTCTCCAATTCAAAGCTATGATAGCGGGATTCTACATCTGTCGGTTTACCCGAATAAAACGAAATGGGATGCATTTTCCGTCATCTTGTCTTTGTAACAATACTGCTCCATATCCGTGTGAGCTTGCATCGGTATGCAGCTCAGTTTCTCTTTTGGGACTAATGTTTGCTAAGACCGGAGGGTTCGCTAGTGCTTTTTAAGCGTTTAAAATACTTCCAGCTGTTCTTTGTTAAGGGGAAAAGGACTACCCGCTTTTAGTACTTAGAACACTTGTTTTGAAATTTTCGCGAATGACAACACAAAACATCTTAAATTTGAAAAAAAAACCCTTGGCACGAATGTAGTGCTTTTATATTTTTTGGAACTGGATAGCTTTTTAACGTTTCTATATGAGAGTACTATGCCCTTTTGTGTTTTGTTTATATCCCAAAAACGCAATATCTTGTTCACTGATACGAGCTAACAACTTCTTCAAGATCTCTATGTGTTCTTTGTTGCCACCATTATATCGTCTATATAAACTATGATGCTCTTATTTCTAAGTAGATTGAAAATTAATCTTTGAAATAATCCTGATCCATTACTAAGCCCGAAGGCATTTTTAAATACTCGTACTGTCCATTAGGGGCTACGAACGCAGTGTACAGGATTGATTTTTTTACAACTCAAATCTGGTGGTAACCACTTTTCAAATAATAATAATAATAATAATAATAATAATAGAAAAAACAGTATTTGTTCTCTAAATATTCCAGACAGTCCCCAATGAGCGGCAACGGAAATTTTCCTTGATAATTCGATTGATCAAGCCGCGATAATGAACCCACATTCGGAGATCTCCTGATTTCTTTTTCACCAGAACCAATGGGGAAGCATACCGAGATTTACTAGGCCGAATGACCTTTTTATTTGAAAGGTCCTCTATAATTTCTGCTACGTTGTCTCTCTCATAATAAGACAAGCGTCGTGGATTTCAATAGAATGGTGTTGTGTCCGTTACTCTAATAGTCATGTTGTATTTATGCGGCACTGTAAAGTCACATTCCCTATACAGATAATGAGTTCTAATTTGTTCCTTACATTTGTCTGCCAAACTCTTCACCCACGTTAATGGTATTATTCTCTTCGATTTTAATACTGGTACAAAAGTTATTAAAATCATCTTGCTCTTTAAAGTATTGAAGACTACTAATAACTTGGTTGCCTACCTCTTTATTTAGTACTTGATTGCTAAAGTTGCTACTAATTTTTTGATTACTTAATGTAGGATTGCCTACATTATTATACGACAAATGATTGAATTGCTTATCATTAATAATTTGTTGGTCACTGGTGAGCAAAGATGCACAAGTCGAATAAACGGTTTTATTCTTTATTGAATTCGGCATTTCAACTTTCTTCATGTTAGGATAGGCCGTCCCTCTAATCCAAGGTATTGACTAACTTCTGATTTTATTTTTATATTTATTGGCATTAATGCCTTATGAATAAAGCTTACAAGACTCACCGTATCGAATAAACAAAAAACACAAACGGAACTCATAATTGTATTAATTGAACAGCTGTTAACAAGTCGTTATTTACCTCACCCGTGCCCTAGTTGCCTTGCACTGCTGCAATCGTTGTTGTAACACTGCGCTTAGGACACCGCACATACTGATGATCCATACTCCAGCACTTAAAGCACGCCCCATCTGGCCTCTTTGGCTGGCTGCACTCCTTCATCATATGACAAAAGCAACGGCAACTATAGCAAAGTATCTCAATGGTTTTTTGCTGTTGACTTGCTGCATTACTTCCCGTTGCTCGATCTCTTTTCGCTGCTATGACTAGGCACATTAGCTGATGCTTTTCGAATTTTCTCGTATACAATCATCTTGTCACGAAGCTCATTCAAGAAACGGCAATATAACATGGCTGCTGCAGTTCCAGTCCTATCCTGCAGGCTGTTCACAATAAGTTTGATGACATCGCTTGTAGCCATGTCTGCTTGCCCTGCTACGCTGCACATTGCAACATAGTATTGCACTGCGTTTTCGCCTCTTACGCTTACGCGCCTTCAACTGCTTGCCTATATCCCAGGTAGTCACTTTTTACTCGAAAACTTCCAGCAGTTCGCATCGCACGTCCATCCATGTCAATGGAGCTACATGGCCTATGTACGCCTTAGCGGGACCAGTTAGCAATTTTTTCGCTAATATACACCGCTTAACATCTGGTATTTCGAACAAGGTCACTATGTCTTCAAAGTCGTGCGCGTTCATGGCACGATCGAGTAGCCATCGTCGCCAGAAATGCTGAGCACTAAATTATCAATACGACTGACGCTTTCCAATAAGTTTGCCATCTCTTGCAATGCTGAATTGCTGTTCTGTTTCTATCCACGGCATCGTCTATGGTTGCTTTTAGGGCTGAGCGCAATTGATGAATTGAGACACATTCTCTACGCTATGGGCGTTCAATAGAAAAATTTTTTCGCTCTATGATTTTCTTAATATTTCGCTGTATTTTATTGCCAATGATTTGCAATGTTATTTGGGTATACCCCACACCTGATTTGAAAAAAAAGAAATAGCCGTTGGCTTTATTTTTACAATTCTCGTCCGTTCCGTACGGCTCCGATTCAAGAATTGAATTCTTTTTTATTATTCTTCTTCTAGTTTTGCTCGGCATAATCTTATCCTATAATATGGGTACATTGATTACATTCAAATTTACATTCGATTGGTTGTCGATCTTACAATACTTATCTTTTAACGCTTGTAGTGCTGTAAGAAACCTTGCACGTTTAAGCAGGCTGATGATTCTGCATTGCCGCAATTTGCTAATTTCTGGCTGTGTGAGAATATGATGCATCCTAAATGTGCAGGTCTCACTGTCCGTGATTGTGACAAGATCGCTGCAATTGCCAAGAATGGCTTTGGCAGCTTGCATTGGTCGTGCCCAGAATGCATCGGCTAGAAAATTGATTTATCCAAAATGTATAATTTTGTGAAAAATCAATTTTTATACAAATACAAATACAAATCTAGTCTTCAACCAATCGCCGGTTGGAACCTCTATTATTACAGTTGCCCTCCGTCTGTCCAGACACCTTCGCCTCTTGTCCCTACCAAGCAACTTGGATTTATCTCCAATTTTATCTTTATCGTCTTCTCCGAACGACTGTCAAATTATTACCGCTGTTTTATTTCCAGTAGTAGTCCCATTAGACCTCGTACCTGAACTTGTCCCAGTTAGCCCAACCGCCTCAGCCCCGTCAGCTTCTGGACGCCGAGCTAGACCTGCACGCAATCTAGCCCAGATTGTTAAACACAATCATGGTGCCTCTTTGGCTCCACCATATCCTGTCTTACCTGTATCCCCATCAGCTTTTACCTTTATTGTTGTAACGCCTCATAGGCAAGTTTTGTGTCTCGATTTTCGGCTGTCACCATTTCTGAGTATTGAGTAATCCTTCGATTCGGATATAATCGCATTTTTGGAAACATTTCCATTTTTTGTCTTAGAACGCATACTGACGCTGACATTGTCTCAGTTAGGTCTTTGTTTCCTACACGGAATCACTATATTACATGCTCTCATGTTTCGCCTTTGTCTGATAATCACTCGTGCGTGATAATGACCTATTTATAGTGTTAGGTGATTTAAATTTACCTAACATCTTTTGGTCATTATTCACTGCTGAAAATTATCTAATATCCTCAGCACAGCATGGTTCATGGATTTGGTATTTATTAACGACTATTTTATTTGTAATGTTTCCAGGTCCTCTTCCTTATCCTGTCCTGAGAATGTATATCATCCTATTTCAGATGTGTTTAATTGCAATCCTCTCATTTTACATTCATCAGCTACCCATAAGCCCCGCCATTTCTTTCGAAAGGGAAATTATTCCTTGCTTAATAAACGTATTATTGTCCTTTTTATATGACGCGTTTGATATAAATATTGCTATTATTTTTTTTTTAAATTATTTTCATTCCTAATACTATTCCCTCAATTGCTTCTTCGAAGCCACTCTGCTTCACTCCCAGACTATCAAACCTACAAAATATTAAGTCTAAATAATTTAAAAAGTTTAAAAGGTTTGGTGAGCGTATTGACTTGGTCAAATTTTCCATAGCCAAGTCGAACTTTTTTCTTTTTAATTCTCAGTGCTATGAGCATTATCTTTCTCGTTGCTAAGGCTATTTACCCAAAAGATAGTTTATGATTTTGTAAACTTGAAGCGTAAAGGGATAATTAAAGCTAGCAATGTTTCCGATTCTACTAACCTCTTTGATAATTTTTTCTAATCAACTTACTGTTTCGTCTGTTCTTATAATAATTCTTAACATTACTTCATACGATACTTTACCTGCTTCTTCTTCTTTGTGCTATGAATTCTTTAAAATTTTCTTACTCTCCTGGGCCTGACAATGTTCATAGTTGTCTACTCAAGGAGTGTAGTTCATCCCTTCTTCGTCCATTACTAATGCTTTTTAATCCAACCCTTGAATCTTCAGTCTTTTCATCTCTTTGGAAAGAGTCTTATATCATACCTCTCCACAAGAAAGGTGGAACGTCTGATGTACAAAATTTCACGGGCATTGCAAAACTGTCCGCTATCCCTAAATTATTTGAAATAATAATCACTTTGAACTTGCAGCAATTCTGCAAATCAGTTGTGTGGCCTGTTCAACATGGATTCGTAAAGATCAATCTGCTAGAGTGTACTTCCTTGGTAAATGATGGTTTCCTTTCGAAAATGCAAACTGATGTCATCTACACTGACTTCAGTCATTCGTTTGACTTAGTCCACCATGACATTTTACTTTTTAAACTTTACTTGGTCGTCTTGGTCTTGGTCGTTTACTATTTACTCTTTTTAAAAATGATTTATCTTTGGTTATGTCGTGTGCCCGGATGATATGAAACTTTTTCTATCATGCACTAATCCCATACATCACTCTCGTTTACAAGACGATTTGAACGCTATGCATCTAAATTGTTCAAAGTGTAAGTTTATGACCTTCAATCGCACTACACCTTATCTTGTCACCTATACAATCGACAATATTCCATTGCCACGTATACTGACAGTTAATGACCAAGGCATTCTTTTTAATTCTAAACTGTGCTGTACTCTGCATATAGATACCATCGTTAATTAAGCAAAAGGTGTACTTGGATTCATTAAACGATGGTCTTAAGAGTTTAACGATCCTTTTATAGCGAAACTTCTGTACATCTCTCTTGTTCGTTCTATTCTTGAAGACTGCTTTGGCATCTTGTCTCCGTAGTTTTACAATAGCCAGGCTTGAATTGAATCTGTTTAGAATCAATTTTTGCATTTGCTTCTTCTTCATCTATCGTCGTTAACCAACCATAGGACAATTATCTGTCTTACTACATACTAGATATAGATTCTCCTTTTTTGTTAGAGCGTCTTCAATTCTCTGTTCCGTCCAGACCAACCACAAATTATCGCCCCTTAGTTATAGCTACGTGTACATCAGACAATGCTGTGCACAATCCTTTTCGCCCCTAATAAAATTATTGCTTTCAGGATGCCTTCAGAAAATCACTGACCATTCCCAGCTATGAGCAGGGGCAAAGCTTGCCAGACAGGCTATAAATTTTCCCCCACCGGATCGGTGATTTACTATCTCTCTATCCTATCTTCATAACATTCTATATATCTTGTTTAATTCCTTTACTTTATTTATAACTTCTCTCTTTCCTTTTCCTTATTTATATTATTTTCTTAAATAATATAGTAAATGACGATTATTTTTAATTTTACGTTAAGAACACTGACAGAATTAGCTGTGAACACTTTCATCGGATGGTTATACTATTAGAAAATTCTGTACTCTAGGCTTCTAGCATTAAATTTTTTTATATTTTTGTATTTTATATTTTGTTTTGAATAATTAGGAAGACACTCATTAATAAATAAATAAATAAATAAATAAAAATTATAATAAAGAAAGCTTGCTCCATTAGCTCTGTGGATAAGCTGCTTGTTGTGGTTGATTATTAACTGCACATAGCCTCTCTGATCTCTTGGATCTCTTGGGCAAACGATATTCTATAAATAAAGGACTCTTGCGCTATCGCGCCTATTTTCAACTTGTGCTTTGATCAATTTCTATATTACGCTACTTGTTGGTGTTGTCTTAATAATTAGCTATTGTCGCCGCTTTTCTTAGCCGGGCGACCACTGAAGCTAATTACCCCGTCTTCGATCGACAATCGCGGCAGGGCTGAGGCTGGCAGTGGGCGTTGCTTCCTGCATGAAGCCAAGTTTACACATTCCGCTGAGATGCTATCTGAGGTTTGCAATACTGTAGGATTATGTTCTACGGGGAAGATTTGGAATTGCTTGCATATGAACATAGCTCTAGGGACTAGAGACTAGACTGCTAAATCTCAATATTAGACACTTCCATTAAGCCAGTTACAGAGACATCTGTGAGTTTGTACCTTTGTAATCGACTTCTAATCAGCGTGATCTAAGATGGTTGGATTTATATCTCTGTCTGCTAGAGTAATTATGAACATAGTGTTGTGAGTTTCGGTAATAAAAATTATGTTCTGGGCCTAATGTGTTTGATATAGATTACCGGTGTCAATCTAATCTTTCTTTTTTGCTTTAAGAATATGGTTCACGGTGTTGGCTCTATGACATTTGACTCGAACAATTCGAGCATTACTTACGGTAAGAAATAAAAATACCACGGGTATAATCCTGGACTGTTTAAAAGGAAAGGATAACTTCTTATATTATTATTAATTAAACTAATCTAATGTCACGTCCTGCATTTATCTTAAGTTGTCTTGTGGACCACCTTTCCGTTAGTTAAGACTGCGGTCCCCAGGTCTGCCTGGATACGACTACCATTTAAATCAGATCTCAATCAGCTTGGTAACTTTCTCGAGGTCGCCATTTGTAGCTTGAAAGACGCTTGTCTCAACCACCCGAGCCTAAGCGTATGTACTTGGGATAAATGGAGGAACATATGACACATGTCTGAAATAGATGATCAGATTCCAAGTACTCCACACTGGCTCATTGTTCATCAGTGTTTTTTAAGATCGACGAAACTATGCGTTATTTTTGACGCTTCCTGACGGACATCGTCTCAAATTGCGTCTTTTGGTTGGACCGAGCACTTAAGAGGAGCTATATTCGACGCTGGTTCGATTTAGACTTCACAAATATGCATTGACTGCTGGCATCAAAAAGATATATGGGCAGGTCATGGTGCACGAAGTTGATCGAGATTTGCAGCTTGTAGTCTGGGGAAAGAACCCATCTTACTCTTTGAGGTCTTTCAGGTTAAACACCGTAACTTACGGCACTACACCTGCCCTATTTTTGACGATAAGGTGGTGAACGAGTCATCACACCCTAAAGCTGCTGACGTTATCAGGCACGACTTTTCTGTCAATGATTTAAGTCAATTAAGTCAGAAGTGTCGTAAATACTTTGAGGCGCAAACCAAACAAGTTATTTATTCTACCAGACGGACGTGCTGCGGTGTAGATCAAAATATAAACTAAAACTAAAGGCAATTCATTATAAAAGTCTTGAGTATCGTTGCACTGAATTGACCCGCTTACGGTTTCTAAAAACCCTTTTCATCCAACCTTGGATATGGTCAATGATCTACCACCCCGAGTGCCTATCAAGGAATCGAAATTAGTTGATAGTGTCCATTATTTTCGTAAGGCTTATTTTTGTAAGCTAAATAATCTTAGTTGATCGTGTCCGTTGTTTTTGTAAGGCTGATTTTCATAAGCTAAATGATTTTATTCTGCAAGTCGATTGGTCCCACACATTGATGTTGCCATTTATTTTATGATATCCATTACGCGCTATTGGATGTTTATGTCTTGCTGGGACGGGATGACGATTGTGAAGTCCATGTGTTATGAAAAGTTAAAGAAATCATGAAATCACTCTGATTACTCCCGTTATGTAGTTGGCAGATCAACCTTATCTATGCGAACCTTATCCATATGCTATAAAAATTACCTTCGCCAATGTCGCCTTCAGCTTGCACATAATCCAAGTGCTTTAACTGCAAAGCTGTGGCTCGCGAGTGAATTGAAACTCAAAATAAAAAAAATTTGCGTCGGCTGAAAATATTAAAATAATAATAAATCTGTGCTGCTGCCATCGAAAAGATGCAGCCAAAGAAAGTAGCTTCCAACGTGGACCGTCCGGAACAGCAGGTACTGGCTACAGTTGAAAGCTTCACTCTATTGGTTTGGTTGCGCTAATGAAGCGTACGCACTACACGCATACATATACACGTACAAAGCAAGCCAGCTGCAGCCCGTTTATTTTTTCGCTCCGCTTTGTGCTAAGCGGTGGCTGTGCAATTGTTTTTGTACGCTTTTAGTTTTTGAATTCGTTTGGCAATTAGATTTTTATTTAAATTAATAATTATTAAATCGAATTTAGAGTCAAATATGGCTACCAAAGAAAGGGATCATGCGATCCAGAGCATAGGGAAATTCAATCACCTAATCTCATGTCTCTCTGGTGATGCTTTGGGCACTGTTAAGGCGTTTCAAGTCCAATTATTTAAAAGCATTGGACACCCTAAAGAGAGTATACGACATTGAATGTCGAATATTTAATGCAAATATTTTGGTTCTCTCTAGCCTGCCAAAAATAACGAAGCCTTTTTCGGCATCATTGAGATCAATGCTGTCTCCGCCATCTGTGGCTGGCTTCCTTCAATAAGTGACAGGATTCTTATTGACCTCGTTAAGAACAAAATTGACCCAATGAACAGGCGAAAATGGGAGGATCAACTCGATTATGCAATCATTCCACTATGGAGTGATTATGAAACAGCCTTGAATCGTAGATATCAACTCCTTTCTGCTGAAGAATCAGCCAAAGCTTCGTCCGATGGCCTGAAGCCAGAGGTAAAGGCTGTTTCCAAAAACAATAATCGAGGTTGGTTTTCGTGTTCTGTGGCTAGTAAAAGAAACGATCAAGTGACCCCAAAATATTTATATTGCGGTTCCGAAGGCCATTCCATATTGAATTTCTCAGCTTATGCCGCCTTAGCAGCGGTTGAGTTCGCTAAGGCGGCTCCTTTATGCATCAATTGCCCTCGGAAAGAGCACAGTGTTGCCAAATGTAAGGCAAGCAACTGCAGAGTATGGAGTCATTATTATAACTCACTGTTGCATATATACTCCGCCGTTTCTAACACTCGAGCGTTACCACCACCCCTTAACTCCGCACAGGAACAACCATCGACTTCACATCCTATGCATGCGAATGTGTCTGATAGTGTAATCCTAGCTACCGCAGTCATTAGCGTTAAAATGAGAAGTGGCTAACACGATTCGGCTAGGGCTTTACACGATTTTGGATCACAAAATAATTTTGTAACAGACGAGCCAGCACAACGATTGCAGCTGCGTATAGAAGAGACCAGAATCAGCCTACTTGGGATTGCTCAATGCAATACTCAAGTAAGAAAGAAGATTAATACATTGGTGAAGTCGCGGGTCAATTGCAATGAGTTCCCATTGGATTTGTGGATTTTGAAGACCATTTCGGAAAACCAGCCTGGCCACACGGTTAATGTCAGTGGTTGGAAAATCCCTGAGAACCTGCAATTTTATATATATTTTCATACGCCATAGAAGATCGACATGCTTATCGGAGCTGAGACGTTCTTTGAGCTTCTGTCTGTGGGTCAGATTAAACAAGGTCCGAATTGTCTGATTGTGCAAAAGGCACTTGTTGGCTGGATTGTATCAGGGCGTTACAAGCCGTTAAGTCATGAGAAGACTTTCTTTTTTTTTATTTTATAAAATTTTGTTTATCTCCAGATCTGGTATTCTGTTACTCTATTTTAGCACCTTTTATCAGAGTGACGTAATTACTTGTCTTAACGAAAATTGTGGATTTACAATTAGTTTAACAAATTAGACATATCTACATATATTTACAGAGACATGCTTAGGGGTATTTATTGCAATTTGTGAAATAAATATATCGATCGACTAGGTCAGTTGGGTAGGTCCTGTTCAGTCTCCTTCTTCTTTGCCTCCTTAACAGGTTCCTTGCCAGGACTTTAGGATGGTTGTGAATCTTTCTTGAGTAGCTCGCCGCTTGCCTGTTGACTACGTCACCCACCATTAGTATCCTGAGGTCCTTTGCGATGTGTGCGAATAAACCATTCGGCTCCAGTAATTTTGCGCAAAATTTTGGCCTGAATGATGCGAATTTTGTTCAGATGTGTTTTTGCTGCTATACCATAAACTTGGAGGCCATAACGCCACACTGGGACAAGGATAACCATATAGATGAGTACTTTGCTTCGGAGGGAGAGCTTGTTGTTGGGATTAAGGATTAAGCTGCTTGTTACTGCAAAGACGTGCTTACTAAATGTAAGTCGTCTATCGAGAGTGACTCCTAGGTATTTATGTTGACTATATTGCTCTAGAAGTTCTCCATGAAGAAAAAGTCCCGGGCAAGAGTCCTTGCGTAGAGTGTGAGTAATAGTGGCGCATTTTCCAAGGTTCAATTCGATGTTTTACTACAAGCCCAATTTTCAAATCGTTTGAGGTACTCCTGCAGGAAGTCACGCGTACACACAATGATGCTCAGTAGCTGTGGATTTAATTTGTCCTTGATTTTGGAGACAAGACCTGCGTGCCAAACCCGGTCGAAAGCTTGTTGAATGTTGACATATGCTGCCACCGCATACTCCTTTCTGTGGAAACTATCTAGCATGAAATTAACTACCCGATGGAGTTGCTTAGGTGTAACGTGCCTGAGTCGGAATCCAAACTGTAACTTCGGTATTGCTTGTCTTATTTCCGCACGTTCAAAGATCCTTCTAAGAATGCATCTCTCCAGAATTTCCCAAAGGCAGGCAGGAGGCTGATGGGGCGATAGGATTCCAGCTGGTTGGGAGACTTTCCGCTCTTGTACAGCATTACAATTTGCGCCTTCTTTCAGGCCGCTGGGAAGTGGCCTAGTCGAGGAGCTGCATTGAAAATGGAGACAAGAAAAATCACCGCTTTGTAAGGTAGTAACTTAATTGACTGATTATCAAAGCAGTCTTCGCCGGGGCTTTACGGCTTTTAAGACTCTTTATCTCTTGCTTCACTTCGTGTACTGTGATTGGTGTCATAGGGAGGGACATTTGGAAGGGCTGCTCCAGGGCTTGCGCGACTCTTTGTAGCCTGTCTTGTGATGCGGTCTCGAACAGCGTGAATCGTTCCTCAAGATTGCTGGCGAAGGCTTCTGCTCTGTACTTTGGCGATCTGACCCAGGGGCCGTTGGCATGACGCACGGAAAACTTGGGTGCGGCTTGCCGTTTATACTGCCTTGTGAGGTTCCAGAGCGCGAAATTTGCGCTCACGTCGGCTGTTGCTTCCTCCGGCTTGGTGTCTGTGGCATTTCTTTTCTGAATAATCAGATCACTCCTTACCCTGTTGGCAATACGACGAGAGATCCTGTCAATCGTGGGGTACTGGGTACGGACATACTCCCTCCTCAGTCGCTTTTTTAGGGCGTGTAGACCTTCCAAAATGGGGGAAAATGTCCTTGAGCACTAGCTTGTAGGGGTTGGGTACGTATGTTTTGGCGCAGCATTGGCGGCTGTGGCATGTACGTGGTCCAACAGGGTTTGGACTGCAGCGTCGACGTCCTCGGCTGACTGAAGCTGCGTGTTTAGGTTGATCAAGCTATTTAGATCGGCCTTAAATCGTTGAATGTCCGACCCAGGGATGACAAGCCTGCACATGAGAAGACTAATTTGCAAATACTCCTGTCAGATCGATTTAGAGTAAGACTGCCATTTAAATAAGATCCCAATCAGCTTAGTAATTCCTTCGAGGCTGCTAAGAGCCGTTTTTTATCTCTTGAAAGACGCTTAACTCGAGATCCCGTGCTTAAGCGCATGTACTTGGAGTTCATAGAGGAATATTTTTAACTTTAGGTCACATGTCTAAAATAGATGAGAGGATTCCACGTTGCTTTCGACTTTTCCTAATGGACATCGTCTCAAATTGCGTTGAATGACTATCTTATGATTGGACCGACCATTCAAGAGGAGCTATACTCGACTCAGCTTCAATTTCGACTCCACAAATATCCGCTGGCAACTGACATCAGAAAGATGTATAGGTCATGGTGCATGAAGCAGATCGAGACTTCCTGCTCGTACTGTGGGGAAAGAACCCATCTGACACATTGAGGTCCTTTAGGTTAAATATCGTAACTAACGGCACTGCGCCTGTCTCGTTTTTGGCAATACGGTGTTTAACAAAGCTAAGTGAGATGAGTGTGTCATCACACCCTAAAGCTGCTGGCGTTATCAGGCACGAATTTTATGCCGATGATTTACTAACTGGTGCTCCATGCGTAGAGAACTGTCGAACAATGAAGTCTACAGTCTCGCAAGTACTCAAAAGCGTATGTTTCGAACTAACCAAATGCACGCAACCAAAACACTTGGCGTGTTGTGTTTGCCGAATGAAGATGCCTTTCATTTCAAGGTAGTCGATTCATTCACATTTCTTAGAGCGACAAAACGGAACATTCTCTCGGTAACATCGGGGCTATTTAACACGCTTGGCCTGTTCAGCCCGCTGATGATCAAGGCAAAATTCCTTTTCCAAGAGGTCTGGATTCAGAAGTTACACTGGGATGAATCTGTTGCTCAGAGTTCGGATAATTCTTGGCAGCAACTGAAATCAATTTTGATACAGTTGCAACGAAGAAAGATACCAAGATACGCGTTTACAGAGCCAACTTTAATAATCGATATACATTGCTTCGCCGACGTCTCAAAAGAGTGTTTGGCGCATACGTATATATACCCAGTCGTACTGCAGAAGGTCGTATTTCATTGCTGCCATCCAAATCTAAAGTAGCCCCTCTCAAGACGAAGACTCTACCCGACTTGAGGTATGCGTGGCTCACCTTCCTGCAGAACTTTATCATCGAGTCAGAAATCTTATGAGATTACCGATTGAATGGACGGTCCTTTGATCTCATTCTGTAGTCACGCTTCATTGTTTTCGGTCACATCCTTCGTCTTTGCCAACATTTGTGTAAAATGGAGTTGCTGAAATCCAAGAATGGAGAGAAAGCTGACTGGCGCCATGTACCTACTATGCAAAACCCAGCAGATATTGTTTTAAAAGGCTACGATGTTGATGAATTGCTTCCGTCGGTGTGGTTCGATGGGCCTTAATTTTTGAAGGAACCAAGAGAATCCTGGCCGGTTAACCAGCAAAACACCTCTTGAACTAGCAGCTATAGTGGACCAGCCAGATATCTTGGAAACTCTCGATAGTTTCTCATTGCATGCCAGGCTGCTGAGAGTGTTTGCCTATGTGTTTCGCTTCATTCAAAAGTAAAATTACAATTGAGAGTATCCCTACGCCGTTCGAAAGGAATGAAGCTTTCGAGAAAATAGTTAAAGTCATCCAACGAGCTGAATTTAAAGATGACATGGCCTCTATGGTCAAAAGGGCACATGCGTGGGTCATAGCCTGCGAGTAGGGGACGACTTGTAAATGCTCTTTTTCATATGAAGTCAAGTTTCTGCTAGTTTTAAAAAAAGCTTGTAATTAGCTAGAAGCTTTGCATTTGACAAATTGTCATGCTGGCCCAAGAGCACTCGTGAGTCTTCTTCGTGAGCTACTTTGGCTAATCAACGCTCAAGAGGTCTGTCGGTAGACATTGACATCATGTATCCGTTGCTTCAACTGCAGACCTCGTCTTCTAACACAAAAAATCTGGGAAATTTACCAGCAGATCGACTCCGAGCGCTCCGCAAATTTTCTATCTATGGCGTTGATTTTTGTGGTCCAATTAGCACGACTTTTCGAATGCGTGGAAAGTATACGTATAAGTCGTGCTTGTTTGTTTCGCCTCCAAAGCGGTTCACTTAGAACTAGTATCTGACTTATCCACTAAGGTTCGTCGGCCGTCGAGGAGTCCCACAGACCATCCATTGCGACAACGCAATGAACTTCTTAGGAGCAATTCGCCAGTTCCTGGAGAATCAGGAAAGTGGCGGACGCAATTCGCGAATTTGCGTTTATACCGCCAAGAGCTGCGCACTTCGGGGGTCTGTGGGAGGCAGGTGTGGAGTCTATAGAGCAACTACTCCTACGGACGGTAGGCAGCCTATGCTAATGGCCGTGGTGCTGCAGACGACTCTTGTCGCAGTGCCCCTGGGAGAAATAAGCGAGAACCCAAACGATGGCGAGACCTAACGCCAGGCCACCTACCGGTGGGAGGCCCATTGAGGGCTCTGCCAGCAGGGGGACCCCGGACCAGCAGGGTCTCACCTGCTTGGATCGATGTCGAGCTCTGAGCAAGGATGGTCAAAGGAGTATATGCTCGGACTCCAAATGCGGAGCAGTCGCACCGTCGCCTGCCAAACATAGTCGTGGAGAGCTGGTCGTCGTCGCCAAGGAAAATCTCGGCTACCCATGGAATGAAGTCCCCAAGCGCTTCATGGTGGCCGGTGTTGGCGCAGATCCGCGCATTGAATTAAAAAATGAAAAGGGAACATGAAGTCTAGTGTAAATTGGTTTTAGGACGGAGCGAGATAAAGCTTTATCACTCGCTTTGGAGCGAATCCGCCTCGCTTCGCGGCCTTAGCGTAATGTACGCTTAAGTTCAGTTGTCAAATTATATCAATTCGATACACGCTAAACCGAGTGTAAGGCCACAAGTTTTAATTTGTTTAAATATGTAATCTAATATATTTTTTTTTTAATAAAAATCAGCTTTATCAATATAAGTTACAGATGTCAAACTGCATGATAAATCCTATTATTACAGAAAGTTCGTTCTCAGCGTCAATCAAGCCTGTTGAGCACTGATGGCGTTCCCGCTTATGTGCGCTTATATGTGCTCATGTACTGTGCTGCAGCCCTGTGTTAACCTATCTTAAAACCTTTTAAAGTGTCCATAAGCAGTTGAATTTTTCCGACCATTTGGAAAGAATCATACATTATCCCTCTCCATAAGAGAGGTAGTAATCGGACTTACTACTACTTACTGTAAACTATAAAGGTATTTCCATGTAGTTATAAAAAGTTATATTAATTTAACATTGTACATCGACAAACACTAACTTTCTTGAGTTTACTTCGCTAATAATTGATGGGTTTGAGAAAAAATGCATGCTTACGTCATCTTTACTGATTTCAGTAAGCCTTTCGACTCTTTCAACCACTCCTTGCTCCTTCACAAATTATGCCTTCTCGACTTCCCAGACAATCTCTTGAACTACTTAGATTTCAGAGTATTTGCGTAACAAAACCCAAAAGGTTCTTTTCAGAAATTCGTTTTCTAAACATGTTCTGGTAACTTCTGGTGTCCCCACAGGTGGTCATCTTGGCTCGATACTCTTTACTCTCTTCATCAATGACCCTTCCTCGATACTGTCTCACTCTCAGGTATTAATGTATGCTGATGATGTGAAATTATGCCTTACATATCATATTTTATACAAGCCTTCATTATTGCGTATCAGGCTTGGTGTCTCGCCAACCTCATAAATTCTCTTAAGGTAATGACTTTCAATAGAAGCCCTCCCCAATTGATTTTTTAGCAATGATTGGTCTAAAACTGGTTTTTTGATTTAAAACCTGTTAAAACCTTTTTTGTTTATCAGGATATCTTTACTTAAACCTGGCAATAACCATTTTCCCTGTTCTTCTTAGATACGGGCAAAACACATTAAGCATTATGAAAGGGTTGGGTCTGCAGGGGTATAAGATCTTCAGCGTGCCGAAGGTAGCTTTTCTTTCTCGTTTATATTGTGAAAAAATTTCTTCTATAGAAATGTGTTACTTTAATCTCAAGTAACAGGTTTTCTTTCGTATAGTGCTCTATATTCAGTATATTCGACGTATTTTTAATAGCGATGGTAAGTATATATAAAATAGCATAAAAGTTTGGGATTTTTTAATTAAAACAAATTTAGTTAAAGTTATAAGTTTATTGTTAGAAGATTTTGTGGTTATTAAATTCGAAAAAATAAATGATTAACTTTTTTTCTTAGTTTAAACATTATTTTAATATTAAATAGCTTATTAAGATCGAAAAACTGCATTTACTTTTAAGCATTAAGAATATTCTATAAGAAATATAAATATTTGTTCAATTGTTTGCTTGAAATTCTTGCATGGTATTATGAATATTGCTTTAAATTGCATAGTTTTACTATTTTAAAAATTGTGGAGATTATTATTATTATTATCACATGATTTTCATTTACAGGCAAGAGATTTTACAAATGTTTTCTAGCTATAGAATTGTGCTGAATAAACAAAAAGCTTTTTAAAAATCATTATGGATGAAAACATATAAATAGATCGCCAAATATTTTTCATATTTTTATATATTTTATGTACTATACAATTATTACTTATAAAAATGCTGTCCTACGACTTTCAAGATTTTAAATCGATATAAACGGTACAAATACTCAGATTATCAATAGGCTGGATTTTATTTCAACGTTATTCGAAAGACCAACATTTATTAATTTTATTTTGGTGATACATAACAGATCGGTTATATTTGTATTTCACAACCTACTGCCAATTTAATTGAAATCATGCGGCACACAGTTGATGTAAAAGCCGCAAAACGAATTTTTTTGTTTAAAGCAAGGGTTTAAATTCATTCTATTTAAAAGAGGTAAGGTGTAAGTCGTACAATGAGTATAATTTTTTCCAACAGCTGAATAAGTCCTGCAACGATATTATAGGCTAAGCCTTTAACACTTATCAAAATTTGACCATGGGATACCCCGACCTCCTTATAATATAGAATTGAACTGTTTAAAAAATAGACATTTTCCTCGTGTGAATTGATTGAATTGACTTTAAATTGTGAAGTATCCTTTTAAAAAAGGGAAGCCTTTTTTTTTAATTTTTATTGACGACGTAGGCTATAATGAAAATGTCTGTGAATAATTAACTTTAAAAATGGAGAAAAGATCGCAAATGATTTATGTATTCGAAAGCCTATTTAGGGTATCCCATCGTCAATCTAAAAAAAGTTCAATGGGTTACTGATATAAATTTTGTTTTATAATGTCAAGCTACTTAGAAGTCATTAAATGTTAAAAATACTGAATCATGTATAAGTATAAATATCTCTTTAATTGCTTACATTTTTACTATATGTATAAAAAGAATTAAGTAATTCTGTCCGTGCTTAAAATAAAACTTTTCACACCATAATATTACAACTTTGAACCCCTTTTTTTGCAATTTGGTATTAGTTTCTAAGAATACAAATTAGTGTGAGCATATATAACGATAATAGTTTTTAATGATTTCATGAGCTCATTATAAATTGTGTGCGCTTGATGGCTTGATTACTTGAATTTTATTTGGCGTTGTATGTTAACTTTGAATTATTTTCACTGGAAACAAGGTTAAGAGGTACAGATAGTTCTTCGCCTGCATGGGTTTCATTAAACTCAAGCAAAGATTGTGATTTTGTTCGTTTTAATATAACATTTTTGAGTGTTTCTGCCGTCCCTACTGTCTCAGATATTTCCGTTTTGTATTTCTGAAAATAAATAAAATTAAAATTAGACAAAAATTAATTAAAGGAATAATACTTTTGCGGCATTTTTGGTTTTTTTTTGTATAGGTAAATCAATACGATTACCCATCAACAGAGCAGGTCACTAAGCAACCATGCATAAGTGGCATGATCCGTTTATTTCTTCGAATATACGACACCACGACGCGAAATGTTAGGGCTTTTAGAGAGAAGTGCTACCTTACATTATAAGAATTTGTGTTCCTTAGAGTTAGTTAAATTTTGGAAAATAACCCGTTCGGTACCTACGAGCTCTTAAAATTCTTAATTGGCGCCTAATGGCAACTACATATAACGTCAGACAGACGGCGGTAACTAAAAATGTTTACAACAACAAACAACTAAAGCTGCATTAATAGACTCCTCCGAAGCCAGCATAAAAACAAAATCAGCAACAACATAGGTTTATAGGAATTAAATAATAGCATAGAAGTAGACCGGTCAATTATATGAGACAAACAAACATTACAAGTTAAACAAGACTATTACGAAGCTAAATTTGTAATCTTTGAGTAGTGCAAAAATAAATATATGCGTAAAGTAGTCTGCAAGATTTACTCTAAAAATTAAAACAAAATCAGCACCCCTCTTATTCTAACACAAACTAAATAATAAAATAAAAAAACAAAAAAACAAAAACGACTTTACTCAACAGACACACCAGCAAAAAAAAACAAGTAAGAGATTCTAGTCGGGAGCTCCCGACTAGGGGATACCCTGAACCCTCTTCTTCCAACATCAAATGCATATATATATTCTATTTTAGAAGCTATATGTCAAGTTTGGTGACTCTAGCTCTTATTATTTACCAAAATTGCCCAAAAAACAGGATATTGATATCGATAAGAGATTCTAGTCGGGAACTCCCTACTAGGGGGTACCCTGAACCCTCTTCTTCCAATATCAAATGCATTTATATATTCTATTTTAGAAGCTATATGACAGCTCTTATTATTTACTAAAATTGCCCCAAAAACAGGATATCGATAACGATATTTATCGATTGCTTGGAAACGGAGTAAGTTATCGATTATCGGAAACAAACTCGATCTGCGCGGGCACTACATCTAAAATTTCAAGTCTCTAGCTTTTATAGGTTCTGAGATCCTTGCGTTCATACATACGGACGGACGGACGGACGGACAGACAGACGGACATGGCTAGATCGACTCGGCTATTGATGCTGATCAAGAATATATATACTTTATGGGGTCGGAGATGCTTCCTTCTGCCTGTAACATACATTTGGATTTTGCACAAATACAATATACCCTTTTGCCCATTTTAATGGGTTCAGGGTATAATTAAAAAATCTTCCCAGAAGGGTTCGAACTCGCGACAGACTGCACCGCTTGCTATGCCTCTACTCATGTGAGAAAGAAAAAAGCAAAATAGCGTTACAGAAAAAAGTCGCAATCACCATGCCGTTAGAATTCGAAGAAGACACGCATGAATGTGTGTGTGTACATGTATATATAGAAATTCTTGAAGTATTCGATATCGGTCCCATCCAATTGCTGCACCACTTTGCCGTTACACCGTGGGGTAAAAAGGAAATAATCCAAAAAAACAGGATGGGAGATCCAATCCATCCAATTGCGCAGTTACGTATAACTTCGGTTTTTTATATATTTTATTGTACCATAAAATAATGGTGTATACTCAAAAATTAAATTGCATTTAAATTATGGCTTAGATTAGATTAGCAATAAAAGTTGGGTTATTAACTTGATTTATTGCTCTGGGGTGGTAGCGGGGAGGTGGCGATAGGTATAAAATGAAAGATACTTGACATATATATAATATTCTAGAAGCAACATATCATGTTTGGTGCCTCTAGCTCCTTTTATTTACCCAATTTGCTCAAAAAAAAGGATGTGGATATTGATTTTTATCGCTTGCTTAAAAACGGAGTAAGTTATCGATTATTGGATGCAAACTCGAGCTGTTGCGGGTGAAATGTTCTATGTCGGACAAAACTTAAAGCGCAACTAAAAAATCTTGGAATCATATTTTCCACCGAGGAAGCTCGGATTCTGCGAAAAGCCTGAAACACGTCTCAAATGATTTTTCATAAAGATCCTTGGAAATGAATTCGAGTGCGAAACGCCACCCACGAAAACGGAAAACGGTTGAGCTTTTTTTTACATATGAGAATATATTTAAAACATGTCACGGACAAGAACAGAGTATATCCGCTAGTATAATATAAAAACTGAAAAAATATGAGCAACACAGAACAAAATGCTATTATGCTCACAAAATTGAAAACGAAATCGGTACCCATTCACTCATAATTTAAAACAGCTCTCTGATTCGGCCCTGCGATAGCTTTTTAACATTTAAGTTTGTTTGTGAGTTTATATCCAATAGCATATGAGCTGCACATACTATCAACAAACGAATTTCGTAGGTTGTTCGCGCCAAAATTTAATATATAATATCTAGTAACGATGTCAGCGTTATTAAGTATTTTTGATTTCATTCCTTGAAATACTAATTGGTTTGAATAACTATAGATATTGTCGATCGATGTATTGTAGGCAGATATTGTGTGCAGGCAATTGTATTTTATGGTGGAAGGACCCTGATTTTTTGAGGAATCCACTAGTTGCCTGGGCTAACGCGCAATATCGCTGCAACGGCGAATTAATATCTAAATGAATACCTTGCAGTTAATTGTCTTGAGACGAGGGACACTTACGACGTGATCGGGGAATATAAATTTACATACGATCTTTTGAAACTTCAGCGCGGGTTTAGCTACGTTTATAGGTAGCGTAGAAATAGAAAGCGGCGAATTTAAAAATTATTAATGTCTAATGAAAATATAGTCGTTCATGAACTGATTTATAGCACTCATCGAAGCAATTTACATGCCGTCAAATGTAATGAGTCTTCTTGCCGCAAAAATATTAGATCGTCATTTGCAGAAAATTGGTTCGCAATGCGGTACGAAAATGCATTATATACTTGCGGCTTCGAGGAGTTTTGGGCAATCAGTTAATGGGACCGCTGCCAGAAGGCCGAATGCGAGGCAGAATCTACCCCTTGTATCGAACAACATAAGACTCTGCATGACCAATTTTCTACGCATTTTAAAATACGAGCGAAGTGCCCATTAAGCTGTGTTCCTTTGTTTCTTGACGAACGCATGCCATAGCAAAACGTGTCGAAGTTAAGTACAAACAAAGGTAATCGATGACATAAATATTTTGATACAACTATGCGCTATATTATTCATTTTGAATTTTAAAGAATTGTAATATGTAACTGTTTCTTGATATATTGCAACATAAAGTACATGTAAGCAAAGCGTAGCATGCAAAGTATTTGTTCACTTTCTTTAGGATTTTTTCATTAACGTATTCTTCACTTTCGCAAGCTGATAGCCGGTACACAAGAGTATTTAGACATTAAACTTCTATTATGAAGCTAAGCTACACGCCTGTTAATATTCAATACTAATGTGAAGCGCTGATAACAACAATTGGTTAATAGATTAAACAAATCTATTAACTATGGATAAACAAAATGAAATAAGTTAATTTGTTAAAAATGAAATGGTGGTGATTATATTATAAAATGTACCCAGCCAAACACTATATTATCAAAATTATTATAAATAAAAAACTACATCACAATAGATCTGACACGTTGTGGCAGACCGCTCAAGATAACAGAGCAGAGTGATCGTTTTATTCTACGGCAATATAAGAATATTCCTCTACGGAGCTTTCTTACTATACAAAAAATTATAGAGTGAAAAGACAACTCCGAGGCGCTTAAAGGAAGTTGATTACGACACCTTCATGGCCAGAGTTATTTCTCAAAATACATTATTCTTCAAATTACAATGAGAACTAAATCAATTGCCTTGAATTTGACAAAAAATTATTGATAAGCCAAATAGATGGTTGGCATAATGATTTGTGGACTTACGAAAGTTCATTAATTTACCACTGCCCTAAAAAGTTTTTGTAAGAATAACAAGAACAACTCATAAACTTGGGGTGAATCAATAATGTTTTGGGGATGCGTTGCTTATAATGGGATAGAAAACTTGGCTTCTAAGTTGGATATATAAGTTAAGAACAGTTATTACAAATACTAAAAGGAAGTACTCAGGCACCCAGCCCCACGATTACGGCTAAGTCAGCGCATTTCTAAGAGCCACCGTGGGACAGCTCCACCGTAGGATTAAACCTGGACACCCGACAACAACCAATAATGCAGCAACGGCGACAAAGCGGCAACGGCGACAGCGTAGAAGCGGCGACAAAACGCCAACAGCAGCGGAAGTGCGAGCATAATAAATATTAACAAAAATTGTACTGCGTTTATCTTCTACCGTTTCCGGTTGTTGAATCCGAACGCAGTGCCAGTCCGCAGGGTACCACGTACTAGTGTCTCGCAGGATCTTCTGTCACCCGCCGATGCTGCACCACTTTGCCGTTACACCGTGGGGTAAAAAGGAAATAATCAAAAAAAACAGGGTGGGAGATTCGCTGAATGTTAATTATCGTTAAAAACTAGCGTTTAATTGACAAAATTTAAATCAAGAAAACAAACAAAAATACTTTAATACTTTAAAAACAAACTTAAAAAGAATAAATTATATTTTAGAATATTTTAAAATCGATACACCCAATTATTAAATTTAGATTAAGTTATTTGAAAAGCTATTTACAAAACCCTGTTATAATTTGTCTATCTTACCACACTCATCAAGTGCCCAATAACAAAACGTAAAACGATAAATAAACTAAGCACTGCACTTGCAGTACAAAATACTTCAAATTTGCGACTCTCAAGGGACCCTCCAGAAAAGTAGGAGAGAACCAGCCACTGGTTCTAGAATAATAAAAAATAAACCAAAAATGAAAGTAATAAAAAATTAATAAAAAATAATTAAAAATAGTAAAAAGCAAGAGTCTAAAGTTGTCCGATTCGTCAAAAAATCAGGTTCGTCTAGTAACCCGAACGCCAATCCAGGACTAAAGCAGGTGATTTTGTCTTTGATTAAGGACACACTTCACGGAGACGAAATAATACGCCAGGATATCAATGAAGAAAATGACGTCAGTCAGCGTGATAAGAACGACGGACTCTCCGGTGTATAGAAAGCAATGCACCCGTATGGGTGGTCCCTAAAAAGAGCGATGCGTCAGGAGAAATGAAGTAGCGTATAATCATTGACTTTAAGAAACTTAATCGGAGAAATAATCGCACAATTGGGCGAGAACACACATTTCTCTGTGCTCGATCTAAAAAGAAGTTTTCATCAAATTCCACTTAAGGGGAGAGAGATAGAATAAACAGAATTTGCAGTAAACGGAGGTAAATATGAGTATACAAGACTTCCATTTGGGCTGAAAAATTCCCCATCAATATTCCAGCGGGCCTTGGATGATATTCAAAGGAAACACGTTGGAAAAATATGCTACGTTTACATCGACGATATTATCGTCTTTAGTCAGTCCGAAAACGATCACGCCTCAGCGATCAACACCTTGAAATGATCTTCAAAACCAAAGATAATTTTCTAGGTTTTACCATATCGGCAAACGGCGTAAAAACCAATTCCGAAAAAGTAAGGGCAATAGAAAAGTTTCCCATGCCCGCCGCCCTTAAGGATTTGCGTTGTTTTCTGGGCTTATCGAGTTATTATATGAGATTTATCCGCGATTATGCGAAATTTGCGAAAACTCTTACAACTCTTCTTAGGGGAGAAAATAACAGACTCTCCAAAAATGTCTACAATAAAGTAAAAGTGGCATTTGACAACAGCGCACTGGACGGATTCAATAAAGTCAAGATGACGCTCACCTCAATGGATGTGATACTTGCTTACTCCAATTTCGAAAGAGAATTTCATTTAACAACCGATACATCAAACTATGATATTGGAGCAGTCTTAGAATAAGACGGTAAGCCTATCACCTACATATCGCGTACACTTTCCAAAGCGAAAGATTATTACGCCACGAATCAGAAGGAAAGTTTAACCCTACAGAGCTGGCGTATGCGTATGTTCGCTCTTAGCAACAAGAACCACAATGAGAAACTCAAAAGGTGGAAAAGCTACCTTGAAGAGTACAATCATGAACAACGATAGGAAAGAGGAACTTCAAAGTCGTCAGATGCTTTTTCCAGAAATCCCCCAAGCCCCCAAATAAATAGCACAAGTGCAACGGTACATATCGACAATAGCTCGTCACATAACCATATACCCGTCATGGAGGTTCCAATAAACGTTTTCAAGAACCAACGTTTATTTATTAACTTCAAATACAGTTTAAAATACCTAACCGCCATAGATAAATTTTCTAAATACGATAAAAAAAAATTTTGAAATCAAAAGCAGCTGAAAACATAATGATCGTCCTTGGTATGCTGAAATTAGTTGTTATGGACAACGATAAGTCATTCCGCATTTATCAAATCCAATTGAAAGCAACCGTCTGTCTACACGATACCGCCATACACCTCAGTAAGCAATGGTCAAGTTGAAAGATTCCATTCAACTCTGACCCAAATAATGAGATGTATAAAGAAGGATGACGGATGTGTAAATTTCGAAGACCTAATATTCAAAACCGATGAATTATACAACCAATCCGTACACTCCACAGTAAACGCAAAACTCTTAGATATTTTTTTGGAACTCAGCATACTAGCGATCCTAAGGAATTAGGAGATACAAGAACTAAAATCAAAACAATTAAAAAAACAGGATGAATATTTGCAATATCATAACAGCAAGAAAAAAATAATAAAACAATACGAGACAGGGGACACAGTATATGTCAAGATAGATAAAAGATTAGGCTTAATAATTACACCAAAGTACAGAAAAGAACAGAAAATAGAAAAACTCCAATCAAAACACAAAATGGTAATAATATATAATAAACAGTTGTGTTGTTTTTTAACAAAAACAATCATCAATTGTTTTAATTTATGTATATGTATATATTCATTATATATGATTATCATATTGTTATGGCTACATCGAAACTTATGCTATCGGATGCCGTAAATAATTTTAATGCCTCCATCAGTCTGTTCAATCGGTAATAATTTAAATACCATTACTTACCTTAAATACTAAATTTGAAAATGTGGGTGTCTCCTCTGCCAAGGACATATCCGATTTCTTGCATTCTATGGGGCTATTATCTCTTTCATATTCTACTACAGTAGTGCCGGGTATTTGCCTATTTCCTGTTCATCATTATAAAAATAAAAAAAAACGTGTTTAGAACAAGATGTGATTAAATGGAACTATAAATTAAATAGCTAGTATTCTAAGAAAAGTGTTCCAGCTTATTGTGAAAGTTGAAACAATGAAATTTTAATTTTATTATATTTTTTACATCTATTATATGAGTTAAGAACAGCGAATATGAATAGAAAGTAAAGCACCCAGCGCAACGATTACACCCAAGATACATAACCAATTATCGACACGCACGCCAAGTCAGCGGCAAAGGCCATAACAGCGGCAGCGGCGACAAGCCTACCACAAGATGACGCTTTTAGCAATACGAGGCTAATTTATATTAAATGAAACAATTGTCAAATTAGTTCGTAAGCACCACTCAAAATAATCAGTTGTATTTTTTATAAAAAACTATTAACAATTGTTTAATTTATGGGACATCAGAAAACCTATATTTATCTATTTTAACAAAACAGGATAAGCTTGCACTTCATTAAATCTATCTAAAGGAGTATACATCTTTTTAAAGAAGTACTGGTAATTGTTTGCCGCACCGTGTTTGACTCGAAAAATAAGAAACTTGTCCTAAGTATGTAATAAAATTAAAAGGTTTTCTTAACATGGAATTTATTTAAAATATACTTTTATTTTATTTTTATTTTTATTAAATTGTATTTTATTGAATAGATTTTCTTAATTCGGTACAGTTCGTTTAGTAGCATTGAAGAATTATATTCAATTACCAGCTTTTCTAGTATTTCAATACCATTTTAATATTAACTACACCAGGTAGAAAATACTCTGGAATTTTTTGATAAACTCTTCGTTTTTTATTGGCTCATTATTGGCTATTTTTCCAGCGCTTTTTTTCAAACTTCTCTACAGTTATTATACAAATATTTATTCCGGCATAGGCTTTTGACACTTCAAGATTGATGTGGAAGGTTTGCCTTTTCCCTGGGGTAGTAGCAGACATCTTTTCGAATAAAAAAATGGGAAGTCATGGAATTTGCATGAGAAACGCTTGCCTTACATCAGTCGAGTCTGCCAGCGATATATCGGGAAAAAGCTGGTCCCATATCTGAATTGCGCTATCATGTCTTTTATCGTTTGATTAAATATTTTGGATTCTCTTGAGGCCAATAAGCGGCAGTATTCTATCCCTAAGACGCAAGGACTCCAGAAAGGACATGCAAAGCCTATGAAGATATGATTGACGTCGCAAGACAAGTTAACGCGATACATTCCATATCAATCGCCATCGGTATTTGCCACTGCTATCTAGAAAATGAATGAAGCCGGCATTGCGCAGCGGCCATAAGATGTGATTGATTTAAGGCATTGGAAAAATGAATATTAAATGCCGAAAATTAAACTCATAGCATATTTATAGCAATAACTTGAAGAATAAATACCGTACTTATAGAAGTCAAAGAAGTGTCAAGAGTGGAGGTATGTAACGAGGATACAGAAGCGCAATTTTGAATTGTATTTATAATATGAAAAAAGCAGGCTCTGAGTTGAAGTCGTGAAAGCTCGTAGTGAAGTTTAGCAGGGGAGAGAAGAGGCGTGTGCCCCGTGGGGGTACTCAAACCGTAGGCTAGCACCCATCCGACACCCTGCAGTGTCCCTTTAGTTCTATTTGGTTGATACACAATCAAACGCCTTCATGTTACTCCCCGATGGAAGGCAACCAAAGCACCAGGAAGGGCTCCTGGCTATCAGTGGTTCGAAATATTTATACAGGTTTTGCCGACTTTTCATAGAAATCTACTTCCATTTCTGTTCGACGCCAGCAAAGAATGGGTGGTGTTTTTCACTAACGACAAATTTTTATTTTAAATAATGAATATAGTATAGATATTATGTGATGACATAAATTTGACATTATGATGACATAAAATTAACAATCTATTATATCTATATAAATTTAGATCTATATAAATATATACAATTCGTTTAAAAGATTTTTTTAATCAACATTTTTTTTTTATACATGACAACATACACATTTTTGAATACAAAAGCATGTCATAGTTATTATAATGATGACATTCCCTGCAAATTACAATTTATTATATCTTTAAGATTCACATAATTCGTTTAAAAATAATAAAAACCCATTGTATTAAGTTTCATTTATGACAAAATTTATGGATAGAGAAAATTTAGAAACTTACTCAAATTTGGTAACTTTCGTCACTCGAATAAGCCGCCAGCTTACAACATTGGGACACAAACTGCCTTCGGGCCGACTTGACTAATGACATACGAATAACGCATGTTATGTTTCCCCGATACACTGGTCCATTGAAACCCGAACCCAAGGCGGCCGAAATGCAAACGCTGCATATTTCCGCGCGACATTCTCACGGTCGCCACTTACAGCTTTGGCCGATCCTAGTGCGCATATACACTAAGTGACAGATGCACCACACTCACAGCATACACTATACTTGCACATATAGTTATATAATCAAATATAGCGTATATGATATGTCTACGGCTCATATCCAACGCCTTATACAAAAGCCATGGCAACAAAGCGCACCACCTTCAAATTATAACATGATATTTACCAACCAAAAACAACAAGCTTAAGTACCCCAAAAATTCAATTCTTGATAACAATTTAAAATATAGAACTATTAGGCAAAAACATCTAGCACAATCTTTATTCTCACCAAATGTCCGAATTGGCAACGCCGCTCAAATTCAGGCTCTTAGCATATTCTTGAATACTCATAAAGAAAACAAATATAAGAGCATTGCCAAAATAGAGAGACTTTATGATCTTGAGAGCCCTCAGCCGAGGTTTACTTAGTGTTGAGAACAGTTTAGAGTTTGAGTTTATTCAAAATATCCAAGCCGTCAAATTGAAAATTCTATTCATATATATCCTGTTAAGCCGCGCATTGTTAGATACAGTTTTATTTATTTATTTTATTTAAGACCATTGAAGGACAATTGTAGTCCCAGCCCTTAAACTAAAAAGTAGCCAACGGAAACGGTCGAGAACGAAAAGCAAAATCGTTCGAATTGCCGCGAGTACCTACTGCCGTTCACGGATTAAACAATTATTATGTGCTCAATTAAGTATTGATCCTTTGGATAATCAGATATACTAGGTAGTGAATCTTGTTCATTACATGGCAGCGAGTGTGCCCTTGGTCTTGTGAATCCTTTAATCTCTGCAAGTTGCACAAAATGGTAACGCGCGCGAAATAACGCCATAACAAAGCAGAAAGAGTACACCAAGAAAACAATAACAAGAGTAAAATGAAAAAATGGCACAACCAACAGAGCCAGTACTCCAATAAAGCGAGCAACATCTGTCATAAGCACTGGGCCAGATAAGGCAAGTGCCAACATTCCATGGAGCCACAGAAGAAGTAAGCGCATTCAAAAGGGGCATCGTTTTCATCATACAATTATATCCAATGAAGGATATCCGCCAACACAGCGTCCTGTTCGGAGCCATAGAGATACAAAAATGAGGAAACGCACAGAGAGCATCGCTTATCTCAGAGTTTAAAACATTCACTGGAAGTATTCGTAAGTGTGTAAAAGAATGAATGAAAGAAGAATGAGAAAGTTACCTGATAAGTTTTTTATGCCGTTAGCTCGTAATGGCATAACAACCGTTTCAAAGCTATAACAAGTGGCACAATGAGAAGGTATCTACGATTTAATATTGTCCGATATCCGAATAATCAAAACAGTCCAGCTATTTCTTATAAAAATCGGGGTTACAATTTCCATCGTGAGTATGGAAAAACTCAAAATTATAGTCAGACATCCAAACAACAGAACTATAATAATACCACACAGAAACCAAAATCCCATGTTGACTGCAGTCCACAGATAAACCAATAGTTTAGTCAGAATTTATTGTAGTAGAATAATACTAAATCAAAGTATTTCGCTGAAACTCAACAAACTCTGTCCCATTCATCAAAAATTTTACTTACATATTTTTTCAGATTATAATGACTTGCTATTAGGTCGAGACTTCCTAGGGAGTTCTCAAGCCCTAATAGATTACAAAAACGTACGAATAAATGAGTACACTTTCACAATGCAAAACAGTTCAGAAATCAAATGGCCAGCGTTCGAGTCAAAATTTGAATATCCCTTTCCTCACCCATCTGATGACGAACAATTTGTGTTTGTCATCAACAACGACCTCTCATAGTTCAATGAATTCCGCCTAGATAATCTTAATCATGAAGAGTAAGAAATATAAACAAAAGTATTACATGAATTTGGTGACATTCAGTACCGAGAAGGTGGAAATTTAACTCTTACAAGTACTGTTAAACATGTAGCTCAAACCAAACATGAAGACCCGTGTAATGTTCCATTTACTATACTATATACTATACTATACCAAATATACATACATAATACACACTGTACCCAGTGTCTTTTCATATCAAACGCATTATTGAACTTTGCTGCAATTTTTACGCAAACCAAAGCCCCAAACATAATTCAAATGCAAGAGTAATATGATCACACAAGTATGCAACGGGAAGTAGAAGTGCTAAGTCAGACTGTCTCGCATGCGCAACCGTCCCTTCTTTATGTATAAATCAAGCCCTTGTTGCTTGTTGCCACCTCAACTTTATTTGATTGTGCAAAGTTATTTGACAAACCGGTCATTTTCGATAGTACTCGATGGAGTTGAGTCTAACATGAAGGCCATTGGGGCTGGCGTTCCTCAAGGGAACGCGCACGCCCACGCTCTACACCCTCTTTACCTACGACATGCCCTCTGGCTCTACAAGTGAAGTCGGGGGTCCACTGGACCTTACTATCGCCACGTTTGCAGATGACACAGCCATCTTATCAAGAAATGACTACGTCTACGAAGCTACCGACGTCCTGCAGCAATATCTCCACAAATTTGAAATGTGGGCCAAGCGTTGGAATATTGGCATTAATATAAATAAATGCGCCAATGTGACCTATGCGCTACGAAGGGACATGTGTCCGGGAGTTTTCTTGCGCGGTCAATTGGTGACGCATTACAACAGCCACAAATACTTAGGTATGCACTTAAACAGGCGCTTGAACTTTAACAAACACATCATAGGAAAACTAAGATGGCTTCTGGCTTCTGAGCAGTAGAAATGCGTTGTCTTTGAAAAATAAAGTAACCATTTATAAAATCCTGCATAGCTTCCGCCTGGCGTTATGGTATTCAGGTATATGGCATTGCTGAAAAGTCCCGTCTTACAAAAATCAGGGTGTTCCAAGCAAAAACGCTCCGATATCTGTGTGGCGCCCCCTGGTACATGAGAGCTCCCGACTTGGAAAAAGACCTAGGAGTGCCCAAAGTCGGAGACGTTATAAATATACAGGCCGCAAATTATATAGCGTGACTGAGAAACCATTCTAATCGTCTGGCTAGGCGTCTTCTGAATAGGCGCAGAATTGGAGGACTCCGAACGCGGACGAGACTGCGAAGGTATCACCCAATCGATCTCCCAGATCGATTTAGTCGCTACTGTAAATTTGTATATTAGACTTACCAGTAGAATAAGTAGTTTGTAAATATTCATATAAAAATAATTTAAGTTGTTCCTGATAACAGAAAACTTAAAATAAAGCAAATTTAAATTTAAAAAAACATTTATATAAAAACAAAAACATGTATATAACATTCTCTCTCGCGCTTTGCTAAAATCAGCGCTGAGCATATAAGTAATACATAATAAGCTAACGTCTCTGCCGGCGTTTACTGGCAATTGCACAGCTTAGGCTAAGAACGACAATATAAAAATTCTAAAAGACATTCAATAAACTCAACGCAAATCGTATGGACGTGTTTTAATACACAGTACGCGTTTAATACAAAACCACAGTAACGTACAGAGCGAAGACAAGGTTAACAAAACAAAAACTTCCCCGGAAAAACACCAAATAATATAGAAACATCCACGATCTGCTTGATTTCGAACAATCGACAGGGACGTTCAAGATCGCAGAGGTAGGAGTTATCCAAAATAACAATTGACAAATCAAGATTTGGTTACCGCACGAGTTACGCCCTTGACGAAACCCCATTCACACCAATATAATGTCGAGTTCAAACCAGTTGAGCTTGCAAGCCTGTATCCGCTGGACTGAAATCCAATTTAATGTAAACACAATCCAACTTTTAAAGATCGAAGTATTACAAAATATTTTGACAAATAAATACGACGCAACTTCTTTTGAAATAGATCCTATTATTAATTCGGTTATGTCGCCAGCTTCAGCTTCACTGATGGTGACCACTTTATATAAACAATTCCTAATCGATCAGCCCAGAGCCTCGCATCATTTCTGCTAAAGGCTCATATTGTAAACAAATAACCATAAGTGGCTATGCCGTTCCGATGCATTAATGTAAACATAAAACCAAGCCTCAGTTGCTCTCTGCAGCTTTTCTGCTTGGCGCTCTCTATAAACAATAGCCCCCAATCGCCCACTCTATTATTTCTTGGTATACATCTCAAACATATATAATTGGCGCAGCCGGTGTCGGTAATAAAAAAAAAAAAATATATATTATAAATACATATTGTGCTAACAATTTCTGAGGAAAATTTGTTAAACTGAAGTGAACGAACCAGTAAAAGTGCTAATAAATATATAGTATTTTGGAGAAAACTTTGGTAAACCTGAAGTGAGCGAATCAGTAAAAGTGCTAATAAATATTGATATACTTGTGTGAACATAAATGAAGTGTTTGACCAGAAAAATTTTAACATCACTTATAACAAATAAAACAATATGGAAAATCAACACGATATAACAACAATGCCTTCCAGCATTAACATCAATAATACTGGAGCAGCAGCAGCAAAACAATACCAATCCAATAACGAAACAACGAAACAGCGTTGAACGAGAAAACAGATACTTACCTGTGTTCACTGGAGAAGAGGGTACTCTACATGGCTTAATTGCATCGGTGGACTAGGTTATGCAGGAGTATGGAAACAGTGCCCAGACATTCAGCGTCATATTCAACACCAAAATTCAAGGTCAGGCAAGAACAATTTTAAACATTAACCCACCAGAAGATTGGGATACATGCAAAATCAGACTTAGATATCATTACCGCCCCAGAACAGACCAGATGAGCCTCACCAGAAAAATTAATAATTTAAGGGTAATTCCCATTCGAGATTTAGATTATAACGTTCGTCAGATTGTTGAAGAAATTACAGAATAATGATAGACTAGTGGACATATTAAGTGGCTTATAATACAACGTGTCAAGGAATTAGCATCCGGCCCTACCAATAAGCCTCGGATGAAAAGAAAATGTTTATTAAAGGGACCATTGAGGGAAACACATATATAATCATAGTTGACACGGGATCAACTATTAGTATTCTTAACACAGCTAGTGTGCATACATCTAAATATACAATAATAAAAAATATTCAAAAATTATTCTAAAATTATTCATACAATAAACGGTGAACTAAAAACTAATAATTATTTAGTAATAACTAAAGTACCAAGTGAGTTTAAATATGCAGAAAATGAACGATCAAGATGGGTAGCTTTGCCCCTAGAAAAATCTTATTATTGGGCATGGATTTTATCCAAAGAAATGTTGAAAGTATTGATTTTAAAAAGAAAATTATTAAACTTTTTAATGGGGTTGAAATTCCATTCCTATCGAAACAACCAATTGATGTTTGTGTTATGGAAATAATGAAATTGAAGACCTCAATGCAGATGAATTAAACAAAGAAGAAACTGAAATCGTTAAATGTTTAACAAATAAATACAGAAATTTATACTTTAAAGATGGAGATATGTTGACTAATAGTAGTTCACAGTATTAGAACAACTACAGATCAACCAATTAACTCAAAAATTTATAGATATTCTCCCAAATATGAAGAAGAAGTTCGAAAACAAATTATTGAAATGGAAAGAAGTGATATAATCAGGGAAAGTAAAAGCAGATTAAGTTCTCCTATTTGTATGATACCTAAAAAAATTGATCAATCAGGAGTACAAAAATTTCGAATATGTGTAGATTATCGACGCTTATATCAGGTTACCGTTGCTGATAAGTATACATTACCTATCATGGACGCAATATTAGACAAGTTGGGGAAATCTCAATATTTCAGCACTTTAGATTTAACAATATGATATAATCAGATTTTAATGGATGAACAAGACATAGAAAAGACAGCTTTCGTTACACAAATGGGCTTATACGAGTATATAAGAATGCCTTTTGGATTAAAAAATGCACCAGCAAGGTTTCAAAGATTAATGAACGAAATATTAAGGGACTTATATTAAGGGACTTTATTAACAAAATCTGTGTTGTATACTTGGATGACATATTAATTTTTTCAACAACTCTGGAGGAACAGAAATATGCATTAGAAAAAATTTTCAGAAAGCTTCAAGAGCATAATTTGAAAATTCAAGCAGATAAATGCTCGTTTATGAACCAAAATACAGAATTTTTAGGTCACATTTTAACGAAAGAAGGGTTGAAACCAAACCCAAATAGAATTAAATCAATTAAACTGATACCACTTCCAAAAACAGAAAAACGATTAAAAAAATTGTTAGGAATGAAAGGATTTTATAAAAAAAATTAATAAAAGACTACTCTAAAATAGCTCACCCAATGATTAGATATTTGCAAAAAGGTTGTGCAATCAATCAAATCGACCCACAGTATATAGATGCTTTCGAAAACTTAAAAGCTCTAATTATATCACATCCGATACTTAAATATTCAGAATTTGACAAAACATTTACAGTTACTACAGATGCCAGTGACTTTACAATTGGCGCTGTTTTATCACAGTAAGAGCAACCTATTGCTTTTGTTTCCAGAACTCTAAACAAACATGAAAAAAATTATGGTACAATGGATAAAGAGTTTCTATCCATTGTTCAAGCAGTGGACTATTTCAGACACTATTTGGTAACAAATTTAAAATTGTTACAGACCATGCCCCCATTAAATATCTCAACTATGAATTTAAAGGTAAAGAAATGACATCCAGACATCAAAGATGGCTCCTAAAATGGAAAAAATGAAATATTATATTTGAAAGCAGTAGCAGACTTTTTGAATAGACAGGAAACAGCCGAACTAATAAATAAAAACAATAATGAAGAATCAAATTTTGAATAATCAGACACTCAACATTCAGCAGAAGAAGAACAACTAAGACATTTTTATATAAAAAATGAAATTGTTAATAAGTATAAAACACAAATAATCATAGCATTTACTGCAGTAGATAACATATTAGCTTGCATGGCAGAAAAATAATAGTAATAAATCCAGCAGATTCTAAAATGGTTATAGAACAGAAACCTCAAAATAATTATTACATAAAGGAACAGTAGGAATATATTCAGAGGCACCAGATAAAGAATATCATAAGATTCAATGCATCTTAATTAACTTTTTTCTGAAACAAATAACTATAAATTTTATAAATATAAAATTTACAAAGCGAGCTTGGGAAATATCAAATGAAGATGAACTGCATAAGCAAATTTCATTTTATCATACAAAAGAATCACTGCACGCAAAGTAGCATAAATGAAACATTTTATAGTTTAAAGGACAAAATTTATTTTCCAAGATTAAGAGACCATATTCACTTAATAATATCTAACTGTAACAAATGTAAAGAAATAAAGTATGACAGAAACCCGATAAAAGCAAATATAACTAAAACGCCCAAAACAAAAAACGAAATTATTCATATAGACATATTTCATATAAAACACAAAAGACAGAAATAGGAGAACAAAGATGCAAATTATAATTGAACATTTTACAAAATTTAACAAACCTAAAAAGATAATTATGGACAATGTATTCAGATCAGAACAAATAATAAAATTTTTAGAATCAGAACAGGTAGAAGTACATTTTACAAATTCCAACTCACATACAGGAAACGCAGATATTGAAAGATTACATTCTACAATAATTGAAATACTTAATGGAATAGACAATGATTTATCAATTGAATCAAACATTCAAATAGCTATTGGAGCTTATGATAACCGTTACCACTCCACAATTAAATGCTCACCGAATTACGCAAAAAATACGGAAGATGACGAAAAACTTAACACTTTAATATCAGATTTTAAAAACAATATTATAAATGAACGAAAACTATGAAGAACAACGAGAAGAAGGACCAATAAAAAATTATAAGCGAGTCAGACACAAGGACGAACTCTATTTCAGATTTACCAAATTACAAAGTGTTCACCCATGTAATATAAAAAGACCATAACAGCTTGAAACTAACCCAAAGCAAATAGCAATGAACAGTAAAAAATGTATACTAAGTACTCTAGCCATTGCTATAAGCCAAAAATACTTAGCAACAAAATAAAAATAAAAATACTTCGTTACAGATCCCATTTTTTATATGTGGTATACTAACAACATTGACTTTGATAGACACAAAATTACATTTTATGCCAACTCAGGAAAACGCAGGATATGTTCCAGTGCAATTATATCCAACGGAAATAGTTAATGAAACCATTATTATTTTACATATAATATAAACATTGATGAAATCAGTAATATAGTTAATAAAGTTGAAAACAATATAAAACATATAAATATCACAGATAAAAATGTACTATTAGATGAAATAGATACAATAAAAGCCAAAATTAGAGTGATAAACCCCAGCAATAGATTGAAACAAAGGCTCATAAACACAGCAGGAACAGTATATAAATGGCTTTTCGGACTCATGGACGAAGGGGACAGAACAGATATTTTAGAACATTATAGGTATTATAGGTACCAACAATCACAATTTAATTAAAAATATGAATCAACACATTTATATAAATTCACACTTTTACGAATCCATTCATATCTTAGCGGAAACAATAATGCATGAGAGACCCATTATAAAGGACACTATGGAAAATATAAATGAACAAAATAGAAAATTTGTAATGAAATTGTTATACAATGATGCAGAAATTAAAAAATATTAAATACAAATAAAATTATATTCAGGAAAATATAGCTTCAGCTAAAAATAACATTTTTATGCCATGAATATTGTCAAAAGATATTTCATCTTTTATATCTAACATATAATTAATTTAACATTGAATTTTACAAGTTAAAATTAATAGGAATGGGTGTATTAAGTTATAAGAACAATGCTATTATAATGGCAATAAAATTACCAAAAACATATATAAAAACTAATATTAAGTTATTAATTCCCATACCTAAAACTGAATTTATACAAATCGAACAAGAAAATACATTTGTAGTAGAAATAGAAAACATAACAAACTCAATATTTCAAAAATTAAAATCAAGTAAAAGCTGTAGTATTTATAACAATTGCAATTTCATATTTAATAATATCATTTTGGAAGAAATAGACGATGAATCAATAATTGTAAAAAATGGAAAAAACGTGAAATTACATCAAAATTGCGACGACAGAAAAATTGTACTAAATGGAAATAGCTTAATTCAGTTTGTAAACGGTGAAATTAAATTATCAGCGGAAACATTTTATAACGAATATATTGAATACTACGACAGGTTTTATTATCCAACCAAATTACTTAATCAAACTTATAAAAACACAATAAATTTTGATCAATTGTGTATAAAAATTTTTCGAAATTTAAAAGAAAACAAAGCCTCAGTTGCTCTCTGCAGCTTCTCTGCTTGGTGCTCTCTATAAACAATAGCCCCAAATCGCCCACTGAGCCTTTGCACTCTTTTGTCTTAGAATTATAATTCAGTTGTAATAAAATCACAGATCTAACCAGTACGAATAAACGCAAAATTAAAAGTTAAATTCGAGTGTTGGATTATTTCTTGGTATACATCTCAAACATATATAATTCACACGGACTACATACCAATTATGAACGGAGACATCTTACTATGGGACAGCTACGGATACTTTCGTCACAATACCAGTCTCACGGACTACGAGACAATGACTGAAGAAACTATGAAACTAACAGGTCTATTTCCGCATCCCCATATGAGTTGCTGGAAGTTGACACTGGACACATGCTGGACATGTTGTCCGCCCTTGATGTGCACCATCGTAAGGTTAGAAGCCTCGACTTCTTGAAAACAGCCTTTAAGGTTGTAGCGGGAACTCCGGGCGCAAACGACTTTAAGAAAGTAGAACTAATGCAGACGCAGCTGGTCACTGCAAGCAATAGGCAGATTTCAATAAATTCCAATGTACAAGAAAAGATTAACCAACTGACCGACACTGTAAACAAAATTCTAAACTCCTCAAAAGATAAGCAGACCGACACAGATCACATTTTTTAAACCCTAAGCACAGGCATCAGAATGATGATAACAAAAATAGGGAACCTTATGCTCACATTAACCTTAGAACAAAATAAATGTAATAAATCAAACAATAACTGAGAGTGTTTACTAATTATTCTCACTGACCAAGTCACAGGGATCCCCATAACAGGCATATTGAAAGTATCTAATATACAATAAGCAAGCAATGCAGGAAGATAACCTATCAGGCGCCCACAATGGTTCCGTACTTCAACTTCACAACAACTTGGTGGCTGATTGCGATGCCCAGATTTTAGCTGTCGCAAATTGTTCACAAACAGCAACTGCCACATTCTGCAAGCGGTCCGAGAGCAGCAGCTGCGAGCAAGGCCTCCATGCAGGAGGTATGGCTCATTGCCAAACGCAGCCGAGTCACCTCGATTCTGTCACCATAGTGTACGACGGCATTATTATCATAAACGATCGCAGCGCAATACTTAGCTATGACGACTGCGGCGCACTGAAAGTAGATGGGACAAGCCTTGTCACTTTTACGTCCCATGCCATGGTGAATGGCACGCGATACTTTGCATGAGCGTAAAAAATCGGTTTCCGGCAGTAGCGGCATCCCCGTTACGAAACATCATCGGTCACGACACGGTGCTCGGCCTTCCCTACATTCAACGTTTGAGTGAGGACAACCTAAACTACAACAAGGAGGTTAGAAACAGTGTCGGTCTTCGAGGGGGGAAATAGTTAACCACTGACTATTGGTATTTGCTGACCCAGCGTTCTAGGGAAGCCAATGACCAGAGTCATGATCGCGGCGGATATGTCGCAACTATGTTGCCGGCCGCGACGGTCATCCGACACCATATAACCAAAATTGTATTTCATTAGTCTATGTTTGGATGTGAATTAAGCGAAGCGTGCCGCTCTTGTCCATAAATCACTGCTCTTAGTTAACTTAACTGCATTTGTGAAAAACATATAAAACAGCATTTGTAAATTTTAATTTATATATTAAGTTAACCTGCTGTATCGGACAGAGCGAGAATAATTTGCAAAAAAAAAAACACACAACTAGTTAATACAAACTGCCAACATAGTAGGCACACCGAAATCGGAATAATGTAAGACGATGAACCATTACATAAATGATGTCTGTCTGCCATTAGGCAAGATCACTGCAGAGAGCAAGGGCAAATTTATGACAACGAATAGTGCACCTTGCACAAACCTTGCCTTTAGGAACAAAACAAATTATAAACAAAATGAAACACCAAATTAAATTCGAAATAAATTAAAACGTTAAAATTTTTCACTTTCCTTCTCACATCACACTCCATTGCTAGAAAAAGATTTGATACATTGTACATAAACACCACAAACTTATACTATACCTTTTACAGACACCAATAAAACTTCATTCTCACTACACGGAGGACGAACACCAAACACACAAAACTTAAGGCAAAAACAAATAAATTAGCCAATACATATAATTAAGATATAATATATAACACTAACACTATACACATAAGATTAGCTAATAAGATAAGATAATACCGTTTATGTCTAACTTAGATAGAGTTACGAAAATAATTCCTACAAGAGGTGCCAAACGCACTAGTAGCATCCCAGATATTAGAGAAAAAGAAGCATCCGAAACCATGTCCGTGGATTAGGAAGTACCTCCGGAACAACCTGCCAACTTACACATGCAAGAAATAAAAGGTAGCTTTAAAATTTCCAATAAAAACCATGCCAACATACGACGGGCACATGGAGGAACTAAGGGAATTTATTATAAACGTTGAGGAGATAATAATGCTAATAAGAGGGGCAGACCAAACGCTAACCGGACAAAGCTCATGGAGTACAATATCAACTAGGACGAAATAAAGAATAAACTTATAACCCACTTCGTGGACAAGAGAACTGAACATAGCCTTATGGCAGACCTAGGCATCCTTTAACTTCAAAGTTACCCAGTAGAAATTCTGTGCGAAAAGATAACAGATATTCAAAGGGCTCTTCTCAATAAACAAACAATGTTTAACGACATTTCTAAATGGACTATGTGGACCATTAGACTCAACAGTAAGAGGTAGAGACCCAACGGATATAGCAACACCTTATGTAATAGCGGTTGCTGAAAAAGGAATTTATTACAACCAAAGACAAGCTAGACGTATGAACGAGCCACAGGAAAGATCAGATAGATTTGCCAACAGAGACCAAGCTAGCCGATGTTCGGCACCAAATGAGCGCGGAACCAATCAAACAGACAAAAAAATCGTTCAAAGGATAGAAATTATATTAGTAACATCAGAACATCAAACGGACGAGACCAGAGTAACAACAGACAATAGAAAGGGTACAACAACGAAAGATACAATCGAAATGATAAATCCAGTGGATAGACAAAGACAACAAATTTCTCTCACCAATCCTATAAGTCGACGAAGGGCAGCAATCACGAAAAAACACATAATATAAATGACAATGAAAATTTTCAGTCTGCAGCCTAAGGAAACAGACAGGGTACATAAGCAAAAACACGCATAGTTCATCCTTACCGTACATCCTAATAGATTCACCATTTGGGAAACAACTAAAATTTATAATAGATACAGGATCTACAATATCATGTATTGACCCCCAATTTGTGCCAATTGATTTTTACATAAGAATAACAACACAAACGACTATAAAAATAATAATTAACACACATACGTTAAACCACATGTGTACGTTAAAATTATTTGACGAATTTAAACAAGATGGAGCAGCTAATTTCTTATTATTCAGATTCCACTCGTACTTTAACGGTCTTAAGCCAAAGTAGACCTAAACAGATCAATTCTTCAAACACCAAAAACAGAAATACCGAACAACTTAAAAAAAAAACATAATAGGAGAAAAACAAGAATAGAAGACGCAACAAGGAAAGTCTTGAAAATTCCTGTAACCTTAAAAGAAGGTACATTTTACATTCAACAGTCGCTACTAGAGGATGAACTGACCATCTCACACGGACTGTACTTAGCCCACGAAAACTTTAGCATAATGGTAGTCACCAACTATACAGACACAGAAATCATCATTCACTTTGACAAACGACTAGACGTAAAAGAGCACATTCAAATCAATTATATCGAAGTTAGTCAAGCCTTTCAAAAGGAAACAGATACATTATTAAATTTTAACAAATTTAATGAAAAAATAAGAACCCTACTGTTAAACATAGAAGAAAGAAAGCAACTAAGAACTCTCTGCTTAGAATTCCCAGAAACCTTTTATGAGAAAAGAAATTGACTATTTTACTAACAGGGTAAAACACCAAATTTTAACGACAGACGAAATCCCCGTTTACACAAAACCATACAGATATAGCTTTAAAGGATGTAAGGAAGCTAATAGACAAATTGACAAATTACTGGACCAAAAGATAATTAGACACACTCACTCCCCATGAAGTGCGTCTGTATGGTTAGTACCCAAGAAAGCAGATGCGTCAGGAGAAAGGAAATGTAGAATATTGGTGAATTTTAGAAAGTTACACGAAAAAACAATCAAAGATAAGCATCCAATGCCTATAATCAACGACGTTTCCGATATGAATGAGAAAGAAATCCAAAAGACAGCCTTTTCAGCGGAAGGTGGACATTTTGAATTCGTTATAATGCTATTTGGGCTTACTAACGCACCCGCAACCTTCCAGAGAGTAATGGATAGTCTGTTTGGAGATCTTTTGGAATACACTGTTAAGTGTATGGACGATATAATAGTATTTTCAAGTTCACTACAAGATCATATACAACATCTACGAACAGTTTTCAAAAGAATAAGGAAAGCGAATCTAAACCTACAAATGGTCAAATTAAATCCTTCTTGTGTTTAATTAGTTATTTCAGGAAGTTTATAAAAGAATTCGCAAAAAAAAATAAAAAACAAAATACCCGACTAAACAATTAAAATGGAAAGCGTCAGTTGTTTTAAACGATCAATTTATAGAAACATTTGACTATTGTAAAACATTGCTCTGTAACGAGCCAATACCAATTTACCTCAAATTCACGAAACAATTCATACTAACGACAGATGCTAGCAACGTTGCGTTAGGAGCTGTGTTATCACAAGGACCTTTACCGATACAGAAGAAAATTATTCCACCGTGGAAAAATAAATGCTTGCCGTAATTTGGGCAATAAGGTATTTTTGACCTTATCTATTCGGTCAAAAGTTTAAGATAGTAACAGACCACAAGCCATTTACCTAGTTAATGAGCTTTAAGGAACCCAACTCCAAATTAGTCAGATGGAAGCTTAGACTATTGGAATACGATTATGAAGTAATATATAAAAATACACCAGACGTTAACATAAACGACCACGAATCAAACTAAGGAACTTGCGGAGAGACAGTACACTCAGCACAAGACAATATTTAATAGTTTATTGCACTTAATGACTTCAATTTACACGTTATATTAAAACAAGATGTAAACCCAAATACAAAAATCGAGATTCATTTCAAAAATAAAATTAGACGCATCATATTCGAACCTATTTTGCACGAAAAACAATAACAAAAATCCTAAAGCCATTTTAAAACTAAACAAGACCAGTGCAATGTTCACAACAGACGAGATATTCAAAACCGTCCAGATAGTTTATTTTAGATTCTTCGCACATAGCCAACTCTACAAGCTAGGCACGGAATTTTTGAAAGAAATCATCACACTTGACGAACAACAAAAAGAATTCAGAGAATACCACATTAAGTATAACTATAGAGGAACGGACGAGACGCTAGCTCATCTAAAAAGAGTAATATACTTCACTCACATGAAACAACAAATTGCCCAAAATATTAAAGGAGTGACTTATGTTAGACTATGAAGTACGATAGCCAACCACAAGAAGTTCCATTTCAGGAAACAGATATTTATATCAAAGCAAATTACACCCCGAAGCAGTAAAACAAATGACCGACAAAGTCCAGAAACGCACTTGTAAAGTAAACGCAAACAAATACGACCCCCCAGAATTAGAAAAAGACGAAATCATTTTTCGGAATGAGAATAGACGAAGCAAACTAACAGCCCGATTCTCAATCCATAAGGTCTTGAATATAAGACCATCCAAAACGCCTTACAACAACCCCCTGTGTCGTCGACAATAAAGGTGTCGATGAAACAGGCCATTAACTCAAACGATTGGTAATCGATTTCCGTAAATTGAACCGAAAGACAACAGACGACAAGTACCCGATCCCAACCATTTCGACAATACTGTCTAACATGGGTGACGCCCAATATTTCACAACATTGGACCTCAGATCGGACTCCCACCAAATAGAATTGGCGGAAATCGAAAGAGAAAAGACTACATTTTCTGTCAACAATGGGAAGTATGAATTTTCTAGAGAGCAATAGATGATGTTCTCCGGGATCAAATTGGGAAAACTTGTTGCGTCTATGTAGATGACGTAATAATTTTCTCCAAAAAACAGGAAGACCACATAAAACACATTAAATGGGTCTTGAAAAACCTTCGTGACGCAGGCATGAGGGTCTCCCAAGAAAAATCTAAGTTCTTCAAAAAGAGCATAGAGTATTTGGGATTCACTGTGAGCAGGGGTGGAATACAAAACATAACGATTTTCAGCCCCCAAAAATACTGTTCGGTCTTAGATCATTTTTGGGACTGGCTAGTTATTATAGGTGCTTTATTTTGAAAAAGTACTAGCTTCCGAAGATGTGATACTAACGTATCCTGACTTCAAAACCCATTGGACCTAACGACAGATGCGTCAGGACATGGTCTCGGAGCTGTGCTGTCTCAGGGCGGAATATCTTCACGGATTACCAACTTCTGACATTTGCATGAAGACTCATAGATTCAGACGATGCCACAATGCACAGCGAAGAATTTCTGACATACACTATCGAGGCAACTGGTAAACCGGTTAATAGCTTCCGGAATCAGATAATCATTGAAGAGAGTAACATACCCACAGTAAAAACGATAATTCTTTTCAAGGAAAAGTTTAGGCACATTGTTAATTTCTCTGACCGAAACACTCTCTTGCAAACATTGCAAGACGTAATAAAAGCAGATGTCGTCAATGCAGTACTTCGTGAATTGACATAACCAACAACACAGATCAAAGAGAAATCGCCACTGTATAGCAAAATCGAGCTCATCGCGCAGCTCAAGAAAATGTGAAACAGATACTTCGGGATTATTTTTTTTCTAAATTTACGTCATATGCAGGCGAAATACTGCATGTTGATGTTTATTCCACAGAAAGAAAATACTTTTTGACTTGTGTGGACAAATATTCTAAGTTTGCAGTGGTGCAAGCTATTCAATCACGCGCAATCGTAGATATTAAAGCCCCGAACCTGTTTTCGAAGACAAAAACAATATATTGCGATAATGAAAAATCGCTGAACTCGGAAGCCATTAGATCAGTTCTGACTATTTATTTTGACATTCAGATTTCAAATGCGCCTCTCTTACATAGTATCTCTAACGGACAGGTCAAGCGTTTTCATAGTAAGCTTGGAGAAATAGGTCATTGCCTGAAACTAGAAAAACAGTGAACAGACACTGTGGACATAATTCTCCTTGCGACTATAAAATATAACAGATCAATACACTCCGTGACAGAAAAAAACCAATAGAAGGTATTCACTCAACTCCCATAGAATTTGAAACCCACATTGACAACAAAATTAAATTAGCACAGGAAAAAGTCTTGGCCAAATGAACAAAAACAGAGCCCACAAAACCTATCAAGTAGGGGAGAAGGTATTGTTGAAATCATGATAATAAAAGATTAGGAAATAAGCTATCACCCTTGTGCTCAGAAGAAATAATAGAAGCAGATCTGGGCACAACGGTTCTTATAAAAGGGAGGGTGGTCCATAAGGACAGCATAAAATAATCCCCTTACTTAATATTTTTTTTAAACTTTACATGAAGGCGATTTAGATTAGATTTTAGATTTTATCTTTTATTTTGACTACCTAATATATTTTTTTGTATTTTACATTTTATTCTTACCTGGTTTAAAACTTAGACATATCGCACTTTAATTTTGTTACAGTTTAGGATATTTGCTCGGACTGAAACTGACGTTAATGACTTTAACGAGCAACATCAAATCTTACTGACTACAAGCCCGTAACGGACGGAGACGTGACTATTTGGGACGAGTACGGCTACCTAGGACATACAACGAACATTACGTCATACGAAACCTACAACAAAGAGACTAGAAAGACACTGGACTTATTCACAAAGGACCATATGAAGAACCTACTCAACACGGACCTCGGACATAAAGAATCACTAATAGACACACTGAAGGTTCACCACAGACACGCTCGCAGCATAAACTTGCTGGGAACTGCACTGAAGGTAGTGGCCGGTACACCGGACTTTGACGACTGGGAACAGATTAAGTTTCGGCAAGGACAGTTAATAGAAAACGAAAACAGAAAAGTTAAAAAAAAATACCAAAATACCACTCGCCCTGGGCATCTAGAACCGATAAAAGTGGTTGACGAGGGCCTTATTATTATCAATGACGCGACCATCAAGATCGAAGATAATAATGACATCAATTAGCTGGTTTCCTTTTTTTACGACGACTACATTACCCGGAATGGCACACGATACGTAAACCGTCGAGGCGTCCTGAGGAAAAAACCTGCGGTGTCCGTCACATCACGAATCAAGGTGACCAGCCATCGTGAACACCTGAGTTTGCCTCTCCTCCATGACCTTAGTCTGAAAAATCTTCAACGAATCGACGATCTCCAATCTGAGCTGATGTCAAAGCCGCTGTTGAGCTGTTGTCTTACTCTCGACCTTGTCGTGTTGTGCTATATCGGCATTTGGATAGTTCGTCGACACCTGGCCCCTAAACGACGAATAGAAAAAACAGCACATTTGGGGAAATCCGAGGACGGCTCCCACTTAACCCCGGGAGGAGTTAACACGCGCGAGACAAATTGTGCTGATCAGGTCATTGAACCAGACGCTTGTGCAACACTCGCATGACTGTGTCGAGTGATCGCTGCAAGAACGGACATGAGGAGCCAAGTCAGCGTTCTGTTGCCAGCTCTGCCGCGAGCCATGGGTTATGTTGTCGGGAGCTGAATTATTCTTAAGGCAGTTCTAAATTGGAAACTCAAACGCTCAGTTGAGCTTTATAAATAATAGTATTTTATATCGAAAACCGGGATTTGTTACTTATATAAAATAATAATAATTAAATATAAAAAAAAATTGTATAATGTCCGACGACAATTGAGTCGACCGGCAAGACGTTTGGCCTGTACAGAAATTCGAAACACTAGTAAGGAAAAGAAAATTGTAAAACAATCAAATCAAATATGTTAAATTTAGATTATCAATCAAAAACGAATTATTACACTTAACTAAAAAGAACATAATTGTTCATCCTGGAATAAGTAAGATAGACACAGTGGAAATGGACCTTATAGACACAAAGACGGTGGATTCCACCGGATGAAATAGCGTAGATTTAGGGCTAACCAACACACTATTAATAATAATTGTTGTGATTTTGTGCTATAATTTGTTTTTCAAATTATATCAATTGCAAAATAAATGCTTAAAGCGAAAATATCTAAGTTAGGCTAATGACCTAGATAAAGTCTAAAAATCTAAAGAAAATTAAAAAAAAAAAAAAAAAAAAACATCAGTCATAACTAAAAGTGAATAAATAAATATTTAAAAATGAGTAAGGAAATAAAACCTTTAAAAAAATGTATAACTAATAAAGAACCGCAATAATTTCTATAAATAGAAATCCATTTTAGTAATATAAAATGTATTTTGATAGAATTGGCTATGGTAAAATGATTAGATAGGCAAATAATTAATAATAAAGCACATACCATGTCAGATATAGACTCAATAGTTAGGCTCACATATAGAGATGAGCCAGATTTTTGTACTCGCGCACTAACTTTGCTGCGACTACATAAAGATTTCATAAATGTATGTGATAATACGAATACACGGACATGTTCAATGCTCCTATGGGTTCATTGATACATTGTTCAAAAATCCAAATGGGAATCATACTAAGTACGTTGCCATATCTCAGTTAGTGAAGAAACCTAATTTTGGGACCAGAAACGCTACTAATGGTGCGATTGCACATTTAAACATACTTAAGTAGGACAGTGCCACATGGAATGGCACCAAAAAGTTGAACAAAAATAAAGCTAACGTTGACAAACGCAACGGAAAACGACCAACTAGAAGACATAAAATTAGTCTAAAGGCGCAGACAATTGAAGAGTTTTTTAAATTAGCCTCGTCACTCTTACCAGAGTTCGATGGAAAGGCCGAAAGCCTACAAAGTTTTTTTTTTAAATGCTTTGAATCTAATAGATTCCCTAAAGGGCACTCAAGAACTTACTGCTGTAAGCATTATAAAGACTAAACTTAAAGGCCACGCTAGAAATTTAATAAGTAATGAGCAGACAATTGTTGCCATTATTAATCAATTATCCAAAGCTGTTAAAGGAGAATCTGTAGAAGTTATATTTGCAAAACTCCTTAATCTGCAGCATAGGAGCAAAACGGTAAGTCAGTATACCCAGGAGGTGGAAAAATTGAACCAGTCTCATGAAGGAACTTATATCATTGAAGGTCTCAGCCCGGATCTAGCTAACTTGACATTAGCTCTAAAGGCCCTTACGCAAATGTGCGTCATTGATAAGGTAAAACTTATCATGCAAGCAGGCACCTTCCATACCATGATCGAAGCGGTATCAAAATTTGTATATAGTTGCACAGAAACAACTGGACAGTCCAACAGTATCTTATTCTGCCAGATTTACTCTCGGCGCGGCGAAACCCGCGATCGAGGTAACTACAGAGGAATGGCAACCGGCTCATATGGTAACAACTCATACAGCCGTGGCTACTACCCTTTGGTTATAAGAACCACGGTATTAATAATAATAACAGAGGCCGTCGAGGATCTAAAGGTTATAATTGTAATAACAATAACAACAGAAACAATGTTAGGGGAAACCAACAACCCCCTTAGATATACAGAATTAATACAAGTTCATTCGATAAACTTCAATCTCAATATTTTCGTCTCTTTTTATAATGTAAAATCAGGAAAGAAGCTGGCATTTTTAATATGTACAGCTGCAGACATCTTAATTTTAAAAGAAGATTCCGATGTTTTCAATGACATCCAGTTGAAAAACACTATAGACATTCGAAGTATAGGTCTAGGAGTCATAAAATCCAAGGGCTTCCCCCAATTTGAGGTACAAGCAGACAAATATATGATTCCTCTCAATTTTCAAATAGTCGATGCAAATTTCGCTATACCGTGTGGCGGAAAAATACGCAAAGATTTCATTGAAGGTCTTAATTGCAAAATAGACCTACCCCCGTCCGAAGATTGGCTTATAATAAGACCAAACAATATAAATATCCACATTTATGTTCCAATAACATACAGTACTGATAACAATTCAATAAAGTTTAACTAACTTCAAGTGAAGATGGTATATTAATCACAAATCAGGAAATTCAACCTGGTATTTAAGTAGTAGTAAGTAGCAAACACAGTTACAACACAAAAGAATATATTTGTCCGCTTGCTTAATACGACCAATAAAGACCAATTAATCAATATAAATATTCTAAACTTTGAACAACTTTTGAATTCCGACGAAGTTCAAACTACTGAAAAAACAGAAACACACAGTATACACCACGCATAGTGATGTATTTGGACTTGAAACCGAATCAATAACAATAAAACTGTCGAAGACCGCATGTAGTCATGTCACTTTCTAAAATTTATGATATTTTAGATCAACTGGTAAAGCAAAATATTTTTCATGCCTTGACTTAATGTCAGGCTTTCATCAAATTGAAATTGAAGAAAGTTCAAGAAATATACCGAATTGTTCAACGAGCAGTGGCTCATATCGCTTTACGCGATTACTTTTTGGTTTGAAAATAGCGTCAAATTCATTTCAGAAAAATATGACATTCTCTGGACTTGCGCCTTCTCAAGCATTCCTTAAAATTTTTTTTTTTTTTTTTTTTTTTAACATAATTATTTTGTTTATTTAAAATCTGTCCCTTATTGAGCAATAATAAAATGATTTCTCTGGCCGTTAGCAGTTATGTATTGCGTGTATCTATGTGTCTGTTTAGTATGTTTAGTGTAGGAGAGCAGTGGAATGTGTGGAGCTAGAAGGTCAAGTGGGTGTCTTCTTTTGAGCCGCCTTGTTTTTGAGCTGCTGTGTAATGGGCCAATGGCAAGATTATTTGGGTGGTTGCCTAGGCTGGCGATGTAGCGATTACTCAGCTTGGCAATAACCTCTTTAACCCAAGGTATGTTTAGCTAGGTGGATTACCTTATTTTCATGGTATATATGCGCGTTTGATAAAATTCGCAGTTTTATTTTGAAACAGCTGCATAATGCTCAGGTTGCTTTTGCTGGCGGTACCCCAAAGATGGATGCCGTAAGTCCATGTTGGCTTGATAATTTGTAGATTAAAAGCTTGACGCGAAGTTTCAGTTTGGAATGCCTGCCGATCAGCCAATAATATTTATTCAGTTTTTTTTTCTGCCGGCTTCCTTTTGCACCCAATATATTCGCGCCATATTAGCCGACTGTCGAGTGTAATGCCTAGATAATTGGGCGTTGTGCTCATCGGAATCTGTATTCCATCTAGGAAAACTAGAGGACAGTTCCCTTTACGCACCGTGAAGGTGGTATGTGTGGACCTTTCTTGGTTGATCGCGATGTTTCACCTTTTCAGCCAGCTGTCCAGGGAGTCCAATTGACGCTGCATTATGGATGTTAGAAATGCAGTATCATCCGCGTACGTGGCGACCAAGTGGCTCTGATCCGGGCTGACAGACATGCCGGCTGTGTACATTCCTTTACATGGATAGTCTAATATAATATTATAAGTTATTCCGAAAAACATATGCTTAAAAACTTGACTGATGTTTTTGAGAAATGAAGGAAATACATCCTGAAGTTACATCATATTTCTGGGACACAAATGGACCGATAAAGGAATCTTGCCAGATGACAAAAAATACGACGTCATTTAAAACTATCCAGTCCCACACGATGGGGACAGCGCTAAAAGATTCGTTGCATTCTGCAATTAATATGGACGTCTTATAAAAAATGTTGCCGACTATTCTCGTCACATAACAAGATGTTAAGTTCGAATGGACAGCCGACTGCCAGCATGCCTTCGATCATTCCATATCGGCACTAATAAACCCAATATTACTACAATACCCAGACTTCAGCAAAGAATTTTTCTAGTAACTGATGCAAGTAAGCAAGCTTGTGGAGCGGTTTTAACTCAAAACTATAATGGACTCCAGCTCTCGATTGCCTATGCATCACGTTCATTTATTAAGGGAGATTGTTATAAAAGTACAACAGAAGAAGAATTAGCAGCAATACACTGGGCAATAACACATTTTCGACCATCTATTTATGGCAAACATTTTACAGTTCGAACAGATCACAGACCATTTGTTTTCAATGATCAATCCTAGTTCAAAATGAACACGCATGCGGCTCGAACTAGAATAATACGATTTCACAGTCGGGTATATAAAGGGAAAAAACAATTATGTAGCTGATGGGTTATCAAGAATAACCACCAAAGAACTGAAATACATCGCAAGAAATATAATGAAAGTCACTACCAGATATCAAAGTAGACAAAAAGCCTGTGGAGGAGATAAAGAAATAGAAATGCCTAGGCGATCTATAGAAAAAGCTTCAAAGCCCAACGTACATCAAGTCATCAACAATGATGAAGTACGTAGAAAATATGCTGTTTCCCTAAACATGGAAAAAGAATTACTGAAGATATGATGTTAGCGATTTATATACTAATGGAATTCTTGACTTAAGTCAGTTCTTCCAAAGGCTTGAAACGCAAGCCGGTATTAATGAAATCAGCTAACTCAAAGTTGTACCGTGAAATATATCTTTGAATAAGTTTCAGCAAATTAAATCCCAATCAATGCTTTTGATAGAGTAATAGTAGACCCGATCAGTCCACTACCAAAATCAGAACAAAGCAATGAATATGCAGTTACACTGATATGTGAATAAAAAAAAATATCTTGTTGCCATACCTATTCCAAAATAAGTGCAATGGTTGTAGCTAAAGCTATATTCGATGATTTTATTCTGAAATACGGACCAGTAAAGACGTTCATTACGGACATGGGTACAGAATATACAAATTCAGGTTTAGAAGATTTATGTAAGTACCTTGGTATTAAAAACATAACTTCTACGGCAGACTACCACCAGACGTTAGGAACAGTGAAACGAAGTTATAGAACGGTAAACGAATTTATATATTATATTTGATAAAACTGACGGATGTTTTGTTACAATACTTTGTATATTGTTTTAATACAAGGAATCAAAATATATATATATGTGACATATCCATAGTCGCACCCACCCTTTAATACAACTTAGCACATAAGCACAAGTATAAACATTTCCAATCTTGTAAACAAAGAGCCTTGTGATAACATCGACATTGGGGAAGTTTAAACTGTCCCCCTTTAATAGACATAAACAATTCACCCTAAATATCACGCCACTGTCAATGTTACCACTATAGCATTATCCCACGCATAATTGCTGACGAAGCTCAAACTTCACTTAATTTTGACTCAAGCTTTCTCAAAGCGAAGTTTGCTAAGCGACCGCAACAGTTAGACAAATTAGTTCATATTCGGGAGGCAAATCTGAATGTACTCAAAAGAAGTAGACGTTGTGAAAATAATAAATTGAAATATATTTTTTTAAAGTAATTAAACGTGTAAAACTTAATTGGCGAGCCGGTAGGATACGTCGGGAAAAGTAAAGATCGCTAAAGGATAATTAATTCCCAGATCTACGCACAGTAAACCGAAATAGTTGTCGGTGTGTAACAAACGTTTTCTCGAATACGTATCCCCACAAGAACCGGGTCACTAGTAGTCTAATAACATCGACCCTTTGGGCAATAAAGCTACTACAGTTAATAACGACTGGCTTTGCATATCTTTTGATCCCTGCAATACGTTATTACTGGGTCTTTATAAGACACACACAAAAACAAAAAAAAATATTAAAACAATTACCAATCACAAGCAAAGAAATAAAAGAGCAAAATCAAAGAACTAAAAAAAAAAATCATCCAACACAAAAAAAAATAAGTGTATTACACTAAGATGACCATGGAATTATCAGAAAAACACCTCAACCGGGTCCAAGTTTTGACGGATCATCGGAAAATCCCAACGCTTTCATTAAAAGGATCGATTACATCCTACACCTTTATCCAACCCGAGATGTTAGACAACACAGCATCTTATACGGAGTTATCGAATTGTAAGTCACTGGAGATGCTCAGAGAGTCTCACAAGACAGCAGCCAACAGTTGGCAGGAGCTGAGGAACGCATTGATTGAAGAGTATAAAGTGCAAACACCATTTGAAGAACTCCTTCAACGCCTATTAAAGACGAATTATCAGGGAAACGTCCGTAAGTTCATCGAGGATCTCGAAAATAAATCTTATATTATATTAAATAAGATAGCGTTAGAAAATATACCTTGCAATACGACACTTTACACAAACGCCTCAATTACCACAATCAAAGATGTAATTACAAAAAAATTACCCGATAGGCTTTTTATGATTTTAGCCAGAAAAGAAAGGGATTATATGAAAATAGCGTAACTAATAAACTTAAAACTAATAATGTTCAAGGATATCAAAATAACAATCGTAGGAACATGGGATATTATCAGAAAAATGCTAACCCAACCACCAGTTCAAGTGGCTATTCCAACACAAATCAGAGTTACCACGTACAAAATAAACTGCACAATAATTCCGAAGACAATCCTAATCCTAAGATCCCTTAAATTACCAGAATCAGTCCCATTCACGCTTGAATGCGCCAAACCCTCCGACTAAACGTCAAAGAGATAGAAACAGTGGACAGATGAAAACGGACACATCCGAAAATTTTCATCAGCAAGCCTCGGAACAACCAGAAGAAATCCATTCATAAAATTGATTATGAATGACGAAGTTATAAAAAGTGACACAGGTTCAACCATAAATCTAATGAAAATAAACCGCTTAAATTTTCCAATTTACAACGAAAATTTAAAGGTTCACACCATAAATGGTGTTATTGAATTAAAACAAACTATACAATTAGGATCAAACAAGATTTGTCCGAGTAAACAAAAATTCTATATTCGCAACTTTTCAGAGCATTATGATGTTCTGATTGGGAGAGAATACCTTAAAGCATGTCAAGCAAATAGTAAATAGACTATGCACAAGGATTCGTAACCTTAGGAGAGGTTAACTTGTTTTAGATATAATGACGGAGGTCGAAGAGGACATGACCGCGCAAGAGTGCCTTGATCCGCCGATAACGAATTAATAGAAAAAAATGAGTTAAGGCTAGAGCACTTAAACTCAGAAGAAAAAGAAAAAATTAAAAAAGTTTTACATGAATTTCGTTATATTCATTACCATGAAGGTGATAATTTGACTTTCACTAGTACAATTAAACACAAAATTCTAACAAAACATGAGGACCCAATTTACAAGCGTCCATACATATGTCCTCAAATATACGATGAGAAAGTAAATAAACAAATAAGCGATATGATAAAACAAAATATCATACGTAAATCCAAATCCCCTTACTGCTCACCAGTAATAATCGTTCCAAAGAAAAACGATGCATCTGGAAAGCAAAAATTCCGGTTAGTCATAGATCTCAATAAATACCCTAACCCTAACCTAATATGGTCTTAAGAATGCACCTGCAACGTTCCAACGTTGTGTGAACAATCTCTTAGAAGATTTAATTTTTAAGAATTGGTCTGGTCTACTTAGAAGACATTATTATTTTTCCCACTTCATTGGAGAAACACATTTTGTCGCTACAAAAAGTATTTGAGAAGCTTAGAGAAACTAACTTAAAAAAAACAGTTGGATAAATGCGAGTTTATGAGAAAAGAAACTGGGTGTCTCGGTCACATCATTACAATTAAGGGTATAAAACCAAACCCCAACAAAATATAAGCAATTGTCAAATTCCCAATTCCAAAAACCCCGAAAGAAATTAAATCATTTATTGCAAATTTCGCTAATAAAGTTAGACCATTAGCACTTAAATTAAACAGTAAGAGGTTCAGTTCGGGCGCTCCCGACTAAGGAATACCCTGAGCCCTCTTATTCCAACACCAAATAAATTAATAAAAAAAAGTTCGAACTGGCAACTGACAGCAGTACTTGCTGTCGACTCTACTCAATATCCACACCAGAAAAAAACAAAATTCTTTCCCCGGTAGGGCTCGAAATCGTGACAGACCGCACCACTTGCTAAATCATTTTCATTAACTCTTGATGTGAGTAATATGTCCTTTCGCAAGAGCATAAGTCTATATGCTATGCAAGTAGAACTCTCATCGAGCATGAGATAAATTATTCAACGATTGAAACGGAGTTATAAGCAATCGTTTGGGCCACTAAATAGTTTAAGTCCTATCTAAATGAGTTTGATTTCCAAATTAAATACGTCCCAGAAAAAGAAAATAATGTGGCAGATGCTCGAAAACTTCTTAGTCGAAGATACCATTAGCACAAGAGCAACCATACTTAGTGCTCAAGAAGGCAACCATTTACAAATCACAGAAAGACCCCTTAATTACTATAATCGATAAATAAAATTTGAAAAAGGAACCGATGAGGAAACTGAAGTGATAAACTACTTCCATAAAACCAATATAAGAATTACATACATAACGCGCATGCCAAAGAACTAATAAGAATACTTATGCACAAAGAAAAGACAAAGACTCAGCTTTTATGTGTACAGCTTTACAATTATGGCTAAAATCAGAAGCAGTAAATATTAATATAACCACTAGTTAAAATGACATATACGACGTAGAACGATTTCATAAGACAGTTCACGAAAAATTAAGAATCATTAACAGCGACTCAGACGTCGAAAATAAAAAATTTGAAACTATACTCTACACGTACAATCATAAGACAAAGCACATAACGACTAACAGAAGACCAGCGGATATCGTCATATACGCAGATAAACCAGAGTGTGACACAAGCTAATAAAGAAAAACTAATAAATAACCTCAACAAAAAACGAACAAATTATGAAATTGACACTAGATACAAACATTAACCATTAGCTTCATCAAAGACAACAACCCCGTTCAAGAAAACAGGAACACTTAAAAAAATCAACGACAAGTATTTTGAAGAAACAGAGGCAGGAAGATAATACATTACAAAACCAAATTCAAAAAGAAACAGAAGACTAATCAAATCAAATATAACAATTACAGGTCAACAGCTTAAACAAATTATTATAATATTACTATCAATAACTGTAAACCATATAAATGCACAAAGCATTGAAATTAATCATATTAAGGCCCATAACGGCTACCTCATATTTAAAACAGGAACCATAGACATTCCGACAGATTACGAATTCCACTGTTTAACGGTAAACATAACAAAAATCGCAGAAATTTTCAACAATTTAATTGAACAAAGTAAAAAATTTAATAACCGAATACCTATTAGAAAACTTAAACAGAGAAATAAACGGCTTAAAAATAGCGAAACGCAGCAAAAGAGGTTGAGTTAACATAGAAGGAACAGTATATAAATACCTATTTGGAACATGAAACCAAAAAGACAAAACAGAAATTAAACAAAACATAAGCGACTTAGCAGAAAACAGAATTAAATGACACAATAGAAGCTATAAACAAAGGAATAAAGATAATGAACGAACTAAATCAAGAGACACAAAAAGGAAAGAAATTAGATATCCTTATATTTAACTTACAACACTTTAGAGAAAATACATAAGACATTGAGATGGAAATGCAGCTCACAAGATTAGGCATTACTACCCCGAAATTACTAAAACATGACTATTTGTTGCATGTAGATTCTGAGAAATTGTTGAATATAAAAACATCCACTTGGCTTAAATCAGATACAAACGAAATTATCCCACATTCCTCGAAAAATAAGAAAAAAAACCCGGTATTCGAAATAATTCCATACTCAGATGATAACATTTTGACAGAAATAGCTCTTGAAAAATATTTGACCCAAGATAAAAAAGTTTATATCAAAGAAACAAAAAAATTAATTAATAATGAATGTTTGACTGGAATTTTAAACCAAATAACATCAGCATGTAGTTATACTAAAACTTTGAAAAATTTTCAAATCAACTATGTAGAACCAAATAAAATTTTAACTTGGAATTAACCAAAAACTATATTAAACCACAATTGTATAAATAGCGAAATGATGTTATGAAGCTAGAACCACTTTCGTTTGTACAAACGAAACAAATTATAAATGAACACACAAAATTTAACTATGTATTCCAGATAATTACTATAACCATATTTGTAATCATATCATATGTAATCACTGTATTTAACATATAAGTTCAAAATATATAAAATATAATTAATTTTAAAAAATAAAAATCCAAAACTAGAAGGAAATACACCAATTGGATAAGACGAAAATGTTACACTATACCCAAACTTAAACACCTGAGGACAGGCACTTTTCTAATGGTTGGGGAAGTGACATATCCATAGTCGCAGTCGCACCCACCCTTTAATATAACTTAGCACATAAGCACAAGTATAAACATTGCCAAACTTGTAAACAAAGAGCCTAGTGATAACATCGACATTGGCCAAGTTCAAACTGTACCCCCTTGGTAGACATAAACAATTCACGCCAACAATATCACGCCACTTTCAATGTTCCCACCATAGCATTATCCCACGCATAATTGCTGACGCAGCTCAAACTTCACTTAATTTTGACTCAAGCTCTCTCAAAGCGAGTTTGCTAAGCGACCGCAACAGTTATTAGTTAGTTCATATTCGGGAGACAATCTGAATGTACTCAAAAGAAGTAGACGTTAGAGAAAATAATAAATTGAAATATATTTTTTTAAAGTAACTAAACGTGTAAAACTTGACTATATATGCAAATAAAAAATTAAAGATAAAAACAGCACATTATTATAATAAATTTTTTGAACATATAAACATTTTAAATTTTATGCACACATATTTTTTAATTTTATATATTTCATATAAAACAAAAAAGCAGGAGAGAAACCTTAACAACAAAATTTTATTATAATTAAGTTAATTAAATAACTACACATTTAGAGTGTTATTCCTCTAAAAGGGGAGGTGTAGTATGTACATGCCTTCAAAATAACACCCTTTATTCCATTATAAAGTATGCGGCACTTTGTTGCATACAATAACAATTATACATTTAACAAGCCCAGAGCCACTTTATGTATTGGCTTCGGCTCGTATTACGAAGCGCGTTTCACTAGCCCTCAAATTGCTCACTAACACAGGCATATTGAAGCTACACACTCTCTCTCTCTCTCTATCTTTGTAGCTGTTAACTAGTAACAGCATAAGTATATTCATGTACACATAGGTTAAGCATGAATCTTAAAACGGAAATACATTCTAAAAAACATGCAGAACAGCACTGGCGTGCTTTGTTACATCTTACAAAAGTATGATAATCACTTACGCTTCAATCAGACTTCACAAAATGAAAATTTTGCGGAAAGCAACAACATCCCCAACCAAAGAAACGGAATCCGTTTGACACCGGTTCTACCGCTTCTTACATAAACAAGTGCATCTATGATAATGTAGAAGAATTAGTTATTTAAAATAAGCGGCTACAGTAGTATAACACATTTTCATAATATAAACATAGTTGGCAAATGTCACAGATTTTATGAAATTGACAATTTTAACGGAGATAATCTACCGATAGAGAATAAGGAAGTATCGACTTAGTAAATGGAACTTTGCATTATGACAACAAAACAGAAAAAATAAATTTTTTACATGTCCAAGAAACGGTTTGCAAATTAAACAGTTCAAACGAAGCTTATAACGTTGCCGCATATTTGGACTACCAAAATAGAAAATGTAAAACATTTTCTCAATTTAATGTATCCGATACAAAATCATCGTCATTAAGAGACGGTGACAATAATCTTAAGGAGCAATAGCAAAAGAAGAAAAAATGTCAAAGAGAGCAAACGTCGAAAGGTGTCGGTACCCTCTACGACAAGTTGCTCTTTAAAAAAATCATTCCATTAATGAAATGGATAATTTGAATATTCTGGGGCAAAAAGTCGTACAAAAACTAGAAACAAAGAATGTCTCCTTTTTTGAACAGATATAAGACGAGAGAACATTCAACGAGAATGTAATTTACAGTCCTTATTCACAGCTAACCATTTTGTTAGGCAGGAAACATAATGAGGTCCAGCAGTAGACCTTATAACGGCCCGGTATATTTAATAGAAAAAAAGAGTTTTAATGAAGATGAATTCAAAGAATGGGTTGGTCATGGATTTCCAAAAACTGGATAACAACACAATCCTCGATGGGTATCTGTCAGATCCTTGTCAGATCCTCATCATCACCTAACCTAGGCAAAGCGTGACTCTTTTTTAATGATTGATTTAGAATCTGAATGTCATCAGATTCTATAAAAGAAGAACCCATCGAGAAGAAAAAAAAAAAAAGGCAAATAAGAAAATATCCCTGGAAAATCAAAAATATTTAGAAAGGAAATATAATTTTTAGAATACATAGTTTTACACACCATTATTTTAAGTTATCCTAAAAAAAATGAGATCTATGAATTGAAGGCATTTATGAAGTTTTTTTTTATTAAGCCGGCTGTTCAGAAAATATATAAAAAATTACGCGACCATAACAGAGATATATATATAGTATGCTTTTGAATACCTAAAATCATATTTAATTGCAAAAATGGAACTAATCCAAATAGATTATCCAAAAAGGTTTGTTTTTACTACGGACGCTTACGACATCCCCATTGGCGGCGTACTTTCGCAGAAAAACAAAACAAACACATTCGTTTCAAAAACCCTAAGTAAAACAGAAGGAAATTGCGTCCCAAATGAAAAGGAACTATAGTTGGGTGTTAGGAGTTTCCTGTATTGCGTTCTCGCAAGAAATCCTAACTCAAACATGAAGAGATAGCATGCTTTTATAGAGGAATTTGTCCCTAAAAGATATTACAAACGAGGATCAACCAACGTCGTCGGTGACGCCTTATTGAGGGTAGTGATTAATCACATTCACATTCTAATGAAGATAATCACGGTTGTGAGAAGAACCTTTGTTCGATAACAAAACTATTCATTCAGCCGTAAGTACCTATAAAAACGTACTTGAAGAAACCAACAAATCCTTGAACCAATTAAGCAACAATTACTTATTTTCAAAAACGAAATCATAATTCACAAAAAATACAAAGTATTCAACCAAAAATGGCATATAATAGAATACGGCAAAGTTAATAACCATACATAATGCGTTGGTCACCATTCCGTCGGTCTGGACATAATTACATATAATTGAGATTGTGTTGGTTTTTGTTTTATGGTTTCCGGCCGACCTTCAATATAGTGGCCGCCCCTAGAAAAAGATATCTGCAACAAATCGTAGGCAAAGTACAGCGTGCTGCTGATCTACTCATTTTAGCTCTGCAAACCACACGCTATGATGCCCTGAATACCATGCTTCATATCCTTAAGATTGACCTAAATACGGGACGGAAACATTTTTTTTTAAACACATAATGCCGATAGGATGGCTACAACATTGTCTTTTCACGAAATATAGGGCTATCTATATATATTTGTTGGCGTAGAAAAAACCCTTTTTAAACTTTTAACGACGTCATTAGAAGCCCATAACATATGAAAAGCACTAAAGTAATACTCAACCTTGTAGAAGATGCTGCTTAGCAAAAAAAATACATTAAAGAATTAACTAGTAATCAATTTCTAACCCAAACTGAAATGATACTATTATAAATAATCTTTAGGAATAGATATTAGCATTAAAATTTTTTAGCTACTGTTAAAAATTGAGTTTAATCCAAACTTATTTACAGCCTATACATAAACTACAGCTGGTTTTACTTAGAAGAAAGCGCAACGCTTTGTTTGTTTGTTTGGCTGTGTAGCACTCCACGAAACTTTTTTATGAAACCAAATAAAGTCTCGCGCCAAAGTGTGAAATAAAAAATGCACGGATCGTCCACGGCTAAGTTTACCAAGGTCCCGCAAACGTAAATTCGCCAAGTGCGTTTTAATACCCTCAGCCCTTTTTGTGTAAATATGTATAACAAGCAGAAAAAACCACCAAAAACATAAAGTATACAAAATCTTACTCAGCATCAATAACTGCATCATTGAAACATTAAAGACATACAATTTTGAGCATAGGTTATCTTAGTGTCCGAGTTTGTTTTACATTCAACTTGTTCCCATATCAAGCAAACAATAAAAATCAAATTCGAATCAATTCTCGTATGTGATCTTAGATAATCTCGTTTCCACAATATAGAAAAAAGGAACTAAAGTAAAAGCCTTGCTAAATTTCATTGAGATCGGACAATTAACTACGAGCTTAATTACGAATGTGTTTTATAGAGTGGGCGACTAGGAAAGAAGAATCTCAGCAGCAGCATAATTTGCTCTTCAAGAGGTGTGCGTGCGGACAAGAGCGGTCTTACTTGTTTATCTTACGGCTTGAGGTGGGAAGTTCACAATCCATTACTGACGTGACTTTATCCAGCTCATTATAAATCAGGCTGATCCTTAGTAAAACCCCGACTCAAAAGTGAGGCCTCTTGAAGCAGAACAGAATTCTGCAGCAATTGTAGATTTTATGTTTTTCGGCCAAGAGCTCATTAATAACAAATAACGACTACTCTGTGAATAAGCCTCTGGAATGCCCGTAGCATTTCTTAGCGGAAATATGAGCCCTTAAACACGCCATAATGATATATTGAAAAAAAAACTTACAGCCATAATAAATTAACTTGTTGTGGAAAATATTACACTCGCAATTGCAATTCCATTTCTAGAGTGTTTTTCGCTTGCTGTCAAGTGGTTTGCCAAACATCTTCTTTAATAACTTCTTTGTTTCTGTGTTCAAGCGCATTCAAATTGTTGGTTAAATTAATGAGTAATATTGTAATTGCGATAGTATTGTTTTGCTGTGCTGTGTATGTAAAACTATTAAATTGTTTTGTGTTTTAACGGAAAAAAATTGTTAGTGTAACCTTTTTTAAATTAATATTTTAAAAACATCAAGACTTGTAGCACGAGCTGAGTTTCCTTTTACCGAACCAAACATTTGTCGCTTTACTTTAATAGGTGATTGCACACAAAAATTGTATTCAAATGCTTTCATATGTATGGCAACTTGAGAAGAAATAAATTGATGGGATGATGTTGAAACCTACTGCGAACAAAATAAATGCTGCTAAGCTATATTTCTATAAGTGTTAAATTAATTGTAAGCTTAAGATTTTATAAATATTAAAATAAGGTTCTGTGCGGTATAGTGGGAAGCTTACTTTTTTTAGATTTTTCGCATTCTTTTGGACGCCTGCGCCGTGTATGAATAGTATCACGTCTCATAGAATGGGGTCTATTAACGCCATGAAGCTTGAAGTATAACCCACAAGCGTTGCAAACCATTTCTCCTCTTACGCTCCGTCTCCAAATTGTTGTTGTCAGTGTACCACAATTAGAACAAGACATATCCTTTTGAGAAGTAGATAGAGCAGCAGTGCTGCTACATTTTATGCTCTGGAAAATTTGTTATACCTAAATTGGTATGTACTTTAAAATAGAAGTATGTTAATACCTTCTTATCTGTTATTCCTTCTGTATTTGCATTAGACATATTTTCTGGATGAAGACGAGTATCGGTGTCTGTAATATCTGGAGATTCCTTGCAATCTGTTTTAGTAGGAAAACTCTGCTTTCTTCTACATATTTTGACAACATTCGGTTGCGATTCAGGCATATCCTATCCAATAAAACGTAACTTTAATCAAAATTTTTATTTAATGATTTTTTTTACCTTTAAAAGTGGTATAGGTTCTTCAGGTACTTTTGTCAATGCAATGGTTGACGGCACAGGAAATCCGTAAGTGTGACTCATCATATTCCGTAAAAGCTGTGTTGCGCGACTTTCATCTTTATTTTTAGCTAAAACAATAAATTATTAAATGTATATATTAAGCAATTTTTTTTATATTTGTAATTTTAAATATTTAAGTTTTCTGTAAGAGCAGCAAGTCGATAGGTTAAAAATGCGCTAGGTTTGCAAGATCTGGTGTTTTGCAACACTACTAATTATTCGCATTTATATCTTAATTTAATTACTTTACAACTATCCAAACATTGCAAGTCTATTTGTGTTTCGAATAAGTAACCGACTATTAGCTCTTAGTGTGAGCTACATTTGGTTGTTAGTAGAAGAGGGTTCAGGGTATCCCCTAGTCGGGAACATACAAATGGGCGGACGGACATATCTAGATCAACTCTGATATTGATGCTGATCAAGAATATATACTTTACTTTTACTACGGAGATGTCTCCTTCTATGCGTTACTTATTTTACGACAAAATTATAATACCCTCTGCAAGGGTATAACCAAAGACAATATAAACACTAAGATGAGTAACGCCATACAACAAAATGCTACTATGGAGCTTGATTTTTTGAAAATTGAGAACGAAAACGAAATCTGTTGCATTGCGCTCTCACAGCCGAGAGAACGAAAAAGCTAAAAATAGAATGTGTTCTCAGCATCGGCTCTATGAGGGCCGTGCAAGCAATTAAGTTTGTATGCGTGTGAATATACATACATAACATCATATTTGAATGTGTTGTACCCGAAAGGCCTGCTCTGGCAAAGTCTCTGGCTGGCAAAGAAACAATTTTCTTAGTTTTTAAGCGCAGATCACGACCTACCCTATCGATTACATTCTGTGCTCCATATTCTTAAAGCTTGGCGCCCTTGTTGGCATAGAGTTGCAAGTGCAATATCTAAATTAAATTAATAAAATATCTAACTAAAATAACTAATTGTATTTTTTAGCAGTTTTGTTTCTTGATTGGAGAATAAAAATAATATTAATTTAATTTAAAGAAATTATGTAAATATTTGCATCGACATAAAAATACATATTTTGAACGGAGCCAACCTCAGTACACAAAACGCATTCATATATCAACACAAATTTGGGATAGGTCATGATCTGCGCTAGAAAACTAATTTCTTGGCAGCTAAAGCCAGAGCAGTGAATAACAACACATATATACATATTTTGATGTATGCATGCGTAATTCACGCATACAACAAAAGGTGCATGCACGCTATTGGCTGAGACAATAAATTTTCTCGAGCAATCTAAGTGTGCTATTTTCTTAACATAGTTATTGCGCAAGAAGCGCCTTATGTAAAAATTATATAAGTTCTTATCTTTTCCTGTAAAATTAATCGTTAATATCTAGAGTAACATATAATTTAAATAAAGCATGCATTTCATGGATAAAGCACAAGCACTTTGCGTCGATCGTAAGTTCTAAACTTTTTCGCTCAATGTACTTTGAAAACGAAGCGACGCAAAGCAGTATCGACCAGCTTTGCTGAAGGCAGGCAACAATCTTCGAAGCTCGTGTCAGCATCAGCAAGCCGCGACTTCGGCATTCGTCGTCTTTGGAGACCGAACAACAGGTCGGCAGGCATGCCGTACGAAGCCTTAAAGGTCAGATGAAAGGCCAGGCTAGAAATTTTGCGTCGCAATCAAATGTATGGGCGTTATTCATCTTAGTGTTTATATTGTCTTTGGTATAACTAGTACTATCTCAGAAATGGGAACTAACCTGACAATGGAAGATATGAATATAAACTTGACTTGGCTAAATATTCCATAGCCAAGTCGAACTTCTTTCTTCTGAATTCTCAATGCTATGAGAATTATCTAACTCGTTGTAAAAGGCAATTTCCCCAAAATCCGAGAGTGTTTTACAATTTTGTAAACTTTAAGCGAAAATCTTCAAGTTTGCCATCTTCTTTTTCTCAATGATTCTGATTCTGCTAACCTCTTTGCTAATTTTTTTTTCCAATCAAGTTAATCTTCAGCCTGTCCTAGTACTAATTCTTACCCTTATACCATTTCATCCTCTAGTTTAATACCCTCTACCATTATTTCACACTCCTCTCTCCTTTTAGCTATAAACTCTTTAAAATCATCTTAGTCTCATGGGCCTGACAATATTCCTAGCTGTCTACTCAAGAAAGGTAGTTATTCACTTCTTTGTCCATTGCTAAAGCTTTTTAATCTATCCCTTGAATCTTTTGGCTTTCCATCTCTTTGTAAAGAATTTTTTATCATGAATCTCAATAAAAAAGATGGAAAGTCTGATATACAAAATTACAGGGGCATTGCAAACCCGCTATTTCTAAAATTTTTGAAAAATATTCACAGCCTTTCTGCAAATCAGTTATTTCCCCTGTTCAACATGTATTCGTAAAGAATCGGTCACAACCAATCTGCTAGAGTTTACTTTCTTGGTAAATGTCCTTTCGAAAATGCAAGCTGCTGTAATTTTCACTGACTTCAGTAAGGCGTTTGACTCTGTCCACCACCTCAACATTTTACTTTTCAACTTGACCGAATAGGTTTCACTTCGTCTCTTGTGCTATGGATTAATTCCTATTGAAAAGGTAGGACCCAAAGAGTAATGTTGAGGCTGACAACGTTACTTCTGGTGTTCCTCAAAGTAGTTTTCTTGGACCTTTACTCTTTACTCTTTTTATAAATGATCTCCCCTCTGTTATATCACCTGCCCGTGTATTCATGTATGCGGACGATGTGGGCTTTCTTTTAGATTCTAAACTCAACTTTAATTTGCATATAGATACCATTTTTAATGAATCAAAAGAAGTACTTGGATTCATAAATCTTGTTTGCCGTATCCTTAAACACTGCTCTTGCATTTGGTCTCCGCAGTATAACAATAGCCAGGACCGTATTGAATCTGTTTAGAAGCAATTTCTCCTCTTTGCCTTACGAGGTTAAATTTGGGACCCTAAGCTTCGGGATTTAGTTATTTTTTTTTATTTATTTATTAATGGTCGACAAAACGAGCGTATTCCTCATTATTCAGTAGATTATACAACAGATAAAAGAATTATATGCAAAAAGCCTAGTTAACGAATACAATTTTCTAAATGCATCACCGATCGATGGAGGTGTTTTATTTGCCAGTCCGGCCAGCTGTGCCCCTTTTCACAGCTAATTTTGTCAGTGACGCTATTAGAGCCTACATCTAAACAGAAGGTTGTAAGTAGGTAAAAAGTGTTCTTAAGTAAAATTAAATATAATCCTAATTTTCTATATTAATAAAGAAAATACAATAAATAGGAAAAAAGAAAGTAAGATGATTGTTAATAAAGTAAAGCAATGTAAGTTAGATGAACAGTGTTAAGTAGATAGGACAAAGAGAGAAGTTATGGGAAATCACCGACCGGTGGGGGAAAATTTTTTAGCCTGTCCGGCTAGCTATGCCCCAGCTCATAGCTGGGAATGGTCAGCGATTTCCCGAAGGTATACTGAAAGCAACGATTTTATTAAGGGTAGAGAGAGTTCGGTAGAGAATACGTGATGCAAACTATTATAATTTTTACATAGCACGCGAAAACGATTGTGCATAGCGTAGTCTGTTGTGCACGTAGATAGGAATAAGGGGCGATAATTTCTGGTTGGTCTAGCCGGAACAGAGAATTGAAGACGCCCTAGCAGAAAAGGAGAATCTATGTCGCAAAAATCAACTTATGTAGAAGGACAACACCGAGAATTGTCCTACGTTTGGTTAACGACGGAAGGTTGAGAAGAAGTCTGCTGGAGTAGGATGGCAACCGAAGATTAGGTTCCCAATTTAAACCTCGTAAGGCAAAATGCAGAAATTGTTTTTGAACAGATTCAATACGATTGTTATACTATTGTTATACTGTGGAGACCATATGCAAAAGCAGTATTCAACTTACTCATGCAGGCTGCTTCTTCTTAATCTTCAGTCGTTAACCAACCGTAGGACAACTCTCGGCGTTGTCTTTCAACATAAGTTGATTGTTGGCGATATAGAATCTCATTTTCTGCTAGGGCGTCTTCAATTGTTTGTTTACCTACCCCTAATAAAATCGATGCTTTCAGGATACCTTCGGAAAGTCACTGACCATTCCTACCTATGAGCAGGGGTATTGCTTGCCGCACAGGCTGTAAATTGATTTCGGTGATTTCGCATTACTTTTCTCTTTGTCCTATCTACTCTATACATCTAGCTTACATTTCTTTTGTATTTGTCTATTAATATAGCCAATTAAGATTATTTTTAATTTTACTTAAGAATACTTTCTTCTGCTTAGATGTTGGCTCTAATAGCGTCACTGACAATATTAACTGTGAGAGGGGGACAGCTGGCAAATAAAACACCTCCATCGGTCCGTGATGCTATTTAAAAAATTATGTTCTTTAACTAGGCTTTTAGCATATAGTTCCATTATATATTGTAAAATCTATTAAAAAATGACGAAGACACTCGTTTTGAGCTCCCGACTAGGGAATACCCTGAACATTCCTATTCCAACACCAAATGCAGTTCGTGCAACATGCTTGTTTGAAGTAACAAAAACAAAATTAAACAAGTAAGAGGTTCTAGTCGGGAGCTCCCGATTAGGGTATACCCTGAACCCTCTTCTTCCAACATCAAATGCATATATATATATATTCTATTTTAGAAGCAGTATGTCAAGTTTGGTGACTAGCTCTTATTATTTACCAAACTTGTCCAAACAGGATATCGATATCGATTTTTATCGATTGCTTGGAAACGGAGTAAGTTATCAATTAACGGAAGCAAGCTCGATCTACGCAGGCACTAGGAGCACCTACATCTAAAAAGTCTCTAGCTCTTATAGGTTCTGAGATCCTTGCGTTCATACATACGGACAGACGGACAGGCAGACAGACGGACATGGCTAGACCGACGCGGCTATTGGTGCTGATCAAGAATATATATACCTTATAAGGTCGGAGATGCTTCCTTCTGCCTGTTACATACATTTGGATTATGCACGAATACAATATACCCTTATACCCGATTTTGATGGGTACAGGGTACACAAAAAAAATTTCCCTTGGCAAGGTTCGACGTTGTAAAGTGACCGTATTACTTGCTGACGACTGTACTCAACAGGCAAACTATCAAAACAAGTAAGAGAATCTAGTCGGGAGCTCCCGACTAGCGGATACCCTGAACCCTCTTCTTCCAACATCAAATGCATATATATTCTTTTTTAGAAGCTATATGTCAAGTTTGGTAACTCTGCCCAAAAAACAGGATACCGATATCGATTTTTTTCGATTGCTTGGAAACGGAGTAAGTTATCGATTATCGGAAATAATCTAGATCTGCGCGGGAACTAGGAGCACCTTCATCGAAACTTTCAAGCTCTTATAGGTTCTGAGATCCTTGCGTTCATTCATACGGACGGACAGACAGACATGGCTAGATCGACTCGGCTATTGATGCTGAACAAGAATATATATACTCTATGGGGTCGGAGATGCTTCCTTCTGCCTGTTACATACATTTGGATTTCGCACATATACAATATACCCTTGTACCCATTTTAAATGGGATCAGGGTATAAAAAAAAAGAAAAGTTTCCCAGGTGGGGCTCGAACTCGCGAAAGACCGCAACACTTGCTACGCCTCTACTCAACAGCCACTCCAATAATTAAGTATTATTAAGAGAAAAAAAATCAATTAAAATAGCAGCACAGAAAATAGTCGCAATTACAATACTGTTAGAATCCGATAGAATGCGAAGCAGACGCGCATGAATGTGTGTGTATATATGTATACACAAATTCTTGATGTTTTCCTTAGCTGTGCCATCCAATTGCGCAGTTACATATAACTTTGGTTTTTTCTTAACCGATCTTAGTGAAATTTTCTACAGTATATCTTATTTTGCCATAGAATATTTGTGTGCTTATAAGAAGTCATCATTAAAACTGTGGCTTAGATTGGTTGGAAATATAAGTAGGGTTATTAACTTGATTTAAAGCTCTGCCGTGTTAGCGGGGAGGTGGCGATAGGTTTAAAATGAAAGATACTTAATATATATTTATAATATTCTAGAATCAATAAATCAAGTTTGGTGACTCCAGCTCTTATTATTTACTAAAATTTATAAAAAAAAAAGGATGTCGATATCGATTTTATCGATTGCTTGGAAACTGAGTAAGTTATCGATTATCGGAAACAAACTAGATCTGCGCAAGCATTAGGAAGATCTCTAACATCTTACATAACATTTCAGGTCTCTAGCTCTTAAAGGTTCTGAGACAGACGGACGGACAGGCAGACGGACATGGCTAGATCGACTTGGCTATTAATGCTGATTAGGAATATATATACTGTATGGGGTCGGAGACGCTTCCTTCTTCCTGTTACATACATTTGTATTTTGCACAAATACAATATACCCTTTTTACCCATTTTTAATGGGTTCAGTATATAAAAACAACAATAGAGCATGCAGATACACTGATACAAACGGCGCTAGTAAAACCGACGCTGTCGAAAGCAACAACAATAATTGTTTTGCTATCAGCGACAAACGCAATGACCAGTTTCCAATTAGCCAAATAAATTCTATTGGATTGCGCAATCAACAAGTCTTGCTGAACTTTACCAGCTAAATGATATTCAATTGCAATTGTTGATAGGTACTGTAGGTACTGTTTGTAGCACCAAAAAGTTTCCTAGTCCACTGTTATTTGAAATAGCGCATAAAGGAAAGGTAAGTAATGAAAAAATTCGAAATAAATCTTAAGGATGAATTGTACTATGGTAGCGAATCGAGGCGAATTTGCTCCGGGGACGAATTACAAATCCTCAAGTCTGGTCTCGCTCCGCCTTAAAGAAAACTTACGCCAGAACAAAATTTTTAAACAAATTATATTCATGATCGCGCAGATATGTGGCAAAATCCAACGAAATAAAGCGTATGTGGGTTTCATTCAACAGTCAGTCGTGCCAATTTGTGGTTTGGTCTTTTAAATTTTTGTAACTGGCCGTGCTCACTTCTAGCAACCTAATGATCCCTTCCTCCCTTGGGTGCACCGCCGTTACGTTTCTAGGGCGGCAATGTGTCCTCGGCGACGACCACCAGCTCTTCCACGATGTCGTTTGCCACTTGTTCTGCAATTGGAGTTCTAGCACATACTCTTTTGACCATTGTCACCAAGACTGTTGCTTGAGCAATGAGACTACTCGCAATCGATTCAAGCAGATGAAAACCTGCTGGCAGAGCCCTTAATGAGCCTTCCACCAGTAGGTTGCATGGCGCTAGAGCCTCGCTATCGTATGCGTCCTTGATTAGCGAATTGGCGTAGAATTGAGCACGGCTTCTACTGCGACTAGAGTCAACAGTAGCTCTACGGCCTTTAGCAGCAGGCTGTCTACCGTCCTTAGGAGTAGGTCCACTGCTGTCTTCACACCTGCCTATCACCGAACCCCGATGAGCAGAACTCTTGGTGGTATGAAATCAAATCCACTTTCGATGCGAATTCGCGGACCTTTTCATTGATTCATCCGCATTGCCAAAAACGGCGCAGTGCCGTTAGTTACAGTGTTACAGTAACCTAAAGAACCTCAAATAGTCAGATTCCCACACTTAAAACTGGAAATATCGATTTGCTTTATATATATTTTTGATGCCACCTGTCAATGCACATTTGTGGGGCCTAAAGCGAAGCAGAGTCGAATTTAGCTTCTCTTGAATGTTCGGTCAAACTTTAAAAAGGTCATTTAACGCAATTTGAGACGAAGTTCAAAAATACACTTCGAAAACATAGTATATGTGATTTGTCTTAAGACACACGGATGCGGAATGAAGTAGTGTGGATTATTTGGAATCTGATTTTCTATTTCAGACATGTGAGCGTTAAGTGTTTATCCATGAATTCCAAGTACATGCGCCTTGGCTCGGAATTTCAAAATAGGGATGTTTCTTACCAAGCTGAGTGGGATCTGTTTTAAATAAGATCTTACTATGAATCGACTTAACAAAAATATTTCTAAAGTGTCCAGAAAGTGAATCTCACTTAATTGCTGTTCAACTGCTCGGAGATTTTCGCTACCATATACACGGCCTTGCCTGGAATGTTTTGTGTTTAACAATTTAAATATTCATTTTTGGGCAGTTTCAGCTTATTAAAAATTAAATATTGCCCCAAATATCTTAACTATACTTCTATTTGAAAATATATTTAACGTTCATCGAATATAGAACCCAACGTTGAAATCAACACATTACGGCGATGATATTCTTGTGAATATTGAAACCGAAAAAAGAATTGTCGTTCATTACACCAAGAGCAATAGACATCGCAAAAAACTTTTTTTTTTAAATGTTAACAAATATCTCTGAAAATAAATTTAAAGCCGATGGTAAACAGAAAAGTAAATGTGCTTTTGCAAAAAGTGTTAAATATAAAATTTGTTTACACTTTATCGCACATTAAACGTTTGACCCGCATTTATCATCCAAAAAAAGGTAAATTTTGCAAAAAAAAAAAAGGGAAGTACGTCTAAAATGAATTAACATCTCTGAAAATAAATTTGAAACCGTTTGAATGTTAAACAATTACTGCTTTCAGACAGTTTACCACAGTTGAAATCAATTATAGATCGATCAGATCAACCTAAACACACCCCAGAACTACTTAGAATTGCACAAAATTCTATTTGAGCGGCTTAGGTTGTGCGTTGATCAGATAGGTTAAATACGTTTATTTATGGAGATAGACTTAACAATTTCCCAACATGACAATTTTTAACATGACGCAAGACAGAGCTGAAGGTATTTGCCATTGAACAATTCGTCAGGATAATACAAAACAGGAACGCGTTTCGTGAACCTTCTATGGCAGACCATAATATTTAAGAGCATATGCGTCCTTCGTAAAAACAATTCTAGCAAAATATAGCAACGGCGCCATGTAATACCATTGTAAAGATTTGACTTACGCAAGGTATGTAGATAGTAGAATAGTGAAGCTCGTAAATGCTTAGATTAGTGAAAATATTTTGGAAAACAGAAATAACTCAATATTCAACCGATCGTTTCTATTGCAGATATATGATATAGTGGTCCGCCGTTTTGTAAGGAAACTTATAAATGAAGAGTCTGGTACAGACATTTTGAAAAACAATTGTTTTTCGTAACACAACCAACTTTGCCAATGACAATTTTTATACCAAGTATAGATATAGTTATCGAATCCGACCGGTTTTACTGCCTGCAACCGAAGAACAGACTTATGAAAAGTTTCAGGATAACTTTAAAATTAAAAGACTATTTAGAATAACAGATGTTAATGTGGTCGGAGAAGTCTCTTCTTAAGCTTTAAACATTTCATGACATAACGTTAGTATAAAAATCGAACTCTTAAGAGAAGGCATTAGTGCCACACGTCTTCCAGCAGGGCAATATGGTGAGGATTACAAAATTAAAGGAATCTCAAACTAAAATAAAAAAATTCGATTAATGCTTCAAGATAATATTTTTCTTATAAGGGTTACAGGCCACTTAATGGCAAGATACGGCTTGTACCCCGCTTTCAGCCCGGAAATTCGCATAGTTTATGGAAACTGCATCTATAATAATTGAAAGAGTTAGGTGCTCCGCAGGTGTTTGATGGGCTGCGAAACGCGAGAGAATATCGCTTCGAATATTTTAATATTTTCTCTAGTAGCGCGATTACTAGCGTTCTAAGGCCACCCCTTGCCGTCAGAGCACTGTGTGTTACTGCTATAGCCTGTATCCGCGACAGCGTTCATCTCGTGTTTTGGCGTAAGTCGAAGACCATCTCTTAGAATATATTGTCTATATTGCCTCTTTAAGCATCGGTTTGCCCCTTGCCGTTGTGGCGGTCTTTTTACAAACGTGTGCTTGCAATGAATCCACCGAAGGCATTTAATTAATTTTTATTGTATTGTTGTTAGTTCCTTTAGACTCGGTGATTTGGCAGTTACTCTTGCTGCAGACGGAACTGCTTTTGATCATTTTTTATTTGGATCTTTAAGGTTTGTACAATTTTATATAGAAATGTTTAGGTTTATAAATAATTCTTAACATGTATTAAAGTATTTGTACTGAAATATTGCATTTATCGATTTCTTTGGTCTTCATGTAATTTTAAGATTTGCCAATTGTATAGGCAGCCGCCAAATCGAGAGTTCTAGAAATTGTGAGTCGCATCTCTAGTGGCAATACAATAAATGAATTAATTTAAGAAATTTTAATTGGCTTAGCGTATCTAATGGTTTTTCTTTTTTGTAAAGAAGCAAACTTATGCATATGTCAATGCGTGAAGAGGCTGGCCTGCTTAATACATTACTCACATCATCACATCATACATCACTCACACTGAGAAATGTGGCTACTGGCTGAGTTGCATGCGCGGCCATGGAGTGTGCAATTCTATGTCAACCGCTAATATATATGTGCCGAATATAAAACAAATTCTTCTAACTATTATTTTTGAATATTATTGATTGACAGAAGGTACTGTTATTCAATATGGTGTGAGATGAAGAAATTAGTTTCTGCCAAGCATGGTCGGAGTGTGTTATGCAGCGTTCAGTTTGGTATTTGGTGTTAAGTGCGCACTAACAGTGCTTAAGGTAAAATGACAAAAGCATGTGTAATATGCTTATGAACAATAAAAATCTCCTTATTGAACAGACGTGCTTTCCAAAATAAACAATAGAGCATGAATTAAAATCAAGTAAAATAGTGCTCAATATGAATTTCCAAATGCTTATGCAGGTACATACTTAATGATGCATTTATTCACAACACACAAAGTAATTGCTTCCTATTGCTTAACTTTCGGAGCGGCAGAGCTGATTTTTCCTCCTGCCCATACTATCGGAATTAAATGTTAAGCAACTTCTTTCTGAATACCAATTGCGCAGTTACATATAACTTTGGTTTTTTCTTAACCGATCTTAGTGAAATTTTCTACATTATATCTTATTTTGCCATAGAATATTTGTGTGCTTATAAGAAGTCATCATTAAAACTGTGGCTTAGATTGGTTGGAAATATAAGTAGGGTTATTAACTTGATTTAAAGCTCTGCCGTGTTAGCGGGGAGGTGGCGATAGGTTTAAAATGAAAGATACTTAATATATATTTATAATATTCTAGAATCAATAAATCAAGTTTGGTGACTCCAGCTCTTATTATTTACTAAAATTTATAAAAAAAAAAGGATGTCGATATCGATTTTATCGATTGCTTGGAAACTGAGTAAGTTATCGATTATCGGAAACAAACTAGATCCGCGCAAGCATTAGGAAGATCTCTAACATCTTAAATTTCAGGTCTCTAGCTCTTAAAGGTTCTGAGACAGACGGACGGACAGGCAGACGGACATGGCTAGATCGACTTGGCTATTAATGCTGATTAGGAATATATATACTGTATGGGGTCGGAGACGCTTCCTTCTTCCTGTTACATACATTTGTATTTTGCACAAATACAATATACCCTTTTTACCCATTTTTAATGGGTTCAGTATATAAAAACAACAATAGAGCATGCAGATACACTGATACAAACGGCGCTAGTAAAACCGACGCTGTCGAAAGCAACAACAATAATTGTTTTGCTATCAGCGACAAACGCAATGACCAGTTTCCAATTAGCCAAATAAATTCTATTGGATTGCGCAATCAACAAGTCTTGCTGAACTTTACCAGCTAAATGATATTCAATTGCAATTGTTGATAGGTACTGTAGGTACTGTTTGTAGCACCAAAAAGTTTCCTAGTCCACTGTTATTTGAAATAGCGCATAAAGGAAAGGTAAGTAATGAAAAAATTCGAAATAAATCTTAAGGATGAATTGTACTATGGTAGCGAATCGAGGCGAATTTGCTCCGGGGACGAATTACAAATCCTCAAGTCTGGTCTCGCTCCGCCTTAAAGAAAACTTACGCCAGAACAAAATTTTTAAACAAATTATATTCATGATCGCGCAGATATGTGGCAAAATCCAACGAAATAAAGCGTATGTGGGTTTCATTCAACAGTCAGTCGTGCCAATTTGTGGTTTGGTCTTTTAAATTTTTGTAACTGGCCGTGCTCACTTCTAGCAACCTAATGATCCCTTCCTCCCTTGGGTGCACCGCCGTTACGTTTCTAGGGCGGCAATGTGTCCTCGGCGACGACCACCAGCTCTTCCACGATGTCGTTTGCCACTTGTTCTGCAATTGGAGTTCTAGCACATACTCTTTTGACCATTGTCACCAAGACTGTTGCTTGAGCAATGAGACTACTCGCAATCGATTCAAGCAGATGAAAACCTGCTGGCAGAGCCCTTAATGAGCCTTCCACCAGTAGGTTGCATGGCGCTAGAGCCTCGCTATCGTATGCGTCCTTGATTAGCGAATTGGCGTAGAATTGAGCACGGCTTCTACTGCGACTAGAGTCAACAGTAGCTCTACGGCCTTTAGCAGCAGGCTGTCTACCGTCCTTAGGAGTAGGTCCACTGCTGTCTTCACACCTGCCTATCACCGAACCCCGATGAGCAGAACTCTTGGTGGTATGAAATCAAATCCACTTTCGATGCGAATTCGCGGACCTTTTCATTGATTCATCCGCATTGCCAAAAACGGCGCAGTGCCGTTAGTTACAGTGTTACAGTAACCTAAAGAACCTCAAATAGTCAGATTCCCACACTTAAAACTGGAAATATCGATTTGCTTTATATATATTTTTGATGCCACCTGTCAATGCACATTTGTGGGGCCTAAAGCGAAGCAGAGTCGAATTTAGCTTCTCTTGAATGTTCGGTCAAACTTTAAAAAGGTCATTTAACGCAATTTGAGACGAAGTTCAAAAATACACTTCGAAAACATAGTATATGTGATTTGTCTTAAGACACACGGATGCGGAATGAAGTAGTGTGGATTATTTGGAATCTGATTTTCTATTTCAGACATGTGAGCGTTAAGTGTTTATCCATGAATTCCAAGTACATGCGCCTTGGCTCGGAATTTCAAAATAGGGATGTTTCTTACCAAGCTGAGTGGGATCTGTTTTAAATAAGATCTTACTATGAATCGACTTAACAAAAATATTTCTAAAGTGTCCAGAAAGTGAATCTCACTTAATTGCTGTTCAACTGCTCGGAGATTTTCGCTACCATATACACGGCCTTGCCTGGAATGTTTTGTGTTTAACAATTTAAATATTCATTTTTGGGCAGTTTCAGCTTATTAAAAATTAAATATTGCCCCTAATATCTTAACTATACTTCTATTTGAAAATATATTTAACGTTCATCGAATATAGAACCCAACGTTGAAATCAACACATTACGGCGATGATATTCTTGTGAATATTGAAACCGAAAAAAGAATTGTCGTTCATTACACCAAGAGCAATAGACATCGCAAAAAACTTTTTTTTTTAAATGTTAACAAATATCTCTGAAAATAAATTTAAAGCCGATGGTAAACAGAAAAGTAAATGTGCTTTTGCAAAAAGTGTTAAATATAAAATTTGTTTACACTTTATCGCACATTAAACGTTTGACCCGCATTTATCATCCAAAAAAAGGTAAATTTTGCAAAAAAAAAAAAGGGAAGTACGTCTAAAATGAATTAACATCTCTGAAAATAAATTTGAAACCGTTTGAATGTTAAACAATTACTGCTTTCAGACAGTTTACCACAGTTGAAATCAATTATAGATCGATCAGATCAACCTAAACACACCCCAGAACTACTTAGAATTGCACAAAATTCTATTTGAGCGTGCCCCTCCTTCACATAATCTGACAACAGTCAACATTTTTGGGTTTCTAGTTATTACGGCTTAGGTTGTGCGTTGATCAGATAGGTTAAATACGTTTATTTATGGAGATAGACTTAACAATTTCCCAACATGACAATTTTTAACATGACGCAAGACAGAGCTGAAGGTATTTGCCATTGAACAATTCGTCAGGATAATACAAAACAGGAACGCGTTTCGTGAACCTTCTATGGCAGACCATAATATTTAAGAGCATATGCGTCCTTCGTAAAAACAATTCTAGCAAAATATAGCAACGGCGCCATGTAATACCATTGTAAAGATTTGACTTACGCAAGGTATGTAGATAGTAGAATAGTGAAGCTCGTAAATGCTTAGATTAGTGAAAATATTTTGGAAAACAGAAATAACTCAATATTCAACCGATCGTTTCTATTGCAGATATATGATAAAGTGGTCCGCCGTTTTGTAAGGAAACTTATAAATGAAGAGTCTGGTACAGACATTTTGAAAAACAATTGTTTTTCGTAACACAACCAACTTTGCCAATGACAATTTTTATACCAAGTATAGATATAGTTATCGAATCCGACCGGTTTTACTGCCTGCAACCGAAGAACAGACTTATGAAAAGTTTCAGGATAACTTTAAAATTAAAAGACTATTTAGAATAACAGATGTTAATGTGGTCGGAGAAGTCTCTTCTTAAGCTTTAAACATTTCATGACATAACGTTAGTATAAAAATCGAACTCTTAAGAGAAGGCATTAGTGCCACACGTCTTCCAGCAGGGCAATATGGTGAGGATTACAAAATTAAAGGAATCTCAAACTAAAATAAAAAAATTCGATTAATGCTTCAAGATAATGTTTTTCTTATAAGGGTTACAGGCCACTTAATGGCAAGATACGGCTTGTACCCCGCTTTCAGCCCGGAAATTCGCATAGTTTATGGAAACTGCATCTATAATAATTGAAAGAGTTAGGTGCTCCGCAGGTGTTTGATGGGCTGCGAAACGCGAGAGAATATCGCTTCGAATATTTTAATATTTTCTCTAGTAGCGCGATTACTAGCGTTCGGAGGCCACCCCTTGCCGTCAGAGCACTGTGTGTTACTGCTATAGCCTGTATCCGCGACAGCGTTCATCTCGTGTTTTGGCGTAGGTCGAAGACCATCTCTTAGAATATATTGTCTATATTGCCTCTTTAAGCATCGGTTTGCCCCTTGCCGTTGTGGCGGTCTTTTTACAAACGTGTGCTTGCAATGAATCCACCGAAGGCATTTAATTAATTTTTATTGTATTGTTGTTAGTTCCTTTAGACTCGGTGATTTGGCAGTTACTCTTGCTGCAGACGGAACTGCTTTTGATCATTTTTTATTTGGATCTTTAAGGTTTGTACAATTTTATATAGAAATGTTTAGGTTTATAAATAATTCTTAACATGTATTAAAGTATTTGTACTGAAATATTGCATTTATCGATTTCTTTGGTCTTCATGTAATTTTAAGATTTGCCAATTGTATAGGCAGCCGCCAAATCGAGAGTTCTAGAAATTGTGAGTCGCATCTCTAGTGGCAATACAATAAATGAATTAATTTAAGAAATTTTAATTGGCTTAGCGTATCTAATGGTTTTTCTTTTTTGTAAAGAAGCAAACTTATGCATATGTCAATGCGTGAAGAGGCTGGCCTGCTTAATACATTACTCACATCATCACATCATACATCACTCACACTGAGAAATGTGGCTACTGGCTGAGTTGCATGCGCGGCCATGGAGTGTGCAATTCTATGTCAACCGCCAATATATATGTGCCGAATATAAAACAAATTCTAACTATTATTTTTGAATATTATTGATTGATAGAAGGTACTGTTATTCAATATGGTGTGAGATGAAGAAATTAGTTTCTGCCAAGCATGGTCGGAGTGTGTTATGCAGCGTTCAGTTTGGTATTTGGTGTTAAGTGCGCACTAACAGTGCTTAAGGTAAAATGACAAAAGCATGTGTAATATGCTTATGAACAATAAAAATCTCCTTATTGAACAGACGTGCTTTCCAAAATAAACAATAGAGCATGAATTAAAATCAAGTAAAATAGTGCTCAATATGAATTTCCAAATGCTTATGCAGGTACATACTTAATGATGCATTTATTCACAACACACAAAGTAATTGCTTCCTATTGCTTAACTTTCGGAGCGGCAGAGCTGATTTTTCCTCCTGCCCATACTATCGGAATTAAATGTTAAGCAACTTCTTTCTGAATACACAAGCTTTTAAAATAAGTTTTTTTTATACATTTTGGGAGAAATGTATAAATGTGTTTTAAAATATATTATATATAGACCGCTTACTAGCCGACTTAAGTCCACCAGCAGCTTAATGGAGTACATTCCGGGCTACTTGAGGCACTTATTTGACAGGCAGTGGCATAGCTATACCAACATTTTAAACGACAAAATGTTCCAGGTCATCCAGGATATACCTTTTACACAAAAAACAAGTAAGAGGTTATAGTCGGGAGCTCCCGACTAAGGAATACCCTGAACCCTCTTCTTCCAACATCGAATGCATATATATATTTTATTTTAGAAGCTATATGTCAAGTTTGGTGAATCTAGCTCTTATTATTTACTAAAATTGCCCAAAAAACAGGATATCGATATCGATTTTTATCGATTACTTGGAAACGGAGTAAGTTATCGATTATCGGAAACAAACTCTATCTGCGCGGGAACAAGGAGCATCTACATCTAAAATTTCTCTAGCTCTTATAGGTTCTGACATCCTTGCCTTCATACATACGTACGGACGGACGGACGGACCGACGGAGGGACAGATAGACGGACATGGCTAGATCGAATTGGCTATTGGTGCTGATCAAGAATATATATACTTTATGGGGTCGGAGATGCTTCCTTCTGCCTGTTACATACATTTGGATTTTGTACAAATACAATATACCCTTATACCCATTTTTAATGGGTTCAGGGTATAAAAACCATATCTTTGCCGAAGCATCTTAGAGCAGGGCTCCACATTGTGTAACCTGTACACTAATAACAAGCCACTGATACTGACATATCCATCAAGTAACTCCTTTCATTTTTGCAGACGACACGGCATTAGAAAACAGGAATATATGTGAACGAGCCAATGAAAAAAATACCTAAAGAGGTTTGAAAATGTTTAGACTTCGGTCTGAAACAAAGGCTGAAATTAAGCTAAAGTGGCTCTTGAGCCAAGATATCGGTTTTGCTGACAAGACTCAAAGACCATAAGACGAGTGACGGGTGCATAATGAGGCACGCGTGAGGTCCCTAAAGACATTGGCGTTCCATTAGTGGTCATCAACGAAAATAGGCGTCTAGAATCTTAAATAAACTTGTCCGTCCGCAAGATAAAAGAAGTTAAGTTTAAGAGAATATAGTTAGCATTTCTTGACACAAATATATAAATAAGAGTTTTCGTGTTCTTAGATCTCAAACTTCATTTGTTAGTTAATAATTGTCCTAAATTCTTTGTATTCAAACTTACCAGCCGAGCGAGCTAATGCTTGCCACAGTTGAGTAGTAACAGCATCTGTCGCATGGTCAGAACTTACGCTCTCTGGAGTCTTTCTGTCATACATAGCAGATGCGATATCCATTTCTAATTTATTTGAATCAGAGCTGTCCTCAGAAACCGATAAACCAGAAGCAATACTTTCGGTATGCAGATTTTTGGTGTTCAGTTGGTAGCTAGAAGGGCCAACTTCATTTAGAGTAATACTATACTTCCTTAAGTTTCCATCATTCCTCATATGACTTGCATCGATATCAAGTATTTGAGATTGGGAAAGGTTACTTGTTGTTGGATTATTCATTTGACTGCTGTGTTCCCTTTTCACTTTTTTGACAGATAAGTCTATTTCAATGCCCTCTTGCACATCATTATTAATAGATGGACGTTTTGATTTTATCACAGAACTTTTAATACTTGTATCTACAAATGCAGAAACGCAAGGAGATTGAGGATTCGAACATGGAGGCGATATGACAATTTTTTTACTTATATCCATAAGTACTGCTGCAGTCTCTAATTGCTGTTGCAAATTCTTGTATTGTTCAACATCTGAAACTTTAGTATGTAGTTCCACACCATTATCTAATTCGAAAGATACATCCGCCTTTTTGGATTTATCTGCCGCAGTTACATTGTGTTTAACTAGAATTGATTCTCGTTCAATTGTGTTTACTGGCTGTTGTGGACTTTCCAACAAATTTGAATATATCAAAGGCGTTTGAATATCATTAATTTTATTTTCGTTCTGGCGTCCTTTTTCCTTTGAAGACTTCATACTGTTATCATATGTTAGTTGCCGTTGGCTGTATCTACTTTTTGAAGATTTGCTCAGCTCAGTCAGTGCCTTCGCAGCAATTGCTTCAGATGAAGATTTTAAAATTGCATCCAATTTTGTTTCCAACTTGTTTGAATTCTAGAAAAAAAAGTATTAAATGATCAGTGGTAAATACGTCAATGCAAATAATAGCCTCTGTCCACTGAACACATTTCTGAAAATGTGACATTTTTGTATATGTGAAATGCGGCCTGCGTATTTCCCGATAAGAAAACACATTTAACACATCTTTCAAAAGTGTCACATATTTTAAAAATATGTATAAATTCTTCTCAAACATTTCCTGTTTTTTGCGATGATTAATCGAGATTTCTATCGATGTTGTGAAAAATGTGAAAGTATGGTAACCATAAACAGCTGATATATCAGCGAAGGCAAGTATCAACTTTAAATAAGAAATTTAAAATTAGAATAAGCCCACTGTTTTTTAAATTTAAACATGGCGAAATATCGAAAAGAGTACCTAAAATGGAGCCCTAACTTGGAGAGCGCAATTTTTGAGTTATGGAAGAAAAATTTTACGGCGCTTATGTAAATTAAAGCAATTTGATCAGCTGTTTATTTAAAGAAGCGGTACTTTTTCCACTCACATGTTACCGACAACCGGTGGACCATCAATATGTGAAATTTGAAGATGTGACATTTCTTAAACCAGTGGACAGTGGTTATAAGGAAGTAACATTATTATTATTATTACCGTAATTCTAATTAAATATATTATTTTACCAACGTCCATGTTGTTATTTTTATAGCGAGGATATTAATAGGTACATATATATATATATGTATTTACATTAAGCATTATTTTTACACTCTGCGCCCAATGAAAATGGAAAAAATAGTATGACGATGTTTTCAACACAGATATCAGGTAGAGGAAGCATTGCCGCTCAGCAGCATTAATTGTCAATTCAGTCTACTCATGTTCATTTGTATGTCTATCCAATTTCCCGTATGTATAATGGGTCAATCTTGGATTCTATAAGAAGTAAAGATCTTATATATATAGCTCTTCCTTCGGGTCATGCGGATCGAGTTTAAATAAAAACAAGTAAGAGGTTCTAGTCGGAAGCTCCCGACTAGGGTATGCCCTGAACCCTCTTCTTCCAACATCAAATGCATATATATATTCTATTTTAGAAGCTATATGTCAAGTTTGGTGACTCTAGCTCTTATTATTTACCAAAATTGCCCAAAAAACAGGATATCGATATCGATTTATCGATTGCTTGGAAACGGAGTAAGTTATCGATCATCGGAAACAAACTCGATCTGCGCGGGAATTAGGAGCACCTACATCTAATTTCAAGTCTCTAGCTCTTATAGGTTCTGAGATCCTTGCGTTCATACATACGGACGGACGGACGGACAGTCAGACGGACATGGCTAGATCGACTCGGCTATTGGCGCTGATCAAGAATATATATACTTTATGGGGTCGGAGATGCTTCTTTCTGCCTGTTACATACATTTGGATTTTGCACAAATACAAAATACCCTTATACCCATTTTTAATGGGTTCAGGGTATAAAAATCGGTAATCGAGCTTAGTGTCCATTAAAACGGTACGAATCGAGATATACAAATTTTCGAACAGCTTAGCATACACAAACATTTTTCTATTTTTTTTTTATAATTCAACGGTAACATTAAAAATTAAAAAAAAAATTTAGTGCCAGTCTTGGGCTTTGGTTTTTACACAATAAAAAAATATATACATGCTTCACGATTTACCAATAACCAAATAGCACTTTTTCCATTTTTAAATATAAATTGTAGAGCTAACTTCTGAAAGGACAACCCGAGCAAACTGATATGATAATGCAGCCTAGAGCAATGACAATAACTCAATTAACGATACCTCACACATGTCTGTATACCTCTAATGAATATAATCATATTATTGCAATAACTCAACAGCTGTAATCTTTGTTCACGACTAACAATAGAGTTAACACTGTTGAAGGAACCTCACAGCTGCCAACATGAACACTGGATTATCATAAGCACAACGCCCAGCCGTAAAGCTTACAATGTTTGCCTATTCACCAATTCAACCCAATAAACAGTTTGCCAGATTATATCTACTATGCAAAGAAGCGACCTCACCCGAAGCAGCACTCTAGCCCCAGACATCATATTATTTTTGAGTGGTTAAGTCAGTCTGCAGTTGTCGTGATCATAATTAAATTTTGCGCCCATACAAATTTATTCTCTATTATAAATTATTTTTAAACATAATTATATCTTTTTGGATTGACGTTTCTAATGTTTTCATTACATTACGAATGCCAAACTCCAACTATTAAACATTAGCCTATTCGATAAAAAATCTGTTTTTTTTTTTATCTAGTTTAAAATTTATCAAGTGCTAATCACAACTCAGAGTATCCTATAATGAGCTTAGCATCAGTTAGGTGTCGCCTTTTGTTTAATTAACAGCATTAGGTGATCTACGGAACGCCTCCCGCGAAGTGGACTCCCTTGTGGAAGGCCAAACTCGCGCCTTTTGAGACAACGGATAGGTGTACCTGTAGCCCGGGGGTCTGGCCAACCAATTGCTGTGAACCAACAGTCGATCGTTGTATCGGCATCAGTGGAGGGCGATCTGGTCCTTGCATGACTTTTACTTTCTTACGTTAAGGCTAGGCAGCAATTCCCCAGATCAAAGTACCGTGCGTCCATACGGGGGCAATAATACTCAACTACACTGTGCGCTGATTGTTGACGGAAAGCTTGCTCTTTTTGTTCAGCAGCCAATATAGGCTGGTGATTTTAGTTCGGCAGCTATTAAATACTGACGTGATGTTAAGTCTAAAAGTTAGTCACTGGTCGAAGAGATATCGTGACATTGATATTTAATTTTATTGGCAATCATCGTTTTGGATCAATTCGCAACTCGTCCGCGTCACGGACCGGTATGTATGATCTAAATAGTAAGAACAGGATAGGAAAACTACTTTGGGGTACGCCTACCAAAACGGAATAAATGGCTGTTGATCCCGGGAAGGATTTCATGACTTCGAAGAAAGGTGAGGGTAGAAAAGATTTCAACTAGGCCCCAGTTGTCATATTCGGTCAAAGGCCTGCTCGGCGATAAAGACTGCATTACAGTACTTATTTAAATCAAACGGCTGACCTAGACGTGACCGGCCACTTCTAAGCCTTCGAGATCTATGACTGGAAACTTATCGGCCTATAGGACAAAGGCCCACATTTCAGGAAGGGAGATTATCGATACGGTGACAAACTTTCACGAAGACGGGAATTATTGCACTCTTAAAATCGCGTTGAAGACTATCACGAGGAAGAGCATCGCATTCTCAGCAAGAGCCTTCAATGTTCTGTTGCAGACCTAGTCGTTTCCCAGGGCTTTTTAGGAATTAACCTTCTTTACTATACAAGATATTTTCGACGAGGTAAATTGGAGCGGAAAGCAGAGCAAAGCAGGCAGCACGGTGTGATAGTAACGCCTCCTTAATGGTCCACCCTGTACCTGTTGGTCTTGTTGACTAAATGCTGGGAGCGGATGAAAACTTTTCGGTTGCGTTTCTTCGAAAGGGGGCGGCGTAGTTCAGGGGAAGGCCTCTTGAGAAGGCCTGGAGACGGTGTGGCGAACTTACAGAGCGGTTTTGCGAATTTTGATTGTGAATATTTCCAAGGCATCGTCTATATCTGTACAAGAATTCAGCTCCATGTCGGGATCGCATCGCTTAAATTTTTCTAGATTTGTTTTGCGATTAATGAGGCTCTCTGCAGGAGAATTTTATGGTGCGGCGGAGTTGAGTGTGATAATTAATGGGAGATGATCCAATGAGCTTCCATTGAGGGATTTTTTGTATACAGCGAAGTCCGGATAGTTTGGGTTGCTATAAGCTCTGCATGAGTATCTTGTGGGACAACCTGTCGCAAAATTTGTTCAAATTTGAGGATAGGACAAACGTCGCACCGCTGGCCTCACCAAAGCCTACTCTTGTCGTTCCAAACTCGGCCGCCAAGGCAAAAACGGTATGGATGTCTGAAGTTTAGGAGTCGAGTTCCAAGTAGTCTGGCTTCGCAGAGAATTTTATGCCAATTCCGTAGCTTTGCGCTAAACGATCCACTTCGCTCATTTTTGTGGAAACACAATTGCCGTTGCAAACCAGAGAGTTTATTGTTAATTACGCGTGTTGAGCAAATCCCATATTTGGGTTTGCATGCTTAGCATTTGTTTTTGCATTACATTACATAGAGTAATAAATAAAATTCATTCGGGATGGTCTGTAATTGAGTAGACCGATTGTTGAGATGCTGATGTTGATACGCATCATGCGTTTGTGCTCGTTTCTGCTGCACCTGTTGCCTACCCTATAAATAGTGCTGCATATTGGGTTAGCTTTAATAACCTCCAGTTGCATCTGCATTCGGAAAGCTGCCTCTATTGGTAGGTTTAGGCGACGTTTGGGAGTCGACCACTGAACGTTTTTAAGAGGACATCGTCTTTGGTTAATTTGCAGAGTTTTGCTTATTAATACTGCTGTTAGATCTCTTCATGAGATTTTGGATTTTATTGTTTTTTAAGAAAGCAATTACTTACCTTCAGCCGGCTAGCTTAACATTAGAACTAATAAACAGGTTAATAAAACAAATAGTAATATTCCAAACGAAAGACACGCAAGACACGCAACAATTTTGTCAAGAGCTCAACTATAAACAACCAAATTATCCTTTTGGTGAAGTCAATAAATATGTTGTTTGTCCTAAAATAAATGGCTTCATCTAAAAGTTGATGAAACACCAATTTGTCGCGATTTTGTAAGGTTTAATTGTAACAAGTAAGAGGTTCTAGACGGGAGCTCCCGATCTGACCCCTCTAATTCCAACACCAAATGCAGATCGCGAAACGCGCTCGTTTAAAAGAATAAAAATAAAATAAAAAAAAATTCCTTTGGCAGGGTTCGAACTTGCAATTGACCGTACCACTTACCACTGCCTCTACGCTGCAGTCACACCAATAATTGAGTCTTATTGAGAAAAAAATGAATTAAAATAGCAGTAAAGAAAACAATCACACTTGCAATTCCGTTGATAAATTCGAAGCAAACGCGCATGAATGTGTGTGTGTACATGTATACCGAAATTCTTGGAATAGATATTTAGTTCAGTTTGGAACATTCAAAGAAACATTGCAGTGTTTATTGAATTCAGTTAGATCGAATCAACATATATATACATACATGACCTCATCGCCTTGACGATACTGGTAACTGGCGCAGCTGCTCTACGGACACAACTACAATCCTGAGGACGATCCCAAAACCAAGGAATAAGAATGAACCTTACACTAAGTCTAATTTTGTAAGTTATCGAGATTACATTATCTGATAACCTTGTGAAAGTGCGGTGAAATTGTTGTATACCATTTAAAAGTATTCAAGTTAAACTATGCCTAAATAAAAATATAAAACCAAAAAAAATATAATAATAAATAAATTGATATAAAGTAAACAAATTATACACCAACAAATAAATACCAAAAATCAAAGCAAGAAATAAGAATGCGCAAAATATATAAAAATAATAAAACGTTTTGCTTAATGTAGCGTCAGGCCACACGCCCACACATCGCTGTATATATACGTATCAAACCAAACAACTTGTTCGATGCGGACTTTTGGTAGCAGCAACGTGTGCGGTTCGTTGCGTTTAAAGAGCGATGGTGGCAAATAGTTGGTGCATAGCCAGCCGCGTGGCTAAGTGACAACCGCGAGTTGCACCGAACGCTGGACGCGGATCAGATCTGTGGTGAAGAGGTCACTTAGCAAGTCGATCGAACACATCGACATGCTGGACGCGACACGAAATGGACCGAACAGGTCACTGAAACGTTCGGTAATAGTCAAAGCGGCAGTCCGACGCCTGTATTTGTAAATCGTGTGATACAACAGAATAGTGGTAAAAAAAATCAACAAGACAACACAAAAGACAGCCAATAAAGGAAATCTTATAAATTCAAATAAATAAAAAATTAAAATAAAATAAAATAAAAAAAATAAAATAAACAAAATATATATATAATATATATATATATATATATATATATATATATATATATATATATAATATAATAATATAATAATTGACAAGTGTGAGCTCAGTAGTCAATATCTCCAAATTAACACTAGAGACTCAACGTTTCACCATTAAGATGCACATAGAAAACAATACAACTTCAGAACTTCACATTTTGGACGAATCGTCCAAGAACATAGTAAAACTGCCCGTCAGCATCGCTAACGGCGCATTTTGATGCGAAACCACAAAGATTTCCGAAGATGTCCTCATATTTGGAAGACTGTACCAGCCAAAAACAATTTCAGTCTTATGGAAAAAAAAAAAAAACAACAATTTATGCCTAGACTCAGAATTACAAGTCAATAAATACATCAAGAACGATTACATTGAGATAAATGCCATATCCAAAATTAATAATAATAATAAACCAAAGGACGCTATCAATATACTTACCCAACTACGTACAGACCATCTAAACGCTGAAGAGTTAACAGCACTGCGAAAAATTCCCTAAACTTTTTTATCAAGAGAGAGAGACAACCTCACCTTCACTAACTTGGTCAAACATAGAATACAGACTACAGACGAAATTTGCAAATTGCATACAAAACCATTCCGATGCAGCCTTATAGACAGTCAAGAAATTCAGAGACATCACAAAACTTTTAGAACAAGATATAATCAGACACAGTCATTCCCCATGGAGAGCACCAATTTTCGTAGTTTCAAAGAAACCCGACGGTTCAAATAATAAGAAATGGAGACTAGTGATCGACTGTAGAAAACTAAATGAAAAAACCATGAAAGATAAGTACCCCATGCCAAACATCAACGATGTTCTTGGCAGGATAGGTAGACTCAAATACTTTACGGCTTTAGCTAGCTAGCGGATACCACCAAGTTGAGATGGATCCACGGGATATTAGCAAAACAGACTTTTCGACAATAGGAGGACATTTTGAATTTGTACGAATGCCCTTCGGGCTTTCCAACGCCCCAGCCACCTTCCAAAGGGTGTTAGAAAACATCTTAGCAGACCTTAACGGCAACTGTTGTTTTATCTATCTTGACGACATTAGAGTCTTTTCATCTTCACTCTAAGAATAACTCACGACCTAAAGTTAGTATTCGACAGGTTGAATAGAACAAATTTAAAGTTTCAACCAGAAAATTTTGAATTTTTCAGAAAAGAAATCGAATACCTAAGACACGTAGTAACCGATTCTGGTATAAAACCTACCCCCAACAAGTTAATCGCCATTAAAGAATTCCCTATGCCAAAAACCAGACGCCAAATCAAATCCTTCCTAAGACTGCTCGGTTACTATAGAAAGTACATAAAAGATTTCGCAGCAATCACTAAACTCTTGACACAACAACTTAAAGGCACAGCCACAGTAAAAATAAGTGAGGAATATACTAAAGCATTTGAAACTTGCAAAAAGATTTTCAAAACCCTTTTATACTTACTAAGGACGCTAGTAATATCGCTATTGGGGCAGTTTTGTCCCAAGGCAGCCTTAACCACGACAAACCGGTGTCTTTCACTAGCAGAACCTTACCAGAGTTAAATTATTCAACTGTAAAAAAAGAAATGTTAACTATAATCTGGGCTACAAAACATTTTCCCCCTACTTATAAGAACAGAAATTCTAAATAGTTATGGATCAAAGGCCATTGACTTGGCTTATGAACTTCAAAGAACCAATTTCAAAATTGGTTCGATGGAAACTACAGCTACTCGAGTACGAGATAATATACAAGAAAGGACCCCAAAACGTAGTAGCCGACGTAGATATTAACGACGCTGTTTTCCCCATAAACAAGAATAACATTAATACGATTCCTATTACCAACAAACCTTTAAACGAATTCAAAGTACAGACTGTATTCAAAGTTGGAACACAAGCTGAAATCTTTACTTCCTTATTTTTCAATAATTAAGAGGTTCTAGGCGGGAGCTCCCGACTAGGGGATACCCTGAACCCTCTTATTCCAACACCAAATAAATTAATAAAAAAAAAGTTCCCTTGGCAGGGCTCGAACTTGCAACTGACCGCATTACTTGCTGTCGACTCTACTCAACAGCAAAAAAAAAATAATACTTTCCCCGGTAGGGCTCGAACTTGCGACAGACCGCACAACCTGCTATGCCTCTACTCAGCAGCCACACCAACAACTAAGTACTTATGATAAAAAAAGGAACTAACATTACAAAAAAGAGATGCAATTACCATGCTGTTAGAATGCGAAGCAGACGCGCAAGAATTTGTGTGTGTACATGTATACAGAAATTCTTAAAGCTGCTGCCCCATTCAATTGCCCAGTTGCTTATAACTTTGGTTTTTCTTAACCGATCTTTATGAAATTTTCTACAGTATATCTTATTGTACCATAGAATATTTGTGTATTCTGAAAACGTCAATTGCATTTAAAATGCGGCTTAAATCGGTTGGCAATTAAACTTGGTTTATAAGCTTGATTTATAGCTGTGGGGTGGTAGCGGGGAGGTGACGATAGGTATGAAATAAAAGATACTTGAAATATCTATAATATTCTAGAAGCAACATATCATGTTTGGTGGCTCTAGCTCTTATTATTTACCCAATTTGCTCGAAAAACACGATATTGGTATCGACTTTTATCGATTGCTTGGAAACGGAGTAAGTTATCGATCATCGGAAACAAACTCGATCTGCGCGGGAACTAATTCATCTAATTTCAAGTCTCTAGCTCTTATAGGTTCTGAGATCCTTGCGTTCATACATACGGACGGACGGACGGACAGTCAGACGGACATGGCTAGATCGACTCGGCTATTGGTGCTGATCAAGAATATATATACTTTATGGGGTCGGAGATCCTTCTTTCTGCCTGTTACATACATTTGGATTTTGCACAAATACAAAATAACCTTATACCCATTTTTAATGGGTTCAGGGTATAAAAAGGACAAAATAGTAATTGCAGTTATAGACGTATTATACAACTACATAGATAATATAGCAGAAAGTATTCTGCTAACCAAATTGAATATAATACCTAAATTCATACTATCCGAAAAAGAAATTAGATTTTTAAACGAATTTATTTCAAGACAAAATGTCTTAGTAGAATCCGATGAACACTTATATAGATTGTTAACATTAGAAACTTACATAAATAACTTTAATATAACGTTCCATGTAAAAATTCCGATATGTAACAAACAAGTATATAAATTAGCACACATTGTCCCTCTACCGTTAGACCACACCACCAAACGTCATCTTGTACGATCAAAACGGTCAAATCTTGTACCTTGAAAACAAATGTCCCAAAGTCAATTAGACATTTATATGCGAAAACACATTTAAACAAACTAACTTAGTCAATATCCACTGCCTTAAGGGCATTCTCTTTGACCAAACGGCAACATGCGACATCAACGATGTCGGCCATCAAGAGGTCATCAGAGAAGTGCAACAACGACATCCTTCGTATTTAACACTAACAGCAATGTCACGTCTTCATGTCACAGACCCTTACCATACGATGATACTGTAATGGAGTTTGAACAAAGGACAAAACTGTCCATAGAATCATTCAAACAAACAAACATAAACAACACGTTCGAAGATTTAAATCTGCAAAAACTCCATTTACAGACATTATCAAGTCGAAACGACCTTTCACACTTTATATACTGCTAACTAAATTGACAATATCTGCAGTATGCATTTTGACACTCGGCGGAGCCTCCAGCGATGTGCTTTACGGCCATTCCATCGATGTGGCCATCACTTCATTCCAGGGGGGGAGGAGTTACCGAATATACCATACAGGGAGAAACGGCGGCGGCAGCACAGCGTTGTGACACTATGTTGAAATGCTGATCCAGCACTTTAACAGGATGTTGGTTGCGGCAGTTCTGTTGCAAGGCACTTGAACTGCTGCAACGGCAATTTGTCAGATACATGTTGATAGCTTTTAAGAAAACCATTGTATACATTTAGCTTTACTGAAGCTCGAACAATAAATAGATATTCAGTTCAGTTTGGAACATTCAAAGAAAACGTTGCAGTGCTTATTGAATTCATATTTCATTTACATCAAATCAACATATATATATATATATATATATATATATATATATATATATATATATATATATATATATATATATATTTTTATATATATCACCTCATCGCCTTGACGATACTGGTAACTCTGGCTGTTGCTAGCACGTGAGCAATCTAAATATGTAACTGTTTTTTCTTAACCGATCTTAATGATTGCATTAAAACTGTGGCTTAAATTGGTGGGCAATATATGTTGGGTTAATTACTTGATTAATAGCTCGGCAGTGGTAGCGGGGAGGTGGTATAGATAGGTATAAAATTAAAGATACTTGATATATATATAATATTAGAAGACTAGATCGACTCGGCTGTTAATGCTGACATGCTCTTTCTACCTGTTACATACATTTGCACAAATACATGATATCCTCTTTACCCATTTTGAATGGGTTCAGGGTATAAGATGCAATATTGGTGCTATTAGTTTCACTGAGTTCACCATAATGAACCTGTAAAATTTGTTTTTGCTGAATTTGCGACCCTATGCTATTTCGGCAGCTAGCACGTAGATATCGCTTACACTTGAATTGCATACACAACGATTTATATTGGAGTTTCCCTGCTCAGCTTGTACCTTGTACTGGTAAATTTAATCAATTGTTTGGTTTCCTCACTCGCTCTGTACTTCAAAATGGGTCAAGGTACCTGTGGTATATTCTGTACTCCTCTGGGTTTTTTGTATATGTTCTTATTACGAAAATAAACTATTCTTAACAAACACCTTTCATATAAACGTTTTCTTTGAATCGCATTTCTACCAAAGTGGTGTAGATTTTGTTAAAAATGTGAGACACAAATGAAATGATTTTTCATATAGATCCTTGAAAATGAATTGGTGCACGAAACGTCATCCACCAAATCTTTGACCCCCATTGCCATCAAGGAGGAATACATTTTTGGAAAAGTGTGAAATACCCCTCAAATGAATTTGAACAAAGAACTTTGAAATTGAGTTTGAGGCCGATCGGATGTTAAACAAAAAAATTGTATACAAACATTTTTCACGATTTTTCCATACTTGCGGTGGAATTTTCCGAAACCCCGTGCACCCGAAATTTCTACCTTAATCACATAAGGTAACTACAGTAAACATTTTAGCTTCCTACCTCTTATGGGTTGGGCTGTGCGTTGATCACCAATCAGTCAGTCAGGACAAACAGTTTTATATATAGAGATTAATAATATTTCTGTTTTGGCCGCCACCAGGTTTTTAATTTTTTTTTTGTAATTTTAATTTTAATTTTAATTTTGCTCCAATATATTTCAACTCTTCACGAAAATTGTAATCTAATCAGATATGATTGTTTCTGTTGTTAATGTTATAGCCCTATACTTGAATACTGCTCTTGTATCTGGTCTCCACAGTATAACAACAGCAAGGATCGTATTAAATCTGTTCAGAAGCAATTTCTGCTTTTTGCCTTACGAGGTTTAAATTGGGACCCTAATCCTTGGTTGCCGTCCTACTCCAGCAGACTGCTTTTTCTCAACATTCCGTCGTTAACCAACCGTAGGACAATTCTCGGTGTTGTCATTCTACATAAGTTGATTATTGGCGACATAGATTATCCTTTTCTGCTAGGGCGTCTTCAATTCTCTGTTCCGGCTAGACCAACCAGAAATTATCGCCCCTTATTACTATCTACGTGCACAACAGACTACGCTATGCACAATCCTTTTCGCGTGCTATGTAAAAATTATAATAGTTTGCATCACGTATTCTCTACCGAACTGTCTCTACCCTTAATAAAATCGTTGCTTTCAGGATACCTTCGGGAAGTCGCTGACCATTCCCAGCTATGAGCAGGGGCATAGTTTGCCGGACAGGCTGAAAAATTTTTCCCCCTATCTACTTAACACTCTTTATCTAACTTACATTGCTTTACTTTATTAATAATCTTCTTACTTTCTTTTTTCCTATTTATTGTATTTTCTTTATTAATATAGCAAATTAAGATTATTTTTAATTTTACATGAGATCACTTTTTTACTACTTACAACCTTCTGCTTAGATGAAGGCTCTAATAACGTCACTGACAAAATTAGCTGTGAAAAGGGACACAGCTGGCCGGACTGGCAAATAAAACACCTCCATCGGTCGGTGATGCTCTTAAGAAAATTGTATCCTTTAACTAGGCTTTTAGCATATAATTCTATTGTACAATCTATTGAATAATGAGGAAGACACTCGTTTTGTCGACCCTTAATAAATAAATAAAGCATTGAAAGATGAATTCTTAATTTAGGAAATAGTTAATGTGTTAAAGAAAATAGTGAAGAAATAAAAGCACAAAAGAAGGGATTTCAATGCAGAATTAAATTTTTTCTTATGAAAAATTCTATAATCGGTGTGGACCAGTGTGCTTAAAACGCAATGTCGAACTTTGCAAGCACAATACCTATTATAAATCGATTGAAAACAGCTATAAGTCGTCTTCAGTAGATAAGAGTGTCCAATCGACCTAAAGATCATTCCCGTGAAACCATATATACAATAGACTCTCTGTCGAAAAGGCTAAAGCCGCAAGGAAGCAGGTAACACAATGGCTGGAGAAACACGTTATATTTGAGTGTGTGTGTTGACTATCGAAAGCTTAACAGCATGGCCCCTCAGAATTGTTTGCCTGTATACCCGATTGAAGATATCCCAAAAGAAATACAATCTGACAATGTTTGTATTTATAAAATGAGGTTTTCAAGGCCCTGTATCAATTGTACGTACAATTAAGAAAATCGAGAATGTGAATATGAATATATAACAAGGCATTTCATTATTTAAAAATATGATATACCATATTTATCGGAGATTTTGTGGTCCCGATGTTGAAGTAAAGATAACAAGGGTCTTTACTAATTGACGTTTTTGTCCACAGTTAGAGGCTTGGCAAGTCTGAAGGTTTATTACACTGCATATCAATCATTTGAGGCCCATGGATACAAAATTACATTAAATTAGTATAAGTACATACTTGTCCGTTGTGGATGCCTTCTCCAAATTTGTGTGGCTCTTTTCAACCAAGTCGACCGGTTCGGAAGAAGTTATTTTTAGGCTGAGAAGCGGTCATCTTTTAATTTCCAAAACGTATCACAGCTGTTGCTTTTGTAGAAAAGGTTTGTACGAATTCTGACCGCATATATGGTAGAATGTATGTGGAATACCACAGGGGTAGCCAGAGGGTATGTTGCGGTTGAATAAGTGGAATACTCAATCCTATCCATATCTGCAGAAGAGCCGTCAAAATATATGCGCGATATATGCACGCGTAAACACTTCTACCAACTCATCACCTTTCGAAATCATGTATGGAATAACGATGATGGGAAAAGCTAGGGAGTGCGAATCGGACCTGCTGAGCCTAGAGCTGATAGAACAATTAAATAATTAGCGGGAGCTGTAGAGTGTAGAGGCCAAGCACAAAATATAGCAGCCTACTTCAACTACGATAAGAAGCGAGATATAGGCTATGACTATAAATTGACGAATTGGTAGCCTTAAAGCGATTCCAATTGGTATCAGGCCGCATTCCTAGGCCCATATCAGCGGAAATAATATCAAAATGAGGAACTTTTGTCAACCGGGAAGAATTAAAATATAAGGTGACAACATCAGCAGGGCTTTGAGAGTCGTTGGTTGGGTTACTGTGGTTCCATTGCTAGTTGCAGCGTCTGTGGCCTGGGAGTTGTCAAAAGCCTTATAATGCAGATGTCGTCGTTAATTTTGGCAATTCGCAAAAGTCATTGTTTTTTTTTTTATAATTCTGATGTACTTGTATTACTCTCCATCAGTCATATTATAAATTTAAGGTGAAACATAGTCCTACATATTTTCTTTATGGGATCGGACCTTCTTCCTTCAGTTTATTAGATGCATTTGCATAAAATCATTATACTCTTTTTATCAATTTTGAATGGTTTCAGGATATAAAATTAAAAAAATTTGTACCCTTGCGCAGAAGCACATGATTGCAGAAGGTTGCTTGGGAAAAAAACCTGACACGAAATATTAGTTTGAAAGTTTCTGTACATATTGTCCATTGAATATGTTGCCAACGATAAATTTGTGTTATGAATGCGAAGGAGCTTTAATTAAATTTTCTTTTTGATCTGACAGTGCAGGGGATTGAGTCCAATAATTGTTTCAATAACCAAAGTTGAATACGTGTGCATGTCTGTCTTTATTGAGCCGCTATAGTTGACTGCATCAGGCAATAGCTTGTTGCACGTTTTTTCGCCAGAATAAAGCAGTCTAAGAAAGAATGGGCCTGACGATATACGATCATGTTATGGTTGTAAAGTCAAAGTCCGACGATTTATCACAAGCGTAGAAAAAATGCGGAGTTTTTCTCAATGTCTTGACTAGAGTGCATACAGCTGAAAAAGAGTTTCCCTGGATCTGTTTTGGCTCACTCACTCCTAGCTGCAGCGTAAACTGGGTTTCTTATGAATGGATGTGTAGAAGAAAGCGAGGATATTTCTTAATGTATTATTGTTTTTCGGTGTTAAAAATAAAAAACATATATATATATGAATTAAAAATTACTACTAGATTTGAACAGGCTACGTTCCGTCGTTTTGAAAACTTGTTATACTATTGTTTCGCTATTTAGCTTTTTTAATAGCTTACACAAATAGAAATAATTAAAATTATTTTCCTTCTTGTGTTATTTCTATATTTGTTAAAAGTTACGAAAAACAGACAGACCAGAATTGGTGTCTGCTTTTTACTTAAGAAAAATAGTTTTACATTGGCAAGCGAACCCGAATTGGTACGTGCCAATTTAAGAGAGGCGACAATTGATAAGTTATAATTTATAGTAATGCAAGTCGCCATGTGTACCAAATGCACGCAGCGAACGAACTTAAGCAACTCGATGCGCAGCATCGAGGTCTACGCATAAGTAATGCTAGGGCAATAAAACGATCGTTACAGCGAAGAGCGTCAGCTTAATGCAAATGTAATCTTAAGAGCTAAATTTAGGCGATTGCTTAGCAGAGCAAATGTTTAAGATAAGATTAAGATGCTGCTCTTATCAGTTGCGAGGTCGCTCCAGCTGTTTTGGCTGTGTAGCCAGACAACCGTTTCCCCTAACATGCAATTCAAATTATCCAAAACTTCGTTTTCGTGATTAGTTTCGATCAAAAACCCGCTGTACAAATTTAAGGTTCTCAGCCTATATAACCCTGTAGGTCGGTTATTCAGTCACCAGTTAGTAAACAATCAAGGCAAACTTCTTCAATATGTAGATTAGGTAAACTACTTACAAGCTTGGACGATTCCGATAGTGCCAAAAAATCTCTTAGCGCATAATGAGAATTATGTGCCATGTTACGGAACTTCCAAAACGATTCAAGTTTACTTCGACACTCATGACAGATAACAGAGGGGAACCCATCATTCGGTAATGGCTGAAAAAAACAAATGCAAAAATGATATTAAAATAAAATGAAAATTTATACTAAGTTAAAAGAATTCATTTTACAACCTATAAGATAACAATTTTTAAGGCGTTGTGTATTATACAATATGAAGCAAATTTAATTTATGTACGACTGTTTTATTATTTAAAGATATTTCAGCAACTGCGATTAGCAATTCCTTGACGGCTCTCGAAGCCAAAAAAAGCGTAATCAGCATTTACCTTCAGGTCCCTTCGAAACAACGTCCACATAGTTTCTATTTGTTTTCAGAATGTTAGACATCTTATTTCTAAACTTAAGAATCTTTTTATAGCTAGCTTTTCCCTTGATTAGATTGTCTCAGTTACATTTACTTTCTCTTAACGCACTATTTATAAACAAAAATTCCAGTTAATATAAAGCATATAACTTGTATTTAAGAAGTTTCTACTAATGTGCGTGATAATGACCTAGTTATGGAGTGGGTTGATTTCAATTTACCGAACATCTCATTGTGATTACTCACCGCCAACAACTACGTTGTACCACTAACCATACAATGCATAGATATACCAAACTGCATTTTAATTGTATCAAGTAAGTAAGTAATTGTATCATCGCAACCAGTAAGTCCCATGGGCGGCTGAGAGTGGCAGCCGACCGCCGGCCTCGAAAGCTGAACGTTCAGTGTGAAGCCGCATCTCGCTCAGCGCATATATGTATGCCATTTTTAAATCCTTACAGCCCAAATACATACATTTGTGTTTATGCATATGTAGAATGTGCCTCGCTCTAAATTATTGCTCATTGCGCACTAGTGTGCTTCTCATTCTCCCTGCATAGCTTCCCACAAAACCCAGAGATCTACACACACACATATGTTTGTGTTGTGTGGATGTGCGCACAAGTAGATCACGGCGTTTGTCGCGATCCAGAGGTTTATTCTTCAATTGTGTGCCTTTTGTGCCTGTGGTAGCAATACGCACTCACATTTAAATGCTCTATCATGTATTCCTACGTCCAGTCAGGCATAATTAGAAGAATTTTATCTAATTTTATTTAATACACAATTAATTAAAAATATTTATATTTATTTTCTGTTTAGTGTAGGGACATTTTCGGTTAACATATACAAATAACTAAGTCGTATTTCTGCGAGTCCTAAGAGAGGACAAACATTGAAAGTGTTCAAATTTCGCGACAAGCTGCTTGTGCACACGCACACTCTTTCGAGTAATCAATTGCCTGATATTATTAACGGGATTTGCCTGTTTATGTGCAGAATTGATATTTCCCATGCTTGCTATAAAAGTAAGGGTCCCTGAACTTTGGCATGTGTGCATGATAACTTTTTTAGCCGGCCTACCACGCACACTTACACTTTTATATTTGATGGAAGCATTAATGCGTTTGTGAGCATGTTGGTTGCCTGCCTGCCTGCCCGATGCAAATTTGACGATTTAAGGTCTTCGGTATTTCTGAATTTCGAGCTCTACACACACACACACACACATACATGTGTGCCAATGAGCTGATTAAAGGTTTGTCGTGAGATATTTTCATCAATGCGTGCGTAAATTTGTGCGACTGGTACAGTCTTTGTTTTTTTTTTTTTTTTTTGGCATGCCTGCTGTTTACACATGTGTACAAACAGCAAGTCGCAAAAATTAAACACTCAATTTTTGTCTTTTTTTCAGATCTCTTTGACAAGTCGACGGTGAATTACCTTTGCAGGAATACGACTTAGATAATTTTGTATTTTAAGCAAAATAGGTCCCTACAGTAAACACCAAATAAATATATATATTTCATTTAGGTCAATTAATTGTGTATTTAATATAATTAGATCAAATTCTTCTCATAAAATAAATAAATAAATAAAATAAATAACCTCTGGCTCGCGACAAACGCGGTGATTTACTTGAGCGCACATCCACACAACACAAACATATGCATGTGTGTAGATCTCTGGGTTTTGTGGGAAGCTATGCAGGGAGAAAGAGATACACACAAGTGCGCAATGAGCAATAATTGAAAGCGAGCCACACTCTGCATATGCATAAACACATATGTATGTATTTGGGCTGTAGGATTTAAATACACATAAATGCGCTGAGCGAGATGCGGATTCACACTCAACGTTCGGCTTTCGAGGCCGGCTTTCGACTGCCACTCTCAGCAGTCCTACTCAATCTGGGCACACTAAAATGGTCTCAGACGCCCTTCGGTCTCACTGGTTGCGATTAATCTTGATACGATTAAAATGCAGTTTGGTCTATCTATGTGTGGTTAGTGGTTGTGCCTTTAGCACAGCAAGACTATTTTATTATTTCAAATCAATTCAACTTCTAATCAATTGAATAGCATACTTTATCTTGTATTTATGAATGATTACCTTATACTTCCTAAGGGTGCATAACATCCTGCTTTGGAGGTAGCAATGCGCAACTGTCATCCTTAATAATTCGCAAGAAAACTGTTCCTTGCTCAATCAACGTATTTATGCAACTGATGGTCTTACTTATATGACGGAGTTGATATGAATATTCTAAATTGTATTTATAACACCCTGATTTATCATAAGATGGATGTACTCCAAGTTCAATCCCATCGCCTGCTTGATCCAAGCAACCATGTTTTACTCCTAGGCCATCAAACCTATTAAATCTTAATATTTTAAAAGTTGAATAAATCTGACTATTGACTTGGCTTAAAACTCCATATACCATTATCCAACTCGTTAAAAAGGCTAGTTGCTTATGGTCGAGACTTTAAAGTTGAAGCATAATTTATAACTTTGCCAACATCTTTGAAGTTTTTTTTTAAATCAACTTACAACCTGATCTTTTTGCAACTATGGTGTTCGGCCAACCAATTGTATCAAAATTGCTCAAAATGTATGTTAGGACGATCAAGTTAAAGAAGTAAAACATCATGGTACACAAGGCTAAACGCCTTCCTGAAGACGATGTATGTGACATCAGTTTGCATTTTAGAAATAAAATTATTATTAAAAAAGGAAGTAAACTCTAGCAGATTGCTCGTAGTTGACCGATCCTTTACGAACCCATGTTGAACAGGGGAAACAACTAATTTGCAGAAATACTGCAAGTTCGAAGTGATTTTTTTTTCAAATGCTTTGCAATGCTCCTGTAATTTGTTCTATCCAAAGAGATGGAAAAATAGAAGGTTCAAGGGATGGATTAAAGGGCTTTGGCAATGGTGGGAGAAAGGGCAAAGAGAGTAAAAATATTTATTGATGGCTCTGGCGACCTTTCCATATTTCAATATTTATTTGTTGGCTGGCTCGAGGTCCGTGTTTGTTAAAACAAACAATGAAAAACAATTTTATTCAATTCTCTTCCGATATATTTCGGTTGCACATCGGCAAACCGTCTTCAGGGCACTAACACCAAGATACAAAAAACAATTAACAATTATAATACAATAAATTAAACATTATTTCGAACATTTTACATACATTATTTTACACGTCTGCGCTTTTTGACGTGGAGATTGTTACTGAGGTTGTTTGACTGTTTAAGAGGTGTCTGTACAAGTGAGCGCAATTTTCTGTGTCTGTCTTGTAGTTTAGTCGTTTGTAGGTTGGTGTGTTAATTATGTGTAGCATTTCCAATGTGTGTCGCTTGTTATAGTGTTGTTCTTGTTGTAAGATTGTTGTTTCATCAAAATTTGGTGTGTGGTTGCTTCTTATACAATGGGTCATAAGTGCTGTTTTCTGTATATTATTTTGATGTCTTAGTTTGAAGTCCGATTTATGTTGACTAATCCTTGTTTTTAGCTTCGATTTTGTTGTACCTATGTAGACACTATTGCACTTGTTGTTGTTATCCCCGCCACATGGTATTTGGTAAACGACGTTGCTTTTTTCGATCATCGGGATTTTCGACTTTATCTTGTTGAAGAATTTTTGTAATGTATTCGTCGGTTTGTGTGCTACTTTTATATCTTGTTTGTTATAACAGTCTGAGTTTGTGAGGCGTTCTGATAGTCGTGGTACATATATTAGTGATTTGTATATTTTAGCAGGTTCTGTTGGCTTTTTTCTTTCGATTTGTCGTCTTTTTAATAATGTTTTGATTATATTTGGGGGGAAGTCATTTTTGGTCAAAAGTTCTTTGATTTCATGTTCAATTTCTTTGTGGTATATTGTGTCCGATATTTTCATCATTCTATTCATACAGCCTAGTGCTGTATTGATTATCATACTCTTTGGGTGGTTTGAATTGAAGTTGAGTATTCGTCCGGAGGCTATGGGTTTCCTATACCACTTTATTTTGAGTGTGTTGTCCATTCTGCTTACAATAGAGTCTAAAAATGGTAATTTCCCGTCCTTTTCTAATTCCATTGTAAATTTTATCTGTTTGTGGAAGGAATTCAATTCTTTTAGAATATTTTCCACGTCTATTTTGTTCGTTATGGCAAAAAGGTCATCTACATATTTGGTCAAGAGTCTTGGTTTTATTTTTAATTTATCTGTAATCTTGTCCAACAGTTCCTCCATTAATATATCTGCGATTACTGGGGAAGCCGGTGATCCCATTGGCATTCCCTTAAGTTGTGTGTATATTTTGTCTTCGTATTTGAAATATCTGTTTTCCTGTATGCAAAATCTAACTATGTCCATAAATAGTTGTTTCGGTATATTCGTGTGCTCTTCTAATTTGGTCCATTTTTGTCTTATTGTGTCAAGTGCTAATTCTATTGGTATGCTGGGAAATAAGGATACTACGTCAAAAGATACTAATGTTTCCTCTTCTCTAATCTGGGAGTTGTTGACTCTGTCTTTAAAATCTACCGCGTTCTTGATGTTGTACCTAGAGTCCATTGTCAGATTTTTTAATATTTGTATTATATATTTGCACAGCCCGTAAGATGGAGATCCTATGGAGGAACATATTGGTCTCAGTGGAGTTCCTTCCTTGTGTATTTTTGGTAGTCCATATATCCTCGGAGGTACCGCTGTTGTTGTAGTCATCTTATTTCTTTCGTCCTTTGAAATAAGACCCATCTTGAATAATTGTGCTACGAAGGTGTTATTCTTTGTCTGTAGTCTTGATGTCGGATCTAGTCTCAATGTTCTATACGCGCATAAGTCGTCTAAAATATTTGTCATTTTATTTTTATATTCATCCTCATCCATTGCTACGGTTTTGTTGCCCTTATCCGACGATAGAATTTTAATATTTATATTTTCTTTCAGTAATTTTCGTGTCTGTTCCACTGTGTCCAGTATTGCTCGATCCCTACTGTTTTGGTTGTTCTTGGTTTTATGCTCTTTGACTAACAAAGAGAATTTTGTGCGCGCCGACTCTTGTGTTTCCTTTTCTTTTATTGTTTGCACTAGCTCCTCACCGTCTGCGATGTATTTCAAGAGAGGAAAATCTCTCTTGCTGATTGGGAGAGCGAACTTCGGCCCTTTTGCGAGTAACGCTACGACGTTTGGCGGGAATTCTATTTTTGTTTGTTTTAACAAACACGGACCTCGAGCCAGCCAACAAATAAATATTGAAATATGGAAAGGTCGCCAGAGCCATCAATAAATATCAACGGAAGGCACGCCGTATGCACAGCAACCAACATGAGCTACGCAAAAATAAAAACTAAATACAAGGATTCGAAAAGAACAATTAATAAATTCCAACTAACACTGGTAAAATTAACTAAACTTAAATCTAGTTTAAAATTTTTGTTAAAATGTAGAAAATCAAATTTAATACCTAACTTCATCAAAAACTTGACACAGCATTTGACCATACTGACCACTGACAATAAAACCCACCCTGACATAACAAGAACATTGACTAGACACACACATTTTTACCATACCAAAATATTAAACTTACTTATAAAACACAAACACAACCTATTACAAGAACAAACAAAACATATGGAAAAAGCAAAAACAAACATAGAACAACTGATGACCACAGATGACGCAAAAGCGTTTTTTGAGAGCGAGAGAAATATAGAAAACAAAATAACAACAACACTCAAGAAAAGACAAGAAACGAAACACGATAAGTTACGAGATCAACGGAACCTAGCCTTAGCGGATAACAACACGCAAAGAGAGTGGTTTGTAAACAAAACAAAAATAGAATTCCCGCCAAACGTCGTAGCGTTACTCGCCAAAGGGCCGAAGTTCGCTCTCCCAATCAGCAAGAGAGATTTTCCTCTCTTGAAATACATCGCAGACGGTGAGGAGCTAGTGCAAACAATAAAAGAAAAGGAAACACAAGAGTCGGCGCGCACAAAATTCTCTTTGTTAGTCAAAGAGCATAAAACCAAGAACAACCAAAACAGTAGGGATCGAGCAATACTGGACACAGTGGAACAGACACGAAAATTACTGAAAGAAAATATAAATATTAAAATTCTATCGTCGGATAAGGGCAACAAAACCGTAGCAATGGATGAGGATGAATATAAAAATAAAATGACAAATATTTTAGACGACTTATGCGCGTATAGAACATTGAGACTAGATCCGACATCAAGACTACAGACAAAGAATAACACCTTCGTAGCACAATTATTCAAGATGGGTCTTATTTCAAAGGACGAAAGAAATAAGATGACTACAACAACAGCGGTACCTCCGAGGATATATGGACTACCAAAAATACACAAGGAAGGAACTCCACTGAGACCAATATGTTCTTCCATAGGATCTCCATCTTACGGGCTGTGCAAATATATAATACAAATATTAAAAAATCTGACAATGGACTCTAGGTACAACATCAAGAACGCGGTAGATTTTAAAGACAGAGTCAACAACTCCCAGATTAGAGAAGAGGAAACATTAGTATCTTTTGACGTAGTATCCTTATTTCCCAGCATACCAATAGAATTAGCACTTGACACAATAAGACAAAAATGGACCAAATTAGAAGAGCACACGAATATACCGAAACAACTATTTATGGACATAGTTAGATTTTGCATACAGGAAAACAGATATTTCAAATACGAAGACAAAATATACACACAACTTAAGGGAATGCCAATGGGATCACCGGCTTCCCCAGTAATCGCAGATATATTAATGGAGGAACTGTTGGACAAGATTACAGATAAATTAAAAATAAAACCAAGACTCTTGACCAAATATGTAGATGACCTTTTTGCCATAACGAACAAAATAGACGTGGAAAATATTCTAAAAGAATTGAATTCCTTCCACAAACAGATAAAATTTACAATGGAATTAGAAAAGGACGGGAAATTACCATTTTTAGACTCTATTGTAAGCAGAATGGACAACACACTCAAAATAAAGTGGTATAGGAAACCCATAGCCTCCGGACGAATACTCAACTTCAATTCAAACCACCCAAAGAGTATGATAATCAATACAGCACTAGGCTGTATGAATAGAATGATGAAAATATCGGACACAATATACCACAAAGAAATTGAACATGAAATCAAAGAACTTTTGACCAAAAATGACTTCCCCCCAAATATAATCAAAACATTATTAAAAAGACGACAAATCGAAAGAAAAAAGCCAACAGAACCTGCTAAAATATACAAATCACTAATATATGTACCACGACTATCAGAACGCCTCACAAACTCAGACTGTTATAACAAACAAGATATAAAAGTAGCACACAAACCGACGAATACATTACAAAAATTCTTCAACAAGATAAAGTCGAAAATCCCGATGATCGAAAAAAGCAACGTCGTTTACCAAATACCATGTGGCGGGGATAACAACAACAAGTGCAATAGTGTCTACATAGGTACAACAAAATCGAAGCTAAAAACAAGGATTAGTCAACATAAATCGGACTTCAAACTAAGACATCAAAATAATATACAGAAAACAGCACTTATGACCCATTGTATAAGAAGCAACCACACACCAAATTTTGATGAAACAACAATCTTACAACAAGAACAACACTATAACAAGCGACACACATTGGAAATGCTACACATAATTAACACACCAACCTACAAACGACTAAACTACAAGACAGACACAGAAAATTGCGCTCACTTGTACAGACACCTCTTAAACAGTCAAACAACCTCAGTAACAATCTCCACGTCAAAAAGCGCAGACGTGTAAAATAATGTATGTAAAATGTTCGAAATAATGTTTAATTTATTGTATTATAATTGTTAATTGGTTTTTTGTATCTTGGTGTTAGTGCCCTGAAGACGGTTTGCCGATGTGCAACCGAAATATATCGGAAGAGAATTGAATAAAATTGTTTTTCATTGTTTGTTTTAACAAACACGGACCTCGAGCCAGCCAACAAATAAATATTGAGAGTAAAAATATTTCAAAGAATTTATAGCTAAAAGTAAAGAGGGATGGGAAATAATTGGACCAAGCATAGAACAAGAGAAAGTAATATTATAAGGATAAGAATTCTAATTAGGACAGATTGGAAATAGTTAACAAACATCTAAGATAGAGTACTAGATGTTATAAAAAATAATATGATTCAAATCAACTTGAATATCAAAAGAACGAGGGGTATAGGTGCAAGTGATATAAATATCGCATGATGGAAAAGTCAACTTAACTGAGACAATCTCAGCGTCAGTAGGGGTAGTAAAACATAATGATTCTGACTGGATAGTGGCTTTGACGGCAATTGATACTTTAAGTCGGCCGATCATTATTATGTAAAATGAAATTGTTCAAAAAACTTCAAAATCAGATATGGTTGAATTTAACCATTCTTCTGAAAATTTGATTATATCCTAATCAAAGGGAGTGCTACACATAAAAAAATTTTATTCTTCGAAAAGAGACCTCTGACATTTTGAGAATGAATAGAAATTGAATTATGAGGAGGCCAAAATTAGGAATCACAAATGATTGGGAACGAATCACATGAAACATTAATTTTGTATAATGCTATTTAACTAGGAGTGACACACTAGCGGAATATTTACTAGTAAAATAGCCAATGACTCACAAGTGGAGTCAGTCGAAAGTCGACACAGAAAAACATGCTTACGAGGGGCAACAACAGTAAAATTAGGAACTGATGGGGCTGAAAATAAAATTGTTTTACTTTTAACAATCTGGGATACATTGCACGACCAACGCAAACCGCCGCAGCCCTTCTTGGCAATGACAGCGATCTAGTCGCAATCGCTCCCAGTGAGCACATTAAGCATGCATTATATATATACAAAACATCCAACAATTAACAAATTGCAGCTGAGCAGAAGCTTCAGCCATGTGAAACGACAAGGTTATTTACAGAAAGACATATTTTCTACCGGCGTTAAAAGTGAAGCAGAAATTTCGAGGGCACAGGGGGAAAAACCCCCGCACAAAATTAGAGCAAGCAATCGCTGAAAAAATATTTGAACACACAAATTATTGTTTGGAGCGAATGACAACAATAAAAACTGCACGGAACTGAACCCGGTTTTTGCACAACAGATTGCATTTTGCACAAGTTATTAAATATTTTTAAATAAAACGCAAAATATGTAAAATTTAGAAACAAGAATAGAATGGAAGCGCAAAAATATATAAAAATCTCTCAACTGAGAACTTGTGTGGATCGCATTTTCACCAAATGAGGTTAAAGTTGCGAACCCAATCGTATTCTCCCTAAACTCTTTCTACCCCTAATAAAATCGTTGGTTTTAGGATATCTTCGAGAACTCACTGACAATTTTAGGTTATGACCCCATGGGGTGGGTGATTTCCTACCTCTATCTTTATACCCTAGAATTAAAATATACAAACAAGTAAAACCCAGATTCCTGGCTACATCACCAGCTATAAATTTACCTCTCACGAACGCGTGTGGAATCTTTGGGAGAGACCTCAGGAACGCTCTGGCTGGCGAAAGTTTGGCAAACGACATCGACGTTGCATAGGTCAGGGGCTAATCTGAAAAGTCCCCAACCTTGAAATCCTCCAAAGTATTCTGTAATGGACAGGCGTAAGACAAGATAATTTCGAGGACTTTCGTAGGAAAAATGCTGATATGTACAAGATACTGCTGTAGATTAGAGATCATCAGCAACATATAACCAACTCGGAGCCACTTTTTGATTATTTTTGTATACCCACACTTTTCCGGGATTGTCAATATAATATGCATTTACTGACAAGGATCCTGGATTCCTGGATATTTTATTGATCCCTACAATCTTTCAGACAAAGAATTACATTTTGCAAAGCAGTTTTAAGAGCATCCTACATCTCCTTACCTACTCAGAGAGAGCTTTACTTAGAGATCATCGACCATCGACCATTTTTGACTTAGGACTCAAAAAGGCTTAAATCCTAGCATCACCCATTACAAAATCATCTCATCGCAAGAACAATGCGCGGTGGTTCCAATCCACATTATACTCTCCAGAGTCCAGATAGGCCTTTAAAAGTCTGTCACTTCGCGATCGGCCGCGAGAGTAAGACATACGTCGGGTGCCGTCGTTTCATGCGACACCGCCTGGAAACTATGCGGACTTAGTACCGATCGGTAAAAGTAGTAGAAACCTGGCCTTATAGTCAAATCAACCATTCTATTTTGGCCGGCCTTGTCCTAGCTGAAGCACAGACTCTGTTAACGTGGTCAGCGCAACAGTTTCGTGCTGGCTTTTCTCGACATTAAGGATACTCCATCGTAAGGCCTAGCACTCGAACTGGTTTATTAACACCTGGAGACGGTCAGTGGCAGAATAGTCTGCGTATTTTGCCAGTAGAGACCCATCCCGAATTTTGCCTATTCCGGAGCAAGCTTCCTTGAACTGCACAGCGAACTCCCTGTCATCCAGGAACGACTCTAGTATCTTCCATAGCGCTTCGGGGAGCAAGCACATTTGTGCTCGACTCCATTTAGTAAAAAATGAATGTCGATTTCGAAAGCAGGAATCCTTTTACTAAAGCAGTATCATCCAAATCCAATAAAAAAAATTGGGTCTGGAAAAATATTTTCTTTTATTTAAATTTAAATTCATCCCTTCACCACAGATCAGAGATAAATCCAATGGTTTATATTTGAAGCCATATTTATATTTTTTAGTTGGCTTACAATTTGCCTTCAGCTTTTTCTGTTTGCCTATACCAAGCTATCTACCGACTAATTGTAAAATTATGCCTTTAAAATAATAAATTACAAACAAAATATAAGCATACACTAGATTTTTGTGTCACCTAAGAATTCGAATTGGGTATGAATTAGATAGAATAAAATTCTTAATTATTTTGCGATTTTAATAAATCATTTGCATTTATATACATGCAATAGTTTTCCCATAAAGAGTTGATATTCAAAAATATATTTATTATGATTACATAAACGTATTTCAACTGTTATTATTCCAACAATTCAAAGAGTAATGTATCGTATTATATTTGTTTGTACCTTTCTACTTATTAACATATTCATATACGTATTATTCATACATGAATAGGTACGTAATTATGTATTCATACACATATATGCATATAGTAGTATGTGCTCATCTGAGTTAATACGTTGCAAAAACGAAAGACAATTTGAGACATTTCCCTTATTTTTAAATGTAATAGAGCGAGTTTGTTATTACACATAATGCACAGTATATACAAGTACGGATGACGGAAAAAAAACAAGAACACATGAACACACACACTCACATACATATAAATATATATTTATATATATAAAAATATATATACACTTATATATATATATATATATATATATATATATCCAAGCATTTGTATGCGCATACGTATGTTGAATTAAAAACTACTTCACCTTACCTTAATAGAGAGACAGTTGAATATCTGAATTGAAATATGCGGTGATGAATCATCTTTATGCTCTTGGCTGTAATCCTCGTGTGTTGAAGAAATTTCGTCAACTTCATATAATAGATTTTTTGTGGGAATAGATTCAGCAGTGTCATATCCTATGCTGGGTAGGCTATGTATAATTTGATGCTCGCCTTGACCAATTGATTTAGATGTTACTCTTTTTTGTTGTTCAACGTCTTGTGTCGTTGATGTTGATTGAAAGTGTAATGTTGTTAAATTAGTTTGCAGACTATTTTTATTTGAAAATATTGGATCAAACTTTTTGGATTCTATAGTGCATGGCGGGTTGACAGAGGCAGAAGGCACACTTGGTGTGTAATTGCTTTTGTGAAGATGATTCAATGAGCCCATTTCATTATTGCTTTCCACTGCTGATAACGAGTTATCATATTGACAGCAACATGATTTTGAGTCGAAGGCATTGGATACACATTTTGATACATTATCATTTATATTGCACTTTTTAAAGTTATGAATATGTTGGTTAAGTTTTTCATTGGGACTTTTCTCACTGTTATATATTTGTAGATCTGCAATATCTTGCTCATTAACCAAAGTGAGGCACAATCGACAAACTTGGCGATACTTATGTGGTACATTATACATAATTATAAGTAATTTTGTTTGTTTACACTTTTGATGGAATAAGAACACCTTTAACTGGTTTGTTATATTTTAAATTATAACTTTAAAACAAATTAGAAAACAAATGTAAACACTATTTATCACTTTTTCATTGTTTTACAATCCACATTCAGTTCACCTAAAACAATTCATTTCTTTAGTTCTTATCTCATGTTTTATTCGCGAACTACTAGTTCTTTTTGGCTTTATTGACAGGGCGGTATATTTCCATATATACATTTTTAAGATGACACTAGCCACGTTTTGAAATGTTGCCTGAATTAAACATATATATGTATATATACAATTTAGTATGTTTATGAGAAGGGTGTACACAGGTTCATTTTTTTTTATACTTGCAGAACTTGACCTTTTTATCGAAATTCAAATTATGATAGCATTAATTCAATTTTTTATGTCTTTAATAATAAAAGAGTCAACAATAAAATATTATAATACCATCAATCGATAGTCGAGACTGTCAGAATAATATGTTCTACCACTAACCAAACAACATTTGGTTGTTCGGTTAGTGGTTCTACGAACCCAGGAACGGACTTGTGTTTAAAATTTGATTTTATCGGCAGCGTCGATATATTTTTCAGTATATAGTTTAAGTATCGGTAGATTAGCAAACAAAAAGGAGTGCCTAAATAGCGAGAGGGTGGGAACGCCACCTACACGATCCACTTTGCCGAGCAGGTAGATGCTGACAGAGCATTGGGATTGTCCACCCGCTCATGAGATCGGCGCAGCCACATTCTCATTATTTGGGAGCTTACATTGAGTAATAAATAGAGAGTGCTTCTGGATCAAAAGCTCGCTTTCAATGTACTTGATGCGAGATACAGAGGTGGCAAACACAACACCCGGCTGTCTACAGCTACTTCTGCCGTTGCCCAAAATTCAAAGATAATATCAGAATATATTCTATTAAATACAACAACATCAACCAATTAAGAAAACAAGCGAATCAGAATAAAAAAAAAACAGACAACAAAAAAATCTTACTATGCACTCTTCTAACTCATAAGCACTACTTCTTCTTCTCCGCTCGCTTTCAACTTACAAGCAGCCCGGCAGATTTTTATAGTTTTTATTTTTGGACCGGCAGTATTTAAGCTATTGATCAGTAATTTTTACCAGTGACCACTTACCTTCTTATATAACAATTTTTATTTAATGTCAGAGAAAAATACTTCTATTTGACTGTGAAACTATTGAAACAATTATTAATAATTGTTTTCCTTAAAAAAATAATACACCATTACTATTATTCGACAAATAGTTGTTGCTATGTATGTCTCAACACAAATATTTTGAAGCAAGTGTACATGATTGTGTCTGCCAAGCCAAGGGAAATCTATGAATTTAGAAAGATTGCAACATTTTGCTGCGCATATGACGTTATTGCTTAATGTTTTTTATGTGAGATCGTTGCGCACAGTAAATTATTAAATTTTATAAATAAATTATTTATAGTTAGGGTAGGAAAATGCATATCAAGACAATAATTTAACGTAAAATTTATGATGTTTTGTTTGCTTACGCTCGATATTATCGGCCATGCCAATATCTTTTGTTGAGTAGCCAGGGTATCGGGGGTGGATTCGAGGACACAGTGGCGTCCAAACTACGATTCACTGCGATCCACTACGACAGAAGACTTGTCAGTGGGCGATTGCGATTAGCCACCCGATTCGCTCTTAAAGAGATAAGGAGGAAAGCAGCAGAGCAGAGGTTCCTTGATCCAGAAATACAGATGCACATATGGGCAGCAGCGGTGACCATCTTTACCATGTATGCGAGTGTCGAATATATTAAGTGGAGCTCGACGGTCAACGGTGGCCGTATGCCGAAAAAAAATCAGTCATCTTATTTAAATTAATTGTGCCGAGCGAAGGCGGCGAAGATATTACAAATAAATAAAAATAAAGGAACATTTCATAGTGCTGCGCAAAAGTATTTTGAATAAAATTCGTTATATCGTCAGGTCGAGCACACTAAAATTAAATTACGATGAAACCTAAAGTTGAACAAACAAAAAAAAACGAAATAATGCGCATAGGAATAGAGCAATAAGATAACTTTGAAACTTGTAAAAAATATATATAATCAAGAAAAATAAATATCAGAGCCCAGATCAGGGCCGAGGGCTCCAGACTAGTAGACCACATTCTCCAGCCCGGGGAAGCAGATAAGCCTTATACACGGCCAAATGTTCTACGCGACGGGAGAAGGAAAAGGGAGCATAATTACACACTTGCGATAGTCTTGGTGTATTTCCTTAACGTTGTATTTTTTTTGGTTGCGTTAACTTGCTATAAAATATTCTGTAAAAAGATAAAATTTTATAACTATTATCTATTGTCAAAAGCAATAAGAGTAATAAAACCAATTTCACGGATACAGTAAAAAAAAGAGAAAGGCTCGGCGAATTGTTTATTGATGGGCAGAGAGGGGCATGACGGCCGACACAGGCTTACGTAGGCCAACCAGTGGGCAAAAATGAGGGAGATGAGATCAGGTGATCATCTTAAGTAGGGCGGGTACGTTGGGTCCGGAACCGTGACCCGTTCTGAAAAAATCCAGTGAAGTGTAGTGTCTTTTGCTTATTCATATTAAAGTCTCACCTTTGTTGTTTTCATTAATACGTCGTTCCAGCTGCTTAATTTGTCCATTTGTTAGTAGTTTCAGCTGTTTGATGTTTATCGATTTTTAAGTTCGTTATGCGATAGTGTTGGGTAGGTCTTTTTTAATACAGATGTTGTAGCTTTTTAATATCGACTGTGCGGACTGCGGGCCAAGGATGGAACTTCCTCTAGAGAACCGATGAGTTAAAAATCAGTTCCGTAGCAACGCAAATATCCTGCTCCCTCGATTAAGTGAAGGACGTCCTTGGACTGCTTGTAAGGTGCAGAATGTCAAAAATGTCAAAATGTCTTGACGACCTCGAGTCGATGATGACATCAATGACAGTGAATGGCTCGAACTTGGTGGCCCAAGTAGTACAAGGAGCTGTGCAACAAATCTTCTACATAAAGCCGTCGTAAGCGTAGCACTCTAATTGCTGACCAACAATATTGTTTATTTTGATGACCTGGGATTGTAGGGAGAACTACTTGGTTCAGCAGGGGTTCGCCCAAACAATGAAAAACACTTGATCTATTTTCAGCAGTCTTTCACCTAACTCGCCCTTGTCTGTTCTTATTGTTCACTCTGTTTATTAATTATTAAACGCACTCAATGTCATAGCTTCCGCCAACTCTACTGACAAATTGAGTTTTTCACCGCGCGCGACCTGCATTCGCCCCAATGTACGGCCGCTGCTTTGACGCCGACGTCGACTGCGGTGCGTGTTTGTGCGCAAGTGTGCAAGCGTTGTTTCGTCGTCGCTCTTCTGGCGCGCCCGTGCTGTTCTTTTGGACCGATCGTTCTCTTTCTGCTCTCCGCTTTGTGTGCTTCACTTTGCACACATTTTCGTCGCCTTTATCTTGCAGTCTTATTCTTTTTCGCCATACACAGGGTATGAAATGCACTTGCTAAGGTGTGCTCGACACCTGTAGTAATAGTTAGCATGCACGATTATTCAGTGATATACTTAGCATTAACTGTAAAAATAACTGTAATCGCATCGAAGGCTTCTCTCAAAGAGCGATACATTCGATGCTGTTACTCTCGCTCTGACACTAGCATACGCATATGAGAGCGATAGTGAAATAAAAAAGATTTGCGACGACATTCTTAAAGTGACACGCACAAGACATGGTTTCATTATTATATATATATATTTGCATATATTTGCATATTTGCATATTACATATATTTGCTTCTGACCCTTCCTACACACCGTAGATTCGTATTTTACCCATATATTATGACTTATTTTTCCCTTATCCTCTATTAGGGTACATACACACTAGGGTATGACGATTAAAAATACTTTGTACGCACCTCCTTTTTTTAAAAACACTTATTTGGGCATAGTTGCGGGGCTTTAATCCACAAATCATATTTCGTACTACTTCACCTACACTACACCACCTACACTACCAGACCGTAGACTCGCACCACCTAAACAATCGGGCCGTACCACATCCTCCCACGCTGGTTTATGGAAAGAGATTATGTTGAACAATGGCTCGCTCCGGTATTTGAGGCTAGGATTAATAAAAAATAACTAATCTCCCTTTTTATTGTAGCGTTCACGTGTTTGATACTCACGCTTGCTAGAATAAAACTAAAGCTGCTGGTCAGCTTCACCGTCTTGCGAACCTCTATGCTTATTCGCTCCTCCGCTCCTCTTAATTACATTTTTAGGAATCAGAGTTGCCTATGATTAAATATAGATCGTAATCGGTTTCTCTCCTCTTGTCTTGTTACTTAAAAGATTGTGTTTTTCTATTTAGACTTCAATATATTTCCTAAGCTTAATCATCAAATTATAATTCCGTTCATTCAACCCAATAGTTATATATATTAAATTAATAATAAAATCATTCAATTTTTCATTTGCGTTTGTTAGGTTGTATAGCTATGGCACTTGTAATTGTGGCCATGAATCACACACACACCGTGGTAGACTTTCAGTTGGGCGATGTAAGCCTCATTTGGTCGCCGTCGCGTGTCAGGCGTACAATATTGGGGGACGAATTTCATGGCCGGATAAGGGCCGTCAAGCTTTGTTGCTAGCGTTGCCGTGAGCCCGTCGGTGGCCTTAGACAGCTGATACCGACGTAGCTACACTTATCCGCCATATTCTGCAACGCGAATTGTAGTGCTTCCCCTGGTCCTTGGACAATATCGAGTACTTCCTTCTCTGAAGTTTACTGGTCAGGATGCGAAGCCGAAGCCGTCGTATAAGATTGCTGGCAGACAAGGGTCGCGACCTTGTACCAAGAAGGCGGGCGAAAATCCATTCGAGTTAGCCAGACATCTTTTCCACGCCAGCGCTATTTCTTGTAGCATTTCGTCCCATGAGCTTGTGTTTACTGTTCGTTTCGTCTGCTTGGTGGGGTTTTCCTGAGGAAAGTGCGGTGTCCTGTATTGCACCTTCAAGCAAATAGAAATCAGAAAGGCCTTGAATGTCCGGATAGTGAACTATAGTTCGACTTCGAATCGGCAGAGTATTCGTTCTCGGAACATAAATAGCATCATATTTCTGTGTTTCGAGCTTGTTAGGGTGCCTACGAAGCCGGGGCAGAGGAGGCGCGCCAGCATCCGTCCTGCCAGCCCCACCTGTTCCACTTTACATTTTCGGCACACCTCGCAGCATTTTATATGTCGTCCTGGCTAATAATATCTCGTCTTCGTGACTCCTTGATGGCCCGTCAACTTCCACTGGACGTAGTCCTCGTCTTCGGCTCTGTGTCCCGGTAGATTTTACTGTTCTCGACAGCGTTCACCGGCTCCTTAGTAACCTTTATTAGCATGCATGCGGTCCACCTGCAGAGAGACTGTTCTTTCCCTGCCTGACCGCACGCATCTACTAGCTGTAGCGCATCTGGTACCACTTTCAGCTGCACTCGCCAGTTCTGCACGTCAAACTGCTGCAACTCTAGTGCCACCGAGCGATCGTTCCAGAGTCACTCCATTGAGTGCCATGCGGTCGATAATTTCGCCGAAAATGTATCCCTCCAAATATCACCTCAACCTGCGAATCGACTATATAATAGCCAGATACTTGTTTTCCGTAGCCGAATAGTTGATCTGCGTCTTCAAGAGTTTCCTACTGACATACGCGATAGGTCGCTGCTCTTCGTTGATGGTCAGTGTGACGACGGCGCCGAGGAGCATTAAGCTGCCCATTATCTCTGCACAATCGCCATTCTCCCGTTTTCTACTTTACTAGCACGATCGGCGCGCTCTACGGGCATGAGGATGGCTAGATGGCTCCAGCTCGGAGCAATTTCTCCACCTGCCGTCGATTACACGCTGCATCACCGGGTTCCTTGGATAATACCTCTGCTGAATGGGCTCGTTGTCTTTTAACACGATACAATGGCTGGCTATATTGCACTCGCTTTTTAGCCGCGCGGAGATCGCCAACTCCGCCTCCAGAAGCACTTGAAGACTTGGCTCTAAGTCCTCATTGTTCGGACTTCCTTCTCTCGACGCACCACCAGCCTCGACACTATCTGCCACGGCTGGGATTTCCTCCGCGGTTAGCTCGCCGGCTAGTACGACTCTTCTTGAGGTCCGAGGTTGATGCTTATGCCTGTGAGATCCAGCCACCTTTCCTAGTTTCGCGCTCTCAGGTGCTGATCCCCACGTAGGCCCCGAATCCCCACCTGCTCCCACGTACGTCGTCGCTTTTCCTTCCACTCCCGTTCCGACTCTTCTACTGGCACCCTGGACACTCCTTTCTGGCCCAGCCGCGCCTCCGGGATTTTCTCCGCGGGACACACGGTCGCCGCCTGCCGAGTCCCTAATTTCGCGTCCGGGATCGCCTCGTTGTATCGGCAACGCTCATTTGACTGTCTCATTGGGAGTCGATAATTGGTGGTATATCCGCTCTGAAAGGCATATTCGTTGATATGCACCGATGTTACCGACTAACTGAGATCGTGAACCTAACGGGTACGGTTGACCCTGCAGCCTTATACTATCGTACTCGATGGCTAATTGTATGAGCTTGGACAGCTTGTCTCCGCATATACAAATTATATTCTGGGGTTGCGTTGTCGTAAATCCTGCTCAGTTCGCTCTCAGGTCTGTAGCCAGCATGGTGCATTGACGGTGTCTTCTAATAGTTCGAAGTACCAGGGCAAAAAATAATCTAGATGTCTCTCTTTGAACTCAGCCCACCAATCTTCATGAACTAGCGAGCGGCCTCGCCGATGATAACCTCGTTCATCGCCCTCGGTAGCCTATCTATGTACCAGTCATAGGATAGGGCACGATCCTCGATGGATTCTACGAAGGACAATGGATCAGCCCGCCCATCGAACCGCATATCCCACTTCCTCTCTTGCTCGGGTACGATGGAGTGTCCCCTTATCTCCATGAACCATTAACGGGATGCCCTGAGCGACACGAGACGTTCCTGACTCATTCATTAAATCGCCCGCATCATGGGCCCTGTAGCTGGGGTGCACAGACGTAGGTCCGAGTCCGATTATTTTTTACTATTTTTATTCCTTTTTATACCCTGAACCCATTAAAAAGGGTATAAGGGTATATTGTATATGTGCGAAATCCAAATGTATGTAACAGGCAGAAGGAAGCATCTCCGACCCCATAAAGTATATATATTCTTGATCAGCACCAATAGCCGAGTCAATCTAGCCATGTCCGTCTGTCTGTCCGTTCGTCTGTCCGTCCGTCCGTCCGTCCGTCCTTCCGTTCGTCCGTATGTATGAACGCAAGGATCTCAGAACCTATAAGAGCTAGCGACTTAAAAGTATAGATTTAGATGCTCCTAGTTCCCGCGTAGATCGAGTTTGTTTCCGATAATCGATAACTTACTCCGTTTCCAAGCAATCGATAAGAATCGATACCGATATCCTGTTTTTGGGCAATTTTGGTAAATAATAAGAGCTAGAGTCACCAAACTTGACATATAGCTTCTAAAATAGAATATATATATGCATTTGATGTTGGAAGAAGAGGGTTCAGGGCATACCCTAGTCGGGAGCTTCCGACTAGAACCTCTTACTTGTTTTTTATATATTTAATGTATATATTATATATATATTTATATTTTACTTGTTTAAGAGTCTTTATCATTTGATTTATGTTTGTTTTTTATTTTCACTATTGTTTTCTTGTTCAATAATTGACTATGCGTACCCCTTTGTCACACTCACTGCATTCTTTCACATTCATGTCTCACTCTCACTTCGTTGTGTTTTGACCCCTTTTTTTTTGAACGAGTGATCTTTTTTTTCTTTCTTTTATTAGCTAATTTACTGATACTATACTTAAGCATCTTTACCTAGCTTAACATTAATGTGAGGAACTTACTTAACATTATCTTTTAAGTTTTAAATTTTTAGTTTTATATATCCTCTATCCCGGCTTGGGAGGTAGAAGGGGTGGATCCTGCGAAGTCTCCGTCGTTTTATCCGCAAAGCCTTTTTGCCAGTATATTGGGGTGGGCAGAAAGACATGTCATGTAGCTGGTGGACAGCTGCCATAACAGGTCACCCACCAAGGGAACTTTTAGGTCGCTTGCTAAGGCTCGGCTGTGGATGTTCAAGGGGGTCCTAGTATTTAGTCTCAGCACCTGAGATTGGAAGACACTACTTTTCCTCCATTTTTCTGCAGTGCCGGAGATTTGGCTTGCATAGCGACAAACTGGGGCCAGTAGGGTTTTGTACAGCAGCACCTTGTTGCTCAGAGAATGCTGCTGTTTATACTTTTAAGCTTTTGACGTAAACTTTGACATACTGTTGTTATATTTTTGCTGCCCGTTAGCATAAGATCGAGGTGGACTCGAGGAGTTCGCCTTGGAGAAACACTCCTGGCGACGTATCTCTGCGGATCGCGAATGTGGAGCATACTAATTTTTGCCTATTGATGGTATTCCACCACTTAGATGCCCACGTCTCAAAATCATGCAGGTATTCTTGTAGTTGGTCGGTGCTTTGGTATACACAGCTAGTTTTGGAGAGAATTGCTGTGTCGTCCGCAAACGTGGCGAGGTTGAAGCTATCGTGTCGTCGGATCTACAGTGTAAACGGATGTGTAAACGGTGTATAGCCACGGCCTGCTCAGAACGTGGCGACGACTACTATGTCTATTGTCACTAAGTCCTACTGGGTCTCGCATTTTTCTGTAAGAAGCGCTCGCTTCTTTAAGTGGAAGCGCACCGTTAGAATTAGTTTGTACATACAGAAGTCGATACCACGCAGCTGCACTATTTGCCTTTTCATCGAGGTTCACTTTCGTTTTGTGCTTGCAGCTGAGCAGAAGTGTAAGAGAAGATAAGTGCGTGCGGAGCGCGAATCAATCGTACGTAGCGTATCGAATTGTATCGGTTTGTACATCGAATCGAATGTTGTTTCGTTTTGACGGTAGAAATTCCTGCTATATACGATCCTCGGCGCGAGTCACGGCGCCAACGATCTGAAAAATTCTCTGCTGCAGAGAATGTCTGACGTATTCACTGCTACGGCGGAGATTTCTGCAAAGCAAGCGATTTGAAAAGTCACAACTGGAGCTGCCTATAGAGACACGTATTGCCATAACCTCAAAGCGGACTTCACAGTATTGATGTGGCGATATGGCTGACAGTGATGAACAAGATTCAATTGCGAGAAGGACGACAAGTAGTAATCAACCCGGAGGAACTGTAACGATCGTAACGACATGTTCAACAGGACAGGCTGACAGATCGCCTGTCCCTGCTGGAGTTCAAGATAAAGTCGCCGGCGTAGAAAAGGGTAGCGGAGCAGCAAACATAGAAATGTATAATGGCTGTCCGTCTACTTCGTCTACAGCTACTGGTCCAAGGGAAAGTTCAACACCGGCGCAGCAAGGAACTGAGAAAGAGGAAGCATTCTTCAACCTATTGGAATACTAGAACGTAATCTGCAAGCAAAAACAGGTTAGGGCTAAAAAAAGTGTACACTCCTAGTTTGCCATATCAAGCAAACACTGCAGTGTTTAATCAGGTTACAGAGCCGAGTACTGCCGCGTACATGGGCCACACATGCCTTGAAGCGCTTATTAGATCGATAGAGCACGCGCCGCGGCAGCAATTCGATAATGTACATTGTAATGCTGCGATGCCTTGGAATGGACCACTGACATCTGCGCAAATCAGTGCGCGACACGTTATCAGCAAAGATTTACCAATATTTACTGGTAAACCAGAGGAATGGTTGATATTTTTCAGCAATCATAAGCAATCCACAGAGAGAAGTGGATTCAGCAATGAGGCTCCTCCGGCTTCAGAAATTCCTCAAAGAGCAAGCCCTGTATACGGTGCGGGGAAAGCTTATGATACCAGCTACAGTGCCGTATGCTATAGAGACATTGCGAATGCTGTATGGCCGCTCTGAAATAGTACATGCTACGCTGCAGCAAAAGCTACGAGAGGAGCCAGCAATAAAATCGGAAAATTTGAACACTGTCGGCCAGTCGGGACTGGCCTTAGCTGTCGATAGCCGTGCGGACTCGGGCCGTCATTTAATGTCAGATGATGGTTAGAGATTGGCAAACTTTGATAACTGGCTGTTTAATGTGGCTATGTGCGCCAAAATGGTCACGCCCTACGAGATACCACGGACTGATACCGAAAAGAAAAGCTCCACGAAAACCACTAGACAGCCAATTTTTGTGCACAATACGGTAGACAACCCTGAGGGTACGCAGCAACAGCGTTATCAACAGGAAAAGGAAAGAGTTTCATGTGCGAAGTGCGCTGGCAGCCGCCGCCTTTCAGATTGCGACGACTTTAGAGCCATGGGTACAAAACAGCGGTGGGAACTTGTCAAGGAAAAGCGGCTCTGCTTTTGCTGCTTTGTGCGACATCGTGCACAACAGTGTAAAACAAAGAAGAAATGTCACATGGATGGTTGCGAGTCACATGGGCCAAGGTAGTAACAATCGTGCTAAGTCAATGCAGTCTGCCGTTATGTTTCATGGCAGATCCGCAAGTAAGACACTCTATAGTAAATCAACAAGCGGGCACACATATGCATTAGTGGATGAAGGAACTGAGTGTACGCTAATAGAAAGAGCGCTTGCAGACGAGTTGGAACTAGATGGTCCGGCGACCCAGCTGTGTCTTAAATGGACAGGCGACATGACCAAGAACGAACCTGAGTCTATGTCTGTGGCTGTAATCATTTCAGCTCCAGAACATAATGCGGTACAGTATGCGTTCAAAAACGTGCGAGCTGCAGCGAACTTGGACTTACCTGAGAAAAGTATCGCGCCACAGTTGTTTAAGTCTCGGAAGTATTTATCTATGCTTCCCATTCTGCCGTATAACAACGTAAGGACTCAGCTTATTATCGGCTTAGACAACATTAAAATAGCTTCACCCTTGGAGATACGAGAAAAGGATGCCGCCCTATGGTGGGTGAAAGAAGTTGGATGTTATACGGAAAAGGGAGGACGGTATCCCTATTCGGCCTAAGATTTCGGTATGCGAGACCTGCTTGCTATTTTAAAGAAATAATGGACCGTGGACATTTCTTTCAAGGCTTCTTTCTCTTCAACAACACTCAGTAGGCGGTTGTACATGATCCTCTCCAGAACCTCTCCCGCCGTGTACAGTAGGCAGATTGACCTGTATTCCGGGGGTTCCTCAATTGGCTTGTCCCCTTTCTGTAGAAGGATTAGTCCCTGTCTCTTCCATCGCTTGGGGAATACTCCGCCCTCTAGGCATCATTCATCGGCTTGTTTGGCACACCATCTAGTACTGAGGCCTTTCTGTCGACAATTTTTTTACTTGCCACCACAACTTCGTCTTCCGACATCTGTACTAGCTCCGTGCTATGTGTGCAGTTCACCGTCTCTAGTTGTCGGCGTCTAGGGAACAGTATCTCGACTAGAGTGGCGAGTGCAGTCGGGCAGTAGATGCGAACTGTTGCTTGGCTACGGATCTTTGTTGCTGCGACCTTGTCTGCCGTACCCCATGGGTAAGCATCGGCCTCCTCACATATTAAATGAAAGTAGGCGGATTTGCTCTGTTCAATGCTTCGCTTGAGGGCTCGTTTGGCTGCTCGCCGATCTTCCAGCCTACAGGCAAAGTCTGGACGGCCCCGGGCTCGTTAGGAGCGCCTTCTTGCACTTAGTCAAGCCTTCCTTAGATTGCTCATCTCCGATTTTCACCAGTAGCTGGGTACCAAAATTTTGTTTTGTTTCCTCTAAGGCATAGATAAGTCGCACGCGGCCGAGATGATTTCCATGAGCTGCTGAGCCGTGTCCTCTCCTGAGTCTGTGATCCATGCCCGCTAAACATGGCGTATGGAGTCCTTAAAGGTGTCCTCGTCTAGGCAGCTGTCCATTTTGGGCTTGTTATTTTGGTCTGCTATTGTTTTCTTCCTCTCCCTGGATCTCGAAGTGAACCGTTTGATGGTCGCTGAATGTGGAGTCATCACTCACTCTTAACTTTCCAGTCAGCAAGATGCTAAGCGGGGTAAGGTCTATAACAGAACTTCTGCCGGCCTCGCAATATGTCAGCTGCTGCCCATCATTTGCAAGGCCCACATCGATCGCTGCGAACTCTTCCAGCAGACTAGTCCCCCTTGCGTTGATTTCCTTACTTCACTCTTGCAGTGTCTTGTACGGTGGGTAAACTCGAGGCATCTGAAACATCTGGTGATGTTTATCCGCTCACGGATACTTAAGTTATCCAGCCTACTCTCAGGAAACCTACTGTGTTTGTTCATACACCTTTTGGAGTGGATGTCGTCTAGGTCCTTGCACTCAATAGGCACTCGGTCCGGACCACTGCATTTTTGCCTAGCGTTTCGCCTACCAGGCTCCCAAATGCTATGGTATTCTCTCCTACATTGCTAACCTGAAGTAGCAGCTCTCCTTTTTGTGGTCCCATTTTTGTGACCGCTTATCAAAAATCGCCCAGCATCTCGTACTTTACTTTCCTCAGCATCTCTGAGCAGCTCGCTTCGCTTTTTGCCGAGATGACTATTGCGTCGTGTCTTTTTCTTAAGCAATCCCTTGCTCTTTTTCCGGGTGACCTTCTTCCAGTTTTTATAGGTAACCTCCTTCCATTTGTCGTCATCCGCTTGGTGTCTTGGTGTCTCCTGCACCGTTGTTACGGTAGCCTGGCTGCCGACTAATCCGCGGACTCGTTTTCTTTGGGGCGTCCATGCTGTGGCTTGCTTCAGCTTGACGTCTACCGTCGTCCTAAACAGATGGGAGGTTTGAGACGACTGGTGCGTCCTAATGAGAATATACAAATATTCTATGGCACAATTAGAACTACTGTAGAAACTGTCATCAAGAATCGGCTTAGAAACACAAAAGATGTTAAGGAAAACGTGTTTCAGATGGCCTCGAGTTTGGGGTAGCAAGCACAATTTGCAAGAATTTCTGTACGCTTACACCCACACATTCATGCGCGTTTTCTTTGAATTCTATCAACATCATTGTAATTGCGATTGTATTGTTTTCTATATTGGTTTTTTCTCATTGAGACTCACTTATTAGTATGGCTGTTAAGTAGAGGCTGCAAGTGATGTGGTCAGTTGCTAGATCAAACCCTATCGAGGAAACTTTTTTTTTAAAAACGGGTATCCCTTAGACGGGAGATCCAGAACCTCTTAGTTGGTTAAATTATTTAATTTTATTTATTTAATTGCTAATTGTCATTTGTTTTTGTGTTAGTGCCCTGAAGACGGATACCGAAATGAAGCAAAAAATATACTGGGGAAACTTTAAGCAAAATTTTTGGCTTTTATAAAAACCCTCGTCACCAAAATAGCATTAAATTAATATTAATCGAAATAGTAACGTTAGATGGTCAGAACGTTAGCCACTTAAAGTAAGGGAAGCAGAATATGCAAAAGCCCGAGCACGAATTTTCGACAGCATACCGGAAACAGAAAGCACCCCCAGGGTGAAACGGGCGCGCTCTACCTACCAAAAGTGCCTTGAACGTCGTGCTGTGATAAGTCAAAATTAATCTTAAAATAATTTTATCCCACTATCTTTATATATTGCTCCAAACTAAATATATTCTTACTGACAAGCACAATTTTGAATGTTTATAGATAAAAAGTTGAAGGAGTTTTTATAGACAGGGAGGAATATTGCCATATCAGGTGATGTTTGATACTGATCAATATATAAACTTGTCACTGACATTCAACTCGGTGATGGACGAAACTTGAAACAGCCGCTGACGCTGAATGCGAAACTTGGTCAGCTGTTCAACAACAACGGAAATCGACGCCATCGCAGTCCCAACAGATCACATAGCAGCCGCAGCAATACACCGATCGCACAGGACGATTCAGATCAAAATTGCTGGTATCATAGCAAGTATGGCTGCAGTGCTTAACACTGCATTGCACCATGTTCCTTTAATCAAACCAACAACCCAAAAAACTAGCAAACACCGTCGAAGAAAATAACAACCTCTCATCGACTATTTATTCCAGATACAAAGTCTGATTAGAAGATCCTTTTCGACACAGGCGTAGATGTGTCAGTCGTACCTTCTGCAGCCAGAAACCGACGTCGTCCACCGGCGAAAATCCTCTTTTTGCTGCTAAGGGCAATAGCATTAAAACATATGGTTCAACCCGCCTCACTCTCGATCTTGGGTTACGTCATCCTTACACGTGGAATTTTATCATTGCTGACACAAAATTTCCAATCATTGGACCAGATTCCTTCTGTCAATATCAAATATGGTAAATTAATCGACGCTCAAATTTTGATAACACGTCAAGGTGTCTGCAGTCTAAGATCATTAAGAACATTAAGAACATTTAATGCACCCAGTGAGTTCGCCTGACTGCTGGAGGAATTCAAAGACATCACACAGGCACCGAAGCACACAACATCTAGTGTAACTCAGTGCATTGAGACAAAAGGCCCACCAACATTCGCAAGTTCTCGTTGACTCACGCCAGACAAATTAAAGGCTGCCAAAATTGAGTTCGAGTTCTTGCTTAAAATAGGTGTGTGCCGACCATCAAAAAGTGCAGACGTGTTTGCAACAGGTAAATGGCGGCCATCTGGTGGTTACCGCGCCCTAAACGCACAAAATGTTCCGGATCTGCATCCACTTCCACACGTACTAGACATACACATATTTTTTATGGCAAGAAAATATTCTAAAAAATTGATCTTAACCGTGTATATCACCAAATCCCCATCGATCCAGGCGACGTCCCAAAGGCTGCAATAACAAAACCATTTGAATTATTTGAGTTTACGCACATGCCATTTGGATGTGCAACGCTGCACAAAGCTTCCAAAAGTACATGCATGCCGCCATGAGGGATTTAGACTTTGTTTACGTCTATATTGACGATATCGCCGTTGCATCAGACAATATGGAGCAACACCAAATTCACCTTTGGCAAGTGTTTCATCTCAAAAACAACTCTAGCAAATGTCGTTTCAGTCAAACATTTCCATCGAACCAGGCGACGTCCCAAAGACTGCAATAACCACACCATTTGGATTATTTGAGTTTACGAACATGACATTTGGATTGTGCAACTCTGCACAAACCTTCCAAGGGTACATGGATTCCGCACTGAGGGACTTAGACTTTGTTTTCGGGTATATTGACGATATCGCCGTTTACAAAATCCACCTTTGGCAAATGTTTGAACGACTCCGTCGTTTTGGTCAAACAATAATCGAGTTTCTTGGTCATTGGATCGATCATAGTGGCATTAAATTATTACGATACAAATTCAAAACTATCTTCGAGTTTCCCTTGCCCAACCCCACTAAATAACTGAATCGTTTTTTGGCAAAGATTAACTCTTACCGAAGATTCCTGCTACAAGCAATCACTCATCGAGCACCACTGGTATAATTAATACCGGGTTACAAAAAAAACGACTCAACTCCAATAACTTGGACAGGTGACACGCTAAAACATTTTGAGGAATGCAAGCGTTCCCTAGCTGCAGTAACACTTTTGGTACATCCTGCTACAGATGCCCAGTTATCACTCAGCAAGGACGCAAGCGAAACAGACGTTGGCGCTGTACTGCACCAGACCGTCAACAATGAACATCAACCAATGGGATTTTTTAGCATTAAACTTACTGACGCACAACGCAAATACAGTACTTAAGATCGAGAGCTGCTTTTAAATTTACCTTAATATCAAGCATTTTCGTTATATGCTCGAAGGTACAATTTTTTATGTCCACACTGATTATAAACCATTGGTACACGCTTTTACTCAAAAATCAGAAAAATCTTCTCCTCGTTAGCTTCGACAGCTAGATTTTATCGGACAAATCACGACATCTATTCTGCAGATAGTAGGTGTTGATAACATTACTGCTGACAGACTCTCTCGCATCGAAATTATAGAAGCCAACATCATCGACGACAATAATATTGATGCTTCACAAGCAAGTTGTCAAGAGATAGAAAACCTACTTAATGACAACACAACTTTACTTCAAATCAAATCTAACAACTTACCGCAATCAAGTACTCCAATCTTTTCCACAGTGCGACCGTTCATACCGCAGGCCCATGGCATTGCCCATGGTTCCACAATTAAAATTTAGACCTTATTGGAGCATTGCTACACAAGATGGCCAGATGCAATCGCCATCGAGGATACCCAAGCTGAAACAGTAGCCACAGCACTCATCAACACAAGGATTTCTCGCTGTGGAGTTTCAGCACGCATCACCCCGGAACAAGGCAGACAATTTGAATCCATGTTATTTAGCAAGCTATCGTGCCTGCTCGGCATTGACCATTGACGAACAACCGCCTACCATCCACAGGCAAACGAAATCATCGAACGTTGGCTCCGGGCGCTTGAGGCAGCTATAATGTGTCACATTACGATCGGCTGGCCATTCAAATTGCCTATGATTCTCCTCGGCGATCGCTCTGCATATTACCCCGACATAAGAACGACAGCAGCACAGCTTGTATATGTCATAACTCTTCGTCTTCCTGGAGAATTTTTCAACAACTGCAGTCAACTTCAAACACAGTCTGATTTTGCCAAGGATCTAACAGAGATGATGCGCGACATCCGACCAACTCAAACTACCAACCACGACTCATCAAAGCCTTTCATCTTCAAGAAATCAAGAAATTAGCTTATTCATCTCATTTTCTGCGTAACGACACGGTACGTGGATCGCTTCAGACGCCCTACGACGAACCATTTGAAGTAAAATCAAACAAACGAAATTTTTTTTAACATATTTATCAATGGTCATGATGCTAAAGTATCAATTGATTGCCTCAAAAATGCTTTCATGGAAACACAACAACAACCAACGACAACCAACTCAGTAGCAACATCGCCATTAGGTCAACAACTTTTCGCATCCAAGGATACTCCCAACACACTTATACTGCTTCAACAATCCACAAGGCGTAGCCGCAAAATTAGACTCCTCGTTCGTTTCAGAAATTGATGTCTAAAATTGCTGGTAGTACAGAAATTGATATATTTTAAGTATTTTGTCTTTAATAAGTTTGGTTACACTTTTTTTTATTTCACCATACTACGAAAAGTATGTAAGCCTTCTTCCAGTTCGATCTATCTTACCATCAACATCTACGCATCTAAATATTTACTTTTTTGGTGTATAAGGTTGAACACTGCAAGGTTTACGCCTGGCCCCCGGCCATGTTACTCCGATGTTAATAGAGACAGCGTAATGCAAAACCTGCTAGTGCAAGTGTTTTATTCTGAACGGATTACATGTAGGGATGACCATTCGATGGCCTTCACAAGCACTTGAGTTCTTTATGTTCATATTATTTTATTTAGAGAAATTGGTGAACAAGCGTAAACTTATGATTATTGTACATTTTCCGACATGTATTTCAAAGACAACGAGCAACAGCGAACACATCTTTTCATTGACTCTTCTAGCTTACAACTCAGCTTCTCCTTCTTGTATTTTTATCGATAAATCTATCGTTGATTAAATATCCATAGCAGGGTTGCATATGATAAGTGATTTTATATTACCAAATGAGTATAATGCCAACATTATACTCGCCTGTTTAATTTAACTGATTGTAAGTTCGACCACTCCTAGTTCTGTTTCCAACTCCTACACTCGGCCATCCTGACTCTTCATTCGACCCGAATGACGACTCTTCTGTTAAATTAGCATTTGGCTCCCATTTTTTCATGTATTCTGCTACAGTTGTAGTTTTCCCTGGACCTTCGTGGTCGCCTACCTTTTCTACGTCATATCTACCATGGTTTTGAATCTTTACTATTTTATATGGACCAAAGAATTTAGGTTTCAATTTTAAACCAGTACCATACTGTGTTCTCTTAATGGCTACAAGTTCGTTTATTTTATAATTGGACTCTTTTTTGCGATGTTTATTAAAAGATTTTCGGTTTTCCTGCTGTATTTTTGCTATATTTTGCCGCGCTTCTTTACGAACTTCTTCTCTTTCGTTACTTAGCTCCTCTATAGCAGCTTCTTCTAATAGTTCTTGCAAGTCCGATATTCTTTTAAGTTTCATCTCCACACCAGTCAACAATCTAAACGGTGAAACTTTAGTGCTTCTTGGCGGCGTACTGTTGATTGTTTGTTGAACGATATCAATATGCTTATACCAGCTACAAGGATTTTCACGACATAGTTTAGACAACATTGGTATTACGATTTTGTGTATACGTTCTACCTGGCCGTTTCCTCTTGGAACTCCTGTAGCTATCGTAAGATGCTGTATACCTTCTGTTTCACAGTACTCCTTGAACAGGTTTGAAACGAAAGCTGCACCCCTATCTGATATTATGCGCTTAGGATTTCCAAACACTGCTGCCTGCCGTCTTAGTCGATCTACAACTCCTTCTGCGGTGGTATTTTTTGTTGGATAGAGCCAAACAAATTTTGAAAACGCATCGACTATCACTAGAATATAGTTATAGTTTTTACTTGTCTGTTCTATTGGACCGACATGATCCACATGGTACGTGCCTAAGGGCTTGTCTTCTTTGTCAATTGGTGCCAAAAACCCTTCTTTCTTGCCTGATTTGCTCTCAGATATTATGCATTCTACGCAACTTTTTACAATTTTTGGCACTTTTGACGATAGCTGCGGAATATAGAATGTCTTCTCGATTGCTTCTTGAGTTCGTTTCGCTGAGAAATGCCCTTGCTTGTGTGCAATTCTTATGATTTCGTCTTCCATCAGCGATGGTACTACTATAAGTTCCTTGATGGGATCCTTGTATAAAATACCATGCCTAACATAAAAATCTTCGTATGTGCTACAATCCAAAACAGTTAGCACCGCTCGGACCCAATCATCTCTCGCTTGTGCTTGCTGCAATCTGTGCTGCAGTGAGTCTTCAAGCATAAGACAGGATACGCGGCTTAAAGCATCAACATGCCTCATTTTGCTGCCATTTCGATGCTCAATACTGTAGTCAAAATCTTGAAGGAAGAGTGCCCAACGCGAGACTCTCAATGGAATATCTCCACGTTTTTTCATGGTCAAAGCGAAAGCGTTACAGTCGGTCACAATCTTAAATTTTATGCCAAGTAAGTAAACGCGCCACTTTTTCAAGGCCTCGACTATAGCCAGCACCTCAAGCTCATAAGAATGATACTTCTCTTCTGAGGGTTTTGTTTTCCGACTTAAATATTGAATTGGATGCAACAATTGATCGTCCGAGTCTTTTTGCAAGAGTACACCACCATAACCATTCATTGAGGCGTCCGTATGCACTTCAGTCTTGGCTTTCGGATTATATAATCGCAATACTGGAGTACTAACTAATGCTGATTTTAATTGCCTGAATGCGACTAGTTGTTCTTCATCAACTTTAAATTGCACGTCTTTCCGTAACAAATCGGAGAGCGGTTTGGCTATCAGCGCATAGTCTTCTACAAAGCGCCTAAAGTACGATGTTAATCCGAGAAAACGCTGCAAACTCTTTCGGTCATGCGGTATAGGAAAATTTTGAACTGCCTGGGTTTTTCTTGCAGATGGTCTTATTGTGCCTCCCTGTATAACGTACCCTAAAAAGTCAACTTCCTTCATGAGAAACTGGCACTTGCTCCACTTAATACGCAAGTTAAACTCTGCTGCTCTGTCCAGTACGCGCTTTAACTTTTGGATACCTTCATCTATATCCTTGGAGGGAATTATAAGATCATCCATATAAGTTACGACTGTACCATCCTGTACCAGATCTACAAGAATTGCATGAATGAATCTGGAAAATACAGCTGGGGAGTTCGATATTCCAAAAGGGACGAACAGGAATTCATATTGCCCTGCACTTGTTACAAATGATGTAAATTTTCTCGAATTTGGCTCAATTGGAACATGAAAAAATCCGTTTGCGAGATCAAGTGTAGTAAACACACTTTGGCCCTGCAATCTCTCAATCACATCGTCTATTAAGGGCATTGGAAAATTGTCCCTCGCGATCTTTTCGTTTAAACGCCTGTAGTCACAGCACAATCTTTTGGTACCATCTTTTTTCGGAACGAGGACAACAGGAGATGCATACTCCGATGTACTTGGCTGTATGATCTTTTCTTCTAGCCAAGTTTTGATTTGCGAATCGACAATAGACTTGTCCGCATGTGATATGCGCCTTGGGCGTTCGAAAACTGGACGCTCATCATTTAACAAAATTTTCATTTCAATTGGACATTTCTTCTTCATTTCAGGTGAATAGTTTTTAATTATTGCTTGAACTGCGTCTGCAACAGGTTTTTCTAAGTGATGTAGATCGATCTCAGCCTCCTGATTTTCTGCAAAAAAACATACATCTTTGAATTCTTGTAAAAGCTCTATGTCTGGCTTCTTATTTTCGACAGTATCTTCTGTTATTGTTGATGTCTTGTCAATTACTCTCTCGTTTGCATTGTCCTTCACTTTGGGTCGAAATTCTACGAAATTTTCCGATACTATTAAGTCCGCTTGCTTCAATACGCTGTTTCCTATTACAGCTGAGTATTGGATGTCGTCTCTGCTCGTAACATGAAAGGTTATATCCAGTAAGATACCATCAACTTCGACTTGAGTGACAAAGCTTCCCAGTGTATTTAGCTCACTATTACAGATACCAACAAGACACTGTTTTTCATTATTCAGTTCAACTTTTCCTAGCTCTTTAAGGATATCATCGCGTATCAGACAGAGGTCACAGCCTGTATCGATTAATGCAGAGAAGCATATGTTCTTACAAGACAACTCCTTAAAAATGCATTTTCCACTACTGTTGGCCTTGTTTATCATCGTGTTCGCATTTTGGCCTTCTTTCTTCTCCACTGCACGCGATCCTGAACAGTTAGCTGCCTTATGCCCTGGTTGAGCACACTTGTAACATTTTATTGGCTGTCTACATTCTCTGGCTAGATGTGATGGATCGCCGCATTTGAAACATTTCTTAATTCGTTCTTTATTCAAGTCAGGTTTCTTTTCTTCGGTATCGTTATGCATCCTACCCGTATTAGACGCTTGAGGGCGACTACTACGGATTTTCTCATATACCTTGATTTGTTCTTTTAGTTGCTGCAGAGTCTTGGCCTGATACAGATTACTTTTGTTACTCCTCGAGTCAGGTATTCCCTCAATAAAATATTCTATCAGGCTTGAGTCATCCAGGTTAAGAGGTCCGCCAATTTCCATAAGGCTATACAGATATTCTATATAATCTTCACCTTGACGCTTACGCCTATTCCGCAACATGCGGTGGACGTCTATTGATGAAACTACCGTCCCAAATTCTTCCAATAGCGCTTGCTTTAAAGATATCCAATCTGAAATTCCATGCTGACTGCGCACGAATAATTTTGCTGCACCTTTTAGTAATTGCTTTGAGTAAATAAATTTCTGAAGGTCGTTCCACTGCACTGCCAAAGCGTTATCTTCAAATTCATGAATCCATTTTTCAACAGCTGGTTGATTTGACCCATTGAATTGCGAGAGTGAATCTTCAATGTCGCGTAATGTAAACGTTGTTCGGACTATCTGCATTGGTGAGCTTTGACGGGTATGAGCCGACCCAGCATCGTCATACTCAGATTCATTATCGTCAACCTGCAACCCATAATATTCTAAAAGTCGGTCTTGCAAAGTTTGCTTTCTACCTGTTGTTACCAAACTAAGTGCCGATAACTTTTCTTTTAATTCGTTAACTCTTAACGCCAAAATTTCGTCTCTGTTCATTTTGTTATCGTCGTTGCTCGCTTTTCACAATGCTTAAAATTGAATCTTACAAATAAACAATTCAATGTACTTAACTTAATGGTATAAGTAATTAAACTCTTATGAATCAAATTTTAGTTTTTTTTTTCAGCAACTTTAGAAATTATTAAATTATTATATTCGTCTGTCTTAACTTATACTTTCACTTTGTGTTTGCTTACACTTAATTTCTTCTTTGTTATAATTTGATTCTTTGAAAATTTTTTACTGATTTAACACTCTTTACTCAACAACTAGTTAATTATTTTCATATAATGACGAAATAACATACTCTGTTGTTGATCTGTAACTTGATACACCCTGTGATCATCGTTGTCGTGTTGAAGCACGTTCCAGTCACACGCTCTTTTATTGAAAGATTCCGCGCTCTTCGCTCTTCGCCTCTTTGATCTGCAACTTCTTATTTCATCACGAAGTGAAAATTTTGCGCTATCCAGCCTTTGCTACGCAGAATTTAAAACATCGCCTTCTCGCTTGCGCTTATCGACCACTGTCACGCAATACACGACTGTTTGTCTCGCTCTTACTAGAGCTCTCTAGGCATACTTCGCCGCTGTCGCCATTAATCCTAGACGATTCTTGACTTTTTCCATTTTTTTCCAGGGCATACGAATTTTAATGAATTTTCATGCACCCGCTTCGTTTTATGCTCCGATTAATAGTCTTGCATACGTTTGTACTCGTTAATCAATTTACGAATTTCACAATTTCTGTCTATCCCACTTCTGACACCAAATTTGTAGGGATGACCATTCGATGGCCTTCACAAGCACTTGAGTTCTTTATGTTCATATTATTTTATTTAGAGAAATTGGTGAACAAGCGTAAACTTATGATTATTGTACATTTTCCGACATGTATTTCAAAGACAACGAGCAACAGCGAACACATCTTTTCATTGACTCTTCTAGCTTACAACTCAGCTTCTCCTTCTTGTATTTTTATCGATAAATCTATCGTTGATTAAATATCCATAGCAGGGTTGCATATGATAAGTGATTTTATATTACCAAATGAGTATAATGCCAACATTATACTCGCCTGTTTAATTTAACTGATTGTAAGTTCGACCACTCCTAGTTCTGTTTCCAACTCCTACATACATAGGTTAAAACTAAGATATATATTCCCTTAGAATCTTACCGCATTCTTTCCTCCTACGGCCTTCGAACTCACGACAATAATGAGCTTAATATTTAAGTAATGGCGTATCGGCTCAACGTGCGCACACCATTCACGCATCGCGCAAGTGTAGGCAGGTACTCTAAGACCCACCGCTTCAAAAAACAGGTCATAACATCCGCGCCATGTGCCACTGTTTCCTCGTAGCGCATTTCTCGTTCGGCCATTTTTTTGAATAGATCGTTAAGTTTTAGGGGGGCTTTCTGGTCCACAGATACCGGCAAGTGGGTAAGCGGGCGAGAATTCACAACGTTGTCGGCCTCAATCATGAAACTCTCCAGTACTTCTCTGGCTCGAATACATCTATGAGCCTTTTGGCTTCTCTGTCGCCCCAACAAAGTTCTTTTCGTTGTCACTGCGCAACCTCAGTATAGGTCCGCGACGGCAAAGAAAGTTCCTGATCACGATTATGCAAGAATCAGTTGACAGGTCATGTGCCAGCTTTAAATGTATGAACCTTGTTGTCAGAAACGTAAGCAAGGCGACCCATCTCTTATCTTTTCGACGTCCGATCGTCACAAGGAGTGGTCCAAAATAGTCCAGTCTGTCCTCTGACGGAGAACCCATTATAGGTGGCGCTGGCTGCGCTCTATGTAGTTTGCACACACTACATGCAGATATTACTCTACGCAACAGTCAACGCAGCTTTGTTATCCGTAGTTTGGTCCTGATGTCGCCTATCGTTGCATCCACGTTTTGATGCTTCATTAAAACGTGGTAGTGATACACAATCAGTTTCGTCAGTGTGTGCCGGTGTGACAAGATTATTGACCTTCTCGCACTAAGCGGCATACATCCTGCCATCCGCACGCAAGACTCCATTGTCATCTAAGTAGGGCGCCAGCCCTCTTATGTTGTGCTTCGATGACCGACTGATTCTTCATTGTATGAGGCCCAAAACTCGTCAGGGAACGCTTCGCATTGCGCTCGCCGTATCACCAAGTTCTCAGCATTTTCACACTCCGTACCGGTGAGGCCGAATCTTTCAAGCTCAGTTCTCTGTCCACGGCTCCAACGCGTGAACCCTAAAACCCAAGCCTACGTCCTCACCAGCCGACTGTAGCTGGAGAATCTCTGAAATGAAATGTAAAAGTTATTTGCTGCAACTAAGGCAATTTCACTCGGCATCTCTTCTTCATCATCGTAGGATGAGTGTTCCGTGCCCGGTTCGGACTGCAGACTGCTGCATTCCGACTTCCGCAAAAATGTTGCCCGTCTAACCATCGTGACTGTTGGCTGAGGTCTACGTGGCAATGCGACCTCGTTACGTCGTCTGCTGCATTTTCAGCAGTAGGTACCCATCTCCATTGGGAAACTTTTGCTGACTCCAAAGCATCGCTGATCGCTATACTGTGCTCCTTTCTGACAGTGTACATCAACCTCGTTCCTAACACGGCTGCTTGCAATACCAGTCGTGGAATTGACATCGTATTCATTGGGACACACTTCGTCTTGGCACATACGAAGCATACTTGCACGTCGTTGTTGTCGAAGGTGACCCTCAAGAAAGTTACAGCTGCGAATGCTGACTGGCTAGTATCGACAAAAACGTTTAGCTGTATTGCCAGCACAGGTGTTTGACCGAAGTAATGGCGCGAGCTCCGAAATCCTTCCACGTTGTTCTATCATGAAGCCATTTTCTAAAGGCCCGGGCGATCTCATCTGGTAAGGGTTCATCCCATTATTTCCCATTTGTAATTTTCTAGTTATCATGAGGCAGCTAAGAAATCCCAGAGGATTGAATATTGACATGATCAAGCTCAAGAATTCCCTCTCACATCGGAATACTTCATGTTGAATTTGAAATCGTCCGTGGCTGGTTGCCAACACATGCCCCGATGCTCCTAGTAGCCCCATGTAGGCTACAGTAGACGAACTGGAAGTAAACTGGCACAATTCAAATCCAGCATTTGCATGTATTTCTCTTATTCTTGTGGCTTGATGGCGTCGCCTTCACTATCAAAACTATCAACATAGTCATCCATATAGTGGCATTCAAAAATAGCTTTAACCGCGCGAGGATCTGAATCCTAAAACTGCAGGGCATTCGAGGTCTTCACATATTTCGCGGCGGTTGGCGAGCATGCTTGCTCTAAACGGCAGAACCCTGATCTCATAAACATCAGGCTCCCGGCGATCATCGCCGTTTCGCCACAGGAATCGCTGGGCGCATCTATCCTGCGGTCGAATTAAGACTTGATGGAACATCTCTCGGATGTTTCCACAAACGACAAGGGCACCTTTCCGAAAATGGAAGGGAACAGCTGGCAGCGACTTATAGTCTTATTGCGGCCCCTTGGGTAATGCCGAATTTAATGAAATATCACCAAAATTTGCTGCCGCGTCGAAAACCAGTCTTATCTCACCGGGCTTATTTGGATTTTCAACTCCAAAGTACGGAAGATACCAAAGTTTGTCGCTGTTGGCTAAATCGACCTCATGCTGCTTCAATCGTCGAGAAAACTCTTATGACCGATCTTTACGCTTCATCTTTCTCTCTACGTTGACCAATCTTTTGTATGCCATATCATAGCTTCATGGCAACTTAACATTATCTCGGTTCCATAATAAACCTATCTGGCAACGTTCTCCTATTTTCACCGTGGTGCGACTGGTGGCTTTAGCTTCACACCGAAGTTTACGATATCAAAATAGTCATTTACCATATTTTGTATTGCATCCTCCTGCGATACTGCTAGGAGGCATGACTTTGATGACGTTGCCGTCGGTTGACCGGCTCAAAAACCACCCATCCAAGTTCGATGGCTGCGTCCCTGTGGTGCAAATCTTTTTGTTTGCATTGACAGTCCAAGATGCGCATGATTAAGTCCAATCAGACGTTGTCCGACAAGGAGCATAGTTAATCTAAAAAATGCCGAGTTTGCTCAAGATAGTCGGGAGCTCCCGGCTAGAGCATACCCTGAACTCTCTTATTCCAACACCAAATAAATTAATAAAAAAAACTTCCCTTGGCAGGGTTCGAACTCGCAACTGACCGCATTACTTGCTGTCGACTCTGCTCAACAGCCACAACAGCAAAAAAAAATAGTTTCTTTGGTAGGGGTCGAACTCGCGACAGGCCGCACCACTTGCTATGCCTCTACTCAGCAGCCACACCAATTATAAAGTACTTATGATAAAAAAGGAACTAAAATAACATTACAAAAAAAGTCGCAATTACCATGCTGTTAGAATGCGAAGCAGACAATCATTAATGTGTGTGTGTACATGTATACAGAAATTCTTAAAGCTGCTGCCCACTCAATTGCGCAGTTGCATATAACTTTGGTTTTTTCTTAACCGACCATTATGAAATTTTCTCCCATTTTCAGTGGATTCAGGGTATAAAAATAATTAAAATGATAATCATAAATACAGGGACACCAATTTAATTGCTGTCATCATCAGTTAATCGCATTCGCTTGTTTTGAAAAATTTATCATCTCTGGAAAAATTTTGAACTGAAATGGAGCCGTTGTGCAATACAAGAATTTAGCTCGCGTTGGAATTGTGAAGCTCTTTCGACATTGGGATCGGTTTTGAAATGGTATACTAATTTGTATGCAAGTTAAAGTCCTTTATGAATCCATTCTATAGAATCAGCATCTTTTTCAGCTTTAAAACTACCAGCAATACCTTGCGATTTGGCCACATACATATGTTTTCTCGGCAAAGAAAACCTAGTTTCGTGGATTTAGTGGAAATTCCTTGCCAACTTTCTGAAATCCAGAAGCAATCTCGACCTTGAGAAATCCTGCCAACTATCCTATGCTTGTAGAAAATGATTAGCTCTTCTTAGGAGTTGATTGTGTAGAGCACGACGGTTCTTCGTTTTTATAATTTTATAAGACCTTAATGCTTGCTGTTTTATATTGTTTCCGTCTTTAGTTCTAGTGTATGATTCAGACTTGACAGAAAGTTGCTTTACAGAAAGCCCAATTGAAATTTTGGCCAAGATATTTTGTACCTTCTCCATTTCGAATGCGATCTAAAATTTCAATTTTGGTCTCCAAAGAAAAAAAAAATTTTTTACTTGTATTTTTCAACATTTTCTCTTAAGGATGCATAAAATATATAACAAAATTAAAAATTTATAAATAATTGAATGAATATAAAACATATGTTGGCTTACATTTAATCTTAATGTGTTAAAATTAAATTTAATGTTACGTTGGCCAACCAAATTAGAATATATAAAATTTGATTACCAAACGAGTCTGATTGCATTGATAGTTCACAAAATATTAACACATTTCAATTGATCTGACAATTTGGCTTATATCCACAAAAAGGGAGTTCCCCTAAATTTGTGCTATTTATAATTGTTAAGACAAATTTGCTGGTATCCACAAAAAATGAATTTCCCTAAACTTGTAATACGAACATATTTCGTAAAAATTAAACTTGAGAAAAAAAAATTAAGCTCTACTAAATGGTTTAAACAAAAGACGTATTTATATCGTTTTTATATTTGGAAATAAGAAATATTAACATTTTTGAAGCGAAATATACGTTCAAAATAAATTAATCCAAGTCCATTCGATTTTCCAGAAAAAGACTTCCAGTGTGCATTTTAGATTCTTTCATTTTTAAGTGAGAGTTAAGCAAATCGTCCATTGTAATAGTAATTAAAGTTTTGTTAGTATTAGTACTTGCAAGATTTGAAGGCGATTGCAGTTTATCACTCGATCGCATAAATTGTCTCATTCTATATACAGAAGCATTTCTGCACATTTCTCGAAGGTCTGAACCAGAAAATCCAATTGTAAGTTTGGCTAAATGGTTATAGTCAACATTGTGATCGATTTCTTCAGTTGCCAATATTAGTTTAAGAATTTGCATTCTTTGAACTTCGGATGGAAGGCTTATGTGGAATTGAGCTGGCATTCTACGAACAATAGCCTTGTCAAGGTCCTGAGGGCGGTTAGTAGCACCCATTACAATTACTGCTGAGTTGGGATTCGTACTTAGTCCATCCCATAGCATCATGAACTGAGTTTTCATCATTGCCGTGGCCTCATGATCATTCGAATTACGCGCACGTAGAAATGAATCAATTTCATCTACAAAAATAATGCATGGCTGAATTTTTGCAGCTAACGAAAAAACTGCAGATGCAAGTTTTTGCGATTCTCCGTACCACTTGTCAGTAAGAATAGCCACATCTAAGTTAATAAACCTCATGCCCGCTTCCTTAGCAGTTGCTTTAGCAATTAATGTTTTCCCGCATCCTGGCGGTCCATGCAAAAGCACACCTCTGGGAGCTTGCCAAAGTTTTGATTCCTTAAACAAATCGCGATGTCGCACAGGTAAAACAACGGATTCTCGAAGATCCTGAATTACTGAATCTAAGCCCGCTATATCGCTCCATTTAACTGTTATGTCGGCTGGGACAATTAAGTGTGATGCAATCATCAATTCATAATCAGTAAACGTTTGTAGATTAACATTGAAATTATTTTCTTTACTTAATCTAAAAAAAATGAAAAATTAGTTTTACTTAATTTAATTTTATAAAGTACATTAAACCTTTTTAATTGTTCTTCGGCCAGCAATTTAGCTTTCTTTTTGTTTTTACTAGTTGGATCTAACTGGTTCATCATCCATTTCACAGAGTAATATGTTATTACAGAGGCTATAGAGATTCGCAGGAACATTTGAAACATATGTCCGCGAGTTATTTCTGAGCCTCCAAAATTAAAATGATCCATTTGTCCTTATTTGATTACGAATGATTAACTTAGTAAAACAATATTTAAATACATATATGACCAGAATAGGGATGATAAGATATCGATACAAAACATTCGATTTCAGCCTCAGATATATAGCTCCTGAATTTATAGCCTTCTCATCGTAAATTAAAGCACGCTTCCACATATACAGCCAATTGGACGAAAATACTGTTCTATGTTATAATAATAGTCAAAGTAGATTTTATAAATTATTATAAGACAAAAGGGAAAATTTATACAAAGCGAGTAGGCTTTTGTGAGTAAGCAATAATTTTATATTAAGGTAGCCTTCATGTATTCCATATCTTCTGAAGCTATATTGTGTACTTATTCATAGTAAAAGGTGCTTCCCACATATGACTTGCTGTTATGGGAAAACTTTCTATATGTGATAGCAAATCGCCTATCAGGTATGGCTACTAAAGAAATGTAATATCCGGTATCATTGGCTCTAAATTCTAAAATATACGAAGTTTCTAATAATCTAGAATTAATTGTTATCGATATATCACAAACGTGTCTTATTCATGCCGGCCACCAATCAAAATTACACAGGATTTGGTTCACGCGTCATACGGTCCCGCTAGAAGAATGATTTTAATACAATGATAGTGGGAATTTAAGCAATACATAGATGCAGACATACACGAACGCGGCCGATTTAAAAAAAAACACACAATTACGACAATAATCAACTATCTAATAGCTTCTGAACACATTTCTCACACATTTCAGAAAATGTCACATTTTTGCAAATTGTGTGAAATGCGACCTGTTTCCCCATAAGAAAACACATTTCACACATCTTTCAAGGGTCATATATTTTAAAAATATGTGTAAATTCGCCCCGAACATTTCGGTTTTTTCTCGATGATAAACAGCGCTGATAATCAACGAAGGCACGCCAACTTTTAATAAAAAATTCAAAATAAGAATAATCCCCATTGTTTTTTTTTTTTAATTTAAACATGGCGAAATGTCGAAAAGAGTACCTAAAATGGAGCCCAAACTTCAAAAGCGCAATTTTTGAGTTTTGGAAGAAAATTTGTAAAGAAGCGGTACTATTTCCACTCACATTTTACCGACAAACGGTGGAACATCAATATGTGAAATTTGAAGATGTGACATTTCTTAAGCCAGTGGACAGAGGCTATTAGTTTCGTCCATACCAGAAAGTCACCCTTTCTTATTGGGTAACTCTTAAATAAATCCACCATCCGAGCTAGAACTGTGGAATTTTATATTAATAAAACAGATAAGGATTGACTTCATTATCCTTCGTATTATATAATTTGCTATATAATTTATTATGGTATATAATCATTACTTATGCTAAACATTTTAATTTATTTTTGTGTAATAATATGGACGTGAAGATAGTCTCACTATTACTGTTTTTAGCCATAAGCCTTAATCTTCAATATTTCTTATGTTAGTTATAACGTTCATTCTTCATGAAGAAATATTTTTTAATTATTTTAAACAACTCCATGTGTCCGTTCCTTTGATAATTATTTATCTACCACGTTAATGGGCGTAAAGTAAGTAAATTTACAACTACCAATTAATTTAGTAATTTGAAGTAACCATGCCTGATCCCTTGCATATCTCGCAAGAGCAGCATTATCGCTTATGCTGAGTCGGCTTACCGGCTGTTCTTTTGCAACTTATTTTTCTTTGTAGCTTACGTATATTTTGTAGCTCAGCACGGCTCAGCACTTATTTTCTCGGCCATAATACAACAAAACGTGTGTGTGACTTTTAATTAGATGTCATGTTTTGTTTTGCATGTTTTTAAAAATCAGGCTAGAAACCAGCAATAATGAAATTCAAAAACAAAACCCTAAAGAAGATCAAGGTCAGACGTCCGAACACTTGCACATAAACCTTTGCACATAAACAGATTAGAAAGCGTATGTACTGTGGGAAATGTCTAGCCGCTTACACGCAGGATACAAGTGTTCAAGGCCAAAAAAGATAACATACGTCTGAACGTATGACAGGGCAGAGCGGGTGCACAGTACTGCTGTATAGTAGGCCTTTGATGACCAAGACTACTCAGCCACGGCAGTTCAATATGACTCCGACTCGACAACGATTTGTTACATGTCTTAGGGAACATTCCCTGCTACTGTTTATCGAACGGCCGATGGCTCGGATTAATGTTAAAAATCTAATAGATACAAGAGAGGCTAGAAAATATATTATCGAAGGAAGAGCACGGTAATTAATAAATCAACGCCATTAATGACTTTTAACGAGACACTGCCATTATTAATTCAGATGCAGCCACAATCCGCACGGAAGATTGCAGCCCGGTTTACTCGCAGGTATATCCTCACCCCATGGCATTATTTCGAAACGGCCCTGTAGGCCCTCAAGGTCACCGCACAATAACTCAAAGTTCGTTTTTAATAAAAAGACTATCACAGGAATACACGCCTTGCCATTGGCTTTACAAATTTAAATAAGCGAACTTTTGCAGATTAAAAAAAAGTGCTATGTTCATGTGGGTGATAGTTTAATATTCTCTGAGGATAAAAAAGATCTTGTAAAGCAAATTGCCTGGGAATTAAAGAGCACGTGTGACGCACTGAAACATTTTTAGGTCCTATTGTAGAGTACCTTGGTTTAATAGTAGTCAAGGGAGACCGACCCTGAAAAGGCAAGATACCCGGAGCCGAAAAATCTTTTCCACCTCGGATCATTTCTATTCTATTATGCTATTCTATTTAACGGCCGATGCTTCTGGTATTGGTGCAGTATTGAAACAAGAGGGAAGGCCCATTACTCTTATTTCAGGAACGTTGAAACGTTGAAAAAAAGAAACACACTATACTACCAACGAAAGATAATTATTTGTAGATCTATGGCTTAGGAACTAGGGTTAACTTAACACAAATATTTACACAGACCAATCCTTGACCTTGACATCAGTTAGGAACCTAAACGCAAAAATTTAAAGATGGAAGGCGTAAAAAATTCGTGTCGCACATGCTCTTTCTTGTCAGAATTAAAACGCTTTGCAGAATGAGGTAGTTTCAGACGAAACCAATATCAATAGTGAAATTTCATTAACCTAAACGGTAGATGCAATGGAAAAACCTTAATTAATTTCGGAATCACATAATTTTAATTAAGACGTAATTCTAGTGTAATCGGGAGAAAGCACGCCCTGTGATTCCACTAAGCTTATCATTTTTTACATTTTTTCCAAAATTTTACATTTTGCGATACCAAATTCCATACAAATTCGAGTTTCCAACCAATCGCCGGTTAGAGCCTCAATTCTTGCATTTGCCCTCTCTCTCTCTGTCCATATACCTATGCCCTTTTTATCAATGCCTAACAACTTGGATTTATCTCCAATGTTGTCTTTATCGCCTTCTCCGAGGGACTGCCTAATAATTACCCCTGTTTTATCCCCTGTAGTAGTCCCATTTGACCCTGTACTCGAATCTACCCCAGTTAGCCAAACTGCTTCAGAACCCATCATTTGTGAACAATCATATGTAGAGGCATGATTGTTCACGAGTTCAAGCCCAAAAAGCGTATCCAGCCTGTCACCCTTCCAGTCCCTTCAAAACAGTGTACTATTTCTGCCCCAAAAAACTAACTTCGTCTGTTGACCAAATCTCTATTCATTATAAGAATGTCAGATGTCTCATTTCTAAACTTAAATATTTTTTCATAACCACCATTTCCTTATATTGGGATATAATTGCATTTTCAGAAACATGATTTTGAGTTATTTTTTTAACAATTTTATTTTGCATAGAAATGATCGACCGACCTCAGGTGGTGGGGTATTAATTACGCTTAAAGCCAATCTCCGGTCAGAACTTTTCTGTTTTAGTACGCCTACGGATGCTGAAATTGTCTCAGTTAAGGTGTCTTTTCTTACACGCAATGTCTATATTAAATGCGCTTATGTTCCTCCTTCTTCTGATATTTAAATTTATATGTATACCGAATTTCCAATTTGTCCACGTTCCCTTCTATATCCCTTCCTGAGGATGTATATCATCCTACTTAGAAGGTTGCAATGTTCAATTGCAGTCCTCTCGTTTTACATTCGTCATCTACATGTAAGCCCCGTCGTTGCTTTCACAAAGCAAACTATTCCTTGCATAATCAACGTATTCATGAAATCGATAGCACCTTTTTATATGACGCAGTTGATATGAATATTGCTATTAATGTTTTTTTATACTACCCTGAACTTCATCTTAGATGATTTCATTCCTAATACAATTCCCTCAAATGCTACATCACAGCCACCCTGGTTCACTGCCAGACCCACAAAATTTAAATTCTAAAGACTTTAAAAAGTTTAAAAGGTTTGGTTCGAGAATTGACTTGGCTAAATATTCCAAAGCCAAGTCTACTCAAAGAGTATAGTTCTTCCCTTCTTTGTCCATTGATGAAGCTTTTTAATCTATCCCTTGAATCTCTCCATCCTTGTGGAAATAATCTTATATCATACCTCTTTACAAGATAGGTGGGAAGTCTAATATACAAAATTACAAGGGAATTGCCAAACTGTCCTCTATCCCTAAATTATTTGAAAAAATAATCACTTCGAATTTGTAGCATTTCTGCAAATCAGTTGTTTCCCCTGTTCAACATGGATTCGTAAAGAATCGGTCAACTACGGCCAATCTGCTTGAGTTTACTTTCTTGGTAAATTATGCTTTCCTTTCGAAAATGCAAACTGATGTCATTTACACTGACTTCAGTAAGGCGTTTGACTCTGTGCACCATGACATTTTTCTTTTTAAACTTAACCGAAAAGGTTTTAAATGATCTCCCCTTTGTTATATCACATGCCCGTGTACTCATATATGCGTACGATGTCAAACTTATTCTATAATACACTAATCCCCTACATCATTCTCGTCTACACGACTATTTGAACGCTATGCGATTGACAACACTCCACTGCAACGTATATTTACAGTTAATGATCTAGGCGTTCTTTTTAATTCTAAACTCAGCTTTAATCTGCATAAAGATACCATCGTTAATGAGGTAAAAGGGATTCATTAAACGATGGTCTAAGGAGTTGAACGATCCTTTTAAAACGAAACTTCTGTACATCGCCCTATCCTTGAATACTGCTCTTGCATTTGGTCTCCGCAGTATAACAATAGCCAGAATCATATTCAATCTGTTCAGAAGCAATTTTTTCTTACGAGGCTTAAATTGGTTGCAATCTTACTCCAACAGACTGCTACCTCTCAAGGAACCAGTCACATGTAGACTCAGACTTGCTACCGGGGTAGTAAAATGCTTATGGATGTTGTATTGATAATTCAATGTTTCCTAACAGCGCTTTGAAATTTTTATAGCAATCACCACTCCCAATTTTTGCGAGAATCTTAGATTAAAAATTGCATGACATATTTCACACAATAGTGCATTTTTCAAACTTAAAGGAATCTGATGGATTAATATCACATTTCAGTTTGGCTGTTTAGCCAAAGTTATCACAAGTCTAGTTTACCAATAACTCTTAAAACAGATTTTTGTGTAAGTTAATTATGAGTCAGACATTAAGAGTATGCATCAAAGATAGAAAGTAAGTAATCAAAAATGTCCATTGATGCCATGTGTGTTCTGACATCTTCTATTTAAGGGTACTCTTGATTTTAACGAATTCCTAATGATATAGGCCAATCGTGCAAAAAATAATTGTTGAATTATTATAATTTTTTTATATTTATATTTATGGAAAGTAACTTAACTCAAATAGCAGCGCATACACGCAGCCATACAATACAAAAACAATTGAAATTAAAGAATTCAAAAGGAGTCGAATATTTATGAATTTACGAATATGTATAGAGTTTGTGCTAGCTTCTAAATCTTTTCTGTTTCTTATTTGATTTGGTAGTCGGTGCAATGCTTTTTTATGATATTATTTGATTGATAACTTCTGTAATTTGTTTCCCAACTATTATAATCCCATAAATTACAATGGTTTATTTTATGTTGCAACAACAAAAAAAGAAACAAGTAAGAGGTTCTAGTCGAGAGTACCCGTCTAGGGGATACACCGAGCCCTCTTATTCCAACACCAAATGCAGCAGAGGCTACATGCTCTTTTGTAGTAATAGGGTAAGAACAAAAATAAAAATGTTCCTTGGGGAAGGTTCGAACTTGCCACACCAGCTTGTTAACTCGGTAGGGCTCGATCTTGGGACATACCACGCAACTTGCCACCGCCCCTACTCAACAGCGACACCATTCATTGGGTCTTAATGAGAAAAATAGAAAAAAATAGCAGCACAGAAAACAATACAATCGAATTCGAAGCAGATGCACATGAATGTGTGTGTGTACATGTATACAGAAATTCTTGCAAATTTGCGTCGCAAACACGTCTTATTGTACCATATACATGTTTGGTTAATCACTTGATTTATAGCTATAAGGTAGTAACGGGTAGGTGGCGATAGGTTGAAATGAAAGATATTTTATATATATATACTATTCTAGAATAATATATATGGCTGGGCTCTTATATATAACCTTATATATAACCCAATTTGTTAAAAATAAAAAACAGGATTTCGATATCGATTCTTATCGATTGCCTGTAAATGGATTTCGAGGTTCTAGCTCTTTTGGGTTTTAGATATCCTTACGTTCATACATACGAACAGACAGACGGAAGGACGGACACACAGACGGACATGGATCGACTGAATGCTGATCAAGAATATATTTACTTTATGGGGAAGGATATGCTTCCTTATACCTGTTACACACATTTGCACAGTTACAATATACACTTTTTAACCATTTTCAATGGGTTCAGGGTATATATACTCACAAAAAATGTATATTTTTATATATGGAGAAATAATGTAAGTATTAACATATGCAACATATTTCAATGCATATTTAGGACATTTTATCTTAGGGGCAGAAAATGTAATTAGTTTTTAAAATCGTTCGTCCTCCGGGACTTGCCGGTAAATCAATCGGCCGCCGGGACATCAACAACAATGGATTGAGCAGGACGCCTACCCACTTTTACTTGATTTATCGTAGAGGCATACGTACGCACACGTATAATTTTTACACATTCCTGCAAACAGTATTATCGCCTTCACGTGTGAGGGCGATGAGAAATTTCACGTACTCAATTTTATGAAAATCAGGCTGATTTTCTATTATCTAATATATAACACTACCTTTCTTAGTATATATATTCTTTATCGTATTATAACTTAGTTTTGAAACAAACCACTAGTAATAGATGATTTAGATGTTCATAAAAAATTAATGAATATATACTGAATAAAAATCAAAATCTTTCCCTGACAGTGTGGGTACTCCTTTGGCTTGAATACTCTTGCCTGCTGGAATGAAAATTTCTACAATGCAATACATACATAACAACATAAGTAGCTACATTGTTGTGTTTTTGCTTATACGTGCCGTGCTTAAGAAACGTAAAAGAGAAACGGACACAAATAGGTGCAGCATGTTTCATTCCATACGTTTTTAGTTCAACGCTATTGAGTTCTCCAATTGTTAAATTAAACAAATTTTTTTTTTTAACAAGAAATTTTAGCTGTGTTAAGACTTTGTATAATCCTATTTAATTAAGAAAGTAATAAGAATGAATGTGGTAACGACAATTAAAAATAACTGGAAGAAAAGTGTCTTATTATCCTGCGTTGTCGGATATGGGATCTCAACTTTGAAAACTAATATAGAGTACGTGAATGATTCCAAATAATAATGTATATTAAAGAACAGATAACTATATTGTTTCAGAATTAAGCGCTATATGAGCAAGTTCTCAACTGATGTGGCCGTTTTTGGTCAAAATTCCGAATCCCCGAAAAATGTTCTTGTTATTATAAATCCGATCGCTAATAATAAAAAGACCGAAAGTTTGGTAATCATTATGAATCCTAACATAACATAACTATTATTAACTTTAATTAATTTTATTTTCAGTTTAAAAAGTATTGCGAACCTATACTACATTTAGCTGGGTTCTCTGTTGAAATACTTCGAACGAACCACATTGGACATGCTAAAGCATTTGTCGAAGAAATGAATACATTACCTGACGCTATTGTTGTAGCAGGAGGAGATGGTACAAAGTCCGAGGTTATTACCGGTCTTTTGCGTCGACAGGGAGATCTCTGTCCCGTTTCCCTACTTCCCCTAGGCCGCGAAAAGCAATCTTTATTCAAGAGCTTTAAAATAACCAGTAAAAATGATGTTGAATATGTGACAAAATTATCAAACGCTCTAATGCCTTTGCTAAAAAATCAATTTAGGTTCGCTGATGTAATCCAATATGATGTTCTCTCCAATGACGTTAGCGATGGCAATGCTAACTTAAAACCGATTTTCGGATTGAATGGTTTATCATGGGGCATCTTAAAAGATATTGACTCCTCGAAGGATAAATATTGGTATTTTGGTCCGCTAAAGCACTATATGGCTGCGTTTTTAAGATCGTTTTCCGGAAGCTCTGATTGGGATTTAGAGACTGATTATGTATACACACCTCCGTGTCGTGGCTGCAGTAACTGCTATGTTCAAACAGAAAATGCTAGCAGTACAGGTTTTTTCGTGAGTAAGCTTGTCAAATCTCAAAACCTAAATAAGGTTTCGACACAAAAACAAATTAAAAACGATAGCTGCGCTACCAATCTTCATGGTTTTATAAAGTCCAACCAAATTAATATAACCCTCAATCAAAATGATGAAAACTTTGCAGAACTGGAGAGCAAATTCATAAGCTCCTTACAGCCAGGATGGGACTTTATTAAGAATATTCCGAACATTACCAAAAAAACCATTAAACCTAATTTGATACTTAAAAGTAGAACGATCAAACTTTACCCATCAGATAGTACTTCTCCAATATTCTATTCTATCGATGGGGAGGAATATGAACCCCGCCCCATTCAAGTATCTGTTGTTCCTAAAGCTATTAAAGTATTTTGTTAATTCAATGTTGAAGTTTATTATATCGAATTATTATTTTTTAACTAGTATTGCATTATGTATTCACAGCAAAAGTTTATTGTAATTTCTTCCCAATTCCATTGTGAAGTGGAAGTACCGTGAAAAATTAATAATTATAGGTCAATTTTTGGGGTTCACATTGTCGGACACTTCAGACTGGACTGACTATGCAAATGTTGTTCATCTATTAAGAGAGATTACGAGTTATTCGACGTCATGTTCAATCCGTTTTCTGGAGACTCGGCCAAACACAAATCATCTATCATTGGCGAATTAAGCCTACGGCAGATACTAAAGTCCCACCAAAGACAATATAAACACTAAGATGAGTAACGCCCATACATTTGAATGCGACGCAAAATTTCTAGCCTGGCCATTCATCTGGCCTTTAAGGCTTCGTACGACAAGCCTGCCGACTGGTTGTTCGTTCTCCAAAGACCAGACGAACGAATGCCGAAGTCGCGGCTTAACACGAGCTACGAAGTTTGTCGCCAGCCTGCCTTCAGCAAAGCTGGTCGATGCTGCTTTGCGTCGCTTCGTTTTCAAAGTAGATTGAGCGAAAAAGTTTAGAACTTACGATCGACGCAAAGTGCTTGTGCTTTATTCATGTAATTCATGCTTTATTTAAATGATATATTACCCTAGATATTAACAAATAATTTTACAGGAAAATTTAAGAACTTTGATAATTTTTACACAAGGCGCTTCTTGCGCAATAACTATGTTAAGAAAATAGCACACATAGATTGATTTCACTTTTCTTTTTGGACAGTGTATGCTCGAGAAAAGTTCTTGTCTCAGCCAAGAAGTTGTATGCGTGAATTATACATGCATAAGAACCTTAAAGTATGTATGCATGTGTTGATATTCACTGCTCTGGCTTTAGCTGGCAAGAAATTAATTTTGTTAGTTTTCTAGCGCAGATCATGAGCTATCCCAAATTTGTGTTGATATATGAATGCATTTATGGGGTTGGAGATGTCTCCTTCTATGTGTTACACAATTCACGACATAATTATAATATCCTCTGCAAGGGTATAAAAAAAAGATATGCAATCCAAGTTTAAAAGTAATAAAATAGTAGAAATAATTATGTGTAACAGCTATGTTAACTAAAAGAATAACCTATTCAATTTTGGAGGTAAGAAACAAATTAAACAAGAGGTTCTAATCGGGAGCTCCCGACTAGGGAATACCCTGAACCGTCTTATTCCAACACAAAATGAAGTTCTCGCAACGCGCTTGTTTTAAGTAAAAAGGATATCTTAAGAAAAAAAGCTCCCACACCAGTGAACAAAAAAATAGTTTCCTTGGTAGGGGTCGAACTCGCGACAGACCGCACCACTTGCTATGCCTCTACTCAACAGCCATACCAATATTTGTGTATTATTGAGAAAAACTAATTAAAATAGCAGCACCGAAAACAATCGCGATTGCAATGCTGTTGATAGAATTCGAAGCGGACGCGCATGAATGTGTGTGTGTGTGTATAAAGAAATTTTTGCGATTTGCGCTAGCTGCCCCATCAAATTGTGCAGCAAAACAGAAGTTTGGTTTTTTTTTAACCGGTCTTAATGAAATTCTCTACGGTATATTTATTTCATTCTGCCATAGAATATTTTTGTATTCTCAAAAAGTCAATTGCATTTATTTGTGTTTGGTTATTACCTTGATTTATAGCTATGAGGTAGTAGCGGAGAGATAATGAAGGATACTTGATACTACTAGTCGAGAAGCAATATATCAATTTGGTGACTCTAGCTTTTAATATTTACCAAAATTGTTCAAAATAAACGGATATCGATTCTTATCGATTACTTGGAAACGGGGCAAGTTATCTAATATCGAAAACAAACTCGATCTGCGCAGGCAATAGGAGGTCCTTCATCTAAAGTTTCAAGTCTCTTGCTCTTAGAGGTTCTGATATCCTAGTATGTATGAACAGACGGACAAATGTAATATCGATAAATACTTATGATGCTGTTTTACTTAACATTGATAACGACACTATCATAACATAGCTAGGGCTACCCATGACGATCTTTTGCTATTACAATTGCTAGATCTACTCGGCTATTGATGCTGATCAAGAATATATATACTTTATGGGGTCGGAGATGTTTCCTTCTGCCTGTTACATACATTTGCACAAATGGATAATGCCCCTCTTACCCATTTTCAGTGGGTTCAGGGTATAAAATCCGCGGTATAAATGATTTAAATCTTTTAAAGTTGGATTGTTATCATGAGCGACGTAATGATGCCTTTTCTCTCGATACACGACGCTTTAGGTTAGGAAAGGGGTTATGTTGAGCACCGGCTAGTCACGATTCCCGAGATTAGTGTTAATACGAAATGAAAAGGATTATCAGACATTCTTTATAAGCATCACTTTATTCACATTTCCTTCCTTGTAATTATCACGCACTACCCTACTTTGTTTCCCTACGAGAAAACCTTCCCGCACTGTCTAGTGCACTAGCGCTCCGATACCCGTTGAGGGTTATGTTTGTCCCTTTGTCCTCTTCGACACACGTCTACTCATTTTGATCGTCACCGTAAAAGTACCGGCATACTCGCAGGCAAGCCTTGCGTTTGCCTCGGGCGCTCAATTTACGCAACTTCACCTCGGAACCTTCGCTCTTCGCCGCCGAACTGAAGTTGTGCTCTCGAAGATGGCGTTGAGCAGTCGATCAGATGCGACGGCTGGCGGTTAAATTCAAACTTAATTCGAACTTGGCACCTTGCCGTTAACTAGCTTCAATACATACATACATACAGCTTGCCTTATCTGCCCTTATTAATAATACAATACTTATAGCTATACAACGCTTATACCCTATAACAATAATTATGAACTGTGGGGTGGCTACCTTAGTGGACGCCTTACATCCCGCCCTTTCTTCGACGACGACACCGTCGCATCCTCGGCGGCGTTTATGGGGATGACTCCTGGGTTCCTCAACTAACTTGTCGCTTATCAGTTGCTTATGTTATTCCCTGCCCTAGCAGTGAAGTTCACGTGGAATCCACTCCATCTATTCTAAACTTATTCTACTGTTAGGTCTGCTGTGTACGCTCTTCTTTCACATCCAATGGGTTCGGTTCCCCTCCGTCTTAGGTCATCTCTTGGTAAAACGGTTTCAGCTGCGAGATATCGGCCTCCCTCTTCTTTCGTTCGCCTGGGGTTGCTAGGCGCGCCATGTTAGGCGACACGAATAGGAGCCATCGAATTTGGGGGCGTAGCGAAGCCCTCAGGGGGATTGGACAGATGGTGCTGCCGTAACAGGACCATCGAGTCCAAAGAAGGCCGCCACTCTCGTCTCCGCAAGTTGTAGTGTTTGCCCTGGTCCTTTGATGCGCGGTAGAGATTGCAGTGGAAGATATAATAGATTTCTTTTAAATTATTCTCTTTTGTCCTGGGGTCGAACGCACTAGTTACGGACCCCCGAGTTACCTGATCGTACAAAGCAGCGAGCAGCCTCTGCTCCCTGCCCTGCATTAGAAAAGCGGGACTGAATCTGGTCGAGTCCGCCACACTTGGGCAAAAGCTCGTCCCACGAACTCTGACGGCCTTCGATAAATTGCGCTATCATGGTCTTCACGGTCCGGTTGGTGGGATTCTCTTGCGGACAGTACGGGGTGGTTAAACGAAATGAAATTACATCCTGTAAACTGTACCTTCTTGTCGCACACGAACTTCCTAGGTACCCCGAGCCTACTCAGAGTTCTCTATCGGAATGCGGAATCGTACCCCGGCCAGTAGCTTCTTTACAAGTGGCGTCCGAGCAGGGACGTGAGGCGTGAGGCATGTTGGCGGATTAAAACCGCATGCCCAAAAAAAAGTTTTTTGAATAAAAAAATGTATACAGCGTATTTGTGGTCGGACATTCCCTAAAATGTGGGTACTATAGTAGAGGACGAGGGAAAAATAATGCCTCGCATATGGCAAAATCGAGCATACCCTATCGAATTTGTTTCATACCTTGTGCTAGACAGAAAATGAACACCTACAAGAAAAAGTACAGCGCTCACGCGCCAGACGGGCGACAGCGAGACCACGCACGCTGAAGCCGACGTCGGTGTCGAACGGCCGTTAAGGCGTCGCGACAGCGACTGTACTGTGGGACGAATTCAACTCACGCACGGTGTTGAATTCGTCAGTACAGTTGGGGAAAGTAATAGCTACGGGTGTGTTAAAGAAGAATAAAATAAGAACAGACAAAAGTAAGACAAATTAAATGAATGAGGAATTAAAGTTGCAAGGATATAAAGTAGATTCATTTGTTTTATTATACCCTTGCAGAGGGTATTATAATTTTGTCGTGAAATGTGTAACGCATAGAAGGAGACATCTCCGACCCCATAAAGTATATATATATATATTCTTAATCAGCATCAACAGCCGAGTCGATATAGCCATGTCCCTCAGTTTTACAGCTATCTTAATAAAACTTTACAGAACTCCTTCTTTCTGTTGCACGCAGCAGATATGTGAAAACCAGCTGGATCGGACCACTATATCATATAGCTGCCATAAGAACGATCGGTCGAAAATTAAGTTTTTGTATGAAAAAACAAATTGTTTTTCAAGATATCTTGACCAAACTCGGCATTTATTAGTTTTACTATGCTCCTCATATATATACAAAATCCTATTAAGATCGGACCACTATATCATATAGCTGCCATAGGAACGATCGGTCGAAAATTAAGTTGTATGAAAAAACATTTTGTTTATCAAGATATCTTGGCCAAACTCGGCACGTTTTCTCTACCGAACTGTCTCTACCCCTAATAAAATCGTTGCTTTCAGGATACCTTCGGGAAGTCGCTGACCATTTCCAGCTATGAGCAGGGGCATAGCTAGCCGGACAGGCTGAAAAATTTTCCCGGTGATTTCCCATTACTTTATTCTTTGTCCTATCTACTTAACACTCTTTATCTAACTTACATTGCTTTACTTTATTCACAATTTTCTTACTTTCTTTTTTCCTATTTATTGTATTTTCCTTATTAATATAGCAAATTAAGATTATTTTTAATTTCACTTGAGAACATTTTTTTCCTACTTACAACCTTCTGCTTAGATGTAGGCTCTAATAGCGTCACTGACAAAATTAGCTGTGAAAAAGGGCACAGCTGGCCGGACTGGCAAATAAAACACCTCCATCGGTCGGTGATGCTATTTAGAAAATTGTATACTTTAACTAGGCTTTTGGCATATAATTCTATTGTACAATCTTTTGAACAATGAGGAAGACACTCGTTTTGTCGACCATTAATAAATAAATAAATAAATAATTGGTGGATTATTTTGTTTTATGCTTTTTGATGAAGTGACCGACAAAAAAAGTATATATATATTTAAAAAGAATAATAATAATAATTTATACAATTAAGGGAAAATAATAAGACAAAGCCAAAGAAAGGTAAAGGCTCTTGTGAAAGATTATTAGGTGCTTTTTTGTGTTTTGGCTTTTGAGTTTTGCGGAGTCGCCGGGAAAAGACAAGAATAATAAATACAATTAAATCTACGGAACAAGGAACAGTCCGAAAAAGAGGGAGATCAGTGCAGGGAATGCCCGATCGCAATCGCCTTGTTGGGTAAGTGGGAAGAGGGACATTTAGCCAGGAGTGTTGTCGCCGCACATATGCCGAGAACAGGCAACGGCGCCGCCCATGCCAGGATCGGGTCGGCGCCGACACACAAAGGACTCGATAATAGGACACCCACTGAAGGTGCACGGTGGGGCCACTCGCAGCTTCATGGGCGAAGATTGCGTACGCAGGGAAGTTCGGGGAAGAGAGGACGACGTACAGGCGCGCATTCGGCTGGCAGATGGTTCTACTCTTGAAGTAGAGAAGGCAGGTCAGCCTAGCGGGGAAGACGGCCTATATGTTGATGCTCATCATGCCCTCGATGCTAGACCACGTCGTCCTGGGGATGGACTTCTTGGGCGCAATGGGCGGAGCCGAAAGAAGGCTTCACGCGTCAAGAAGCGGCAGTTCCTGCTCGGCAACCAATGGAAAAAGAATCGAAGAAGGAACCGAAGAAAGGCTTTCCAGGTCATGAAAGGGGATCACCTGCTCGGCAACCCACAATAACGGGTACGAGCGAGGAGTCGAACGAAGGCCTTCCAGGTCAAGGAAGGGGAGCACCTACTAGTCAACAACAGAATAGAGAAAATAATAAGAACCCGAAGGAAGGCCTCCCAGGTACCATCGAGTCCGCGCAGCGCCCCAACCGTCTTAGTCAAAAAGAAGACTAGCGAGTGGCGCATGTGCATCGAATACCGGCAACTTAACGCACATTCTATCCCAGATGCTTATCATGTACCTCGAATTAATCATATCCTTGAGCAGTTGCACTACGCCCGATTCATCTCCACTCTGAATTTGAAGCACGGGTACAGACAGATACCGATGGCAGCCGGTAGTCGTAGTGTATCGCCGTACACAGTTCCAGGTAATTTCCAGTGGCGGGTGATGTCATTTGGTTAACATTCGGCAGGTGCGACCTTTCAGCGAGCATTGGACAAGGTAATAGGGGCGGAGATGGATCATCAGAGGGCCAATCTCAGGCTGAATAGAAAGGAGTGCAGCTTCTTCAGGGAGAGGTTGGTCTATCTAGGACATGTCATTTGCGGGAGAGAAATACGTACCTGATCATGAGAACGTGGAGGCGATACGTAACCTGAGGACTCTGACCAATTGTAAGGAGTTGCGGCAGTGTCTCGGGATGGCGTCATGGTACAGGCGCTTCGTTCCCAACTTCGCGACTCAGGTACAGCGCTTAAGAAGAGCGAAAATGAACATGGGGTCAAGAACAGGAGGAGGCATTAGGTCAATTGAACTATAGCTTGACGACTGACCCTGTGTTGGCTTGTCCAGAGTTTTCCGTCAAATCCGTCCTGCAGACTGATGCCAGTAAGTATGGCCTCGGCGCAGTGCTGACGCAGACAGTAGCGACTGATAGCGTACGCGAGTCGTAAATTGCTGAAGACTGAGGTGAACTATTCCGCCACGAAGAGAGAGTGCTTGGCAAACGTATGGTCGATCCGGAAGTTGCGTTGCTACCTACAATGGTACCGGTTCGACGTGATAACAGATAATCTGGCACTCAGGTAGCTCAACTCGATCGAGGGCCCTTCAGGAAGGATCGGGCGGTGGGCACTGGAACTACAACAGTTCCAATTTGACGTAAGCTACCGTCGAATCTCAATGTCGTCCCTGACGCACTATCAAGGCAGTAAGGCAGTGGGGGCCGAGGCCCCCTGTAAATGGGTCGCGAGTATGAGTGCCAGGATCACCGAAGAGCAAACCAACTTCCGGGCTACACAGAAGAAAATGGGCAGCTATATAGGCATTTGGGCCATCGGACGGGCGACGAGGACTGAAAGCTTTGTGTGGCAAGTGATCAGCTGCAGGGGGTATTGAGGGAATGTCATGATGCTCCCACGGCCGGGCATCAATGCTTGAGAAAGCGTGTCGAGGTTGTCCCAGAGATAATACCGGACGGGTATGTTCCGACGCCGTACGTAAAGTGTTGTGAAATCTGCCAAAAGTTTAAGAGCAAGCAACTTAAACCGGCTGGACGTATGCTGACGAAACAAATAGCAGAGCCGATGGCAGTACTATGCGCGGATTTTGTCAGACCTATTCTATGGTCCAAACATGACAACACAATGCTACTGATGTTTCACGACGCTTTTAGAGTGTGTGTGTCCGGTATACCGCAACGTACTGTCCGCAAGAGAATCTTACCAAGAGGACCAACCGGACCGTGAAGACCTTAATTTCACTTAATGGTCCTGTTACGGCAGCACCAGCTGTCCAACGCCGCTGAAGACTTCGCAGCCAAATTGGCACCCAAATTTGACGGTCTCTATCGGGTAGTCAAATTCATATCGCCCAACATCGTGCGCATAGCGAGGCCAGGCGAACGAATGAAGAGGGTGGCCGATATTTCCCACTTGAAGCCATTCCACCAAGCGATGACTGAAGATGAAGAAGAAAAGCAGCACCTATAAAGGAAATAAGAGTGGCACTCGTCGCCTAGCGTAACCCCTGTACCAAATTTGTATTAGACTAGCACTAGTAGCGTAGCTAGAATAGGCTAAGTAGAATGTGAGCCGCACTGTGAGGATATTAATAACTAAGAATTGGATAAGTTGGCGAATGAGTTGAATTTACAGATGGACCCAGAAAATATTTCAATCTCGTCGGACGAGGACGCCAGCAACAGGAATACTGTGCCTTTCCCCGGACCTGGGCCAGGATACCGACGCCAACGCGACCCTCGACAGGGGCGCTTATTTTATAGTGAAAGATAGCCGCAAGAGCCGTGACGGACTAATATAATGGAACGTATGGACGGGATTGTCATGTTGATGGCCGTCGAGGTGACGAGCATGTTCATCGAAGTTTCGTTTCGCGGAATTAGCCACCGTACGCGGAAGAGCCCCCATCTCCCCCGTTGGCATCTCCGTCACCGATGACGCCTGACCCGACAGCCCCAACAGCCGTCGGCGAGGCAGACGATCCAACGGACGAGGAGGAATTCCTACCGCTCGAGACGGGCGAGCACACGACATCAATGCCGGAATTCAGGACGATGGAGTCGGCGGGAACGGGAATTCCCTCGTCGGCCCCGGACGTCAAGTCGTCATCGGTGGAAGTAGCACGCGACACCCCAGTATCCGGCAGTAAAGCCGACCAGCTCTCTTACATCTCGGACCGTGTCGAAGAAAGGGACCAGCCGGGACCGAAGCCCACGGCGACTTACGAGTCAGTAACAGAGGACGAATTAACGGAATTTGGAGGTAGACCCCAATAGCCCATTTCCTCGGACTACTCTACGCTATCTGCTAAAGATCCCCGAGGTGGGTAGTGGCGCCGATCTAGCTTCTCAAAAAGTAGTGGAGCGAGCACAGGAAAAAGCCTCGGTAGAGAAAACCGGCGGAACCGTCAACGCCATCAAACGGCCGCCCGGGGTAAGCGCCGCGGAGGCCAGCGACAACCCAGCGTCGAGGAAACGCCGGTACCGATCCCCAAGAAGTCTTGTCCGGAACCCGAGACGATTGAAGCAGCGCAGCTACGCGTGCCGCATTCGCCCCGCGACCGTCAAGAGGGTCCAGCCCGGGAAGGATAACCGTAGTTGCGGAGCCGTGGCCACTCCCCCAGGTGGTCATTCCGAACCTTGGTTGGCGCCAATTGCCGTCTGCCAGATGGTCACAGAAGAGCCGTAGACCAGAATCGAGGACGCGATGCCCCCTCTCATACCCATAGCACGCGCACAGGCACCCGGCACTACTTCCCGGAAGGAGATGGAGTAGGCATGGCCCGCCAGGGAAGACGCGATGCTGCCGTTAGTGCCCTTTACACGTTTGGAGGCGCCCTTTGCCGTTCACCGGGCGGATATGGAAGCGGCGTGATCCGAGTAGTAAAAAACGGGACGCTCTACTTTGCCTATTAGGCCGAGGAGAACGATCGACATTTTACCCGCAGGTATCTCCGTGACCCCCCGATAGCTAGCGGTGGGGGAACATCGTGGACTTGTTCGATGGACACAAGTGGGACACCAGCCGGTGCTCGACCAAGTGGCGAACCTGAATTCAGGGGCAGCCCCACCGACTGCTAGTCCTGAGTCTGAGGAGTCCTACGCCAACAGAGACCGTCAGAAACCCAGTCTTTGATTCTGACCCCTGGGGGCGAAGAGTATTTCCGCGCGGAATGCTTTAGTCATCGGGCGTAGTAGACCTAATCGAAGGAGAGATAACGATCCGCCTGGGCCGATATCAGCGAACCCGTTTCCGGGTGACAGAATGCAGCCAAGTGAACAAAGTCACGGTGACGCAACCGTGAGGCGGCTACCCAGAGCAGCCACCCCACAAACCTGATTCACGGCAAAGAGCCGTTAGGTTTTAAGATATTCGCGTTAGGTAGAATCACGGTAAGAAGCCGTTAAATTTAGTGTTTATTATTTTGCTGAAATTTAAGCATCATCAGTATAAGTATTAAGGAAGGCATCAAGCCGTTACACCTATAGTTTTATTGTTTTGTTAGTTTTGATCATCATAAGTATTAATAGTAAAGAGGGCAAGGAGCCGTTTCCGATATCGATAGGATAAAGGCATTGTTAAACATATTTGTATTGGAATAAGAGGATAGTTAAATTAAGTGATGCTTATAAAGAATGTCTTTCATATTCATTTCCTATTAACACTAATCTCGGACACCGTGGCTAGCCGGTATTCAACAAACCCCTTTCCTAACCTAAAACGTAGTTTTTCGAGCAAAAAGGCTTTATTACGGCACAACCTCTTTCCTAACCTAAAGTGTGGTGTATCGAGAGACGAGGCACATGATAACAATCCCAGCAGTAGTTTGCGTTAGTGTTAAGACGAACTCTGGCAGAAACCGTTGAGCTATCCATTGAACTGAACTGAAGGTCAGGTCGGTCGCTCCGGAAACGAGCACGACCTTCTGCTAGGTTGTCTGACATTTACAACACTACCCCATGTCTTGTAAACATCGTGGACCTGGTATGTCTGAGAGTCATTAATACCCCTGCCAGTAACTCCTTGACAAAATTAACAAGTAAAACTCTATTAATCCACTTTACTTTTGCAGCGTATCCGCCCTACCTGTGTCTCCCTCATTTTGGCCATTTGATGGCCTTCATCAGCCCATGTCGGCATATTTTATTTTATTTTTAAGATATCTTATATCATTCAGCAAATTTATCAGTTTATGCGTAACGTTTCCTACAGTTTAACAAGTGCGTCCAATTATTGTATTCCTTATTGTTATGGTCAGTTGACATTTATTTATAAAATTTAAAGTTTTTTTTACAGTATACCTCTACTCTTCAAAACTTCGTGCAAGCGGACTTTTCTTTCAAATTCACTTTAACAGATGGGTATTACAGTGTGCATTATTTTATAATAATAGACAATTGATATACATTTCTAATTGAAAATGTTTTCTTTGAAGGATATCTTTACTCTGCTATTTATAATTTTATACAAGCGAACATATCTTCTCACCTCCAGCAGGTACGTATAATTATTGGTATAATCTTTTAATTGTTGATCGGATATAAATGTCTTGTTTCACATTTTTATTACAGAGTACATTTGTTCAACAAATTAAACTGGAAAGGCGACAATTTTCGGAGTGTTGCGATTTTCCCTAAACAAAAATAAATTAACTACTACAAAAATCTGCTCTCGTTCAGGGAGCACAATTAGCAATCTACGTCTGACACTGCTCTTTACTGGGGCGAGGAGAACCGAAACGGAACTGACCCACTCGTATGGTGTGGGCGTGGTCTCGCCCGTTGCCGCTTCTTCGCTATTGGAGCCCCGTCTATGTTTCGTTTATGTTTGCGCTTAATAAATTTCGCTTTGCAATTAAGAACGCCCGCTTTCGTGATTAAATTTAAATTTAAATTTTATAATGGCAAGACCGATGACTTGTGGCCGAATCAAAACTATACACGAGTCCGTTATTCTCAAGTACGGTCACTAAACAAACAATGCACACTGAAATGAATCTTGATACTATTAAAAGGCTGTTTGGTGTATCTATGCATATATATATATAGAAGAACATAGCTGCACGCGCACTAATACTTTAATGCAACTATAAATGCATGAGTACACTCTCCCTCTCAGACTATATTAGCTTTAACATAATTCTGCTTAGTCAAACATGAAACCTACGATAAGCTCATTTGAATTCAATAAAAAACACTCTAAGAACTGAAGTCAAATTAGCAAGTTCGTTTAATATATTTGCACTACCATGTGTGAATGTTTTTTTAATTGAATTTATTATTATTGCTTTTATTTGTGAGAATAGCTGTTTATAGCGGCCTGGTAGATGCGGTAACACAACGTTATGTCGGTGACGGGTACGAATCCAATTTAAAAGAAAAATATTTTGTATCCTATCTTTTTTTTATCATTTTCAAAGAACTTTTACAACTATCTATAAAACAAATCATTCGAGATTTTCCACCCTTGCATTGCATAAAAAAACGGTCAAACATTGTTAGTGCGAATTAAAATAATAGCCTCTGTCCACTGTTTTAAGAAATGTCACATTTTCAATTTGAACATATTGGTTCCACCGGTTGTAGGTAACATGTGAGTGGTAAAAGCACCGCTTTTTTAAATAAACAGCTGATCAAGTTTCTTTAATTTACATAAGCGCTGTAATGTTTTTCTTCTAAAACTGAAAAATTGCGAAGTAAGGGCTCCATTTTAGTTACACTTTTCGGGACTTCGTCATGTTTAAATTCTGAAAACTACGGAATTATTTTAATATTAAATTTCTTGTTTAAGGTTGCCACTTGGCTTCGTTGATATATCTGCGGCTTATGGTTATGATACTTTAGCAGTTTTCACAACATCGATAGAAATCTCGATCAATCATCGAATTTATAATTCTGACATTTTTGAAAAATGTGTGAAATGGTTTTCTTATGGGGAAACGTACAGGCCGCATTTCACACATTTTGCAAAAATGTGAAATTTTTAGAAATGTGTTCAGTGGATAGAGGCTATAAAATGTCGTCCGAGCATTAAAACTTGATGAATTTGCCAACATTTGCGAAAAATATTTATAAACACTGTTTTATTACCATCCGATCAGCATAAGAAATTTGTTTTCTTAAGCCAAGACTTAAAGCCAAGACGGAAATTTAATGAGAAAGTTTTGAAAATACCAGAAATCCCGTATTAAATTAATATAGTTCAGGATCGTGCTCGGAAGCTCTAGTATTTTTTTTAAATGCATTTTAGGGGTTTTGCAGTGTCTGTATTGTCCGATTTTCTTCTGCTGCTCTTCTTTCTTAAATTTCACACGGCTAACGAGTAGCTTTGCCATATATCATTGCAAGAATTCATTTTAAATAATTCAAAGTATAGAAAATGCATGTATATCTATGTACTTACATACATACTACTATTTTTTTCACTTCTCGTTCATTATTTACTTTTTTTACCGCATTCACTGTATTTTAAGTCAAAACAGCGCTGGGATTTTTTCGTAACCTTATCGGTAGCGATTAAACAATTATGGTGCAAGTACAGCATCTTAAGTGTTAACGACGCTGTTTTGCTGTGGGCTAAAATAAAAAAAGGTTTTATTCTTGGGAATAAAATGTATTTTTTGTTCTACTTTTTGTTTCATCCTTAAGCGCCAAAGGTTAACTGGGTTCGAAACGACACAATCTCTTAATACAAATATTTTAAATTATGCACAAAACCAATATGCATATATAGTGCAAGCTGCATACTAAGCTTAGAATATTATTGCGGTACTTGTTAAAGAGTAAAAGGATGACTTTAAATTCAAGCTGGTTCATATGTAAGAACTTACATAATTAATAAACAAATATAAACAAATTTATCTTGGAATACCATTTTAATAAAGAGGCCGAGGTTATGTGTTGAATAGTTATAACGATGTATTTTTTACACAGATGTGCGCAAATATTGTCCATCAAAATGAATGTAGTGACAGTATCACACAAAAACTTCAATCTGTTTTGGCTTTGCGAACTATGTTGTACTGTCGGGCTGCTGTGTACAGTGCAGCAGGACTATTGTGCGGAACTCTCTAAAAAGTCATTGAGTATGATATTGGGCCAAGCCTTTAACCCACGCTACATGAGCATTGAGCCACCGAAAGGAGGAACAAAAGAGGATGCATCGAACTTTGGATTTAAGAGATCACTCTTTGATGTACCATTCTATGCCGATAACAACGTCGTTTCATTAGGTACTTTCCCCGCTTGGGAGACCAACCATTTTGCATACTTTGCAAAGAAGGAAGAGGACTCATTAAAAAAGAAAGACATAAACATTAGAAATGCTTTTTTTGAAGAAGGCGGACATGGAAAACCTGAAGTATTTAAAACTCGGCCTTGGGAGTGTTCCTCAATAATTAACTGGATTGATCTAGGATTAAATTATTTTCCACGCTACATCCGCTCCATTGAGTGCATTGCTAAGAAGTGCTGGTACGGCCACTTCAAATGCAAACCTAAATCATTCACTATCAAAGTGCTTCGTCGTAAACCTGGGTCTTGTATTCATGTAAGCGAAAAACTAATCTTAATAACTTCAGACGAATACATAAATGAATACACACAATTATGGATTTGGGAGGAAATCGCTGTTAACTTTTGCTGTGAATGCGTAATGCTATACTAAGTATAATTTAATGAGATTATTATTTTTATATTCGTTTAATTAAAATTTAAAGTTATATTCACAAAAAACGGCTTTTAACATTAAGAATGAACGATACTAAAATAGGCCTCATGTTCCTCCTCATCGACATAATAAAATATTGGGGAAATACTGTTGGGTAAAGTATGATAGTTCTACTTTTAAATATCAAATTAGGTTTAGTTCCATGAACCCATTAAAAATGGGTATAAGGGTATATTGTATTTGTGCAAAATCCAAATGTATGTAAAAGGCAGAAGGAATTATCTCGGACCCAATTAAGTATACATATTCTTGATCAGCATCAATAGCCGAGTCGATCTAGCCATGTCCGTCTGTCTGCCCGTCCGTCCGTCCGTATGTATGAACGCAAGGATCTCAGAACCTATAAGAGCTAGAGACTTGAAATTTTAGATCAATATCGTGTTTTTTGGGCAATTTTGGTAAATAATAAGAGCTAGAGTCACCAAACTTGACATAGCTTCTAAAATAGAATATATATCTGCATTTGATGTTGGAAGAAGAGGGTTCAGGGTATCCCCTAGTCGGGAGCTTCCGACTAGAACCTCATACTTGTTTTTTTTGGAAATGTTAGATATATTACTAAAAAAAATCCCATCCAGCAGTAAGGAGTTTATTAATTTGCTTTCCAGTTCTGCATCGTCTTGACTAGAGTATTATTGAATTGATTGGGCTTTATTGTATTGCAGATTTTACTTTCTTTCCAGTGCACTCTCATTTATAGATCGTTTAAATATCTTAAATTGTAGTCGTTTATTTTTCCTCTTTGAAGACACCTTCACTTGTAGAAACAGCCAGGCGTTTCTTAAAGGCTATGTACCAAAAAATGTTGTATTTTTATGACAAGAAAGTTAAAGAATTATTATTGTGGAGCTAAAATGTTATTATCGGAAATTACTAATGGAAGATTTTCATGCTTATCGCGATCACTTAATTACGAGCGAGCATTTGACTGCACCATAATAAATTTCGGCTATACTTTATTATCCGCCGTAGGGGCAAATCGTCAACGGTACATGATTTGGGTTTTGGCCGAGTCTTCAGAAAACGCATTGAAAACAACAAACAGTCGGGAGCCCCCGCCTAGGAAATCCCTGAACCCTCTTATTACAACACTAAATGAAGTTCGAGCTACGCTAGGGTTCGAACTCGCGGCAGACCTCATCACTTGCCACTGTCTCTACTCAACAGCCACACCACAAATAAATTTGAAGCAGACGCGTATGAATGTGTGTGTGTAAGTTAAGCGGAGTCAACGAACGGTTGGCCAGAATATGACTCCGACCACAATTGCTGAATAAGCATTGGGCCGGATGTCGTTGCTTAGCCGGCAGACTCAGCATATTTGCGTGGCCGCTATGAACGAAGAAATAATTTAAGAATCATATTCTGTTAGCTTTAAGCCCAAAGAATTGTATCGCATGTTTTAGTTCTGAAATAAACGTCGTTAGTTCAACACGTCGGTACTCCGGCACCAAGCCGTAAAACATAATTGCTAAACGGGCAACAAATAAATGTCACTTAATCAATACACTCAAAAGACACTTATATGGCGCCCAACATATTTTTAGTTCTGAAATAAACGACGTCATTTCAACACGTCGGTACTCCGGCACCAAGCCGTAAAACCTAATTGCCAAACGGGCAACAAATGAATGTCATTTAATCAATACACTCAAAGACACTTAATTTGTACATGTATACAGAAATTCTTGGAATTTGCTGGTTGGCTGCTGCTAGCATGTGCTTACACGTAACTATTGTTTCTCTACCAAACTGTCTCTACCCCTAATAAAATTGTTGCTTTCAGGATACCTTCGGGAAGTCGCTGACCATTCCCAGCTATGAGCAGGGGCATAGCTTGCCGGACAGGCTGAAAAATTTTCCCCCACCGGGTCGGTGATTTCCCATTACTGTCCTCTTTGTCCTATCTACTTAACACTTTTTATCTAACTTACACTGCTTTACTTTACTAACAATCTTCTTACTTTCTTTTTTCCTATTTATTGTATTTTCTTTATTAATATAGCAAATTAAGTTTACTTTTAATTTTACTTGAGATCACTTTTTTCCTACTTAAAACCTTCTGCTTAGATGTAGGCTCTAATAGCGTCACTGACAAAATTAGCTGTGAAAAGGGGCACAGCTGGCCGGACTGGCAAATAAAACACCTCCATCGGTCGGTGATGCTATTTAGAAAATTGTGTCCTTTAACTAGGCTTTTAGCATATAATTCTATTGTACAATCTTTTGAATAATGAGGAAGACACTCGTTTTGTCGACCATTAATAAATAAAATAAATAAATTAACCGATCTTAATGAAATTTTCCAATTAACTTATTAACTTGATTTATAGCTCTACGGTGGTAGCTTGGAGGTGGCGATAGGTATAAAATGAAAGATGCATGATATATATATATACATTATTCTAGAAGAATCCTATCAAGTTTGGTGTCTCTTGCTCTTAATATTTACAAAATTTGCTCAAAAAACAGGATGTCGATATTAATTTTTATCGATTGCTTGGAAACAGAGTGAGTTATCGATTATCGGAAACAAACTTGATCTGCGCAGCTCTTATAGGTTATGATATCCTCGAGTTCATACATACTGACAGAGGGACATGCCTCGATCGACTCGGCTATTGGTGATGATCAAGAATATATGCTTCTGCTTGTTACACACATTTTCACAAATACGTATTACTCTCTATACCCATTTTTAATGGGTTCAGGGTTTAATAAGGGCTATAAATATTTTGGTTTGGGCTCAAAAGTTTAATTACTCTTTATCTCTCTAATAGATAAACAACATTTGCATACGAGAAACAAGCTAGTCAGACCAATAAAAATTTGATCTCCAATAATCCTCAATAATTTTGTGGGTTGACCTCCACTGACATTAGACGAATAAGTAAACTTTTATACAAATCTATGGACTCGGGATAAAATTGCTTTAATCTTATGCTGGCAATACTAAGTAAAAATTATTTAAATGCTATTTTTATATTCGATAAAATAAACTTTAACTTTAATAGCATTAATATTCCTCCTTATGGATTGAAAAGAAAATTAGGAATGTACTTACAGATAGGGAAAGTTTTATCGTTTGACTAATGGTAATAATAATTTGATTGGACTTCATAAAACCAAGAATATTGGTAGCGTGTTTTTAATTTGTTTTTGCGTTCAAACCCGAGTAAAAGTTCGAAGTTTGACCAGTTTAGTCAAAAATATAGTAGTTACGGCAGCCATGGCACAGAGAGAGCTTCCGGAAAACGATCCTTAAGTAATTCACCAAGATACCAATATTTATCCTCCGTGGGATCAATGCCATTTAACATGCCCCATAATACCCCATTCAATCCAAAATCGGTTTTTAGATAGCATCGGTATGGATTGTAGCAAAGTCATTAGATGCATCATTATCACATACTATACTTTTACAGGTTATTTTAAAGGGATTATTTTATAGGGGAAGCAAGAATATGGAACGGTGATCTCCCTGTAGACGCAAATGAATTATTTTTCTTGCGGTATAGAGTTCGTCGACAAATCCTTTTGCATCTCCAGTTTGATTGATGTGAAGAATTTCATCAGAAAATCTATATTAGTTAAATACTTTTTAAACTAAAAGTAAATTGAATTACATTTTACAATTTTAAATTAATATAAGAATGGATAAAAGGTTACCAAACATTTTGTTTTTTATACCCTGAACCCATTAAAAATGGGTATAAGGTTATATTGTATATGCGCAAAATCCAAATGTATGTCACAGGCAGAAGGAAGCATCTCCGACCCCATAAAGTATATATATTCTTGATCAGCACCAATAGCCGAGTTGATCTAGCCATGTCCGTATGTCTGTCTGTCCGCCCGTCCGTCTGTCCGCCTGTCCGTCCATATGTATGAACGAAAGTATCTCAGAGCCTATATGAGCTAGAGACTTAAAATTTTAAATGCAGGTACTCCTAGTACCTGCACAGACCGAGTTTGTCTCCGTTTTCAAGCAATCGATAAAAATCGATATCGATATCCTATTTTTTGGGAAATTTTGGTAAACAATAAGAGCTAAAGTCACCAAACTTGACATATAGGGTTCAGGGTATCCCCAAGTCGGGAGCTCTCGACTAGAACTTCTAAATTGTTTTTTATTTGCTTTCTGAATTTTTTGTTTCAAATGATTTTTTATGTAAATACTTAGAAATGAATTTTACCGCGAAACGTCAGCCATCAAATCTTACACTCCTATTTCCACCAAGGAGGAAAATTGTAAAACACCAAATGAAACTGAACAAAGGCCTTTGAAAGTGAGTTTGAGACCGTGCGGATGGATTGCAAAAAAATGTCACATAAACATTTTTCGCTAATTAGCCTCTGTTGTGGGTGAAATTTCCAAAATCAGTAAAACACGTATTTATTAAGTTCTTTTCTAGAGCTCTGAAAAAAAGTTTGAAGCAAATAGGACGAAACTGAAAACTGTACCAAAAAATCTTAGAAATATATTTTTATGCTCTTTTGATTCTGCGAAAACTGTGAAACACGTCTCAAATGATTTTTCATATTCATCCTTGGAAATGAATTTGAGCGCGAAACGTCCCCCAGCAAATTTTTGACCACCACTTTCACCAAGGAGGGAAGGATTTTCCAAAACGTGCGAAACACCCCTCAAATGAATTTAACAAAGAAATTTAAAATTGAGTTTGTGGCCGATTGAGTAAATAAGTTTCATACATACGTTTTTCGCGATTTTTCCACTCTTGCGGGTGGAACTTCGTCTAAACGTTCACCTACAACAAAGGGTAATTACAATGAAAATTTCTGCCTCCTACGGGTTGGGCTGTGCGTTGATCACCAATCAGTCAGTCAAGACAAACAGTTATATATATTTACATGGGACGAGAAAAAGTCTTCATATAACCTAAAATTTTTTGTGCAATAAGAAATTGTTATTTAATTTAACTATTTCACAAATATTCGATGGTATACTTCATGAAGATCGGTTATGAATCACGCTTGCGGCACCAGCGCAAATTTGAAGAATATCTGTATGCATGTTTACACACATTCATCAGCGTCATCAACAGCACTAAAATTGCGATTTTTTTGCTAATATTTTAACTGTTTTTTTTTCTCACTAAGACTCAGTTATTGGTGTGGTTGTTGAGTAGAGGCGGTGGCAAATGGAATTATCTGTTGAGAAGTAACGGCGGCAACTAGTGCGGTTAGTTGCGAGCTCAAACCCTGCCAAGGGAACTTTCTTTGTTAATTTATCTTTGTTAATTCAATGAGCGCGTTTTGCGAACTGCAGCTGGTGTTGGAATAAGAAGCTTCAGGGTATTTCCTAGTCGGGAGATACCGACTGGAACCTCTTGTTATTTTGTTAAGTTATTGGTATCTTTTGTTCGGCTTTAGTTAAGTTCACAATTTTAAGAGCATCTAAAACCTTTGAGGGTTTTCTGATCTTCCATCAAACTCTGGGATGAGATGCTGTGTTAATTAACCCTACTTTTGTAAGGGCCATTTTTATCTGGTTTTTGTTTTGGCACTCTGGCAAATGTTTTTTTTTTAACATTGTTGCGCTATTGAGCTTTTTCAATAGCTTTCACAAATTGAAATAATTAACTATTTATTTGTTGTGTTCAGAATTGTTTTATATTTCTTAAAGTTACGAGAAGCAGGCAGACCCGAATTGGTCTGTGCTTATTATTTAAGAACAATAGTTTATATATAGGCAAGCGAACCCGAATTAGTACGTGCCAATTTTAGCGAAGAGACAATTATTAGTTATAATTTTGAGTAATGCAAGTGGCCGATGCGTACCAAATGCATGAAGCGAACTGACTTAACAAACTCGATGCGCAGCATCGAGGCCTTTGCATAAGTAAAGCTAGGGCAATATAAGGATCGTTACAGCGAAGAGCGGCAGCTCTATGTAAATGAATTCTTAAGAGGAAAATTAAGGCACTTGCTTTGCAGAGCGAGTATTATAAGATAAAATTAAGATGCTGCTCTTATCAGTGGCGAGGTCGCTCCAGTTGTTTTGGCTGCGTAACCAGACATTCTCCCCCCGTTGGAAGGCATGGGCTTTCAACAGATTCCCTGATGGGCAATAGGCATAGGTTGTTTGCAGCTCTTCTCGTTTCTCCTGTTGCGGTGCGCAAAATGGCTACTCGAGCGACTCCATCCTTTCCCACGATTAGCTCTGTGATTCTCGCCAGTGGCCACCTTAGAGGCGGCAGATTTGCATCCTTTACGAGGACTATGTCGTTGACGCATAGGCTTGGTTTCGGAGTACGCCATTTGGAGCGCTGCTGAAGCAGTGTTAAGTATTCTTCACGCCAGCGAGACCAAAACAGTTGTTGGAGGTACGTTACGCGTTGCCAACCATCCAGACGATTGAATTGAAGGTGCGTCACATTAGGTTCAAAGAACGATGAGCTGGGTCCACCAATCAAGAAATGAGCTGGAGTGAGCACATCTAGATCTGCTGGATCTTCTGAAAGAGGAAACAATGGCCTAGAATTAATTATCGATGCTATGTGGCAGACTAGGGTGCGAAACTCTTCGAAGTTGAGAACACAAGATCCAACAGCACAATAAAAATGATGTTTCGCTGTCTTCACTGCTGCTTTCCAAAGGCCGCCAAAATGCGGTGAACGAGGAGGTATAAATTTCCAATCAATGGAATCAGCCATGCAAAAATTATGCACTGAATCAATATGATTACGACTTATGAATAGACGCTTGAAATCCAGAAGCTCGTTTTTGGCGCCGACAAAGTTGGTAGCGTTATCCGACCATATCTGAGATGGCCTGCCTCGAGTCGATATAAACCTCTTAAGCGCATTCAAGAAAGAAGCTGTCGACAGATCCTTGACCAGTTCCAGGTGAACCGCTTTAGTCGCGAAGCAGACGAAGACAGCCATGTAACATTTGACTGGAGCTTTATTTCGTACGTCTGGCTTATAGAAAAATGGTCCACAATAGTCAACACCAGAGACTTCAAAGGCTCAACAAGCAGTCAAACGTTCTTTGGGCAGATCACCCATTATATGCTCTATTAATCGAGGCTTGGCACGAAAGCATCTCACACATTTTCCAACCACCTTGGATACGGTCTTCTTGCCACCAATCGGCCAATACTGCAACCGAATATGAGCAAGAAGTGCCCGTGGACCAGCGTGTAAGTCCCGAATGTGAAACCGTGTGATGACTGAGTTTGTGATGGGGTGGTGACACGGGAGAATTATTGGATGGCGAGCGTCGAAATCCAGCGAAGAGTTTTTCAAGAGCCCATCAACTCTAAGAATTCCGAAATCATCCAAAAAAGGGTTAAGTGATGCGATACAACTGGACGGTTTAACAACTCTTCTCGATTGCAATGATTTGATCTCTTCCCACAGGTGTGCTCTCTGGACGAGCCTTAGTAAGAGTTGGGTCCCATGTTGTATATCAGACACTGTTAGTCCAGGATGCCTGCTTCTGTGTATGAATTTATAAATATATCCGAATATACGCTGCAATGTATTAAATGAGTTGACGTATTTACAAGTGACAGTTATATCAACAACGCAATAAGGACCCTTTTTTTTAAGTTCGAGTTCTGTCCTTTCTGACAAGCAAGAAGCAGGCCGGTCCAATTTGTTTTTAACTAGATATTCTGGGCCGTTGAACCACAGTGACGATTGATCTAATTCACTGGGCGTAGATCCTCTCGAGAGTATATCTGCCGGGTTGAGTGAAGTAGGCACGTAACGCTATTTCATGCTATTAGTTAGCTCTTGAACTGCTGTGACGCGATTAGCCACTAACACACTAACACAAACACATTGAGCTTGCAGGGCTCGGTCCTTATCCAGGAAAGGCATACAGAAGAATCCGACCAACAGTAGGATTTTCCATCAAACAGATTCATTTTAGATATCTCACGCATGAGATTAGATAATAAGACGGCACCACAGAGCTCTAGCTTTGGAACTGTGATTGTTTTCAGAGGAGCTACACGCGATTTGGAACACAACAGCTGACAACTGGCTGATGTTCGTCGAGAAAGGACGTAGACACAGGCCCCATGTCTTTCGATGCTGGCGTCGCAGAAACCGTGAACTTCTAACTCTGCTGCAGGTATTGACACGAGACGAGGAAATTTAAGAAACTGTGCCTTCTCAAAACTGCAGCAAAGATCATGTCAAGCTGTTGCCAGTGATGATGGCAAGCTCTCGTCCCACTCAAGCTTCTCCTTCCAGATCTGCTGCATAGAGATTTTAGCCCTATGAGTCCAAGCGGGTCATACAAGCGAGCTATGGTCGATAGTATTGACCTTTTTGATGGTTTAGATCTCTGCTGAATGGACGAAAACGAAAACAACAATCGATCCGACGCTGAGTCCCAAGCGAGTCCAAGAGTTTTGGTGATGTCGCTACCATCATCAAACTTTAGGGAAGATTCTCTGTCCTCTACGGGTATCCCTTTCAGTACAGCAGAATTGTTTGAGCACCACTTTCGCAACTTGAAAACCCCACTTGCCAAGATTCCAGCCGTTTGATTAAGAAGTTCCTTTGCTTCTTGAATTGAATCACCCGCTGAAATGAGGTCATCAACGTAGAGGTCACGCCTCAAAATCCGAGATCCAATTGGAAAATTAGTTTCCTCATCCATAGACAGCTGATGCATAGCACGGATAGAGAGGAATGAAGCTGGCTTTGTTCCGTATGTAACTGTATCCAGCTTAAAAATCTTTATATCCTGTTCAGGGGAGTCTCGCCACAGAATGCATTGGAGAAAATCATCCGGTGCTGTAACGCGTACGCAGCGATACATTTTTCCAATATCTCCTGTTAGAGCGATCGGGAAATTACGAAAGCGAAGAAGGATATGAAACAGTGAGCTTTGAATAACAGGTCCAGCCATCAATAGTTCATTTAATGAATAACCTGACGAGGTAGCTGCTGAGCCGTCGAAAACGACTCGCAATTTTGTCGTTGAACTGTCTTCTTTAAAGACACAGTGATGAGGAAGAAAGTATTGACAAAGTCCTATAGACTCTGGAGCAACAGGCGACATATGACCAAGATCCAAATATTCCTTAAGAAAGTTTGAATATTGAATCTTCAGATCTGGACGATTTTATAGTTTGCGTTCCAGGGTCAGGAACCGACGAAAGGCTTGTTGGTATGACGTCCCCAGACATTCCAAACTTCGCTTGAAGGGTAAACGAACTGAATATTGGCCACTAGGCAATCTGATATGAGTCTTTACGAAATGTTCTTCACAGATGTTTTCTTCCTTTGAAGTGGTAGGTGTACTTTCCAAGCAGGATTCTATCTCCCAAAATCTTCGAACCAATTCATCAGCACGTTCTTCAGAACTTGACTCAAGTTTGCCCACAGTATGCTTTGCCATTAACATAGAGCCACTGAAGCGCGGTTCGCCTCCAGAAACTACCCAACCAAGCCGTGTTTTTTGAAGACACGGTAGTCCTGGGAGAAGCCTTATCTGGCCGACGCTGAGAAGGTTGTAAAACAGGCTAGCTCCAAGTAGCAAGTCCACGCGTTGAGGTTTAAAGAAAGATGGATCTGCAAGTTTTATGTTATCGGGAATGTTCCAATTCGTCGTGTTGATAGTAAAACTCGGTTGACTATCAGTTATGTTAGGCGCTACCAGACCTGTAAGGCATGTTGAGTATTCAGAGACTTGAGACTGTATTGTGATAGTGACCGTGTTTCCTTCTGTTTCAAAACGAGAATCTCCTAGACCAGAGACAATGGCTGAGGACTTGTGCTTCTTTAGCTGAAGCTGTTGAGCAAGGCGCGACGTTATAAGGTGAAGCTGAGAACCAGAATCCAAAAGGGCACGACAAGGTATCAAAGTGCCGGAGCGATTTCTTACAAAGATCATAGCCGTAGCCAAGACGACAACATCACTACTGAAATACTGGGCAACAAGAGATGTGGAGGTAGATGGCGATGACTTAGCGAAATACGGAATTGTTTAAATGCAGCAGAGAGTGATTTTTCGCCCCGCAGGTCCGACAGCATCCAGAGCTGCATGATCGCAATTGATGACCTTTCTTTAGGCAATTCAAGCACAATGCAACTCGTTTTGCCTCCCTAAGCCGTAATGCAGGGGTCAAATTTCCAAATCGAGAACAATTATATATACTATGACCAGGGCTGTCACAAAAGACGCAGACAGGGGCGTCGTGGTTAGTGACGATAAATGACGATCTACTGGTGTTAATTGCTCTAGTTTTTCCCACCTGATGGCTAGGGGCATAGCTTGCCATAGCAAAATTTACGGTTTCCATTGTTCGGCATCTCTGCTCCAGAAACGTAGCCATATGCTTCCACGATGGTATTAAATTAACGAACGACGAATCCTCTAGCCTTTCTTCCCATTTGGCTTATGATATTGGGTCCAGCTTTTGTAAAATAATCTGCACAATGATGCATCCAGCGATTTGTTCGGAGTTGCCCATGCTCTTTAACGCGCGAAAATGTGCGTTGAATTGGTCGGATAACTCCCTTAGCGACACGGCCGATCCACCTGCCACCCTCTTGAGCCCCAATATCTCAAGTATGTGTGCCTGAAAAACCAAACGTCTATTATTAAACCTTTTCTCCAATAAATTAAGTGCTATGGCATAATTATCGTTTGTTATTTCCAATGATCGAATCGCGTCCAGCGCTGTATCCTTCAGGCACGATCGAAGATGCTGCAGCTTTTCGATATCTGCTAGATCAGGATGATTTTCTATGACGGTTGTGAACATAGAATAAAAGTCGGCCCATTCTGTGTAACCACCACTGAACGTAGGCAACTTTATTGAGGGTAGTGTTGGCGGTGCCTTAGCTCTAACTGTCTAACTGTACGAGGGCAGCACAGATTGGTCGCGAAATGTTGAGCAGGGCAATATTGAGACACGTTTCGCAATTTCACTCCGAACCGAAATTTCCATAGAAACTGCTAACTCGTCGAAGTCCTCACGCAATTGGTTACCGATTTCATCAAAGTCTAGTTCTTTGAGGCTAGTGTGAATAATATCAAAGGAGGTCTGAAGCCGCTCGATTTGCTTCAGCCTAACACTAAGACCGCACTCATCAATTGCACTAAATGGCGAATTAGTTAGAGCATTTCGAAGTGTTTGCAAACTGTCATAAATTTAAATGGCTTTGCGCTTCAGAAAGGTCACCCTGTTTGCAAAGGGGACTGCACTAGAGGCATTATTTTCGGTTGCCATTAGAAGCGTGATAGAAAGCGCGTGCGAAACTAGCTGAGTAACTAACAACGGTGATGGCTAGTACATGCAAACCGTTCAAAAAACAATAGTTGTACAACAAGAACTTCGGCTAACGCAAGTGTCAAGCTATGTAATGAAGCAACGGCAATAGCTTTTACATAAGTACCGCACGAATGAGCAGAGACTTTAAGCGACCGAGAGAGTAGGCAAAGCGACGGCGATAAGTATGTATGTATATAAAGTGCACAAAACGAAATACCAGGTGGAGTCTTTTAAGATTATTGCTTTAATGTAAAGCAAATAATCTTACAACAACAAAAATAAAAATCACGTCGGGGTCACCAAATATTGCGCTATTGAGCTTTTTCAATAGCTTTCACAAATAGAAATAATTAACTATTTATTTTTTGTGTTCAGAATTGTTTTATATTTCTTAAAGTTACGAGAAGCAGGCAGACCCGTATTGGTCTGTGCTTATAATTTAAGAACAATAGTTTATATATAGGCAAGAAAACCCGAATTAGTACGTGCCAATTTTAGCGAAGAGACAATTATTAGTTATAATTTTGAGTAATGTAAGTGGCCGATGCGTACCAAATGCATGAAGCGAACTGACTTAACTAACTCGATGCGCAGCATCGAGGCCTTCGCATAAGTAAAGCTAGGACAATAAAACGATCGTTACAGCGAAGAGCGGCAGCTCTAAGTAAATGAATTCTTAAGAGCGAAATTTAGGCACTTGCTTTGCAGAGCGAGTATTATAAGATAAAATTAAGATGCTGTTCTTATCAGTTGCGAAGTGGCTCCAGTTGTTTTGGCTGCGTAACCAGACAAACATAATTATTTAGTTTATTTAAAAGCGGCCGGCTTCTTGGGAAAAAATTAAATGTTCTCTGTGAACGTTCGCAGTTAACTATTGCGTCCATCAATGTGTTTGTTTAGTGTATGGGAAGCAGTAGAATGTGTGGAGTTAGACTCATTGGGGGAGGTAAAGTGGGTGCTTCCTTTAAAGCCGTCTTGTTTTTGAGCTGTAGTCTAACAGGGTAGTGGCAAGATTATTTAGGTGGTTGCTTTTAGCTCTGGCGATGTAGCGATCACTCAACTTGGCAATAATCTCTTTTGCTCACGGAATATTTAGCTGATAAATACCCGCGTTGGATAAAATACGAGTTTTATTTTGAAACCGCTGAATAATGGTCAGGTTGTTCTTGCTGACGGTGCCCCAACGATGGATGCGTAAGTCCATGTTGGCTTTATAATTGATTTACAAACTAAAAGCTGCCTGCCTGCTTTCAGTCTGTTACCTTTAGTGTACACTGTGTTTACGCCATGTCAGCCGTAATCCATCTAGGAGAGTTGGCAGTTTCCTTTGCGTAGCGTGAAGGTGGTATGGGTGGACTTTTCCTGGTTGACCGTGATGTTCCACCTTCTTAGCCAGTTGTCCAGGGAGTCCAATTGACGCTGCATAATGGAGCACACGTAATGCGGTGTGTTGGCCGTTTTAAGAAAAGCAGTATCATCCGCGTACGTGGCGAACAAGAGGCTCTGATCCGGACTGACTGTTAAGAAATTCCAAGTAGGATGCTGGTAAGTTTGCCTTAAGTTTATGCAGTAGACCGAGGTTCCATACCCCTTAAACGCTTGCTTCACGACGAGCAAGCCCGCACAGCAGTACTTCTTTTCTTCGAATGCCTGCAGTATTCACATAGGATAGTACTATGACACTGATTCGGTGTTCCAGTCGCGTTCAATACTGGCAGCACTCTACGTAAAAAACTCTTTCGAGAAACTTAGAGAGAGTAGCCAGTAAGCTTATGGGACGATAGAAGGAGAGATCGGCCTCAGGTTAACCAGGCTTTGGTATTAAAATTACCTTAGGTCGTTTCCACTTGGAGGGGAATTGTCCAATCTCAAAACATCGGCTGAAAACGTTTGTCAGCAACTTAATATAATTTTTTGAAAATATTTTTATCGTCATCGGCATCGTGTTGACTTGAGTAGAGCAACCTCATTCTCAATTTCGTGGAGGGATACTGATGCAATTTTTGTGTCGCCCACACTTGGTAGCTCAAACGGCATGAATGAGTCCTAAAGGTGTTCTGTAAAGCTATTCTTTGCTCATTATCCTTAACGTTATACCTGGGTGGGAGATACGCAGCCGCAATTGTGAGGTTGCCCAGCGGGCTGGGTAGCCTGACCTTGGCACACCGCACCCAATCCTGTTTGTATGCTGGCAGTTCAATATTTAATTCCTTTTTTGATAAGCACGGCAGCACCACCTCGGGCTCTACCATTTGGGTGGTTGGTATAAATAATATCAAAGCCTTTGATGGAGAAGTACGATCTCTGGAAGAAGTGAGTTACTGATATTAGGACTATATCTGTGTTGGTGGTCTTCACAAAGTTTTCGACCTTTGGCCTGCTTTTGCACAGGAGATTCGCATTCTAGATGGTAAGGTTCAGCCTTACTTGCATACCGTACCAACGTACGGCTACAATTTGGCTAAATATTTTCGCCATCATATTTTCCATCATCAACTCCAATCGGGTCACCATGGTTACCTGTTGCTGACTGCTCAAATTGGCGGGAGTGGCTCTGCAAATTATTATTTCCTCCATTAGACGCATCCGAGAAACTGATTTGTGAGTCGATTTTAGCAGGCGGTGCTCTTGAAGTACGCACGACAGCAGCATTTGGGTGACTAGAAGCATTCGGAAACAACGTCGCCTTGGCTGTTTTATAAACGGAGCAGCCTTTATATGAAGCAGCATGGTCGCCTCCACAGTGTACGCAGTACACTGTTTTAGGCTTAGATTCAGGTTCGGGAATGTTGTTGTCATCAGCATCGTCTTCATCCCTACTAACACTGGATAGAACGGCGATCGAGTTGTTGGCCAGTTTGCGTTGTGCACTCGCTGGTAGTAGGGCCATTTGAGGGGGGCTTAAGTGGGATTTGTTTGCGTGGAAGCTTTCTCTTTATTACACTATGCTCGCTTGGGGATGAGGGTGTGCTGGGGGGCGAACGTTACCCAGCCACCCAGTATCAATCAAGACACGGTTATTTTCTTCTAATTTATTTGTATGTCTATGTTAGTCTTTATTGCGTCTTTATTGAAATCGTAAGCTCGCGTGTTTCAAAAATGGAACATTTTTAAAGAAAATGAAATTTTGTTTGAATAAATTACGTCTGCAATTGACAAGCAGTGTTCTGACAAATGTGAACGGTCAAATGTGTCTGTTGTTTCATCCTTTAAAAGTAAAAATAAACTTAGGTTGTTTTTTCGTTTACTTTAACAAGCTGTTGTCTGATACAATTTAGGTCTTCAGAAACCTGCGTTAAGAGTAAACTACAGAGACGTTTACTATTTTCATTAATTTAACTATTTAATGAGTTTATTAAACTTTCGTAAAAATATCTAATTGTCCTCAATTATAGTTTTATTTTGTATAGGTATTCTCTTATTGACACACTTGCATAATTTGTGGAACTCGGCTCTTACTGTGATTATCATTTCTGCTATTTCATAACATTCAATTTGGTTTGAAAAATGAAAAATTAAAGTTAGCTCTGCTACGCTTTTCCAACGCTTTCTTGTAAATTTGTTATATCTTTAAAATAACATCCACTGACGCTATAACTATGAGAACTATCAATAGTATATTGGTCAGCTGCAAATTTTGACATTGGCAATATCCTGGTCTGCCTAAAACGTTTTATCACCACTTTATTTTATGTTTATTATATTTGTTCACCATATTTTGACATTGCCAATGGTATTAATAAGTAATTAGTATTATATTACATAAATATTATATATATTAGTATATGCATATGGATTTTAATTGATTCTTTTTATTTATTTTTTGTTTCTAAAGCGATTTTCTTATTAAGTGGTTCAATTCCTCTTACCATGGTTTAGCATGTATCCGTGAAACCTGGTCGACATTTCCTTTCTGCTATCCGGCCCATGTATTCTTAAGGTTAAGGCTATGGACCATATCTTAGTGTCGACTCTATTGAATGTTGAAGTGTCGTTTTATATTTTTACCGGCGCACCATCTGCAAACGAGGGCTCTTCCATGAATCCCCCGAAAGCAGAACGGATAATTTTCTTTCCGTCGTGTTTGATGTGTGTCGACCATCGTGGATAACCGTTGGTAGTGCTGTAGATTTTTAGTAAAATTTGTATTATATATTATTATTATAAACTGACTTATCCGCATCCAGGCATACTTTTTGTAACGAATAATGTACAGGAGCTGTTGAGCGGTTAACCAGATCGGAGTACGCTGGCCTCGGCTAAGGCTCGTCGGCATGCGCCATGCTCCCATCTTTATATCTATTTAATTAAAATTCGCGGACTGAATGAGGAAGAGGGCGAGGAATACGGAGGGTACCATAAGACTAGACAAAAAGAACAACAGGAAAGTTATAGCCGGCACTACATATCGGACCACTCAGATGCACTGCTGATGACGCGCACCCTCCCATGATCATTCTAAAAGGCCAATTGTCCGACTAAGTCACCTCCCTTAGGCGATGCATGGCTCCAAAAAAATGGGTCTAACATATTTTTTTCGCAAAATGTGTAAGCAGTGCTGTAACAAATAGTTATATGATACTAAAATTAATAAGGAAATATAGAGAGAGAGTTCAGAGAGAGTTCTCAGTTGAGAGTGATTGACGTGTTTTACTTGTGCTCCAAGATTTTTATATATTTTTGCGCTTTAATCCTGCTTTTTATTTCAAAATTTTGCATTTTTCGGTGCTTTATTTAAAAAGCTTTTATAAACTGTGCAAAGTATTATCTGTTGTGCAGCGTAAGTCTGTTAATTATTGCATTTTATAAAACTCGGCGTCAGTTCCGTGTTGTTGTTATTGCCTGTTTTGATTCTTTTGCTTTGGTGCTCCCCTGTGCATACACTTGTTTGTGCGTGTGTTCGCTGCATACTTTCTGCTTGTGCATCGCGCTCTCGCAAATTTTTTCTATTGCTTTTCACTCCAAACAATTTGTTTGTGTACGAATAATTGTTTTTTGAGAGTTTACTTGCTCTATCTTGTGCACCGTTTTCGTTTTGCTCTACGCTCTCGCAGCTTGCATACGCATTTCATAATTATGTCGTGCTGTAAGAAACCGTGCACGTTCAAGCAGGCTGATGATTCTGCACTGCCGCAATTTGTTAATTGCTGGCTGTATGAGAATATGATGCATGCTAAATGTGCAGGTCTCACTGGGCGTGATTGCGACAAGATCGCTGCTATTGCCAAGAAGGGATTGCGGTGGCTTGCGTTGGTCGTGCCCAGAATGCATCGACAAGCAAATTGATGTCTCCAGAATGTATAATTCTGTGAGAAGTCAATTCTTAAATTTAAATAATGTGGCTAAGCAGCTCTCGAGTAATTTGACTCAATCAATTGTGATCCCAAATTTTGGCCTCCACACATGATTGTTCACGAGTTCAAGCCTAAAAAGCGTAACCAGCCTGTCACCCTTCCAGTCCCTTCAATACAGGGTACCATTTCTGCCCCAAAAAACTAGCTTCATCTTCTGACCAAATCTTTATTTATTATCAGAATGTCAGAGGTCTCACTTCAAAGCTTAAAAATCTTTTCATTGCTATCATTTCCTTCGATTCGGACATAATAGCATTTTCAGAAACATGGTTAAACTCAACCATATCTGATTTTGAGATTTTACCGAATAACTTTATTTTGTTTAGAAATGATCGGCCGACTCGAGGTGGTGGGGTGTTAATTGCCGTTGAAGCCACTCTCCAGTCTGAACTATTCTGTTTTAGTACACCTACTGACGCGGAGATTGTCTCAGTTAAGGTGCCTTTTCCTACACGGAATTTCTAGGTAACATGCTCTTATGTCCCACCTTCTTCTGATATTCAAGTTTATATGAATCATATTACTTGTATTAAAGAAGTTTCTTCACACGTGCGTGATAATGACCTATTAACGGTGTTGGGTGATTTTAATTTGCCGAACATCTCTTGGTCATTATTCACTGCTGAAAATTATCTAGTGTCCTCAGCACAGCACGATTTTATAGACTGCATGCTTGATCTTTCGTTGTTTCAAATCAATTCAATTTCTAATCATTTGAATAGAACACTTGACCTTGTATTTGTTAACGACTACCTTATTTCTAATGTGTCTAGGTCCCCTCCTTTATCTCTTCCTGAGGATGTCTATCATCCTACTTTAGAGAATGCAATGCTAAATTGTAATCCTTTCATTTCGTGCTCATCAGCCAATAAGCCCTGCTATTGCTTTCGCAAAGGAAATTATTCTTTGCTGAATCAGCTTATTTATTCAACCGATTGGTCATTCATATATGACTCAGTTGATATGAATACAGCCATTAATTTTTTTTATATCACCCTAAACTCCCTTTTAGATGTGTGTATTCCTAAGTCAATTCCTTCGACTACTTTTTCAAAACCACCCTGGTTTACTCCCAGATTATCACATCTAAAAAATGTAAAATCCAAATATTTTAAAAAGTTTAAAAAGTTTGGTTCGTGTACAGACTTGGCTAAATATTCCATAGCCAAGTCGAACTTCTTTCTTCTTAATTGTCAATGCTATGAGAAACCCGAGACTCGAAATCCGAGACAGTTTTATAATTTTGTAAACTTGAAGCGTAAATCTTCAAGTTTGCCATCTTCTTTTTCTCTTGGGATGGATAAAGCTAGCAATGACACTGATTCTGCTAACCTCTTTGCTAATTTTTAATACTATTTCTTCCGCTAGTTCTATACCTCCCCCCATTCTTTCGCACACCTCTCTCCTATTAGCTATAAACTCTTTAAAATCTTCTTACTCTCCTGGGCCGGACAATATTCCTAGTTGTCTACTCAAGGAGTGTAGTTCTTCCGTTTTTTATCCATTGCTAAAGCTTTTTAATCTATCTTTGAAACTTCTGTCTTTCCATCTCTTTGGAAAGAATCTTATATCATTCCTCTTCACAAGAAAGGTGGGAAGTCTGATATACAAAATTACAGGGGCATTGCAAAATTGTCCGCTATTCCTAAATTATTTGAAAAAATAATCACTTTGAACTTGTAGCATTTCTGCAAATCAGTTGTTTCCCCTATTCAACATGGATTCGTAAAGAATCGGTCAACTACGACCAATCTGCTTGAGTTTACTTCCTTGGTAAATGATGCTTTCCTTTCGAAAATCCAAACTAAGGCGTTTGACTCTGTGCACCATGACATTTTACTTTTTAAACTTGCCTGAATAGGTTTCCCTCTGTCCCTTTTACTTTGGATTAATTCTTATTTAAAAGGTAGGACCCAAAGAGTAATACCTCTAAAAAGGTTCACGTTTCTTCTGGTGTTCTCCAAGGTAGTCATCTTGGACCTTTATTCTTTACTCTTTTTATAAATGGTCTTCCATCTGTTATATCACATGCCCGTGTACTCATGTATGCGGATGATGTCAAACTTTTTCTATCATACACTAACCCCCTACATCATTCTCGTCTACGAGACGATTTGAACGCTATGCAACTTCGGTGTTCGGCCAATCAATTGCATCTAAATTGTTCAAAGTGTATGTTTATGACATTTAATCGTACTACACCTTATCTTGTCAGTTATACAATCGACAATATCCCTTTGCAACGTATACTAACAGTTAAGGATCTAGGCGTTATTTTTGATTCTAAACTCTGTTTTAATCTTCACATAGATACCATCGTTAATAAGGCAAAAGGTGTACTTGGATACATTAAACGATGGTCTAAAGAGTTTAACGATTCTATTATAACAAAACTTCTGTACATCTCTCTCGTTCGCCCTATCCTTGAATACTGCTCTTGCATCTGGTCTCCGCAGTATAACAATAGCCAGAATCGTATTGAATCTGTTCAGAAGCAATTTCTGCTTTTTGCCTTACGAGGTTTAAATTGGGACCCTAATCTTCGGTTCCCATCCTACTCCGGCAGGCTGCTTCTTCTTGACCTTCCGTCGTTAACCAACCGTAGGACAATTCTTGGTGTTGTCCTTCTACATAAGTTGATTATTGGCGACATAGATTCTCCTTTTCTGCTAGGGCGTCTTCAATTCAATCAATTCAATCAAGAAATTATCGCCCCTTATTACTATCTACGTGCACAACAGACTACGCTATGCACAATCCTTTTCGCGTGCTATGTAAAAATTATAATAGTTTGCATCACGTTTTCTCTACCGAACTGTCTCTACCCCTAATAAAATCGTTGCTTTCAGGATACCTTCGGGAAATCGCTGACCATTCCCAGCTATGAGCAGGGGCATAGCTTGCCAGACAGGCTGAAAAATTTTCCCCCACCGGGTCGGTGATTTCCCATTACGTTTCTCTTGGTCCTATCTACTTAACACTCTTTATCTAACTTACATTGCTTTACTTTATTTACAATCTTCTTACTTTAATTTTTCCTATTTATTGTATTCTCTTTATTAATATAGCAAATTAAGATTATTTTTAATTTTACTTGAGAACATTTTTTTCCTACTTACAACCTTCTGCTTAGATGTATTTATATGTATATAAATTTATTTATATACATATAAATATAAATATAAATATAAATATAAATATAAATATAAATATAAATATAAATATAATATAAATATAAATATAAATATAAATATAAATATAAATATAAATATAAATTAATATAAATATAAAGATAAATATAAATATAAATATAAAATATAAATATAAATATAACTATAAATATAAATATAAATCTAATATAAATATAAATATAAAATATCAATATAAAATATAAATATAAATATAAATATAAATATAAATATAAATAGAAATATACATATAAATATAAATATAAATATAAAATATAAATATAAATAT